>NC_060120.1:975489439-977971939 GCF_021461395.2 Schistocerca americana | reverse complement strand
TGGAGGCGACTGTAAATAAGTAGAAAGACATTCGCTGACACACTGTCTTGGTACCGTCTGACGAGTGCCCAACGGTTGGCTTGAGGTGTTATCTGCTGAGTGGAGTCGTGTGTCGGCTTATATTCTCGTTTTGCAGACAGAAGGCGGATGCGTAACGTAAGTTCTTGTCGAGTGCACCCTCTCCAGAGTCTGTCCTTAACTACGTTGCGCCTGAGTTGTAGGCCAGGGAGCTCAGCGATCTAATATGTGCGCTGTCTAACGTATCTTATGGAGGACACAACAGATTGCGTTGAGCATAAGATCGAGTAGGGCCGCGAAGGGTAGCCGTGCGGTCTAGGGCTCCTTGCCACGGTTCGCACGGCTTCCCCCGTCGGAGGTTCGAGTCCTCCCTCGGGCATGGGTGTGTGTGTTGTCTTTAGCGTAAGTTAGCTTAATTTAGATTAAGTAGTGTATAAGCCTAGGAACCGATGACCTCAGCAGTTTGGTCCCATAGAACTTACCACAAATTTACAAGATTGAGTAGGGTCAGTCTCGAAAATAGTTTATGTTTGGGCGTCACGTTGGAAGAGTATCTAGCAGTGGCACTCCACTGTCTGGTCTCCCCACACTGGTAATCAGTTGTAATCAGTGCTGTGAGCTACATCTACATGTATGCTGCACAAGCAGAGTGTCAGAGGGTACTTTGTCTACCATTACCAATCACTTTCTCCCTTTCCTGTTCCATCTGCGAATGGTCGTTTCGCAAGGTGTACGGACCAAGACCTCTACTGTCGACAGGATTGTGCTGAGAGGGATGAGGCGAAGAGGATCTGTTCAGCTCGAGAGCGGTAAGAAAATGTTATTCCGAGAGGGACATCTATTATTCAGAAATAGAGAATTGTCTTCCTAGGGAGGTGGCAGCTCAGTCGGGCCCCATCGGTGGTAGCAGGTGCGAGTGGTACGGCGCGCAGTCCGGAACCGCGCGACTGCTACGGTCGCAGGTTCGACTCCTGCCTCGGGCATGGATGTGTGTGATGTCCTTAGGTTAGTTAGATTTAAGTAGTTGTAAGTTCTAGGGGACTGATGACCATAACTGTTAAGTCCCATAGTGCTCAGAGCCATTTTTGAAGGGCGACATAGTTCCACAACTGGCTTAGTATGAAACATGTCTTTACTCCTTCTAACTGCAAAGTTTTTCTATGTCAATATGTTGTTGTTTTCAGTTTTGTTGTCTTCAGTCCGAAGACTGGTTTGATACAGCTGACCTCGCTACTCTTCAACTATTGCAACCAACATCCCTTTGAACCTGCTGACGACGATGTCTTGTTGCTACAGCATCTGTCCTATCAACCAATCCCTTCTTTTCGTCAAGTTATACCATAAAATTCTCTTTCCTTAGTTATATTCAGTACTTTCCCAGTTCCTCGATCTACTCATCTAACCTTCAGCGTTCTTCTGTAGCACTTGATTTTAAAAGCTTCTATTCTTTTCTTGTCTGATCTGTTTTTCGTTCACGTTTCACTTTTGAACAACGCTACACTCCAGACAAGTACCTCCAGAAAAGACTTCCTACCACTTCGATTTCATTATATATTAACAAATTCCCTTTTTTTAAACTGCATTGCATGCTATGGCCAGTTTGCATTTTATACCCTTTCTACTTCCTAATCTAATTCCCTCAGCATCGCAGATTAAATTCGAATAATTCCTTTATCCTTGTTTTTCTTTTATTGTTTCATCTTATAAAGTGTTTTCAAGGTACCGTCCACCCCATTCAACTGCTCTTCCACGTCCTTTGCTGTCTCTGACAGAATTACAATGTCACTGACAAACTTCTAAGTTTTTATTTCTCCTCCCTGAACTGCAATTCCCTCTCAAAATTTCTCTTTGGTTTCTCTCACTCTTCGGTTAATGTACAGGTTGAGTAACATCGGAGATAGGTCGCAAACTTGTCTTAACGCATGAGCTCGGATACAAGCCACACTGGTGAACGAAGCTATGCTAGCCAGACAACTCAGAAAGTTGCAAATACTGGGAATAGTCACCAAGAAAGGAAACCAAAGCTATAAACCTGTGGCGGTCATTAAAGTTGCCTTTTGAAGCTGCCTGCTAACGGAATTGATTCGAACACAGCCACATTATTTAGACATCTTCTGTACACCATGAGCTGCACTAGAAATGTTTTACTTGCGAAAACCGGTTTTCGGATTTATAACAATCATCAGTGGCATCTGATACAGACGAACAAACAATTGTATGTGCATCGATTTCTACAGAACGTAACTGTACAGATATAGCAGTAATATAAGACTATTTGCATTCTGCACTTCTACAGCAATTACATGCTTGTCAGTTAATACGACAGGATCTGAAATGTTTTCTATGAAATAGTAGACAGTTTGTCATGTACATGACGACCGTCAAATTTCAGCAGTGTCAATACTTGATAATGTTTGACGTAACTGTTACATAGAGTAAACATGGAACTTACAGGTCAAGGAGTCTACATTACCTGCCTTTTGTTATTTCTAAAATCATATTTATATACGTCTATGACATGCATTAATACGACTATGTAACTTAAAATTTCTGACAATTGACATGTGAAGCTAGAGTATACAAGAGTTATAAGATTGCAAAATAATCCAACATATCACGTGAAATTAGACAATTTTATGCGCAGGACATAAACTCCGAACCAAAATTATTCGGTTAAAACACTGCTGAAATTTTGCATACACATCTTATTCCATAACTATGTTTGTCCATTAAGTATCTTGTATAGCCGTGAATGAACAAGCAGAGTTACGGAATAAAATGTATGTACAAAATTTCAACAGTGTTTTAACCGAATAATTTTGGTTTCGAGTCTATGTGCTGCACGTAAAATTGTGTAATTTTCAGTGATATGTTGGATTATTTTGCAATCTTATACTTTTTGTATATTATACCTTGACATGCAAATTGTCATAAATTGTAATTTACATAAATATATGTTGCATGTCACAGACATATATAAATATGATCTTAGAAATGACAAAATACAGGTAATGTAGACTCCTTGACCTGTCAGATCCATGTTTACTGTAGATGATACTTATGTAACATTATCAAGAACTGTCACTGCCAAAAATTTGATAGCAGTAACGTATATGACAAACTGTGTACTATGTTACAGGACACATTTCAGGTTCAGTCGTATTAACTGACAAGCATGTCATTGCTATAGAAATGCAGGATGTAAGTAGATTTATATTACTGTTACATATGTAGAGTTGTTATTTCGCAGAAATCGATACACATACAAGCGTTTATTCCCTGTATCAGATACCGCTGATGGGTTATAATCCCGAAAACCGGTTTTGGATAATAAAAGTAATGCAGCTCGTGGTGTACATACGATGTCTTTTAGTAAGTATTTGAAAGCTGTTGAGCACCAAGCATTCAAGATTTTTACGTATTACTTAGAGTCTTAACAGCTGCATTACCTAAGAAGCTTTTATAAAAATTTTAAAACTAACATGGCAAATTACTGTTGATATTTGGTATCTGCAAGCTCGTAGACTCATTACTAAACACTCAGTAATATGCGTTTAGTTTTATTCATATCTTGCAGTAATGCACGTCATTACTCAAAACACAAGAAGTAAGATTAATAACGCCTTCAGTCACAAGTTTCCGTATATAATTAATTAAGCACACGATGCATTTCGGACCCTGTGCGTCCATCATCAGGTGCAAATCGTTTTAACGCATTTACTTCCTCTCTTGATCTAGGTGATGTGAAACGAATGCTCTTTATTGCGAGAAAATTAGATGTTAAGTTTCTAAATTCACGAATCATATGACAGAAAATAAGATAAGTTTATATATGAGATGTCTTACCTAGCATATACAAAAAACAAGCAGAAGGCTGGCAGGACTTTCAAAACCTGTTTTCAAGAATGCACGAATGCCTTCAGACTTAACCTCTTTAAAATAACAATCACTGCGCAGCTTATGCTGGAAATTAAACACATTTATCAACAGGACAGAAAACAAAGCATAATTCAATCGTATGAAACACGAACATTTATGAGTGAAGGTGTTCTTATTCAGACTTACTGAATATCCTTTTTCTTTTTTGGAAATTATTTAAAATATGGCCACCAAAAATAGGAACTCGCCTCTCTGTTGTACGTTCAGCGAAGAGTATTTCATCAGCCATTTTCTGCAGTTTTTTTATTTTTGGGGACTAAGATAGAAAAAATTTGTCCAATATTCTTTTTGTGAACTTTCTTTCTTTGTAAGGTCTGTATGCTTTTGAAATATTAAAAGCCAAGAATAAGCCAGTTTGGTTGTAAAATCTGCTTCCTTTATTAACATGGACATGATTTTACTCTGACCTTTTAAATTTCCCTTCAACGTTGTCAGTTTAGTTCTCCTTACATGTGAATCAACAGGGAAGTCTTTGCTGAAACCACTGTGGTTGCTGTCATGATGACGTTTCAGATTATTCCCTTGAACTGTGGCAATGTCATCAAACGAATTCTTCTTCCCAAACTTTAGTAAATCTACTCTCTTCTTCTTATTTATGATTCTTACATAATATCGTAACTAGCAACAGTCATCATTTTACATCAACGAAGTTGCAGCACGGAGAACAATAAGCATGTTACTCGTGCAAGAGTAACTCACTAATTGATCTATTAGATTTCGAGCGCGCAGGCGCACGAACTCTGTTTCTTCAAGTGATATTTTGGCCGTGCAGCTTTCGGCCATCTTCCGAGTGAGTGCTGTAGCTACAGTGTAACTTACTCAGAAGACGACCGAGAGGTACACGGCCGCAATATCCCTTGAAGATGTGGAGTTCCTGCAGCTTCACGTCCGGAATCTGATGGATCAGTCAATACATCGCGAAAATATGAAGATGAATACTAACTGGCTATCAATGAGACAAGAAGGTTACGCATTTACAGCATTACCAACAACAGCTATGGTATGCTGAGGCGAGAGCCGTATGCGGCTCGCAATCCGCGTTGTGGCCACTACCTAGACCTGTGGTTCCGTGGTTCCCAACCTTTGTAAGCCAACTTGCCGATCAATATACGATCAGCTGATAATTCGACGTTTCCAAATGTCTTTCGGAGAAGCAGGTGAACTTCAACTGACGCATGAAAACGGTTGTAGTTGAATGCGTCCCTCTCCGTTGGGAACGGTATGAAATGCTGGCGGAGCATACCGCAGTAACGCGCGCCAGCCACACTGCACGTCTTTGGTCCTTGAGCGCCAACCTGTTCAAAAAAGAATGGGCCAATGAAGGTAACCGTGAAGCCACACCATACGATGACACGTTCACGATACATAGGAACTTCATGCACACTGACTGGAGGTGAAGATCCTCACACTCGGCAGTTGTGTGTGTTCACCTCTTCCGTCAGAGAAAAATAAGCTTCGACTGACCATAGGATGGTCCAGGACCAGCCTTCGTCTATTTCAATCTTGGAAGAAAGTGGAGAGCGAAGTCAACACGTCGTCATGCGTCCTGTGGTGCAACCTTCTGTACGATATGGATCTTTTACTGATACCGTTTGAGAATGGTTCGAAGCACCTTCCGCACAGTGGACCACGGGATGTTCAACTGTCCTGGCAAAGCATGCGCACTGCCTGACGGTCGGGAAATAGCGCGCAGCGTTGTCTGCCATAGCAGCAGCGATTTCAACAACCACCTGTGGTGCAACCGGTCGTCGGCCTCTTCCCAGAGCGACGTCCTGTTCTGCATTTGATTCGAACTTCTCCATCATGCTCCGTACAGCAGTTGGAGAAAGAAGACCCTTAGATAATCCTTTCAGCTGGCGATATTCTCGAAGTGCAGCTGCAGCATTACTGATGTTTTGATAACAGAGCTTCACCAATAAAGCCCTGCTCCTTTTGTCCCAGCTCATATTGACACGTCAACAAGTGCACCGTGACGGGTCCGTTGTATGAGACTGAATCACGACGACTGATCACGGCATCTGGCGGCCATTGTTGGAAGTGGACGGTGGCGCTGTGACACATGGCAATCATGCGCCCCATACTCTGCACATTAATGCTAACAAGTTGTAATATTTCTGGCTTAGTCAGCCATCATATTAGGCTCCAAGAAGCTGTTCCCAGAGCAGTGGAGATGCAAGAAGTATATAGATGACGAAATGTGATGTGTGGTACCTGTGACAGATGTTAGATTCGGTACCATTCCCGTGAGAAAGACCGCCTGCATAATGCTACTGCTCTGTGATTGGCTGCTGTGTTCGGAGCAAGGGCGCCAAAACGTTAAAGTATAGTTATTATTATTAGTTAAACTATTCATTGGAATGACTTCACTTTTTAATATAAATATCTCTCAACAGCTGACTGTCAATCAGTCATTTTAGAATTATTAAAAACAATTTAAATCAAAAATAAAAGACTGACGAAATTGCAGACGAAGCACTTCGGAAGCGTTCGGGTCACGCCTTTTCTGGTATGGCGCGCGAAGTGTTTCAGGCTGTTCGTCACTCTGGATTAGGCAGTCGAGAAGAACAGACATGTCTGTCGTAGGATGTGTTTCCAATTTTTATTTAAGTTCGTGTTCGTCACTCTGGATTAGGCAGTCGAGAAGAACAGACATGTTGTCTATCGTAGGATGTTTTTCCTATTTTTAATTAAGTTCCTATTCGTCATTCTGGATTAGGCAGTCGAGATGTACAGTCATGTTGTCTGTTGCAGGATGTGTTTGCCAGTATTCAGTATTAAAAGATTCACTCCGGTAGTCATGTGGCAAGGACACGTGCCACAAGTAGTGTAAAGATACATTTTCGTAAACATTGTGTTTGATCATGTACTTTGCTGTATCAGAAGGTGTTGTACCAAGACAATGTAGTCTTCTCGTGTGGCTACATTAAAATACGCGAGTGGCATCCCAAAGAAGTGATAAATTATTTCAGAACAGAACCTCGCTAAAAGTCAGTTTCAGCCTCAAGATACAGAACCAACGACTTGCGTGCTGTTTTCTGCGCTGGGGACATCAATTTGAAGACAGCAGGTTAGTGAACTATAACAGAACCTTCGTATTCCACACAGTGCAGTGGAAACAACTAGGCGCCTCACGTGTACTGCATGCACAGAACAAATGTGTCCAGTGACACGTCATCTGCAGTAATGCAGAGGAGGTAAAGGAGAATGATCGTTATTAACACCAACAATCAATTCATTCTTCCACTCTTGCCGTAAAGTCTGGTACTCGCACGGTAATTAGTTTCCATGTTATAACGTGTTAAATAGGGAAAGTTTAGTTGTAATACCCAGTATAATAACCTTTGTAAAGTTTTTTCGTTTATACGATCACAATGAAGCACACGCTTTCGATAATGAAGCACAGAAATGCAGAAAATAAGCATTTGATGATGACCGATACCTTGAAAACAATGTACATAGTTTACAAAATAAGTAATAACCGTGAGTGTAACTTTTCGCTCTACATTTTATAATGACAATGACGGAATAAATAACCGATATTCGTTTCTCTTCACGCACCATTTTACGGTGGCAATGGCGCGATGCATCCAGCTCCTCATAGTCATTGTAGTCGGACTCAGTGCCAAAACCGTCTTCATGGTCGTCAACACAAACACAAATCAAATTGACCACAATTATGCACAAGAATTGCTTCGAGACGTAACAATATGCACCTTTTCTAACAAGACTTCGCGTACGTCTAGCGCTTTGTATCGAAAATCCGTACTTTTCAGTAAAATTTTTTGTGACTTTCCCCACACCTGAAAACTTATGTTTCTTTCAAAGGGACTAGCAACTTTGCTACCGTAGGATGGTCTTCTCT
Source organism: Schistocerca americana (assembly GCF_021461395.2). Taxonomy (NCBI): domain Eukaryota; kingdom Metazoa; phylum Arthropoda; class Insecta; order Orthoptera; family Acrididae; genus Schistocerca; species Schistocerca americana. The sequence continues at coordinate 977,964,120 of NC_060120.1, read as the reverse complement.
GCTGTAGTAAGCATAAATGTACCTGAAAATTGCACCCGTCTTGAAAGAGTCGAAGTCAGTGACACGGTAAGGCAGCTTTTTCTTCTTTCCAGGAGTCGCTAAAAATATATTATCTGATCCAGACGACTCGAAATCGTTACGGCTCACGACAACATCTCTCAACTTTTGCAGTAATACTCCCTTGCTTACATCTGTTCTTGCACTAACGCCAAGACTTTATCGGCAGGAACTGAAGACTGTCCATGAATACTTGCGTATTCTTTCTCTGGTTCGTAAAACGCACGTGTTACTGTAGTAACTGCCTAGCGGCACCTCTTGACACAGAGGATTGTCACTAGGCAAAAGAAGTTTTTTTTCGAGTATCAGAATTTTCTAAACCGCAGCGAAGCAAAGCACAGTCCAACGCAAGCAACGACCCACGATGCAAGTTGTTCACGTTCACACCAAACAAAGCCGGCAACGCGGGAGTCGTGACGTCACGACAGCCAGCGATTACCATGCTCGGATTGGTTCACGCCCCACGCCTAACGCCTAACGCCTCACACTTCTCTTCCACTTAATTACGCTGCCAACTTGAAACGCGTATGTCAAGTGCAAAGTTTCAGCGGCCTGGCTGTAAGAATCCTGTGCGAAGATACTTGGTGTGGTATTATTCGAACTACGATTTCGTTTGTGTGCTGCGTTTAAGTGGTGGCCGATGCAGAGAAATTCAACGGCTAGATCATGGCTCCGTAGTAAACGTTCCCCCCAGAACCATGAAAATCGCTAATTATACCATCGGTAGCCAAAATTTGACCTAGTTCTATAGCGTGGGTCTGCTCAGACTCCGCGTATTGTAAGTGTTTTTGGATTAATGGTAATTGTATCCACTGTATTCTACGTATGGTACGTAGGTATTCACTATGAGGTAGTGTATTCTACGTATGATAGACCGTAAGGCCCGTGCCTACCAGGCCGTTAAGCTGTGTAAGACATTAGTACTGTGGATATTGATTTTACTGTTGTATATGTGCATCTTAAACTGTGAAACCGAGCGGGCCTACTTGTTTGGGGCCGCTCTGCTTAGTAACTTGCTTCCTTTTCGCGGGAAGATTAAAGCGCAAATTAGCCGGAAGAATAGTAACGAATCCGTCCTGGGGTGGGCTTGTCCAATTTTAAAAGCAGTGTGAGCGAGCCTACTTAAATTTTCTGGCGCTTTCTGCTACTTTTGTGCGCTCGCTTCTCCCGCGTTAAATTTTGTCATTAGTCTAACCTGACATCTTTCTGGAGCTCCTCGTGAGTCGTTTACTATTACTGGGAAGGAAAGGCAGATAACATCTTAACACTAATTATTCATTGCGTTCTTAGCTCACTCACCTGAATTCACACGCGATATTGAGATCGGACCCTTGAATTGGTATTTAATTGTGATGTGTATTTCTGAGAGAGTGTGTAAATTGAAGGGGATCACTGTTGTCAGTTGCAGATGGACATTACGCGGAATCAGCGGCGACGAGCGAAAATGTGACCGGATCGGCATTCGAACCTCGTATCTCCGGCTTACTAGGCAGGTGGTTTAACAACTGCGCCATCCGGAAGACAACTTCGTGGACTATTTCGGCACGACTCACGACCGATCCGCATTCCCATCGAGCGCCACCTATCCGCAGTGGCTCTCCATTTTACTCACCATCCGCTACTCTGAGATTCTCACAGGAGGTCGGACGTATTTGTGTGTCCACGCTGAAGAAAGAGGATCCACTGCCGAGCTAGGCATACCAGTTACATGAATGCGCGGTGTTTGTTCTTCCGGATATGTAGACGGACGGTTGGTGTGCAGGGACCGGACGTGTAAGGATACTCCCGCCTGGGCGATTAAGGCGGTTTGCACTAATAATGATGCTGCCGTATTTTTGATATCGCTTTTATTCTGTAGCTGCCCTTGTTGATTAAGGTACATTTTAACTTTCGTACAGATCTCGGAGCACTTCATATTTTTGATTAGTTAAGTTAATTACCGTTCCCCTAAAGTCTAAAAACTGCTTAATAATGCTTGTTACATTGCATTCAGTTTGGGCGCTTGATAGTTATTTCAAAGTTCTAAGGAAGCCTAGAGGCTCTTGTTCTGTATTAATGGAAATATTGTTATCACTACCGAAATTATTTTAAATATTCTCTGCAAGTAACATTTCAATATTGTTATGTTGTTTTAAATAAATTGTCTTAAGTATTTTATGAATGGCGCTAAATCTTTATTTGGATTCAGTCCTTCCAAGCCTTGAGCAATCAACAAGTTGCAGAAACACTCGTTGCCAATTTTGTAAAGGCCTCGTCGCTACTGCTGTGGAGACCGAGTTGCCACTGTTGTTACGGTAGGCCGAATCTGAGTTCGCGAAACGGCTTCTAGTGTAGTACACCGCTAAGACAACTTCTCCCTGTCACTATTATACAGCTACGTCCCGAGTCAGGTAACAAAATAGGAGAACAAGGGTACTACAAGTCGCCAACAAATTGGTAACATAGTCACACAAATGACTTCAAAGGTTTACTTATCTTTGTGGCTTGTTGAATAAAGAGGTCTGCAGCACTGCTTGTAATACAACACAAAAAAGGCCCTCAATGCCTAAGTGCAAATAATCGTAGATAAACTTCACAGTACATGTGTTGTTGTGGTCTTCAATCCTGAGACTGGTTTGATGCAGCTCTCCATGCTACGTTATCCTGTGCAAGCTTCGTCATCTCCCAGTACCTACTGCAGCCTACGTCCTTCTGAATCTGCTTAGTGTATTCATCTCTTGGTCTCCCTATATGATTTTTACCCTCCACGCTGCCCTCCAATATTAAATTGGAGTCCGCAGCTCGTGGTCGTGCGGTAGCGTTCTCGCTTCCCGCGCCCGGGTTCGATTCCCGGCGGGGTCAGGGATTTTCTCTACCTCGTGATGACGGGGTGTTGTGTGATGTCCTTAGGTTAGTTAGGTTTAAGTAGTTCTAAGTTCTAGGGGACTGATGACCTCAGATGATAAGTCCCGTAGTGCTCAGAGCCATTACTAAATTGGTGATCCCTTGATGCCTCAGAACATGTCCTACCAACCGATCCCTTCTTCCCGTCATGTTGTGCCACAAGCTCCTCTTCCCCCCAATTCTATTCAATACCTCCTCATTAGTTATGTGATCTACCCATCTAATCTTCAGCATTCTTCTGTAGCACCACATTTCGAAAACTTCTATTCTCTTCTTGTCTAAACTATTTATCGTCCACGTTTCACTTCCATACATGGCTACACTCCATACAAATACTTTCAGAAACGACTTGCTGACGCTGAAATTTATACTCGATGTTAACAAATTTCTCTTCTTCGGAAACGCTTTCCTTGCCATTGCCAGTCTACATTTTATATCCTCTCTACTTCGACCATAAACAGTTATTTTGCTCCCCAAATATCAAACCTCCTTTACTACTTTAAGTGTCTCATTTCCTAATCTAATTCCCTCAGCATCACCCGACTTATTTCGACTACATTCCATTATCCTCGTTTTGCTTTTGTTGATGTTCATCTTATATCCTCCTTTCAAGACACTGTCCATTCCGTTCAACTGCTCTTCCAAGTCCTTTGCTGTCTCTGACAGAATTACAATGTCATCGGCGAACCTCAACGTTTTTATTTCTTCTCCATGGACTTTATTACCTACTCCGAATTTTTCTTTTGTTTCCTTTACCGCTTGCTCAATATACAGATTGAATAACATCGGGGACAGGCTACAACCCTGTCTCACTCCCTTCCCAACCATTGCTTCCCTTTCATGTCCCTCGACTTTTATAACTGCCATCTGCTTTCTGTACAAATTGTAAATTTACTTACAGTACATAGCAAATGCAATATACAACTGTCTGTTCACTTCTAACAGTTCACTTAACGACGTTCCCTGTTTGTGCCAGCCCTGGATGATGATCTGTAACCAACGGGGCGAGAGCTGCTCTTCTACCTTCGGAGTAGGTTTCTATCCGTTGTCGTCCAGTCATTGCCGGATTGTACTGGCCGAAGTGAAGTCGATTCTTCATCCTGAGCACCGCCCGTGGCGGTGGTAGAACTCGCGCAAGTGGCGAGTCTCTATGGCTCTGTCACCAGCTCACATCTTTGCGCCTGTGGTGCTTTCGCAGCGCCTGTGTGTTGCTCGGAATTCAAATGGCTCCAAGCAGTATGGGACTAAACATCTGAGGTCATCAATCCCCTAGACTTACAAGGGAACCTCCCCATCGCACCCCCCTCAGATTTAGTTATAAGTTGGCACAGTGGATAGGCCTTGAAAAACTGAACACAGATCAATTGAGAAAACAGGAAGAAGTTGTGTGGAACTGTGAAAAAATAAGCAAAATATACAAACTGAGTAGTTCAAGGGAAGATAAGCAACAAGAAGGACAATAGGAACGTAGGAGCGCCGTGGTCTCATGGTAACGTGAGCAGCTGCGGAACGAAAGATCCTAGGTTCAAATCTTCCATCAAGTGTAAATTTTAATTTTTTATTTTCAGTTTATGTGACAAACTCTTATGTTTTCATCACTTTTTTGGGAGTGATTATCACATCCACAAGAAAACCTAAATCAGGCAAGGTAGAAGAATCTTTTTACCCATTCACCAAGTGTACAAGTTAGGTGGGTCGACAACATATTCCTGTCATGTGACGCACATGCCGTCACCAGTGTCGTATAGAATATATCAGATGTGTTTTCCTGTGGAGGAATCGGTTGACCTATGACCTTACGATCAAATGTTTTCTGTTCCCATTGGAGAGGCACGTCCTTTCGTCTACTAATCGCACGGTTTTGCAGTGCGGTCGCAAAACACAGATACTAAACTTATTACAGTGAACAGAGATGTCAATGAACGAACGGACAGATAATAACTATGCAAAAATAAAAAAAGTAAAATTTTCAGTCGAGGGAAGAATTGAACCAAGGATCTCTCATTCAGCAGCTGCTCGCGCTACCACGGGACCACGGCGCTTCAAAGCACACTTCGTCCATGATGTTCCTTATATGGCCCATGGACTACTCAGTTTGTATATTTTGCTTATTTTTTCACAGTTCCACACTACTTCCTGTTTTCTCAATTGATCTGTGTTCAGTTTATCAAGGCCTATCCATTGTGCCAACTTATAACTAAATCTGAGGGGGGTGCGATTTGGAGGTTCCCTTGTTAGAACTACTTAAACCTAACTAACCTAAGGACATCACACACATCCATGCCCGAGGCAGGATTCGAACCTGCAACCGTAGCAGCAGCGCGGTTCCGAGCTGAAGCGGCTAGAACCGCTCGGTCACAGCGGCCGGCCTGTTGTTCGGACGACACAAGAGTTATCACTGCTGAAATTGTTTAAGTGTTCTCTGAAGATAACATTTCAATCTTGTTATGTTGTTCGAAATAACTTATTTTATGCATTTTACGAATGGCGCTTGATCTTTATTTGGGTCCAGCCCTTCCACTTGTAACGTCTCTTAGCAGAACACATATTATATGTGGTAAAGAAAAGGAGAAAAGAATAATTGAACTGGATGATTGTAATTGCGTGGACAACGATTGTGTGAACTTTATGTAATAAAGAGAAAGCATTATGTGTCATGTTTTGTTCTTGTATAGAATTATGTACTGATTTTTTTAAATAATATCAGTGTCGGCGAGTACTGAAACCGCCACAGACGATACTTATTAAATATCAAACAAAGATGAGAATATGTGACTACTATAAATAGTAAAAACCGAACATTAATTTCTCTGTCGTCTTCTTGTAGTTACTTGAGTAGGAAGAGCCTGTGACGTTATATTGTACGCTTGCGTGGCATTCTTTTTGTCAAGGGCCGGCCGGTTCTAGGCGCTATAGTCTGGAACCGCGCGACCGCTACGGTCGCAGGCTCGAATCCTGCCTCGGGCATGGATGTGTGTGATGTCCTTAGGTTAGTTAGGTTTAAGTAGTTCTAAGTTCTAGGGGACTGATGACCTCAGAAGTTAAGTCCCATAGTGCTCAGAGCCATTTCTTTTGTCAAGACTGATAGAGGGACGCCATTAGACATTGATTTGGAAAGATGTGTAATAACTTAATCTGTTTAAATGTTTTGAATAGCGTTACTAAGTGAAAACTTGCATTATGATTTGTACTAAGCTTTCCTGGTATTTTATCCCATCCCTTTAAGACATATTCTGTTGTTTAAATATTATTCGTGGTGCAGAGCTGCGCTACGAACGAACGAGCCGCTGCCGCGGCGCATTCAAACTGCATTAAAGGAAATCAATCATACCGCAAAGAAGCGGGCCGGTAATAGTGAACTAAAATTATATATTTCAGCTTTCGGAATTGCAGAGGAGTGCAGCAGATTTTATGATGTGTATTACAGGTTGACGCGGGCTGCTGATAACATATTATTAACAGTGCAAAAAGATAATTTACCTTCACAACATAAAAGAAATCTTGCTGTGCGTAGTTCTGGTCTGGCAAACCTTATAGTAAAAACATCTTTTTCTCTGATAATAGTCTCATGTTCTCGTGTTAGTAGTGGTACTTATTGGTGTCTTACTGTTAACAAAAATCCACTGCAAAATTTTGATGTTGAACAATCATTGCGTACTGTAACATCAGTATTGATAACGAAATAATTTTCATTAGCCTTGTCAATAACTGTAAAGTCAGGAAGATAGGTTGAACTTTATGGCGAGTTACAGTAACGGAAAAAATGTTCCTTTAATAGAAAGCCAGATCCAGAACAATAAGAACATAATATATTTTGTTTTGTTGAAAATTAATGATCCAAAGAAAGTCACAGCGCAGCATCACTAAAAGGTATTTCGGGGCTCTTTTCATAGCAACATATTTTATCTCATACATTAGTTGTTACGCGAGTAATAGTAAAACAAAGGAAATAGAGAGCCAGGGAAACAGTCCTTGAGAAATCAACATATCGCTGGAGGCGTACCAGATTGTCCTCTGTTTTCCGATGTGCCAGCTTAAGCGATCTGTCAATACTGGCTCTTTCGAAGCGTTGCGAAATAGTGTTGCGTTGTGTAAGTCAACTGAGAAACAAATGGTACAAGGAGCATGTTTAAACGTAAACTTCTTTAAACTCTCCTTTCGTCAGTCCTTCTCACTCCCGTGTGTTATTCCCCGTCGGGCCAACTGCTGATGGGAACGACATGAACGCATCAGTGGGTTGCCAGTATCGACCGAGAAACAAGTGAACATTCCCCCGTCTCACGATCCCACTAGACGCGTAGACTATGTGATTCTTTTTCGGGCCGGCCGGAGTGGTCGAGCGTTTCTAGGCGCTACAGTCTGGAACCGCGCGACCGCTACGCTCGCACGTTCGAATCCTGCCTCGGGCATGGATGTGTGTGAAGTCCTTAGGCTAGTTAGGTTCTAGGGGACTGATGACCTTAGAAGTCCCATAGTGCTCAGAGCCATTTGAACCATTTCGGCTCCTCGCATCCCCTTGGAGACAAACCGCCTTCTTTCCGCAGAAGCACGAAGAAAGACTATATGTCGACAACAGTATCGATTATTGTACGAGAACTTTTCGAGCCCTGTCGGTCATGGAATCTGAACAGTACCGCACGGAATTAATTTATGTAGCAGTTTCGAATGGTTCAAATGGCTCTGAGCACTATGTGACTTAACTTCTGAGGTCATCAGTCGCCTAGAACTTAGAACTAATTAAACTTAACTAACCTAAGGACATCACACACATCCATGCCCGAGGCAGGATTCGAACCTGCGACCGTAGCAGTCGCTCGGTTCCTGACTGCAGCGCCTAGAACCGCACGGCCACTCCGGCCGGCTATGTAGCAGTGATCATTGACGAAATATAGGGAGAATCAGGTAGTCAATAAGGGAGCAGGGAGGATTTAAAAAAAAAAATACTATAATAGGTAAAAACTAAACTCCGTCCGAACAGGCCTTGGAAGGCCCAACGGTACCGACCGGAAGCCGTGTCATCCTCAGCCCAAATGCGTCACGGAATGCGGATATTGGAGGGCGTGTGGTCAGCACACCGCTCTCCCGGCCGTGTCAGTTTACGAGACCGGAGCCGCTACTTCTCAATCAAGTAGCTCCTCAGTTTGCCTCACAAGGGCTGAGTGCACTCCGCTTGCCAACAGCGCTCGGCAGACCGGATGGTCACCCAACCAAGTGCTAGCCCAGCCCGACAGCGCTTAGCTTCAGCGATCTGACGGGAACCGGTGTTACCACTGCGGCAAGGCCGTTGGCCTACAATATGGCAGATACCGGGAAATGCGGAAGAATACGTTACCCCATCGCCACCCGGCATACAGCAACCAACCATAGATGCCACAACGGGCACTGGTGTTTAACCTTCCGCAGACAATTGTAGTCTTCTCGTTTTCATATGCCGCTATTGTCAAGAGTCCCGTAGAAGACACCTGGGACGAATTACAAGTACCGTAAGCATACTTAACTCGGCACGCGAGGGCTTGCATAAGAGCATTCACTGGAGAAGAGTGAGTCCGCTTGCGTCACCTGGACGGCACGGCATTGGCCTTTTTAGCGCGCCGTTACTGGAGGCCGCGACGCGCGGCAGATGCGCCGTCTCTGGAGCTGAAGGCTGCCGTAGGCACGGGAAGGGGGAGGGGGATCTGGACGGCCTCCAGTGACCCCGCAGTGGGCGTTCCAGGAATGGTCTGCGACCGGTTTACCTGCCGCGGCGCGACCGCTGGTCCAGCTACTCGCGCCGCCTCCAGTTCGCGCTTTCTGGTCGCTGAGCACAGCCGGTGCAGCTCTGTCAAAATCAGCAGGCTAAGTGCCTTCACAAGCCTACCACAGATTACTCTATGAGGCCTTGTACCATCCAAGGCTGACTGGAATCCCTGCCAGTGTGGCAGCAACGTAGTAAAGGAGATTAGCGTTTAATGTACCGTCTACGACAAGGTCAGTAGAGGCGGACACACAAGATCGGCAGCGTCCACATCAAGCTAAACAACAATTTGCCTTTATAATAGAGTTAGAGAAACCACAGAAACGTAAATGTGGTTGGCCCGACGGGGAACTGAACCCCAGTCCGAGACCAGTGTGTTAACAAGTGGCCTATATCGCTTTGTATGGGCTGTTGTATTTATTGAGATACACTGCCATGACCAGTGACCACCACGAGACTGGATGCCGCCTGGTGGTATGGTGGGGACATGATGCACTTAGGGAAGTTGTAACACCTCGGTTCAGTTTACAGTGATAAAAGCTATAGAAAGAATAATTTAAAATTAAGAATAGAATTTTTAGAGGGGAAAATAGTGTGGAATCAGAGTTCGGTAATTGCAGATCAAAATTATAGTATATCAGCAAGTAGTTTAACGTCTAAGTACAGCAAAGCCACGGAAGGCAGTGACGTTAAACTCTTGTAATGGAAAACCTATAAAAAGGCCTGATCGTCATTATTGCCGCCTTTTTTCCTTGAGTGTTTCGTTAAAGCGCGGGGAACCCGTGTCAGTCAGCGAGACAATAATTAGATTGGACTTTATAGTGTTAAGATTCACAATAAACTGTTAGAATATTACGGAGTTTAAAAGCGATGTAGTGTACGATCTCTGACTGTTGGTAGCAACGGAGTATTAAGGGGATTTTTGGACTTCAGTGTTAGATTGGAACTTTACGAACATATAGACGACAGATACGAGTTAATTCAGAGGTAGCGGTATTCAGATATTAACGTGTGGACTTTTGAAAGTGTCGTGTGCCGTTAGTTGCGAATCTGGACGTAGAGCGCGTGCATATCGGCATTTGCGGACCATTTAGATTCCTCCAGGCTAGGAACCTTTTAAATAGACCATCATCCATCACCATCTTAATCCTTGAATATAGAGTGAAAGTGAAATACAAGAGTGTTGTACTTATTTCATTTACCTAGTACTAATCAGTGAAGGTTTTACGGGACCAAAGCTATTCAGCAGTAAGTCAGCACCATCTAGCGGAAAGCGTAGGCATTAACTGACACGCTAACTGAAGTGAACGTTTACGTGTTTTACGGACTGCTTAATATGAACTTTGGTGACTCCTTGACGTCCCCAATCCCTCCGAAAGGTGGCGCAGGCTGTCTTAATAATAAAAGGGGAGAGTTTTAGCCGGGAAAATTACTAAATAAAAGCGTTATTTACAAGACTCGCAGTAACAGCAAATCACAAGGCCCGCACCTCATCGGAAAGTCGTCGCTATCACGCCGGGAAGTAAAGCTGGATAACCTACCGACGGTACGTATCTATGAGCAGACGTCTACGTGGAGTACCTAAAATGGTAACCACAAGAGAGTTGGGGGATGCTTCAAAGTACACTGTTCACTCACATTAATGTGACCATCTGTCGAAAGCTTGAATAACTTCCTTTTGCAACGTCGATGCTGTGAGACGTGCTGGGAGAGAGTCAACGAGGCTCTGGAAGGTACTGGCAGGGATGTGGAGCCATACCGATTCCAGTTTTTGAGTGTCTGAACTGGCGTGTCAGTAAATTACACTAACTATGAACTAACAAAGGTAACACTGACATTATTCGTACTTCTGCAGCTGCTGCCACTAATAGTGATAACAATAATAATAAAAATAAAAGTAGCAATGTTAATACTGACAATAACTATGACATTAATAACAATAATCATAGTGACAGGAATAAACAGAACTTACGCTTGTACAAAATAGAAAAATAACGAGTTGTGGGAAAAGGAAAATTAAGGAGACTGCATCGGCTAAGAATACTGGGAAGTGAGGAAGATCAGGTTGGCAAAAGGGATGCACAAGGGTAACAAGTGCGTTAGGGGACAATGGTAATCCTTTGCGTACAGGGACAATGGTAATCCTTATTCCTGCTTTAGCACATATGTCATTCATTACCTGTAATCTGAAGCTGGGGATATTATTTAGTTCTCTAATATAACGCGAGAAGTTGTTCCAGAGTGCCGTCCGAGGTGGCCGAGCGGTTCTAGGCGCTACAGTCTGGAACCGCGCGACCTCTACGGTCGCAGGTTCGAATCCTGCCTCGGGCATGGATGTGTGTGATGTCCTTAGGTTAGTTAGGTTTAAATAGTTCTAAGTCTAGGGGACGCATGACCTCAGATGTTAAGTCCCATAGTGCTCAGAGCCATTTGAACCATTTTTTTTATAGTCGATGAGAGATTTGTGGGCCAGTATCCATTCAAAAAAACAGAGGGTACGGAAATTTCTGCGCTTGTCTGCACGCCGCCAGGACAGTTGAGCATATGATTGTCAAATGTGATCAGAGAGTCGAACACAGGCATTCGTAACCAGTTCCTAACGCCCCGAGCTTTCCTGAGAGAGGCCTTGCAAGATAACACCCCTGTAATCAACAACTAGACCGGCAGATGGCTACACCTTGTTGATCGGAACTGGTGCAACCACCTAATACATGAAGGGAGAAGGGGAAGAAGAATTATAAAAAAACTGACGGGGTACGTCGAAAAAGTTCAAAGAAAGGCAGCACGTTTTGTATCATCGCGAAATATGGGAGAGAGTGTGACAGAAATGATACAGGATTTGGGCTGGAAATCATTAAGAGAAAGGCGTTTTTCGTTGCGACGGAATCTTCTCACGAAATTCCAATCACCAGCTTTCTCCTCCGAATGCGAAAATATTTTGTTGACACCGACCTACATAGGGAGAAACGATCACCACGATAAAATAAGGGAAATCAGAGCTCGTACAGAAAGATATAGGTTTCGTTCTTTCCGCGCGCTATACGAGATTTGAATAATAGAGAACTGTGAAGGTGGTTCGATGAACCCTCTGCCAGCCACTTAAATGTGATTTGCAGAGTATCCACGTGGATGTAGATGTAGATTAAGCGGTCTAGACGCTTTTATTCAGTAAAAAATGTCTCATTTGTTGGTTCTATGCCACTGAACACTTTCGGTATACACGATACGCCATTTGTCGGGGTATGGTGAGCCCCACTTTTTCCATCAACGCCTCCGCGACCACTTGTTACGTGAAGCAAACGACTACCAGTCTGTGCGTCGCTTGACCCCCCCCCCCCCCCCCCCCTTCGGGTTTGCGCCGGCGCGGAAGAAGGGGTTCCCTCCAATAACAGCGTGCTAATTGCGACCCGCCGCAGAGATCCGCAATGAGAGGTCCTTTGCAACGCGTCGCTGGCCCATAAAGCGAGCACGGATCGGCGCTGCCACTGCAGTTATTGGGATCTGCAGTGGTCATTACTGCGCGCGGCGATTGGATTCCGCTGAGAGAAGGGGTGGGGGTGTCGGCGAAAGGGGAGGGGGAGGGGCGGGGCAGGACTGCTGTCTGCTGCCGCGCCGCTGACGGAATTCTGGGCGTGCATTTCTGCTCTGAAAGTTTGTCGGTGGAGCTCTGGTTCACCCCGTATAAATCACGCCAGAACAGTGCAATAAACACTACCCTTTAATAGTCAAATACAACTACACTATTCACAACGGCTAAAGCAGGAGTAGCCAGTTTGTATTAAACAGTGTTACTGTTCCACGTATACATTCCAGTGACTCCTCCCCCCCCCCCTAGTATCTCCCCCCCCCTTTTATGCCCATAAAGTTCACGACTTCCTTGCAAATCGAAGACAACTTCGTAATTTGGCAAAAAATTTGACTAAGTAAAATATTGCATATCAAGGAAGAAGTGAAGGTATTCATTCACACTGTAAAAAACGGAGATAATATGTTTAATGCGATAACTGAATGCAAAAGCTCAAAATTCTTCAGCAGCCTCCAGCAACTTCTAATGCAATGCGTTTAAGGTGTGCTCAAGTGGCTCTGAGCACTATGGGACTTAACGTCTGAGGTCATCAGTCCCCTAGAACTTAGAACTACTTAAACCTAACTAACCTCAGGACAGCACACACATCCATGCCCGAGGCAGGATTCGAACCTGCGACCGTAGCGGTCGCGCGGTTCCAGACTGAAGCACCTAGAACCGCTCGGTCACACCAGCCGGCTAAGGTGTGCCACTGTGAAACAAATGACAATCAAACTTTCAGCAGCGCGAGTGTCGCTGAAAAGAAGCGATAGTCGACAGTCATCTACACACTATAAGGCCACCCTATTGTACGAGGTATGTCCAAAAAGTAAATTCCGTTTGGTTATATAAAACAAACGTGTGCAGATACAGAAAAAATAGTTATTGTACAAAAATCTACAACTGTTAAACTACTTTTTTACATAGCTTCCGAAATTTTGTAGGCACTTGTCATAGCGTGGCACAAGTTTTTGTACGCCTTCTTCATAGAAGGTTGCCGCCTGCGTATTCAACCATGTGTAACATGGGGCTGTAAGGAGGATGATCAAACGCGTCCCAGTGAAATTCCTGTAAGAGTTGTTTGGTCACATTCGAGGTCAGGCGTTATCGTGGAAAAAAACACCACCTTTTGACAGTAATCCTCGGTGCCTTTTCTGTATTGTGCGGAGCAATTTCTTAATGGTCTCGCAGTAACCATGTACATTGATTGTTTGGCCTCGTGGTAACAAATCAATCAGCAAAATGCCTTATCTATCCCATAAAACGGTGCACATGACTTTTAGAGGTGTCAAGATTTGCTTAGACTTAACCATCGTTGGGGATGAAGTGTGCCTCCATTCCATTGAGTGCCCTTTCGTTTCAGGGATGCCGTACGATACCCAAGTTTCATTCCCCGTGACTATTCGAGAAAGAAAACCATCGCCTTCTTCATTGTAGCGTGTCAAAAACTGAAGTGCACTGCTAATCCGTTGTTTTTTGCGTTGTTCAGTAAGAATTTTGGGTACCCAACGTGAGCAGAGTTTTCGAAATTTCAGTTTTTCACTAACAATTCCATGAATTATTGATCGTGAGATTTGCAGAACTTCCATAGCAAGTGCACTAAGTGTAAACTTACGGTTGTGCTTGATCTTCGCTTCAATTGTGTGAACCAGTTCATCAGTAACCACAGACGGGCGTCCACTTCGTTCTCCATCGTGCACTTGACACGTCCTTCATTGAACAGTCTGACCCATTTTCTAACCACTGAATCACTCATTTTGTCCGTAAACCTCGCACATTTGCCGATGAATTTCCTTTGGTTTAACTTTCTTTGCATTTCTGCAGATCTGATTTCTCATGTGGCGGCGTTTTCAATTACGAATGACATTATAAAGAAGCACTACAAAGCACACGTCGGCAGCAGCGATCTGAAAATGGCGTCATGTGTTCTCCTTGATTCAGAATAACTGCCGCTCATGCTCGGAACTGCGATCGTAGCGCTGCCGCGGATAAAAATAGAAACAGAACTTACTTGTGGACGACCCTCACATTAAGTATAAAGTGTGTCCTAGGAGGAATGGACCAAACTCATGGGTGTGACAGCAACGATATCCGAAGTAAAAAAGTATAGTAAACATGGGCTCTAAATGCATGCCTTAAGAGCTTCACTACTTCTTCATCTTCGATACTATGAAACAAATCTCTTCTAACGCAAGCTCATTGATTTCCATATTTTGGGAGGGGATAATATGGCCCAAAATACTGAAAAATTGTCTAGTAAACATGGGCTCTAAATTGCATACCTTAAGAGGCACTTAAACAGTAGAAGAGACGTGTTTCACATTAGCGAAGATAAACAAGTGCTCGTATTGAGCAATCAGTTCAGAGCCCACGTTTACTGGACATCTCTCTCTTATTATCGTCCATACCGCCACCTCTCACAATATGGAAAGCATAGAGCTTGCAGTAGAAGAGATTTGTTTCACAGTATCGATGATGGACATGTGCTCATAGTGTTAAGGTATGCATTTTAGAACCGACGTTTACTAGACTTCTTGGCTTCGAATGATGATTCCTATCATATCCCTGAACACTGAACTTTATTCGTGGGACACCCTATATACTCTTTACACCTATGTAGAAAGCCGGCCGAGTGGCCGAGCGGTTCTAGGCGCTTCAGTCTGGAACCGCTCGACCGCTACGGTCGCAGGTTCGAATCCTGCCTCGGACATGGATGTGTGTGATGTCCTTAGGTTAGTTAGGTTTAAGTAGTTTTCAAGGGGACTGATGACCTTAGATATTGAGTCCCATAGTGCTCAGAGCCAACGTATGTAGAAACGTCTGATGCAGTGAAATACGCCCAGGTCAGTGTCAGACTAAGCACTACAATAATGTGATGTTGCACAACACTTCCGCCAGTTTGCAAACGAAGCGAATCAAGCTTTTTGAGATCATAAACGTAAGTGAACAACTGACATATTAAAGGTGTATCATACGATTATCGCACCATAACAACTGAGCCGTGGCGACTCGGTTTTACTACCTCTGGCACCGGTATCGATAGTCACCTCCCTTGTGACTTATCTTTGGTTTTGCTGGTTGAGGTGTGGAGGCTCGGCGCGGCGGAGGGAGTGGTGAACAGCACGTGACGGATGGGGGAGGCACGAGCAGCAGTGCCAGGCGGCGGGGTTTGATTGGGCCGATTCGGGATGGACAATGCATGTACCCAATCGGATCGCCGAGCGACTTGTCATGTGTTGGGCAGCCGCTAAAGAAGGTGACGAAGGTCGGGCTCTGCTGACGGGGGCCTCCTGTTATTTGAAAACGAGTTAAAAGGATACTGCCTATGGATCTTCTGACCCTCTGGTTTAATTTTTAAAGGAAAATTGGCGCAATATTACTGTCTTGTTCAGTGAATAATATGTATTTGTTTGTTCTGCAGTATGCCTTGGCTTAAGAGTGGCCAATGTTTGTTAGTGCGTCTTCTTTGAAGCCACCTTATTCTATTAATTGGTAAACCGCTTGTGTGCACCTGCTTGGGGTGCGATTTTATGAATCGAAGTGGTAACACCGGTGAGTGGCACTGTACCCGGTGGTAATGTCATGGTACTGGGTATGAATTTGAAATCTAATTTTGATTCAGTAAAGTGTATTTATTCTAACCAACGTTGATGTGTTTTAGTCATATCTGAGTTGCGTAGGGCTACTATTCAGTGAAATTTTCTGCCTTGCTTAAGGGTTAAACTGCAACTACTCTGTTTGTACCTGCGCCTTCTTAGTTACATGTACTCGTTTATCATCTTACCTAGACAGAGGCGTATGTATTTACTGTGTACATCAAAATCCATTCTAATTATCTCTGTCAATCTTGGCAGTTTTCCCTGATCTGATTAAAAGCCTTATATATATATATTATTGGTGTTTTGCCATGAAAGAGCGCAGTTGGACTAAACAACATGACTAGTTCCTTTTGCTGCCTTCCTTGCTGCCCAAACTTCCCTCATTCACTAACTGTGTTTCTGTTTCCGGTCCTCTGTCCATGCTTCTTGTTGGCTTTGTATCTTCGGCTTCACCTTGATTGCCTATCTGGCTGCCCATATTTCTTTCATCTTCCGGCTGTGAATTTGCTTGCGTTCTTCGGTCCATTTTACGCCTGTTCGTTTGTCACAGTGTATCTCATGTAGTTTACTTTTCTTACTGATGTTTCTGAATTTTATTCTGCCTTTTATTGTGTCTGCTGTTATGTTTAGTTGGTTCAGGTCGTTTTTTACCTCTGCCACCCATTTGTTGTTTCTAGTGGTTACCCAGTCAAAGATCTGTTTGGCCAGTCTGTGTGGTGGCATTCTGTATAGGTGTCCATAGAATAGTAGGCTGCGTTTTCTAATCTTTTCTGTGATTGATCCATATTCCATTGTTGTTAGTTGCGCTCGGTTGCGGGGCTACTAATCGCTCCGATATATATATATAGTTTATTTAAGTTTGGCTGTAACTAGTTGTTTTATCATAGGTTACGAGTGGTATTCTCTTTGCTTATGGGAGGCTCATCATTCGTGAGTGTATCTCGTTATTGTTTGAAGGTGCTACCTCACGTGTGATTTATGTTCAGCTGATTGCTAAACACGTGAGTCTACCTTGGTGTTTGCAGCCGTGACTTCTGGGCCGCTACTTTGGCGGCATCCTGCCCAACGCCCGAGGTATAAGTTACTGCCGCGGGAGGACTTTGCCGCTTCGTCTGCCATACCCAGCAAATGTTGAGTAGTTGTCTTGGTCCTTGGAGCTATACCTGCGTCGAGCGACTGCCGCGAGGGTTGTAGGCAGTGAAATTTGGCGCAATTAGCCCCTGAACTTTGTAAATTACGATTCAGATTTTATTTTTACTGTTATAAACTCAGATGTTTTGTGTTTATTGAATACTGTTTCCTTTTGCTTGAATACTGTTTCCTTTTGCTTTTGAATAGTGGTTCCTTTTACACTGTTTTACTGCTCATAACAAATCTTGCTAGTAATGTGCAACAATGTACTATTACACGTAGAGCTGTATAACGCACCACCTGTTTTTTTAAAATATCAGGCAGCAGGTGTATAAATATGCAATAAATGAAATGAAAGCCCCTTCCCTCCTAATACCACAATAGCCATTCCAACACCAGATGTTAGCCGGCCGCGGTGGCCGAGTGGTTCTAGGCGCTTCAGTCCGGAACCGCGCGATTGCTGCGATCGCAGGTTCGAATCCTGCCTCGGGCATGGATATGGGTGATGTCCTTAAGTTAGTTAGGTTTAAGTAGTTCTAAGTTCTAGGGGACTGATGACCTCAGATGTTAAGTCTCATAGTGCTCAGAGCCATTTGAACCATTTTGAACCAGATGTTAATTTAGATAAAGACACTTTAAGCGACATTTATCTGTATGCAAAAACGCTCGATTGGTAAATCTCAGAAGTTGTCACTTTATATGTCACTATAATTCTGATGGTTTTCGTGTTATTAATCTGGAATTTAATTGATCAGTGTATTTTTCTTAAACAAATATTGTTGTTGTTGTTGTTGTTGTCTTCCAGTCCAGAGACTGGATTGATGCAGCTCTCCATGCTACTCTATCCTGTGCACGCTTCTTAATCTCCCAGTACTTACTGCAACCTACATCCTTCTGAATCTGCTTGGTGTATTCATCTCTTGGTCTCCCTCTACGATTTTTACCTTCCACGCTGCCCTCCAATACTAAACTGGTGATCCCTGGATGTCTCAGAACATGTCCTACCAACAGATCCCTTCTTCTAGTCAAGTTGTGCCACAAGCTCCTCTTTTCCCCAATTCTATTCAATACCTCCTCTTTGTGATCTATCCATCTAATCTTCGGCATTTTCTGTAGGACCACCATTCGAAAGCTTCTATTCTCTTCTTGTCTAAACTATTTATCGTCCATGTTTCACTTCCGTGCATGGCTACATTCCATACAAATATTTTCAGAAACGACTTCCTGATACGTAAATCGATACTCGATGTTAACAAATTCCTCTTCTTCACAAACGCTTTCCTTGCCATTGCCAGTCTACATTTTATATCATCTCTACTTCGACCATGATCAGTTATTTCGTTCCCCAAATAGCAAAAGTCATCTACTACTTTCAGTGTCTCATTTCATAACCTAATTCCCTCAGCGTCGCCCGATTTAATTCGACTACTTTCCATTATCCTCGTTTGGTGAAAACGACGAACTCTCTGATATGTCTCCCTTCCAAGTGTTGATCTTTGATGCTTTCCTATCCTGAACCTGTTACCTGGGTTTCAACAACTGATGCGAAACTATTTCCATCCCACATATGTTGTGGTATCAGTCATAATAAATAACGAGGCACATCTCCTCATCTACAGACGACACCACCGGACGTTGATTTCTGGCCCACACTACTAAGTTTATTGTTTTAACACTCCGTTTCCGGCAACTAATTTAATTTTCTTTTTAACACACTGTTTTATGCTCATAAAAAATCTTGCTAGTAATGTGCAACAATGTTGTATTACACGTAAAACTGTATAACGCACCACCTGTTTTTTAAAATATCAGGCAGCAGGTGTATAAATATGCAATAAATGAAATGAAAGCCCCTTCTCTCCAAATACCCCAATAGCCATTCCAGCACCAGATGTTAAGTGACATTTATCTGTATGCATAAACGCTCGATGACCA
This sequence comes from Schistocerca americana, assembly GCF_021461395.2. Taxonomy (NCBI): domain Eukaryota; kingdom Metazoa; phylum Arthropoda; class Insecta; order Orthoptera; family Acrididae; genus Schistocerca; species Schistocerca americana. The sequence continues at coordinate 977,945,216 of NC_060120.1, read as the reverse complement.
GCAGAACATACCTGAAATGCGATGCAGTATCTTAAACATAAAATAAATGTGTCTGACAGCAGAAACATACAAATAATTATCTTGTATTTTGTTGATGGTAAAATCTTCTGAGTCGTTAAGCTGCGTCAAATTCCCCGTCACACTTTTCCAATGGTCACTTTTGGATCCTTGTACTGGGAAGGAGTGTTCAGTCAGCCGGCGGCACCATTGGAGCGCCGAAGAAGATCCCATCAGAGGATCGAAACGTGGAGCATGGAAGAAGAACGTGACGAAGCTTAACGACTCAGGAGAGTTTACCATCAACGACAAAGGCCACGAAAACCAGCAGACCTGAAGTTTTCCCGGTGTAATCAGTATTCCATGAAGTTCCGGAATTGCAGCCGAATGAGGTTGAAATCTTGCCACGATATTTCGACTGACAACCATTCAGCCGTCTTTTACACTGGAGACTGCCAGAATACGGAATGTTGTGCCACTGTGTCAAAACCTACAACTGACAGACCACAATCACAGTACGAGGAACGTGCGTTGAACTTTATCACCACTCTCACTTTTCGCAGCCCAGTAATCCGCCATAGCCGAGCACTGTTTCTGCACATGACATTCAGTGGACTATTCTGCCACGGAATTATTGGCCCCGACGAGATCTTTCAGGGGTTCATTTAATGACGAATTTGTGAAAAGACGTTTGGCAGGAGATCTTATTAATCGTGATGGCAGCTTTCAACTGGATAAGGCATCCGAACCGACGATTTCTTTAATATTTTTAGAAAGAAAATATTTTACGCCTAAATACACTTCTAGCGACAGTTAATTTTCTTATGTCGGTAGCTGAATTTTAACTATATGGACCCGCAATTAGATAGAGGGAGGGGGAGGGGGGGGGGGAGGCGGAGCTGAGCGGAGGGTGCATGCATCACCAGATGGATGCAACAGATGGAGCAACATTACTAGAGGGCGCTAAACTCGACAGAGGGCGATCATGTAGCGCAGGGGTTCCCAACAAAATTTTCTCGATGACCCCCTCATCGAGCATGATTGGTACCTTGTCATATCACAGTACCAAGTACCTAAAAAAGCCAAATTAAGAGTCTTTTTATACGTTTTCTATTTTTGGTACTTAGAAAAAAATTGACATATTCATTATTGAACAAGTATTGAGCTTAAAACTTTGTCAATTTAGCCATCATTGTTATTGTTAAATTTTTTATTATTGCTCAAAATCTTTGTCTACAAATCTGGGTGTTTAGTATAACAGACCCCTTAAAAAATAAAAATTGAGTATCATACGAATTTTTTTTTTTATTCTAATAGCATCTTGCGGACCCCTCTGGCATTGCTCGCGGACCCCTGGGGGTCTGCGGACCACGTGTTGGGAACCACTGATTGTAGCGTAACCCATGTGCAAGCGCCTCCACGTCCATTTTTCATATAAACTTAGCGACGTGCACTAGGCATCGCCCAGTGTAAAACACTCATCTGACGATGGCCGAATGTTTGTCAGCCGAAATATCGTGCCAAGACACCGACGTCATCCAGCTGCAATCCCGAAACTTCGTGGTTTATACAGTACATGTTTCGTCGCAGTGACAAGCACACATCTTCTGTAGCATTCTCCGAGAAAGTACTACAAACTCGTCAGTTGACCATGTTTAAATAATACGGGGCCCCAAAAGAGAGTCACCATCAATGCTAATCAGATGTGGAGGCAGAATCTTTGTTAATAACGTCAGTCTGCTGAGTGTCGTAATTTACGATCTGATCACAGTGAAACTGTGCCTCACCCGTAAGGAGCACAGTTGCACTTAAATAATGTTTAACACGTTGTTCAACAAACCATTCGCAGAATATACCCGTGTAAGGAAATGAGCTGGTGATAGTGCCTGTACATGCCTGTAAATATCCTTAATATGGGCAGCACGTACACTCGCCAGACAGTTGTGCCGTCATCGTGATGTGTTGCGCCTACTTGTCTTACGCTGACACTAGGGGCGTCGTCAACTGAATGAAAAGCTGCCTCCTCCATTTGCGGTATCGTCGTCCTTGTACGCCTATCACAGTCGCAAGCGGCGGTCTCAAACGTCCCACGCTATCTGAAACGATGATCGTTCTTCTGTCCTGCTGTAGCGACACTTGCCCTTCTCCGGGTAACTGTTAAGAAAGAGTGAACGACACGGACGACCACTGCAGCTCGTGTACTGAATCGGAGCTCTTTTAATGCAGGTAAACGCAGGATGGTGTCGATAACTAATAGAAATAAGCTTGCAGCAAGCTCCTGGATCTTGTCAAGTCGTGTATAAGTATTCAGGATGATACGGAACGAATACGTGAAATTAGCAGTAGACAACACGACTAAGGTCTTATTTTTCTTGCGGGGATTCGGGGAGTGCAGCGTGTCTTTTAAGGAAGCTGTATAGAATACTCCTGTTCGACATACATTAATACACTGCTCTGGTATTTGAAGTACTCAAAAGGTCGACTTGAAGGGGCAAGTCGAGTACTTTACTGGTCGGAAGTTGTGGATACAGTCCTCAACAAAGTGCAGTAAGTGTGGCAGGGACCTTAAACACGAAGTGTTCTTGTGAAACTCTCTTGGGGTGTGAAGGAAAGGAAGATTAGGACATAACGCCAAGATGTATGTAGAGAGGCTATAATTGTTGCAGCAAACTGGACGACAGCAATAAACAACACTGGCCACCATATTTTGTAACGTTAGGCGCATCCAACATTTAACTTAGGAAGATGCAACATACGTTGGAAAATCGTACAATTTTGTGGTCAAAATATAATTAAAAGTGTGTGTTCAGAGCACATTTGTATTAATTATAGTAACGAAAACAGCTGGAATGTCATACTTTAGCGAAATATCAGCGTCTTTTCTCTTCTATCATTTCTTATACGTGACAGTGACATTTTCCTGATTTCCACATCGTATATTCGTAATCTTCATGGTCTTCTGATAGTCAGGCAGACGACTTTATTAAAGAACACCTCACTAATGCAGTTAACGAGTCTCAGTGTATCGATAATATATCTGTTTGTTCAGAGTAGAATTCCGTGTTAAAAAATTCTATGCTCTATGTATGTGTGTAAACATTAATTACGCTCATCTTTATATATTTTTACAGAATTCTTTTGACAAAAAGGTTCTAACACAACGATAGGTGACCAGTATAAGGCGGGAACCAGTGGCGGCCTAATGAACGTAGCTATGTACGCTTATCTAGTCTTAGCGATTCTGGTAATTGCTCTTTTCCGAGAAACAAAAATCTTAACGCAATATGACATGACAGTCCTTCCTTCCATTAGTAATGCCGAAAGCCACATAAAAAGTCACGATGCTAGAACAAAAAACTCTAGCTCTCTTACCTGGAATCCTCGTCTAAAGTAACGAAGATTAAATCTCCGAATCGCGTATTAATATCTGTCGTATGTTTTCACTGTAAATACCAACGACCTACATAAATATATCTATTTGATAAATAGATAAGACAGAACTTCCTCGCGACACGTCATTCAAGTCAATAGTGTAGTACCTGTAAGTAAAAGTTATAAAGAAATCTGCAAAAATCTATATGGTAAGATACACGGGTAATTACACAAATGCACGTGTTTATATTATACTGAAGTCACCGGAATAATGCAACAAGTCGAACGGCGCAAACATCGCGCTTGAGCTGCCACAGTACACAACAGACGCACTTCTCACTGAGAATTATTTGCCGAAACGCGTAGTACGGGCAACAATTAAAGAAAAATCGAGACAGGTAGCAACAGAAGTTATTGTATAACAAACGAAATTGTACAGCTCCACGTTAGCACGCTATCGGTATCATCCAACACGACCTTGCAAAACGTGGCGGCGAAGTTGCCAATTGCCTTCAAATATAGCGGCGCCTTGGACATCCTATGTTGTTTATATAGGCTGTTGGCACAATGTTCCGTCGATGACGAACTTAAAAGAAATGGAGCACATTCTCTGTTTACACAAGAATACGGAAGCAGTATACACTCAAAGGCCAAATAAACAAAAAAAAAAATACGCAAGCAAATCATTCGTGTCTAGTTTCACAAGAACCATCACGGCATTCGCTCGAATCGATTTAGGGAAACCATGGAAAAATAAAGCTTGGGGGTAGGTCTTTACTTGAACCCCACTCCTCCCAATCACATGACGTCACCTCTCTAGGCGGCTTGTGGATGTTTGCAGAAAATCAAACAGTATACAGGTACTGCTGAAAGGAATCAAAAAGGTTTTGTAACGTTTCCCATGCACACCTTATTTACAACAAGCTAATCGTAATATGCATGGAAAGTTTCAGTGATGAACCAAGTGAAAAATAAACGTGCACTGGCATAATAAATACATTTTAGACAGTCTGCTTCTATCTCTTTTGTACAAGTCCAGAAAATGGAGCCTATGAAAAAATAGTTTTTTTGTTACGTGAATATGATCCATTTCCAGCACCACTTCTCTTTCAGCTGTCATGTCATGTCTTTCTGGGCAGTAACGTGAACGCAAGAGTTTTTAATGTCCTTCACTGTCTTTCTGGCCTACACTGTCGTAAAGCACTATATGTTTCGTTTATTGCTGTATCGCTTTAACCCGTTGTGATATTCTTTAGTTGCGAAGTCAAAACGACACGGCCTCTCTTCATACTGATAACCTGAAATACGTGACATTTGCGCCAAGTTGCCATATGGTTCAAAAATGTCTCTGAGCACTATGGGACTTAACTTCTGAGGTCATCAGTCCCCTAGAACTTAGAACTACTTAAACCTAACTAACCTAAGGACGTCACACACATCCATGCCCGAGGCAGGATTCGAACCTGAGACCGTAGCGGTCGCGCTATTGCAGACTGTAGCGCCTAGAACCGCTCGGCCACTGAGGCCGGCTTGCCACAGGGTACCTTCCTTTCGTTTTGCTCCGGGATTGCTTTGCAACGCCCACTAACGAACACTACGGGAATGCACACTTCACCCAAGGAAGCGTCGAACTACACAGCTAAAGTGTGAGCAGTTTGCGGTCTCCCAGCTAACCAAGTCATATTACTTTATTTTAGCACGTTTTTGGGTAGTGGAAACTTTCTTTCTTAAAATTTTCATTGCTTAAATGGGCTGTAAGCATAACATAATCGGTAACAACAACACTGTAATGACAGCAACAAAGACAATATAAATGGGTGCGCGAGAAATTTTTTCTTTCTTTGGTATATTAATACACATACATGGTCACAGCTTTCGTAATTAAATTGTGTCGGAAGTCACATGGTAAAAGACCATAATTTCAAAGAAACTCGTACCCGAATTTTTTTTTTTTTTTTTGAAGTCCCTCGACACCCAGAACAACCCTATCCTTTCCACCACAGATATTTTAAACAATGTAATTCCCAAGTATAAAACAGTTTCAAACCTCTGATTACTATACGAATGAGTTAATATGGTAAATGTTTGACGTTAAGTATGCACAATCTTCATTGTCTTTGGCGTTATTAGTTACGGATTGTTGATCCACACACAGATCCAAAAGTTAATTTCAAATCTTTTCTAAACATTTTGAATTTAACTTTTGCATTTGTGTGTGGATCAACAATCCGTAACTAATAACACCAAAGACATTTCTAAACACTTTGAATTTATGTTTAAAGTTTGTTGGAACTTGCTAAGTTCTCTCATTATCAAACACTGGATCCGTATAGTCTGGATAATTTGCACTTCATTTTCAGTAAATCTAGGTTTTCACGTGTCTCATTGTTTATGACATCATTGTCTCCTGAACTATATGCTATATGACGTTCTAATTTTCCAGGTGCTTTCAGTGGTATACGTGCATACTATCAGCAAAATATGTCGCGCGTAGAATTAGTACGAAAGACTGTAATAAATTAAAGCGTCGTACCTGATGCAGGTGTTTTACTGAATGAACAGCGAAAATGTAGCCAGCGAAAATGTAACAAGCGGCAAGCTTGTTTCCTTTCGTTATTTTGTAGGAGTTATCAGCGAGAAGCTGAAGTTTGAAATTATGAGCAAAATTTGTTCGAAGTCGCTAAGTGCGCTCGTTCTCAAGTACTGGATGAGTATTGTCTGTATTATTTGCGCATTGTGTGTTGTATGCTGACTTCTCTCATATACACTGTTTTTAACGTTGATACTTGACTTACTGTGTTAAACATTTTACGTAAGATTATACATCTTAATGCGTGAATTATGACAGGATTTAACATTTCTAAATTCGGTGAGTATTTTACATATGGCAACGGGCCTATCGACCATACGCTTGCTCAAAGAGCATTTATTTCTGTTGAGTACACTGTTTGACATTCGGTATTGGTGTTCGTCCGAGCTGTGTCATTTTGCATGTTATTTCGCCACATAATTCTGCGTCTTCCTCTTCGGCTCGTTCCATCTATTGTTCTGCAGAAAGCTATTCTAGGTAATTTAACTCCTTCATTCTTGCTACATGGTCTGCCCAGTTCAACATTCTCTTATTTAGTACTTCGACGACATTAAGGCGTTTGTACAGCTGTCTTAAATCTTCAGCTTTTTTTATACTCCGTTCCATGGCCGGCCGTTGTGGCCGAGCGGTTCTAGGCGCAACAGTCCGGAACCGCGCTGCTGCTACGGTCGCAGGTTCGAATCCTGCCTCGGGCATGGATGTGTGTAATGTCCTCAGGTTAGTTACGTTTAACTAGTTCTAAGTCTAGGGGACTGATGACCTCAGATATTAAGACCCATAGTGCTTGAGCCATTTGAACCATTTGAATCCATTCCATGTTTTTCATAACATACAGATCCAAAAATTTTCCTTAGCATCTTTCTTTCGAATATTAACAGTTTTTCATCATCTTTCTTTCTAAAGAGTAATGCCTCACAACGTATAATGTTATCTTTTACGTAATGTGTTCTACCTCTTAATGAGTGGATTATGACAGGATTTTACATTTCTAAATTCGGTGAGTGTTTTACTTCACTTTAGAGGTGGCAAGGCCCCTAATAGGTTGATACAAGCATATTTAGAAGTTAGTATTAAATGCCCTCTTCTTTAAAAACTTAAAAAGTACTGTATTTCGTTTGCTGTTGCTAGAGGGGCATTTATTTGTATATTAGTTCCACTGTTGTTACTAAAAAGACTCCCAAAGTAACTGTAGAGGTCAGCTGCCTTGAAACTGAATTCATCTACAGCCAAAATTCGGATTTACTTACTTATAACCAGATAGTCTGTTTCCTCAGAGATTTTATAATAACTCTGCATCATTTAGTTTAATTATGTTTTCGTGCTACGTATTAATGCTACATCATCTGCATAGGCAAATCTAGTAATGTTCACCTTCTGCATCTGGATCCCTTGTAGACTAATTTTAATAAATTCGCTGTCGATTTTCTTTAAATCGAGGTTAAATAAAATAGGTGAAATAGCGTCCCCTTGTGTCCAGTGTACACCTTGATTTTCCAGTTTCTCGTATGGGTATCTTCGATCAGTAATTATGTGAAATATTGAAAATCAAATTTTTGCTGCCCGTCGCAGCCGCTGGGTAGGCTGCCTGACAGTTTTAGACGTTTAGTAATACAGATATTTTGTTTTCTGGGCAAAATAGGAGCAGTTTGTCTAAAGCTCAGAAGGAATCAATAATTGTCATCGCTCATCCTCCAGTAATTTCGAAACTAAAATTTGTCCTCTGAAAGAAGTTCTTGCTGAAGAAAAGTCGAGCTTCCCCTTTTCTCCCGTGTGCTCATGCGTTTTCCTTGTTATATTCTTCACTGCTACGACATGTACTGCAGCGGCAGCAGAGAAATTAAGAACTGCCGAATTCCTAATGACGCTCGACGCCGTGATAACAATAACGATGCGCGCCTTAATGGTACGTTTCAACACGCACGATTTTTCCCAAACGCTGTTACGCGCTTTATAAGGGTCCTGTGACAGCACTACTGTTCAGTGTGAAACCAATCGTTTTCGCAGTCTTCCTTGCCCGAAGATGACGAGTAACAAATATGTTGAAACGTTGCTTCGACACGACTCATTCGCTCGCTGGATAAAGAGACGGCTTCATACGCCCTCCTTTTCCTCCTGTGAATCTGCGATTACGCCGGCCACATTTTCCTGCAATATATGGCCACAATATTGTTGGCGCCACTTTTACTGCAATGTATCACCGCAGTAGTGTAGACGTCACATTTTACTGCAACGTATGGCCGCAATAGTGCAGACGTTAACAAATGGCTCAAATGGCTCTGAGCACTATGGGACTTAATTTCTGAGGTCATCAGTCCCCTAGAACTTAGAACTACTTAAACCTAACTAACCTAAGGACATCACACACATCCATGCCCGAGGCAGGATTCGAACCTGCGACCGTAGCGGTCCCGCGGTTCCGGACTGTAGCGCCTTTAACCGCACGGTCACTCCGGCCGGCGCAGACGTCAACATTGGTGTAGTGTAGTTGCAACACACACCAATATCGTGATATGGCCCGGAGGCACTGACTGCTGCAGAAGTAGCAGACGAGGTATGGCCGAGGTGGTCCAAGCATTGTGCACAAAGGGTGGAGAATATTTGGCAGAGAATATCTGGTATGGCCAGGCTATATGAATCTCTGACCTTGTCTGTAATTGATTCCCCCTCACTCTCAACCGTGCTTCTTCGTTTTCGCGCCGAAAGCATTGCAGTGCCAAATCACATAATTTGAGCAGTGATACAATATTAGGTGGTCAAAGGCGCTGCAGTCATGGACTGTGCGGCTGATCCCGGCGGAGGTTCGAGCCCTCCCTCGGGCATGGGTGTGTGTGTTTGTCCTTAGGATAATTTAGGTTAAGTAGTGTGTAAGCTTAGGGACTGATGACCTTAGCAGTTAAGTCTCATAAGATTTCACACACATCTGAACATTTTTTATCGCTTTTATGAAATCATAGTTCTTTCACTGTACTAGTGACTGACAATAAAATATTATCATACACATTTAATTCATTGAGTTACACGATAGTGTTCCAAAGTCTAGTACCAAGAGGCATATCCGTGAGAAGTATACTTTTAAAAAGCTTCATAAAGCTTGTGTACAAATCACCAGTAGGTAAAAAGCAAAGAGTAATAACCAATCTGGTTGTCAACTAGTATACAATTTTTCGTAGTGGTTTTGGCCTTACCAATTCTTGGACCAGTTGCTGTCAGTAAATTTAAATCGTATTTCAATATTCTGGAAGAAGCGGATATCCATCATCATTTCTTGAGTTAGTGTCGGAGACAGTTCGGTTACTTAGAAAAGAAAACATCCAGAAAGCCCGATTTATCTTTAACTTCATAAATTTATTCGTTGTGCAGTGCAAATGCCGTAGCGTCTTATCAGTTCTAGTAGATCACTTTCATCTGTTGCGCGGCAGTAGTGTGGCTCACGTAAACACTTCTGGGCCGGAAATACATTACTGTAGACATTGTCGGGCGACACTAACCGGCAATGTTGCTGACACTTGGCTGCATTTAGTGCCGAGATGTGGCTACATTGTCAGCAATGTGCAATTTCTATTGCACATGTGTGTGATTATTTTTTCCTATTACTTTTTTTTCTGCTTGTGATGGGGCTTTGGGTCTTTCTTTACAAGGGCAGTGTTGCCAGGTTCAACAGCCAACTAGAGATATGTCACTTCCTGGCAAATTAAAACTGTGTGCCGGCCCGAGACTCGAACTCGGGACCTTTGCTTTTCGCGGGCAAGTGCTCTACCATCTTAGCTACCCAAGCACGACCGCAGGAGAGCTTCTGTAAAGTTTGGAAGGTAGGAGACGAGATACTGGAAGAAGTAAATCTGTGAGGACGGGGCGTGAGTCGTGTTTGGGTAGCTCAGATGGTAGAGCACTTGCCCGCGAAAGGCGAAGGTCCCGAGTTCGAGTCTCGGTCCGGCACACAGTTTTAATCTGCCAGGAAGTTTCGTATCAGCGCAAACTCAGCTGCAGAGTGAAAATCTCATTCTTGAGATAGGTCGTTCGCGAACTAACGGGTACAAAGGAACGGTTCACCAAGATGAACGGAACGAGCGAGGAACGAATTCTAAGGAACGGTCTTTCGTAGTTCACTTCGGTCGCGGCTTTCTACTTACAGTTCCCGGGAACGGGAAGCGGCCAGTCTCGTTCCCGAACGGCACGTCGGCCGGTCTTGCTCCAGCCTGTCTCGCTATCGGTCTCCCTCGGCCGGATTCGTCCTTCTTCGCGTGGCCACACGTCGCAGTTCCACTGCCGACTGCTCTTAGTTCAGTATCGAGTTGTTGTTCGTTTCGTTCGCTTCGAAAGTCCATTCTGGATCTGTTTCAAACCTTTTTTGAACTCCAAACTTCAGGTTCTTTTCGTATTCTATTCAGCGTCCACGACCGGTAATTAAAATGTATTTTACAATTACGTAAATTACATAAAAACTACGTGGTATGTAATACATACATCTTTTCAGGTAATAAAACGGCGTATCAGCTTACTTCACTATTTAGATAAACAGCAGAAGAAATACTTGTAACAAGGCAAGATTTTATGTTATTACACATGCAAAGGACGTTGACACGGCACACACGAGTGGTCATTTTCCGTCTTTTTTTGATCCAAGGTAAAACAGCATGTTCTTTGTTATGGAAGGCAGACCGACTTACAACCGAATGAAGCCCTCGCTTCGTAATCGAGTGTATGATGTCAATTTTGTAAAGAGAATATGATGACTCCCACAATATTATTACAGTAGTACAGGGTGGCGCACGAAAAATCGGCCCCGAGTACTAGACTGCTCATTGTCGCTTACCAATCGTCATCGATCGTTTCAAAGTTGTTTGCATTACCTTATTTGTTATTTCTCCACTGCCTAATTATTACATGTTTACCTATTCTGCTAGTAGCGGTCAACAAATCGTGCGTAATTGGCGAGCAGTCTGTACTCGGGCCCGGTTTTTCGTGCGCCACCTTTGCATTATTTCACTGTGATCGGCCACATAACGCTACAGTTGGCTAAACGAGATGTTTTGCAGAATCACGAAAATTACAAGCGTGTGAGAATTCTGTTATCAATAAAAACTCTGTACTCCAGGGGGGAGGCAAGTGCCCCCTCTTGGCGCCTTCCATCTTCAGTCACCTATGCTACTAATTTGCAATTTTTCATAAGAACCATATACCAAGCACAATGAACGGTGAACGAGTAAAAATGAACGGTTTCCGAAAAAAGAGCGATCACCAGTGAACTAGTTTCGAAGGATGAACGACTTTACCCACTCTACAGCCAACGTCCAGTCCCCCTGGCTACAGGCAACTTGCCAGATGGGCCGACTCGGAAGCTCTTCGAAGCACCAGCTAACGCTTCGCCGCCACCCGGCCTTGTGTGGGCCCACGCGTGACGCAACGTCCGCATGTGTGTGTGCGTGTGTGTGTGTGTGTGTGTGTGTGGTCTTGCGGAGGCCGCAGAGACTTCCCCGCCGTGACGTTAGTGCCACGTTTCGTTTCGCGCCGGGCAGCGGCCGACATTCGCCCCAGTGCGCTAGGCACGTACTCCGTCAGCTTTGCCTCCTACGATAATTGGCCGCCTATCAAAACACCATATTAAAAGCACAGGCTGTCAGCTTGACGTCTTCTACACACCAGTCAGCATGAGGCGTTTACTGAGCAATGGCTCGAACATGTTTCCGGAGAGTTGAGCAGGTGACTGAGCGAACGTACGTTATAACTATAGTTCGCGTGTTAGGGCGGATGTTAGACGAACCTGTTTGTCCCTCGTAAACACATTCCTTACGAAAATATTACCACTGGTCACAACAGTACGTTTCTGACAAGATGGATATAAAGACTGTGATGTTTTTCTACTCACTGGTACAATGTTATTGAGTGTATGAACCCATCACTTAGTCCAAACGAAGAGTTCCCTTGTTCGAATCACTGCGCTGGCAGTGTTATTACCCACCTGAAATACCTTTACCGATGACAATTACTGGAGTTAACCAACTTCACGGAATCGTGGAAACACGTACTAGTTATGATAATAGTAGTGGTTGTTGTTCTTGTTGTTTTATTTATTCGTTAATCGCTTAGAAGCTATTAGGCGGGTCGTGATGTAACAGTTAAAGAACAAAGAATGTAAATCATATACAGGGTGAGTCAGTACCTATTGCCACCTAGAACAACTCCGAAAGTATGATAGTAGCTGAAAAGTTTGTGGGAAAAATGTTGCATAGGACAACGGGGACATAATAGGAGGTTGGTGTTTTGTTTCTATGTGGGGTCGTATCAGAGATATGAAGGTCATCTTTGTTTTTTTAAATGAGATGCTAGAGTTTGGTACTTCTTTTCTGATAGCGGCTATCGAGATGAATCCAATGATGTGTAACAGTAAGGTCAACGAAGGTCAAAAAGGTGGCATGAACGTCCATTCACAGAAGGTGTTCGAAGTGATGTCCATTGGCATCAATGCAGTGCTTCAATCTTCTTACCATGGACTGAATGGTATTCTTTATAACTTCGTCACTTATCCTTACAGCTGTATTATTGTTCTTTCAGTTCATAATGCTACCGATTTCAGAGTCTTATTGACTTCGTCTTCAGACACCTGCTACAAATGCATGGCTTGGTCATCTTCCGCGGACTATATCTTCCGGAACCTTATGATGTGTGTTCATCGACTGAAAGTGAACTCTTTCTAACAGGGTCAGGCCGAAAAGGTCCTCAGAAGACAAATAGCACAATTTTTTTGGTCAGTACCAACGAAGCAGTGTGATTCGATGGCTCCGTGTGAAATTACACATCCAAAGGTTTTGGGTTCAGTCTCCAGTCGGTCCTAGCATATTTTATTCTGTCAATAGCCTTTTCCCCTCTCTCAATGCTTTGTTAATCAACCACTAGTCCACCGTTCATTGCCATGTGGTTGCATACCATCCTCACTATCTTCGTGGTGTACACCTAGCCACTGGCTGAGGCTGTGAGAAAAGCCTCTGAACACACTTCTTCTGCTGTCCTATGACAAGACACAACTGTCATAGCCGCAAATAGAGCAGAGCTCACGCGCTTACTACGCGTATTGCAATGCACCGAGCCAGTATTTCGTTCACAGCAGAACAGCAATTACTCTCTCTTACGTATGGCCAGACAGGTGGTAGGAGGAAGGAGCCAATTACCTGCCTACGTACATACTCTGCAAACCACTCTGAAGTGCCTGGCAGAGGGTACTTAGCATTGATTTCTTCCTGTTTCATTCGGATATAGAGCGAGGAAAGAATGACTGCTTAAATGGCCCTGTGCGCACTGTCAATTTCCTAATTTTTGCGGTCCCTTCGCCAGTCGTGTGGACGATAACCAGTTTGGACAAGAAGAGAATAGAAGCTTTCGAAATGTGGTGCTACAGAATAATGCTGAAGATAAGGTGGGTAGATCACGTAACTAATGAGGAGGTATTGAATAGGATTGGGGAGAAGAGAAGTTTGTGGCACAACTTGACTAGAAGAAGGGATCGGTTGGTAGGACATGTTTTGAGGCATCAAGGGATCACAAATTTAGAATTGGAGGGCAGCGTGGAGGGTAAGAATCGTAGGGGGAGACCAAGAGATCAATGCACTAAGCAGATTCAGAAGGATGTAGGTTGCAGTAGGTACTGGGAGATGAAGAAGCTTGCACAGGATAGAGTAGCATGGAGAGCTGCATCAAACCAGTCTCAGGACTGAAGACCACAACAATAACAACCTTCGCCAGTCGTACGTACGTGGCTAGAGTTTATTTCTAGATTTATCACTCGATACTGGTTCTTGAATCTTTGCAAGGATCAAAGAGTAATTGGCTATCTTGTGAGTCAAAGGAACCTGTGACCATTCTTACCGTCCTTCAGCATCCCCTGTTGGTCCTATTTGGTATGGGTCCCACACACTTGGGCAGTATTCTAGGATTCGTTGCAATGAGTGTTTTACTACAAAGGGAGCGCCACCAGCTGCATGGCTGCCATGTACCGTTCAGACACCACCAGCCCATGCCAGGTCGATGTGAAAGCCTATCTGCCTTAGAGCTCTCCATGGTACCATCTACACGGCTTCCAAACAAATCTGTTCGAGAGTTGTCATATTTTTGCCCCGTCAAGTGAAACAAAAATTGTCTCTCTGTGAAAAATGAAGCCGAAATATGTGACAATTTGCAATTACGTGGTGCACGAGTGATCTGAATAAAAGATGCCGCGCGGTCTGGGGAGCCTTGTCACGGTCCGCACGCCCCCCCCCCCCCCCCCACTCCCCCGTCCCCCGTCGGAGGTTCGAGTCCTCCCTCGAGCAAGGGTGTGTGTGTTGTCCTTAGCGTAAGTTTAAGTAGTGTAAGTAGTGCTTAAGCTTAGGGACCGATGACTCAGCAGCTTGGTCCCATAAGCCCTTACCACAAATTTCCAAATTTGTATAAAAGGTGAATACTATGTATGAGCCTCAACGTAACATTAAACAATTCTGTATACCTGATACAGAAACTTAGGACTGAAGTGATTTAACATACGGGTGATTCCGTTTGCGTGTGATATCATTTCATACTCTGGTGTAGACACGAGGCAGTTTGTAGAAAGGTAGGACATATCGCTACAACAAGAAAACAATCGCTACATTCATTTTGAATTGATCTGTATAAAACGGAACATACTCCTACGCACTCTCATTGGTAAGTGTCCGATTACGCGTAATGCTACGTGAGAATACTGTGCTAACATTAAAGATGTTCACACACATTCCAATTTCCAGTCCCTTAGTTGATTTCGAGGGAGAAGTTTGAAATGTGGGCTAGATTTGCGTTGTGTTTCCTCAAACAAGATTTTGTGCTTATTCATAAGGATGTTTTTAGCAAACGCAGGTTTACCTAGATTCAGCGGCACATCAGCTACAGGAATCTAGATAAAATTTCTGTTGACGGATACAGTCTGACAAAGGCTGGGAGTCTGATGTGCTGGGCTGATGCTCCTCCCCACCCTTTCCTAATGACACGGTATGCCGGTCGTTGTGGACGAGCGGTTCTAGGCGCTTCAGCCGGGAACCGCGCTGCTGCTACGGTCGCAGGTTCGAATCCTGCCTCGGGCATGGACGTGTGTGCTGTCCTTAGGTTAGTTAGGTTTAAGTAGTTCTGAGTTCTAGGGGACTGATGACCATAGATGTTAAGTCCCATAGTGCTCAGAGCCATTTGAACCATTTTGATTAGCTTTTCAGAGCATTCACAGAAGCTTGGCGCCGGTGGCGACACCTACAACGTGCTGACATGAGGAAAGTTTTCAACCGATACACAAACAGCAGTTACCGGCGTTGCCTGGTGAAACGTTGTTGTGATGCCTCGTGTAAGGAGGAGAGAAGCGTACCATCACGTTTCCGACTTTCATAAAGGTCGGATTGTAGCCTATCGCGATTGCGCTTAATCGTATCGCGACATTGCTGCTCGTGTTGATCGAGATCCAATGACTGTTAGCAGAATATGGAATCGGTGGTTCAGGAGGGTAATACGGAACGCCGTGCTGGACCCCAACGGACCTATGCACCCAAATTGCTTGTAAATGTAATCACATGTCAGTTCTAGTATAATATATTTGTCCAAGGAATACCCGTTTATCACGTGCATTTCTGCTTGTTGTAGCAATTTTAATGGCCAATAGTGTATCATTAGACAAGTCGTCGTGGCCATATTATATTCCCACTACCGTTCTTGTTTTCTCCCTTGGCTGACGAACATTGAAGATACAGGTATTTAGTTAGAAATAAAATATGAATTGCTGTTAAACAGCAGGTGCATTGCTGCTTATTCATTACGTACCTTCACTCACTGAAAAATTTTCATCAGATAAGAAAAGATATTAAATGACAGTCAAGGGCAAGATTCATAATCGACGTTTAATGTGCCATGTATTCGTGTTCTCATCTGGAAAGGCAGTTACTAGAGACAAACCACTAAGGTTACAGATGTTAAGGGATAGCGATATGCACACATACAGATGCCGAAAGTGTCGCGGAGCTGTCAGTCGTATTCTGGTGACTGATGTGAAAATGTTTCCGACTTGTTTACTGCCGCGCGGCGGGCAATAACAGGCTCTGTACGGGGAATGGTAGTTGGAGCTAGACGCTTGGGACATACCACTTCGTTAGGAAATTCAATATTCCGAGATCGATAGTGTCAATAGTGTGCCGAGAACAGCAAATTATAGGCATTACCTCTCAGCATGGATAACGTGGTAGCCGACGGCTTTTACTTAACGACCGATTAGTTGATTTGGGGGAGAGGACTAGACAGCGAGGTCATCGGTCCCCTCGGATTAGAAAAAGGAAGTCGGCCGTGTCCTTTCAAAGGAACCATCCCGGCATCTGCCTGAAGCGAAATCACGAAAACCTAAATGAGGATGGCTGGACGCGGGTTGCACCGTCGTCCTCCCGAATGCGAGTCCAGTGTGCTAACCGAGCGATGTGGCGCAGTGGTTAGCACACTGGACTCGCATTCGGGAGGACGACGGTTCAAACCCGCGTCCGGCCATCCTCATTTAGCTTTTCCGTGATTTCCCTAAATCGCTCCAGGCAAGTGCCGGGATGGTTCCTTTCAAAAGGGCACGGCCAACATCCTTCCCCGCCCTTTCCTAATCCGATGAGACCGGTGACCTCGCTGAATGGTCTCTTCCCCCAAACAATCCAATCCAATCCAGTGTGCTAACCACTGCCTCACCGCACTTGGTTTAATCTACATCTACATCTACATTGATACTCCGCAAGCCACCCAACGGTGTGTGGCGGAGGGCACTTTACGTGCCACTGTCATTACCTCCATTTCCTGTTCCAGTCGCGCATGGTTCGCGGGAAGAACGACTGTCTGAAAGCCTCCGTGCGCGCTCTAATCTCTCTAATTTTACATTCGTGATCTCCTCGGGAGGTATAAGTAGGGGGAAGCAATATATTCGATACCTCATCCAGAAACGCACCCTCTCGAAACCTGGCGAGCAAGCTACACCGCGATGCAGAGCGCCTCTCTTGCAGAGTCTGCCACTTGAGTTTATTAAACATCTCCGTAACGCTATCACGGTTACCAAATAACCCTGTGACGAAACGCGCCGCTCTTCTTTGGATCTTCTCTATCTCCTCCGTCAGACCGATCTGGTACGGATCCCACACTGATGAGCAATACTCAAGTATAGGTCGAACGAGTGTTTTGTAAGCCACCTCCTTTGTTGATGGACTACATTTTCTAAGCACTCTCCCAATGAATCTCAACCTGGTACCCGCCTTACCAACAATTAATTTTATATGATCATTCCACTTCAAATCGTTCCGCACGCATACTCCCAGATATTTTACAGAAGTAACTGCTACCAGTGTTTGTTCCGCTATCATATAATCATACAATAAAGGATCCTTCTTTCTATGTATTCGCAATACATTACATTTGTCTATGTTAAGGGTCAGTTGCCACTCCCTGCACCAAGTGCCTATCCGCTGCAGATCTTCCTGCATTTCGCTACAATTTTCTAATGCTGCAACTTCTCTGTATACTACAGCATCATCCGCGAAAAGCCGCATGGAACTTCCGACACTATCTACTAGGTCATTTATATATATTGTGAAAAGCAATGGTCCCATAACACTCCCCTGTGGCACGCCAGAGGTTACTTTAACGTCTGTAGACGTCTCTCCATTGATAACAACATGCTGTGTTCTGTTTGCTAAAAACTCTTCAATCCAGCCACACAGCTGGTCTGATATTCCGTAGGCTCTTACTTTGTTTATCAGACGACAGTGCGGAACTGTATCGAACGCCTTCCAGAAGTCAAGAAAAATAGCATCTACCTGGGAGCCTGTATCTAATATTTTCTGGGTCTCATGAACAAATAAAGCGAGTTGGGTCTCACACGATCGCTGTTTCGGGAATCCATGTTGATTCCTACATAGTAGATTCTGGGTTTCCAAAAACGACATGATACTCGAGCAAAAAACATGTTCTAAAATTCTACAAGAGAGCTGCGGCGTCTGCGCAGAGTTGCTAACAGACAGCCAACACTGAGTGAAATAACCGCAGAAATCAACGTGGGACGTTCAACGACTGCTTCTATCAGGACATTTCGGCAAAATTTGGCGTCAATAGGCTATGGCAGCAGACGACCGCCCCGAGTGCCTCTGCTAACAGCACGCCATCGGCTGCAGCGCCTCTCCTGGGCTCTTGGCCGTATCGGACCCTTGAAGATTGGAAAACCGTGGCCTGGTCAGTTGAATCCTGATTTCAGTTGGTAAGAGGCGATGGTAGGGTTCGAGTGTTGCGCGGACTCCACGAAGCCATGGATCCAAGTATTCAGAAACGCACTGTGCAAGCTGGTGGTAGCTTCATAATAGTGTGGGCTGTCCAGTGGTCTAGCTGAACCGATGATTGACTGGAAAGGGTTTTTTTTAGGCGACTTGGAGACCATTTGTAGGCATTCATGGACTTCATGTTCACAAACAACGATGAAAATTTTTATGGATGACAACGCGTGAAGAACATTCTGAACAATTCGAGCGAACGAACTGGCCAGAGGTCAGTTCATGCGCAGAATCCCGCACCGGCAACATTTCCGCAATTATGGACGGCTACAGAGGCTGCATGGCTCAATATTTCTGCAGCGCACGACGAGTTGCTGCTCTGCACCGGACAAAAGGAGGTCGACACGATATTTGGAGATACCCCATGCTTTTATCAAGTCAGTGTATATGCTTAGTTTAATTAAGTTGACAGAAAGAGCCTGCAGTTTCCGTAATCTACACTACTGGCCATTAAAATTGCTACACTAAGAAGAAATGCAGATGATAAACGGGTATTCATTGGACAAATATATTATACTAGAACTGACATGTGATTACATTTTCACGAAATTTGGGTGCATAGATCCTGAGAAGTCAGTACCCAGAACAACCACCTCTGGCCGTAATAGCGGCCTTAATACGCCTGGGCATTGAGTCAAACAGAGCTTGGATGGCTTGTACAGGTACAGCTGCCCATGCAGCTTTAACACGATACCACAGTTCATCAAGACTAGTGACTGGCGTATTGTGACGAGCCAGTTGCTCGGCCACCATTGACCAGACGTTTTCAGCTGGTGAGAGATGTGGAGAATGTGCTGGCCAGGGCAGCAGTCGAACATTTTCTGTATCCAGAAAGGCCCGTACAGGACCTGCAACATGCGGTAGTGCATTATCCTGCTGAAATGTAGGGTTTAGCAGGGATCGAATGAAGGGTACAGCCACGGGTCGTAACACATCTAAAATGTAACGTCCACTGTTCAAAGTGCCGTCAATGTGAACAAGAGGTGACCGAGACGCGTAACCAATGGCACCGCATACCATCACACCGGGTGATACGCCAGTATGGCGGTGACGAATACACGCTTCTCATGAACGCTCACCGCGATGTCGCCAAACACTAATGCGACCATCATGATGCTGTAAACAGAACCTGGATTCATCCGAAAAAATGACGTTTTGCCATTCGTGCACCCAGGTTCGTCGTTGAGTACACCATCGCAGACGCTCCTGCCCGTAATGCAGCGACAAGGGTAACCGCAGCCATGGTCTCCGAGCTGATGGTCCATGCTGCTGCAAACGTCGTCGAGCTGTTCGTGCAGATGGCTGTTGTCTTGGAAACGTCCCCATCTGTTGACTCAGGGATCGAGACGTGGCTGCACGATCCGTTACAGCCATGCAGATAAGATGCCTGTCATCTCGACTGCTAGTGATACGAGGCCGTTGGGTTCCAGCACGGCGTTCCGTATTACCCTCCTGAACCCACCGATTCCATATTCTGCTAACAGCCATTGGATCTCGACCAACGCGAGCATCAATGTCGCGATACGATTAACCGCAATCGCGATAGGCTAAAATCCGACCTTTATCAAAGCCGGAAACGTGATGGTACGCATTTCTCCTCCTTACACTAAGCATCACAACAACGTTTTACCAGGCAACGCCGGTCAACTGCTGTTTGTGTATGAGAAATCGGTTGGAAACGTTCCTCATGTCAGCACGCTTTAGGTGTCGCCACCGGCGCCAGCCTTGTGTGAATGCTCTGAAAAGCTAATCATTTGCATATCACAGCATCTTCTTCCTGACGGTTAAATTTTGCGTCTGTAGCACGTCATCTTCGTGGTGTAGCAATTTTAATGGTCAGTAGCGTATTTCAGAGAAGATTACTTTACACAATGACTTACGTATATGTTATTTTACATTTTGCCGTGAACCGTCAGACAGGATAGGCAATCATAATACGTATGTTACTTTTTCCTTTGAATACGTATGCACATTATAGCCGGTACCTGTAGTTGGCACTGCACTGACAATCTGGTTATTGGAGTTTTTTCGACTTGTAGTTGAGTAAGATATCGGTACAGGCCATGCCAGTACTACGTCGTTCACGGCACTGCCAACCTCAACAAGAGAACTTCGCTTTAGCCGTTACGAAATGCTTTGTGTACTTCGCTTTGCTTTGAGTTGTGTGTTGCTCGTTAGTTTCTTATTTTGTGTTGAGTGAAGCTGCTATACCTGATCTATCACGGAGTTCGAGGGTGACTCCAATGACACAAGAATGGATCGGCGATCGCTGTGACCGAATGTCGGTTCTGCTTTTCGCAGAAGCACAAATAACAAGTGTGGGCTGCCATCTCTGAGAGAGTTTGGATGGTTGTTTGTTTGGTATGTCATCGGTCCCATCGGATCAGGAAAGGATGGGGCAGGAAGTCAGCCGTGTACTTTCGAAGGAACCGTCCCGACATTTGCCTAAAGCGATTTAGGGAAATCACGGAAAACCTAAATCAGGATGCCTAGACGCAGGTGTGAACCATCGTCCTCCCGAATGCGAGTCCAGTGTGCTAACCACTGCGCCACCTCGCTCGGTCCTGCGAGAGGGTTATACCCCAACGCTGCCCTTCTATTTCTGCCGTTTTCGTTCGTTCATGATCGGTCGACTGACACGTTACAGCCTCCGCACTATCTTGCAGTCTCCGCCATTATATATGCTCTCGCTCGTAATAAGCGAGACCGTGAAGAAACGTGTTACTCTTCTTTGGACATCTGCCTCCTGTATTAATGTTACATGGTAAGTTCCCAGACTGACGAACAGTACTCGTTAATCGTCCAAACCTATGTATTTTCAGCCATGTCTTTCGTGGGTGGCCGGCCTGGGTGACCGAGCAGTTCTAGGCGCTACAGTCTGGAACCGCGCGACCGCTACGGTCGCAGGTTCGAATCTTGCCTCGGGCTTGGATGTGTGTGATTTCCTTCGGTTAGTTAGGTTTAAGTAATTCTAAGTTCTAGGGGACTGATGACCTCAGTAGTTAAGTCCCATAGTGCTCAGAGCCATTTGAACCATTTTTTTTTCTTGGATGAATTGTATTTGCCAAAGATTTGTCGGTCTGGTCTCTTTTTCCTTAAAACTGTTTTAACATGGTCGTTCTATAGGAGATCATTCGGGAAGGCTACTCCCAGATATTTTACAGTTCTTTCTGTCTCTAGAGTTTTATCTCCAATACTGTAATCAAACAGTAATAGATCTTTTCGCCTATTTACGGGCAACACTCAGTATTCATTTCCATTCCGGGACAGTGCCAGTTCCTGCACTCATGCAGATTAATGAACCTGCGAATAATAAGCCAGATAGCGGCTGTTTTAATCAAGACTTTTCCCACAATTATATTGGAAGACGTTGGACAAATTGTCACAGCCCGAAACTTGTTGATACACAACACAACGATGATACTGTCGTAGGTGAGTTTTAGTTACATAGATTGTGAGGAATCTCTTAAAGATCTGAAGAAAAAAAAATTAACCTACTGCGTCTTATCTTAAAGATCTGATTCTAGGGTTATGTACAAGGCTGCTCTTGGCTTGCAGTAAACCAATTAGATTCATCAAAAAGAGACGAGAAAGAGTCGATTTATCATGTGTATTTGCAAACTAGCTTGTCTGTCTCGCCATATGCGTTAGCCTCTGCATCAAAATGCTGCTTTAAAATTCATGAGTGGCGAGGACGCCCTTGAAAAGACAAATCTGTGCTTTAGCATATGATGATGGAGAGATAGCGTCCGACTGCATGTCTACAGCTCTGCCAGTTGTAGTGCGAACCTAAGGATTTCACCAAGTTATAGAAAACAAAACGGTCGTTGTTGACTGAAAGGGATACCTCGTTACATTTGTGCCAGTATTGTTTTCTAGTTTTGAAACATAAATGTCAGATATGAATAACACAACGATCCTGATGGGAGGGTTCAACGTCTGCTTTTGAATGACTGACAAAGAGATTCCACACAGGTCTTGAGTGCAACCAGCGCACTGATATGTAAGGCTTCCCTGTATCGGATTTTGTCATAAGACTTGAAGAAAGTGTAGGTGCATAAAGGCACATGAATCGAAAGGCACTGCTTGACAAAGGTAAAAATACTGGTCACAACGAAACTTCGTCACTTGACTAACCTCAGTTCGTAGATCCCCTGACTACTGGATTCACTAAAGTGCGCGTCATATATCTTGGCGGCCGAGTTTAGGTTCGTTCTGCGCATCTGACGTCACAAAACACAGTCAGCCAATGAACAGAGAACGACGTTGCCAGATCTCGACAGCAGTGCAGAGCACGGACGAGTGTCTTCAGTTTTAGAAACGTTCAGTCATAAATAAAGTAATAGAACAAAATCAATGTCTTGATAGCAGACTTTCTTTTACAGAAAGTTTGGAAAAAGCATTCTTTATACCAATTGCTTCATATTCTATTAATTAATTATACCAAACAAGCAATAAGACTCCTAATTCAGGCGATAGCAAGGAAAGGTGTTTGTTTCAATCTCACGAACTGCTTTTTCGCAATAAAGAACAGCGGTAATTGTTTATTTCCTATTGTAATTCGACGAAGCGTGAGTAATTCATAGTCATACCAACAGTGTTTATAAGTAGTTGCGTGAGGTGTTAGAGTCCTTATGGAGTTACAATGTTCGATGAGCTGAGGTAGCAGTCGGCTCTCAGCCGTGGCAGCGTGCGGACGGCCCCGCGCGCCGGCCAGTGCTCCGCTGCAGGCGTTGTTTACTTCCGCGTCGTAGCTTTCAGGCTTGCGTCCGTCCACTGTGTACAACATGTCGAGCGCTTACCGCCGTGCGACCCTTAAAGTTTCCTTCCCAGCTGAACATGCGCGACCTCGTGCACATGAAGTTGAAACGTTCATACGTGAAGAAGTTCGTTTAGATCCTAACCACGTTATCGGAATCCATTTTTCGATCACGAGTAGTGTCGTTCATATTAAAATGACAAACACCGAGGTGTGTGAAGATGTTATTCGCCGCCATGCCAATGGACTTAAGTTCAAATACTCTGATGGTCACGTCGGAGCTGTAACACTTGAACTCGCAGAGTACGGTCAACGCACGATTAGGGTGTTTGAACTACCTTTTGAAGTGCCGAAGGACGAAGTTGTCTCTGCGTTACAACCATACGGTAACGTCATCGGTTACGTAGAGGAAAAATGGCAAACTTTCACGACCTACCAGGTCCTTAATGGTGTGCGTCAGGTCAAAATTGAACTGAAAAAACATATTCCATCATACCTGACCATTGGCGGGGTGCGAGCCATTGTCATGTACGACGGCCAACCCCGAACATGTGCGGGTTGCGGACAAGAAGGCCACGTCAGATCCGCCTGCATGCGACGCCGCCTGATTCAGACGCCGGTCGGCGAGGAAGCGTCCCCAGCGGTGATGACTCAGATCCCTGTCACATACGCCAAGGTTGCCCAGGGAGGTAACACGTCTACACAGAGTCTTCCTGCTCCGTTGACGTCGTCTGATCAGGTAGATGCAACCGCTCCTGAGATTCCTTCTGAGGTGCCCCAGACGCCAAATCCTAACCTGCCGAATCATCGCAGCACTGTGACTGAAAATGCTACTGAGATGGACGTTGATCCGGGAGTGGTACCTACTTCTGCTTTCCTTCAGACTGGTCCGGAGTCAGACGAAAGCCACCCGCCATCGGACTCTGAACGACTTGTTCGAAAACAAGGCTCGACACGAAAGAGAAAGAAACGTAGCCGTACACCCCCTGATGAATCCATTCTACGGATGGATACCGGGGATGCAGACCCGAAGATGGACGACAAACCGATCTTTGATGACCGAACGGCTGATGCGACAGACCCGCCACAGGCGACCACTGGCAACGAACACCCCTCATTACTGCCGCCGTCGCCCCCACAGGTCGACGTTGAAGAGAGCCTATCCGATGAGACGAAAACTACGTCTCCTCTCCACGTGGATGACGTGCACAGCCGATGCCCTACCGCAGCATCAGTCTCCTGGGCAGACGACGTGGAGATCGAAGGGACTGGGGTGGATGCTGCTGATGATGGGGCACCCCCATCGGTTGCGCCCGCGCCCGCAAACTCTCCACAATAGCAGCCTCTTCAGCGGACCGGCAAGATCGACGACCTCTCGCCCCTGAAGAAGAAGCCCCGCCTGTGATCGACGACCTCTCGCCCCTGAAGAAGAAGCCCCGCCTGTGCCTGTGGGACTCCAACACCAGCATTATCGTGTCGCAACGATTAACCTCGCGACCATTCGTGCGCCCCACAAACTAGCGCTGCTCCGCGATATGATTTATGATGCGGACATAGATATTGCGCTTTTTCAGGAAGTGCATGTCGCCGATTTTTCACCACCACATGGCTTCACGGTGCATCTTTCTCCCGCTTCGGACACCGGTAGTGGTGTTGCCATCATCTTACGCGAAGGTCTTCCTGCCGAAGATGTCTTATACCTCCCCAGCGGCAGAGGTATGGCCCTTACTCTCTTTGGTGTACGCATCATCAATATTTATGCGCCGTCGGGCTCCAGCTACCGTCGTGAACGCAATGCCTTCTTCGCGAATGAAGTCACACCCCTTTTTATGGGACCACACGATGACTGGATCATGGGTGGAGACTTCAACTGCACCCAGCGACCTCAGGATCAATTGCCGCGTCACTCACCATGCGCAGCTCTGGAAACAGTCGTCACGCGGCTACAATTTGTCGACACGTGGAGACATGTTCACGGTGATCTTTTGGCCTTTACGTACCACACTGCGCACTCCTCTAGCCGACTGGATCGCATCTACATCTCGCGATCCCTAATTCAACACACTCGACAGGCTGAAATCTGGCCTGTTGCTTTCTCAGACCATGAGGCTTACTTCTGTGATGTTGTTCTCACAAGACAGGCAGTATGGCACGGACGTGGTTTATGGAAACTGAACACGGCACTTCTTAATTCACCTGACTGTCGACTTCTAATAGAAGACACTTGGATCACATGTAATAGACGCCGACCCACGTATCCGTCTACCATATCCTGGTGGATCCAGTGTGCAAAACCTGCTCTTCGAAAAACTTTAATCCGGTATGGCAAAGATGTTGTCGCTTGGAGGAAGAGCACTATGGATTTTTACTACAGAATCCTACGAGAATGCTCCACGATGCCAGCCTCCCCTGAGCGCCATACAAGGATGAACCAAGCTAAGGCCCAAATCTCCAATCTCATGCGACGGCACTTGGAAGGGGCGATAGTACGATCTCGTACTGCTGATCGCATGCCTCATGAACATCCGTCGATGTACCATATCATCCAAGAACGACAAAATCGACGCCGAAAATTGATTCACGTCCTAACGGATCAAGAAGGGCGTCGCTACGTAACCCAATCTGCCATAGGGAATGTGCTTCACGCCCACTACCGGCAGCTCTACGCCGCAGTTCCACATTCCCCAGAGTTGATCGAGGAAGTCTCACAGCTCAACTTCGGTGGTATCCCAGGAGATGCGGCGATTGAATTGATGTCGGAGGTGACTGATGAGGAAGTCCGCGATGCGATCCGGGCAGGAACCATCAATCGCTCCCCGGGCCCCGACGGTCTTCCCCTCGAATTTTATCGCACCTTCCGTGATTTGTTAGAGTCCGCATTCACCTCCATCTGTCGAGAACTGATGTCTCCGGAAGTACCTGTGCCGGACGCTTTCATGGAAGGAATTATTATTCCTGTACATAAACCGCACGGTGGCAACAATATCAGTGATTATCGGCCCCTCACCCTCCTTAACAGTGATATGAAAATCTTCACTCGCCTTTTGGCAGCACGACTTAAAAACGTTGCCCGATATGTTGTGTCGCCAGACCAAGCATCTTTGGGAGGCGACAACAATATTCGCACGGCTTTATGCCGCTACAGGGATATGATCGCCGTTACCCAGGCACAACGCCTCTCTGGAGCACTTGCGTCTTTGGACTTCAGTCAAGCTTTTGATAGGGTTGACCATTCGTTCCTTACGGCCGTTCTCCACCATATGGGTTTCCCGGTCGCCGTTATCACGGTAGTGATGCGCCTTCTGCGGGGTGCCTCATCCAGGATTATGTACAATGGCAGACTCACTCCACCGATAATAATAGGTCGATCCGTACGTCAAGGTTGCCCTCTATCAGCAATTTTGTACGCCTTTTCCTTGGAATCCTTGCTATGTGGACTAAGACAACGTTTGGTAGGGTTGTCCATAGATCGCTACCGATTCTGTTGCACGGCCTATGCTGACGATGTCGTCATCTGTTTACGTAATGCCGACGAAGTTCGAGCTGTTTTGACGTGGGTAGCGACTTATGGTGAGGCGTCAGGTAGCTCTTTAAACGTACGTAAGTCACAAGTTATGTTCATTGGCACGGGACTTCCCGTGGAGTGCGTTACACCTCTCACCACCGTTGATACCATTCGTTGTTTGGGAATAGATTTTTCATCTGATCTCCGGCGTTCAGCCACCATCAACTGCCGACGCCTCCTTTTAATGATCAGAGCAGGTCTTATGGACCATCGCCTTCGATCCCTAGATATTCTCCAACGAGCTCGATATGTCAATACATATATCGCATCCCGAGTTCCCCATGTAGCGCAAGTTCTACCTTTCCCGCTTACTGTGGCACGTCGCATGTTGGCAGCGATGGCATCTTTCGTCAGCTCTGGGATGTTGTTCAAAATTAACTATGCGACCCTTACTCTTCCCCGTGAACGAGGTGGGATAGGTCTGTTTCACGTGCCGGATAGAGCTCGCGCCCTATTTGTCAGCTCCCAGATGACGGTATGGACACGTTGCCCAACGAGCCTCACTGGTCTCCTCCTGTCGGCATACTCGCCGGTCTCACTGTCAGCCCCAGTGATGATCTCGGATGTTCCGGCCCAGTTCCATTATATACGGTACTTCTTTCTGGAACTCAGTTATCTACGCCTCACCTTACCAAGACAGCTTTTACTCAAGACAAAGGCAGTATACAATGTCCTCCAATTAGGTCGTCCACCTAACCCGATTGAACTAAAGTTCCCACAGGTTGACTGGCGTCATATATGGCGCGCGGTGTTCGCCTGTTACCTTGACACGAATGTTCAATCTGTCTGGTACATAACTGTCAATGGTAAGCAAATCAACCAATTTCGCCTTCATCGTATCCACCTCGCCCAATCACCTCTCTGCTCCACGTGTGGAGTGCCAGACAATGATGAACATCGGTTTGTTTGCGGACCGGCGGCGGAGGTTTGGCACTTGGTTCGAAGTATTGTGGCTTTTCTAACGCGGGACATTCCGGATCGGATTACTCCCCTTTCATTATTATTTCCGGAACGTGACTATTTTCCTCGGACAAAGACCAATGCTGTGAATTGGATTCGCGGACATGCCATTCACTACTTATTTGGACAAACTGTAGACTCTGTACTCGATTTTTGGACATACCTCAATGACCGTCATTATGTCGTTGTCCGTCACCCAAAATACAGACAATTTTTCTCGAACTTCCTTGGGAGTGCTTTCCACGAGCCACCTCGCAGCTGGAATGTGTTAAGCCAAGAGAGGAGAAGATTTCCTGTTTGAACCAATGAACATTTCTGAACAATTGAACGGAACACATCAATTTCGAGAAGACGTGACTCAACATATTACCAGCGGGGCGCAGAAGGCCTCTGATCAATTACCCACAAAAAAAATAATAAATAAATAAAATAAAATCAATAAATATCAAACAAAAAAAAAAAAAAAAAAAATTAAAATAAAATTCAGAAAAAGGAAGATTTTGTTTTGTTTCTAAGGATAGCCCTAACCTTGATTTCCCATATTTCCCCTGGTATATAGGCAGCTCTCTGGGGTAGGTTTAGTCAGGAGCCAACGCCTGAAGTGGCCCAGATTTTTTTTTTTTTTTTTTTTTTTTTTTGTTGTAGGATGAAAAGTGGCGGTGGCACTTGTTTTTTTTTTTTTATTTCCATTTTATTAAAAAAAGGGGGCAGCGAAAAAAAAACAACAAACAAAAAAAAAAGAAAAGAAGAAACAAAAAGAATTAAAAAAAGAAAAAAAAGAGAAAAAAAAAGGTAGCGGAACGGATAAGGTGTTGGGCTTTCAAGCGAAAGGTTATAAGTTCAAGCCTTGTGCAGTGCTTAATATTTTCTTTATTTAAAAACAATATTGGAGTGCCTTACTTCACGAATTTTATTCGTTTGAATGAAATTTCTAGTGCTTTGCCTCTTCATTAACTTTTTCGCTGCTGCAGACACGTGCTCCCCGCATTCCGCGCTGTGCGCGATTTTGTCATCACAGCACTTCTCGCCTGTGGAGACACATGGTGTTCCCACTGCTTTGACACACTTATCATTCGATTTCACAAAAACTATTTGGCCAAAAAATTTGATTTTTACACGTCTTCTTGCCCGATACCTTCCCCCCATAAATGACTTAATTTTGTTTTGATGTGCAGCATTAAATGTAGTAAACCATTGCACGAAATTTTGAAGAGTTTGCAGAGGTAAAAGTCCATAGCGTATACTTTCCGTATGGTCGATTTTATTTGCCACAATGTTGAGAATGAAATGTGGACAAGATACCTAAATTTCATATAATATTTACTGTATAACAATATCTCATTTAATTTAAGTACCACATAGGTTTCGTATGTAATATTGAGAAATATTCCGTCTTTCGCGACTGTAATAAAAGTTTTATGAACACACGGCGCGTCTGGCTTTATTTTAAAGCACTTCCATCGGTGAAAGGTATGGCACATACACAATGGTATTCATGTTCTATTTCTTGTTTTTGTTCCACAGTCGCAGTTTTACCAATGGTATTGAAGTATATCCCTCTTCTGCAACTTTAATAAGCGACTTATTTAGACCAGACGCTTTTCTCTCTTTTGAAGCATCATAAGAGGACTGTATTTTGTGTCCTCCATTGCCAAGTCACCTTTCGTAGTTTTGTGCTGCGGTAGCACAATATTCAACGTTTGTGTTGGCTCATCAGTGTTTTAGCAAATAAATGCTGCATTTGTGTGCCACACACAAAATTATGTTTGACATAGCTCTGAGCACTTCACTGACAGACGGTATATTCAAGTCCTAATGTTTTTGTAAGTCCACAGTTTAGTTTAATGTATTTTGTCTACTTCCTTTTGATTGATTGAAGTGCTTTAAAATAAAGCCAAACGTGCCCAGTGTAAGTAAAACTTTTGTTACAGTCGCGAAAGGTGGAATATTTCTCAATATTACATACGACACTTATGTGGTACTTAAATTAAATGAAATATATAGGTATCTTGTCCACATTTCATTCTCAACATTGTGGCAACTAAAATCGACCATATGGAAAGTATACTCTATGGACTTTTACCTCTGCAAACTCTTCAAAATTTCGTGCAAAGGTTTACTACATTTAATGCTGCATAATAACTGCGTTGAACATCGAAACAAAATTAAGTAATTTATGGGGGGAAGGTATCAGTCAAGAAGATAGGTAAAAATCTAATTTTTGAGCCAAATAGTTATTGTGGAATCGAATGATAAAGAGTGTCAAAGCAGTCAGAACACAATGTGACTGCACAGGCGAGCAGTGCAGTGACAAAATCGCCCACAGCGCGGAATGCAGGGAGCACGTCTTTGTAGCAGCGAAAGGGTTAATGCGGCCGTGGTGGCTTTACTTCATGAACTGCACGCTCCCCCCTACACTCCCCCCTACACGTAAGCTTGCGAACTATGCTATACTATGGCGCTGCTTCTATTGGCGTGTGCAACTGGCAACACAGCAATCTCCAGCGTCTGGGCGGGCATGCGCGAGCCGCCAAGATAAAAGAATTGAACTATAGTTCTGAAACGGTGTAAGGCGAAAGACTTTGGGCAGCTATTGTATCTTACTACTGTCGTCCTTAGAGATCTAATAATAACAACACTATATGGAATTTGGAGCTACAAAATCATAAAACTGAACCAATAATTCTGGGAAGGAAATCCATTGCAGACAAGTTTGCAATCTTTTCAGAAAATCTGACAGAATCAGTTAGTTAAATAACTCTTTTGAAAAGAACAGCGAATAGTACTTATTTCAGAATTTCAGCTAAAAAACACGATAAATATCAAACATACACAAAAAATACAGGGGGTCAGAAAGAGTCTGAAATACTTGTATGGGTAGACTATGCTGATAAATAATTGATAAAGATTCGATACGTTGCGCCGTTTCCAAGACAATTAGCGTTGTAGTTAGCCAATTAGGCAGTTGCGCGCGAAAGTTCAAGCGGCCCGGCAGACACAATTTATCTCAGTTATTCTCATAGCGTGGCTGGCAGCGCACGAGATAGTTCAGCCTGTGGTTCGGATTCGTTTGTTACTACCAGCCCATGTCCAACTTTTGTATCGCTCTCTTGTTCGTTTGATCGATTTTAGGAAACCAAACGAAGAACACGTTTGGCGACAACGTCTCTGGCGGACCGCTTGAATTTGCGCTCGCAGAGGCCGTATTGGCTAACTTCAATGCTAATTAACTCGAAAATGACACAATGTATCAATTTTTTTCTTAATTGTTATTTCCCAGCACAACCTATCCTGCAACACTCTTAAAAGCTTTTCAGACTGTTTCTGACCACCCTGGTGATGAGACAGTTAGCTAAAATAGAGCAAGTTAGTAGACTCAAATATTTTGGAAAACCATACAGCAGCACGCACTAGAAACATCTGCAGTAGATGTAAGAGTTAATAAAATGAAAAGAGCATATGGTCTGACAAAAAATATCTACAACAAGAAACGTATACCTTGGAAAACAAACCAAAATGCTATACCACAATGGTAATACCAGACTGTTTACATGCATATGAATGGTTAGCTATGAACTACAAGCTGAATGCTTTATTAAAAAAATAATGGTTGCAACACAAACTGTTTACATGCATATGAATGGTTAATTATGAACTACAAGCTGAATGCTTTATTAAAAAAATAATGGTTACAACACAAACTACTGAGGATACCTAGAAAACTTACACAGAAAATACCAGAAGTAATGGCAAAACGAAGATTAATCTTCTTTGGACAGAGGGTAAAGAAACAAATATTCCCGTATTTCTGGAAAAATAAATTGACGATAGCATGGATCACGAAAATAAGAAAAGAACTAGCAAGAAACAACATCAAGGAACCGAAATAACAGGAAGAAATCATCTTAAGAATAAAATACTAAATTTTAGAAAACTTTCTAGACAGAGGAAATAAGAAATCGGGAACAACACCAGCACAAGAAAGTGAAATACATGGGGATAAGATGAAGTACTTAAAAAATATGAAACAATAAAGGGATTGAAGTTCGTGATTTTAGATAAAAAATAACCACGGTGTTTGGCACCAATTTAATCTGGCGTTTGCTCTTTGCCAATCGCAATGTATCAACAGTAAGACATAAACAAGTAGTGAAGCAAACAAAACGAAAAATTAAAAATCAAAATCCAGTTTTTTTTCAGCCACTGAATTGCATTAAAAAAATGTTCAAATGTGTGTGAAATCTTATGGGACTTAACTGCTAAGGTCATCAGTCCCTAAGCTTACACACTACTTAACCTAAATTATCCTAAGGACAAACAAACACACCCATGCCCGAGGGAGGACTCGAACCTCCGCCGGGATCAGCCGCACTGTCCGTGACTGCAGCGCCAAGACCGCTCGGCTAATCCCGCGCGGCCTGAATTGCATTACAGCCGGTCTGTCGTAGCTCCTGCAGAAATCCGGCGAAAGCACGCAAGGTGCAGTCCTGGACGATATGTGACACCTCGCTGCAGTCACAACTTTGATGTTTCGCCACCCCAGCTGTGCACAGTAGAAGCTGTTTTCCGTGTCCCACATGTGATACGACTGAATTTTTGCCAGGTATCGTAAGAAAGGGTCAAACCCGGGAATTGGAGAATATGGTTTCCGATTCGCAAGAAGCTTTGCTGGATTAAAGACAACAGTTCCGATTTCTCCAGCTTGAAAGCGCTAGTTAACTGCCCCATATCAGTCCCCCAGGCTTGTTAATGTGATTTAAATGGGATTATGAAACCTTCCTGAATATTTCCATTCGTGGGGAGTGACTGCTTTTTCTGAATTTTGGTCCATAAACAAGCGACAGTGATGCTGCCTCGCACCGTGTGCCACTGAACAGGAGTATTAAGAAATGTGATAGGTACAATGCGCTTGGCCAGTCAAAGCTGAATGGCTCTGAGCACTATGGGACTCAACTTCTGAGGTCATTAGTCCCCTAGAACTTAGAACTAGTTAAACCTAACTAACCTAAGGACATCACACACATCCATGCCCGAGGCAGGATTCGAACCTGCAACCGTAGCGGTCGCTCGGCTCCAGACTGTAGCGCCTAGAACCGCACGGCCACTCCGGCCGGCTGTCGCTGTGTGTGTTTCGAATTGAGTGATAAAGCATTTCTGGATCCAGCACAATCTCTACCGTACCTATGTAAGCATTCGCTACTTCCATGAGTCTCATCTGCTTTGGAATCGATACTCTGTATAAAGCAAAAAACTCCCATGCACTGCCAACACTGCGTGCAGATTCACACCATCCAGCACTATGTCCTGATCAGAGCTTGCTTCCCCCACTTCCTAAACCGCACTCATGTTGTCAGTCATGTTCTGACAGCGAGGACAAACACAGTGAGGCATCTAGGACAGAACTACCTCCTCCATGCCAAGAAACATGGACTCCGCAAAAATCAGGCATCCTGACGTTAGGAGAACCAGACATCAAGGCAATCAGAGGCAGAATCTCTTGACTTCTGAAAAACATTTGACAGTACTTCACCAACGACTACCCACAAAGGATCGAGCCTATGCGGTACAAAACGGACTGCGGATTTGTTGTTAGGGGAGGATGCTGCATGTTGCACCATGTTATCTTGGATTGAGAGCCATCGAAAGATGTAGAACTAGCTTCAGGCGTGCCCCACGGACGTATGTAGGGACCTTTGTTGTTCATGCTTTGAATTAATGACCTTTAATAAGCGATCTCCAAGTTCTTGCATATGATGCAGTTATATATAATGAAGTGATATCTGAACGAAGCTGTAGAAATATCCAGTCACATCTACATACGATTTCAATGTCCTGTAAAGATTAGCAACGTGCTCCCTAAATGTTCAGAAATGTTGAATTGTGTATTTCCCAATATGCAAAAAAAGAAAACATGGTATCCTATGAGATGCAATATAATGAACCAAAATCTGAAACAGTTCACTGATACAAATACCTACGTCTAACAATTTGTGTAGGTATGAAATGGAACGATCACACAGACAGTCATGGATAAAGCTTTGGTTACTGGTAAAATACTGGGAAAATACAATTCTTCTACAAAGTGGTTATGAAACACTCGCGCGATCCATTCTAGGATATTGCTTAAGTGTGTGGGACCCATACCAAGTAGGTTAGCACTGGATAATGAACGTATACAAATAAGGGCTGCATAAATGGTGACTGGTTCACGGGAGAGCGTCACGGAAATAATCATGAACCTGAGCTGGCAGACCCTTGAAAAGAGACGTCAGTTATGCCATGAAAGCCTTACAAAGTTTCAAAAAGCAGTATTAAGTGAGGACTGTAGGAATACATAAGCCCCCATTGAATCGCAGTGAAAGTGAACATTAGATAGCGTGTATTTGAGCAGAAATTCTTCTCGCGCTCCATACGCGATTGGATAGGAAGGAAACCCTAAGACGTGGCACAGTGGGTACTGCACCCTATCGTGCGCTCCACAGAGGTTTGTTGAGTATGGATGTTCCTCCTCAACTTCTTCTCCAAACCTGTAGCTTCTGCTGGGATCTTCCTCAACTGTCATATGATGCCCCGAGTGGTTGGACTTGTAGGAAAACCAGTGTCAACCTCACTCGTAGAAGGAGGTTTCCCACATTTTTTTTTCCGAAGAAGTGGAATTCATGACTTAGGCGTCCGTAAGGGGGAGAATTGGAGGATTGCGTCAGGCAAGAGATCTCCCTGGAATCTATAGAGTACAGAATTCTTATTCATTACACAACCCTTGTACACTTCTAGACCTGATCTCCTGTGATTCTGCTAAAACTGCCGTATATCCAGTTATCCAGTTGTAGCATTACGTGGCTGATCGCTGTGAGACAATACTCATTTACATCAAAATATGGTAATTTTGGAGTCTTGCCTCCCATCCTCCGTCTTGGACCACCGTCACTGGATAGGAACTGATACCTGGCAGTGAAAGAGACGGGCAATGTTGTGCCGGCGATGTGAATTCCCGGTAGTTGTTTATATTCCTCACGCGCCCTGGCTAGGCAGTTACATCCTTGATGGCGGAAAGCCACGAATTCGGAAGCCAGTAGTCATCATCTCGTTCGAAATTACTCTCATCCTTAGAGATCACGACTGTCTCTCGGAATTTTCGCGGGCATGAAAGCTTGCAGAAATGTATATTTACATTTCCTTACTGTGTGCTCGGACGGCGATTCGTACGCAGAATCTTTGTCTTCCGCAGGCAAGCGTTCTGATTTCGCTATCCAGGCACAAATCACGGCCTACCCTCATTGGTTTATTTCCACCAACATACTCTCCCCACCAGTATACTCTCTCCTATCTTAACAGACTTCACAGATCTACTGCCTACCTAGCGGTAGGGAAGACAGTATATCGCGGAGATAAGACTTAACCACAGCCAAAGAGACTGTTTCCAGAATACCGACTACCTATCTCTCTCTCTCTCTCTCTCTCTCTCTCTCTCTCTCTCTCTGTGTGTGTGTGTGTGTGTGTGTGTGTGTGTGTGTGTGTGTGTGTGTGTGCGTGTGCGGAGAGTACTCTTTGAACGCGGGGTCGTGAGTCGTGCTAGTGACACGTTATCGAACGAAAAACATCGATTCTTTACTCATTACTAGTGCCGGAAAAATGGTCCTACCCATAAAAGCATCGAAAGGAGTGAGATTATACCTCCAGTGATCGATACGTCGATAACAACAGTATGGTAGATACTCTCTCTCTCTCTGCCGGCCCCATTTCACTGTCATTGAACATCCTCCATACAATCTCGACTTGGTCCCATTCGAGTTTCATCCATTGACAAAATTTAAAGGACACTTTCGAGGACTTCACTTTAATAGTGATGAAGCGGTGCGAGCAGAGGTGATGTTGTGACTCCGTCAACGATGTCAGACATTCTACAGTGACGGTATCAACAAACTGGATTCTAGTTGGGTGAAATGTGTTCGTCGTCAAGATGACTATGTTGAGAAATAAATATGTGGACATGAAGAGTACTGAAGTAGAATCTTAACAACGTTTCTTTTATCTAAAATGCTTGAAGAGTTTTTACATTTAAAAAATCGGAGGCGTTACTTTTCAGCATGCCCTTGTAATTCTATACAATTCGACGTTCAGTTTTTAAATCCGTGATGGACTGTGAGCAGTCGATCTATTCCAGGTCACCTGCTTCAGATGAAAATTCATTATAATAAATGTCATCATTGCTGATATAACGTAAAACACAAACACACACACACACACAGATATATATATATATATATATATATATATATATATATATATATATATATAGTCGATTTATTCAAGTTTTAAATAAAACAATACAATCGTTAAATCAAGAACGTTTTTATTTTCATTATAGATGACGATTTTTAAAATTGGTAACTTGCAGTATAAAATTATACAACAGATTATCAGAAAAACAGCTGAGCAGCAAACGAAAGTGAATAACTTACTAAAAAACTAAACTCCACCAGAACAGGCCCACCTTACCTGAAATTTACATTTTTTCCCTGTGCAGTCAGCCAAATAGTTTATCCAGTCGTTTCGCTTATACGTCTGCTACATAACTTTGACAGTGTGCTGCCTCTTTTTAAAATAAACGCTCGGTGGGCCCCGATGTCACTGAAATTGTGAGATACCCATTGCCTTGAATCTACAACTGCCGTAATAGAACATTCATGTCTCGATTATCTCAAAACCACATTTTTTTATTTACGTCCTTCTGACACCGATATCGTCATGTACTTATAGTAACAAATGCGTAACACTCTATCCAGTCTCGTATTATCTTGTCAAGTAATTAATTTTACCTTACTGTTGTGGTGGTGTATTTTCTTGAATTTTCTTTTTTTGTTACTATTTGAAAAACAAATTTTTGAAACACATCTAATACCTCACTTCGTTATTGCCCAGTTTATCAAAATATTGTTTCACTTTTGACAAGTACAATTCTTTCTACTGACTTGTACCGGTTCGCACGTTCTTCCCCCCCCCCCCCCCCCCCCCGGACGTTCGAGTTAAGTAATGTGTAAGCTTACGATGGCCCCTCAGCAGTTTTGTCCCATAGGAACTTACTACAAATTCCAAAATGTTCCTATTTAACACTTCATAACACGGAAACTATTACTGTATGAGGACCAAACTTGGTAGCATTAATGTCAAGGACATGAGGAAGAGAAATAATGCAGAATCAATTCAATTGAAACAATGTGCTGCTGCGGTACATCATACCATTAGATACCGGTACCATTACTGCTACAAAAAGGGCGTCAGTATGGCGCCCAGCCGGCCGGAGTGGCTGTGCGGTTCTAGGCGCTACAGTCTGGAACCGAGCGACCGCTATGGTCGCAGGTTCGAATCCTGCCCCGGGCATGGATGTGTGTGATGTCCTTAGGTTAGTTAGGTTTAAGTAGTTCTAAGTCCTAGGCGACTGATGACCTCAGAAGTTAAGTCGCATAGTGCTCAGAGCCATTTGAACCATTTTTATGGCGCCCATCAGTGTCCAGAAGTGCCTGAACGCGCAGGATTGCATCCTGCACAGCAGAACGAAGCATTTCCATAGATATGCTGGCTACCCCTCTTGATACGCTGCGCTTCAGATCAGCACATGAGAGAATGTTCCTCTGGTAAACCCTATCCTTCAGATAGTCCCACAACCAGAAATCACAGGGAGTGAGATCAGGTGATCTGGCCGGCCAAGCATTTGCAACGGATCGCCTGATAATTCGTTCGTTTCCAAATGTGTTTCAGAGAAGCAGGTGAACTTCACGAGCGATGCCCGGCGGGGCCCAATCTTGCATGAAAACTGTGGAGTTAACGTGTCTCTCTCCTGTAGGGCGGGTGTGACATGCTGGCTAAGTACATCGGAGTACCGCTGGCCAGTAACACTGCACGTCTTTGGTCCTTGAGCGCCGACCTGTTCAAGAAAGAATGGGGCAATGATGAACGTAGCCGTGAAGCCACACCATACGGTGACACGTTCACCGTGCAGAGGAACTTCATGCACAGTGACTGTAGCTGAAGATCCCCACATTCGGAAATTCTGTGTGTTCACCTCACCCATCAGAAAAGTGAGCTTCGTCTGTCCATAGGACGGTTCTGGGCCGGCCCCCGTCAACTTCAATCCTTGCGAGAAAGTGGAGAGTGAAGTCAACACGTCGTCATGCGTCCTGTAGTGCAAGCTGCTGTACGACATTGATTTTGTACGGATACCATTTGAGAATGGTTCGAAACACCTTCCGTGCAAGGGAGCACAGGATTTTCAACTGTTGTGACACAGCACGCGCATTGCCTGACGATCGGGAATTGAGCGCAGCGTTGTCTGCCATAGCAACAGCGATTTCATCAACCACCTGTGGTGCAACCGGTCGTCGGCCTCTTCCTGGAGCGACGCCCAGTTCTCCAGTTGATTCGAACTTCTTCGTCATGCTCCGCACAGCAGATGGAGAAAGAGGGCCCTTCAAAATCCTTCCAGCCGGCGATATTCACGACATGCAGCTGCAGCATTACTGTCGTTTTGGTAACAGAGCTTCACCAATAATGCCCTGCTCCTTTTGTCCAAGCTAATGTTGACACGTCAACAGGTGCATTGCGACTGGTTCAGGTGTGACAGACCATGAATCACGATGACTGATCACGGCAGCTGGTGGCCATAGTTGGATCTGAACTAAACGCACAGAAATCATGCACCCCAT
The DNA here is from genome assembly GCF_021461395.2 of Schistocerca americana. Taxonomy (NCBI): domain Eukaryota; kingdom Metazoa; phylum Arthropoda; class Insecta; order Orthoptera; family Acrididae; genus Schistocerca; species Schistocerca americana. The sequence goes on along the minus strand of NC_060120.1, from coordinate 977,906,944 downwards.
ACTCTGGACATTAATGCTTCCAAGTTAGGTACTTGTACGGTAATTATTTTCCGTGTTATCACGTGTTGAATACGGAAATTTTAATTATAACCACCCGATATTTATACTGTTTTAAACAACAATACAAAAATAAACAAGTGAGACGAACCGTGGCAACAAAGGGATTCAAAGCGAACGAAACGTTTCGCAGATGGGCGAAGTGTCACAATTGTTTACCTACTCTCTCTCTCTCTCTCTCTCTCTGTCACAAGCACACAGCTTGTTTAATTTTTGGCCAGTTCGTGCTCGCGCGTTCAATTGTTGAAGGTATTGAAACTGAGTAGTGCAGCCAGAATTCTGGATGGCGCACTCACTGCTCCATAATGGAAATTCATTCCGGAAGCAATTATCTTGCTGTTTATCTCGATTTCACGTAATTAGTCTCGTACACAAAAAATTATGTTTCATTTACCCCGCAGCAGACAAAAAAATTCGCCGGGTGCAAGCAGAACTCATGCACTGATGGTTCTGTACAAACTTAACTATGAACAGTTCATCCCTTTCAGGAATCCATAATCTCGACCATTTTTGCCTTTTATCGACATTGATAGTGGCAAGATATCGGTCCCAGGGATTTCAAGATTTTTGGCGAATGTTTTTATTTCAATAACATAAAAGTGACGTAAAGTCAGGCAGGCGGAAGCCGACTATTATTATAATAATCTGTACTTCTCCATTCAGGCTGACTGGGTCGCAATGGTAAAAGTCAAACATCAGACAAGGAATGACTTTATTGCTCATATGATTTTCGGATTTTATCCATTATCAGATACCCAGGAGCGATTACTGCACATAGATAGTCAGCAAAATGACCCTATAAGAGTTCCGGTTTTACCGATTGAGGTATGGAGCTTTAAAACATGATCTTCAAACATTGAATATACGACTATATCGCTAATGTCATTAACATGATTATTCTCCGTTTTATTGTCTCCCTTTGGGAAGGAACACGCCAGGAAAGCTGAGCGCGCTGACGCGCCGCTTCCGGGATTCGGGGAGAAAAGACTACCCGGATTGAATACGCCGTGCGGATTAACCACAAAGACTGGTGAGGCGGCCAGCTAGGATGTGGTTTTTTTAGGCAGTTTGTAGGTAAATAGCGGACTGTTACCCACGTCCTGCGTCAAATACACGCTAGCAGACATTTAAAAAAATTATTGACCTGATGGAATTACATTTTCCTGGAGACATATTGGGTCTCAACTATATGTTCATTAAGAATAGAAGCTGAAGGAATGAATTAAGATTTGTGCCAAAGCTACAAACTCGTGTCGTCTCAACTCGTGTCTCCTGCTTAATGGGACGAGGTGTTATCCACTACACCACCCTGGCCTTATGGCTAACACAGCTGCATGAATTACCCTGGTCTAATGCCCTGACTAACACAAACTTCAATTCACACCTCAGCCCATGTTGATTTTCCCTTCTTAAATTGCCAGTATTACTGAGGGCCTCCGATTTTGGAATAGCATTCCAACTGTGTACATAATGAGGAAATCCTGCAAGAAACTGGGGTTCAGTTTCCAATTGGGAAATTTTAATTCATTACTGCAGCTTCTGTCCGTAATGAAGATAATGTCGAAGCTCAATATGTCTCCAGGAATATGTAATCTCATCAGATCAATAGATCACATACACCTGAAGTACAGCCAGGATTTCGCTATTACATACAAAGCTGGGGTGCTGTTCCAATATCGGATTTCCTCAGCAATACTGACGATTTTAGAAGGCGAAAATCAAGACTGGCTGAGGTGTGAATTGCAGTTTGTGTTAGGGAGGGCGTTGGACTAGTGTAATCCTTGAAGCTGTGTTAGCAAGAATGCCAGGGTGGTGTAGTGGATAACATATCTGCATAGTAAGTAGAGTCCTGGTTTCAAATCCCGGCCTTGGCAAAAATTTTAATTCATTATTTCGGCTTCTATCCTTACCTAATTTTAGAAAACTTTCTCAAACTTGAACATAGGATTTAAGCTAGACACAGATGGATGGTGGTACACATATTTCCTCTTGGGGGCAGTGGTGGCATCAGAAGGGCATCCGGCCAAAAACTGTCATTAAAATTGCCAAAATCCATATAAACATGCAGATCCTGCAGAGAAACGGGAAAAGATAAGGGAGAAGAGGGAGAAGAAGAACAAGAAGAAGAACAAGATGAGTTTACCTTGGGGAAGGGACTCGATAAAAACCGCAGAGAGAACGAGCAGATGCACCGTAGGTGTACTTGCTGTACTTGCCAGTGAAACCAGCTCGTGGTGTATCCGGCTGCCAGATTCTGGGAAGATGACCTTTAGCTACGCCGCTCGGTCAGGCGACACGCCATCTGGCTTCCTCCTCTCGCAAGTCACGTACTGCGGCGCCGCAACTCTGAATCCAGAGGACGTGCCTCCCCAGAGACAATGGTTCGGTGCGCACGCTACCCAGCTGCGCACAGTCTCGGCTTTGAGACGGCTGCCATTCAGAAGGTCGGCATTGCATTCAGTCTGCACGTAAGTAGTCACTACCAGGGACCAGCTGTCGGGCCAAACGCTAGAGCTATGATGTCACATCTGCCCTTCTTTGTTTGGCAACTTCAGTACATGTTTTCTCTCCTTAGACAGAGTCTTTTCTTAGCACCGTGTCATCTCTGTATTCTTAACTCCACTGTGTCGTCATTTGTCGTGTTCCCAGACACCGCATCATATCAGACACTCTGCTGGAACGTGTTATGTTCTGGTATTACATCCAGAAGCGTGCTAGTTTGCTATCCTGTGACTTTGCGTGCTCCAGAAACAAGTGTAGATGTAAAATAATTACGCAAGTAGTGTTTCACTGACCGTGTATTCTTCACTAGGTTAAGTCCGTACTAACGAATAAAGTTTATGTAATACTCTATTATCTATCTATGTAGTAAACTGAAGTCACCCTCCAGGTTTTTGCGTCTGTACAGAAAGGGTAACCTCTCAGCAAGTACTATAAGGCTTCTGGTATAGTTGGTATAGGGGCATGAAAGGGAAGCAGTGGTTGGGAAGGGAGTGAGACAGGGTTGTAGCCTCTCCCCGATGCTATTCAATCTGTATATTGAACAAGCAGTAAAGGAAACAAAAGAAAAATTTGGAGTGCGAATTAAAATCCATGGAGAAGAAATAAAAAACTGGAGGTTTGCCAATGACATCGTAATTCTGTCAGAGACAGCAAAGGATCTGGAAGAGCAGTTGAACGGAATGGACAGTGTCTTGAAAAAGGAGGATATAAGATGAACATCAGCAAAAGCAAAACGAGGATAATGGAATGTAGTCGAAATAAGTCGGGTGATGCTGAGGGAATTAGATTAGGAAATGAGACACTTAAAGTAGTAAAGGAGTTTTGCTGTTTGGGGAGCAAAATAACTGATTATGGTCGAAGTAGAGAGAATATAAAATGTAGACTGACAATGGCAAGGAAAGCGTTTCTGAAGAAGAGACATTTGTTAACATCGAGTATAGATTCAAGTGTCAGGAAGTCGCTTTCTGAAAGCGTTTGTATGGAGTGTAGTCATGTATGGATTTGAAACGTGGACGATAAATAGTTTAAACAAGAAGAGAATAGAAGCTTTCGAAATGTGGTGTTACAGAAGAATGCTGAAGATTAGATGGGTAGATCACATACCTAATGAGGAGGTATTGAATAGAATTGGAGGGAAGAGAAATTTGTGGCACAATTTGACTAGAAGAAGGGATCGGTTGGTAGGACATATTCTTAGGCATAAGGGATCACCAATTTAGTACTGGAGGGCAGCACTGGGGGTAAAAATCGTAAAGGGAGACCAAGAGATGAATACACTAAGCAGATTCAGAAGGATGTAGGTTGCATTAGGTACTGGGAGATGAAGAAGCTAGCACAGGATAGAGTAGCATGGAGAGCTGCATCAAACCAATCTCTGGACTGAAGACCACAACAACAACATAGTTTTCACTAATAAAGAGACCTAATCATGAAGAAGGTTTTTATGTATAACTTATAATTATAGCAATGATGACTGTTTAATATATGTATTGTTATCTGTTCCATATTTAACTGGCGTTTAGAGTGACATCCTGTCACCATGATGGACGTTCCAAGCTGGTCAGCTACAGAGGTGGTATCTAGTGGGAAAAGCGGTAGAATACAAAGCCACTGCAACTTCGGACAGCAGCGAAGCTCGACTGGAATATATACATATACAAGATAATTCAGCTGCCCATACTGCTGGGTTTTATGAAACCCGCAATACTTTCAAATACGCCGCACAAGACTTACATATTCTCTCGCTTGCTACACCCAGACTATCAGTTCTAGAGAAAAAATGAACTGGACGTTTTTGTACGAAGTTTAATGTGGTTAAATTTTCTACTGGGATACGTTTCCGCTAGAGGCTGTATTTTCGATCGTCCAAGAAAAACGTACAAATATGACCCCACTTACACGGCTTTTTCTCGAATAAATCGAAAAAGGTGGCCTCAACAGAAAATCTATCCCTTTGCAGAATGTAACTACATTAAATTTCCTACAATAACAACTGTTCACCTTCCTGTAGGTTCAAATGGCTCTGAGCACTATGGTACTTAACTTTTAAGGTCATCAGTCCCATAGAACTTAGAACTACTTAAACCTAACTAACCTAAGGACATCACACACATCCATGCCCGAGGCAAGATTCGAATCTGAGACCGTAGCGATCGCGCGATTCCAGACTGTAGCGCCTAGAACCGCTCGGCCACCCAGGACGGCTCACCTTCCTGTAGAACTAATAGTTTGCGCTTAGCGAGAAAGAGCATATGAAAATTTTGTATGCGGTTTTTGAAGACATTGCGGGTTGCATAAAACCGAGCAGCTGAGTCACCCTGTCTATTTTCCATATATATTATAACAGTCCCCTGCCATGTTTTTCGGTTTGAAATGAAGACTAATCTCAGGAACTACAGTAGGAATTCTGATATGGTTTTCAGCAATAGATAGACTGGTTCAAGATGTAGGTTTGTGTTCACAATTCACTATCGCTAACCTAGACAAATCGTTCAGTTGTACTTACTTAGTGCTACCGGTGCAAAGCCTGGGTCACTAGTGCAGGATAAACCAAGTGAAGACTGAGCATGGTGGCCCAATGTTTAGTACACTGGAATCGCATTCGGAAAGGCGACGGTTCAAACCCTCGTACGGCCACCCTGATTTAGGTTTCCATGGTTTCCTTAAATCGCTTCAGGCAAATGGTTCCTTTGAAAGGGCATGGCCGACTCCCTTCGCCATCCTTCACTAATCAGATGGGACCGATGACCTCGCTGTTTGGCCCCCTCCCCCATATCAACCAACCAACAAATGTGAAGACGAAGATGATTTAGAGTAGTAGGAAGGAGAATTGCAACTTGCTTAACATAAAAATTGAACAATATTGTGAAAGAAGTGAAACAACTCTCGTGTCTCAAGAGTTAAGATTACACAGGATGGACGAAGAAAAGGATACGCCATAACAAGATTAGCATAAGGGATGGACTTCAATAAAAGAACACTATTCGTATCAGATATGAATGTAGGAACACAAAAAAATTCTGTGTACATCTGAGGTACACACAAAAACTAGAACATGTGAAAGAAGCTTTAAGCCTCTGTGGTGTCATATTTACATATAATCAAAAGATGGGCTAGTTTCACTAGCAGAACACAGTACTACGCGGTGAATATTCAACAGAAACGAAAGTGACAATGGATGCGCCCCAAGGAAGCGCAACAGGACCTCTAATGTTCTTAAAAGTACATAAACGATATATCAGATAGGATCATCAGGACTATGGTATTGCTCGCTGACTATCCTGTTTTGTTTATTTATTATCGTCTCAGAAGTACAAACTAAATAATCAACAAAAGGTAATTGATCCTTGACATAAGTTTATACACTGGCTGACCAGAAATTGGACATGTCGAGTGCGATGTTGCACTCATCTGGCCTCTCATGGTGAATGTGGCTGGAGATTAAGAACATGCTTGTTGGGCTGCGCAGCACCGCACTAAAAAAAAAAAACTGACTCTACAGGTTGGTCTTGCATCTCGTGGTACCAGAGTGTAGTCTGGCGAGAGCCTTCCATGTTGTCCACTTCCCTGAATGACCAGAAGGGAGCTTCTCCTTTGGAACCATCCATTTCCCCCAAATGTTGACATTTCCCCCGTCACACTGTGATCTTTGCTTGCTGTGGTGTTCCTGTTGTTTCCCCGAAATTGTTCGGAACGTCGTCTTCGTGGTGATCACTGTGAAATGTGGTCTGTCCGAAATATGATCCCATCCCCTAAACATAAAATAATTATAACTACCAGTGTTTTAACCTGTGCGATCGATAAAAGTATGCCTGTCATTTTCAGCAGGCACAATGGCTTGGCTAGATGAATATCGTGCTTTTGTTGTGGAGGAGTATATTCGTCATGGTGATTCTGTGATTACTACTCAGAGAGCATTTCGTATTTGATTCGAACTTGTCCGACATGGTTCTATTCCTGATAGAAAAACTATCCGAGTTTGGTTGTCAGACTTTAGAGGATCAGGTTCTACACTGAAAACAAAATCTACTAGACGACCTTCGACTGTAACAAGGCCAAAAAATGTGGCGCGTGTTTGAGCGCCGTCCAGCAATCTCCAAAGCGTTCAGTGGTTAAACATGCAGCTGCCCTGCAATTGTTTGACAGGACTGAAAGAAGAATGCTGCAGAGAGATTTCAAATACTCCCATACTAAATGATGGTTACCCAAGAATTAAGCGACAGAGATTTTGAAACTCGCAGAGCTGTTTGTCACACAATTCTTCAGAGCATTCAGCAGGCGCTGTTTTGATTTCTTCTCAGGTACTGTAAATAAAATTTCAGCTACTGGACAGCAGAAAACCCTCATTAACATCACTGTCACATGACAGAAACCCTCCGACTTCAGTTGAACCACTTTGCTGGGGACATGAAGAGGGAGCTGTCTGGATACAACAAGGCGGAGCCATAGCTCACATATATGGTCATTCTCTAGAAGTTTTGAGATAGTTGTTTCTTAGACGTCTTCGCTCTTGGCGAGGACAAACCGCATCGCCCCTAAACTCACCGGATTAATCATCTTGCAATTTTTTTCTTTGGGGACACTTAAAGGCTTGAGTGTACAAACACCGCCTCACAACCCTGGAAACACTAAAGGAGACAATTACCCTGGAAGCTGCTGCCATTCTACCGGAAAAAGCACGAAGAGCTGTGGTCAGCTTTTGGGAAAGGCTCCGTCAAGTAGTCAACAATGGAGGACACCATTTACCGGATATAACTTTTTAAACTAGCTAATGTAAAATGACGTAATATTCGTAGTCCACAAATAAAAGCATTTTCTCTGAATCTTTGTTTGTTTGCTTGAAATTGCTTTTTGAAATGTGGGAGGTGTTTTTGCCGCACACTGGCGCCAGCTAACTTGCTGGATTAATCGTGCTACTGGCCAATAAAATGACTTTCGACGTTTTTGGGACTTAAATTGCAGTTGTTTCAAAGAAAATGCCTTTTGCATGCTGCACATCGACATTTATATTTTTATTTGTGCACCCAGACGCGTCTCGCCTTTTTTACAAGGCATCTTCAGTGGGTGTCCTGAAATATTACATGATTTGTCCTTTTTACACATAGGTTATGGTTTCACATCTAGGTTATAGATTTAAAAACACTTCCTTAATGTTTTTTTACTGCATCCAAGCAAACTGCTTTTTCTCAACTGGCAACCAGGTGGACGTCTTACAGTTCATTTTCAATTCACTGTTTTCGTTACACATCACTGCAACTGCCATGTTTTTAATACAGAGATTCAATTGTTTTTCTAAGTGTTACCAACTGTTTTGTGTGTGTGTGTGTGTTAGAGAGAGAGAGAGATTTCTTCTTCTTTTTTTATTCTTAAAAATAAGACACACACACACACACACACACACACACATACATTCACAAAACAGTTGGTAACACTTAGAAAAACAAATGAATCTCTGTATTAAAAAGATGGCGGTTGCAGTGATGTGTAACGAAAACAGTGAACTGAAAGTGAACTGTAAGATGTCCACCTGGTTGCCAGATGAGGAAAACCAGTTTGCTTAGATGCAGTGAATTAGAAGTTATCTGTAAGTACCTTTCCATTTCGTAAAAAAATGTCAAGGAACTGTTTTTAAATCTGCAACCTAGATGTGAAACCATAACCTACGTGTAAAAAGGACAAATCATGTAATATTTCAGGACACCCACTGAAGAGGCCTTGTACAAAAGGCGAAACGCATCTGGGTGCACAAATAAAAATAAAAATTTCGATGTGCAGCATGCAAAAGGCATTTTCTTTGAAACAACTGTAATTTATAAACAATTGCTGCGAAAATGGCCACTACAAGAAACGCGTTTTTGGGACTTACATGGTTTTCCATGTCTGTACTTAAGTTGTTGTACCGGAAATACGTTTAAATGTAGCAGTTCATGCACTAGGGCCAGAGGACCACCAACACTGAAGTTCTGTCAATGGCCAGTCATCACTAAGTCGTGATGTATACAGTGGCCACGGAAATAAAAACATGGAAACATTTTTAACCGTGAACAGACAGCACTTAAATGAGATTATGAGCGAACAGCTAAATAAAACTGACAGCGCCCGAAGCTTTTGTCGAATGTGCTCTCCCTCGCCAAACGAACGGACTCAGGAATCTTCTGTGCTTTCCCGATTACGTCACATGAAGACGACCGTTGCGTGGTTACTAACGACAGTTCTGCTGCCTCGCTAGCTGAGTTGGCAATCAGTTTGCCTTCTCTTGACACATTTGACGTTGGAGACTCAACCAGTTATCTCCACCAGCACGAGGCGAAACATCAGACAGAAAAAAAAAACGACTTGGAATACTGCCAAAACAGCGAAGATAAAAGGGAACTATTTATCACAAAGAATATAAACACCGACCACGGAAGCTGGCGCAGTTTGGTTATGTGAGGGGCTTCAGTAAGTAAGCTACACGTTATTAAGGCAGGTGAAGCAACGTTTATTGAATGCTGCACTACACATCTAAGTCACGGAAACGTGGCACTATTTTTCAACACAGTCTCTGTAAAACAACGGTAATAACGTTCTACTAAGTTCCCCGATTACCTGGACATTGTCATCCACGCTCAATGTTCCTTCACCCACAACAGAGCAGAAATTGTGTCGAATGATTGACACCATTTCACTGCGGCTGGACGCGAAACTGCATTTCGTCGATTTACTGCCAGAATTTCACCGAATAACAGTGTGTAGCTTTAAAGATTTTTCTCACAAGACTCTTACTATCCTGCGTACTTCATCTTTGGAGTATGTTTCTAGTTGTTCGCACCTGTTACTCGTACCGCAACAGAACAGTGAAAGAAATCGGGAACATGTACTGTCTTCTAACAATGCGGTACTCTCATTCGGCAATGGTCTTGGCGACGACATGTGTAATTTACTTATTGAAGTCTCAACGTCACTAACTGTTGCAGAAACAACGAAACAAACATGCCAAATTTAAACAGACGCAAAATCCCCACGGTTGGCGATCCTTTACAGAAGCTTGAAACTTAGCGCCGAGTTCAATGCGAGACGCCTATAACAGTTTCCGCAGCGAAACTTTGTCTCGAAACCTGGCAGAAAATCCAAAGAGGTTATGGTCGTATGTGAAGTATGTTAGCGGCAAGCGACAATCAATGCGTTCTCTGCTCGATAACAATGGAGATACCGAAACAGTGCTGCCAAAGCAGATTTACTAAACACAGCCTTCAGAAATGGCTTCACAAAAGAAGACGAAATAAATATTCCAGAATTCGAATCGAGAACAGCTGCCAACATGAGTAACGTAGAAGTAAATGGCCTCGGAGTAGTGAAGCATCTCAAATCACTTAATAAAAGCAAGTCTTCTGGTCCAGACTGTATACCAGTTAGGTTCCTTTCGGAGTATGCTGATACATTAGCTCCATACTTAACAATCATATGCAACCGTTCGCTCGACGAAAGATCCGTACCCAAAGACTGGAAAGTTGCACAGCTCACATCAATATTCAAGAAAGGTAGTAGGAGTAACCCACTAAATTACAGGCCCATATCGTTAACGTCGATATGCAGCAGGATTTTAGAACATGTTTGTGTTCGAACATTATGAATTACCTCGATGGAACAGGCTATTGACACACAGTCAACATGGGTTTAGAAAACATCGTTCCTGTGAAACACAATTAGCTCTTTATTCACATGAAGTGCTGAGTGCTATTGACAAGGGATTTCAGATCGATTCCGTATTCCTGGATTTCCGGAAGGCTTTTGACACTGTACCACACAAGCGGCTCGTAGTAAAATTGCGTGCTTATGTAATATCGTCTCAGTTATGTGACTGGATTTGCGATTACCTGTCAGAGAGGTCAAAGTTCATAGTAATTGACGGAAAGTCATCGAATCAAACAGAAGTGATTTCTGGTGTTCCATAAGGTGGTGTCATATGCACTTTGCTATTCGTTATCTATATAAACGATTTGGGAGTCAATCTGAGCAGCCGTCTTCGGTTGTTTGCAGTTGACGCTGTCGTTTATTGACTGATAAAGTCATCAGAAGATCAAAACAAACTGCAAAACGATTTATAAAAAATACCTGAATGGTGCGCGAAGTGGCAGTTGACCCTAATAACGGAAAGTGTGAGGTCATCCACATGAGTGCTAAAAGGAACTCGTTAAACTTCGGTTACACGATAAATCAGTCCAATGTATAAGCCGTAAATCAACTCAATACCTAGGTATTACAATTACGAACAACTTAAATTGGAAAGAACACATACAAAATGTTGTGGGGAAGGCTAACCAAAGGCTGCGTTTTATTGGCAGGACACTTACAAAATGTAACATACCTACTAAGGAGACTGCCTACACTACGCTTGTCCGCCCTCTTTTAGAATACTGCTGCGCGGTGTGGGGTCCTTACCACGTAGGACTGACGGAGCACATCGAAAAAGTTCAAAGAAAGGCAGCATGTTTTGTATTATCGCGAAATTTGGGAGAGAGTGTCACAGAAATGGTACAGGATTTGGGCTGGAAATCATTAAAAGAAAGGCGTTTTTCGTTGCGACGGAATCTTCTCACGAAATTCCAATCACCAACTTTCTCCTCCGAATGCGAAAATATTTTGTTGACACCGACCTACATAGAGCGGAACGATTACCAAGATAAAATACGGGAAATCATAGCTCGTAAGGAAAGATATAGGGGTTCATTCTTTCCGCGCGCTATCCGAGATTTGAATAGTAGAGAATTGTGAAGGTGGTACGATGAACCCTCTGCCAGGCACTTAAATGTGATTTGCTGAGTATCCATGTAGATGTAGAAGAACCGCAAAGCGCATCGTAGATCCGTTTAGTATAGCCTGACACAGGCTTCATCTGTCACCTGTTATTTAAATACCTTTTATTCTTTTCTACGCTAAAGCGTTTACGAGCCATAATCAGTGGTATGACAAATGACGATAATAACATAGAGACTTTATGATGCTGGAGTGGACCAGCAAAACCGGTAGCGTTTAAACAGAGAGATATCGAGATGCGATTGGCATTGTTATTATTACTTCTCATATATTATATTCATCAGCTGTTCTCCAACTTGAGGGTGAGGATGTAAGAAAAAAAATCCAATTAGCGTATGAAACAACTAGAAAGTCCAGTCACATTAATGTGAGCGCTGACTATGTTCAACGTCAGTCGGCAAGAACCACTCACAGACGACAGGTGGGACCACTAGCAGAGGAGAGTGTATAAAGCGTGTCGAAAGGGACGCGGAAACAACGAAGTAGTTGATCCTGAGAAATCAGTACGCAGAACAACCACCTCTGGCCACAATAACGGCCTTGATACGCCTGGGCATTGAGTCAAACAGAGCTTGGATGGCGTGTACAGGTACAGCTGCCCATGCAGCTTCAACACGATACCACAGTTCATCAAGAGCAGTGACTGGCGTATTGTGACGAGCCAGTTGCTCGGCCACCACTGACCAGACGTTTTCAATTGGTGAGAGATCTGGAGGATGTGCTGGCCAGGGCAGCAGTCGAACATTTTCTGTATACAGAAAGGCCCGTACAGGAACTGCAAACATGCGATCGTGTATTATCCTGCTGAAATGTAGGGTTTTGCAGGGATCGAATGAAGGGTAGAGCCACGGGTCGTAACACATCTGAAATGTAACGTCCACTGTTGAAAGTGCCGTCAATGCGAACAAGAGGTGACCGAGACGTGTAACCAATGGCTCCCCATACCATCACGCCGGGTGATACGCCAGTATGGTGATGACGAATACACGCTTCCAATGTGCGTTCAGCGCGATGTCGCCAAACTCGGATGCGACCATCATGATGCTGTAAACAGAACCTGGATTCATCCGAAAAAATGACGTTTTACCATTCGTGCACCCAGGTTCGTCGTTGAGTACACCATCGCAGGTGCTCCTGTCTGTGATGCAGCGTCAAGGGTAACCGCAGCCATGGTCTTCGAGCTGATAGTTCATGCTGCTGCAAACGTCGTCGAACTGTTCGTGCAGATGGTTGTGTCTTGCAAACGTCCCCATCTGTTAACTCAGGGATCGAGATGTGGCTGCACGATCCGTTACAGCCACGTGGATAAGATGCCTGTCATCTGGATTGCTAGTGACACGAGGCCGTTGAGATCCATTGGGATCCAGCACGGCGTTTCGTATTACCCTCCTGAACCCACCGATTCCATATTCTGCTAACAGTCATTGGATCTCGACCAACGCGAGCAGCAATGTCATGATACGGCAAACCGCAATCGCGATAGGCTACAATCCGAACTTTATCAAAGTCGGAAACGTGATGGTACGCATTTCTCCTCCTTGCACGAGGCATCGCAACAACGTTTCACCAGGCAACGCCGGTCAGCTGCTGTTTGTGTATGAGAAGTCGGTTGCAAACTTTCCTCATGTCAGCACGTTGTAGGTGTCGCCACCGGCGCCAACCTTGTGTGAATGCTCTGAAAAGCTAATGATTTGCGTATCACGGCATCTTCTTCCTGTCGGTTAAATTCCGCGTCTGTAGCACGTGATCTTCGTGGTGTAGCAATTTTAATGGCCAGTAGTGTACTTGCTCAACAATTCACTAAGTGATCAGAAGTACCCGGACAGATATTAATGGGCGTCAGTATGATGTGCGTCCACCGTTCGCGTATATGATGGTTTGAACTCTTCTGGGGACGTTTTCAATAAGGTGCCTCAATGTCTGTGGGGGAATGGCAGCTCGCTGTTCCTCAAGTGTCGAAACCAGACACACTAGTGATGCTGGACGCAAGGGTCAGGAGCGAAGTCGGCGTTTTAACGTATTACAGAGGAATTCCATTGGCTTCAGGTTGGGATTCTGCGCAGGCCAGTACATTTCAGGAATGTTGTTCTCCACGAACCATTGTCTCACGGGTGCTGCTTTATGTCAGAGAGCGTGTGGTTGATAGACTCACTGTCTCCGAACTTGTCCACTACTGTACGCAGTGCACTGTGCTGTAAAATATGTTCATATCCTTCCGCACGTCGCGTTTTCTTAAGCCCAATGAGGGGACCACACTGTAACGACGAAGATTAGCCAAATAACCTAACACCACCTCCTCTGTACTTCAGTGTTGGCGCTACACATGATGGCAGATAACATTCTCCAGGCATTCGCCAGACCCAGTGTCCCACGGCGGCGCTTTTGACACCACCTTCAGTGTCGCTCAGCTTCGACTACTGAAATGTAGCTTATAAGGAGCTGCTCTACAATTTTACCACATAGTTTTTAACTCTCTATCCCACAGGCAGTACACCAGCTGGATTGCTGATGGCACTTTGGAATCCGGGAGTGATTCCTTCCGTTGATTTCATGCGACTTTTTACAACGATCTTCAGCAATGGTCGACGGTCGTTGTCCGTTAGCACGTAAGGTATGCCTGGTCTTGGTGTAGGTGTGGTTGTTCCACGTCACAGTCACATCACCAGCAATCGACTTGGGCAGCTTTAGAAGGATTGAAATGTCCCTGATGGATTTGTTACTCAGACGACATATACTGACTACTATACGTTCAAAGTCACTGAGGTCTCCAGGGTGCCTATTCTGTATCTTTCCGCCATTGTGCCGATCGTTTCAGTACTCAAGAGCACCGAACGATCTAGTACTCGAATTAGAGCTCCTGCATTATTTAGGATGCATTTCGGAAGCGATACCGTTCGGGTCTACAGAACCGAAGCGCTGTTGTCGGTTCGCGTCGCGCAAGCCAATCAAAAGCAAGCGCCGCAGATCCGCGCAGGGGGGCGCAGAAAGCTATGCGCAGAAAGCAACGTGTTTTCTCAGTTGTGCGCATGACGTCACGGTGGAAGCAGCTGTGCCAAACAGTACACAGTTCGAATTGTGTATGATTGTTTTTCTTGTGTTGTTTTGTGTTTGAAGGAGTATTTTGATTGAGTTCTTTCTTCTGAGGTACTCAGTCAACAGCGGAAACATTCGGAATTCGGGAGTGTTAACGGTTTTTGCTGTAATTGATATTTGATTCGGAACTGAAATAGTTAGCGATAGTGGACAGCGGAATCAACATTGTGTTCGCCGGCTGTATAGTTTATGGTTCGTCCTGTGAAATTCCTATTGGAGAATCTACAAGTGAGTGAGAAAATTAATTTTTACAATGCCAGGCTGTGCTGTAACGGGCTGTTTTTCCTACAACTGGAGCACAAAGGGAACTGACGTAATGTATCACAGTTTCCCGCGTAATGAAACATTACAAAAACTATGGTTGTCGAAATGTTGAGGGAAAGACAGTGTAAATGTTGCGCATGCAAGAATATGTTCTCGCCATTTCGCAGAAACAGATTACTTAAGGGATTTACAGTCTGAATTGCTTAATTTGCCCCGAAAAAGAATGCTCAAGCCAGATGCAGTTCCTTCGCGCAATTTGCCGTGCAGTAGTGCGACTGTCAATGTGTCACCCGCAACAGTATAAGAAACGAGAACTACATAAGGAAACTCTGGAAAAGCTGTCACCAAATAAGAAACATCATAATAAGAGCACATATACAGATGACAGTTTTTTTTTTTTTTTTTTTTTTTGAGACACAGATAAAGTTACTTTGATGAATACTATAGCTGCTTTAGAAAGAAGGAATGCTGTTCTTACAAACAAGTGTGTGCAACTTCGAGCTCTTTAGTAAATTCATTTCAATGCGATTAAATGAATAGTTTCTGATTTATTTGAGCCGAGGTTTCGAATTTCAAGTGTGTGTCAGTGTGGTTATGATCTGACATTTTACCGATGTGTGAGGCATAAGCTGCAAAAGAATATAACTCATCAGTTTTAACTGTAATATTTTAGCAGCAGAAAAGCAGTTTGGACATCTCATTTCTGGTATAAACAAAATCTTCCGCCAAAAACTTGACGTAAACGCGCATGCCGTGTCGTCTGCTTGTGAGCGCTTGCTTCCACGCTGACGTCACTAGGCCAGCCAATGGCAGAGCAGAGCCCTTACTGCCCAACCTTATTATTTAGTAACCTTGGATCCGCGTATGCGCCCTGCAGCGCGCACAGCGCCACTAACACAAAGCGGCTAGCAGACGACACAGGCGCGCTATTCTTCCAAGTACTAAAAATTGTGTTTACGTTGCCATAACGTTATGGTATAACACATGACGCCGCAGTCCATCGAGCTGACGTGACCGTCTTCATCGCTCTTGCCTCCTCCTTAACAGTATCAGGCGCAGTATATCAATTTCCATGATTCTCAGCTGAAATGCATGGAAATTTTTACAGTTTCCCTGACCGCATGTTTCCATGCATGCATAATAACGATAGCGTATTTGACTGTATTCTGCAGATTGTCGTAAATGCCACATTATGTCTTCTTATTCTCATTCACACTGACATCGTGTTTTGGATTTTACGATTCGGAAAATGAGAAGGAATAGTGTGTAGTACCACATTGTACTAACACATCTGTAAAAGCACCCGAAAAACTGATTCTGAGAGTTTCAAAGAATAAGAAAATAAACAGATGTGGTTGTAACTCGCGCCTGGGGATCTAAATGATTAAGTAGCCCACTTCCCTATATGTTACGTCAACGATTTGGGTCTTAAAAACAAAATGGAAAAAACGCATTTTCGAGAGGTTGGTTGGTTGGTTGGGGAAAGAGACCAGACAGCGTGGTCATCGGTCTCATCGAATTAGGGGAGGATGGGGAAGGAAGTCGGCCGTGCCCTTTCAGAGGAACCATCCCGGCATTTGCCCGGAGCGATTTAGGGAAATCACGGAGAACCTAAATCACGATGGCCGGACGCGGGATTGAACCGTCGTCCTCCCGAATGCGAGTCCAGTGTCTAACCACTGCGCCACCTCGCTCGGTATTTTCGAGAGCTCCTGCAGTTCGTCGAAGTTAATAACTTGCATCTCATGAATGAAAATGTTTCGTATATGGTGCTACAGTCTAAAAATATTACGGCGGATATCTTTCATCTCTGCCTACTTTGTTGATGTTTCGATCGCAGTTAAGTGCTTGTGACAAGCAAGATTATCAACATGACTGCTACTAGTTACAGTCCCAGTAATTTAAATTGTGCTCTTAGATTCCTGTCTAACCGCATACTCGGAAATCGCTACATTTTCAGAAAAAAATGGTGAATTATTTCTGACAAGAAAAAATGCAAAGGTCACTGTCGGTTCTTTCACTCACAGCAATGTCATCTCCAGCAATTTCACATTTCCTTTTATAAAGTCATAGAAATCACGAAATCATTACTGAGGAAGTGCGCTCTTACATATGAGTAATAACGAATATTGCAGAAAAATCTTAGCCTACACGAATAACATTCTCAGAACGTGTTGCATATATGAAGAGGAAAAAAAAATTTTTTTGCACCTATCCGTGCGCTAACCCGTGTCTTTTCATGTCGCATCCCCGCGCGCTAATCACTTTTTTTTGCCTGAGACCGCTTTTTTTTGTCTTTTTTTATGCTCTGCTCATCTTTTTTATTTTTTTTAAATTTTTGTTTTATTTTTTTTCCAAAAGAAAACAAATACTCCAAACTACTTGGCCACGCCATACAACGTAAACGCTATGCTCAATTCTCATACTATTGTGTAGAGGAACGTAGGCTGACTTCGTTGCCAAACGGTGCTGCGCAAGTCATAAATGCGTGATAGTTTGGAAGGTTTCCAATATCAAGCTTCACATAATTGCTTTCCATAATAATAATAATGATTACTAACTAAGCCATTTGTGAGAAAAAGTACACAAAGCCACTAGTAACGTCAGTTCACACTAATGTAATACACGTAAGCAGAGCCGATATCTTGATATTTAACGGTCTTTACACTCTTATTTGCATAAAAATAACACGTATTTTAACCGAAAACGTTTTTTGTTTTTGGATGTAATTATTCACAGTAACAACCTAATGGTTCAAATGGTTCAAATGGCTCTGAGCACTATGGGACTCAACTGCTGAGGTCATTAGTCCCCTAGAACTTAGAACTAGTTAAACCTAACTAACCTAAGGACATCACAAACATCCATGCCCGAGGCAGGATTCGAACCTGCGACCGTAGCGGTCTTGCGGTTCCAGACTGCAGCGCCTTTAACCGCACGGCCACTTCGGCCGGCCAGTAACAACCTAACCATATTTCTAACAAAGGAAAATAGTCTATTATGAACTCACTTTCCATCTGGATGCGTCCTCTGGTGATTCTTTAGTAACACAATCACTAAATCCAAAGCTAAAACCGCTAAATATGTTTAAAATAACAAGTTATAGGTGTACATGAACCATAGCTCACCGATCGACAGGTCCACACCGAAATCCAAAACCTCCCGGTACAGTTGTCGTAAAATCAGTGGGAGGACCTTTCGGCAACAGATCTCAGAAGCTTACTGAATAGGATATTTCGATAAAGAACCGAAAATGACGTCACTACCGAGACAATCCTACTACACCGATCGGTATGAACGATACAGAATAGGGCCCCTGGCCGTCCCATTCGGCTCTTACTACTTCTCTACTGACAACACCATTCTGCCCGCCTTCTTTTATACTGTCTGGTCCGCCTCTAGTGGTCTATTCCGCCCACATTACATAGCGGTGTCCGGATACTTTTGATCAAATAATGTATAGGTCACGTAATTACCAAGGCGGTAAAATTGCAGTAACTGACCTCATACGGATCAACATCGACAGTCTTTCTACCTGCAGACAACTTGTACGAAGTATGACAACCATGGAGTCTTATACCAAATCATTTACGTATGCATGTCTCTGCATAAACTTGCCATCGGTATGCTTGTTCTGTTCATGTCACGTGCTGCCGCTGCCAAGCGGAATCACGCGTTAAGTCCCGCGCCAGAATTAATGTTCTTTGCGTCACACCACCACTAACGGAGAAAGCGAGAGGGAAGCACCCAGATAATAGTTTGTAACGTCAGCAGCAAGACAAACAGTTACGGAGAAAGTGACATTACAACAAAGCAAAGGGAAGAGGTAAATGTTTGTTTACTCGGTAGCCTAGAGCTTACCGTGAACCCATTACGTTAAATACTAGTCGAAAGACAAACAATGTGGGTGAAAGCGTTATTAACATACTCAACTCACATGCAACGCTTTTAACAACAATAAATTTTCCTTTTCTGGGAGGTGAAGAACTTGCGAGGGCTATTCGGAAACTGAGGTCCGATCGGGAGCGAAATGGAAACCGCAGCGCAAGTCCGACGGTTTTGCATACATGTGTTGGACAGTGTCTGTGGTATGCTTGTCGACCGCGTCACGTCGCTCTTTTCGGTTCGGAGAGCACAGTCAGCACGTAAAGATGCCTGGAAAATAGTGTCTCCCGCCAGGTGAGAGATTTCACCATATGTCATGCAGCCCACATAACGTAACTGTCATGAGTTTCCTTCTTCATGCCAGTTCTGGGCAGCACACCGCACTGCAGGGGCACTGAAGACGCTCCTGCAGCGTTTTCCATGGGAAATCTTTGATCGCCCACCATACAGCCCGGACTTGGCTCCCTCCGATGTTCATCTCTGCTCTCATGAAGCGCTGGCTCTGAAGACATTTTGGCACAGACAACGACCTGCAGACCAGCGCAGAGAAGTGGCGATAAGCGCAGGCGGCTGCCTTCTATGAAGAGTGTGGTGTCACCGCCAGACACCACACTTGTTACGTGGTAGCCTTTAAATCGGCCGCGGTGCGTTAGTATACGTCGGACCCGCGTGTCGCCACTATCAGTGATTGCAGACCGAGCGCCGCCACACGGCAGGTCTAGAGAGACTTCCTAGCACTCGCCCCAGTTGTACAGCCGACTTTGCTAGCGATGGTTCACCGACAAATTACGCTCTCAATTGCCGAGACGATAGTTAGCATAGCCTTCAGCTACGTCATTTGCTACGACCTAGCAAGGCGCCATTATCATTTGCTATTTATCTTGTGATGCATGTTCCGTCAAGAGCGATGTTCACCAATTATGGATTAAAGTTAAGTATTCCAGAAGCTACGTACTTTCTTTACTAGACTCAACTCCTTTAACTGTTCCAGACCTCACGCCAGCCTGCGTGAGCTTAAACGCGTGCCTTTCGGCTTCCTCCTAGTGGACTGGCTGTCTTGCCAGTCCACAACAAAGAGGGTACTGGAAAGTTGGTACAACACTACGATAAATGTCAAAGTCGGAGCGGCGACTGTTTAGAGAAGTAGCTGGAAGGTGTAGCTAACTGATGAAAATAAAACATTTTTCATTTGCACAGTGGTTTCCATTTCGCGACCGATCGGACCTTAATTTCCGAATAGGCCTCGTAATTATAGCACGTTCATTCTATTGCTCGTTCCACAGACACACAGTGATAACGCGTCGTTGAATGTAGTACATGTGATAAAAACAAATTACAGAATAAATATTTCACACGAAAAATTACATAGTTTTAGGGTTATGGAACACGCAAACAAGATTGAAAACGTTTCTTTTTACCAATTTTTATCCGGCAGCGGCCATAAATATTTAAATATAGTTTATTCACATACTAAAATAAGCACAATTGACGGCTGCTATAGCCAAAAATTACAGAATAAATATTTCACACGAAAAATTACGTAGTTTTAGGGTTATGGAACACGCAAACAAGATTGAAAACGTTTCTTTTTACATATTTTTATCCGGCAGCGGCCATAAATACGTAAATACAGTTTATTCACATACTAAAATAAGCACAATTGACGGCTGCTATAGCCAACCATTGTCAAATGAGACGATTGAATATTGACTCCTGTACTGATCACGTTGTTGCACCTTAATAGAGCAGATGTTGACGTTTTTATAGAACTCACATAATCTGACGTCAGCTACTCCTGCGAAACATTACGATGATGGAGAGGACGGACTTGGCCTATGGTAAGTCCATCCCACTTTCTTTAATCTGCACTTTATTGGTAGCTGACCGTTTTTGATAGCTACAAGTAACTGAGTTCCAGAACAATTTTTGTATTTCTGTGGACTGTGCGGCTGATCCCGGCAGAGGTTCGAGTCCTCCCTCGGGCATGGGTGTTTGTGTTCGTCCTTAGGATAATTTAGGTTAAGTAGTGTGTAAGCTTAGAGACTGATGACCTTAGCAGTTAAGTCCCATACGATTTCACACACATTTTTTTTGTATTTATGTAGATCGTTCTTTAATCCGCACTTTATTGGTAGCTGAACGTTTTTGATAGCTTCAAGTAATTGAGTTCCATAACAATTTTTGTATCTATGTAGATAGTTCTTATTTGTAGTACTGAATCTGGGAAATTAGTAATCTGTTGAGAAAAACGGTATATTGAGAAATAAGGACACTAAGAAGCAGTATTTACGCATCAAATATTGTCTGAACTGCTTACGTTTGAATTCACATTACAGATAATTCATACAAATAAAGCAGTTGTTTATTTTCCAACTAATCGTTTCGATGGTTCACACCATTACCTTCAGGTGGAGAACTATTTAGTGACACAGCTAATGCTGGTGATGAGTACAGACGTCTTTCAACAGATGCAGATCAAAGGCAGTGTAGGTTATTTTTTGTCTTTTGAGGGACGATAGAGTTGTAAAGGGTCTGCATACTGTTGCCTTATGTATGTCCTCTCCCCTGACCCTGTAACTACAATTCATTGTCAGAAATTCACGCTTTTTAACCTCTAAAGTGCCTTTTCTAAATCAAAAACTTTTATCATTAGAAAAAGACGCAAAATAACCTACACTACCCTCGGTCTGCGACTGTGAAAAGACGTCTATACTCTTCACCAACACCATCCATGTAAATAAACAGTTCTCCACCTGACGATGAAGGTGTGAATCAACGAAACGCAAAGTGACAACATAGACAAGTGACTGGCGCAGGAACTGTTTTATTTGTATCGATCAACAGTCGCAGCATTCATAATGCAGTCCGTTATGGACAAAATATTCGCAAATAATTCATAATACGCACTTGTGGGTTGGGAAAAGTTTATCTTGAGGACGTATCTTAAAATGTAATAATCTACAACATCATGGGATGGATGCAAACTACGCCAGCTTGCTTTATTTATTTTTATCTGGCCTATCTCTGATACTGTTCGTGTAAGTGATAGTAATTCAGCAGTTCCGTACTATACTCCTCCCAACAATATTTTTTATGAAGTTGTAATCTTAAGAATTTCCCGCTATCAGCCCTTTCACTAGACATTGTTGGTACACGCAGAATTAACTACGCCAAAGAAGTTGCAAATATTGACATCTGACTAAAAAATTCTTTTCACAAAGTGCGAAATGGTCGCATCTGAACACAATGTGATCCACGAGGTATATAAATTTGTTTCCAGTGTAAGATGACAAAATGTTGTCCACAGATATCGACTTCAGTCAATGACCTTTCCTCACATCTGCGTATATACAGTCCGAATAACGCGTGAACAAAATCGAGAATTGAGGCAAATTGACGTCTTTACGAAAAAAAATACGCAAGCCCTTTTAGCCATACGTGAAAAACTAAACACATACGGTCTACCAAGATCACAGAATAACAGGAAGCATCACGTGAACGGCATGGGTAAATATGATAACAGTTCATGGACTGAGAACAATATATAGTAATTAGGAACGAAGGAATTATTGTTGAAGCGATCGAGTAAGGACTGTGTACTATAATCGGCTGACTACTAGATCACAAATATTCAGAGAAAAATAAACCCAGTGTAAGGAGATTCGTTCATTGTGGAGAACAATAATATCAACACGTTTTTTATCGAGTGTAACAGTTCATGGAATGCTATAAGTACTGAAATAGATCCGTCCTCACGCTGGACGCATCGTTAAGACGAACTGTCAAACGACGATTCCTACCATCACGCACGGCATGGTCTTGCATCTGAACTAAACGACAACGTACATTTCAAGGCGCGATGTTTGTCATACAATTTGCATGTGAGCTGTTCTTTCGACTGTTAATCAAAGGCAAACTACTTCCGTGCATAAAAACACAAGATTTAATTAGAGAATAATATCCAACTCATTTGGTCAATACGAAACTGATTTAATTCTTGAATCAGGACTAACCGTAGCCTGAGTAAACTCATACAACGCGTTTAGGACTTCTTTACTCTGCTATCCAGCGAGTACAACAGTTTTTAAATATTTATGACGTCTTCAGATATAAGACTCATATTCTGTATTGACTTATCACGATTGATATCCAAGTTTTTCAGTTGTATTCTGTCTCTCACTTGAAGCTTTAAGGCATCGTCGATTATAAATTCTTTTCTAATGAGTAAACAGGAGAGACACTGTAATTTTAAATCCAAACGCACGCTCAGAGTTACACCTCATCTGAGAGTAATTCATTAGGAGCGTATATCATGTTAAACCATTAATGATGAGATTGCATCTTGAATGCTACCGGCAAGTCTAGAATCTGCACAGCAGTCTAAGAACAACGGTTGTACAGATTCCACACATATATTGCATTATTGTGCAGCAAAAGCATAACGATACTGTGACAGGTGAAAGAAGTTTCGTCTCCTTCATTTTTAGTAACTATACGCTATAATGAGATCCGGATCTACACGAGTTTAAAGACAAAGATCATATTGAAACTTTTAAAGTGAAGTTTATCTCCTCAAAAATTGCTGTGGCGGGAATGTGACTATGTATGAACACATAGGAAACATATTATCGATGTCGAGTTTTGCACGTCCGTCTGCAGACGATAGTTAGTAACTGAACGACAGAATGTTCTCGAACACCGTCGGAAACCTAACACCGTGTCTCTTTCGTCGCGACTGCTACGAGGACGAAAGGGAAGCCGAAACGCTTACTGAATGAGTAAGGGACATACTGGCTCAGCGCCATCAGAAGCGAAATGTGGCTGCGGATGAAGCGTCCTCCACCGGTCACTGTATTTGGCTCTTCGCAATAATAAAAATGACAGGGAGCACTGCAACCGCTCCTCGTAAAATTCGGCAGATACTCTGCTTCTCAACTTGGCGTGGCTGTGTCCCGTTCACCAGCATCGATAACCACCTGTCAGCTAGGATCGAACAGCGGACACTCGAGTACAGCGCATGCGCAGAAGCTCATGCCTGTGCCGCCTACCTGTTGGTCAGATCGCGCAGATGAGCTCCAGGAGAGAAGAGGACGCCGGCGTGAAAGAACACAGCCTCCGCGGGCACGCAGACACGAGCCGACTGATGAACCGCTGGCCTGTGCAGCTGCTGCACCAGGCGGTTTGGTCAAGGGGCAGTGGGAGGGAGGGGGGGAGGGGAGAAGGTGAGGGGGGGGGGGAGAGGGGACTGCTGGAGAGGGAGGGGGAAACGGGGATGGCACAGGCCGGAGAAAGCTCAGGCAGGATGCTGTCTGCGTTAACTCGCGCTCTGTTAAAAGCGGCCGTCTAGATAAGGACACCCGGGGTGCGTGTTTTATGGGTGCCGCGCCCGCAGTCTCAGCAGCTACCGGCGAGGATGTGTCTTGGAAGAAGGTCACGATCTGAAGACTTACATTACGCAGTGAGACGACCGGCAAGCGAGGCGAGAGGTCCTCATTTTCACCTGCACACCCGGAAGGCACAGTACAGACAGATACGAAGCATACTATAGTTGAGCGAACTGCATCCTTCAATGCCATAACTTCAACGCCGTTTCAGTAATTCGACTTGGAGCGCATAAACTTACACCTGTAAATTATTTCTATATCTCCAGCATGCTGGAGTTGAAACAGGTATGCAATTTTTATGTGGTTACAGGAACCGTCTTAAATTGCGTGGGAGGGTTTTATTTATTTACTGACGACTTTTTTCGGACGGCTTGCCCATTTTCAAATCATATTGAAGGAAAAAATAGAGTGGATGTTACGATACATAGCAATTAAGACTATGTATCTTACGGTATCCCCGTAAGATTTTGTGTTGACTATGCTACAAATACAGGGTGTTACAAAAAGGTACGGCCAAACTTTCAGGAAACATTCCTCACACACAAATAAAGAAAAGATGTTATGTGGACATGTGTCCGGAAACGCTTAATTTCCATGTTAGAGCTCATTTTAGTTTCGTCAGTATGTACTGTACTTCCTCAATTCACCGCCATGATTTCATACGAGATACTCTGCCTGTGCTGCTAGAACATTTGCCTTTACAAGTACGACACAACATGTGGTTCATGCACGATGGAGCCCCTGCACATTTCAGTCGATGTGTTCGTACGCTTCTCAACAACAGATTCGGTGACCGATGGATTGGTAGAGGCGGACCAATTCCATGGCCTCCACGCTCTCCTGACCTCAACCCTCTTGACTTTCATTTATGGGGGCATTTGAAAGCTCTTGTCTACGCAACCCCGGTATCAAATGTAGAGACTCTTCGTGCTCGTATTGTGGACGGCTGTGATACAATACGCCATTCTCCAGGGCTGCATCAGCGCACCAGGGATTCCATGCGACGGAGGGTGGATGCATGTATCCTCGCTAACGGAGGACATTTTGAACATTTCCTGTAACAAAGTGTTTGAAGTTACGCTTGTACGTTCTGTTGCTGTGTATTTCCATTCCATGATTAATGTGATTTGAAGAGAAGTAATAAAATGAGCTCTAACATGGAAAGTAAGCGTTTCCGGACACATTTCCACATAACATATTTTCTTTCTTTGTGTGTGAGGAAAGTTTCCTGAAAGTTTGGCCGTACCTATTTGTAACACCCTGTATAGCTCCATTCTTATCCGTCATCTATCAGAGATCATTGAAACGGCGGGAAGTTCCACGGGACTGGAAGAAGGCCCAGGTCACAGCAATCTATAAAAAGGGTAGAAAATCGGAGGCACATAATTACCGTCCAATTTCACTGACATCGATTTGTTGTAGAATCATGGAACATATTTTGTGTTCAGACATAATGACCTTTCTAGACTCTGAGAAGCTCATTTGCAGAAACCAGCACGGTTTTAGGAAACAGCGATCACGCGAGACACAGCTGGCCCTCTTTGTGCATGATATACAACAGGCTCTAGATACCGGCTCCCAGGTTGATGCCATATTTCTCGACTTTAGAAGGGCGTTCGACTCAGTTCCGCACTGTGGCTTGCTACAAAAAGTGCGCGCTTACGGTCTATCAAATGACATATGCGGTTGGATAGAAAGTTTTCTAACAGACGGGGAGCAGTATGTCGTCCTGAACGGGGTATCTTCAACAGAAACAAGAGTAACTGCAGGTGTGCCCCAGGGCAGCGTAATAGGTCCTCTGCTTTTTACGATCTACAGAAACGATCTGGTTGATGGTATTGACAGCGGCCTTAGACTTTTGCCGATGATGCTGTAGTCTATAGGAAAGTAGTATCACACGAAAGTTGTGAACAAATCAATGAGGATTTGCAGAAAATAAATGCGTGGTGTAATGACTGGCAGGTATCTCTCAATATTAGTAAGTGTAAATTAATGTATGAGTACAAAATAAATGATCAGTCTTTGGAAGCGGAAAAATCGGTCAAATATCTGGGTGTGACTATTCGAAATGATCTCAAATGGAATGATCGGATTACACACGTAACGAGTAAGGCGAACTCTAGATTGCGGTTTATTGGTAGAATCCTGAAGCGATGCAGTCCTTCAACAAAAGAAATAGCTTACAATACGTTAGTTCGTCCAATCTTAGAGTATTGTTCGTCTGTATGGGACCCTTACCAGTTGGGTCTGATTCAAGAGATTGAGAAGGGTCAAAGAAGAGCGGCAAGATTCGTGACTGGTACATTTAGCCGTCACGAGAGTGTTACAAATCTCATAGAAAGTTTGAAGTGGGACACACTTGCAGATAGTTCAAATGGTTCAAATGGCTCTGAGCACTATGGGACTTAGCAGCTATGGTCATCAGTCCCCTAGAACTTAGAACTACTTAAACCTAACTAACCTTGGGACATCACACAACACCCAGTCATCACGAGGCAGAGAAAATCCCTGATCCCGCCGGGAATCGAACCCGGGAACCCGGGCGTGGGAAGCGAGAACGCTACCGCACGACCACGAGCTGCGGACCTTGCAGATAGACGACGCGCTAAACAGAAGGGGCTGCTCTCTAAATTCCGAAATCCAATCTTCACCGAGGTTGTAGAGCATATATTATTACCACCAACTTTCAAATCGCTTAATGATCATCATTCAAATATAAGGGAAATAAGAGCTCGTACTGAGGCGTTCAGAGAGTCGTTTTTCCCTTGCGCGATCCGCAAGTGGAACGGGAGGGGGGAATATGACTTAGGCGCCAATTGTGCCCTCCGCCACACACCGCTTGGTCGCTAGCGGAGTATATATGTAGATGTAGATGTAAAAAATTGCAAATCAGTTCGAAGGCAGCTGACAAGCCATATACGTACAGAGCAATGAAGGCTTCACAAGATTGCAAAACTGTTCGAAGATAGATAACATACCATATACGTAAGTCTTGCAATACAACCAGAGGTGCATGTAAGTTACTGGCCACAAAACATGTAAACGTGGCGATCTACAATGTAGCGTCCAGATATGAACATCGCTTTACGTCAAAACGTACACTGATAGTGAAAGGGGTACCTGCAGCGACCATGTAAGCTAGGCCATAGGCCGCTAATGGCAACGTTCATTAAAGAGTTGGGGATTTTTATTCTATTACACATACAGTTTACAAAAATCACCGGTAAAATACAGTCTCAACAAATTGCGAACAATCTACATCAATAAAGCGATGCAAAATATAAAAATAGAAGTACATCAGGTACTACGACGACAGACGTGGCATACTCTAAAACTGTCACAAAGGGAAACAAGGTAAGAACTTAGGCACTGCCACACCAGTGCTTCATGAGGCGCCCTGTGGAAGTTCGGTATAAGTTCGTGAAACACCCTTTAGTTGTTTCTTGTGAGGCTGTGGGGTAGGAGCGAGGTGGCGCAGTGGTTAGCACATTGGACTCACATTCGGGAGGATGACGGTTCAATCCCGCGTCCGGCCATCTTGATTTAGGTTTTCCGTGATTTCCCTAAATCGCTCCAGGCAAATGCCGGGATGGGTCCTCTCAAAGGGCACGGCCGGCTTCCTTCCCTAATCCGACGTGACCGATGACCTCGCTGTTTGCTCTCTTCCCCCAAAACCAACCAACCAACCAACCAACCAGCTGTGGGGTAGAGGGACTCGGGACTCGCCTGCTTGGCCTTCAGTTCGAAGACTGATGAAGGTAGGAAGTGCTGGACAACAGTACGCCAATCTACCGCCCCTTACGTTTTTTCCCCCCGCCTCCCCCCTCCCCCCCCCCCTCCATTCTCCACCCTATGACAAAAAAAATGGCTCTGAGCGCTATGGGACTTAACATCTATGGTCATCAGTCCCCTAGAACTAAGAACTACTTAAACCTAACTAACCTAAGGACATCACACAACAACCAGTCATCACGAGGCAGAGAAAATCCCTGACCCCCTATGCCACCTGCCGGCCGCTGGTGGCCGAGCGGTTCTGGCGCTACAGTCTGGAACCGCGCGACCGCTACGGTCGCAGGTTCGAATCCTGCCTCGGGCATGGATGTGTGTGCTGTCCTTAGGTTAGTTAGGTTTAAGTAGTTCTTAGTTCTAGGGGACTTATCACCTCAGCAGTTGAGTCCCATAGTGCTCAGAGCCATTTTGAACCCTATGACACCCCTGACCACAATTTATCCCATAATACGGTTCTGTCATACTTATGCGGGGTACAAACATTTGATATTTGTTCTTAATCCACTTCATTTAACACAAATCATTAAATTTATACTATTAATGCAGTATTTCTAATGGCAGCGACTTTTCCATCCGGTGAAACGCGGATACAGTTAGTCCTAGAGAAAATATGAACAGGACCTTCCCTGTAAAGAATTTAACGTATTTCAAAGATCTGCCTGTAAACATTTTCGCTAGAAGCCGCGGTTTTCATGTTATTAAAGAAAAACTTTAAAACATGAGATTTTAAGGGCCCCTGCACTTCAACGCTCACACCCTACCGGTCAGGATTGTTGTTCATGTCTCTCCCCCTACCACTGTACACAAATTTGTGACGATACGAATTTTTCTACGAATCGTTTTTCTACCTCTTCATCTACATAGATACTCCGCAAGGCACCGTAAGGTGCGTGGCGGAAGGGTACCCTGTAATACTATTTGTCATTTCCCCTCCTGCTCCATTCGCAAGTAGAGCGAGAGAAGAACGACTGTCTGTACGCCACCGTATGAGCCCTAATTTCTCGTGTCTTTATCTTCGTGGTCCTTACGCGCCATGTACTGTATGTTGACGGCAGTAGAATCGTTAGGCAGTCAGCTTCAAATGACGGTTCTCTAAATTTTCTCAATAGTGTTTCCCGAAAAGAACGCCGCCTTACCTCCAGGGATTCCCATTTGAGTTTCCGAAGCATCTCCGTAACACTACGTGTTATTCGAACCTGGTAAGGATTCCAAACACTCGAGCAGTACTCAAGAATAGGTCGCACCAGAATCCTATATGCGGTATCCTTCGCAGGTGAAACAGTCTTTCCTAAAAGTCTCCCATTAAACCGAAGTCGACCATTTGCCTTCCTTACCACAGTTTTCACATGCTCGTTCCACCTCATACCGTTTTCCAACGTTACGCCCAGATATTTAAAAGACTTGACTATGTGAAGCTGGACAATAGTAATACTGTATTCGAACGTTACAGGTTTGATCTTCCTAGTCATCCGCATTAACTTATATTCTTCCGCATTTAGGGCTAACTGCCATTCATCACGCCAACTGGAAATTCTGTCTAAGTCGTCTTGTACACTACTGGCCATTAAAATTGCTACGCCACGAAGATGACGTGCTACAGACGCTAAATTTAACCGACAGGAAGAAGATGATGTGATATGCAAATGATTTAGCTTTTCAGAGCATTCACGCCGGTGGCGACACCTACAACGTGCTGACTTGAGGAAAGTTTCCAACCGATTTCTGATACACAAACAGCAGTTGACCGGCGTTGCCTGGTGAAACGTTGTTGTGATGCCTCACGTAAAGAGGAGAAATGCGTACCTACCATCACGTTTCGGACTTTGATAAAGGTCGGATTGCAGTCTATCGCGATTCCGGTTTATCGTAATGCGACATTGCTGCTCGCGTTGCTCGAGATCCAATGACTGTTAGCAGAATATGGAATCGGTGGGTTCAGGATGGTAATACGGAACGCCGTGCTGCATCCCAACGGTCTCGTATCACTAGCAGTCGAGATGACAGGCATGGCTGTAACGGATCGTGCAGCCACGTCTCGATCCCTGAGTCAACAGATGGAGACGTTTACAAGACAACAGCCATTTGCACGAACAGTTCGACGACGTTTGCAGCAGCATGGACTATCAGCTCGGAGACGATGGCTGCGGTTACCCTTGGTGCTGCATCACAGACAGGAGCGCCTGCAATGGTGTACTCAACGACGAACCTGGGTGCACGAATGGCAAAACGTCATTTTTTCGGATGAATCTAGGGTCTGTTTACAGCATCATGATGGTCGCATCCGTGTTTGGTGACATCGCGGTGAACGCACATTGGAAGCGTGTATTCGTCATCGCCATACTGGCATATAACCCGGCGTGATGGTATGGGGTGCAATTAGTTACACGTCTCTGTCACCTCTTGTTCGAATTGACGGCACTTTGAACAGTGGACGTTACATTTCAGATGTGTTACGACCGGCGGCTCTACCCTTCATTCGATCCCTGCGAAACCCTACATTTCAGCAGGATAATGCACGAACGCATGTTGCAGGTCCTGTACGGGCCTTTCTGGATACAGAAAATGTTCGACTGCTACCCTGGCCAGCACATTCTCCAGATCTCTCACCAATTGAAAACGTCTGGTCAATGGTGGCCGAGCAACTGGCTCGTCACAATAAGCCAGTCCCTACTCTTCATGAACTGTGGTATCGTGTTGAAGCTGCATGGGCAGCTGTACCTGTACACGCCCTCCAAGCTCTGTTTGACTCAATGCCCAATCGTATCAAGGCCGTTATTACGGCCAGAGGTGGTTGTTCTGGGTACTGATTTCTCAGGATCTATGCACCCAAATTGCGTGTTAATGTAATCACATGTCAGTTCTAGTATAATATATTTGTCCAATGAATACCCGTTTATCATCTGCATTTCTTCTTGGTGTAGCAATTTTAATGGCCAGAAGTTTATCTTCCTGCAGTCGCTCAACTTTGACACGTTAGAGTACACCACGTTGGCTGGACTGTTATGAGGAATGTAATGCACATAAACTGTGGTTAATAAAATGTGAAATGTACATACGACCTGTGACACATGTTATTTGATGAAATATGCTAAACACACTGACGGAAAAAAGATCGCGCAACACCAAGAGGGAGTTGTGTGACATAAACGAAAGTCGGTAGCTGTTTTTCTACATCCGAAAGATGATGTCTATTAAAATTCGTGTCAGTCGCATAACAGTGGCGCTAGTAATCCCTATATGAGGATGCAATCCAGATTTTCTTTAACTACATACTGTAACGGTCGTGAGCGTTAGTTATGTTTGAGACTGGACGTGGTGAGTTGATGTTAGTCAGGAATGCCTTTAAGTCTACAAAGACGCTTTTATCAACATCTCTCTGAGTCTGAAAGAGGTCTACATCTACATCTACATCTACATTTATACTCCGCAAGCCACCCAACGGCGTGTGGCGGAGGGCACTTTACTTGCCACTGTCATTACCTCCCTTTCCTGTTCCAGTCGCGTGTGGTTCGCGGGAAGAACGACTGTCTTAAAGCCTCCGTGCGCGCTCTAATCTCTCTAATTTTACATTCGTTATCTCCTCGGGAGGTATAAGTAGGGGGAAGTAATATATTCGATACCTCATCCAGAAACGCACCCTCTCGAAACCTGGCGAGCAAGCTACACCGCGATGCAGAGCGCCTCTCTTGCAGAGTCTGCCACTTGAGTTTGTTAAACATCTCCGTAACGCTATCATGGTTTCCAAATAACCCTGTGACGAAACGCGCCGCTCTTCTTTGGATCTCTGTCTCCTCCGTCAACCCGATCTGGTACGGATCCCACACTGATGAGCAATACTCAGGTATAGGTCGAACGAGTGTTTTGTAAGCCACCTCCTTTGTTGATGGACTACATTTTTTAAGGACTCTCCCAATGAATCTCAACCTGGTACCCGCCTTACCAACAATTAATTTTATATGATCATTCAAATCGTTCCGCACGCATACTCCCAGATATTTTACAGAAGTAACTGCTACCAGTGTTTGTTCCGCTATCATATAATCATACAATAAAGGATCCTTCTTTCTATGTATTCGCAATACATTACATTTGTCTATGTTAAGGGTCAGTTGCCACTCCCTGCACCAAGTGCCTATCCGCTGCAGATCTTCCTGCATTTCGCTACAATTTTCTAATGCTGCAACTTCTCTGTATACTACAGCATCATTCGCGAAAAGTCGCATGGAACTTCCGACACTATCTACTAGGTCATTTATATATATTGTGAAAAGCAATGGTCCCATAACACTCCCCTGTGGCACGCCAGAGGTTACTTTAACGTCTGTGGACGTCTCTCCATTGATAATAACATGCTGTGTTCTGTTTGCTGCCAGCTCTTCAATCCAGCCACACAGCTGGTCTGATATTCCGTAGGCTCTTACTTTGTTTATCAGGCGACAGTGCGGAACTGTATCGAACGCCTTCCGGAAGTCAACAAAAATAGCATCTACCTGGGAGCCTGTATCTAATATTTTCTGGGTCTCATGAACAAATAAAGCGAGTTGGGTCTCACACGATCGCTGTTTCCGGAATCCATGTTGATTCCTACATAGTAGATTCTGGGTTTCCAAAAACGACATGATACTCGAGCAAAAAACATGTTCTAAAATTCTACAACAGATCGACGTCAGAGATATAGGTCTATAGTTTTGCGCATCTGCTCGACGACCCTTCTTGAAGACTGGGACTACCTGTGCTCTTTTCCAATCATTAGGAACCTTCCGTTCCTCTAGAGACTTGCGGTACACGGCAAGTTCTTTCGCGTACTCTCTGTAGAATCGAATTGGGATCCCGTCAGGTCCAGTGGACTTTCCTCTGTTGAGTGATTCCAGTTGCTTTTCTATTCCTTGGACACTTATTTCGATGTCAGCCATTTTTTCGTTTGTGCGAGGATTTAGAGAAGGAACTGCAGTGCGGTCTTCCTCTGTGAAACAGCTTTGGAAAAAGGTGTTTAGTATTTCAGCTTTACGCGTGTCATCCTCTGTTTCAATGCCATCATCATCCCGGAGTGTCTGGATATGCTGTTTCGAGCCACTTACTGATTTAACGTAAGACCAGAACTTCCTAGGATTTTCTGTCAAGTCGGTACATAGAATTTTACTTTCGAATTCACTGAACGCTTCACGCATAGTCCTCCTTACGCTAACTTTGACATCGTTTAGCTTCTGTTTGTCTGAGAGGTTTTGGCTGCGTTTAAACTTAGAGTGAAGCTCTCTTTGCTTTCGCAGTAGTTTCCTAACTTTGTTGTTGTACCACGGTGGGTTTTTCCCGTCCCTCACAGTTTTACTCGGCACGTACCTGTCTAAAACGCATTTTACGATTGCCTTGAACTTTTTCCATAAACACTCAACATTGTCAGTGTCGGAACAGAAATTTTCGTTTTGATCTGTTAGGTAGTCTGAAATCTGCCTTCTATTACTCTTACTAAACAGATAAACCTTCCTCCCTTTTTTTATATTCCTACTAACTTCCATATTCAGGCATGCTGCAACGGCCTTATGATCACTGATTCCCTGTTCTGCACATACAGAGTCGAAAAGTTCGGGTCTGTTTGTTATCAGTAGGTCCAAGATGTTATCTCCACGAGTCGGTTCTCTGTTTAATTGCTCGAGGTAATTTTCGGATAGTGCATTCAGTATAATGTCACTCGATGCTCTGTCCCTACCACCCGTCCTAAACATCTGAGTGTCCCAGTCTATATCTGGTAAATTGAAATCTCCACCTAAGACTATAACATGCTGAGAAAATTTATGTGAAATGTATTCCAAATTTTCTCTCAGTTGTTCTGCCACTAATGCTGCTGAGTCGGGAGGTCGGTAAAAGGAGCCAATTATTAACCTAGCTCGGTTGTTGAGTGTAACCTCCACCCATAATAATTCACAGGAACTATCCACTTCTACTTCACTACAGGATAAACTACTACTAACAGCGACGAACACTCCACCACCGGTTGCATGCAATCTATCCTTTCTAAACACCGTCTGTACCTTTGTAAAAATTTCGGCAGAATTTATCTCTGGCTTCAACCAGCTTTCTGTACATATAACGATTTCGGCTTCGGTGCTTTCTATCAGCGCTTGAAGTTCCGGTACTTTACCAACGCAGCTTCGACAGTTTACAATTACAATACCGATTGTTGCTTGTTCCCCGCATGTCCTGACTTTGCCCTGCACCCGTTGAGGCTGTTGCCCTTTCTGTACTTGCCCAAGGCCATCTAACCTAAAAACCGCCCAGCCCTCGCCACACAACCCCTGCTACCCGTGTAGTCGCTTGTTGCGTGTAGTGGACTCCTGATCCATCCAGCGGAACCCGAAACCCCACCACCCTATGGCGCAAGTCGAGGAATCTGCAGCCCACACGGTCGCAGAACCGTCTCAGCCTCTGATTCAGACCCTCCACTCGGCTCTGTACCAAAGGTCCGCAGTCAGTCCTGTCGACGATGCTGCAGATGGTGTGCTCTGCTTTCATCCCGCTAGCGAGACTGGCAGTCTTCACCAATTCAGATAGCCGCCGGAAGCCAGAGAGGATTTCCTCCGATCCATAGCGACACACATCATTGGTGCCTACATGAGCGACCACCTGCAGATTGGTGCACCCTGTACCCTTCATGGCATCCGGAAGGACCCTTTCCACATCTGGAATGACTCCCCCCGGTATGCACACTGAGTGCACATTGGTTTTCTTCCCCTCTCTTGCTGCCATATCCCTAAGGGGCCCCATTAAGCGCCTGACGTTGGAGCTCCCAACTACCAGTAAGCCCACCCTCTGCGACCGCCCGGATCTTGCAGACTGAGGGGCAACCTCTGGAACAGGACAAGCAGCCATGTCAGGCCGAAGATCAGTATCAGCCAGAGACAGAGCCTGAAACCAGTTCGTCAGGCAAACTGGAGAGGCCTTCCGTTCAGCCCTGCAGAATGTCTTTCACCCCCTGCCACACCTTGAGACGACCTCCCACTCTACCACAGGTGAGGGATCAGCCTCAATGCGGGCAGTATCCCGGGCAGCCACAGTCGTAGTCCGATCGGGGGATGCGTGGGAGCCGGCCGCAGTGGTCTAGCGGTTCTGGCGCTGCAGTCCGGAACCGCGGGACTGCTACGGTCGCAGGTTTTAATCCTGCCTCGGGCATGGGTGTGTGTGATGTCCTTATGTCCTTAGGTTAGTTAGGTTTAAGTAGTTCTAAGTTCTAGGGGACTTATGACAGATGTTGAGTCCCATAGTGCTCAGAGCCATTTGAACCATTTTTTTTGATGCGTGGGACGAGCTGGCCGTCCCCGACAAACCCCCATCCGGAACCCCACAGTGATGCCCATTGGCAACAGCCTCAAGCTGTGTGACCGAAGCCAACACTGCCTAAAGCTGGGAGGGAAGGGATGCCAACTCAGCCTGTATCCGAACGCAGCAGTTGCAGTCCCTATCCATGCTAAAAACTGTTGTGCAAAGAACGTCTGAACTAATCTACAGAGAGCGCAAACAAATCGACACAAAATTTAAACGGTTATTAAAATACAAGATTGCCTAGTAAATGCAGTAATGCTGCTACTTGCGCACTGCTGACACACTGCTCGGCGGCGGAAGGAGACTACGCGATTTTACACTATTCAGGTACTAAAACGCGATGCTACAACTCTCAAATACTATAATACGCCAGAAATTTATGAATTAGACAATGCAAGTACCAAAAACACGCAAAGAAATTAAGAATTAACCTATGTAGCAAATGAGTGAGCTAGGAGTATACGACTTGCTGCTGCAGCTGCTTATCCAACGGTGGCAGGGAGCACACTGACTGTGACCAACCGACACTGGCCGTTCAAAACAAAAACAGAAGACAAACGACTACGCGAATTTACACTATTCAGGTACTAAAACGCGATGCTACAACTCTCAAATACTATAATACGCCCGAAATTTATGAATTAAACAATGCAAGTACCAAAAACACGCAAAGAAATTAAGAATTAAACTCTGTTACAAATGAGTGAGCTAGGAGTATACGACTTGCTGCTGCAGCTGCTTATCCAACGACGACAGGGAGGTCATGTAATAGCCCTACGAGAAGTATGTTCCTTCTGCGATACTGCAGAAAGACTTGACAGGAATGTAGCCAGTGTACATGACTGCTGGCAGCGATGGTCACGAGAATGTACGATCGCAAGAAGACCGGGCTTCGGACGGCCTACTTGGCACTAACGAAATGCTCTGGCGCATCGTACTGCATCTGCAGCAGCAATTTGAGCGGCAGTTGGCACCACAGTGACACAAAGAACTGTTACAAATCGCTTACTTCGAGGACAGCTCCAAGCCAGACGCCCCGAAGCGTGCATTCCACTGCCCCCAAACCAGAGCCACTTGCAACTCCAGTGGTGTCAAGCATTTGCAGCCTCAGTGGTGTCAAGCGATAGCTCATTCGAGGGCAAAATGGAGGTCTGTTATGTTTCCTGATGAAACCTTGAGAGGTGGCATGCCTTTAGCTGCACACAGTGACTTTCCCCCTCTCATATTTATATCTTACTCTGAGTAATTCGATTTGGGTCAGTATGGCCGAG
Organism: Schistocerca americana; assembly: GCF_021461395.2. NCBI lineage: Eukaryota > Metazoa > Arthropoda > Insecta > Orthoptera > Acrididae > Schistocerca > Schistocerca americana. The sequence continues at coordinate 977,870,589 of NC_060120.1, read as the reverse complement.
TATTGTCATTACAAGGCTAGTATTGAGAACTCAGAAGATATTAATATTTTCCTCTCTAATTGCATGTGGTTCAAGTTGCTATTGCTTCACACGCGGACTTCCCACACAGCATCTTTCGTCACCTGGGTGGACCGGTGACAGGTGGGTTATGCTGATCTTGAAAGGGATATGGGGACGGGTGTGAGATAGTCGAGTGGATGCCTTCCAGGCGCCGACATTGTAATAAGAGCGGGGGCCACACGCCCACAGGGGCCTGAAGGAGCGGCTGGGACTAGAGATTGCGTTACTTCGCAGAAACTTAGTGAACACAGTTTCTGGCAGGCTACCAGCGAGGTGTGGGAATGACTTGTGTTCCCAGGCAGTCTTGGCGGGCAAATTCCCACCTTTTCTGCAAAATGATAACTGTGATTGGCTTGCTCAGGGGATAGCTCCGTAACGTAGCAAAATCAGCGCAGAAATTGGCGCCAAGTATCTCCATTGCTGGAATAGTAGTGCTTCAGCAATAGAGTGGAATTTTCCGCCGGTTTTCGAGTTGCTGATTGGCACGTTTTAACCATGGCTACTGTCGTGGGGGCGAGAATGTTCTGTGTTCGGCTTGTACGTGTGCTCGTGAGGAGGTCGGCTCTCGCCTTTCGGTCAGAGTAGGTTACAAGACTGAGCTCTCGCTGCTCTGGACAGCCTGCCTTCCGTTGTCTGTCTAATATACTTTCATTTAATTGTAATTGTTTGACGAAGTTGCTGAAGTTTCGACTTCAACGTAACTTTCCGAGTACAGTTGGCAATTGAGCGTTCTGCGTACAAGCGGTCTATGTTGTCCGTCTTGAGCAGTTTTGGCTAAAGTTGACTGTATCGGAGTTAGTGTGACTTCGCTTGTTAAAATCAATCACTGTACCGTCAGTGATTGTGTAGCGAGCCTTCTTCGTCTCCCTCAGAGGCGCATTTGTGTTGCTAGGAAGTCTTTAGCCTGGAACAACCACACCAGGATAATTTGTTTCGGGCTATACTCGCGACATTATCATCACCACGACGGGTCGTCGAAGCAACCAGCCATTGCCTCCGGTATGCCAGATCGTGTCCTTGCAGTTAAGAAGACAGCTTGGTAATGTATGTCCGCAGCATCGGCAGATTAGGGAATTTAGCTATGTGACAATCAGAGCTCAGCAGAGCGCGCCTGTTCCCGTCTTTTCTAACGTGGTTCTGTCTTGGGTGTTCATTGTCTGAGTTCTCACCACTGTAGCAGCAATTAATGTTGGGTTGGCTGGGTGTTTCTCTTAAGATTTGAGTTGCAGCAAGGAATTGGCTCCATATACCACTTGGTCATAAATGTCACAATCTACTTTATGGACAACTTCATCTTCATAGCATTTATTTGAGTATCCAGTTTGACGTATTTCAAATGTTTCATGTGTTTTGTTTACTATTTTGAGTTTAGTCATAATAAATCAAATTGTTATTTTGGACACAATTTTCATTCTGTTGATCGGTAGAGCAACCCTTTCATTTCTCACTACGTTAATGAAACTTACTTTTATCAAATTAATTTCTATCAAATTAAATTATTGCAGGTGCCAAACTCTTTTCTGCTCCACTTGCAGGGTCGATTACAGTCAGTTCGCGTTTCTTATTAATCCATGTGCAACAGCAAAAATCGGAGTTAGAAAAAGGGGGGCTTAGAGCATCATTTCCATATGAAGATTCTAGAAGAATTTAGTGTTAAATACACTGCTAGCCCCGGCACCTCGCAGCCTGATTCTGCCTCAGTGCCAGTGATGGACGTGAATTGGTCACAAGGAGGCTAGATGATGGGCTGCTAGATACACTGTACCCACACCTGGAGCTATAGTCTGGGGTGAGATTTCATATGACAGCAGGAGCACCCTTGTGGTTATCCCACGCACCCTGACTGCAAATTTGTACGTCAGCCTGGTGATTCGACCTGTTGTGCTGCCACCGATGAACATCATTCCAGGGGGTGGGTGTTTCCCAACGGGATAACGCTCGCCCACACTCCACTGTCGTAATCCGACATGCTCTACAGAGTGTCGACAAGTTGCCTTAGCCTGCTCGATCGCCAGATCTCTGTCTCCAATCGAGCACATATTGGACATCACCAGACGACAATTCCAGCATTATCCACAACCAGCATTAACCGTCCCTGTATTGACCGACCAAGTGCGACAGGCATGGAACTCCATCCCATAAACTGACATTCGTCATCTATACGACAGGATGCGTGCATTACTTAGGAGAAGAAGAACTTCTTAGCAGAGAACGTTATAAATCTACAATAAAGTTTTTCATAGCGATCTCGACTAGGAAGTTGTTCTTCTCCTACGTAATCACTACAGATCGCCCCTTCCAGCTCAACATGAGTAAACTAATGCCAATGCACGTACGTTTGCATGCTTGCATTCAACATTCTGGCAGTTATACCAGTCACTAATGTACCAGCATTTCATGTTTGCAATGGCCTTGACCTTTCCCGTCTCCTCTATATCTCTTTTGTTACGCAACCTTCCCTTAGGATTTCTATCTCTTGCTTAATAGTAACAAATGAAATGTTCCCTTTGAAATTAATTCGCTTTCTCAATGATAATAAGTGCAATCTTCGCATACAAATTTAAATGCTGCTTATTAAAAGTAATTTGCTGATTGAATGAGATTTTCATTCTGCAGCGGAGTGCGCGCTGATATGAAACTTCCTGGCAGATTAAAACTGTGTGCCGGACCGAAACTCGAACTCGGGACCTTTGCCTTTTGTGGGCAAGTGCTCTACCAACTGAGCTACCCAAGCACGACTCACGCCCCGTCCTGCAGACTGGCAGAAGTAAAGTTGTGAGAAAGGGGCGTGAGTCGTGCTTGGGTAGCTCAATTGGTAGAGCACTTGCCCGCGAAAGGCAAAGGTCCCGAGTTCGAGTCTCGGTACGGCACACAGTTTTAGTCTGCCAGGAAGTTTCAATTTGCTGATTATTTCGACGAAACATAGAATGTGTCGTCGTCGTGGCCCTCAGTCGTTACTTGCAATAATCCAAAACTGTTCCTTACCTTTTTTTACTCTTACTGGATCGCCATCTGACTGCTACATCGAACTGCGACATGAATATACTTACTCTGTTTTACTATACTCTCTTAGCTGCTGGTGGGCTGCCATAATAAGTGGCTGTATTTATTACCAAAGCTGACGTTATTCTTTAATAGCAAAGCTCACGTTATTCTTTAATTAATTTGACTGAAGTTACGTAATTCATAGTTAAACTTTTTCTTGACAACAAATAAATTTTGCAAAGTTTTACGTTGATGGTTTTTGGGATGGATTATAATCAGTAATGCAATATTGCTGGCAAAAATTAATTATATTCTGAAAATGATTCTTCAAATATTTTCTGTTGGTAATGAAATGATTTTACAAACGTTCAAATGGGACTTACAACTAGCATTGTGCAAACATACCTTCAGTAGACTTGAGTTTCTGAAAATAATAATAATAATAATAATTCAATAATATTAGTTCCTCTTATGATAATAGTTAGCTGATTTCACTGTACATCCGTTTATAATCTCTTGTAAATCATAGCTGGTGGCTGGCAGGCACACCGCTCCTCTCAACCTCCCGCTTCAGACCTGCTACCGACTCGCTTACTACTGACTTCCTACGAACGCTAAAGTGCGGTCTCTCCCGCCAACAATGCTTTCTGGTGCAGACAATCCCTGCTACCATTACAAAATGTATCAATGCGCGGTCTTTCCCGCTCTTTTCTTAAAATGTATCCATAGGCGGTCTCTCCCGCCCTTTTTAAAATTATATCAATGTGTAGTCTCTCCCGTCAACAATACTTTGGTGCAGACATTCCCTGCTACCACAATTATTTCCAAAATGACAAATATTAATTATTCCTACCTAATCCTATTGATAAAATATAAACATCTTTCATAAATTGTGGTTTGACGATAGACAATAGAAATATACACGTCTTACAGCTTATCTTGCGCTTACTTTAACCTTTGATCTTCCAGTGTTAGTCATGTAAACACTACTATTTTACCTAGACAAATATATTCCCAAAATTTTATTACTCTACACTAATTACATTTTGGTGTCGCGATTTTTTTCCGTCGTGTAATTTCTTAGAGAAAAGATAGCTTGATCCTGGGTAAACCGTTTATATTTATCATCAGAAATTTGTAACATAGTACTGATACATCACCCTTGTAATCACAGCTATCTTAAACATAAGTAGGCTAACGAAAGTTATTAGATCTTTTGTGTGTTTTCATCTTCAATTAGTGCCACATATACAGATTTGCACTTGCTCAATTGCAAGTAAATTTATTGTTCTTTTCTTTTTTAATAAAAACAATTACAAAGCTTGTTCTTATTCAATCCTTTGCCTCCTGAAGCAAGCACCTGATGAATTTATCGGCTTTCTCACGTCCCCAGCGGGACCTTTGAGTGCTTCGACAGTTTTCTACCAATTATATTTGTTTTCCTTCGGCATTTGTGGTGTCGATCTCTTGGGTCCCCTAAGTAGGTGCAATATCTATGTTCATCCGCCAGCAACATTGTATTATCTTCCGACACTCCATCGCTGACGCATCTCATGTCAAGAACAACAAAAGCAGACAAGACAGCACACGAAAGGTTTCTGTACTGCTAGCGCAGAGGCGGACAGGACGTGAACTTTCTCACACTGTTCGCTAAAAGACCGACAACCAGCGGAATACGAGCGAACGGGAACAGCGCACGGCTGAATGCAGTTTGCCCAAGCGCGCCTCGTGTTAACACCAGAGAGAATTCAAGTTCGCTGTTCCTCGTGTTCGCTTTAGTTGTGAACTAGCCTTAGGCCGGTATTACACTATCAAATTTCTTTGTCAAAGATTTGATCAAAGATGTGACCAAATATTCCGTCAAATATACTGTATTTGACAAAGATCTTTGACGTAGCGCTAGAAGGGGTATTACACTGTCATCATATTTTTCGTCAAAGTTCAAGATGGCTGACAACAACAACTTGTTATTAACCGCAACAGTTGCATGTACCACAATTGCACTGTGTGCACATGCGGAAGAGAAGCGGGGGAGAAAAAAGGAAACATTGCTGGGTGAAGCCGTGGGTTTTACGACGACACGATAAAAGCATTCAACAAGACTTGTTACGTAGCTTATAGCGGAGGACGTAAAGTCGAACATCAATTACTTAAGAATGGATGAGCATACATTTCTGTATGTGCTCAGTGAAGTGTGTCCTCATATCACAAAGCACAATATTCACTTAAGAACTGCTACATCTGCAGAAGAAGGCTCACTGTAACACTCCGATTCCTTGCTACAGGAGAGGGTTAGGTTAGGTTAGGTCAGGTCTCCAATCTTCTTAATCTGTTTTTGTATTCAAGGTGCCTCACGTTGTTAAGCGCCTCATCAGCTTCATACATCTCTATTAATTTTGTAGTTGTCGGCACACACCAATTATATTTACCGGCAATGTTTATAAAAACACTACAGACGACAGAACGCTGCAGCGATGCTAGCGCTCCATGTGGTAACATGTCACATTGCAGTGAACAGAAGACAAGCGACTTCTTTGATCAAATCTACAGCGAAGCCCTACATTTGATCAAATATTGGACGACATTTGACAAAGTTCCCTATTACACCATCAAATATCTTTGACAAAGAAATTTGATAGTGTAATACCGGCCTTAGGAACATCGGATTCCTCCCAGTCAGTGACTCCTCCCTCCCTCCCCCCCCCCCCCCCCCCACACACTTCACAGGAGCTTCCCGGGCGTAAACACGACGGTGCTGCCACCTTGGCAGGACATCAGGTCACTCTGTCGCGTAATACTTCGATTGTTAACGCATCAGCACGTTTCTTAAGTCGTGGAAAATACTTGCCTACAGAATAAATTAGTGGAAATAAGCGCAATTATGGCTCTGAGCACTATGGGACTTAACATCTATGGTCATCAGTCCCCTAGAACTTAGAACTACTTAAACCTAACTAACCTAAGGACACAACACAACACCCAGTCATCACGAGGCAGAGAAAATCCCTAACCCCGCCGGGAATCGAACCCGGGAACCCGGACGCGGGAAGAGAGAACAAAGCGCAATTATTTCGCAGCGTCACTGTGCGTTTCATGATGAGCGCACCCTCTCTCCGTTTCTCTCGTCCTCTATCCCTCAATCAATATACGCTCCCTTCCGTTTTCTCGTACCGCAGGCTCACTATAGGCTCTCTCGCAGCCTCCCCCACCCCCCTCCGCCACCCCACCCGCAACTTTCTCCCCAAATCGCACGCTCAATATCCGCTCCCTCTGCCTTTGTCGTTCATTTCTTGTCGATCGTCCCCTTGTAAGCTCGTGACTCACTTGTTGCGACTATTTTCTGCCTTTAGCCATTTTGTTACAGTATGGATAGGATTACGAGTGCAATGGGAATTCAAATGTTGAATACAGAGGTGAGAGCGGAGAGGTGGAAAGAGTTCTCTGAAGGCCTTTGTCAGGGGGGTGACTGTTTGATGGTGTGACAGAAGAAACTGAAGTCGATATGGAAGAGATAGGGGATCTAATACAGGAGTCAGCATTCAGAAGAGCTCTGGAAGAATTGAGATCAAATAAGACAGAAGGGGCAGGCAGCATTCCATCGCAGTTTCTAAAATCATGGGAGGAACTGGCAAACAAACGACTACTCAAGTTGGCGCGTACAAAGTATGAGACTGGCTACGTATCGTGAGAATTTCGAAGATAGCTAGAGCAGCTAAGTGCGAAAACTACTGCACAATCAACTTAACAGCTCATGCATCCTAGTTGCTGATAAGAATGATATACAGAAGAAAGGAAAACAGAACTGAGGTTCCGTTAGGTCAGTTTAACTTTAGGGAAGGTAAAATCACCAGAGAGGCAGTTCTCACTTTGCGCTTGATAATGGGAGAAGACGACAAAAATCAGGGCACGTACACAGGACTTGTCAACCCAGTAAAATGGTTTAAGATGTTCTAAATCCTGAGAAAAACAGGAGTAAGCTGTAGTAAAAGATCGGTAACATACAATACGTACAAGTACCAAGAGGGAGAAAGAAGATTGGAAGGCCATGAACGGAGTGCTCGGATTAAATAGGGGGTAGGACAGGCATGCATTTTTCGCCACTACTATTCATCGAAGAAACGACGACGGAAATAGAAGAACGATTCAAGAGTGAGATTAAAATTCATGGTGAAGTACAGGGTGATTCAAAAAGAACACCACAACTTTAAAAATGTGTATTTAATGAAATAAACATAATATAACCTTCTGTTATACATCATTACAAAGAGTATTTAAAAAGGTTTTTTATCACTCAAAAACATGTTCAGAGATGTTCAATATGGCCCCCTCCAGACACACGAGCAATATCAACCCGATACTTCAACTCGTTCCACACTCTCTGTAGCATATCAGGCGTAACAGTTTGGATAGCTGCTGTTATTTCTCGTTTCAAATCATCAATGGTGGCTGGGAGAGGTGGCCGAAACACCATACCCTTAACATACCCCCATAAGAAAAAATCGCAGGGGGTAAGATCAGGGCTTCTTGGAGGCCAGTGATGAAGTGCTTTGTCACGGGCTGCCTGGCGGCCGATCCATCGCCTCGGGTAGTTGACGTTCAGGTAGTTACGGACAGATAAGTGCCAATGTGGTGGCGCTCCATCCTGCTGAAATATGAATTGTTGTGCTTCTTGTTCGAGCTGAGGGAACAGCCAATTCTCTAACATCTCCAGATACTGTAGTCCAGTTACAGTAGCACCTTCGAAGAAAAAGGGACCAAAAACTTTATTGGCTGAAATGGCACAGAAAACGTTCACCTTGGGCGAGTCACGTTCATACTGAGTTGTTTCCCGCGGATTCTCAGTGCCCCATAGACAGACATTGTGACGGTTGACTTTCCCGTTAGTGTGGAAAGTTGCTTCATCACTAAACACAATCTTTGAAACGAAAGATTCATCTGTTTCCATTTGAACAAGGATAAAATCACAGAAATCGATTCTTTTAATCTTATCAGCTGCAGACAGTGCTTGAACCAATTTCAGACGATAAGGTTTCATAACTAACCTTTTTCGTAGGACTCTCCATACAGTTGATTGTGGAATTTGCAGCTCTCTGCTAGCTCTGCGAGTCGATTTTCCTGGGCTGCGAACAAATGGTTGCTGGATGCGTGCTACATTTTCATCACTCGTTCTCGGCCGTCCAGAACTTTTCGCTTTGCACAAACACCCATCCTCTGTAAACTGTTTATACCAACGTTTAATACACCACCTATCAGGAGGTTTAACACCATACTTCGTTCGAAATGCACGCTGAACAACTGTCGTCGATTCACTTCTGCCGTACTCAATAACACAAAAAGCTTTCTGTTGAGCGGTCTCCATCTTAGCATCAACTGACGCTGACGCCTAGTCAACAGCGCCTCAAGCGAACAAATGTACAACTAAATGAAACTTTATAGCTCCCTTAATTCGCCGACAGATAGTGCTTAGCTCTGCCTGTTGTCCTTGCAGAGTTTTAAATTCCTAAAGTTGTGGTATTCTTTTTGAATCACCCTGTATATCAATGATAAGATTTGCTCAGGACATTCCTTTCCTCAGTGAAGGTAAAGGAAAGCTACGGTTTCTGATGAGGTAAAGAAAAGTTACGGTTCCTGTTGGATGGAATGAACAGTCTAGTGAGTTCAGAGCAGGGAGTGAGTGTAAACTGGGGAAAGTTGAAAGTGATGCGAAGTAGCAGAAATGAGAAGAGCGAGAAGCTTAACATCACAATTGGTGATTACGAAGCAGACAGAGCTGAGGAATCCTGCTACCTAGGCATCAAAATAACACATAACAGACGAAGCAAGGAAGACATAACACGCAGACTACACTGGCAAAGAGGACATTCCCTGCAAATAGAAGCCTGCAAGTGTCAATAATTAACAAATGACCAAATTAACATAGATAATACAGTAACACACATTTGAACTAAAGGGTCTGGGAATAAATGGAATCTGCCGAAGAAAGAAAGTAGGAAAAATTAATGTGAACTGTCTGGTGTTTCCTAATGATCCGTAGTATTAGAAAATCCACAGGAAGCAACCACATACAGCAATCTCTTGGAAAAGATCGCCAGCCAAACAGGACTCGGGATCACATTGCAAGAGACCAAATTTGCCGCCGGCCAGAGTGGCCGAGCGGTTCTAGGCGCTACAGTCTGGATCCGCGCGACCACTACGGTCGCTGGTTCGAATCCTGCCACGGGCATGGATGTGTGTGATGTCCTTAGGTTAGTTAGGTTTAAGTAGTTCTAAGTTCTAGGGGACTGATGGCCACAGCAGTTAAGTCCCATAGTGGTCAGAGCCATTTGAACCATTTTTTTGAACCAAATTTGTGACAAACAAGAAACATGGATCAAATTTCCTTCAAACAAATGTAAGCCAGATTGAAAATGTCTAGAAGTTCAAGTATTTGGTGATAATGTATGGAGAATAGACCAGATAAAGTAGCTGTTGGAGACCGAATCCTAAGATGGAAAGAGCATTTGGATTGACGAGAAGTATCTACAATAAGACGCGAATGTTCTGCAGTAGCAAAATAAGGCACTACAACACCAACGTCAAGACAGGAAGTCTCTACTATGCCTCTAGATGAACCGCACATGGAGAAGTATAAGAAAAACCATTGGAGCAATTTGGATCTAAGACGAATTGAACCTGAAAAGTGATAGAAGTCTACCAGGACGTGTAAAGAATTTGGGGGATTGTGCGGAGAAGGAGGAGGCTGACGGTTTTTGCACGACTGTACAGAACAGATGTTGAACTATCATTGGGAGGAAAAAGGTACTACAAGGTGGATTAAGGAAGTTAGGAAAGATTTAAAAATGTCGAACATCACAGAGTTTCAGGTGTTGGAAACAAGTACCTTTAGGAGCAAAGAACAAAATTCGGAAGCATTTCGAGGCGAATGAAGACCAAAGAAGTGCGGACGAACTTGGATAGAACAACAACGGAAAATCAGAGCGAAAACATAAAAGATTACTGGAGACATAGGAAACTCCAGAAAAAGACATAATGTTGTGGTGAGATCCTAAGTGATCATTTCGCTTGTAATAAGTTTCTATTCATTGACTGTGTTAGTCACTGAACAGTAACGAACTGAAAGGTAGAACAGGGTCTTATTAAACAATAAGACACTCAAGACTCCCCACAACTTACCTACTGACTACAAGAAAAAGACACCATAAATTGATATATAGAAACTAATATTAACGACTTCCTCCAGCCAACAGCCCCCCCCCTCCCCCCCGCTTCACAACTTTTTCTGCCAGTGCGTCAGTACAGAAAGCAGACACGCGGTTGGTTACACTACAAACAAACGAAAACTGAAGAGTGCACAGCCGCAAGCACAAACAAAAGACGACAGGACACCCTGCGAAAGTTGGCAGTACTACCGTTAGCAGTAAACATACGACTTTTTTTTTTAAAACACTCTAGTGAACACGTGGAGGTGGATATAATGGAATGTATACCGTCCGCCAGTGTCCACAATAGGCCATCCTGGACTGCAGGTGTAACGAACACAAAAAAATTGTAAAAAAAAAGTGCTATAAACGTTGAGCACCTGTGTGCTGAAAGTTGTTTTCAACCGAACAGTCATTTAGTCCGTCATTGCCGAGACGACGGTCGTTAGAGAAGCCATTCAGAACTATTTCGCGGATAATAACGGTGTTTCAGAAGGCTTGAGCGACTCTTCTAAGGAAATGGGTCGTTTCTGTGCGTACGTTGTCGTTAAGACGCCACGAACCCCCGTAAAGTGGGAATGTCGGGCGGTTGCAAACTCACGTATGCGGCCGACACTAACTGTCGCAGTAAAACAAAAGGATTTGTAGTTCGGCCTGACAACTCAGTCACACGTGAGCGTCACTCCTTCCGGAACACTGACTGAGGTATATGTGTTAGCATGGTAGATAAGATTATAAAGCCAACGTGCCACTTCCGTATGTTTCCACTTTACAACTACACGACACCCAACCGCACTGTCAGTTGCGCACGGAAGCGACAATGTTCTTCCGGCTTAGAGTTTGTGATAGCGATAGCTCGCAAACATTGCTTTGCGTGAACAATGGTATATACACTACTGACCATTAAAATTGTTACACCAAGAAGAAATGCTGACATGTGATCACATTTTCACGCTATTTGGGTGCATAGATCCTGAGAAATCAGTAGCCGGAACAACCACCTCTGGCCGTAATAACGGCCTTGATACACCTTGGCATTGAGTCGAACAGAGCTTGGATGGCTTGTACAGGTACAGCTGCCCATGCAGCTTCAACATCATACCACAGTTCAACAAGAGAAGTGACTGGCGTATTGTGACGAGCTAGTTGCTCGGCCACCATTGACCAGACGTTTTCAATTGGTGAGAGATCTGGAGAATGTGCTGGCCAGGGCATCAGTCGAACATTTTCTGTATCCAGAAAGGCCCGTACAGGACCTGCAACATGCGGTCGTGCATTATCCTGATGAAATGTAGGGTTTCGCAGGGTACAGCCACGGGTCGTAACACATCTGAAATGTTACGTTCACTGTTCAAAGTGCCATCAATGCGAACAAGGTGTGACCGAGACGTGTAACCAATGGCATCCCGTGCCATCACGCCGGGATACGCCAGTATGGCGATGACGAATACACGCTTCCAATGTGCGTTCACCGCGATGTCGCCAAACACGGATGCGACAATCATGATGCTGTAAATAGAACCTGGATTCATCCGAAAAAATGACGTTTTGCCATTCGTGCACCCAGATTCGTCGTTGAGTACACCATCGCAGGCGCTCCTGTCTGTGATGCAGCATCAAGGGTAACCGCAGCCATGGTCTCCGAGCTGATAGTCCATGCTGCTGCAAACGTCGTCGAACTGTTCGTGCAGATGGTTATTTTGCAAACGTCCCCATCTGTTGGCTCAGGGATCGAGACGTGGCTGCACGATCCGTTACAGCCATGCGGATAAGATGCCTGTCATCTCGACTGCTAGTGATACGAGACCGTTGAGACCAGCATGGCGTTTCGTATTACCCTCCTGAACCCACCGATTCCATATTCTGCTAAAGTCATTTGATCTCGACCAACGCGAGCAGCAATGTAGCGATACGAGAAACCGCAATCGCGATAGGCTACAATCCGACCTTTACCAAAGTCGGAAACGTGATGGTACGCATTTCTCCTCCTTACACGAGGCATCACGACAAAGTTTCACCTGGCAATGCCGGTCAACTGCTGTTTGTGTATGAGAAATCGGTTGGAAACTTTGCTCATGTCAGCACGTTGTAGGTGTCGTCACCGGCGCCAACCCTATGTGAATGGTGTGAAAAGCTAATCATTTGCATATCACAGCATCTTCTTCCTGTCGGTTAAATTTGGCGTCTGCAGCACGTCATCTTCGTGGTGTAGCAATTTTAATGGCCAGTAGTGTAGCTATGCTATTCCTTTCAACATCATCTATACGTCATTTGCTTTTCTGTGCAAAAGGAAAAGTCGTCTTGTGTAACGTGCAATGTACCTCATACGTATTACTCCTCAAACGCATGTCTTCAGTAACATTTATGTATCTTGTCAGTGCAGGATGCCGGCCGCGGTGATCTAACGGTTCGAGGCGCTCAGTCCGGAACCGCGCGACTGCTACGGTCGCAGGTTCGAATCCTGCCTCGGGCATGGATGCGTGTGAGATCCTTAGGTTAGTTAGTTCTAAGTTCTAAGTTGTAGGGGACTGATGACCACAGATGTTAAGTCCCATAGTGCTCAGAGCCATTTGAACCATTTTTTGAACTGCAGGATGATCTAACGAAATAATCCGAGCCGGATGGAAATAGTCGCCACCTCCGTAGTCGAGGTCGCTAACGTACCCTTGTGCGGTGGCACTAAACTCAGAAGTAAACTGGTTCAACTCCTGAAGGTGACAAATTTTCAGTATCGGTATTTGGCTGGCGAGGAGAGATGGGCGCAAGAGGTGGCGGCATCAAGTCCTGAATTAAATTCCAAACCTCTCCGCGGACTCTCCTAAAGGAAGGGCATGCGACATTGGTGATGCTGATCCGTCCGTTGGATGAGCATGTTAAGTTCGGCGGCTCTGGAGACCGAATACCTCCTCTGTGGGAACCAATATGGGTTCCGAAAACCCATATGTAACCCAGGTCGCTGTGTTCGTCCAGAGACCCAGAAAGCAGTAGATATAGGCGCCCGGATAGACGCTGTGTTCCTTGACTCCGGTAAACATTCGTTACTGTTCCGCTCTGCCACCTAATGAACAAAATACGTGCGTACGGAATATCAGACCAACTGTGTGATTGGACTGGAGAGCTTTTGGCAAATAGAACACAGCTTGGTATTCTGAACGGAGAGACGTCTTCAGATGTAAAAGTAACTTCGGGCGAGCCGCAGGGGAGTGTTACAGGATCATTATTTTTCATAACGTACGAGGGTAATCCTAAAAGTGAGGTCTCCTATGTTCTTTATAAGTACAGAACTCTGCTTGTGTGGCAGTTGGTCACACTGTTATGAAGAGTGCTTCACGCGCTGTGTGTAAACATGCGCTCGCCGCGCTGAGGAGCTGTCTTGGCTTGGTAGCCGTTGAGAATGGAGCTCCCGTTGAATGTTACGTCAAGTGCGAATTGCGCGCAATTATTCGGTTTGTAATGGTTCTTTATTTACGTGACCATTACGGCACTCCAACCCCAGTTCTCGATACCAGTAATATCGTACTACTTTTCTGCGAAGTAAACGACATATTTTTGTGACAATATTCACATTTGGTTTTATTAATGTATAGGTACTCCGATGTATCGATATATTACAGTGATATGGTTCTTGTGTGTATTCATTTCTGTGAGACTGTCATAATCTTTGACTTACTTGTAACCGTTTTGGAGCGAATGCGCACAAGGCTGTCTTTGTTTCACTTTGCAGAAGTGAGGTTGTTACTTCGCTTTGTAAAAGAACAGTGAAGTCTTGTGTTTGGTTAAAGTGGAAATTAAATACATTACAATTGGTACAAAACTGTTTTCTTGATGATGTGACAATTAAGAAGAAGTATATGTGAATTTACAAGAAGTTTAATAAAAATGTGGATCGTGAACACCAAGTCAAAAATTATTTCTACCATACCATTGTTCTCGTCTGGGATTGTTTGATCATTAAGAATTTCCTGAAAAACGCATTCATTAAGTCTTCAAATATTGCTAAAATACAGATCTGGACCTTCTATCAGTCAAAGTGGAATCACCCTAGAATCAACAAGATGGGCCATAACAACTTCGTTGAAATCTACGTGGAAATCCATTCAATATAAGTGACAAAATTAATGACTTTTACAGTGACTTCATTATTTCCATTCTGACGATACCATCCACAGTCAATAACTTTGTTGTTGCCCAATAAAGCGAACATATGCTGCGTGAGCAACATTATTAATCTGATTTCTAACCTACTTTGCAAGTGGTGATATTGTTAGAGGTTTTTAAACGCAAAGGGCACGGCGCCGATTGAAATCCATCGCCAATTGACGGAAGTGTATGGTGAGTCATGCATGGATGTCAAAAATGTTCGTAAGTGGTGTAGAGAGCTTGCAACTGGTCGGACCCGACGAACAAAGGAGCGGGAAATAGTTTCTGAGGAGACAGTGTTGAAGGTTGGGCAAAGCATGCATGAAGATCGGCGGTTCAAAAAATGGTTCAAATGGCTCTGAGCACTATGCGACTTAACTTCTGAGGTCATCAGTCGCCTAGAACTTAGAACTAATTCAACCTAACTAACCTAAGGACATCACACACATCCATGCCCGAGGTAGGATTCGAACCTGCGACCGCAGCGGTCGCTCGGTTCCAGACTGTAGCGCCTAGAACCGCACGGCCACTCCGGCCGGCTATCGGCGGATCACCCTGTATGATCTCTGCACGTTGGTTCCTGAGGTGTCCCGAAGCACCGCTCACAGAATTTTAACGGAAACATTGAACTACCTGAAGGTGTGTGCAAGATAGGTGCCACGCATGTTGACTGAGGATCGCATGCGGCAACGAGTTGATGCTTCCCGCGCATTTCTTCACTGCCTTGCAGCCGAACAAGACAACTTTTATGGACTCAATTGTCACGGGTGACGAAACCTGGGCATACCACTTTACACCTGAGACCAAGCAACAATCACGCCAAAGCCTCGGAAATTCAAATAAACACAGTCTGCCGGTAAAGTCATGACAACCGGTTTTTGGGGTCGGAAAGGGGGATTGTTGGCCGACTTTATACCCACTGGGAGCACAGTTAACGCTGACAGGTACTGTGAGACTCGGAAAAAACTCAAACGGGCTATTCAGAACCAGGGAAGTGGAATGTAGAGCAAGGGCGTACACATTCTCCATGACAACACTCGCCCACACATCGCTCGACAAACCGTTGCTCTCCTGCAACAGTTTCAGTGGAACATAATCACCTACCCACCACATAGTCCTGACTATCACCTGTTCCCTAGGTGAAAAGAACATTTGGCCGGAAAGCGATTCAACTCCGACGACGAGGTGAAAGAAGAGGTTAATAACTTTCTGAACAGCATGGCGACGAGCTGGCATGATATGGCCACAGCGTCTACAAACATTCATCGAGAGAAATGGTGATTATGTCGAAAAATAGCTAAAAGTTCAATCTGTAAACTGATGTAAATCATTGTATAAATAAACAGGTCTATGTACTTATAAAAAATAGGAGACCTTACTTTTGGGATTACCATCGTATATAAATAACCGAGTAGGTAACGCCGGAAGTTCCATGAGGCTTTTCGCGAATTATGGTGTTGTATACAGATAAGTCGTGATTCTAAAAAATTGTAGCGAAACGCAGGAAGACCTGCAGAGAATCAATGCTTGGTGCAGAGAGTGGCAAATGACCCTCAACATAAACAAATGACACACACTGCGAACATATAGCCAGAAAGACCCTTTACTGTATGGTTACATAATTGCAAATCTCTGGGAGTATGCGTACAGAGCTATTTGAATTGAGACGTCCGCATAAAATTAATCGCAAGGCCTATGCCAGACTGAGATCCATTTTCTCGGGAAATGTAGTCCCATCAACAAAAAAATTGGCTTACAAAACACTTGTCCTTCCAACAGTTATATAGTGTTCGTCAGTATGGGATCCATACCAGAAACAACTGCTAGAGGAATAGATAAGATCCAAAGAAGTATCCTTACACGTTCGTTTAGGAAATGCGAAAGCTCCATCAACTCCTGTCACAGACGTTGCAAGAGAGGCGTTCTGCGTCATAGTATAATGCGTCATAGTATACTCTTAAAGTTCCTACGAGTGGTAACCAATATATAGGTTCCTCCTCCGTTTTGTTCTTGTCGTGGTTTGCAATCCAGAGACGGGTTTGATGCAGCTCTCCATGCTACTCTATCCCGTGCAAGCCTCTTCATCTCCGAATAACTTCTGCAACTTACATCCTTCTGAATCTGCTTAGTGTATTCATCTCTTGGCCTCCCTCTACATTTTTACCCTTCACTCTGCCTTCCAGTACTAAATTGGTCATCCCTTGACGCCTCAGAATATGTCCTACCATCCGATCCC
Organism: Schistocerca americana; assembly: GCF_021461395.2. Lineage (NCBI taxonomy): Eukaryota > Metazoa > Arthropoda > Insecta > Orthoptera > Acrididae > Schistocerca > Schistocerca americana. The sequence continues at coordinate 977,853,969 of NC_060120.1, read as the reverse complement.
TTCTTCTAGTCAAGGTGTGCCACAATTTTCTCTTCTCCCCAATTCTATTCAGTACCTCCTCATTAGTTACGTGATCTACCCATCTAATCTTCGGCATTCTTCTGTAGCACCACATTTCGAAAGCTTCTATTCTCTTCTTGTCTAAACTACACTACTGGCCATTAAAGTTGCTTCACCACGAAGAAATGAAAATGATAAACGGGTATTCATTGGACAAATATATTATACTAGAACTGACATGTGATTATATTTTCACGCAATTTGGGATCCTGAGAAATCAGGACCCAGAACAACCACCTCTGGCCGTAATATCGGCCTTGATACGCCTGGGCATTGAGTCAAACAGAGCTTGCATGGCGTGTACAGGTACAGCTGCCCATGCAGCTTCAACACGACACCACAGTTCATTAAGAGTAGTGACTGGCGTATTGTGACGAGCCAGTTGCTCGGCCACCATTGGCCAGACGTTTTCAATTGGTGAGAGATGAGAATGTGCTGGCTAGGGCATCAGTCGAACATTTTCTGTACCCAGAAAGGCCCGGACAGCACCTGCAACATGCGGTCGTGCATTATCCTGCTGAAATGTAGGGTTTCGCAGGGATCGAATGAAGGGTAGAGCCACGGGTCGCAACACATCTGAAATGCAACGTCCACCGTTCAAAGTGCCGTCAATGCGAACAAGAGGTGACCGAGACGTGTAACAAAAGGCACCCCATACCATCACCACGGGTGATACGCCAGTATCGCGATGACGAATACACGCTTCCAATGTGCGTTCCGCGCGATGTCGCCAAACACGGATGCGACCATCATGATGCTGTAAACAAAACCTGGATTCATCCGAAAAAATGACGTTTTGCCATTCGTGCACCCAGGTTCGTCGTTGAGTACACCATCGCAGGCGCTCCTGTCTGTGATGCAGCGTCAAGGGTAACCGCAGCCATGGTCTCCGAGCTGATAGTCCATGCTGCTGCAAACGTCGTCGAACTGTTCGTACAGATGGTTGTTGTCTTGCAAACGTCCCCATCTGTTGACTCAGGGATCGAGACGTGGCTGCACGATCCGTTACAGCCATGCGGATAAGATGCCTGTCATATCGACTGCTAGTGATACGAGGCCGTTGGGATCCAGCACGGCGTTCCGTATTACCCTCCTGAACCCACCGATTCCGTATTCTGCTAACAGTCATTGGATCTCGAACAACACGAGCAGCAATGTCGCGATACGATAAACCGCAATTGCGATAGGCTACATGTGATGGTACGCATTTCTCCTCCTTACACGAGGCATCACAACAACGTTTCACCAGGCTACACAGGTCAACTGCTGTTTGCGTATGAGAAATCGGTTGGAAACTTTCCTCATGTCAGCACGTTGTAGGTGTCGCCACCGGCGCCACCCTTGAGTGAATGCTCTGAAAAGCTAATATCACAGCATCTTCTTCCTGTCGGTTAAATTTCGCGTCTGTAACACGTCATCTTGGTGGTGTAGTAACTTTAATGGCCAGTAGTGTAGTTACCGTCCATGTTTCACTTCTATACATGGCTACACTCCATACAAATACTTTTCAGAAAGGTCTTCCTGACACTTAAATCTATACTCGATGTTAATAAATTTCTCTTCTTCAGAAACGATTTCCTTGCCATAGTCAGTCTACATTTTATATCCTTCCTACTTCGATGATCATCAGTTACTTTGCTTCCCAAATAGCGAAACTCATTTACTGCTCTAAGTGTCTGACTTAGTAATCTAATTTCACTCTGTTCCATTATCCTCGTTTTGCTTTTGTTGATGTTCATCTTATATCCTCCTTTCAAGACACCATCTATTCCGTTCAGTTTCTCTTCCAGGTCCTTTGCTGTCTCTGACAGAATTACAATGTCGTCGACACATCTGAAAGTTTTTCTTTCTTCTCCACGAATTTTAATTCATACTCCAAATGTTTCATCAGTTTCCTTTACTGCTTGCTCAATATACGGGTTGAACAACATCGGGGACAGGATACAACCCAGTCTCACTCCCTTCTCAACCACTGCTTCCCCTTTCGTGCTCCTCGACTTTCATAACGCCCATCTGGTTTCTGGAAAAATTGTAAATAGTCTTTCGCTCCCTGTATTTTACCCCTGGCACCTTCAGATTTTGAAAGAGAGTATTCCAGCCAACATTTTCAAAAGCTTTCTCTAAGTCTATAAATGCTATACACGCAGGTTTGCCTTTTCTTAACCTCTATTCGACGATAAGTCGTAGGGTCAGTATTTCCTCGCATGTTCCAACATTTCTACTGGACCCAAACTGGTCTTCCCCGAGGTCGGCTTCTATCAGTTTTTCCATTCGTCTGTAAAAAATTCGTGTTAGTATTTTGCAACCGTGACTTATTAAACTGATAGTTCGATAATTTTCACACCAGTAAACAGCTGCTTTCTTTGGAATTGGAATTATTATATTTTTCTTGAAGTCTGCGGGTATTTCGCCTGTCTCATACATCTTCCTCACCAGATGGAACAGTTTTGTCATGATTGGCCCTCACAAGGTTATCAGTAGTTGTAATGGAATGTTGTATACTCTCGGGGCCTTGTTTCTACTTAGGTCTTTCAGTGCTCTATCAAATTCTTCACGTAGTATCATATCTCCCATTTCACTTTCATCTACGTCCTCTTCAATTTCCATAATATTGCCCTCAAGTACATCTCCCTTGTCCTCCTCCGTATACCCCGAGTAAAGAGCAGCAAGATAAAATTAGAGAGATCAGAGCTTGCACAGAGTCTGACCAGCAATCGTTCTTCTCGAGGATCATGCGCGACTGGAACAGGAAAAGGGGGAAGTGACACGGCGCACAAAGTACCCTCCACCAAACGTTGTAAGATGGCTTCCAGAGTAAAGATGTAGATGTAGGCGCCACAAACCCAACACTGCACTGTATCAGGACTAATCAGAGCCATCCATACACTACAGATACACACATGACTCTTCGTCACAGGGCAGGATAAGGAAAATAGCAAACGACCTTTACTTGGTTCTAGCTCAGGACGACGATACAGGATTCCTTTATCTGTTCCCCAACTCATTCCTTGAGTATGGGTCTCTGTGTTATGTTACAGATGTAAATAAGATGTTTTATTGCTAGATAATGATCTAAGCCGGAACACCGATCGGATAACAAAATTATTTAAACCCAACAGAGTTCCTTCTATGCAGATAAGATTTTGTTCATGATACGCGTATTGTTCCATTTTTGCTCGCTCCTTGATGAAACCTTGCCATATTACGAATGACAAAAAAGACCTTTATGTATGTTACACTGTAAAACACAGTCTGTGTTTTTTTATGAAAACGATTGTAAGAATTTGCATCCTTGTTACGGACAGCTATAGTCAGCCGATGTTCTTCGGGAGTACGATCTTTCAAATCCTCTTCCGACCATCCAGACTTAGGTTTCCTGTGATTTCCTTAAATCGCTCCAGGCAAATGCCGGGATAGATCCTCTGAAAGGGCGCGGTCGATTTCCTTTCCCATCCTTAAAACAATCCGAGCTTGCGCTCCGTCTCTCATGACCTGGATGTCGACGAAGCTTTAAACTCGAATCTTCCCTCCTTTTTTTCAATTAATATTCGTGTTAACTCTCTCCGCCCTGAACACTTTCACGTAAATGGTAAATGAAACGGAAGTACCTGGATATTTTGACCTGTGTAGCGTCGACTGAAAACATGAACGAGAGAAATGTGTTGCGTGGAGTCTGCACAAACACTGAACGTCAGTTGAAAACATGTGCGCCCGCAAGAGAAAGTAAGGAGAGATGGGCTGCGAGAAGCAGAGGGAGGGTAGAGTGGAGATGAGGGTATTTTATCCCCGTCTGGATTCTGCATCTATACACTTCTTATTTATAATTAAATTTTCATGCGTTTCTTCCAGTGATTGTCAGGGGTTCTACTAAACCGCAGAGCTCGCACTGCTGAGCGAAAGAGGAAATCCTATGGCTTTGGCAATTACTATAGAGTTTGTCTCCGCAGTATCCTTTCTTTCCGGAGTGCTAGTCCTGCAGGGATCGCAGGAGAGCTTCTGTAAAGTTTGGAAGGTAGGAGACGAGGTACTGGCAGAAGTAAAGCTGTGAGGACGGGGCGTGAGTCGTGCTTGGATAGCTCAGTTGGTAGAGCACTTGCCCGCGAAAGGCAAAGGTCCTGAGTTCGAGTCTCGGTCCGGCACTCAGTTTTAATCTGCCAGGAAGTTTCATATCAGCGCACACTCCGCTGCAGAGTGAAAATCTCATTCTGGATTTATTTGGTTTCAGACCAGTGTGTGAGGGTAGACTACCCTTCATAGCTGTGCCCTTACAAAGTATCGATCATACACTCTATGCAGCGATCATAAACTAAAGCAAAGACTGCAGTGCAATCAACACTGTGCGGGTGGGTGAGCGGGAGTCGAGTGTTAAAGAGCCTGTGAGTGGAATTCGGTTGTGCGAGAGGCTAGAGACGGTTGCTCGGTAGCGAGGCCGGAGATTAGTGGTAGAATGTAGATGTAATCGCCACACAGTATTTGATTTCTGGTGAATGTTTATAAACGTTCGTTTACAAAATGGTGTTTTAATTAATAAAATCCAGTATTTGAGAAAGGACATATCATCATTTACTAGTTTTCCTTAGATTTCACAATAACAGAAGGACACGACAATGAGTTTGATGCAAAGGAGCTATTACTGATTATGCTAAATTAATTAAATATAACTTCATCTTCAGCGTATGCGAATAATTAAGTTCGGTGCGAAACTGGGGGGGGGGGGGTTATAAGTAGATATTACGCCGTTTCCAAGGCGCGGCGACGGCTTCGGCGCTATCACATAGCTAAGGCGGATGCACACCTTTACAGAACATTGCCCAAATAGAGTCCTCGTCTTTCGTCTCTCACTGAGCTGTAGTAAATCGTCGCTCCAACACAGTGGCATGTGTAGTTTGGTGAAAATTCCAAGTAGAACATAAACTTGGCTACAGCATAACCCTCCAACGTTCGTCCCAAATTCCTTTTAGAGTGTTCCTTTCCCAAGAGTCACAACAGTAGTTAATCGACTGTCTGTGGACAAAGAAGATGCATGAAGGCTTGCTGAGTCTACATGCAGTTGTACTCGGCGGAGCTGTTGTAGTAGACTGAAAACACATTCGTACATCCATGGACCCAAAATGCATCAGTCGAGAAGAGAGGACAAAAGTACGAAATTTCAGAATAGAAACGATGCCCTCTGCAGGAATTAGGGCCTTTTCGAAGCTTTCGGGATGGAACGTAGTGCAATACGCAGTCAGAGAGTTACGAATCCTGCAGTCCACGGCTCGACAATAATGTGTCAAAGATTTTCAGAAAAAGTTTAAGGGAAAAATATTGGTCCACAAGTTCGCAAGAAAAATTGACACTATAGTTATTAGAACCTAAGTACTACAGTAGTTAACGGGGCACATATAAGAAGTATATTGAGTGGCATCTGACTAGGTAAAAGTATTTACACTCATGCTCATAAATTAAGGATAAGCTGATACATGGTGAAACAACGCTTTGTATTTTTTTTTCCTTTATTGAATTTGGATTCCCCCCGAAGGGGGCGGGCTGGCAGCAGCTTAGTACGCTGCTCTGCAGCCTACAGACTTTTTAAAACGTAATGAGAAGATAGGAAACAATAAAAGCAGGCGATAAAACGGTGACTTGAATTGTAAAACGGCGGAAAATTGTGGAAAGTTAAAACATAAAGCAAAGGGTTGGCAATGCTAATAAAATACACAGGAAGCAGACAGGTAACATAGGAGACAGACAAAAAACACGGCGACAGTCTGGTTTTTGTTTCGCAAGACATATAAAAATCACACCCAGCGACAGTATGATGTCTGTTCGCAACACTTCGGAAAAGACACACAACACTGAACACTCACTGTAAACACTGCACTAAAATGTCGGCACAAAGATGACACACCATAGCCAGGGCAGATGGGGGGGAGGGGGGGGGGAACCTGGACAGATGAGGGGCGAAAACAAGGAGGGAGGAGAGGAAAAGCGAAAGGATGAGAACCAAAGGAGGGAGAGGACATAAGGGGGGGGGGGGGAGGGGCAGGGCAGATGCGAGAGGGAATGGGAAAAGGCAGAGGAGGGAAATGCAAAAGGACTCGAGGGAGAGAAGGGGGGGCAGAGAGAGGGTAGGTGGGGGAAAAAAGAGGATGGAAGGGGGGGAGAGGGAGCCCAGGAAAAGGACGGAGGAAAGGAGGGAGGTACGCTTTGGTGGGCAGTTTGCGGGTTTAAATCACCTCGGGCTGCATTTGACCTGCGGTCGTCGCATGGTGGCGCTGGCAGCAGTCCACATATGCTGAGGTGTGTTGGTGCACGTCAGAGTACGGTGTAGCGAGTACGTTTGCAGACGTTTTGAGACGTGCTAATGATGACTGTGTGTTGAAAATGTTTGTTCATAAATTAAAAACTATATTGTAGTAACGTATTTAAATGAGGCATTATGTTTGTGACCGAACTCTAGGGAAGGCATTTTATACCCAAAAGCGATGTATAAACATTCGAAATCCGCGCGTCAGTTTACCACTCTAATGGCCGCCGGCCAGCTATTCAATTTGTCCGCTCTTCACAGTCGACCACTCGTGCGGTTGTGGGGGCCTGGGATTTTCCCGTTCCGCCATTTTAAAACGGCAAAGAAGTGTGGACAGAGAGATACCTAAGGGCTGCCAGCACTGCTTTCAAAATGCCACCCTGCTACTCCATCTGAGTCCTCTGCTACACGTCGGATTTGCGTGAGTGCTGCTGAAAGTGTTGAGCCCTCTTTCCATAACTCGCGCTTACACTGGGAACAGCAAGCGCGTGCCCAAGCTTTTGCCTGAACCCCCCCCCCCCCCCCCCTGGGGTTATCGAAACGTCCGCTTGGGTGCGCGCGTGATGGCAGCAGGCATGCGGAAGACAGCAGGTGCTGGCCACGTGCCGACGGTCTCCAAGCTCCGCAACACGTGCGGAATGCGCCCGCGAGCGATCAGCCGGGCTCGGCACCCGTACGAATTTCAGGCGCCCAGAATCGCCGTAAGTACATGCTAGAGATAAAGCTTAATCGCCTCTTGATCAATACGGACCACCATATTACGTAGAATTTTCTGCGTCAATATTTCGCCAACGGCCAGAAAGCGGCTATGGTTAAAGGCGCGCAAGGATAAAAGAAATGCTATCCGTACCACATCCGCAAGTCCCTTACCCGTGTCAGCGGATATTAAAATTATGTAAACCACTAAGGCCGGGGCCACAGAAGCGGAATATTTGCGAAACGTCAACTGCATGGGAAAGAGACGCGCCGCTATGGCGCATAGGGTAGATGCAGGCGGAACGTCTGCAGCTGCGCAATTTCGCCGCCTGCCAGACGCACCGCTCATAGCGAGACGGAAATCGCACAGCGGCGGCCGTAGTGCTATATGGGTCACGAGAATAGGGCAATTCACATGGGCGATGCGGCAGGCGTGCGAAAAGAACCCCAGACGGCAGTCAGTGTTGGGAACGGAGCTGCCAGTTGACAGCGTGTTCCGCTACGTATGTGGGACCATAGAGTGACTACCACAGCCGGCCTTTGTGGCCGAGCGGCTCTAGGCGCTTCAGTCCTGAACCGCGCGACTGCTACGGTCGCAGGTTTGAATCCTGCCTCGGGCATGGATGTGTGTGATGTCCTTAGGTTAGTTAGGTTTAAGTAGTTCTAAGTTCTAGGGGACTGATGACCTCAGATGTTAAGTCCCATAGTGCTCAGAGCCATTTGAACCATTTTTGACTACCACAATGCGTCTTCTAGACGTGGAGAAAATCGACAGGGAGGCAATGGAGGTGGAGAAAAGGCAGTGTATTTGGTGTATACGGACGGAGGAATAGAAGGATCGAAATAAGAAAGGTACAGCATGGCATGAAATCTACGTTGCATTTTATTCATTTATTTTATGGACTACATCGGACCACTTTAGTCAGTATTATGAACTGGGTTCTTCTGTTTTTTGTTGACATAATACTTTTTCATTCTTTCACATCGTGCCGTTCTTTCCTCATCCGAGATCACCCTTCCCATTCTCTGTTTGTAGTTTTTATTGGTAGTGTGATATGTTTGTCTTGAAGTATCTTGAGTGCGTCTGTCTTACCTTTCAAATCCTCCATCGTAATCTGTAATTTGATCATGTTCTCCTTGATCTCTGCGATCCATCTAATGCCACTCTTACTATTCCATAACGTCTCAATTGTTTTCCTGCTAATTATATTTTCTGTTGTCCTCATCAAATGGCCTAGGAAAGAGATCCGTTTCTTTTTCATTGTACTTGTCATTGGTTCTATTTCTTTATAAACTGTATCACTTGAAGCTATTCTCGAAACTCCATCTTTTTTGTATTTTTTTTATCTTTCTTTCTATTTTGAGTTATCTGTCTATTGCTACAGTGTTGGTTGTTTTAATATAGTTTCGCTAGCATATGTTATATGTGGCTATGCGACTATTTTGTAGTGTTTCAGCTCTGTGGCTATTGAGAAACATTTTTTGCTGTATGTGTTCTTGGTAACGTGATGTGTTTTAATGAATTTATTTATTCTACTGTGCCATGATGGTTTCTCATCCATGTTATCTTATTATTTCTGCGGTGCAGTATTTCATGAGTTCGCAGATCATTCAACTACAGAGAAAAAATCTGTTGGCAAGTTTTCCATTTCACTTCTTCATTATTGTAGTGGAGGCTGTCGTTGCTTCACTTCCGTAGGTTTAACCTCAAGGTGCCCCACACGTGACCACTGGGCTGGGGGGGGGGGGGGGTGCCAAGAAAGCAACAACGTTCCATCAGGATATTCCAGCAACTGCTGGAAGATATAGCAACATGGCTCAAGCTCAAAATGGCCCTCCTCAGAGGACCGTTTTAGACCTCGACCATACATTAAGAGTTTTACAATTCAATATAGAAGGAGTAAGCCGATCAAAAATGGAATATTTAAGAAAATTACTGTGCGACCACAGGGTGGATGTTGTCGTGCTGCAGGAGACTCACTGCGAAAATCAAAATCAGCATTATGCAAGATGCAAGATTACAGGATATAGCTTGCTTTTAATGCAACTATTAACAGAAGTTATGGTACTGCAATGTATGTAAAAAACAATACAGATGAAGCTGAAACAGTAAGTACAAATTTAAACAATAATATGTTTGTCTCCAAAATGAAGATTGCAGGCATTGAAATTACAAACATCCATAAGCCTCCATCACAGCCTTGGATCTTTACTGAGGCCATTCAGAACATCCAACATCCAGCTGTAATCCTCGGAGATTTTACCAGCAAGAGCACCTACTGGGGATAAGGTTATACCGACAAAGAGGGCCAAGACGTGTCAGAGTGGGCCGATGTTGAAGACCTCTTTCTGTTGTACTATGCCAAAGTAAAGGGTTCCTTCCATTTTGTTAGATGGAACAAGGACTATAACCCGGATCTATATTTCGTCTCAAAGGACTCATCCGGAAGACCTCTGAAGTGCAGCAGGAACATTCTAGACAACTTCCCACGAAGTCAGCACAGACCAGAACTGGTCAAAGTCGACCTGGAAACGCCTGCCATCAGATCAGTCCCATTGCCACGCTGGAACTTTACCAAAGCCAACTGGTCAAAATTCACTAGCGAACTGGAACATAATATACAGTTGGTCCCATCTAAAATACAGAATTATAAGAGCTTTACGGGATTAGTATGTGCCATCGTAAAGAAACATATACCAAGAGGATACAGGAAGGCTTACGTTCCTGGCTGGAATCTAAAATGTACTCTAAGGTCATGGGATAGCGATATCCGCATAAACAGATGGCCGTAGTATCGCGTACACAAGGTATAAAAGGGCAGTGCATTGACGGAGCTGTCACTTGTACTCAGGTGGTTCATGTGAAAAGGTTTCCGTTGCCATTACGGCCGCAAGACGGGAATTAACAGACTTTGAACACGAACTGGAATTTGGAGCTAATTTCATGGAACATTCCATTTTGGAAATCATTAGTGAATTCAATATTCCGAGATCCACAGGGCTAAGGGTGTGAAGAGAATACCAAATTTCAGGCATTACCTCTCACCACAGAGAACGCAGTGGCTGCCGACCTTCACTTAACGACCGACAGCAGCAGCATTTGCGTAGAGTTGTCACTGCTAACAGACAAGCAACACTGCGTCAAATAACTGCAGAAATCAATGTGGGACGTACGACGAACGTATCCGTTACTACAGTGCGGCGAAATTTGTTGTTAATAGGCTATGGCAGCAGACGGCCAGACACGAGTGCCTTTGCTACCAGCACGACGCTATTCGTCCACGAGACTCAGAGGGCCATTGACACGGGTTCCCAGGTAGATGCCGTGTTTCCTGACTTTCGCAAGGCGTTCGATACAGTTCCCCACAGTCGTTTAATGAACAAAGTGAGAGCGTATGGACTATCAGACCAATTGTGTGACTGGATTGAAGAGTTCCTAGATAACGGAACGCAGCATGTCATTCTCAATGGCGAGAGGTCTTCCGGAGTAAGAGTGATTTCAGGTGTGCCGCAGGGGAGTGTCGTAGGACCGTTGCTATTCACAATATACGTAAATGACCTTGTGGATAACATCGGAAGTTCACCGAGGCTTTTTGCGGATGATGCTGTAGTATATCGAGAGGTTGTAACAATGCAAAATTGTACTGAAATGCAGGAGGATCTGCAAAGAATTGACGCATGGTGCAGGGAATGGCAATTGAATCGCAATGTAGACAAGTGTTATGTGCCGCGAATACATAGAAAGAAAGATCCTTTATCATTTAGCTACAATATAGCAGGTCAGCAACTGGAAGCAGTTAATTCCATAAATTATCTGGGAGTACGCATTAGGAGTGGTGGCTCTGAGCACTATGGGACTCAACTGCTGAGGTCATTAGTCCCCTAGAACTTAGAACTAGTTAAACCTAACTAAGGACATCACAAACATCCATGCCCGAGACAGGATTCGAACCTGCGACCGTAGCGGTCTTGCGGTTCCAGACTGCAGCGCCTTTAACCGCACAGCCACTTCGGCCGGCCATTAGGAGTGATTTAAAATGGAATGAACATATAAAGTTGATCGTCGGTAAAGTAGATGCCAGACTGAGATTCATTGGAAGAATCCTAAGGAAATGCAACCCGAAAACAAAGGAAGTAGGTTACAGAACACTTGTTCGCCCACTGCTTGAATATTGCTCACCAGTGTGGGATCCTTAACAGATAGGGTTGATAGAAGAGATAGAGAAGATCCAACGGAGAGCAGCACGCTTCGTTACAGGATTATTTAGTAATCGCGAAAGCGTTACGCAGATGGTAGATAAACTCCAGTGGAAGACTCTGCAGGAGAGACGCTCAGTAGCTCGGTACGGACTTCTGCTGAAGTTTCGAGAACATACCTTCACGGAGGAGTCAAGCAGTATATTGCTGCCTCCTACGTATATCTCGCGAAGAGATCATGAGGATAAAATCAGAGAGATTAGAGCCCACACAGAGGCATACCGACGATCTTTCTTTCCCCGAACAATACGAGACTGGAATAGAAGGGAGCACCGATAGAGGTACTCAAAGTACCCTCCGCCACACACCGTCAGGTGGCTTGCGGAGTTTGGCTGCAGATGTAAATGTAGACATCGTTTGCAGCGCCTGTCCTGGGCTCGTGACCATATCGGTTGGATCCTAGACGACTGTAAAACCGTAGCCTGGTCAAAGGAGTCTCGATTTCGGTTGGTAAGAGCTGATGATAGCGTTCGAATGTGGCGCACACTCCACGAAGACATGATCCCAAGTTGTCAACATGGCACTCTCGAAGCTGGTGGTGGCTCCATAATGGTGTGAGCTGTGTTTACATGGAATGGACTGGGTCCTCTGATCCAAATGCACCGGTCATTGACTGGAAATAACTATGTTCGGCTACTTTGAGACCATTTGCAGCCATTGATGGACTTCATGTTCCAAGGCACAATGGAATGACGATGTGCCATGCCACTGGGCCACAGTTCTTGACCACTGGTTTGAAGACCATTCTGGACAGTTCGAGCGAATGATTTGGCCACCATATTATTCAACGAGAATGCCGTGGAACACTGTGACATATAATCGAGAGGTCACTTCGGGTGCAACACCGTGCACCGGTAACACTTTCGCAATTATGGTCGGCTAGAGGCCGACCTCGGGGAAGATCAGTTTGGATTCCGTAGAAATGTTGGACCACGTGAGGCAATACTGACCCTACGACTTATCTTAGAAGAAAGATTAAGGAAAGGCAAACCTACGTTTCTAGCATTTGTAGACTTAGAGAAAGCTTTTGACAATGTTGACTGGAATACTCTCTTTCAAATTCTGAAGGTGGCAGGGGTAAAATACAGGGAGCGCAAGGCTATTTATAATTTGTACAGAAACCAGATGGCGGTTATAAAAGTCGAAGGGTATGAAAGGGAAGCAGTGGTTGGGAAGGGAGTGAGACAGGATTGTAGCCTATCCCCGGTGCTATTTAATCTGTATATTGAGCAAGCAATAAAGGAAACAAAAGAAAAGTTCGGAGTTGGTATTAAAATCCATGGAGAAGAAATAAAAACTTTGAGGTTCGTCGATGACATTGTAATTCGGTCAGAGACAGCAAAGGACGTGGAAGAGCAGTTTAACGCAATGGCCAGTATCTTGAAAGGAGGATATAAGATGAACATCAACAAAAGCAAAACGAGGATAATGGAATGTAGTCGAATTAAGTCCGGTGATGCTGGGGGAATTAGATTAGGAAATGAGACACTTAAAGTAGTAAAGGAGTTTTGCTATTTGGGTAGCAAAATAACTGATGATGGTCGAAGTAGAGAGGACATAAAATGTAGACCATCAATGGCAAGAAAACCGTTACTGAAGAAGAAAGATTTTTTAACATCGAGTATAGATTTAAATGTCAGGAAGTCATTTCTGAAAGTACTTGTATGGAGTGTAGCCATGTATGGAAGTGAAACGTGGACGATAAATAGTTTAGACAAGAAGAGAATAGAAGCTTTCGAAATGTGGTGCTACAGAAGAATGCTGAAGATCAGACGGATAGATCACATAACTAATGAGGAGATATTGAATAGAATTGGGGAGAAGAGGAACATGTGGCACAACTTGACTATAAGAAGGGATCGGTTGGTAGGACATGTTCTGAGACATCGAGGGATCACCAATTAAGTATTGGAGGGCAGCGTGGAGGGTAAAAATCGTAGAGGGAGACCAATAGATGAATACACTAAGCAGATTCAGAAGGATGTAGGCTGCAGTAGGTACTGGGAGATGAAGAAGCTTGCACAGGATTGAGTAACATGGAGAGCTGCATCAAACCAGTCTCAGGACTGAAGACCACAACAACAACAACATAGAGGCAACATGGGTGAGTATTTCTGCAGGGGACTTCCAGCGATTTCTTGAGTCCTTGAACGTCGAGCTTTTGCTCTATGACGGGGAAAAGTAGATATCGCACGACTTTCGTCACCTCATTGTACGTCTAACAAAGAATCGAGAACGTTTGGTGTAGATGCTACTCTGAGGAGATTGCCACAAGAGAGGCAGTCGTGGAGGACCGCATCAAAGAGATCCGAAAACTAATGAAAAAAGGCAGGCTATGGTGCGGAACTGCATTCCAGAAATCAAGTAAAACCGTTTCAGCTCGAGCTCCGCTAGTAGGATAATGATGCGGAAAAGGGTAGGTACTTTTGCGTCGTAGAGCAGGGCGGAGTATGAAGTTGCGGCACTGCGGAAACAGCGCTACCGCCATTACGACACATGCCGAGAACACCCACGCACACACACACACACACACACACTTACACATTCACCTGCTGGCTTCGCAGTCGCGCGGCATTTCCACTGGAGCGCCAGCCTGCTGTGGCTTCATTAAAAGGGCCCCTTAATAGCGGAGCACTTGCAGCTGCCGTGGGAGAAGCGAGTCTCCCAAAACGCGCGGCGCCGTTAATTAAAGAACGGGCCAGCGAGCAGCGAGGGAAATGGAACACCTGCTGGGCGTCCTGTATCTCACGCCCCGGCAATCCTTGTCATCGCGTCGGGTCGTGTCGCGTCGTGTTGCGTGCCGGTCTCTCTTCCTGAGGACCCGAAAGTGCGCGTCCTCACTCTGCTAGGGCTCTCGGAGACGTTTATTGCGCGGGGATGCCAGTGCTAGGCAAAAGGGGCGGAAGAGGTCGGTATCTAAATGGCAGATTGGCAGTGAAGAGGAGCAAAGAACGAGGCCACCGGCACAGTGCTCGTTGCCACGTTTAGTGTTTCGCAGTGGGGATAAAAAAAAAAAAAAAACAAAAAAAACAAAAAAAAAAAAAACAAAAAAAACAAAAAAAAAAAAAAAACCACCGGTTAAAACGGATACCGGCATTTTTGTTGTGAACAACCGGTATTTTTCGATGTTTATCAGGTATCAGTTGTAATAGATTTGAGTGAAAGAAACTTCCTGGCAGATTAAAACCGTGTGCCGGGCCGAGACTCGAACTCGGGACCTTTGCCTTTCGCGGGCAAGTGCTCTACCATCTGAGCCACCCAGGCGCGACTCACGCCCCGTCCTCACAGCTTCACTTCTGCCAGTACATCGTCTCCTACCTTCCAAACTTTACAGAAGCTCTCCTGCGAACCTTGCAGAACTAGCACTCCTGAAAGAAAGGATATTGCGGAGACATGGCTTAGCCACAGCCTGGGGGTTGTTTCCAGAATGAGATTTTCGCTCTGCAGCGGAGTGTGCGCTGATATGAAACTTCCTGGCAGATTAAAAGTGTGTGCCGGGCCGAGACTCGAACTCGGGACCTTTGCTTTTCGCAGGCAAGTACTGTACCATCTGAGCTACCCACGCATGACTCACGCCCCGTCCTCACAGCTTCACTTCTGCCAGGTTCGCAGGAGAGCTTCTGTAAAGTTTGGAAGGTAGAAGACGATGTACTGGCAGAAGTGAAGCTGTGATTTGTTATTAATAACCGGGTGTAATGGTACTTGAATTACGTAACCAATGCGGCACCTCACCTCAACCTCTCGATACCAGCAATATTCTACTGTGTTTCTGTAGAATAGTTAACGTATTTCTGTGACATCATTCAGATTTGATTTCATTAATGTAGAGGTACTTTGATACATCGATATGTTTACATTGCAATGATATTATTCTTATGTTATTCTTTCTTACTACGATCTTTGACGTACTTGTAGCTCTGATTTTTGGGCGCGTAAGCGGTTATTAGGGAGTCAAGTCTTTTTCGTCATGTTGAAAAGACGCAAGTTGTAGTTAGTTTATGAAATGTGAACTTTAACAGTGAGGAAGATATTTTCAAGTATGTTTTACATTGTGAAGTGATGGTGCAACAAAAGTAATAAAAAAGAAGTGTAACTTAAATTCGGAGTGCTGATTACTTTTTTACATCACCATTGTCCTAACTTGCAAAAGTTTAATCTTCAAGAATGGTTTATGAAACACATCTATGAAACTGCGGAATATCGCAGAATAACACCTAGGTCTCTTTGCATCCGAGCTTGGAATCATCACCACCTAGATTTTCGACGATTGAGCCATGAGTTCACAACGAGACCAGCGTGGGAAACACAAAAAGATGAGTTCCTAGTTTATCCATTATTTCATGAAATGACTTTATTAACTGTGCTCTAATGATACCTGCCACATAACATAACTTTGTTGTTGCCCGAAAATGCAATATTTAGCAGCGTGAGGAACACTTTTTGAGCTTTGTTGTGGCAGGGTTGTTAGACGGGCAAAAAACAGCTCTATCAATTCGGCAAAGAAATGGTGCTACAATTTTTGATTTCTACATAACACTCCTTTAAGAAGCGTAATTTTTATTTATGAAATTTCCATTGTTTTGAAACGTTCATTATTACAGAAAATGGGGAAAAGATCAGAGCTAATGTAATAACAATGGCGACAGGAACGAGAAATAAACACATGACATAAGAATCGATACAGCAATGCTGAGACAGTAATGTACCTGTTGTCCTTTGTTACCCAGAAGCAGTGACCCTTTTATTTTCTGCGAGCGGAGTCGAAGATGTATACCAGACTTGTGACTTGTAGCCCAAAAATATTTATCGTTGGTAGGACCTTCTGTGTCATCTGAAGGATTGGTACCGTCTATGAATGATAACGTTTCTGATAAAAGGAGGCGACTTACAGATCAACACATTATAGGAACGAGTGTTTATGAATATATCGGACAATGAGTATGGATGGTTCAAATGGCTCTGAGCACTATGGGACTTAACATCTGAGGTCATCAGTCCCCTAGAGCTTAGAACTACTTAAACCTAACTAACCTAAGGACATCATACACATCCATGCCCGAGGCGGGATTCGAACCTGCGACCGTAGCAGTCGCGCGGTTCCGGACTGAAGCGCCTAGAACCGCTCGGCCACCGCGGCCGGCTGGCTTTGGTAAAGTTCCAGCGTGGCAATGGGACTAATCTGATGGCAGGCATTTCCAAGTCGACCGCGGCCGGCATGAATATGTACCAATGGATTAATTCATTACTGAAATTTTAACTGTTGCCATGTAATTGTTCTTGGCTAATGATGTATTTTGTCTGCTATCTAAATTATTCATTTGAATTTTCTGAAAGAGCGTTTTTAGTTTTCTGATTTAAAAAAATTGTATTCAAATTCTTGTAATAAAGTATAGAAATATATGACACTACAAAACAGGTTATCATTCAAAATTACTAAAGAAAAAGAACGCTACAAATTTTACACAAAAGTTTATTATTTGTCTTCCATTTCTATAAAATAACAGAAAAAGAAACGAAATTAAGGCAGCAGTTGTAAGTTAAAATTTAACATTTCATTCATTCCTTATAATAAAAATAGAAAGCTGATCTGATGCCTGTGTCTACATAGCATGCCTTTGTCTGATTGTAGCCTTTGGAAACGTACGACTTCACACGAAAAAATAGAGTTCTCCAATCTCAGTTTTCATCCTTTAGTAGTGACTATTCGTAATGCCCAATTAGTAGTATGATCCGCCATTACAACATGATTTTTAAGCAGAGTTTCAAATAATTAGGATCAGTAGGAGAATACTGCTGATTTTATTATTGTACCTTCATTACTTTTTGAGAAAAACAACGAACGGTTTATGGACTACGTTTTCTTTATGTACCATCTGATTTTCATCCGTTTCCAAAACTCAACGAAGACTTTCGAGGACTTCACTTTGACGGCGATGAAGCGCTGCAAGAAGAGGACAAGTTGTGGCTCCGTCAACAAAGTCAAACATTCAACAATTACGATACAAACAAACGGGCTTCTCGTTGAGAGAAATGTGATTGTCGCCAGGATGATTATGTTGAGAAATAAATATGTTGACATGAAGAGTAAAGATGTAGGATGTTAATAACATTTGTTTTATTTAAACAGCCTTAACTTTCTACTGCCCACCGTGACTCTGAATTCACGTCAAATTGCATCATTATATTTCCCATTAGGAGCGTTATTCCTTTCTTGACCAGTGTGACTTGTGTGCTACAGTATGACTGCTTTATATTCAGGTTCTTTGCTCAGACACTAATATAATATTATCTTTGGTTGGTAGCGCTGAATGTTGGGCTGCACTCATTTGTCGGCTTCCTGTGCTGGTTCTAGTTTGGTTATTATTTACAGTGATTCTATTTTCGTTTTTCAAGAAAAATAATTATTAATAAATGTATCATTCTTCACTATTAAAACACTACAATCATGTAAGTACGAATTTTGCCTGTTTATAATGGAATTTAGTTCCCTTTCTCTGTAGTAACGTTGGGCAATAATGGAATCTTAACCCCACTTTGTTAGAGAGTAATGGTTCCCAGAAAGTTTTATGGAAAACGGAAAAAAGGTGAAGAATATGAAGTTAGGCCTATTCCTGGGTATGAGTCAGAAGGTTCTGTCTTAGCTTCAGATAGTGAGGACGATTTTGAGATTGCAGAAAATCGTCAAGGTAATATAATTATAGCCGAGAGTGATAATGATAGTGCAAAGGACAGTGATAATGGTATACTTGTGCGTAATGAAAGTGATAACGGGAACATTAGTGATGAAGTTCAAGTCAATAATGACTGGAGACGTACTGCCCATCGTATTATTCGTCCTGTTCAACCATGGAAGAGTTCTCTCCCTTGTGCACCGGAAGAGCTTTGTTAACCTGTTACCTGTTTCATGCAGTTGTTAGATGAAAAAATTGTGGTAAATGTTGCTTCTCAAACCAACTTATATGCACTACAGAAAGACATTTCTAAACCAATAAACACTGACAAAAATGAAATTGAACATTTTTTTGGTTGTTGTATGTATACGTCCATTTATGGACTTCCATCATCTCGTGTCTACTTGAAAACTGCAACTAGGATTCCAGCTGTTGCTGATATAATGAGCCGCAATAGGTGGGAGCAGCTAAAATTAGGACTCCATTTCAACGACAATGAAAATATAGATCCAGCTGACAAATTGTACAATATCAGGCCCTTTCTGGAGTCATTGATTGGAAATTTTCGAAGTATCCCCATGAGAGAATAGTTGTCAGCAGACAAACAGATGATTCCTTTCAAGGGAAAACATAGTTTGAAGAATTATGTGGCAAGTAAACTTAAAAAATGAGGTTATAAAGCACTTGTCTTGTGTGATACAAATGGAATTGCACATAATTTAGAGATATATACAGGGAATGTGAAGCATGGTCCTTCCTTGCCTGATGTCGGTGTGGGTGGAAACGTTGTTCTTCGCTTGGCTTCTGTGATACCTAGACATATGTTTCACATACTGTATTTTGATAATTGGTTCTCAGGAGTTCGGTTAGTAGTTGCACTAGAAAAAATAGGTATTCAGTCTTTAGGAACTGTGAGACCTTATCGGCTCAAAGGCTGTACGTTCTCGTCTGACAAAGAGAAGAAAAAGAGCGGTAGAGGGAGTTATGAGAGACATTTATCTAGAACTGATGGCGTTACCTTTGTGTGCAGTAAAATGGTACGACAACAAGCCTGTTCATGTGCTCAGTATTTTTGCTGGTGCTCATCCAACATCAGTAGCGGAGAAATGGGACCGTACAAAGAAAGAAAAAATAAATGTTGAGTGCCCCAGTATTGTTCACTATTGCAATAAGTGCATCGGTGGTGATGATCTGTTGGACTCGCTGATAGCATTGTATCGTATCAAAATCCGGCCGGAGAAGTAGTATTTGAGACTTGTATTTCACTTGCTTGATCTGACTGTAATCAATGCTTGGCTACTATACAGAAGAGACTGTACAGAGTGTAAGTTGGGAAAACTAAATCAGCTCAGCCTATTGGACTTCAAAGTTACTGTTGCTGCTTGTCTTTGCAAAGAGAATAAGGACAGACAGAGAAAAAGAGGAAGACCCAGTAGTTCGTCAATTGAAAATGCAATTCAGCTAAAGAAGAAAACTGGGTCAGCAGCACCACTGCCTGAAAAAGAAGTGAAGAAGGATGGAATGGGCCACTGGCCTTAATTTTCAGGAAGAAGAGGACGCTTCAAAAAGCCAGGATGTAATGATGCACCAAAAGTGTTTTGTACAAAATTTAAAGTGAATCTTTGCTTTACACCAAATTCAAATTTTTTTAATTTTCATACTAAATAGATTATATCAGAAGCTAACAATAAACCTGAAAAATGATGACACTAAAATAAATTTTTAACTTTGTATTTTTTTAAATTATTGTATTGTCTGTATTTTTGCCTGCAATTAATTGTTATCCCATTACTCTTTCCTTACTTCCAATTTTATTGTAACATGCAGTTGCTTTCTTGTCTTGTAATAGAAATACTACAGTATTCGTACAAAATTGAACAAAGAGTTCAACTGCCCACTGTGACCTCAGAGTCACAGACCTATTTTGAAAATATAAATAATTTTAAAAACAAAAATTCACCTTATATGTGTTAAATACATTATTCTTTAACATTTTGTGCATATATTTTTTTTTCTACAGTAAATACTAATTTGGACAGTAGGGGGTTAAGAGTTTTCACATACAAAATTCGGTAGCACTACTTTTCAGCCCACCCTCGTAAATGGAGCTAATTTTACAACATTGTTTCTACATTCGTTTATAGGTTAGGGATACACGTGGGTTGGAACTGTATAAGTTGCAACCATTTACTTGCAACTTATGCAAAGTACGAGGTCTGTCTAAAAAGTATCCGACCTTTGATTTTCCCGCGCAGAATAAGAGAATAGCGCGGCGCCACTGTACACAGTAAGGAAGAGGCCTTTTGCGCTGCCTGTCGGTCGCTGAGTGAGGTGCTACACAACGTGTTCGTCGGATTACCGATTCTTTGAAGATGACTGGACGTGTTGAGCAAAGATACTGCATCATATTTTGTCAAAAGCTTGGTGATTCTCAAAGCGAAACAATTCGTAAGATCCAGCAGGTGAATGGAGAAGATGTGATGAGTGTAACACAAATTAAGGAGTGGTTCAACATATTCAATAATGGCCGCACATCAGCGGAGACTGACCAGCGTTCTGGCACGCCGCAAACTGCTCGGAGTGCAGTTGCTGTTGAGAAAGTGCAAAATTTGGTGATGGCAGATCGTCGTTTGCCCGTGCGGAAGATTGCCCAAAAGGTTGGAGTGAGAAAAGATTCTGCACATGCAATTTTGCGTGATGATTTGAACACGCGCCGAGTGGCTGTGAAATTCGTGTGCAAGTTGTTGTCGCCAGAAAAAAAGGACCTTCGTTTTGACATTGCACAGGACCTTCTGGACACCACCAACACTCATTCTGGGTTTCTGAACACCGTGATAACTGGAGATGAGTCATGGGTGTTCGGGTACGACGCAGAAACAAAAAGACAGTCGTCGCATTGGAAGCATCCCGAGTCTCCAAGGCCGAAGAAAGTGCGGCAGGTGCGAAGCAGAACAAAGGTGATACTGACTTTCTTTGATGTTCGTGGAATTGTGCATCACGAATACGCACCGGAAGGACAAGCAGTGACAAAGGAGTACTATCAAGATGTTCTCCGGCGACTACGTGACGCAGTTCGGCGCAAGAGACCAGACATGTGGAAAGCGAAAAACTGGCAACTGCCTCACAGCAACGCCTCCGCAATTCATCCCACTTGATCCAAAATTTCTTCGACAAACATGGAATGGAATTACATCAGGTTTATTCTAATGATGAACGTTATTTGACACTGTACTCCTTCCCCAAGTGCGTCTTTTCAGGGGGCCATTCGACTCTGACTTCATTTTTATGGATGACAATGGTCGGCCGCATCGAACCGCGCAGGTGGAGGAGCTCCTGAAACGGGAGGATATTCTGCGAGTGGACTGGCCTGCCAATGACTTAAATCGCATCGAACTCGTATTACAAGACGTCCACATACTCCAATGACCAGCCAGCAGTAGTTCCTGTGCTGGTGGAGGAATAGCGCGCTACCACAACTCCTTGCCACCCTTGCGGCCAGCATGAAAGCACACTGCATAGTACGCATTACCGTCCGAGGTGATCACACACACTATTAACAACCATGTCCTGCATTTCGTAACGACCTGAGGTCCATCATAAATCGCGGTGACTTCAGTCTAATTATTGTCTTTCAATAAGAGCGTCATTTTTGTTTGTCTCATTGCGTATTTCTTTCAGTTACCTTCTGTACTATACTCTAGCAGTTCTTTCTGTGTACGGTCCAAGTATGATCGAGCTGTGATACCGAGCGAGATGGTGCTGCGGTAGGCACACAGGACTCGCATTCTGGAGGACGACGGTTCAAATCTGCGTTCGGCCATTTCCCTAAATCACACCAGGAAAACGCCAGGATGGGCCTTTGAAATGGTACGGCCAATTTCATTCCTCATCGTTAAAACAATCCAAGTGTGTGCTGCATCTCTAATGACCTCGATGTCGACGGGACGTTAAACCCTTCGACCTATCTTACGTGGCAGTGACACAGCATGCGGAAGTTACTTTCGGCCTTAAGTTTGTCACATCAATGCATGTTACTGAATGTCTTATAACGCATAAAGTCACAAATAATACTTATCATATACACGTTTCACTTCAAAATTCTGTAAGTAGTATTACTTTCACATTTGCCACTATTTTAGGCGTAAAACGGCAGTTTTATCTCTTTACTAAAAGAGGCTTATCAACTGTAATAATTAATAAACTAGTTATCGACTACAAAATTTAGCCTACACGTCAAAATCTTTTAAATTTATTTGCCTAGTTGTTTCCAAAATAATACATGCTAACTTGGCCAAGTAAATGTTAATTTGGCATAAACGAGACGTTACATCTTCAGGTCCCTAGTAATTACGGATATTACAACTAACTCACGTAAGTGGATGTAAAAGCCCCTCGTAATTGAACCAATATAGTCCGGAGACATGATCGTGACTAGGGAGAAATCATGTAGGGGGTTCCCCAAGGCTCAGTCTTAGGTCGATTATTGCTTCTCATATATGTAAACGCTCTTCTGTCTAATTTACAAGGAAAAATAGTTCTTTTTGCATATGACACTAGCACTGTAAACAATCCAAGCATACAAACAGAAACAGAAGGAATGGGTGGTCTCACCACCAGTTTTAAAAAGACATAACGTATTCAGTTCTGCACATGTAGAGACAGTACACCAACGATATGAATAACATACGGTGAGCAAATAAATAATAAATACGACGGAAACTTCAAAATTCTTAGGTGTTCATAGTGATGAGAATTTAAATTGGTAAAAGCTCATTTTGGAACTCTTAAAATAGCTTAGTTCACCCACATTTGCGCTTAGAACCATTGCAGGTCAGTAAGTTGACATATTTTGCATATTTTCATTCAATAATGTCATATGGAATAATGTTCTGGGGTAACTCATCTTTAAGAGAGAGAAAGTCTTCATTGCGCAAGAACATTCTGTAGGAATAAGATGTGGTGCTCACACGCGATCATCCTGTAGATATCAGTTTAAGGAGTTAGGGCATTCTGACTATTGCTTCACCATATATTTATTCCCTCATGAAGTTTGTTGTAAATAATCCTCTACAGTTCAAAAGGAACAATGATGTACATACTTACAATACCAGTAGGAGAAAAATGACATTCTTTATTTCACATTAAGATCGTCTTTAGCACAAAAATATGTCCACAATACGGCAACAAAAAATTTTGATAACTTACACAGTGATGTAAAATGTCTGGATGTAGTCATATCTACAATTTAAATTGCGACTGTATGAAAAACAACTCGTTCCACATCGTTACGATCCATCGTTCAAAATCATCCTTGCAGCTAACTAAGCAACTAACTAATTTTATGGTTTAAGTATGTTACCAGCGTGACAAAAGTCTTTTTCGGCAGCTTGCTGAAAACGTCACTCAGGCCCGCTGCTAGCTTCAAAGCGTAATCTTTTTGCTTGGCGATACACTTGTATCAACGACTACAGAGAGATAACGGAATTCACCGCCATTGCCTAAGCAGCCTTTTTTTTCTTTTTGTTTTATAGTCAAATGATACACGTGCAGCCGCCTCTGGTGTGGCACAGTTTGTGAAAAACACGTGCATCACTAAGGCTGCATCACACAGAGTCGCTTTAACGAAACGTTGGAGAAAGGTTACGCTGCGAAAACGAAACGTGGGCTAGCTATTGCTCTAGTCATTCAATAGTTTGAAAGTAAAAATGTGTGTAATTAACAATGCGATAGTCGACGAGGTCCCTTAGCGTGAGTAACGTTCAGGGTTCTTGCCACTACCGAACTCCGAACGTCGGGCGATCACACGAGACAATACGAAAAATTGAAGACATGTAAGAGCCAAGCAAAAGCACGAATGGATACAGTCTTCGGAGCTTGTTAGCCTACTGGTGAAGACAGTGACAACGTGAGCTTCAGGAAAAATTATCAGAAGTGATTGCAAAAAATAAAAGCAACGAAAGAAGCGATGAAATTAAGAACAAGCTCAGTGGCGATCGCGATGGACAGACGTATGTTATCCGCACTATATGATCAAAAGTACTGGACATATATTAATGGACATCAGAATGTGAAGTACCCACCTTTCGCCTTCATGACGGCTTGAACTCTCCTGGGAGAGTGAGGTGTCTTGTAAGTAAGCTGTTTAGGTTTTCTTATTGGTAACGCCACGTAGCGCTCTGTGTGAGAATCACTGGCTGTGCTGTATGCAGTCTGCGTCTAGTTTGCATTGTTGTCTGCCATTGTAGTGTTGGGCAGTGGCAGCTGGATGTTAACAGCGCATAGCGTTGCGCAGTTGGAGGTGAGCCGCCAGCAGTGGTGGATGTGGGGAGAGAGATGGTGGAGTTTTGAAATTTGTCATGAACTGCTATATATATTATGACTATTAAGGTAAATACATTGTTTGTTCTCTATTAAAATCTTTCATTTGCTAACTATGCCTATTAGTAGTTAGTGCCTTCCGTAGTTTGAATCTTTTATTTAGCTGGCAGTAGTGGCGCTCGCTGTACTGCAGTAGTTCGAGTAACGAAGATTTTTGTGAGGTAAGTGATTTGTGAAACGTATACATTCATGTTAGTCAGGGCCATTCTTTTGTAGGGATTTTTGAAAGTCAGATTGCGTTGCGCTAAAAAATATTGTGTGTCAGTTAAAGCACAGTCATGTATAATTTTTCTAAGGGGACGTTATTTTTTTTACTACTTCAGTGACACATGTTTACACAATTACACAGTTGGATAACTTCACACTTATGAAACTGTATTTTGTCTGTACTTTGTAAACTGTTCATATTTTTTCGGAGCCATTGTGATACTATGAAAGTTTTGAATGATATATTTGGTATGGGATCATGATTTTTAAAGTACGTTTGAGGCAGATGACACTTTTGACATGAGCAGAGAATTTTTTTAGGTTTTGAAATTATTGGAGGAAGCTACGACGATTTTGAGAGTTGACTGAGGTGTTATGATGTTATTATTACGATGACTATGTGTATTATGCTGTTGCGGTATGTTTATGATCAGTAAGCTGATGCTATATGAGTTATTTGATTATGCTACGTATCTGTAATGACGAAATATTGAAGAAGTGTCGGCGAATAAGGTAAGGAATAATGAGTAGTGGTTAGGGACTCTGGTTTGTGAAGAAGATTGCTGGAAACCAAGAATCGTACTTTAAGAGTTATGAAATGTGTGTATATGCGTGAATGTATCACAATGCTGGCGAAAATTTTTTGGATGCTGTTATATTTATAGGATTTTGTTTCTACAGATTTGTAACCCAAATTCTTGACCTGTGAAATATTTTTATACGAGACTGTCACTGTGGCGGAAACTGCCGTAGTAAATATTTCAGCAAGAAAGGTAAGTGACCTTGGCGTAATGCGTTTTGGGCGCCAGCTGAGAGGTAGACGTCTGACAAAAGAAAGCCATTAGGTGCAAAAAAAAAAAAAAAAAAAAAAAAAAGGAGGCCATTATCCTCGCTATTGACATTCCTTTGTAGAAAACATCGCAAAAACGACATGGTCGAACTTGAAAACATATGATTACACTGTGAAGCTTTTAATTTATGATATTTACTGAAATGCCTAATTAAATGACGAGAAATATTTTTATGTCTATACACCTGATTATGACTACTGTCTCTCTAGTTGAGAGATTTTTCTACTAACTTATGAAATGCCTCATGACTACTGAATGATGTTCTTATGCTTTACTTTGTACATAGTTGCTTATTTCATTTGATATCTGGTTTCCAGCTGTGTTGCAGCATTAGTTTTATAAAATAAACTTAGATGCATTTGCTAATGTGAACACTTTCTGTCAACAGATCTATTAAATAACTATTTTATGATCCACATTCTTCGAAAAAGGAGCTCTTGGAATGGAAAGAACAATAAGAAGGGACTGATAACAATAACTGCATATATAATTTTCTTTTCAAGTACTTAGTAATTTTTTGTAGAATTAGTTTTTGTGGAGCACCACTTTAATTACATAGTCGTTAAGATGTGAATAGACATTTCCCTTATATGCATTGTTGTCTTTACTGTAATATTTTTCTGCTTGAGCGTTGTCATGTTTAGATATAATTTATTGCTTTTGCTTCTGCTGTTTGCCAGGCATAGTGCTACTGAATTTTAATTTGTATTACTCTGCTAAGCCAGATTTATTTTTCTTGTTTGCTGCGCATTGCCTCATATTAGTTGTAATGTTGAATTGCTTGGTAATTTAGATTTACTGTAGCTTGCTTTGCAAATTTTCATTTTTTTTATTGCTGTTTGTGTTAATTGTTCTGTGCTGCTGCATTGCCTCGTCCCTTAGTTTAGCATCTGAGCTCAGTAGATTTAAGTTAGCTTAAGAGGGGGTAGACTATAGAAGAGAATGAGTTGCGATGAATTGGAAGAAATGCATTGAGAAGTTATACGAAAAACGTAAAGAAAGCATGTATAGGTAGGATTTTCTTGAAAATAAATAATGAGGTAAGAAATATGTGAACATATAAATACAGAAAGCATGCTTGGATAAGATTTTTTTGTTGGAAACAAATGTTGAAATAAGACAAAAGATCTATGGAATGAAGTTTTGGGTTGGACTGCAGTACCAAATGTTACACTGAAAACAAACCCTGTCCTTTCCTCCTGTGTTATTCTGGTATGTGTTTATGTACCCTTGTGTATTTGTCTTTTTCCTGTCTTTATGTGTTTAGCTAATAAGATTTATGTTGTAGAATTTTTCAAATACTATGTTATTTTCTTTATAAAGATGTTTAGACATTATTTATTCTGTTCTGTTTTAATGCTCATGTGTGAAGTTGATGTTTCGAAAGTTATTCTGATCTTTTATGTATGTACTCATGTCATAATTCCTGTAACACTGACGTATATGTTATTTCGATTCTTTTGTAAAGCCTGTACTACAAATGTTCTCTGTATTGTTATGTTCTTTAATGATGTATTTTGTACCTTTGTAATTGTATTCTTATGTTATAAAATTGTAATTGACACTAATTCATCAAATTAAGTAACTTGTAAGTCACATTTCACTGCACACGTTTTTGTTGGTCATAGTATATGGACAATATGTGAGAAGTAGGGACTGTTAGTGTTTGCACGTGTGTTAATAATTCAGCAAGGGACTGGATAACAGCATTGTTGGTTCTAAGGACAATTCCAAACACTTTGTGAGTGCGCAAGTGGTGGTTATGGACTTGCTATATTATCTGCAAGACTCTTCAATGGTGATTGTGTACCTGCACAGTCGCAATAGATGGCTGCTGGCCGTCTATACAAGGACTATAATGGGTCTGCATCTTTGATGGCCCACCAATACCACAATCTCTACCAGGACTACAGTGGATCTACTCTGTGATGACCTACCTACCAGTATTCTTCAAAACTTCGAATGACTCTGCTGTGGGTTTGCTCTGTTGTAGCCTATTACCTGTCTGCATGTCAAGTGTCAGCACTGTCTTTCTGTTGGAAGGACAACACTACTTCTTCAAGACTGCATGGAAATCCACTACTTCCGTGTGCATTTTCTTTTACTGCTCAGACTTTGAGAAAAACACTGCTATTTTACTGTGATGAACGATTAGGACTGTCTTTATGGACTGTGAAAAAGTTTAGCTTTTGACCAACATTGTATCAATAAGTGTGTGCAATTGATATCTTTGTTATTGTAATTATAAATTTTTTTTTATCAAATCATTATTGGCCACTGTCCAAAACAATTTGTAAATTTTTTTTGTGGGGAGCATGGGGGCTATGTAAGTAGGCTGTTTAGGATTTCTTATTGGTAACGCCACGTAGCGCTCTGTGTGAGAATCACTGGCTGTGCTGTGTGCAGTCTGTGTCTAGTTTGCATTGTTGTCTGCCATTTTAGTGTTGGTCAGTGGCAGCTGGATGTTAACAGCGCGTAGCGTTGCGCAGTTGGAGGTGAGCCGCCAGCAGTGGTGGATGTGGGGAGAGAGATGGCGGAGTTTTGAAATTTGTCATGAACTGCTATATATATTATGACTATTAAGGTAAATACATTGTTTGTTCTCTATTAATATCTTTCATTTGCTAACTATGCCTATTAGTAGTTAGTGCCTTCCGTAGTTTGAATCTTTTATTTAGCTGGCAGTAGTGGCGCTCGCTGTACTGCAGTAGTTCGAGTAACGAAGATTTTTGTGAAGTAAGTGATTTGTGAAACGTATAGGTTAATGTTAGTCAGGGCCATTCTTTTGTAGGGATTTTTGAAAGTCAGATTGCGTTGCGCTAAAAAATATTGTGTGTCAGTTTAAGCACAGTCATGTATAATTTTTCTAAGGAGACGTTTCAGTCTGAATGTGTTCGGAGGAATGGCAGCCCATTTGTTCCTCAAGAACCGAAAGCAAAGATCGTCGACCTTCTAACTCATCTCAACGGTGTTCCATTGGGATCAGGTTGCGACTCTGGATAAGTCAGTCCATTTTAGCAATATACTGTCCACAAACCATTACCTCACAGATTCTGCTTTAGACAGAGCGAATTGTCACGCTGATACAAACAAATCATCGTCTCCGAACTGTTCCTCTGCTGTATGCAGTACACAACGCTGTAAAGTATATTTATTAACCTCTCCATTTAGGTTTTTGTTGAGTGCAATATGGGGCCACAACCGACCACAAAACACACACCCATACCCCTCCGTACTTCACTGTCGGTAATACACATATTGACATGTAACATTGTCCAGGCATCTGCCAAATCCAAACCCTTCCATCGGACTGCCACAGGGTATAGTGCGATTCACCATTCTCAGTCACCTGTTTATATTCATCTACTATCCAGTAGCGTCGCTCTTTACATTGCCTCAAGCTTCACTCAGCATTGACTTCAGAAATATGGGGATCACGAAAAGGTGCTCGACCACTGTACCCCATTTCTTATCTTCCTAAGCACAGCAGTTGTGCTAGATGGACTGCTGCTGACTCTTTGCAACTCACGAGCGATTCTTCCCGACAGTTTCATGCGGTTTTCCCAGCCGTCCTCCGCCATGCTCGACAGTCCCTGCCAGTCAGGACATCAGCTGTACCTGGCCTTGGTTTGCCTGTGATTGTTCCTCCGCGTTTCCGCTTCATAGTGGCACCACCACAGTTGATTTGGGCAGCTTTAGGAGGATTAAAAAGTCCCTGATGGGTTTGTTACTCAGACAGCACGCAGTGACTAATCCACGTTCGGAGTCACTGAGCTCTCGTGGCCGAACCATTCTGCTGTTTCTGCTTCTACAGTGTGGTCCATTGATAGTGACCGGGCCAAAAATCTCACGAAATAATCAAACAAAAAAACTGCAAAGAACGAAACTCATCTAGCTTGAGGGGTGAAACCAGACGGCGCTATGGTTGGCCCGCTAGATGGCGCTGCCATAGGTCAAACAGATATCAACTGCGTTTTTCTAAATAGAAACCCCCATTTTTATTACATATTCGTGTAGTGCGTAAATAAATATGAATGTTTTAGTTGGACCACTTTTTTCGCGTGGTGATAGATGGCGCTGTAATAGTCACAAACATATAAGTACGTGGTATCACGTAACATACCGCCAGTGCGGACGGTATTTGCTTCGTGATACATTACCCGTCTTAAAATGAACCGTTTACCAATTGCGAAAAAGGTCGTGTCGATGTATGGATGCCGGCCGCGGTGGTCTAGCGGTTCTAGGCGCGCAGTCCGGAACCGCGCGACTGCTACGGTCGCAGGTTCGAATCCTGCCTCGGGCATGGATGTGTGTGATGTCCTTAGGTTAGTTAGGTTTAAGTAGTCCTAAGTTCTAGGGGACTGATGACCACAGATGTTAAGTCCCATAGTGCTCAGAGCCATTTGAACCATTTTGATGTATGGATATTGTGATCAAAATGCCCAACGGGCGTGTGCTCTGTATGCTGTTCGGTATCCTGGACGACATCATCCAAGTGTCCGGACCGTTCTCCGGACAGTTACGTTATTTAAGGAAACAGGAAGTGTTCAGCCACATGTGAAACGTCAACCACCACCTGCAACAAATGATGATGCCCAAGTAGGTGTTTTAGCTGATGTCACGGCTAATACGCGCAGCAGTAGCAGACAAATTGCGCGAGAATCGGGAAACTCAAAAACGTCGGTGTTGAGAACGCTACACCAACATCGATAGCACCTGTAGCATATTTCTATGCAACAGGAATTGCATGGCGACGACTTTGAACGTCGTGTACAGTTCTGCCACTGGGCACAAGAGACGATGAAAGATTTTTTGCACGCGTTCTATTTACCAACGAAGCGTCATTCACCAACAGCAGTAACGTAAACCGGCATTATATGGACTATTGGGCAACGGAAAAACACGATAGCTGCAATTGGAACATCAGCGACCTAGGCGGGTTAATGTATTGTGCGGCATTATGGGAGGAAGGATAATTGGCCCCCATTTTATCGATGGCAATCTAAATGGTGCAATGTATGATGATATCCTACGTAATGTTATGCCGATGTTACTACAAGATCTTTCACTGCATGACAGAATGGCGATGCACTTCCAACATGATAGATGTCCGGCACATAGCTCGCGTGCGGTTGAAGCGGTATTGAATAGCATATTTCATGACAGGTGGATTGGTCGTCTAAGCACCATTCCATGGCCCGCACGTTCACCGGATCTGACGTCCGCGGATTTCTTTCTGTGAGGAAAGCTGAAGGATATTTGCTATCGTTATCCACCTACAACGCCTGACAACATGCGTCAGCGCATTGTCATTGCATATGCTAACATTACGGAAGGCGAACTACTCGCTGTTGAGAGGAATGTCGTTACACGTATTGCCAAATGCGGTGACGCTGACGGACGTCATTTTGAACATTTATTGCATTAATGTGGTATTTACAGGTAATCACGCTGTAACAGCATGCGTTCTCAGAGATGATAAGTTCACAAAGGTACATGTATTACATTGGAACAACCGAAATAAAATGTTCAAACGTACCTACGTTCTGTATTTTAATTTAAAAAACCTACCTGTTACCAACTATTCGTCTAAAATTGTGAGCCATATGTTTGTGACTACTACAGCGCTATCTATCACAAAGCGAAAAAAGTGGTCCAACTAAAACATTGATATTTCTTTACGTACTACACGAATATGTAATAAAAATGGAGGCTCCTATTTAAAAAAACGCAGTTGATGTCCATTTGACCTATAGCAGCGCCATCTAGCGGGCCAACCACAGCGCCATCTGGTTTCCTCCATCATGCTAGACGAGTTTCGTTCTTTGTGGTTTTTTTCGTTTGATGCCTATTTCGTGAGATATTTGGCCCGGTCTCGATCAATGGACCACCCTGTATACTGACTACACAGTACTCCCCTCCTGCTCGTATACTGGCGGGTACGTCACTTGTCATATTTATTAGTAGATTCCACAATACAAAGCGGTTTCGTAATACTATAAATGAAATGTTGTAGACACGAGCTGCACAGAAACGTTTTGTACTACTCTCATATCTACAAATATGTGTTGTTAAAATTCGGATGGAGCAAGCAGAGAAAGAATAAGCCGTATGAAGCTAAAAAATAAATAAAATTCTTGTGAAATAAAAAACAAAGGTATAATCAAAACAATGGCAGTGCCATCGACACTGCACATCTCTGTACATCTGTGAAGTCAAAATCTGGTGACTGCTAACATTAAATAATGTAA
This sequence comes from Schistocerca americana, assembly GCF_021461395.2. Lineage (NCBI taxonomy): Eukaryota > Metazoa > Arthropoda > Insecta > Orthoptera > Acrididae > Schistocerca > Schistocerca americana. The sequence continues at coordinate 977,822,309 of NC_060120.1, read as the reverse complement.
TGCTCTCATCCCGTGCACTGTAACATGCTCGGTCTGCGTGATGCTCACAAACTGGTCGATACTTTGCTGTGAGCCTGTTCCACTTTTCGGAGGGCGTCCAGTGTGTGAGGAGGGTTCTTCTGAAGACTCAGTTTTAGTTTCAGCTGGCCTAATCTTGCTCATTAGAGATCAGGTTAGCAGATGCCACAGACCTTTCCATTCGGTTGAGTCCTGTGTCCTCGAACAAGGTATTCACGAGTTGGATGCCGTGAGCTCGCGCATTAGCCTCTTGAAAGAGGAACTCGTTGCCAAAATGTTGACTTCAAGGCTAGAAAGTAGGTGGGAGGATCCTGTCCAGTTCTAAAACTATCCTGGATGCCAATGAGGAGAGTCTGGTATCCGTACATGAGCCGCCCCAAAATGAGACAGACCCACTTCCCTGGTCTCGTGGCACGTGCGTTGGTACCTGGCCATCTCCATCTTCTTCTACGACGACTATCAGACGTTGGAGAAACCCTGATTCATTGCTGAAAACAGCTCAACATCACTGGTCCAGCTTCCATTCCAGATGTTCCCTCGCCCACCTTTTCGTGCAACATTGTTGTTTGTAACGGACGCCTAGGGGTCACATTCATTGTTTAGGAATGAACTACGTTGTACTCGTCCGCCGCTCGTGGTCTCGCGGTAGCGTTCTCGCTTCCTGAGCACGGGGTCCCGGGTTCGATTCCCGGCGGGGTCAGGGTGTTGTTGTGTCGTCTTCATCATCATCATTCATTCCCATTACGGTCGGAGGAAGGCAATGGCAAACCACCTCCACTAGGACCTTGCCTAGTACGGCGGTGCGGTTCTCCCGCATCGTTCCCCTACGCTCTGTAAAGAAGCATGGGACTTCATTTTCACGTTGTACTTACCAAACGCTCTTCCCGTCGAAGATGTAAATATGGCACAAAGAGTAGTTTCTGTTCATTGAGGTGTCTTGCTTACATGCAGCAACTACACAGCCTCCTCACTGGCCCAAATAGGGTCCGACAACGTTTATAGCATAACGATGGTTTCACACACAGTGGTTTCGATTACTACAAGCCACACCACAAGTTGGGAAACGGGGCCAAATTTCTAGTAGTTTACTGTCAAGTTGAGATTTTCACGAATGTTTTATTCGTATCTTACAGAAACTAGCAGTACGGCAATAAACAGCCTTTTAAACACGCCGCTAACGGCAATCAAGTAATTTATAGCAATACAACAAGAAATTTAAAAAAACACAGAAGCTAGCAGTACGGCAATAAACAACCTTTTAAAACACGCCGCTAACGGCAATAAACAGCCTTTTAAACACGTCTCTAACGGCAATCAAGTAATTACAGCAATACAACAATTTAACTTAAAAAAAACCACAGAAGCTAGCAGTACGGCAATAAACAACCTTTCCAAAAACCACCGCTAACGGCAACCAAGTAATTTATAACAATACAACAGTTTTTAAATTTTTTAAAATAACATTAGTAATCAGGCTACCGAAGTAAATACAGAACTTTGTTAATAAAGTTTGGTGAGGTAGTGAAGCTATCAGCACCGCCATTAAAAAAATTAAACAGGTCTCAGCAAACACACGATTAATGGCAATAAAAGGAATTTACAAACTTGGAGGAATTTAAAAATTTTTAAACGTAAGTGTCCTGGAATATCATTAGAACATAACAGATATGATGGACCCGTGTAAGGCGGCCACAAATCACCCACTCAGGGATGCTCAGGCTAGACAGAATACTGACCAATTTAAATACGCCCGTAAACACAATTGCCACTCTCAGGCTGGTCACTGCACCGACTTTTAGCCAGTGTGTTATAAGATAGCTTAACTTGCTGACAGAATTAGAGCTAACCTCGTGCAAGGAAACATTACACCACACAGTCCTGAATGAGCGACCACATGATCAACCAACAAGAAGCGTGAATTTACTCATAACCCACGACAGAATAGCGAAACAATTAAACTGCCAAAACTACACCCACATCGGACAGTAACGAGAGGACGAGGAAAGATCACTGTCTTCAATTACACCTGTGCCAGGGACAGGAAACCCGGTCGCCGGAGGCCACAAGGCAGAAGAGGCGTTGGTTACACAAAATTATTACTTAATGATTAAACCTTCCACGAACTTTACTTGCAATTATGCTCGAACAGGCAGTACACGACCTCCGGTGGCAAGGATCCACACATTCGACCGCGCACGCGTCGCCAGCGTATCCAACACGCCACAGCCACGCAACAACACGCTCTGTCACCGGAGTTCACGTCTTCTGTGCAACGTTGACGGGTAATGACCGCTCCTTCATGGTAGGTGTCTCCTTTTAAACTCCAGTGTTGAAACGGAGGACTTAAAGAAGCTTGTTAACGTACCACCAACGCGAAATGAACAGCAACTACTCGTGGGGCGATCCTGTATACAACCAACACGCGGGGAGCTCTTCCGTCAACTTGACCCGCTCGTTACACACAACCGACATACATCACGTGGCGACTCGGTACAACCGACCACGCCTGCTTCGCGCTGCAGAGCCACACTGCCCTTCCGTGTCCACCACACTCCCTGCGCGCAACGTCCCTACTTCCTCGCCACCACACGAGGTTACAACTGGTCAAAGATCTCACTTCCTCCATAGCAGTTTCCCGGAAGCAAAAACGCAGATATCGGTACCAGAGGGAAAAGAAAACCAAGAAGAAAAGGAAAACCAATGCAATCTAAACACAAGGTGTAGCACGAGTCGATACACGGTTCAGATGGCAACACAGATTTGCAACAATCTACAGTAATTTATTAATAGAAATTTTATAGTATTCAACTGTATTATGAAGACACTGCGTGGCAGAAGTTCAGTGTTCACTCGCACTTACCCGCCTTTAGCTCTGATCTAGTCCTGAACCCAGAGAATGATAAGTATGAACACTTGTAGAATGTCCGGTTGGCTGTTTTTGGCGTCGACTATAGACTGTAGACACTGTCGTAACGTTTTCATGTGGTGTGTATTGTACTGTGTATTGAACTGGGGACATAGAAACGACGGAGAGGCTTCGTCCCGCCGTAGCCCTCAGTGGTTCACAACCCGACAACAGGCCACAGTATCACTCACCCCACCGCCGCCCCACACCGAACCCAGGGTTATTGTGCGGTTCGGCCCCCAGTGGACCTCCCACACCCCCGGAAACGGCTCCTACCAGACGAGACGAGTGTAACCCCAAATGTTTGCTTGGTAGAGTAATTATGGTGTATGCGTACGTGGAGACAGTGTTTGCGCAGCAATCGCCGACATAGTGTACCTGAGGCGGAGTAAGGGGAACCAGGTTGTGGTGTGCGTACTGTAAGATCTTCGGTACACACACCATCCGATTATTTGACTTGTCGCTCCAACGAAGTACGCGAGCGTCAGCAATATGTCTCGTGGTCTTATCGTGGCGTGTTTATCTTCTGCCGTTAGGTCAGACGATAGAAGTGCCACTTGCACGCTTAGAGTAGCAGATTGACGGTGACCAACTTTAAACAGTACTTGATTAATTTTCACACACATTTATTAAAATAATAAATAACATAGTACGTAATTTGATTCAGGATGCTGTTTACAATTGACAATCTGAAGTTCCTTTGGTCTTGGTACGTTAATCTGATTCTCACATATCTCTGATACTTGACAAAGTGTCAATATATTTCTCTTCATGGCTATGTACAGGAATATGATAATCTTATTAGGCGCAGTCTGAAACTTGACTACAGACTAATGCACACTGGTACAGAGTGATGCAGACTGATAATCTGTGGTCTGTACACTCGTTATAATACCTCGCGCGTTCAGGTGTCACTGCGCGAGTGTGATCCGCGAGGAGAAAAGGTTCTACGTTAGCAGCAATCTCATTGGCTGCATTACATATTAATACGCAGATCGGCGGAAGCAGAATTTGGTCCGTCTCTAAGGCAGCGCCATCTCGTAGTGCGGAACGGACGAGCGCTGCACCTGCGCTGTTGTGCTTAGCGGGGCGCGCTCTATTGGGAAAGTTGTCTATGCGCTGACTATGCGGAACTATGTACACAACATGCGTATTCGACGAAGCAGATGGAAAGCCGCCTTAAAAACCGTCCACAGGCTGGCCGGTACACCGGACCTCGACAGTAATCCGCTGGGCGGATTCGTACTGGGGACCGGCACGCCTTCCCGATCGGAAAGCAGAGCGTTAGACCGCGCGGCTAGCCGGGCGGGCTGTAACGTGGTGCTGCTCATACTGCCTTGACACTGTGCGATGTTAACTGTTGAGTGGATTTGTATGTCCACTTATATCGACATTTGCGGATGGATTTTCACTTGGAAACTGAGTGAGGTGTGGCGGAAGCATAAAATTGACCTGTCATTGTACACCGTCTACTCGAGGCTCCCCTTAACACAGCTTCCCTTGTGTCTTAGTCACCTCTGTGCTCTTCTATGTAAGACTATGTTCCATAACTTCTGGAGGATTACGACGAATAAACCATTGATCACGAGTAATACACGGCCCAGTGGCATTAATGCGACCACCCCCCATGTTCGCCGTCAATGTGCACTAATAGTGGAAAGTCTACAAATCATGTCACGGGGATGCAAAAACCGAATGATTTATCTGGCTTGCAAAAGAGCATGATCATCGGCTTTCGGGCCAGGGTGGAAGCAATTCCAAAATGGCTAAGTTCGTAAATTCATTCCGTGCTGACTTGGTTAAAGTATACCATGCATGGCAAAATGGCGCTATCCAAAAACGGCGTCGAGACAACTGCGGCGCACCACCGGCTATAGATGACACGGGTGAAAGACGGCTGCGGAGATGTGTACGGGCGAGTAGATGTGCAACTGTTGACCAACTGACCACCCAGATGAACCGAGGGGCTACCTACAGTTACTCCTCAACGACCGTTGCTGCATGTGGTCCTAATAGCAGGCACCGGGTTCATGCACCCATACTGACTGCTGTCCGCTGGCGACGGAACCTAGAAATTGCACTCCAGTACGTCACTGAGTAGCGACAGGTGGCCTTTTCAGATGAACCACCTTTTATATTCCATCGGCGTGAAAAGTCTGAAAACAAACACCCTGCAACAACAGTCGGAAGATTTCAAGTCGGATAAGGGAGTACTGTGATCTGGGGAATGTTTTCGTGGCATTCCCTGGGTGATCCCGTCATTCTGTAAGGCACAGCGAATCTACACAACTCTCCATCTATGCTCAGGGATCATATTCACCCCTACGTGCACTTTGTTTCTCCTCGGCACGATGGCATCTACCAGCTGGACAATGCAACGTGTCACAGAGTTCGCAGTGTACGTGCGTGGTTCGGGGAACAGCAGGATGAATCTACCGTACTCCCCTGGCCACCAAACTCCCCGGATTTAGGCCCAGTCGATTTGTGGGACCACCTCGATCGGGCTGTTCGCGCTGTGGATCCCCAACAGAGAAACGTAGCGCAGCTGGTCACGGCACTGGAGCCGGCAGTCTCCGCATCCCTCTTGGTGCCTTCCAGAACCTCACTGACACTCTTCGTGCAGGTCTCGCACCAGTCTGCGCTGCAAAATGTGGTTATTCGGGCTTTTTACTGGTGGTCATATTATGTGACTGGACAGTGTATCCGACAACATTCCAGTTCCAACCAATTATTAGGTCACAAAATGTAAAAGTCTTTCCATACAGAACGTGAAATACTCTAAAAACTACAGAAGTAATTCGAATTACTGCAGCACACTGTTTGTCAAGTTACAATGATGAGCCAAAACATTATGACCACCTATTTAATAGCTTGTATGTCCGTCTTTGGAACGAAATGCATCACTGATTCTGCATGTCAGGGATCCGACAGTACGAGGTGCATTCAAGTTCTAAGGCCTCCGATTGTTTTTCTAATTAACTACTCACCCGAAATCGATGAAACTGGCGTTACTTCTCGACGTAATCGCCCTGCAGACGTACACATTTTTCACAACGCTGACGCCATGATTCCATGGCAGCGGCGAAGGCTTCTTTAGGAGTCTGTTTTGACCACTGGAAAATCGCTGAGGCAATAGCAGCACAGCTGGTGAATGTGCGGCCACGGAGAGTGTCTTTCACTGTTGGAAAAAGCCAAAAGTCACTAGGAGCCAGGTCAGGTGAGTAGGGAGCATGAGGAATCACTTCAAAGTTGTTATCACGAAGAAACTGTTTCGTAACGTTAGCTCTATGTACGGGTGCGTTATCTTGGTGAAACTGCACACGCGCAGCCCTTCCCGGACGTTTTTGTTGCAGTGCAGGAAGGAATTTGTTCTTCAAAACATTTTCGTAGGATGCACCTGTTACCGTAATGCCCTTTGGAACGCAAAGGGTAAGGATTACGCCCTCGCTGTCTCAGAACATGGACACCATCATTTTTTCAGCACTGGCAGTTACCCGAAATTTTTTTGGTGGCGGTGAATTTGTGTGCTTCCATTGAGCTGACTGGCGCTTTGTTTCTGGATTGAAAAATGGCATCCACGTCTCATCCATTGTCACAACCGACGAAAAGAAAGTCCCATTCGTGCACCACAAGTGACGTTTACTACCGCCGTCAATTGACATTGTATTTGTTCAGTGTCCACAGCCTATCTACCGGAAATGCAACTTTTTTTGCTTACGCAAAAACAGAAGGAGGTAAAGGTGCAGACGAAGTAGTATCGATGTTGCACTATTATATCTTCACAATGTTACAGTCCAATGTCAAAAACTTGTACATATTTTGCGATTCTTCAAGCGGACAGAACAAGAACGACACCATGTTTCGCTTCTGTCTGCATAACAACCATATTGCTTATTCGCGGCCACTCTTACCAAGAATGCGATAGAGATATGGCCCTGATAAACGGCAAATTTCCCGCAGAGATACCAGAACATTGGGTAAATGAAATAAAGAATGCCAGAGTAAAGCCTTCGCCTTTCACTGTGATTGAAGCTGACCAAAACCTATTTAGAAAATTGAGTGCTTTTTTGGAAAATCACTATCACAAGAAATGCCCATATGCCACACGACCAATTCGTGAAATAAAATTTTCAAAAGACCATTGTAGGTTAGTTGAACACAGATCATCTTACACTGGGTACTTTCTTATGTCACCGATCCTAACACAACACCAACTTACCAAGCTTTCAAGAGAGACAGAAAACCCTGGTGATAATACGTCCTTCTCTTTACCACCAATTCTGCGTGAAGGTAAGAGAAAATGACTCAACACTTTACCTTTGCTTTCAGATATCAATAATCTATAGACCTGTAATGAGTTATAGAATAATACCTCATAACGACAGTGTAACCTTGAAAGTAATGAAAACTTATCAGCACAGGAAATATTTTTGCCGTTATTGCAACAGATATTTAGTTAGGTTATTAGTTAAATTCATAATACGCTATGTAAGTAGGTAGGTTACTATTTTATGACAAAAACCACCAGCACGTTCCCTTGTTTTAGCCCAAAAGTTTGCTTATTTCGAGATCTGATTAAACGAAAACCTGGAAAGTACCAAAACCTGCAGCAGCTGAAGCAGTTTTGCAGTCCATCTGCTCGAAAGTACTTTGAAGAACTTCCTCATTCACAAAACATAAGTTGTAGTTAACAGTATTAAAATAAAATCCATATGGGCCTAATGTGTTAAAATCTTGAATATTATAAATCTTATAAAATAAACGGTAAACAGAATCTGTTTACACGTTACAAGATCCACTGAAGAAGCACAGAAAGATAGTGGATTTTCATCGCTTTTACCAAGTTTTTTATGACTACCATCACTTTTACCATGTTTTTCGTGTACCTATTTAAGTTTTTAATTAATAAAGCACCTTAAAATTGAAAATGTTTATTATATTACATTTATTACCTAAACAAATAGATATAGAACAATAAAAATGTTGTTGTGATAATTATACGGTGAACGTTTATGATATACGAGAGACTAGAGCAGAAAATTCGTCGTCCTGAAAAGTTACAAAAAAGTGACTATCATCATTTTTGCCTTGTGCTCTTCACATGTGAATGCATACGGGTGGTCTGTTGCGCAGATTCCTGTTCAACAATGTGAGATGAACAGTGTGCTCCGAAACACTTGTGTGCGTGCACCAGCATTGTGCTCTTTCGGCAGAGATGCCACAGACCACCATCCGTCCTACGTTACAGAGTAGACAAGCCTCCGAACCCTATGTTCTGTGAAGAGTCGTAGACGTCCAACGATTTAGAGCGTACTGATAGTTTCACTGTCCTTCTACCTCTTTCCATAGATGCTCAAGACAGTAGCACGTGAACATTCGACCAGCCTCGCCGTTTGCGAGATACTCGTTAAAAGGGACTCCATAACAGTAATCTGGCGTTTGTCAAAGTAGCTTATCTCATTGGATTCCCTCATTTGCAGCCCATATCTTCGCTACAGTGATCTGTCTGCTCCTCTTACAGTCTTTTGTCACGCGTCATGTGTCCGCAACACCACCAGGCGGCATCTAACGACACGATGGGTAGTGGTAATAATGGTTTGGCTGATCAGTGTATGCTTACATTGGGACGTCCGCAGTTTCGTCATGTTACCGACAGTTGTTTTTAAATATAAGGTCTGAACACGAGTATCACACAGTGCAATTTTGTTACTCTCTTCTATTACAGAAAGATATTACGGGTTGATTTTTATTTATTATTGATTACATACACAATTAAATGTAATTTTTTTATACTTTAAATTCCTGTAGTACGTGACATTCCCACAACAAGTGACTACAGGACTGCAGTCAAGAGCTCACAGCGTATCTGGAGATGTAAACATGCCGTGGCCTACGCGTTGGAACAATGACGCTGAACAGCGCGGGATTAGCCGAGCGGTCTCAGTCGGTGCAGTCATGGACTGTGCGCGGCTGGTCCCGGCGGAGGTTCGAGTCCTCCCTCGGGCATGGGTGTGTGTGTTTGTCCTTAGGTTAATTTAGGTTAAGTAATGTGTAAGCTTAGGGACTGATGACCTTAGCAGTTAAGTCCCATAAGATTTCACACACGTTTGAACATTTGAACAGTGACGCTACTTGTGTAGTGGAACGATTGGACATCCGGCAGTCCGCCAAGGTAACTGTTATCTGAGGAACGAATATATTCCAGCCCGGACAGAGCTCCCAATAAGTCTCAGCTGCCACAGGAACGATTGCGGTACAACTTTCAGAAGGAACGAAGACGCTGCAGAACGAATGAAGCTGCAGAAGCTCAAATAACACACTGATCGCAAGGAGCTACCTATGCTTAATAGTTTGCGAACGGAGCTCTGAAGACGCCTGTCACAGTGACAAGGCATGACCGGCCGGGATGGCCGAGCGGTTCTAGGCGCTACAGTCTGGAACCGCGCGACCGCTACGGTCACAGGTTCGAATCCTGCCTCGGGCATGGATGTGTGTGATGTCCTTAGGTTAGTTAGGTTTAAGTAGTTCTAAGTTCTAGGGGACTGATGACCTCAGAAGTCAAGTCCCATAGTGCTCAGAGCCATTTGAACCATTTGACAAGGCATGAATGGTATTGATTAAAAGAATGCCTGAGGAACAGAACCGAGTATGTTGTCCTCAACGGCAAACGTGCATCAGAGGTAAAGGTATCGACAGCAGTACCCCGGGGAAGTGTAATCGGAGCGCTCTTGTTCTCTATATACATAAGTGATCTGATGGATAGTGTGAGCAGTAATCTGAAACTGTTTCCTGATGATGTTTTAGCGTACGAAGCTTGAAGCGGTCTGTTCAAAAAATTCTGGAACATCCGTAATTTTGCGCCATTGGTATGTTTGGGGCGAAATGCGGTTGGGCATCGCTGCATACGCTTGTGTTTACTGTGTAACAGTACTGTGTGTTGTGTACCGTGTAACTTCATTGTTGTATGTCTGTTAGTTACTGTTCAGTGCTGTATTGAGTAAAACGCTGTGTCGCACATTATGCGAATTTTGAGATGCACAGCGAGAGGAGCAACGCATCTGCATTAAACTTTGAGTGAAGCTCAAGAAATCCTAGAGACACACCAAATGATGCAGGAAGCCTACGGTGGAGAGTGCATAAGCCGTACTCTGTGTTACGAATGGTTCACACGGTTTAAAAATGGCCAGACGGGAATTAAAGGAAGCCCTTCGACGTCTACCACCAGGTCGTGTGACTAAGGCCTCCTGTCGGGTAGACCGTTCGCCGGGTGCAAGTATTTCGATTTGACGCCACTTCGGAGACTTGCGCGTCGATGGGGATGAAATATTGATGATTAGGAAAACACAACACCCAGTCCCTGAGTGGAGAAAATCCCCGACCCAGCCGGGAATCGAACCCAGGCCCTGAGGATTGACATGCTGTTGCGCTGAGCACTCAGCTACCGGGGCCGGACGACATCTACCGAAGACGCTCGTGTCAGGAGCGTCAACGAAACTGTGCTTGCCAATCGAAGACTGACTGCGCGAGAGACTGCAGAGTAATGTAACATTTCAGTTGGATCATGTCATGAAATACTGACACAGCATCTTCGAATGCATCATATTACCGCCAAGTCCGTCCCACGGCTCTTGAATCAAGACCAGAAAGACCTTCGCCTCGCAATCTGTGAAGAGGTTTGCGATCGAGCAAATGAAAACGAGATGATCCTTAAGAGAATCATAACTGGTGATGAGATGTGGGTCTACGGTTATGATGTTGAAATCAAGGCCGAATCTCCACAAAGTGTCGGGAAAGGTTTCCCAAGACCAACAAAAGATCGTCATGTCAGGTCAAATGTCGAAGACATGGTGACAGTTTTCTTTGACTTTGAAGGATTAGTTCATTGTGAATTCGTGACACAGGGGCAAGCTGTTAATCGGTCGTACTATCGGCACGTGTTGCACGTGAGGAAATGTGAGAAAGAGACGGTCTGAAATATGGTGAGACAATTCATGGTTCTTGCATCACATAACGGACCCCCACATTCACCCCTGTTGGTGCGGGAATACTGGACAAAAAACGAAATCACTGTGCTGCCCCATCCTCCATACTCTCCAGGCCTGGACTTTGCGGGCTTTTTTTATTTCCAGTGTTGAAAACGCCGTTGAAAGGCCGAAGATTTGCAACGATAGACGGGATAGAACAAGATTCGCAGATAGCGCTTCGCACGATCCCCCAGAGCCTGGGGCGCTATGTTACGGATTGCGCGGCCCCTCCTGCCTGAGGTTCGAGTTCTTCCTCAGGCATGGGTGTGTGTGTCGTTCTTAGCATAAGCTAATTAAAGTTAGTTTAAGTAGTGTGTATGTCTAGGGACCGACGAGCTTAGCAGTTTGGTCCTTTAGGAATTCACACACTTTTGAACATTTCAGGCGTACAAAGACTGCTTCCTGAAGTGCAAACGGCGTAGGGAGCGGTGTAGCAATTGTGGAGGAGAGTATTTCGAAGGAGACCATGCAAAATAATTAAAAAGTAAGCGTGGAAACATTTCGTGGGCAAAGTTGCGGAATTTTTTGAACAAACCTCGTAAGGATGAAGGCGATGGCTGAGTAGTGTCCTTCGCGCTTTCCGACGTCCGTGCCCCAACAACGAAGCAATTCGTCGCAGCGAACGACAAGGGCGCTTTACCACTGTAACTCGAACAGCGTCAGTGTTTTTTGGTGTATGTACAGACAATACACGCCCAGTGGGTCATGTTTTTCCCCAAAACCCGAACTAGTCTCTTCAAAGTTACGAGCCCTCGAGCTGACTGCGTGTGAACAAGGAACTTGACTGCGGGGCGAAATCTCACAGTGGCACCGAAACACACTTTGCGCAGCTGTCAGACTTCCACGATGGTGATAATAGGCATTCACGGCGACCACATACTCCACACTGTTCCACTGCGACTAAATGTCCGTAACTAACTGACAGTTTCACGTCCCCACCCCCCTACTTATTGAACATCTACAAGGTTGCCAACCTCAACTTCCCGTTTCTCCGCGCCATCTAGCAGAGCAGGGATCCGCAGATTGCGACCCCTTGGGCCGCATGCTGCCCACCAATGATCTGATGATGACCCCCCCTCACCGTGTGTTCTTGTAATTTTTTTAATCTTTCATTCGCTGTCAAAAATATTAGTGCGGGCCCTTGTAGAATTTAGTTCTTTTGAGTCCAGTCTAGCTAACGTTGCGGCAGGAGCACCCCAATCCGCTATAAGTTGTCTCTCTAAAACTTATCTTTGAACTTCTGATTCTTACGTAGTCACACTAAGGGTTGCGACTGACGGTACTTGCAAGTCTGTACATCCCTGCTGTACAGAGTGCTTTCTCTCCCTTCGACGGGTTTGTTTGACTGCAACAGAGAAAGACCATGGTTTCAATCTCAATCCGGCGTATAGATTTCTGCAACCTGTCAAGAAGTTTCAATTCTGAGAAAAAATCAGCTGTGAACGGCAATACAACGAGTGTTTTAGCTCAATATGAGGTGCGGCGATAAAGTAATGAGACTAATTTTCTTTGCAAGATGTGGCAACCCTGCAGACTTGCGTAGGTACAATATCTTTGACCTTGGTCTATAAGCTGGTACTAGTCCAAGCGGCACATCGATGCAAGTGCTCAGTCGTGAGTTGTGCTGTAATAAGTTAACACGTGTTTGTGGCTCTCGTCATGGAAATGGAACCGGATAATATTGCGCAACGGTATGCCATTTCTTTTTGCGTTAAATTGGGTGGAAACGCGACGACAACTTACGGTAAGCTTCAGAACGCTTTTTGAAAGGAGGTTATGTCAATAGTTGAAGTTTTTCGTTGGCATAAAATTTTTAGTGAAGGCAGAATGTATGTTGAAGATGAAGACCGCAGTGGATGACCATCAACCTCACGGAATTCCAAGGGAATTGTTCATAAAGAGTGGGTGCCTCCTGGACAAAAAGTTAACCAATATAAATACAACGAAATTTTAGAAAGACTTCGTAAAAGAGTTCTTTGTGTCCGTGCTAACATTGCTGATCATTGGATTCTGCATCACGATAATGCGCCATCTCATACTGCTCTGTCAGTACAGCCATTTTTAACCTCAAAACAAATTTCCGTACTACCACAGCCACCTTATTCAATAGATATCGCTCTGTGCGACTTTTTTCTATTTCCAAGAGCCAAAATGGCGGTCAAGGGACACCATTTTCAAACAACACAAGATGTCCAAAAAGCTGTGACGAGGGTCTTGGAGGATATTATAGAAGATGAGTTCCAGAAATGTTACCATCAATGGCAGAAGCGCTGGAAAAAGTGTGTGCAATCAGAAGGGAACAACTTTGAAGGAGACAACACTAACCTTGACTAAAACGGTAAGCAACTTTTTTTTCACATCAGTCTCATTACTTTATTGTCGCACCTTGTAGGTGCTATTAGGCTGAGCTCTGTACTGGAGAATGTTGTGCGTAGAGGATAGTGTACTTAGGAAAATCCGATGTTCTTTTGATCGTTGCATCAGTCCAGTGATTAATTTTAGAGTCACATGATGTAATATGCACTAGAGACCGCCATAAGTTTTTTGTGCATCAGTTGTCAGTGTTTCGAGCTGTATACATTTACGTGTCGTCTAAAGTATTAAAACTATTTGGAATATTTTGTAATTAGTCAGTTACAATTTGTTACGGTACGTACAATTAAATATATTTTTAAAGCTAGTTACATAATATATGAACCATCTTATACCTCTAAACCGAAGGTCTTTTACAGTGTAACATGTTGTATTTGCAAATTAACCGCTTTTCCTTAATGTCTAAACAATTTTACCTCTGTTGAGAACGGAAAACTTTCTTAATTCCCAATAGTTTCAGTTCTAAAATGTATTTAATATGTAACTGGTTTTTGATACAACTTTGGTTTTATTTGATTTCATGTAGTGATTATTGGTGTATGTTACATTAAAAGCGGATTAAATACTGTATTAACAAGATGTTCTCGAATGCAACACTTTTAAGATATTCTCGAATGCAACACTTTTAAATATTAGTAGAATTTTTTTCATTTGGAAAAACCTTAATATTCTAGAGTAATTTTTATAAATCAGAAGTAGTCTGCAGGCTATAGAAAATGAATGCCATTATTTAAAACGCATCTAATAGTACACCTGTCACCTCTTTCGTGTACTTGTCTACCGCTCGTTCTTGTCAGCCCACTGCCCCCACCACTTTCCCTCCCCATTGTGTACAAGTCCTCTACTGATTGTCTATCCTTGCTTAACAACGACTGTTATTGTCATTTCAATCTTCTCCTCCTTCATTATCACTTCCATTTCTGATCATACTAAACATGGCTCCAAATGTGTTAATCTACTCAACATTATTGTTATTCTTAATGCACTTTATCGTTGTTATTATTATTAACGCCAATTATTATTATGATTCACTAATAGTTTTTGTATTGATAATTGTAGTTGTCCTGATAATTCTCAGAAGCATGGAACTGAACCAGGAACACAAGCAGAAACTGGGTATGTTTTGCAATATTATCTGGAATGTGTTGTTCCCAGTCCGATGTAAAAGGAGACGTTAGTACCGTAATTTGGTCAGGCTGAATAAACAACAAATAAAATAAATATCTGACGAGAGTGGGTCTACAGTTAAATAAAAAGAAAGATAGAAAAGATCCTGTCGCGAAGCACCTGAACATTTCTAGAACAGTTGCACGGTGCCCACTTTAACGCTGAATCCACAGTGGAGGAAGAGAACGACAGACTCCCAGTGTTTTCTCGTTAAATGTTTAAATGGACAATATAGCCGACGGCGTAAACGCTGGTGTACGAGTATAAAGCTCCTATGAGGGTTCACTGATGTAGTCTGTCGCAGGTGCTAGGCGAGGAGAGAGCCATTAGCGACCAATTAAGGTCTAGAAACTCAGCGAGAGGCATTAGACAGAGAGCCCGAGCCCGTACACCGCACAGAACCCACAGAGAACGACCAATTCATACCGATGATTGCGTGGAGACGCTGGCAACCAGACATTCCGCGAGTTTTCATCGATAGTGAGACGGCGTAGCGGGCAATTCCCATTTATTTCTGGTACTGAGCGATGGACGTGTCCCACCAACGCTGCACTGTGACCTGAGATCGGTATCGATGGCCCCCCGCGTGATTTACAGGGTGTGATTCAAAAGTTTCAAGACTTAACTCAGAACTAGAAATTTATTGGATATTTAAGTAAAGCAATCCGTCTTCAGGCCACGAGTGGCCTACCGGGACCATCCGACTGCCGTGTCATCCTCAGTGGAGGATGCGGATAGGAGGGGCGTGGGGTCAGCACACCGCTCTCCTGGTCATTATGATGGTATGCTTGACCGAAGCCGCTACTAATCGGTAGAGTAGCTCCTCAGTTGACATCACGAGGCTGAGTGCACCCCGAAAAATGGTAACAGCGCATGGCGGCGGGGCGGTCACCTATTCAAGTGCCGACCACGCCCAACAGCACTTAACTTCGGTGATCTCATGGGAACCGGTTGCCACATTTAAGTAAAGTGGACTAAAATTCTTCAAAATATGATCCTTCAGCATCAACACAGCGCTGCCAGCGCGTCTTCCACTGTTCGTAGCCCTTCTGGAAGGCCTCGGGCGTCATGCTGTCAAGGGCTCTTGTAGAAGCCTGCTGGATGGCGTCGAATCGCTTCGTTTTAGGCCAGTCTTGATTCGGGGGAAGAGGAAAAAGTCACTTGGAGCCAAGTCGGGGCTGTAGGGTGGCTGCGGCAGTGTTGTCACGTTGAACTTGACCAAAACTTCGGCGGCGGCGCGCGACGTGTGAGCGGCGCGTTGTTGTGGTGGAGAATCCAATCGCCCTTGATCGCCGGGCGGATGCGGCGAACTCGATCCCTCAAGCAGCGGAACACGCCAGTGTAAAAGTTACCTATGACAGTCTGTCCACGAGCAACAAACTCCTTGTGAATCACTCCAGTTTGGCACACACTTTTCGCGTCATCAAATTCTCTATCACAATCCTCCACACCGTGCTCTGAGTCCCAGTCCACTAAGACGATGGTCATTGTTTAAAAGTTCCCGCACTCTCTCCACATTCTGATCCGTTCGGCTTGATGATGGCCTCCCGGAAAGGTCGTTTTCTTCAACACTCCCGCGGCCATCTTTGAAACGTTTGTGCCACATGAAAACCATTGCACGGGACGTGGCTTCTTTCTTAAAGGCCTCTTGAATCACACCGTGAGTCTCCGTGGCAGTTTTGTTCAGTCGCACACAAAACTTAATCGCATAACGCTGCTCCAAGTGCTGCCCCACTTCCGCCTCTGCCACTTTTCGACCGAGGTCAATGACACGCACTCATGCTGCAAGCGATGCGCACTCTCCAGGGTTCTGGAGGCAACTGCCGCAGCGTCAGTTCGTTCCCTGAGACCCTCCACTACTTCCCACACCCGGTGGAACCGGTCAGCGCGCGCTCCCCTACTTAGAAATGAATCAGCCTCTTGAAACACACCTTGTATGAGCCCTTCTTTGGGTAGCATGAAAAAAAAAAAAAAAAAAAAAAAAAAACGGACTACAGCCAACAGAGGGGCAACATCGTCGTGACAGCGAAGCAAGTTTTACTGTTCGCCAGGTGTTCCGTCGAAACAAAGGGGCGCTACCTAGGTTAATTGTAAAAAAACCAGTACACCCCCTGTTCTTTCAAGAAACTAATTTCCATGTATAAAGCAGCTTCAAACTTCTGATTATGTGGTAAATGTTTGACATCAAGCATGTAAGCGAGAAAAAGTTTAGAAAAAGCTTGAAATTTTGTTTAAAGTTTGTTGGAATTCGCTAACTGCTCTCATTAATGCACAGGGTATGAGTACAGTCAGGGAACTTTCCATTTAGTTCTAAGTAAAAGCTATGTTTTGCAACGGCCTTGCCGCAGTGGATACACCGGTTCCCTTGAGATCACCGAAGTTAAGTGCTGTCGGGCGTGGTCGGCACTTGGATGGGTGACCATCCAGGCCGCCATGCGCTGTTGCCATTTTTCGGGGTGCACTCAGCCTCGTGATGTCAATTGAGGAGCTACTCGACCGAATAGTAGCGGCTTCGGTCAACAATACCATCATAACGACCGGGAGAGGGGTGTGCTGACCCCACGCCCCTGCTATCCGCGTCTTCCACTGAGGATGACACGGCGGTCGGATGGTCCCGGTAGGCCACTCGTGACCTGAAGACGGAGTGTTGTTGAGAAGCTAAGTTTTACAGGCACCGCAACGTTCATGAACTCAAAACTCCTGAATCACGTATCGCATAATAATTTTGGAGGTATATTTAGTGGTGTCTGTCGATAGCTACTGTAAAATGTGTTGTCAATTGTGTTTGTAGTAAAGAAGTAATGAACTAAAACATGATGCCTCATGCAACAGTTTTACCGCGTGAACAGCGAAAATATAGTAATCAATAAACTTTTTCCCTTTCATAATTTTGTGGACTGGAGGTGTGTATCGGAGAGAAAAGCTTTCGTAAAGTTTGGTGCAAGTCACAAAGTGCTGCCGGCCGCGGTGGCCGAGCGGTTCTAGGCGCTTCAGCCGGGAACCGCGCGACTGCTACGGTCGAAGGTTCGAATGCTGCCTCGGGCATGGCTGTGTGTGATGTCCTTAGGTTAGTTAGGTTTAAATAGTTCTAA
Organism: Schistocerca americana; assembly: GCF_021461395.2. Taxonomy (NCBI): domain Eukaryota; kingdom Metazoa; phylum Arthropoda; class Insecta; order Orthoptera; family Acrididae; genus Schistocerca; species Schistocerca americana. The sequence continues at coordinate 977,804,730 of NC_060120.1, read as the reverse complement.
GCTCTAGGGGACTGATGACCTCAGAGAGTGCTGAGAGCCATTTGAACCATTTGAACCACAAAGTGCTCTCATACTCCAATACAGGATGCATATCGTCTTGGTACTAGCGCACGGTGAATTACGCTCCCTAAGTACATAAATACTATGTTTTACCGCGATTCATGTCTTACTATTTTAAACCTTTAACATCATATTATATCTCTTAATGAGTAGACTAAGACACCATTTTCAATGTTTAAATTCGGTCAATAATTACATGAAATGTAGACAGTCAAATTTTATTCCCTCTGGAAGCAGTTACATACGCAACCTACAGCTGGTATTGTGTGCACTGGGCTGTCTTTTAGAAATACAGATGTGCGAGGCATATTCGAGTAGTGAAGTCCGTTCAGCCATAAAAAAATACGTTCCCTAGAAAAAAGTTTTTATAGGCGGTTTTATTTCCCTACAAAATTTACATCGCTTTTTCATGTAATACGCGCGCAATTCAAGGGGTTTGCAGTTACAGCTGCTCCCATCAGCCACCGCGCCGAGTGGCTCCTTCAAACGCAAAGACCTTGTAAAAAATAAGTAGACTCACTGATGGCGCTGCAGTCGCGGGATAATTTGAACCTTCGGCTGGACGCCATTATAGTGGTTGTAGTCTAATGTGTTGTGTAGTACTGTTGTTTAGGAAGACCCTGATCCGACGTTGTACATTTGTTGGGGCGTACATACAGTATTTCTTACTCGTAATTCTACTGTCTGTACGTTCCAATCAAAAGAAGTACAATGGTGAAGAGTTGTGCAGCGATTAATTGTACAAATAAATTCGAGAAAGGAACGAATATTGCATTTCACAGGTATGTGGATATTTTAAGTTGTTTTGTATGTCAGTGAACTTGCTTAGTAAATGTTTTTGTAACCCGGTATTAGCATAATGTCTGTGCTTATATTTGCAGGTTTCCTTTCTCAAAACCACAGCTGTTACAAAAATGGTTGCACGCTGTCAGGAGGCAAGATTTCCGACCGACAGAATACCATTTTATAAGTTCCGATCATTTTGAAGAAAGTTGTTTCCTTGAAAATTACGTAAACCGCAGAAAGCTGAAAGATGATGCTGTTCCATCCATCTTTCGTTTTCCAGACCATATACAGCAGAAGATAAATTTTTCTTTGTGAACCACATTTTATATTAACTATAAACGTTGAGTTGCAAGCAACACGAAATTTGAGTTAGCAGGCTTTTTATCGTTATAAAATGCAACTGAATGTGTGTAATTGTAATCTGATTTCACAACTTCTCTCGATGGAACAGTTGTTGAGTTTCATTTATTATATGAAAAAACCATACATATAAACTGAAGTGTACATCTTCGAAAGTAAATATTGTGACTAATGCGATACTGGATGCCTGCCTAAAGTCTTGTTTGTTGTAGCTGGCTGATCGGTAGTGTTTTCATGGTCTAGGTTAGGTTGAAACTTGATAATTTGGTCGTGAGTTGCCAAAGCACTATGCCATATATAACGCACTTTTCGTCATAAAATCTAAAGCAAGGTAGAGTCAGAAAATATCTATTAACATAGTGGGCAAAACTTCGAGTATTTTGATGCTTTTTGCGTACATCTATCGTAAATGTACTACGAAAAATGCTAGGGGTCCAGTGCATAACTTTTGGCTATGGCAGATTCCATGTATTACGTAACATAAATTCATAAACAGTGACTAGTTGCTGTTTGTTCATAAATTAAAAACTATATTGTAGTAACGTATTTAAACGAGGCATTATGTTTGTGACCTAACTCTAGGGAAGGCATTTTATAACCAAAAGCGATGTATAAACATTCGAAATCCGCGCGTCAGTTTACCACTCTAATGGCCGCCGGCCAGCTATTCAATTTGTCCGCCCTTCACAGTCGACCACTGGTGCTGTTGTGGGGGCCTGTTCAAACGCGTGAGGCCACTCACTTTAACGCACTTTTCGTGACGGTGCAATGCGAATCAATGCTTTGTCAAACAAAGCAGCACACAGTCAAGTAATTTAACAAGTACAGGAAAACAGACAAATTGTTTCATTGTCTACAGGGTCTTCAGACCATAGATGCATAAAGGCAGCACGCGTGGTATCTGGCTTGAGGTTTAAAAAGTCACGTGACGGATGGAATAAAGCCGAGCTTCAGTCATTACACACTACGTGGAGCTATCATCACATTTTTTAGGATTTATAGCTGAAATAAGGCACTGATTTACAACAATTGACCTAATTTCTCCGAGACTACCAGTATTAATCTGATGGTTATGGTTTTAACAATCGGCTACGTGCAAGCTAAGAAAGTTTGAAACTTTGTGTTAGTTGTTCTTTCCTCGTATGGTGCTTATGACGGTATTCTGATAAGTCTGGTAAGAAAACAAGAAAACTCACCTTATCTGTCGACATAGTTTCGTTTGACGGGTATACATTCGGTTCAGCGTTCCTCTATCAGTTTCATCCCATCGGAAAAATAGGTTCTGTCGCACTCTGGAAAATACTCATTGACTACAACAATCACTTCTTCATTTGGTGAAAATTTCTTCCCATTAGGCTAAAGTTTCAAGTTAGGGAAAACTATGAAGTCACCTGGGGTTACGTTTGGTGAACAGGGTGGATGAGGATCCAGTTCAAAGCCCAGTTCATGCACTTTCGCCCTGGGAACCGCAAAAATCAGTGACCATCACCTTATCAGACACAAACTGAACGCATGCGTACCATTACGTCGTCTTTTCAAACGAGTCCCGGTTAGGGATGGCGGTTATCGCTGAATCAACTGTTTTCGATTATACCGGTTTCTTACTTCTCCAGTTTACACGACTGCTAAAACCGCCCAAAATAACCGTTTTGTAAATAACCTATTGTCCGTTTTTTATTTCTGGTTATTTCCAGTAAAGGCTGAAAAATTCTAATGAATGTGAAGGAAATCTGGATTGGCACTGAGTTGTGGCTGTAGCAGAATTCGATCTTACCGTCTCCAGCAAAGACGGCAGATTAAAACTATGTGCCGCACCCCGACTCGAACTTAGACCACCTTTGCGTTCTGCGGGCAAGCGCTTACCGACTGAGCTACCCAAGCACAACTCAGGATTCGTCCTCACAGGTTTACTTCCGCCCGTACCTCGTCTCCTACCTTACGGAGTTCATAGAAGCTCTCCTGCGAAAAGCCGCGCTAGCTTTATTGCCCGAAATTAATAGCACGTCAATAAAATCACAGGTATGTCAATGAAATTTACCTTCTTGTCCTAGGAACGTTGTGGATGTTTTCTTCTTATTTCATGTTATAAGTTTGTTGTGCCTCCTGCAGTTTTTAATCTTTTAAAGCAAATGGAGCATTGTACTACACCTCTACCACACTTCGTAAAATACTTCCAGATGGCGCCTTTCTTCAATAATGGTGCCATTCTTCAATACAACCGATGTCCGAGGTCGACAGTGAGAATCTAACGTGCAGCCCAGGGAAAGTCTTGCACACTGCACGTATTCGCGTACGGTCTGACAGGGCACGCCACACAGCAACAGATACATTATTGTCTCAGCAAACGCTGGAAGGATTCTTATCTCACGTGTTTGTTGTTAGTTTCTCATACCTGGTGGTACAGTGCGGGATGCTGCTGGGTACACAACATTATCACTTCTGGTTTGCATAGCTGGCAATCTGGACAGCAAGTGTTACGTTTCTCCTGCGTTGTGGTAGGTGGCTGTGACTTATCTTCGTCTCCGTGACGTTACCTTTCACCAACATAACCAAAGACCGCTTTCTTCCCACGCTGTCCTGATGTACCTCCATACAGAGGGCGTTCGACTACATCTACATTTATTCTCCGCAAGCCACCCAACGGTGTGTGGCGGAGGGCACTTTACGTGCCACTGTCATTACCTCCCTTTCCTGTTCCAGTCGCGTATGGTTCGCGGGAAGAACGACTGTCTGAAAGCCTCCGTGCGCGCTCTAATCTCTCTAATTTTACATTCGTGATCTCCTCGGGAGGTATAAATAGGGGGAAGCAATATATTCGATACCTCATCCAGAAACGCACCCTCTCGAAACCTGGCGAGCAAGCTACACCGCGATGCAGAGCACCTCCCTTGCAGAGTCTGCCAATTGAGTTTGTTAAACATCTCCGTAACGCTATCACGGTTACCAAATAACCCTGTGACGAAACGCGCCCGCTCTTCTTTGGATCTTCTCTATCTCCTCCGTCAACTCGATCTGGTACGGATCCCACACTGATGAGCAATACTCAAGTATAGGTCGAACGAGTGTTTTGTAAGCCACCTCCTTTGTTGATAGACTACATTTTCTAAGGACTCTCCCAATGAATCTCAACCTGGTACCCGCCTTACCAACAATTAATTTTATATGATCATTCCACTTCAAATCGTTCCGCACGCATACTCCCAGATATTTTACAGAAGTTACTGCTACCAGTGTTTGTTCCGCTATCATATACTCATACAATAAAGGATCCTTCTTTCTATGTATTCGCAATACATTACATTTGTCTATGTTAAGGGTCAGTTGCCACTCCCTGCACCAAGTGCCTATCCGCTGCAGCTCTTCCTGCATTTCGCCACAATTTTCTAATGCTGCAACTTCTCTGTATACTACAGCATCATCCGCGAAAAGCCGCATGGGACTTCCAACACTATCTACTAGGTCATTTATATATATTGTGAAAAGCAATGGTCCCATAACACTCCCCTGTGGCACGCCAGAGGTTACTTTAACGTCTGTATACGTCTCTCCATTGACAACAACATGCTGTGTTCTGTTTGCTGCAAACTCTTCAATCCAGCCACACAGCTGGTCTGATACTCCGTAGGCTCTTACTTTGTTTATCAGGCGACAGTGCGGAACTGTATCGAACGCCTTCCGGAAGTCAAGAAAAATAGCATCTACCTGGGAGCCTGTATCTAATATTTTCTGGGTCTCATGAACAAATAAAGCGAGTTGGGTCTCACACGATCGCTGTTTCCGGAATCCATGTTGATTCCTACATAGTAGATTCTGGGTTTCCAAAAACGACATGATACTCGAGCAAAACAGATCGACGTCAGAGATATAGGTCTATAGTTTTGCGCATCTGCTCGACGACCCTTCTTGAAGACTGGGACTACCTATGCTCTTTTCCAATCATTTGGAACCTTCCGTTCCTCTAGAGACTTGCGGTACACGGCTGCCACAGCCAGCACGTTCTCAAAACGTTTCACCTACTGAAACCATCTGGTCACGGGTTACCTATTCAGAGACTGGCACGCAACTATTCGGCAAGCACTGCGGCTCTATGACGGAGCTGAAGCAGTTTGGAATGACGTAACAGTATCTGTCATTCAACCTCAGTCCAACTCGATGCGCAGCCAAGTGAGAGCCATTCTTGATGCCAGAGCTATCAGCTGTCTGTACTAAATTTCCGTGTGCTACCAAATCACCTACAAATTAAATCATGTGTCCTTCCTACTATATTCTACATACACAATAGGAACAATTTCGTTATTTGGTATCCTTCCTGGTATAGTAAACTGAATAGTCTGCAGTGTATATTCGTTTACTAGCGAAGTTGACAAGGCTTCGCAATTGCTAAATATGTATGGGGATTGGATACGCGTCCTAATCTCCTTCCCCATCTCTATGTCCACTCCCCCTCCTCCTACCCCACTCTCTGTTCCTTTTCCCCTGCCGGCCGCGATGGTCTAGCGGTTCAGGCGCTCAGTCCGGAACCGCGCGACTGCTACGGTCGCAGGTTCGAATCCTGCCTCGGGCATGGATGTGTGTGATGTCATTAGGTTAGTTAGGTTTAAGTAGTTCTAAGTTCTAGGGGACTGATGACCACAGATGTTAAGTCCCATAGTGCTCAGAGCCATCTGAACCAACCTTTTCCCCTTCCCCCCCTCTCTAATCTTGAGCCTTGTTTATTGTTATTGCCAACGAACCCTTCATTGAGATTTGAAGTCTCTCAAAATAAATGGGTAAATCGGGTGGGATCACTGGCATATGGGGCTGGATCTTTGAAATAGTAGCTTCGCAGACGAAATTTCCAATAGTTTTAATCCGTGAATGCGTAGTATTACAAAGTTTCGGACGGTTCAGTTTCCGTAGCAGTAATCTAATCATAAGCCGACAGGTCATAAATAGAACTTTACTGTATCCTGTTAAAACCGTGTAACACCCAAGAGATAAATTTTAGCTAACGTGCGACGAGAGGAAATTATGCCTCTAACAGTTATAAACATTATCTATCCGACATATAGAAAAACAGTGAAATAAAACAAAACGATAATAAATATTTATAATTTATATAATATTTTATGATGTAATTGGAAATATCGATGTGTATCATACAAAGACAATGATAATTGTAAATTCCTTTTATGATCTGCGTTCGTCTTCCTTTGTTTTTACCTTTTTTTGGTTGGGTTTTGTAGGCTGCGGACGAAAGACGCATATCAAACTGAGGTCTGTTAAGAAATTGTAATTATTTGTTAATTATTACTTGAGAATAGAGTTCATTATTATTATAAATGTTGTAACTTTAATTCCTCTCTCAATAATCATTATCTGTGTTAATTATTTCTTTTCGCTGCAAGGAGCGCAGCCATTGATGATAGCGATTTGTATTGCATTTTTATCTGTATTTCTTACGAAAGTATCAAAGGTTTGCTTGATGAAAATTAGTCTAAATAGTGCACAATATAAAAGTAAAGTTTAATAAGCATTAATTCAAATACTTATCCCGTTAAAACGAAATTTGCTCTAACAGTAGAAAGTCTCTGTCAATTGTCTGCCGCCATCTTAACAATTATCTCAGCGGCAAATGCAAATTACGCAACTCTGCAGACATAAATGCCGAAGGTAATAAAAATGTGTAAAAATAAACGTGCACCGGCGGTCCCGAACTCATTTTAATGAAAATAATGCGAATCACATTGGTTCTTTAAAAGCAGTGCTCATAGCGCGAGCCATATAACAAACTTTTTATTGCTGATGTATGGAGCCGAAATTAATTACGCACGAGTTGCGAAGAATATTGTTTCAGGTAACATACGTCAGTGTTGTGCGCGGCTGATATTCGGTGGTTTTAATGATCATTCTGCTGAAGATAACTGTTTCCATCATAATCAATAGTCGTATAGAATCTGTTGTATGAACTGTGATTTAGTGACACACAACTTACAGACAACACTTTAACACAACGTCAACTTGAAGTTCTTTAGCAACTTGACCAAATCTTTAGCCGGGAGAAAAAATTATTTTTTAATTACTCACTGTAATGAAATAACATTACCATTTTCATTTACAAATTAGTTAAATACCAAACCGCTGAATAACACAGCGAACGCCACAACCGACTGCGACGAAGAAAGCACATTGTTATATATTTTTGTTTAATATCGTACAGGGTGATTCAGCTGCCCTTAGCGATGTTTTATGCAACCCACTATGTCGTATCTCCTTCAAAAACCGCACGCGATATTTTCATATTTTCTCACTCACTACGAGCAAGCTATTAGTCGTACAGAAAATAATGAATAGGACCTTTTTGTTGGAAATTTAATGTAGTTAAATATTGTGTAGGGATGCATTTTCACTAAATACGTAATTTCCGAGTTATTCAAGAAAAATATACAAAAGTGGCCTTCAAATGAACCCACTCCCCCACTCAGCCCCCCCCCCCCCCCCCCCCGCCCACCGATCACGATCTGTAACTACGTTGGTCATGGGTCTCCCTCCTACCACTGTACAAAAATGTGCGATTGTACGAATTATTTTCCAGCATTCGACTTTTTTTGTCTTCACTGGTTGGCCAACGGCTTAGTTGAGCACTTAAAAATTGTAAAACTGAGGTTTGTGTAAATTTTACCTAAAAGTTTTGATCCGTGCGCGGCTCTTATTCATGCCGTTTATTTCTTGTCATCTTGTCTTTACGGTTCTGTCGCCTAGTTTACTGGCTTGCCTGCCCGTGAGTGGCAGCAGCAGCGCTTATCGATAAGAGCACTGTCGTATTATCTTTTGAGCGACCGCTAGTATTACGGGATCGTCGTGTGTCGGCAGTCAGTCGGGACGCAGCCAGTGAGGTCCGGACATCCAGTACTCCCCGACCGCTGGCGACACACATACACTGTCCGACGGAAGGAGACTTGAGCGGGGACGGCCGTTGGTTGGTCGTTCGGTCCGTCGTGTCATCGGCCAACTTGTATTTGTTCTTCTGACTGCTTCTGACAAGGGAACCTCCCCATCGCACCCTCCTCAGATTTAGTTATAAGTTGGCACAGTGGATAGACCTTGAAAAACTGAACACAGATCAATCGAGAAAACAGGAAGAAGTTGTGTGCAACTATGAAAAAAATTAATAAAATATACAAACTGAGTAGTCCATGCGAAGATAGGCAACATCGAGGACACTGGCAGTCAAGGTGCGCCGTGGTCCCGTGGTTAGCGAGAGCAGCTACGGAACGATAAGTCCTAGGTTCAAGTATTCCTTCGAGTGAAAAGTTTAACTTTTTATTTTCAGTTTATGTGACAAACTCTTATGTTTTCATCGCTATTTTGGGAGTGATTATCACATCTACAAGAAAACCTAAATCGGGCAAGGTAGAAGAATCATTTTACCCATTCGCTAAGTGTACAAGTTAGGTGGTTTGACAACATATTCCTGTCATGTGACGCACATGCCGTCACCAGTGTCGTATAGAATATATCAGACGTGTTTTCCCGTGGAGGAATCGGTTGACCTATGACCTTGCGATCAAATGTTTTCGGTTCCCATTGGAGAGGCACGTACTTTCGTCTACTAATCGCACGGTTTTGCGGTGCGGTCGCAAAACACAGACACTAAACTTATTGCAATGAACCAACGGACAGATCATAACTTTGCGAAAATAAAGCAAGTAAAATTTTCAGCCGAGGGAAGACTTGAACCAAGGACCTCTCGCTCTACATCTACTCACGCTAACCACGGGACCACGGCGCTGCTGAGCTCGCATTCTCCTTGATGTTACCTATCTTGTATATGGACTACTCAGTTTGTATTTTTTACTAATTTTTTTCACGGTTCCACACAACTTCTTCCTGTTTTCTCGCTTGATCTGTGTTCAGTTTTTCAAGGCCTATCCACTGTGCCAACTTATAACTAAATCTGAGGGGGGTGCGATGGGGAGGTTCCCTTGTGAGCCCCTTCAATATCTTGCGGGACTTTGGTCGGTTCCTTCCTTGTGCAGAGATGTCGGGTGGGCAATGGGCCGGTGTTCCCTCTGCATGGTTGGGTCCGAGCCAGTCTCTAGGTCGGCGTGCGTCCAATGGGAGTCGGGACGGAGCAGCAGTGAAGTGCGGAAAGCCATGACTCACCCTATCTTTGCCGGCTCAGATGACTTGTGTATGAACGACCTTGGTTGGTCGTTCGGTCGGTCATCTCATCGGACGACGTGTATATGGTCGCCGACCGCTTCTGGTTCTCTGTGTGTGTCGACTTGTGATTCGTTCTTGTTGTTCCACAGTGACTGGTTTTAGTATTGTTCGATTTGTTTGTGGAAGTGTTTCGCGGAACTGTGTGTAGCTTGTGTGGTTTTGACTGAGGTTATTGTTCCCATGCCTGTTTTTAGATGCCGGCCAGAGTGGCCGAGCGGTTCTAGGCGCTACAGTCTGGAACCGCGCGACCGCTACGGTCGCAGGTTCGAATCCTGCCTCGGACTTGGATGTGTGTGATGTCCTTAGGTTAGTTAGTTCTAGGGGACTGATGACCTCAGCTGTTAAGTCCCGTAGTGTTCAGAGCCGTTTGAACCATTTTTGAATTTGTTTTTAGACGCCAGTTCCTGGAGGCGTAGTGCTGTTCGTTCTTGGCCGATATTCTCCATCGTTGTGCCGTTGGTCAGACGGAAGGGAATTGGTTAAATTGTTGGTCAGTCCTTGTGCCGCCCCTACTTTTGACAGCCATCCGATTACCTAACTCTTGGTTGCCAGTCTCACCTAAACTGTTGTTAAAGTTTCTTCCCTAGGTCGACCCTTGGAACACTTTTGAGCACCACTGTACTGTTGTTTGTGATTTTCTTTTGTCACACGTACTGTGCCAGGCCTTTAGCCGTGTATTAATTTTGTCTTTTCTATGGTCAGTATATGGCCTTCAGCCGAACCTTATGTGAAGTATTTTAAGATTAGGCCTTCAGCCGCGTTTTATTTAAAATTCTTGTTTGTTCTGTATTTAGGCCTTCAGCCGCTTTTGTTTTAAAATCTGTCTTTCAGTCGTAGTGTGTAAATTCCTGTCTGTAAGGTTTCTCTTTAATGATCTTAAAATCTTGAAATGCCCTTCAGCCGTACTGTGCAAATGCTTATTTGAGGTTTGTCTTTAATTATTTTGAATAATTGTTTGGGCCCTCAGCCGTCAAGATATATCAAGTTTTCTTAAGATTGTTTTCTGTTGTACTGTGTAAATGCTTGTCTTTAAAGGTTGCCTGTTATTATGTTGAAATATTATTGGGCTTTAAGCCGAAGAATTGATTTAAATTTTCCTTAATATGCCTTTTAGCCGAGATTTGTAAATGCTTGCCTTTTAAAGAATTTCCTTTGCTGATCTGAAATATTATTTGGGCCTTTAGCTGAGAAGATATTTTAATTTCACTTAAGTAAGGCCTTCAGCCGTTTCTCTAAATCCTTGTGTTTTTAAAAGGAGTTGTTGTTGTTGTTGTGATCTTCAGTCCTGAGACTGGTTTGAAGCAGCTCTCCATGCTACTCTATCCTGTGCAAGCTTCTTCATCTCCCAGTACCTACTGCAGCCTACATCCTTCTGAATCTGCTTAGTGTATTCATCTCTTGGTCTCCCTCTACGATTTTTACCCTCCACGCTGCCCTCCAATACTAAATTGGTGATCCCTTGATGCTCAGAACATGTCCTACCAACCGATCCCTTCTTCTGGTCAAGTTGTGCCACAAACTTCTCTTCTCCCCAATCCTATTCAATACTTCTTCATTAGTTATGTGATCTACCCATCTAATCTTCAGCATTCTTCTGTAGCACCACATTTCGAAAGCTTCTATTCTCTTCTTGTCCAAACTATTTATCGTCCATGTTTCACTTCCATACATGGCTACACTCCATACAAATACTTTCAGAAACGACTTCCTGACACTTTAATCTATACTCGATGTTAACAAATTTCTCTTCTTCAGAAACGCTTTTCTTGCCATTGCCAATCTACATTTTATATTCTCTCTACTTCGACCATCATCAGTTATTTTGCTTCCCAAATAGCAAAACTCCTTTACTACTTTAAGTGTCTCATTTCCTAATCTAATTCCCTCAGCATCACCCGACTTAATTCCACTACATTCCATTACCCTCGTTTTGCTTTTGTTGATATTCAACTTATATCCTCCCTTCAAAATACCATCCATTCCGTTCAACTGCTCTTCCAAGTCCTTTGCTGTCTCTGACAGAATTACAATGTCATCGGCAAATCTCAAAGTTTTTATTTCTTCTCCATGGATTTTAATACCTACTCCGAATTTTTCTTTTGTTTCCTTTACTGCTTGCTCAATATACAGATTGAATAATATCGGGGAGAGGCTACAACCCTGTCTTACTCCCTTCCCCACCGCTGCTTCCCTTTCATGTCCCTCGACTCTTATAACTGCCATCTGGTTTCTGTACAAATTGTAAATAGCCTTTCGCTCCGTGTATTTTACCCCTGCCACCTTTAGAATTTGAAAGAGAGTATTCCAGTCAACATTGTCAAAAGCTTTCTCTAAGTCTACAAATGCTAGAAACGTAGGTTTGCCTTTCCTTAATCTTTCTTCTAAGATAAGTCGTAAGGTCAGTATTGCCTCACGTGTTCCAGTATTTAATTATTTAAACCTTATTACTGAGAAGTTACTTGGGCCCTCAGCCGTGAATTGATCCTTGTTGTTTTAAAGAGAAAACTGCACATTAGTTTTCGAGGAATAAAGTTGTGTGTTCTTCTGTAACTAACAGTAACTGATCTTGGCCCCTTTCCACAACCTGATCCGTTCTGTCCTGCGAAACCATCTTTCAAGTTTCGCGAATCTTAACAGAATAAACAAAAGCATAAAATAAACAATTACGTCATTGTATTCGTCAGGCCTTCTGACTGCGAAACTACTGTGCTTAAAAGTACCGAGTTTGGATCGATCGTCAACATAATTAGTTATAGCGTAACGTTCACAAAAGTCGCTTTTCTTTCCTTGCCTTTACGGGCACGTTTAAATTAATAATGTTAACGAAACAGCTAACTACGCTGGTGGCATAACAGCCCACTCAATGGAAACCAAAAATGTCGAATATCGGAAGTCGTTCGTGTAGTCGGAAATTTTTGTACAGCGGTAGGAGCGATTGGCACAAACAACATACCGTACTACAAATCCTGACTGGAGAGGGGTAAGCGTGGCGTGGAATTGCGTTTGAAGGTCACTTTTGTACGCTTTCCTTGAATAGTTCGGAAACCGTGGCCTCCATCGAAAACCTAGTACAAAATTTAAGTACATTAAATTTGCTATTAAAAGGTCCTGTTCATCTTTTATGTAGACGTAATAGTTTAAGAAAATCTCGTGCATGGTTTTTCAAGGACAGATATAATACCGCGGGTTCCCATAAAGCAACATCGGCAGGGGCAATAAACCTGTCTATAAGGAGAAAGAATATATGGTTTAAATGTCCTGCTATCGTAGTTAAAACGAACTGCGAGAAAGAAAACAAAACCGCACATCTTCAGAGCACAACATTTCCTTTCTCGCAGTCGGATCTCATTTCCTTTCTCGCAGTCGGATTTAACAGAAAACCTGTAGAATTTCGTTTAAGAAAATATATAGTTTAACGTTTAATTAGAGTATTATATAAACATTTGAAGTAAATCTGTGGAGAACTTTTTGAGGCTTTCGGTAACAACGTTGAATTAGAGTATTATATAAACATTTGAAGTAAATCTGTGGAGAACTTTTTGAGGCTTTCGGTAACAACGTTGAACAACAACTTGTCTTCGTAGAGTAGCCTACACTGACACAATCACAAGACCAAAATATGAAGATGACTACTGTATGATTGAAACCGGGTGTAATGTGAAATGTTCTTGTGACTGTCAATCTTTACAGATAAAAGACAATGTCCTGACTAAGTGACTTACTGACTCACCAATGCCCAGTTCAAACCGCTATGGGTAGAAACATGAAATTTGGATGTTGGGTGGATCTTATACTGTAGGCGTCGTTTAAGAAAGGATTTCTCGGTAGAAACATGAAATTTGGATGTTGGGTGGATCTTATACTGTAGGCGTCGTTTAAGAAAGGATTTCTCGAAATACCAAACCTAAGGCGGTGAAATAGCGGATGACTTTTTTTTTTTTTTTTAAAAAAAAATCTACAAAATTGGTATTTGGTTTCTCGGTCAGAAGTGAAGAAATACGTGTTTCAGAATTTTTGGAAATTTAACCCTATGGGGGTAAAATATTGGGTGAAAGTTTTTTTTCATAAGGGGGTGAAATAGGGAATGAGATATTTTATATTTTTAAAAGTAAATCAATGAAAATTTAAATAAGGCTTCTCCGTTAGAAATAAAAAATACTTGTTTCACTGTATTTCGAAATTCAACCCTTTTGAGGGTGAAATGGGGGATGAAAATTTTGTGGAAACATTTCACAGTGAAAGCATTTTTGAAGCTAAATCTATAAAAATTAGTATTTCGCTTCTTTGTTAAAAATAAAACATACGGTTGTCAATGTTTTTGGAAATTAAATCCCTACGAGGATGAAAAGTTTTATGAAAATATTTGCTTGTGAAAGCATTTTTAAAGCTAAGCATTTGAAAACTGATGTTTGGCTTCTCGGTTGGAGAAGAAAAAAAATACGTGTTTTATTGCTTTTGGGAATTGGCTCTGAGCACTATGGGACTTAACTTCTGAGATCATCAGTCCCCTAGAACTTAAAGCTACGTAACCCTAACTAACCTAAGAACATCACACACATCCATGCCCGAGGCAGGATTCGAACCTGCGACCGAAGCGGTCGAACGTGCGGTCGTAGCGGTCGCGCGGTTCCAGACTGACGCGCCTAGAACCGCTCGGCCACTCCGGCCAGCGCTTTGGGAATTGAAGCCCTGTTGTTGTTGTGGTCTTCAGTCCTGAGGCTGGTTTGAAGCAGCTCTCCATGCTACTCTATCCTGTGCAAGCTTCTTCATCTCCCAGTACCTACTGCAACCTACATTTTTCTGAATCTGCTTAGTGTATTCATCTCTTGGTCTCCATTTTTACCCTCCACGCTGCCCTCCAATACGAAACTGGTGATCCCTTGATGCCTCAGAACATCTCCTACCAACCGATCCCTTCTTCTAGTCAAGCTGTGCCACAAACTCCTCTTCTCCCCAATTTTATTCAGTACCTCCTCATTAGTTATGTGATTAACCCATCTGATCTTCAGCATTCTTCTGTAGCACCACATTTCGAAAGCTTCTATTCTCTTCTTGTCCAAACTATTTATCGTCGATGTTTCACTTCCATACATGGCTACAATCCATACAAATACTTTCAGAAACGACTTCCTTACACTTAAATCTATACTCGATGTTAACAAATTTCTCTTCTTCAGAAACACTTTCCTTACCATTGCCAGTCTACATTTTATATCCCCTCTACTTCGACCATCATCAGATATTTTGCTCCCCAGATAGCAAAACTCAGCTACTATTTTAAGTGTCTCATTTCCTAATCTAATTCCCTCAGCATCACCCGACTTAATTCGATTACATTCCATTATCCTCGTTTTGCTTTTGTTGATGTTCATCTTATATCCTCCTTTCAAGACACTGCTCTTCCAAGTCTTTTGCTGTCTCTGACAGAATTACACTCCTGGAAATTGAAATAAGAACACCGTGAATTCATTGTCCCAGGAAGGGGAAACTTTATTGACACATTCCTGGGGTCAGATACATCACATGATCACACTGACAGAACCACAGGCACATAGACACAGGCAACAGAGCATGCACAATGTCGGCACTAGTACAGTGTATATCCACCTTTCGCAGCAATGCAGGCTGCTATTCTCCCATGGAGACGATCGTAGAGATGCTGGATGTAGTCCTGTGGAACGGCTTGCCATGCCATTTCCACCTGGCGCCTCAGTTGGACCAGCGTTCGTGCTGGACGTGCAGACCCCGTGAGACGACGCTTCATCCAGTCCCAAACATGCTCAATGGGGGACAGATCCGGAGATCTTGCTGGCCAGGGTAGTTGACTTACACTTTCTAGAGCACGTTGGGTGGCACGGGATACATGCGGACGTGCATTGTCCTGTTGGAACAGCAAGTTCCCTTGCCGGTCTAGGAATGGTAGAACGATGGGTCCGATGACGGTTTGGATGTACCGTGCACTATTCAGTGTCCCCTCGACGATCACCAGTGGTGTACGGCCAGTGTAGGAGATCGCTCCCCACACCATGATGCCGGGTGTTGGCCCTGTGTGCCTCGGTCGTATGCAGTCCTGATTGTGGCGCTCACCTGCACGGCGCCAAACACGCATACGACCATCATTGGCACCAAGGCAGAAGCGACTCTCATCGCTGAAGACGACACGTCTCCATTCGTCCCTCCATTCACGCCTGTCGCGACACCACTGCAGGCGGGCTGCACGATGTTGGGGCGTGAGCGGAAGACGGCCTAACGGTGTGCGGGACCGTAGCCCAGCTTCATGGAGACGGTTGCGAATGGTCCTCGCCGATACCCCAGGAGCAACAGTGTCCCTAATTTGCTGGGAAGTGGCGGTGCGGTCCCCTACGGCACTGCGTAGGATCCTACGGTCTTGGCGTGCATCCGTGCGTCGCTGCGGTCCGGTCCCAGGTCGACGGGCACGTGCACCTTCCGCCGACCAATGGCGACAACATCGATGTACTGTGGAGACCTCACGCCCCACGTGTTGAGCAATTCGGCGGTACGTCCACCCGGCCTCCCGCATGCCCACTATACGCCCTCGCTCAAAGTCCGTCAACTGCACATACGGTTCACGTCCACGCTGTCGCGGCATGCTACCAGTGTTAAAGACTGCGATGGAGCTCCGTATGCCACGGCAAACTGGCTGACACTGACGGCGGCGGTCCACAAATGCTGCGCAGCTAGCGCCATTCGACGGCCAACACCGCGGTTCCTGGTGTGTCCGCTGTGCCGTGCGTGTGATCATTGCTTGTACAGCCCTCTCGCAGTGTCCGGAGCAAGTATGGTGGGTCTGACACACCGGTGTCAATGTGTTCTTTTTTCCATTTCCAGGAGTGTACAACGTCATCGGCAAACCTCAAAGTTTTTATTTCTTCTCCATGGATTTTAATACCTACTCCGAATTTTTCTTTTTTTTCCCTTTACTGCTTGCTCAATATAGAATATACCACCATCGGTACTTGACTTCTCTATCGGAAATTAAAAGAAAAAAAATTTCGTGTTTCAGTGTTTCTGGAAATTCTACTCCTAAGGGCATGAAAATTTTTAAGAAAATATTTCGTTACATTAGGAATTCCTTTCTTGGTTAGATACAAAGAAACATTTGTTAGGGGATGACAGTTGCTATGGAAACGTCTCCACGAGAACGCAAAAGGCATGATTAACAAAAAGTTTGAACTCCAGCTACATGAATCGGTTTTCGGATAGAAGTGTATTAGGAAAAGACCGTGCTTACATGGCCTTAATCAGTGTGAAAAGCTTAGAAGATGTTGCAGTTAGTGAACAACATAAAAATTCGATTGAAGAAAAACAAAAAATCTGTACACGCCATACAGTCTACGCGAGCGAAACAGCGGGCGCTAAGCTAGTAACTGAATAAAGGAACTATGTAAGTCAGTCATGATCTATGAAAACTATTTTTCCGTTAGTTGGTTTTACTTACTTTCTCCGCGTGTACTACCAGGATACGCAATGTAGTACAACCTTCACATTTAAAATAACACATTTCTCCATGTCACGGTAGTTAACTGCTGCATTGCAGCGGCATGTCCTGCATGCAAAAATAACATATCGAAGGCTATAGTGTAATCATGATGTGCAGAAGTACTCAATATTGCAAGCTAATACGAGCCGGTCGTGCATAAACTCATTACATTCTGCTTTGAGAACGTGTTATATCGTGACTGCGGGCTCTTTACTTAGCGCAGGACCCCTAATCATTATCCAGCATTTTGTGCGTTGTTGAAACGTGATTTTTTTAATCGACTGAGTTTACTATTTCAGGTTAAGTGCATTTCCCACATGATGGTTACAAGTCAAATGCGAGGGTACTTCAGAAAGTACGAGTAACTTAGGCACTATTATGGCAGGCCTAGTACCTTTTATCGAATGCTGCACCACACTTCATAGTGACACAGATACAAGGCACTATTTTGCAACATAGTTACCTTGTCTCTGTAAACAGCCGTCGGAGCGTTTTACCAGTTGTTGAATTCCTCGACGATAGAAATCCGCTCCTTGGTCACGGAGCCATTCGAAAACTGCTGCGTGAATGTCTTCATCGTTGGAAAATCTCCCCCCCCCCCCCCCTACTCCCCGCCCAGGTGTTCTTTCAATTTGGCGAAGTGAGTGAAATCGCGTAGTGCAAAAGCTCCACATCTCGTGAACAGTATCAGCCACGTCAGTCGGACCTCGGACAAATTGTTGGCTCCATTTTACTACTGCTGGACGCAACGTTTCACATGGTTCATATAACGAGCTCCTCGTCCAGGCCGTGAGGGCCCAAGGGATGTCTACCGGCCGCCGTGTCATCCTCTGTCTTGCGGATGCTGTACGGAGGGGCATGTGGTCGTCAAATCGCACTCCCAGCCGTTTTACCGACTTTCCAGAACGTGGAGCCAGATACTCGGGCAAACAGCTCCTCAGTTGACATCACGAGGCTGTGTGCACACCGCATCAGACATACTAGAGAGGAAAATTTGTTCGCAATATCGATCAATTTGGTTCATATACAGCCAAAATATGACGATGAATCTCTGTACAATTTAGACGTTTTTCGTACCGTCACGCGTACTTCAACTTTCTAGTCAGTTTCCAATGGTAGTTCCTTTATCCGTATTGCAGCAGAACTGTGTCTACAGCAAATGGCTCTGAGCACTATGGGACTTAAGATCTATGGTCATCAGTCCCCTAGAACGTAGAACTACTTAAACCTAACTAACCTAAGGACATCACAAAACACCCAGTCATCACGAGACAGAGAAAATCCCTGACCCCGCCGGGAATCGAACCCGGGAACCCGGGTGTGGGAAGCGAGAACGCTACCGCACGACCACGAGCTGCAGACTGTCTACAGCAAATCCAGAACATATACGAGTACTCTCTCTTGACAATGGGCCACTCTTGTTACGCAGTGGTCTTAGCGACTTATTTTCGGCATGTGTAACTTGCTTTCTTATGTCCCTACCATCGAAACACTGTAGCAAAGCAACAATACTTTCCCCAACCTGCAAACGAAATATGTTGAAATAGGCACACATTCAAGCAGACTTAGTAACTACGACCTTTAATCAGAAATGTCATCATTTCATTAGTGTCATCTAATTTATCTTTTAGATATCATGAAACTGTCAGGAAAAAGGAACACTTTTCATTATTATGCGCCAACGCAGTCAATATTAATGGAAAGAAATTTCTTCTGAAGCCAAGATCAACAACTACTATTTATTTCACGATGACCACTTACGACAAAAGCGTCCCGTCGTCTTATTATCTGCATGGAGAATTTTATAATGCTGCAAGATAACAACCATCAACTTTTTTTTCCTTTATTGAATTTGGATTCCCCCCGAAGGGAGCGGGCTGGCAGCAGCTTAGTTTGCTGCTCTGCAGCCTACAGACTTTTTAAAACATAAGAAGAAGATAAGGAACAATAAAAGCAGGCGAGAAAACGGCGACTTAAATTATAAAACGGCGGAAAATTGTGGAAAGTTAAAACATAAAACAAAGACGCACAACACTGAACACTCACTGGAAATACTGCACTAAAAAGTCGGCTCGAATACGACACACCACAGCCAAGGGCAGATGGCAGGGAGGGGGAGGGGGACCTGGACAAATGAGAGGAAAAAAAGGGGAAAGGAGAGGAAAAACAAGGGGGGGGGGGAACCGATGGAGGGAGAGGACTCATAAGAGGGGCAGGGCAGACAAGAGAGGGAATGGGGAAAGGCAGAGGAGGGAAATGCAAAAGGACTTGGGGGGAGAGAAGGGAGGGAGAGAGAGGGAAAGTGGGGAAAAAACAGGATGGAAGGCGGCGGGGGGGGGGGGGGGGGAGAGGGAGCCCAGGAAGAGCACAGAGGAAGGGAGGGGGATCAGAGTTGATAGGAGGGATAAATGGAGGGAGAGAGGGCATCATCTGGGAGGGGGAGTCGAAAGAAGCCACCTTGGGAACGGATATGAAGGGTGTAGAGATGGAGGGTAGGGGGAACACAACGGTGAAGGCGCGGCAGATGGTGGTGGTTGGAGAGGAGAGGAGAAGAGAGGAGCAACCAGGGGATGAGGAAGATCAAGGCGGCGGGAGGTGTTAGAGTATGTGGATATGTTCAAGGAATAGGAGCAGATGGGGGAAAGGAATCAGATCGTAGAGGATCCGTGTGGGGGACGGGAGGCATATAAGGAAGGGGAGGCGGAGTGCATGGCGCTCGAGAATCTGGTGGTACTTATAGAAGTTGTGAGGGGGCGGCGGTTATCCAGGTGGGACTGGCATAACGGAGGATGGGACGGACTAAGGAAACTATCAGCTTGTTGTTCAGAAATTTCAAGTGCATACATATGAATCACATATTGGGAACACTTCCCACTCGTAATTCAGCGTCAGTAGATCGTTTTGTCAGTAATAAGAAGACTAAAATATATGATATATATATAGCGGCAGCACATTCCCTGAAGTGACATAAGTGTAAAATCTCACATTGTAAAACGATATCAAGGTAGGTACTGAACGCACATGCAGCTCAGGTCGGAGGGTGTACTTGCAGAAACTGTCAATAGGTGACACTAGTAAACCTACACATCGTTTAACTTATACGCAACATATTAAGAAATTTATTGGTATCAACGTGTAATATAAACGATGGGAAATCCTATTTCGGATCTAATATGAAACAACACAATATTATTAAGGAGTTACTGACAGTTTAGTATAATACTCTAATTACGCTGACTGACAAGAAAGAGATAACACCAACAGTTACAAGCGTACCTAGTCCAAAGAATTTAAAATATCAGCTGTAACTTATTTTCTAAAAATTGATTAGAACAGTATTTGTGAGCAGAAGAACGAATATGATAATTTTTCCATCAACAGTTAGGGGCAGCTTCATATGTATCCGCTTTAAATTTCTGATGGTATAATTTATTTTAATATATACTACCCAAATTCTGGAAAAAAGTTCTTTTATAGTGTTACAAAATTTGCCTTGTAACGTCATGTATCATTTGTTACGTTTGTAGACCAGAAGATGACAGAAAGCTTCTGTCGAAACCCGTCATCGCGAAATAAATAATATTAGCGATCTATTGGCTTCAGAAGAAATTTTTTTCCATTAAATCGACAGGTCGCTCCTGTCACACAGACATGTCTAACAAGCAGTCAATATTGCCAAAAATTAAAAAGAATTTCTTTTTATTCATAGTCATTCAGTACACTGCATGTTATCTTCATAGGGAACTAAGATGCTGTTCACCATTCAACGGAAAAGTTACAGCAGAAATACTGAAAAGAAAAAAAAAAGAGTGTTCTTCTGTTACACGTCTACATATTCCACCTGCGCGACCATGTATGGTTCGGCACACTTCAAACATATGCTGAACTTCCAAACAGCTGCATATGTAACATGTAATGTATCTTTCATTAACATGTGAATGGGATTGAAACGCGAGAAAGGCGTTCATGTTAATTTGATGGTGAAAGAAGATGAATATGAATGAATATACAATTATGTCGACCCGTTTCTTCGTTGAAAGTGTAGTATTTTAATCTCACACGCATGAGCCTACCAAACTAAAGCAGACAAGAAGGGATATTTCAATACCATCAGTATTGAATGCATCGAGACAAACTCACGTTCAGACAAGTTCAGTTGCCACATGAAATGTGCCACTGATGAGAATCATTTTATCAATTACTGTGAAAACAAAGTAAATGTTTCACTTATCAATGTTGTCTACGCTGAAGCGCCAAAGAAACTGGTATGGCTTGCATATTCAATTACAGAGATCTGTAAACAGGCAGAATTTGGCGCTGCGGTCGGCAACGCCTATATAAGACAACAAGTATTGGGCGCAGTTGTAAGATCGGTTACTGCTGCTACAATGGCAGGTTATCAAGATTTAAGTGAGTTTGAACGTGGTGTTGTGGTCGGCGCACGAGCGATGGGACACAGCATCACCGAGGTAGCGATGAAGTGGGGATTTTCCCGAACGATCATTTCACAAGTGTACCTTGAATATCAGAAATCCAGTAACACATCAAAT
Organism: Schistocerca americana; assembly: GCF_021461395.2. Classification (NCBI taxonomy): domain Eukaryota; kingdom Metazoa; phylum Arthropoda; class Insecta; order Orthoptera; family Acrididae; genus Schistocerca; species Schistocerca americana. The sequence continues at coordinate 977,783,268 of NC_060120.1, read as the reverse complement.
CTCCGCCATCGCTCCGGCCGGAAAAAGATCCTGCAAGAACGGGACCTACGACGACTGAAGAGAATCGTTCAACGTGACAGAAGTGCAACCCTTCCGCAAATTGCTGCAGATTTCAATGCTGGGACATCAGAAAGTGTCAGCGTGCGAACCATTCAACGAAACATCAGCGATATGGGCTTTCGGAACCGAACACCCACTTGTGTAGACTTGATGACTGCACGAAGCAAAGCTTTACGCCTCGCCTGGGCCTGTCAACACCGACATTGGACTGCTGATGACTGGAAACATGTTGCCTGGTCGGACGAGTCTCATTTCAAATTGTATCGAGCGGATGGACGTGTACGGGTACAGAGACAATCTCATGACTCCATGGACCCTGGATGTCAGCAGATGACTGTTCAACTCGGTGGGGGCTCTGTAATGATGTGGAGCGTGTGCAGTTGGAGTGATATGGGACCTGCGACACGTCTAGACAAGACACTGACAGGTAACACGTGCGAAGGCATCCTGTCTGATCACCTGCATCCGTTCATTTCCATTGTGCATTCCGACGGACTTGGGCGATTCCAGCAGGACAATGCTACACTCCACAAGTCCAGGATTGCTACAGAGTGGCTCCAGGAACACTCTTCTGAGTTTAAACACTTCTGCTGGCCACCAAATTCCCCAGACATGAACAGTATTGAGCATATCTGGAATGCCGTGCAATAGGTGCTATTTAGGACAGATCTCCACCCTCTCGTACTCTTACGGAATTATGAACAGCTCTGCAGGATTCACGTTGTCAGTTCCCTCCAGAGATTAGTTGAATCCATGCCACGTCGTGTGGCGGCACTTCTGAGTACTCGCGGGGGCCCTACACGATATTAGGCAGGTGTACGAGTTTCCTTGGCTCTTCATTGTATTTCAGAACCACTACGTCGAAGAAAGGAAGTCTGTACAGATGATGGCTCAGTTGGAGTCCACCTGGCGCGAGGGTGGAACAAATAACAATACAGAAAAGAAGAACTACTAACTGCGGTAAAAGAAGACACATCTGGTTGTACAGCATGGTTGACGTTTTCATTAGTCTGCATGACCGACGTACATTGTAGAGAAAATATCGTGCACATAAAGGGAACCATCACACTGGCTCAACATATGGAAATATATCTGACGTCTTAAAAACGGCAATAATAATTTTATTTTATTTTCAATAAATCGTACATAAGGGGCGATCAAAAAGTTTCCGTTCGAAAACCGTACAGTCCAGAATCGGTATGCCAATCAGCCAAAATTTCCGCGAGCACTGAGGCAATCATCCCATCGACGCACCAGCTTGAGGATACCCTCTTGCTGAAACAGCGCCGCGCGGGGTAGCCGTGCGGTCTAGGGGGGCCTTGCCACGGTTCGCATGAGTGTGTGTGTTGCCCTTAGCGTAAGTCAGTTTAAGTTAGTTTAAGTAGTGCGTAAGCCTAGGGACCGATGACCTCAGCAGTTTGGTCCCATTGTCCTTACCACAAATTTCCAAATTTGCTAAAACTGCGTATCCTGCTGTACGAAGAAGTCCTTAGCTGCCTGCTGCACATCCTCGACTGACTGTAATCGTCGGTCCTTTTTCCAGAGGCTGAAGACGTGATAACCGCATGCGGACAGATTAAGATTTCAGGGCGGGTCCTGGAGCGTGCCGCGCGGGATTAGCCGAGCGGTCTAGGGCGCTGCAGTCGTGGACTGTGCGGCTGGTTCCGGCGGAGGTTCGAGCCCTCCCTCGGGCATGGGTGTGTGTGTTTGTCCTTAGGATAATTTAGGTTAAGTAGTGCGTAAGCTTAGGGACTCATGACCTTAGCAGTTAAGTCCCATAAGATTTCACACACATTTCTATTTTCTTTCTTGGAGTGTCTCCCACTTGAATTGGTGTACTTTTGCGTTACGACCATTGCGATAAGGGGACGTGTGTTGTGTACACTCATCGGAGTCGTGCTACGTTAGATATACGCTGCAGCAACGCCCTCAAACGGAATATTTCTGATCAACCCTTATAATTATTGACCGAATTTAAACATTTAAAATGCCGTCGTAATCTCTTCATTAAGAGGTACAACCCTCCCTTGAAGATTTAACACTATAAGTCAAATATTAAAGTTAGAAGGTGTGTATATGTATTGAGGTGGAGTACTCCACAGCGTGTAAATAACCTATTACCCAATCATCCAGCGTCTGACAATGAGAGTCCTATTGATTTTCAAGAAGCTTTAAGCATAATTTCAAAGATTTTCTGTAATTTCTTCTCCTCTACAGCCGCACAAAGAACCATTTTCGTTTTGAATTCCTCATTGGTGTTGGATGAACAATCGAAAACTAATAAAACTAACATAATTACTATTCTGCCCCTTATACCATAAAGGTATTACATGTTTAACATTAAATATTTAACTCGTCAGTACATTCGTGTGGCGATCTGACGTCTGAAGCTGTTGTACTCTTGGGAGTTCGAATCCTTAAAGAGTGAGGGGTAGGGGTTAATGGTCTAATTCGAATCACGCTGTTAGGACGTCAGAAATACCAACAAACAGAACAGGCATGACGCCTCAAATGTCACCTATTATACAGGGTTTCACGTGCGACGTAAGACCCGTCTCAGGTGTTTTGCAGATATTTAAACCAGCGTACGCGGTGACCACCGCATGACGTTCCAGGCAATTGCTCGGACTCGTGGCAAATTGCTACTTGGGAGCGCTGAGAGGATGGTTGTAAAAAATCGAACGAAATCACCTGAAGGCGTCACTCGTGAGCTGCAAACTGCTCTCCGCAGTCCAGCTACCACGATGACTGTGCGTAGGGAGTTAAAAATAATGAGGTACAATACTCGAGCAATCCTCATAAGCCACGTATTTTTGCAGTCAGTGCTGAACGACGTTTGAAGTGGGGTGAAGAGCGACGCCACTTGTCAGTGGATAACTGAAAACAAGTGATTTGGAGTGACGAATCACGCTACACACTGTGGCAATCCGGTAGAAGGATCAGTGTTTGGCAAATGCCTGGAGTACGTCTTCTGCAATCATGTGTGGCGCCAACAGAGAAGTAAGGAGGAAGTGGCGTTACGGTATGGAGATGTTTTTCGTGGTTAGGGTGTGGCCTCCTTACTACTCTTAAGAGGAAAGGGGGAAGATATGAACACAGTTACAGCTTTGTGTACTGAGCACAGTAGCGGAACCGTTCGGAGACGACGCTTGTATCAGCGTGACAATGCACCCTGTCATAAAGCAGTATGTGTGTGGTTTGTGGACAGAAACATTCCTCAAATGAGCTGACCTGCCCAGTTCCAGGCATGAATCCAATGGAACACCTCTGGGATGAATTAGAACGACTTCGCTCCAGACCCCAGTGTCCAACTTCACTGTCTTCTATGGTTTCGGCTCTTGAGGAAAAATTGGCTGCCATTCGTCCACAGAAATTCAGACATTGAAAGTGTCCCCAGCATAGTTCAAACAGTCACAAAGGCAAAGTGTGGACACAGCCCATATTAAAATCCACTAATAACTATCCAAATGCTTTAGGTCAGATAATGTATATCTACATCTACATCTACAACGACGGAACATGCTGTGACTGATGGTATCAGTCTCATGTTGAGGCAATAACGCCCATTCTTCCTGCAGACCTGCTCACAGTCTTCTACATCTACATCTACATCCATACTCCGCAAGCCACTTGACGGTGTGTGGCAGATGGTACCTTCAGTTCCTCTATCAGTTCTCCCTTCTATTCCAGTCTCATATTGTTCGTGGAAAGAAAGATTGTCGGTATGCCTCTGTGTGGGCTCTAATCTCTATGATTTTATCCTCATGGTCCCTTCGCGAGATATACGTAGGAGGGAGCAATATACTGCTTGACTCCTCGGTGAAGGTATGTTCTCGAAACTTCAACAAAAGCCCGTACCGAGCTACTAAGCGTCTCTCTTGCAGAGTCTTGCACTGGAGTTTGTTATCATCTCCGTAACGCTTTCGCGATTACTAATTGATCCTGTAACGAAGCGCGCTGCTCTCCGTTGGCTCTTCTCCATCTCTTCTATCAACCCTATCCGGTACGGATCCCACACTGGTGAGCAATATTCAAGCAGTGGGCGAACAAGTGTTCTGTAACCTACTTCCTTAGTTTTCGGATTGCATTTCCTTAGGATTCTTCCAATGAATCTCAGTCTGGCATCTGCTTTACCGAAATCAACTTTATATGATCATTCCATTTTAAATCAGTCCTAATTCCTACTCCCACATAATTTATGGAATTAACTGCTTCCAGTTGCTGACCTGCTATATTGTAGCTAAATGATAAAGGATCTTTCTTTCTATGTATCAGCAGCACATTACACTTGTCTACATTGAGATTCAATTGCCATTTCCTGCACCATGCGTCAATTCGTTGCAGATCCTCCTGCATTTCAGTACAATTTTCCATCGTTACAACCTGTCGATATACCACAGCATTATCCGCAAAAAGCCTCAGTGAACTTCCGATGTTATCCACAAGGTCATTTATGTATATTGTGAATAGCACCGGTCCTACGACACTCCCCTGCGGCACACCTGAAATCACTCTTACTTCGGAAGACTTCTCTCCATTGAGAATGACATGCTGTGTTCTGTTATCTAGGAACTCTTCAATCCAATCACACAATTGGTCTGATAGTCCATATGCTCTTACTTTGTTCATTAAATGACTGTGGGGTACTGTATCGAACGCCTTGCGGAAGCCAAGAAACACGGCATCTACCTGGGAACCCGTGTCTATGGCCCTCTGAGTCTCATGGACGAATAGCGCGTGGTTGGTTTCACACGATCGTCTTTTTCGAAACCTCCGACAATCAACTTTATATGATCATTCCATTTTAAATCAGTCCTAATTCCTACTCCCACATAATTTATGGAATTAACTGCTTCCAGTTGCTGACCTGCTATATTGTAGCTAAATGATAAAGGATCTTTCTTTCTATGTATCAGCAGCACATTACACTTGTCTACATTGAGATTCAATTGCCATTCCCTGCACCATGCGTCAATTCGTTGCAGATCCTCCTGCATTTCAGTACAATTTTCCATCGTTACAACCTCTCGATATACCACAGCATTATCCGCAAAAAGCCTCAGTGAACTTCCGATGTTATCCACAAGGTCATTTATGTATATTGTGAATAGCACCGGTCCTACGACACTCCCCTGCGGCACACCTGAAATCACTCTTACTTCGGAAGACTTCTCTCCATTGAGAATGACATGCTGTGTTCTGTTATCTAGGAACTCTTCAATCCAATCACACAATTGGTCTGATAGTCCATATGCTCTTACTTTGTTCATTAAATGACTGTGGGGTACTGTATCGAACGCCTTGCGGAAGCCAAGAAACACGGCATCTACCTGGGAACCCGTGTCTATGGCCCTCTGAGTCTCATGGACGAATAGCGCGAGGTTGGTTTCACACGATCGTCTTTTTCGAAACCTTATGCTAGTTCCTACAGAGTAGATTTCTAGTCTCCAGAAAAGTCATTATAGTCGAACATAATACGTGTTCCAAAATTCTACAACTGATCGACGTTAGAGATATAGGTCTACAGGGTGTTACAAAAAGGTACGGCCAAACTTTCAGGAAACATTCCTCACACACAATGAAAGAAAATATGTTATGTGGACATGTGTCCGGAAACGCTTACTTTCCATGTTAGAGCTCATTTTATTACCTCTCTTCAAATCACATTAATCATGGAATGGAAACACACAGCAACAGAACGTACCAGCGTGACCTCAAACACTTTGTTACAGGAAATGTTCAAAATGTCCTCCGTTAGCGAGGATATATGCATCCACCCTCCGTCGCATGGAATCCTTGATGCGCTGATGCAGCCCTGGAGAATGGCGTATTGTATCACAGCCGTCCACAATACAAGCACGAAGAGTCTCTACATTTGGTACCGGAGTTGCGTAGAAAAGAGCTTTCAAATGCCCCCATAAATGAAAGTCAAGAGGGTTGAGGTCAGGAGAGCGTGGAGGCCATGGAATTGGTCCGCCTCTACCAATCCATCGGTCACCGAATCTGTTGTTGAGAAGCGTACGAACACTTCGACTGAAATGTGCAGGATCTCCATTGTGCATGAACCTCATGTTGTGTCGTACTTGTAAAGGCACATGTTCTAGCAGCACAGGTAGAGTATCCCGTATGAAATCATGATAACGTGCTCCATTGAGCGTAGGTGGAAGAACAAACTAAAATTGGCTCTAACATGGAAATTAAGCGATTCCGGACACATGTCCACATAACATCTTTTCTTTATTTGTGTGTGAGGAATGTTTCCTGAAAGTTTGGCCGTACCTTTTTGTAACACCCTGTATATTTCGGGATGAATCTCTTCATTACGCACAAACTGTAATAACCAGTTGCAAGTAATGACATCCAGGAACAGTATTTGGATTGTTCGGCCGATGCATTAGCGTTACTCTGTACGGTTTCAGTTTGAGTTCGTGAACAACTCTGAGAGCAGTCTGAAGTGGTAAATGGGTCTACGAGTATCTCGAACTTCTTTTCAAGGCACCTCCTAACGTGTGTATTTTATTCTCGTCTAAAACTGAAACGCCACTTGCCGCACTATCCCAGCAACGGGCCGGAGCATCACGCAGTGGTCAGCGCCGGCCTACGGGAAGTACTAAAATGGTTCAAATGGCTCTGAGCACTATGCGACTTAACTTCTGAGGTCATCAGTCGCCTAGAACTTAGAACTACTTAAACCTAACTAACCTAAGGACATCACACACATCCATGCCCGAGGCAGGATTCGAACCTGCGACCGTAGCGATCGCTCGGTTCCAGACTGTAGCGCCTAGAACCGCACGGCCACTCCGACCGTCTACGGGAAGTACTGACTCCAGCGCAACGCCTCAGGCAGTGGTGGTGTAGTACACGAAACACGCTGCACTCTACGTCAAGTTTAATTTCCACTACGCTGCTCACGACCGATGTCGCTTTAGCGTTATCTCTCTACTGAATAATGGCAGGTGCGTCTATCTGTAGCTTCATCTCATTGCTGTGTACAACGAACCAGGGCGTACAGAACCGGAGGAGAGAGAGAGAGAGAGAGAGAGAGAGAGAGAGAGGCACAGAGAAAGAGCTAGCGCTGTCCGTGACACGACAGCGAGTGAAACCGCGGGCGTGACTTATTAATTCCAGCTGGAGGAAATGCTAATCGGCGGCATTAGCAACCAGCCAACGACACGAAGAGTTACTAGGGGGAAGGCCGAATCCGGGATGCAAGGTGGCGCGTCTCTTCGAGGAAACAAGCATTCTGCCTTACCACGAGAGGTCGTACCCTGCTGCACACCGATTTCGACGAATTTCAGCACACTAGGTGGGAGACACTTGAATGTCAACACGCTTCGGTTTGAAAAACACATCGAAGTCGAAGGGCATGGCGCTTCGGAACAGGTGAAATCGTTAAAATCCTCGAAATAATCGTCTTTTCTACGATACACTACGATCTTCAACCAGTTGTGAACATCAGACTTCATGTTTCAATCTCCTTTTCGGCCTACGCATTCTGCAACATCCCTAGGATTATGTCTCTTTATTTACTTCCATCATGCTGGTTGGCAAAAGGCAACAACCTCTTTACGCACAAAAAGGAAGAATGTATTGATTGTTGGTGTTAATAACGATCATCCTCCTTTACCTCCTCTGCATTACTGCAGATGACGTGTCACTGAGCACATCTGTTCTGTGCATGCAGTACACGCGAGGCGCCTAGTTGTTTCCACTGCACTGTGTGGAATACGAAGGTTCTGTTATAGTTCACTAACCTGCTGTCTTCAAGTTGATGTCCCCAGCGCAGAAAACAGCACGTAGGTCGTAGGCTCTGTATCTTGAGGCTGAAACTGACTTTTAGCGAGGTTCTGTTCTGAAATAATGTATCACTTCTTTGGGATGCCACTCGCGTATATTAATGTAGCCAAACCAGGAGACTACATGATCTTAATACAACACCTTCTGATACAGCAAAGTACATGATCAAACACAATGTTTACGAAAATGTATCTTTACACTATTTGTGGCACGTGTCTGTGCCTCATGACTACCGGAGTGAATCTTTTGATACTGAATACTGGCAAACACATCCTGCCACAGTCAACATGACTGTACATCTCGAGTGCCTAATCCAGAGTGACGAACAGGAACTTAAAGAAAAATTGGAAACACATCCTACGACAGACAACATGTCTGTTCTTTTCGACTGCCTAATCCCGAGTGACGAACAGCCCGAAACACTTCGCGCGCAATACCAGAAAAGGCGTGACCCGAACGCTTCCTAAGTGCTTCGTCTGCAATTTCGTCAGTCTTTTGTTTTTGATTTAAATTGTTTTTAAGAATTCTAAAATGACTGATTGATAGTCAGCTGTTAAGAGATATTTATATTAAAAAGTGAAGTCATTCCAATGAGTAGTTTAACTAATAATAATAACTATACTTCAACGTTTTGGCGCCCTTGCTGTGAACACAGCAGCCACTCACAGAGCAGTAGCATTATGCAGACGGTCTTCCTCACGAGAATGGTACCGAATCTAACATCTGTCACAGGTACCTCACACCACATTTCGTCATCTATATACTTCTAGCATCTCCACTGCTCTGGGAACAGCTTCTTGGAGCCTAATATGATGGCTGACTAAGCCAGAAATATTACGTCCTACGATTCATTAACATTACAAGACTGTCACATTTGCACAGAAGTTCGTTTTTATTTAAATGACGACCAGTTGCGGACTTTCGTAACCACTATCAAACCACCTAAATCACAGTTTCGATATGTCCCTTCTCTCTGGCACGAGAACGAGAATTGATCTTAATGCTAGAATGGCGAGCAAGGGGTGCATATAATTCATGATCTCCTCCAAAACTATACAAGAAGAATTTTGTTGGCGAGTCCGTAGCTGATAAAGAGTATTTGTTTTGGAAATACATGTTCCATAGGCAAGTACTCTACCATCTGAGCTACCCAAGCACGACTCACGACCCGCCCTCACAGCTTCAATTCTGCCAGTACCTCGTCTCCTACCTTTCAAACTTTACAGAAGCTCTTCTGCGAACATTGCAGAACTAGCACTCCTGGAAGAAAGGATATTGTAGAGACATGGCTTAGCCACAGCCTGGGGGATGCTTCCAGAATGAGATTTTCAATCTGCAGCGGAGTGTGCGCTGATATGAAGCTTCCTGACGGATTGAAACTGTGAGCCGGACTGAGACTCGAACTCGGGACGTTTTTCTTTCACGGGCAAGTGCTCTACCATCTGAGCCACCCAAGCACGACTCACGACCCGTCCTCACAGCTTCAATTCTGCCAGTACCTCGTCTCCTACCTTCAGACCTTCACAGAAGCTCTTCTGCGAACCTCGCAGAACTAGTACTCCTGGAAGAAACGATATTGCAGAGACATGGCTAAGCCCCAGCCTGGGGGATGTTTCCAGAATGACATTTTCGCTGTGCAGCGGAGGGTGCGCTGACATGAAACTTCCTGGCAGATTAAAACTGTGTGCCGGACCGAGACTTGAACTCGGGACCTTTCACCTTCTAGTTTCGGGGTCGCAGGCCCATTTCCAAGCAGTCACTGCTGTCACCAAGCAAATCGTCAGGCTGGGATCCTGCGTCACCAATGGTCACACACAGAATAACTTGTGAATGCGGCTGTTGTTATTTTGGAAGTGTCCACAGCATACTTATCATGAAGATTCTCCAAGAAAGGGCTACATTTGGTCACCGACAATGTTTAAATAAACACCCTGATTAATTATTTTCGTTGAGATCCGTAAGATATCGTTGGGCAGCGACCGCTGGACTTTCAGGAAGGAAGAACAGCGGTCACCAGCGAACAACCTGAATTTTATCGCAGATCAGTTTCAACTATAGAATAGGCATCACCAGTGCATAAAAGATCTAGTGTGGTCACATTTATATGAAGTTTAGGCGCAGCTTTAATGCGGGAATATATATAGCGATAATTATAAAAGATACAGCCCGGGCAAGCAAAGTAGTCGAAGTCTAATACAAAACTGAAAGCTTTACAGGCTTGTTTCACACTTCGACCACTTTGGCTCCAACGGCTGCATCTTTTGTAATGAGTGCTAATGGGTTAGTGCGTAAGTTCATAGCGTTTTTCCATAAGCTATATAGCGACAACAGATACACGTAACGGAGACTTTAATCATGAATAATATATTATCATTCCCTCTTTGCAGCAGTCGGCCAAAGCTGGAGTAACTTTCCGTTTGCGCGAGTGTAGAAATCACGTGGTTTTGAGGCGAAGAACTCTTCGAGCCACGTTCGGAGCGCATTTTCATCAGGAAGGGAAGTTCCTTGACGGTTCTTTGACACAGCAGAAGAGGTGGAAATCTGAGGGCGCAAAGTAGGTGAATGTGGTGGGTACGGAATGGAATGACAACCCAACCCAAGCCCTGTATGGTGTTTTAGAATTCAGGCGGGCGTTATCGTGGAATAGCATCACTTCACGCAGTTTTCTTCGTTGTTGTTTTTGGACTGTGTCTGCAAGGCGTCTCATTTGCTGGCAATAATGAGCCGTGAGTGGCTTATGTTCGTGCCATCTTATTTAACATCTTGTTTTTACCGTACGGCCGGCTTGTCATTTTAATTTCAATTACTGGTGTCACTGAATTGCTGTCTTGTCTGCCCATGAGCGGCAGCAGCAGCGCGTATTAATAAGTGCACTGTCGTACTATCTCTGGGCGACCGATAGTATTTCCGGGTCGTCGTGTGTCTGGCATCAGTTGTAGATCGGAGCTGGAGGTGATGGAACAAGGCAGAAGTGCAGTTGGGGACGGAGCCCCAGTGAGGTACGCACAGCCAGTACCAGCGGGGACGACCGTTGGTTGGTCGTTCGGTCGCTCGTCTCATCGACGGCGTGTATTTGGGTCGGTTCCTTCCTGTGCGGAGACGTCGCTTGTGTTCCCTCTGCATGGCTGGGTCCGAGCCAGTGTCTCCGGGACATCGTCCGTCCGAAGGAAGAAAGTCAGTTGGAGACGCACCAGTGGTGCAGTCTCGACGGAGCAGCAGTCGCGGACGGACCAGCAGTCCAGTCGGTCGGTTGGCGTTGAGCAGCAAGCAAGCCCCAGTCGCGCAGAGTCGGGCTGGAGCCGCTGGCGGCGTGCACGCGCGGTTGGAGTCTGAGGTGCTGCTTGCGAGTGCTACGAAGTTCGTCGCCCACCGATCTTGGACATGAAAGTTGAGTCCTCACTTAACTTACTGTCGAGCCTCAGCTCTTTACATTTCTTCGTTTGATCCTGGTTGTCGCTTTTGGGACATTCTCGCGAGGAACAACGTGTGTGTATTTAATTCGGTTAAGATTCCAGCCGTCTTCCTGTGGAATTTAACTTAATTTATTCCCTGTTATTGAAGTTCACCAACGGTATCTTCTGGCTTGTGGCTGTTGACGTTCCAGTTACCTGCCCTGGTCGTTGACGTAATTTTCGGCGGTGTATTTTCCTCGTCGTGTTGTTGCTGTCCAGTGCGGCATGTAGTTCGACGGCTGAGGTGTTGTTGGTCGTTGTGGGCGCCATACTCTGTGTGTCGTTGTATTGAAATCTTGTGGTCGTTTTGCTGGTTGCGTCGAGTGGAACTGATTTGGTTGATTGGTTGGTCGGCTGTCTGGCGGTTGGGTTGCCTTCTGATTAAGAGATTGTTGGTCAGGCTACCTGTCTCTCCTAAACGGGCATTAGTGTTACAATTCCAGGCCGACCCTTGGAACTTCTGAGTGCCGTTACGTGTCTGTTACATAGTAACTTACCTGTTTCAGTCTTAGTTATTTGGTTGATGTGTGGCCTTCAGCGAGTTTTATATATCCTGAATTAATGTTCTTGTCTTGCCCTTAAGGCATGAGCTCGTTGTTCTTATAGGGGCCTTCAGCCGAATTTTACATCAAATCTTTGAAGGCCTTAAGCCGTTAAATTATTGTGTTGATGTGTGGCCTTCATCCGAGTTTTAATATCTCTTAAATTAATGTTCTTGTCTTGCCCTTAAGGCATATGGTTGTGACGTTTTTGTATGGGGCCTCAAGCTGAATTTGCTTCAATTGTTTTAAGATTAGGCCTTCTGCCGTTAGATTGAAACACGTTTTATTGCTTAATATGCTGCCTCCAGCCGAGTTACATTAAAATTAAAGTGCTAAGGCCTTCGGCCTGTTTAGATCGAAGATTTAGAAAATATTTCTGGGTGACACCTCCAGAAGAACCTTCTTTGTCAATTTCATACTTAGGCCTTACGTCTTGGATTTTGAGTGTGGCCTTCAGCCGATCTAAGGTTAATCAAGGACGTCGATTAAAGTTTTGAGTATTTTGATTTCTTTTTGTAATATTGTGTGTTGATAATAACTTTTGTATGTTGAGTGCAACTGACAGAAACTCATTTTGGCCCCTTTCCACAACCTAACTCGCTTTGGCCGGCTAGCCCAGGCATTTCAAATAAATCTCAGCAGTGATGGTTACACTTCGGGGAGCAGTTCGTAGTACACCACACCGTCTCTGTTCCACCAGATGCAAAACATTATCTTCTGTAGATGTGCGCCGGTCTTTGCAAAGACAGTTGCTGCTTTGTTTGCGCACAACCATTTCTTTCTTTTCCTTATTTTGGCATAAAGACACAATTTCTCGCCATCAGTAGCGATACAAGATAATAAAGGTCTGTTCGGTACACGAGGCAATTGATGACGAGTAAACAGAGGTGCACACATGGTCACCAGATGATTTTCACCATTTTGACTTAGAGTATGCGGTACCCATACACCCGATGTTTGAACCTACCCCTCTGCAAGCAAATGTCCACGGTGGTGGAATGACCACAGTTCATCACATTTGTCACTTCTCGAGCACACCGATGTCGATCATTGTAGATTAATCATTTAAACGATCTTCATAAAACCCTGAACGTGGTGAGTCACTAAAGTCAAACCGATCCTCCTTAAAACGAGAAAACCACTTTCTTGCCGCGCTCTGTCCAGTGACATTATCCCCATGCACGGCGCAAATGTTTCTGATTGCTTCCGTTGCTGTCACCCCTCTTTTGAACTCAAACAGAAGAATATTTCGGAAATGTTCAGACTTCGTCACTTGTCACTTGTCATTTCCTAGCGTTCACAGCTCCACTCGCTGTCTCTAAATGATAAGATGACAATACGTAAACTCAAATGGTAACAATGAACCAGAAATCAAAAATGACAGTCGATAAATAAACCCATAGCAACCGGAATCCATACGAAACAAAGACGATATGAACTTATGCACTACCTTAATACACTCCTGGAAATTGAAATAAGAACACCGTGAATTCATTGTCCCAGGAAGGGGAAACTTTATTGATACATTCCTGGGGTCAGATACATCACATGATCACACTGACAGAACCACAGGCACATAGACACAGGCAACAGAGCATGCACAATGTCGGCACTAGTACAGTGTATATCCACCTTTCGCAGCAATGCAGGCTGCTATTCTCCCATGGAGACGATCGTAGAGATGCTGGATGTAGTCCTGTGGAACGGCTTGCCATGCTATTTCCACCTGGCGCCTCAGTTGGACCAGCGTTCGTGCTGGACGTGCAGACCGCGTGAGACGACGCTTCATCCAGTCCCAAACATGCTCAATGGGGGACAGATCCGGAGATCGTGCTGGCCAGGGTAGTTGACTTACACTTTCTAGAGCACGTTGGGTGGCACGGGATACATGCGGACGTGCATTTTCCTGTTGGAACAGCAAGTTCCCTTGCCGGTCTAGGAATGGTAGAACGATGGGTTCGATGACGGTTTGGATGTACCGTGCACTATTCAGTGTCCCCTCGACGATCACCAGTGGTGTACGGCCAGTGTAGGAGATCGCTCCCCACACCATGATGCCGGGTGTTGGCCCTGTGTGCCTCGGTCGTATGCAGTCCTGATTGTGGCGCTCACCTGCACGGCGCCAAACACGCATACGACCATCATTGGCACCAAGGCAGAAGCGACTCTCGTCGCTGAAGACGACACGTCTCCATTCGTCCCTCCATTCACGCCTGTCGCGACACCACTGGAGGCGGGCTGCACGATGTTGGGGCGTGAGCGGAAGACGGCCTAACGGTGTGCGGGACCGTAGCCCAGCTTCATGGAGACGGTTGCGAATGGTCCTGGCCGATACCCCAGGAGCAACAGTGTCCCTAATTTGCTGGGAAGTGGCGGTGCGGTCCCCTACGGCACTGCGTAGGATCCTACGGTCTTGGCGTGCATCCGTGCGTCGCTGCGGTCCGGTCCCAGGTCGACGGGCACGTGCACCTTCCGCCGACCACTGGCGACAACATCGATGTACTGTGGAGACCTCACGCCCCACGTGTTGAGCAATTCGGCGGTACGTCCACCCGGCCTCCCGCATGCCCACTATACGCCCTCGCTCAAAGTCCGTCAACTGCACATACGGTTCACGTCCACGCTGTCGCGGCATGCTACCAGTGTTAAAGACTGCGATGGAGCTCCGTATGCCACGGCAAACTGGCTGACACTGACGGCGGCGGTCCACAAATGCTGCGCAGCTAGCGCCATTCGACGGCCAACACCGCGGTTCCTGGTGTGTCCGCTGTGCCGTGCGTGTGATCATTGCTTGTACAGCCCTCTCGCAGTGTCCGGAGCAAGTATGGTGGGTCTGACGCACCGGTGTCAATGTGTTCTTTTTTCCATTTCCAGGAGTGTATATGTATTTCTGTATTCAAATTGCGGTCTGCATGCAGCTGAACTTCATGTCAGTTTGACCCCACCAGGTTTTTTTGTGCACTGATGATGACTATTCTGTAGCTGAAATCTATCTGCAATAAAATTCAGATTGTTTGCGACTGAAAATCTTGGTTAATGTTCACAGTGACCTGAATGAGAGAGCTGAAGTCATGCCACGAAATGCCTACAAAGCGTTACAGAACCAGCCCCAGTCTGAACAACAGTCTACACGCATTACGAGGTATATTTGTCATTCGGCCATTGGTGCACTGTGCGCCTTCCATCATTTGAAAAAAGGCAAAATCGAGATACGTCCGGCCACGTTAGTCGCATCCATTCGGTCCTTTCGCAGTGGCCGCGCGCAGTAGCCGTGCGGTCTGGCTACTGTACAAATTCTGCGTTGTTGGGCTCGATGAAGACGCGTAGCTTCATGTGTCACTGCGAGTAGTGGCCTTTTGCGAACTACTCGATCTCAGTGTCCGTGGCACGCAGGTCCTTTCGCAGTGGCCGCGCGGGGTAGCCGTGCGGTCTTGGGCGCCTTGTCACGGCTCGTGCGGCTCCCCCCTCCGGAGGTTCGATCCCTCCATCTGGCATGGGTGTGTGCGTTGTGCTTAGCGTAAGTTAAACTTAGATTAAGTAGTGTGTAAGCCTAGGGACCGATGACCTCAGCAGTTTGGTCCCATAGTCCTTACCACAGATTTCCAATTTCCTTCGCAGTGTTCGCTGGGAAACTGCTTGAGACGGATCTGCATTTACTGACATCCGCATTTCCTGTCGCGATTGAAACCTATTGTCACTGACGAGGCATTACATTCGTCTGCGGTCCCTGTGAGCTAGGAACTTTTACGACCACTTCTCTTACTCCAAGCTAGTGGTACATAATTCCCAGTAGACACGTTGGACAGTTCGCACTGATACACCGACAAATCGGGTAACTTAATTCACGATGTGTGGGCACGTCCAAAGACGACATCTCCTTTATGCCATTCTGTCATGTCAACACGTCAACCATCTTACTACGCTGGTTCTGTACAACCTCTGGCGCATACACACCATCTCACTGCGGTGACTTACGTCAGAGGTGGAGTGTCACATGGCCACTACGGTTGATCGTCTGAGCGACGTGGCGCTCAAGTCAGAATCTCCATGATGTTGTTGTAGTGCAGCGAAATCGGAATATCAGAAAAATGTAGGACGACTTGCCGAGCTTAGTTACATGTGCAAGATCAGTTGTCGACCCTCAGTGTAAATAAATGTAACATACTGGAGGTAAGTAGGAAGAAAGAGCTATTAATACACTCCTGGAAATGGAAAAAAGAACACATTGACACCGGTGTGTCAGACCCACCATACTTGCTCCGGACACTGCGAGAGGGCTGTACAAGCAATGATCACACGCACGGCACAGCGGACACACCAGGAACCGCGGTGTTGGCCGTCGAATGGCGCTAGCTGCGCAGCATTTGTGCACCGCCGCCGTCAGTGTCAGCCAGTTTGCCGTGGCATACGGAGCTCCATCGCAGTCTTTAACACTGGTAGCATGCCGCGACAGCGTGGACGTGAACCGTATGTGCAGTTGACGGACTTTGAGCGAGGGCGTATAGTGGGCATGCGGGAGGCCGGGTGGACGTACCGCCGAATTGCTCAACACGTGGGGCGTGAGGTCTCCACAGCACATCGATGTTGTCGCCAGTGGTCGGCGGAAGGTGCACGTGCCCGTCGACCTGGGACCGGACCGCAGCGACGCACGGATGCACGCCAAGACCGTAGGATCCTACGCAGTGCCGTAGGGGACCGCACCGCCACTTCCCAGCAAATTAGGGACACTGTTGCTCCTGGGGTATCGGCGAGGACCATTCGCAACCGTCTCCATGAAGCTGGGCTACGGTCCCGCACACCGTTAGGCCGTCTTCCGCTCACGCCCCAACATCGTGCAGCCCGCCTCCAGTGGTGTCGCGACAGGCGTGAATGGAGGGACGAATGGAGACGTGTCGTCTTCAGCGATGAGAGTCGCTTCTGCCTTGGTGCCAATGATGGTCGTATGCGTGTTTGGCGCCGTGCAGGTGAGCGCCACAATCAGGACTGCATACGACCGAGGCACACAGGGCCAACACCCGGCATCATGGTGTGGGGAGCGATCTCCTACACTGGCCGTACACCACTGGTGATCGTCGAGGGGACACTGAATAGTGCACGGTACATCCAAACCGTCATCGAACCCATCGTTCTACCATTCCTAGACCGGCAAGGGAGCTTGCTGTTCCAACAGGACAATGCACGTCCGCATGTATCCCGTGCCACCCAACGTGCTCTAGAAGGTGTAAGTCAACTACCCTGGCCAGCAAGATCTCCGGATCTGTCCCCATTGAGCATGTTTGGGACTGGATGAAGCGTCGTCTCACGCGGTCTGCACGTCCAGCACGAACGCTGGTCCAACTGAGGCGCCAGGTGGAAATGGCATGGCAAGCCGTTCCACAGGACTACATCCAGCATCTCTACGATCGCCTCCATGGGAGAATAGCAGCCTGCATTGCTGCGAAAGGTGGATATACACTGTACTAGTGCCGACATTGTGCATGCTCTGTTGCCTGTGTCTATGTGCCTGTGGTTCTGTCAGTGTGATCATGTGATGTATCTGACCCCAGGAATGTGTCAATAAAGTTTCCCCTTCCTGGGACAATGAATTCACGGTGTTCTTATTTCAATTTCCAGGAGTGTATTTAAAACTTGGCTATCAGTTACTAGAAAATGTGGTTGGCGTAAGACATCAAATAGTACGCCCCTGGGACGGTTTACTGTTAAACGATTCATCCAGATAGCCCACAAATCTTCGCTAAACCGATTCTTAAGTACTGCCTGCCAGTGGTTATCCCTTACCCGGTAGGTGGCACACAATATGCGCTACCTGACAGAAAACGTGAAGCATCTAGGAGAGAAAGAAACGAAACGTCCCGTGTTAGGGTGGGTATCTGATGTTATTTCAGTGACTGCAAAATCTAGTCGAATTTACAAAGAACATGGCAGTATGGGCCCGCCTATTAGTATCACATTACACCACCTCAGGCTTGTGTTCGTGCACTTATTCGCTTGGGAAAGGTTACTAAGGCCGTTGTAGTCTATTCTATGACAAGCTAGGCTGTAATTGTTGTAACTGGACGTTGATACACTTGGGTATAGTTGACGTTCCAGCTGATCCCATACATGTTCTATCGGGGAGGACAGATCTGGTGCCGGCCAGAGTGGCCGAGCAGTTCTAGGTGCTACAGTCTGGAACCGTGCGACCGCTGCGGTCGCAGGTTCGAATCCTGCCTCGGGCATGGATGTGTGTGATGTCCTTAGGTTAGTTAGGTTTAAGTAGTTCTAAGTTCTAGGGGACTGATGACCTCAGCAGTTAGTGCTCAGAGCCATTTGAACCATTTGACATATCTGGTGATCTTGGTACCGCGGGAGTACGCCAACATCACACAGACATTCCACAGACACATGTGTCACGAGCGGACGAGCATTGACCTTTCGAAACGTGGCATCACGATACTATCACCTGAGAGGCAACAATTGAGGACGCACACTTTTCGTGACGTATCGTTCTTCCGTCAGAATTTCCTCAGTAACTACCAACCGTAACCTGAAACATCAACAGACGACTCACCACTACACGACGCCAGGAGTAAAACCGCTGTGCCCTTCCAAAATATTGGAAGAATGGGAGCTCTCCCAAGGTCGCCGCAAAACTCACAGGCACTTTAGACGCTGCCATTTGTGTTATGGTGTTAACGGCAGCGTACGCATTGGGCTGTAATTCCCTAGTCCGACTGCAGTTAGTCTCTGACTAATGGTACGCATTACATAGAATGTTGCATTACTTGTTATCGGATGGTAGGTGTAGATCTACGATTTACTTGAGGCATAGTACAGCGACACTTGTTGAGGTGGTCACACATGGCCGACTGGAACCTTGACTATGGTATGCCTGCCCTCACGCTGCCTTGCAGTTCAACGTGGAGCCACTGTTACACCGAATGCCCCACAAGTCTAAAAATTGCACGATTTGAACAGTCGGCCAAACGGAGTCCCACAGAGAGACCACTCTCAAACTTTTGTCAAGTGTTAATAATGCTGTCTCAAACGAGCACGCGCCATCTCCGTGTCTATCACAGTGGTCACTCAACATGTGACACTGTTTATGCACCATACATATCTACTAGGCCTGGTAACAACACTTAACACGAAGAACACTATCTCACACAGATAATCACAATTCTGATCATTTACACACCTGTGGTACGTAAGTTTACGAAATTTGCTTTGACTTCCGACCATGTCTTCTAGGTGTTTCTTACGAGAGCTTCACGGATATTTTGCTATCACTCTAGTGGCAGACTCTGCAAGAGAAGAATTGTACATCATGGAGAGCTTACTATCAAACGTCCGAGAACGTACGTTCCAAAATGAGTCGGTCACAGTCTTCTAGATGATGACGACGATCATCATCACTGACCATATGGCATTCACTGTTGGAAAAAGGCCTTTCACATCCTTGAGAATACGCAACTGTATTTCTCCTCTAATTTCATCTACGCACCATTCATGAAATCGCCATCTCTTTTATTATCTCAATCAACCCAATAAAGAAATTACTTAGTCCATTTACTGACCAACTGCCAAGTCACATATGATCATCAATTAATTTTCATTACTGTCTTGATTAGATCTTCTGCTTCAGTCCGTTGCTGATGCATTCGTTTTCCAGCCTCTATTAGCAATTCTCAACAGAAATCTCTCAAATACTCACAGTTCCCCTTCCATTTCTAAATATTTTTCGCATTAAATGCCCATCAGTTACTGCCATACATCGGAACTAGTAATATGTACCGAATATATTGCGTTTCAGAGCCATCAAACTCAATTCTATGAATACTATATATACAGGGTGGTCCATTGATCGTGACCGGGCCAAATATCTCACAAAATAAGCGTCAAACGAAAATACTACAAAGAACGAAACTTCTCCAGCTTGAAGAGGTAAACCAGATGGCGCTCTGGTTGGCCCGCTAGATGGCGCTGCCATAGGTCAAACGGATATCAACTGCATTTTTTAAAAATAGGAACCCCCATTTTTATTACATATTCGTGTTGTGCGTAAAGAAATATGAATATTTCAGTTGGACCACCGTTTTCGCTTTGTGATAGATGGCGCTGTAATAGTCACAAACATATGGCTCACGGTTTTAGACGAACAGTTGGTAACAGGTAGGTTTTTTTAAATTAACAGAACTTAGGTACGTTTGAACATTTTATTTCGGTTGTTCCAAAGTGATACATGAACCTTTTTGAACTTATCATTTCTGAGAACGCATGCTGTTACAGCGTAATTACATTAATGCAATAAATGCTCAAAACGATGTCAGTCAACCTCAGTGCATTTGGCAATACGTGTAACGTCATTCCTCTCAACAGCGAGTAGTTCACCTTCCGTAATGTTCGCACATGCATTGACAATGCGCTGACGCATGTTGTCAGGCGTTGTCGGTGGATCACGAAAGCAAATATCCTTCAACTTTCCCCACAGAAAGAAATCCGGGGACGTCCAATCCACCTGTCTTGAAATATGCTGTTCAATACTGCTGCAACCGCACGCGAGCTGTGTGCCGGACATCCATCATGTTGGAAGTACATCGCCATTCGGTCATGCAGTGAAACATCTTGTAGTAACATCGGTAGAACATTACGTACGAAATCAGCATAATTTGCACCATCGACAAAATGGGGGCCAATTATGCTACCTCCCATAAGCCACACCATACATTAACCCGCCAAGGTCGCTGATGTTCCACTTGTCGCAGCCATCGTTGATTTTCCGTTTCCCAATAGTGCATATTATGCCGATTTAGGTTACCGCTGTTGGTGAGTGACGTTTCGTCGTTTTGTGAGTCCCTGAGTCGTGTCTGAAATGAAAGTTTTGGCAGCTGCACGTCGCACGAGTTGTGATCGAGTTAAAGCTTGTTGCGTGGATTCGCTGAATAAGAAAAAAATAAGGGACGTGTTTCGATTCGTGACAGGATGAAGAAACGACGTCAGCTCTGTTGCTCAGCATCCTCGCTCAAATAATTTATAACAGAAGATAGAAGAAGTTCTTTTAATTATCTTCTAAATAGAGTTAATTATATGATAAGGAATAAAGGTACTATAATGCATGAAGAATTGTCACTAGAACTGAAATTACATATCATAATGCGTGCATTACAACCGAGAACACTCGGCATGATATAAGATACGCTTTTAGTTGGTGATAACGCTATTTCATTAACACCAATAATTATTAACAGTAATAATTATTCACATTAGCAACAATAATTATTCTAAGCGGGCGGCATTAAGAAGAGAATGGTTTGCAAACTACTCCCTTGAAGATAGATCTGTACAGTGGTAATATTTCAAAATTCTAACATATGTGAATGGGGAGCACTGCAGCGACGTTTTATATAGATGACTATCTAATGAAGGATGCAGCTTCTTGAATTTGTATAGCCTTCCCTCCTGTCAACAATATTCCATACAAAGAGTTGGCCAACTCTAACGATGGGCTGGCTTAAATGGCTACTTAAACCCAACTAACCTAAGGACACACACATATCCATGCCCGAGGTAGGATTCGAACCTGCGACCATAGCGGTTGCGCGGTTCCAGACTGAAGCGCCTAGAACCGCTCGGCCACACAGGCCAGCCTAACGATGGGATTTTAGTCTTTTAGATGAGAGTATTGCCACAGCTAGAATTACACTTGCTTGTATTTTCCTTAATTCAGTTGTGTATGTGCTCCTAACTCAGCAAATTTTGCCCTGCAGTTCAGATATTGTGAAACAGTCTATATTATGATCGGACATGACGGTCTCAGCGGCAGCAATATGGTGCTTATTTTTGTAATCAGCATCACTGAAATCCTACAAACACCTATGCAAAGCATAGATATACAAAAAGCGAACATTATTCTCCGTTCCCCACTTCGTATTGCCGACCGCGGTGGCCGTGCGGTTCTAGGCGCTGCAGTCCGGAACCACGGGACTGCTACGGTCGCAGGTTCGAATCCTGCCTCGGGCATGGATGTGTGTGATGTCCTTAGGTTAGTTAGGTTTAAGTAGTTCTAAGTTCTAGGGGACTGATGACCTAAGATGTTAAGTCCCATAGTGCTCAGAGCCATTTGAACCACTTCGTATTTCAGTTTGTCTACGCTCTACGAACACCCATAACCTCAAAACTCATGCAACTAGTGTCGCCAAAGTTGGAACACGCCGAAAGCATTTAGTTTCACCAACGAGTTGCGCAAACGCGCGGCGCGCATGCGCAGTGGCCGGTAGCGCAGTTGCCTGCAACCTAGTGTCGTCGTGTAAACTAGGCTTTACGGTACTCGGAGTGTTTTTCGTGGTTAGTGTACGGTTCCCTTGTTGCGCTTAATAATACACTAAGTGCGAAAGGAAATAAACACAACTGGTGGTACTGTGTACTGCATAGAGTAGGGGAACATTCGGAGACGATGACTGTGTCATTATGACCGTGCATCGTGTCAAAAAGCAGCATCTATGAGGCAGTGTTTGTGAACAATAAAATTACTGGAATGGACTGGCTTTCCCACAGTTCCGACCTTAAACCAATGGAACACATTTGGGATTAGTTAGAAAATCGAGTTGGCTCCACACCCCAGCGTCTAACATCACAATCTTCTCTGGTTTCCATTCTTGAGGAAGTGTGGTCTGTCAGTCCTCCACAGACTTTCAGACACATCACTGAAGGTGTCCATAGCAGATTTCAATCCGGCATAAAGGCGAAGGGTGGACACTCCCAAATTATTGTCCACTAGTTTACCTACTTTTACTTTTGGTTCAAATGGCTCTGAACACTATGGGACTTAACATCTGAGGTCATCAGTCCCCTAGAACTTAGAACTACTTAAACCTAACTAACCTAAGGACATCACACACATCCATGCCCGGGGCAGGATTCGAACCTGCGACCGAAGCGGTCGCGCGGTTCCAGACTGCAGCGCCTAGAACCGCTCGGCCACCCTGGCCGGCCACTTTTACTTTTGCTGTTACTTTTGATCAGACAGTGTACACTTATTTTGTAGCTAATAATACTTATTAGTGGTCCTTTGCAACAGAATTTGTGTTATTACTGATACCAAACATGTTAAATTAGTCATTCTCAGTGGTCTACAATCAGCTAAAATAGATACATATTTGTTTTACTAAAAATATTTTGATTCGAGATTCCTAGTGTTTCGTGACAGTAGATTCACGTTTTTTAATATTTACACAGTTTACAAATACAGATTGATGATTTAGCGCTTATTATCCGGCAAAGCGAACTGAAAACTTGGACAAGTTGGCGGCGCTGTCATGTTTACCCCCGAGAAACACGGAGGGGAAATGGTAACAGCCAAGAAAGTAGATTACGCCCCAGTACGTTCACAAGTGGAACACTCTTACGCGCTACACGTCTGTTCGCCAAAAGTTTTGCATAGCATAGTAATGAAACATTGATTAGCATTCTTGTTTGGTAGCCATCCTCGCGCATTGTTACTGTGACAAAAGTGATTCACACTATACTGTGTGCCAATCTGTGAATAAACCATTGGCCTTTTTAATTACGATGCTTTTTTTTGTGAAAATCTTTTTGAAACTATGTAATCTCGTTTACACATATGTTAATTTTTTTCCTGATACCTTTTAAAATGAAAGTCAATTTCTTGCTGGCGTTACAGTCCAGTCTGCTAGAATGGCTATTGCAGTTTAGGATCACGAGGTTGTAACTGCAGAGATATCTATCAGTACTGTCAGTAGTCCAGGGTCTCGCACGATCACAGAAGTCGATACACGGTTTCTTCCATCTTCGATATAGCGTCTACACGTCACATTGACGTCACATTCAGCTCAGTACATGTGAAATGAAGGCTACCCTTTTTATCAATGGGCTGCGTTTTCCTCTAGCGGGAGACTACGGTACTTGTGACACATGTAGGGTAAGGTTGCTATCGATGGGTCGGCTCAGTTGATGGGCCGGTCGATTTCTCTGTGGATATTAACAATAGGCGCATATTAGCAGTCATTGAGTCATTCCCCGTATCAGTGA
This sequence comes from Schistocerca americana, assembly GCF_021461395.2. Taxonomy (NCBI): domain Eukaryota; kingdom Metazoa; phylum Arthropoda; class Insecta; order Orthoptera; family Acrididae; genus Schistocerca; species Schistocerca americana. Next base: position 977,759,387 of record NC_060120.1, on the reverse strand, counting down.
TGAGTCAGTAGTTCCGCGAAGACACAAGCAACAGTACAACAAGGTAAGTCTTGCACTGTATTCTTGTAGCTGACTAGTATTCATCGCTGTAACGTCATAGTGATATGGTAAAACTGATTAAATTTTTGCAGCCATCGTTCGAAGGTACAAGCAATTCACACTATTTGCTGATGTTAACAATATAAAGTCACGTGCTGTGCACGAAGACTGGGTGTTGTTAAGCAATGTCGTGCGAATAGCCTCGAATGAACCACTTCGAATTTTGTCAGATCTTGCGCTTCAACAGGTCGCTATCTACAAAATTTACATAATGGTTTTAATTATATTTCCCTAATAGTTTTATGTGTTTTGATAATCAGTCAAGTGTGATGCTTTTTTTTAAATCTTCAAAGGCGACATTGATAGTTTTAGCCTCCTTTGGTTTCGAATAAATGTTATACGGTTTTACATTGCAACAAAAAACACCTAAAAATAAAATATTATGTAATTTACTGACAATTATTTAGATGTTTAGTATTTAACAGCTATTACACTATACGCAACACATGAAAACAGCCTGGCCCAACCAGTCGCCTTGATGGAACTGGTAACACATGCTTCTATTTTTCAAACAATTTATTAACAGCGAATATTTATGGCTTCTGTGCCGACTACAGTTAAATGCAAAAGATAATGTTAAAGTTACACTGAAAATAATATATTTATTACAATATATGGATTTTATTACACATTTTCTTTAGGTGGCCCGACAATAGCAGGCTTCCGATAACTGCAAACAAACGAAAAACTATGTACTTCGCTTTTTTCCGACGTGGTAATTAAAACTATGGCTATTCCTTGTCTTATTCATACCGGTGCTTTCTAAAACTGTCGTTCTATGAACTAAAGATTCCCTAAGAAAGTACTACCATGCACACAATCAGATGTACTGGGAAGACGGCCAAAAAAGAAAAAACAACTATTGATATAAGTAAGACTTGTAATACACGGTCCAGCCTCCAGCCATATTAATGTGATCAGCACGTATGTTCGACGTCAACGCGCCATAACCACTCACAGACGGCAGGTAGCAGAACTTGCAATGGATGGTATATAAAGCGTTTCGGGGGGGGGGGGGGGGGGGGGACAACAGTGCAGTTCTACTATTGTGGTATTGCCTCCGTGACATGATCATTGGCTTTCGGGACAAGGGTAGAAGCATCTCCGAAACGGCTACGACTGTCAACTGTTCGTGTGCCGCCTTGTTAAAGTATACCATGCATGGCAACGTCGCGCTGTCCAAAACAGGCGCAGAGGCAACTAGCGAAAGTTAGTTAATTAGTTACTTAGTTCCACTGATCAATCGCACAGTACGGTAGCCGTTATGATGTGGAACGTTTGAAGTGCACAAGAAATGCACATATGAAACAAGATTTACACACACAAATAAACACACACACACACACATATATATATATATATATATATATATATATATATATATATATATATATATATATATATATATATTACAATACAGAGTTAAAGATGAATATTTCTATTATTTATCCCATTGCCTTAAGTGGCACAAAATGCATATACTATATTTATAGATTTATTTATTCCTATTCAAGAATTCATCTATGGTATAGAAGGAGTTTACCCCTTTCTGTGCCAAAGATAGGTTGAGCAAAGGATAGTGTAAGTCCTTTTTTCTGGTATTATAATCATGAATGTCACTGTTGTTTTTAAACTGGTCCATGTTGTTGAGAACAAATTTCATTAGTGAGCAGATGTATTGTGAGACTGTTGTAAGAATTCCCAATCTTTTAAAAAGATGCCTACAAGATGTGCAACTATGAACCCCACACATTATTCTAACCACTTTCTTTTAAGCAGTGAATACTTTTTGGCTAGATTTTGAATTACCCCAAAATATTATTCTGTATGACATCAGAGAGTGAAAGTATGCAAAGTATGTTAGCTTACAAATTTCTACATCCTTAAAATTGACAATTATTCTGATTGCAAAGGTTTCTGAACCTAGTCGCATTAGAAGATCCAAAATATGAATTTTCCAAATAAGATTCTCATCTATATGTACACCCAAAAACTTAGTATGCTCTACCTTGTCTATTGACTTCTGTTGATGTGTTATATTTATTGAAGGAATTGTACTTTTTGCAGCAGAAAATTGGATGTACTGTGTTTTTTCGAAGTTTAGAGCAAGCCTATTTACAGAAAACCAATTAATGACTTTTCCGAAAACCTTATTTGTATCACTTTCAGTTGGAGTTTCTTTTACTAGATTAATAATGATGCTTGTATCATCAGCAAGCAGTGTCAGTTCAGCTTCCTGTTTCAGATAGGAAGGGAGGTCTTTCACATATATCAAGAACAGAAGGGGACCCATGACTGAACCCTGTGGAGCACTTAGTGTAATTTCACTGCAGTTAGATGAAGTGCCAAACTTATTTAAATCATTTGACCCATATAAGAAAACTATTAGCTTCCTGTTCTGTAGGTATGACTTAAACCACTCATAAGTTATTCCATTTATACCACAGAATTGTAAGTTACATAATGTCATGGTTCACATAATCAAATGCGTTGGACAAGTCACAGAAAATTCCTGTTGGTGACATTTTATTATTTAAAGTCTCTGTTATGTGGACAGTGAAATTGTATATTGCTGTCTCAGTGGAACAGCATTTTTGAAATCTGAGCTGTGATTTACTGAGTATCCCATTGCTGTTGAGATGGCTAACCACTCTTGAGTACATTACTTCCTCGAAGATTTTTGAAAATGCTGTAAGCAAGGATACTGGCCTATAATTATTGACATCTGTGGTGCCCCCCTTTTTGTAGAGAGGCCTGACAATGGCATATTTTAACCTGACGACAGCTGCGGTGATATGTCCTGGCGAACAGACGTGCAACTGTTGAGCAAGTGACAGCCCAGATGAACCAAGAGGGTACCAACAGAGTCTCTTCAAGGTTCATTCAGCGAACATTGCTGCCTATGGGCCTCCCCAGAAGGCGCCTAGTCCATAAACCCATGTTGACTTCTGTTCATCGGAGACGAAGACTGGAATTTTCACGTCAGTACCGCAACTGGATGTTCACTGACGGGCGACAGGTGGTCTCTTCATATGGATCACGTTTTATGCTCCATCGGAATGAAAGCAAGCACCTTCCAGCCATTAGGGTCCACACCAGAGGATGAAGCTTTATGATCTGGGGAACATTTTCGTGGCACTCCCTCTCGACGGCACAGTGGATCAACACAAGTGAGCCGCGTGCAGCTCGTGTTGATGCCGTTCATAGCTTCGCATCTTGTAGTAGCGATAGTGGCGTCTCGTTTTCTTACAAGGGAACCTCCCCATCGCACCCCCCTCAGATTTAGTTATAAGTTGGCACAGTGGATACGCCTTGAAAAACTGAACACAAATCAATCGAGAAAACAAGAAGAAGATGTGTGTAACTATGAAAAGATAAGCAAAATATACAAACTGAGTAGTCCATGCGCAAGATAGGCAACATCAAGGATAACTTGAGCTAAGGAGCGCCGTGGCCCCGTAGTTAGCGTGAGCAGCTGCGGAACGAAAGGTCGTTGGTTCAAGTCTTCCCTCGAGTAAAAAGTTTAATTTTTTATTTTCAGACAATTATCAAAGTTCATGCACTCACACATAATGAACTGCGCTCTCCAAAATTCCAGGACATGTTCAGATTTGCTTAGACATATGCAGCATTTGACGCTCTACACATGGAAAAATTTGAAAACGTTAAAAACATATGTTTTGACAGAGCACAGGGAAAACTGTGCGACTGTGAAACTGTTGCATTCATTTGTTGCAGTTTATGTGACAAACTCTTATGCTTTCATCACTTTTTTGGGAGTGATTATCACATACACAAGAAAATCTAAATTGGGCAAGGTAGAAGAATCTTTTTACCCATTCGCCAAGTGTACAAGTTAGGTGGGTCGACAACATATTCCTGTCATGTGACGCACATGCCGTCACCAGTGTCGTATAGAATATATCAGACGTGTTTTCCTGTGGAAGAATCGGTTGACCTATGACCTTGTGATCGTATGTTTTCGGTTCCCATTGGAGAGGCACGTCCTTTCGTCTACTAATCGCACGGTTTTGCGGTGTGGTCGCAAAACACAGACACTAAACTTATTACAGTGAACAGAGACATCAATGAACGAACGGACAGATCATAACTTCGCGAAAATAAAGAAATTAAACTTTTCACTCGAGGGAAGACTTGAACCAAGAATCTCTCATTCCGCAGTTGCTCACGCTAACGACGGGACCATGGCGCTCGCGAGCTCACACTTTTCTTAGTGTTGCTTATATTGCACATGGACTACTCAGTTTGTATATTTCGCTTATTTTTTCATAGTTCCACACAACTTCTTCCTGTATTCTCGATTGATCTGTTTTCAGTTTATCAAGGCCTATCCACTGTGCCAACTTATAACTAAATCTGAGGGGGGTGCGATGGGGAGGTTCCGTTCTTAGTATGTTTACTGGCGCCACTACGTTTAGTCGCCTTGTCTGTCCGTGAGTGGCAGCAGCAGCGCTTATCGATAGCGCGTACGGTGGTACCATCTTTGGAGCGGCCTCTAGTATTTCCGGGTCGTCGTGCGTCGAGCGAGTTGAGTTCGGAGGGAGCAGCAGTGAGGTCCAGACAGCCAGTACTCGCCCGACCGCTGGCGACATACATGCACTGTCCGCGAGAGTTCACGACCACGTCAAGGACCGGATTCAGCGAGTTTTAGTTGAATGGACCACGATATTCGAGTAGCGCAACTTTCACTTGTGTGTGTTTGTGTCCGCCCGTCGAAGTGACCTCATGGCAATAAGTGGTCACTTGATTTATGCTGGGATCTTACCCGTGCCTGACTTGAGTGGGGACGACCGTTGGTTGGTCGTTCGGTCGGTCGTCGCAGCGGTCGACGTGCGTTTGGTCTTCCGACCGCTTCTGGCTTCTCTGTGTTTGTGCTGACTTATAATTCGACCGTGTTGTTTCACAGTGACTGATTTTAGTATTGTGAATTGTTGGTGGAATTGCTTTCCCGGAACCATGTGTATCTTGTGCTTTTGAATGTGCAGTTATTTTGGTGCTGTCTGCGTACTGGGTTTGGCGGAGAGTTGCGAACGGACATGAGGTCGGTTGGGGGCGCAGCAGCGGGCTGGTCCGTGCAGCGTGAGGGCAAGCGGGGGCCGCTGACGGCGCGCTGCCACTGCCGGATGGAGAAGGGATAGCTGCGAGAGCGACGACTTCGTTGCACACCGTACCCTGGACGTTTGAGTGAAGAATTAACTGATAATGCAACCTCGACTGTTCTGAGAGCTCGCCTTTGGTTGGCGGGTTGTTGCTCCCCGGGGCGCTGAGCCTGGCGGCAATGAGTGAAGTGTTTCGAGGTGGTGAAATGTTGCAGCCGTCTTTCTATATTTGTTATTCATAACTGAATTTAGTATTATTCTTATTAGTGAAGTGCGACCAGCGGTATTAGTGAACTTTTCCGGCAGTGTACCTTCCCTCGTCGTGTTGATGCTGTCCGACATGGTGTGTAGTTCGGCAGCCTCTTGTATTGTACTGCGCATTTCTTTTTTTTTTTGGGGGGGGGGGGGGAGAGGTCTACCTTGGTGCTAGTGTTTCCTTCGGGCTTGGGTGTTTTCTGAAGACATAGTGCTGTCTGTCCCTTCGCCCTTGCCTAAAAATATTCCGTCGTTGTAGCTGTGATCGGACATTACGCGGATTGGTTAGTCAGTCGGTCAACAATTAAGCTACCCCTAGTTTGAGTTGCCATCTTGTTACGTGATTACAACTCTTGCCTGCCTGTCTCACCTTACCTTATGTTGTTACCTTCCCAGGCTGACCTTTGGAACACTTGCTGAGAACCGCTTGTCCTGAGTCCTTAGATGTTTGTTTTAAGGATATTTGTAATTTTCTAATTATTGTTGGTGTGGCCCGCAGCAGAGCAATAATTTCACTTCTTTGGTAATAAGCCCTTCAGCTGTGTCACAGTAAGTTTTATTAAGGCAACTTGTTTTAAAAGCAAGAGATTTATTTTAGAAGTGCTATTTGGAATTGTTTTCCTAACTTCTAATTCAGGCCTTCAGCAGTTTGTAGTTTGAGGTTATTGTTCGTGGCCTTTGGCCCTAAAATTGCGGAATTTTTGGTGATAAGACCTTCAGCCGTCATACAGTCAATTGTGTTTTTTTAAAGAGATTGTTTTAAAATTTTAATGTTTTTAAATAATTTTGACATATTGTTGTGCAACCGAGAGTAATTGATTACGGCCACATCCACAATCGTAACCTTATCCTGCCCCATCCTGAGAGACCAGCTCTCAACAAGTATGCATCTACCTTTGGTGGCCACGTCCACACCTACACGCAGTTTGTCTCCCTGGCATCTACCAGTAGGACGATGCAACGTGTCACACAGCTCGCAATGTACATGCCTGGTTCAAAGAGCACCCAAATGATTTTATCGCACTCCCCTGGCCACGAAACTCCCTGCCTTTAAACCCAGTAAAGACTGTGGGAACACCTCAATCGGGCTGTTCGCCTCAACGATCGACGATCTAGAACTCTAGCGCACTGGCCACAGCACTGAGTCGGCATGGCTCCACATCCACGTCGGTACCAACAGTTGGTAACTTTTCCTGCACGTCTCACAATCGTCCGCGCTGCAAAAAGTGGTTACTTAGGCTTTTGACAAGTGTTTACGTTAATGTGACTGGACAGTATACACGACGGGCAAATGTTTAAAAGACATTCTCAATCGAGCAACTCTGCTGTAATCCAGAAACGCCCATCTGTCAGTTAATGTCCGTACAAAGTGGAAGCCATATGTTTGCTTTGTATATGAACACTAAAGGCAGCGACAGACTAGCTCAGCAATACTTCAGCGCTTGCACAGACATACATGCATCAGAGAGAAAGTGATAAAACAGTGGGGTATGATGTGTACAGTGTAAGGCGTCCAGTCTCTCACTCACCTTTCTCCTTTGCGTCGGTCCTCGGAACACCGGCCGCTGCAGCTGCAATCAAAGGGTAAACCTTTTAATAACGCAGAGAGGCGGATGCAGTCTGGAAATACCGTGACAACCAAGGAGTAAATACTCGACTGCTAACACGTCCTTACGTAAGAAACGTGGGGGAGAGGGAAATGTTTGCTCAGTCCACAAGCTCAGGGAACCGGCTGTCACACAACATGAGGCAGCGCTTTTCGCAGACTTGCGACGACGTCGCACCATCTCAGGCACCAGACTGACGTGACAAAGAGCACAGAAGCGCGCCGCAGCACAGGACCCACCACACATTTCCACAGTGGAGCATCCCCCAACCGCCGTGCCATTTGCCGGAGAACGAACCCCACTCCAGTGCCTCTCGCGCGTTTGAAATATGCTTAAAAGTGTGTCGCCAGGCACATTAATGACCGAAAAACTGGTGCATATTGTAGCGAAAGTGGTTCTGAAGAGATTAAACCATCGAATTTTGAACGTGAAAATGCCTACACTCACTGCGCAACACAATTAAAGGGCAACTTTTTTGAAACGTCTTAATTGTCTCCCATTGTGACGCATACGTTTGAAATTTGGCTCAAAAGTGCCTACAAGCTTCCTCTATAAGGGAGGATTAGGGTGAAGCCCTGCGACGTTCCGCACGGGCTCCATGACGCCTCAGACAGCAAGGTGTCGACACATGCGAAAAAAGGCCAGAGCTTAGAAGCTCATGCGAGGTGTAGGGTTGGTTAATTATGCCACACTGCCATAAAATTTCAGCACAATTCTCCCAACGCCATCGTGGACTTGATGGAAAGATTGTCACAGCTGTGACGCCCATTGTCGAAAATACACGGTTTTCTGACAGGAGGCCGAGGAAAACATTTCAGACACACTGCCGCTCAGAATGGACACGAAAATGTCTTAAGTGGTGGCTTAATGGGCGTCAATCAAACCATCCCTTCCCTTGGCCGAAAAGGACAGTTCGCAGCGCGATGAACAACAGGGCATAGTTCTGGACAATTCTGGATACTGCTGTCACCTGCTGGACACTTCAACCGTTCTCTATCTCAGGTCAGCAACCCCACTGAATGTGACTGCACTCCTTTGCATTGCAGTGCACCCGCAGTTTTGCTGTGGTGTACAGAGTGGAACCGCTAGGGAGCGTTCAAAATTATTCGACGAAATTATTTACGTTTCGCGCCCTCCTGTGGCGTGATCACGGAGGGGTGTGACATTGAAACATGCATGGATACAACGGCAAAGGGCCCCTCTAAGACTCGACGCCCCCCCCCCCCCCTCACCCCCTCACCCCCTCCGAGTTCAGCAAAACCCTTAGTGGCAGCTGCCCACATTTTTTGAGAATTTGAAAAATGTGCATTTACAAAGAAAACCTGCAAAGTAGCGCTACGCGCCTGCAGACAGGCAACCTCTTGACACTTTTAAGATTCCAGGACAGGTCTGCTGATCAAGGAAGCCAAGGCGACATGTCGACGCTCTGTACAGCATATGTGGGTGAGCGTTATCATGTTGGGAAACAACTCCTGGAATGCTGTTCATGAACGGCAGCACAACAGGTCGAATCACCAGGCCTGGAGTGGTCCTTTGTTTTGCGCAGTGTATTTAGCTCAGAACCGTAACGATGTAACATTTAATCATTTGAGAGCTGGAATAGCATATTTCAACACCAAAATTAATTTAACAGTAAAGTTTGCAGTTAGTAAACCAAACTACAAAAAATATAAATTACAAAACCTTATGAATATCTCTGTAAACTAATTCAAACATTTGTAGTACTGCTCAGAGATAGTTTTTTGACAAGTTAGATTCAGAAACCTAATGGCAGATGCCACAGTGCACTCAGTTTTACAGATTGCAACATAGGAAAACAAGTAAAATTGCCAAACAACATCTATGAAAACACAAACGCCAGAGTAGGGCCCCCGAAAGATACACTGACAGAAAAAGATCGCAACATCGAAAAATAATCAATTTCGAGTAATGAAAGTTCAGGAATACAGTTCTATAGGTAACATACTTAAGTGATTAACACTGCAAGGTCACAGGTTAACGTGAACGCGAGATAAGCCACGGTAAACGTGAAATAATGATACAGGAATAACCGGTGTAACTGCCAGAATGTTGAATACAAGCATGCAGATGTCCATGGATTGTGTTGTACAGGTGTCGGATGTCAGTTTGTGGGATGGAGTTCCATGGCTGTTGCACTTAGACAGTCAATACAGGGTCAGTTAAGGCTGTCTATTGATGACGTTGGAGTTTCCAGAATGAGATTTTCACTCTGCAGTGGAGTGTGCGCTGACATGAAACTTCCTGGGATATTAAAACTGTGTGCCGGACCGAGACTCGAACTCGGGACCTTTGCCTTTCGCGGGCAAGTGCTCTACCATCTGAGCTACCGAAGCACGACTCACGCCCGACCCTCACAGCTTTACTTCTGCCAGTATCTCGTCTCTTACCTTCCAAACTTTACAGAAGCTATGAAACTTCGTGGCAGATTAAAACTGTGTGCCGGACCGAGACTCGAACTCGGGACCTTTGCCTTTCGCGGGCAAGTGCTCTACCATCTGAGCTACCGAAGCACGACTCACGGCCGGTACTCACAGCTTTACTTCTGCCAGTACCTCGTCTCCTACCTTCCAAACTTTACAGAAGCTCTCCTGCGAACCTGGCAGAACTAGCACTCCTGAAAGAAAGGATACTGCGGAGACATGGCTTAGCCACAGACGGGGGGATGTTTCCAGAATGAGATTTTCTCCTGTAGCGGAGAGCTTCTGTAAAGTTTGGAAGGTAGGAGACGAGATACTGGCAGAAGTAAAGCTGTGAGGGCCGGGCGTGAGTCGTGCTTCGGTAGCTCAGATGGTAGAGCACTTGCCCGCGAAAGGCAAAGGTCTCGAGTTCGAGTCTCGGTCGGGCACACAGTTTTAATCTGCCAGGAAGTTTCATATCAGCGCACACTCCGCTGCAGAGAGAAAATCTCATTCTGGTTACAGAAGCTCTCCTGCGAACCTTGCAAAACTAGCACTCCTGAAAGAAAGGATTTTGCGGAGACACGGCTTAGCCACAGCCTGGGTGATGTTTCCAGAATGAGATTTTCACTCTGCAGCGGAGTGTGCACTGATATGAAACTTCGTGGCAGATTAAAACTGTGTGCCGGACCGAGACTCGAACTCGGGACCTTTGCCTTTCGCGGCCAAGTGCTCTACCATCTGAGCTACCCAAGCACGAATCACGACCCATCCTCACAGCTCTACTTCCGCCAGTAGCTCGTCTCCTACCTTCCAAACTTTACAGAAGCTCTCCTGCGAACAACGTTGGAGTTGTCAACCGATGATCTCCCGCATGTGCTCGAGAGGAGACAGGTCTGCTGATCAAGGAATCCAAGGCGACATGTCGACGCTCTGTACAGCATATGTGGGTGAGCGTTATCATGTTGGGAAACAAGTCCTGGAATGCTGTTCATGAACGGCAGCACAACAGGTCGAATCACCAGACTGACGTACAATTTTGCAGTCAGGATGCGTGGGCTAACTACGAGAGTGCTCCAGTGCGAATTTGAAAGCAATTTTTTATCTGAAGATTCTAAAAATAACCCCAAAAATTTTGATCGTACGTAAAATCTATGAACGCTGTAAATAATTCGATACCTTCTCTTGCTGACAGTACGGGATGATGACAAACGGAAGGCCGAAATTCTAAACCCAGCTTTCAAAAACTAGTTTACGGTAGAAGACTGCAGCACCATTCCCCCTTTCAATTATCGAACAAACGCAAGGATGACTGACATAGTGTTTAGTGTATCTGGGATTATATATCAGTTAAGATCCTTAGACGCCAGGAAGACATCTGTCCCAGATGGTATCCCTGTATGATTATATGTTGACTGTGCTACAAATATAGCACCATTCTTATCCGTCATCTATCAGAGATCATTGGAACAGCGGAAAGTTCCACGGGACTGGAAGAAGGCCCAGGTCATAGCAATCAATACAAAGGGTAGAAAATCGGATGCACATAATTACCGGCCAATTTCACTGACATCCATTTGTTGTAGAATCATGGAACATATTTTGTGTTCAGGCAACATGTCCTTTCTAGACTGAGAAGCTCATCTACAGAAACCAGCACGGTTTTAGGAAACAGCGGTCATGCGAGACACAGCTGGCCCTCTTTGTGCACGATACACAACAGGCTCCCAGGTTGATGCCTTATTTCTCGACTTTCGAAATGCGTTCGACTCAGTTCCGCACTGTCGCTTGCTACAAAAAGTGCGCGCTTACGGTCTATCCGATGACATATGCGGTTGGATAGAAAGTTTTCTAACAGACAGGGAGCAGCATGTCGTCATGAATGGGGTGACTTCAACAGAAACTAGTGTAACTTCAGATGTGGCCCAGGGCAGCGCAATAGGTCCGCTTCTTTTTGCGATTTACATAAACGATCTGGTTGGCGGTATTGACAGCGGCATTAGACTGTTTGCCGATGATGCTTTAGCCTCCAGGAAAGTGGTGTCACACGAAAACTGTGAACAAATCAATGAGGATTTGCAGAAAATAAACTGGCAGTTATCTCTCAATGTTAGTAAGTGTAACCTACTGCTTATAACAAGGCGAAAATCCCCATTAATGTACGAGTACAAAATAAACGCCCAGTCTCACAAGCAGCGACATCGTCGCGAAAAAACACAGTGACCCGTATATGTAACAAGTTCCCTTTAATTTACGTCTATGGTCACAATCTTTTTGTTTAACAGATTACCGGTTTCGGTCTTTAATGACCATCATCAGATCTGTTTCACAAAAACAAAGTCCTAATGTACTGATGCCACTATGGCCGCAGTACATTAGGACTCTGTCTTTATGAAGCAGATCTAATGATGGTCATTTAAGACCGAAACCGGTAATCTGTTAAACAAAAAGATTGTGACCAAAGACGTAAATTAAAGGAAACTTATTAAATACCCAGTCTTTGGAAGCGGTAACATCCGTCAAGTATCTGAGTGTGACTATTCGAAATGATCTCAAATGGAATGATCAGATTACACAAGTAACGGGTAAGGTGAACTCAGATTGCGGTTTATTGGTAGAATCCTGAAGCGATGCAGTCCTTCAACAAAGGCAATTTCTTATAATACGTTAGTTCGTCCAGTCTTAGAGTATTGTTCGTCTGTACAACTACCCTTACCAGTTGGGTCTGATTCAAGAGATTGAGAAGGTCCAAAGAAGGGCGGCAAGATTCGTGACTGGGACATTTGGCCATCTCGAGAGCGTTAGAAATCTCATAGAAAGTTTGAAGTGTGACACACGTTTCAAATCGCGCAATGATCACCATTCAAAGATAAGGGAAATAAGAGCTCGTACAACAGACCTCCAGTATGTCAACGTTTTAAACAGTGACGGACTATTTGATGAAACTATAACATCAAAATAAAAACTTTGATTGAATTTTATTTTGTGTTGACAAAAAATAATGGTTCTGATTTTTGAGCATAACCACTTGCCAGCGTTATTTCCTTCTCGGCTTGAAATGTGTGTGTGTCAACGTTTTAAACAGTGACGGACAACTTGATGAAACTATAACATCAAAATAAAAACTCTGATTGAATTTTATTTTGTGTTGACAAAAAATAATGGTTCTGTTTTTGAGCATAACCATTTGCCAGCATCATTTCTTTCTCGGATTGAAATGTGTGCGTGTCAAGGTTTTAAACAGTGACTGACAACTTGATGAAACTATAACATCAAAATAAAAACTCTGATTGAATTTCATTTTGTGTTGACAAAAAATAATGGTTCCGTTTTTGAGCCTAAACACTTGCTAGTGTCATTTCTTTCTCGGCTTGAAATGTGTGTGTGTGTCAACGTTTGAAACAGTGATTGACAACTTGATGAAACTATAACATCAAAATAAAAACTTTGATTGAACTTTATTTTGTGTTGCCAAAAATAATGGTTCTGATTTTTGAGCATAACCACTTGCCAGCGTTATTTCCTTCTCAGCTTGAAATGTGTGCGTGTCAACGTTTTAAACAGTGACAGACAACTTGATGAAACTATAACATCAAAATAAAAACTCTGATTGAATTTTATTTTGTGTTGACAAAAAATAATGGTTCTGATTTTTGAGCCTAACCACTTGCTAGTGTCATTTCTTTCTCGACTTGAAATGTGTGTGTGTGTCAACGTTTTAAACAGTGATTGACAACTTGATGAAACTATAACATCAAAATAAAAACTTTGATTGAACTTTTTTTTGTGTTTCCAAAAATAATGGTTCTGATTTTTGAGCATAACCACTTGCCAGCGTTATTTCCTTCTTGGCTTGAAATGTGTGCGTGTCAACGTTTTAAACAGTGACAGACAACTTGATGAAACTATAACATCAAAATAAAAACTCTGATTGAATTTTATTTTGTGTTGACAAAAAATAATGGTTCTGATTTTTGAGCCTAACCACTTGCTAGTGTCATTTCTTTCTCGGCTTGAAATGTGTGTGTGTGTGTCAACATTTTAAACAGGGATTGACAACTTGATGAAACTATAACATCAAAATAAAAACTTTGATTGAACTTTATTTTGTGTTGCCAAAAATAATGGTTCTGATTTTTGAGCATAACCACTTGCCAGCGTTATTTCCTTCTCGGCTTGAAATGTGTGTGTGTCAACGTTTTAAACAGTGACAGACAACTTGATAAAACTATAACACAAAATAAAAATTTTGATTGAATTTTCATTTTATGTTGACAAAAAATAATGATTCTGGTTTTTGAGCATGTTTTTGAACTTTCAATTTAAGACCATTCCCCTTCCCAAATCTTTTGTTTTAAGATAATGATTTTAGAAAGTTCTAGTTTTGAGGTGCTTAAAATGTTTCAACAATAGATTCATGAATTACAATATAAAGGTTACTTTTACAAGTTATTGCCGTGACCAAATTTACTCAAGAAATGTGTAACTGTGAGCTGCAATTTTTTTTACTCTCCTGAGGCAGTTGAATTTCGCATATATCTCACTTTATAGCCAACTCGCTCATACAGTGGGAAAAAAAGGTGAAGTCGGCAAACATTAGCGGTAGAGAAATGATGTGGCTAAGAATCAGATCATGAAAGTTTGATGTTAGTTGCTATGGAGCTGCGTTTATCGTAAAGCATGTATTTGATAAAGTCAATGAAAATAAAATTACGCGAGTAATTTTTGGAATGGCTTTCAGTCTTTGCGGAGGGAGAGGTTTATGGGGAAGTAGTACTACAAAGTTGCTTATCTGTGCGTGATGGATAACGTCGTCCGATGTCTTCAGCAGACAGGTGGCCATGGCGGCGGCAGCGGCGAAGTTACAGCAGGTCCATTAACGTCAAACTACAGCCCCCTGGCGCAATGCATCACGCATTTGGCGCTGATAACATTCCTCCGTCTACTCGCACTGGATATAGCCTGGACAGAAGCAGCTGGTACTGTACTTCATTTACGTTCGCATTTGCACTGCGGTGACATTTCTGCCAGATGATTAAATTATTACTGTCGAGTTCACAATTTTCACAGTGTGCACAATCACGTCAGCTAGCGGAACATGAGGACGCAGCTTGTCCATTTTCGCCACACGTATCACACCGACGAACTCACTGTCTGCCGGATATAATACACATGCAGAAAGTTCAAATGGCTCTGAGCACTATGGGACTTAACATCTATGGTCATCAGTCCCCTAGAACTTAGAACTACTTAAACCTAACTAACCTAAGGACATCACACAACACCCAGTCATCACGAGGCAGAGAAAATCCCTGACCCCGCCGGGAATCGAACCCGGGAACCCGGGCGTTGGAAGCGAGAACGCTAACGCACGACCACGAGCTGCAGACTGCAGAAAGTAGTTTAAATGTTTTCGTAACTACTTTTACTGTCTTAACGAGCCTAAAGTTGTCTGGCGTTAGGAACTTGCTTATTCTGTATAAGAAATAGTAGTAAATAATAATAGTGATGCTGTAATTGTTGGTTGGTTAATATTTACTGACAAAATGCAACCTAACGCTAGACTGCGTACTTACGGATATCCTGTGTGGCCGTTTTTTAGTACGACTTAAAAAGAGAGAGAGATTATAATTGATCACCGATGCGTCGGGTCTGGATTGTGTTCGGGAGACGTACGGATTGATTACACGAAGGGGTTTTCTTAATTGACATTTTGACCTGGATTGCCTTCACGCAATCAGAATCTTCGATGAAAATACCTAAGGGACCTATCTGAATATAAAAATGGAAATGAAAACATATTAGTGGAATTTCTTAAGAGAAAGATTAACAGATCGGAAGGTGAACACATTAGTGGTCTCCCAAATACAATCGAGACACCGCGATAAAGAGCGAACCTATAACGAAGCTCATATACAATTTGAACGTCATTTTTGTTTAGTGGAAGAAAAGATTAAGAAAATTACTGCATCGTAAAATATTAATATATTTTGAACAAATTGGCTTTAAACTTTGTAAGGTGCGTCTTACGCGAGGAAGACATTTTTACCAGTTTTAATAAATTATTGTCTCTTATTGATGTATTCACGGTAGTTAGGTAGCGCAGTAGTCCGTTGCCGGCCATGAATCAGAGAGCATTTCCCACGCTGGCTGGCTAGGTGACGAAGCCACTACATGTCGCGCGTAGTGGGATGGGCTCGGCGCTGAACCGCAGCAACAAGCGTCAGCCTGGGAAATATGCATGACGGGAAGTACCGCCATCTTGGCGCCAAAGTCACCGATTTTGTTTATTTATATTTAATAATTAAAGTCATTTATGACAACATGAATAATAGGAGGAGCCTCTGGATATTTAAAACTATTTATCATAATTTTGCCTCGTTAAAATTCACACCCATTCATTAACAAATGCATATCTTAGTAAGTACGAACTTGATCGGAAATCCACGAACTGTGACGAAACTAGTAAGAGATACGGACTGCGCGCCAAAGTCGGCAGTCGGCGTTAAGAGCTCTTCCCGTCTTGTTCGATGGTAGCCATGCTCTCGGTTAGGAGTAGTTTGTGACATGAGTGTTTCATTATTGATCTAATAGGAATAAAAGTGATATTACGGCGTTCTCAATGTTAATTTCGATTAAATAGATACCCAAAAGTTGATTGACAGCAATTTCAGATAATTAGCTTCCACCGACAGAGACATCCAATGCGCCAATGAAGAATCTGCACGGGACGACATTTACGAGAGCTGCACCGCGCACAGGTAGGAGGATGTCCGACCAAGGCGGATCAAGGAAGGTCCGACTTACACTCGCAAATTCCGGGTGGAAATGCTAACCAGTTATACTGTACGCCAAATATACCTCCCTCTACGGACTCGCGGCTAAGCTGAGTAATAACGGTATCAGTTTAGAAGCGAGGGGATCTTGCAACTTCTGAACATTGACAAGTACACAATAAATGCATGACTTACATCTGATATTTCTTTTGTACATGGCGAAGTCCAATAATCGCTGCTTTGTCAGTTCGTTCCTTCTTAAAATTAAATGTCCTTGCGTGTGCGTAAGTACATTGTATCCACGTCCGAGATACCGAAATGTTTGTTCGTCGTTTCACATAGTTTTTACACAAAATAAAAATACAACTTGTAGCAGTGCTGTGTAGTACGTTTTAACATGTCGGCGACCAAAAGTACAAGGGATAATGAAGTCTCTAGAATATTTCTTAACAAAAGATAGATTGTTCTTTCTTCTGTTTCGCAGCTTCTTGCTATCAAGCACAGTCTAACATAACAGTCGCGACACTTTGCCTTTATTTTGTTGCCTACAGCGCCCCAAGCGGCCGGTAGGTTGAACTGTGAGTTCGGCGCGATCGTGAAAGCGAATAGTGATTGTTTATTTTGATTTATACAATGGCTTTTACCATCGGGAACGTTTGTAGCGCAATAAATTGCAGCAACAACAGGAAGAAGACACCACAGCTGTCTTTTTTTAGGTTTCCTAAGGATCCTGGGAGGTATGTACCATCATGTTACTACACTGTATCGTCAGGATTCACTTGCAAACTATATGTGTATAAATGGTGAATGTTTCGTTTTAGGAGCAGAAAATGGCTAGTTAATAGCAGACGAGAAGACCTTATGAAGAAAGACCCAGTTTACCTGTATAATAATATTAGCTTTTGTTCGCTACATTTCGAACAAAACCTGTTCATGAACGCAGACAACAACGAACTCGTTTGGAATGCAGTACCCACACTGTTTGACATTCCAAATAAACCCGCTCAGCTGACGATGAAGAAGAAACTGCCACAAAGATTCGACAGTCAATCTACAGCTGTAAAACAGTCCTATGACACAGAAGCAGCCAGTTCGACTCTCCATGTATCAGTGCCAGATTCGTGTGAATCATCAACACAGACCTGCTTTGACGATGAAGTGGTTAAATTAAGTGTAGCTGTTCGTGTATTACAAAAGCGTGTGAAGTGTCAGAATGCCCAGAAGCGAAACTATTACGGGATAAGGAAAGTGCCTACAGACAGATTGTTTGAAAATTATTCAAATATTTGGTTTTTCGTGAAATGTAATGTAATCAGCTCATTATAGTGTTTTCAGCATATGTCTCCCACTATTTGGCAGTTGCTTGTCCCACTTAGAATAATATAAAGATGAAGGTCGTACTTGTGGCAACAGGAGACAATGACAAACACAGTAAGCCTACAGAACGATAAACGAGCTGTCGATCGGTTTTGCATGTAGAGGTACATGTCTGTGCTTCTTACATGCGAATCTGTGTGTTTATATTCTTTTGATATCAACGTGGTAAGCTGCAATTCTGTCCAATGTCACAAGTGTTTCTTCACGAATGTGTTGTAGCTTGCCATTCATGGTTTTTGTCCATACTTGTGCATATTTTAGAATCATTTTTAGAAACGTATATGCCTTCTGATACCACACAAACTCATGGAGGCAAGAAAATAACTCGAATAAATCGGAAATTACGTAGGAAATGGATGCAAACAAACATTATGCTTACGACGCGTCTGACGTTCACCTTACCCGCCGCTTGGAGCGCTAGTGTCGCTCTATCTGTCAAACAGCAACAACTTTTACAGCAGTGAGTGCCGCGACTGTTACGTTAGACTCTGCTATCAAGCGCTGCGGCAATGATTTTAAATAGTGTTTAAATGAGTATTTAACGCTGGACGCGCGTCTTGGTATAGGCGCACATTTACTCTCGCGCTGTGGTGCTTAGCATATTCACGAACTACAGCTCGTTGGCTGTCCTTTTCTTTTATGACAAATATCTCATACGCAAAGTATCTGAAATCCAATAATATTATGTGAAACAATATATAACACACCAGCTTTTGCAGCTCACATCGCGGACGCGAGTTCAGGACGGCGAAACAAAAATTACGCCTTACCCGCGTACACCATACCAGTATACCCCGTGCTACCTCACACGACTCAGGTTACTTGAATCAGTCTGGTACCTCCTTCGCACAGTGCTATTGCAAGCCGGCCGGGGTGGCCGATCGCTTCTAGGCGCTACAGTCTGGAACCGCGCGACCGCTACGGTCGCAGGTTCGAATCCTGCCTCAGGCATGGGTGTGTGTGATGTCCTTAGGTTAGTTAGGTTTAAGTAGTTCTAAGTTCTAGGGGACTGATGACCTCAGAAGTTAAGTCCCATAGTGCTCAGAGCCATTTGAACCATTTGATTTGCTATTGACAATATTGAAGTCACGCAGTATTTGAAATTGTAGTGCTAGGCATTAAGGGCAAATACTTCATTCCTACCTGCCACCGACTCGTTACTATTTCTTCGTTCATGCGAAATCTCACACGCACATCCTCCCTTCGACTCTCTGACTATCGATATATTACTCGCTCTCTCCCTCTCGCACAGCAGTTGCACTGCACTCTTTTCATTTAGTAAAATTATCACTAAGTTTCACGGAGAATTAAAATATTGTACACCCAAAAATAAACAAGCTAATAATAAACACGTACCATAACATAATAAAAGTAATAACACAGATTCTGTTTTTGCAACAGAAAAAGACATCTGAACTGGTAAATGTCGTGTCTAGACAAGACAGCCTAGACACAATGAGAGGAAGCCGAAAGGCACGCGCTGAGCTAAAGCAGGATGGCGTGAGGTCTGAAACAGGATACGTAATGAATGCTATAAAGAAAAGTACGTAGCTGCTGGAATACTTAACTTTAATCCATCCTTGTGGTACATCTGGAGATTGTGGCGATACAAGTGAGACTCTTTAGATACATGCAATGTTACTAATGGCGCCTTGCTAGGTCGTAGCCATTGACTTAGCTGAAGGCTATTCTAACTATCTGCTCTGCAAATGAGCGAGGCTTCGTCAGTGTGCATCGCTAGCTACGTCGTCCGTACAACTGGGGCGAGTGCTAGTCCGTATCTCGAGACCTGCCTTGTGGTGGCGCTCGGTCTGCGATCACAGTGGCGACACGCGGGTCCGACATGTACTAATGGACCGCGGCCAATTTAAAACTACCACCTAGCACGTGTGGTGTCTGGCGGTGACACCACAGTAAAGATACGTGTATGTTTCCGTATTGCAGCGATAGAAAGATGTAAAAAGAAAAGAGAAAAAATATACAATACTAGTCAGGATTAGCAATGTCTTCACACCCTGTACCAAACAGCACTATCTTATCTTCACGGTCTCTGTAGTGTAATATCGAAACAAATTCAGTTCCGTGTATTAGTGAATACATCTTTGAAATTATGAAATGGTTTCTGTACGCAGGGCGCAGATCCTTCGCAATTTTCTAGGCAAGGCAACTTTCTAAGCGTCTCTATGGCAACTCCTCTTAATGGCTCTATAGACAGTCACTCCTTTTGCCTACAGTAGTTTGCGTGTCGCAGTTGAAAGCTGTCAAAAGCGTTGCCACTTGTCAGGGATTTCCGTAAGTTGTCTCGACTGCAGCAGTGTTTTAGTAGCAAATAATAAATGTATTAAAATTTCATGCATGATGCGGCATTTTTTCACGCATCTCAGTATTCATGACGTCGTATCTCTTGAATTATGTGCAGTTCGATGATATATTTGTGTAAATTACTAACACAAGAAGTAATAAATTTAAACGTCATGCATGATGCCACAGTTCTGACGCCATCTAATTGTGTACAGTTTTTGACGTCATATATCCTGGACAATAATAGGTAGGTGGTTTTTACCCCCCCACAGCAATTGTTGCTTGAGAGTAACGGATACGTGTACCAAGTTGGGCTGAAACCGGTGCAGTGGTTTAGGAGGAGATATTGAACATTCACACTTAACATATACCCATTTTTATACAATGTACCGACTCTTCACTTAATATTGGGACTTGAAACTTTGTAAGTAGGCCTGTTTGGGTTAGTGTTGAAACGGGCTGTATTCAAACGCCTGAAAATTCAGGTTTTTCAGCATTTCCATGACGAACTCCTGTCCGTTATACATACATTACATCATTCTTTCTGGCGTTCTTTGTGTACGTTCCATACCCTCTATTAGTCCCATTTTGTGTAGGTCGCACAGACGTGAGCAACATTCGAAAGTACGTCATACAAATATTTTATAAGCAGTGTGCCGGCCGCTGGTGGCCGAGCGGTTCTAGGCGCTTCAGTCGGGAACCGCGCGACCGCTACGGTCGCAGGTTCGAATCCTGCCTCGAGCATGGATGTGTGTGATGTCCTTAGGTTAGTTAGGTTTAAGTAGTTCTAAGTTCTAGGGGACTGATGACCTGAGATGTTAAGTCCCATAGTGCTTAGAACTATTTGCACCATTTTTTTATAAGCAGTGTTCTTCACATACTGACTATTTTCCTAGCATCGTACCATCAAACCGGAGTATGCCACCTGCTTTACCTACGACCGTTCTATTTCATAGCCTCAGACTGTCTGAGTCAGATATTTGGAAGAGTTTACTGAATCCAATTGTGACTCATCGATATTGTAGCTATATGATTTTGCTTTTTGTGAAGTGCACAACTTTATATTTTCGGATATGGAAAGCTAGTTACCAATTTTTACAACATTTTTAAATCTTACCAAGATCTGAATGAATATTTGAACAGTTGTGTTAGACAGATCATTATACTACGACTGCGTCACCTGCAAAAAATCTGAGGTTACTATTAATACTGTCAACCAGGTTATTAATGTACAACACATTTCCCTGGGGCAGGGCTACACTTATTTCTACATCTGTCGGCGACCCTCCATCCAGGATAAGATGCTGAGTCCTCCATACGAAGCTATCTTTGATCAGTTAAGTGCAGGTGACTGTAATGCCTGTGTATATAGAACACTTTCATGGCTGTATGATGAGAGAAGAAAGAGGGTGCAAACAGGTGCCGACACATAGCTTACGCCTCACGAAACTCACGAAGGGGACCACCGAGCTTTACTTGCCCAGCCGACGCACGGATCACCAACAACAGTACCATATGTTCTCTGTCCATGAGACACTGCGAGGAGATTAGGAATTTAATACAGGGCATTGGCGCAAAAAATACCTGTGAAAATTTCTTCCAGCTCCAGGATTAAAACTGGCTACGAATATTTCTGTGTGTTTTCTGATCTCATGTATCCACCTACCGTTAGGTCATTGTGCGCTGTTTTCCGTATCTCTTGGAACTAACAAACAAATTCCTTTATCTGGCTGTCGTCCATTGCCTGGCTGCATGGTCTGTTGACATGGATTTCATCATCCTTACAATAATAATGCAGTTATCCACTCCAGCCTGTTTCACGATTCAGTTCATTGTTTTTTGTTTTTCCTAGAAATTCCTAACATTATTTTTTTACATTGTTTGCCGAACAACCGTCAGTTTTTTAAAAACGTTTTTAGTATTAATAGTCTCTTTTAGACATACCTGGAATATAATTTTGGAAACCACATTTAGCTCACGAAAGGCAGTCGCGCATATTTTTACTTATCTGTTTATTTCTTTTTCTACCAATATAGTCGTCTTCTTAAACCGTCGAAATTGCAACAGGTTCTATAATTTCACTGTTGATTGGTACCATTTTTGATTCTCAATATTGTTTATACATTACATTACTCTTACGGTAATTGATGCCAAAGCCCGTTATCAAACTTTCACTGATAAGATCTGTTCGTTTCTGAAGTCTGTGAATATGAGAAGCAAACAGTGTGATGAATTATAAAAAGAAGTTAGTTCCAATATTTAATTAAAAGAAATACCGTTATGAGACTACGGTTGATATAGGAAACAATACTGCCGCTTACATGTTGACGTGGGTGACGAAGTGTCAACGCGATACAACTAAAAGAATGACAGTAGACTAAGATAACATACAGAAGTGTGGTTAGAGCCGTAACGAGATGATCGTGTGATCCAGCCAGAAGTGTTAAATAATACTGACTCTTGTTCACTCAAGTTCGAGCAGCCCTTAGCGGCCCGCCATCTTATTTACAACTATTCATGACGTCGCCTTTCCGGCTTAGATTTTTTTTAAATGTGAGTTGTAATTACTGCATCTCTTTCCAGTCAGTACAAACTTTAATTTTATTAATGTATTACATACCTAATATGTTTTAGAACAGTTAGATTAATTCTGAAGACGACGCTCATAGTAGCGTCGAAACCTGCTGAATTTTGACTTAATATTTGTGACCGAGGGCTTATTTGTTCTAATATAATTCTGACACGGTCACTGAACCTTATCAGCTATGTTCAAAGTTTTAAAAATGTTAAATCTGTGCGTCCCTTCCCTTCCATCCCCCCCCCCCCCCCAAAGACCCCTAAGATCTTTCCGCAATTTTATTTCAACACATATACAACAAATTTTATAATGTACTAGGTTTAGTATAAATGAACCATTATTGAAATATATTGGTTATGTGTACTGCACAGTGTGTCTCAGAAGGAATGGTCCAGTAAACATGGGCTCTAAAATGCATATCTCAAGATACTGTGGTACAGGTGGTCTCTTTTGCAGCAAGCTCTCTATTTTCTATATTTTGGTAGGAAGTAGTTGGACCAAAACAATAAGAAACTGCGTAGTAAACATGGGTTTTAAAATGCATACCTAAGGAGCTACGAGTACATCTTCAGTAGGAGAGATGTGTTTCACAGTAGCTAAGATAAAGATCACAGCTCTTCAGGTACGCAGTTCAGAGCCCATGTCTACTGGACATTTTTTTCTTGTTTTGCTCATACTATGTCCCTGGCACACCATGTACGTAACATTGTAGTACATCAATTAGATATTGTTTAAACTGTTCAAAAGTATTGAAAGTTAAACAAAATCTTATTCTTTATGGCAGCTGGTGTACATCCCACTTTCGAAGCACTGGGGTGTGTGAAACTTTCATTTGTGCTAGAACAACAACAAAATACCTAATACACTATGTGATCAAAAGTATCAGGACACCTGGCCGAAAATGACTTACAAGTTCGTGGCGTCCAACATCGGTAATGCTGGAATTCAATATGGCATTGGCCCACCTTAGCTTTGATGTCAGCTTCCACTCGCGCAGACATACGTTCAGACAGGTGCTGGAAGGTTCCTTGGGGAATGGCAGCCCACTCTTCACGGAGTGCTAAACTGAGGAGAGGTATCGATGTCGGTCGGTGAGGCCTGGCACGAAGTTGGCGTTCCAAAACATCCCAGAGGTGTTCTACATGATTCACGTCAGGACTCTGTGCAGGCCAGTCCGTTACAGGGATATTATTGTCGTGTGACCACTCCGCCACAGTCCGTGCATTTTGAACAGGTGCTCGATAGTGTTGAAACATGTAATCGCCATCCCCGAATTGCTCTTCAACAGTGACAAGCAATAAGGTGCTGTGCTGCGATAGTGCCACGCAAAACAACAAGGGGTGCAAGCCCCCTCCAAGAAAAACACGTCCACACCATAACACCACCGCCTCCGAATTTTACTGTTGGTACTACACACACTGGCAGACGACGTTCACTGGGCATTCGCCATACCCACACCCTGCAATCGGATCGCCGCATCGTGTACCGTGATTCGGCACTCCACCCAAATTTTTTCATTGTTCAATCGTCCAATGTTTACGCTCCTTACACCAAGCGAGGCGTCGTTTGTCATTTACCGGCGTCATGTGTTGCTTATGAGCGGCCGCTCGACCATGAAATCCAAGTTTTCTCGCCTCCCGCGAAACTGTCATAGTACTTGCAGTGGATCCTGATGCAGTTTGGAATTTCTGTGTGAAGGTCTGGATAGATGTATGCCTAATACACATTACGACCCTCTTCAACGGTCGGCGGTCTCTGGCAATCAACAAACGATGTCGGCCTGTACGCTTTTGTGCTTTACGTTTGCCTTCACGTGTCCACTTCACTATCACATCGGAAACAGTAGCCCTAGGGATGTTTAGGAGTGTGGAAATCTCGCGTATACACGTATGACACAAGTGACACCCAGTCACCTGACCACGTTCGAAGTCCGTGAGTTCTGCGGAGCGCCCCGTTCTCTCTCTCACGATGTCTAATGACTACTGAGGTCGCTGATATGGAGTACCTGGCAGTAGGAGGCAGCGCAATGCACATAATATGAAAAACGTATGTTTTTGGTGATGTCCGGGTACTTTTGATCACACAGTGTACATAGCTACGAGAGTTATTCGGAAAGGAAGGAACGTTTGGTCGCGAAATGTAAACCGCAGAGAAAATCCGATGAAGTTTTGCACAGATGTGTTGGGCATTGTATCCAGTATGGCCGTCGATCGCATTACGTCGTTCTTTTTAGTTCTGAGCACACAGGGAGCACACAAAGATACCTAGAGCAATAGTGTCTCCCGCCAAGTACGAGGGCCTGGTGAGAAATTTTGCCTGAAGCTATGCAGCCAACATCACATAACTGTCGTGCGTTTTCTGGTTCAAGACAATTCTCAGCCGCATTCTGCAGGGGCAGTGAAGAAGCTCCTGCATCGTTTTCAATTGGAAATGTTTGTTTACCCACAATACAGCCCTTAATTGTTTCCCTCTGACTTTCACCATTGCTCACATGAACCGCTGGCTATGAAGACAACATTTTGGCACAGACAAGAAGCTGTAGGCCAGTGTAGAGAATTGGTGGAAAGCACTGGCAAAACAGTTTTGATTTTCACTGTCGTTCCCATTTCGCGACCTATCGTTCCTTATTGCCATCTATCTTTCCGAATTGCAATCTTAAGATCTACATTCAGATGCTCAAGCAATGCAACTGATGACCAATTTCAGAGCCGAGTCATTTTACACGCGGGGTTCAACACAGATGAGCAGAGTATATAAACACTACATCGGGTTTCAGTTCGTGTGTTCGTGACTACGAGCATGCTAAGACAGTCACGACTTCGTGCTCCTCCGGCTACATTATCGGCAGGTGGCACGGGCACTTTCACGAGACGATGCATCTGTCACCAAGGAAATACTGCGCTTGGAGCTCAAGCGAAGATAAAGTCGACAGAGGGCGTGAGTATTTTGTATGGAGCCAGCAGCAAGAGGTGTGGAGAGCCAAGCGACTGTTGCAACAGAGGGAAGAGTTCTTCGGCAGTGAATGCATTGGGCGGTGTACAAACTGTAGGCAATGTCCACCACACGAGCAGTGTAAACAATATATTTTAAATTTTACATCATTAAATCCTCCCCGTCATCAGAACTTCTGGCACCACAATGACTTCCATTGTTTTCTCTTTCCATTCACTTATTCAGCTCCCGAAGAGCCCTTCATACAGTGGTGAATTCTGCTGAATTCTTCGCTGTTTTTGTCGATCCAAGATCGACTGCTAGCACTAGATCTATATGTTATCAACTGCTTCAGCTAGAACGATCTTTGTTCATCGTAATAAAACATGGTTCTGATTTAATATAGCAGACACTTCTGGCTACATCATCAACTTGCTTGAAACTGTACATGTGCAGGGAAGGTGGAGGAAGGTTGCGGCATCCGGCTTATTGCGACAATGCATAGGAGTTCGAGTGGTCAGGACTTGCGAGTGGGCATCCAGGGTTGCCGTTAAATTACAGAACAGGAAATTAGGTAAAATATATTTAAAGTATATTTAAATGTATGATGTACAAGGGGCGCGCCTAGGGTCGGAAGTTACCAGGTGTAGGCCAGTCTAGGAACTCGAACAACTAAATACGAGGGCAACGGAAGGGGAGGCGGTTCATGATAACTGCTGTCGGTAGCAGGTCGTCGAACTCAGGGCCAGAGGCTCTGCCTTCCAAAAAGACGTCTGTTCTGCTCGAGATCTGGATTACAAGATAGCGACGCAACTTTGTTCTACACTGCAGAACGCTGCAGCGTCCAAACACGAGGCCTGTATCCCACGCACGCTATTGGCTAAAGCCGATGGCGTGAATTCACTAGCAATTTCAGCGTAGAGCTCAAGGCATCTCTTGTCAGAAGCCTTAACAGGTGGGTTACAATTGATGTGGTGGCCGCCCAATTCTGGGGTGGGGGGTGGGGGGGTTGAGAGGCCGATGAGCTCTGACGCCGCTTTCAGTCGCATCCCAGATGTGTTCGATCGGTTTTAGATATGGCGACTTGGGGGGGGGGGGAGGGCACATCAACTGTAACCCACCACCGTTCCTCGAGCAAATACCTCATGCTCCTGCACCGACACGGCGCATTATCTTGTTGATAAATTTCACTCCTGTCGGGAAACATGATCATCCTTGAAGGATGTACGTGGTTTGGACCCAGTGTTCGATATTCCTTGGCCAGCATGATACCTTGCGCGAGCTCCACTGGATCCATGGATGCCCACGTGAATATTTTTTCCAGAGTATAATGGAGCCGCGGTCAGCTTGTCTCCGCCCAGCAGTACAGGTGTCAAGGACGACGGATTCGCGCCCTGCCACCTGCGTGATGAAGAAGGTATCGGGATTCATCAGAGCACGCAACACCATGCCACTGCGCCTACGTACTGATGGTTCAGTCGTAGCTGCTGATGTTATGCTATCAACATTGGCACATGCAAGGGTCACCATCTGCAGAGGCCATCGTTTGGAATTTTCAGTCCACTGTGTGTTCGGACGTTACTTGTGCTCTACCCAGCAATAAAGTCTGATGTTAGTTCTGGCACAGTTCTCCGCCTGTCTTTTTTTTTACTAGTCTGCCCAGTTCTAAGTCGTCGTGGTCTCCTGACCTTCATTGCTTACATATTCCGCCCTCACAATCATATTCTGCACATCAAGACGGTTCATTCAAACCCGAACTCAATAAGATAAAGTCAATGTTGTATGTATTCATGTAAACAATATGCAAATAACAAGTGCGTACTGGGGTTGAAATACTTAAGGCTGGCATACACACATACATTCCAGACACGACAGTCACAGGACGTTTTAGTTCGAGAGAGGCAGACCACACACCGGGAGGCTGGTCCCTTCAGAGGACGAGTCAACCTCGGCCGCCCATGGAGCAGACAGCATGTGCCTGGGGGAACGACCCCGTGTTTGGCTTGAAAGCAAATTTTGCTACATTGTGTGGGAGCATCCAACCTACACATTCTATACACATAGCACACAGTTTCAGAGATTTTCACAGGGAGACAGCAAACGCCAAACGTCGATACTACAGATTTCCAGATTGGACGCCTTAAACGAAACGTCATTCTCCTGTTTTAGAAGAGGAACGCTGATTGGCAGACGATATTTCTGACGCCTTGAGCTGAAGGAGTAATGGAAGAGGCCGAAAGATATACCCCCTTCACGTCTGGCGTGGAGAGACGCCATTCCATTGTCACTCTTGGAGCAAGGAAAAAGTCTCTCCTCAGTACTTCACTGGGAGAGCACCTCTGTCGAGAGCGAATTGAAGTGCGACGCTATATTGAGTCCTTGCGATTAAGCGTTGTTTACTGTGTTGGCCAACAGACTTATTGTGTGGTGTGAATGGACAGAGTTAATAGTTAAACGCCTGTGAGCGAATTTTTGAGTGGCATTGCGGTGGACTGGTTATCTGACTGGTGTACCGCACTAATAGTTAGACTAGGGGCGAATAGGAATCCTTGACTTCATGAAGGTGTATGGAGAGTTTGATTGGCGAAGGTCAATCCAGATAGAACGAGAGTTATCTTATTTGTCAGCAGCGAGCGGTGCAGACAGCAGTCATCGCAGCTTACGGTATTGTGCGCTACAGCTATTGCGAGCCCCATATTTCCTCCACAGCAGTGCACTTCACTGCATTTCACACGCAACAGCCTTGACTGTACCTAGCAACATTCTAAAGGATAATTATTCAAGTTGAGTAGGCGTGCCTCTCAGCCATTCTGCGAAGTCAATAACAATCTTAAACTTTGTATAGAAATTTCATTAGCGAATCCTATCCTTGAGATGTAACTTCACATTCCAAAAAGAACCAGGATATAACTTGTTGAATTCATAACTAAAAGTGCCATTGTGATTTCTCAGAACTTTTGCAAAATAAATAATAATTTTCGTTAGTTTCGTGTTTTTCTACACTAACTAGCACTACTCCAGTACCCAAGTATCCCACTAGTTATGTAAGAAATTTTGTGAATTTTTGTGTCATTTCCTTACAGCAGACGACTCCAGAAGATATTTATTCCTGAAAGTTTTTCAGGCAGTTCTCTTTAGAACGTTAGGAGCGTCTGTCTGACTTCTGTAGTAGTGTGGGGGTGGAAATTGCATCTTCCAGGAGCCACAGGGTAAAGGGTACATCTCAGATTAATCCGTTGTGCAGAATAGCAGATCAACCCCACGCTCACACAGCCTACGGCGTCTGACGTATGTAATGGAAATGCTCGTGCTTGCAGAAACGCAAAGAGCTGGCACTGGAACACAACTAACCTTACTGGCCCAACCCAACGACGTCTGGACGAAGTTTCATCTTGATTTCGACAAGCGTTGAAGAGACTCACCGCAGCACTCCTCGAACACCTGACAAGTCGTGCAGTTTGAAAATTCCTAGTGCCGAGCCTCCTGGCCGTCACAACCTGCCCTCGGCCAAACTCAGATAGATCGCGCGCCTGCCCAGTTCTGCAAACGGGCAGCACATTACATGCACCCTGCGTGTGTCTGACCAGCAGTCATTTCTCACCACGTGACGTTGCTATCGCCTGGACGGGTTTATATCGATAGCAGGTCGTTGGTCATTATGTTCTGGCTCTTCAGTGTATGTGGGAGAAAGTAAAATGCTTCATCGACTCTTCTCGGAACGTACAAGGTGTGATTCAGAAGTTTCAAAACTGATTCATTTCTGAGTAGGGGAGCGTGCGCAGACCGGTTCCGCTTGGTGGGGGAAGTAGTGGGGGGGTCTCAGGAAACGAACTGACGCTGCGGCAGTTGCCTCCAGATCCACGGAGAGTGCGCATAGCATGCAGCGTGAGTGCGTGTCATTGACCTCGGTCGAAAAGTGGGAGAGGCGAAAATGGAGCAGCACTTGGAGCGTTATGCAATTAAGTTTTGCGTGCGACTGAATAAAACCGCCTAGGGCAGCTGCCAAGTGGTTTACAGCGAAAATTGAAATATGCGTTGACACCATTTATCATTACTACACAGGCAGATCATTGTGTCCGACTAGTGGCGTGGGTCATGCTTCAATTGTTCGCTCACACTGAACAAAACTCCTTGGCAATCGAATGGTGTAAGTCTAAATGATCATGGGAGTCAGGTCTACTACAACCACCAGATAACGGAAAAGATTTATGGTTTACGAAATGCAACGTTGTGATTTTCTGACAATGACCTTAAAGAGTGCATCACAAAGAGGAAACATGGATGCTGGAAATGAAAGCATCTAGCTGATATGACGTACGATAAAAGCGCATGGAAGATTGTTTTTTATAAATAAATCCTCAGTAATAAGGCTGAATTTGTGGAGCTCCATTTGAGACAGGTGTGTGTTTACAGACACAGGGGTGGATGCCGGTCAATGAGCTTTGTACCGCGTCAGTTTCTGACAGCTTACCCTGATGGAAAATTCGTCACAGAAGCGAAGGAAGAAAAAGGCGGAGCTGTTCAGTTTTATAACCACTTGCCAGCATCATTTCTTTCTCAGCTTGAAATGTGTGTGTGTGTCAACGTTTTAAACAGTGACGGACTATTTGATGAAACTATAACATCAAAATAAAAACTCTGATTGAATTTTATTTTGTGTTGACAAAAAATAATGGTTCCATTTTTGAGCATAACCACTGTCAGCATCATTTCTTTCTCGGCTTGAAATGTGTGCGTGTCAAGGTTTTAAACAGTGACGGACAACTTGATGAAACTATAACATCAAAATAAAAACTCTGATTGAGTTTTATTTTGTGTTGACAAAAAATAATGGTTCTGATTTTTGAACCTAACCACTTGCTAGCGTCATTTCTTTCTCGGCTTGAAATGTGTGTGTGTCAACGTTTTAAACAGTGACGAACTTGATAAAACTATAACACAAAATAAAAATTTTGATTGAATTTTCATTTTATGTTGACAAAAAATAATGATTCTGGTTTTTGAGCATGTTTTTAAACTTTTATTTAAGGCCATTACCCTTCCCAAATCTTTTGTTTTAAGATAATGATTTTAGAAAGTTCTAATTTTGAGGTGCTTAAAATGTTTCAATAATAGATTCATGAATTACAATATAAAGGTTACTTTTACAAGTTATTGCCGTGACCAAATTTACTCAAGAAATGTGTAACTGTGAGCTGCAAATTTTTTTACTCTCCTGAGGCAATTGAATTTCGCATATATCTCACTTTATAGCAACTCGCTCATACAGTGGGAAAAAAAGGTAAAGTCGGTAAACATTAGCGGTAGAGAAATGATGTGGCTAAGAATCAGATCATGAAAGTTTGAAGTTAGTTGCTATGGAGCTGCGTTTATCGAAAAGCGTGTATTTGATAAAGTCAATGAAAATAAAATTACGCGAGTAATTTTTGGAATGGCTTTCAGTCTTTGCGGAGGGAGAGGTTTATGGGGAAGTAGAACTACAAAGTTGCTTATCTGTGCGTGATGGATAACGTCGTCCGATGTCTTCAGCAGACAGGTGGCCATGGCGGCGGCAGCGGCGAAGTTACAGCAGGTCCATTAACGTCAAACTACAGCCCCCTGGCGCAATGCATCACGCATTTGGCGCTGATAACATTCCTCCGTCTACTCGCACTGGATATAGCCTGGACAGAAGCAGCTGGTACTGTACTTCATTTACGTTCCCATTTGCACTGCGGTGACATTTCTGCCAGATGATTAAATTATTACTGTCGAGTTCACAATTTTCACAGTGTGCACAATCACGTCAGCTAGCGGAACATGAGGACGCAGCTTGTCCATTTTCGCCACACGTATCACACCGACGAACTCACTGTCTGCCGGATATAATACATATGCAGAAAGTAGTTTAAATGTTTTCGTAACTACTTTTACTGTCTTAACGAGCGTTAAGTTGTCTGTCGTTAGGAACTTGCTTATTCTGTATAAGAAATAGTAGTAAATAATAATAGTGATGGTGTAATTGTTGGTTGGTTAATATTTACTGACAAAATGCAACCTAACGCTAGACTGCGTACTTACGGATATCCTGTGTGGCCGTTTTTTAGTACGACTTATAAAGAGAGAGAGATTATTAATTGATCACCGATGCGTCGGGTCTCGATTGTGTTCGGGAGACGTACGGATTGATTACGCGAAGGGGTTTTCTTAATTGACCTTTTGCCCTGGATTGCCTTCACGCAATCAGAATCTTCGATGAAAACACCTAAGGGACCTATTTGAAGATAAAAATGGAAATGAAAACATATTAGTGGAATTTCGTAAGAGAAAGATTAACAGATCGGAAGTTGAACACATTAGTGGTCTCCCAAATACAATCGAGACACCGCGATAAAGAGCGAACCTATAACGAAGCTCATATACAATTTGAACGTCATTTTTGTTTAGTGGAAGAAAAGATTAAGAAAATTACTGCATCGTAAAATATTAATATATTTTGAACAAATTGGCATTAAACTTTGTAAGGTGCGTCTTACGCGAGGAAGACATTTTTACCAGTTTTAATAAATTATTGTCTCTTATTGATGTATTCACGGTAGTTAGGTATCGCAGTAGTCCGTTGCCGGCCGTGAGTCGGAGAGCATTTCCCACGCTGGCTGGCTAGGTGACGAAGCCACTACATGTTGCGCGTAGTGGGGTGGGCTCGTGCTGAACCGCAGCAACAAGCGTCAGCCTGGGAAATATGCATGACGGGAAGTACCGCCATCTTGGCGCCAAAGTCACCGATTTTGTTTATTTATATTTAATAATTAAAGTCATTTATGACAACATGAATAATAGGAGGAACCTCTGGATGTTTAAAACTATTTATCATAATTTTTGCCTCGTTAAAATTCACACCCGTTCATTAACAAATGCATATCTTAGTAAGTACGAACTTGATCGGAAATCCACGAACTGTGACGAAACTAGTAAGAGATACGGACTGCGCGCCAAAGTCGGCAGTCGGCGTTAAGAGCTCTTCCTGTCTTGTTCGATGGTAGCCATGCTCTCGGTTAGGAGTAGTTTGTGACATGAGTGTTTCATTATTGATCTAATAGGAATAAAAGTGATATTACGGCGTTCTCAATGTTAATTTCGAGTAAATAGATACCCCAAAGTTGATTGACAGCAATTTCAGATAATTAGCTTCCACCGACAGAGACATCCAATGCGCCAATGAAGAATCTGCACGGGACGACATTTACGAGAGCTGCACCGCGCACAGGTAGGAGGATATCCGACCAAGGCGGATCGAGGATGGTCCGACTTACACTCGCAAATTCCGGGTGGAAATGCTAACCAGTTATACTGTACGCCACATATACCTCCCTCTACGGACTCGCGGCTAAGCTGAGTAATAACAGTATCAGTTTAGAAGCGAGGGGATCTTGCAACTTCTGAACATTGACAAGTACACAATAAATGCATGACTTACATCTGATATTTCTTTTGTACATGGCGAAGTCCAATAATCGCTGCTTTGTCAGTTCGTTCCTTCTTAAAATTAAATGTCCTTGCGTGTGCGTAAGTACATTGTATCCACGTCCGAGTCACCGAAATGTTTGTTCGTCGTTTCACATAGTTTTTACACAAAATAAAAATACAACTTGTAGCAGTGCTATGTAGTACGTTTTAACATGTAGGCGACCAAAAGTACAAGGGATAATGAGGTCTCTAGAATATTTCTTAACAAAAGATAGATTGTTCTTTCTTCTGTTTCGCAGCTTCTTGCTATCAAGCACAGTCTAACATAACAGTCGCGACACTTCGCCTTTATTTTGTTGCTACAGCGCCCCAAGCGGCCGGTAGGTTGAACTGTGAGTTCGGCGCGATCGTGAAAGCGAATAGTGATTGTTTATTTTGATTTATACAATGGCTTTTACCATCGGGAACGTTTGTAGCGCAATAAATTGCAGCAACAACAGGAAGAAGACACCACAGCTGTCTTTTTTTAGGTTTCCTAAGGATCCTGGGAGGTATATACCATCATGTTACTACACTGTATCGTCAGGATTCACTTGCAAACTATATGTGTATAAATGGTGAATGTTTCGTTTTAGGAGCAGAAAATGGCTAGTTAATAGCAGACGAGAAGACCTTATGAAGAAAGACGCAGTTTACCTGTATAATAATATTAGCTTTTGTTCGCTACATTTCGAACAAAACCTGTTCATGAACGCAGACAACAACAAACTCGTTTCGAATGCAGTACCCACACTGTTTGACATTCCAAATAAACCCCCTCAGCTGACGATGAAGAAGAAACTGCCACAAAGATTCGACAGTCAATCTACAGCTGTAAAACAGTCCTATGACACAGAAGCAGCCAGTTCGACTCTCCATGTATCAGTGCCAGATTCGTGTGAATCATCAACACAGACCTGCTTTGACGATGAAGTGGTTAAATTAAGTGTAGCTGTTCGTGTCTTACAAAAGCGTGTGAAGTGTCAGAATGCCCAGAAGCGAAACTATTACGGGATAAGGAAAGTGCCTACAGACAGATTGTTTGAAAATTATTCAAATATTTGGTTTTTCGTGAAATGTAATGTAATCAGCTCATTATAGTGTTTTCAGCATGTGTCTCCCACTATTTGGCAGTTGCTTGTCCCACTTAGAATAATATAAAGATGAAGGTCGTACTTGTGGCAACAGGAGACAATGACAAACACAGTAAGCCTACAGAACGATAAACGAGCTGTCGATCGCTTTTGCATGTAGAGGTACGTGTCTGTGCTTCTTACATGTGAATCTGTGTGTTTATATTCTTTTGATATCAACGTGGTAAGCTGCAATTCTGTCCAATGTCACAAGTGTTTCTTTACGAATGTGTTGTAGCTTGCCAATCTATTCATGGTTTTTGTCCATACTTGTGCATATTTTAGAATCATTTTTAGAAACGTATATGCCTTCTGATACCACACAAACTCTTGGAGGCAAGAAAATAACTCGAATAAATCGGAAATTACGTAGGAAATGGATGCAAACAAACATTATGCTTACGACGCGTCTGACGTTCACCTTACCCGCCGCTTGGAGCGCTAGTGTCGCTCTATCTGTCAAACGGCAACAACTTTTACAGCAGTGAGTGCCGCGACTGTTATGTTAGACTCTGCTATCAAGCGCTGCGGCAATGATTTTAAATATCTGTGCCCAGCGGGTCATAGTGTTTAAATGAGTATTTAACGCTGGACGCGCGTCTTGGTATAGGCGCACATTAAAATCAAAATATTTCGTCTCTTTACTCTCGTGCTGTGGTGCTTAGCATGTTCACGAACTACAGCTCGTTGGCTGTCCTTTTCTTTTATGACAAATATCTCATACGCAAAGTATCTGAAATCCAAAAATATTATGTGAAAAAATATAAAACACACCAGCTTTTGCAGCTCACATCGCGGACGCGAGTTCAGGACGGCGAAACAAAAATTACGCCTTACCCGCGTACACCATACCAGTATACCCTGTGCTACTTCACACGACTCAGGTTACTTGAATCAGTCTGGTACTTCCTTCGCACAGTGCTATTGACAAGCCGGCCGGGGTGGCCGAGCGGTTCTAGGCGCTACAGTCTGGAACCGCGCGACAGCTACGGTCGCAGGTTCGAATCCTGCCTCAGGCATGGGTGTGTGTGATGTCCTTAGGTTAGTTAGGTTTAAGTAGTTCTAAGTTCTAGGGGACTGATGACCTCAGAAGTTAAGTCCCATAGTGCTCAGAGCCATTTGAACCATTTGATTTGCTATTGATAATATTGAAGTCACGCAGTCATTCCTACCTGCCACCGACTCGTTACTATTTCTTCGTTCACGCGAAATCTCACACGCACATCCTCCCTTCGACTCTCTGACTATCGATATATTACTCGCTCTCTCCCTCTCGCACAGCAGTTGCACTGCACTCTTTTCATTTAGTAAAATTATCACTAAGTTTCACGGAGAATTAAAATATTGTACACCCAAAAATAAACAAGCTAATAATAAACACGTACCATAACATAATAAAAGTAATAACACAGTTTCTGTTTTTGCTACAGAACAAGACATCTGAACTGGTAAATGTTGTGTCTAGACAAGACAGCCTAGACACAATGAGAGGAAGCCGAAAGGCACGCGTTGAGCTAAAGCAGGATGGCGTGAGGTCTGAAACAGGATACGTAATGAATGCTATAAAGAAAAGTACGTAGCTGCTGGAATACTTAACTTTAATCCATCCTTGTGGTACATCTGGAGATTGTGGCGATACAAGTGAGACTCTTTAGATACATGCAATGTTATTAATGGCGCCTTGCTAGGTCGTAGCCATTGACTTAGCTGAAGGCTATTCTAACTATCTGCTCTGCAAATGAGCGAGGCTTCGTCAGTGTGCATCGCTAGCTACGTCGTCTGTACAACTGGGGCGAGTGCTAGTCCGTATCTCGAGACCTGACTTGTGGTGGCGCTCGGTCTGCGATCACAGTGGCGACACGCGGGTCCGACATGTACTAATGGACCGCGGCCGATTTAAAACTACCACCTAGCACGTGTGGTGTCTGGCGGTGACACCACAGTAAAGATACGTGTAATGTTTCCGTATTGCAGCGATAGAAAGATGTAAAAAGAAAAGAGAAAAAATATACAATACTAGTCAGGATTAGCAATGTCTTCACACCCTGTACCAAAGAGCACTATCTTATCTTCACGGTCTCTGTACTGTAATATCGAAACAAATTCAGTTCCGTGTATTAGTGAATACATCTTTGAAATTATGAAATGGTTTCTGTACGCAGGGCGCAGATGCTTCGCAATTTTCTAGGCAAGGCAATTTTCTAAGCGTCTCTATGGCAACTCCTCTTAATGGCTCTATAGACAGTCACTCCTTTTGCCTACAGTAGTTTGCGTGTCGCAGTTGAAAGCTGTCAAAAGCGTTGCCACTTGTCAGGGATTTCCGTAAGTTGTCTCGACTGCAGCAGTGTTTAATAGCAAATAATAAATGTATTAAAATTTCATGCATGATGCGGCATTTTTTCACGCATCTCAGTATTCATGACGTCGTATCTGTTGAGTTATGTGCAGTTCGATGATATATTTGTGTAAATTACTAACACAAGAAGTAATAAATTTAAACGTCATGCATGATGCCACAGTTCTGACGCCATCTAATTGTTTACAGTTTTTGACGTCATATATCCTGAACAATAATAGGTAGGTGGTTTTTACCCCCCACAGCAACTGTTGCTTGAGAGAAACGGATACGTGTACCAAGTTGGGCTGAAACCGGTGCAGTGGTTTAGGAGGAGATATTGAACATTCACACTTAACATATACCCATTTTTATACAATGTACCGACTCTTCACTTAATATTGGGACTTGAAACTTTGTAAGTAGGCCTGTTTGGGTTAGTGTTGAAACGGGCTGTATTCAAACGCCTGAGAATTCAGGTTTTTCAGCATTTCCATGACGAACTCCTGTCCGTTATACATACATTACATCATTCGTTCTGGCGTTCTTTGTGTACGTTCCATACCCTCTATTAGTGCCATTTTGTGTAGGTCGCACAGACGTGAGCAACATTCGAAAGTACGTCATACAAATATTTTATAAGCAGTGTGCCGGCCGCTGGTGGCCGAGCGGTTCTAGGCGCTTCAGTCGGGAACCGCGCGACCGCTACGGTCGCAGGTTCGAATCCTGCCTCGGGCATGGATGTGTGTGATGTCCTTAGGTTAGTTAGGTTTAAGTAGTTCTAAGTTCTAGGGGACTGATGACCTGAGATGTTAAGTCCCATAGTGCTTAGAACCATTTGCACCGTTTTTTTATAAGCAGTGTTCTTCACAGACTGACTATTTTCCCGCATCGTACCATCAAACCGGAGTATACCACCTGCTTTACCTACGACCGTTCTATTTCATAGCCTCAGACTGTCTGAGTCAGATATTTGGAAGAGTTTACTGAATCCAATTGTGACTCATCGATATTGTAGCTATATGATTTTGCGTTTTGTGAAGTGCACAGCTTTATATTTTCGGATATGGAAAGCTAGTTACCAATTTTTACAACATTTTTAAATCTTACCAAGATCTGAATGAATATTTGAACAGTTGTGTTAGACAGATCATTATACTACGACTGCGTCACCTGCAAAAAATCTGAGGTTACTATTAATACTGTCAACCAGGTTATTAATATACAACACATTTCCCTGGGGCAGGGCTACACTTATTTCTACATCTGTCGGCGACCCTCCATCCAGGATAAGATGCTGAGTCCTCCATACGAAGCTATCTTTGATCAGTTAAGTGCAGGTGACTGTAATGCCTGTGTATATAGAACGCTTTCATGGCTGTATGATGAGAGAAGAAAGAGGGTGCAAACAGGTGCCGGCACATAGCTTACGCCTCACGAAACTCACGAAGGGGACCACCGAGCTTTACTTGCCCAGCCGACGCACGGATCACCAACAACAGTACCATATGTTCTCTGTCCATGAGACACTGCGAGGAGATTAGGAATTTAGTACAGGGCATTGGCGCAAAAAATGCCTGTGAAAATTTCTTCCAGCTCCAGGATTAAAACTGGCTACGAATATTTCTGTGTGTTTTCTGATCTCATGTATCCACCAATCGTTAGGTCATTGTGCGCTGTTTTCCGTATCTCTTGGAACTAACAAACAAATTCCTTTATCTGGCTATCGTCCATTGCCTGGCTGCATGGTCTGTTGACATGGAT
Source organism: Schistocerca americana (assembly GCF_021461395.2). Taxonomy (NCBI): domain Eukaryota; kingdom Metazoa; phylum Arthropoda; class Insecta; order Orthoptera; family Acrididae; genus Schistocerca; species Schistocerca americana. Next base: position 977,721,209 of record NC_060120.1, on the reverse strand, counting down.
TTCATCATCCTTACAATAATAATGCAGTTATCCACTCCAGCCTGTTTCACGATTCAGTTCATTGTTTTTTGTCTTTCCTAGAAATTCCTAACATTAATTTTTTACATTGTTTGCCGAACAACCGTCAGTTTTTTAAAAACGTTTTTAGTATTAACAGTCTCTTTTAGACATACCTGGAATATAATTTTGGAAACCACATTTAGCTCACGAAAGGCAGTCGCGCATATTTTTACTTATCTGTTTATTTCTTTTTCTACCAATATAGTCGTCTTCTTAAACCGTCGAAATTGCAACAGGTTCTATAATTTCACTGTTGATTGGTACCATTTTTGATTCTCAACATTGTTTATACATTACATTACTCTTATGGTAATTGATGCCAAAGCCCGTTATCAAACTTTCACTGATAAGGTCTGTTCGTTTCTAAAGTCTGTGAATATGAGAAGCAAACAGTGTGATGAATAATAAAAAGAAGTTAGTTCCAATATTTAATTAAAAGAAATACCGTTATGAGACTACGGTTGATTTAGGAAACAATACTGCCGCTTACATGTTGACATGGGTGACGAAGTGTCAACGCGATACAACTAAAAGAATGACAGTAGACTAAGATAACATACAGAAGTGTGGTTAGAGCCGTAACGAGATGATCGTGTGATCCAGCCAGAAGTGTTAAATAATACTGACTCTTGTTGCAACCCTTGTTCACTCAAGTTCGAGCAGCCCTTAGCGGCCCGCCATTTTATTTACAACTATTCATGACGTCGCCTTTCCGGCTTAGATTTTTTAAAAATGTGAGTTGTAATTACTGCATCTCTTTCCAGTCAGTACAAACTTTAATTTTATTAATGTATTACATACCTAATATGTTTTAGAATAGTTAGATTAATTCTGAAGACGACGCTCATAGTAGCGTCGAAACCTGGTCAATTTTGACTTAATATTTGTGAGCGAGGGCTTATTTGTTCTAATATAATTCTGACACGGTCACTGAACCTTATCAGCTATGTTCAAAGTTTTAAAAATGTTAAATCTGTGCCTCCCTTCCCTTCCATCCCCCCCCCCCCCCCCCAAGACCCCTAAGATCTTTCCGCAATTTTATTTCAACATATATACAACAAATTTTATAATGTACTAGGTTTAGTATAAATGAACCATTATTGAAATATATTGGTTATGTGTACTGCACAGTGTGTCTCAGAAGGAATGGTCCAGTAAACATGGGCTCTAAAATGCATATCTCAAGATACTGTGGTACAGGTGGTCTCTTTTGCAGCAAGCTCTCTATTTTCTATATTTTGGTAGGAAGTAGTTGGACCAAAACAATAAGAAACTGTGTCGTAAACATGGGTTTTAAAATGCATACCTAAGGAGCTACGAGTACATCTTCAGTAGGAGAGATGTGTTTCACAGTAGCTAAGATAAAGATCACAGCTCTTCAGGTACGCAGTTCAGAGCCCATGTCTACTGGACATTTTTTTCTTGTTTTGCTCATACTATGTCCCTGGCACACCATGTACGTAACATTGTAGTACATCAATTAGATATTGTTTAAACTGTTCAAAAGTATTGAAAGTTAAACAAAATCTTATTCTTCATGGCAGCTGGTGTACATCCCACTTTCGAAGCACTGGGGTGTGTGAAACTTTCATTCGTGCTAGGACAACAACAAAATACCTAATACACTATGTGATCAAAAGTATCAGGACACCTGGCTGAAAATGACTTACAAGTTCGTGGCGTCCAACATCGGTAATGCTGGAATTCAATATGGCATTGGCCCACCTTAGCTTTGATGTCAGCTTCCACTCGCGCAGACATACGTTCAATCAGGTGCTGGAAGGTTCCTTGGGGAATGGCAGCCCATTCTTCACGGAGTGCTAAACTGAGGAGAGGTATCGATGTCGGTCGGTGAGGCCTGGCACGAAGTTGGCGTTCCAAAACATCCCAGAGGTGTTCTACATGATTCACGTCAGGACTCTGTGCAGGCCAGTCCGTTACAGGGATATTATTGTCGTGTGACCACTCCGCCACAGGCCGTGCATTTTGAACAGGTGCTCGATAGTGTTGAAACATGTAATCGCCATCCCCGAATTGCTCTTCAACAGTGACAAGCAATAAGGTGCTGTGCTGCGATAGTGCCACGCAAAACAACAAGGGGTGCAAGCCCCCTCCAAGAAAAACACGTCCACACCATAACACCACCGCCTCCGAATTTTACTGTTGGTACTACACACACTGGCAGACGACGTTCACTGGGCATTCGCCATACCCACACCCTGCAATCGGATCGCCGCATCGTGTACCGTGATTCGGCACTCCACCCAAATTTTTTCATTGTTCAATCGTCCAATGTTTACGCTCCTTACACCAAGCGAGGCGTCGTTTGTCATTTACCGGCGTCATGTGTGGCTTATGAGCGGCCGCTCGACCATGAAATCCAAGTTTTCTCGCCTCCCGCCAAACTGTCATAGTACTTGCAGTGGATCCTGATGCAGTTTGGAATTTCTGTGTGAAGGTCTGGATAGATGTATGCCTAATACACATTACAACCCTCTTCAACGGTCGGCGGTCTCTGGCAGTCAACAAACGATGTCGGCCTGTACGCTTTTGTGCTTTACGTTTGCCTTCACGTGTCCACTCTACTATCACATCGGAAACAGTAGCCCTAGGGATGTTTAGGAGTGTGGAAATCTCGCGTATACACGTATGACACAAGTGACACCCAGTCACCTGACCACGTTCGAAGTCCGTGAGTTCTGCGGAGCGCCCCGTTCTCTCTCTCACGATGTCTAATGACTACTGAGGTCGCTGATATGGAGTACCTGGCAGTAGGAGGCAGCGCAATGCACATAATATGAAAAACGTATGTTTTTGGTGATGTCCGGGTACTTTTGATCACACAGTGTACATAGCTACGAGAGTTATTCGGAAAGGAAGGAACGTTTGGTCGCGAAATGTAAACCACAGTGAAAATCCGATGAAGTTTTGCACAGATGTGTTGGGCATTGTATCCAGTATGGCCGTCCATCGCGTTACGTCGTTCCTTTTAGTTCTGAGCACACAGGGAGCACACAAAGATACCTAGAGCAGTAGTGTCTCCCGCCAAGTACGAGGGCCTGGTGAGAAATTTCGGCTGAAGCTATGCAGCCAACATTAAATAACTGTCGTGCGTTTTCTGGTTCAAGACAATCCTCAGCCGCATTCTGCAGGGGCAGTGAAGAAGCTCCTGCATCGTTTTCAATTGGAAATGTTTGATTACCCACAATACAGCCCGTAATTGTTTCCCTCTGAGTTTCACCATTGCTCACATGAACCGCTGGCTATGAAGACAACATTTTGGCACAGACAACAAGCTGTAGGCCAGTGTAGAGAATTGGTGGAAAGCACTGGCAAAACAGTTTTGATTTTCACTGTCGTTCCCATTTCGCGACCTATCGTTCCTTATTGCCATCTATCTTTCCGAATTGCCATCTTAAGATCTACATTCAGATGCTCAAGCAATGCAACTGATGACCAATTTCAGAGCCCAGTTATTTTACACGCGGGGTTCAACACAGATGAGCAGAGTATATAAACACTACATCGGGTTTCAGTTCGTGTGTTCGTGACTACGAGCATGCTAAGACAGTCACGACTTCGTGTTCCTCCGGCTACATTATCGGCAGGTGGCACGGGCACTTTCACGAGACGATGTATCTGTCACCAAGGAAAGACTGCGCTTGGAGCTCAAGCGAAGATAAAGTCGACAGAGAGCGTGAGTATTTCGTATGGAGCCAGCAGGAAGAGGTGTGGGGAGCCAAGCGACTGTTGCAACAGAGGGAAGAGTTCTTCGGCAGTGAATGCATTGAGCGGTGTACAAACTGTAGGCAATGTCCACCACACGAGCAGTGTAAACAATATATTTTAAATTTTACATCATTAAATCCTCCCCGTCATCAGAACTTCTGGCACCACAATGACTTCCATTGTTTTCTCTTTCCATTCACTTATTCAGCTCCCGAAGAGCCCTTCATACAGTGGTGAATTCTGCTGAATTCTTCGCTGTTTTTGTCGATCCAAGATCGACTGCTAGCACTAGATCTATATGTTATCAACTGTTTTAGCTAGAACGATCTTTGTTCATCATAATAAAACATGGTTCTGATTTAATATAGCAGACACTTCTGGCTACATCATCAACTTGCTTGAAACTGTACATGTGCAGGGGAGGTGGAGGAAGGTTGCGGCATCCGGCTTATTGCGACAATGCATTGGAGGTCGAGTGGTAAGGACTTGCGAGTGGGCATCCAGGGTTGCCGTTAAATTACAGAACAGGAAATTAGGTAAAATATATTTAAAGTATATTTAAATGTATGATGTACAAGGGGCGCGCCTAGGGTCGGAAGTTACCAGGTGTAGGCCAATCTAGGAAGTCGAACAACTAAATAAGAGGGCAACGGAAGGGGAGGTGGTTCATGATAACTGCTGTCGGTGGCAGGTCGTCGAACGCAGGGCCAGAGGCTCTGCCTTCCAAAAAGACGTCTGTTCTGCTCGAGATCTGGATTACAAGATAGCGACGCAACTTTGTTCTACACTGCAGAACGCTGCAGCGTCCAAACACGAGGCCTGTATCCCACGCACGCTATTGGCTAAAGCCGATGGCGTGAATTCACTAGCAATTTCAGCGTAGAGCTCAAGGCATCTCTTGTCAGAAGCCTTAACAGGTGGGTTACAATTGATGTGGTGGCCGCCCAATTCTGGGGTGGGGGGTGGGGGGGGGTTGAGAGGCCGATGAGCTCTGACGCCGCTTTCAGTCGCATCCCAGATGTGTTCGATCGGTTTTAGATATGGCGACTTGGGGGGGGGGGGGGAGGGCACATCAACTGTAACCCACCACCATTCCTCGAGCAAATACCTCATGCTCCTGCACCGACACGGCGCATTATCTTGTTGATAAATTTCACTCCTGTCGGGAAACATGATCATCCTTGAAGGATGTACATGGTTTGGAACCAGTGTTCGATATTCCTTGGCCAGCATGGTACCTTGCGCGAGCTCCACTGGATCCATGGATGCACACGTGAATATTTTTTCCAGAGTATAATGGAGCCGCGGTCAGCTTGTCTCCGCCCAGCAGTACAGGTGTCAAGGACGACGGATTCGCGCCCTGCCACCTGCGTGATGAAGAAGGTATCGGGATTCATCAGAGCACGCAACACCATGCCACTGCGCCCACGTACTGATGGTTCAGTCGTAGCTGCTGATGTTATGCTATGAACATTGGCACATGCAAGGGTCACCATCTGCAGAGGCCATCGTTTGGAATTTTCGGTCCACTGTGTGTTCGGACGTTACTTGTGCTCTACCCAGCAATAAAGTCTGATGTTAGTTCTGGCACAGTTCTCCGCCTGTCTTTTTTTTTACTAGTCTGCCCAGTTCTAAGTCGTCGTGGTCTCCTGACCTTCATTGCTTACATATTCCGCCCTCACAATCATATTCTGCACATCAAGACGGTTCATTCAAACCCGAACTCAATAAGATAAAGTCAATGTTGTATGTATTCATGTAAACAATATGCAAATAACAAGTGCGTACTGGGGTTGAAATACTTAAGGCTGGCATACACACATACATTCCAGACACGACAGTCACAGGACGTTTTAGTTCGAGAGAGGCAGACCACACACCGGGAGGCTGGTCCCTTCAGAGGACGAGTCAACCTCGGCCGCCCATGGAGCAGACAGCATGTGCCTGGGGGAACGACCCCGTGTTTGGCTTGAAAGCAAATTTTGCTACATTGTGTGGGAGCATCCAACCTACACATTCTATACACATAGCACACAGTTTCAGAGATTTTCACAGGGAGACAGCAAACGCCAAACGTCGATACTACAGATTTCCAGATTGGACGCCTTAAACGAAACGTCATTCTCCCGTTTTAGAAGAGGAATGCTGATTGGCAGACGATATTTCTGACGCCTTGAGCTGAAGGAGTAACGGAAGAGGCCGAAAGATATACCCCCTTCACGTCTGGCGTGGAGAGACGCCATTCCATTGTCACTCTTGGAGCAAGGAAAAAGTCTCTCCTCAGCACTTCACTGGGAGAGCACCTCTGTCGAGAGCGAATTGAAGTGCGACTCTATATTGAGTCCTTGCGATTAAGCGTTGTTTACTGTGTTGGCCAACACACTTATTGTGTGGTGTGAATGGACAGAGTTAATAGTTAAACGCCTGTGAGCGAATTTTTGAGTGGCATTGCGGTGGACTGGTTATCTGACTGGTGTACCGCACTAATAGTTAGACTAGGGGCGAATAGGAATCCTTGACTTCATCAAGGTGTATGAAGAGTTTGATTGGCGAAGGTCAATCCAGATAGAACGAGAGTTATCTTATTTGTCAGCAGCGAGCGGTGCAGACAGCAGTCATCGCAGCTTACGGTATTGTGCGCTACAGCTATTGCGAGCCCCATATTTCCTCCACAACAGTACACTTCACTGCATTTCACATGCAACAGCCTCGACCGTACCTAGCAACATTCTAAAGGATAATTATTCAAGTTGAGTAGGCGCGCCTCTCAGCCATTCTGCCAAGTCAATAACAATCTTAAACTTTGTATAGAAATTTCATTGGCGAATCCTATCCTTGTGAGGTAACTTCACATTCCAAAAAGAACCAGGATATAACTTGTTCAATTCATAACTAAAAGTGCCATTGTGATTTCTCAGAACTTTTGCAAAATAAATAATAACTTTCGTTAGTTTCATGTTTTTCTTACACTAACTAGCACTACTCCAGTACCCAAGTATCCCACTAGTTATGTAAGAAATTTTGTGAATTTTTGTGTCATTTCCTTACAGCAGACGACTCCAGAAGATATTTATTGCTGAAAGTTTTTCAGGCATTTCTCTTTAGAACGTTAGGAGCGTCTGTCTGACTTCTGTAGTAGTATGCGGGTGGAAATTGCATCTTCCAGGAGCTGCAGGGTAAAGGGTACATCTCAGATTAATCCGTTGTGCAGAATAGCAAATCAACCCCACGCTCACACAGCCTACGGCGTCTGACGTATGTAATCGAAATGCTCGTGCTTGCAGAAACGCAAAGAACTGACACTGGAACACAACTAACCTTGCTGGCCCAACCCAACGACGTCTGGACGAAGTTTCATCTTGATTTCGACAAGCGTTGAAGAGACTCACCGCAGCGCTCCTCGAACACCTGACAAGTCGTGCAGTTTGAAAATTCCTAGTGCCGAGCCTCCGGGCCGTCACAACCTGCCCTCGGCCAAACTCAGATAGATCGCGCGCCTGCCCAGTTCTGCAAACGGGCAGCACATTACATGCACCCTGCGTGTGTCTGACCAGCAGTCATTTCTCACCACGTGACGTTGCTATCGCCTGGACGGGTTTATATCGATAGCAGGTCGTTGGTCATAATGTTCTGGCTCTTCAGTGTATGTGGGGGGAAAGTAAAATGCTTCATCGACTCTTCTCGGAACGTACAAGGTGTGATTCAGAAGTTTCAAGACTCATTCATTTCTGAGTAGGGGAGTGTGCGCAGACCGGTTCCGCTTGGTGGGGGAAGTAGTGGGGGGGGGGGTCTCAGGAAACGAACTGACGCTGCGGCAGTTGCCTCCAGAACCACGGAGAGTGCGCATAGCTTGCAGCGTGAGTGCGTGTCATTGACCTCGGTCGAAAAGCGGGAGAGGCGAAAATGGAGCAGCACTTGGAGCAGCGTTATGCGATTAAGTTTTGGGTGCGACTGAATAAAACCGCCTAGGAGACTCTCGGTATGATTCAAGAGGCCTTTAAGGAAGAAGCCATGTCCCGTGCAATGGTTTTAATGTGGCACAAACGTTTCAAAGATGGCCTCGGGAATGTTGAAGACGACGACCGCTCTGGGAGGCCATCATGAAGCTGAACGGATCAAAATGTGGAGAGAGTGTGGGAACTCTTAAACAATGACCGTCGTCTTAGTACTAGATTAATTGCCGATGGACTGGGACTCAGAGTACGGTGTGGAGGATTGTGATAGAGAATTTGATGACGCGAAAAGTGTGTGCCAAACTGGAGTGATTCACAAGGAGTTTGTTGCTCGTGGACAGACTGTCATAGGTAACTTTTACACTGGCGTGTTCCGCTGCTTGAGGGATCGAGTTCGCCGCGTCCACCCGGCGATCAAGGGCGATTGGATTCTCCAGCACGACAACGCGCCCGCTCACACGTCGCGCGCCACCGCCGACGTTTTGGTCAAGTTCAAAATGACAACACTGCCGCAGCCACCCTACAGCCCCGACTTGGCTCCAAGTGACTTTTTCCTCTTCCCCCGAATCAAGACAGGCCTAAAAGGGAAGCTATTCGACTCCATCAACGCCATCCAGCAGGCTTCGACGAAAGCCCTTGACAGCATGACGCCCGAGAAGGGCTACGAACAGTGGAAGACAAGCTGGCTGCGCGGTGTTGATGCTGAAGGTTCATATTTTGAAGAATTTTAGTCCGCTGTACTTAAATGTATAATAAATTTCTAGTTCTGAGTAAAGTTTTGAAACTTTTGAATCACACCCTGTATGCTCTCAGAGTTAGAACAGAAAGACAAGTGATAAACCACGTCTCTCTTTTCTGCTACTGGAGTATGAGGAAAACATCCATAACGCCCTCGTGCTTAATGAACGAGGAAACACGACGCTATCCATTAGATCTTCTCCGTCTCCCCTCTCAATCTCTTGTGACAAGGTTCACAGACAAACGAGTATTAACACAGAAAAAGTCCAACTAGCCTCTTGCAAGCCACTTCTTTCCTTATGATTCCTTCAGTAAACCTCAGACTGTCATACATTACCTGATCAAAAGTATCCAAAAACCTATTAGTGGGGTGTATCCAGCCTTTGCCTTTCCACCACTTTGAATTCTAGTCGGCGCACTTACAATGAAGGCTGAATGTCTGTGGGGGAATCGCACACCATTCTTACATAAGAGTCGAAATCAGACAGGGTGGTCATGTTGGACTGTAAGGTCTGGAGCGAAGGCGACGATCCAGCTGATTCCAAAGACGTTCCATTGAGTTCAGGGCGGAACCACGGTCTTGCCAGTCCGTTTGAGGAATGTTATATCGACTATTGCCACACAGTCGCTGCTTCATGACAGGATGCACTGTCCTGCTGATATAATCATCATCTGCGAACTGCTACTCTGTTGTAAGCAGTACACAATGCTGCAAAATGTGTTCACTGGCTTCCAGATTTGGCGGTTTTTGGATGCAATAAGACGGTCACACACTAACCACAAAAAACACCCGAACTGACACTGCTAGTCCCCAGACCAAGGCCGATCCTTTGCGAGTCTCGAGTTCCTCTTCCGGCCACTGCGAGAGGACTGAGATTAACTTCAACAAAAAACAGAACATCTTGTACGACCAGAGATAGGACGTTCATACTCACAGGACATGCACATTAGTATGTTTTGCAGAAATGATTAGCGTTTGAACCACGTCGGCCCGCGTGTTCAAGGCAAACATAGATATCGCGGTGCAACACCACCTACCGGTAAAATGTGCCTGCGGTTCTCGTTGTCGTTATAAACCGAAGGTAATGGATCAGTGCCACTTGAGCAGACGTGCACGATGCCTCGCAGATGGTCGAACCGTAGCGTCAAATCAGTGAGTTTGAAAGAGGGCGCGTTATTGGAATTAGAGAATGTGATACATTAATCTGGGAAGTTGTTGCTCGTTTGGGACGAAGTGTTTCTCGGCAGCGCAACAAGTGCGCTCAGAATGGCTCACGGAAGGTCGTAGAACACGACGAGATGGGTCAGCTCGCACTACCAATACCACCCCCTCCCCCCGTGAAGTAGACACCTTATCCGAATGGCAGGGCAGATATGCGTCTTCCTCGGCCCTGGCGCAACTGTGGAAGCCATCGTACACTATCAGGGGTACAGCCCACCGCCGTTTAACACGGTATAGGTTCCGTACACGTCGTTCACTTCTCCGCCTACCTTTGACGAATATGTTGTTGTTGTTGTGGTCTTCAGTCCTGAGACTGGTTTGATGCAGCTCTCCATGCTACTCTATCCTGTGCAAGCTTTTTCATCTCCCAGTACCTACTGCAACCTACATCCTTCTGAATCTGCTTAGTGTATTCATCTCTTGGTCTCCCTCTACGATTTTTACCCTCCACGCTGCCCTCCAATACTAAACTGGTGATCCCTTGATGCCTCAGAACATGTCCTACCAACCGATCCCTTCTTCTGGTCAAGTTGTGCCACAAACTTCTCTTCTCCCGAATCCTATTCTTCTGTAGCACCACATTTCGAAAGCTTCTATTCTCTTCTTGTCCAAACTATTTATCGTCCATGTTTCACTTCCATACATGGCTACACTCCATACAAATACTTTCACAAATGACTTCCTGACACTTAAATCAATACTGGATGTTAACAAATTTCTCTTCTTCAGAAACGCTTTCCTTGCCATTGCCAGCCTACATTTTATATCCTCTCTACTTTGACCATCATTAGTTATTTTGCTCCCCAAATAGCAAAACTCCTTTACTACTTTAAGTGCCTCATTTCCTAATCTAATTCCCTCAGCATCACCCGACTTAATTAGACTGTATTCCATTATCCTTGTTTTGCTTTTGTTGATGTTCATCTTATATCCTCCTTTCAAGACACTGTCCATTCCATTCAACTGCTCTTCCAAGTCTTTTGTTGTCTCTGACAGACTTACAATGTCATCGGCGAACCTCAAAGTTTTTATTTCTTCTCCATGAATTTTAATACCTACTCCGAATTTTTCTTTTGTTTCCTTTACTGCTTGCTCAATATACAGATTGAACAACATCGGGGAGAGGCTACAACCCTGTCTTACTCCCTTCCCAACCACTGCTTCCCTTTCATGTCCCTCGACTCTTATAATTGCCATCTAGTTTCTGTACAAATTGTAAATAGCCTTTCGCTCCCTGTATTTTACCCCTGCCACCTTTAGAATTTGAAAGAGAGTATTCCAGTCAACATTGTCAAAAGCTTTCTCTAAGTCTACAAATGCTAGAAACGTAGATTTGCCTTTCCTTAATCTTTCTTCTAAGATAACTCGTAAGGTCAGTATTGCCTCACGTGTTCCAGTGTTTCTACGGAATCCAAACTGATCTTCCCCGAGGTTGGCTTCTACTAGTTTTTCCATTCGTCTGTAAAGAATTCGTGTTAGTATTTTGCAGCTGTGACTTATTAAACTGATAGTTCGGTAATTTTCACATCTGTCAACACCTGCTTTCTTTGGGATTGGAATTATTATATTCTTCTTGAAGTCTGAGGGTATTTCGCCTGTTTCATACATCTTGCTCACCAGATGGTAGAGTTTTGTCAGGACTGGCTCTCCCAAGGCCGTCGGTAGTTCCAATGGAATGTTGTCTACTCCGGGGGCCTTGTTTCGAATATGAAGAAACCAAAAACATGTTAGACGGCAATGTTGTGTGGAACGACGTCACTGGGGACAGGAATGCCATCAGAAAGTGGTTCCGGACGAATCCAGGCTCTGTGTGCTTGAAAATGACGGCCGCATTTTGGTTCGCCGCAGACAGGGCGAGCGGCTTCACAGCGACCGTATTCGCACAAGACGTACAGCGCCAACTCAATATCTTATGGTGTGGGGTGGTATTCGTTACAACCAGAAATCAAAGCTGGTGCATGTCCAGGGCACTTTCACCAATGTGAGCTACTTGAGTGACATCCTGTGAGTCCACATACCCTTTTCCCACAGTACCCCAGACGCCACTTCTCAGCGAGATGATGAACGAACACACGTTGCTGCACGAAGACGTGCCTTCCTGGTGTCATAGCCTTTGCCCTGGCATCCTGGATCACCAGACTTGACGACAATCGAAAATATGTTGGATATGGAGAAATGATGGGTGCAGCATTGTGACCCAATGCCAACCACAACATATGAACTTCGGAACCAGCTGCATTCAGCATAGACGGCATTCGTGACGTATACACGTCGACGCCATCAGGCATGGAATAAGGTATCAGGGCCCATGGCGGACCCTGTGCCTACTAGGCAACAGGAAAGATGCTGAACCGAGGCGACTGAAATGCTAATCATTTCTGCTGAACATACTAATGTCCGTGTCCTGTGAATGCGAATTTCGTATCTTTAGTCGTTCAAGGTGTTCGTCTTTTTTTTCTGAACATGAATGTACAAACACTTCCTCTTCCTTAGTGGCAAAATATACAATGAGGAAAATTCGATATGATTAGTGATTTAAGCCAGAGGAGAGCTGCTTGCTCAAAGGATCACTCCTACACCCTTCGCGACAAGTCGACCATTGGGAGCCAGGCGTAGGTTACGTGAAAAAAGGTAGAAGAAAAGGCGTTCTATTGTAAGGTGGGCGAAAGTAGTTACATGACAGTTGCTGTGGGCTTGGATTTGCAGCCTCGTACGTCTGCTTCAACCAGTCACGTAAAGCGGTTTCTGTACGTGTCTATGACAACGCCTCATTGTTGCCACAGTTCTATAGACGACTATTGTTTCGCCTGCAGCCGTTTTCGCTTCGCAGATCAAAGCTGGTAACAGCGTTCCCAGCTGCCCATGGGATTTTGTTTCGCCGACTTTACTATAGTCGCTAGGCATGCCTGCAGAGCCATTTATGGAGTGGCCAGACGTCAGACGGCGTCCATTTCTTTTCTAGAATGCGCGGGAGGGGGATGTTTTAAATACACGCAGGACTTACTCCTCAGAAGTGACGTCAAAATGATGCGTTCTCAGTGCGATAGACGCCAAAAACATTTTGTGTTATAACTTGCAATGTGCTATTTCAAGGCAAAGGTGTCTGGAAAGTGTATCACAAACATGTCATCCTTGGTACGGTTTCTTAGAATTGAATGTCAGCTAATGAAGCACAGATCGCTCAAATGGCTCTAAGCACTATGGGACAACATCTGAGGTCATCAGTTCCCTAGACTTAGAACTACTTATACCTAACTAACCTAAGGACAGCACACACATCCACGTCCGAGGCAGGACTCGAACCTGCGATCGCAGCAGCCGCGTGGTTCCAGATTGAAGCGCGTAGAACCGCTCGGCCACCGCGGCCGGCGAAGCACAGATGGTAAAAGGCTTTGAGATATACTGTGATGAACAATACTGATGTTGAAAGTCGTACGTCTTTGGCGTATTGTATTGGTTAAGAACGTGGAATACAGAGACGAGGGAACTAGGTATGCGTCCTGTAATACGATAGTACCTTTTTTCAAATTAGGGTTTTTAACACATTCAGAGGCTTTCTTATACATGTACACTGTAGCGCCAAAGAAACTGGTATAGCCAAGCGTATTCAAATACAGAGATATGTAAACAGGTACAATACGGCGCTCCGACCGGCCACGCTTATGTAAGACAACAAGTGTCTGGCACAGTTGTTAGATCGGTTACTGCTGCTAAAATGACAGGTTATCAAGGTTTAAGTGAGTTTGAACGTGGTGTCACAGTCGGCGCACGAGCGATGGGACACAGCATGTACGAAATAGCGATGGTGGATTTTCCCAAGCAACCATATCAGGAATCTAGTAAAATATCAAATCTCCGACAACGCTGCGGCCGGAAAAAGATCCCGCAAGAACGGGAGCAACGACGATTGAATAGGATCATTCAACGTGACAGAAGTGCGACCCTTTCGCAAATTGCTGCAGATTTCAATGCTGGGCCACCAACAAGTGCCAGCGTGCGAATCATTAAACGAAACATCATCGATATGGGCTTTCGGAGATGAAGGCCCACTCGTGTACACTAGATGACTGCACGATACAAAGCTTTACGCCTCGCCTGGGCCCGTCAACACCGACATTGGGCTATTGATGACTGGAAACATGTTGCCTGGACGAATCTCGTTTCAAATCGTATCGAGCAGATGAAAGTGTACGGCAACCTCATGAATCCATGGACCCTGTGTATCAAGCTGGTGGAGGCTCTATAATGGAATGGGGCGTGTGCAGCTGGAGTGATATGGGACCCCTGATATGTCTAGACACGGATTTAACAGTTGACACGTACGTAAGCATCCTGTGTGATCCGCTGCATCCATTCAAGTCCATTTTGCATTCCGACGAACTTGGGCAATTCCAGCAGGACAATGCGACACCCCACACGTCCAGATCTGTTACAGAGTGGCTCCAGGAACATTCTTCTGAGTTTAAACACATCCGCTGGCCATAAAATTCCCAGGACGAACATTACTGAGCATATCTGGGATGCCTTGCAACGTGCTGTTCAGAAGAGATCTCCACCCCCTCGTAGGTGTCAATTCCCTCCAGAACGACTTCAGATATTAGTCGAGTCCATGTCAAGTCATGCTGCGGCAGTTCTGTGTGCTTAGGTGGTCCTACACGATATTAGGCAGGTGTACAAGTTTCTTTGGCCCTTCAGCTTAATATAAGTACGCTCCTCAATATTCGATGTTATTTCCGTATAGATGCACGCATTCCCAGGAATGAGTTCCTTCGATTTTGCGACTGACGTCTGATTAGAAAACGAAGGATGAAATTCCTGCAAGTGAAACGAGCAGCAACGGCATTCATATTCCTTGTTTGTCTCAAATATTTGGCTCCTTATTTCCGAATGTGCTGGGACTTCCGAGCGTGTGGTTCGGCAGGTGCCAAAGAGGACAGCTTGAATTGCTGCAAGTGCAATATTTAGCTGTTTCTGCGATTTACGAGGGTCTACGAGGGTCTATTCACGCGTGCCAGAAGCTGATGTCAGTGTCACGTTAGCATTCGACAAGTGTGCCGCACATTTGTGACACACACGGTCGGCTAACTCGTCATTTTGACGTCATTTCCGAGTAAGCCTTGGGTATATCTAAAGCGTCCCCGTGGTAGACATACAACTAGGTAGCCCCAGAATGTGACGTGCTATCGCCTGTGGACAAACAAAACATTGATCTGACAAGCGAAACCTAAGCAGCGATTTTAGCTTGCTATTTGGAACGTGACATACCATACATTTAATGTGGAGTATACTGCAGTCTGGTATGAAGTGTGGTCAGACAAACGACAAGAATAGTGAAATATTAGCCATTTACGTAACAGGAACTGAACAGATATGTTCATTTTCATGTCATTGTAGACTTCCCTGCTGGGATACTAGTAATCATCATTGAAGTTAGTAGTTGAATATCTTTTTCGCCCTGCATGATCTACACTACTGGCCATTAAAATTGCTACACTAAGAAGAAATGCAGATGATAAACGGGTATTCATTGGACAAATATATTACACTAGAACTGACATGTGATTACATTTTCACGCAATTTGGGTGCATAGATCCTGGAAATCAGTACCCAGAACAACCACCTCTGGCCCTAATAACGGCCTTGATGCGCCTGGGCATTGAGTTAAACAGAGCTTGGATGGCGTGTACAGGTGCAGCTGCCCACGCAGCTTCAACACGATACCACAGTTCATCAAGAGTAGTGACTGGCGTATTGTGACGAACCAGTTGCTCGGGCAGCATTGACCAGACGTTTTCAATTGCTGAGAGATCTGGAGAATGTGCTGGCCAGCGCAGTAGTCGAACATTTTCTGTATCCAGAAAGGCCGGTACAGGACCTGCAACATGCGGTCGTGCATTATCCTGCTGAAATGTAGGGTTTCGCAGGTATCGAATGAAGCGTAGAGCCACGGGTCGTAACACAACTGAAATGTAACGTCCACTGTTGAAAGCGCCGTCAATGCGAACAAGAGGTGACCGAGACGTGTAACCATTGGCACCCCATACCGTCACACCGGTTGATGGCGATGACGAATACACGCTTCCAATGTGCGTTCAACGCGATGTCACCAAACACGAATGCGACTATCATGATGCTGTAAACAGAACCTGGATTCATCCGAAAAAATGACGTTTTGCCATTGGTGCACCCAGGTTCGTCGTTGAGTACACCATCGCAGGCGCTCGTGTCTGTGATGCAGCGTCAAGGGTAACCGCAGCCATGGTCTCCGAGCTGATAGTCGATGCTGCTGCAGACGTCGTCGAACTGTTCGTGCAGATGGTTGTTGTCTTGCTAACGTCCCTATCTGTTGAATCTGGGATCGAGACGTGGCTGCACGATCCGTGGCAGCCATGCACGTCTCGCAGAGGTTCGCACTGCAAAAAAGTGGGTATCTTGGCTTTTGACAGACGGTCACATTAATGTGGCCGACGTTGTAGTTATGCTACGGACCTCCAACAGCACCGCGCACACTGCTCCATCCACAGTAAACGCAAGGCAGGTAAACACGTGGCGTCCTCAGCACTCAGCCAATGCCGGTATCACTGTTCGTCAGCCCCACCTCCCTTCCTTAGCCTCTCTCTCTCTCTCTCTTTAAGTTGGCTCTCTAGGCTCGGCAGACTTTGTGCGTGCGGGCAACTGCCGCTGCTATCACGGCGAGCCCTGCAGACCTGACTCTGCTTATCGACACCCCCCCCCCTCCCGCTCCCCTTCCCCGCCTCCACCGTAGAGGGCAGCCTATGCGCCGCACCTGTCGCAGAGCAGAGAGCCCCCTCGAACAGTGCTGCGTTCCAGCTGGTGCGGTCGCCTGGAATACAAATTACTCGATGATTTCTTAAAGTAGCAGTTTCAACATACTGGTGTCCAAAATTACAGCAACAAATCCCTATTTCCCCGTCCTGTGTCTAAGAACGATTATAATCATACAAACTTTAAGAAATCATCGATGTCCGTACGATCGTGTTACGCAAGGAAGATGGCGTTCCGGTCAACGGAAAACCACGCCAGCGACGTCGTCAGGGTACTCATCAAACGGGGTAATATTTGTCGGGTAGTCGCACATCCACAATAGCTGTGTACGCCGTCACAGATAGGAAGAACGGAAGTAGGGCAGTCGCAAACTGATGTGTCCCGATGACTTGACGTGAACCGTTCTGTAGTTTTTCGCATGTGGGAACAGTTGACAGAGGCCGCAACTGTTTCACAAAGATCAGGGCAGGTACGGCCATGTGTGACATCAGAAGGAAAAGACCGTTTTTGGCTGTAAGGCCACAAAGGAACCGCCTTAGTACTGCATGAGAACTGGTATTTGACCTCGCAGCATCCACTGGACGTGTAGTATCGAGGCAAAAGGTGTAAAGAAGGCTTTGGCAGAGTGGTCTTTACTGTCGGAGGCCTGCTGCAGGTGTACCTCTCACGCGTCTTCACAGAAGGTAACGTCTAGCTAGACTGGAGTCGTCAACATACCACGTGGACGCTCGAACAGTGAGCCAATTTTCTCCTCACAGATGAGTCCCTAATTGGTCTGGACAGTGCGTCTCGACGGATTCGCATCTGGAGGGAATGTGGAACACGATTTCAGGACACAAACACTGGGAAACAGACCGATATCGGAGAAGACCCCTAATAATGTGGCCAGGGATTATGTTGACCACTCTAACAAAAAATGGTTCAAATGGCTCTGAGCACTATGGGACTAAACTGCTGAGGTCATCAGTCCCCTAGAATTTAGAACTACTTAAACCTAACTAACCTAAGGACATCACACACATCCATGCCCAAGGCAGGATTCGAGCCTGCGACCGTAGCGGTCGCGCGGCTCTAGACTGTAGCGCCTAGAACCGCTCGGCCACTCCCGGACGGCCCGCTCGCACACCTCTTCATGAAATTGTACGGGTGAATCGGCAAGGTTCAACTGATGTTCGGTAACGTGACAATATCCTGACACTTCATGGGGTGTTGTTACGAATTGCGGTGGGCCTGGACCTCGTATCGAAGGACAACAATGCTCGACCTCATAGAGCGTGGGTTCTTGATGTTTTCCTGGGAAGAGAAGATTTTCTACGCATGACGTGGCCCGCTCGGTCTTCTGATATGAGTCCCGTAGAGCATGTCTGGGATCACATCTAAGACGAGTCGCATCACGTCAGCATCCACCAACCACTTCTCAAGACTGCGAGCAGCACTGCAGGAAGAATGGCCGTTATTGCCTCAAAATGAGATTAATACCATCAGTCACAGCATGTCCCGTCGTTTTCAGTCCTGCATTGGTGACACAGGTGGTCACACCCCATGCTGAGCACAGTAATCAGTTGTCGAAATATGCGTGCAAATCTGTTAAGTTGAAAAAAAACGAAGAACATTTTTGTCTACCATTATGCACTTTGAAGATGTTTACGTTCTGTATTCTTTACATTGTTTCTACTTTACTATCAACTGTTTGTACTGCTTCGTGGCAAAATAAACGTAAGTTGCAAAATTTTCGTTTGCTGCTTTAATTTTGGACACCACTGTATGTAGAAACACACTCTTGTTATTGCTGAGCAAGTGCATTGAAGACCTAGCCAGGTTGTTTACATCTGCACCTGTAATCAGCAGGCCACCTTGCAGTGTGTGGAGGCGGGAACCGCTATCACTTTCCCACTTCTCCGTTCCATTCGCAAATGGTGTGTGGGAAGAAAGGCTGTCGATAAACTTTCGTACGAGCTCTAACTTTCTCTGATTTTTTTTTCGTCTTGGTCATTTCGCGGCTCATATTAGGTAATATGTTAGCCAACTCCTCTTCGAACGTACGCTCGCACAATTTCGTCAGCAGCCTTCTCCATGTTACATAACGCCGCTCTCGTAGCGACTGCCACTTGAGTGTGAGCATCTCCGTAGCGCCCTCAAGCACAGTAAAACGATCTCGTGGAAAAACGTGCCACTCTTCGCTGTCTCTTCTGTTAATCTTACTTTGTACGGGATCCAAGACTAATGAACACTACTCAAGAATCGCTCCAACAAGTGCTTTGTAAGTCACTTTTTTCGTGGATGAATTACATTTCCTTAAGATTTTTCCTACGAATCTAAGGCTGGCATCTGCTTTTCTTACTGTTTGTTTAATGTGAGCATTCCACTTCAGAGCGCTCCGGATACATACTCCTAGGTATTTTACAGCTGTTACGGTTTCCAGAGATTTTTCACCAACAGCGTAATCCAGCAATATTGGCTCTCTTTGCCTATTTTGCCTGAAACTGTTACATTTATCCACGTCCAGAGTCAACTGCCACTCACGGCACCAATGCACGTCCCTCTGCAGGTGTTTCTGAATTTCGCTGCCGTCTTCAGGCGTTGACACCTTCTCGTAAACAACAGCATCGTCCGCTAAAAGCCTTGTAGAGATTCTGACGTCATTCACTAGATAATTTTTACATATTGTAAACAATGATGGCTGTCTGACACTCGCTTCGGACACTCCTGAAATTACCTTCACATCTATCGATTTCATCTTGTTAAGAGTAACGCCCTGACTTATATCTCTTAGAAACTCCTCAATCCAGTCAAAAATCCCATTTTTTACGATCCAAAATCACGTAGGGGAGGTAGTAATAGCACACACCATGTTCTGCACTAAAAGGCGCCATAGCAACATTGTAGGAGTGCTACTACGTTTGTAACAGAAAGAGTATGAGGGTATCCGTGAAAATCGGTCTTCGTCCATGAAACGAATAATTGTAAGTGAACTACACAGAAAATTTCGTCGCCAGGATGTAAATGGCCACAGGACTGCATCCGAAAATAAGGTGAGCTTGCTGTTAAAGTGGCAATAAACAGTGATGTAACCATTAGTTCTTAATGAGAAAGACTCTTCTTGTTTCGTAATTTTGATGAGGCAGCTTTAGAGAGTAACAATCTGCAACCCGTAGAGTGTAGAGAAATTATATATTCAAGTTGATGATGCTACTGCATCTCCCATATCATGCCCTGGAAACAATGTTTGACACATATACCGCGTGATCATAAAGTCAGTATAAATTTGAAAACTGAATAAATCAGGGAATAATGTAGATAGAGAGGTACAAATTGACACACACGCTTGGAATGACATGGGGATTTATTAGAACCAAAAAAATACAAAAGTTCAAAAATAGTCCGACAGATGGCGCTTCATCTGATCAGAATAGCAATAATTAGCATAACAAAGTAAGACAAAGCAAAGATGATGTTCTTTAAAGGAAATGTTCAATATGTCCACCATCATTCCTCAACAATAGCTATAGTCGAGAAATAATGTTGTGAACAGCACTGTAAAGCATGTCCGGAGTTATGGTGAGGCATTGGCGTCGGGTGTTGTCTTTCGGCATCCCTAGAGATGTCGGTCGATCACGATACACTTGCGACTTCAGGTTACCCCAAAGCCAATAATCGCAGGGACTGAGGTCTGGGGACCTGGGAGGCCAAGCATGACGAAAGTGGCGGCTGAACACACGATCATCACCAAACGACACGCGCAAGAAATCTTTCACGCGTCTAGCAGTATTTGTTTTTTGGTTCTAATAAAACCCCATTTCATTCCAAGCATGTGTGTCAATTTTTACCTTTCTATCTACATTATTCCGTGGTTTATTAAGTTTTCAAATTTATACTTACTTTTTGATCACTCGGTATACACAAAAGCTTGCGGATACCTGCCTAATTAAACATCGAACTTAATTTAAGGAAGATATTTCTGACAATGTACATGAAGGAAGTTGAAAATTACGTGGACTAGACAGATAAAGGGTTTGAAGGTTCTCTGGAGACTCGACGAAAGAAAGAAACATCAGGAGGACAATGACAACAAGAAGGGACACTATCATAGGACATCTGTTAAGACATTAGGGAATAACTTCCATGGTACTAGAGGGAGCTGTAGAGGGCAAAAACCGTAGGGGAACAAAAATACTTGACCACATCTAACAAACAATTGAGGATTTAGGGTGCAAATGTTAACTCTAACGAGGGAAGTACGTGATCTTTAACGCCCAGAACCGCACGAAAATGTGCTTAGAATGTAAATCACTCATCGAAAAAAAGCAGTGGTAAGGGCCATTCATATCCACACTGTGCCTCATTCCATGATATCCATTTGAATGATCACCAAATCAGTGTTTAAGAGAGGAACTTTGGTAAAGCAAAGAAACAAAATACCTATATAGTAGAACGAAAAACACATATTTCAGCATCGTGACATATTGCATAAAATAATTACAGTATCTGAACAACAAATTCTTTCTGCTGACCTTATAGTGTTGAGCAGCTGTTCAGATGTGAAGAGGTCACAGCAAAATGGAACAGACAATTATTCACATCTGACTAAAGTCACTTTTTCACATTCAGCGTCATTTCTGCATTGAAGTAATGCAATATCAAACGCTACACTGTTTACATTTTTTAACTATGATACGGAAGTAATGTTGATGCGAAAAGGGTCTTTACTCAGCTGTGGATTTTTTTTCTGTTCCGCTTCACTTTGACCAGAAATCCGACACCTGCGGTCTGAAAACTGAATAGTTGTGCAGCACTGTCAGGTGAGTAGAATAAGTTTGTGGTTCATATAGCACAATCATTTTAAGTAGAGGAAATACAGCAGTAAAGAAACGACAATGTATTATGTGTGTTTTTGGTCCTCTTACAGGGTGTCCATAAAGTCATGCTAACATTTCAAAATCATAGCTTCCAAACTATTAGACAATCACGCTCTGTTAAGCAGCTCTCACAGTTATTTTTCCTTTGTTGCATATTTGACTTGGAGTGCATCAAAATGGTGACAGACCAGCAGAAGACGCAATGTGTTGTCCGGTAAGCAGATTCCAATCTATGAGAACTTTCTTTCTTTCTTTTGCTACTGCCTTTATCCCGCATTATGCGCAGGGTCGGCAGGACTAAGTACGGAGTTGGCATGGTTAATTTAAGGGTGGCCGGATGCCCTTCCTGCCACCACCCCATACCTCTGGGGACGGAATTAGTGTACCCCAGCTGTCTGCGTGTAGAGTAAATCGTGAAATAGTGTGAATGTGTTTCAAACGTCTGCGAGTCGTGTAACTGAGGCGGGACGTGGGGAGCAGCCCGTTATTCACCAAGTAGGATGTGGAAAACCGCCTAAAAACCACATCCAGGCTGGCCGGCACATCGGCCGTCGTCGTTAATCCGCCGGGCGGATTCGATCCGGGGCCGGCGCGCCTACACGAGTCCAGGAAGCAGCGAGTAGGAGCTCTCGGCTATCCTGGCGGGTATTCCAGTCTATGACAACGGTACTTCGAATTTATGGACATTAGTATGGAAACGCACCACTGCCAAAAACAAGCATAATGAAATGGTTAGAAAACTTTAAAGATACGGATAGTGTCAAAGACCTTCGTCGAAGTGAACGTCCCCCTGCGTCTCAAGCACATGTTGACAGACTGCAAGCCTGATGGTGCCCGGTGGAGATTGAACGTCCGTGATGTGCTGGTTGGCACATTTCCTGGAAGTTGGATGGATCGTGGGGGTCCCATCACATGGCCCCCGAGATCTCTCGTTGTCACACCGTTAGGCATCTTTTTGTGAAGTTACGTCAAGGATCGCGCGTACACAACACCACTCAGTAACACTGCTGTCCTTCGTGCACGGATCAATGAAGCAATCAGAACTATTAAACTTCCTGGCAGATTAAAATTGTGTGCCGGACCGAGACTCCAACTCGGTATCTTTGCCTTTCGCGGGTAAGTGCTCTATCATCTGAGCTACCCAAGCACGACTCACGCCCCGCCCTCACAGCCTTACTTCTGCCAGTACCTCGTCTCCCACCTTCCAAACTTTACAGAAGCTCTCCTGCGAACCTTGCAGAACTAGCACTCCTGAAAGAAAGGATACTGCGGAGACATGGCTTAGCCACAACCTCGGGGATGTTTCCAGAATGAGATTTTCACTCTGCAGCGGAGTGTGCGCTGATATAAAACTTCTGCAAGGTCCGCAGGAGAGCTTCTGTAAAGTTTGGAAGGTGGGAGACGAGGTACTGGCAGAAGTACAGCTGTGAGGGCGGGGCGTGAGTCGTGCTTGGGTAGCTCAGTTGGGAGAGGAGAGCACTTGCCCGCGAAAGGCAAAGGTCCCGAGTTCGAGTCTCGGTCCGGCACACAGTTTTTTTCTACCAAGAAGTTTCATATCAGCGCACCCTTCGCTTGTAATGGTACTTGAATTACGTAACCATTACGGCACCTCATCTGAACCTCTCGATACCAGTAATATTTCTACTGTGTTTCTGTAGAAGTTGTTAACATATTTGTGAGACAACATTCAGATTTGATTTCATTTGTGATACATCGATGTGTTTATATTGCAATGATATTATTCTTATGTGTATTCTTTCTTTTGTCACTATGATCTTTGACGTACTTGTAACTCCGATTTTTGGGCGCGTAAGCGATTGTTAGTTAGTTGTTAACTTGTTAGAGAGTCGGACCTTGAGAAAGTCAAGTCGTGGACGTCATGTTGGAAAGACGAATATTGTCGTCAGTTTAAAAAATGTGAACTTTAACACTGACTGTGAGGAAGATGTTTCCAAGTATGTTTTGTATTGTGAAGTGATGTTTTGTGTGTTACGTGAAATAAAAGCAATTAAAAGGAAGTGTAACTTAAATTCGGAGTGCTGATTATTTTTTTACATCACTATTGTGCTAACTTTGAAAGGTTTAATCTCCAAGTATGCTTTGAGAAGCGCATCTACAAAACTTTTGAATATAGCAGAATAAAACCTAGGCCTCTTTGCATCCGAGCTTGGAATCATAACCACCTAGATTTTCAACGATTGAGCCATGATAATACGAGACCAGCGTGGGAAACACAAAAAGATGAGTGCCTAGTTTTTTGATTATTACATGAAATAACTTTATTAACTGTGCTCTAATGACACCTGCCACATAATATGACTGTTGTTGCCCGAAACTGCAGTATTTAGCAGCGTGAGCAACACCACAATCGTTATTAAATGCTGACCTTTGTTGTGTTAGGGTTGTTAGACGCTGCTGAGTGAAAATCTCATTCTGCAATCAGAACTATTGTTACTGCACTGCTGACCCTTACATAGGCACAACTCGAAGATCGCCTTGATATGCTACCAGCGACGAGTGATGCACACACAAAAATTCTGGAATAACAGAAACAAAACTTAGAGATTTGCTAAACTTTTTGTAGCAAACAACGATGTTCTTACAGATTCCAAGTTACGATTTTTTGAAATACCAATGGAGCTTTATGGACACACTGCATATATCGATATTTTGTTTCTTCGCATTGCCAAAGTTCCTCTCTCAGGTGCCGGCCGGAGTAGCCGAGCGGTTCTAGGCGCTACAGTCTGTAACCGCGCGACCGCTACGGTCGCAGGTTCGAATCCTGCCTCAGGCATGGATGTGTGTGATGTCCTTAGGTTAGTTAGGTTTAAGTAGTTCTAAGTTCTAGGGGACTGATGACACTTCAGCAGTTAAGTCCCATAGTGCTCAGAGCCATTTGAACCATTTGAACCTCTCTCAGGTCTTGACATTAGTTCAATTCTTTTATCTTGGCGGTTCGCGCATGCCCGGTCAGATGCGGGAGATTGCTGCGTTGCCAGTTGTACGCGCCAAGAGAAGCAGCGCCATGGTATAGTTCGCAAACTTACGTTTAGGGGGGAGTGCGCAGTTTGTGAAGTAAAGCCACCACGGCCACATTAACCCTTCCGCTGCTACAGAGACGTGCTCCCCGCATTCCGCGATGTTCGCGATTTTGTCATCATTGCACTGCTCGCCTGTGCAGAAACATGGTGTTTCGACTGCTTTCACACACTTTATCATTCGATTTCACAAAAAATATTTGGCCCAAAAATTTGATTTTTACGCATCTTCTTGACTGATTCCTTCCCCCCATAAATGACTTTATTTTGTTTCGTTGTTCAACGCAGTTATTGTGGAGCATTAGATGTAGTAAACCATTGCACGAAATTTTGAAGAGTTTGCAGAGGTAAAAGTCCATAGTGTATACTCTCCGTATGGTTGATTTTAGTTGCCACTAAAAATTTCAAAAAATTACATTCAAACGAATAAAATTCATGAAGTAAGACACTTCGATATTGTTTTTAAAATGAAGGAAATATTACGCACTGAGCAAAGTTTGAACTCACAACCTTCCGCTTAGCAGCCACACATTATAACCATTACGCTAACGCAGCTCATCATTCAATACATCTCCCGGAGGACTTTAAAATATCACGCAAAATACCGACAAACACCGTTGGTATGATTATGAATTACTCACGTTTCGTCGAAGTACAATAGGAAACAAACAATTACCGCTGTTCTTTATTGCGAAAAAGCGGTTAGTGAGAATGGTACAAACGCCTTTGCTTGCTATCGCCTGAATTAGGAGGCTTATTGCTTGTTTGGTTTAATTAATTAATAGAATATGAAGCAATTGGTATAAAGAATGCTTTTTACGAACTTTCTATAAAAGAAAGTCTGCTATCAAGACATTGCTTTTGTTCAATTACTTTATTTACGACTGAAGACACTCGTCTGTGCTCTGCACTGCAGTCGAGCTCTGGCAATGTCGTTCTGTGTGTCGCCGGCCGGTGTGGCTGTGCGGTTCTAGGCGCTTCAGTTTGGAACCGCGTGACCGCTACGGTCGCAGGTTCGAATCCTGCCTCGGGCATGGATGTGTGTGATGTCCTTAGGTTAGTTAGGTTTAAGTAGTTCTAAGTTCTAGGGGACTGATGACCACAGATGTTAAGTCCCATAGTGCTCAGAGCCATTTGAACCATCTGGCAACGTCGTTCTCTGTTCATTGGCTGACTGTGTTTTGTGACGCGCACTTTAGGTGATCATTCAAATGGCACTCGCGGTAGGACGCACTGCTTTGCATACGGATGTCTCATACCATGTTACTGGGATGAGCGATGTAGAGTTTAGACACAGCTCGTGCGGTTCTGAGCGTGAACAGGATTGGCACAGGAAGGAAGTCGTGCAGGGCTGCCTGTATCAAGCCAGTCAGAAAACTAATGACACCCTCATTAAAAAAAAAAAAAAAAAGTTTCAAAACTGTCAATATTGGACTGTTTACATGGCCAACTTTATCTCATGGTGAAAAGACTAAAGTTTCCGAACAACTCAATAGCAGGACTGGCGCGTTCCGCGTTACTCGACTGTCCGTGCGTGCAGTTTCCAGTTCTCCACTGTGCCCCCGTGGTTCCACGCGAACTCCTCGGAGGAGCGCTTCTGCCACCCCGTTCCGACTCTTCCTCGGCGAGCTGACGGCCACGCGATAGTTGCGCATCCTCGCAGAGAATTGTCGGAGGTCTGCACGCCAGCCCAGGCAGCAGGTAATGCTTCGGGGAAAGTCAGACGGGAATCTGAGACTGACCCCTGGGCCAGCGAGACGCGTGCTCGCTGCTGAAGATGGGCGCTCTCCCACCGGAACCTCCTGCACTCTCCTCTCTCTACCGTTCGAGCGCGTCCCACCGTGATGCAACAGGAAATTAGTCGACGCGAGCCGTTTGGTAACCCGTGAGAACGAGAAAACTGGCCTCCTGCTCCGTCCATCACTCCCGCAATCTGGAAACGGGCGCTTGTTACGGAGGAATTCAGAATACATTAGAGATCGCAGTCGTGAATGTTTTCGGGCTCCACGCTGCGAACTTACAATATATGATCAAAAGTATCCGGACACACCCAAAAACATACGCTTTTCATATTAGATGCATTGTGCTGCCACCTACTGCCAGGTACTCCATATCAGCGACCTCAGCAGTCATTAGACATCGTGAGAGAGCAGAATGGGGCACTCTGCGGAACTCACAGACTTCGAACGTGGCCAGGTGATTGGGTTTCACTTGTGTCATACGTCTATTCGCGAGATTTCCACATTCCTCAACAGCCCTAGGTGCACTGTTTTCGATGTGATAGCGAAGTGGAAACGTGAAGGGAAACGTACAGCACAAATGCGTACAGGCCGACCTCGTCTGTTGACTGACAGAGACCGCCGAAAGTTGAAGAGGGTCGTAAAGTGTAATAGGCAGACATATATCCAGACCATCACATACGAGTTCCAAACTGCATCAGGATCCACTGCAAGTACTATGACAGTTAGTTGGGAGGAGAGAAAACTTGGATTTCATGGTCGAGCGGTTGCTCATAAGCCACACATCACGCCGGTACGTGCCAAACCACGCCTCGCTTGGTGTAAGGAGCGTAAACATTGGACGATTGAACAGTGAAAAAATGTTCTTTGGAGTGACGAATGACGGCACACAGTGTGGCGATCCGATGGCAGGGTGAGGGTGTGGCGAATGCCCGGTGAGTATCAACTGCCAGCGTGTGTAGTGCCAACAGTAAAATTCGGAGGCGGTGGTGTTATGGTGTCGTTGTGTTTTTTATGGAGGGGGCTTGCACCCCTTGTTGTTTTGCGTGGCACTATCACAGCACACGCCTACATTGATGTTTTAAGCATCTTCTTGCTTCCCACTGTTGAAGAGCAATTCGGGAATGGCGATTGCATCTATCAACCCGATCGAGCACCTGTTTAAATGGTTCTGAGCACTATGGGACTTAAGTTCAGAGGTCATCAGTCCCCTAGAACCTAGAACTACTTAAAACTAACTAACCTAAGGACATCACACACATCCATGCCCGAGGCAGGATTCGAACCTGCGACCGTAGCGGTCGCTCGGTTCCAGACTGTAGCGCCTAGAACTGCTCGGCCACCCCGCCCGGCGCACCTGTTCATAATGCACGGCCTGTGGCGAAGTGGTTACACTACAATGACATCCCTGTAATGGACTGGCCTGCACAGAGTCCTGACGTGAATCCTACAGAACACCTTTGGGATGTTTTGGAACGCCGACTTCCTGCCAGGCCTCACCGACTGACATAGATACCTCTCCTCAGTGCACCACACCGTGAAGCATGGGCTGCCATTCCCCAAGAAACCTTCCAGAACCTGATTGAACGTATGCCTGCGAAAGTGGAAGCTGTCGTCAAGGCTAAGGGTGGGCCAATACCATACTGAATTCCAGCATTACCGATGGAGGTCGCCACGAACTTGTAAGTGATTTTCAGCCAGGTATCCGGATACTTTTGATCACATAGTGCATGTTCATAACATGTAATAATACGCGGGGGGTTGGAGACGTCGATTATGCAGTGGTAACTGATCAAAAGTTGTCGTGCAAGTAAAATTATTTCATTTAGATTTACATCAATACTCCGCAAGCCACTTAATGGTGTGTAATGGAGGGTACTTCTGGTACCCGCTAATTGATCCCCCAGTATCATATCCCTCTCGCGAATGGCGCGTGGCAAGAATGTTTGTCGGTAAGCCTCTGTATGGCTTCAATTTCTCGAATTTTCTCATCGTGGTCATTACGCGAGATATATGTGAGAAGTAATATGTCGTGCGACTATTCCCAGAAAGTGTTCTCTCGAAATTTCAACAGCAAACCTCTCCATGATGCACAACACCTCTCTTGCAACGTCTGCCAATTCAGTTTGTTGAGCATCTCGATAACACTTTGGCGCCGACTTAACGATCACTGAACGAAACGCGCCGCTCTTCGTTGGGTCTTCTCTGTCTCTTGTATCTGTACTACCTGGTAAGAGCCCCAGTTTCATGAACTATACTCAAGAATCTGTTTAAAAAAGGGCCTTGTAAGCCAATTCTTTCGTGGATGAGTTAAATTTCCTTAAGATTCTTCCTACGAATCTGTCTGTCATCTGCTTTTTCTACTAATTGTTTTATGTGGTCATTCCACTTCAGGTCACCCTGAATAGTTATTCCTAGCTACTTTACGGCAGATGCTGTTTCCGGCAGGTTGTGATCAATAGTGTAAATGGTTCAAATGGCTCTGAGCACTATGGGACTTAACATCTGAGGTCATCAGTCCCCTAGAACTTAGAACTACTTAAACGTAACTAACCTAAGGACATCACACACATCCATGCCCGAGGCAGGATTCGAACCTGCGACCGTAGCAGTCGCGCGGTTCCGGACTGAGCGCCTAGAACCGCTAGACCACCGCGGCCGGCTGATCAATAGTGTAGTTGTAGAGTAGCGACTTTTTTTATGCACAACATGTTACATTTATTTACTTTCCGTGTCAACGCCAGAGCCTTCATCAATCCTCTTCGGACCTTTCAGCAAACCGATACCGTCTTCTGGCGTTGCTTCTTTGTTGTAGACAACGGCATCATCAGCGAACAGTATGAAAGACATCTGACGCTTTCTACTAGATCATTTATATACATTGCACACGATAGCAGTCCTATCACATCTCCTTGGGATACCCCGGAAATTACCTTCACACCTGTCGGGTTTGTTCCTCTAAGAGCGACGTGTTGAGTTCTGTCTGCAAGGAAGCCTCGAGTCCAGTCGCAAATCTGGTCCTGTACTGGATAAGCTGGTATTTTTTTCATTAAACAGCAGGGCGGGGCTGTGCCAAATGCCCTCCTGAAGCCAAGGAAAACGGCATCAACCTGAGCGCCTTTGTCTACAGCAGTGGTTCCCAACAGGGGGTCCGCGGACCCCCCAGGGGTCCGCGAGCTATGCCAGAGGGGTCCGCAAGATGCTATTGGAATAGAAAATATATTAAATATATATCGTACGATACCCAATTTTTATTTTTTAAGGAGTTTGTTGTACTAAACACTCAGATTTGAAGACAAAGCTTTTCAGAAATAATAAAAAATTTAACAATAACGATGATGGCTAAATTGAAAAAGTCTTAAGCTCAATATTTCTTCAATAATGAATATCTCAATGTTTTTTCTAAGCACCTAAACTAGAAAACGTACAAAAAGACTCTTAATTTGGCTTTTTTAGGTACTTGATACTGTGATATGACAAGGCACCCATCATGCTCGATGAGGGGGTCCTCGAGAAAATTTTGTTGGGAACCCCTGGTCTACAGCGCTGCGCTGGGACAGAACGAGCTTAGTTTCTCAAGATCTCTGTTTGCGCAATCCATTTTAATTTTTATACGGGAGAATTTCGTTCTCCAAAAACTTCATAATTCTTGAGCATAAAACGTGTCCCATAATTCTGCAACAGGTTGACGTCAACGATATAGGTTTGTAATATTGTGTGCATTTGTCCTGCTTCCCTTCTTGAAAACGGGAATGATCTGCACTTTTTTTCCAGTCACTAGGTACCCTTTGTTGCTCCAGCGATCTACAATAAACTGCTGCCAAAAGGGGAGCAAGTTCTTTCCCGTAATCTTTGCAGAACCTTATAGGTATATAATCTGGTCCTGATGCCTTTCCAGTACTAAGCGATTGTAGTTGCTTTTCTGTTCCGCGATCGGTTATCTCAATAGGCCTATCTGCTACTTCGATCCTCGTAAGATGATTGAAAGGCGGAACAGTCTTACGATCTTCCGCTGTGAAACAGCTTTGGAAGACTGAAAAAAATTGGAAAAGATCAAGAGCGTAATATACACTATGGTTTAGGGTGCTTCTGACAAGGGAACCTCCCCATCGCACCCCCCTCAGATTTAGTTATAAGTTGGCACAGCGGGTAGGCCTTGAAAAACTGAACACAGATCAATCGAGAAAACAGGAAGAAATTCTGTGGAACTATGAAAAAAATAAGTAAAATATACAAAATGAGTAGTCCATGCGCAAGATTCGTTCATTGACGTCTCTGTTCACTGTAATAAGTTTAGTGTCTGTGTTTTGCGACCGCACCGCAAACTTACAATTCGGAAAATATTCATTGACCTTGTTATTGAAGTCGCGAGCTATATTTGCTGGATTCATATTGCCCACGGAATACATCTCACGTATTTAATGCACTCTCGTCCAAAGTAGCGAACAGTCAACTGCCAGCCATGAAGCCTCGTTAGCAGGAATACTCTCTCTTCCGTGCGCTGTAGTCGACTGACGTCGTGTGTTTCGATGTTTGTTTAGGTGTAGCGTCCCCATGCTACGGAGCAGTTACCTTGCATCGGACGGACGGACGGACAGATAATAATTGTCTGAAAATAAAAAAATTAAACTTTTCACTCGAGGGACGACTTGAACCAAGGACCTCACGTTCTGCAGCTGCTCACGCTAACCACGAGACCACGGCGCTCGTGCGCTCGAATTATCCTTTATGTTGGCTATCTTGCACATGGACTACTCAGTTTGTATATTTTGCTTATTTTTTTCATAGTTCCACACAACTTCTTCCTGTTTTCTCGATTGATCTGTGTTCAGTTTTTCAAGGCCTATCCACTGTGCCAACTTATAACTAAATCTGAGGGGGGTGCGATGGGGAGGTTCCCTTGTGAGTGACTAAAAATAAAAAAATTAAGCATATATTGAGTTACAGTCTTTTGAAATTTTAGAAGCCATTCCTGAAAATTTACATTTTCTGTTGCATTTTTCCCTAACTCTCAGAAACCACTTCCAGTAGAGTATTCAGATTTTCAGGGAGTAATGTCGTACATATACTGAGTCTACTCAACTAAAAGAAGAACATAATGTGACGTATAACTAAAATTCTTTAGGATAAAGTACAAAAAAAGTACACAAAATTTTAACAGTGTAATTAAAAAATTATATTTCCGAAAGCAGTGGCTGAAATGCAATTATTGTAGTTCAGTAGACTCCGAACATACAGTTTAATGTCCTGTAAAAATTTCATGTCAATGGGAACAGTGTTACCTGAAATACAGGGGAGCCAAGTCACTAAATTTAACATTGTCGGGATAGGGCGTTCCAACTTCCCTTAAGCATGTGGTCATAATGTTTTGCATCATCAGTTCATTTTCATGTTATAACTCGCATATTATGAAAGCTCACCGTTTACGGCAACGGTACATTGAAGAGTCATCAAAAACGCGTCGGTTTTGGTAGGATTCGTAACAAAAAAAAGCCAGTTAACAATAAATCGGCGATTAAAGCCTTCAGAAGATCGTAACATAAAATATAAAGTCATTGACAGCAGAAATTGAGTGTAGCGTAGTTGGCAGAGACACCATGTTATCAAACAGTGGGTAGTTTGTTAGCGTCTAGCTGCATGCAGATTAGTTTTCTTCGCATCATCTAAAAGGCTGAGGGACTTCCTTATTAAATTAATAGAAATTATTTCAGTGATATCTGATGTTACGTAAATATAAGTGCGTTCCCTGTAGGGAGTGGCTTTGATCCTTTTTGTTTTGTTACATGTTGATACGTACTGAAGCTTTTATTTATGTTTACTTCAGACAGAACATCATGACTATCAAATGAATAGGGAGGAAATGCGCGTTTTAATAGAGCACACGTAGGAATTTCACGCGCGTTCATTTCCGTAAACAAACTGTGTGTTTTGCGAGCCAAATAAATCCGACAATTGTCGCTGGAAACCTCTGACAGCCCAAAATCACATTAAACACGGCGCTATGTCTCGTGACTTTCGATTTCCCGTCCGGGTCCACGTCAACGTTAGCTGCATAGTCCCGTGTCTCGACGACATGGCTATGGATGCGATAAACTGAAAGAGAAAAACCTGATGCTGGCGGTTTCGTCTCTCGAATTTTTCCGTTCAGCAAGTCCACCTCTACCTGGTTCCTGGTACCAACTCAAGCTGGGGTGACCTGAGAGAACCACCGCCGACTCTACCCTAGTGTAGGCCAATAGTGAGCATACCCTACAGTTGGCTAAACGTTGTGAAGTAGCGCAGAAGCCAGTGCAGAAGTATTGCATCGGGGTCCTTGAAGCCAGGCTGTAAGGACAAAACTGGCGCCCTTGCTAAAGGCCTAAGGTATCTGAGGCAGACTGCCTGCCATTATGTGCAACTTAACAGTGTGCTCAACTAAATGACGCACTACACTCTCGTACCTCAAGCGACGAATGGAGAAAGGGGAGGTAATGTAGTGGGGTGACCAGCTGCTCTGGCAATTTACAATTGATACCTTCAGCTGTCAGATTAATTTCGATATTTAAGCTATAAAACTGCTGCTCTTTCGCACCCGTCCCATAAACGAAGTGCTACATATTGTAAAATACCAAGTGAACATCCAGCGTTGCCTGAGTACGTATTTATTCCAGTCTTATTGTACTGTCACAATTTCATATGTACGGTTTAATTGGTGAAGTGACTATTTGACACTGTGCGATGTATGTAGAGATCAAAGACGCTATAATCTTGCAGAGAGATATGAACAATAATATCATCTCTGATTTGTATATAATTTTTGTTGTTATCTGGAACGTTAATTATTCTCACTATTGTTCTTCGGACTATTGCCCTCGTTAAGATTATCTTGAAACTACTACAGTTCTATAGATATATTGTATTGCATCAGAAGAAACAAAAGAGCTCATCTCAACTGTTTAAAAGGTGAGATTCTAAATTAATTATTCTCGTAGAATTACATTCTCGTAAATATCTACAGAGTTCCAGTTATCTATGTTG
This sequence comes from Schistocerca americana, assembly GCF_021461395.2. Lineage (NCBI taxonomy): Eukaryota > Metazoa > Arthropoda > Insecta > Orthoptera > Acrididae > Schistocerca > Schistocerca americana. The sequence goes on along the minus strand of NC_060120.1, from coordinate 977,688,070 downwards.
GCGAGCATTTAGAGAGATGCTAGAGGCGTGGCGAAAGAATCTGCAATCACACGGCGATTCTTTACAGACTCAAGAACTCGCAGTTAAATAGTGCTTTACCAAGATTTCGTCACTCAACATACTGCGCAAAAGATGAGTTTATTTAACAGTACAGCACTTAAAATCCAACAGTAGAAACCAAAATCTCGTCCAAATAATATTCCAACACGGCATCAAATAGAATAACATTCTATTAATCTGTCTTCTCTCTCTATTTGATCTTTCACCAATTCTCACTGCATCTCCTCCTCCCCTCTGTCTAGATCATCACCCCTTCTTCATGCTCATCTCCTCCTCTTTAATTTCCCTGTCCATCTCCTCCTCTCCCTTATCTGTCTTCTCATGTTCCCTTTTTCTTGTCTCTGCCCGTCTCCTCTGCCCTCCGTCTGTGCCTACCACCTACGTCCTCTTCACTGTCTGTCCATCAGCTCTTCCCCCTTCTCTCTCCACGCTATCACCCTTGCCCCAGTAGGACGCGGGTGATTCTTATTGCCACAGTATTTCTTTCCAGAAAATAACTAATACGTGTACCAAATTTGGTGGAAGTCGTTCCAGAGGTTTACGACGATTTCTTACCCGCGGCTTTTTCAGCGCACGCACATGCCAAACATACACCACTCCCCATTAGAATTGCTACACCACGAAGGTGAGTGAAGTGCTACAGACGCGAAATTTAACCGACAGGAAGAAGATGCTGTGATATGCAGAGCATTCACACAAGGGTGGCGCCGGTGGCCCCGCAGCAGACGCCTGGATCATGCATCCACGCTGACTGCTGTACATGGCGAAGAAGTCTAGAGTTTGGATATCAGTGCTGCAACAGGAAAGCCCACTGAGTGGCGACAGGTGATATTTTCTGATGAATCACGTTTTGTACTCCATCGGGCATATGGCTGTTGGCGTGTACGGTCCGACAACAATCGGCGGAAGGGTCGAAGCCGGAGCAGGGAGCGTCATGGTCCGTCGAATGTTTTTGTGGCGTTCCCTGGATAATCTTGTCATTCTGAAAGGCTCAATGGACCACCACAAGTACACTCCTGGGCATTAAAATTGCTACACCAAGAAGAAATGCAGATGATAAACGGGTATTCATTGGACAAATATATTATAGTAGGACTGACATGTGATTACATTTTCACGCAATTTGGGTGCATAGATCCTGAGAAATCAGTACACAGAACAACCACCTCTGGCCGTAATAGCGGCCTCGATACGCCTGCGCATTGAGTCAAACAAAGCATGGATGACGTGTACAGGTTCAGCTACCCATGCAGGGCCGGCCAGTGTGGCCACGCGGTTAAAGGTGCTTCAATCTGGAACCGCGCGACCGCTACGGTCGCAGGTTCGAATCCTGCCTCGGGCATGGATGTGTGTGATGTCCTTAGGTTAGTTAGGTTTAAGTAGTTCTAAGTTCTAGGGGACTCATGACCTCAGATGTTAAGTCCCATAGTGCTCAGAGCCATTTGAAACCCATGCAGCTTCAACACGATACCACAGTTCATCACGAGTAGTAACTGGCGTATTGTGACGAGCCAGTTGCACGGTCACCATTGACCAGACGTTTTCAGTTGGTGAGAGATCTGGATAATGTGCTGGCCAGGGAGCAGTCGAACATTTTCTGTATCCAGAAAGGCCCGTACAGGACCTGCAACATGCGGTCGTGCATTATCCTGCTGAAATGTAGGGTTTCGCAAGTAACGAATGAAGGGTAGAGCCACGGGTCGTAACACATCTGAAAAGTAACGTCCACTGTTCAAAGCGCCGTCAATGCGGATAAGAGGTGACCGGGACGTGTAACCAATGGCACTCCATACCATGACGCCGGATGATACGCCAGTATGGCGATGACGAATACACGCTTCCAATGTGCTTTCACCGCGATGTCGCCAAACACGGATGCGACCATCATGATGCTGTAAGCAGAACCTGGATTCATCCGAAAAAATGACGTTTTGCCATTCGTGCACCCAGGTTCGTCGTTGAGTACACCATCGCAGGCGCTCCTGTCTGTGACGCAGCGTCAAGGGTAACCGCAGCCATGGTCTCCGAGCTGATGGTCCATGCTGCTGCAAACGTCGTCGAACTGTTCGTGCAGATGATTGTTGTCTTGCAAACGTGCCCATCTGTCGACTCAGAGATCGAGAAGTGGCTGCACGATCCGCTACAGCCATGCGGATAAGATGCCTGTCATCTCGACTGCTAGTGATACGAGGCCGTTGGGATCCAGCACGGCGTTTCGTATTACACTTCCTAACCCACCGATTCCATATTCTGTTAACAGTCACTGCATCTCGACCAACGAGATCAGCAATGTTGCGATACTATAAACCGCAATCGCGATAGGCTACAATCCGACCTTTATCAAAGTCGGAAACTTGATGGTACGCATTTGTCCTCGTTACATGAGGCATCACAACAACGTTTCACCAGGCAACGCCGGTCAATTGCTGTTTGTGTATGAGAAATCGGTTGGAAACTTTCCTCATGGCAGCACGTTGTAGGTGTGGCCACCGGCGCCAACCTTGTGTGAATGCTCTGAAAAGCTAATCATTTGCACATCACATCATCTTCTTCCTGTCGGTTAACTTTCGCGTCTGTAATACGTCATCTTCGTGGTGTAGCAATTAAAAAAAGAAATGGTTCAAATGGCTCTGAGCACTATGGGACTTAACATCTGAGGTCATCAGTCCCCTAGACTTAGAACTACTTAAACCTAACTAACCTCAGGACATCACACACATCCATGCCCGAGGCAGGATTCGAAACTGCGACCGTAGCGGTCGTGCGGTTCCAGACTGACGCGCCTAGAACCGCTCGGCCACACAGGCCGGCGTAGCAATTTCAATGGCCAGTAGTGTATGTATAAATCCTTGGGGAGTGTTACGACTTCTACGCACAGGAGCGAGGAAAAGTGCCATTCATGAATAGAGAATTCTGATATTAATTTATTCTACATGTAATTCCAAATAATAAAAATAACGGAGAACTTTGTTGCCGTAGTTGGAGCCCCAGTAGCTAAGAGTATCTTTGAATGATGGAACATATACAGATGACGCAGATTTACAAATTAGTCAGTCTTTAACACAACAACTATTCAGCAGATCACAAGCCCTGGCCATTTGAGAGTCTGTAAATGTTATTCGACTGGCAAACACGCAAAACGGACTCAATGCATAAATGTTAGATCTTAAGTAAAGACCCAGCTGGAACTCCACACAGGGGATGCTTGCATCTAATTTGCAGCGGTATAATCGTTTGTGGCGGCGCTCTTGTGCCGCGTTGGCGGCTGTAGGAAATGCGGCAACGTAACTGGCAGCGCGCGTATTTGAAAGTTCGGTCGACAGGAATGCGGCCGATACCGCAGGGACAATGTCCACCTCTAAATGCAGTCTGTTCTTTTTCATCGGCACGATGGTATCTACCAGCAACAGAATCCATGTTACATAGCTCGCAGTGTATGTGCGTGGTTCGAAGAGCACAAAGATGAATTTACCGTACTTCCCAGGCCACCAAACTCCCCAGATGTAAAACCAATCGCGGCCTTTTCAATCAGGCTGTTCGCGCCATGGAAACCTAGAGCAACTGGCCGCGCACTGGAGTGGGCGTGGCCCCACATACCTGTCCGTACCTTCCAGAGCCTCATTGACTCTCTTCCTGCAAGTTCCCGCTGCAAAAGGTAGTTATTCAGGATTCTGACAGGTGGTCACATTAATCATTAATGTGACTGGACCGTGTACTTCTTCGAAATGAAAATAATTTTCTATAACACTACATGGGGGGGGGGGGGGGGGGGGGGAGGTGGGAAGACCCATTTCTTTAATACTGTGCACTAGAAAAATAAATCTATAAGTAGGCTGTTTAGGTTTTTATGTTGGTAACTCACGTAGCGCTCTGTATGAAAATCACTGGCTGTGCTGTGTGCAGTCTGTGGCTGGTTGGCATTGTTGTAATATTCGCTATTGTAGTGTAGGGCAGTTGGATGTGAACAGCGCGTAGCGTTGCGCAGTTGGAGGTGAACCGCCAGCGCTGGTGGATGAGAGAGATGGCAGAATTTTGAGAGCGGATGATCTGGACGTGTGTCTATCAGAGAGAGTAAATTTGTAAGACTGCATGACATGAACTGATATATATATATATATATTATGACTTTTGAACACTATTAAGGTAAATACATTGTTTGTTCTCTATGAAAATCTTTCATTTGCTAACTATGCCTATCAGTAGTTAGTGCCTTCAGTAGTTAGACTCTTTTATTCAGCTAGCAGTATCGGCGTACGCTGTATTCCAGTAGTTTGAGTAACGAAGATTTTTGGGAGGTAAGTGATTCATGAAAGGTATAGGTTATTGTTAGTCAGGGCCATTCTTTTGTAGAGATTATTGAAAGTCAGATTGCGTTGCGCTAAAAATATTGTGTGTCATTTTAGTGATGATCTGAATAAGTAAAGAGAGAAATGTCTGTGCACGTTCAGTTTTGCTCAGCTGTTTGAAAATCAAATAACATAAGGGGTTTATCAGCACAATCATTCATAAATTTTTCCAAGGGGAGGTTTCAAATGGTCCTAGTTAGTTTGCATCTACATCTACATCTACTACTCCGCAAGCTAAATTACGGTATGTGACGGACAGTACAATCATCTCTGTTCCATTCGTGCATGGTGCATGGGAAAATCGACTAACTGACGTAAGGGCTTTAATTTCTCTGATTTTCTGGTCAAGTTCATTTCACGTGGCATATGGACCTTGCCGCTGGTGGGGGGCTTGTGTGCCTCAGCGATACAGATAGCCGTACGGTAGGTGCAACCACAACGGAGGCGTATTTGTTGAGAGGCCAGACAAACGTGTGATTCCTGAAGAGGGGCAGCAGCCTTTTCAGTAGTTGCAGGGGTAACAGTCCGGATGATTGATTGATCTGGCCTTGTAACACTAACCAAAACGGCCTGTGCTGGTACTGCGAACGGATGAAACCAAGGGGAAACTACAGCTGTAATCTTTACCGAGGGCATGGACCTTCACTGGATGGTTAAATGATGATGGCATGCTCTTGGGTAAAATATTCCGGAGGTAAAATAGTCCCCCATTCGGATCTCCGGGCGGGGACTACTCAGGAGGACGTCGTTATCAGGAGAAAGAAAACTGGAATTCTACGGATCGGAGCGTGATTATCAGATCCCTTAGTCGGGCAGGGAGGTTAGAAAATTTAAAAAGGTAAATGGATAGGTTAAAGTTAGATATAGTGGGAATTAGTGAAGTTCGGTGGCAGGAGGAACAAGACTTCTGGTCTGGTGAATACAGGGTTATAAATACAAAGTCAAATAGGGCTAATGCAGGGATAGGTTTAATAATGAATAAAAAATAGGAGTGCGGGTAAGCTACTACAAACAGGATAGTGAACGCGTTACTGTGGCCAAGATAGACACGAAGCCCACGTCTACAACAGTTTATATGCCGACTAGCTCCGCAGATGACGAAGAGTTTGATGAAATGTATGATGATATGATGAGATAAAAGAAATTATTCAGATAGTGAAGGGAGACGAAAATTTAATAGTTATGGGTGACTGGAATTCGAGAGTAGGAAAAGGAAGAGAAGGAAACGTAGTAGGTGAATATACACTCCTGGAAATTGAAATAAGAACACCGTGAATTCATTGTCCCAGGAAGGGGAAACTTTATTGACACATTCCTGGGGTCAGATACATCACATGATCACATTGACAGAACCACAGGCACATAGACACAGGCAACAGAGCATGCACAATGTCGGCACTAGTACAGTGTATATCCACCTTTCGCAGCAATGCAGGCTGCTATTCTCCCATGGAGACGATCGTAGAGATGCTGGATGTAGTCCTGTGGAACGGCTTGCCATGCCATTTCCACCTGGCGCCTCAGTTGGACCAGCGTTCGTGCTGGACGTGCAGACCGCGTGAGACGACGCTTCATCCAGTCCCAAACATGCTCAATGGGGGACAGATACGGAGATCTTGCTGGCCAGGGTAGTTGACTTACACCTTCTAGAGCACGTTGGGTGGCACGGGATACATGCGGACGTGCATTGTCCTGTTGGAACAGCAAGTTCCCTTGCCGGTCTAGGAATGGTAGAACGATGGGTTCGATGACGGTTTGGATGTACCATGCACTATTCAGTGTCCCCTCGACGATCACCAGTGGTGTACGGCCAGTGTAGGAGATCGCTCCCCACACCATGATGCCGGGTGTTGGCCCTGTGTGCCTCGGTCGTATGCAGTCCTGATTGTGGCGCTCACCTGCACGGCGCCAAACACGCATACGACCATCATTGGCACCAAGGCAGAAGCGACTCTCATCGCTGAAGACGACACGTCTCCATTCGTCCTTCCAATCACGCCTGTCACGACACCACTGGAGGCGGGCTGCACGACGTTGGGGCGTGAGCGGAAGACGGCCTAACGGTGTGCGGGACCGTAGCCCAGCTTCATGGAGACGGTTGCGAATGGTCCTCGCCGATACCCCAGGAGCAACAGTGTCCCTAATTTGCTGGGAAGTGGCGGTGCGGTCCCCTACGGCACTGCGTAGGATCCTACGGTCTTGGCGTGCATCCGTGCGTCGCTGCGGTCCGGTCCCAGGTCGACGGGCACGTGCACCTTCCGCCGACCACTGGCGACAACATCGATGTACTGTGGAGACCTGACGCCCCACGTGTTGAGCAATTCGGCGGTACGTCCACCCGGCCTCCCGCATGCCCACTATACGCCCTCGCTCAAAGTCCGTCAACTGCACATACGGTTCACGTCCACGCTGTCGCGGCATGCTACCAGTGTTAATGACTGCGATGGAGCTCCGTATGCCACGGCAAACTGGCTGACACTGACGGCGGCGGTGCACAAATGCTGCGCAGCTAGCGCCATTCGACGGCCAACACCGCGGTTCCTGGTGTGTCCGCTGTGCCGTGCGTGTGATCATTGCTTGTACAGCCCTCTCGCAGTGTCCGGAGCAAGTATGGTGGGTCTGACACACCCGTGTCAATGTGTTCTTTTTTCCATTTCCAGGAGTGTAGATTGAGGGGGTAAGAAATGAAAGAGAAAGCCGCCTGGTAGAATTTTTCACAAAGCACAACTTAATCATAGCTAACACTTGGTTCAAGGAACATCAAAGAAGGTTGTATACATGGAAGAAGCCTGGAGATACTAGAAGGTATCAGATAGATTATATAATGGTAAGACAGAGATTCAAGAACCAGGCTTTAAATTGTAAGACATTTCCAGGGGCAGACGTGGACTCTGACCACAATCTATTGGTTATGAACTGTAAATTAAAACCGATGAAACTGCAAAAAGGTGGGAATTTAAGGAGATGGGACCTGGATAAACTGACTAAACCAGAGGTTGTACAGAGTTTCAGGGAGAGCATAAGGCAACAATTGACAGGAATGGGGGAAAGAAATACAGTAGAAGAAGAATGGGTAGCTTTGAGGGATGAAGTAGTGAAGGCAGCAGAGGATCAAGTAGGTAAAAAGGCGAGAGCTAGTAGAAATCCTTAGGTAACAGAAGAAATATTGAATTTAATTGATGAAAGGAGAAAATATAAAAATGCAGTAAATGAAGCAGGCAAAAAGGAATACAAACGTCTCAAAAATGAGGTCGACAGGAAGTGCAAAACGGCTAAGCAGGGATTGCTAGAGGACAAATGTAAGGATGTAGAGGCTTATCTCACTAGGGGTAAGATAGATACTGCCTACAGGAAAATTAAAGAGACCTTTGGAGAAAAGAGAACAACTTGTATGAATATCAAGAGCTCAGATGGAAACCCAGTTCTAAGCAAAGAAGGGAAAGCAGAAAGGTGGAAGGAGTATATAGAGGGTCTATACAAGGGCGATGTACTTGAGGACAATATTATGGAAATGGAACAGGATGTAGATGAAGATGAAATGGGAGATATGATACTGCGTGAAGAGTTTGACAGGGCACTGAAAGACCTAAGTCGAAACAAGGCTACGGGAGTAGACAACATTCCATTAGAACTACTGACAGCCTTGGGAGAGCCAGTCCTGACGAAACTCTATCATCTGGTGAGCAAGATGTATGAGACAGGCGAAATACCCTCAGACTTCAAGAAGAATATAATAATTCTAATCCCAAAGCAATCAGGCGTTGACAGATGTGAAAATTACCGAACTATTAGTTAATAAGTCACACCTGGAAAATACTAACGCGAATTCTTTAGGGACGAATGGAAAAACTGGTAGAAGCCGACCTCGGGGAGGATCAGTTTGTATTCCGTAGAAATATTGGAACACGTGAGGGAAAAAAAAATGGCTCTGATCACTATGGGACTTAACATCTATGGTCATCAGTCCCCTAGAACTTAGAACTACGTAAACCTAACTAACCTAAGGACAGCACACAACACCCAGTCATCACGAGGCAGAGAAAATCCCTGACCCCGCCGTGAATCGAACCCGGGAACCCGGGCGTGGCAAGCGAGAACGCTACTGCACGACCACTTTTTTTTATATAAAACCTTTATTAAAAAAACAATGTTACACATTCCAAATACATACTAAGTTATACATACATGAAGTTATTTAAACAAAACAGTTTGATCATTTCAATTGCGCTGACATTAAGGAAAGACAACAGAAAATTGTGTTTCTGGCTAAATCACCAGGAAGAATTAAATTAAACATAAATACTTGAGAATGGCAGAAAGGACATATATAATAAAGTTGACTAGCCTTCCAACTACACTTTCTGAACATTAATTGAATCTAAGTATTTGAAGTGATCAGATCTATATAATCAGTCTTTCACTGCAAAAATGAACAGGGCAGTGTGCCAGCCATTGAATATTACATTTATCAGATATAATCTTATGGTTTTAACCAATCGATAAGGACATTTCTATAAAAACTGTCTATTTCCAAATTTCTAGTATAAGCCAATAATGCACCTTTCATGTTTTGTGTTTGGCACTATTAGACACACAATCTCAATGTCACATAAGTTCTGTACATTAGCTTATAAATTTCAAAAAACTACTCTCTGAAGTAGAAAAAGCATACATCATAAATATACTGTAAAATCTTAAATAGTATCCTTAAGGTAACTACAATACATCACTGTTAACACAGTCTTCTTTTTTATATTAACCAATGCCCATTTTTTCAAATACAATTTTTAGCATATTACCGAACTTTTTCTTGTGATTCGTATAGCTTCTAATTTTGTGGAACTCACACAGCATGTGTACCTTGAACTCTATGATGCTATCGGATCCTAATTTGTTAAGGACGTAGTTAACAAAATTTCCCAGCAACCAGTGCACAGCGTTATTTTTTGCTTCTGGGAAATAGCGTGCTTCAGGCCTGTGTATCAATGACAGCGATATATACTCAGGGGATGTTCTTGTAATCAGAGCTATTTGCTCCCGGATCCACTTCCAACTATTCATGTGACCACTGCAAGTATATCGATGAATTACTGTGTCAACTAGATGGCATTGTTGACATAAGTTTGTTTCACAGAGTCCGATTGCGTGCAGTCTTTCATTGGTGCTAACTATGTTGTTAACTGTCTTGTACCATGACGTTTTTATATTAGACGTAAGCACATTAGAACTAATGTTTTTCCAAATCTCAGTCCACTCAATGTTTGGAAACTGTCGTTCTATTTTGTTTCTTCCTTCGTTTTTCTTTCGTTCCCGCATTATGGCTCTCGATGTTAAGTGTCGGGACTGCCTGAGTTCGACACTGACTTAACTAAACTCAACATAGAAAATCCTCACGTGCTGTAAGCGACTGTTGATATTCTGCACGTCAATCGGGGGAAGCAGGCTTGGAGGTTTAATGATCTCGAAAAGTTGGCTGGTTATGCTTTCTCGTGAGTCTCTTATTAAATTAACTTGCCTTTTGATAAAAAGAGCAGAGGCTTTATACGTTATATCAGTTAATCCTAGTCCACCATTTTTAGGATCTAAAGTGGCTACTTTAGCAGGTACACTGAACACTTCACCTCTCCACAAAAATTTTGTGATTTTGGACATTATTCTCCTCGCTATCATTCTCGGTATTGGAAACAGCTGGGCAGTATAATAAGCCTTAGCAAGGATGCATGAGTTGATATACTGTGTTCTTTGAACTTGGTTCATATATCGAGTTAAATTCTCTACAATGGCTCCTTGCACTTTATCTGCTGCAACTTTCCAATTTAAAGCCGTCATTTTCATAGGGCGTGCTGTCAGGGTGATCCCAAGTGTTTTATGTTGTCGGACTAATTTTGCCCACCCGACGTTGATATTATCAAAACCTCTGAGATTTAACATATTACTTTTTTTCCGTTTGCATTGGCTCCAGATGCTCTACAGTACGAATCAATCACTGTTGCTAGCGTGGTTACCTCGTCATTATTCCTTGTAATGACCCCTATATCGTCAGCATAGGCTCTTATAACTGTTTTGTTTCCTGATAATGCTAAGCCTTTTAATGTAGCATGGACATGTCGGAGGAAAGGTTCCAGCGAAATTGCGAAGAGCGACATGGACAGAGGACTTCCTTGAGGAACACCTCGTTGTATTTGCATCGGCCTGGATTGTTGACAATTCACCGCTATTTTAGCACTTATTCCAGTTGCTATGTTCTTAATCAACTGTATAACCCTGTCGTTGAAACCTATTTTCTTCAATGTCTGTAGAAGATATTCATGGTTTACTACATCGAACGCCTAATAAAAATCTAAAAACGATAAAGCTCACTTTATGTTTGTTACAGAAGTTATTGCAATGATATCCCTGAATTCCGCTAGATTTTGAAAAATGGTTCTGCCTTGCGCACAGTTCTGATGTTGACTAATAATTTTATCTGTAAGGCATGAAATTCTCTTGTTCATTATTCTAGCTATTAATTTATAATCAGAATTCAGCAGTGAAATTGGACGAAAATTATTTAAATCTTTGTTTCCATTATTTTTTGGCACCAGAACAATTTTACTCTTCTTAAACTCAGCCGGAATCATTTTACCCTGAATAACCTCATTAACAATGTCCGTGATTTTCGCACCTACTATTGGGCAGTATCGGATGTAAAACTCTGCTGGCAGACCATCCGGTCCTGGGGATTTTTTTGGTGGTGAGGCGCACAGAGTCTCATACACGTATTCTTCACTGACAACCTCGAGAAAATTTTCGTTGTCATCTTCTGTCAGCTGTGGGGCTAGGATGTCAAGGAATTCTTCCAAGGAAGCATCACTACTTTGATGTGCAGAATATAGCTCGCAATAATAGCGATAAATTTCGTCCATGATATCCTGCTGGGTTCTGAGAATCGTACCGTGTTTTGTTCGAATTTCTTCAATAAAAGTCCTTCTCCCGTTTTTCGTATGCTTCACTAAATGATATAGGGAAGTAGTTTCATCTGCTGACACCGAATTTGCATTCGATTTTATTTTCAACCCTTCCATTTGACTTCTCTTGATATTAAGTAACTTGGCTTTGACTTTCTGATTTCTGCTATGCGAAGTGAGGAACCTGCTGAGACTTGATCATATAGATCTCTCAAAACGGAATAGTAATACTCTATAGTGCATTTCATTTCCCTTGCACTCTGGGCACTGTATTGAATAAGAACGTTCCTCAACTTTGGCTTTGCCATTTTAACCCACCAGTCAATAGCAGTGGCATATCCACTACGGGCTCGCAGGCATATTGCCCATGTTTGTTCAATCAGATCTTCTAAATCATGATTTACTAACAAGGAAGTGTTCAAATTCCACTGATTCTTGAATCGGCGAACCGGCTGTCTTGTTAGATTTATGCAAGCTAAGACACTTGAATGGTCTGAAAAGTACGTAGGAATGTTTTCTACTTTTGTCACGGAAGTTACAAGATTTTTAGAAATATATAGTCTATCAATCCTGCTACGTGATGTTGCCGTGATATAAGTGAACTCAACAGTGGAGGGGTATTTGATTTCCCATATATCCTTTAATTCTAAACCAGTAACTAATTGTTTTAGTTCACTCGAGAAATTAAAATTAGGTAACTGATCTTTTCGATTTAAAACACAATTAAAATCACCTCCAAGTAATAACTGTCTTGGTGATTTCCTTAACAAGTATATCAAGTCATCTTTGAAGAAACGTGCCCTGTCAGCTCGATCAGCTCGATGAGAACTTCCTGAAGGGGCGTTCAAGTTGATGATAGTCACATCATAGATATTTAGTCCTATTCCCCTTCCGGATTCCAGTCGTTCCACCTCGCTTACTGTAATCCCTTCCCTTACCAAAATGGCTGTTCCAACACTTGTTTCGGGAGACACATTTATGTAACTGACAAAACCGGGAATTACCAAATCCGAAATTAGAACTTCTTGTGACAGGGCAATATCAGTCGCGGATTCGTACAAAAATTCCTTAAGGTCCAATAATTTCAAACCGGTCGTGATTTTATTTATGTTTATAGTGGTGACAGAATAAGATTGCGTCATTGTGCTGTCACTATGTAGTTGTTTTGTTACACTAATTTAGTTTACTGTGGTTCAGGGTTCAGTTAAGCTGTAACAGTTTTCTCGGAAGGCTGAACATGGAATAACACTTCAATCAGTTTATTAGTTACTGTCCCGTTTTTTTCTACTTCTGATGTTTTCTCTTGTACCGCAAGCAGACTGATTTCCTGGTAAACTTTCTGATTTTTCCTCCAGTGATTCGTCTACAACCGTTTCGGACTGAACATTCTTTGGGCTTGGGTCGCCCCTACCGGATTTTCCCTTCCCTTGGTTACGACCTACATTCTCATTTGGTTGCGTCGGTATTTTACTTCGCGGCTTATCTGGAGCAGCAGCAGACGCTTTAGCAATTTCGGTTGCCGGCGCCTGCCCTGAGGTGTTGACCGTGATTTCAGTTTGGCCACCACTTCCTCGTTCTTTATTAATTTCACTCACTTTCTGATCGAGGGAAACAAATAGAGACTGCAGTTTTGCAACCTCTCCCTGAATTTGTTTATTAACAGATAGATTCTGATCTTTGCAATTGGCTACTGCACCTGTTGTTTCTTGCAAATTAATGCTGCTTACACTCCCTTCATTTTCTGGTACCGTATGTGTATTATCTTTCTGTTCATTAGTTTCCATTCGCATTTTGCCTTCAGGTTCCTCTGCCTTCTCATCGCACTGTTTTTGCTTGCGAAGTGAGGGAGTGGGACAAGACAGCTCGTCCTCTGAACAACTATCAGTTACCTCCAGGGGTCGTTTTTTCGGTTGCATTTCAGTTTCACGAGTAGTGGCAACAGGGTTTCCTTTTGTTGTTAACGGGGGAAATCGACTGTTATCGTGAAGGGAGACATCAGCTTGTCCCACAGCGTTAACATCCTCAACCAGTTGTTCCGGTCTATTCTTTGGTAACAGATCATTTAAGGTAAGCTTCTGACGCTGTATCAAATTACTTTTAAGAACAGCAGTTCGCCGCGGACATTCCTGTCTGAAGTGGCTGGTTTCGTTACATATATGACATGTAGCTTCCTGACCTGTATAAACAATTTGTCCCTTATACCCACAAACAGTTATGTGAGACGGAATATTCGTCTTAACGTCCATCTCTACACAGCGGACCCCGTTAAAACACTACAGTTTAAAGCGAGGCGACCATCTTTCATTTGCAATTGATTTAACGTCTCCGTAGTTTGAAAGAGCTTCCTTAATCTTATCATTTTCAATTTCAATGGGAAGATTCAAGACACGAACGGTTTTGTAATGAATGTCCGCTCTATAGATGGAAACCTTACTTTTACAACCATTTCTACGCACAAAATCTACTTCATAGCCCCACTTTCGTAACACTTTATCAACAGTCGAAGCACTGATTAACTTGACAAAAACACAGTATTTTTCCTGATCCAGTTGCCAGGTATGAACGGTTTCAGAATTTAGACCAATTACCTGTGTAATCCAGTCATCTATTTCCAGGGATGTCGGCTGAACAGGACGGGATTCCTTGTCAAAAGCAAATACCAGAGTATTCTTCCTGAGGTTTGTAGCCATGGTTAATCCAGCGAAGCAATTTCGGTTAAACAACCGAAATTCCAAGTAGCAGCAGCAAGACGAGAAAGAGCGATCAGATCACAAGGAACAGGAACGAACACGGAGATTAACGGACGGACAGCAATTGGCGAAACACAAGTACAGCGATGTAAACACTGAAGTGCAGCGCAACAGTGAACAGCGGCCACTCGCGAGCGCGGCTGAAACGGAACTGACCACGAGCTGCGGACACACGTGAGGCAGTGCTGACCCTACGACATATTTTAGAAGAAAGATTAAGGAAAGGCAAACCTACGTTTCTAGCATTTGTAGACTTAGAGAAAGCTTTTGACAATGTTGACTGGGATACTCTCTTTCAAATCCTGAAGGTGGCAGGGGTAAAATAAAGGGAGCGAAAGGCTATTTACAATTTGAACAGAAAGCAGATGGCAGTTATAAGAGTCGAGGGACATGAAAGGGAAGCAGTGGTTGGGAAGGGAGTGAGACAGGGTTGTAGCCTCTCCCCGCTGTTATTCAATCTGCATATTGATCAAGCAGTAAAGGAAAGAAAAGAAAAATTCGGAGTGGATATTAAAATCCATGGAGAAGAAATAAAAACATTGAGATTCGCCGATGACATTGTAATTCTGTCAGGGACAGCAAAGGAGTTGGAAGAGCAGTTGAACGGAATGGACAGTGTCTTGAAAGGAGGATATAAGATGAACATCAACAAAAGTAACACGAGGATAATGGAATGTAGTCGAATTAAGTCGGGTGATGCTGAGGGAATTAGATTAGGAAATGAGACACTTAAAGTAGTAAAGGAGTTTTGCTATTTGGATGACAAAATAACTGATGATGGTCGAAGTAGAGAGGAGATAAAATGTAGACGGGCAATGGCAAGGAAAGCGTTTCTGAAGAAGAGAAATTTGTTAACATCGGGTGTAGATTTGTCAGGAAGTCGTCACTGAAAGTATTCGTATGGAGTGTAGCCACGTATGGAAGTGAAACATGGATGATAAATAGTTTGGACAAGAAGAGAACCTTTCGAAATGTGGTACTACAGAAGAATGCTGAAGATTAGATGGGTAGATCACATAACTAATGAGGCGGTATTGAATAGAATCGGGGAGAAGAGGAGTTTGTGGCACAACTTGACTAGAAGAAGGGATCGGTTGGTAGGACATGTTCTGAGGTATCAAGGGATCACCAATTTAGTACTGGAGGGCAGCGTGGAGGTAAAAATCGTAGAGGGAGACCAAGAGATGAATACACTAAGCAGATTCAGAAGGATGTAGGTTGCAGTAGGTACTGGGAGATGAAGAAGCTTGTACAGGATAGAGTGGCATGGAGAGCTACATCAAACCAGTCTCAGGACTGAAGATCACAACAACAACAATGTGGAAGGAAGTAATATGTAGTCGAGGCTTCTCGGAAGCTATGCTCTAGGAACTTCAACAGTGATCTTCTCCTTGATACACAGCGACTGCCCCTGTACATTGTTGTACTTCTCCGTGTTGCTCTCGAGCTGACCAAACGATCCCTTGATGGAACGGGCCGCTCTTCGCACAATCTTATCTGACTCTTCTGTTAATCCTGTTTGGTAAGGGTCCAAGACTGATAAACACTACAGAAGAATCGGTCGAACCAATGTCTTGTACGCCACTTCTTTCGTGACTGAATTACATATCCTTACGATTGTTCCAGTGACTGTCAATCATGATGTGCTTTCCCTACAATTTGTGGTACATCGTCATTCTTCTTTATGTCGCTCTGGAACGTTACGTCTACGTATTGTGAGGTTGTTTTCACTGGTAGCGTAATCCAACCGAAACGGGTTATATAATACTGCAGCTTTAATTGTTGTACTGTTAAACATACTCTGAATATGGTCTTTCCAGTTCATCTACATCTACATCCATAATCCGCAAGCCACCTGACGGTGTGTGGCGGAGGGTACCTTGAGTACCTCTATCGGTTCTCCCTTCTATTCCAGTCTCGTATTGTTCGTGGAAAGAAGGATTGTCGGTATGCCTCTGTGTGGGCTCTAATCTCTCTGATTTTATCCTCATGGTCTCTTCGCGAGTATACGTAGGAGGGAGCAATATACTGCTTGACTCCTCGATGAAGGTATGTTCTTGAAACTTCAACAAAACCCCTACCGAGCTACTGAGCGTCTATTTTGCAGAGTCTTCGACTGGAGTTTATCTATCTCCGTAACACTTTCGCGATTACTAAATGATCCTGTAACGAAGCGCGCTGCTCTCCGTTGGATCTTCTCTATCTCTTCTATAAACGCTATCTGGTACGGATCCCATACTGCTGAGCAGTATTCACGCAGTGGGCGAACAAGCGTACTGTAACCTACTTCCTTTGTATTCGTATTGCATTTCCTTAGGATTCTTCCAATGAATCTCAGTCTGGCATCTGCTTTACCGACGATCAAATTTATATGATCATTCCATTTTAAATCACTCCTAATGCGTACTCCCAGATAATTTATGGAATTAACTACTTCCAGTTGTTGACCTGCTATATTGTAGCTAAATGATAAGGGATCTTTCTTTCTATGTATTCGCAGCACATTACACTTGTCTACATTGAGATTCAATTGCCATTCCCTGCACCATGCGTCAATTCGCTGCAGATCCTCCTGCATTTCAGTACAATTTTCCATTCTTACAACCTCTCGATATACCACAGCATCATCCGCAGAAAGCCTCAGTGAACTTCCGATGTCATCCACAAGGTCATTTATGTATATCGTGAATAGCAACGGTCCTACGACACTCCCCTGCGGCACACCTGAAATCACTCTTACTTCGGAAGACTTCTCTCCATTGAGAATGACATGCTGCGTTCTGTTATCTAGGAACTCTTCAATCCAATCACACAATTGGTCTTATAGTCCATATGCTCTTACTTTGTTCATTAAACGACTGCGGGGAGCGGCTGGTACCGGCGGAGGTTCGAGTCCTCCCTCGGGCATGGGTGTGTGTGTTTGTCCTTAGGATAATTTAGGTTAAGTAGTGTGTAAGCGTAGGGACTGATGACCTTAGCAGTTAAATCCCGTAAGATGTCACACACATTTGAACATTTGACTGCGGGGAACTGTAATGAACGCCTTGCGGAAGTCAAGAAACACGGCATCTACCTGTGAACCCGCGTCTATGGCCCTCTGAGTCTCGTGGACAAATAGCGAGAGCTGGGTTTCACACGACCTTCTTTTTCGAAACCCATGCTGATTCCTACAGAGTAGATTTCTAGTCTCCAGAAAAGTCATTATACACGAACATAATACGTGTTCCAAAATTCTACAACTGATCGACGTTAGAGATATAGGTTATAGTTCTGCACATCTGTTCGATGTCCCTTCTTGAAAACGGGGATGACCTGCGCGCTTTTCTAATCCTTTGGAACGCTACGCTCTTCTAGAGACCTACGGTACACCGCTGCAAGAAGGGGGACAAGTTTCTTCGCGTACACTGTGTAAAATCGAACTGGTATCCCATCAGGTCCAGCGGCCTTTCCTCTTTTGAGCGATTTTAATTGTTTCTCTATTCCTCTATCGTCTATTTCGATATCTACCATTTTGTCATCTGTGTGACACTCTAGAGAAGGAACTACAGTGCAGCCTTCCTCTGTGAAACAGCTTTGGAAAAAGACCTTTAGTATTTCGGCCTTTAGTCTGTCATCCTCTGTTGCAGTTCCATTTTGGTCACAGAGTGTCTGGAAATTTTGTTTTGAAGCACCTACCGCTTTGACATAAGACCAAAATTTCTTAAGATTTTCTGCCAAGTCAGTACATAGAACTTTACTTTCGAATTCATTGAACGCCTCTCGCATAGCCCTCCTCACACTACATTTCTCTTCGCGTAATTTTTGTTTGTCTGCAAGGCTTTGGCTATGTTTATGTTTGCTGTGAAGTTCCCTTTGCTTCCGCAGCAGTGTTCTAACTCGGTTGATGTACCACGGTGGCTCTTTTCCATCTCTTACGATCTTGCTTGGCACATACTCATCTAACACATATTGTACGATGGTTTTGAACTTTGTCCACTGATCCTCAACACTATCTGTACTTGAGACAAAACTTTAGTGTTGAGCCATCATGGAGTCTGAAATCTGCTTTTTGTCACTTTTGCTAAACAGAAAAATCTTTCTACTTTTTTTAATATTTCAATTGACGGCTGAAATCATCGATGCAGTAGCCGCTTTATGATCACTGATTCCCTGTTCTGCGTTAACTTTTTCAAATAGTTCGGGTCTGTTTGTGACCAGAAGGTCTAATATGTTATCGCCACGAGTCGGTTCTCTGTTTAACTGCTCAAGGTAGTTTTAAGATAAAGCACTTAAAAAATGTCACTGGATTTTTTGTCCCTGCGACCCGTTATGAACGTTTGAGTCTCCCAGTCTATATCCGCCAAATTAAAATCTCCACCCAGAACTATAACATAGTGGGGAAATCTACTCGAAATATTTTCCAAATTATACTTCAGGTGCTCAGCCACAACAGCTGCTGAGCCAGATGGCCTATAGAGACATCCAATCACCATGTCTGAGCCTGCTTTAAACGTGACCTTCACCCAAATTATGTCACATTTCGGATCTCCGTCAATTTCCTTCGATACCATTGCACTTCTTATCGCTATGAACACGCCTCCCCCTTCACTGTCCAGCCTGTCTCTGCGGTATACATTCCAATCTGAGTTTAGAATTTCATTACTGTTTACATCTGGTTTCAGCCAACTTTCTGTCCCTGGGTACTATGTGGGCATTGTGACCGTTTATTAATGAGAGCAGTTCTGGGACCTTTCTATATGGACGCTCCTGCAGTTTTCTATTAGCAGATTAACATTGTTATTCCCTGTTGCATTTTCCCTACTCCTACCTTGCCGCGTCTCAGGAGGCGTCTTGTCGGGCCTAGGGAGGGAATTCTCTAACCTAAAAAACCCACATGAGCACTCCACACGTACTCCGCTACCCTTGCAGCCGCTTCCTGCGTGTAGTGCACGCCTGACCTATTCAGGGGGACCCTACATTTCTCCACCCGATATCGGAGGTCGAGAAATTTGCACCCCAAATCTCCGCAGAATTGTCTGAGCCTCTGGTTTAAGCCTTCCACTTTGCTCCAAACCAGAGGACCGCGATCGGTTCTGGGAACGATATTACAAATAGTTCTCTGATTCCACCCCGCGAGCGAGGCTTTCCGCCTTCACCAATTCCGCCAACCGCCTGTACGAACTGAGGATGACCTCTGAAGCCAGACGCCAGGAGTCATTGGTGCCGACATGAGCAACAATTTGCAGACAGGTGCACCCATTGCTCTCTATCGCCGCCGGCAGGGCAAGCAGACAGAGTGAACACTGGCCTTCTTCTCCGACCTTTCTGCTATTTCCATAAGGGGCTCCATCACCCGCCTAACGTTGGAGCTCCCAGTAACTAATAAACCCCTCCCCCCCGTGTGCCTCCTCGGATCTTGCTGAAGGAGCAACCACATGTCCACTCACAGACAGAGCGGGTGATGCAACACGGCCAGCTTCCACATTGACCCTCCGCCTCGTGCGCCGCGAACGCCGCTGAACCCGCCACTCCCCTTGGGGAGAGGGTGGCCCAACCGCGCCCGGTACCCGCGAAGATGTCTCGACTGCAGGGACAGTGGGTGAAGCATGTAACAGCTGGGGTGTACCATGCGACGCACCAGACTCTCCACTGCCGCTACACTCCGAGGCAGCAGGCTGAAGACGGCTGACCGCGGCCATCAACACGTTCAGCTGTTCGCGAACAGTGGCCAGCTCCTCCTGCGTCCGTACACAGCAGTCACACATCCTATCCATCCTAAGAAATCAATTTATTGTAGAGAGTTAACCAACTTTTAACTAGACTGCTAATTCACTAAAGGCGACTGATAGTTGACTAAACTGTGGTTACCAGACACTTCTTGTAGAAAACAATGAAAATAGCACTACCTGTCTCTGGACTGTATTCAAACCAAACACTAGCACTAATGGCACTGTAGCTGACTAAAGGGACTCTCTCTGAATGTATTCAAAACAAACACGAAATCTATGGAACACTATTACTAGCACTCGCCAATTAAAGCTTCCTAAAAGCAAAAACACACGGAAGAAGAAGTGACAAGTAAGAAAAATACAGTTAATTCTTAAATTAACGTAGGTCGCTGCACAGCAGGCGTGACACAGACGGCAGTAACGACGACACTGACACGACTGGCACTATGGCTGCCTAAAGGGACTCTCTCTGTGTTCAAAACAAACACGGAATCTATGGAACACTATTACTAGCACTCGACAATTAAAGCTTGCTAAAAGCAAAAACACACGGAAGAAGAAGTGACAAGTACAGTCTGTAATTTTTCAATCACAGTTGTAATGAATCCTAAATTTATTCCTTGTATAATGTTTGTCTTTCTTTGTGGTCCAGTACTGAATATGCCGCTACAAAGTGCGGAAATTTGCTCTATGATGATTCGGTTTATTGAAACTGATATGTTACCGTCCAACATACGCAATCATACAGCAGAAAGGCAAGCCTATTACTCTATAAAGCTTAATTAATTTTTCTTTCCGTATACTTTTTCGTTTCAGTATATGTTCTATGTTCAACAAATACGTCTAAATCTGGCCACTTTTAGTTCTACATCACATTTGTTAAAATCGTACACTAAATATTTGAAGATTCTTACTTGTTCGGTTATTTGCCCATGTTTAATCATTTTGGCTCCTATGGTTTTTTAGTCTTTGAAATGCTGTCTCTTTTGTTTTATCTGTCTCGTTCCGTATTTAACGCCAATTTTACTCTACTGGTGTAAGTTACTGAAATTTGAACCTTTTTTAATATTTTCCTATTGTAAACTGATCATCGGCAAATAGCAGCGTGATGCAATTAAAATTATCACTCTTTAACGTGCCATTTAACAGATCAACCATTTATGGATGATATCGTCAATATAAACAGTGAAAAATGTGGGGGACAGTGGGTAACAATGTCTAACTCCCTGATTAATACTCGCATATTCTCTCCCATTTCTCACAGTATTGATTCTTATTCTACTATTTTTTCTATAAGACTGAACTGCCGTAATCAGATCTGCAGCAACTCCCGTTGTCTTTAGTGATTTGTAAAACATTTACGTTTCAATTTGACAAACGCATTTTCGTGATCCAAAAAATATACGAAGTCGGTAAACTGAATTTCCTTCTTCTCTCAATTATTTGTGCCAAATTGGAAATACAATCAGAACACGACCTACCTTTTCTAAAACCTTGTTGTAGCTGTAACATAATTATGTGCTTCCGTTACTGGTATTAATCTCTTACTTATAACTGTAGCATACAGTTTGTAACGGGAATTTGGCAGCTTATTCCGTGGTTCAAAAATGGTTCAAATGGTTTTAAGCACTATGGGAGTTAACATATGAGGTCATCAGTCCCCTAGACTTATAACTACGTAAATCTAACTAACAAAAAGGACATTACACACTGAGCCGTGTATCGACTCGCGCCACACCTTGTGTTTAGATTCCATTGGTTTTCCTTTTCTTCCCCTGACATATTTGTTTGATACGTTGCCTGTCATTAAGTGGCTGCTTGGTTGTCTTTTCCCTCTGCTATCGATATCTGCGTTTTTGCTTCTGGGAAACTGCTATGGAGGAAGTTGACCGGTTGTAACCTCGTGTGGTGGCGAGGAAGTAGGGGCGTGGCGCGAGAGAGTGTGGTGGACACGCGAGGGCAGTGTGGCTCTGCAGCACGAAGCAGGCGTGGTCGGTTGTACCGAGTCGCCACGTGATGTATGTCGGTTGTGTGTAACGAGCGGGTCAAGTTGACGGAAGAGTTCCCCGCGTGTTGGTTGTATACAGAATCGCCCCACGAGTAGCTGCTGTTCATTTCGCCTTGGTGGGACGTTAACAAGCTTCTTTAAATCCTCCGTTTCAACACTGGAGTCTAAAAGGAGACACCTACCATGAAGGAGCGGTCAAAACCTGTCAACGTTGCAGCGAAGACGTGAACTCCGGTGACAGAGCGTGTTGTCGCGTGACCGTGGCGTGTTGGGTACGCTGGCGACGCGTGCGCGGTCGGATGTGTCGATCCTTGCCATCGGAGGTCGTGTATTGCCTGTTCGAGCATAACTGCAAGTTAAGTTCGTGGAAGGTTTAATCATTAAGTAATAATTTTGTGTAACCAGCGCCTCTTCTGCCTTGTGGCCTCCGACGACCGGGTTTCCTGTCCCTGGCACCGGTGTAATTGAAGACAGTGAGCCGGCCGAAGTGGCCGTGCGGTTAAAGGCGCTGCAGTCTGGAACCGCAAGACCGCTACGGTCGCAGGTTCGAATCCTGCCTCGGGCATGGATGTTTGTGATGTCCTTAGATTCGTTAGGTTTAACTAGTTCTAAGTTCTAGGGGACTAATGACCTCAGCAGTTGAGTCCCATAGTGCTCAGAGCCATTTGAACCATTTTTTGAAGACAGTGATCTTTCCTCCTCCTCTCGTTACTGTCCGATGGGAGTAGTAGTTTTGGCAGTTTAATTGTTTCGCTATTCTGTCGTGGGTTATGAGCAAATTCATGCTTCTTATTGGTTGATCATGTGGTCGCTCATTCAGGACTGTGTGGTGTAATGTTACCCTGCACGAGGTTAGCTCTAATTCTGTCAGCCATCTTATAACAAGTTTTTGCTGGCTAAAAGTCGGTGCAGTGACCAGCCTGAGAGTGGCAATTGTGTTTACGGGCGTATTTAAATTGGTCAGTATTCTGTCTAGCCTGAGCATCCCTGAGTGGGTGATTTGTGGCCGCCTTACACGGGTCCGTCATATCTGTTATGTTCTAATGATATTCCAGGACACTTTTGTTTAATTTTTATTTAAATTCCTCCAAGTTTGTAAATTCCTCTTATTGCCATTAATTGTGTCTTTGCTGAGAACTGATTAATTTTTTTTAATGGCAGTGTTGGTAGCTTCACTACCTCACCGTACTTTATTAACATAGTTCTGTACTTACTTTAGTAGCCTGTTTACTAATGTTCTTTAAATTTTTTAAAATTGTTGTATTGCTATAAATTACTTTGATTGGCGTTAGCGGCGTGTTTTAAAAGGCTGTTTACTGCCGTACTGCTAGCTTCTGTGTTTGGAAAAAAAAATTTTTACTGTTGTATTGCTATGAATTACTCGATTGCCGCTAGCAGCGTGTTTTAAAAGGTTGTTTATTGCCGTACTGCTAGCTTCTGTGTTTTTTTAATTTTTTTAAAATTGTTGTATTGCTATAAATTACTTGATTGCCGTTAGCGGCGTGTTTAAAAGGCTGTTAATTGCCGTACTGCTAGTTTTTGTAAGAGCCGGCAGGAGTGGCCGTGCCGTTCTAGGCGCTACAGTCTGGAGCCGAGCGACCGCTCCGGTCGCAGGTTCGAATCCTGCCTCGGGCATGGATGTGTGTGATGTCCTTAGGTTAGTTAGGTTTAATTATTTCTAAGTTCTAGGCGACTGATGACCTCAGAAGTTAAGTCGCATAGTGCTCAGAGCCACCTGAACCATTTTTCTGTAAGATACGAATAAAACATTTGTGAAAATCTAAACTCGACAGTAAACTACTAGAAATTTGGCCCCGTGTCCCAACTTGTGGTCTGGCTTGTAGTAACCGTAGCCACTGTGTGTCACACATATCCATGGTCGAGGCAGGATTCGAACCTGTGACCGTAGCAGGAGCGTGGTTCCGGTCTGAAATGTGTGTAGTGCCTGACTTAATTAAACAGGAAGGAAAAAAATATCGTGTTTGGAAATTTCAGGCCTGCTTATATACTTTGCGTGGTCGCAAATGTTCAAGCAGTCTGCAGCCGATCGAGAAAACGCGTAGTCTCATAAGCGCAAGGTCTCAGTATCGAATCTCGCTGCTGGTACTTTTTTTTAAATTTCGACGTAGTCCTAATTTTAACAAGAAATTTATTATGACTATGTAAAATATCAATATTTAATGAGTAATTTATTACTTAAATTTTAATATTTACAATTAGCAAAGGGGACAAAACGATTTTCGTAAGGAGATTGGAAATAAAAGGGACACGAGAACTTTCAATCATATCGGTGTAGTCGTTCCACATTGTATCTACATTTGTGACAAGTCTAATTTGTAACATGTGAAGTACTGCACGAATCGGGATGATACTCATCGAAGAAACTGTGCACCCCTAAGAAATTGACTGCACTCCGACCAGCGCCGCGCCGCGAAATGGCACCAAGAAGGCGCTGACCCGCGCGCCAGTGGAAAGAGAGGGTAGCGCCACACCTCCAACAAAACAGAGTTCAGCGCCCCCTGTCAACACTGATTTAACCAGCCGCACTCCCTGGTCATTGAGTTCGGTCGCAGACTTCGAGAGCATCAGTTCTGAGTAATAGGAAGGCGATACTTAGCCTGCGTTCTGAGAGTGGTCAGAGTGTGTAAACGTAATTGCATGTAGGAGGCACAGCACGCACATCAAGCCACCTAATAACGAGAAGTTATGTTTCTTTCCTTTTCAATAAATAAAGTGTTGTATTAATCTGTAACTTTTATGTACAGGTAATTTTGTATTCTTGCCACCGGCCATTGCAACTTCTCTCCTTCCTTGTTTGTGTCGGCACTGACTCCCACAATAGCCGACGCAACAGAAACATGGAAAACAATAATTATTGCGACATATAGCACAAGTTGTGAACTCAGAATTTCTGCATTGCAAGACAAATTTGGTTTACATCATAAACGGTTCTCGCTCATCACGCAGTTTAGCGGCGTACCGCACATATCGAAGTATGTCGACGGATATTAATACAGACGACTGATGGTATAAGACTGATTAAATTTGTATGCAGTCGCCTCTAGAAGCTATCTCTCTACTTCGCTCGATCATGTATGCGCAGTTTTGTAGTCGTTTTACAAGGTTCTTCGCCTGCATGTAAAAATAAGGCAGCAACATGGAAGCACATTTGAGAGGGATTACTTTAATGCTGCACGTTGGCAGCATAACATGAAAATGAGGACAAAAGGACCAGTAGTCAGATTCGATTCAAGGATCTCGCTCTTATTAAGCTGACCGCTTTCTCGCCCAGCGGCAAAATGCTTGTGCACTGGAGAACATGCAAAATACATTAGCACGACTACAATTTTCGAACTCGATTTCCTCGAAAGCGGTTGAGAGATGTGTCTTCCTGTCTACATAAGTCGAAGTTCTACTCGTTCCCTAAACACCTTGTCAATATCTGTCAAATCAGTGACGGGAAGTCTTACGGTGTCCTTGTCAGTAACTTTGGAAGGAGCGTATACTTTGTTGCAGAGTGAGTTCCTTGTTCATAGTCCGCAGCTCGTGGTCGTGCGGTAGCGTTCTCGCTTCCTACGCCCGGGTTCCCGGGTTCGATTCCCGGCGGGGTCAGGGATTTCCTCTGCCTCGTGATGACTGGGTGTTGTGTGCTGTCCTTAGGTTAGTTAGGTTTAAGTAGTTCTAAGTTCTAGGGGACTGATGACCATAGATGTTAAGTCCCATAGTGCTCAGAGCCATTTGAACCTTGTTCATACAGGGTGACAATTATTGGTCTCTATGAAGGAAACATAAATTAGTTACAAACCACGGCGTGCACGCATTTTATCCAACATGTAAACGTCACGACAAATATTCTGAATTAGGTTATGCCATCATTGGCCATGATGTGGCGCAGACGAATAGTGAAATTCTG
The DNA here is from genome assembly GCF_021461395.2 of Schistocerca americana. Lineage (NCBI taxonomy): Eukaryota > Metazoa > Arthropoda > Insecta > Orthoptera > Acrididae > Schistocerca > Schistocerca americana. The sequence continues at coordinate 977,662,338 of NC_060120.1, read as the reverse complement.
CATGATCTGCTGCAGTGTCGGATCATCGATGCTGTCGATGACCACCTGAATGGCTATTATCGGCTCAGCAATGGTTTTGGGGTTTTTGCTGTACACCAAGTCTTTAATACAGCCCACAAAAAAGAGTCGCATGTGTTCATATCCGGAGAATATGGCGGCCAATCGAGGCCCATGCCAGTGGCCTCTGGGTACCCCAGAGACAGAAAGCGTCCCCAAAGTGCTCCTCCAGGACATCAAATACTCTCCTGCTTCTATGGAGACGAGCTACGTTTTGCAAGAACTACATTTTGTCGAAATCAGAATCACTTTGGATAATGGGGATGAAATCATCTTCCAAAACCCTCATTTAATGTTCGGTAGTCACCGTGCCATCAAGGAATATTCGCACCGAGTATTCCGTAAGTGGACGTTGCACACTGCACAGGCACCCGTTGACGGTGAACAGATTTCTCGATTACGAAATGCCGATTCTCAGTCCCCCAAACGCGCCAGTTTTGCTTATTGACGAGCCCAGCCAAATGAAAGTGGGTTTCGTCGCTAAGCCAAACCACGCATGCGCACATTAATTCCCAACATGTCCTGCGCCAAACCGTGCAGTTTCAACGTGCTAACGCAAGCCGTTCAGAAGTTATGACTATTTTATTTCATATAGTTCAATAATTGTCACTGTGTGCGTTCCGCACTGACAGCTACCGCTTGATTTTTAAAAGCAAGATTTCGCAGTTTATAAACCGTTTGCCATTGGAGATTTTTCAACATTTCCGCTAGTCCACTGCTTATTCGTGCCGGCTTCCTTTGTATAAATTCGGAAAAGAAGGAAAGATTAACTCGATTTGGGGAAGGATAAGAAAGGAAACTGTCAGTGTCGTTTTCAAAGGAATCACTCCAGCATTTACCTTAAGCGATACAAGAAAACAAAGGATAGCGGCCGGCCGTGGTGGCTGAGCGGTTCTAGGCACTTCTGTCCGGATCTGCGCGACTGCTACGGTCGCAGGTTCGAATTCTGCCTCGGGCATGGGTGTGTGTGATGTTTAAGTAGTTCTAAGTTCTAGAGGACTGATGACCTTATATGTTAAGTCCTATAGTGCTTAGAGCCATATTTTTGAACGAGTAGAAATTCGACTTATGTAGACAGGCAGACGCACATCTCAACCGCTTGATTTTTAAAAGCAAGACTTCGTAGTTTGGAGATTTTTCAACATTTCCGCTAGTCCACTGCCCATTCGTGCCGGCTTCCTTTGTATAAATTCGGAAAAGAAGGAAAGATTAACTCGATTTGGGGAAGGATAAGAAAGGAAACCGTCAGTGTCGTTTTCAAAGGAATCACTCCAACATTTGCCTTAAGCGATACAAGAATACAAAGGATAGCGGCTGGCCGCGGTGGCTGATCGGTTCTAGGCACTTCAGTCTGGAACCGCGAGACCGCTATGGTCGCAGGTTCGAATCCTGCTTCCGGCATGGATGTGTGTGATGTCCTTAGGTTGGTTAGGTTTAAGTAGTTTTAAGTTCTAGGGGACTGATGACGTCAGATGTTAAGTCCCATAGTGCTCAGAGCCAATTTTTGAAAGGATAGCGTGACCGGACGGACATATGAACCGTTGTCCAGCCGAATGCTTAGGATTTCACTTCTGCACCAGGAAAATGATCTCAACTGTTGATGCAGACTGCCGCACTGTTTTACCGGTAACAGACTCCGTGCAACCACTGCGTGCCTCTCTGGCAAAACTCGACAGCTGTTGTGGGCTCAAAATAAACATGGTGCGAAACGACACCTTTTATGTCGGCACAACTGTACGGATATAACAGCCTATGCAAAACAGCTGCAGGAAAAAAAGTCACACTGCAAACTTCATCCTTGGGTATCTTTTTGTGTAGAGGAGACGTAACAAGCTTTGTACAGATTTCGTGCACGACAACAGATTATTCACAACCATTGCGAGTGTCACGCCGTTCTCAATAAGTTCTTCAAGTGCTGACGACACCAGGTCTGTTCTGTTTCAGCCATCCATGTGCGTGCCGTGTGTTGCAGACTAAGAAAACTGACATCACGCGGCTGTTCTTCCGTATTGATAGCTACCATAATACATTTTGATGTTACTGAACAGCAATACCTTTTATGTTCTTTCTTGGTGGCTTTACAGAAATTAATCTTTGCGACATCTGATAACGAGAGGACGACCCTAGAATGTAATCATGTCTTAAATAAATGATATGACGCTGAGTGGAAAAAAATTATACACCGTTATCAGATTCAGCCAGCGTGATCCAGTTCCAGATTAATCATCATAATAAGTTCAAATGACTCTAAGCACTATGGGACTTAACATCTGAGGTCATCAGTCCCCTAGAACTTAGAACTACTTAAACCTAACTAACCTAAGGACATCACACACATCCATGCCCGAGGCAGGATTCGAACCTGCGACCGTAGCGGTCGCTCGGTTCCAGACTGAAGCGCCTAGAACCGCTCGGCCACAACGGCCGGCCATCATAATCAGTAAATTACGAGGGTTGCCCAGTAAATAATGCCCCATATTTTTTTTCTCCAGAAGTATTTATTCCACAACAATCAAATTTACATATGTGAAAGACTGATGTTTTGTCTACTTGCTTTATTTTTCCACATAATCTCCTTCAAGTTCGACGGCCTTTTTCCAGCGAGACACAAGAGCGTGTATTCCCTGCCGGTAAAAATCTTTACTCTGCCTACGGAGCCAGGTTGTCACTTCGTGAATCACGTCTTCGTCATCGGCAAAACGTCTTCCACGAATGAAATTCTTCATAGGCCCAAACAAGTGAAAGTCTGAAGGAGCCAAATCGGGGCTGTAGGGTGGATGGGGTAACACTATCCAACCCAGTTTCGCGATGTGTTCACAAGTCCTCAAACTTGTGTGTGGACGAGCGTTATCATGCTGAATCAAAACATCCTGTGGGTTAACATGACGCCCAAGGCGCCGGAAGCGCTGCTTAAGTTTGTCTAATGTTTTGACATAAGCCTCTGAATTAATGGTACTGCCTTTTGGCATCACATCAATGAGAATTACGCCCTCGCAATCCCAAAACACATTCATCATGACTTTTCCGGCTGAAGGAACTGTTTTGAATTTTTTCTTCTGTGGAGAATAAGCATGACGCCATTCCATCGATTGTCTTTTCGTTTCGGGCTCAAAATGATGCACCCAAGTTTCATCACCTGTCACAATCCGTGACAAAATGGCCTCCCCGTCAACGTGAAAGCGTCGCAACAAATCGAAAGAAATGTATTTTCTTTGGGATTTGTGATCGACAGTAAGACACCGAGGAACCCGTCTTGCACACACTTTTGAGTATCCAAGCTGATTGATAATCACATCCACACTTCCTTTGCTTACTGACAACTCCAGTGCCAATTGTCGAGTCGTAATGCGTCGATCTCGTCGAATGAGAACATCAGCCCGCTGCAACATGTCAGGCGTGACAGCCGTGGGAGGCCTTCCCGACCGCGGCAAATCTCGGAGCTCCGCAGCACCGCCCTCTGATGCTTTCACCCTCTGTGCCCAGCGACCAACAGTACTCCTATCGACTGCAGATGTTCCGTAGACGTTGCACAAGCGTTTATGAATATTGCCCACGGTTTCTTCCTCTGCTACGAGAAATTCAATCACTGCACGTTGTTTCTGACGGATGTCACTTGCAGACGCCATTTTAGAACATTCCTACACCACCGCTCTCTGTCGGAGGAAATTTAAACTTTGCGTACACACGCGGGAAACTTCAAATAACTCGCACCTAAAGTGTCACATTTCTAATATTTTTTATTTCGGAGAAGAAAAAAAAGGGGCATTATTTACTGGGCAACCCTCGTATGTTTATTTATTAAGAAACAAGCAGTCTTGGATGCAGTGTTAAAATTTTTATTGTTTCCCAATAATGCAGTTCACCTTTATTTATGCATCTTCGGATTGGCTGATATTTGGTAGCGATGGGTATCTGCGATATCGCGCTTAAAATATCCCAGCAGGTAAATGCCCCTTATCAAAGCTGCAAAAACATTGACAAGCGGCCATTACCTACTGGGATCTTTTATGCCGCGGTATCCCACGTACCCATCGCTACCAAATATCACCCAATCCAAAGATGCCTAAATAGGTGAAACACGTCACTGAGAAATAATAAAAATTTTAACACTACAACCAAGACTGCTTGTCTCTGCACATACACACTGGTTGCTGTACCAACCCCGTTATGAACTGGAAAAAAGTTTTATGTTCATTTAGGATGTTAGTCATCTTCAGAGTGTTGATTCATTCCCGTGAATAAAAGATTCATTCGCCTAATTTTATTTAAAAATCGACAGACATGATAGATCCAATAAAACAATACCAATCGCCGTTATTTAGATTTATTTCTAGGCTACCAGTTTCAACGATACACCACGTCATCTTCAGGCCTGCTTCAATCGAGTAACCTTCGTGTTACAAAATACAGTGTTACAAGACCAGTTAAAAGTGCTGCTGTATTTTGTAACACGAAGGTTACTCGATTGAAGCAGGCCTGAGAATGACGTAGTGCATCGTCGAAACTAGTAGCCTAAAAATAAATCTACACTACTGGCCATTAAAATTGCTACACCAAGAAGAAATGCAGATGATAAACGGGTATTCATTGGACAATTATATTATACTAGAACTGATATTTGATTACATTTTCACGCAATTTGGGTGACTAGATCCTGAGAAATCAGTACCCAGTACAACCACCTCTGGCCGTAATAACGGCCTTGATACGCCTGGGCATTGAGTCAAACAGAGCTTGGATGGCGTGTGCAGGTACAACTGCCCATGCAGCTTCAACACGATACCACAGTTCATCAAGAGTATTGACTGGTGTATTGTGACGAGCCAGTTGCTCGGCCACCATTGACCAGACGTTTTCAATTGGTGAGAGATCTGGAGAATGTGCTGGCCAGGGCAGCAGTCGAACATTTTCTGACCCAGAAAGGCCCATACAGGACCTGCAACATGCAGTCGTGCGCTATCCAGCTGAAATGTAGGGTTTCGCAGGGATCGAATGAAGGGTAGAGCCACGAGTCGTAACACATCTGAAATGTAACGTCCACTGTTCAAAGTGTCGTCAATGCGAACAAGAGGTGACCGAGAAGTGTAACCAATGGCACCCCATATCATCACGCCGGGGGATACGCCAGTATGGCGATGACGAATACACGCTTCCAATGTGCGTTCACCGCGATGTCGCCAAACATGGATGCAACCATCATGATGCTGTAAACAGAACCTGGATTCATCCGAAAAAAATGACGTTTTGCCATTCGTGTACCCAGGTTAGTCATTGAGTACACCATCTCAAGCGCTCCTGTCTGTGATACAGCGTCAAGGGTAACCGCAGCTATGGTCTCCGAGCTGATAGTCCATGCTGATGCAAACGTCGTCGAACTGTTCGTGCAGATGGCTGTTGTCTTGCAAACGTCCCCATCTGTTGACTCGGGGGGATCGAGACGTGGCTGCACGATCCGTTACAGCCATGCGGATAAGATGCCTGTCATTTCGACTGCTGGTGATACGAGGCCGTTGGGATCCAGCACGGCCTCCTGAACCCACCGATTCCATATTCTGCTAACAGTCATTGGATCTCGACCAACGCGAGCAGCAATGTCGCGTTACGATAAACCGCAATCGCGATAGGCTACAATCCGACCATGATCAAAGTCAGAAACATGATGGTAAGCATTTCTTCTCCTTACACGAGGCGTCACAACAACATTTGACCATGCAACGCCGGTCAACTGCTGTTTGTGTATGAGAAATCGGTTGGAAACTTTACTCATTTCAGTACGTTGTAGGTGTCGCCACCGGCGCCAACCTTGTGTGAATGCTCTGAAAAGCTAATCATTTGCATATCACAGCATCTTCTTCCTGTCGGTTAAATTTCGTGTCTGTAGCACGTCATCTTCGTGATGTAGCAATTTTAATGGCCAGTAGTGTATATAACGGTGATTGGTATTGTTGTATTGGATGTTGACCAGCGTAGTCCCATACTCCAGCCGGAAGATGGAGTTACATTTATTGACATGAAAGATAGTCGGCAGTAGAGAAAGGAATGACATGGGGTTGTAGCTCCTCCTCCACTTTATGGGCCCCGGCCATAATGCTTCAAACGTTCCCAACTGGGGAGACATTGGGCGACATTGCTGGCCAAGGGAGCTTTTGGCAAGCACAAAGATAAGCAGTAGAAACTCTCGCCGTGTGCCGGCGGCATCATCTTGCTCAGCTGTAAATCTAGGATGCCCTGCCATGAAGGGCAACGAAAGGGGGCATAGAATATCGTCGACGTACCGCTGTGCTGAACGCGTGCCGCGGATGACAACCAAAGGCGTCCTCCAAGAAAAGAAATGGCATCCCAGGGTCGACAGAAGCGTCCGGTCCCACGCGTCGGCTTTGACCCGTGAGGTAAGGGTCATGACGGCGCGGAGTTTGGTTTTTGAGGGTGGCGCGTTTGTAGATGTCGTCGTGTTTTGGTTTGTTGTGCTCTCTGGTGGTATGTTCAGGGTTTTCGTTTGTGTGGTGTAATGGACTCAGTTTGCTTTTGCTCATTATCCAGAATTGTTCGAGTGTCGGCTCTGTTTGTAATGGAATTCGTTTGATTGAGTTAACGATTTTGTGTGAAGGTTAATTTAGTGTTGTTCGCTGTACATCGTGTGGTAATTTTAGTAAAATTAGTCGGTTGTTGTTTTTGTTCAGGAATGGATATGACGGATAAAATTAACAGTGCGCAGGTCAAGGGAAATGTTCGATCCCAATGTGTGGCTGTGTATGTTGATATTGGCGTCGGGAGATGTTTTTGAGCTATATAGGCCAAGGGAAGTGTCTGATCCTAATTTATGTGATCGGGAGCTGCTGTTGAGCTATATAGGTCAATGGAAGTGTCCGATTCCAGATGATATTGTGTTTAGTGGTATTTGGGGAGTTTTGCGATGTCGGTTTTTTTCGTCGTTTTGTGTGGTTTTGTATGGGGGTGGGTGTCTAAATTTGTTTATATTTAGTTTGCCCCCACCCAAAACACCCCATTACCCGCGCTTGTCCCGTTAGTGTCATTAGGCTGTTTGTGGAAAGTGTGTGTGTTTGCTTTTCTATGTATTTTCGTCCTCATAATGCGTACGTACCGACTTTATATGCGCCATAGTCGAATCGTGGTTTACGGTCGTTTCCGCCTTATTTGTGACCTCATGGGTCGAAACAGACGGGCGGAATCGGACGCTTCCGTATTTCCGCATCCCAGACCATCACTTCAGGCTGTCGGGCCGTCCTCGCTGGTCATCGTGCCTCAGTTCGAAGCGGGACTCATCTCTAAAGACAATTCAACTCCAGTGAATGAGATTCCAGGCCGAAGACGTGTCTGGAGACGCCCCGGACAATGGTGGGATACCAACCTGTCTGTATCCCTCCGTGTGGCTCGAGAACCAGGACTGGTCTCGGGTCCCATTTGTTTCCAGAGGAGGACCCCTTTGGTAGGCATCCGCATCACCATTAACAGCACATGGCAAGCCATCCTGCACTTACATTTCAGCAAGAGAGTTTCTACTGCTCGTCTTCGCGATTGCCAAAGCCTACCTTGGCCAGCAAGATCGCCAGATCTCTTCCCAGTTGGAAACGTTTGGACCATTATAGGCACAGGCCTTCAATCATCTCGGAATTTTGACGATTTAAAGCGCAGTTGGACAGAGTATATCCATGAATGCCGAGCCGAATAACTGCCAATATAAGCACGAGAGGTGGACCGACGTGTTACTGACTTGCTCAATTTGTGAAATTCTCTCTCTTGAATAAGTCATACAATTTTTTTGAAATTGTAATCATTTGCTTGTCTGTACATGTACATCACGTCTACCTGTTCCCGCCCCAGTCGGATAATTCCTTTGGGCGCATACATATTTTTTTCCTTTCTTCTTATTATGTATTTCGAAACGAGACACTAAAAGTAGAAGACAAGTTTTGCTATTTGGGGAGCGAAATTATTGACACTGGCAGCAGCAGAGAGGATACAAACAGTGGCCTCGCACAGCGAAAAAACCTTTCCTAAAAAAGAGAAATATGGTAATATTAAAAATAAATATAATTTACCCTTCTACAGAAGTGAAAAATCGACGATATCTAGTACTGACAGGAAGAGAATGTAGCCTTTTGAAATATTGTTCTACATGGGAATTTTGAAGGTTAGAGTTAAGTTGAAACAGTGCTTTCGTCCGCGCTTAGGAGCTTTCGTGGCGTCGTGCGAAATCACACTGTTGGCGGTGTGCGGATCACCAGAGAAACTGCCTGATGTGCTGCTACGATTTAATCAGAAACGTTTATCAGCGGGCCCGGATTAATTCTCTATTCTTCTACACGAATAAAATAAGTCCACATAATGGAAGCCAGGCTCGCCTTGGTCCGCAAAATGTTAAAATTCTCACTGCTTCAATGTTAATCATTAAAAAGCCCTGTAGCAATACAACCACTTTCAGAAAGATTATGACATCCGATCGCTGGACTGGAATATGTACTCCATTAACAGCTGCAGGTTGTCTGAGAATGATCGGAGAAAATGGGAGAAGGTTTCCGAAAGAGTCAACTAAAGTGTAATGCTGAAATTTTAAAAGATGTGGATATAGACTGGAAAGATAGATGACGGTTAACAAAGGAGATGTATGCAAAGCAAGAAGTTACAGAGAAAGGAATGAGGAGACGGTAGAGATGAGCACTGAGGCAAGGATGTTGACTGTCACCGAAGCCGTTCACTATACGAGTATATGGAGAAGTACTGACAGGTAGGGTCACAGAGGATGGAAGACGCATTGTGACTGAAGGAAAAGGATAAGGACAGTAAAATACGCGGGTGATGAAGCAACGTTGGTAGTATCAGGAGAAGCTCTGAGCACTATGGGACTTAACTTCTGAGGTCATCAGTCCCCTAGAAATTAGAACTACTTAAATCTAACTAACCTAAGGACATCACACACATCCATGCCCGAGGCAGGATTCGAACCTGCGACCGTAGCGGTCGCGCGGTTCCAGACTGTAGCGCCTAGAACCGCTCGGCCACTCAGGCTGGCTAGTATCAGGAGAGGAGCTACAGGAGATACTGAAGAGTAGGAGCGAGGAGTATGGATTGAAAAATACAAGAAAGACAAAGCTAGAAGGAAACGCCAGTTAACAATTCCTAGACGCACTACACATAGAAAAAGTAAAATTCTCTCTGTACCTCGCACATTTAATGACATGGAATGAATGCGGCTTAGAAGAATGTTCAAATGTGTGTGAATTCCTAAGGGACCAAACTGCTTAGGTCATCGGTCTTTAGACTTACACACTACTTAAACTAACTGAAACTAACTTACGCTAATAACAACACACACACCCATGCCCGAGGGAGGACTCGAACCTCCGACGGGAGGGGCCGGCTCAGAAGAAATGAGGAGGAGGGAAGCTATGGGAAAGAGCGTTTGAACATCCAGAAGAATCCCAATGGAGTTGAAGAAAAGATTTGCTAAATGTTATTTATGGAGTGTAGTGCTGTACAGCAGTGAATGACGGACAGTTAAAAAGATAGAAGAATGATATTTGGAAAGTTTTGAAATATGCTTATGGGTAAGAATGGTTGAGGTTAAGTGCACTGACAGACGTAAGAATGAAGATGTCAGGAAGGGACTAGGGAAAGAAAGAAGATTACTGGAAGTGATAGGAAAGAGGAAAAATGGCTGGAATATATACTGCACACGAATTGTCTGCAACAATGAGTTGTGGAGGTGTTGAAGAAATGATGGGAAGAGGTAGTAGGAAGAGAACTGTATTGATGGATGGCATTAGAACAGGACGAACATACAAACAGATGACGGAAAATGCTCCGAACTGGACACGATGGAGGGCCTCCAGTGATACATCTCATAAGACAAATACACTAAAGACGAACAGTTCATATACCGCCTCCAGTTGGCTCATGAAAACACCCACCGATAGTTTGCACAACAAAACAGGAATTCCGTTCAGTGTCAAAAAATGAAAAGTCTCACAGAAACACAACAATCGAATTTCCACGGAAACGAATAAATATATTGGCTTCAATGAATAGCCAACCGGAGTGGCCGAGCGGTTCTAGGCGCTACAGTCTGGAACCGCGCGACCGCTACGGTAGCAGGTTCGAATCCTGCCTCGAGCATGGATGTGTGTGATGTCCTTAGGTTATTTAGGTTTAAGTAGTTCTAAGTTATAGGGGACTGATGACCCCAGAAGTTAAGTCCCGTAGTGCTCAGAGCCATTTGAGCTTCAATGAATATCTCGCGAAGTCAGTCTCGTGCAAATTTATGGTATATGCAGGGCTTGGCCAGAAATGAAAGTAACGAAAGCGGGAGCTCCAGATTGCCAAGCGTTTAGAAAAAATAGAATTTTTTTGCGTGGCGTGGGTGAGGCATGAGCCATTTACGTTAGCGCGGCGTGTATGGACCGGTTGGCACAGCGGAAGGTTTAAACAACGGAAATGTGACGGTCGTGGGGTCGAGTACGTGGGTGGAAACCATTTTTCTTTTTTATTTTCTATTGATACGATACTTCCATTGCAAATATACAGAAATAATCCTCAGCATATTCTATTTTCAAGATGAAGGAAGACTGTCATCGTGCAGTATTAATGTGATTCCCCCACAAATGCACTCCGCTGGTGCAACCCTACGATGTAAAGAATTTGCCCAAAATGCTTCATAACTATGCTTAGGCAATCGAGAGGGTAAAAGAAATCACATCTCGAGAAGATGCATCAAAATACATACCACTGTACATCAACAGCTACCTTCGCCAATATTGGGCAAAATGCTGCATTACGCAAGGTATCCTCCGAAAACTGTACGATGAGAGAGAACCTTTGATGAATGTAAATCAAGTCTCTTTTTCTACGGAAACTTTAAAACAACCATGCAATTGTAAAAATCTGGTGTTTATAACGTGTGTAAGATGCCGAGAAAATTACTACATCTAGTGGTTATGGGGTGAATATCGCGCAAGTACGTGTAAATCATAATCCGTAAAATAATAAAAATTCTCATGTACGCCTTGCAATATACTGCTGGATATTTACTTGCAATCCCAAATTAGGTTTGCTTTTATCATGCCTATTATGAAAATATTTACAAATACAGAATTGTGAGAACTATTCCGGTTTATCTACTATGTAAGTAACGTAAAAATCCACAATAAAAATTTTTAGAAGAGGGACCCCAATCCCACATCCCTCTGTACTCTTTCCTTGCCAACCACTGTCTGGAAACTACGCTATAGTAAATGGCTCACGCTCGCCCGACCCCCACCAAAAATGTAGTTTTTTTCTAAACACACAGCCATATGGAGCTGTCACTTCTGCCACTTTCATTTCTGTCCAAGCCCTGCAAATGCCATAAATTTGGAGAAGTCAGTGCTGATGAGTAGGCGCTGTCTCGTTATAAGTACACTCATTAAAAAAGAATACAAGCATGCATCAATGCAAGAGCACGTGCTACTGGGGATTAGAGGTACCGGTGTGTACAGCAGTCAGGACCATCACCTGTGAAGGTCTCGCTGTATGGTGGCTCAACATGCAATGTGTGGTTTTCATGAGCAATAAAAATGGCGGAAATGATGTTTATGTTGATCTCTGTTCCAGTTTTCTGTACAGGTTTCGCAACTCTCGGAACAGAGGTGATGCAGTACTCTTTTTTGTGTGTGTATTTGGTTCCACAATCTAACATGAAGCCTCTGCCACTGGTCGTCTGCACACTCGCTAAGCGGCAACATTTGCCTGCAAAACGAATCCACACCCACACGCGGGAACCCACTTCCAGAAGCTCTCAGTTTTCCATACAGCAAAGAGCACGAAGGAACACCTTCTCCCGACTATGCAATTACACGAAGAAAACACAACTTGCGGCCTACAGGGTACACGACATCTATAAACAAATAGGACTGTTGGCCGTCTCTCCGATTTCGCGAGTTCCCGAAACGCCTTTAGTCACTCGCAATCAGGAGTAGAACGCAGCCGTTTTCATTGACCATTTCCTGGTACCGCTAATACAGCACTTTCAGAAATTTGTCTGCAACCGCGTCGGAAACTTGCACCATTGGAAATCGCAAACCTGTAAGCCAAGTATGTAAGCTCCAACCACAACCCATTTAGGAGGATTAGGGAAAGACAGGCTCTTCACCTCCACCATGGAGGACGACTCCTTCCCCTGATACTGGCTCTGGCGAGGACAGAGGTGCGGCCGAAAAACGAAAACAAACACGAGAGCCAAAGGAAGTCATTTCTAGAGTGTGTAAATTTTACCATCGCCCACTGATCTGCAACATGCTTGGTAGAAATGCAGTATTAGTGAACTGAGTGGCAAGCTTGTAGGTACAAACTCAGAATTTAGTGCCGCTGAAGGTTGACAGTTTTCCTGCTGCAGTGTGAGATGGAAGCTTTCCTCTGATATCACCCCGCGCCCCGGGGTACAAATGAAGGTCGCAGCAGTCAAAGATAGCATCGGCACGATCCGCCTGCTATTGACATTGCCGCTGAGTGCCCTCTGTTCGACTGCTTTCACGCAATCACGAAATGGAGCAGAGCCGTCACGAACAGTGCATCCGCTAAAGGGATAATAACGGCATATAGGCTTTCACTTCCTTGCCTGTGTAGGCTCTGACGTGCTAAGAGATCTCTACTTAATGGATCATATTCTGAAGCATACATTTCACCCAGTACTGACCTGTCGTGACTGAGGTTCTGGATGAGGTGGGAGGAGTCTGTGAAAGTAATTTCGGGAGAACCCCAGGAATTTTTTTTTTTTTATTGTCATTTTCATTCCCCTCGCCCAACACTGGCGGGAGGTGGGGGGGGGGGGGAGGGGGTGCTGTGGCTCTTCAGCCATACGAGAGTAAAAAGTTTAAGACATAGGCCTACTTTAATATTGGACAAGGCAGTTGACAAAATGAGTATTTAACATAATAAAAAGACATGGTTTCATTTACATAATTTAAAATACAGAATAAAAGGCGGATTAACTGATTAAATAAAAGTTTGGCACAGATGAACTGGCAAATGAATGTTTCACAAAAGATAAGACACAGAATAGAATGAGATTTTCACTCTGCAGCGGAGTGTGCGCTGATATGAAACTCCCTGGCAGATTAAAACTGTGTGCCCGACCGAGACTCGATCTCGGGACCTTAGCATTTTGCGGGCAAGTGCTCTACCATCTGAGCTACCGAAGCACGACTCACGCCCGGTACTCACAGCTTTACTTCTGCCAGTATCTCGTCTCCTACCTTCCAAACTTTACAGAAGCTCTCCTGCGAAACTTGCAGAACTAGCACTCCTGAAAGAAAGGATACTGCGGAGACATGGCTTAGCCACAGCCTGGGGGATGTTTCCAGAATGAGATTTTCACTCTGCAGCGGAGTGTGCGCTGATATGAAACTTCCTGGCAGATTAAAACTGTGTTTCAAGACACAGAATAGTTGCATAAGTTAGAAAAAGTGAATATCCAGTGTGTTGACTGATTGAAGTAGATACACATATGAGCGAGATGACGACTGGCCCTAGACTGCTGGGTTGAGGAGTATTCTGGGAATTTAGCAGTTCGGGTACTGCGTAAGAGGATGTTTGTGTGGGCGGATGTTAGGAGGAGGAATTCGGGAGAGTGCAGAGGGTTGCCGCTCTGGACCAACCCTTAGGATGTGGGTGGAAAGGAAGGGAGCCATCACCGTAGGAGGTAGAGTGGGTTCTTCTAGATCTGGTAGGCCGGGTATATATCACGACCGATTTCACGGTAGGGTAAGAGGGGGCGATTAAAGTTTTGTTGGGAGAGGACTTGGAGACTGTGCAGGTGTAGCGTTGGGGGAATGTGGCGGAACGGGTGACGGCAGAGTACCAGGAACAGTGAGCAGCAGGGAAACTAGGGTGTTGGTAGTATCGAATTTACGGGTTACATAGACTATCTGGAGGTATCCAAGACAGAAGAGGAGGAAGGGGAATTTTATAAGTAGGTAGAGGATGCGAATGGGGGACGGTAAGTGGATGCGAAAGGCTAGGCAAAGTGCAAGGCGTTCGAGGGTCTGTAGGGTGTGATAAGAAATCGTTCAAATGGCTCTGAGCACTATGGGACTTAACATCTATGGTCATCAGTCCCCTAGAACTTAGAACTACTTAAACCTAAGTAACCTAAGGACAGCACACAACACCCAGTCATCACGAGGCAGAGAAAATCCCTGATCCCGCCGGGAATCGAACCCGGGAACCCGGGCGTGGGTGTGATAAGAGAAGGGACACATTTGCATAGCAGAGGATGGATCGGATTAGTGGTTTATAGGTAGATTGTGGATGGGTGCAATCCCCAAATTCATCCGGTTAGCAGTTTTAGTCACTTTAGTCTATTGTGAGCTCACTGTTTAATGGCTAGTAGATGAAGCTTCCATGTCAGTCGGCGATCAAGTGTTAGTCCGAGGTATTTTAGTGGGTTGGTTAATTGGATAGGACGGTCGTAAATGGTAAGGTAAAAGTAGCGGGAACGGAAGCTGCGGGTGATGCGGCCTTTAATTATAGCCTTGGTTTTGGTAGGGTTGATTTTGAGGAGCCACTTTTTGCACCTGGAGTTGAACTGATTGGGATAGAGGTGGAGGGATCGTTGGAATTTCTGCAGAGTAGGATAGAGGGCGAGGAATGCAGTGTCATCGGCGTACGGGAACCCCAAGAGACTACATTGCTGGCCATGAAAGCTACAACACTATGAAGGCAGTAAACTACAAACGTCACATTGGCACCTAAATGATTAGCATTTCAGGGCAACTGCACAAAGACGCTATGAGTATTGCTATCTACAGCGCGTCCAGAGAAGGAGTCCCTGATTTCAAAATGAAATATCGCAAAAACTAATACCACGGACGATATTAGTGTTTAACGTCCCGTCGGCAACGATGTCATTAGAGGTAGAGTACAGGATCGGATTAAGGAAGGATGGGGAAGGAAATTGGCCGTGCCCTTTCAAAGGAACTATCACTGCATTAGCCTGAAGCGATTTAGGGAAATCACGAAAAACCTAAATCAGGATGGCCGGACGAGGGTTTGAACCGTCGTTCTCCTAAATGCGAGTAAAGTGTGCTAACCACTGAAGATCGACAGACGAGTGCACACACGGTAAGTTTATTGTGAAAGCTGTAAGAATTGTATACAGAAGCTACGCATAAGTTTCAAAATAGTTCGAAAAGCTGCTACCAGATATTGCCGTAATCGCACCACTGCTCCCTGTAAACAGTGCGCTGCAGCTCAGAGCAATCAATTCCGCTACTGAAATGTGGAAAGAGTCTAACTTTCTGAGGGAAGAGTCTGCAATCATGTATTACAATGAACAACGTGTTTTCTGAAACTAGACTACCACAGGTTAGAACACAGTCCCATGGCAACAAGGCGCAGTTTTCAGACACCAAATAATGTTCTAAAAGAACCCGATGCGAAAACTATTTGCAAGCTCTTTGCCAAATTCCAACGGACAAGCTACGTGACTGATGATCTAGCAGGGAATGGTGGCCCCAGGCAAACTGTAGTTACTCCTGAAAATGTCGCCAAGGTTTCTGGCATTATTTAGCGAAATCCAACGAAATCCATCTGAAGAACTGCAGTAGAGGCTGGTTCGAAGCTTTCCAGTACGCAGAAAACACTAAGTCAGAGCCTACACCTGAAACTCTCTCGGGCAAGTGCCTACTACTTGAACACTAGAGCAATTGCCCGCGAAAGGCAAAGGTCACCAGTTCGAGTCTCGGTCCGGCAGTTTCGTATCAGCGCACATTCCGCTGCAGAGTGAAAATCTCATTCTAGAGCCTACACATGTTGGCATTCAAAATCCAGAACCACCGAGCCTCACCTGTACAAGTTCTGTGACAGAAGGCTGTCTGCGAACCGGATTCTCACAATGGTCGAAAACGAGGATTTATTGTTGGCTGGATCTGGTTCAAGCACACTTCCACATGAATAGAGTCGTTAATAGGCAAAACTAGCGACTTTGGTGTTCAGCTGTCACAATAAGTATTGTATCAATTACCGATACTAAACCCTTGGGCGTCATAAAGTTGGCAATGGAACTGCAAGTTTCCATCAAACACCGATAGCGGTCGTACCAGACCCAGTGGACCGGATGGAGCACGCCCGCTGAGCCAAGCCTCCAGCAGCTGTGGACTCGAGCGCCTCTGCTGTCGCTATATAGGGCAGCCGGCAACAGCCACAAAGCCTCCTCACTATGGGATGCTACACAGACGCCGCCTTGTCGCGGCTCTGACACCATCGTTCATGCTTTAGTTCAGAGAGCCTCATGCTTGTTGCTGTTGTATCAGCTGGACTCTGTTTCTTGGTGCATTATTTGTAATAAGTCTTCGTATGCTTGGAGAAATACAAGTTAACTAAATCTTCTGTTTACTATGTTAATTCATTTCTGCTCCTGTCCATCTTTCCTACGACAACATTTGCCACAAGGCTCTGTAGATCACATGAAATCAGGGGCTACTTCACTGGACACCAGGTACATTCTGAATGTAATGGACGATTACGCACTGGGTTTCTCATTCAAAAATCCCATTCGAATGTTGGTTGTATGTGAGAAGATCTGCTAAGTGTAAGGAGGAGAAACATCTACCAGCATGTGTCTGACTTCCACAGCCTACTGAGGCTGCAGTTTGCCTTTCTGCGATGAGCCGGCCGGTGTGGCCGTGCGGTTAAAGGCGCTTCAGTCTGGAACCGCGTGACCGCTACGGTCGCAGGTTCGAATCCTGCCTCGGGCATGGATGTGTGTGATGTCCTTAGGTTAGTTAGGTTTCATTAGTTCTAAATTCTAGGCGACTGATGACCTCAGAAGTTAAGTCGCATAGTGCTCAGAGCCATTTGAACCATTTCTTTCTGCGATGTTGTTGATTAAGATGATCTGGATCCCACGAGTTTCATACAGATATGACAACGTACAGGTATGGAATCCATAGTTTCATGGGGGCCATTACACCTTGTAGGATCTCAACAGCCCCATGTAGTTAGTGCCCGAGACGACAGATATATTGCTGTAAGTATGCAGGCTTTCGTGGCCGCTGTCACTGTAGTTAAAATCTTCTGGGTTATTAGGCCGCGTCATGTTTCTTCTAAAATGTTCGACGTTTCGACCCCTCTGCTGGGATATTCCTCAGGATCTTTTGGTGTCCACTACTGCTAGAACACTGTCAGAGACGAGCATCGCGTCCATTTATAAAGGGGGAGTTTTCTGGCGTTTGTGCTGGAGAAGTGATAGTATTGGTTAAAATTCATATGGCTACCATTGGTGGGCCATTGTCATAGGCTAATGCAGAAGAAGGGGCTCTGGTAGCTCATCTCCTGTGGATACCACTGGCGGTCATTGGATAGAAAGGCACTATACCACACTTATGCTGGAGAAGGGTTATTGCTTGAAATGCCTGCTACTGCTATTGGTTGGTCGTCATCAGTGGCTAGATTCGAAACGGACAGAGCAAGAGAGGGGGAATGTTTACCCAAAATATTATTGTCCGCTGAGGTAACTTGCAGCGCGTTGTTTATGCCGCTCACACACCGCGGCCGCGCATTTACTTCCTTGATGGCGGGGAGCCACGATGCCGGAGCCTATAGCTGCCACCTCTATTGAAATTAGCTGCATTCTTAGAAAATTCAACCGCTTCTCGGACCTTTCTTCTATAAGTGTTTGTTTCTTTAGCCAGTCACTTACGTTATTAAAATCGATGTCAGAGCCACAGTTCCTGTGATGTTCCGCTACTGCCGATTTTGCACATTGTTTTAGCCGCATGCGCCGTTCGTTTTCATCAATGAGTTGTTTAAACAGTTCTTCCCGTTTCGCCTACATACACTTTGCCGCAGCCACATGACGCTTGACGCCTGCATTGTGGAGGTAATCAGGTGCATCCGTTTTCCGTCGGATAAAGTCTTTTATTTTGTTTTGAATAAAGAAAGATGTCTGAATACAATTTTTCTTTAAAGATCTCCTTATGCGGTCAGTGACCCCAGAAACGAACGGTAACCTGACGGAGTGAGAACGCGGTTCCTCGTCATTCTTATTAGCGGTATTAATACTCCGCCTAAAAGCCCTTTCGATTGAATGACTTTCATACCCATTTGCCTTCAATGTCCTCTTTAAAAAATTCAACTCCGATTCTAAGTTGTCGTCATCGCTGATACTGAAGGCACTTGAAGACAGAGTGTTGAGTACTGCTTGCTTCTGGGCTGGGTGGTGGTGCGAAGTGGCATCTAGATACCTGTTTGTGTTAGTCGGCTTTCTGTACACACTGTGACCTAGAGTGTTATCAGATCTTCTGTATACCAACACATCTAGGAACGGGAGACCGACCTCACTCTCAACCTCGAAGGTGAATTTGATTTTGGGGTGAATACCATTTAAGAAATTGTGGAACGCATGAAGTTCTTCTTCGCCGTGTGACCATCTAACAAATGTATCGTCCACATAGCGGAGCCAGCAAGGAGGCTTTTTACTATGACGTGCGGGATCATATAGCCACGTCACATACCTTGACTCAAGAAGTGTGCTTGTTTACATTAAGACATCTGTGGTGTCCCCGCCAGACACCACACTTGCTAGATGGTACCCTTTAAATCGGCTGCGGTCCGTTAGTATCCATCGGACCCGCGTGTCGCCACTATCAGTGATTGCAAACCAGCGGGCTGCCACACGGCAGGTCTAGAGAGACTCCCTAGCACTTGCTCCAGTTGTACAGCCGACTTTGTTAGCGATGGTTCACCGACTACAGACGCTCTCATTTGCAGAGACGACAATTTAGCATAGCCTTCAGCTACGTCATTTGCTACGACCTAGCAAGGCGCCATATTCAGTTACTATTGATATTGATATTGTGAATCATGTACCGTCAAGAGCGACGCTTATCATTAATGGATTAAAGTTAAGTATCAAACTACTTACGTCCGCTTTCTGAATTCTAATTCCTTGTCATGTTCCAGACCTCACGTCAGTATAGTTCTTCCCTCCTCACGCCAGCCTGCGTGAGCTAAAACGCGTACATTTCGGCCTCCTCTAGTAACACGGTGTTGGCTCTTCTGCCAATGCAACATCATCTACGTGGAGAGTGCGATGGCGTTTGGAGAACCGTGGTCTGTAAGCACAGCAGCCATTGTTGTTGCTGCCCTTGACACGTCGGCAATGTTAGGCTTACCAACCATCGATTGACCCGGCGACAGTACCGTACACGTTACTGGCACCGCGTCCTCTTTGTGGACGAGTCCCAGTTCTGAAAGCAGCATAACAATGGACATATCCATGTGTGGAGGCTCTGCACAGAACGTAAGTCACTAGATTGCAACAAACAGGCACTGTACCATGCGTGATGTGTGATGCCGCCATGGAGTACACAATATGATCTCCTCTGGTTCACACAGCCGATTGTTTGGACAGCAGACCTTTCATTTCTGAAGTTTTAAGGCCACTGCGTGTGTCTTACCTCCGAGATCTCTCTCAGTAAAATGCAAGATCGCATGTTACCCATTCTGTCCTGATAGTGGACTGTTAGCCCAATCAGCAAGTTCTGCAAATACCTCTTTCTCTTTCTTGCTTCTCTCCCAAGTATTAGCCCTGTTGGTCGGTTGTGACTTCAATCCATCTTCACTTGGGTCGACTGCGGTCCACCCTCTTCTGGGTCTACCAGCGTTTGTACTTCCTTCTGAGATTTACTGTAGCATTGCTTTCAATATGTTCACTGCCCATTCTTTTCCTATATGTTCTTTCCATTCTTTTCTCTATTTTTAATCTTTGTTAGTTGTTAACACCTACATTCCAACTGACGGTCTCGTCCTTTGTCTCTTTTTGTTACTTTCTGGACTCTTATCAAAATCTCATCTTAGCTCTCTTGGATTCTACTATGTGTTTAGAGCCATAGGTCACAAGGAACTGCCGTAAATTTATAATATTTGAGCACTATGTCCTTTTGTAATTTTCCCATTAGCATTATTTTGACAGTTCAAATGGTTCAAATGGCTCTGAGCACTATGGGACTTAACATCTATGGTCATCAGTCCCCTAGAACTTAGAACTACTCAAACCCAACTAACCTAAGGACATCACACAACATCCAGTCATCACGAGGCAGAGAAAATCCCTGACCCCGCCGGGAATCGAACCCGGGAACCCGGGCGCGGGAAGCGAGAACGCTACCGCACGACCACGAGCTGCGGACATTTTGACAGTGCCACACTCCATATGGAATCTCTCAATATTTTTCAGTACCCTCTTCGCCAAGTTATGGCCAAGAATCTGAATGCATTAACTTGTTCAATAGTTCTGTTATCCAATATGTATTTACACTGAGCGGTATTGGGCGAGTTGTGGCGCCCTGAAAATATTCTAGGTTCGGAGTTGGCGTGACCGCGCTGGGGCCTCTCGGCAGGCGGCGTGGTGTCGAACGTTAGCCGGGGTCCGGGCCGACCACGTGGCTGAGAATTCCATGTTAACGCTGTGTCGCGGAATGGGCTTTGTGTCGATGAAGGAGATTTGTATGCCGCGGAGCGCCAAAGATGGTGGACTTCGTGAAACTATAATGGCAGACATTACACAGCTCATGTAGAAATTATAATAGCCAGAGGAATCGTGATACCTTAAAAATAAACATGTACATTACCATTATTTGCACGACGATTCTGATGGTGTAATCATATTTTCAATATCTTTATTAGTTTAAAGTTCAGTATCTCATGATAAATTAGACAAGTAACACCCAGCAACGAATTTCCAAAATCTACATGGGTCATCCGATTTTGTCATCGACGTGTCTTTAGAGAGCTATTAGTGTAAACCTGAATTGGTATAAATTACAGGCACGTAACTTGAATAGTACACGAGTTATTGGAGGTCAAATTGGCCAATTACTATCGATCGCGTCAGGATAAAAGTACTCCACAGTTACACGAAAAAACGGTAGCAGGATGCTTATAAATATATTTATTCATCTATGTCTTTGTTTATATCCGATATATACTATTCATGAAGAAATTGGTCAATTATTTGCTGTGTTTTAGAAAGCACAAGAGACATTAGGCTACTGGCTTACTTCTCCTCTATTCCTTTGTTAGAGATTTATTTAATTTGTTTATAATGTGTGTTAGAGCGTGTTTATGGTCCAGCTGTAGGAATATTTTTTTAATTTCAAGTTATTTAAATGTAAATCCAGTATTTCGAATGTGTTTCATTATGTTTGTGAGTGTGCGTTGGCTTGGAGACAGGGCAGGAGCGCTCTAGCGGATTACAGCGATCGTTCCAAAAAGGACACGTGGAGAGACAGTACGGTAGAGGACGTGGGAGATTCCTGGACGATACGGCGCGATGGACGGGCTGTCGCAGAAAAGACTAGGAGAGTGGAGCAGTTTTGCACGTGGTCCCGAGAGATAGAAATATTTCGTAGTGCGGACCTGTGCACTTGTGAGATTTCCATGGCTTCTGCAGTGAAGACGTAGTATGCATTTAGAAGTGAATATCTCGCGAGCTATGTTGTTGCTCATAACCAATTAGGTGAAGTAGGAATCTATTGTTTCCCTGTTATTAAACTTATATTTTATTTAATTGCTGGACCATCGACACCAGTAAGTGTTTTGCAGTAATAAATGGCATTCTTAAAGGTACTTCTGCTATCTTACTCATCATTTAAAGTCGTTAAAATAGTACCTGCAGATTTTACTTTACTGCAATCTTTCATTTATCAATGTCTATATAACATTCGAAATTCGCAATTGCCGAGTGGTAGGAACCTTCGACCATTCGATTCATGTGTATATCCATATCGTATACTGTAGACTCAGCAGTATTTCGCTTGTAATGTGGCAACTACGTATCCCAGCCCCTAGACAACGAAACCAGCCAAAACTTTTAATATTTCAACTTTGAGTCATAGTTGAGGGCTACCACACCACATCATTCTTATTTGAAAGCTCGCGACGTATTACATAATCTGGTGGTGGAGAGGAGGGGTGGAGGAAGGTTGGTTGGTTGTGTTTGGGAGGAGACCAGACAGCGAGGTCATCGGTCTCATCGGTTTTAGGGAAGGACGGGGAAGGAAGTCGGCCGTGCCCTTTCAAAGGAACCATCCCGGCATTTGCCTGGAGTGATTTAGGGAAATCACGGAAAACCTAAATCAGGATGGCCGGACGCGGGATTGAACCGTCGTCCTCCCGAATGCGAGTCCAGTGTGCTAGACACTGCGCTACGGTGGAGGAAGGGAAGGAAAGGGAAATAAGTAATGGTATCAGCTGGTGTGCCGGACTGAAATTCGAATCCAGGATCTCCTGCTTACTAAGCAGTTGTGTTAATCACCGTGCAACCCACACACATTGTTTATTGCAAATATGTGGACCACCTCAGAATGATGTTCAGCTGACTCACATTCCCACCTAGCGCCATTCCCATCTATCGCCACCTTCGGACATGTCCAAAGGAACAGACACCACACATTCATATGATCGATTCGCCACAATGGGCAACGAATCGACAACTTTCAGTGCGGAGATTTATTTACACGCTACGGTGGCAGGTTCGAATCCTGCCTCGGGCATGGATGTGTGTGATGTCCTTAGGTTAGTTAGGTTTAACTAGTTCTAAGTTCTAGGGGACTAATGACATCAGAAGTTGAGTCCCATAGTGCTCAGAGCCATTTATTTACATTTGACATTCAAAATTAACAAACGTGGAGGACATGGATGAGGACTGCGGACAGATGCACTAAGTGGGAATGTAAGTGGGCCAGGGAGTGTGCCGAGACAGTCTGTGCATTTGTGATAAACAGTGTGTCCAGGTGGTACAATGGTTAACGCAACTGCCTTGTAAGCAGGCGATCCCAGGTTCGATTTTCACTATCCACTATCGTTCCACATAAAGTCCCAATGTAGCTGACATCATTAGGTCCTTCCCTTTTCTCTGCTTTCTCCCTCTCCACCTCCAGTTTAGATAATATGTATCCTAGCTGCGGATTTTTCGAGGGCTCAGTTCGTTTGGACATGTCCGAAGTAAGAGACACCATGCATTCTTATAATGAAGTTCCATGTTAGATATGGTGAGACGTGGAGTGCCATGGACATGGTTTTATTTGTCGATATTCTTAAATTACGTTGCTTTGCTGTTTCATATATTTCATGTAGCCCTCTGTGAGACTTGGCCAACGGCTTGCCGCAGTGGTAACACCGGTTCCTGTCAGATCACCGAAGTTAAACGCTGTCGGGCTGGCCTATCACTTGGATGGGTGACCATCCAGTCTGACGAGCGCTATTGGCAAGTGGGGTGCACTCAGCCCTTGTAAGGCAAACTGAGGAGCTACTTGATTGCTAAGTAGCTGCTCCGGTCTCGTAAACTGACATACGGCTGGTAGAGCGGTGTGCTGACCACATGACCCTCCATATCCGCTTCCAGTGACGCCTATGGGCTGAGGCTGACACGGCGATCGGTAGGTACCGTTGGGCCTTCATGGCCTGTTCGGGAGGAGTTTTTTCTATGAGAATTATCGTCGTTATCTGCATCTAGAAACAGGTCAACCATAAGAGTTCCGTTAAGCTGTCCTTTGATCGCATAATCTGCTGTTGCTATTCCCTCACAACATCGTCCAAATATAAATTAAAAAGTATCAGTGGAATACGACACCCTTTTCTGACCTCTTCTTGTGTGACATTTCGATATAGTTCCGAGAAATTCGAACGAATGTAGTGGCATTCCATTTTTCCATAATATTTTACAATCTTTCTCTGTGTACACTGCCAAAAGCTTTATCATAGATTTTAAAAAAATTATGTACGTTTGAAAGTGTATTCTTTTTTTTATTATTATTATCTGAGCAGGATCTTCCTTTCCAAACATCTGTTTGTTCTTCGAGTAATATGCTGCCAACTGTCTCTCTCATTCTGTCCATACATACAATAAAAATGTGCACACGTATATACACCGCTGGAAAAAAATTAGTACATCCTTTAGATTTTTCCAGTTCACTCAGTTTTTATTGTTGCAACAGTGCATATGGAGTACATGTAGACCGCTACGGTCGCAGGTTCGAATCCTGCCTCGGGCATGGATGTGTGTGATGTCCTTAGGTTAGTTAGGTTTAAGTAGTTCTAAGTTCTAGGGGACTGATGACCTGAGATGTTAAGTCCCATAGTGCTCAGAGCCATTTGAACCATTTGAGTACATGTAATGATTACATTTACAGATTCATAACACAAGCGGTTCTGGGACACCAGGTATCGACCTACGCTGAAACACACATATTAGTAGGTAGTGTAACCATCACAGGCAGCAATTCAGGCGCTGGCTCTGGCATCCAGTCAATCGTACAGATGGCGAATACTGTTCTTGGATACGATATTCAAGGCCTGTCAGAGGTGCTGGCAGACGATTCACACAGGTCACTTCTCGTCGCATCATATCCCATGCGTGCCCAACTAGAGGCCACGCTGACCAGCGAAGTTGCTGTACATCTTGCAGAGCATATCACAGGCAGCGCATGGGCGAACATAAACCTGTTGTAACAACATCATCATCTTCCTGTGGCAAGAACAGCAAAACAAAGAGCCTAACAACATTTCGCACGTACCGAGTGCTGGTTAGCGTCCGCTCCAGAAACACGAAAGGTGAACGACAGTTGCAGCTTATCGCACCCCGGACCATAAGGCCTGGGATGAGGCCAGTTTGTCTCGAACGAATGCACCCTATGAGACAGCAGTCGCTAGGTCTACGTTGCACGCACAAACGACAATCACTTGCATGCAGGCAGAATCTGCTTTCAACGGCTTAGCGTCAGCACCAGAAACGCGAAAGGTGAAAGAGGATGTTAAAAAAATATATCGGCTCAACCACTTGTTTATAATGTCGTGCTTGGCTACGTGGTGTGTGGTATGAACGAAGATGCATGGGCGGTTTACGACGATAGAGGAGAGAGCCATGTGGTTAGTGTTTTTTATATTTTGACGACTATGTGGAGATGCTCCTTGGAAGACACGGCTGCAACAAGGGAAGTAGCCACGATGTTTTAATTTTGAGCCGATATATTTTTTTAACATTGACATTCACAACCACGACCTCTCATCCAGTATGGATAAAATCAAAGGTGAAAGAGGGTTGCAGCTTATCGCACCCTGGACCACAAGGCCTGGGATGAGGCAAGTTTGTCTTGAACGAATGCACCCTCTGAGACAGCACTCGCTAGGTCTACGTTGTACACACAAACGAGAATCACTTGCATGCAGACAGAATCTGCTTTCAACGCTAAGGACCGCGGCACACCATTCCATCTTCTAAGTGGTCCTCTGACGGTATCAGTCGAGACATGCACGACAGTGCTGTGGCATGAGTGGAAGATAGGGTAGAGATGTGCGTGCCAGCAGTCCCACTGGCAATAACTGGTTAGCAGCAGTTCGTGTTGACAAATCTCGGCTCACAATCCCTCTTATGGGCGCTGTGATAGCTGTACGATCTGCCACAGCTGCCGTTACGATGCGACGATCCTGGCGGGCGTCTGTACTGTGTGTTGGTTGGTTAGTTAGTTTGTTGGGTGTTCCATAGATCAATCCCACGATACGGTAGCCGTTATGATGTGGAGCGTGTCAAGTGCACAAGAAATGCACATATGAAACAAATTTTTAACACACACACACACACACACACACACACACACACACACACACACATATATATATATATATATATATATATATATATATATATATATAAAATACAGAGTTAGAGATTAATATTTCTATTATTTACCCCATTCCCTTAAATGGCACAATATGCATATACTAGATTTATAGATTTACTTATTTATTCCTATTCAAGAATTCATCTATAGTATAGAAGGAGGTGTCTAGGAGATATGATTTCAATTTATTTTTGACGCTATTACTGCTGTCTGTCAGACACCTTATTTCATCTGGTAATTTGTGGAACATTTTTATAGCAGCATATTTTACCCCTTTCTGTGCCAAAGTTGGTTGAGCAAAGAATAGTGTAAGTCTTTCTTTTTTCTGGAATTATAATCATGAATGTCACTGTTGTTTTTAAGGGGCTCCGGAAAGGCTCAAAATCATGAAAAGTTCAATTTTTACTTTTTTGCGTTTTCTGAATCTGCAGACTATTACCTTTTAATAGATATATAATTTATTCAATTCCGAAGACTACAACTGTTTTTAAATTTTTTTGAAATGTGTTCTACATGGGCGTGACCCACTGTGGCGCTGTTAAACTGTTGTCAAATGGTGTTATTATTAACGTCCGTGTTCATCAGGTATATTTTAGTGATGTGAGATAAAGTATGTGTTGTGGCTAACCTGTGATGGTTCAATATATATCGCTGGTGTGATTGTCGATTGTTTCGTGTTTATTTACTCTGTCGTTATCTCGAAAATATTCGTAATTAATTCCGTTTCTTGAGTCTCTGTTTTGTTGAAGTATAATAATGAGTAAAAGTAAAGTTATTAGAAATGCTCTGAAGGCTTTTAAGAAAATGAGAAATGTTGGAAAGCCAAAGGTATGTGTTATTACCGTAAACAATAAAGACGATAACCAAGTGAGTGAACCTAACCTCTCAAGTACACCTGCCCATAGCAGTCAAAGTGGGAAAGAAAATACTTCACAGAAGAAGCTTGGTTCAATGAGTGAAAACTATGAATGTTTTATGGGCGAATCGGATGTGAATGAAATATTTGATATGTCGGTTCTCAAAGGAATTTTTTCAAACTGTGTAAGATGTATTCATTGTAGTGAAGTTGGTCTGGAACTCTCCATAATAAAGCACGTAGGACTTGCTAGTGAAATACAACTGAAATGTGATAAGTGTTCATACATGACCACCTTTTGGAACAGTGTTGCAGTAACTGCAACTGAAGAAAATGGTAGCAAAATCTACGAACACAACAAAGAGCGATGCTTGCTTTAGACAAGGAACGCCTTCGGGCTGCAGACAGGGCTGTAAAGAGTCTAGAAATACAAGCAAGAGTAAACAGGAGGAGGAACAAGAGGAAGCTGGAGGAGGAATTTGCAGAGGATGAAGATAATCCATCCTATGGACCTGGAATGCACTAAAAAGTTAATCCAATCTTTGTCGCTCGATTCCCAAAACTTTTATTTTCTCATACTAATTACATGTTTTCTAAGGATCTTCCAAACATATTTGTTTCAAACTTTCAGTAAATGTTACACAGTACCTTCTGCATAATTTAACACAGCCTTTTTCCAAAAAACTGTATATTTTTGAATATATAAATAAAAAATTGCAAGAAAATGTTGTGAATTTTCATTACAATTGAAAAAAAAAAACTGTAAAATCCCTGTGTTAAGTTGTAGCCCATATTCCAATAAATAATCTGTAAAAAGTTCAACTTCCTACCTCAAATACTTTGTGAGGAAAGATGTAATTTAAAGCGTTATTTTAACATTGCAAGTATAGGGCGTTCCAGAGCCCCTTAAACTGGTTATAACGGATCTTTTACGTTGGAATAAATTTATTCTATTTTTTTAAAGCAGAGTAGAGAAGATAGTCAAAGAGATGTTCATTTGGGCGGACATTGTCGTAATGTAACGTCATTGCATTGTTCGGTTGTTAACAAGTAGTTTGTGTTCCGTTCTGCTGTTCGGCCGTGCGCGTATCTGGAAGGAATTAATTCGGGGACTAGAATAAACTTTCACATAATAGTTACGATTCGATGTTCCGACAAAAGGAATTAACGTCAGTGTTAATTTGAATTGTGGGCGACAGGATTAGTTTTGACAGATACTTGTAAACGGACGTAACGAAAGTTGTTCGCATATCATCCTTGAAAGTAAATTTTTATTTAATTAACGATTGCGGGCTCATTAAAAGCTATTATCTCATGATTAGGATCAATCCCTCTTTCCTCCTAGATAGTGATTATTCATTAACATTTACGTCATAAGAAAAAGGATTATTAATAAAAGTGATGTTAAATGACAATTACGTGTTATTCCGGTAGTGTGGAACCGACGTAATATCTCTGAAATGACATTGATATATAATTTGTGTTAAATACTGAACTGAGATTGGAAGTAAATTGAAATTAGTGAACATTTGATACTGAGACTATAGAAGCAGAAGCGCTTAAGGTTTCTCTTCTCTAAAATGGCAAAATAGGTACGAAATTTAACTCAATATTCGACATTATGTATTGCAAAGACATTAGCATTTCATACTTATTTTGACGACGCGCTGTTAAACAAAGGAACGTTGAGTCTCTGTACGAGTAATAAAATTAAATCTAAAAACATAATTAATAACGGCGAACTCCGCTTTAACAAACTGTATTGCGTGTCGTCATCGTGCAATAACTGCTCAACCCTGGAGACTTGAGTGGTGAAATTAGAAGTCGGGCATTTAAAACAAACTTAAAAATCCATTCAAGCTACATTGGAGTCGGCACAACACGACATGGGCAGTTATATGCTCCATGTTGTTGAGAACAAATTTCATTAGTGTGTAGGTGTATTGTGAGGCTGTTGTAAGAATTCCCAATCTTTTAAGAAGATGCCTACAAGATGTGCGACTATGAACCCCACACATTATTCTAACCACTTTCTTTTCAGCAGTGAATACTTTTAGTTTAAATGTTGAGTGACCCCAAAATATTAATCCATATGACATCAGAGAGTGAAAGTATGCAAAGTACATTAGCTTACTAATTTCTATATCCTCAAAATTGGCAATTATTCTGATGGCAATAGTTGTTGAACCTATTAGCTTTACGAGATCCAAAATATGAATTTTCCAATTAAGATTCTCATCTATATGTACATCCAAAAACTTAGTACGCTCTACCCTGTCTACTGACTTCTGTTGATGTGTTCTATTTATTGAAGGAACTGTACTTTTTCCAGCAGAAAATTGGATGTACTGTGTTTTTTCAAAAGTTTAGAGCAAGCCCATCTGCAGAAAATCAATTAATGACTTTTACAAAGACCTTATTTGTATCATTTTCAATTGGACTTCCTTTTACTGGATAAATTATACAGTCCAGGTGAGTTTTGAACTCACGACCCTCCATGCAAAAGTTTAATATCATAACCACTAAACCACTGTGCACATCCAGAACCTCGTCTAAAGATGTGAGAATGTTCACGTGACCACTGATACCAGCATCGTTGCACAACTGACGCAGCACGTCCAACTTGTGTGACAATTCCCCGAAAGGACCATCCTGCCACTTGGAAGGCCATAGTTTGGCACCTTCCAAACTCGTCCAGTTGACTGTAGGAAGCACGAGTGCCTCTCCGCGGAATGGTTGCCTGCTTGCTTCACACTTTTGCACCACATTGATCCTTCTGGCTGTGAGCATTCCCTATTAAAGGCCAGAAACAGATGGCACTCTCGTCGCTATGCCACTATGCTATCTGTTGGCGGACGACGTCGAACCCATTATCAGTACATCTACTATCCCCCAGGTGACATACGCCGTCATCGAATCAAAATCGACGACGTCTTTCCAGATATACTAATTTTTTCCAGCAGGGAATGTATGTATGCGTGTTCCACTTCTAAACAACTTGGCCTATTTCAACCAAACTCGGCACACACATCACTTACTGACTGGAAAGAATCACCTACCTATCAAATCCAGTATTTGAGAATAAGAACACTTAGTCACTCGCAACAAACTCTACACACAATTTCAAAGCTTTACGAAACCCTTTCTCGCTGACAAACATCACAAAATGATGAAAGGAAAATACAGGGTGATTCAAAAAGAATACCACAACTTTAGGAATTTAAAACTCTGCAACGACAAAAGGCAGAGCTAAGCACTATCTGTCGGCGAATTAAGGGAGCTATAAAGTTTCATTTAGTTGTACATTTGTTCGCTTTAGGCGCTGTTGACTAGGCGTCAGCGTCAGTTGATGCTAAGATGGCGACCGCTCAACAGAAAGCTTTTTGTGTTATTGAGTACGGCAGAAGTGAATCGACGACAGTTGTTCAGCGTGCATTTCGAACGAAGTATGGTGTTAAACCTCCTGATAGGTGGTGTATTAAACGTTGGTATAAACAGTTTACAGAGAATGGGTGTTTGTGCAAAGGGAAAAGTTCTGGACGGCCGAGAACGATTGATGAAAATGTAGCACGCATCCAGCAAGCATTTGTTCGCAGACCAGGAAAATCGACTCGCAGGGCTAGCAGAGAGCTGCAAATTCCACAATCAACTGTATGGAGAGTCCTACGAAAAAGGTTATCGTCTGAACGTCAACTACCCGAGGCGATGGATCGGCCGCCAGGCAGCCCGTGACAGAGCACTTCATCACTGGCCTCCAAGAAGCCCTGATCTTACCCCCTGCGATTTTTTCTTATGGGGGTATGTTAAGGATATAGTGTTTCAGCCACCTCTCCCAGCCACCATTGAAGATTTCAAACGAGAAATAACAGCAACTATCCAAACTGTTACGCCTAATATGCTACAGATAGTGTGGAACGAGTTGGAGTATCGGGTTGATATTGCTCGAGTGTCTGGAGGGGGCCATATTGAACATCTCTGAACTTGTTTTTGAGTGAAAAAAAACCTTTTTAAATACTCTTTGTAATGATGTACAACAGAAGGTTATATTATGTTTCTTTCATTAAATACACATTTTTAAAGTTGTGGTATTCTTTTTGAATCACCCTGTATTTTATCGCTTACTACATTTTCTGTGTTCATGCAGCAAAACTGCCGCATGAAGCAATACTTTTTAATTCACTACTTGTTTACCACTAACTGTATTCGCGACACACTTTGCAGACAGTGTTAACACACACTGAGATGACAAAAGCCATGCCGGCCGGAGTGGCCGTGCGGTTCTAGGCGGTACAGTCTGGAGCCGAGCGACCGCAATGGTCGCAAGTTCGAATCCTGCCTCGGGCATGGATGTGTGTGACGTCCTTAGGTTAGTTAGGTTTAATTAGTTCTAAGTTCTAGGCGACTGATGACCTCAGAAGTTAAGTCGCATAGTGTTCAGAGCCATTTGAACCATTTCGAACCAAAAGCCATGCGATGACTCCTAATACCGTGTCGGACCAGCTTTTTCCCGGCATAGTGCAACAATTGGACGTGGCATGGACTCAACAAACGTTGAAAGCCTCTGCAGGAATACTGAGCCATGCTGCGTCTATAGCCGTCCATAATAGCGGAAGCCATACCGGTGCAAGATTTTGTGCACGAACTGGCTTCTCGATTACGTCCCATAAATGTTCCATGGGATTCAAGTCGGGCGATCGGTGCGGCCAAATCATTCTCTCGAGCTACCCAGAATGTTCTTCAAACCAATCACAAACATTTGTGGCCCGGAGACAAGACGCATTGTAAGTCCATCGTTGTTTGGGAACAATAAGTCCATGAATGGCTGCAAATGGTTTCCAAGAAGCCGGACATAACCATTTCCGGTCAACGGTCGGCTCAGTTACACCAGAGATCACGGTTCTTTCCATGTAAACACATACCACACAATTGTGGAGCCACTACCACCTTGCACTGTGCCTTATTGACAACTTGGATGCGTGACTTCATGGGGTCTGTGTAACACTTGAACGCTACCATCGGCTCTTACCAACTGAAATCGGAACTCATCTGACCAGGCCACGGTTTTACAGTCGTCTAGGAACCAACCGAAATAGTCACGAGCCCAAGAGACGCGCAGCAGGCGATGTCGTGCTGTTAACAAAGCACTCGCGTCGGTTGTCTGCTGCCATAGCCCATTAAAGCCAAATTTCGCCGCACTGTCCAAACGGATACGTTGCTCGTACGTCCCACATTGATTTCTGCGGTTATTTCACGCAGTGTTGCTCGTCTGTTAGCACTGACAACTCTACACAAACATCGCTGCTCTCGATCGTTAAGTGAAGGCCGTCGACCACTGCATTTTCCGTGGTGAGAGGCAGTGCCTGAAAGTTGGTATTTTCGACACACTCTTCACTTTGTAGATCTCAGAATATTGAATCCCTAACGATTTCCGAAACTGAGTGTCCCATGCGTCAAGCTCCTACTACCATTGCGAGTTCAAAGTCTGTTTATTCTCGTCGTGCGGTCACAGTGACGTCGAAAACCTTTCCCCGTGAATCACCTGAGTACAAATGACAGACGCGCCGAAGCACTTCCCTTTTATACCTTGTGTAAGCGATACTACCGCTATTCGTATATGTGCTTATCGCAGTTTCATGACTTCTGTCCCCTCAGTGCATACAGTTGAACGTACCAGCAAAATTATATAATTGTACGACACATAGTTCAGGACATATGGCCCTAAATACTGAGAAGTGCGAAAAACTGCGGCATCATGTATAACGTTTTCATAATAACATAATTCGCAATAAATTTCGCAGACTGTGTCAACATATGCCGCTGAATGTACGTAGAAAAATGTATCATGGTACAGCACGTAGTGCAGAAGATACGTCATAAACATTGGGCTGCGCGAAAATGAAACTGCAGAACGAAATTCGCTAGGGATATAGGTCAAGTAGGTGTAAAACTACGTGTGAAATATGTTACAAATATGTGAAATGTGTTTGACATATGCGAGCGCGGCCAAAGCGACGTGGAAGCAGCTCAGCCTAAACTCCCTGAAACGATTTCAACCAAATATGGTATACGTATTAGTTAGTATCTGGAAATAAATACTGTGGGGTAAGTACCACCACCCTCCAATTGCGGTGAGCGTGATAAAGTGGAGGGAGAAGGGTGGGGGAGGAAATTGACAGATAGCGAAGCGGAAGGGGGAAATGGACAGAGATAGGAGAGGACAGAAGAGGAGACGGACAGAGACAGGCGAGGAGTAGACAGGCAAAGATAGGGGGATGAGGAGATAGACAGGGAGAGGGAAGGAGGAGAAGGAGAGAGAGAGAGAGAGAGAGAGAGAGAGAGGAGAAAGACAAAGGGGGAGGCGATGGAATTAGGAGGGAGAGGGACAAAAGAAGGTAGAGGGAAGAGAGCGTATGGACAGAGGAGATGGAGGAGTTGGACAGAGAGGGGATGAGGGAGGAGAAAGATAGATAGTGGTGGAAGGAGAAATTGACAAATAGACTGGGATAAATACATACCCGGGCAGCCGGCCGGAGTGGCTGTGCGGTTCTAGGCGCTGCAGTCTGGAGCCGAGTGACCGCTACGATCGCAGGTTCGAATCCTGCCTCGGGCATGGATGTGTGTGATGTCCTTAGGTTAGTTGGGTTTAATTAGTTCTAAGTTCTAGGCGACTGATGACCTCAGAAGTTAAGTCGCATAGTGCTCAGAGCCATTTGAACCATACCCGGGCAAAGTCGGGTACTCGGTTAGTGTACTATAAATAGCCTATTATGTGTTGGCGAGACATTAGCGCCCAACCGCTCACGCCGCGCGGGATTAGCCGAGCGGTCTTTGGTGCTGCAGTCATAGACTGTCCGGCTGGTCCCGGCGGAGGTTCGAGTCCTCCCTCGGGCATGGGTGTGTGTGTTTGTCCTTAGGATAATTAGGGTTAAGTAGTGTATAAGCTTAGGGACTATGACCTTAGCAGTTAAGTCCCATAAGCTTTCACACACATTTTCCAACCGCTCACCAGATACTATGACTGAAGCAGCATGGAATGACGTACCAGAATCTGTCGTCCGCGCTTGGTTAGACTCATTGCCGAGCAGGGGTATAGCCGTCCTTGCTGTCAGAAAAAAAAAGTTCAAATGTGTATGAAATCCTATGGGACTTAATTGCTAAGGTCATCAGTCCCTAAGCTTACACACTACTTAACATAAATTATCCTAACACACACACTCATGCTCGAGGGAGGACTCGAACCTCCGCCGGGACCAGCCGCACAGTCCATGACTACAGCGCCCAAGACCGCTCGGCTAATCCCGCGCGGCTTGCTATCAGAAGTGGCAATTCTGTGTGCTGTATTTAAGACACCGTATACCTCATAATCGCCTACAAATTTTGTGATGAGTTTTTCCCACTGTACTCTGCGCAAAATAAATAAAAATTCGTTATTTACAATTTTTCGTAGTGTTGTAGTTTTTGAAGGGCATCAGTTTATTTATTACAAGGGACGAAATAGCTTACTATGCATGTACACTATCCGGCGGATGAAGTCGGAAGCGGCTGTCGTACACGAGAAAGTGGCAACGACCGAAGATAGTAGCCACAGCTTACATATCAGTGGTTTCGACCGATCCACGTCAGCCTCGATCCTTTTAATGTAGGATTTATAGTGAAGATCCTAAGTTGAACGGTGTATATCATCAGGGGGTCATTTAGCAAACACAAGACCCAGTGGCAGGTTCTACATGAAATGCATTGTGTATTGTATTAAGGAGAGATTTACTCTTAAAGTTCCGAGGGCGTATGTTCCAGGAAGTTTGGGGCAGCATTTTACTGTGCCCCGCATCACGACGCCATGGAAGTCAGGGACGTTTTTGATCATACGGATGTTGCCGATAGTCGCTCTTGATGCTCACCATTCGCGAACGGAACAGGAAAAACCAGAATGACAATGGGACTGGAACTATCCTCTACCACAGGCCGTAGAGTAGATAGCGGATTATTCAGCCCGACTATAAGGTCAGAGCATGGTAGCAGACGTCGAATATACTGGAACCATGGGAAATTTTGTAAATAACCGCAATCGTTGTGGAGCTACGGCCGTTAAATGACAGAGAATCAGTGACATGCGCCATGTAACTGTCTTGCAAGTGAAATATTTGGTTGTGTCTAGCAGAGCGGTTTTATCCGACTAAGCTGCTGCCGTTCATCTCAACAGATTAATGGCACTACCTTAACTTTTAGCGCAGTCGCTTCAATAATCAAACTAAACATACAAAAAATTCATGCCTAATGTTATCAGATTTGTGTATGTGTGTGTGAGGGGGGGGGGGGGGGCGTTGTCATCAGTCCTCTGTCTGTCTTGTTTGATGGGGTCCGCCACGAATTCCTCTCCGTGCCAACCTCTTCATCTCACATTAGCTCTTACACCCAACGTCTTCAATTCTTTGTGTTGTATACCTCAGCCTCTGTGTACCACTACAGTTTTTACACTCTACAGCTCCCTCAAGTACAATATAACTTACTACTTGGTGCCTCACCATACGTCCTATCATGCTGCCCCTTCTTGTCAATATTTTCCACGTATTCCTCTTCTGCGGAGAAACTCCTCACTTTTTATCAGTCTACCTAATCTTGAATATACGTACATAGTACCATATATCAAACGCTTCAATTTTCTTCTTTTCCCGCTTTCCCACAGTTCATGATCACTTCTACACAATGCTGTAGTCCGGGGGTACAATCTCTCTTCCTCAAATCAAGGGCGATATTTGACACCAGTAGACTTTTTCTGGTCAGGAATGCCTTCTTTGGCTGGGCTAGTCTGCCTGTCCTCTTTGCTTCGTGCGTCATGTATTGCTTTGTTTCCAAGGTAATTCGTTCACTTTTCTACTTCGCGGCCCCCAAATACGATGTTAAATTTCTCGCTGTTCTCATTTCTGCTACTCATTACTTTCGGCTTCTTCAGTCTCTTCTCAGTCCATAGTGTGTACTCTGTACTGTTCATTCCATTCAACAGGTCCTGTAATTCTTCTTCACATTTACTGAGGGTAGTGATGCCATCAATGAATCTTATCATTCATATCCTTTGACCTTGTCTTTTAATCCCATTCTTGAAACTTTCCTTTATTTTCGTCGTTGCTTCTTCGCAGCACACAATGACCGTAGGGGTGAAAGACTGCATCCCTCTCTCATATCGTTTGTAATCCGAGCACTTCCTTTCGCAAGTAACCAGCTATGGGTAGGAATTTAAAGTTTGACTAGGTTTGACTATTTAGCTGAAAGATCTGTAGCTAATCTAATTAGTAAGAGCGCTCTTTAGCTTAACTGTTATTAATTAGGGTAAGTTAGTGCACACGCACACAGCTCCGCGGGCTCATCGCTGATTGGCTGTCCTTTTACGGAGTAACTCCACAGTGGTGCATATTCCTCTGTATGATTATTTCGAAATTTTGCTTGATTCTGTATTTTCTACACTGTCCTGGCGTTATAAGGTTCTTTTTTATAATTTTAAGCGTGCTAAAAACACTTGCACACAGAACTTACACAGTCTCCGATCGAGATAGTTTGACGAAAGAATTTGTCCGCGTAAAGACAGAGTTACGACAATACAGATATTCTACTCAGCATATTGCAGCAGATTGACAGGGCACAATCAGTTAAAGCCAAAACGCAGGTGTAAGACGCCGAGAAGAGCAAGTTGGCAAAATCCCTAGCTTTTGTTCCCTTTGTTGTCAATATATCAGTCAAGATTGCCATAATATTCGAGAAATTTCAGTTCAAAGCGGTTTTTCGGCCACCATCTAAGGTTTCAGACCTCCCTGGGTAAATGAAGGACGATTCATTATTGCGGAAGGTTGTAATTTACAAATTATCTTACCAATGTCGTATGGGCTACATAGATCACACATCATGAAAGAACGCTGCAACGGACACCAACACTGCGCTCGCCTTTTGCAGTCTGTTATTGCTGAACATTCTATCTCTACCAGTTGTTCAATAGAGTATGACAAAACAAAAATTCTGGCCGCAGCAACGCCTTTCTGGGACCCCACCATCAAAGAATCCGTGGAAATAGACATGGCCAAAAATCTGATTGACCGTGATAGCGAGAACTGGACAATGCGTGCAATACCACCACTTCCACGACGTTTTCCAAATGAACATGACACTCTATGTCAATATGTAAATCTGCCTGTATCAAGCGGTAATTTTAATATTCAAAGGCAGTTACAGTACTGGCCATTAAAATTGCTACATCAAGAAGAAATGCAGATGATAAACGGATATTCATTGGACAAATACATTATACTAGAACTGACATGTGATTACATTTTCACGCAATTTGGGTGCATAGATCATGAGAAATCAGTACCCAGAACAACCACCTCTCGCCGTAATAACGGCCTCAATTTCGCCTGGGCATTGAGTCAAACAGAGCTTGGATGGCGTGTACAGGTACAGCTACCCATGCAGCTTCAACACGATACCACAGTTCATCAAGAGTAGTGACTGGCGTATTGTAACGAGCCAGGTGATCGGCCACCATTGACCAGACGTTTTCAATTGGTGAGAGATCTGGAGAATGTGCTGGCCAGGGCAGCATCGAACATTTTCTGTATCCAGAAAGGCTCGTACAGAACCTGTAACATGCCGTCGCGCATTATCGTGCTGAAATGTAGGTTTTCGCAGGGATCGAATGAAGGGTAAAGCCACGGGTCGTAACACATCTGAAATGTAACGTCCACTGTTCAAAGTGCCAACAATGCGCACAAGAGGTGACCG
Source organism: Schistocerca americana (assembly GCF_021461395.2). Lineage (NCBI taxonomy): Eukaryota > Metazoa > Arthropoda > Insecta > Orthoptera > Acrididae > Schistocerca > Schistocerca americana. The sequence goes on along the minus strand of NC_060120.1, from coordinate 977,624,985 downwards.
AGACGTGTAACCAATGGCACCCCATACCATCACGCCGGGCGATACGCCAGTATGGAGATGACGAATACACGCTTCCAATGTGCGATCACCGCTATGTCGCCTAAACGTATGCGACCATCATGATGCTGTAAACAGAACCTGGATTCATCCGAAAAAATGACGTTTTGCCAATCGTGCGCCCAGGTTCGTCGTTGTGTACACCATCGCAGGCGCTACTGTCTGTGATGCAGCGTCAAGGGTAACCGCAGCCATGGTCTCCGAGCTGATAGTCCATGCTGCTGCAAACGTCGTCAAACTGTTCGTGCAGATGGTTATTGTCTTGCAAAGCGTCCCCCATCTGTTGACTCAGGAATCGAGACGTGGCTGCACGATTCGTTACAGCCATGCGGATAAGATGTCTGTCATCTCGACTGCTAGTGATACGAGGCCGTTGGGATACAGCACGGCGTTCCGTATTACCATCCTGAACCCACCGATTCCATATTCTGCTAACAGTCATTGGATCTCGACCAACGCGAGCAGCCATGTCGCGGTACGATAAACCGTACTGGCGATAGGCTACAATCCGACCTTTATCAAAGTCGGAAACGTGATGGTACGCGTTTCTCCTCCTTACACGAGGCATCACAACAACGTTTCACCAGGCAACGCCGGTCAACTACTGTTTGTGTATGAGAAATCGGTTGGAAACTTTCCTCATGTCAGCACGTTGTAAGTGTCGCCATCGGCGCCAACCTTGTGTGAATGCTCCGAAAAGCTAATCATGTGCATATCACAGCATCTTCGTGCTGTCGGTTAAATTTCGCGTCTGTAGCACTTCATCTTCATGGTGTATAATTTTGATGGCCAGTAGTGTATAAACACTCAGAACATTTCTGTGGAAATGGATTGTACAAAGTTAAGTAACTCTTCATATCGAAATTGCAATAACGAGAAGTAATATTTTAGATGTTACAGTTCCACTCAGTCTGCGCCTGGAGCAAACCAAAGAACCCACCTTTGTGCTGGGGAGTGTATTAACGTATGGCACAACAGGATGCCGGGACGGGAACTGAATTTCATCCCTTTCAAAAGCAAGTCCACTATCTGTCCGCTATAGCTTGAAGGGGTGAGGTGCAGAAGAGTCGAAGGTACGGAACTGGCTCTAGGAGTACCACAGACGGACTATCGGCTACTGCGGATGGCTACTTCGAAGCAATCTAGGAAGGCGATGGCAGCCAGTGTTTGTGGGGATGGAGGCGATCAAAATGTAAATTGCTGGAAATAGGGCAACGGAACTCGGACGAGCGCAATTCCCCTCCCTGCCGCACAATCTGACACACCCACACAGACACATCGACACGGACACACACGCACACGCACGCACACACACACACACACACACACACACACACACACACATAAACTTCCTCTCTCTCTCTCTCTCTGTCTGCAGTAGTCGTTGTTTCACTTTTCGTTAGGAGGGACGGTGAGAAAACTTTCTCTAGCTCTTCACTCAAGAAATATATTATTTAGCTGGTTTATTTGTTCGTTAATTTCTGTATTGTGGCAAAAAATTAGTTTCAATGGACCCCGTTCTACAACTAAGAAAACATTCTTCATATTTTATATCGCTGTCATTACATGTTACAGGGTGACCCGAAGTCAGTTAACATTTGAAAATTCAATAGTTCACGGAATAATGAAGGTAGAGAGGTAATAACTGACACACATTCTTGAAATGACATTAGCTTTTATTGAAACAAAAAAGTACACTAAATGACCAACCGATGGCGCTTCATATGATACAAAAGCCATAATTAGTGTGACAACTGATTTGTAGGAAGACGATGTTCCTTACAACAATAGTCAACATGTCGGTCTTCATTCAACAACGCATGTAGTTGAAGGACCACGTTATGAAGAGCACTGAGCAGTATCTCTGTAGGAATGATATGAAACAGCTCTCAGATATTCTCTTTCAGCATTCCTAATGAGATCGGACGATCGCGCTAGACCTACGATTTCAAGAAACCCCACAACCAATAGTCACACGGATTAAGGCCTGGGAGGCCAAGAATGACGGATGTGGTGGTTCAGCACGCGATCCTCACCAAAAGATATGGCCAAGAGATCTTTCACACATGTAGCAATATGAGGTGGAGCGCAACTAAATTTTCACTTTCAGTATTTCATATAATTTCTGACCTGATTTAAAACATGATCGTAAACTACTGATTGAGAGGTGTAATCTTATGTTAAAGATCGGTAAGCCAAGGATAATAGTTAGAAACTGTGTATGTATTCCCAGGGCGGTATTTCTACATTTTTATCTACACTCATGCTCATAAACTAACAATAATGCTGACACATGGTGAATCAACGCTCTAGTGGGCGGTTTGCGGGTTTAAATCACCTCGGGGTATTTGACCTGCATTTAACCTGCATTTGACCTGCGGTCGTTGCACAGTGGCGCTCGCAGCAGTCCACGTACACAGAGGTGTGTTGGTGCTTGTCAGAGTACGGTGCAGCGAGTAAGTGTGCAGACGTTTTCAGACGTGCTAATGGTGACTGTTTGTTGAAAATGGCTCAAAGAACACACACTGATGACGTTATGAGGGGTAGAATACTAAGCGACTGGAGGCTGGTCAAACACAGCAGGTCGTAGCACGGGCCCTCCGTGTGCCACAAAGTGTGATCTCAAGACTATGGCAACGATTCCAGCAGACAGGAAACGTGTCCAAGCGCTACAGTACGGGACGTCCACAGTGTACAACACCACAAGAAGACCGATATCTCACCATCAGTGCCCGCAGACGGCCCGCAGTATTGCAGGTAGCCTTGCTCGGGAACTTACCACACCCACTGGCACAGTTGTCTCCAGACACACAGTCTACAGACGACTCGACAGACATGGTTTATTCGCCGGGAGACCTGTAAGGTGCATTCCACTGACCCCTGGTCACAGTAGTGTCCGTAAAGCCGCGTGTCAGGAACACAGTACATGGTAATTGGAACAGCGGTCCCAGGTTGTGTTCACGGACGAGTCCAGGTGTAGTCGGAACAGTGATTCTCGCCCGGTTTTCATCTGGCGTGAACCAGGAACCAGATACCAACCCCTTAATGTCCTTGAAAGGGACCTGTATGGAGATCGTGGTTTGATGGTGTGGGGTGGGATTATGATTGGTGCACGTACACCCCTGCATGTCTTTGACAGAGGAACTGTAACATGTCAGGTGTATCGGGACGTCATTTTGCGCCAGTATGCTGGCCTTTTCAGGGGTGCAGTGGATCCACCTTCCTCCTGATGGATGATAATGCACGGCCCCACCGAGCTGCCATCGTGGAACCTTGAAACAGAAGATATCAGGCGAATGGAGTGGCCTGCCTGTTCTCCAGACCTAAACCCCATCGAGCACGTCTGGGATGCTGTCGGTCGACTTAACGCTGCACGTCTTCAAACCCACAGGACACTTCAGGAGCTCCGACAGGCGCTGGTGCAAGAATGGGAGGCTATACCCCAGCAGCTGCTCGACTACTGATCCAGAGTATGCCAACTCGTTGTGCGGCCTGTGTACTTGTGCATGGTGATCATATCTCATATTAATGTCGGGGTACATGGGCAGGAAGCAGTGGCGTTTTGTAGCACATGTGTGGGGACAGTTTTCTCAACTTATCACGAATACCGTGGAGTTAGAGATCTGCGTGTTCCCTATGTGCCTATGCTATTAGCGCCAGTTTTGTATAGTGCCACGTTGTGTGGCACCACATTCTGCAGTTATCCTTAATTTATGAGCATGAGTGTACATAGATACTGCACAAACCACAGAGCGGTGCGTAGCAGAGGGTGACTGGCAGTACTACTAGTCATTTCCTTTGCTATTCCACTCGCAAATACAGAGAGGATAAAAAAACTGTCTATATGCGTCCGAATGAGCCCTAATGTCTCCTTTCTTATCTTCCTGGTCCACGCGAAATGTATGTTGGCGGCAGCAGAACCGTCCTGCAGCCAGCTTCAAATGCCTTAAATTTTCTCACAATGTTCCTCGAAAAGAACAAGGCCGTCCATACAAAGATTCCTGTTTGAGTTCCCGAAGCATCTCCGTAATACCTGCGTGCTGCTCAAACCTAACAGCTTACATGTGTACTTTATCTGTAAGCTTGACTGCTATGACATTCTCAGTGCGGATGCACAGTAGGGTCCAAACCTCTTGCGGGAATATGGGAAACGCTGTGAGTAAATGAGGTAAATGGGAACGGACGCTACTTCGTAGTGTGCGGTACGTTGAGATTTTGGGTCGGACGGAAAGAGTGCTCGGGAAGGTGCTCGCATAAAATGGGAAATCCAGGTTAGAGTTCCAATGCGACACAAATTTTCAACTTCCACCAGTAAATCATTCCAATGCCCAGTTGCGGCTGACGTCGGTAGTTTCCTCGAAATACTAATATTATAGCTGCTGTATCAGAAACAGTGGTCTTTCTTCTGTCGGACATGACATAGAAAAGACAAAACACCTATAGAGTATAACTGTGTGAACGTCTTGTGGCACCGTAACTAACAGCTCGCAAATTACTCGGACTATATTCAACGAGCATTTGAAACTAAGTGAGTTGTAACAAAACTCACACACAATCTCAAACTTTTTCTACCTGCGCCCTCCGCAAAACTATGAGAGGAAAAATTTTATTGCTTAGTACACTTTAGCTGTTCATGCAAAAGTACAGCATCAGGCTTGATGTTTTAATTTATTACTTCTTTGCCCGCTAACACATTTTGCAGTCAGTAGCCAGATAAATTACTGAAGGTACCTGAAAAATAATACATTGTACAACACATTGTTTAGGAGATATGACGTCATAAACGTTGAGATGTTTGAAAAAAATGCTTTTGCTTAAAACAGGGCATAAATTACCCGGACTATACTCATCTACTATTTGATAATTATAGCACTTACACCCAAACCTCGCGATATCAGACACTCAGATCTGGATCAAACGTTGCATGTCGTAGAGTATCAACCAAAACACCAATTTAGTCAATACCATGTGCTTTCCTCCAGCAGAACGGGCGTAAACGTTAATTAAAAGTAACACCAGAACTACGGAGCACAGGAAAAGCATATCTATTTGGGAATCTCCAACACCCACGGTCTCCGTGGATGAGTTGGTAGATCTTTCGATCGGCGTACCTAAAGTCCCGGGTTCAAACCCCATCAACTGTTTGGACGTGGAACAGTTATATGGGACAACATTTTCCTGGCTTGTAAGAAGACTTTTCGGAGTTTGTTGAAACGATCTTTCGGCAGTCTGCTTTCGTCTCGTTAGTTGAAAGTAGCAAACCTATATACTATACATGCATCTGCATTCAATTTATTATTATTATTAATGCTTCCGCACTTGCGATACAGTTGTTTCTTTATTCTGTTGACCCATTGTTTACGTTTATTCTCTGAAACTACGAATGCACTAGTTGCTATATCACGATTGGTGTCTGTTCTGTCGCATATGTCCGACAGAACACCGCGCCTATCTATACAAATCTACTCAATAGGTTTACTACTTTCAACTAAAGAAGCGAAAGCAGACTGCCAAAAGAACATTTCTACAAACTCCGAAAAGTCTTTTTACATGTCAGGAAAATATTCTCCCATATAACAGTTTCACGCATAAACAGTTAAAAAAATTGTCGTTAGTGTGATTTGAATCCCGTACCCTAGGTACGACGATCAAAGGCTCTACCAACTCACGCACGCAATCCATTAATATTACTGATCCCCAGATATGCTTTTCATGCTCCGTAGTCCTGGTGTTACTTTTAATTAACGTTTACGCCATTTCTGCTGAACGACAGCACATATGACGAACTAAATCGGAGTTTTGGTTGATACTGTATCTACATACAACGTTTGGTACTGATCTGAGTGTCTGACATCTGGAGGTTTGGGTGTTAGCGAGTTTCAACAAATTACGAGTATAAACATAATTCTAAACCTTTTGTAACGTTTTCCCGCTTGCATACCTAACGTCAAATATTTAAGGCATTAACTCATACATAAAGTAATGTGGGATTTGAAGCTATTTTATACAGGGCCTTAAATAGATTAAATTGTAGCCTATTATTAGAGGTGGCAGTAACCATCAAAACAAAAAAAGTATAATGAACAAGGGCTCTAACAATCATTCCTTAAGAGCCATGAGCACTTGTTCTATTCGATACTTCTTCCACTGCAAGCTCTTTGTTTTCCGTGTTTTGGGAGGAGGTAGTACGGATCACAACAAGAAAAAATTAGCCAATAAACATGGACTGTTCAATGCATATCTTAAAAGCTACAGCCTTGTTCAATAGAAGAGATGTGTTCACAATAGCGAAGATGAACAAGCTCTCATAGTTCTTAAGGCATGCTGTTTAGATCCCATGTTTACTGGACTTCTATACGTGTTTTGATAGTTATTACAAACTCTCAAAATATTCGACACTTTTTAATGCCGTATATATGGGAGTTCTTTTCTTTATTGAATGAATTCAGGGGGGTTTACTGGTGAAGATACTAACCGACAAGGACTGGAGACCAGTGTCACAGCTTGTTGACGACAAGCGGTTTCAAACCCGACAGGTATTGATGCTGTCTGTGGGTGTCACGTTTACGATTCACATCTTTGGGAATATATTCCGAAACTTCCGGCCAGTGTAGAGTGAAATGTAAGCCTTCTTGCACGTGCCTGCAGCATTTTCTGTATTTGGGATGAGCATTCAAAATTACAAGCCAAATTCTTCGCCGTTTTATGATATGGTAGAGGGACACCGTCGAAAAGAATAAGAGGCAATTATTCACAGAATTCAAAACTCATTCATTTCTTATGAAATACTAAAATTATTTGGGACCTCTTGCATTTAGTTCAGGTCCCAGATTTTGTGACGAACTGAATACTGAAACAAATTGGTTCAAATGGCTCGGAGCACTATGGGACTTAACATCAGTGGTCATCAGTCCCCTAGAACTCAGAACTACTTAAACCTAACTAACCTAAGAACATCACACTCATCCATGCCCGAGGCAGGATTCGAACCTGCGACCGTAGCGGTCACGCGATTCCAAACTGAAGCGCCTAGAACCGCACGGCCACACCGGCCGGCATACTGAAACAGATCGCTGTTTATCTGGATGATGTTAGATACATTCTGGACTGAGACTTGAGTGAACTGGACGTTAATAACATAGAAATGATATTTAAAGGAGGAGGGAATTTATGAGATGTCATTAAGAAAAAAGGAGGACAACAGTGGATCTACAACTGACTTCTGTGGCATTCCTGAGAGAACTTGCCTCCAGCATGAATTTTCATTCCCACAGACAACATGCTGCCTCTTCAGTGTATCATCGAAATATTTTAGCTGTCGCATTTCTCCGAACAGCAAGTTCACTATATCAAATGCTTTGCTGTCAGTTCGTACCCAGTGGCCTTGTGGTTGTCTATACTCTGTAATATATTTTATATCATCTGCTACCTTTGTGAGTAATTTGATTGTGATATGGTGTTTAGTTAAAAACATGCAAAACAAATCCGAACTTCGCTGACAAACTTTCAGATGTTGCTTGGTTGCTGCGTATTTGTGGCTCGTTACAGAGTAAAATGTTCAGTTTGTTGCCCCGTTTACCTTTGTAGCCGTACTGTACTGAGAACAGCAATATTGCAGTGCAAATGTGTGTAATACAGCATGTATGTCGTGTCTCTAAAGAAATCGTTTACGTTATCGCAAGTTACTCGCAAATGTCCGTTTCTTTTACGCTTTAGACCTGAATTTTTCTCGAAGAAGGAAAATTCTTTTTTGTGCTTTTAGGTGATTTTTTAATGATTTTAGATGCGAAATTTATATACATACATGTGCCAGTTTTCAAAATATCCTTTGTACACTTGGCTTCTTTTTAAGGACTAAAACAATTAATTTTGAAATATTCACTGTTGTAATAAATAAACTTATCAATCAATAATTACCATGAAAAATAATAATAATAATTCAATTATACAGTGGACTATAACTAACCAACCACTTGGGTGTATTTTGGCGCCCACAAGTTGCTGCGTACTGCTACATTCAGTTGTTGATATTTTTATAGTTACGCCCTACAGCTGGCAATACTTGTGCATGGTGACATTGTGTACATGAGATTTTCATTGAGGAAAAATATTTATGTTGCAGCTAGGGCACAGTGAACATTAATGTATGCAATTGTAGGCAGTGGGTCTGAGAGGGTTAAATACTGGTTTTGCTTTCACCGCCCATCGCCAGAGTATTCCAGTGGGTTATATTGGTTCTTAGCTGCTGCATCCGCTGCAAATGACCTGATGAGTCTGGTCAAATCTCTCTAATTTTGCCTTCATGGTTTATCGCGAAATGTACAGGGTGGTCAGAAACAGTCAAAAAGGCTGTAAGGTTGTTGCAGGGGGGTTTTGCTGAGAGGTGATTGTTAAGAAAAAGATTCGGTACGTTGCGCGGTGTTCGGGTTAATTAGCACTGGAGTTAGCCAATCACGCCGTTAGGCGTGTACATTCAAGAAGCCCGACTGATACAGTTACTGTAGAAAATGAGGCGCCTACAGCCATCTTTATGGTCTTATTTATTGTGTAGCTACCAGTTTCGGCACTTCAATCCGCTATCTTCAGGCCGTAATTGATGCTAAAGGGATTACCACGATCCATATATACACTGCATCAGTGGCGAACATAACTGGTTTACGCAGTGCATCTGTGGTGTCAGCACTCCAACCACAGGTAGTCTGCGTAAATCAGTTATGTTGGCCATTGATGCAGTGTATATATGGATCGTGATAAGCCCTTCAGCATCAACTATGGCCTGAAGATGGCGCACTGTAGCGCCCAAACTGGTAGCTACACAATAAATAAGACCATAAGGGCGGCTGTATGCGGTTCAGTTTCTTACAGTAGTGAACGGCCGTGATCCCCAAGACCTCCAGTCAAAAGCATGGACACACAAAAACTTGATACAATTACTGTCAGTTGTTCTCATAGTTTAGATGACAGCGCATGAGACTGCTCAGCCTTTGGCTCCGTTTCGGTCATTACTATCGCCCCACATCCAATTTTTGAGCCGCTTTCTTGTTCTGTTTTAGGAAACCAAATATGAACACCTTTGATGACACCGTCTCTCATGGGCCGCCTGAACCTCTGTGCCCAAAGGCCTGGTTGGCCAACTTCAATGCCAATTAGCTCGGAGACGGTAATGTATCTTATTTTTTTCTTAACAATTATTTCTCAGCACATCCTATCATGGAAAACCCTCACAATCTTTCTTACCACCCTGTATTTAGGAGGAGACACTACGTTGACTGACTCTTCTAGAAATGCGTGCTATCAGAATTTAAAAGTAAACCACACTGTGATGTCCAACGCCTGTCTTGTAATGTCTGTCAATGGAGTTTGACATGCATACTCTGCAGATCTCTATGAACTGCACGGCAGAGTGTACTTTTCACAATCCCATTCGCCTATGGCACGTGGGAAAAATGACTGCTGTGCGTTGCGTAGTTTTATCTTCACATTCCCTGCGGGTGCGACACGTACAAGGGCGTAGTACCTCACTTGATACTGGTTCTTGAAACTTCTGGAAATAAACTTCCCGGGACGGTTACCGGCTATCGTCTGCCAGGTTCTGTGACCCTCTGCGTTAGACAAAGTAACCAGTGACCGTCTGCACTGCTCTTCTTTGTGTACGTTCTATTTCACCATTCCCTTGCATCCTGTCTCATACAGAAACAGACTCACCAATGCTAATTACTTCGCATCCTGCCTGGAATACATTCATCATCCCACATGCTCCCAACTTTGATTACTCGATGGATCCCTCTGCGTATGAACATGTAAACATAGTTGTCTCACCTCTCTCACCAAACTTCCAGCACTTAAACACCATGAACAGCAGAAGACATAAAAGAACACTCGCTAAAGAGCGAAGCAATGCTCCCGGTTACCTACTGCAACCTCAAGGACTGACCCAGGGCATTCCACGAAATGACTGCCATTCCTTAGAAGACCTTCCATTCCACACACAAGAGACTACCCAGAACAGTGGAAAACACCTAAAATCCTGCCTGCCCTTCCTGAAACCGCATTATACGGAACTATCAGTGTTCAGCAAAATCCTTGAAGCCATTCTTACCCAACATATAAGTCTGAACCTTGAAATCCACCTACTAATCTGCAACACCCAATGTGGCTTTCGTCCAAATCATTCCACCCCCACGACCAACTTCTTTACCTTACCCATCTAATCTTCCGTTAACTCAATAAACAGGAATTCGCCATATGTGTCCCACGATAGCCAAAAAGCCTTTGACCAGGTGTGGCACACTGGATTTCTCTTCAAGCTACGAACGTATGCACTTTCATTTGACGTTCGTCCTAAAGCATCCTTTCCTAATCGCCGTCTTACATACATCACAATCAACTACTCAGCTCATCGCAGGTGTGCGTCAAGACTGATATTTCCCACCTTCCTTATATCGTGTACACTATAGACATTCCCAGACCACCACTCCTACTACGTCCTGCAATAAGCTGACTAAACCGCCTACATAGCCATTACCGACCTTCCAATCTGCCATTCCTCACTCCAGCGCCACTTCAGTCGCATGGCAGAGTGGTGTAATATGTGTAACTTCAAGTAAACCCACAGGAAAGCCCTGCCATCATCTTTGGCCGCACAGTTCGGTACGACAGATTTCCATCTCTCCATCTACACCCAACCGATCCCTCTGACTAACAGAGTAAACTATTTAGGACGAACCCTTGTCAAAAAAATAACGTGGACTGCACAAGTCCAAAACTTACTACGACTACTTACAGGCACCACCTGGAGTCTACACCATTTCACTATTATCCTCACCTAAAAATCCCTCATCCTTCCTCATCCTAATATATGCCAATACTGCCTGGATCTCTGCCACCCCAAAACTATACAAGTCCCAGAAATCGTGGAACGACATGCAATCCGCTTCGCCTTCCGCACCTGCCTACCTTCTCCCCTATTTCGCGATAAAACAAAACTAGCTGCCCCTCTTTGAACTTTTCGTTGTCCTCCGTCAATCTTATCTGGTAAGGATACCATACTGCAGAAGAAGCAGACGACGGACAAGTGTAGTGTAGGCAGCCTCTTTAGTAGAACTATTGGTTCTTCTAAATATTGTGGCAATAAAACGTAGTCTTTGGTTTGGCCTCTCCACAATGTTATTTATGTTATCGTTCCAATATAAGTTGTCCGTATTTGTAATTCCTAGGTACTGAGTTGAATTGACAGCCTTTAGAGTGTGTGACGTATTGTGTAACCGAAATAAAGATTTTCTTTAGTAATCATGTAGATGGCATCATAATTTCCATTGTTTAGAATCAGTTGCCACTAACTGACTTTGCAATTAGCTTGCATCTTCTAATGACATAGCTAGTCGGTAAATGATAGCATCATCTGCAAACAATCTAATTCACGAAGAACATGATCATTTTCATGCATCACCAGCATCTTCATTATACACTACTGGCCATTAAAATTGCTACACCACGAAGATGACGCGCTACAGACGAGAAATTGTCGTGATTTCTCTTGTTGTTTGCTATGGAAGTCTCTGTCTGACATATGACGACTTCGGCGTCTTCTTATTGGTTCTCCACGAGGTGCTCTGGCCACTGACTCACGCGTTGCGTATACTTGGTCGGTGTTTAAGTTCCCAGCTCCTCTTCCTACGCTAGTACATCAAAAATTATAAATGTGCGCTTTAGTGCACTACGAAAGAAATATTTAAAACATCTAAAGTTGCTGATATCCTCACTGTATATGAGCAATCAGTTCTTACATTGCCTCCTGACTTAAACCATATATAACAAAATCCATCAATGAACTATGTTGATAAACTGGAAATTAATAAAAACTTATCTGTCAACCCAAGCTTAGTGCCGAATAACCAGACACAGTTCTCTTACAACTGCAGATACTACTCAGGCCATGTTGTAAATTACCCCTCCGACTCACTTGTCCCATTTTCCTTTGTTTCATTACTATAATTTCTCCTGTTGTGTTACAAAATTTTATTTTGTATAATCACACCTGCTTCACTTCCCTACTTTATTTCACTAATATTTCTTATCTGTTTGTAATTTAGGACATATTAAGGACAAGATGATTTTGTTCAGCCACGCCTTTGGAACGAGTCACCAAAGTTTATTGTTCAATTTATTTTCTCCTATGAACAACTGTTGTAATTTGTAAAAAGTTAATTAGTTAATGTATCACATATTTTATCTTAATTAAATAATCACATCGCATTTACACTGAAATAATCCCTTTTGTTTTATTCCTAAATCTAACATTAATGTTTTTCATCTCTGGAAATGGAGTTAGGCTCTAGGTCCACTAATTCTTGCCTTCAGCAAAATGTCACTGCATCACATACATATCTTTGTACCTGATGATGGCTTAGCATCTGAAAACTAATTTGTGAAATAAATAATAAATATTGTACAATATTACACCGTTGGTGTGCCGCGCGGAGTGGCCGCTTTGTTTTAGGCGTCATGTCACGGATTGCGTTGCCCCTCCCGCCGGAGTTTCGAGTCCTCCCTCGGGTATGTGTGTGTTGTTCTTAGCCTAAGTTATTTTTAGTAGTGTGTAAGTCCAGGGATCGATGACGTCAGCAGTTTGGTCCCTTAGGAATTCACACACATCTGAACCATTGTTGTGTTTTTTTAATGAGAATTCATTTCACCTAATTTGCACTACAATGAAAGAATATTTACGAAGACATCACGTTACTTTCATAGTAGATGGTGCACTTTAAATGTAAAGGTCGAGTTTCGTAGTATAATGTCGTGTAAACTATTCGATATGGCCACGTTCGTGAGTTCGAAGAAGTTCAACTACTGACAAGATGACGGAACAACTCGTCGTGAATTTACAGGTCAAAGGCGCTATTTTTGGCGACAGAAATAATGTAAGCAGCAACGATATCTCATTGTAAAGTACTTACCGATTTCTAGTTGCTGTTAAATTCTTCGTAGACACACACAGTCGCCAGAAATCTGCAAATAAACAATGTGTGATCAGATAGCATTCGTTTATGTAGAAAGAACAATGGAAATTTAAAGGAATTTAAGTTTAAATACAAAATAAGGTGCAGTAAAAGTGGATGGCGGATTGAGGAAAGGTTTCCTGCACTTTCGAAGCAAACTACTTACATAGTTACTGTGCGACCCCCTTGTACACATTTCCTGCAAATACGACCTGCATTCATAAGGGAGAAAACCTATTGATCAAATTTTGGGAACCACAAGTTCGAATATACTACAAAACAGTTGCGGTTACTCTAAGATACATAAGGTAGCCGAAAATCACGTATAGCTACGTCTTCACCTATTCTCCGCAAGCCACCTAATGATTTATGGCAGACGGTACTTTGTGTATCATCTGAAATGTTCCTTCTCGTCCACCCTCGTAGTATCCATAGTGTCGCGAGACGATAGATTCCTCTTTGAGAGATAAATTACGCAACATACCGCTCCATAGATTTACTCGGAAACGTTTGTTGGGAGGCTCGGATTAATTCTCTGCACCGCTTCTCATATACTATAAATTTTATTAAGAGACGCCAGCCTTACTTTGATCGGCGAGACAGGGTTATAATTTCACGACTCCCATACCCGTACCAGCCCTCTGTAGCAACAAAGTGTCTTCAAAAGACTCTGAGATCCGACCACTTGATGGGCAAACGAGCACGCAGTCAGTGATAATACCGTCTAACCTCTTCCATAAACAAAACTATATAACAATATAAAGTTAAATAATACACCACACTTCAGATTTATACCGGGACAAACGGAATTCACTGTCTCAAGCTAGTTAGTCGCTCCATCTCCGGCCGGCCGGTGTGGCCGTGCGGTTCTAGGCGCCTCAGTCTGAAGTCGCGTGACTGCTACGGTCGCAGGTTCGAATCTTGCCTCGGGCATGGATGTGTGTGATGTCCTTGGGTTAGTTAGGTTAAGTAGTTCTAAGTTCTAGGGGACTGATGACCATAGATGTTAAGTCCCATAGTGCTCAGAGCCATTTGAACCTGAAACAGTACCAGCGATGGCGAGGCATGACAGAATCTCTGACTAGAGAGTTATTTATCGTTGCTAGTCTGCGCTTGACCGCGCGAGAGTTCAGTTGCGTGTAGCGAGTCGGCAGGAACAGTAGTGGTGTGTGAGGAGTCGGCAGTAGCGGTAGCGAGTGGACGGTTGTACTGAGCGGGCGTCGACATGGGTCTCTGGTCACGGTTCCGGACGAGGTATATTGTTATCGAACGTAATGAAGCAGCATTGCGCTCAGCTAATAACATATGTTAATTGTAATTAATTTGTTCAAGAATTGCCCCAATAATAATTTTTCTACAAAGTAACCTTTTTAAAGAAAAAGATTCATTTCAAGTTAAATAATATTTCCTATGCATTCCCTCCAAGAATCAAAATTAAACATGGGCCAGCATTGCACGGAGCTGTGCCCAAAAATACGAGCAGATATAGATGCAGTTTACTGAGGTAAGAATTTTGGTTTTTGTGTTCAGGTTTAATTATTGCACAGGGCCGAAGGTCAGCGCAGCTGGCCTTATAAAATTTATCAGGTTCATCTTAACGTTAATTTTGTGGGGACTTAAGATTTTTGCACAGTTTTATTATCATTGAGTTTTATTACTGTGGGAAGCTAACATTTGGCACTATTTGCATTTTCATTCAATTCATGTCATTATAAAATTCCAGCGGGGAGGTTACACCATATTTCGCTCTATCTCCGCCTTCAAGGCGCTTTCGAATTATCGTGAAAATACAGAGAGCGTCTTAGCATTCTTCTGTGACAGCAGCTCAACTGATCATCTTCTCAACTAGCTTCTCAACTAGCTCCACAGGTAAAGAGGTAAAGAAGTGAAGACTGGGTACCTTAATCATTTCTGTAGAGCCATCCTCTGAAGAATATTGGGTTTAGATGATGTCACCTGACGATTAGACGGTGCATGGTGGAAGAACATACCTATCTTGGTAATCAGAGAAACCTTTTCCAATAACGCTAGAAGTTCGTTTTAAAGAATTTCTAAATAACAGGACCCTGTAAGATGATGTTTAAACGATACATAAGAATTCGCCAACAAATCGCAATCGCAATAAAAGCAGAAAAATTAGGTCACGTAAATTAACTTCAAAATAGTCATGACTGTTGATTAATAAACCAATGGCAAGCGAAGAAACAGCACACGAAATAAAATCTTATCTCTGTACCCAGCTGCCTCCTCGTATACAATAAATATTGGACAAACGTTACATGGAATGTTTTATCTGAATAACTCTACACTATCATCTCCTAAAATGGTTACTGCCAGTTTTTCACCCACGCCGTCGCCCGCATACGACTATTTCACATATCCTGCACACATATATGTCTAATTCTCTCCATACGACTCCCAATTGGGTGTTAAATTTATCTATTGTATTCAGCGGTGTGACATGTTCTATTGTGCTCAGTGCAGTGTCCATTTTCGCGGCCTGGTTCACGCACTGAACGGTACAAGTCAGAGACAAATCTCACTTCAAAATTTTGAAAGAAATATCAACAGGTCGTTTTAGAACATTTTTACATCTCACCCCCTTCTCGCCCCTTCCCATCGCTAGCGGTGTCTCACTCCCCAAGCACTTTTATACAAAACATGTGTGATATATATCAAATGTTACTGAAATTGCGTCAGATGTTCCTGAGTTGTGCTTTTAAATCTCGCCTTTTCATCTCCACCCTCGAATGTAGAGAGCTAAGAGAGTCTTTCTTTCACAGTAATTTTTTTTGCATGTTGCACATTGTAAGTAGGCTGTTTAGGTATTTATGTTGGTAACGCCACGTAACGCTCTGTATGAAAATCACTGACTGTGCTGAGTGCAGTCTGTGGCTGGTTTGCATTGCTGGAATTTTCACTATTGAAGTGTTGGGCAGTTGGATGTGAACAGCGCGTAGCGTTGCGCAGTTGGAGGTGAGCCGCCACCAGTGATGGATGTGGGGAGAGAGATGGCTGAGTTTCTAGAGCGGACGATCTGGACGTGTGTCCGACAGAAAAAGGAAATTTGTAAGACTGGATGTCATGAACTGAGATATATGACTTTTGAACACTATTAAGGTAAATACATTGTTTGTTCTCCATCAAAATCTTTCATTTGCTAACTATGCCTATCAGTAGTTCGTGCCTTCAGTAGTTAGAATCTTTTATTTAGCTGGCAGTACTGGCGCTCGCTGTATTGCAGTAGTTTGAGTAACGAAGATTTTTGTGAGGTAAGTGATTCATGAAAGGTGGAAATGGAAATGAGCGTTTGGCGTCATTGGCCGGGAGGCCCCTCGCGGGGCAGGTCCGGCCGCCATATCGCAGGTCTTATTACATTCGGCGCCACATTGGGCGACCTGCACGCCGGATGGGGATGAAATGATGATGAACACAACACAACACCCAGTCCCTGAGCGGAGAAAATCTCCGACCCAGCCGGGAATCGAACCCGGGCCCAGAGGACGGCAATCCGTCACGCTGACCACTCAGCTACTGGGGCGGACTTCATGAAAGGTATAGATTATTGTTAGTCAGGGCCATTCTCTTGTAGGGATTATTGAAAGTCAGACTGCGTTGCGCTAAAAATATTGTGTGTCAGTTTACTGTTGTTCAGAATGAGTAAAGAGAGAAATGTCTGAGTACGTTCACTTTTGCTCAGCTGTTTGAAAATCTAATAACGTAAGGGTTTTTCCAGCATTGTCATTTATAATTTTCCAAAGGGGACGGTTCAACATGATATGTGTGCCCCTTTTGGTAGAAACTGCTTCAGGCGTTACAGAGATAAGCTGTTATGTAACAGTCTTGGCACCGCCCCCTCACCCCCTCAAAACACACACACACACACACACACACACACACACACACACACACACGCACGCACACGCACAGCTAGGGGCGAGACGTCACCAGGACTGTCACCAATGAGCCTAGACATCGCAAAAACTATGGACTCTATACTAGTATTGGTCGTCGTCGAATATTTGTACATGTAAATAAGTGGGGGTATATTGCCCCCACAATATTTTCATGCATATAATCATTTATGTATGTATACTATTTGACTGAAAATGCTGTAGACATTCCTGCTTTATGCTTCTATATCACCCCCTTCTCACCCCCACCCTACCCCTGTGGGAGGCAGATCGCTCTTGTTCACCCAGTACTTCGTTGCAGATAGCCACCAATGACGACAAACGCCACCTGTGGGTTCGTAGATGTGCTGATAATGGTTTCGACGCCGTCTGCCAGCAGAGGACATGGCACCAACTGTGTCTATTCTTTAATAGGAAACGCTCACTGCTAAAAGGCTCAACGTGCGAAGCAAGTAGGCAACCATGTCGTACAGACGCATTAGTGCTCCCTACAGCCAACTGAGCAAGTCTAAAAGTGGTTAGACTGTGGAATTCCGAATGGCAGGATAGGCCTTTCGGAGAATTGCCACACAAGTTGGACATGCTGTGTCATTTACGCATTGACGCTCATATCAGTGGTCACATGAGCATTCTCACACCTGTAGATATGGTTTTCGATGCTCACACAGAACAGTCGCCCACCAGGATAGTTGTAAGGGCAGCAGTGGAAGATCATACAGCCACCACAGCACAGATATGAGGGCTTGTGAACCCAGATTTGTCAACACGAACTCCCGTGAGCCGGTTACTGCCCGTGAGACTACAGGCACATACACCTCTATCCCATCTTCCACTCATGCCACAGCATCGACGTGCACAGATCGACTGACGCAATCAGAGGACCCTTGGAAGATGGAATGGCGTGCCGTGGTCTTCAGTGATGAAAGCAGATTCTGCCTGCAAGCAAGTGATGATGGTAGAAGATACCAAGATACACCAGGTGAATGCTCTCTCGTAGAATGCATTCACGCAAGACACACTAGCTCCACACCTGGCCTTTTGACATGGGGAGTGATAAGCTACAACTCTCTTTCACCTTTGGAATTTGTGGAGTGTAACCTAACCAGCGCTCGGTACATGCAGAATGTTGTTAGACCTGTTCTTTAGCCGTTCTTGCAATAGGAAGGTGATGTGTTGTTCCAACAGGATAACGCTCGCTCACACACTGCCTGTGAAACGCAATGTGCTCTGCGAGACGTGCAGCAACTTTCCTGGCCAGCATAATCTCTTGACTAGTCTTGAATTGAGCACATGTGGGATATGATGGGATGAGCAGTGACTTGCGCGAGTCATCAGCCAACAACAGGTCGAGCAGGCATGGCACAATGTGTCCCAGGACAGTATTCACCATCTATACCATCGACTGAATGCCAGAGTCAGCGCCTGCATTGGCACTTGTGGAGCATACACCATTTACTGATTCGGTGTTTCAGCATGGGTCTATACTTGGAACCTCAGAAGCGCTTCTGCTATTGATGTGTAAATGTAATCACTTCATGTACTCCTCATACACCGTTGTAAGAATAAATCTTTAGCGAACTGGAAACCTCGAAAAGTGTGTACTAATTTTTTCTGGCAGTGTATGTACCAAGTTTGTTTGAAATCGTTCCATTGGTTTAGGAGGAGATGTGGAATACACATACATGTACACATACATACTCAGCCAAGCAGACTCCCATCGATAATTTATTTCACAGGAATGTTGTCTCTGCCTGAGAGCCATGCACCGAGAGCTAGAGGTCGCCCTCGGAAGTTGTATGATTAGCTGCTGTCTAGTCCTCTGGCCAGCAGTGGGTAATTACTGCTCGGCCAGACGCCAGGAAGTGAGGAGCTATTTGGTGCAGACATTCGGCGAGCAGAGGCCAGTTATTCTGCAGAGGCTGTGGGCAGCTGGCTGGCCAGTATCGTAGATGGAGTCACCTGCATCGTTATTGGGATGTGCTGGTTGGCCCTAATCGGTGAAACGCCCATTACCTGTACATTTCATGGACCTTAATGTCAACTGCCTTTACTGGGAGTGTGGATGGACTACATATATTTTTATAACATATGTTGATTCCTCCTGAAACACCACGTGTAATCATTTGTGTATATTTTTGGTACTGCAACTGTGTTCCTTTGTTGTGTGGAAGTACCTTCCTTGGTTGGTTGATCTACAATATCGTTACCATGAATTCTAATATAGAACATTTTCCACTGAAAGTTTACTTCTTTTCCTTCATCTTACAATAAGTTTACACGAAAGATAACTTTGACGACAGTAATATCAGCTCTTGTGGTCCTGTCGTTCTCAGTTGCTTATAAAATTTCAGTGTGTTGACAATTATTACACTGGGACCGTCTAATCACAACTGAATCAAACACAGTTTCAGTGCCATACACGTTTCGTCTTTATTGTTTGTAAGGCACGTTCAGTGACCTAGACTGTCTACATATTTTTGTTCGTACTAAGTAGCTTGCATTTAGCGCGCTGTATACAGGGTGGTCCATTGGTCGTGACAGAACCAAATATCTCACGATATAAGCATCAAACGAAAAAACTGCAAAGAACGAAACTCGTCTAGCTTGAAGGGGGAAACCAGATAGCGCTATGCTTGGCCCGCTAGATGGCGCTGCCATAAGTCGAACGGATATCAACAGCGTTTTTTAAAAATAGGAACCATCATTTTTTATTACATATTTGTGTAGTATGTAAAGAAATATGAATGTTTTAATTGGACCACATAGTTCTATAACTTGAAAAGTCTTCGACCAGGCCGTCCGCTGTGACCGAGCGGTTCTAGGCGATTCAGTCCGGAACCGCGCTGCTGCTACGGTCGCAGGTTCGAATCCTGCATCGGGAATGGATGTGTGTGATGTCCTTAGGTTAGTTAGGTTTAAGTAGTTCTCAGTCTAGGGTACTGATGACCTCAGATGTTAAGTCCTATAGTCCTTAGAGCCATTTGAACCATCTTCGACCAGTCAGATATCTGTAAACCTGTTCCATACGCCCATACTTTCGTTAACAGATTGCAATGGGGCTTCGTGTCAAATGCTTTCCAGAAATATAAAAATATGGAATCTGCTGTTACTCTTCATCCATAGTTCGCAGTGTATCATGTGAGAAAAGGGCAAGGTGAGTTTTCCAGGAGCATTGCTTTCTGAAACCATGCTGATTCATGGACATAAACTTCTCCATCTCAAGAATATTTATTATATTCGGACTGAGAATGCGTGCATGGATTCTGCAGAAAACCGAAGTTATAGATATTTGTCTATAATTTGTCTGATCCGTCTTTTTACCGTCCTTATATACAGGCGTCGTCTGCGCTTTTTTCCAGTAGCTTGTGATGTTGCGCTGGGCGAGAGATTGGCGATAAATGCAAGCGAGGTGAAGGGCCAGTGCAGTAGAAGTACTCTTCGTAAAACAGAATTGGGATCCCAACCGGACCTGACAACTTATTTGTTTTTCAACTCCTTTCAGCTGTTTCCGTACGCCACAGATGCTTATTACCATGTCGTAAGTAAGGGAGTCTGTCCGATGGTCAAATAAGGGCAAGTTCCTCTCCCGTATAGTGTCTATAAGTGTATCGTCGTGACTAAAGAGCGAAAACTCTAAATCTTTCGCTGTAATCGTGATTTTTTTCCTTGCGTTTATCAGGAAATTAAATGTAAAAGCTTCTACACAAAAAAGACAGTTTTAAAATCAAATTTCACTTCAGCTCAAAGCAGACTGTTGAAGTCTGTTCCGCTGAGAAAGTATCTATCAGAAATCTTTTAACTGAGTCAGTTCTGGTGTAAGCTCTGCAAGATGCATGAGAACTATCGTGTTTTTTGTTTCTGTAACCTTCAGCTGTCCCAGCTCTTCTCAAATGACTTGCATTTACCAATCCATATATCCCTTCCCCACTAACGTTACACAGGTCACGTAATAATGCACTTAAGAACTGCAAGTAAGTACTCACTCAACAAAATGAAAAATATCTCTACTGTATACACACGAACACAGTGAAGCTTTTTTGTCTGTTCACATAAAAAATCTGGACGGAAAATGGTGAGGAGGCAGGGAGAGAGTACTGGGGGGGGGGGGGGGGGGGGACTCCCACAGGAGGGAAGTTCTGGACCGCACCCAACATTTCCAGGAAGCTTTTGATACCGTTCCTCACAAGAACTATTAATCAAATTGCGTGAATATGGAGTATCGTATCAGTTGTGCGACTGGATTCGTGATTTCCTCTCAGAGAGGTCACAGCTCTTGGTGATAGACGGTAAATCATCGAGTAGAACAGAACTGATATCTGGCGTTCCGCAAGGTAGTGTCATAGGCCCTCTGCTGTTCCTGATTTACATAAATGACCTAGGTGATAATCCGAGCAGCCCCCTTAGATTGTTTGCAGATGATGCTGTAATTTACCGTCTAGTAAAGTCATCAGACGATCAATTCCAATTACAAAATGATCTAGAGAGACTTTCTGTATGGTGCAAAAAGTGGCAATTGGCACTAAACAAAGTACCCACATGGGTACGAAAAGAAATCTGATAAATTTTAGGTATACGATAAATCGCATAAATCTAAGGGCTGTCAATTCGACTAAATACCTAGGAATTACAAATACGAGCAACTTAAATTGGAAAGACCACGTAGATAATATTGTGGAGAAGGCGAAACAAATACTGCGCTTTGTTGGCAGAACACTTAGAAGATGCGATAAACCCACTAAAGACACAGCCTACATTACACTTGTCCGTCCTCTGCTGGAATATTGCTGCGCGGTGTGGGATCCTTATCAGGTGGGATTGACGGACGACATCGAAAAAGTACAAAGAAGGGCAGCTCGTTTCGTGTTATCACGCAATAGGGGTGAGAGTGTCACTGATATGACACGCGAGTTGGGGTGGCAGTCACTGAAACAAAGGCGGTTTTCTTTGTGGCGAGATCTATTTACGAAATTTCAATCACCAACTTTCTCTTCCGAATGCGAAAATATTTTGTTGACACCCACCTACGTAGGGAGAAATGATCATCATAATAAAATAAGAGAAATCAGAGCTCGAACGGAAAGATTTAGGTGTTCCTTTTTCCCATGCGCCATTCGAGAGTGGAATTTTAGAGAAGCAGTATGAAAATGGTTCGATGAACCCTCTGCCAGGTACTTATGTGTGAATTGCAGAGTATCCACGTAGATGTAGATGTAGACACTGCTTTCCTTCATGCTTCCACCTTGCACGCCCCCCTGCCCCACTTTTCCAACTCGTCCCATCCGCAGAACACAATTTGTCTCTTAACACAGCGCTATTGCACTTACGTGTGTTACAGACATTTAATATCTGGCCGTAACCCACTAGATTTAACAATAAACATTAATTTCATACCATTAAAGCGATATTTTTAATAATCTGCAATACTTCAATCACCAGCATCGCGTTAACTATTGCTCACAGACAAAAGCTCTTTTGTAGGCCATTTAGTGTAGTATATTTTAGTACTGCGCACGGCGTCGATAGACGAGTGGATTTCGAGTTATTCCGGCAAAACGTAAAAGAGTGACTTTTAATCGCCTGGCCCTCCCACACCCCAGCGGTCTGAACTTTTAGTATGTTGTTCATGGCACTCCGTCATACTACTGTACAAAAATTGCGACTACATCTCTTTAGGTCTTCAATGAGCGCGCTGCTGGTGTTTCAGTAGCATATGCTCACAGACTGTACACAGGCGAGTTCAAACCTTGCAAATTATCGGTAGCGCATCTTCTGAGCAATAGAGATACAGCTTCTGGACGTCAGCACGCCAAATGGTCACTGCAGTCTGTGCATTATGAAGAGGTTACTACTGAAAACGCTCGTTTATTGTGATATATCTCGGCTGCATTTCGTGACATGTTTTCATAGGCGACAATCGATTGTTAAAACAAAGTCGGTGAGACCAATAGCATCAGACTGTTTGATCATAACGTAAACTGATATTGCCTAAATTCTATTTTTTATACATAAGAGATGTTTATAACTGCATGCATGCCTAATTGTTTTCTGATTGCATAAGTATCATAAAGACCTTCTGAAATTTTAGTTTAGGATTCATGTAAGAACTCCATATTTTAAATTTATCAGTCCATATTTTGCTATCATGAATCAAGGATCCATAAAGACTACAGATCACAGTAGGACAATGTGTTTCATCGGGGACCTATACAGTTGGCTAATTCAAAACTAGTGACAAATACTAACGAGAGAATTTATGATGGAATATTAAAATTCGGTTAAACGACTGTTTTCAAAAGTAACGTTCACTCAACTGGTGTTACAGAACAAAAAATGTTTCAGACATACTACTGTAACCTAAACGCAACACGTGAACTAACATCAATAAAATATTAATCGCAATATTAAATTCTGAATAACTTCGGAAATATTACAGACTCGCGAAATATAAGACCAATTGTGGAATCTGCACAAAATATCGTTTAAGACAGGACATTTTACACATCATTTTACGATCGTTTTAAATTTCGTAAACATTACATTTTAAATTTTTTTTAAGAAGACAGAACGAAGTTTTGAAAGAATAGTTGACTCCAACATTATCGCTATCACACAACTGTACATTACGATTAATTTAATATACAGAGGTCAAATTCTTTTATTTAAAAACTAATATAAATTAAAACAGTGTTAGCTATCAGGCAGCTAAATTCTACTATGAAATAACAGTATACCTAGACTTCGTGTTAGCGACCTCACATCTCTTAAACTGGTGGGGAGATGCATGTCCATATATAGATTTTTAAGAGAAGTCAGGGGCCATTCTGAGTGAGCTGGTGTTGAGGTAGCTCGTTACACTCCAGTACTTTAATTTTGTAATTCCCTATCAAAGTTAGGGTGGCAACACTGTGAAAGCATGGCCGATGCCTGTTGATATTGCGACTGTTTTTGTGAACTGTGTTTGCGTAGTTATACAAAGACATGTTTTGACTTATTGCTTGATGCATGGAACCAAACTCCCGGAATGGACTGCAGTCGCTTTGATTAATTCGTTATAAACTAAAATTCATTATATAGATTTGAGGCGTAATGGAAGTGGGCTCACAATTTAAATGTTTATTGACCTCGAGTTTCAGAAACGCCACATTTTGTCGGCGCGTAACACAAATAACGCCTTGTAACACTGTCACAGAAGCGTTGATGGTGTGTGGCCGCGCGGTTTGAGGCGCCATGTCACGGACTGCGCGGCCGCTCCCGCCGGAAGCTCGAGTCCTCCCTCGGGCATGCGTGTGTGTGTTGTACTGCTAAGAAGAAGTTAGTTAATGTTGGTTTAAGTAGTGTGTAAGTCTAGGGACCGATGACCTCAGCAGTTTGGCCCCTTAGAAATTCACAGACGTGTAGATGGCTTGTGCTGTTGCATTGTCCTGCGAGTAATAACCGTAGGTCTTTGAATTATTTGTTACTTTTCCGAAAAAAAGTGACAGTACGCTGTCGATACACCTATGAGAAGTGACGGTTAGGTGAAAAAAGATCTGTCCAGTAATTCGTGTTTCAATAATTGCACACCAGTTTTCGTTTACATTCCATACAGAGGCTCTTCATATAACTACTGATGATTTTCAGAACACTCGGAGTTCACGTGCCTCTGTAAATGCAGCCATGCTTCTCCATAAGAGCTGAGCCTTTAAGGATAAACCTCTTCATCATGAACATTCAGGTGCCATCTTTATGTCGAGAAACAATATCTGGTCCGCAGATGCACAGCCGTTACCTTGTGTCCGTGGGCAGATCTTGTTCACAAGTCAATCTAAATAGCCCAGTCAAAGAAGACCATAAAATGTCGAATAGGAGAATTCGTGTAGTCGCAAATTTTAGTACAGTGGTAGAAGGGAGAGCCATGAGCAGCCACAGACTGCGGTGGTAGATGGTGCTACGGCTCTCCCGAACGTCTCTCCACGGTTCGTCGTAACTCGTCAAATTATGCCACCTGGCACACTACAAGAGCAACAAGCCATCGTACGTGAAATGCACTGCGTAGCATCTCACACAGTCATCTGTTTAAACATGGAGCCAATCGTCTGATGAGTATCAGATTTAATGTCTACGGAGATGGTTCTTAACACATCCACACTGACGTATTTCCTCAAATGGCGATTTCAATGCATATTGGTGGACGATGTGGAGGTATCAAGATTTCTTTTTCTACAGACGGGCTAGAATCATGTCTTATTGTTTGGAACAACTTTTTTGTATTTTCAGGTGTCTTGAATGTTTCGCATAATCCGACTAATAACTGTCTGATGATAACCTGATTAATTTTTCAAATTCTGTAACAGACGATCGTTTCACCCCAGAAAATACAGAGCCTAGCCTTTATTCGTAACATTCAGAAATTAATGTTGTTTCGACACAACAGCTGTTCTTGATGTAGCGAGCCAAACTATATTAAAAACACGATACTGTACGTGAAAGTAAACTAAGTCTCTGGCCTATCTGTGTGTGCTTGTTACACCAGAGACGCAGCACGGGTAATTTACATTTCTGCCACCGTGGTTGCTTTTCTTCGCTAACTTCGACTTCGGAGACAAAGACGAATATTACCGTCATTGTCTGCTGAACCCTTATACCGATAAGGCGCGAATACTTGTTACTCACGATTAAGTCACCATTTTGTGTACGGAGACGTTAAAAATCTTATATTCTGGAGCATTACAAAAATCACTGATATTATTTTCTTGACCTTAGCCTTATTACTGATGTGAATTTATGTTACAGCGTAGGATTTTTATTGGTTTCAGTAAATATGAAGACAGATGCGCAAAGAAAGAATCTCACTCTAATACGCTATGTATTTCTAAATAAAACGATTAAAGAATTTTATTTTATCCATGCTGGATATCGTGAGTATTGTTTGTGAGGAAAGCAGCCACAAATACTTTTAAAACTGCAGCATTTGTGCATTGTCCTGAAAAAGCATAAGGTACAAAGCAAGAAGAGGCGCCATCCACTGGAATATACGAGTATACAACTGTTTCACCTTATATCTCATCGAATTCAGGCATGTTGGGATGCTAATGAGAACGCCCTCGGCCCCGGGTTTGAAAACCGCCACTGCTTAAATTTTGATTGATAATCAGCATTGGCTGCTGAAGACTTCCGGCGTAAGAAATCCCGTTCATTCTGCCAGCGGCCTTGTCAAAGAGGGCGGAGGAGCGGACAGAGGTTCAGGGCACTCTCTTGTCCTTGAGCTGGGAAACTGGCCCTAAAGGGGGAAGATTCAGCAATGATCAACGGCATGAGGTTGTGGAAGGCAATGGAAAGCACTGCGTTAAAGACACTATAACGTATACCCACAGGACATGTCGTCTGTAATCATGATGACCTCTCCCTTTGCAAAAGATCGCGAAATAGCCCCCCATTCGAACCTCCGGAAGGGGCTGCCAAGGAGGAGGTGACCATGAGGGAAAGATTCTATAAGAAACGAAAGGATGACGTTCTACGAGTCGGGGCGTGGAATGTCAGGAGCCTGAATGTGGTAGGGACGCTTGAAAATCTGAAAAGGGAAATGCAGGGGTTCAATCTAGATATAGTAGGGGTCAGTGAAGTGAAATGGAAAGAAGACAAGGATTTCAGGTCAGATGAGTGTAGGGTAATATCAACAGCAGCAGAATATGGTATAACGGGAGTAAGACTCTTTATGAATAGGAAGGTAGGGCAAAGACTGTGTTACAGTGAATAGCTCAGTGACAGAGTTGTTCTTGTCAGAATCGACAGCAAACCAACACCGACAACGATAGTTCAGGTATACTTGCCGACATCGTAAGCTGAAGATGAGGAGACAGAGACAGTATATGAGCATAATGAAAGGGTAATACAGAACACAAAGGGAGATAGAATCTAATAATCATGGAGGACTGGAATGTAGTTGTAGGGGAAGGAGTGGTAGAAAAGGTTATAAGAGAATATAGGCTGGGGCCAAGGACTAAGAGAGGAGCAATACTAATTGAGTTCTGCAATAAATTTCAACTAACAATAGCAGATAATCTGTTCAAGAATCACAAGAGGAGGAGGCATACTTGGAAACGACCGGCTGATACGGGAAGATTTCAGTTAGATTAAATCATGCTCAGACAGAGATTCCGATATCAGATATTGGATTGTAACGCGTACTAGGGAGCAGATATAGAGTCAGATCATAATGTAGTAGCGATGAAGAGTAGGTTGAAGTTCAAGAGATTCGTCAGGAAGAATCAATACGCAAAGAAGAGAGATACAGTAGTACCAACGGATGACGAGACACGCTTGAAGTTCTCTAAGGCTATAGATACAGTCGCCAATCATAGAAGTTGGAAAGAAACACATAAGTACAAAGAAGGTAACTGTCAAGAAACCGCGGATAACAGAAGAAATACTTAAATAGATCGATGAAGAAAGGAAGTAGAAAAATGTTCAGGGAAATTCAGAACTACAAGCCGCTGAGGAATGAAATAAATAGGAAATGCAGGGAAGCTAAGAAATGATTTCGGAAGGATCGACTCAGCATATAGGAAAGTCAAAACAATCATGGGTGACATTAAAAGCAAGGGTGGTAACATTATAGAGTGCAACGGGAATTCCACTGTTAAATGCAGAGGAGAGAGCGGATAGGTGGAAAGAGTACATTGAGGGCCTCTATGAAGGGGAAGATCTGTCTTATGTGATAGAAGAAGAATCAGGAGTCGGTTTAGAAGAGTTAGGGGACTCAGTATTAGCATCAGAATTTAAGAGAGCTTTGGACGACTTGAGATCAAATAAGGCAGAAGGGACTGATAACATTCCATCGGAATTTCTGAAATCATTGGGAAAAGTGGCAAAAAAACGGCTATTCACGTTGGTGTGTGGAATGTACGAGTTTGGCGACATACCATCGGACTTCGGGAAAAATATCATACAGACAATTCCGAAGACTTCAGGAGCTGACAAGTGCGAGAATTATCGTACAATCAGCTTAACAGCTCATGCATCCAAGTTGCTGTCAAGAACAATAAACAGAAAAATGGAAAAGAAAATTGAGGATGCGTTAGATGACGATCAGTTTGGGTGTAGAAAAGGTAAAGGCACCAGAGAGGCAATTCTGACGTTGCGGTTGATAACGAAAACAAGTCTAAAGAAAAATCAAGACAAGTTCATAGGGTCTGTCGACCTGAAAAAAGCGTTCGACAATGTAAAATGGATGTTCGTAATTCTGAGAAAAATAGGGGTAAACTATAGGGGGAGACGGGTAATATAAATGGCTCTGAGCACTATGGGACTTAACTGCTGAGGTCATCAGTCCCCTACAACTTAGAACTACTCAAACCTAACTAACCTAAGGACATCACACACATCCATGCCCGAGGCAGGATTCGAACCTGCGACCGTAGCGGTCGTGCGGTTCCAGACTGTAGCGCCTAGAACCACTCGGCCACTACGGCCGGCGACGGGTAATATACAATACGTACAAGAGCGAAGAGTGAATCATAAGAGTGGACGACCAAGAACGAAGCGCTCGGATTGAAAAAGGTGTTTAGACAGGGATGTACTGTTCAATCTGCACATCGAAGAAGCAAAGATGGAAATAAAAGCAAAGTGAAAGGATATCAGTGATACGATTCGCTGATGACATTGGTGTCCTGAGTGAAAGTGAACAAGAATTACTTGATCTGCTGAGTGGAATGAAATACCGAACGAGTACAGAATATGGGTTGAGAGTAAATCGAAGAAAGTAATGAAAAGTAGGAGGAATGAGACCAGCGAGAAACTTACCATCAGTATTGATGGTCAAGAAGTAGATGAAGTTAAGGAATTCTGCTACCTAGACAGCAAAATAACCAGTAACGGACGGAGCAAGGAGGAATCAAAAGCAGACTAGCAATGGCAAAAAGGGCTTTCCTTGCCAGGAGAAGTCTATGACTATCAAACATAGGCCTTAATTTGAGGAAGAAATTTCAGAGAATGTACGTCTGGAGCACAGCATTGCATGGGAGAGAAACATGGACTGTAGGAAAACCAGAACAGAAGAGAATCGAAGCATTTCAGATGTTGTGCTACATGCGAATGTTGAAAATAGGTGGAGTAATAAAGTAAGGAATGAAGAGGTTCTGCGGAGAATCGAAGAGGAAATGAATATGTGGAAAACACTGACAACGAGAAAGGACAGGATGATAGGATAGGCCTATCTGTCAAGATATCAGGGAATGATTTCCATGGTAGTAGAGGGTGCTGTAGAGGTTAAAAACTGTGGAGGAAGATAGTGATTGGGACACATCCAGCAAATAACTGAGGACGTAAGTTGCAAGTGCTACTCTGAGATGAAGAGGTTAGCACAGGAGAGGAATTCGTGGCGGGCCACATCAAACAAGTCAGAAGACTGATGATCCCAAAAAAAGTGGCGCTAAATGTTCAAATACTCTTGTGCAAGTGCACAATCGGACGACATGGATGTTTCATCTAAAAATTTAATTTTGAATTTTGTAATTGTTTGTGTGCCTTTTATGATTGTAACTGATTTGTTGTCAGCTCCTAATTCTGTTAAGGTACTGAATAACGTTTCTTTGTCATCGAATCATATGCCTTTCTGAAATCTACAAATGTTATATGAATGCTCTCATTTTTCTATACCTGATTATAAATTTTAGTTTGAAAATTTGTTCCGCACACCCTCTTTGTCATACTCTTGTTTATAGAGTTGGCTTTCGAGCTTGTCCTGCGAAGCTTTTAAAAGGATTTTATATGCCACTGGTAGGACGGAAATTTCTGTATAGTGTTTAGGGCTTTTTTGTTTTTGAAGTACATAGGTGTTTGGTAAGTTGAAGGGCTTTGTTTAAAAGTTCTATAGATGTTCTTAGTATTGTTCTTTTGGAAATCTTCCTCACTTAATAGTTGCTGGTTACTTTCAAACTTCTTCTGATTGCCTTTATCGTTTCTGATGTCTGACAACTTTGTTGTTTAAGGCTAATTAAGTCATCACTTCTTTCGGTGGAATATAATTCCTGCCCAGCCAGTTTTCTTGGCAATAATGGTTTCTCACACGGTTCATGCAACCATCTGAGCCTTTTGTGTCTTTTGCGTGCTGCTGTTTCGAGGTCTGTTTTGACTTATTTCGTTCTACTCTCTTCCCAGTCTGTTTAGTCTAGCCGTTCCTGAAATCCATGTTTCTTCACTTTAAAAGTTTCAGTATCACTTTTATGAATCGTATGTCCTTGTCTTGGGATTCTTGTTTGTGAAATCAATTTCATTCTTATTGTGGTTAGATAGTGATCTGTTTCTGTATTTAACACCTTATGATTTCTTTTTAGTTGTTAAAACCTGTCAATCTGAAATTCCCATAGGATACTATTAGAGGATTTGCAGGTTTTCTGTTTCCTCGAAGGTTTCTTAAGATTATTGAAGACTTATAATATGAGGATGGAGCCTTTGCATACTTCTATTAGCCTTTCCCCACTTCTATTTGTTCTTTTGTGTACATGGTACTTTCCTTTCTTTCTGATATGCGTATTGAATTCCCGTAATAAAATTTTAACCTTATCTAATGGAATTTTATTTCTTTCATTTATGCACACATGCTCTCCAGTTGTCCAAACATTTAGCCAATCACAATGTTATTTAATCATTTTACAAACTACAGAATTATTTGATACGTTTACGGTTAATACTCGATGGATCACTTTCATCAATCTTAGCTACATATTTCCACTGCAGAGAACACAAAACAGTACGAACTCAACTAGCAAGACAACAAAAAAATGAAAGTAATTAAAGCCACCGACTAAAATAAAAAGGGAAGGTTATACTGGCGTCCAGACGAACTGTGTGTATTTGTTATTCACATAGTAACTAATTGTGGTAAATATTTTGTAGGACACATCTTTCGCAGAAAATAATCTCCTATTAACTAATATACAAGCTTCATTTTACTTACTGGTATTACGCTGCTGTTGAAATAAACTGTTACGAAGAAAATAAATATTGAATAGAATCGTGAATCATTTTGTAGTGCATGTCCTAAGCTGCATTCTATCCCTGAAATGCAATTTTCGGCACAACGCCGCCGTGTTATGCATCGCGTGCGTTGAAGAAAAGGAAGGCCATGGCGCAAACACACAACGCGTACATCATCGACCCACCTCGATCGAAAATGACATCCTCAGTAAAAGTATGGCACACCATAAACGAAGCAGCTCATTCAATGCCTAATGGCCGGCCGCACTGCAGACGGGTAGGACGCAGAATCTCGTCAGGCAGAAGCCATACTTCTCAGGGTACGGCTTCGTTACACGCACACGAAACGTAATGCGATAAACACACTGATGGTCGAGCTTCAGGTGTGTCGACGCTCGTATCCCGGCACAATTTCCACATCCATATCCATCCCCCGCAGCACACACACACACACACACACACACACACACAATTCAGAACCTGTAAGAGGTTTCCACGCAGCATATGCATAAAGTATAAAGAAGAGTAGACAGAAGAGGTTGACAGTATAAAATTCCTGGGATTACAACTTGATAATAAATTCAGTTGGGAGGAGCACACCACAGAACTACAGAAACGCCTTAACAAATCTGTATTTGTAATTCGAGTGTTAGCAGACATAGGCGACATAAAAATGAAAAAACTTGCATACTTTGCCTACTTTCATTCCATAATGTCATATGGTGTAATATTTTCAATTCGAACAAAAGTTTTCAGAGTCAAAGAGCGTGTAATACGTATTATTTGTGAAGTAAATTCACGGACGTCCTGTAGAAACCTCTTCAAAGAACTGAGTATACTAACTACTGCCTCTCAGTATATTTACTCCTTAATGAAATTTGTCCTAAATAATATATCTCCTTTTCGAACAAACAGCTCAGTTCAAACATACACTACCAGGAACAAACATGATCTGCACAAGGACTTAAAAGCACTTACTTTAGTTCAAAAAGGGGTCCACTACTCAGGAACACTCATCTTCAATAATTTGCCAGCAAACATAAAAAATTTAGTTACAAATAAAGATCAGTTTAAAAGGAGCCTGAAAGACTTACTAGTGGCCAACTCCTTCTACGCCACTGACGAATTTTTTAATAGAAACAGATGATGTATTGTATACACTCATACTATTAGTATTGTTATTTCAGTTTAAAAAAATGATGTATTGTATATGCTCATACTATTAGTATTGTTATTTCAGATTAAAAAAAAAAAATTGACATGTTCCACATCCACGAGGATCTCCTCAGCACGGATTTATGGAACGAAAAACTAATCTAATCTAATCTACACACACAGCTCACGAGCCACGATTGATTCTATGTAACTCTTCGGGTACGCATCGATATAAAATAGATCGGCAAGTCACTGCCTAACAGGGGTCACTTGTACAGTAATTAATTATTTACTTTTTACGGGCTCTGTTGGGCCGCAAATGTGTATTACTTATTTCCCTGCGCTTTGGCTTGTATAGATAAATATGTGGCTGTCATTTATACCTACAGGCACTACAAATGCGGGAACTAATATACGTGGTTTGTTTCCTTTACAGCCGGCCGCTGTGGCCGAGCGGTTCTAGGCGCTTCAGTCCGGAACTGCGCTGCTGCTGCGATCGCAGGTTCGAATCTTACCACGGGCGTGGATGTGTGTGATGTCCTTAGGTTAGTTAGGTTTAGGTAGTTCTAAGTCTAGGGGACTGATGACCTCAGATGTTAAGTCGCATAGTGCTTAGAGCCATTTGAACCATTTTTTTCCTTTACAGCAACATTCGAGTGACTGGCTTTCTCCGTGGTTGAGTCCAAGGTATTATGGGACCATAAAATAATCTCGTTTTTCCGCTTGTCGATATTCGTCTGTCATTTATAATCTCAAAGTCGTGCCTAAGGTTAAAGTGGCTTTTTTATTCGTAAATAATTATATCTGAAATCGTTTTTTGCAATTGGTGAAATGTCCAGCCCAATACGAGAAGAGGTACATATCCGGTATTGTATGCCTTTTGACTTTCGCAAGGGTAATACTGCAACAGTTTCTACCAAAAAACTTGCGATGTTTATCCAAGTGCATTAGACATTCGGAAATGCCAAAGGTGGCTTTGTAAGTTCAAATCCGGTAATTTTGACCTTTCTGACTGCTATCGGCCAGGAAGAACAGTAATATTAGACATTCCATGTCAGACAGTTAAGGAACTGTCAGACACTCCTAATCAACTTTGGTCGACCATCCACGAACATTTGCAGCAGGTTTGTAACGACAAACAAAGCTAACCGATCCACCAAATGCAACTTATTACTTAAGCGGCACAATACAGAAGCATTTTTGATCGCTTGTTCACAGAAGATGATACTTGGGTCCCCTATGATGATCCACAACACAAAAGACATTGGCTCTCTCCAAATTTATAGCCACGAAGTATAGCTAAGCTAGGTTTACACTGCAAGAAGGCGCTTCTGTGTGTCTGATGAACTATTCACGGGTACATTCATTTTGGAGTGCTGAAGCCTATTTAGACTATGGACGCAGACCATTACCGTCAACAACAGGATCGAGTAAATCAGTCTACCTGAAAAGCGCACGGCGATCGTTGTAGCATTTTCTAAGTAGCAAAAAATCTTAAAATGTGGGTAATGTCCAGAACGCCATCTTCAGGTAGTTCGTAATTTTTATCGTTCCGGCATTGAAAATTTGCACAGAAGATGGCAAAATGATGATTACATCATCGACTAAAAATAAAATCTTGTGACGATTAATCTGTTTGAATTTAATGTGAAAAGGTTACGGTTCCTCTACTATTTATGTTGGGTTTGTCAAACCATCCTAAAGTAAATGTCATATGACATTTCAGTGGTGCAACTAACCACCAACTTCAAACTCTCTTCGAGACGCAGGCGGAATGTACCTGCTCATCTGTATCTACTATTTGCGACTTATAGTAGTTCAGACAGGGGGAGAAAAAGAGAGAGAGAGAGAGAGTAATTTTTACGCGAGTGACTTTTCCTGAACCTCAACTGATTCTTCGCGAGAAGCTCGTTTTATTATTTGTGTTTAAGTTTGGTCCCTAATGGATCTCGCGATGTATTATTTGAGCTATCTCAGACCGGGCTCTTTTCCGTTCCTGTATTTTTGAGTTTTTCTGGCAGGCCAACTGTACGGTCGCGTATTTTCCGCCAGAGAAATTCTCTGTCCGCCACATCAAATTCTGTCATTCCAGCTTCCGTGAGATCCTGTGTTGCTGTACCGATCCATTTTACCGTTTCTGTTTCAGCTTCACTGCGGTTTTCGTAGAGTTCCACAAGCTGTCTATTTACTCTGGTCGGTTCCATACTTTTAATATGTCCATAGAATTATGGCCAGCTATTTACCATAACCGAATACATGTTGGCACACTTTTCAGTTTCTTTATTTGCCCCTAGTCTGTACATTCCCCCTTCAGCATAATTTAAAGTTTTTGCTCTATCTTGTGGGTTCTTTCAGCGCCTCTCTTTCTGTTTAAAATGCATGTCTCAGCCACATAAAGACACACCGTTTGATGACTGTCATGTCTCAGTTCGGTGTATTTTAAGCCGATCTTTTTGTTACTCATGTCTGATGTTGGTCTGGAAACTGTTCTACATCTGCATCTACACAGATACTCCGCAAGCCACCGTACGGTGCGTGGCGGAGGGTACACTGTGCCATTACTTGTCATTTCCCCTGTTGTTCGACTCACAAATAGAGCGAGGGAAGAACGACTGTCTGTACGCCTCCGTATCAGGGAGGTAATGACAGTGGCACGTAAAGTGCCCTCCGCCACACACCGTTGGGTGGCTTGCGGAGTAGAAAATTGTAGCGAAATGCAGGAAGATCTACAGCGGATAGGCACTTGGTGCAGGGAGTGGCAACTGACCCTTAACATAGACAAATGTAATGTATTGCGAATACATAGAAAGAAGGACCCTTCATTGTATGATTATATGATAGCAGAACAAACACTGGTAGCAGTTACTTCTGTAAAATATCTGGGAGTATGCGTACGGAACGATTTGAAGTGGAATGATCATATAAAACTAATTGTTGGTCAGGCGGGTACCGGGTTCATTGGGAGAGTCCTTAGAAAATGTAGTCCATCAACAAAGGAGGTGGCTTAGAAAACACTCGTTCGACCTATACTTGAGTATTGCTCATCAGTGTGGGATCCGTACCAGATCGGGTTGACGGAGGAGATAGAGAAGATCCAAAGAAGAGCGGCGCGTTTCGTCACAGGGTTATTTGATAACCGTGATAGCGTTACGGAGATGTTTAGCAAACTCAAGTGACAGACTCTGCAAGAGAGGCGCTCTGCATCGCGGTGTAGCTTGCTCGCCAGGTTTCGAGAGGGTGCGTTTCTGGATGAGGTATGGAATATATTGCTTCCCCCTACTTATACCTCGCGAGGAGATCACGAATGTAAAATTAGAGAGATTCGAGTGCGCACGGAGGCTTTCCGACAGTCGTTCTTCCCGTGAACCATACGCGACTGGAACAGAAAAGGGAGGTAATGACAGTGGCACGTAAAGTGCCCTCCGCCACACACCGTTGGGTGGCTTGCGGAGTACAAATGTAGATGCAGATGTAGATGTATGAGCCCTAATGTTCGTGGTCCTTATGTTCGTGGTCCTTATGCTTTGTGTATGTTGGCAGCAGTAGAATCGTTCGGCAGTCACCTTCAAATGCCGGGTCTCTAAATTTTATCAATAGTGCCGCCTCTTCTCAGGAATTTACGTTTGAGTTCCAGAAACATCTCCGTAACACTTAAGTGTTGTTCGAACGTACCGGTAGCAAATCTAGCAGATCGTCTCTTAATTTCTTCGATGACTTCCTTCAATCAGACCTAGTACGGATCCCAAACACTCGAGCAGTACTCAAGAATAGGTCGAACCAGCGTCCTATATGCGGTCTCCTCTACAGGTGAACCACTCCTTCCTAAACTTCTTCCAATAAACCGAAGTCGACCATTTGCCTTCCTTACCACAGTTTTCACATGATCGTTCCACCTCACATCGCTTTGCAACGTTACGCCCAGATATTTAGACGACTTGACTGTGTAAAGCAGGACACTAGTGATATTGCATCCAAACGTTACACGTTTGTTCTTCGCACTCATCCGCATTAAGTTACATTTTTTCACATTTAGGGGTATCCGCCATTCATCACATCAACTGTAAATTTGGTCTAAGTCGTCTTGTATCTTGCTATAGTCATTCAACTTCGACTCCTTACCGTACACCAAGGCATCATCGACAAACAATCGCAAACTGCTGCCCACCCGGTCCGCCAAATCAATTATGTATGCAGAGATCAACAGCGGTCCTACCACACTTCCCTGGGGCACTCCTGACGATATCCTTGTCTCTGATGAACACCAGCCGTTGAGGACAACATACTGTTCCCGGTCAGTGGAAAAATATTATAAAAATGCATGTTCTATGAGCATTTCTGTGAACCGTAAAACACATGAAGATGAAAACGAATATGATATGTGATTTTTCTATAATTTAAAAAATATTTATTAACAATCTTTTGTAAAATATGGTTATTTAGAATTTATATTTGCTATGAAAGTAGGATTTTTGTGTGCAATATGGAAAGGAAACTGCATACAAGATGCCATATTCTAGAGTAACCAGTACATCCACGATTCTCTGTAGAATCAAACTCCCATGCATAAATGTATAAAACAAGTTCAGACGTCTGATTATTTTGAAGGTAAACACCACGCACGGATTAGGCCTTAGCTTGTTCCGACTGGCCGACTGCTGCCTACAGGCAGTACGAGGAACGATCTGTGATCGTGGGACATGTGATCAGCAAGCCACTAATTCCTCTAGCCGTTATTGGCCGTAGATGAATCCCGGCGTTACCGCTGCTTCTTTTGGTGCCACATGAGGGAGTGACCTCGTGCCAGAGTCCCCTACCTCAGAAAAAGATCTCAGGAGATACTTCGAATCGAACGCGTGTCCATCCGCAACGAAAGCAGCAAGGCTACAGAGGCGGTCTTGATTATTTTATAAATGAATTAATGTCTCACATATTTGACATTCAGCATGTAAGTATAGAAAAGGTTTCAAATTACGTTTGTAGTTTGTTGGAAGTTTACTTACTGCTTTCATTATATAACAGTGGATGAGTAGTCTGGAAACCTGCACTCCATTTTAAGCAGAAGCTAGTTTTTCACGCATCTCAATGTTTATATGTCATAGCTCCTGAACTAGATGTCGCACAATGATATAATTTTGGAGGTGTATTCAGTAGTATATATGGATACTGTCTGAAAAATGTGTCGCGAATAGAGATAGTACTAAAGAAGAAATAAATTAAAAGTTACTGAAACAAAAAAAGAAAAAAAAACATAATTCGAAATCGATTAAATTAGTGAAGTAAAGCAAAAGCTAAATACACCCTGACGCAAGAAAAAATTAAAATTCGCATTAACACTGATACAATTCACCTATAAATAGAACTGAATGAGTACTGCTTAATACATTTAATAATTAACTTTTCAGTACTAAATTAAAAACAAGTCTTGTAATCATTAGTGATTCTCCCGGGTCTCGCTTGCACAGCAAAGATTTTCAAAACAGTTTTTAATATTAGAAATAGACACTCTGTGTTTTTCTTCTATGTTTAGCTGAGTACTATATTTTCTCTCCAAAGCAGCCAATGCAGAAAGTTCGGTTTCGCAAAGGTAGGATGTTGATGTGGTAAGACCATACGAAATGCTTTAGTTTTCAGTGCAGATAACTCATCAATCACCGAGTGAGGTAGCGCAGTGGACTCGCATTCGGGAGGACGACGGTTCAGTCCCGCGTCTGGCCATCCTGATTTAGCTTTTCCGTGATTTCCCTAAATCGCTTCACGCAAATGCCGGGATGGTTCCTTTGAAAGGGCGCGGCCGACTTCCTTCCCCATTCTTCCTTAATCCGATAAGACCGATGACCTCGCAGTTTGGTCTCTTCCCCCATATCAACCCAACCCATCAATCCACCCCTGCCCAAAATTCAAAGAGCGATTTCTTACTAAATTGCCTTTTGATTTAGCCACTTGCCATGGAATTGACTCTTCTTCGGCAGTTGACAGATCTTCCAGAGTATTTTCGCGAGCTATTGTAAGTTTAGATCGTCTGATAAGGTAAGTGACGAAGAGGTTCTGCGTGCAAAGCCACAGTCATAACAAAAAGTCAAAGTTACATTTGCACTCTTTACTATACTGTTACGTATCAATATTTCCACGAGCGCATGCGCAAGAAGCACCATCAGGGATGCTCGGTACATAGCTGCTCGCTGTGATTAGTTCCGGCGCAGCTCTCGCGGCCTACCGAACTCGTCCGCGCAGTGGGACCTGCTGTTTCTCTCCAGCCCAAGTAATGTAGATTTATGACTGGGTACTACGGTGCTACTGTTTTATGTAATAGTTTAGTGTCACTGGCTTCTGAAGAAGGCCAAATTATTTTGGCTGAAACATGCGTCAAGATTGGTTTCTCTTTGCAACTGAGGCTGACGTGTTACATGTTTAATATTTTTCAATTTTGATATGTCATCAATTCCACCTCTCTTGCAACGCTGGTCTTTTTGCTGCTTCTCTTTCCTCTTCTCTTTCCTGTATATTCTCCAACTACTCTTGTGAATCTCTTGATACTTGGTGTTAATTGGTCGTCTTCGTCGTGGTCTTCAGTCCTGAGACTGGTTTGATGCAGCTCTCCATGCTACTCCATCCTGTGCAAGCTTCTTCATCTCCCAGTACCTACTGCAGCCTACATCCTTCTGACTCTGCTTAGTGTATTCATCTCTTGGTCTCCCTCTACGATTTAGACTCTCCACGCTGCCCTCCAGTGATAAATTGGTGATCGCTTGATGCCTCAGAACATGTCCTACCAACCGATCCCTTCTTCTAGTCAAGTTGTGGAAAAAAAATTTCTCCCCAATTCTATTCAATACCTCCTCATTAGTTACGTGATTTACCCATCTAATCTTCAGCATTCTTCTGTAGCACCACATTTCGAAAGCTTCTATTCTCTTCTTGTCCAAACTATATATCATCCATGTTTCACTTCCATACATGGCTACACTCCATACAAATACTTTCAGAAACGACTTCTTCACACTCTAATCTATACTCGATGTTAACAAATTTCTCTTCTTCAGAAACGCTTTCCTTGCCATTGCCAGTCTACATTTTATATCCTCTCTACTTCGAACATCATCAGTTATTTTGCTCCCCAAATAGCAAAACTCCTTTACCACTTTAAGTGTCTCATTTTCTAATCTAATTCCCGCAGCATCACCCGACTTAATTCGACTACATTCCATTATCCTCGATTTGTTTTTGTTGATGTTCATCTTATATCCTCCTTTCAAGACACTGTCCATTCCGTTCAACTGCTCTTCCAAGCCCTTTGCTGTCCCTGACAGAATTACAATGTCATCGGCGAACCTCAAAGTTTTTATTTCTTCTCCATGGATTTTAATACCTACTCCGAATTTTTCTTTTGTTTCCTTTACTGCTAGCTCAATATACAGATTGAATAACATCGGGGATAGGCTACAACCCTGTCTCACTCCCTTCCCAACCACTGCTTCCATTTCATGTCCCTTGACTCTTATAACTGCCATCTGCTTTCTGTACAAATTGTAAATAGCCTTTTGCTCCCTGTATTTTACCCCTGCGCCTTCAGAATTAGAAAGAGAGTGTTCCAGTCAACATTGCCAAAAGCTTTCTCTACAAATGCTAGAAATGTAGGTTTTCCTTTCCTTAATCTTTCTTCCATGATAAGTCGTTGGGTCAGTACTGCCTCATGTGTTCCAACCTTTCTACGGAATCCAAACTGATCTTCCCCGATGTCGGCTTCTACCAGATTTTCCATTCGCCTGTAAAGAATTCGCGTTAGTATTTTGCAGCTGTGACTTATTAAACTGATAGTTCGGTAATTTTCACATCTGTCAACACCAGCTTTCTTTGGGATTGGAATTATTATAGTCTTCTGGAAGACTGAGGGTATTTCGCCTGTCTTATACATCTTGCTCACCAGATGGTAGAGTTTCGTCAGGACTGGGTCTCCCAAGTCTGTCAGTAGTTCTAATGGAATGTTGTCTACTACCGGGGCCTTGTTTCGACTTAGGTCTTTCAGTGCTCTATCAAACTCTTCACGCAGTATCATATCTCCCATTTCATCTTCATCTATATCCTCTTCCATTTCCATAATATTGTCCTCAAGAACATCGCCCATGTATAGACCCTCTATATACTTCTTCCACCTTTCTGCTTTCCCTTCTTTGCTTAGAACTGAATTTCCATGTGAGCTCTTGATATTCATACAAGTGGTTCTCTTTTCTCCAAAGGTCTCTTTAATTTTCCTGTAGGCAGAATCTATCCTACCGCTCTTGACATAAGGCTCTACATCCTTACATTTGTCCTCTAGCCATCCCTGCTTAGCCATTTTGCACTTCCTGTCGATCTCATTTTTGAGACGTTTGTATTCCTTTTTGCCTGCTTCACTTACTGCACTTTTTTGTACTTTCTCCTTTCATCAATTAAATTCAGTATCTCTTCTGTTATCCAAGGATTTCTACTAGCCCTCGTCTTTTTACCTACTTTACCCTCTGCTGCCTTCACTATTTAATTCCTCAAAGCTACCAATTCTTCTTCTACTGTATTTCTTTCCCCCATTCCTGTCAATTGTTGCCTTATGCTCTCCCTGAAACTCTGCACAACTTCTGGTTTAGTCAGTTTATCCAGGTCCTATCTCCTTAAATTCCCACCTTTTTGCAGTTTCTTCAGTTTTAATCTACAGTTCATAACCAATAGATTGTGTTCAGAGTCCATATATGCCCCTGGAAATGTCTTACAATTTAATACCTGGTTCCTAAATCTCTGCCCGCATCTCGTGGTCGTGCGGTAGCGTTCTCGCTTCCCACGCCCGGGTTCCCGGGTTCGATTCCCGGCGGGGTCAGAGATTTTCTCTGCCTCGTGATGGCTGGGTGTTGTGTGCTGTCCTTAGGTTAGTTAGGTTTAAGTAGTTCTAAGTTCTAGGGGACTGATGACCATAGATGTTAAGTCCCATAGTGCTCAGAGCCATTTGAACCATTTGAATCTAAATCTCTGTCTTACCGTTATATAATCTATCTGAAACCTTTTAGTATCTCCAGATTTCTTCCATGTATACAACCTTCTTTCATGATTCTTGAACCAAATGTTAGCTATGATTAAGTTATGCTCTGTGCAAAATTCTACCGGGCGGCTTCCTCTTTCATTTCTTAGCCCCAATCCATTTCACCTACTACGTTTCCTTCTCTTCCTTTCCCTACTGTCGAATTCCAGTCACCCATGACTACTAAATTTTCGTCTCCCTTCATTACCTCAATAATTTCTTTTATCTCATCATACATTTCATCAATTTCTTCATCATCTGCAGAGCTAGTTGGCATATAAACTTGCACTACTGTAGTAGGAGTGGGCTTCGTGTCTATCTTGGCCACAATAATGCGTTCACTATATTGTTTGTAGTAGCTTACCCGCACTCCTATTTTTTTTATTCAATATTAAACCTACTCCGTCATTACCCCAATTTGATTTTGTATTTATAACCCTGTATTCACCTGACCAGAAGTCTTGTTCCTCCTGCCACCGAACTTCGCTAATTCCCACTATATCTATCCATTTCCCTTTTTAAATTTTCTAATCTACCTGCCCGATTAAGGGATCTGACATTCCACGCTCCGATCCGTAGAACGCCAGCTTTCTTTCTCCTGATAACGACGTCCTCCTGAACAGTCCCCGCCCGGAGATCCGAATGGGGGACTATTTTACCTCCGGAATATACAGTAAAGCTGCATGCCCTCGGGAAAAATTGCGGCTGTAGTTTCCCCTTGCTTTCAGCCGTTAGCAGTACCAGCACAGCAAGGCCGTTTTGTGGTTAGTGTTACAGGGCCAGATCAGTCAATCATCCAGACTGTTGCTCCTGCAACTACTGAAAAGGCTGCTGTCCCTCTTCAGGAACCACACGTTTGTCTGTCCTCTCAACAGATACCCCTCCGTTGTGGTTGCACCTACTGTACGGCTATCTGTGTCGTTGAGGCACGCAAGCCTCCCCACCAACGGCAAGGTCCATGGTTCAGGGGGGGGGGGGGGTGTTAATTGGTATTGTGCACATTTCCAGAATATCTGTCCCATCTTTGCGATATTTCTTTATTCGTCTCATATTATCTTACATTTCTATTTTTACTTGCACTTTATGTTGGTTGGAAGTTTTAACTCATTTTCTTACTGCAT
Source organism: Schistocerca americana (assembly GCF_021461395.2). NCBI lineage: Eukaryota > Metazoa > Arthropoda > Insecta > Orthoptera > Acrididae > Schistocerca > Schistocerca americana. The sequence goes on along the minus strand of NC_060120.1, from coordinate 977,582,741 downwards.
GATAGAATTGTGTTTCATTCGGTTCCTTTAGTCCTTGTTATCTTCTGAAGTTCTACACTCGGCCATTCGATTGAATATTCCCATTCTGAGAAGACCGAAGGAGCGATCTGTTTTACTTGCTAAAAATATTCAACAGTCAAGATCGCATAAATATTTCTTTAGTTAAAACAATCTGTCTAGGCAGTCTGTGTTGCCATCTGTAAGTCTTAAACAATTTTTTTGTTATGAAACGTGTTCATTTTACGTCGGATCTCATGCCAAGTTCTCATGTGAATAAAAATCAGCCATACCTTTTTCTTTTTCCTAGACATCCCATTACCACTATAGCTTAATTCTTTACACACCTCTACATTTCTTCTTGTCTCTCTCTCTCTCTGTCCCATCTTCAATCTTGCTGCATTTTTATATTCTACTGCAAGTCTGGGTTCGTCGTCAAACGATTCCTTTCTTTCTTTGCTTCTCATCCCAATTTTGTCTTCTGGTGTCTCTCTTTCCACTTTCTCGAACCTGTTCCACCTATCTAGATTTCCTATTGTTCCCTCGCTGCTGTCAAAGCATCTTTAATTTTATATGGTTGTTTTTACAGTTTCAGAATCATTCAGTTCTTCCTATAGTAAATTTCTCGCTCATTACGGCTTTTACAGCGTAATGGCCTGAACCACAATTTGGACACCAATGCCTTAGATATGTCACAGAAAATACCGACTGCTGCTATTTTGTTATTTAGTGCTTGTAAAATTTGGTGAGTGATGCGTGAATAGCATTCTCAGATGAGCAACTCTTCTGTCATCCAAACTGTGATTTAATGAGAATGTTATTGTTGCTTCGGTAAGATACTTTTCTAGAATGCATCATCTTCTGAAAAATTTTGTAAAATTATGTCAATGGCAAAACAGACCAGTAGTTATTGACATCACTTGTTTCATCCCTCTTACAGATGGGTTTAACAATGACATACTTCAATCTCTCTGGAAAACTGCCTTGAATTAGAGACGAATTACATATTTCAGAAAAGACAGTGCTTATTGCATGGAGACAAGTCTAGTATTCTGTTGGGAACACCATAAGATCCAGTTGAACTTTTATTTTTAAGACAACACATACTTTTCTTAATTTCAGAAGGAGAAGTGGATGAGACATTCATATGATTGAATTTTGTTTACGTTGCTGGTTTAACACATTCTTTTGATTTTTCTCTTGAACTGTCTGTCCCTATATTTTCTACTACATTTAAGAAATGATTGTTAAAGATATCTGCTAGCTGTCTCCGATCATTTGTAGTTTTACATTTAAATTTTTAGTGATGTTATCCTGTTCTGTGGATTGTTGTCCTGTCGTTTTACTACATTTCATAAATTCAGAAATAATGTGCAAGTTCCTTGATTTTTATAAAGCTTTGTTTAGTTATTTTGAGTAGTTTTTGTAGCAAGCAACTATTGCAGGATCCTTTCTTGTTCTTGCCAAAAGATACATTTCCTTTTCCCTTTCACAGAATACATTAATCCCTCTACTGAACCATGGTTTTTACATGACTGTTTAATGTGCTTTCTGGTTAGCTTATACGAAAAGCTATTTTCAAATGATGATATGAGCTTATTATTGAATAGATTACATTTTATATCAGCATTTGGTTTATTATGAATTTCATCCCAGATTATCTCTTGTTCTGGAATCATTAATTGTTCACTGAGGAGTATCCATACTGTAAACCAGCATTTTATTTTCCATAACTAACTGTACATCATGATTAGAGAACGCATTTTACTGGATATACATTTATTTTATTGCTTTGAGCTTTATAAAAGAATTCCCGCGTAATATTTACTTGTTATTGGATGGTAAAATACAGGGAAACTCACGGATGCCGGTGAAACATCCCTATAATATATGTGGGTGAAGAAAAATCAAGGAACTGTGTTTTGTTGTAGGCTGAATCTCTCGAAACAAGATTTATTGTTAAAGCAAACCTTAAACACTAAATGTGAGCTTTCATAAAGAAAAATCAGTTGAAGATTACTTGAAATTAGTCTCGTCTTCAAATTCTTGTTGCTATAAAGGATTCTGTTGCAGTACCATAAGCAACTGTTGATTGGTTTATTTAAACTATCGCGACAGAGAATCCATTGTAAATCTTTAACCATCTTTTGAACTTCTACATTATTGTGATGTCGGCATTGAAGGAACATCTGTGTATCCAGAACAGCAAAATAATAGAATATAAATCATACTGCACCGTGGATCGAATCATCAAGATATCTTTGAGGGAAATGTTTGATATCCTGCTCATTATTTGTTTTAAGATGGGCTTGATGCCGTTTTTTCAATCTGCGATATTCTTAATAATCAGTGTAACTCACCTGTACCACAAGGAATATTTGTCACTGTTTAAGACAATTTTCGACAGTTAACAAACTAGCCCCAACAGTGAAAACCTTTTTGAAGAAAATGGAGTTTGTCCTTCTTAGTAATCCTGTGGTTCGGACTCACAATCTCTTTTCTCCAAATTCAAATACGTATACGGAGTGTTTCAGAATTCCTATTACAAGCTTCTAGCGATTGCAGAGGGGACTTAATGAATAAAGCTTTGATAAGGAACCTATGTCCCGAAACGTACCATTTGGATATAAAATAAATTTGACGGTCAGATCACTTTGAAATCTCCCACTTCACGGCATGCATAGAAAATGAGAAGAGGGAGGCATTGTCAACCCCAGTTTCGATTAAGACATCACGCATCATTTATGTCCGACTACGACAACAGCTGCGAAGTACCAGTACGTGGAAAAGGAACCTGGTGACGAATGCTCGAAACATCGTCCAGCCATGTGCTCCTGTAGAGTACACACGTCGTAGTTCATTATTGCCGCTGTGTGCGTGCCGTGAATTGGGAGATTTGAAACTAATCTAATCTACAAACTTATTTTACATGCAAACTGTGCATTTTTGGAATGGATTCCTTATCAAAACTTTATTTATTAATTCCCATTTACAACCCCTACAAGCTTGTAATAAGAATTGTGAAACACCCTGTATACTTTACTTACCTTTTTGGTGTTTTCTTCTCAACCTCGGCCGCAAATGTTCTATAAACATAGAAATTTAGATTTCTGTGTATTATACCGTAAACCATTTGGAGCATTTACAACAAAAAAGAAAACGTAAGTATCGTTAAAGCATAGAACCATAGCCTGTTAGGTTTGTCAAACCACAAGAAATGAAGAACATGACGATCAGCACTTCAGCATTAATCCTGTTTTCGCAGAGTAGTAGACCGACGTTTAGTTTAGGTTTACGGTGGTAATTTGGTTGTGAATTGGTGAAGCCATCGACTGTGAATGCCACATAAAGTTTGTGCTCGCAGATTGACTTGTAGCGCAGCCTAATGTTTACGTTCGAGTTGTGTTTAATCGGTCGATGTCAGCCGAACGCCAATTGCACCGCAGACATTATAGTTGCTAAAATTGTAAACTCTTGTTGCCACAGAATGCTGAAGAACGACCATAACAGCCCAGCGTGGTTAAATAGTGAAAATTTTCGCAGCCGGTGACTTTATATTTCTGTAATTCTATCGATAGGAAAAAGTACTTTTAGGTGGCTGCAGTCTGCTATTTAGAACCGCTGTGAATGAAGCGTACTTTTATTTAAAATGACCGGATGTCGTAAATATTTTATTTCCTTTAAATAATTTTTCAATAGGTAGAGCGCTTTTGCAGTGTCAGAAAATTACAAGATTGTTCAAATAACTTACGGGTTTGCTGCCCGGTGACGTCGTCGACCACCGCCGATATTTCGACCGGAGCACACCCTGCCATTCTCATGGCACAACTGCAAGGAGGAAGCCATGTGCAAGGGAATTTAATACCTCGGTTCACAGAGGAGAAACAAGGAAGATACCACACACAGAACAAGTAACCGCAGGGTCAACACACAACCAAAGATAACCAAAATCAGAAATATCGACAGTGACTATTAATCAACAGGTGAGGTAGCACTAATTCTGTCCTCCTGTTTTTTGATGAGAGACAAAGCCGGATTCCAAGCAGCATTTAAACAAAATCCACCATATCTGTTCATAAGGTTGCTGGATAGTTTGATTTCAACCGCTTCCTTAATAACACTATTCCAATAGCTGGACGTGCAAGCCAGAATCTCCGTGTTGTTGTATTCCATAGGATGACCGGTATCAAGGCAATGTTCTGCAATAGCGGATTTGCTCGGCTGTTGTAAGCGTGTGTGACGCTTATGTTCAATACACCGGTCTTCCAATATATGACATGCCACAACTGCAACGAATACGATAGACACCAGCCTTACGCAAACCAAGAGCATCTTTTACGGACGCCAACAGGGCCTTCATCTTATAAGGTGGTCGGAAACCACATTTCACTTCATATTTCCGTAAAATACGGCGAATCCTGTGGGTATGCTTCCTGCTTAAGGCAAAAAGGCCGTAGACTTAGGTGCCACTTCGTTGCTATCGTCACTCACCCGTTGCACAGGAGGCTGATAGCGCAACACACGTTCGATCTGCTCTCACTATAACCATTCTGACGAAAGGTGACTTCGAGATGTGATACTTCAGCTGCCAAACTTTCAGGGTCTGATATAACGTGGGCTCTGTGAACCAAGGTACGAAGTACTCCTTCACGCTGAGCTGGATGGTGACAACTATCAGCTCGCAGATGTCAGTGTGAGTAGGCTTCCTACAAACAGAATGTCCCAACGTACCATCGGTCTTCCTTCTGACCAACACATCAAGGAAGGGAAAGCATCCATTCTTTTCCACCGCCATAGTGAACTAAATATTCGGGTGGATTGAATTCAGGTGTTCCAAAAACCGGTTTAAATTCTCACTACCATGAGGCCAAACAACAAAAGTATCATCTACATATCTGAAAAAACACGCAGGTTTCAAGGTCGCTGACTCCAATGCACGTTCCTCAAAGTCCTCCATAAACAAATTGGCCACAATAGGTGACAACGGGCTTCCCATTGCAACTCCATCAGTCTGTTCGTAGTATTGGCCATTGAATAAAAAGTAAGCGGAAGTCAGCACATGTCGAAACAAATTTGTTAACTCGACACCAAACTTAACCTCAATTAGCTGCAACGAATCAGAGAGAGGAACGCGAGTGAAAAGAGAAAGCACATCAAAACTGACTAAAATATCAGTCATTCAAACGCAATCCCATCATTCGACGTAAGAAATCTGCAGAGTTCTTAATGTGGTGTTCACACCTACCTGCTAGTGGACCCAACAAACTAGCAAGACGTTTAGCTACACGATATGTCGGAGCACCAATATTAGAAACAATAGGCCTCAACGGGACAGCCTCTATATGGACCTTAGGGAGGCCATAAATCTAGATGGTACAGCGCAGGAAGAATTAAGACCCGTCACCCGGCACTAGTGAGCAAACCCGTAAGTTATTTGAACACTCAATTCGCCGGGAAAAGTTAAGGTCTCACAATTACGAGATTTTTTGCTGCGCTGATATTTTATTAAAGATTTATATACGAGCGGGAATATAGGTCATTATTGCAAATACCAGAAGCGTAACTCATTTCACTTTTTTTAGAGTAGGAGAATTAATTGAGAACAATGACAAAGTAGCCGACGAGTATGGTATTTTATTTTTGTTTTGGGATTACGATGCAGCAAGAACTAAGGCGCAAATATTTAGTAATTTTCAATCAGCTAGGTCTAACTCACAGTTTAATATCTTGGTGCATCATGTTTGCAAATAATCAGTAAAACTATTGCGCGAATGGTGTCAAGTTTGTCTGAGTTACAGAAGAGCGTCGTTACAAATACTGAACTGAAAAACGTAATCTGGCAGTGTAATTTAACTACCCCTGAAAGCCTACTTACCATGTGCCAAGAACTGGGATTAGAGGAGGAATCTGGGAGTATAGAGTTTAAAAAAAAGTGTCTAATATTTTGAGAGATGCTAGTAATCATCAAAAGAAGAACAAAAGTTCAGTACACATGGACTGCAAAATGCACGCCTTGAGAGCTATGGACACTTCATCTTCGCCAGCGTGAAACACACCTCTTCTATTGAACAAGTGTTCATAACACTTAAGGTGTAGGTCTTAGAGCTGATGTTTATTGGGCTTCTTTTTTGTTTTGATGGTTATTACCACCTCTTATAGGACTTGTTGACCAAGAAAAAGCGTTCGACAAAGTAAAATGGTGCAAAATGTTCGAAATTATGGGTGAAATAGGATTACATTATAGAGAGAGACGGGTAACATACGGGGTGGTCCATTGATATTGACCGGGCCAAATATCTCACGAAATAAGCGTCAAACGAAAAAATTACAAAGAACGAAACTTGTCTAGATTGAAAGGGGAAACCAGATTGCGCTATGGTTGGCCCGCTAGATGGTGCTGCCATAGGTCATAGATCACGAACAATGGACCACCATGTACAATATGTACAAGTACCAAGAGGGAACAATAAGAGTGGAAGATGACGAACGAAGGGTGTAAAACAGGGATGTAGTCTTTCGTCCCTGCATCTTGGTGCATCATGTTGGCAAATAATCAGTAAAACTGTTGCGCAGGTTTGCCTGAATTACGGGAGATCGTTGTCACAAATACTGAACTGAAAAAACATAATCTGTCAGTTGTCTGACAGTGACCTACTGCATCGAAGAAGCAGTGACTCAAACAAAAAAAGATTCAAAAGTGGCATTAAAATTGAAGATGCAAGGACATCAATGACAAGATTCACCGATGACATTGCTATCTTCAGTAAAAATGAAGAATTACGGGACCTGTTGAATACGATGAACAGTTTAATGAGTACTGAATGTGAGTTGTGAGTAAATCGAAGTAAGTCGAAAGTAATGAGAAGTAGTAGCAGTGAGAACAGCGAGAGACGTAACATCAGAATTGGTGGTCACGAAGTAAGCGAAGTTAAGGAGTTCTGCTAACGTGGAAGGAATATAAACCATGAAGGACGAAACAAGGAGGATATAAAAAGCAGTTAAGTACAGGCAAAGAAGGCATTTCTGACCGAGGGAAGATGAACAGTGCGATAGGGGAATGCAAAAGAATCGAAGCGTTTGGTGTGTTGTGCTACAAAAGAATGTTGCAAATCAGGTAACCTGACGAGGTAAGTTATGAGGGGGTTCTCCGCAGAATCAGCGAAGACAGGAACAATGGAAATCACCAGAAGGAAAAGGGATAAGATGACAGGAAGTCTGTTAAGACATTAGGGAATAACCTTCATGGTATTAGAGGGAGCTGCAGAGGGTAAAAACTCCTGAGGAAGACAGGGATTCGAATACATCCGGCAAATAGTTGGGGACGTAGGATGCAAGAGATGAGAAGGTTAGCGTAGAAGAGGAATTCGTGGCGGGACGCATGAATAAAGAAACTGTAAATATTCCAAACTTTTTTTGACATCCTGTATACCATACCATATTGCGAATCTCCATTAGCGACATTATACAGTTATTATTCCAGCACAGTACGCAAATGTAACGGGAAGAAACCTTAAGACCTGCAGTTCACAATGTTTTTGCACTCTGCGGATGTAGATTCACGACATCCGCGCATCGTAAGGGCTTAAAGAAGCTACAGCTCAAGCTCCCATAGCTTTAAAAGAAATCTGCACCCGGAGATTGCAAAGGGATCCGCTTCGTATAAAGCGCAGGTGTTCCATATGCAGAGATAACTGATAAGTCCGGCAAAAGAAATAGACAGGGAAAATGTGTGCTGTCCATACGAATCGTGTCCTGCATCAATAACCGAGCAGCATCCTCATGACTAATTCAGTTGATCTGTTCCAGGCGCCAGTTCGTCGATTTGCTAATGTGCCGACATGTAGTTTTTCTCTTTTCTTTCTTTTTTTAGTTCGTTCGCGCACTTCCACGAGCCAACTGCTGTGTCCCGTGCTTTTCTTCCTCACTGCTTCAGTATTCAGCAGTGCCTTATTCTTCTCCCTTGTTTGTTATTTGCTTTCCAAATATCGGTATGGTTTATATCTGCGCGACTGTCCGGAGCGGTAACGTGCTACCGATCAACGTATTCTTTATTATAAATATGTAGGCATTCGGGTGTATTGCCGCGCCACCTCATAAAATATGGAAGAGTGCTGTGGGCTTGAACACTTTTCAGCCTTCCGCCTCTAGCCAGCCGTGTAAAAGGAGATTAATTACGTTTTCTTTTTTCGTTCTTAATCAAGAAACTTTTTACGGGCCGCAGGCATTTTCTGAAGTCAAGATACGACATGGTCATGTACCTAGAAAAAAATATTCTATTGATACTTAAAATTGTTACAATCGAGAAAATCTTGTCAATACTTTATGTAGTCGACTGCCTGTTACATTCTTAATTTACTACACACAAATAATCCGTAAGGAAAACAGATTAAGAAGAAATATTACCAGAAAACAGTTACAAATTAAATACATTTTGAAACTGAAGCAACTGTAAAACTAACACAAATTTCCATCATTAAGACAGGTACTTTGCATGAAGAAAATGACGAGAGTGGAGCTATGTTATGTTCGTTTGTAGCTGGAAATAATTATCAAGAGTACCTGTTTTCCACTCGGAAGAATACATCTTGGGAATCAAGCGTAAGTGGTGGTGTTAACCAAATGGACCATCCTCGTCAATCATAGATGCCTTTCGCGGGCTCAGTTGGTAGAGCACTTGCCCGCGAAAGGCAAAGGTCCCGAGTTCGAGTCTCGGTCGGGCACACAGTTTTAAACTGCTAGGAAGTTTCATATCAGCGCACACTCCGCTGCAGAGTGAAAATCTCATTCTGGAAACATCCCCCAGGCTGTGGCTAAGCCATGTCTCCGCAATATCCTTTCTTTCAGGAGTGCTAGTTCTGCAAGGTTCGCAGGAGAGCTTCTGTAAAGTTTGGAAGGTAGGAGACGAGGTACTGGCAGAAGTAAGGCTGTGAGTACTGGGCGTGAGTCGTGCTTCGGTAGCTTAGTGGTAGAGCACTTGCCCGCGAAAGGCAAAGGTCCCGAGTTCGAGTCTGGGTCGGGCACACAGTTTTAATCTGCCAGGAAGTTTCATATCAGCGCACACTCCGCTGTAGAGTGAAAATCTCATTCTAGTAAGTTGACATATTTTGAATATTTTCATTCAGTAATGTCATACAGAATAAAGTTCTGGGCTAACTCATCTTTAAGGAAAGAAGTGTTCATCGCTCAAAACTGTGCTGTAAAAATACATAGTGTTCACTGACGATCAGCTTGTAAATATATTTAAGGAGTTAGTTATTTTGAGTACTGCTTCACAATATATTTATTCACTCATGAAGTTTGTTGTAAATAATACACTGCAGTTCGAAAGGAACAATGACATACATAATTACAATAACGGAATGACAAATGACATTCATTAATTCACATTAAGATTGTCTTTAGCACAAACAGAAGTGTATAATACTGCCCCCTAAATTTTTGATCTCTTAACTTACGAAATAAAATTTCTGCAGGCAGCAAAGTAAATTTGAGCCCAGACTGAAAAAAATTCGCTATGGCAACTCGTTTCATTTCGTACAAGGCTTCCTATTTTTGTGATGCGTAAAAAATGGTAGGCCGGAACTACTAACTCTCAACTGTATCAAAAAGAAATGTAAATGGTCAGCATGTAGTCATATTCACAAATTAATTTGTGAAGTGAATTACTATTAATCGCACAAATGATTCATGGAGCATGAAAGCAATTAAGTCACTATATTTTGAACTTTCGCTAATCATATCCAGATAGTTTTAAATATAATATTTACCTTAATAGTACACGATTTTGTTCCGCTCACTGCCTCTCTTCCGCAATACAGCTGACATGGTTTGCCATTTGAAACTAATAAATATTTCCTGTAAGTTTGTGCTTTGTATAAAACGAAACAAAATTGGGCTTAAAATAAAGACACTGGTTTGTTAATCTTATTGATCTTAGAGTACTATTTTTTTCTCTGTTATTAGCTTTGCTATGTTAATTATGTTCATGGTTTGTTTTCTAGTTACTTTCATTATTTTTGAAGAAATGGGCCCTATTGTGTTTGAGAGGACAAGTTAATGATGATGTATTTTGTAAAATTCGTGTGATGTTGTTTATAATTAGTTTTAACTTTTTCTGATTTACACGTGTCAAACCTCTTTGAACTGTAGTAGCAATACACACTGAATCACTTTTTATGATGTATGCTGATCAGTCAGAACATTCTGACCACCGACCTACCATCGATATCAACCTGTCTGGGCGACAGCAGCGTCACCTGGCGAGGAATGACTGATGGTCTGACACACGCACAGTGCAGTTAGTATCAGGGACCGTACTGTGCGTGTGTAGAATGGGGACAATGCGCGATCCATCTGAGTTTGACCGAGGGCAGACTGTGATGGCCTGGAGGCTCGGTGAAACTACGGTGAAACCACATCCAGACGTCGTCAGGTTGGGCAGACTGGTAAAACAGGATAGGCGTAGAACTGTGGTGGAACTAACATCAGACTTTAATGCTGGGCAGAGTACAAGTGTATCTGAACACACAGTGCATCTAATACTCCTAACGACAAGCCCCCACAGCCAGGGCCCTCACGGCCGATGACTCATGCATGTGCCAATGTTAACACCATGACATCGGTAACTACGATGAAACAGACACGTGACCATCAACAACGAATGGTGGCGCAGTGGCAGACAGTTGCATGGTCTCAAGACTCCGGATACCATCTTTATCACGCCGAAATGAGGGCGTGAAACCATTATCTTCCAGTAGAACAGCTCTTTGACACCTGTACTGCGGGGCGGAGACAAGATGGCGACAGCTCCATTATGCTCTGGGGAACACTCGCGTGGACATTCATGGGTCCAGTGGAGCTCGTGGAAGGCATCTTCACGGCCAAAAACGTATCATGCACTGGTAGCAGACCCATACACCCCTTCATGACCACTGTGTTTACCAGTGGCAGTCGCGTTTCTCTTCAAGGTAATTCGTTATGTCACAAGGCCAGGAGTGTGATGGAGTGGTTGGAGTGGTTCGAGGCACACAGTGGCGAGTTCCAATTGGTGTGCCACATCTGGGATGTGATTGAACGTGGCATCAGAGTTCATTACCCTCACCCCAGAATTTACAGAAATTAGTTGACTTGTGTGTGCAGGTGTCGTTCTAACTCTTCCCAGCAGCCTACCAAGGCCCCATTGCTTTCATGCCACGACGCGTCGCCGCTGTTATCCGTGCCAAAGGTGGAGATATTGGCTATTAGATAGATGGTCATAACGTTCTGGCTGATCGCTATTGGATAAATAAATAAATGTCGTTGTGACTAGGGCCTCCCGTCGGGTTGGCCGTTCGCCGGGTGCAAGTCTTTCGATTTGACGCCACTTCGGCGACTTGCGCGTCGATGGGGATGAAATGATGATGGTTAGGACGACACAACATCCAGTCCCTGAGCAGAGAAAATCTCTGACCCAGCCGGGAATCGAGCCCTGGCCTTATGATGGTCATAACGTTCTAGCTGATCAGTATATTCATTAGATACAGATGACAAAATGTATTAAAATGCCTGCTGTACTGCAGAAAACAGACACTGACATGTGGTTTTACAGTACATACTTTCAATACGGTGATCACAACTCTAAATCGTATGTGTTAACCTTGTAATGTCTACTTTCAGTTGAACAACAAAATAAAGGAATTATTTATTTCAAGTTTCTGCTACCAGTCACTTTTTATTTTATGCTTAATCTAACATAATGCAATGCGTTTCGAACATGTTTTGTTCATCTTCACGCCTTTATACATACATACGTACATAGAGAAATGTTACTTAAATATAAACAGTCTTAAACTAGATTAATCTAGAACACTTTGTCCATTGTTTTTTACTGTAGCAACTGGTGTGGCATTTGGGTTGAAGGAGGGGGGGGGGCAGTGTATGGCTAGAAATCGAAATCAGTGATATCTTCTGCTGGTTTTCTTCCTTGTGGTTGACTATATATATCACAGCCTGTATAGGATGCAGATAGATTTGCATCAGTTATGTGTTACGAGAATAGTGTGAAAGCTACGGTCGCAGGTTCGAATCCTGCCTCGGGCATGGATGTTTGTGATGTCCTTAGGTTAGTTAGGTTTAACTAGTTCTAAGTTCTAGGGGACTAATGACCTCAGCAGTTGAGTCCCATAGTGCTCAGAGCCAATAGTGTGAAAGGCTTTTATATGACAGTTGATCAGTTACAACTTTATAATCTTGCTGCTTCACTCGCATCACTGGTGTAATGGCGGAGCTGTTGATTGACATTACACTATTGCACATTATAATTATGTCACTGACTGCCAACGTAATTCACTGCACAAATTGCTTCGATGTTATACACACAACACAAGATGGCGGACTGTAGCAGTGAGTCTGTATCGATTATCGACGTTTTGTATCGATTTTCTTGATACTGACAGATATAAAAGCCTTTCACACTGTTCTCGTAACACTTAACTGATGCAAATCTATCTGCATCCTATACCGGCTGTGATATACATAGTCAACCACAAAGAAGAAAATCAGCAGAAGACATCACTGATTTCGATTTCTAGCCATACACTGCTCCCCTCCTTCAACCCAAATGCCACACCAGCAGCTACAGTAAAAAACAATGGACAAAGACTTCTAGATTAATCTACTTTAAGACTGTTAATTTTAAGTAACATTTGTCTACATGTATGTATGTATAAACGCCTGAAGATGAACAGAACATGTCCGAAGCGCGTTGCATTATGTTAGATTAAGCATAAAATAAAAAGTGACTGGTAACAGAAACTTGAAATAAATAATTATCCCACACAGTCACGGTTCACAATCATTATGGCTGAAAATAAAAATAAAGGAAACCAACAACCGTTGGTGCACCATTGCACAAGTATATAAGGGAAAAAAGCTAATTCTGTTCTGCTCAAGACATAACTTTCCAAAACGTACTTTCGTATGTCCTTGTATAAAATATCCAACCTGAAACTCGCCTATATCAAGTTGCGATTAAGACAGTTTATTTCCCCCACTCTGTTGACTCTCCTTGTCAAATATTTACGCACTTTACTTTTAGAATCGTCCTTTTCTTCACCTGCATAACGTCCGTCGTGCCGGTCGTGTTTGCAGCGATAGACTTTCAAATGACGGAGTACATTGCTGAGTCTCCCACATAAATCTACAGACGCGCAGGTGCAAATAAGCGGGCTATCATCTCCGGCACGTCTGCAGGGCTGCGTTGCGAAGCGTTTGGGGCCTGAGCGTGACTTCCTGGAGAGAGTGGCATTGTAATTTCAGGAGCCTCGGGGTGCCGAGACCCCGAGAAGGCCGTGCAGCGGGCCACAGCATGGTTCTCATTCACGTCGCGGCCTTGCGGTGTAGCGGTAACGTTACGGCGCCATCTGTGCCGTTCATAATTAATGCGCCGGCGCAAATCGCTGGCTTGAGGACACAGCGTACTGGCGGAATGGCGGGCGTTCCACTGCAATTGTCCAGAAGCACCTGGCCATGCTGTCCCTCAAGCGTGGTTGCTGCAGGCATCCTGCCTATCTTGCACACGCAAACAGCAGTTTCCCCCATCACATCTTCTTCCTGTGGGGAAAACGATGGAATGACCCTCGAATCTTTTATATTGTTTAGTTTCGTCCATATTCCGCAACTGATGACACGAAGCATGAGTAACAACACCACCTTCAGTCACAAAAAAACTTTCGTGTTTTTATTAAATTAAGCGTGCAGTTACGCCATGAGACGTTGGTTTATACGAGGGTGAGTCAAATGAAAAACTAAAATATTTTTTTAAGTATTACACTATTGGCCATTAAAATTGCTACACCAAGAAGAAATGCAGATGATAAACGGGTATTCATTGGACAAATTTATTATACTAGAACTGACATGTGATTACTTTTTCACGCAATTTGGGTGCCTACATCCCGAGACATCAGTACCCAAAACAACCATCTCTGGCCATAACAACGGCCTTGATACGCTTGGGCATTGGGTCAAACAGAGCTTGGATGGCGTGTACAGGTACAGCTGCCAATGCAGCTTCAACACGATATCACAGTTCATCAAGAGTAGTGACTGGCGTATTGGGGCGAGCCAGTTGCTCGGCCACCATTGACCAAAGTTTTCAATTGGTGAGAGATCTGGAGAATGTGCTGGCCAGAGTAGCAGTCGAACATTTTCTAATCATTTGCATATCACAGCATCTTCTTCCTGTTGGTTAAATTTCGCGTCTGTAGCACGTCATCTTCGTGGTGTAGCAATTTTAATGGTCAGTAGTCTTTTTATTGTGCAGAAGTGGAAAATAGCTGTATCACTGTTCAACATAGTCTCCCCCACGCTCAATGCAATCCCTCCAGCGCTTACAAAGTGCATAAATTCCATTAGAAAAAAATTGTTTTGGTAGTCGCGCAACCACTCATGCACCGGGTGGCGTACCTCTTCACCAGAACGGAACTTCTTTTCTCCCATTGCGTCTTTGAGTGGTCCAGACACATGGAAATCACTTGGGGCAAGATCTGGTGAGTATGGTGGATGAGGAAGACACTCAAAATACAGGTCTGTGATTGTTGCAACTGCTGTACGGGCAGTGTGGGTCCTTTCATTGTCATGTATCAAAAGGACACCTTACGACAGCAATCCATGTCGCTTTCATATGACTGCAGGCCGCAGATGAGTTTTTAGGAGATGTGTATGATGCACTGGTGACAGTGGTTGTTCTAAGTATGTAATGCTCCAAAATGACGCCTTTCTCGTCCCAAGAGAGAGTCAGCATAACCTTCCCTGCCGACAGTTCTGTTCGAAACTTCTTTGGTTTTGGTGATGAGGAATGGCGCCATTCCTTGCTCGCTCTCTTCGTTTCCGGTAACGATTCTTGCAAGGAAGCCATTACCTTCTCGTTCAAAGCGCCGAAGAAGTTCTTCACAAGCATCAACACGTCGTTCTCTCATTTCAGGAGTCAGCTGCCGTGGCACCCATCTTTCAGACACATCTTTCTGAAACTGGAGCACATCATGCACAATGTGGTGTGCCGACGCATGACTAATCTGTAAACATGCTGCAATGTGATTCGGTGTCCCTCGACGGTTTTCCTTCACTATGGCTTCAACTACTGTAATGTTCTGTGGAGTCACAACTCGTTGTGCCTGACCTGGACGAGGAACATCTTCCACTGGAGTCACACCATTTGCGAACTTCCTACTCCATTCGTAGACTTGCTGCTGTGACAAACATGCATCACCGTACTGAACCTTCATTTGTTGGTGAATTTGAATAGGTTTCACACCTTCACTACGTTGTTTGTAGCACGCTTACCAACATACAGGATAACGGCGCGAAATTTCTATTTTTTATTACAAATTTAACGTTTTCATTTGACTCACCCTCGTACCTTGTAGATATACAAGACGTAATTGAGACTCAGTGAGACTAAAAGTCACAATGAAAATTACTAACAAACGTAGCATTTTGTGGAATAACATGATGTGAGATGAGCGGAAGTTATTCTGTATTGCCGGCCGGGGTGGCCGAGCGGTTCTAGGCGCTTCAGTCTGGAACCGCGCGACCGCTACGGTCGCAGGTTCGAATCCTGCCTCGGGCATGGACGTGTGTGATGTCCTTAGGTTAGTTAGGTTTAAGTAATTCTAAGTCTAGGGGACTGATGACCTCAGATGTTAAGTCCCATAGTGCTCAGAGCCATTTTTTATTCTGTATTCGATTCTTCGTGGTGAGAAATGGCTAGAGGACGGTCGGATGGAAGATGGGCTGACCACATATTGGGACAAGTAAGACGCAGGACAAACTTGTATGTGAAAAGCTGAAGGTCGTCTGGAAGACGTCTATGTCCAGCTAATATGATAAATGCTAAATAGCTAATGATGATAAGTAGCTGATGAAGACGATGATGATTATGTTGGTGGTGGTGACGACGACCTTCTTTATTTCCACGATTGGCCAATTTCGGCGTAAATGCTTTATCAAGTGGCCATTGCAGCATGAATGAAAAAAATCGGAAACATAAAAAATAGAATGGACAATAGCAGTCTGCCTATTTTCGAATATTCCCATCGTAATGGTTCTTTATTAACGTGACCATTACGGCACTCCAACCCCAGTTCTCGATACCAGTAATATCGTACTACTTTTCTACGAAGTAAGACATATTTTTGTGACAATATTCACATTTGGTTTTATTAATGTATAGGTACTCCGATGTATCGATATATTACAGTGATATGGTTCTTGTGTGTATTCATTTCTGTGAGACTGTCATAATATTTGACTTACTGGTAACCGTTTTGCAGCGAATGCGCACAGGTCAGTCTTTGTTTCACTTTGCAGAAGTTAAGTTGTTATTTCTCTTTGTAAAAGAACAGTTAAGTCTTGTGTTTCGTTAAAGTGGAAATTAAATATATGAAGATTGATACAAAACTGTTTACTTGATGATGTGACAATTAGGAAGAAGTATATGTGAATTTACAAGACGTTTAATAGAAAATGTGGATCGTGAACACCAAGTCAAAAATTATTTCTGCCATACCATAATTCTGATCTGGGATTGTTTGATCATTAAGAGATTCCTGAAAAACGCAGTTCTTAGGTCTTCAAATGTTGCTAAAATACAGATCTAGACCTTCTAGCAGTCAAAGTGGGATCACCCTAGAATCAACAAGATGAGCCATAACAACTTCGACGCAATCTACGCGGGAATCCATTCAAGATAAGTGCCAAACTTAATGAATTTTTTACAGTGACCACATTACTTCCATTCTGACGATACCATCCACAGTCAATAACTTCGTTGTTGCCCGATAAAGCGAACATATGCTGCGTGAGCAACATAATTAATCTGATTTCTAACCTACTTTGCAAGTGGTGGTATTGTTATATCATGTAAATACGAAGAAAAATTCATGTACAGTGTCACAGCACACTCATTCGCTCATAATGTCACACACACTGAGTGCCAATAGTTAAGGGGTCGGATTCAAAACATCAGCTGGAAATGGCAGAAAATGCGTTTCAGAAACGAGCACAGACTAAGAGCTCAAGAACAACGTTCATGAGTTAGTGTGTATGCAAAATGGTAACAAGTTAAAATATACTTGAGGCTGCTGTTTGGTGTGTCCAACTGAATCACGTGGACGTAAAGACGACTGAGCGAAACAGCCCAACGTATAGAACGAGTACGTCGAAATACAAGTCCACGAATGCAGGGAATACGAGTACAGTGTTCCGAGCGATGTTTGTTTAACTGAAGTTCAGAGAAAAAAGTTCAAGGGAAAGAGATTCTTTATTCGGTAGGAAGGTATATCATACACGGTCCAGTCACATGAATGAGCCCACAGCCTTGCTCAACTCCAGTGCGCAATAGTCACAGACGTTAGGTGGCAGCACTAGCAATGGACGGTATATAATGAGTATCGGGGGCGGAGGCACGGAAAACAGTGCGGTCGTTGTCGCAATGCGGAAAAGGTGCGATTTATCCGACGCCCAAAAGGGCATGATAATTTACTTTTGGGTCAAGTAATGAAAGCATTTCCGAAACGACTATGTCTGTAAACGATTCGCGAGCCGACGGAGATGTGGATGGGCCAACAGACGTGCCAACTGTGGAGCAACTGAGCGACCTGACGAACCAAGGCTGTCTGCTCAACGACTGTTCAGCGAACGTTGCTGCGTATGAGCGTCCACAGCAGCTGTGGATACAACTGGCGGTGTACTGAAAGCCAAAAGAAACTGCCACTTTATTGGCACTGAGTAGCCCAAAACGCAGAAACACTAGTTTAACACTCATTCAGTGCTGTACCAAGGCAATTGATAATCATACTTTAAATCAATATTTGATAGACACACTTTGGAAAGATTCTCAATAGCAGCTAAAGGCATTATGTAATACCAGACTTCTTTGACCACCAACATTTAAATGTAGCTCTTCAAAACAGATACAAACGTAAAACCTTCCCCTATCAGTTAAATGCACTGATATTTACTCGTAATGTCCATTACCACACTATGGTGCTCAAAATTTCAATCTTTTGAAATTACATTTTTTTTTTACTTTTTTATATTAAGAAATTTCAGCTTACAATCATAATTTGAGGAAAATTAAAAACAAACACTAGTTGCTGCTTGACATTTGTTACACAGTGAACCATTTTACAACTTCACACATGGCTTCTTAATTTATTCTTTTGTATGTCCCATAACTTTTACCATATTCTACCTGAGACGAACAAATAATTACTAACAGTTACCCACCCCTCTGACCGGTCTGTTCCCAAAATTACTCATGCCACCTCTGACCTCAGTATCAACAAAGTACTTCTAGCAATACGCCCGAAGATACAAGCCAGCTCGTCATGGTGTCATCCGATCGAAGGTTGTGTAAGCAAACGCATTAGTTCCCTGAAACACATTTCCAAGACTTTTACGAAGCAAAATCGCCAAAGAGCCGTATGGATTCGAGAAATTTTATTTAGACAACCAGTTTCGGCATCTCATTAATGCCATCTTCAGGTCCCTATGCACTCCATGTACAAACAGTCAGATATGTGGATACTTCCATAAATGGAGCCATCAATATCTGGATTCCGTTTTTGGGGTTTTTACTTTCAACGTGATACTGCGTGAAGAGTTTGACAAAGCACTGGAAGACCTAAGTCGAAACAAGGTCCCGGGAGTAGACAACATTCCAGTAGAACCACTGACAGCCTTGGGAGAGCCAGACCTAACAAAACTCTACCATCTAGTGAGCAAGATGTTTGAGACAGGCGAAATACCCTCAGACTTCAAGAAGAATATAATAATTCCAATTCCAAAGAAAGCAGATGTTGACAGATGTAAAATTACCGAACTATCCGTTTAATAAGCCACGGCTCCAAAATACTAACACGAATTATTTACAGACGAATGGAAAAACTGGTAGAAGCCGACCTCGGGGAAGATCAGTTTGGATTTCGTAGAAATGTTGGAACACGGAAGGCAATACTTACCCTACGACTTATCTTAGAAAATAGATTAAGGAAAGGCAAACCTACATTCCTATCATTTGTACACTTAGAGAAAGCTTTTGACAATGTTGACTGGAATACTCTCTTTCAAATTCTGAAGGTGGCAGGGGTAAAATACAGGGAGCGAAAGGCTATTTACAATTTGTACAGAAACCAGTTGGCAGTTATAAGAGTTGAAGGACATGAAAGGGAAGCAGTGGTTGGGAAGGGAGTGAGACAGGGTTGTAGCCTACCCCGATGTTATTCAATCTGTATATTGAGCAAGCAGTAAAGGACACAAAAGAAAAGTTCGGAGTAGGTATTAAAATCCACGGAGAAGAAATAAAAACTTTGAGGTTCGCCGATGACATTGTAATTCTGTCAGAGACAGCAAAGGACCTGGAAGAGCAGCTGAACGGAATGGACAGTGTCTTGAAAGGAGGATATAAGATGAACATCAACAAAAGCAGAACGAGGATAATGGAATGTAGTCGAATTAAGTCGGGTGATGCTGCGGGAATTAGATTAGGAAATGAGACGCTTCAAGTAGTAAATGAGTTTTGCTATTTGGGGAGCAAAATAACTGATGATGGTCGAAGTAGAGAGGATAAAAATGTAGACTGTCAATGGCAAGGAAAGCTTTTCTGAAGAAGAGAAATTTGTTAACTTCGAGTATAGATTTAAGTGTCAGGAAGTCGTTTCTGAAAGTATTTGTATGGAAGTGAAACGTGGACGATAAATAGTGTAGACAAGAAGAGAACAGAAGCTTTCGAAATGTGGTGCTACAGAAGAATGCTGAAGATTAGCTGGGTAGATCACATAACTAATGAGGAGGTATTGAATAGAATTGGAGAGAAGAGAAATTTGTGGCACAACTTACCTAGAAGAAGGTAGGACATATTCTGAGGCATCAAGGGATCATCAATTTAGTATTGGAGGGCAGCGTGGAGGGTAAAAATTGTAGAGGGAGTCCAAGAGATGAATACACTAAACAGATTCAGAAGGATGTAGGTTGCAGGAGGTACTGGGAGATGAAGAAGCTTGCACAGAATAGAGTAGCATCGAGAGCTGCATCAAACCAGTTTCTGGACTGAAGACCACACACACACACTTTGGACACCCGATAACAACTCACCAAGAGTCTTTCGGTTAGCGGCTTCCTCAATATCCTGTCACGCCTCTAATAGAAACTCGTACGTAACAAAGTTCTACCGCGATTTTCTTCACGAGCGCTTCCGTTGGCGGGACTTAAAACACGGAAACATCTGTTCGAATGATAACAATTCCTCAAAAGTTCCTAGGTCGACATACCGTATATCTGTCCAGCGTAGTCGACAACCACTTCCCGTCTTCTTTATCCACGACGGCGACCCTCGATCCACGAGCCTACCTTGACACACCATAGGCCCGCTGCCGGCACCTGCACAGAGTCCAAACACTGTCTCGTCTTGTCCACCTTGCCTGCAGGCCGGCCCACTCCACAGTACACTCCCCCCCCCCCCCCCCCCCCCCCCCCTGGTTGCGCGCGCAACGGGACTCGCCGTTGATGATCAGAGGCCACACTCCAACCAATACTGACTGATCTCTTTCATCGTTGCAGCCATAATACAGCGATTACATTCCGCTCTCCACAGTGAATGTCTCTGGGAGAATGTCGTTGGAGACGCCTCAGGTAAGTTTAAAAATTAATCGCCCGCATCTCGTGGTCGTGCGGTAGCGTTCTCGCTTCCCACGCCCGGGTTCCCGGGTTCGATTCCCGGCGGGGTCAGGGATTTTCTCTGCCTCGTGATGGCTGGGTGTTGTGTGATGTCCTTAGGTTAGTTAGGTTTAAGTAGTTCTAAGTTCTAGTGGACTGATGACCATAGATGTTAAGTCCCATAGTGCTCAGAGCCAAAAATTAATCGTCCATATAACGTGGTCCATTATTACCTAATAAAAAGTAATCAGAAATATGTTTTCATTTTCCTGTGTAGTGAGACTACTGGTGAACACAGTGATAAGGGAAAATACCCCTTGGCGTAGTTAGTCCAGGAGAAGTCGTAAAGGTTAGACAGACCAACTGAGGACGAGTGCTCACGTAACTGCGTTCAGAAGTCAGCTACAGCTAATTCCAACGACATCATTGTCGATGAGAGACAGAGAGAAGGATAGTAAAGATGCGTGACTGACTAAACGGGGATTTTTTTGACGCAGCGTTACAGACGATCGCCTTCAGTGTTTCTGTAACGGGCTACGGTATAACAATCTAATGGACTGTTGTAAATCTCTGGCGCAATTACCATGGAATCGTTCGTTACACGTAGGAGATGACAAACGAGGCAGCGCTGAAGGATTCATGCTATTGCAGTAGTTTCTTTCATCTGTCTATTAAAAACAGTGAAGCTGTCCTCTAGTAAAGTGCCCATCTATATTTTACTGGTAAATGTAGCGTAGTTTCTAATCGGGAATCAGTCTTTTGAATTTCGCAGCTTTACTATTCAATTTAAAATATACCTTAAGTAACAAAAATAAACGTTCAAATGTGTGTGAAGTCTTATGGGACTTAACTGCTAAGGTCATCAGTCCCTAAGCTTACACACTACTTAACCTAAATTATCCTAAGGACAAACACACACATCCATGCCCGAGGGAGGACTCGAACCTCCGCCGGGACCAGCCGCACAGTCGATGACTGAAGCGCCTAAGACCGCTCGGCTAACCCCGCGCGGCTTAAGTAACAAAGAAATTCGCCAAACAACCATGCAAATTAAGAAGTTATTTTCTTCCATTTTCGCTACTGGTTTCGGCAGTTCAACATGTCTGCATGCCCAATATGCATCTCTAAAAAATTATCGATACTGGCATACTGGAGCCATCTGTTTCTGGATGTCGTGAATTCTCAAGTGTTTCCTTCGAAGATTTAACTTGCACGCTCCCAAAAGTGATGGCGCAGTACTCGAGACATTGGCGGGGAACGGGATTCGATTCCCCGTGCTATCATCCGGACGTGGGTTTTTCCATGGTTACGTCAAACTGATTAAGGTGAATGCTGGGATGATTCCTTTTGAAAACGACACGGACGATTTCCTTCCCCATCCTTCTCCTATCCGAGGTAATGTGGTAGGAAGTTCGATAGGACCGCTCTCCGACGGAAAGGGCGACCACCAGCCTGCGGCTGTTAGCTGATGACACTGTAAAAGTACTGGAAAGTTTCATCTTTGAGTGACTGTAGAAGGATACAAGATGACTTGGATAGATTTTCTGTTTGGTGTGATGAACCACAGCTTGCTGTAAATACGGAAAAATGTAAGTTAATGCACATGAGTAAGAAAAACAATGCCGTAATGTTCGAATACAGTATTAGTGGTGTACTGTTTGAAACAGCCACATTGAATAAATACCTAGGCGTAACGTTGCAAAGCGACCTGAAATGGAACGAACAAGTGAGGTTGGTCGTAGGGAAGGTGAATGGTCGACTTCGGTTAACTGGGAGATTCTGGAAAGATGTGGTTCATAATCTGTGATTTATAAAGTGCAGGAAAAATGGTCTGAAACGTAACAAAACAGTCAGAAGATTGGAAGTCGTGACGAATCCGGCGTATGCAAACAGAAAGTCATAACCAAACGATAGAAACCAACGGCAGCAGTTCATGTCAGTGAATGCATATATTAAAACACAATGGTTTGGTGCAATACGAGCTGAGATTGTAATCGTCAAAAACAGAGTTACAAGCTCCAGCTCCTTGTTCTGTCAGGCTATCAAGTGCCCTCTATGCCAAGTCACATCCGCCGACAACATACGGTGCGTTCACTAGCCTATTGTAATTTAAAGCACATCTAACAAGGAGACGGCACGACCGTGGAGTCGGGGATTTGTCCGAAATTTTGTGTGGTGAAAGAGGACTCCTAACACCTGACGTGATTAAAATATTAGGACGCACTACCCCGAAAATCCCGGGAAAATTCGATCCAAAGTTTCTTAGGTGCCATATGAGTACAAAATGTTAGTACATTGTCGAGCCGCCGTCTGTCGTAGATGTTTTACGGCTCGTACTCTTACGCCAGAGGTCTCGGGTTCGATTCCTCCTCCAGCACTTTTTTTTCTTCTGTTTAATTTTCTTTTGTTATTCCACCAATTATTCAGAAAGTTTCCCAAACCTACATTATCTTTAACAAATTAGTTACATTATTGAATAAAAATTATTTTATTTTTGTCCGACAACACAATTCATGGCTCTGGGTTTTCCATTTTTCATTGTAAAGTATATGAGGAAAAAACATTGGGTTTTTAATCAGAATAACAAAGTCGATTGGGAAACATTCAATTTTATATACATAATAATTATAAACAAGGACCGCAGTGGTAATTATCGTAAAAACAAACGAAGCAATATTTTTTGCGACATCTTGCGCAACATATAAAAACGGATTTTTTACAATCACTGGGCGTTTGCAATAAATCTGTACAAAAACATGCCCCATTAACATTTATGAAAATATTTTGAGTTTCTGATAATTTTGAGGCAAACCAGGAATATTGAATCATGTCTCGGAATATTGGTGACGATAATTGATGGTGAATTATAGAATGAATTTTTATACAATCTTCCCGGGAATTAATTTCACGATTCTCCTGCAACAATGCGCTGCAATTTTGCAAGCGACAGAAGAAGGAAAAAAGTACCAGAGGAGGAACCGAACCCGAGACCTCTGGCGTAATGGTCCGAGCGCTAACCATGTAGGCCAAACGGCGGCTAGGGAATAGACTGACATTTTACACTCATACGGGGCCTAAGAAACTTTGGATCGATTTTTCTCGGGATTTTCCGAGTAGTGCGTCCTAATATTTTAATCATGTGAGGTGTTAGAGGTCCTCTTTCACCACACAAAATTTCGGACAAATTCCCGACCCCACGGTCGTGCCGTCTCCTTGTAAGACCAAGTTGGTGCGTGTTAATTCTCGAATATAGCTACAAGAAGCCCGTGTCGTATCAACTTCAAAACTGCCACACCATTTGTTGCTTACAAAATTTTCGCACTTTAGGGTAATTGTTGTCCTCACTTTCCAAGGCTCTGCAGTAAACAAGTCGTTTCTTGAGATGGGAGACCAGACGATCAAGACGTGGTTAGTATCCTACTCCGCTCCGTGTTCGCACAGTATTCGTTCTGTCCATTGTTATCAACAATGGTGTTGTCTAAAAATGCTGTGATTACAGTGGCGGCTGAACAGTACCGCGAGAATCTTGCTGTGATTCATGCCAAAGTCGATCCATGACCATGAAGCAACATTTTATGAGTTTCCCCAACGTCGCTTAATATACAAAATTGAAGTTTACAGAATATCAGACCAGTTTTGTGGCTGGATTGGACTGTTCCTCATACATGGGAGAAAGCCTGTCATTCTCAACAGCGAGAAATCATCAGAGGTAAATACTTACAGGCACACCTCAAGAGAGTGTTGTATGACAATGTTAAAATATACACTGTGAACCACAACTCTACTGTCAAAAACCTTTCAGAGGTTGTTCATAGACACCTTCTCAGTAGAGTCCGCTCAAAAAACCGTGGCCGGTAGATGTGCAGTACGCAAGGTACAATATACACTGTGAACCACAACTCCACTGTCAAAAAACTTTCAGAGGTTGTTCATGGACACCTTCTGAGTAGAGTCCGCGCAAAATACCGTGACCGGTAGATGCGCAGTACGCAAGGCACGGGTGGGGAGACCGGTAGCAGTTTGGGTTATGGGCAGGCTTTGTGGGGCAAATGTCGAGCGCTGGACGGGAAGCGCCGTTCTAAACTGAGGCTCACATTTTTTGTAAATATTAAGTGGAACCCCTCTACACCCACACTTGCACAGCGACCATTCAAAAAGATCTGTCGTCTCTGCTTTGGTTAGTATCTAAAAAGAATTCCGCTCAAAATGCAGCAGTTTATTTTCGCTTGACTTGTTCGCCATTTGTAACTTTCAGTGAAGTGTCATGAGTAGTGAATATTGAGTAAAACCGACAAATTTCTTTTGTTGGCATGTTAAAATTTTCTACTTTTGCCAAACCACAGCAGAGTTTACAAAATGTAACCTCACTAGCATCTTGTGCACACAACCGCGAGAAAATTCTGAATCAGTGGTTTATTAAGTTTGTTAACCGAGGAAATGAGGAAAGGTAAAGTCAATAGTGTGGCGTTCGCTGTGTTACTCAGTGGTTTGGTATTTAACTAATTTGTAAATGAAAATGATAATGCTATTTCACTACAGTGAGTAATTACAAAATAATTTTTTCTCACGGCTAAAGATTTGGTCAAGTTGCTAAAGAACTCCAAGTTAACGTTGTGTTAAAGTGTTGTCTGTAAGTTGTGTAAGTGTCACTAAATCACAGTTCATACAACAGATTCTATACCACTATTGATTATGATGGAAACCGTTATCTTCAGCAAAATGATCATTAAAACCACCGAATATCAGCCGCGCACAACACTGACGTATGTTACCTGAAACAATATTCTTCGCAACTCGTGCATAATTAATTTTGGCTCCATACATCAGCAAGAAAAAGACTGTTATATGGATCGTGCTATGAGCACTGTTTTTAAAGAACCAATCTGATTCGAATTATTTCCATTAAAATGAGTTCGGGACCACCGGTGCACATTTATTTTTACACATTTTATTACCTTCGGCATTGATGTCTGCAGAGTTGCGTAACTTGACTTTGCCGCTGAGACAATTGTTAAGATGGCAGCAGACAATTGACAGAGACTTTCTATTGTTGCAGCAAATTTCCTTTTAACAGGATAAGTATTTGAATTAATGCTTATTAAACTTTACTTTTATATTGTGCACTATTTAGACTAATTTTCATCAAGAAAACCTTTGATAATTTCGTTAGAAACACAGATAAAAATGCGATACAAATCGCTATCATCAATAGCTGAGCTCCTTGCAGCAGAAAGAAATAATTAACGCAGATCATGCTTATTGAGAGAGGAATTAAAGTTACAAATAATTATTCACTCATATTTATAATAATAATGAACTCTATTCTCAAGTAATAATTAACAAATAATTACAATTTCTTAACAGACCTCAGTTTGATATGCGTCTTGCGTCCGCAAACTACAAAAGCCAACCAAAAAAAGGTAAAAACAAAGGAAGACGAACGCAGATCATAAAAGGAATTTACATTATCATAACAAAGGAAGACGAACGCAGATCATAAAAGGAATTTACAATTATCATTGTCTTTGTATGATACACATCGATATGTCCAATTACTTCATAAAATATTATATAAATAATTAATATTTATCATCGTTTTGTTTTATTTCACTGTTTTTCCTTATGTCGGATAGATAATGTTTATAACTGCCAGAAGCATAATTTCCTCTCGTCGCACTGTAGCTAAAATTTATCTCGTGGATGTTACAGTAGCTTACAAAACGCACATCCTCATTAAAATATAAACATGTAATGTCTTCAGTTATGTTGTTCCTAAATCTATAGCATTTGTCGTTTCACTAGCTATTGATGACCCTTGAAATTAAACTTTTTTCATTAAAAATCTGTAGTTACTGGAATAATACAGTAGATAATGAAGTTTTTCATAAAAGAACACATGGAAAAATACTCTCCTCTTTGTGTGCTATCATTTGCCACAATCTCTTTTCGATAGCTGAAATAGTTTATGAAATATGAGAAATGTTGTGAATATTTCACTGTGGTTTTATCGTTGGCGCGACACGATCGCGAATGAGAGTGCTACATCCGATCTATTTCCGCAAAACTGGTGACAGACTGAGGTCTCTACCCAAGTATAAAGAAAAATTCGGTATGTTAGCTAAATTTTATATGCAGCAACATATTACGTAATATGCACCAAATGCAAAATCATAGCGACCCCTATTTTTCATTTGCTAACTTCTTGTGAAGTTCTCGCAGTGTCTTACTTCCACATAAATATTGCAATAACTACGCCCATTAACGATATGATGGTCACATCATCATGAACCAGACGTATAAAGCTATAAGTAAAATAAAAATGATTTTTTTTTGTTGAATAGCTTCCGTAATATCGTTTGAGAAAGATTGCTGGGCGTGCGCCTCGATTCTGTCAACGCTGACTAACAGAAGGGTGGCAAACACTGTCGGCGTCTCCTTCTGAACAAAACGAATGCACTTGCCCAGCGCTTTGGACGAAAATTGTTTACAGCACATCGGTCACCGTATCCTGGGCGGACTATATGTTGGTGCAAGGGACCCGCCATCTCCGGCCGCTCGTTGCTAACTTGTTGCGTTCTGTTTGGTTTTTTGCCCCCAATTAGCTTTATATTTCTATTGTACTGTAAACAATGCACGACAGCGCAGATGTCGACGCAATGCGCTGTGTGTTTTGTTTCCATTCGCTCACGGTGCCTGCTGATGAGAACAGTAGTGCCCTCCTGTCTTCGTTGCCCTCAAGTTTCAATTCAGTATCCCACGGTTCGGTCTAGAGTTTTGTTTTGTGAGAGGCCGATACATAGCAGTAGTATGGGCAGGTTTGTTGATAAAGTGTTGGCCGATATGCACCTCGTGTATGGGTTCACTGAAGGTTAAGGAAGAGCAGCACAATGCACTATGCTGATTTGTTACCGTACTGACGGCCACACGGTCACACTACTTCTTCATCCGTACACGGACGCCTACGACACACTGGCTCCTTCCGTGTTAGAATGGAAGATACCGGCTGTGTGAGGTATGCCAGAACACCCGATATGGAAGAGAAGGTGTTACACGCCATTGGTAACAATTCTGCCTCTATCAGTCGGCGCGTTGCAGGAGCTCTGAACACAAGGCAGTTGACTGTTTCAAGACTCTTACTTGAACAACAACTGCATCCTATAATTCACTGAAGGTGCTGTCATTGCAGTCAGCGGATTTCGCATTTCTAGTGGCGTTTGAAATTGGTTCCTACAGCAATGTACTGAAAATACTTTCCCGCTTCCGTGTTGTTTATAGACGAGGCCACGTTTACAAGAGAGGGCATGTTCACCAGTATGAATAGGCACCTATTGTATGAGGAAAATCAGCATGCTTCGGTGTGAATGTCTAGACTAGTATTGTCAACGATACTGTGATTGTACCTTACCTACTTTCTGATACAATGAACGGAGTAGTGTTTAAAACGTTCCTTCAACATGTCCTCCTACAGCTCCTAGAGGATGTACCGCTGAGGATTCGTCAGGTTCTAGTGCAGGCTTGGTCACACCGGGCAATCCGGCTACTGGGCGCCCCGTTAGTACATGGGCGGCGAGCGGGCAGATTAGTCGCTTGTTGTAAGTCTTCGATGCGTAAACAAACCTATTGGCTCGCTGCGATGACAACTGGTGCTAGAACATGGATTCAGGTGACAGGAGACCAAGCTGTAGTGCAAATTGAGCGCAACAAGAATCCCATAGAAAATAACAGTGGTTTTTGTGCATACTGGAGAACGTGCGACATGTTTAATATGTCGACATTGTTATAGCAAAAAACTATAACGTTGAGCGACACTACAATTCCAAACGTGGCTGAGTAGGGGTAAAACCATTGAATCTTGAATGTTTCCTCCTTTTGCTTGGTCTATGTTTTTATGGAATGGAAACGAAGGTCAGTTCCTGAGTTTTCTGACCCTCAGTGTGTTTTTAACCTAGCATTTGTTAGAACCAAAACTAAAGTGCGCGTCATTTATGACTGCGGCCGAGTTTGGGTTCGTTCTGCGCATCTAACGTCACAAAACACAGTCAACCAATGAACAGAGAACGACGTTGCCAGAGCTCGACTGCAGTGCAGAACACGGACGAGTGTCTTCAGTTTTAGAAACGTTCAGTCATAAATAAAGTAATTGAACAAAAGCAATGTCTTGATAGCAGACTTTCTTTTATAGAAAGTTTGGAAAAATCATTCTTTATACCAATTGCTTCATATTCTATTAATTAAAAGAAACGTGGTTCAAATGGCTCTGAGAACTATGGGACTTAACATCTGTGGTCATCAGTCCCCTAGAACTACTTAAACCTAACTAACCTAAGGACAACACACAACACCCAGTCATCACGAGGCAGAGAAAATCCCTGACCCCGCCGGGAATCGAACCCGGGAACCCGAGCGTGGGAAGCGAGAACGCTACCGCACGACCACGAGCTGCGGACTCCACGAATTAATTAAACCAAAGAAGCAATAAGCCTCCTAATTCAGGCGATAGCAAGGAAAGGTGTTTGTATCATTCTCACTAACCGCTTTTTCGCAATAAAGAACAGCGGTAATTGTTTATTTCCTATTGTACTTCGACGAAACGTGAGTAATTCATAGTCATACCAACAATATTTGCCGGTATTTTGCGTGATATTTTAAAGTCCTCCAGTAAATAGAATGAGTGACGAGCTGCGTTAGCGTAATGGTTAAAGTGTATGGTTCTAAGCGAAAGGTTCTGAGTTCAAACCTTGTATGGTGCTTAATATTTTCTTTATTTAAAAACAATATCAAAGTGTCTTATTTGATGAATTTTGTTCGTTTGAATGTAATTTTTTGAAATTTCTAGTGGCAACTAAAATCGACCATACGGAAAGTAGACGCTATGGACTTTTACCTCTGCAAACTCTTCAAAATTTCGTGCAATGGTTTACTACATCTAATGCTGCACAATAACTGCGTTGAACAACGAAACTAAATTAAGTCATTTATGGGGGGAAGTTATCAGTCAAGAAGATGTGTAAAAATCAAATTTGTGGCCCAAATAGTTTTTGTGAAATCGAATGATAAAGTGTGTCAAAGCAGTCGAAACACCATGTGTCTGCACAGGTGAGCAGTGCAATGATGACAAAATCGCGCACATCGGGGAATGCGGGGAGCACGTCTCTGTAGCAGCGAAAGGGTTAATGCGGCCGTTGGTGGCTTTACTTCATAAACTGCGCGCTCCCCCCTAATCGTAAGTTTGCGAACTATAGTATGGCGTTGCTTCTCTTGGCGCGTACAACTGGCAACGCAGCAATCTCCCGCATCTGGGCGGGCATGCGCGAACCGCCAAGATAAAAGAATTGAACTATAGTCATTTCAGTATCTCAGCACTTCGTTGCAGGGAAAAGGTCAGTTAACAGCATCTCTACTTCCTACAATTCGCGGAATGCAAATGAAATTGGAGATATGGAGAGGTCAGTTTCAGGACCGTAATTTCACGCGTTTTCCGAATGTGGGGCGATTAGCGTTTGTATCTCTATTTTCTACAATTCCCGGAAACGCCAATGAAATTGGAGATATGGAAAGGTCAGTTATGTGGCGTCACCGCCAGACACCACATTTGCTAGGTGGTAGCCTTTAAATCGGCCGCGGTCCGTTAATATACGTCGGAACCGCGTATCGCCACTATCAGTGATCGCAGACCGAGCGCCGCCACACGGCAGGTCTAGAGAGACTTCCTAGCACTCGCCCCAGTTGTACAACCGACTTTGCTAGCGATGGTTCACTGACAAAATACGCTCTCATTTCCCGAGACGATAGTTTAGCATAGCCTTCAGCTACGTCATTTGCTACGACCTAGCAAGGCGCCATATTCAGTTACTATTGATATTGTGACTCATGTACCGTCAAGAGCGACGTTCATCGTTAATGGATTAAAGTTAAGTATTCCACCAGCTACGTCCGTTTTCTAAATTCTAATTTCTTTGACCTGTTCCAGACCTCACGCCAGCCTGCGTGAGCTAAAACGCGTGCCTTTCGGCCCCCTCTAGTAACACGGTGTTGGCTCTCCTGCCAACCACAACAAGTTACAAGGCCGCAATTTCATACACTTTCAGAATGTGATGCGATTAACGGATAACATTATTAACGACCTTGTTGCGAAGAGTTTTTTGAGTCCCTCGATAATTTGAATGCAGCATTCGCAAAACGATTCGAAGATCAGAGGAAACTTGAGCCAGACTTTAATATCTTCATTTGACCAAGGTCGGTGGACGTCAGAACTGCGTCCGCAGAGATGCAACTAGAACGACCATTTCACGAGTGTACCGTGAATATCAGGAATCCGGTAAAACATCAAATCTGCGACATCGCTCCAGCCGGAAAAAGCTCCTGCAAGAACGAGACCAATGACAACTTAAGACAATCGTTCAACGCGTCAGAAGTGCAACCATTCCGCAATTTGCTGCAGATTTCAATGATGGGCCATCAACAAGTGTCAGCGTGTGATCCACTCAACGAAACACCACGGATATGGGCTTTCGCAGGGGATTGTTCGAGATGGTAGAGCCTCTATAATGGTGTCGGATGTATGCAGGTGGAGTGATATAGGACCCTTGATACGTCTAGATTCGATTCTGACAGGTTACACGTACGTAAGCATCCAGTCTGATGATCTACATCAATCCGTGTCCATTGCCATCGCGACGGATCTGGACAACTCCAACAGGACAAAGCGACATCGCACACGTCCAGGACTGCCAAAATGTAGCTCCAGGAACACTTTCCTGAGTTTAAACACTTCCGCTGACCACCAAACTACCAAGACATGACCATTATTGAGCATATCTGGGATGCCTTGCAACGTGCTGTTCAGAAGAGATCTCCAACCTTTCGTACTCCAAGGGATTTATGGACAGCCCTGCAGGATTAATGGTGTCAATTCCCTCCAGCACTGCTTCAGACATTAGTCGAGTCCATGCCAAGTCATGTTACGGCACTTCTGCGTGCTCGCGGGGGCCGTACACGATGTTAGGCAGGAGTGCCAGTTTATGTGGCTCTTGCTCTTCAGTGTACATTTTGTAAGTAATAAAATAGTATTGCGGTACATTTAACCTGCTGCCAATGAAACCTTATCACCGCAGGGTTGTATTTTATGTTCAGAATGTACTTAACGTTATGTAACCTAGAGAGGACTCAAATCTCCAGCCGCAAGAGCCAAGCGCCCAGTAGTGTGCCGTGTTCCATCAGGTGGCGATCGATGGCCGGCCGCTCTCCCGCTTGATCTCGCTGCGCTGCGACGTATGTCTGCTGGTGAGCTGCCCGCAGACATGCCACGTCTGCCCGGCTGCATCGGGCTAAGTCAGAGCAAACAGGCGCCCAGTGACTATCCTGTTCTAGTGTTTTAACAAGACGGGGCGCCAACATACTTGTAATCGACGTTAGGAACCACACCAGAGTCCAGTTTGGACGGCCGGCCGGGATGGCCGAGCGGTTCTAGGCACTACAGTCTGGAACCGCGTTACCGCTACGGTCGCAGGTTCGAATACTGCCTCGGGCATGGATGTGTGTGATGTTCTTAGGCTAGTTAGGTTTAAGTAGTTCTAAGTTCTAGGGGACTAATGACCTTCGAAGTTAAGTCCCATAATGCTCAGAGCCATTCGAACCTACCAGTTTGGACGACAATGAATTGGTCGCGGTGGTCCTTTCCCATGGCCAGCTCGGTCAACAGACAGGACGCCAATGGACTTCTTCTTCTGAGGGCACGTAGCGAGCCTAGTTTATGAAACTCTGTTC
This sequence comes from Schistocerca americana, assembly GCF_021461395.2. Lineage (NCBI taxonomy): Eukaryota > Metazoa > Arthropoda > Insecta > Orthoptera > Acrididae > Schistocerca > Schistocerca americana. Next base: position 977,550,284 of record NC_060120.1, on the reverse strand, counting down.
GATGCTCAAGCGGACCAGGTTGCTAGTAATATCACTGCCACGGAAAGTAGCACGCCAAACTCCTGGAAATCTTGAGCATGGAAGGCAGTCGATGGTGCATCGCTGTAACTCTGCCTTAGTCATGGTGGTCGAAATTCTGAAAAACACCTATAAGCGTAAAGTTCTGTATTTGTTACATGTGTAAGTAGGCTGATTAGGTTTTTATGTTGGTAACGCCACGAAGCACTCTGTATGAAAACCACTGGCTGTACTGTGAGCAGTCTGTGGCTGGTTGGCATTGTTGAAATATTGTAGTATTGGGCTGTTGGATGTGAACAGCGCGTAGCGTTGCGCAGTTGGAGATGAGCTGCCAGCAGTGGTGGATGTGGGGCGAGAGATGGCGGAGTTTTGAAGAGCGGATGATCTGGACGTGTGTCCATCAGAGACAGTAAATTTTCAAGACTGGATGTCACGAACTGATATATATATATATAATGACTTTTGAACACTATGAAGGGTCGGCCGGGGTGGCCGAGCAGTTCTAGGCGCTACAGTGTGGAACTGCGCGACCACTACGGTCGCAGGTTCGAATCCTGCCTCGGGTATGGATGTGTGTGATGTCCTTAGGTTAGTTAGGTTTAAGTAGTTCTAAGTTCTAGGGGACTGATGACCTCAGAAGTTAAGTCCCATAGTGCTCAGAGCCATTTGAACCACTATTAAGGTAAATACATTGTTTGTTCTCTCTCAAAATCTTTCATTTGCTAAGTATGCCTATCAGTAGTTCGTGCCTTCAGTAGTTGGAATCTTTTATTTAGCTGGCAGTATTGGCGTTCGCTGTCTTTCAGTAGTACGAGTAACGAAGATTTTTGTGAGGTAAATGATTCATGAAAGATATAGGTTATTGTTAGTAAGGGCCATTCTTTTTTAGGGATTATTGAAAGTCAGATTGCGTTGCGCTAAAAATATTGTGTGTCAGTTTAGTGTTGATCAGGATAAGTAAAGAGCAAAATGTCTGAGTACGTTCAGTTCTGCGCAGCTGTTTGAAAATCATATTACGTAAGGGGTATCCAAGCACAGTAATTCATAAATTTTTCTAAGGGGATGTTTCACGTGCTCTAATGTACACTGACAGAACAGACTGAACACAATGTAGTAAAGTGTACGTGTTTCGTCACGTGGTTGTTGCATTACTCTGTTACTCCGTTTACGTCGGGCACCCAAAGCCGCATTTTGTACACCGATTTCCCAATACCACTTCTAGGTGGTCTTGTAAACGCTTCAAAATCGATCCTGAAAATCCGCTTCTAGCTGCCGGTTTTCCAATTCCGCAATAGATTTTCGCTCCCACGCCAGCGCAGTAGGTTTTGAAAGGTACTTGGGCTGTCAATTTTCGTAGAATTTTTAAAAATTTTCGGCTAAAATGGAAGGCGTGGCTTCTTTCACAGTGAAGGATAAGTTTAAATATTAGGCTGCGGCCATTTACACCTCATCTAATTGAAGAGAAATAGCGATTGTGCTGATAAAATCAGAAACTGTAACAGCTGTTTTTCAGGCGCCATGTTTAACTGGGCTAGAAAATCCGCTTCAGACTTTAACATGTAGACATGGCAGCGAAAAACGTTTTCCGAAATTCCGTTTTAGTCTTTCAGAGGATGTGGCGCATGTAAATGTAGTGTATGTTGTGTACTGTGTGTCGCACGTTTTGGTTATGGCTTCTTCACTGTTGTGAAGGTATTTTCACAGAATATGGGTAATTACGATAACAAACGTAAAAGATCATAATTACGTTATTGCTGTAACCAGCAGCCAGGCACACTGCGTCCCTCATAGCAAAGTACTCAGAGGGTGTCCCTGAATGACTTTATAAGTTCGTTGGTGGAGATCTGCTTCAGCCTGCATAAGGGCAGTTCCAGGAAGAATGGTCAGTATTTAGGGATGTGACAGGAACAATCATTCGAAGCAAAAATCTATAGTAAACATGAGCTCTAAGATACATTCCTTATCAGCTAAAAGCACTTGTTCGGTAGACGAGATGATTCAAAGTAGCGAAGATGCATAAGTGCTCATAGATCTTAATGTACGCATTTCAGAGCCCATGTTTACTGGATATATTTATGCTGTTTGGCCCAAAATAATACCCCTAAAAATATGGAAAGCAAAGAGTTAGCAGTAGAAGAGATTGGTTCTACAGTATGGAAGATGAAGTGCCCATAGCCCTTAACGTATACATTTTGGAGTCCATGTTTACTAGACTTCTGTTGCCTAGCATAGCCCCAAGTAATGATCATGCCGCCTCGGTAATCTTGTATACATGCCGTAGTGGATAACGTCAGAAACTCCACGAGGCTGCTCGCGGGTGGTGCTGTTGTATACACAGAAATCGCAATGTTAGAAAATTGTAGCAAAATACAGGAAGACCTGCAGAGGATCGAGGCTGGGTACAGAGGTTGATAGTTGGCAAATTTAACGCACTGCATATAAAGTGGCGGAAAGATGATTACTTGATTGTCGAATGAGCACTGGAAGCAGTCACATCCATTAAATATCTTTGGGTATAAGTACGGAGAGGTTTAAATTGGCCGGCCGCGGTGGTCAAGCGGTTCTAGGCGCTGTAGTCCGGAACCGCGCGACTGCCACGGTCGCAGGTTCGAATCTTGCCTCAAGCATGGATGTGTATGTGATGTCCTTAGGTTAGTTAGGTTTAATTAGTTCTAAGTTCTAGGGGACTGATGACCTCAGATGTTAAGTCCCATAGTGCTCAGAGCCATTTGAACCATTTTTTTGTTTAAATTGGAAATACCGCGTAAAACTAATGACACGAAAGGCAAATCCAAGACTGTGGTTCATTGGCGGAATCCTCACGAAGTGTAGTCCACTCACGAAGGAGGCAAATTACAAAACCGTCGTTCGAAAGACACTTCAGTATTGCTCTTATTCTAAGATCCATGCAGATAGGATTAATAAATAGAAAATGCAAAGAAGAGCAGTGCATTTCGTCATAGATTGGCTTAGTACACGTGGAAGCGTCAGGGATGTGTTCGCCCAACTCCAGTAGCAGATGCTAAATGAGAGGCACTCCGCCTCTCGACGTAATTTACCGTAAAATTCCGAGAGCGTGCGTTCCTGGAAGAGCAACCAATATATTGCTTCTTCCCACGTATGACTTACGTTCCTGAAAGAGTCAGCCAATATATTGCTTCCTCCTACACGTATCACGCGAAAAGACAACGAAGGTAAAAATAGAAAGATTCGAGCACACCCAGTGGCTTAACAACAAACTTCTTCCCCGCACATCACACGCTACTGCCACTGGTTACCGAGGAACAAAGTGCCCTCTGTCAGACGCCGTAAGGTGGCTTGCGGAATACAGAGGTAGAATTCAATGACTAAGAAATAAGTTCAGTAGACAGTCACAAAAATCTTCAATCACTTCCCCACTGATATAAAATATCTGACACACATCAAAATTTCAGTCTGATAGCAAATGTAGGCAAGAACTTAATTTACGTGTTGACAGGTTACGTTAGTTATACTGAAAACTAATATGTTGAGCCTCAATAACAGAAAACTTCCTTGTATGCCCGTCTTCTTCATTCCGTCTGTTTCCGAATTTTTACAACCTCTCTCGGAATGATGGGACGTCCAATGTGGTTAACCATTGCCGTAAATGATATGAAAATAAATGTACCGGAAGATGCAGCTGTAACGTAGGTAAATCGGTAGTACTGATTAAGGATCATATAACAGCTGTTTGTGGTTTATTTTCAAGAATGCATTATTAATCAATGTAAGACAGTGTGCTATGTAGTAACCTGTAACTGGCCAGCATGTAGCCATACTCAGATACAAAACATGTTTACGTAGCATCTCCAACTGGCTAGTGCCACATAGTTCCGGCAAAAATGGTGCACATGATTACGGGATATGCAGCTAAGTAACAGCAGGAGTGGATTTGATTAGTGCAGTGATAGAGACGGCACTTGCGATGACCTAACCTTCCTACTCCTTGCAGTGGACCGGCGCATCTTATGGGTAACTGAACCAGAACGAGGTCGCACCGCGGCGTACAATGTCCTCGTTGCTCTTCGTGGATGTCAAAAAAGGGCAGTGTTACAAGGCCGCGAGCCATCTTCGCACCGAGCGACCTTCAGAGACTGCTGACAAAAAACGGCAAGCGCATCCAGAAGTGTTTTGCCGATAATTTTCTTGTTCGCAAGTGCTTAGCTCCAGCTTTTGAGTCTGCGATGGCTCACGCACGATAGCTGCGATGGTGATCATGCCGAAAACAGCTGGTTCCAAACGCTGCCGGTGATATGAATGTTCGCAGGCCGCGGTGGCCGTGCGGTTCTAGGCGCTTCAGTCCGGAACCGCGAGACTGCTACGGTCGCAGGTTCGAATCCTGCCTCGGGCATGGATGTGTGTGATGTCCTTAGGTTAGTTAGGTTTAAGTAGTTCTACGTTCTAGGGGACTGATGACCTCAGATGTTAAGTCCCAGAGTGCTCAGAGCCACTTGAACCATTTTTGAATGAATGTTCGGCACTATCGCATGGCTGGTAAGGAGAGACGTGTTCCCATCTCTCGCCATATGAAGCTACGTAATGCACCTAAGAACTCTGTCGTATGTGATCGTTTTGGTGGTCCAGGTGTTACGACGTAGGGAAACATAATGTTGCATGGGTTTACTGACCTCCAATTCCTTGAATTATATACAGTCACACAATACTCCTTGCATTTGCCCCTGGCATCATTTTTATGGATGACAATACGCGACCACATTGAAGATCAAAGGTGGACGATTTCTTGGCCGATGGAGGAATGGAAGCCCTAGCTGTAACAACTCCTTACCAACCTTGTGAGGGAATGCACTGCCCTCCGTGGCGGTGACGCACCCTATTAAGAACCGTGTCCGGCCTTTTGTAAAGAGCAGGGGAGCATCATAAATAGCGGTGACTTCAGTGTAATTACGGTCTTTGAATAAAGGACTTCGTCTTACTTCATATTCCTTTAAGCTATCTTCTGTACTATACTGCAGCAGTTCTTTCTATGTGCAGTGCAAGTTCCATCGATCTACTTGGCAGTAACACATCATGTGCAGGTTCATTTCGTCCTTACTTTTACACGCCAATGTAGTACCGCCAAAGAGGGGAGAGGTTGTGACGAATATGACAAGTGAGCTGGGATAGTGATCGTCAAAATACACCACTGGCCGTTAAAATTGCTACACCACGAAGATGACGTGCTACAGACGCGAAATTTAACCGACAGGAAGAAGATGCTGTGATATGCAAATGATTAGCTTTTCAGAGCATTCACACAAGGTTGGCGCCGCTGGCGACACCTACAACGTGCTGACATGAGGAAAGTTTCCAACCGATTGCTCATACACAAACAGCAGTTGACCGATGTTGCCCGGTGAAATGTTGTTGTGATGCCTCGTGTAAGGACGAAAAATGCGTACCATCACGTTTCCGACTTTGATTAAGGTCGGATTGTAGCCTATCGCGATTGTGGTTTATCGTATCGCGACGTTGCTGCTCGCGTTGGTCGAGGTCCAATGACTGTTAGCAGAATATGGAATCGTTGGGTTCAGGAGGGTAATACGGAACGCCGTGCTGGATCCCAACGGCCTCGTATCACTAGCAGTCGAGATGACAGGCATCTTATCCGCATGGCTGTAACGGATCGTGCAGCCACGTCTCGATCCCTGAGTCAACAGACGGGGACGTTTGCAAGACAACAACCATCTACACGAACAGTTCGACGACGTTTGCAGCAGCATGCACTATCAGCTCGGAGACCATGGCTGCGGTTACCCTTGACGCTGCATCACGGACAGGAGCGCCTGCGATGGTGTACTCAACGACGAACCTGGGTGCAAGAATGGCAAAATGTCATTTTTTCGGATGAATCCAGGTTCTGTTTACAGCATCATGATGGTCGCACCCGTGTTTGGCGACATCGTGGTGAACGCACATTGGAAGAGTGTATTCCTCATCGCCATACTGACGTATCACCCAGCGTGATGGTATGGGGTGTCATTGGTTACACGTCTTGGTCACCTCTTGCTCACATTGACGGCACTTTGAACAGTGGACGTTACATTTCACATGTGTTACGACCCGTGGCTCTACCCTTCATTCCATCCCTGCGAAACCCTACATTTCAGCACGATAATGCACGGCCGCATGTTGCAGGTCCTGTACGGCCCTTTCTGAATACAGAAAACGTTCGAATGCTGCCCTGGCCAGCACATTCTCCCGATCTCTCACCAACTGAAAACGTCTGGTCAATGGTGGCCGAGCAACTGGCTCGTCACAATACGCCAGTCACTACTCTTGATGAACTGTGGTATCGTGTTGAAGCTGCATGGGCAGCTGTACCTGTACACGCCATCCAAGCTCTGTTTGACTCAATGCCCAGGCGTATCAAGGCCATTATTACGGCCAGAGGTGGTTGTTCTGGGTACTGATTTCTCAGGATCTATACACTCAAATTGCGTAAAAATGTAACCACATGTCAGTTCTAGTATAATATATTTGTCCAATGAATACCCGTTTATCATTTGCATTTCTTCTTGGTGTAGCAATTTTAATGACCACTAGTGTAAAGTCGTTTATCGTTACAAGGAGACGATTTGCCAAAATATTTTTCTTGTCTCAAATATACACAGAGAGAAATGATCGTCATAATAAAATAAGAGAAATCAGAGCTTGCAGAATAGATTTAGGTGTTCATTTTTCCGTTGCGACACTCGAGAGTCGAACGGCAGAAAAATAGTCAGAAATTGGTTCCATGAAACCTCTTCCAAACAACTAAGTGTGAACAGTTTTTTGATGTTGCTGAGCAACAGTCATACAATAATTTTTAAATGAACATCACCATCTGACTATTGTTTTTTATTTAATTACTACCCAGTTTTCGGCCTTTATGCCATTTTCAAGTGAACTTTATGTCATTAACTCATTGCGCATGACATATGCCAGATACAAAATCTAAAACTAAACTAAACTCCGTCCGAAAAGGCCATGAAGGCTTAACAGTACCGACTGGCCGCCGTGTCATCCTCAGCCCACAGGCGTCACCGGATGCTGATATGAAGGGGCATGTGGTCAGCACACCACTCTCCCGGCTGTATGTCAGTTTACGAGACCGGAGCCGCTACTTCTCAATCAAGTAGCTCCTCAGTTTGCCTCACAAGGGTTGAGTGCACCCCGCTTGCCAACAGCGCTCGGCAGACCGGTTGGTCACCCATGAAAGTGCTAGCCTAGCCCAAGTGCGCTTAACTTCGGTGATCTGACGGGAACCGGTGTTACCACTGCGGCAGATACAAAATCTACATCTTGTGAGAAGATCAGTAAATAATAGTGGGAGCACGTAAACCTGTTTTTATTAAATACGACGCGCTCCCACTATTATTTACTGATCTTTTTACAAGATGATGATTTTATATCTGGCATTTTGTGGGGAGCGAATACTTTTCTTAATTTATGGCCAATTTTGAGCTTGTTGTCCTGCAGTACGTGTTAATGACATAAACTTCACTTGAAAATGGCATAAACGCCGAAAACTGGGTCGTAATTAATTAAAGAACATTAAAGAACAATACAGTGAAATGGCGGTATGTTCATTTATAAACCCACGTGTGAATTCCAGAAAATGTAGATGTACACTATCTGATAACAAGCGGTGTCTCTGTCCTTCGCCTATATGACGCCTGAACTCTGCTGTGGATACTTTCAATGAGATGTGAGAATGTCTGTGGACGAATGGCAGCCATTCTTCCTCAAGAGCTGAACCACAGATGAGACTGAGTTGGTCGCTGGACCCTGGACCGAAGTCGACTTTCTGGCTGACCCAAAAGGTGTTTCACTGAGTTCAAAATGGTTCAAATGGCGCTAAGCACTATGGGACAACATCTGAGGTCATCAGTCCCCTACGCTTAGAACTACTTAAACCTGACCAACCGCAGGGCCTCACACACGTCCATGCCCGAGGCAGGATTCGAACCTGCGACCGCAGCAGCAGCGCGGTTCCGGCCTGTAGCACTTAGAACCGCTTGACCACAGCGGCCGGCCACTTTGGAGTTCAGGAACGTTATTGTTCGCAAATTTCCTCACAGAGCTGATTTATGAGGGGACAGTGTCGTGCTTACACAATCGATCATCGACTCTCAACTGTTCCTTTAATATTCACAGTACACAGTGCTGTCCAATGTATTCATATCGGTCCACATTAAACGTTTTCTTAAGCGCGGTGAAGGGGCCACACCCTAATCACGACAAAAAAACCTCCTGTAGTAACACCATCTCTTCCGTAGTCCTCTCTTGCCACGGCACACTATGGGAGGTATCATTCTCCAGGCATTCGTCAAACCCAAACCCTTCCATGATTATTGTCATAGAGTGCCGTATATTCCTGGATGTCGTAAATTCAACACCGTATCCCAAGTGCTTCATTCGAAGAATTGATTGTAATCAAGTTGTTGAATTCACGACATCTAGGCACTGTATGACAATATCGTTTAATTCTGAAAGATGCATTTGAGGCCTGAAGATGGCATAGTGGAACGCCGCAACCAGTAGCCAAAATAAAATAAAATAAAATATCACACCAATTACACGGCTGTTGGTGAATTTCATTGATAATTAATCTCAGAAAATATCGCTGAGCAACCACCGAAGATTTGTCAGTGGAATCTAGGTTCACCCTGTCTGTACAATTCTACCTTGATGAAGGATTTAAGGTTAGGGTTTTCCGCCCCGTCGAGAAGGAAGTTATTACGAGACGAAGCGCAAGCTCAGATTACACTACTGGCCATAAAAATTGCTACACCAAGAAAAAATGCAGATGATAAACGGGTATTCACTGGACAAATATATTATACTAGAACAGACATCTGATTACATTTTCACGCAATTTGGATACATAGATCCTGAGAAATCAGTACCCAGAAAAACCACCTCTAGCCGCAATAACGGCATTGATACGCCTGGGCATTGAGCCAAACAGAGCTTGGATGGCGTGTACAGGTACAGCTGCCCATGCAGCTTCAACTTGTAACGCCGGAAATGCATATCCTCCTATTTCCATCTAGTGTACCATAATTTTTTCCTTATTTTGTTACCTGAAGATATAACATTTCTGTGTCTTTATATATTGTAATTGTTTTAATATATATATATATATATATATATATATATATATATATATATATTTATGCATTTATGTCGATGTATAATTGGTTTGTTTTGTAAATATTATTTGTATTTTACGCTGGGTCTTGCCTAGGGAAAACTATGCTATCGAACGTATACATTGATAGGTCGTGTGAAGAACGAAAGTGTGTAGGGTCTTTGGGAGTGTTAACTTGGCCGCGTGGAGCGCGGGCAGCGAGTCTGGTTGGAGTAGTGCGATTGAGCAGGTGTGTTGTGTGACGCTCCCGCAAGTTGCCGGACTTTCGGGGTTTGGCAGCATGTAATTGCGATCGACTGGCTATGGTAGTTTCTAGCACGGTGTCGCGGACGGGAAGCATTAGCTGGCACACATCAAGAGCCCGTTTCGCCTGGTGACCGTGTCGAGAAGAAGGCGCGCCAGCATCCAGCTTCTGCAACAGCGACGGCCGACAATGAGGGACTGTCGCCACCTCCTCGATCGGCGACTTCAAACCTTCAATCAACCAACAAGGAAGACTAAAAGCACGTAAAGTTTCAGAACTGTATGGCAGACCTCAGCTTTTCAAACTGTTCAAATCACAAAATTACAGCAACGAAGCATGGACCTTTGTTGCTCATTGTCCCAATTGCATTGCCAAGCAGGGTCCCTTCCTTTTCCGAAATGAACCTGAGTGTCACTGAAATTCAAACGCCAGCATTAAAATAATATAATTCAATTTCACTGCTTTAATTTCAAAGTTCAGTTAAAGTATTCATAGCTGGCTAAAATATTTAGATTACACGAGCACAAATTAAGAGTGCGAGTTTTGTTAGCATATTTTAGCTTACCTGTGACTGCAGCTCAGCTTGGTACGTACAAAATTTTACTATTGTTAATTGTCCAGAATCATTTAATTCAAGTTCAAAGTTAATCTCTTATTTCTAAATTGCGTAGAGTCAAGTTGCTTTTGAAATGATTGTTGAGGTAGCCCAAGACTAACCGTATTTTACTGAATTTCGATGTGCTTCAGAAAGAAAGCTCACTATTAACTTCAGTCACTAAATTAACTTTCGATTTTCCGGTTTTATTAATTCTTTTGCTAAATTATGTCAGAGTGTAGCGAAATTTATTACTTCTGACAAACTTTCAGTTTTCACACTACACGTGTCAACCTTCAGTTGCCACGCTTCTAGTGCTAATTATATGTGTAATAACCTTTCTTTTTCAGTTACTATAGTAATTGTCCTTAGGACTGGCGACCGTAATTTCCCTCAAATCTCAAATATCTAATTACCGCTAGTTAATTGTTAACGTAACGGCCGACCATTTACTTTCTTTATTAACTTTACCCCTTTTCAGAATTAATTTCCACCAGTTTCATTTGCATTTTTCCTTTGATTTATATGTAACCCTTTCCTCCCTCTTTACCGACAGATTAACTTCGGTGACGATTGCTTTCCCAAATTTCCATTAGGTACACGCGGTTTAATATTTCACTGTCATTAAGGTCGATAAGTGAGGGGGAGGTTACAAACTCGATACCACAGTTCATCAAGAGTAGTAACTGGCGTATTGTGACGAGCCAGTTGCTCGGCCACCATTGACCAGACATATTCAATTGGTGAGAGATCTGGACAATGTGCTGGCCATGGCAGCAGTCGAACATTTTCTATATCCAGAAAGGCCCGCACAGGACCTGCAACACGGAGTCGTGCATTATCCTGCTGAAATGTAGGGTTTCGCAGGGATAGAATGAAGGGTAGAGCCACGGGTCGTAACACATCTGAAATGTAACGCCAATGCGAGCAAGAGGTGACCGAGACGTGTAACCAATGGCACCCCATACCATCACGCTGGATGATACGCCAGTATGGCGATGACGAATACACGCTTCCAATGTGCGTTCACCGCGATGTCGCCAAATACTGATGCGACCATCACGATGCTGTAAACAGAACATCCAAAAAAAATGACATTTTGCCATTCGTGCACCCGGGTTCGTCGTTGAGTACACCATCGCAGGCGCTCCTGTGATGCAGCGTCAAGGGTAACCGCAGCCATGGTCTCCGAGCTGATATTCCATGCTGCTGCAAACGTCGTCGAACTGTTCGTGCAGATAGTTGTTGTTTTGCAAACGTCTTCGTGGTGTAGCAATTTTAGTGGCCAGTAGTGTACATAACTGTGGGGAAGTAGACTATCAGTGTCCTTTTCAAATAAAACATCCCAATATTCGCATTTCTGGAGTAGCGGAAAAACGAAGTATCCTGTGCTTGCCAGTATGATAGCAGACGAAGGCGTAGGCATCTTCCGTTGGGAACGGACTGGCGTCGTGTCAGCAGATGGGATAACTTTCATGACGTCGTAAGAAAAGCAGTTTGGTTGTTTAGTACGAACTGATACACGTTCCTGATATTTTTGTAGATTGCTCACGGTACTGTGTCCCTTCGTAGAGGTATAATTCGAGACGAATTACGTCACGAAGTATTAGTTTAGCAAATTTTCAAATGCAAGTGTCGCACATTAAATAGATCTACGAAGCTCCTCGTTGCCACCAGTAGCATCGTTTGTCGTAAGAGTTTTCGTTGTGCATTTGATTTGGTCATATTTTTGATTATATTAGATTTTCCAATAGTGAGGAGACCTACGCTGAAGCGTCAAATAACTGGTATACGCTTGCGTATTCCAAAATAGAGATATGTAAACAGACAGAATACGGCGCTGCGGTCGGCAACGCCTACATAAGACAAGTGTCTGGCGCAGTTGTTAGATGGGGTACTGCTGCTACAATGGTAGGTTATCAAGATTTAAGAGTGTTTGAACGTGGTGCTACAGTCGGCGCACGAGCGATGGGACACAGCATCTTTGAGGTAGAGGAGAAGTGGGGATTTTCGCCGGCCGGAGTGGCCGACCGGTTCAAGGCGCTACAGTCTGGAACCGCGCGACCGCTAGGGTCGCAGGTTCGAATCCTGCCTCGGACATAGATGTGTGTGATGTTCTTAGGTTAGTTAGGTTTAAGTAGTTCTAAGTTCTAGGGGACTGATGACCTCAGAAGTTAAGTCCCATAGTGCTTAGAGCCATTTGAACCATTTTTGGGGGGGATTTTCCTGTACGATCATTTCACGAATGTACCGTGAATATTAGGAATTCGGTAAAACATCAAATCTCTGACATCGCTGCGTCCGGAAAAAGATCCTACAAGAACGGGGCCAATGACGACTGAAGAGAATCGTTCAACGTGACAGAAGTGCAACCCTTCCGCAAATTGCTGCAGTTTTCAATGCTGAGCCATCAACAAGTGTCAGCGTGCGAACCATTCAACGAAACATTTATATGCGCTTTCGGAGCCGAAGGCCCACTCCTGTACCCTTGATCACTGCAGGACACAGAAAGAGTCTCCTTTCAAATTGTATCGAGCGGATGGGCTTGTTCGCGCACAGAAGCAACCGCATGAATTTATGGACCCTGCATGTCGGCAGGGGACTGTTCAAGCTGATGGAGGCTCTGTAATGGTGCGGGACGTGTGCAGTTGGAGTGATATGGGGCCCCTGATACGTCTACATACGTGTCTGACACGTGACACGTACGTAAGCATCCTGTGTGATCACCTGCATCCATCCATGTATATTGTTCATTCCCATCGACTTGGGCAATTCCAGCAGGACAATGCGACACCCCACACGTCCAGAATTGCTACAGAGTGGCTCCGGGATTTGTTTTCTTTCTTTCTTTTTTTTTTTTTTTTTTCTTTTTTTTTTTTTTTTTTTTTTTTTTTGCAACACAAAGGATGGGGCCCTTCCACGCCCACACCAACGTGGTGACCAAACCAAAAGTTCTACTGTCACCTCCGTATAACATGTTAGTTTTTGAATCAGGAGTCACAGGATGCGAGCTGTGATGTTGTCCATGCGGTGGGTAAGATTACTTATTAATATGGTCCGTCAGGAGATAGAAAGTGGACGAAAGCGATCGAAGGGTAGCGGTTGTAAGGGCAGAGGAAAAAAAGTGCCAAGGCAAGCGCCAAGGGAAAAAAACCTCTGCGACAGTAGGACGGGTAGTAAGGGCAGTAGCGGCTTGCTATCTGCGACAGTGCATGCAAGGTGTGGTTATGTTAGTGCGAGGTATCGTGCATCGTTACCTTTGTCGTTGCTGGAGCTCGTTGCGGGGCTTTCTGCAGTTGCTGCGTCCCTGCAACAGTTCAAGGTCGTTGTACATTAGTGGGCGATCGGTCATAGATCGGCTCACAGACTGTGTAGGGGGTGTGTGTGGTTGGTTTGCGTACTGTGTACAGTACGGTTTCCCTGCGGTTACCTGTTTTTCGGCGGATTGAGCACTGTAGTTCCTTCTCTAGATTGTCGCACAGATGACAAAATGGTAGTTATCCAAATAGACGACAGAGGGATAGAGAAACGATTAAAATCGCTCAAAAGAAGAAAGGCCGCTGGACCTGATGGGATACCAGTTCTATTTTACGCAGAGTACGCGAAGGAACTTGCCCCTCTTCTTGCAGCGGTGTACCGTCGGTCTCTAGAAGAGCGTAGCGTTCCAAAGGATTGGAAAAGGGCACAGCTCATCCCAGTTTTCAAGAAGGGACGTCGGACAGATGCGCAGAACTATAGACCTATATCTCTAACGTCGATCAGTTGTAGAATTTTGGAACACGTATTATGTTCGAGTATAATGACTTTCCTGGAGACTAGAAATCTACTCCGTAGGAATCAGCATGGGTTTCGAAAAAGACGGTCGTGTGAAACCCAGCTCGTGCTATTCGTCCACGAGACTCAGAGGGCCATAGACACGGGTTCACAGGTAGATGCCGTGTTTCTTGACTTCCGCAAGGCGTTCGATACAGTTCCACACAGTCGTTTAATGAACAAAGTAAGAGCATATGGACTATCAGACCAACTGTGTGATTGGATTGAGGAGTTCCTAGATAACAGAACGCAGCATGTCATTCTCAATGGAGAGAAGTCTTCCGAAATAAGAGTGATTTCAGGTGTGCCACAGGGGAGTGTCATGGGACCGTTGCTGTTCACAATATACATAAATGACCTGGTGGATGACATTGGAAGTTCACTGAGGCTTTTTGCAGATGATGCTGTGGTGTATCGAGAGGTTGTAACAATGGAAAATTGTACTGAAATGCAGGAGGATCTGCAGCGAATTGACGCATGAATGGCAATTGAATCTCAATATAGAGAAGTGTAATGTGCTGCGAATACATAGAAAGAAAGATCCCTAATCATTTAGCTACAAAATAGCAGGTCAGCAACTGGAAGCAGTTAATTCCATAAATTATATGGGAGTATGCATTAGGAGTGATTTAAAATGGAATGATCATATAAAGTTGATCGTCGGTAAAGCAGATGCCAGACTGAGATTCATTGGAGGAATCCTAAGGAAATCCAATCCGAAAACAAAGGAAGTAGGTTACAGTACACTTGTTCGCCCACTGCTTGAATACTGCTCAGCAGTGTGGGATCCGTACTAGATAGGGTTGATAGAAGAGATAGAGAAGATCCAACGGAGAGCAGCGCGCTTCGTTACAGGATCATTTAGTAATCGCGAAAGCGTTACGGAGATGATAGATAAACTCCAGTGGAAGACTCTGCAGGAGAGACGCTCAGTAGCTCGGTACGGGCTTTTGTTAAAGTTTCGAGAACATACCTTCACCGAAGAGTCCAGCAGCATATTGCTCCCTCCTACGTATATCTCGCGAAGAGACCATGAGGATAAAATCAGAGAGATTAGAGCCCACACAGAAGCATATAGACAATCCTTCTTTCCACGAACAATACGAGACTGGAATAGAAGAGAGAACCGATAGAGGTACTCAGGGTACCCTCCGCCACACACCGTCAGGTGGCTTGCGGAGTATGGATGTAGATGTAGATGTAGATGGGGTTACCACTAGTAGCTGTGTTGCAGGGGCTCGCCAGTACTGTCGTGTTAGCGTGCTATGGACCATAGATGTTTAGTTCCTAGCCAATAGTGGCTCCGGGAACACTCTTCTGAGTTCAAATACTTCGGCTGGCCACCAAACTTCCCAGACATGAACATTATTGAGCACATCTGGGATGTCTTGCAACGCACTGTTCAGAAGAGATCTCCAACCCCTCGTACTTTCAAGTATTTATGGACAGTCCTTCAAGATTCATGGTGTCAGTTCCCTCCAGCACTACTCAGACATTAGTCGAGTCCATGCCACGTCGTGTTGCGGCACTTCTGCGTCATCGCGGGGGCCCTACGCGGTATTAGGCAGGTGTAGTAGTTTCTTTGGCTCTTCAGTGTATTTGATTCCATAGAACTCATGTAAGTACGCATCAAAGAAGTGCGAGGTTTTTCAGTTGCGAAGTAAGAATAGGCAGAAACAGTTTCCAAAATTGCTGTGAAAGTGCCATTTGAAGATGTAACGAGCTGCTGCTTGCAGGTTAGAAGATTTAACAAGCTGTTATTGTAGAATTATTACCGCAGTTTTAGGATCACGATAATCTGACTGCTGAGACATCTATCGATTCGTGCACGACCTAGCTGCCTTGCTAAGACATCGCGAATGTTAGCTAATCAGCAACCGCGATGCCGGTCTGGACCGAAATGCATGTGTTGCAGACAGGTCCTCGAGCCCAGGCGACGCAGGTTGCAGAACGCAGACTGCAGAGTGAGGTCTGGAACGCGCAGTCAGCGCCGGGGCGGGCAGCGGTTAGCGGGCAGGACACAGATTAGCCGCTAGGAAGCGGCAGTCCGATAAGGCGCGCCGGAAGCCCGCGTGCTCTGCCTCCAGAGCCCTCTCTAAGCTATGCACACTCTCTGCAGGTGGCGTACTCATCCAGCACAATTTTTGCTACTTCGTCCATCATGCTTTCAAGGTAGCAAAACTGCTTAATTTCATCTGCTTCGTGACCACCAGTTCTCATTACCTTAGTCTTTTCCCGGCTTAATCTCAATCCATATTCTGTACTCACTGAAATGTTCTTTTCAGTCAACCTATCCTGTAATTGTTCTTCACTTTCACTGAGGGTAGCAATGTCATCAGCGAATCTTATTACTGATATCCTGTCACGTTCAGTTTCAACCCCACTCTTGAAATTTTATATCCGCCATTACTTCTTGATGTATAGACCGAACAGTAGGGCAGAAAGTTTTCTACCGAGTCTTACACCCTTCTTAATCCGAGCACTTCGTTGTTGGTCGTCCATTCATTGTTCCCTCTTGGTTCTTGTAGATACTGTATGTTAACCGTCTTTCCCAACAGCTCACTCTTGAAACTTCCTGGCAGATTAAAACTGTGTGCCGGACCGAGACTCGAACTCGGGACCGTTGCCTTTCGTGGGCAAGTGCTCTACCAACTGAGCTACCCAAGCACGACTCACGCCCCGTCCTCACAGCTTTACTTCTGGCAGTACCTCGTCTCCTACTTTCCAAACTTTACAGAAGCTCTCCTGCGAACCTTGCAGAACTAGCACTCCTGAAAGAAAGGATATTGCGGAGACATGGCTTAGCCACAGCCTGAGGGATGTTTCCAGAATGAGAAGCTTACTCATTCTGGAAGCTTACTCTTATTTTTCTCAGAACTTCGTTGCACTGTTATATTTTGTCGAACGCTTTTTGTAACTCGACGAGTTCTATCAGAGTATCTTGATTTTTCTTCAGTCTAGCGTAAAGTCAGAATTGCCTCTCTGGTGCCTTTACCCTTTCTAAAGGCACCCTGATCGTCATCTAACAAATTCATAATTTTTTTGCATTGTTTTGTTGTATTATTCTTGTCAGCAGCTTGGCCGCTCGAGACTTTAAGCTAATTGCGCGACTAGCTTTCGCACCTGTTTGCCCCAGGTATCTTCAGAATTACTTGTTTTGCAAATCAAACTGCCTTTTCCTGCTGCTAGTTACTTTATTTCTCCCATACGCGTTTCGGCTTCTCCTGTTCTAAGGCATCATCAGCGGTATCTATAACGATACAGTTTTGTTAGTTATAGATTATCAAACAGTTCACTTCGCGACTTTTTTGTAAAAAAAAGTAATATTTACGATTTGCTGATCTGCGTTTCCTCACATCTGGTCTGGAGGTCGCACTATCACTTTTATCACTGCTATATAATCACAGCTTTGTGTTCTCGCCTTCCACACACTGTTCACCATGTTTCTCACTCTTTTTTGTGGAAGGCGAGAACAGAAAGATGTGATTATATGGCAGTGATAAAAGTGGTAGTGCGACCTCCAGACCAGATGTGAGGAAACGCAGATCAGCAAATCGAAAGTAATTACTTTTTTTACAAAAAAATCGCGAAGTGAACTGTTTAATAATCTAAAACTAACAATCCTGTATTGTTATAGATCCCACTGATGATACCTTAAACAGGAGAAGGCGAAACGCGTGTGGGATAAATAAAGTAACTAGCAGCAGGAAAAGGCAGTTTGATTTGCAAAACAAGTATTTATATGCTTGCTGCGGAGGATGGCCACACAAATAAACTTGACCTTCAGAATTGTGTGGATGATATCTTTCCGAAAGTCTGATGGTATGTCGCCAGTCTGACAGATTCTACACACCATTTGAATAGTCGTTTGGTTGCAATTTCCCCCAATGATTTTAGAAATTGTGGCGCAGTGATTTCTATCCCTTCTGCTTATTTGATATCAAGTCTTCCGGAGGTCTTTTAAATTCGGACTCTAATACTGGAGCCCTTACGTCTTTCTTTCCGACTCGGGTTTCTTCTTCTATCAGGCCTTCGACAAAGTCAGGCCTTAAGAGTACTCTTTCCACCTGTCTGCTCTTTCCTCCCATTGCACTCGTAATGTTACCACCCTCGCTTTTAATTTCACTCAAAGTTGTCTAGATTTTTCTATATACTGTATGCAAGCTATACTGACACAGTGTGGTCTGTACACTGCTGGCGATCTCTAACGAACCAGTTCTCTACACATCGTGTGAAACCATGAAATCGCGTTCCCGCGTGTGTTACGTTGCTTCCTGCTCTTACTGCGCCTAAAACATCGATTCACCTCCTAATGCAACAGAAGAGAATCGGGCTGTTTGAGACGTGGAAGCAGGCTACAAATGGATCGAGTGATAAGAAATGAGGAGGGCCTCCGCAGACTGGCTAAGAAAGGAACACATGGAAAATAGTGACAAGACGAAGGGAGAGTAAGACAGGACATGTTTAAGGTATCAGGAAATGACTTGCATGCCTTTGAAAAGGAGACATCCAATTTACTTTTCCCCAATTTTTCAGTTTGTGCTTCCACTTAGTCTCTAATAATTCCCTCGTCGAGAGGATGTAAAATTCTAGTTTTCCTTCCTTCCTCAAAATTAAAACTGTCCTCAACTTAGAAGTCCGTACGAACACCAGAGTATAAGTGTCTTACTAGGCTTACTTCTACTATATGTAGGTGGTATGCTCTTGCACGACTCAGACCTACGAGGTGTGTTGAAAGTAAAAGGAAGAAGATTAGCTTTTGAAGTACCGCCGACATCAAGGTCATTAGAGACGGAGCACAAGCTCGGACTGCACTCTCCGTTCTCTCTCATCGTCATCGCCAATACAAACGTGAAACAGACTGCACGCACGTATCACAACTCTCTACACTTGAAAGGTACCACCCCTCCCCAAAAGAATGCAATGGCCACCTTTGGTGAAGGAAAGACGGCATTGCATGCGAGGGGAGAAAACATTTCCGATTAGGTGACTGAATAATCCGTCTGGGTACCCAAATCAACAATACCATTCAAGAATGAGATTTTCACTCTGCAGCGGAGTGTGCGCTGATATGAAACTTCCTGGCAGATTAAAACTGTGTGCAGGACCGAGACTCGAACTCGTGACCTTTGCCCTTTCGCGGGCAAGGTCCCGAGTTCGAGTCTCGGTCCTACACACAGTTTTAATCTGCCAGGAAGTTTAATACCATTCAATTTTACTTTATCAGACGTCCTCCGCAAATATTTCCAAATGTCTGCGACACACGAGAAACATTTTGTATGGAATGGTAAGGAGGCTGGAGGAGAAGTTTTTTGCGCATTAATGAAGACAGACACCGGGAGCTTAAAGGGGGACCGTGAAAACAAACGATTTGTTTACTGCTTTTTCTTTCTCTGTTAGGGCTAGAGGACGCTGTCTTAGTGAAAAAATAAAATTATACTTCCATTTGAGTCACCGACATTTGTTGAAATAATGTGCACGAAGCCATGGCTTAAGCCTTATCAAAATTAAAATAAGAAGCCAATATACCACTTATTTCTGGGTAACTTATGATATTTCATAAAGAGTTAAAGGAAATGAGATGATATTTCGAAATTAGCCTTGAGAACCACTGGTTTTTGTAGGTAACATATTTTAAAATCATATCAACAAACTAGAGAACAATACAGGTCAAGAGGTGCACACACACACACACACACACACACACACACACACGATTACCTCAGTTTCCGAATAAATAGAGGCTTGCACACAAATCACATACAAGATGGTAATCAATCATTCTTGTTGGAGCTTTCATACGTCACCAAGTATTTCCGTGAACGTTTTCCTTCATCATATGAGACAGTGCATTCGTTACCTCTGACATAATTTCGATACAAAAAGTTGAAGGATGAGGCATTACTTTAAAGCAATTGGGCAGTACAAAATGAGTGCAGTATACCGACCGAGTACGCCCCGACGCACCTTGTACCCAAAGAAAGCAACGGCTACAGTAACTGGTCGATATTTCATAGCGCAAGGAAAACATCATAAACTAGTCGACCGACCTCGTTCGCTTCTCGCGCCTATGTAGATTTTGCTTCGCTGTGTAAGAGCAACTGATTGCTTGGTAGCAGTCGCACAACCAAGGAGCAGTACGTGGTTGTTCTGAACTTATTAGCAAACACGTGCTAGCAGATATATTTCTCCTTGTAACTGCATATCAGATTTTAAGCGGACAGAACGTACGCATAAATGTATTGCGTGACACTTTCTATATCGCGGAAGGCACAGTTTGCGGCTGACATAATTACATAAAAACAACGCAAACACACGAGTCATTATGTCTGAATTATTTACATCCAACTAACAGAACAACCAAGTAAATACCTGGAATTGCGAAAACCTTACCGCCGTCCGATTTCAATTTTATCAATCAAAAATCACGGCATGTGTGAAATTAGCTGAGAGCTCTGGTCAGTCAATCGTATGCTCTCGCATTTTAACTCGTGTAGTTAAACAATATTCTGCAGATGATTCACTTGTCGCCCTAAAGCAAACTAGTTCTCTACCAGGTTCCCACGACGTAAACCTGACAACGTATGTGCCAGTGCAGATAAGGCATGCTGTAACCTCTCATTAACAACGTACTCAAATTTTTTTAAATTTTCTGCTACAGTCCGAATCGTCTTCACTGTTTACCATTTTGGCCGCCTCAGGCAGCATATTCTGATCACAGAATAAAAATAAAAATAAAATTTTCTATGCGTCACATGTAAAACAGATTTACTATCATAAATTAATCAAATAATAAAATTCTCATGCCCAGTTGCTGCACAGGAAAATCATGCGTTGTCTCTAAAGTAAAAGGATTCTGTTACAGCTTATATAACGGAATCGAAGAATAAAAGTAAAAATCCATGCACTAGCGACATCTGGTACTGGTTACAAAAGGATTCAAGGTGCATTACGTGTGTTAAACTGTTTCATAGAAGTGAGGAGCATAAATATTCTATCCAGAATTTCATTACTTTATTATTACACACGTCATTCTTACTTCTTTTCACAATATAGGGACGCTTCCTCTTTGACTGTTGTCAGCAGCAGGAAGGGTGTTCCGGGGCAGATGGTATGGATTGCTTAATTGGATAGCTTTGCACAGCAAGAGGTCGTTGTAAATACTGAAATAATTTGTTGCTCATGGCAAGTCCAAATGACTCACCATCGCTGCCAAATTTTTGCCCCCCCCCCCCCCCCCCCCAGTGGAGGGTTATGAAACACGTATGTTATGTAGCAGCGATGGCGAGGCATGACAGAATCTCTGACCAGAGAGCTATTTATCGTAGCTAGTCTGCGCTTGACCGCGCGAGTGTGCAGTTCGAGAGTAGTAGCGCATACGAGATGACATAGTCTGTGGTAGTAGCGCGCGAGAGACAGTCGGAGTTGTGTGTGAGGAGTCGGCGGGCGTCGACATGGGCCTCTGGTCAAGGTTCAGGATGAGGTATATTTTTTAAATAAGGTAATGGAGCAACATTGCGCACATTTGATAATGTAATGTAAATTAACTGTAACTAATTTGTTCAAGAATTACCCCAATAATAATTTTGTTTTCAAACCAAGCATTTTAACAAAACAAATATTTTATTGAAAGAAAATTTCCCATGCATTTCCTTAAAGGAAAAATTTACTTAAGTTCAAAGAATTTTGCGATGCATTTCCTCCAAGCTATGGCGAAAAATAAGAGCAGATGCAATTTTACTGAGGTAAGAACAGGGCCTAAGATCGACATTTCGGTCTATTTGCGTTTTCATTGTCTCTGAGATTTCATTATCATTGAATTGTCTTACATTTTTGTGGGCAGCTTACATTTGGGTCAGATTGCTATTTCCCATTTAATTGTCATTGTCAATAAATTATTTTATTTGCTGGGAGGTTACACTAGGTTCTATTCCCATTAACATTTAATTATTGTCATTCAAAATTCTCCGGGGAGGTTACAGTGTTTCCCGACGGCAGTGGCATTTTTCAACAAGGTAATGCACCATTTTACAGGGACTGAAGTGTGATGGGGTGTCGAGTTCCAATCGATGTACTGCCCCCCGACTCGCTAGATCTGTACCCTCTAGAACATATCTGGTATGTGATTGAACGTGGTGTCAAGAACTCATCGCCCCCCTCCCCATAACTCAGGGAATTAGGTGACTGCTTCCATGCCACGACCTATCTCCAATGTTATCCGTGCTGAAGGTGGACTTGCAAGCATTTGGGTAGGTGGCCGTAGTTTTCTGGCTGATCACTTTATGCATACTGTGGCTGGTCAGTGTATACATGTCATACACAGTAATGATCCTATAACAAATCACAAAGCTGGTCTGATATGGTGTACGTTCGTGTTTTGCTTATTAGGCAACAATGAAGTCAAGATACATTATGATCAATCTGGGTACCAGTGCCTATTACCTTCTCGATTCCACAAAAAAAGATATTGATTCATGTAGGGAAGATGTTGGCCTTCAGGAAGAGCATAAAAAATGTTCCACAATTCTACATAGATTCAGATTAGTGATATGTGGCTTAAGTTTGACGACCCTTCTTGAAAGCACGAATGTATTGAAAATTTGGTTTCGACCACTTTGGATCACCTGGTTCCTCTAGTGATCTCCGACAGACTGCTGTTAGAAGAAGAGTGAGTTACGTCGCATACTCCACGTAGAATCGTGTTGGTATCCCATTAGGTCCAGTCACCTTTCGTCTGTTAATTTTATTTTGTGTTCTACGCCGCGCTCTCTTATTCCAACATCTTTTATTTTTGTCTTTGCGTTACGACAGAAAAGAGGAACCGTAGCTCGATTTTCCTCGATGAAAGAATTTCAGTAAACTGAATTCAGTAAATGCTAATCTTTATTCTTCTTGAAAGCTCCAAACAGCTATTGCCGTAGTGCAGGGGTGTCCAGCCCACGACCCAAGGGTCGCATGAGGCCCAAAGCAAGTATCAATTAGGTCCAAGAAAATATCTATCACACGACCGGGAAAAAAAGAAATTCCATAAAATTCCGTTTACGTAAAGTTATGATAAAGTGAATTTTTCAATCTGAAACTCCCGCCGCTCGATGCAATTCTCTCATTGGTCTTTCCCGTTTTTCCCCCTCAGCAGTTATTGCTAGTTGTGTTACGTATATTATGTGCGGCTCAAATATACTCATGTTCTTCCAAAGGCTGGGCACACCTGAACCCCTATAATGAGACTTCAGACACGTGACTGATAAAAAAACTGCCGCATTCCTTGGAGCTGCGATTGGCAGTGATATGTCTACAATACATAAGTGAAACGTGAGTTTCCAGAATAACATCATATAACACGAAACAATACGAGAATAACTCTGTAACTCCACATGTTTTCTTAATCATATAGTCATAAAAGGAACAGAAATTTTAGCGTGATAAATTCACGCGTATTTCAGGATATTACGCACTTAGTAACTTCCATGAAACTTTTCGCATAATTTCAAACCTTCTGTAAAATACGATAGTGTAGTGCCTGTGTTGTTCAGAAATACGATGCAGACTTCTTTCGGACATGCATGCATTCACTCCTTATTTACTTTTTCTCCTTGCCGAGAACACATTTTTTTTCGTGAATGAACCACTGCCGCTATCGTCAGATAATGCAGGGAACGTCGTTTTCTGAACAGACCAGGCACCTCGCAGTACGTACACGCTTTATTTTGCAAGAAGCTATGTTCTGAAAGAGAAAAGTACAAGCTGTGGGCCAGGCAACCAGGAAAGAGAGAAATAGTCAACATGCAATGTCAGTGCGCACAGACTTGCCGAAATTCCCAGACTACATTAATCTGCTATGGGTGGATGTTTGTGTGTTTTTTAAAAAAACTCGCAAATTGTTACTAAATTCTACGGCTTTCGTAAGTACAGTATTAAACAACACAATAGTGTAGGTGAGTTTCTATGTATACGACTTCTGTTACTACACGCTTTACGCGCTGTTTTATTTATTTCAAACCGAGAGAGAGAGAGAGAGAGAGAGAGAGAGAGAGAGAACATGGAGAATGAAGCCAGCGATGGGTAAGGCGGGGATTATGGAGGAAATAGCCGCTTCCCTTGCCAACATCGCGCCACCCAAGTACGTGAACTGTGTCATTGGCCGTCCAAAAAATGTTTACCTTGTTGGTAGATTTGAATGTAACCATTGTGTGTCATTTTGTTCATCGGTTATGGTCTCAAATTTTCATTTTTTTTATTTCGCATATCCGCTGAAAAAGCGGAAAATTCAAGTGAAACCTGAATGCAGCCGTCACATGAACTGACGAGAA
Source organism: Schistocerca americana (assembly GCF_021461395.2). Lineage (NCBI taxonomy): Eukaryota > Metazoa > Arthropoda > Insecta > Orthoptera > Acrididae > Schistocerca > Schistocerca americana. The sequence goes on along the minus strand of NC_060120.1, from coordinate 977,526,150 downwards.
AATCCTGCCATTGGCGGTGTTTTAAGTGAATAAAACGAACCGTTTATCATTACGGAAATACACATTTCGGAAGTTGTATGCAAAATTTGACTGCCATTATTTCAGAAATATCAGTGTGCGGAAGACGAAGTGGCATTCACGAAAGTGTTTTTAGAACAGCGCGTACTATCCTTTGCAGACAACGTCACCGTACCTGTAGCCGCATTCCTGCCAAGCACATTCGTCTCAGTTGCGGACGCCGCCCTAGAACGCGGAAATTTCCATCGCTGCTGGCGGGCTGCTGGGAGGAGGGAGGGAGGAAACCGTGGACGATTTTCTGAAATGTCATCAGCGTCCTGTGCTTGCATGCGAGTCTGTCCTACCAGATACCAACTACATTCTTTTTGGACGCGTTTGGATTATACCTAAATTACGAGAAAGTACCGGCTGACTTTACCACCATGTGCCGTGGTTTTTGCAGCATAATAATTCATGAAATATTTTGTTTCATGAGTATTAGATACAGGACAAAATTCATTCGGTATAAAATATTTTGTAAGAGTAAGAGGGGCGAAATATGAGACCTGGCGTATACAATTTTCAAGCAACTTACAGGAATTCAGCCAGGTAATATTCTCAGCGACCGCCGGTATTTCGGGCGGAGTACAACCCGTCATTTTCAAGGCACAACTGCAACGGACAGGCGATGTACAGGCAAATTTAAAACCTCGGTTCTTGGACTAATGCAGGAAAGATAACACACACACTGAACAGAGGGACAGAGTCAATTTTACCTCACCTGCTTGTTCGTAGTCTCACTATCGATTTTTTCTGACTTGGTCATCTTGTGTGGCACTAGTGTTCAGTGTGTGTATTATGTTTCCTGAATCACACCAAGAACCGAGGTTTTAAATCTGCTGTACACCGCCTGCCCGTTGCAGTTGTGCCTTGAAAATGGCGGGGTGTACTCCCGCCGAAATATCGGCGGTCGCTGTAAATATTACTTGGCTGAATTCCCGTAAGTTGTTTCAGACGTAATAGTTTGTAATACGGTGGGCGGGTAGTGGTCTCTGGTGTGGCACACCGCTGGCCACGAGGCAGTCGTAGCTCGTCACTGTCTGTAGTGTCCCTTTTGCAATATTCACCATTATCGAGGTGAAACATAAATAAAAATTACTGTATGTGACTCAAAATGAACTGCAAACATCGATTTATCTGCGAAAGGTAATAACACTAACTGTAAAAATATACAATACAGATCGATAGATGCAGAAAAGACATTATTTTTATTGTATGAGATTATAATGTGTAAGTAATTAAAAGAAGTATTATTATCTTTGAAAGAGTGTAAAACACAATGCAATGCTCATTCTTCCGTCTAGTCTGTTTCGTTCTGTTCGTTCTGGTGTTAGCTGGAATAAGGTACGCAAGCTATTGTGCTGCGCTAGCATTTGTTTCTGTCGTAACGTAACTGCAAATATTTAATGGTGTAAACTGTGTCCTAGTAAGAATGTATTAGTATAAAGTGATCTCCATGTGTTATTTCAAGAACCTACGCCACATTTATCTCATGAAAAGAATATTTAATGAAAATTATTTAGCATGTTTCCAGCTGCTGCGGAGCGAGTAACAGTGATCTCTGACTTAACAATTAGCCGCCATTAAGCGGTACATTTAAAAATATTTTTTTACAGCACAATGTCTGATAGCCGGAGCGGAAGAAATTATGTAAAAATATTCAGTGAGATTAATTGAAGGAATCCAGTGAAATAATTTTATTAAAACGTCTATTTTATGTGATAGTAATAATTTCAGATCAGTGAACTGGAGCTGAGTAATACTACGCTATTGCATTTACAGTAATTTGTAGGGAGCCTGGCGCTCGATAAAACCAGATATAATATGTAATTGGCAACCTACGAAATTCATTATTCTGCTTATTATATCTCTTTTGTATTTTTTTGAAAGCTAAACGTAAAAACTAACTTCGCTAAAAATCAGTAATAGATCACGATAAATCAAAAGACAAACAAATTTACTAGGAGAGTGTTTCCTCTAAATAAATAGTTACATTATTTTTTTAAAGAGATATAATGTGTCCTGTCATCTTCGCGGAGCACCGGTGCGAGGCGGGGAGGGGGGGAAGTCAGCTGCTAGCTCCGTGCGTCCGCCCCACATGCGACGAGCTGCAATGATCGCCCGTAACCCGGCTCCCAACGTCGACGTGATGTAGCGGGATGGAGGAAGACTGGTAGACAGAGAACGACAAAACAGGATAGCTTGTTGCATGGTTATCTGGACAGGAAATAGTTGTGTTCCATGGGTCGCTGTCCACTATATATCGTAATGACGTGGAACGAGTCATTTTACAGAATATTGTATGGCTGCGTGACGATCATTTACAGAACTGTAACATAATGGAAAACAGTGGTCTAATAACACGAGTATCATTTTTGCGCTGAAAAATCTTCTGTGGATAGCAACAACTGCCCATAAGAAATGATATCGGCTTATTTTCAAATATAGCACCTTCGATCTGGATAACTGCAAGAAGACACCACCCAGATCGCCCGAGACGAATTCCATCGAACATTTATGGAACATAATCTATAGGTCAGTTCGTGCACAAAATCCTGCATCGGCAACTCTTTCGCACTGATGGACGGCTATAGAGGCAGCATGGCTCAATATTTCTGCAGGGCACTTCCAGCGACTTGTTAAGCCCACGCCACGTCGAGTTGCTGCACTGTAGTTGTTGTTGTGGTCTTCAGTCCTGAGACTGGTTTGATGCAGCTCTCCATGCTACTCTATCCTGTGCAAGCTTCTTCATCTCCCAGTACCTACTGCAACCTACATCCTTCTGAATCTGCTTAGTGTATTCATCTCTTGGTCTCCCTCTACCATTTTTACCCTCCACCCTGCCCTCCAATACTAAATTGGTGATCCCTTGGTGCCTCAGAACATGTCCTACCAACCGATCCCTTCTTCTGGTCAAGTTGTGCCACAAACTTCTCTTCTCCCCAATCCTATTCAATACTTCCTCATTAGTTATGTGATCTACCCATCTAATCTTCAGCATTCTTCTGTAGCACCACATTTCGAAAGCTTCTATTCTCTTCTTGTCCAAACTATTTATCGTCCATGTTTCACTTCCATACATGGCTACACTCCATACGAATACTTTCAGAAATGACTTCCTGACACTTAAATCAATACTGGATGTTAACAAATTTCTCTTCTTCAGAAACGCTTTCCTTGCCATTGCCAGCCTACATTTTATATCCTCTCTACTTCGACCATCATCAGTTATTTTGCTCCCCAAATAGCAAAACTCCTTTACTACTTTAAGTGCCTCATTTCCTAATCTAATTCCCTCAGCATCACCCGACTTAATTCGACTACATTCCATTATCCTTGTTTTGCTTTTGTTGATGTTCATCTTATATCCTCCTTTCAAGACACTGTCCATTCCATTCAACTGCTCTTCCAAGTCCTTTGCTGTCTCTGACAGAATTACAATGTCATCGGCGAACCTCAAAGTTTTTATTTCTTCTCCATGAATTTTAATACCTACTCCGAATTTTTCTATTGTTTTCTTTACTACTTACTCAATATACAGATTGAACAACATCGGGGAGAGGCTACAACCCTGTCTTACTCCCCTCCCAACCACTGCTTCCCTTTCATGTCCCTCGACTCTTATAACTGCCATCTGGTTTCTGTACAAATTGTAAATAGCCTTTCGCTCCCTGTATTTTACCCCTGCCAGCTTTAGAATTTGAAAGAGAGTATTCCAGTCAACATTGTCAAAAGCTTTCTCTAAGTCTACAAATGCTAGAAACGTAGGTTGGCCTTTCCTTAATCTTTCTTCTAAGATAAGTCGTAAGGTCAGTATTGCCTCACGTGTTCCAGTGTTTCTACGGAATCCAAACTGATCTTCCCCGAGGTTGGCTTCTACTAGTTTTTCCATTTGTCTGTAAAGAATTCGTGTTAGTATTTTGCAGCTGTGACTTATTAAGCTGATAGTTCGGTAATTTTCACATCTGTCAACACCTGCTTTCTTTGGGATTAGAATTATTATATTCTTCTTGAAGTCTGAGGGTATTTCGCCTGTTTCATACATCTTGCTCACCAGATGGTAGAGTTTTGTCAGGACTGGCTCTCCCACGGCCGTCAGTAGTTCCAATGGAATATTGTCTACTCCGGGGGCCTTTCAGTGCTCTGTCAAACTCTTCACGCAGTATCGTATCTCCCATTTCATCTTCATCTACATCCTCTTCCATTTCCATAATATTGTCCTCAAGTACATCGCCCTTGTATAAACCCTCTATATACTCCTTCCACCTTTTTGCTTTCCCTTCTTTGCTTAGAACTGGGTTCCCATCTGAGCTCTTGATATTCATACAAGTCGTTCTCTTATCTCCAAAGGTCTCTTTAATTTTCCTGTAGGCGGTATCTATCTTACCCCTAGTGAGATAGGCCTCTACATCCTTACATTTGTCCTCTAGCCATCCCTGCTTAGCCATTTTGCACTTCCTGTCGATCTCATTTTTGAGACGTTTGTATTCCTTATTGCCTGTTTCACTTACTGCATTTTTATATTTTCTCCTTTCATCAATTAAATTCAATATTTCTTCTGTTACCCAAGGATTTCTACTAGCCCTCGTCTTTTTACCTACTTGATCCTCTGCTGCCTTCACTACTTCATCCCTCAAAGCTACCCATTCTTCTTCTACTGTATTTATTTCCCCCATTCCTGTCAATTGCTCGCTTATGCTCTCCCTGAATCTCTGTACAACCTCTGGTTCTTTTAGTTTATCCAGGTCCCATCTCCTTAAATTCCCACCTTTTTGCAGTTTCTTCAGTTTTAATCTACAGGTCATAACCAATAGATTGTGGTCAGAGTCCACATCTGCCCCTGGAAATGTCTTACAATTTAAAACCTGGTTCCTAAATCTCTGTCTTACCATTATATAATCTATCTGATACCTTTTAGTATCTCCAGCGTTCTTCCAGGTATACAACCTTCTTTCATGATTCTTAAACCAAGTGTTAGTTATGATTATGTTGTGTTCTGTGCAAAATTCTTCCTCTTTCATTTCTGTCCCCCAATCCATATTCACCTACTATGTTTCCTTCTCTCCCTTTTCCTACACTCGAATTCCAGTCACCCATGACTATTAAATTTTCGTCTCCCTTCACAATCTGGATAATTTCTTTTATTTCATCATACATTTCTTTAATTTCTTCGTCATCTGCAGAGCTAGTTGGCATATAAACTTGTACTACTGTAGTAGGTGTGGGCTTCGTATCTATCCTGGCCACAATAATGCGTTCACTATGCTGTTTGTAGTAGCTTACCCGCATTCCTATTTTCCTATTCATTATTAAACCTACTCCTGCATTACCCCTATTTGATTTTGTGTTTATAACCCTGTAGTCACCTGACCAGAAGTCTTGTTCCTCCTGCCACCGAACTTCACTAATTCCCACTATATCTAACTTCAACCTATCCATTTCCCTTTTTAAATTTTCTAACCTACCTGCCCGATTAAGGGACCTGACATTCCACGCTCCGATCCGTAGAACGCCAGTTTTCTTTCTCCTGATAACGACATCCTCTTGAGTAGTCCCCGCCCGGAGATCCGAATGGGGGACTATTTTACCTCCGGAATATTTTACCCAAGAGGACGCCATCATCATGTAATCATACAGTAAAGCTGCATGCCCTCGGGAAAAATTACGGCTGTAGTTTCCCCTTGCTTTCAGCCGTTCGCAGTACCAGCACAGCAAGGCCATTTTGGTTATTGTTACAAGGCCAGATCAGTCAATCATCCAGACTGTTGCCCTTGCAACTACTGAAAAGGCTGCTGCCCCTCTTCAGGAACCACACGTTTGTCTGGCCTCTCAACAGATACCTCTCCGTTGTGGTTGCACCTACAGTACGGCTATCTGTATCGCTGAGGCACACAAGCCTCCCCACCAACGGCAAGGTCCATGGTTCATGGTACCATAAGCTGCACTACGATGGGCAAAAACAAGTCATCTCAGTGTATTCTCGGAAATCCCTAATGATGTCTACTGGCTGCGCGGCTGACTGCACAAATGGTTGGTGTACTTCGGCGTCCTGGTTCAGGTAAAATAAATAAAACGACCATGGTCTGTACCATACGGTAACTTACAACTTGGCACGCGGGCTCCATAATGTGATCGTAGCAGTTGGCAATAGCCGGGAGACTTTGTTTCGTACTGATTTATAGATTTACGTTGGAACTGTGTAGCGTACCATAAGCCTTTTTTAACATAATTGTCGTCTGCTCTGTTGCCGAGGTGTAATGTCACTATTTGTGTTTTATTGCGCTACTTTTGTTGTGATCTCTTTCGAAAATGAGTGATGATGGCGCATAGCAGGGTTTCTTCTACTCCAGTTCAGAAAAGGAGCTCGTGGAAGCTGAAAATACAAGTTTCTGTTGCCTGCACTTTCTACCTACAGCACATGGAGGCGGAGTTTGTTTCCCCCAGCGTCCCACCTCCCCCACACCATCACCACCTGCTCTTCCCGCTACACGCAACCCCTGCTCGCCAAACGCCAATTTATAGTTCTCCAGCAGTAACGAAGACAAGATTTCGGTTAACGACATGCGATAAGTATGAAAGCATGGTTTCGCGGCGATATGAATTAATAAAATTTTCTCGGGCTTCCAGCCGCGTCAGGTGGTTAATATCCCACGATCTTTCGACCGAGCTCTCCCCGGTCATTGTCAAGAGGTAAGACAGACTGCTGTTTCTTTTTTTCCGATTCCCCCCGAACGGGGCGGGTTGGCAGCAGCTTAGTACGCTGCTCTGCAGCCTACAGACATTTTAAAACCTAAGAAGTAGATAAGAAACAATAAAAGCAGGCGATAAAACGGTGACTTAAATTGTAAAATGGCGGAAAATTGGGGAAAGTTAAAATATAAAGTGCAGGGGGTGGCAAAGCTAATAAAATACACGGGAAGCAGACGGGTAACATAGTAGATAGACAATTAAAAAAACATGGCGACAGTCTGGTTTCTGTCCGCAAGAGATATAAAAATCACACCCAGCGACAATATGATGTCCGTTCGCAACACTTCGGAGAAGACACACAACACTGAACACTCACTGTAAACACTGCACTAAAATGTTGGCACAAAGATAACACACCATAGCCAAGGGCAGATGGGGGGGGGGGGACCTACCTGGACAGATGGGGGGGGGGGGGGAACAAGGAGGGAGGAGAGGAAAACGAAAGGAGGGAACCAAAGGAAGGAGAGGACTCATAAGGAGGGGGGGGGGCAAGGCAGACGCGAGAGGGAATGGGAAAAGGCAGAGGAGGGAAATGCAAAAGGACTTGGGGGAGAGAAGGGGGGCAGAGAGAGGGTAGGTGGGGAAAAAGACGATGGAGGGGGGGGGGAGAGGGAGCCCAGGAAAAGGACGGAGGAAAGGAGGGGGGCGGTGAGGATCAGAGTTGATAGAAGGGATAAATGGAGGGAGAGGGCATCATCTGGGAGAGGTAGTTGGTGGAAGCCACCTTGGGAGCTGTGTCGCCGCGGCCGCGTCGTTATATAGCCGGACTGCTGGCTGTGACGTCACTGGTGCTCTCTTCCTCTTAGAAAATGTACACCGAATTTTATTCGACGAAACATCTGTCGTTATGAAGACGAAGGGATTATGGGACAGTGTCATAAAAGAAGCTATTGAAATAAAAACCTCTGAAAACACCATCAAAAAGGACGGAGGTTTGCAGCTCAGCACAGCCTGGGACCCGGCTATTGCGATGTTAAAACGGGCGCGACGGACGCGGAATGAAAACATTACCATATATGACGAGGAAGAGAGCACCAGTGACGTCACAGCCAGCAGTGCGGCTATATAACGACGCGACCACGGCGACACAGCAGTCAGTCTTACCACTTGGCAATGACCGGGGAGAGCTCGGTCGAAAGCTCGTGGGATTAAACGATCGATAAATTTTAAATTGCGCTATTTGAAAAATTTAGTGAAAACATATTGTGTGCTGCTGACGACAATATGAGGTCCGAAAACTTTTGTTTGTACCAAGTGAACAGCAACATGAAAACCTCGAAAAACCTAATGACAAGCAGTTACTCCGGTACAAAAACTGAGAAAATGTGTTGACGATCAACAGCCGTATTCAGTTAAGAACGAACTCGCAAACTGCGATTATGGTTCCTCATCAGCTGAATTCATTCTTGACAAGCAGTTAGCTGAATATAAAATGTCTCAGCTGTGCATGACTATGTAATCCAGGATCAGATGCTAGCATGAGTTTCTTAGAAGTAGATACCTTAGGGGTTGCGAAGCAACTCAAATCGCTTGATACGGGCAAGTCTTCAGGTCCAGATTGTATACCGATCAGGTTCCTTTCAGATTACGCTGATACAATAGCTCCCTACTTAGCAATCATATACAACCGCTCGCTCACCGATAGATCTGTACCTACAGATTGGAAAATTGCGCAGGTCGCACCAGTGTTTAAGAAGGGTAGTAGGAGTAATCCATCGAACTACAGACCTATATCATTGACGTCGGTTTGCAGTAGGGTTTTGGAGCATATACTGTAATCAAACATTATGAATCACCTCGAAGGGAACGATCTATTGATACGTAATCAGCATGGTTTCAGAAAACATCGTTCTTGTGCAACGTAGCTAGTTCTTTATTTGCACGAAGTAATGGCGGCTATCGACAGGGGATCTCAAGTTGATTCCGTACTTCTAGATTTCCGGAAAGCTTTTGACAGCGTCCCTCACAAGCGAATTCTAATCAAGCTGCGGCCCTATGGGGTATCGTCTCAGTTGTGCGACTGGATTCGTGATTTCCTGTCAGGAACGTCGCAGTTCGTAGTAATAGACGGCAAATCATCGAGTAAAACTGGAGTGATATCAGGTGTTCCCCAGGGAAGCGTCCTGGGACCTCTGCTGTTCCTGATCTATATAAATGACCTGGGTGACAATCTGAGCAGTTCTCTTAGGTTGTTCGCAGATGATGCTGTAATTTACCGTCTAGTAAGGTCATCCGAATACCAGTGTCAGTTGCAAAGCGATTTAGAAAAGATTGCTGTATGGTGTGGCAGGTGGCAGTTGACGCTAAATAACGAAAAGTGTGAGGTGATCCACATGAGTTCCAAAAGAAATCCGTTGGAATTCGATTACTCGATAAATAGTACAATTCTCAAGGCTGTCAATTCAACTAAGTACCTGGGTGTTAAAATTACGAACAACTTCAGTTGGAAAGACTTCATAGATAATATTGTGGGGAAGGCGAGCCAAAGGCTGCGTTTCATTGGCAGGACACTTAGAAGATGCAACAAGTCCACTAAAGAGACAGCTTACACTACACTCGTTCGTCCTCTGTTAGAATATTGCTGCGCGGTGTGGGAATCTTACCAGGTGGGATTGACAGAGGACATCAAAAGGGTGCAAGAAAGGGCAGCTCGTTTTGTATTATCACGTAATAGGGGAGAGAGTGGGGCAGATATGATACGCGACTTGGGATGGAAGTCATTAAAGCAAAGACGTTTTTCGTCGCGGCGAGATCTATTTACGAAATTTCAGTCACCAACTTTCTCTTCCGAATGCGAAAATATTTTGTTGAGCCCAACCTACATAGGTAGGAATGATCACCAAAATAAAATAAGAGAAATCAGAGCGCCAACAGAAAGGTTTAGGTGTTCGTTTTTCCCGCGCGCTGTTCGGGAGTGGAATGGTAGAGAGATAGTATGATTGTGGTTCGATGAACCCTCTGCCAAGCACTTAAATGTGAATTGCAGAGTAATCATGTAGATGTAGATGTAGATGTAGATCTGAAAACGTTTACAAATCAACTGCATTACATGACACACAGCTTTCTTCAATTACTCTAATTTAATCTTTTTTTACACACACTTGTCTCCCTCTTTCGAACCAGTACATTCGAGTGGCTTTCACTCGTATCTTCCACTAACTGATGATCTACAAGAAAATTGTGTTGTCATCGAAAGTGGGCAGATCCAAACCTGGTGAAAATGTTGCTTAAGAAGAACAGTGTTACGAAAGAGGCAACTATACTAGCTGTAGCTGCAATCCAAATGGAACACACAAAGTCTTCGTGCTATTCCCCATTCTCTCAGAAGATACGGGAGAATTCAAGGACAATACAGATTCATGACATTGCCTAAAATTAAATATTGTAAAGAAGGTGCACCAGTATGATGATTCGTATACGGTAATTAATTTAAAGGGGTATACGGTAGTCGCCGTTTTCCTCACACTCCGCATGTAACTCACAACAGACGTTGGTCCCGTGTGGTCGCAGTCAGGTAAAACCATTACCACACGAGATAACTGAATGTATCAAAACCTTTTCCTTGCCCGGGCGACTTGAAACTCTTCAGAAAACGACCTCTAAATGAGCACGACTAACTGTAACGGCTAGTAAGGGTAACTCTGAGTGAAATAATTTGAGAGACATAATTCAGCGGTAATGATTACGCCGGTGTGCTTTGCACAAGGAATCTGAGGAAACTGAATTGCATCCCGCAAAAGAACCAGCAAAAATTACATCGTAATGACAGTAATTCAAACGACGAAGGCTACTCTGCATATTTCGACGTTACGCTGAGAAAATTGTAAATACAGGGGGGCCGAAAGACAGAGAAAATCAGCCGCTGACCTTCAGTGCATCACGAAAGGACACACTACAAAGGAAGCTGCGCTCTTTGTACACTCCGTGCGTAAGTCATGTGTGTTCGCTGTTGGCAAGGACATTCAGAGGGTATTTTAAAACACAGCTGCAGGTACGTCGACATTCAAAGGCACTGTCACGTATCTCAGGTTACGAAAGACTACTACAGCAAAGTCATAGTCTGTCGAGGTACACTTTTTGATCAAATGTATGCAGATACCGCTATGTAACGCGGAGTTGACCACCGCATGTCACTAGAGGCGGGGCCGCCAGTGTAGACGGAGGCAGGGAGTATTGAGATGTCAGTAGAGAAGAAGAATGGATCGGTAAGTAGAGCCAAGTGACCTCGAAGACAGTCTAGTCACTGGATGTCACCTCAGTAACAAATACATCAGGAACATTTCAACCCTTCTAAAGCTGCCCTAGTCGACTGTTGGTGATGTGACTGTGAAGTAGAAACGCAAAGGAACAACCACAGTTATGCTAAGAGCACGAGGACCTTATGTCCTCACGTGTAAGGACCGACACACATTGCGGAGGGTAACTGTAAATAAACGCATGAAAACAGCGGAAGGAATTATTTGTGAGCTCTAAAGTGCTAGCAGCAGGACAATGAATGTGCGCATTGAGCTAAAAACTATGGGGAATAATGGTAAAGCAGCTTCCACGAACATACTATGCTGTCATAGTAGGAGGAGAGGTGATACTCCTACGTGGCGCGTCCCAGGTGGCGGATAGGGAAGTCCTCACCTGTTTACCGGCGGACTTGAGTGAAATAAAATAGCTCTCGCGGACCAAACACACCCTCTGCGGTTAACAACCGTAGTTGTAAATCGGAGCTTGCTCCAACTAAGGTTGACAACCTTCGAAAGTCAAAAATGGAAAGGTTTTTTTAAGGAAAAAAATTCCATCGTGCTGCTCAAAAAGTCAGGAAAAGGCTACATCGGATTCGGTGGGTAGTCAACTAGAAGACAGCAACGAATCAGAGCGTTTGCAACCATCAAAATGCACACTAAAACACAAAAAGATGATTAAACATGAGCAAATAAATTATACAGCAACACACAACATAAACTCACTACTTCAGACCGGAAAACTCAAGGAGCTCACAGATGAACTAAATAAACAAAAAATTTTAATAACAGGGTTCCAGGAAATGAGAAACACTACCGAGGACCCATTCGAATCACAAGGATACGGAATTTATAACGGGAAACCAGGACCGAGGGCAATGAAACAATGTCCCCAGTTTGGAACAGGGTTTTTAGTAAACATAAAAATTATAGATTCAGTAACGGATTTCCAAGCAGTATCACCAAGAATTGCGACTCTAAGCATTAAAACAATGAATAAAGCCTATACAATAATAAATGCTCATACCCCAACAAAAGAAAAAAATTGTCTAACAAAAACAAAGGAAGAGGTAGGAAAATTTTGGGACCTTCTAGAACAAACTGTGAACAGAGTAAATAAAAATAATTGGGAGATTTCAATGCTCAGTTGGGAAAAGAAAGGAAATATAAAGATATAATTGGAAAATGGAGTCCACATAAATTTACGAACAAAAACGGTCAAAGACTTGTAGAATTCTGCAGAGAACACAACCTTATATCTAAATCAACATACTCTAAGAGCGAGCCAAGTAAACTTAAAACATGGAAACATCCAGACTGGAGGAAGGGGGAGTGGCAGCTTGACCATGTCTGTATGGACAAAAATTTTCATAAGGAGATCCACAATGTTAAAGTACCAAGAGGAGTAGACACAGGCTCAGACCATTATATAGTTAAAATTAAAATCAAATTCACTCCGTTAAAGAAGAGGACCGGAAAAACTAATAAAATAAAAAGGAGGTTTGACCCACATCAGCTAATTAAAAATAATAAATACCAACAAATAACACAAACCATCAAATTAACAGATGATCTAGAACAACTAGTGCCTAATCTTAAAAAAGAAGTAGAGAACCTAGCTCCCTTGAACCCACAAAGGAAACATGCATGGTGGACATCAGAATGTGACAGATTCCATGAAGATAGACACCAAGTATGGTTAAAATTTCAAACACATAAAACTGAAGAAAATGCCATCAACCTAAAAAATGAAAGAAAAAAATTCACACAAAATATTAGAAGAATCAAGAGAGGATTCCATAAAGATATTATAAACTCTATAGAAGGTAATTATCATAAAACCAACTCCAGGAACTACTATAAAAACTTTGGGAAACAACTACAACAATATGAGGCCCCTACACTGATACTGAAAGATGAAGATGGAAGACTGACACACAGTAACGAGGACAGTGCAGAAATCATGGCAAAAGCGTTTAACAAACTTCTGAATTGCGAGGAACCCAAAGAACCCTTACAAATCACCATAAATACTCCAATAAAAACCAAACCTAACAAACTAGACCCTCCATCTTTCCAAGAAGTAGAAAAAATTCTTAAAGAAAAAAAAATTATAAGGCATGTGGAGAAGATCAGGTTTTTGTTGAAATGTGGAAATATGCAAGTGACACAGTCAAGACCTCCTTACACATGGCTCTAACAAAAATCTGGGTAACAGAACGATTCCCCGAACATTGGACCACAGCTATCATCCACCCACTACACAAAAAGGGAGGCAAGAGCAACCCAGACAACGACAGAGGAATCTCTCTCCTAGATTGCACATACAAAATTCTATCCAAGATCCTATATGAAAGAATCAAGGAGCAATTAGAACAGGAGTTAAGGGAATATCTGGGAGGTTTCAGACCATGGAGAAGCTGTGCAGAGCAGATAATTAGTTTAAAATTGATTATGACATACTACAAGAAATAGAACAAACCTCTGGCAATAACATTTGTAGATTTTAAGAAGGCATATGACTGTCTCCACAGACCTTCAGTATTAAAAATTTTTGAGAAATCTAGGACTCCATCCAAAACTAATTAAAATAATACAACTCACTCTAACAAACACCAAATCAAAAGTGAAGCTTAGAGGAGAAATTTCGGAACCATTCCTCATAAAAACAGGCTTAAGACAAGGTGACTGCCTTTCACCATTGCTGTTCAACAGTGCACTGGAGTACATAATGCGAGAATGGTACAAGGACAATCCAAAGATGATAAGAATTGGAAGTGCAAAAGATGATATTAGCTTAAACTGCTTGGAATTCTCTGATGATCTTGCTCTCCTAGCCAACACCGTTCAAGAAGCCAGGCAACAAGTGAAATCACTACAAGAAATAGCAGAGAAAGTAGGCCTTAGAATATCATTTGAAAAAACGGAGATTATGCTAACTGATCCACCACTTGCAAACAAAATTACAGTAGGAGAACAGAGAATCAAAATTGTTGATAAATTTAAATATTTAGGCGAAATAATAACATACAATCTAAATGAGAAGCCATAATGGCAGAATAGAATAAAAAAACTGAACTACGCAAATTACATTACCAAAACTACATACAACAAAAAAAGCCTATCTATAGATGCAAAATTAAAACACTATAAAACAGTTACACAACCAGAAATAACGTATGCAGCTGAAACTATTTTCAAAACAACTAATACAGCAGAAATTGACAGAATACTAGAAATAGAAAGAAGAATAATTAGTACATGTATAAATAAACAGTATAAAATAAATGGACATTGGAGAATAGCATCAAATGAAACAGTATATAAGAAAATAGAACCAGTCATGAGCACGAACAGGAAGAAACGCGTCTCATTCTTTGAACATCTGATGAGAACTCCAGAAAACAGAATTAGTAAAAAAATAACACAAAAATTGTGGAATAGCAAGAGCGACATTAAATGGATCACAGAAATTAAGGAAGATAGAACTTCAAATTACAGTAGATGATCTAAAAAACAAGACAGAGAAAACCAGAATACTGCTAGACCCGCAAACCAGACAACAAATGATAATTAATAAAAGGAGTACAGGAAGAGTGGTCTCAGATGAAGAAAGAAAGAAAATATCTGAAAGAATGAAGAAATATTGGGCAGACAGAAGAGCAAAACACCTTTCATATAAGAATAGACTCTAATAATTATATTACCTAAATATCATATTAAGTTATTGTTGAGCCAAATTGTATCCCTGTATAACATCTTGTTTACAACTTTGTATTTTTGACTAAAGTGGTCCAATGAAGGCCATAAAATTAAATAAACAAAAAAAATAAAAAGCAGCTTCTTACAAGCAACGTGTTTCTGTAGTCAGTACTAAGCGCCGCTTGAGGGGGCACACACAGCGACGCCACTGGACATTGGATGACTGGAAACGAGTGATGATGAATCGCGCTACAGCCTGTGGAAATCCAGTGGAATTGTTAGGGTTTCGTGAATGCCTGGAGAAGGTTACCTGCTGTCGTGTGTAGCGCCAACACAGAAGTGGGGAAGAGGTGGATTACTACAAATGAGTTACTTTGAATGATGATCACGCTATACCCTGTAGGTATCCGATGGAAGGGTTTGGGTTTGGCGAATGCCTGGAGAAAGTTACACTACTGGACATTAAAATTGCTACACCAAGAAGAAATGCAGATGATAAACGGGTATTCATTGAACAAATATATTATACTAGAACTGACATGTGATTACATTTTCACGCAATTTGGGTGCATAGATCCTCAGAAATCAGTACCAGAACAACAACCTCTGGCCGTAATAACGGCCTTGGTACGCCTGGGCATTGAGTCAAACAGAGCTTGGATGGCGTGTACAGGTACAGCTGCCCATGCAGCTTCAACACCATACCACAGTTCATCAAGAGTAGTGACTGGCGCATTGTGACGAGCCAGTTGCTCGGCCACCATTGACCAGACATTTTCAGTTGGTGAGAGCTCTGGAGAATGTGCTGGCCAGGCCAGCAGTCAAACATTTTCTGTATCCAGAAAGGCCCGTACAGGACCTGCAACATGCGGTCGTGCATTTTCCTGCTGAAATGTAGGGTTTCGCAGGGATCGAATGAAGAGTAGAACCACGGGTCATAACACATCTAAAATACAACGTCCATTGTTCAAAGTGCCGTCAATGCGAACAAGAGGTGACCGAGACGTGTAACCAATGGCATCCCATACCATCACGCAGTGTGATACGCCAGTATGGCGATGACGAATACACGCTTCCAATGTGTGTTCACCGTGACGTCGCCAAACACGGATGCGACCATCATGATCCTGTAAACAGAACCTGGATTCATCCGTAAAAATGACGTTTTGCCATTCGTGCACCCAGGTTCGTCGTTGAGTACATAATCGCAGGCGCTCCTGTCTGTGATGCAGTGTCAATGGTAACGCAGCCATGGTCTCCGAGCTGATAGTCCATGCTGCTGCAAACGTCGTCGAACTGTTCGTGCAGATGGTTGTTGTCTTGCAAACGTCCCCATCTGTTGACTCAGGGATCGAGACGTGGCTGCACGATCCGTTACAGCCATGCGGATAAGATGCCTGTCATCTCGACTGCTAGTGATACGAGGCCGTTGGGATCCAGCACGGCGTTCCGTATTACCTTCCTGAACCCACCGATTCCATATTCTGCTAACAGTCATTGGATCTCGACCAACGCGAGCAGGAATGTCACGATACGATAAACAGCAATCGCGATAGGCTACAATCCGACCTCTATCAAAGTCGGAAACGTGATGGTACACATTTCTCCTCCTTACACGAGGCATCACAACAACGTTTCACCAGGCAAAGCCGGTCAACTGCTGTTTTTGTATGAGAAATCGGTTGGAAATTTTCCTCATGTCAGCTCGTTGTAGGTGTCGCCACCTTGCGTGAATGCTCTGAAAAGCTAACCTTTGCATATCGCAGCATCTTCTTCCTGTCGATTAAATTTCGCATCTGTAGCAAGTCATATTCGTGGTGTAGCAATTTTAATGGCCAGTAGTGTACTTGCATCATGTGTAGAGCGAACAGTGAAGTACAGACGAGGTCGTCTTAGGGTATTTGGATGTTTCTCTTGATTAGGTTGTGACTGCGCTTACGAAAACGCTACAAGTGGAGGGAGATGAACACAGTTACCGAACTGTATGCTGCGTACATTTGAGGAACAGCTCCGAGATGGCGACAGTTTGTACCACCATGACAATGCACCTTGTCATAAAGCACCATCTGTGGGGCAATGGTTACTGGACAATAACATTCCAGAAGGGGACTGGCCTGTGTAGAATCCTCAACGCAAAGAAACATCTTTGGAACGAGTCAGAACGTCGACTTTACTCCAGACACCAAACATCACTACCTTTGCTGGTTTCATCTTTTGAGGAATAATGAGCCTCCTTTCCTGCACAGAAATTCAGAAAACACACTGAAAGTGTCCCCAGCAGAGTTAAAACCGTCATAAAGGCGAAGGGTGGTCACACTCCCACATTAAAGTCCACTAGTAGGTGTCTAGATACAGCAGAGTCCCGCTAATCCGAACCCCAGTAATCCAAATGTTCGGTTAATTCGAACATGAAAAATGTTAGTCTATGTATGGAAAACTGAGTGGTAAACTGCTGTACATACACACTATTTTAATTTACACAGTGCATGTTTTAGAAAAACTGGCAAGAAAACGGTAGGTTTAAACAATGCATAACAATGAAAGAAATGCTGTCAAACTTACTAAAATACAGCGGACATTTTATCCCTACTTTCTAGATGACAAAAACTCAGTCATTGTATTTTGGCGTAATGGAGACAGTCTGTTATATGATGCGTAGTTGCATCATCGTGTCATATACATCAAATCAGCAGGTGTAGCAGCGGGCTGTTGCTCCAAATGAAGTCAAGGGCACCTGCTGCGGAACTGTGTGGCATCAGCTCTGCTTTGTCGCTTTCAGGCACATTGTCACTTCCCTCACAGCAGTCCACTTCTTCCTGGTCAGAGTCAGTAAGGTTCTCCACACATGACCCATCCGCTGCCATCCACTAATCTATGTCTCCTTCACTACCTTCTTCACATCCAGGGGTTGTCTGTATCATTTGTAGTAGACTTTCCTGTTCATTTTCAACTAGGTTGTCCTGAAATTCAATAGACGTGCACAGTTTTCTCCACGATTTTCGCAGAGTATTTTCTGAAATATTCTGCCATGCCTCAGTGGCCCAATAAAGGACATCCCCAGTGCTGGGGAGAGATGGCGCGTTATCAATCAAAAGGATTATACGGGGATAGCAGATTTGCCGATCAGCATTAAAGGCAGCTTGTGATTATCAGCATCGTTGATGCACGCTAATAAAGTCACACGATCTTTGCACAGTTTAAAACCAGGAGCAGGCCGAAATTGCAATAGTAACAATAAATATTTTATACAGTCAACGGCGACTACGATGTCTTTTAAGAAATATTATGCAGGGTGTTACAAAAAGGTACGGCCAAACTTTCAGGAAACATTCCTCACACGCAAATAAAGAAAAGATGTTATGTGGACATGTGTCCGGAAACCCTTAATTTCCATGTTAGAGCTCATTTTAGTTTCGTCAGTATGTACTGTACTTCATCGATTAACCGCCAGTTGCCCCAATTGGAGGAAAGTAATGTTGCAATTGTGCAATCACGTCATCAACACAGATTTTCTGTGAACGTTTGGGAAGGCATTGTTGGTGATGTCTTGATTGGGCCCCATGTTCTTCCACCTACGATCAATGGAGCACGTTATCATGATTTCATACGGGATACTCTACCTGTGCTGCTAAAACATGTGCCTTTACAAGTACAACACAACATGTGGTTCATGCACGATGGAGCTCCTGCACATTTCAGTCGAAGTGTTCGTACGCTTCTCAACAGATTCGGTGACCGATGGATTGGTAGAGGCGGACCAATTCCATGGTCTCCACGCTCTCCTGACCTCAACCCTCTTGACTTTCATTTATGGGGGCATTTGAAAGCTCTTGTCTACGCAACCCCGGTACCAAATATAGAGACTCTTCGTGCTCGTATCGTGGACGGCTGTGATACAATACGCCGTATCCTCGCTAACGGAGGACATTTTGAACATTTCTTCTAACAAAGTGTTTGAAGTCACGGTGGTACGTTCTGTTGCTGTGTGTTTCCATTCCATGATTAATGTGATTTGAAGAGAAGTAATAAAATGAGCTCTAACATGGAAAGTAAGCGTTTCCGGACCCATGTCCACATAACATATTTTCTTTCTTTGTGTGTGAGGAATGTTTCCTGAAAGTTTGGCCGTACCTTTTTGTAACACCCTGTATGACTGTGAATCTCAACCATGAGAAGTTAATCAAAGTAATAGACAGAATGACTTTGTCATTTATAATATTGTTATGGATTTATGTGTTGCATTTAATGTCAGTGTAAAAGATGTGTAACAGCTGTTGCTGCATAAATTCAATATTTTCTAAAAAAAAGCATGTGAACATGGACTGATAACCTCTGCAGTCAAATTTAGTGTGGACACTTCTGGTCCATGCTAACAACATTGAAAATATGGTGAAATTTACCCTCGGTAATTATTGATTTTAAGTACTTATTGATTACAATTTTTATAATATGAAACCTTAATTTTGTAGGACAACAAAAAAAGAAAGAAAATTAAAAACTTAGAAAGTGAAAAAGAAACGAGGGGTTTGGTTGGGGGGGGGGGGGGTTGCAAAAGGGGGCAAGGGACTAGAGCTCCACCGTTCGTAAACGCCACAATTGCTACACACGCTCCCTTTTGTAAAAGTTATTACGTAAACCATCGTAAACGATACGATCCGCGATCACCAGATGCCTTGGTCAATAGTAGGGCTTTCTGACCATTTGGTGCGCTGCTATCGCAGTGTTAGACTGTCGTTTGATGAAAAGCGCTGTAGGTTTCCGCAATATCAGTGGTATTGAAGCAACGAGACCGGAGCCACAGGTGAGCCCGTTTATCTGTGGGCTCAGCTACAGCTTTGTCGGAACAGCCCTTCCGGCAATTGTATTCGCCCCGCGAAGCGTTAATCCCGCCTGCCCGGTGTGTATTGCGCCTCGTTACGACAAACGAACGCCAGGAGGAGGCGCTCCTAAGCTCCTGGCTGCCGTCTGGGCACGACAGGACTTCTGCCGTCCAAAAGCTGGGCTCGCCCAGAGCTCGCGTCTCTCGCGAGTAGAGAGGAGAGAGAGCGTGGGAGAGAGAGAGAGAGAGAGAGAGAGAGACGTGCATAGCGGACGCTTTGTCCTGTGGCAAGGCGCTAATTGGTTCCGCTTTGTACTGCTTAAATTACCTTTCCTCCTTCCCTCTACTCCCTCCTCTCCGTTCCCTGTTATATTTCTTTCAACCTCTGTCAACATGCACCAGAAAATGTGTGTGTGTGTGTCGCGAAAACTCGATGACCCAGAATGACTAATGTATGTGTGATGATTTTTATATTACAGATAGGTACATGATAACACGCACGTGCTTACCATTACAGAACTGTACACGATATGTGGCTTTGACAGTTATTCATAAGTACTCCAGGGTTTCAAAAGATGACTGCGCAGAAACTGCAAGACATACAGAAAAGTTATTTATTTCAAGTTTCTGCTACCAGTCACTTTTTATTTTATGCTTAATCTAACATAATGCAACGCGTTTCGAACATGTTCTGTTCATCATCAGGCGTTTACACATACATACACACACAAAGAGAAATGTTACTTAAAATGAACAGTCTTAAACTAGATTAATCTAGAACTCTTTGTCCAAATCTGTCAGTACCAAGAATATCGATACAAAACCTCGATAATCAAGTGCTACAGTCCGCCATCTTGTGTTGTGTGTGTAACATCGAAGCAACTTGTGTAGTGAATTACGTTGGCAATTAGTGACAAAATAAAATGTGCAATAGTGTAATGTCAATCAACAGCTCCACCATTACACCAGTGATGCAAGTGAAACAGCAAGATGAAGAAATTGTAAGTGATCAACTATCATATAAAAGCCTTTCACACTATTTTTGTAACAGATAACTGATGCAGATCTATCTGCATCCTATACAGACTGTGATATACATAGTCAACCACAAGGAAGAAAACCAGTAGAAGACATCACTGATTTCGATTTCTAGCCATACACTGCCCCCCTCCTTCCCTTCAAATGCCACACCAGCAGCTACAGTAAGAAACAATGGATAAAGACTTCTAGATTAATCTAGTTTAAGACTGTTCATTTTAAGTAACATTTGTCTACATGTATGTATGTATGTATAAACGCCTGAAGATGAACAGAACATGTTCGAAAAGCGTTGCATTATGTTAGATTAAGCATAAAACAAAAAGTGACTGGTAACAGAAACTTGAAATAAATAATTATCCCACACAGTCACGCTGCACAAACATAGCCATTATGGCTGAAAATAATACAGAAAAGTGTCACACATCAGTGGATGGAGCTTCTCTCCACGTTGAGATTCTTAATAGCCGCTGTGGCGCAGTTGTGTAGTGCACCATTGGGAGACAGGCGTGTCAGAACATATATAGACAAATCTTCCGCTCCGTATTGTGGTACTGAATTAGTTCGTATATAAAAAAAGAATTAATTTATGCCTGGAGGTAGGCAACCCTACGAACAGATTTTCAAAGCAGGTTCTGTCGTTGCTCCTTCAGGGATGCAGGGATGTTAATGAATTACACGCACATACTGACGCTTGCCACATCACATAGCTGCCCGTACTGAGCGCCTACGAGTCTGTTTTCTATGATCGTCTTCTGGTATCCTATATGTAATTATATATAACTCCGTATATCTACAGGCTGTCCCAGAAATGTTGCAACAATCTTCGAGGGGTTTTAGAGTGTGTCTTGAGCCACAAAGCGAGGACATGACCCCGTGTCCAGAAACGTCATCCAACGACGCTACAGAGCGTCGAAGTTATAGGCGCTGACAAACGTGACTTTGTGCATGGACGAACCGTAGGCGGAGCGTCTCGCCTTGTCATTTGTTATTCAACGATCGCGACTGATTGCCGCGACCACCAATGGAGAAGATGGAGCTAGCTGCTGCGCGAACAAAGTTTGTCTCTTATGAATACGATGCTCTGTTGCCTTGGCCAATGAAATGTAACTGCGATTTCTTTATTGTCACAACATTGTTTCCAGCATTAAAATATTATCTTCAGGGGAGAACAATGCCACACTAGCGCACTACGACGCGCCCGACTGCAACACAAGAGGCCCGAGGATCGACTGCACCCGCCGAAACTCGCGCCCCGCCCGCTACCGAAGGCAAGGGAGCGGCTGGCGTCGCTCGACAGCTTGGCGCGAAAGCGCAAAAGCAGCTCGAGTCGCGCCGGCTAATCACCGAACTTTTCGGGGCGGACGTCTCTCCCCCCAAAACAACTACACTAAACATCACTTTACACTCACCTGTCACTGGACAGTCATGTACCATTCTCCCACCGGCGCCGCAGCCTCAAGAGACCGAGGCAGCGGCGGCGGATGTGGATACAGAAAACCACTACACAGAGCCCTGGCAGGTGGAGGGCCCAAAACGCAGACCCAAAAAAACACCAGCACAAACAAGCGAGCAACCAAACTCGCTAGGCAACCGAAAGGCGCTGATGCCTACACCCACTAGCTCATCTCAGGCTAGCAACATTAACACAAAACAAAACGCAAACACAGCTGTGGCGAGCAACAACAAAGCACACAAAGCCACAGCGGTGCCCACACAACACAAGACTGGTTTCCCCCCAGTTGTTATACAAAACTACGGGAACCTTAGTGCCCTTAACACTGCATTCGCGGAGAGGCACATAAACAGCACATTACATGCAAAGTACTCGGGGGACAGGGCCTCACTGTACGTTGCCACAGACAACGAATATAAAGATCTTCTGACCTTCCTCAAAGATCGGAAGATCGAACATTACACGTACAGAACGCTGGACGAGAGAACCCAGCAGTACGTGATCAAGGGAGTGGACCCCAGCACCCCCAACGAGACAGTACATGCGGCCCTTTGTTATATGGGATTCGACTGTAAAAGTGCCTCCCGGATGACAGGGTTCCGTACACACGCACCGTTACCACACTACATGGTTGAGTTAGCCGACACGGCTGATTCCCGCGCCATCCTGCAGATAAAGAGCTTTCTGCGGATGGACGTACGTGTAGAACTCTACGAACCACCCAACGTCCCCCAACAATGCAACAACTGCCAGCGGTTCGGCCACTCGGCCCTCCGCTGCGGCCTGGGAACTCACTGCCGCGGATGCGCTGGCAATCACAGATCCAACACATGCACACAAATACAGCCAAACCAGCGACGCTGTGCCAACTGCGGTGGGCCCCATGCGGCAAACTTCAGACAGTGCAACTCATACAAACAGGCGCTGAAGCGAAAATAAGACAAAAGCAGGGTACTGTACGACATACCACGCCCAAGGCCAGCGCCGAACCCAGTAAGGAACGGCGTAACGTTTGCCACGGTTGCACGCCCTGGCGGAACGGCACAGGCTGCGGAATCTCAGCGCCCTACACACACACGTGAAACAACCGCTGCAACAGCCACACAACAACCACAGGCAACACCTGAAACCCAACAAGCATCGGTACCAACACCTATGCCCCCAAACAACACGACCCCACTCCCGGAAATCACGTGCTGCGAAGAAACGCACCATATACAGGAAAACACACCCGCACAAGAACCCCCCGAACCCCAAGCCCAGAGGAGGAATAGACGTACACGCAAACACAGGGCGGGGAACACGAAATCACCACAACAGGCCACACAGCAACAACAGAACAGCAACACACAGGAAAACAGTCAACAAGACACTGAGACTGTAACTCACATTACCGTCCCCCTCACCACAGAAGTAACACAGGCGCCACAACCTCTGTCACAAAGCACAAATGCCGCTCCTAACAACACACCAATACCCGCACAAGCGGCCGCTAACTCCACAACAGCACCTCTGGCTGCCACACCCAACACCAACACACCACCTGGCGGAATACTGGAAACACTATTCCCCCGACACACGACCGCTCAAATCCTTACCAAGGTGCTGACGGCCGTCACTACACTCATCACCCAGCTCATGAGCGCCGAACCCGGGCAATACTGGGCTGTCATACACACTGCCATCACAACACTCTTTCATACTCTTACATGAATAATATACCACACCCGGCCCATAACGCAGACCCGCACACACTATCACGGATCCTGTTCTGGAATGCAGACTCGATCCACAACAAAAGGGCAGAATTTGCCGCGTTCATGGAGCGCAAGGGAATCCTTGTCGCGCTACTGAACGAGACTAAACTTAAACCGCACAAACAATTACACTTTCCTGGCTATTGTGTCTATCGTACCGACCGACCGGGCGACGCCGTGGCAGGTGGAACTGCAATCGTCATACACAAAGACATTGAGCACACAAACATAGAGCTCCCTGAACTGGAAAAAATCGAGGCTACGGCCGTCAGAGTCAAGTTCAACGGAGCCTACACCACACTGATGTGGTATACAACAGCCCTGTAGGCATCTCAACACGTGATATCAGCACATTACTCAACATTTCACCGCGAGTAATAGTCGCTGGAGATCTGAACGCAAAACACCCAGAATGGAATTCACGCATACGAAATCCCAACGGCAAAAAACTGTACGAACATTCGCTAGGTAGAAACTACATTATACTAGCGCCGACTGAACCGACGCACATTCCCTATCATAGGGGACACAGGCCAGACGTGATAGACATGGCACTCATCAAGGGCATTACAGCGACACTCAACGTTGCCGTTGAAAACGATCTGCCCTCAAACCACCAACCTGTAATACCATACATTGAGGAAAAACTGCAGCACACGGAACAACGCGGGATGTTGGACTACGGGCGTGCGAATTGGACATTGTTCAAGCAAACGCTTGATAGCCACATCCCACCTATACACGAAATTAACGAAACAGGACAAATTGACGAGGCAGTAGAAACCCTCACTAACGCCGTCTGGGACGCAATGGCAGGCACCATCCCTGATCGCACCTCACAACAACGCAGTGCGGCCCTGCCCCAGGAAATCCTGGGCCTAATCTCAATGAGGAATCGCCTCAGGAGACAATGGCAGCGCACCAGGCGTCCGTACTTCAAACGGCACATTAACAGACTACAGGGCATCATACACGATAAAATACAAACACATAGAACACAACAGTGGAATCAAAAACTCGAAGGGCTGGACACCGCACGACCTAGCGTGTGGCAGCTAGCCCGACACTTCGCCAGGGAGAAAATATACACTCCAACGCTTCAAGGGCCTGACGGACCTGCATACTCAGCGGAAGAGAAAGCAGAACTAATGGCTCGAACACTCGCAGCGTCATTCACACCGAACCTGGTACCATAAGATCCAGTGTTCACACTTGCTACTGACCAAGAGGTTACACGCATTCTAGCCGAACCATCGCGCGACGACATTCGACATACTAGCACAGCCGAAGTCTCCTGGGCTATAATGCATTCCGCTGCTAGGAAAGCCCCTGGTCATGATGGCGTTCAAAACCGTGTCCTCCAGGAGTTCACGGATAAAGCAATTGAGTACCTAACACACATAACGAATGCCATACTAAAACACCAACACTTCCCCGCCTTTTGGAGGACGGCCAAGGTCCTGATGTTCAGGAAGCCGGGGAAAGACCACAGCCTCCCACAAAATTACCGACCCATCAGCCTTCTGAGTTCGCTCAGTAAGATTGTTGAGAAGGTGATTCTCAAACGCATCACTAGGCACTGCATAACAAATGACATCCTGAGACCGGAGCAATTCGGCTTCAGGAATCACCACTCCACAACACAACAACTCCTACGGGTCGTTGAACATATAACACATGGCTTCAACATAAACAAAGCCACAGGGGCAGTGTTCCTGGACATCGAAAAGGCTTTCGACCGTCTATGGCACAACGGCCTCATCCGCAAACTCAGCGACGCGGGATTCCCTGACGGGCTGCTGCGTCTAATACACTCATACCTCACAGACAGGAGTTTCAACACTGACGTGCAGGAAAAACAATCAACACAACACGGTATACACGCGGGAGTACCCCAGGGAAGCATCCTAGGGCCCCTACTGTTTAACCTCTACATAAACGATCTCCCAACCACACACAACACAATGATGGCAATCTACGCGGATGACACAGCCATCCTTGCGCAAGATTGGAAACCATCAAACATTACGTCACGCCTACAGACTGCACTCAGAGTGGCCGAGCCTTGGTTGGAGAAATGGCGTGTTAGAGTAAACGTAAGCAATGCTCCACGATACACACGCATCGCGGACCTTCACCGGGAATACCGACTTGACACTCTCACGGAGGTAATCCACAAACTCACCACAAGACTATACAGAAACTCCAGACATTCGCAGAACCCGTTTATTCTGAATCTGGGGAACTACGACCACAACCATAGATGGAAACATAAAAGACCAAAAGACATACTTGTAAGGACATAACATCTATGGCCAAGCATACGCAAACATAACGGCACAGGCGAGCCCCTGTTAATCAGACGCCATTACTGGATATCCAGCTGGAATACACTGCCGAATACCTGGCACCCCACAGGGAAGCCGTACCGTACACTGCATGCAAACAAGCTCCACACAGGCCCCACACAGTGAGATGATCTATGGCCGATCTCCCACTACTGTATAACGGTCTTGATTGTTCCAGGAATGCAGCAGCAGCAGCAGCAGCTGGGACACATCGCCATCGCTTGTCATGGTAATGATGCATGATACCTATACAAACAAATCCAACCTTGCATGAGCTATCGCAGCTAGTAAGCCACTACTGCTCTTACTACCCATCCCACTGTCGCAGAGGTTTTTTTCCCACGGCACGAGCCATGGCACTTTTTTCCCTCTGCTCTTCAAATCGCTACCCTCACTCGCGTTTCGTCCACTATTTATCACCTGATGGACCGTGTTAATGCGTAGCCTTACCCAGACGCACGGACAACATCACAGCCCAGCATCCTGTGATCCACTTACTAGACAACTAACATGTTTACGGAGGTGACAGTAGAACTTTTGGTTTGGTCACCACGTTGGTGCGGGCGTGGAGGGGCCCCATCTCTTGTGCCCGACATTTGCAATCAAAGCTTAAACCCCCAGACGAGGGAAGGTCGTCAAAATACACTACTGGCCATTAAACTTGCTACACCAAGAAGAAATGCAGATGATAAAGGGGTATTCATTGGACAAATATATTATACTAGAACTGACATGTGATTACATTTTCATGCAATTTGGGTGCACAGATCCTGAAAAATCAGTAACCAGAACAACCACCTCTGCCCGTAATAACGGCCTTGATACGCCTGGGCATTGAGTCAAACAGAGCTTGGATGGCATGTACAGGTACAGCTGCCCATGCAGCTTCAACACGATACCACAGTTCATCAAGAGTAGTGACTGGCGTATTGTGACGAGCCAGTTGTTCGGCAACCATTGACCAGACGTTTTCAGTTGGTGAGAGATCTGGAGAATGTGTTGGCCAGGGCAGCAGTCGAACATTTTCTGTATCCAGAAAGGCCCGTACAGGACCTGCAACACGCGGTCGTGCGCTATCCTGCTGAAACATAGGGTTTCACAGGGATCGAATGAAGGGTAGAGCCACGGGTCGTAACACATCTGAAATGTAACGTCCACTGTTCAAAGTGCCGTCAATGCGGACCAGAGGTGGCCGAGACGTGAAACCAATGGCACCCCTTACCATCACGCCGGGTGATAAGCCAGTATGGCGATGACGAATACACGCTTTCAATGTGCGTTCACCGCGATGTCGCCAAACGCAGATGCGACCATCATGATGCTGTAAACAGAACCTGGATTCATCCGAAAAAATGACGTTTTGCCATTCGTGCACCCAGGTTCGTCGTTGAGTACACCATCGCAGGCGCTCCTGTCTGTGATGCAGCGTCAAGGGTAACCGCAACCATGGACTCCGAGCTGATAGTCCATGCTGCTGCAAGCGTCGCCGACCTGTTCGTGCAGATGGTTGTTGTCTTGCAAACGTCCCCATCTGTTGACTCAGGGATCGAGACGTGGCTGCACGATCCGTTACGGCCATGCGGATAAGATGCCTCTCATCTCGACTGCTAGTGATACGAGGCCGTTGGGATTCAGCACGGTGTTCCGTATTACCATCCTGAACCCACCGATTCCATATTCTGCTAACAGTCATTGGATCTCGACCAACGCGAGCAGCAATGTCGCGATACGATAAACCGCAATCGCGATAGGCTACAATCCGACCTTTATCAGAGTCGGAAACGTGATGGTATGCATTTCTCCTCCTTACACGAGGCATCACAACAACGTTTCACCAGGCAACGCCGGTCAACTGCTGTTTGTGTATGAGAAATCGGTTGGAAACTTTCCTCATGTCAGCACGTTGAAGGTGTCGCCACCGGCGCCGAACCTGTGTGAATGCTCAAATGGCTCTGAGCACTATGGGACTTAACTGCTGAGGTCATCAGTCCCCTAGAACTTAGAACTACTTAAACCTGACTAACCTAAGGACGTCACTCACATCCATGCCCGAGGCAGGATTCGAACTTGCGTCCGTAGCGGTCGCGCGGTTCCAGACTGTAGCACCTAGAACCGCTTGGTCACTCCGGCCGGCTGTGAATACTCTGAAAAGCTAATCATTTGCATATCACAGCATCTTCCTCCTGTCGGTTAAATTTCGTGTCTGTAGCACGTCATTTTCGTGGTGTAGCAATTTTAAAGGCCAGTAGTGTAAGTAAAGTAGGACCTCTGGTGTGTATCTGAGCACCTATCGTGCTGTAAGCTTGCAACCAGCACAGATGCGCCACTGCACTATTCGCCCCGATGTCCTGTTTTATATATCTTAATGACTTCCCCTTGTAACACCATAGTAAGATATTATGTAATTTTTTTCTTCTGATTAATTATGCTTTGCATAAAGTGTATTTTCTTTAATATGTGCTCTTTGATGTGTTGAACTATGTTTTCCCGTTACTGATTAATTGCTTTTATTGTATTTAGAAATGGATGATTTTGATTAGATAATTCTGTATTGATTTGTTAATATGGGTAAATGCAATGTTTGCTTAAAAATGTTTACTTTCTACTTTGTAACTGCTGATCCACACTTAGGGCTCTTGGTTCATGTTATGGTAAAACATCGAGTGGTTCCCCTCTAAACGGAAGTTACTTACTGCGCGCAAATTGCGGTTTGTGCGAGTGAGAAGGTGGACATGAGCGTCAGTCGGAAACTAGCTACCATACAGTGGGCAACTAGTGATTGGAAAGTGCATTGTGCACGTGCCGAGTGAGTCTTTTAGTGCTTGGATTTATTACGCCAAAGCCTCGGGTGGATGAATGGATTTAATACAATGCACTGTGGCCTGAAATTATTATAAAATCTGATGATCGTCGCCATGAAGAAAATAAAAGAGCATATCAATTACAACTGCAAGTCCATCTGCCAACATATACTCGCCACCAATATTGCGCAGTCACTGTAACAAAGAGGAGGAATAATAGATTTATACAGTGATGCATCAACACATTTAGTATGTGCACATACAGGGTAACTCATACCAAAATTTATGTACCTACCTTGACTTTTTACCTATCATAACACCTATCAGGATCCGCTCCTTTTAAGCTATGATTTCCGAGTGTCCAGATTGCGCGAAATGATTATCGAAAAAAGAAAGACAATTATCTATTTAAATTTGTTCAAAATTGAGTGAAATAGCTTATCTCAAATTATTGTAGATTTTCGTGAAGTCGAGGGAAGAAGTAAGTGTAGCTTTTGTGAAAGCCTCCCAGTAATTGAAATTCTTCATTTTAAAGTTTAGTGATCTCTTAAAATTACTTGCTTAACCTCTGGTTTCAAAAGTAAACAACTGAGGTAATAACAAACAGACAAATCATTTTGAGATCAGTTTAAAGTAAATGTTCTTAACGATTGGTTTGAAAAGCGATACGTAGTGAGTATATTGATTGTAGAATCTGTTAAAAATGCACACAAGGCGAGTCAATCTTCAAAGAACTGTTTTCCTAAGTTGGCATTCTTTATGCTGTTCACGAAAGTTTGTTTAGTTTGTTTTACAACATTGGTCAAGATTAAGGGCCTCCCATTGAAAGTTACCAAGAATACATAAAGTTAATGGATTAATGAATATTCTCACTCCTCTTGAAATTTATGTTGAGTTTTGTGCACATTGCGTGCCAAAAAGGTGTAATATCAGTTTATGAGCACCTAATTACTGTTGTATTCTCACTGACGGTAAAGTTACTATGAATGCCATTATCCATGAAAACAGTTACGTCTTTGCTTCTAAAAGATAGTGTGAATCTTACTGCATGTGAGTTTTATTTAAATTTGTACTGTGTAGAAATATCTGATGGAATAAGACTAGACCCATGCCCAAATTCCAGTTTAGTATTGGCTTGCATTTGTTGTGTCGACCAAGTTATTCGGGTTTGACAAAGTATTTAAAATTGATGAGTCGGACAGTTACTTTTGTGTTTGTAAGGAGAGGCGTGTTTTACAATAATTATTAGTATCCACTTTACCATTTTTTTTTTTTTTTGCTTTTGATTGGGTTCATTTCACTTCCGGAGGAAAGAAGTATAGGCTGTGTTTTTCCACTAAGATTGTTTACTTTTTCTTTAAAAGAAATGTTACACATTTCTATGCCTAATTAGGCTGGCGACCGTATTATATTTCATTTGAATAAAAGTGATTAGCTAAAATATTATCTAAATTGGTTCTGACATTTTCTGTGTTTTTACGCAACTTTAATTTCAACTCCGATAAGCAAAATTCTTTCGGCATTTCACGGTTAAATCTATAAAGATCCTCCCAGAGGATAACATTAGCTGCATCTAAATACCTAAATTGGTTACAAATATTATATCTGTATACTAAACGGTGCAGTATGAGTGTTACACCCTCTTCACGAGTTTGATTTTTGACAATAAACGTTGGGCGAGTCTTGGTGCGCTGATGTGACACTGTTTTGATACAGCGAAACCGGTTGTGATGATAAAGAAATAACCAATTACAGCTGTTTTGCGGTTCATTTTACTTCCATTCATTATGAAGAATTACAGATCCTGCATGAGACGTAATCAAGGTAATACTGATCAGCTGTACAAGAAACTCCTGCACTGTGACCGCGTGGTGCACAATTGAGTTCTAAGAATATGTTCTAAGATCCTACACCGACTGTCTATAAAGGATATTAGACAGTAGTTTTGTGGATCATTTCTGCTATCCTTGCAGATGGTTGGTTGGTTGGTTTGTGGGATTAAAGGGACCAGACTGCGACGGTCATCGGTCCCTCCTTGCAGATGGGCAGGAGATGGCTTCGTTGGGCAACCTCGGTCCGTACTTTTTTTAGGGAGTTAATGGCCGTGCATTAAAGGTTACTAGCGATTGCTGTGCCCAAATGTAAAATGACTTCCGCCTTGCAAGGTTAAAAACGCCATATTATCCACCAGTATGGGTCAAAATGGCTCTGAGCACTATGGGACTTAACATCTGAGGTCATCAGTCCCCTAGAACTTAGAACTACTTAAACCTAACTAACCTAAGGACACCACACACATCCATGCCCGAGGCAGGATTCGAACCTGCGACCGTAGCAGTCGCACCGTTCCGGACTGAAGCGCCTAGAACCGCTCGTCTACAGCGGCCGGCAGTAGGGATCAACAGTACATGCCACCGACCAGTCCACGAATGTGTTGCAGTGTCATTTGCTGGTTCAATTGGTTTCTAGAGTTGGAGATCACGATCGCTCGATTGAAGTGCCCCTGACGTACTCTTATGGGAATACTTCAAGAGTCAAATGTACGCTACACGTCCTCATTCTGTGACTGAACTCACGGAAAGGCCATGTACAACCCTGAAGGAGACCCCACTGAACATGCTAAATCGGGTGGTGCTTTCGTCCACCACCCGAAGGGATGCACGGAACGTGGCGGCCATCTGTATGGTGTCATATTCAAAATGAAGTAGTGGGCGTATGTGATATCATCATCACCACAATTTCAAGAATTAGGCCGTCTGGCCTGTTCTGCCTCAAAATTATTCACGCCATCTTTTTAGTGGTGACCAACGCTTCTCTTTCCTATAGCGTTATACGGTACTGCAGTTGTAGCTATCCTACTGTTGGACATACGTTGAACGTGGTCTTACCACTGCAGTCTGCATTTTACAGTTATAGCTTTAGTGGGTTCAACATTTAGTTCTTGTCTAATATCGGTGTTTCTTTTATGTTACAGCAATGAATATCCCACTACGAAGTGGAGGAACTTCATCTCTGACGTCTGCCAGTTTAGAGGGCTTGTTACTGGAAGTTATGGAAGCCAGTTGATTTAGGCTCCGCTGCACTCGACCTTGTTGGTTCCACATGCTAGCGCAACTAGCTTAATAAGTTGCACTGTTCACATGTTGGCGGCAGATTACTCTTGGGGCCTGAAGATGGTGCTTTTTCGCGTCGAAATTGGTAGCGTGTCTTCAATAAACGACGTCTGAATTACATTATAACTGCTGGTTTCAGGTTTCATTACCGGCTGCTGTCACCACTGTCTTCAGTACGTTACCAGAGAAGTCTGGGAATGGCCAGCGTAGCTGTAAGCTGACCGGCCTTTGTCCGATGTTTTCTTGATTTCGGGATATGGCCAATCAATAAGCGAAAAGCCGCGGAGCTATCAGCCGAAGTCGGAAGAAAAATATTGAGCCGATTTGAAGAATCTGTATAATTTCAGACTTTATACAAGCTATTCATTTTCTCTATCTCATTACTACAATCTGTCATCATTTAAACTACAACCTGAACTTTTGGAATTACACTACTGTTTCGATATTTGATGAGTGTATATGATTAAAAGCTTTGTGCAATCCATTCAGTTTACCAGTTTCATTTATTACAATTAGCCGTTACTTGTTGTAACAAGATGAAACTTGTACGAAATTTGGAATTGCACAACAGCCTTTCATTTCTACATTTGCATCGACTTGTTGCATATCTAGTAGCGCAAATGCATCGAGTGTACTCTTGGCCATCGATCAGTGACGGTAAAGAAGAAATGGGTCATAATGATTCTTCTTCTGTAACCACGGATTTCAGGGTGAGCACTTTCTCGCGCAGAATGAAAAACTCACTTCTGGAATACGGCTACTTCAGAACACAATTCTCTGTCCTAGCTTGTAGAATGCAGCCACGACGTTCGTGAACCGCAAGAACGCTTCGGGGATCACTAAGATCTCTGTCGACATCTAGTATACGGACGCGAACATTATCTCCAACTTGTACTGGTGGGAATTCTGCGCCTGAAGTATTAAGCATTTTCGCACATTCTGTTTGCAAACAGACATGAGTTTCTGACCCTCTTTTTCCTCATTTCCTCTTTATGCTGAAATAATCTGCAAATAATTTTCTCCCCATACCCTTAATGCTCTTCGTTCCTTTTTTCACAATCTATCTCTGCCACAGGATATACAACAATAGACTGCACTAACTCTATTTGACGCAGCACACATAATATTTTCGAGTTATTTTCAGACAACTGGTCTGTAGATTCCTATGGTTCCACAACCACGACGGCAGCTTCATTTGTAAGGGGGGGGGGGCATTTACTGCATCCTCCAATTCTTGTTCAACGTCCTCAAGATCTTCATCTGTCACTATGTAATCCACAACCTCTCTGGGCAGATTTAAGGTACTCACAACCACTTCTGCTTTGCAGCCAAACACGGTCTCATATGGTGATTGCTGGATGCCTTGATGAAAAGAACGGCTTTTCATTAATTGAATGTGTTGATTCCTTCGTCAGCATCCATGCCATTGTCATATTCTGAACATCCTGGATGGTGGGATCGATGAAGCCGGGGATCTGGCTGTATCTACGGTTTTTGTGTTCCAGTTTGAGTACAGGCCACATATTCCTTAGCTCATTTATAACTTGGTTCGGAAATTCTCTCCCTTTATCTGACTGAAGCGCATTTGGAACACCTTTCGTGATGAAGACATCAACTAGCTGGTAAGCAACTCCTTTTGCTCTTTTGCTTTCCAGGGGTCACAGTAATATACACGTGGTTAAATGTTACTGATAACTGAATATAAATTTGTGTTTACCGTCAGGGTTACTTCCCAGATCTATCAGCTCTAACCTGCATCTTGAGTTAAATTCTTAAAACATAAAAGGTTTGAAAACTAAATCTGTCTTGGGATTAGACAATATTGTCTTGACAACACTTAGATAAGTGGTGATACAATGTAATGACTTCTTTGGTGACACTTTTGTATTTAGTCTGTAGCTCTTCTTTATATCCGTGTGCGGGCTCCATGTCAAATTTTGAAGTGAATATCATGCAGTATGTTGAACAATTGTTCTGTATGTACGTAGTATAAAATAACGCTGTTGTCTTCCGTTACTGGTACACTAAGCTTTTTCTATCCTGTCGACTTCACTAACATCATATTATCTTAGCCGATAATAGTTATAACTTCCTTTTCTTTACTTTGGCTTCTTTAACGTCACCCATCTCTGGTGAGGATTGCGCTATTATTAACTTTTTCTTGCAGCAGAGTATTCAAAGTATCCGAGAACCTGCTTTTCACATCAAATGTTGGTTCCGCATCAGCAAGTATGCTAACTTCGCCCCGCTGATTACTTCCGTGTGAAGTAGCCACGGCACAGCCTAGACTTACCGTTAGATGGGATAGTCGTAGAGGCCATATACACTCCTGGAAATTGAAATAACAACACCGTGAATTCATTGTCCCAGGAAGGGGAAACTTTATTGACACATTCCTGGGGTCAGATACATCACATGATCACACTGACAGAACCACAGGCACATAGACACAGGCAACAGAGTATGCACAATGTCGGCACTAGTACAGTGTATATCCACCTTTCGCAGCAATGCAGGCTGCTATTCTCCCATGGAGACGATCGTAGAGATGCTGGATGTAGTCCTGTGGAACGGCTTGCCATGCCATTTCCACCTGGCGCCTCAGTTGGACCAGCGTTCGTGCTGGACGTGCAGACCGCGTGAGACGACGCTTCATCCAGTCCCAAACATGCTCAATGGGGGACAGATCCGGAGATCTTGATGGCCAGGGTAGTTGACTTACACCTTCTAGAGCACGTTGGGTGGCACGGGATACATGCGGACGTGCATTGTCCTGTTGGAACAGCAAGTTCCCTTGCCGGTCTAGGAATGGTAGAACGATGGGTTCGATGACGGTTTGGATGTACCGTGCACTATTCAGTGTCCCCTCGACGATCACCAGCGGTGTACGGCCAGTGTAGGAGATCGCTCCCCACACCATGATGCCGGGTGTTGGCCCTGTCTGCCTCGGTCGTATGCAGTCCTGGTTGTGGCGCTCACCTGCACGGCGCCAAACACGCATACGACCATCATTGGCACCAAGGCAGAAGCGACTCTCATCGCTGAAGACGACACGTCTCCATTCGTCCCTCCATTCACGCCTGTCGCGACACCATTGGAGGCGGGCTGCACGATGTTGGGGCGTGAGCGGAAGACAGCCTAACGGTGTGCGGGACCGTAGCCCAGCTTCATGGAGACGGTTGCGAATGGTCCTCGCCGATACCCCAGGAGCAACAGTGTCCCTAATTTGCTGGGAAGTGGCGGTGCGGTCCCCTACGGCACTGCGTAGGATCCTACGGTCTTGGCGTGCATCCGTGCGTCGCTGCGGTCCGGTCCCAGGTCGACGGGCACGTGCACCTTCCGCCGACCACTGGTGACAACATCGATGTACTGTGGAGACCTCACGCCCCACGTGTTGAGCAATTCGGCGGTACGTCCACCCGGCCTCCGGCATGCCCACTATACGCCCTCGCTCAAAGTCCGTCAACTGCACATACGGTTCACGTCCACGCTGTCGCGGCATGCTACCAGTGTTAAAGACTGCGATGGAGCTCCGTATGCCACGGCAAACTGGCTGACACTGACGGCGGCGGTGCACAAATGCTGCGCAGCTAGCGCCATTCGACGGCCAACACCGCGGTTCCTGGTGTGTCCGCTGTGCCGTGCGTGTGATCATTGCTTGTACAGCCCTTTCGCAGTGTCCGGAGCAAGTATGGTGGCTCTGACACACTGGTGTCAATGTGTTCTTTTTTCCATTTCCAGGAGTGTAATTACGGTCGGTCAGGAAATGGCTCTGAGCACTATGGGACTTAACGTCTGAGGTCATCAGTCCCCTAGAACTACTTAAAGCTAACTAACCTAAGGACATCACACACATCCATGCCCGAGGCAGGATTCGAACCTGCGACTGTAGTGGTCGCGCGGTTCCAGACTGCAGCGCCTAGAACCGCTCGGCCACACCGGCTGGCAGAAAGACTCAAACCATTTATGTAATGAGTAGTGTTGTAGAGTCTTATCTACATTCTGTGTCGCTCAGGAAGCATATAAACATCACAAATAAAAACTCAGTAGATTGCCGGTCATCCGACTTTCAGAAATCTGACCTTCCATTTAATCCGAGCCGCCGGTCATCAGGAAAAAAAGAAAACTAAAAAAATCATTAAATTACTGTATTTAGTCAGTTTTAAAAGTCGTATTCCTCACTTTTTGCGTCAGTCGACCATCCTGCTCATCTGATCGGGCGACGGCCAGTTCAGATCGGAGGAATGGGGCTCTACTGTTTACATAATAACAGAAGCGTTCAGTAAGTAATGCAACACTTTTTTTTCGGCCAATTAAGATTTTAAAAATTCAGAATTTTTTGTGCGACGTCGTGGAATATTCCCTATTCAGTCCCATAGATTCATGAAGTTCCAATAGGTGACGGCGCTATACGTATCTATACCGAAGACTGTCATTGAAGTTTTTTGGCGGAAAACCAGAGCATCGCAGACATAGATGATTGCAGAACGTTTACTGACCACTAGCAGTGAATAAAAGTACGGTGAGTCGTTGGTCGAGGAGTCTGTCATCATAGCAACAAGGAAGCGCAAACCTGCCCGCTTGTCGGCCCACCAGCCGCAAGCAGCTGTGACCCGGCCGCGGTGGCCGAGCAGTTCTGGGCGCTACAGTGTGGAACCGCCCGACCGCTACGATCGCAGGTTCGAATCCTGCCTCGGGCATGGATGTGTGTGATGTCCTTACGTCAGTTAGGTTTAAGTAGTTCTAAGTTCTAGGGGACTGATGACCTCAAATGTTAAGTCCCATAGTGCTCAGAGCCATTTGAACCATTTCAAGCAGCTGTGACTCCTGTCATGTTTAACACTGTTATGCGAGACAATCCAACACCTCCGCGCTCAACAGAACTTCTCTGTTGGTAGAACTGACACACTCGTCCACCAGTCGAGGCACTCTAAGATGTGTGCCCGCTGGCTTCTTCGCCGCCTTACGGAAGACCATAAAGAGAACGAAGGACCATCCGTGCGGATCTACTTACGCATTACGAGGCCGATCGTGACAAATTTTTTTTTTTTGAATATCCTCACAGGCGATGAAACATGCGTTCACTATTTCGAATCGGAAACAAAATGGCAGACCTTGGAGTGGCGCCACACGATCTCTCCTCCGAAAAAAAGTTTCAAAAGCGCACCCTCTGCCGGTAAATTCATGGCAACGGTCTTATGCGAACCCATTGAACAGCCAAGATCACAAAAAAATTCTTTATTTAAGAAAACCGGTTTCAAAAGACTATGCTGTCGTCTTCAGGCCTTAAAATCTTTTTGTTGTAAAACATGTTCATTTTACGCTGACCTCACGAACAAGATGTCAAGTGCACAAAAATAGTACATTATAAAAAGGTTGTCATCGCTAAAATATTTAAAAACATGAAGCACGTTGTGAAACAGGCTATATCCATATGAATATTGCTCACAGTTGTTGTTGTATCGTACAAACACGATACATAATAGCGCAACTGTTTATATGTGCTGGACATATTCTAAACTGACTGGTATTATTGCCAAAAAAATATAGTGTATACAAATGTTATCTTTGCAATGATATTTGCATAGTGTATACTAATGTTATCTTTGCAGCCGGCCGCTGTGGCGGAGCGGTTCTAGGCGCTTCAGTCCGGAACCGCGCTGCTGCTGCTACGGTCGCAGATTCGAATCCTGCCTCGGGCATGGATGTGTTTGATGTCCTTAGGTTAGATTTCAGTAGTTCTAAGTCTAGGGGACTGATGATCTCGTATGTTAAGTCCCATAGTGCTTAGAGCCATTTGAATTTTTTTTTTTTTGTTATCTTTGCAATAATACCCGCCAGTTGTGCCTTATATGCCATTTAAAGCGGCTTCGCATTGTTTAGAATATGTCCAGCACATGTAAACAGTTGCGCTATTGTGTATCGTGTTTTTACGATACAACAAGCAACTTCGGGCAATACATATAACGATATAGTCTGTTGCATAACGTACTTCTTGTTTTTAAATATTTTAACGTTGACAAACTTTTTATGATGTGCTATTTTTATCTACTTGTCATCTCGTGCGTGAGGTCAGCGTAAAATGAACATGTTTTACAATAGAAAGATTATAAGACCTGAAGATCACAGCATAGTCTGTTGAAACCGATTGTCTTCAATAAAGAAATATTTTATGGGATCTTGGCTATTGAACTGTCTTTAACAACAGACCGCACTTCAGTTCTCTCAAAATGATAAAATTCGGTCTTCTGGGACTCTGAAGGTGTTATTCTGTTCGATGTCCTCCCTCAGGGTGCAACGATCGACACCGAAGTGTATTGTGCGACCCTCAGGAAAACGAAGAAATAACTTCCGTGGGTTCGGCGCCACAAAAATGCTTGCGAACTTCTCCTTCTCCATGACAACACGAGGCCTCACAGAAGTCTGGACACCTGAGGGGAGCTCGCGAAATTTCACTCTACAGCCCCGATCACGCACATTCCAACTTCCGTCTGTTTGGCCCGGTGAAAGATGCAATCCGCGGGAAGCAGTACGTTGATGATACCGTGGTGACTGACGCAACAAGATGTTGGAAGGGTTGTACCATGAGGGCACAGAGGTCATCCCCGTATGTTGGGGCAAGGCTGTCGCACTGAACGGTGTTTATGTTTAGAAATAGGGTTTTGCAGCCAAAGAGTGTATTGGAATCCTGAATAAAACCAATCTGCTTTCAGAAAAAAATGTGTTGCATTACTTATTGTACGCCCCTTGTATAATGTAAACACCCGGAATCAGCACAGTACTCACAATGAAACCGATTTGTGTAAATAAGAACACGTCACACAGGAAGCACAAATACCAGGAATTACTATAGTACTCACAATGAAGCCTGAAACGCCCTGCTAAAACCGCACGACAGGACAGGTAGTTGGAATTGTGGAAAGGGCCAAAATGAGCGGCTGTCAGTTACACTCGAACACATAGAACTTTATTTATTTGACCAAACATTACAGTACAAATTCTTGAACTTAGTTATCGGCTGAATACGCCACAGCATCTTATGCCTTAAGGGCACAACCACTTTAATTAAAAAGGAGGCTAAAAGCCATTAACTCAAACTCCAGACACCAAAAAGAATATTTAGAAAGCAGAAGGCCTCACGTTAAGTAAGTTCTATAATTTGGCTGAAGTCCAAAAAATGAAAAGCAACAACCTTAATTTAAAAACGGCTGAAGGCCCCCATGACTTAAAACTCAAGGTAAAATAAAGTTAAAAAACAAAGTCTTATCTTAAATTAGGCTGAAGGACCCAAACAATCTAACACTTGACAAGTAAGGAACTTTAGTTTTAAAACGGCTCAAAGCTCATGACTTAAAACTCAACTAAAATAATTTTTACTAGGCAGAAGGCCCAAGGGTTTATCAAGTGGCTCTGAGCACTATAGGACTCAACATCTTAGGTCATAAGTCCCCTAGAACTTAGAACTACTTAAACCTAACTAACCTAAGGACATCACACACACCCATGCCCGAGGCAGGATTCGAACCTGCGACCGTAGCGGTCGCGTGGTTCCAGACTGAAGCGCCTAGAACCGCACGGCCACACCGGCCGGCCAAGGCTTTATCTTTAAAGAATATATTAATCAGGCTGAAGGCCCAAACAATCTAACACTTCACAAGCAAGAAATTTTAATTTTAAAGCTGCTGAAGGCCCATGACTTAAAACACCACTAAAAAAAAATTCAACTTTAATTCGAGACCATCGGCTATGAGCCATACAAATACACACAAAAAAAAAAAAAAAAAAAAAAAAGAAAAGGCAGTGCAGCTAACGGCGCTCAGAAGTTTCGGGGGTCGGCCAGCACTTGAAATACTAACGTTCACTTAGGTGAGACAAGCAGTCGGCCCAACCATTCTCGTTCCGACGACAACCCAACCAACAGACAGTCAACAGACCCACCGACAAGGTAACTTGCGCTCCACTCGACCAGCACACAACCGGGACTTCAATGCAAACGTAAAATGCATGGGCGCCCACAACCGAACATACATTAAGCTGTCGAACTACACAACGAGCTGGACAGCGACAACACAGTGAGATAAGGACACTGCCTAAATTTACGTCAAAGGCCAGGGCAGGTAACCGGAACCTTAACGGCCACAAGGCAGAAAATTCCGCTGATGCACTTCAATTGCAAATAACCAAATACAGTTAGACTCCACCAGACGGTGGGTAAACCTTCACCAAATCGAACACGCACGTTGTTGCTCGCGGGAATGCCCCAACAGCCAACAACGAGAACCAAATGGCACAATGTGAACAGTCTTGACTTGCTGGTAAATTAAATCCAAACTCAAATTTCGTTTCCAGGGTCGGTTAACCATGGAGCTCGTAGTAATGGGAACAGCCCCACACACTCCGACACTGTGTAGAGACTGCCAGCAGGCCCGGCGAAACCACGCCCCGCGGAGATTTCCTCGCTGCTCCACGCCAACCGACCGCCTGCTCCACATCAGCACAGAGACAGCACTAAAATAACTGAGCGGTCGACATCAAAAGCTACACATAGTTTCACGAACACTTAGACGAAGGACTAGACAATACTAATGGCAGCGACTGTGCAATAACAAGGACGAATCACGAGTCGGCACAATGAGGCAACCCATAAGAGATCACCACCCAACATACACGTCGTCCTACAAGACGACTGACCGACGACCAACCAAGCTGGTCTGCGCTCAAGTGATATGTATCGGCAACCGTTGGGCGAGTCATGGCTGTCCGGACCTCACTGCAGCCGCGCCCCGACTGAACTTCTGCCGCGTCCTAAGTCAAACACTGCCAGGTCCGAACTGCAACGCTAGCGCCTCCCAACGCACTGGCAGATCCGAACTAACTCCGAATACACGACAACCGGGAAGTAATAGCAGTCAGCAAAGATAATACGCCAGGGATTATATCGATCGCGCCGCTGCTGCCGCTCACGGGCAGGCAAGGCGGCAACTCAGGGACACCAGTAATTGAAATTAACACAACGAGGTGGTAGTACAGTAAAAACAGGATGTGCAATGAGATATGGCACGAACACGAGCCACGCACGGTTCAAAGCCGATTTGTCAGAAGAGAACATGTCGCAGACTCAGAAGTGGGGCTTCTCCCAAAAGCATCTGCTGCCACATGCACGGCCCACTTAACACTGAAAACGGAAGGAATGCTGCCTCCCGGACATTGCTGCATCAGCCCAGATATTTACAGCCAAAGCGCGAAATGGCCTGTAACGTATACACTGTTACTTTAGAGTAATCGGACCTCGGCCACACCTCCCAGTCAAAGTGCGAAATGGCCGGCCAATTCGGGAACTGGCCGCAGTTCTCCTTTTAATGTGATCCACGGACGATGGCGGTTCGCGCGTGTCGAGACACAGACGGGATTGCATTATTGACGACTCCAAGCGACAGTTGCGGTACGCGATTGCGCGTGCTTTCCGCCTGAAGAAAGCGTACATCCAGCGAACTATTTCTCCCGCTTGCTCATGCAGAATTTATCACCTACCACCACAATCAGCGATGGCAACTCGCAACAAATGGAATAGAAACCCGCTAAACAACTCGCTATTATCGTGTTTAATGCTCGCATTAGCTACGGCATTCACAGCGGAGCTCTCAGAACACTGGCTGTCGGAGAATACGTGACGTTGGTGCCTACAACAAGCTTAAACCCCACTGTCACCGTTCGTGAATCCAACTACAGTATGTCCGATAAGGCGATGCTGTAAATTAATGGTCCCGACAGGTGCTGTGACTGACTACAATAGGTACTTGGCAGCCGCTAACGGCGCGCTCAACTCATGTTTTTATGTAGAGGAGACGGACAATGAATGAGAGCCCGCCGAACAATAGTGAAGAAGGAAGTGCAGTAAGGAATCGAGATCCCAGACAACGGGAAGAGCAGTGCAATAATTGCTATACAGACGGAACTCTTCCGGTGTCGGGAATACATTCAACGCATTGTGACGAGATACTACTGACAGGCAGGGTTCTTGAGAGGCCAACAGTAAGAGCGTACCGCAACTGTAGTGCCTCGCGAGGTTTCTGAGTTCGTGCCCGCCTGCTGAGGTGAAAGGTCGTTCATTAGCGAGGGCTGCTGCATGGCAACTAGTTCTCTACACGGTCTTTGCAAGTGGGGAAGGTCGTTTTGCATACGTAATAGAATCCTGCCGTTCGAAGGCACGCCCGGCAGAGAAGTAATCCTCTGGATATGGTAGGAATTAGAGCTGTTGAAAAAATTTCGATATATCGGAATTTTCCCTAGAAATATCGATATATATATTGGAAATTTTTCTTCCCCGACATGTCGATACCAAAATGGCAATAAACTATTGCGAGAAAGCCCACTTACAAAGTTTCAAGAACAGGCTTTCAATGATGGCTCTACGAATATACTACAAGCCTCTAAGCATCAGCTCACGTAAGGGTCGTGAAGACAAGATAATATTAATCACAAGACGCACAGAGGCATCTAAACAGTCGTTCTAACCGCGCTCCATAAGTGAGTGGAATGGGAATAGGCCTGTGGCGAAATAAATAAAATTAAATTAAATTTATTGATTTTTTGAAAAGAGCAAAAATTATGGATATGGACCTGTAAATTTAGAATTTTTGAAAGGCTTTTTTACGGACTGTATTGACCGGCTTGAATGCGGACAAATTCAGTGCTGCGTGAAATTTGCCTGTAATATAATTTACCATTCCGATTAATTGCATTTTTGAATTCTACGTCATTGTTGATTTATTCAGAGTTCTCACCTTAGACGTAGAATTCGTCCTTCTGCCACAATATTAATTCATTAGCCGCCACCGATGTTCTTCTCTTTGTTGACAGTGTGTATCTTCCTGAGCCGGCATTGGTTCACTTCACGAAGACGGTGGAAACCAAGGAATACAATGCTACGTCGCTTTAAATAACTCTCGTAAAACTTAGATACTTCTCACTATTTTTTATTCACAACACAATAAGACTTGCTCTGCTCATCGCACAAACCATGAATACTAACAATATGGCTGCCTTTCCGCACACACCAAAAATTACGTCAATCCCCTACAAGGTAACAATCGAAAGTGTCTCTTAACTCCTTCTTGGAGTATGAAACAAAAGAGAATCAAATATGCACATTACAGAGATTATATTCTACATCCCTCTCAATTTAATCTTTGGCGCAGCCTTTAAGGTATTGTATATGTCTGCATCAGAATGTGTCATTACAAGCCCTAATAGTTGGGCCCGTGCGGGGTAGCAGTGCGGTCTAGGGTGCCTTTCCACGGTCAGCTTGGCTCCCCTCGTCGGAGGTTCGAGTCCTCCCTCGGGCATGGGTGTGTGTGTGTTGTCCTTAGCGTAAGTTGGTTTTAGACTGAGTAGTGCGTTAGGCGTAGGGACCGATGACCTCAGCAGTTTGGTCCCTGGTCCCATAATCCTCACCACACAGTTCCAAGATTTCCTAACAGTTGGTATAATGGGACATACTGTCCGC
Source organism: Schistocerca americana (assembly GCF_021461395.2). Taxonomy (NCBI): domain Eukaryota; kingdom Metazoa; phylum Arthropoda; class Insecta; order Orthoptera; family Acrididae; genus Schistocerca; species Schistocerca americana. The sequence continues at coordinate 977,482,571 of NC_060120.1, read as the reverse complement.
CATGGGCTTCACAGTGATTTGAAGAGTGTAGATGTAGATGTCTCTGACGGTTACGGCAGTTATTTGAATGTTTATACTGAGCCTCCGGGTCTGGGTGTTTCACTTACATTCTTCTCAAGCCTTTACAATTGTAAATGAACAATGACTAAGACGAATGACGTACCATATTTCAAGAAGAGTTAAATATAGTGCATTTCTAAAAATGAAGTATTTACAAATTTATACGTCTTCTTGTATATGAATTTATTGTACTTCTTTCATTAAACAACTTTTTTCTGTTTAAATATATGAATTATCCTTGCAGATACCGCATGACTGTTTCTTGAGGGGTCACTTTCTATCCCGTCATGTGATTTTTCTTTTTTCACACTAACAAGCGTTTCCACAATTTTCTCCAAAGTTCACTGTTAAGTGAACGCTCTGCTCGCAAACGTGCACGAAAAACTGAAATGAAAGTTTCTTATTGGTAATGAATAAAAAGCAAATACCCTATAATAACAGTAACGTCAGACTACCCTCAGTCTACAATATATTTAACAACACCAAAATAATTGATTGTTGTTAAATGTGCCGGCAAACGAATCCAGTTGTCACTCCGACCATACCAGAGGCCATCTGTGAAACTAATGTTTTTGTAAGCTCTCGTCGCCGGTTTTGTAAAGGCCGCGTCGCTACTGTTGTGGAGGCCGAGTTGCCACTGTGCAGTAGGCCGAGTTTGTGAATTCGTCAAACAGCTTCTGGTGCAATACACCGCTAAGACAATTTCTCCCTGCTGCTATTACACATTACGCCCCAGGGGCAGGTAACAGGATGGGAGAATGAAGGTTCTACCACAGTCCAACAAATTAGTAACAAAGTCACGCAAATGAGTTGAAAAGGTTCTACTTACCCTTGTGACTAGCCAAATAAACAAGTCTGCACCATTGCTTGTAATATAACACAAAAAAGGCCAACAATAGCTAAGTGCACATTGTCGTAGGTAGACTTCACAGTACACAGCAACGCAATTCACAACTGTCTACTTACTTTTGAGTCAGCCCTGGACGACCATCTATAACCAAATGGGCGAGAGCTGCTCTTCTATATTCCGAGTATCTTCTGGCCGTTGCCGTTCGCGCGTTGTGCCCGGCTGGCAATTGGCCGAAGCGAAGTCGATATCTTCATCCTCAGCGCCGCGCCCGCATCTCGTGGTCGTGCGGTAGCGTTCTCGCTTCCCACGCCCGGGTTCCCGGGTTCGATTCCCGGCGGGGTCAGGGATTTTCTCTGCCTCGTGATGGATGGGTGTTGTGTGCTGTCCTTAGGTTAGTTAGGTTTAAGTAGTTCTAAGTTCTAGGGGACTGATGACCATAGATGTTAAGTCCCATAGTGCTCAGAGCCATTTGAGCCTCAGCGCCGCCCATGGCGCTAGCGGAACTCGCGCAAATAGCGATTCTCAATGGTACTCGCACCAGGTTGCATCTTCCCGCCTGTGGTATTTTTGCCCTGGCTGTGTCTTCTTCGGATGACACAGCCAACAGTATGTGAATGTGAAAAGTACTACACCATACCCATGAAATTGTAGACAAGGTACATTCTACAGGCTGTGACACGTAAACAGGTTTGTAAGCACGTGTGTGATTTACATGGAAGTAATCTGTGACCCAATTTTCTGTACAAAATATTAACCTTTCACACGGAAACAAATTAATAACTGTTTGCAGGCCAGATTCGAATGATTTTTAATTAACAGCTATCACACCTTTTCAGTACAGCAAGGCACAAACTGTCTCTAAAATTTAAAATGTTCCTTCTTCATGCACCCCTAAGGGAGCTTTCACGCTAGGCTTCCTACCCCCCCTCCCCCATACACAAGCATAAACAGTTATGCAATAATTACGTCTGGCTGGCTCTGAGCACTATGGGACTCAACTGCTGAGGTCATTAGTCCCCTAGAACTTAGAACTAGTTAAACCTAACTAACCTAAGGACATCACAAACATCCATGCCCGAGGCAGGATTCGAACCTGCGACCGTAGCGGTCTTGCGGTTCCAGACTACAGCGCCTTTAACCGCACGGCCACTTCGGCCGGCTAATTACGTCTGGAACTACTTAACCCACAGCAATATACTAAACAGTTTTAAATGATGAACTGGTCTATTCAGTACATAATTAAATAAAAATGTGTAACGCTTATTGTAACTTTGTCGTACCTCCTGGGGTAGGGGTATCTTCAAGGGGTATATATATCCCAGTTGTACACCACTGCCTTCGTTCAAGCAATGAAAGTACTGTATAGACTGATTTCACTCAGAAGAATGAATGGCTATCTCAGCCAACTAAAATACTAAAGAATGATTTCAACTGAAGCAACCAATACATGCTCAGTCGACAGAGAAACCACAGACTGGTTTCACCTGAAAAAAAAGGAAGTTAGTTGTTACCATGCATGTCAGAAAAATTTAAGACACGGAAATAAGTGGACAGCATTGTTAGCCGGAGATTAGATACGCCAAAAAGTCGCAGTTCCGACTCTCCTATAAACTTGCATAATACCGACTTTTAAATAATTTTTTGAAAGAAAAACACCTGACTACACTATGCATTTTCTCTTCCCAGAGAGCTCGACAGGGGGCGGGGGGGAGGGGGGGTCAGCAGCACTCCCTTGTGCCAGGCTAGAGCGGCATTGCACTCATCCGTACACTTTCAAGTTGTTTTGTGTGCATCTTTTCTGACACCGCCAGTACATAAGACGCCTCTGCACATTCAGTATTTATTAACAATACTATATTGGAGCAAATGGGACCACTTTTGCTACGACAAGTCCCGCAAATGCTTCGTTGGAACAGCTGCAAGTGGGTCAGTACGTGGCTTTCAGATACGATAAAAACTGGTACATAGGGTAAATTTTTCAGGTATCATGTGAATTTAAAGATGTTGAGCTTAACTGCACGTTCCCTGCCTAATCACAATTCCTTTATGGCCCTGTAGGAAAGATGCTGTTTGAGTCCCCTTCTCCAATGTTATATGTACGGTGGACGTCCCATCATTAAAAAGTTACAGTGCACGATTGTATAAGTTTGACGAGAAGTGCTGTAAAAAGATCTTATGTAACACCTTTAAGTGACATTATTTCGGTTCTGGATCAAGATATCATGAGAAACAATGTTATATGCAAGGTGGAAGAGTTTAAAAAATACGAGGGTCTTTCAATAATTGAAGAGACAAATTGGTCTGGGGAAAAACCTGTTATTAGGGCAAGTTTGGAACTTTTATGGGTTTAAGTTGGCATCACTAGGATGAGCCCTGGTCAGCTGATGTATCAACATTGTTTTGTTTATAACCTCAAAAATACATTTCAAGATGGCGAGTCCGTTTGAAACGTCCACATTAGTTGGACAACGTTCTGTTATTCTTTTTTTCACTCGCTGAAGGCGAGAAACCAGTGAATATATACTGTAGAATGTCTAAAGTTCATGAGGAAGGTTGTATGAATCCTGAAAATTTTTACAAGTGGGTAGAGCGTTCAAAAATGGTCGCGACTCAGTGACTGGCGAACACCGTTCTGGACGACCAGTTGCAGTTTCAACCCCCTCACTTGAAAGTCGAATTGATAACATTATTCGTGCCGACCGCCGTGTGATAGCGGAAATGATAGTTCATAAGGGTCAAGTAAGTACGGGTACAGTTCATAACACTATCTGTAACAAGCTGAAGTACCGCAAAACATGTGCAAGTTGGGTCCCAAAGGAGTTGACGCTGCTACAAAAGGAAACAAAGTTGGGAGTGTGCACAGAGTTAAAGGAACGTTATGAAAGAGAAGTTGAGCACTTCCTCAACAAAATTTTGTGATGAAACTTGGGTTCACTAAATGAGCAAGAATCAAAAAACAAAGCTTGGAGTGGATGCACGCCAACTCTACTGTCAAGAAAAAAATGCAAAAACCACACGAAAAGTCATGGTGACGGTGTTTTGGGATGCTGACTATCTCGAAGAGCAGCGTACAATGAGCAGCCAATACTACTCTGATTTGCCTTTAAACAAGGTGAAGCCTGCCATGAGAGAGACGTCGTGGATCTCAGAGGAGAGGGTGATTCTCCAACAAGACAACGCACGTCCTCATGTTGCTCAACTAACACGTGAAACCATCTACAAAATGGGCTGGGAAGTACTGCCTCATCCCCCTTACAGTCCTGATTTCGCACCTAGTGATTCCGATTTGTTTGGTTCACTGAAGGAGGCATTACATAGGAAGAGGTTCCAGGACAACGAGGACGTGAAAAAGTTTTTAGGAAATTGGTTCAAACATCAAGATAATGAGTTCTTTGTAGCCGGAGGAAAAAAACTTGTAGCCTGTTGGAACAAGTGCATAAATGTTCAAGGGGATTATGTTGAAAAGTAGAAAAAGTATTGTTTTGTAAAAATGAACGCTTTTTTGTCCAGACCAATTTGCCTCTAATTACTGAATGACACTCGTACAGTTTCCTCCTTTGTATTGTTTATGAAACTGTCCTTCGTAGAGTTTTTATGTCGATATATAAAGGTACATACGTAAAAAATTATTAATTTCTTACTTTATTGCTTGCATATTTTCTTTCATTTCACTGAAGTTGTCTTTTTAATTTACAGTAACAGATTAAAAAGACCCCAACCTGTCTCTTGTAATTCTTTGCACTGAAAAGATTTAAGACTGAAATACAATGTATACCTTAAGAAAAATGATTGATAACTGTTTTCAGCTCTCACCTGTTAAAGTTCTCACGTACACGTCAATCATTAATACTTTAGGAACAATTTTTTAAAGAATGCACACAGCTTTTATTTAGCAGTTCCCTGTAATGTTGAATTTGAATGGTATGTGTAAGTGGCATTTTCATTTTATTCTTTGAGTAAGGATATTCTTCTTTGCAACTAAGATTTCTACCAGATATTTAAGCATTTCAGCAAAAAAAAAAAAAAAATCCAACTTTAGATTCAGCTGACTACGTACACCCCCACTCTCCCCCCCCCCCCCCCCCCCCCCCCTCATCGCCCAGACCTATGAAGTTCGTCAAATTCGATGTTTTTTTCCTATGTAGTCATCTTTAAGTGTATGTAAGGATGATTAACTGCAACGCCAAATACTTTTCATTATTATTTATACTGAATACTAGGGCTAAAGTGCTACAGTGCACTCGCTGAAGTCTATACTGTTTCCTCGTTCAGATTTATGATTTTTTTAAAAAATCACGAATTTAAAGCAAATGTCGTGTGACTAGGGCCTCCCGTCGGGTAGACCGTTCGCCGGGTGGAAGTATTTCGATTTGACGCCACTTCGGCGACCAGCGCGTCGATGGGGATGAAATGGTGATGATAATCGGGACAACACAACACCCGGTCCCTGAGCGGAGAAAATCTCCGACCCAGCCGGGAATCGAACCCGGGCCCTTAGGATTGACATTCTGTCGCTCTGACTACTTATTTTAAATTTTATTTTTTTATTTTTTTGTATTTTTGTATTTTTTTATTTTTTATTTATTTATTATTTTTTTTAATGAAAGAAAATTACCTCTTCCACTTCAGGCGTTGGCCCCTATCACCCATACTACCCCCAAAAACCTATGTAGCCTAAAAACAAAAACAAAGCTAGTGCCACCGCCACTTTCATCCTAAAGCTAACTAGGACGGCCGATCGCCACCACTTCAGGTTCCGCCAACGAACAAAAATTAAATATGCCTCTGAACTTTGTATAAAAAAATAAAATAAAAGGAGAAAGGAAAGGGTATAATAGTTTATTATATTTTATTTGTTGTTCATTTTGTTCTTGGTTATTTATTTGGATTCGAACGCAGGTCTCCTGCCCACTTTTTTTCTTTAATCTTTTTTTTATTTATATAGATATCAATGTGCGAACAGTCATAGTTAATCAAGCCTGGAAAACTAAAACAGAATGAAGACGCCATCGAAGATATGAAACATAAATAGCATGAAAAGAAAGCTACCACGTCGTAGTGAGGCTTCCCAGCGACTGCGCCCACTGATAAAGATGTTCAATATATGCTCGTTTGCAGTTCGTTCTGACCTCATCTGCCACTGGCTGGAACATTCCAGCTGCACGGCGGGCTGTGAAAGGCACCCCATAGGTAGTTTGCGAAGCACTGTCGATATCTGGTATGCCCGGAAATATCATGACGTCTTTCTTGCAAATAGAGCCAGCAGTCAAGGAAATTCTTGTGTCCGTCACGACTGCATGTCCACGTATCCAGGTGACAGAGTTGGTTCGAGTCTTGGGGTAAAATGTCTCATCCGGAAACAATAACGTGCGTGCAGATATATGCTCAGGCCTAACTCGCAAGAGATAAGCCAGCATCTGCCGCACTAGGTGCCAAACCGGTTCCGCCTCCCCACAGCTGAGGCGGTGCTCGTCAGAATCTACTGTATTACAACCCACACAATTGGGAGATTCTGCCATGTGGATATTGTGGAGACGTTCTTGCGTCACTAGCTTCCCATTAACGACTACGTACCATTTGGAAACAACATCGGAATCAAGCATGACATCGTGTACAGTCTTCCACACCACGCGCCATCGTACGTCAGGATATTTTAGTTCGACCACATTTAGGGGGCGGCGTTGCACGTCATGATATAGGCGTCGAGTTGTGGCCATTTGCGGTGTCGTGAGCGCGACACTGCAATAACTTTGTTCTAAATAGAAACGTCCTATATAAAAGAGGGGCGCTGGGATGTCCTGTAGTGGCACCGGCGCTCTTAGTGAAGCAGGTCGTAGCACCGTCAGAAGCAGACTCGTGAGGCTCGTAGGACAACGGCGCAGCAGACTTAAATGTGAGCTAACATAGAGGGCAATGGCCCTATCATGGACGTTAACTAGGCCGAGACCACCTTTTTCCTTGGGGAGGGTAAGAGATACGTATCTGATCTTCAGTAACATACCAGCGGTGACGAAGTATCCCAGCGCTGCCATAATGCTACGAGCCAAGGGCTTCGGAATGGGTAGCGTTTGTGCGACATGCGGTATGCGGGACGCAAGGTAGACATTGGCATAATACGCCCGCTGAACGATGTTGAGGGATCGCAAGCGCTGATTTGCAATTCCGGTCCTGATTTGGTTAAGAAGGCGTCGATAATTGAGCGTCGTCGCGCGTCGCATGTCGTTCATGAAATCTAAGCCCAAGCAGCGTACAGTATCACTGAAGCGTAAGGGGGCAATGTGTTCCTGCGGTAGCCCAATCCCGATGCTCAAGGCGACGGACTTGTCAACGTTGATTTGGCTACCAGAAGCTGTACCGTAGGTTGCAATCCAGTCCAAAGCCGCGGCCATGTCGTCAGCTCCACGTATGACGATCATCAAATCATCCGCATATGCAGTGCAACGATAGATGGAGCCGCCGAACTGTATCCCAGTGAGCCTGTCTCGGAGACCACACAACAAAGGTTCTAAGGCCAATGCAAATAACAATGTTGATAATGGACATCCCTGTCGTACTGATCGGCGGAGCGGCATGGGTGCCGTCAGTCTTCCATTAACAAGAACTCGAGAAGTTGCACCATGTAGTAGGCGTGTCAACACTGTGATGAAGAGGTCGGGGTATTCCATGCGCCATAGAACGGCCGTGAGGAAAGTGTGGCCCACAAGGTCAAAAGCCTGGCTAAAGTCGATAGACGCGAGGGCTGCCGGCAAACGTCTCACCCGTGCAAGGGAGATGAGATCTCTGTAACGACATAACGCAGTTCTGATGTTGTTGGCTCCCTCCAAGGACGTCTGATCGCCGGACAAGACGTGCAATAGTGTGCCGCGAATACGTTCTGATAGCAGCCTCGAAAAGATCTTGAAATCACTGTTCAATAACGTTAAGGGACGATAATCGCGGACATGATTCCGTCCCTTCGGCTTATGGATGGGGACAATCAGACCTTCCAAGAATGGTGCAGGCAATGTTATACCCGGGGACATCAATTCCTGGCAAATTTCAATCAAACACGGTGGTAACAGTTGTTTAAAGGCTCGATAGAACTCTAATGGTAATCCATCGATTCCTGGTGATTTATGGGGAGCACCTTTACCAATGGCGTCGACCACTTCCTCTGCTGTCACTTCTCCCAGTAAAGTCGGGACCATGTCTGGCGGAACTGTACCGTGGACATGTGCTGAAGCGGTGTCTACCGTCGCCATGTCAGGAAGCACTGCTGAATAAAGTTGAGCGTAATGCCCATAGAAGGCTTCTGCTATATTTGCTTGTTCTACCACGTGTCGACCTTCGTCCGTTATCATGTCGGTTACCAGTGCCCTACGGCGCCTCCTGCGTTCTAGGAGCACGTGGTGCATAGATGGCCTTTCTGATTGTATCATGTCTGGAGCACGCGACCGTATAACAGCGCCTTGTAAATGATGGCGTGCTAAGGAGACGAGCTGCGCTTTCGCGCGATTGACTATGATCTGCCTGTCAGGTGAGGGCTCCATAGCAAGACATTCCCGTAGGACGGTGTAATAAAAGTTTTCCGTGCTCCTTCTCCATGCCGCCGCTTCCCGGCCGTAAGCCATGAAGGTGCGCCTAAGAGCAGGCTTCGCACATTCAATCCACCAACTGAGGGTCGATCGGTAACGACCACGACGCCGTAAGGACGCGGTCCACGACTCTTCGACTGCACCTTTACATGCCGGCTCGTCCAGATGGGTGATGTTCAGTTTCCAGGGGGGCCTACTGCGCCACACACGTGCAGGTTGGAGGGCAATGGTGCAAATATAGGCTGTGTGGTCGGTGAATGCAGTGGGCCAGAGCTCTGCTCCTCTCGTCGCCGTCGAAAGGGTGCTTGTGACGTAAATCCTGTCTAACCGACTTGATGAATGGCTTGTATGATGGGTGTAACCAGGAGCTGGGCCATGGATGTGGCGCCACGTGTCAATCAGGTGGAGGTCACGCACTAGCATTTCCAATTCTGCACACGGGACGTGATGTGGCTGCTGATCAGACAGAGATAATGTACAGTTAAAATCTCCTCCGATCACCATATCGTCTATGCGGCCCATAAATAGACGCGTAATATCTTCCGAAAAAAAGCGGGCCCGATCTCTCCGTCTCCCTGATCCTGAAGGGGCATATACATTGATGAGCCGTACACCGTTGACAGTTACTGCCATGGCTCTTGCACTCGGTAAGTACGTACGTCCGTAGCCGCCAAACCATCCCGTAGCAGAACAGCCACGCCACAATCGGTAGAAGAGGCGTGGGAGATGTGGGCGGTATATCCGTAGAAGTCAGGGAAACTAGCGACACATACTTCCTGTAAGAGGGCCACGTCGATGTCCGCCGCATCAAGCATGCGTTGTAGCATTGTCAGTTTGTGTGGTGCCCTTATCGCGTTGATACTGATTGTGGCAAGGCGAAAGGTGTACTGCCTAGCCTCTTCACCTAGGGTAGACGCCATGGCAATCAAAGCTAACCGCAAGAGATGTCGGACCCACCAAACCCGTTACAAATTATGAGTCTTTCACGCTAGGAGCGGCATCCTCAATGCCGCCCCCTCCCCTGTCAGGAAGTTCCTCAACATCGTCCGACTACAGTGGGTGCAACACGATGCTGTGTAGCTGATCGGCACCTAAATCTCTCTCACGTACGTCGTCTTTGGTAGACGGAGCGCCATCCATCGACGCGACCTGCCGCGTTTGTGGTGCAAGGAGTAACTGGGCACTCGTAGTATGGGCAAGTGAACCGTCTACACCACTTAGATCCTCAGCAGGCGCAGCATCCATGCCGTCTGATGAGATGTCACCTTCTTGACCGGCCGTGTGTAGGAGGCAATCGTCAGAAGGGGTCCGCCGACGTCGCTTGCGTCGTCGAGGCGAACGTTGCTTTCGAACGTGGACATCCGTATCCGAATGTGGGAGGCAATCCAGCGTCGTATCACCTTCCGCTAGGAAAGCCGCGGTCGGGACAATGTTCGCGTCCACGTCCATCGCGTTCTGAATGTTGTGTTGCGTCTGGAGTCCGTGGGACTGTTGCTGCTGTTGTTGCTGTGGAGGGGGCGACGTATGGGTTGGCACCGAGGGTCCTTCCTCTTCCTCCCTTGGTACTTCTGACGTCGATGGATGTGTCTGATCGCCCGTTTCGTCCTCAACTATGGTGCGCATCGTCGTCTGAGCGTACGTGAGGGGCAGGATTGTCGTCCCCGTCGGGGAAACGGAGTCTCCCACTGGTATCTGCGTAATTCTACGTTGTAAGCAGCTCGATCGAACATGGCCTTCCTGCCCACATCCGGAACAGGTACGCGGTTGACCGTCGTACATGATGATTGCACGACAGCCACCGAAGTTCAAATAGGACGGCACATGTTTCTTGAGCTCAAGTTCAATTTGGCGCACACGGTTGTAGACCTTATACGTCGAGAAAGTTTGCCACTTTTCTGCAACGTGGCTGATAACATTGCCATATGGTCGGAAGGCGTCCTTGACAACTTCCTCTGGGACCTCGAAGGGGAGCTCAAAAACCCTTACAGTCCTTAGGCCCATGCCTGCATGATCCACCGTCACTGCACCGATATGCCCGTCAGAATGTTTGAATCGGAGAGAGTTCGAGTATTTAGACACCACTGTCGCGCAGACCTCTGCACTGGTCATTTTAACATAAACCACGCTCGCCGTTATAGAAAAATGTATTCCGACGACAGTCGCCGGATCTAAACGTAGATCGTCGCGTATGAACTGTTCTATTTCATAGGCTCGAGGACGCGCGTGATCTGGTTGGAAAGTAATTTTGATGATATCGTGGCGTCATGTGTGTGCCATAGTCGCACTGAACTTGGAACAAATACAACTCGCGCCGCGAGGAGGTAAACACAAGCAAGCGCTCACGGTCGCGCACGGCGGGGCGCAGCGGACGTCCTCGCCCCACCACAGCCGAAAGCAGACTGACTACTCAGCTACGGGGCGGGACACGAATTTAAAGTACAACATGGAAAAAGTGTTTTTTCACAATTTCTCGTAGAAAATCTGAATGATGTATCCCACTTTTAGCACATTATATTAACTTTGCGTCCTACATACTAGATTCCAAAGAATTGAGGTCTATAGATCAACTCATTACGAAGCAGTGGACCTCTGAATGTAGGGAAACTGGTGTCTGACTAATAACCCAGTACACACCCTTGAGCATTTAAACCTGAATTTATCAAAAATGGTTACAGTTAGGACAGTACTAATGGGCAGTTTCACTATCAAGACATGTAGGTATCCATGGACCAAATATGACTAAATTCTGAAATGGTCACCTTAGGATACGCCAACACTTCTGTAAGTTTACATGGTATGATTCATTTGCACTTTTCTTATATGTCATCCTGAAACCCATGGACAAAGACAGTCAGATAGATACAGTATTTCTCTATTTCCGAAAAGCATTTACTCCGTCTCACATAGACAATGTTATGAGATATAAAGCGAAATTTTTTACTGGATAAAGGATTTTTTGGTAGGCAGTAAGGGGCAAGTTCTTAGATGGAGAGTCGTCGACAGATATATGGTGTGCTCTAGGAACTGAACTGGGCCGCTTGCTCTTCACTTTGTATATTAATGTTCTTGCAGATAATATTAACAGTATTCTCAGACTTTCTTAAGAGAAGTACTGTGGCATTAGTCATCCCATACAATTACCTGGATGGAACACATTGTATAAGTATGAAGTGGAACGATCACATAGGCTCCGTTGTAGGTAAAGCATATGGTAAACGTCTGTTCGCCTGTAGGATGATAGTGGAATCCGTACCAAACAGGACTAACACGGGGTATTTAACGTATACAGAGAACGACAGCACTAATTGACACTGCTTTGCTTGACCTGTAGAACAATTGTCACAGAGATGCTAATGTAACTCAACTGTCATACTATTGAAAATAGACGCAAACTATCCGTAAAAAGCCTACTTCCAACGAGCAAGGACCGGCTGTAGATGATGACTCTAGGAAAATACGGCGACCCCGCATGGGTCGCATGGACAAACTGAATTACTGCACGCTCAGAGCATTTTAAGACTCACTCTTCCCACGCTTCATACGTGGACGGAACGGGAGCCAGCTGTAATAATTGGTACAGTCTGAAGTTCCCTCTGCCATACGCATCACATTGGTCTCCCGAGTATGGCTGTAGATTTAATCTACGACCGGAAACAGGCTCGTGTCATTGGTATAAGGAAATGCTCAAATAGTTCGGCCGAGGAAAAGTAATATCCATATATAACATTTTAAAACGAGACATAATTTTGATGTATTCGTGCTAGCTGCAAATTAAATAGAAACTAGGTGTTCCAAGATAAACCGAAATCAAGGAAAGTAGTTCCTCCTCGAAACACGATTGCCAGGTCCAAAACTAGAAAAACTGGACATGGCATATTCATCCGGACATTTTGCCCTAAAAGCCGGACTATGTATTTTAAATAGAAATAAAGCCAACTGCATATTTTTATCGTTTACTAATAACCAATCAGTCAATTTTTTTTAGAAATCAACCTTAAACGAGCTTAAACTTAAAGAAATTTTAAACTGCCTTAAATATCAGCAGTTATACTTGCAACTGAAATTAATATGCTTAAGCTCGGTAATTGGAAATGCTGTGTGCCAAAACCTCTCGCTAAAAACGTTAAAGTAAGTACTTTTCAATTCCGATTCAGTGTCGACCATCTGATCTATTATTACGCATAGATATCCTACTTTTGAATGTGAACATTACCTAAGTAAATCACTTTCAATGTTGTTGTTGTTGTGGTCTTCAGTCCTGAGACTGGTTTGATGCAGCTCTCCATGCTACTCTATCCTGTGCAAGCTTCTTCATCTCCCAGTACGTACTGCAGCCTACATCCTACTGAATCTGCTTAGTGTATTCATCTCTTGGTCTCCCTCTAAGATTTTTACCCTCCACGCTGCCCTACAATACTAAATTGGTGATCCCTTGATGCCTCAGAACATGTCCTACCAACCGATCCCTTCTTCTCGTCAAGTTGTGCCACAAACTCCTCTTCCCCCCAATTCTATTCAATACCTCCTCATTAGTTATGTGATCTACCCATCTAATCATCAGCATTCTTCTGTAGCACCACATTTCGAAAGCTTCTATTCTCTTCTTGTCCAAACTATTTATCGTCCATGTTTCACTTCCATAAATGGCTACACTCCATACATATACTTTCAGAAACGACTTCCTGACACTTAAATCTATACTCGATGTTAACAAATTTCTCTTCTTCAGAAACGCTTTCCTTGCAATTGCCAGTCTGCATTTTATATCCTCTCTACTTCGACCATCATCAGTTATTTTGCTCCCCAAATAGCAGAACTCCTTTACTACTTTGAGTGTCTCATTTTCTAATCTAATTCCCTCAGTATCACCCGACTTAATTCGACTACATTCCATTATCCTCGTTTTGCTTTTGTTGATGTTTAACTTCTATCCTCCTTTCAAGACCCTGTCCATTCCGTTCAACTGCTCTTCCAAGCCCTTTGCTGTCTCTGACAGAATTACAATGTCATCGGCGAACCTCAAAGTTTTTATTTCTTCTCCATGGATTTTAGTACCTACTCCGAATTTTTCTTTTGTTTCCTTTACTGCATGCTCAATATACAGATTGAACAACATCGGGGAGAGGCTACAGCCCTGTCCCACTCCCTTCCCAACCACTGCTTCCCTTTCATGACCCTCGACTCTTATAACTGCCATCTGGTTTCTGTACAAATTGTAAATAGCCTTTCGCTCCCTGTATTTTACCCCTGCCACCTTTAGAATTTGAAAGAGAGTATTCCAGTCAACATTGTCAAAAGCTTTCTCTAAGTCTACAAATGCTGGAAACGTAGGTTTGCCTTTTCTTAATCTTGCTTCTAAAATAAGTCGTAGGGTCAGTATTGCCTCACGTGTTCCCATATTTCTATGGAATCCAAACTGATCTTCCCCAAGGGCGGCTTCTACCAGTTTTTCCATTCGTCTGTAAAGAATTCCCGTTAGTATTTCGCAGCCGTGACTTATTAATCTGATAGTTTGGTAATTTTCACAACTGTCAACTCCTGCTTTCTTTGGGATTGGAATTATTATAGTCTTCTTGAAGTCTGAGGGTATTTCGCCTGTCTCATACATTTTGCTCACCAGATGGTAGAGTTTTGTCAGGACTGGCTCTCCCGAGGCTGTCAGAAGTTCTGATGGAATGTTGTCTACTCCCGGGGCCTTGTTTCGACTTAGGTCTTTCAGTGCTCTATCAAACTCTTCACGCAGTATCGTATCTCCCATTTCATCTTCATCTACATCCTCTTCCATTTCTATAACATTGCCCTCAAGTGCATCGCCCTTGTATAGACCCTCTATATACTCCTTCCACCTTTCTGCTTTCCCTTCTTTGCTTAGAACTGGGTTTCCATCTGAGCTCTTGATATTCATACAAGTGGTTCTCTTTTCTCCAAAGATCTCTTTAATTTTCCTGTAGGTAGTATCTATCTTACCCCTAGTGAGATAAGCCTCTACATCCTTACATTTGTCCTCTAGCCATGCCTGCTTAGCCATTTTGCACTTCCTGTCGATCTCATTTTTGAGACGTTTGTATTCTTTTTTGCCTGCTTCATTTACTGCATTTTTATATTTTCTCCTTTCATCAATTAAATTCAATATTTCTTCTGTCACCCAAGGATTTCTACTAGCCCTCGTCTTTTTACCTACTTGATCCTCTGCTGCCTTCACTACTTCATCCCTCAAAGCTACCCACTCTTCTTCTACTGTATTTCTTTCCCCCATTCTTGTCAATTGTTCCTTTATGCTCTCCCTGAAACTCTGTACAACCTCTGGTTTAGTCAGTTTATCCAGGTCTTATCTCCTTAAATTCCCACCTTTTTGCAGTTTCTTCAGTTTTAATCTACAGTTCATAACCAATAGATTGTGGTCAGAGTCCACATCTGCCCCTGGAAATGTCTTACAATTTAAAACCTGGTTCCTAAATCTCTCTCTTACCATTATATAATCTATCTGATACCTTTTAGTATCTCCAGGCTTCTTCCATGTATACAATCTTCTTTTATGGTTCTCGAACCAAGTGATAGCTATGATTAAGTTATGCTCTGTGCAAAATTCCACCAGGCAGCTACCTCTTTCATTTCTTACCCCCAATCCATATTCACCTACTACGTTACCTTCTCTCCCTTTTCCTACTACCGAATTCCAGTCACCCATGACTATTAAATTTTCGTCTCCCTTCACAATCTGAATACTTTCTTTTATTTCATCATACATTTCTTCAATTTCTTCGTCATCTGCAGAGCAAGTTGGCATATAAACTTGTACTACTGTCGTAGGCGTGGGCTTCGTGTCTATCTTGGCCACAGCAATGCGTTCGCTGTGCTGTTTGTAGTAGCTTACCCGCTTTCCTATTGTTTTATTCATTATTAAACCTACTCCTGCATTACCCCTATTTGATTTTGTATTTATAACCCTGTATTCACCTGACCAAAAGTATTGTTCCTCCTGCCACCGAACTTCACTAATTCCTACTATATCAACTTTAACCTACTCATTTCCCTTTTTAAGTTTTCTAACCTACCTGCCCGATTAAGGGATCTGACATTCCACGCTCCGATCCGTAGAACGCCAGTTTTCTTTCTCCTGATAACGACGTCCTCCTGAGTAGTCCCCGCCCGGAGATCCTAATGGGGGACTATTTTACCTCCGGAATATTTTACCCAAGAGGACGCCATCATCATTTATCCATACAATAAAGCTGCATGCCCTCGGGAAAAATTACGGCCGTAGTTTCCCCTTGTTTTCAGCCGTTCGCAGCACCAGCACAACAAGGCCGTTTTGGTTAGTGTTACAAGACCAGATCAGTCAATCATCCAGACTGTTGCCCCTGCAACTACTAAAAAGGCTGCTGCCCCTCTTCAGGAACCATACGTTTGTCTGGGCTCTCAACAGATACCCCTCCGTTGTGGTTGCACCTACGGTACGGCTATCTGTATTGCTGAGGCACGCAAGCCTCCCCACCAACGGCAAGGTCTATGGTTGATGGGGGGAGGACTTTCAATGTATTTCAATGTATGTGGTACCAATTAATCTAAACTAAATCTACTATTTGTAAATGAAATTAAATTCAAAGAATAGTTATCAATAGTGCACAAAATGGTTTCCTCATCAAACAATCAG
The DNA here is from genome assembly GCF_021461395.2 of Schistocerca americana. NCBI lineage: Eukaryota > Metazoa > Arthropoda > Insecta > Orthoptera > Acrididae > Schistocerca > Schistocerca americana. Next base: position 977,466,433 of record NC_060120.1, on the reverse strand, counting down.
ATACAATTGCTAACTGTTGCCTATTAATATTGTGTCCTGTTGGGAAAACGCATCTACTGAATTACATGAAAATTTTGCAAATGGGCACAGATCCTAATTTCATTTCAAAAGGTTCGTTTAGGTTCTACAATTGTTTCTTTCCTGTGTAGCGGGTAACTAAGATGTGTTCTGTCTGCATACTGCTGGGATATGAATTACTGGGCTGCATGACCGTGAAATAAAACACTGCGTGGCTCTTTCCCTTATCTTACATTACACTGCTTTGCAAATAAGACTTCTGTTATCTTTCTAAAAAAATGCAGGTACCTGTCCAAGTGATAGTGAAGGCCTCACAGTGCGGTAGAATTATACTTCTCATTCAAACATTGAGGGTAAGGTTCAGCCAAATATTTGCAGGTGAATAAAAGGATATTTTGGAATTATACTGAATTCCTTTTAATAGCACAGATACTAACATGACCTATGGTTTTCTCCTAGCACTGTCACACACCGTAAAAATTAACTCTGACAAACAATATTTAAATTACGTAAAATTTACTTTTTGCTTTTCTAATGAACTCCTTTCCACTGGAGGTGGAGCGTGAAGAATGTTTAATATGCTGAACACACGACTGATAATTCGCCCATATACCAAACTGTAGATATTGATAAACACAATTTAATCTTCACTCTACGATAATTACTCGGCTGGTGCTTGCAGCAAATAAAACTCAGTGCATATTACCTCTTGTCCAAGACAGTCGTCATTCTACAAAATCATATCAAAAATCCGTCCTCTATATTGTCAAACCAGGGAGCATCTCAAATAAAATTCATTCTCTGTATGACAAGTTCGCCATCATAGCTTCGCATTCGGCGGCGACTCAACTCAATTCCCACTCTCTGCAATCGACACACTCACTCGTACCCTACGAATAACACAACCTCTGGCAGTCAGAGACTACGTATCAATGTTTTCAAGCAGCCAAAGACGCTTATAATGGCAAACTTTTCACACAAACTCTATTTCTCATGAATATACATCTTTCACAACTAAGGCTCATCTTTTCGTTGCTGTTTAATCTGCTTCTTAAGATGATCTTATGTCAAAATAAACTAAACGTTCTTCATTAACCAAAGTAACCAATTTATCTTTTATTCAGGGACGAAAAATGAAAGAGCTGAATAAAATTGTCCGTTTCAATTAGACTTTTGATCTGCTATGTTTTATTTCACATTTGAACCTTTCTCGAGTAAAAGTATTTCTGGTTTTGATAATACAGCGATAGTGGCAGAGGTCGTTTCCTTATGTAGCAGTGGCTGTGTGGCGTGGACTGGGCGGTTTTTTAGTTAGAGTGTTTCGGGAAAACACAAAAAGGCCTTCAGTCACAAAGGGTGCAGGCCTAACACACGAAGAACGTAGATACGAGATCCATTGGTAAAACAGTTGTAAATTGTCGTACCTCTGTTGGAAAATTACAAGAGATCCAAGCGGTAATAGAAAGCACTGACGCTCAAATCGTTATAGGCACTGAAAGCTGGCTAAAGCCGGAGGTAAGTTCAGCCGAAATTTTTGCGAAGAGCCTAACGGTGTGCCAAAAGGATAGGCTAAACATTGTCGGTGGTGGCGTGTTTGTTGCTGTTAGAAGTCGTTTATTTGTCGCGAAACTGAAGTAGGTAGTTCCCGTGAGTTAGTATGGGCAGAGGTCATTCTTGGCAACCGGAATAAAATAATAACTGGATCATCTTAGCGACCTCCCAGTTCGGATGATACAACTGCTCAAAGGTCCAAAGATAACTTGAGTTTGATTTCAAACACGTACCGAATCATACAATAATAGTTGGTGATGACTTTAATTTACTCTCGATATTTTGGCCAAAATACTTGTTTAATTCCGGAGGTACGCATAAATCATCAGCCGAAATTGCGCTAAACGCATTCTCTGAAAACTATTTCGAACATTTAGTTCATGAGCACACGCGAATAGTAAGTGGTTTTGAACACATACTTGACCTCTTAGTAACAAATAATCCTGAGCTAGTAACGAGCATCAAAACGGATACAGGTATTAGTGAACACAGAGTCGTCCTTGCGAGATTGAATATTGTAAGCCCCAAATCCTCGAAAAATAAACGAGAAATATACCTATTGAAAAAAAAAGCAGATAAAAATTCACTTGACGCTTTCCTGAGAGACAATCTCCGCTCCTTTCAAATTAACAGTGTAAATGTGGCTTGAATTCAGAGAAATAGTGTCGGCAGAAAATGAAAGATTTATACGAAATAAATTAACAAAAGACGGAGCTGATCCTCCTTGGTGCACAAAACGGGTTAGAACAGTGTTGCACAAACAAGGAAAAAACATTCCAAATTCAGACGAACGCAAAATCTCTAAGATTGGCGATTTTTTTTACAGAAGCTCGAAATTTAGCGCGGACTTCAATGCGAGATGCTTTGTCTCGAAATCTGACAGAAAATCCAAAGAGATGGTTGGTTGATTGGTTTGAGGGATGAAGGGACCAAACTACAAGGACATCAGTCCCTGAAAATCTAAAGAGTGTGAAGTACGCTAGCGGTAAGACACATTGTCTTCTCTACGCGCTAGCAATGGAGATACTATCGAAGAAAGAAGCAGAGGTACTAAATAAAGCTTTCCGAAATTCCTTCGCCAAAGAAGACGAAGTAAATATTCCAGAATTCGAACCGAGAACAGCTGCCAAAATGAGTAACGTAGTAATAGATATGCTCGGAGTGTGACTTACTTAAATCACTTAATAAAAGCAAGTCTTCCAGTCCAGATTATATACCAGGTAAGTTCCTTTCAGAGTGTGCTGATATAATAGTCCCATACTTAACAATCATAGAAAACCGTTCGCTCGTCGAAAGATCCGTATCCAAAGACTGGAAAGTTGCACAGGTCACACCACACCTATATTCATGAAAGGTAGTAGGAGTAATCCACTAAATTACAGGCCCATATCATTAACGTCGATATGCAGTAGGATTTTGGAACATACACTGTGTTCAAAAATTATGAATTACCTCGAAGAAAACGGTCTATTGACACACAGTCAACACCGATTTAGGAAACATCGTTCTTTTGAAAAACAACTATCTCTTTACTCGCACGAAGTGTTGAGTGGTAGTGACAAGGGATTTCAAATTGGTTCCGTATTTCCGGAAGGCTTTTGACACTGTACTACGCAAGCGGCTTGAAGTGAAATTGCGTGCTTATGGAATATCGTCTCAGTTATGGGACTGTATTCGCGATTTCCTGTCAGAGAGGCCGCAGGTCGTAGTAGTTGACGGAAAGTCATCGAGTGAAACAGAAGTGATTTCTGGCGTTTTCCAAGATAGCGTTATAGGGCCTTTGCTGTTCTTTATCTACATAAACTATCTGGGAGACAATCTGAGCAACCGGCTTAGCTTGTTTGCTGATGACGCTGTCGTTTATAGACTAGTAAAGTTACCAGAAGATCAAAACAAATTGCAAAACGATTTAGAAAACATATCTGTATGGTGCGAAAATTGGCAATTGACCCTAAATAACGAAAAGTGTGTGATCATCCACATGTGTGCTAAAAGGAATCCGTTAAACTTCGGTTACACGATAAATCACTCAAATCTAAAGGCCGTAAATTCAACTAAATACCTAGGTATTACAATTACGTACAACTTAAATTTGAAGGAACACACAGATAATGTTGTGGGAAAGGCTAACAAAGAGTGCGTTTTATAGGCAGGACACGTAGAAAATGTAACACATCTACTAAAGAGACTGCCTACACTAAGCTGGTCCGTCCTCTTTTACAATACTGCTGCGCGGTGTGGGATCCTTACCAGATAGGTTGACAGAGTACATCGAAAAACTTCAAAGAAGGGCTGCACGTTTTGTATTATCGCGAAAGAGGGGAGACAGTGTCACTGAAATGAACAGTATTTGGGGTGAACATCATTAAAACAAAGGCGTTTTTCGTTGCGGCGGGATGGTGCAAATGTCTCTGAGCACTATGGGACTTAACATCTGTGGATATCAGTCCCCTAGAACTTAGAACTACTTAAACCTAACTAACCTAAGTACATCACACACCTCCATGCCCGAGGCAGGATTCGAACCTGCGACCGTAGCAGTCACGCGGTTCCGGACGGAGCGCCTAGAACCGCGAGACCACCGCGGCCGGCGCGGCGGGATCTTCTCAAGAAATTTCAATAAATTCTCCTCCGAATGTGAAAATATTTTGTTGACGCAGAGCTACAGAGGGAGAAACGATCACCATAATAAACTAAGGGAAATCAGAGCTCGCACCGAGAGATATAAGTGTTCGTTTTTTCCGCGCGCTATAGGAGATTGGAATAATACAGACTTGTGAAGGTGGTTCGATGAACCCTCTGCCAGGCATTTAAATGTGATTTGCATAGTATCCATGTAGATACAGATATACACTCCTGGAAATTGAAATAAGAACACCGTGAATTCATTGTCCCAGGAAGGGGAAACTTTATTGACACATTCCTGGGGTCAGATACATCACATGATCACACTGACAGAACCACAGGCACATAGACACAGGCAACAGAGCATGCACAATGTCGGCACTAGTACAGTGTATATCCACCTTTCGCAGCAATGCAGGCTGCTATTCTCCCATGGAGACGATCGTAGAGATGCTGGATGTAGTCCTGTGGAACGGCTTGCCATTCCATTTCCACCTGGCGCCTCAGTTGGACCAGCGTTCGTGCTGGACGTGCAGACCGCGTGAGACGACGCTTCATCCTGTCCCAAACATGCTCAATGGGGGACAGATCCGGAGATCTTGCTGGCCAGGGTAGTTGACTTACACCTTCTAGAGCACGTTGGGTGGCACGGGATACATGCGGACGTGCATTGTCCTGTTGGAACAGCAAGTTCCCTTGCCGGTCTAGGAATGGTAGAACGATGGGTTCGATGACGGTTTGGATGTACCGTGCACTATTCAGTGTCCCCTCGACGATCACCAGTGGTGTACGGCCAGTGTAGGAGATCGCTCCCCACACCATGATGCCGGGTGTTGGCCCTGTGTGCCTCGGTCGTATGCAGTCCTGATTGTGGCGCTCACCTGCACGGCGCCAAACACGCATACGACCATCATTGGCACCAAGGCAGAAGCGACTCTCATCGCTGAAGACGACACGTCTCCATTCGTCCCTCCATTCACGCCTGTCGCTACACCACTGGAGGCGGGCTGCACGATGTTGGGGCGTGAGCGGAAGACGGCCTAACGGTGTGCAGGACCGTAGCCCAGCTTCATGGAGACGGTTGCGAATGGTCCTCGCCGATACCCCAGGAGCAACAGTGTCCCTAATTTGCTGGGAAGTGGCGGTGCGGTCCCCTACGGCACTGCGTAGGATCCTACGGTCTTGGCGTGCATCCGTGCGTCGCTGCGGTCCGGTCCCAGGTCGACGGGCACGTGCACCTTCCGCCGACCACTGGCGACAACATCGATGTACTGTGGAGACCTCACGCCCCACGTGTTGAGCAATTCAGCGGTACGTCCACCCGGCCTCCCGCATGCCCACTATACACCCTCGCTCAAAGTCCGTCAACTGCACATACGGTTCACGTCCACGCTGTAGCTACATGCTACCAGTGTTAAAGACTGCGATGGAGCTCCGTATGCCACGGCAAACTGGCTGACACTGACGGCGGCGGTGCACAAATGCTGCGCAGCTAGCGCCATTCGACGGCCAACACCGCGGTTCCTGGTGTGTCCGCTGTGCCGTGCGTGTGATCATTGCTTGTACAGCCCTCTCGCAGTGTCCGGAGCAAGTATGGTGGGTCTGACACACCGGTCTCAATGTGTTCTTTTTTCCATTTCCAGGAGTGTAGATAGTGCATCACGCGTACACTTATCAGCCAGAGTATTATTATCACCGAGCTACTATCGAAATAAAACCGTCCAGGCGCTAGCAGTGTCACCTAGCGAGGAGTGACTGCTGGTCAGACATACGCACGGTGTATGTAGTAGTATCAGTGATCGTGCTGTCCCGTTGTAGAGCGGGGAAGTTTGACCGAGGGCAGATTGCGATGGCCCAGAGGCTTAGCATGAGCATTTCGGAAACTGCACGACTTGTTGGGTGTTCGAGCAGTGCTGTTGTGAGGGTCTTCAACACGTGGAGAAACCAAGGTGAAAACCACGTCCAGACGTCGTGGGGTTGGGCGGACACCACTCTTTACAGATATCGGACGTCGAAGGCTGGGCAGACTAGTATGACAGGACAGCCGACAAACTGTGGTGGAACTATCGTTGGGCTTTAAATCTGGGCAGAGTGCAAGTGTGTCTGAAAACACAGGGCACGGAACAGTTCTAATGGTGGGCCTCCGCAGCAGACGACCCATGCATATGCCACTGCTAACACCACGACATCGCCAACTAAGACTGAAATGGACACTTGGCCATCGGCACTGGATTTGGCGCAGTGGAAGGCTGTTGCATAGTCTGATGAATCTTGATACGTTCTTCATCATGCCGATGGGAGGTCGCGAATCCGTCGTCTTCCAGGGGCACAGCTCCTTGACACCTGTACTACGGGACGCAGAAAAGCTGGTGGCGGCTCCATTATGCTCTTAGGAACATACACGTGAGCATCCATGGGTCCAGTGGAGCTCTTGGAAGGGATCATAATGGCCAAGGAGTATCGTACACCGGGTTCCCGGCGGGGTCAGGGATTTTCTCTGCCTCGTGATGACTGGGTGTTGTGTGATGTCCTTAGGTTAGTTAGGTTTAAGTAGTTCTAAGTTCTAGGGGACTGATGACCATAGATGTTAAGTCCCATAGTGCTCAGAGCCATTTGAACCATCTGAATCCAGACCAGCGTGGTTAACTCCTACCACGCTCACATTACCGTCTGCGTGACAGAAGCGAAAGCCGTTTACAGATCGTTGGAAGAGTCTGTCGCAGGTCGCTGCGTCAATTAGTTTGAGGTACATTGTGCTGAATAAAATAGACAAATGAATGCCTATCAGTTATTGCGGATCTAAGTGCATGATGTCTCGAAGAAACCGTTCAATTTCATGGGCCGTCGGTCTCGTGTACAATGCCTTGAACATTAGTTTGATTGTAGCTAGCAGATATGAGAACGCCAGGGCGGGTCGGTATCGATACTATAAGGCAATACAACGACGCAATCGTGCGCTAGCGGGTAAACAACAACACCTGCGGAGCACTGCCCGGCGCGCAGAGCCCATCCGCATGGTATCACGGCTGAAAGCCGACTGCCCACTCAGCTACCGGGGGTGGACATGAAATTTCTAGTCCACTCTTTGTTTTGCAGACACCCATTGGATAAAGGCTCGGCGCTTTTCGTCATAGTTTGAATTCAGTCCTTGTGGCAATTGGATTTTATAGATCGAAAGGTGCCGATCTTCTTTCACATCTCGTTTCGTACTGGTTATGGAGATATCGAATGCTTGTGAACGTCGTCGAATAGATTTCACCGCTCTCAAAGCCGATGTTTTTCGTAGAACGACTAACACGAAGACGCTTCGAGGCTTTAATGTCCACAACAGATCCGGCTGCCTCAGAGTTAGCAATCAGTCTCATGACAGGCAACGTATTCAGTACATTAGATTTACCAACCATTCTTCAGAGTTTGCGAATATTCTCATCGCAACATTCACCACATTTGTAATACATTTTCACTACGACAGCGCGCTGTTCCGTCATGATCTGCTCCATTATTAATCACAAGGAAAACAGTTGAATATCGTGCAGTGTTAGTGCTGGCAACATACTGCATCAGAAACTGGAGGCATTTCAAAAGTTAACTACTTCATGAGACACCCTTTACATAGCCTATTTCACAATCTGGTAGTGGCATCACAGCGCCTGATGCCTGACAGTTACTAAAAGGAGCTGAATGCTCACGCTAACTAATAACATGATAAACAACTATCCACAAATACTGTTACGTATACTCTTTTGCGGAAACAGGAGTCCTTCTGCGTATAGGTAACAGTGCAACTGTGTATCACACAGACACACCTAGACTCAGCTCTGTAGCGACGCCTGAATGGAGACAGAAAGTACAAAAGTCTTAAAGAGACAGCGGTATGAGAAATTCTATCAAACTACACACATCAAAAAAAGTTTTGCGTCCCCTTGGTTCCGAGAGTTCCGGAACCTGTACAGAAAATTGGAAGAGAGATCAACATCATTTCCGCCCTTTTTATTGCTCGTGGAAACTACACATTGCTTGTTGTACCACCATACAGCGAAACCTTCAGAGGTGGTGGTCCAGATAGCTGCACACACCGGTAACTCTAATACCCTGTAGCACGTCCTCTTGCATTGGTGTATGCCTGTATTCGTCGTGGCATATTATCCACAAGTTCATCAATGCACTGTTGGTCCAGACTGTCCCACTCCTCAACGGCGATTCGGCGTAGATCCCTCATAGTGGTTGGTGGGTCACATCATCCATAAACAGCCCTTTTCAATCAATCCCACACATGTTCGATAGGGTTCATGTCTGGAGAACATGCTGGCCACTCTAGTCGAGCGATGTCATTATCCTGAAGGACGTCATTCACAAGATGTGAACGATAGGGGTACGAATTGTCGTTCATGAAGACGAATGCCTCGCCAATATGCTGCCGATATGGTTGCACTTTCGGTCGGAGGATGGCATTCACATATCGTACAGCCGTTACGGCGCCTTCCATGACGACCAGCGGCGTACGTCGGCCCCACATAATGCCACCCCATAACAGCAGGAACCCTCCACCTTGCTGCATTCGCTGGACAGTGTGTATAAGCCGTTCAACCTGACACGGTTGCCTCCAAACGCTTCTCCGACGATTGTCTGGTTGAAGGGATATACGACACTCATCGGTGAAGAGAACGTGTTTCCGATCCTGGGCGGTCCATTCGGCATGTTGTTGGGCCCATCTGTACCGCGCTGTATGATGTTGTTGTTGCAAAGATGGACCTCGCCATGGACGTCGGGAGAGAAGTTGCACGTCATGCAGCCTATTACGCACAGTTTGGGTCGTAACACGACGTCCTGTGGCTGCAAGAAAAGCATTATTCAACATGGTGGCGTTGCTGTCAGGGTTCCTCCGAGCCATAATCCATAGGTAGCGGTCGTCCATTGCAGTAGTAGCCCTTGGGCGGCCTGAGCGAGGCATGTCATCGACAGTTCCTGTCTCTCTGTATCTCCTCCTTGTCCGAACGACATCGCTTTGGTTCACTCCGAGAGTTGAGAGCCCTTTCTGGCAAAAAGCAACAACGCGGCCGCGGTATTGACCTTCTAGACATGACTGAACACGGACAACACCTCCATTCTCGTGGAATGATTGGAACTAATCGGCTGTCGGAGCCCCTCCGTCTAATGGCGCTGTTTATGCGTGGTTGTTTATATCTCTGGGAGGATTTGCTGACATCTTTGAACAGTCAAAGAGACTGTGATACAATACCCACAGTCAGCGTCCATCTTCAGGAGTTCTGGGAACCAGGGTGATGCAAAACTTCTTTTGATGTGTGTATAAGCACTTATTCACTTCAAGACTTCTTTTATTTCCTTTCGAAAAAAAAGTCGGTCGCCATTTTCATTACGTCAGAAGCCGTTGAATTGTTCCAGATCGCGCTATCCCAAAAGGTGATGACAGAGATGTCGTCGAGTACAATTCGTTTTCCTTTCTTTATGTTTTGCTTTTCAAACAAACCGACCAAACTCGTTCCAAAAAGGCATTAGCTGACATCCCTAAAAGTTGACATAACTTCTCATGGCGTGCGTCTACTAGTGTTCATATTAACAACGCTGCAACATATATAATTTTCATATTATGAATGTAATGCAGGAGGAGGATGAGCAGAGCTGAATTTACAGATGAGGTTCCCCGCGTCATCTTGCTTCTTTTCGCCTTTCATGACTCTCTTTGCGACTTTACAAACAATGGAAAATCCAGGATGGAATGTAACAATATTATGAAAAGTTGCTGTTCACCAAGTAGCGGAAATGCTGAGTCGCAGATAGGCACAACAAAAAGGCTGTCAGAATATAAGCTTTCATCCAACTAGGCCTTTATCGAAAGCCACTGAAGTCACATCAGCTGCCAGAGTTTGCAGTTATGCGTGTGTGTGTGTGTGTGTGTGTGTGTGTGTGTGTGTGTGTGTGTGTGCGTGTGTGTTGTGTGTGTGTCGTCTATTTTCGACAAAGGCTTTATTTGCCCAAAGCTTATATTGTGATAGTCTTTCTGTTGTTCCTATCTACAACTCAGCAAAATGATTCAAATGGCTCTGAGCACTATGCGACTTAAGTTCTGAGGTCATCAGTCGCCTAGAACTTAGAACTAATTAAACCTAACTAACCTAAGGACATCACACACATCCATGCCCGAGGCAGGATTCGAACCTGCGACCGTAGCGGTCACGCGGTTCCAGACTGAAGCGCCTTTAACCGCACGGCCACACCGGCCGGCACAACTCAGCACCTCCGCTAGATGATGAGCAGCAAATTTTCATTTTCGCCGGTTCTATCCTTCTCTATTTCCTCGTTTCCGAATCTTGGAAGCTCCATTCTGCCATCATTAACGCCTCTTCAGCGTCAACACCAACAATGTCACTTCCACTTCCAACTCTACCACCACCGTTGTCACGCATTTAATGCTTTCATTAACCCTTGAGTAGTCGAGTGGGTGACATACGACACCCAGCAATTTTCTTTTTGTTGTGTTATCGCTCGTACGTGTTGACCACAGGCGTGAAATTGCATAGCTTCGAGTTCCACTTTGAAGGTCAGTATTTCACAGTTGTTGTCAGACTGTGGCTACTGTTAAGGAATCTAAAAATAAGTTTATCCACATTGTGTGCTGTGGCTAACAGGTGTCACCCACGCTGTTATTCGTGTTTGCATTTCAGTTTCCATTTATACAGGTAAGCTACTTGTTTTTCAGTGTTTAATTGAATAAAAATGAAAATAAATCACGGGAGAGAAGTTCTTTCCTAACCGATACTGCATGGGAACTTATAAAGCCCCAAATAGAAAGGAGATATCAAGCACCACAGGTTCCTAAGGAGAACAGGAGGGGTAGACTTCCAGTGCTTGGAATGGAGAAGACTGTAAACAAGCCGCAAGAGGAAAGAAAGGGAAAAAAGAGAAAGATATTGCGAGTGTGGTAAATCACAGGAGAAATCACCCAAGAACTGGTGTGTTAGGCGCGATAAGTAGACTTGCCATGACCATGTCATGGAAGGTTGTATCAGTTGTTTGGACAGTATGCTCTGAAACAACAAGTGTCAGAAAGTAATTTTGGAAAAACTGGTTTAACTATTGTATTTCTGAGGCTCATATACAGGTAATCCAGTGTGTGGTTCACACACTAGACTTATTACTCATTTTTACTGCAATGTAGGTTCACTTTTGTTTGTTTTCATTAAAATAGGTTGTGTGTCGATACTGTAATATCTATAGCGTGTTGATGTGTGGAGTTGAGTGATTAAATGAATTCTGCATCATGTGTGTGTGTATGTATGTATTGAACTGGGGACCTAGAAACGACGGAGGGGCTTCGTCCCCGCCGAAACCCTCAGTGGTACACAACCCTACAACAGGCTACAGCAGTCCACTCACCCCACCGCCGCCCTACACCGCCACGCCGAACCCAGGGTTATTGTGCGGTGCGGTTCGGCGCCCAGTGGACCCTACCCCCCCCCCCCCCCCCCCCTCGGGAACGTCACATTCCAGACGCGTGTGTCACCCCAAACCCCAAATGTTTGCGTCGTAGAGTAATTGTGGTGTACTCGTACGTGGAAACAGCGTTTGCGCAGCAATCGCCGACATTGTGTAACTGAGGCGGAATAAAGGGAATGAGCCAGCATTCGCCGAGGCAGGTGGAAAACCGCCTTAAAAACCATCCACAGGCTGGCCGGCACACCGTACCTCGACACTAATCCGCCGGGCGCATTCGTGCCTAGGACCGTCACGCCTTCCCGCTCGGGAAGCAGTGCGTTAGACCGCGCGGCCAACAGGGCGGGCATTCTGCATCATTATGAAGGTTGTTAAAATAAAATTGAAAGCAATGGTGGGTGCAAGCTGTCACCCACGCGACCAATAATGTAACAGAAATTCACGCGACTAATGCAGTGTTAAAATGTTGTTTATGTTTCACGTTGACTGTTAATATTAGTACTGGTGATCGAGCGGTTCAGATTTTTATTTTCACGCTTACAAAAATATTCTCCAAGCTTTTAGATTAAACTACGTCTTTCTTTACTCGTTCAGTAGTTACTTTCCTTTTTTATGCGTCGCTTTGCTCCTTAGTAGTGTTAGATAAACCAATTTTTTAGAAGGAATAATACCCAACACGTGCAGCGACGACAACTAGTGTTGCCAGATATCTCGAGTTTCCCAGGATGTTCCGATTTTATGGCTGTCCATGACTCGTCTTGTATAATTCTCATACTCGCGTTATTTATTGCGCAATACTCAGGAGAACGCAAATCTTAAGAAATACTGACGCTCACACAATGTTATTTCGCAGTATATTGTACTGTGTAAGGATAATGTTACACAAAAACACAGTTCCGACAGAGAATGACATGAAATTCAGTTCGCTCTGAACGAATCTCCGCAAAGAACTGAAAAAAGCAAATAACAAAAGATCAGAGAGTGTGCTGGACGATTTATGTTAAATCATCATGCGGCACTTTGAGTAACGAAATTCCTGGCTGTTTAGGAGACGCCAGATAGCTCGTTGTCCACAGTAGTAGAGGAAACTGAACGTCACGGTGTCATGGCAGTACGCAGAAATGTTTATTTGTAGCTGTTTTCGGAAAATACAACAATGTCAGCTGTCCAGTGAGCATACATACAAGGGACAAATGCTTTCAACCAGTTAGCAGTAAATAATACTTTTATTTCGCCTGCGACAGTTGTTGCAGAGAGAAGTACTCGTACATAACCTAGCAAATGTACGAGAGGAATTACACAGTTTACTTGTTTAATTTGTAGTTCGCTGTTGTGGTTGACGAAGCTATGGCGCAGTGAATGAGCGCCTACTCCATTGAAATGTTTACTGGAAGCTTTTCACACTCATTTCGTCCATTCTGCATAATTTCTCCTTATATTTTTAGACAAGCAATTCAGTCACAATGTGTACGAGTTCCACGTCGTCGATCGGTGACTTGCTCTCTACGAAGGCAGAATTCTAGCAGACGTGTCCCGGGCTAAAATATGGCGTGATAATATTGTGTCGTCCGTGGCCTCGCAGTTTCGCGCAGTATATTGACACAATATTACGGTGTGCCTGGAAGTCTCGGCCAACCGATGAACTAAAGGGATGTCTCAGCGCACGAAAACAGTTTTATTGGTCCTGGGAGTGTGGGCGCTTCAGTTGCCTTATCGTGAGGTTTTATTGTGATGTTTCAAGAGGACACGTTGAACTGCTTGAGGGTATAAGCAAAGCTGTCTTGAAATCATTCACATTGCGATGTGTTTTCCTCTGTCACTACTGTATTATTTAATGTAATGACATCGCATATTTCCGCTAGCGACACGGTAGGCAAAGCGCTATAACATCGTGGTCGGGTAATACGTTTCGAAAACACCCGGGCACGTGGCTTCCAGTGCTGCATTATTACGGCCGCGCCGATGATTTCTGACGTTTCAACTTCCCCCTCCACTCGCCTGACGACCATCGACTGACCGCGACGTACCTTGGCGCATCAAAAAAAAAAAATGTTGAAATGTGTGTGAATTCTTATGCGACTTAACGGCTAAGGTCATCAGTCCCTAAGCTTACACACTACTTAACCTAAAGTATCCTAATGATAAACACACACACACATGCCCGAGGGAGGACTCGAACCTCCGCCGAGACCAGCCGCACAGTCCACTATAAGCCTAAACATCGATCGGTCTCACGTTTTAAAGATTCATTAGCATTTTTAAAAGCGCAAGGCATACATTCTTTACTATGCGTGCTCTTCACTTTTTAAAACTTTAGTGTGCGGTTCCTTTTTTGTATTAAGGATGTTTTTGACGAGGGTGCGAGTCAGAGATGTCAGGAAGACTAATGAAAAATCGAAATTTTTTCCGTAAAATACCGGAATTTTTATTTACATTGCACATGTGCAAAGATGCACAAAGTAATGAATTTCCTTGCGCTGTTACAAATTCGAACGATAAACAATGTGCATCTAACAATTCTTATCGTTCCTCCGACCGATTATGTTTTCACAAATTTGGGAATAAGTGTGGATTTCACTAACTACGTACTGTCTAGCCCCGACAACGTCTGCTACGAGAAAACCATTCTTTCTCAATAAACAGGATGTTTTGACTACTGTACGTACAAACATAAGGAGCGAGTAGGGGGCAATACAAAGCAACAGTCCTGAAATGCTACGACAAATGAACAGGTGCAGTCGTGTCAATGTTACAACGCTTTATTTCCAAAGTTATGTTTATTTCAGAACACCACTGGTGAGGCGTAAATTTCAAAGTGATTAACTGATCTCATTTGAGTTTTTTCATCAGTCCGGATAACTAAGTACTGGTAAACAGCGTTTCGACAACAAGCGTATCGATGGTATCTGTTCTTTCGGACATGTCCGACCATGTCCAAAAGATTAGATACCATCTTCATATAGATAAGACGTATCGGCCAATGATCTTCTTCAGTGCGGATGCACTAACAGTTTGAGTATAATGGGCAGGGATACTACAAAATATGCAATGTGTGAACAGTAAGTTGGAAATGTGGGTCTCACGGGGAGTGTGCCAGGATACGTCCCCGCAGTCGCATTATCCTCTGTGTCCTCGATGGCTCAGTTGGATAGAGCATCTGCCATGTAAGCAGAAGATTCCAGTTTCCAATCCCAGTCAGGGCAAACATTTTCAACTGTCCCCGTTGTTATTTATCAACGCCTGTAAGCAGCTAATGGTCTGGATTTCATTGTGATTTCATAAGTGTATCGGTCGTGGCTCGCCCATACATTGGCCTTACAGCTGTCGTGACCTGAACCCGCTGGGTTTCTGCATTCGGAACACACGTGGGATTTTTGAACTTGTACGGACATTGATGAGGACACATGCTGAAGGATGTGCTGCGCTGAGAGTGGACAAACTGCAACACTTAGTAAACACTAAAGATTATTTTTCTTACTGCTAGTTCGGCTTTTTTTACGTTTAATTTTTTTGGTAAAAGTCATTGCATGTTGCAAACTACAAATTACAACGAATGCATAATTCTGCTTTTACTATTTCGACACACTATATGCTTCAAGCGTCAGATCATAATGATTCATGTGACTGAAGATCCTTTCCACATAGGCAGTGCTGCATGGAACCGCCAGTATCCTTCTTATATTTTTCTGTTTTTGTTAGGCCATACGTTTAAACAGCATGCTGTTACAGAATTTTTAACTATTGAAAAGTGACTCCTAGTGAGATTCGTCGTCGTTTAAAGGCTGTTTATGGTGACGATGCTGTTAATGGGTCTACTGTAAATCGATGGATAATAAAATTTCATGGTTGCCAGGCTGGAAATGCCATAATTGCTGATGAAACTCGCAGCGGACGTCCGATCACCGCCACAGACAAACTCGTCGACGATTTGATTCAAAATGACCGGCGAATCACTCCAAAGTGAATCGAAAACCGTACTGGAATTTTAAACAATTAGGATACTGTAAAATCTGTGCACGACGGGTACCACAACGTTTCTCAGTCGAGAACGAACAGCGTCGATTGAAATGCGGCGAGCAACTTCTGAAGCGCTACCGTGACAAACGAGACGGCTTCCTTTTGAATGTTGTGACAGCACCCGGAAAAACACAGCGGTGAATATCGACATCCGTCTTCTCCACAGGCGAAAAAGTTCAGAACACAACTATCCACAAAAAAAAATTCATCTGACTGTGCTTTGGGATGCTCAGCCAGTTTATGTGACCGATTATCTGGTATGAGGGGCGAAGGTAAACTGTTGTCAGTACACAGAAACTCTAAAACGCCTGCGATGTAGAGTTTGTCGTGTTAGACGCAGCCTGGCGCCAGTAATCCTGCAACATGACAACGTTCGTCCACACACCGTCCTCTCGCGCAATTGAAGAGGCTCTGCAAAAGTTTCAACCGATTCCACAGTCTCCTTACTCACCCCATTTTGCGCCTTGCGTTTGTTTTTTCTCTATTCAAGAGAACGACCTCAAGGGTAATCATTACACATCGGACGATGAGGTGAAGGTACCTGTCAAGTCGTGGATTCGCGGGAAGTCGGAAGAATATTTCAACAAGTAAAAAAGGAAGAATATTTCAACAACTAAAAAAAAAAACTTGTTACACGTTGGGAGAAATGTGTTGATCTTAACGGTGACTATGCTGAAAAATAAATATATGATTTTGATGCTTAAGAACTGTACTTGAATGTACTTTTTGCCCGATCTTCCTAGTTATTTTTGTTCGTGTTTACTACAAGAATGTGTGCATTACTTTTCGGGCTACCCTCACAGTATACTGATCTCTTCGCGTAAACTGTCTAAATTAGTGACATGAATGGAGTTCTAAAATTACTGATCCACTCACACTTCGGTACCGAACACCGAACAAGAGCCTGAAATACCGAACAGTTCGGTAAACAACCAAACTCCTGGCAAGCTTGGTTGTAAGGTTCAAATGGTTCAAATGGCTCTGAGCACTATGGGACTCAACTGCTGTGGTCATAAGTCCCCTAGAACTTAGAACTACTTAAACCTAACTAACCTAAGAACAGCACACAACACCCAGCCATCACGAGGCAGAGGTTGTAAGGTATTCATGTACTCATGGTCAGTCGTAATAATTATGTCAATCGAGGAACTATGTATTTGTTTCTTGTCCTATGTGCAATAGTATTATGCGGTTATTTCATTGTCCTATACTCGCTCCTTTCGTTTTTATCGTTAATAGTCGAAACAGCTAGTACCTACTTTTTTTAATTACTACAACTTCTCAGAAACAGGGGCTGTAAGGATAGGCAGATTTTGCCTGTAAGTGTAATTACACCACTGCACCATTTTTTTCATAACGTGCCATTAACTCCATTGGGAACCGTGTGCACCACTACCGTATTATTGTCAATACATTTTGGATAAATGGCAGCATCGGTCGTAAAGATTGAAATCCTATTTTTACATATAGATTTCGGGCACTGGGTGACCATCTTCAGTGCAAACTATTCGAACCTTGTAGGCCCATATCATAATAACAAAACATTTTCTATGAGGTGTAATATGCACTTTGATGATTACATACACACTGTATCTTGTAAATAGAAAATGTGTTATTATGATATGGGCCTACAAGTTTCGAATAGTTTGCACTGAAGATGGTCACACAGTGGCCGGAATACATCTGTAACACAAACGATATCAATCTTTACGACCGGTGCTGCCATTTATCCAAAATGAATTGACTTTTCTGCCCGTTGGATCTGGCAACGCTAATGACAACTGGTTGTTGTCGTTGTGGTCTTCAGTCCTGAGACAGGTTTGATACAGCTCCCCATGCTACTCTGTCCTGTGCAAGCTTCTTCATCTCACAGTACCTACTGCAACCTACATCCTTCTGAATCTGCTTGGTGTATTCATCTCTTGGTCTCCCCCTATAATTTTTACCTTCCACGCTGCCCTCCAATGCTAAATTTGTGATCCCTTGATGCCTTAGAACATGTCCTATCAACAGGTCCCTTCTTCTTGTCAAGTTGTGCCACAAACTCCTCTTCTCCGCAATTCTATTCAATACCTCCTCATTAGTTATGTGATCTACCAATCTCCAGCATTCTTCTGTAGCACCACATTTCGAAAGCTTCTATTCTCTTCTTGTCTAAACTATTTATCGTCCATGTTTCACTTCCATACATGGCTACACTCCATACAAATACTTCCAGAAACGACTCCCTGACACTTAAATCAATACTCGATGTTAACAAAATTCTCTTCTTCAGAAACGCTTTCCTTGCCATTGCCAGTCTACATTTTATATCCTCTCTACTTCGACCATCATCACTTATTTTGCTCCCCAAATAACAAAACTCATTTACTACCTTAAGTGTCTCATTTCCTAATCTAATTTCCTCAGCATCACCCGACTTAATTCGACTACATTCCATTATCCTTGTTTTGCTTTTGTTGATGTTCATCTTATACCTTCTTTTCAAGACACTGTCCATTCTGTTCAACTGATCTTCCAAGTCCTTTGCTGTATCTGACAGAATTACAATGTCATCGGCGAGCCTCAAAGTTTTTATTTCTTCTCCGTGGATTTTAATACCTACTCCGAACTTTTCTTTTGTTTCCTTTACTGCTTGCTTAATATAGAGATTGAATAGCATCGGGGACAGGCTACAACCCTATCTCGCTCCCTTCCCACCCACTGCTTCCCTTTTATGCCCCTCGACTCTTATAACTGCCATCTGATTTCTGTAAAAAATGTAAATAGCCTTTCGCCCCCTGTATTTTACCCCTGCCGCCTTCCGAATTTGAAAGAGAGTATTCCAGTCAACATTGTCAAAAGCTTTCTCTAAGTCTACAAATGCTAGAAAAGTAGGTTTGCCTTTCCTTAATCTTTCTTCTAAGATGAGTCGTAACGTCAGTATTGCCTCACGTGTTCCAAAATTCTACGGAGGTCGGCTTCTACCAGTTTTTCGATTCGTCTGTAAAGAATTCGCGTTAGTATTTTGCAGCTGTGACTTATTAAACTGATAGTTCGGTAATTTTCACATCTGTCGACACCTGCTTTCTTTGGGATTGGTATTATTATATTCTTCTTGAAATCTGAGGGAATTTCGCCTGTCTCATACATATTGCTCACCACATCTTTGCTTAGAACTGAGTTTCCATCTGAGCTCTTGATATGCATGCAAGTGGTTCTTTTTTCTCCAAAGGTCTCTTTAATTTTCCTATGGGCAGTATCTATCTTACCCCTCATGAGATAAGCCCCTACATCCTTACATTTGTCCTCTAGCCATCCCTGCTTAGCCATTTTGCACTTCCTGTCGATCTCATTTTTGAGACGTTTGTATTCCTTTTTGCCTGCTTCACTTACTGCATTTTTGTACTTTCTCCTTTCATCAATTAAATTCAGTATCTCTTCTGTTATCGAAGGATTTCTACTAGCCTTCGTCTTTTTGCCTACTTGATCGTCTGCTGACTTCAGTACTTCATCCCTCAGAGCTACTCATTGATCTTCTACTGTATTTCTTTCCCTCATTCCTGTCAATTGTTCCCTTATGCTCTCCCTAAAACTCTCTACAACCTCTGGTTTAGTCAGTTTATCGAGGTCCCATCTCCTTAAATTCCCACCTTTTTGCAGTTTCTTCAGTTTTAATCTACAGTTCATAACCAATAGATTGTGGTCAGAGTCCAGATCTGCCCCTGGAAATGTCTTACAATTGAAAACCTGGTTCCTAAATCTCTGTCTTACCATTATATAATCTATCTGATACCTTTTAGTATCTCCAGGGTTCTTCCATGTATACAACCTTCGTTCATGATTCTTGAACCAAGTGTTAGCTATGATTAATTTACGCTCTGTGCAAAATTCTACCAGACGGCTTCCTCTTTCATTTCTTACCCCCAATCCATATTCACCTACTGTGTTTCCTTCTCTCCCTTTTCCTACTCTCGAATTCCAGTCACCGATGCCTATTAAATTTTCGTCTCCCATCACTATCTGAATAATTTCTTTTATCTCATCATACATTTCATCAATTTCTTCATCATCTGCAGAGCTAGTTGGCATATAAACTTGTACCACTGTAGTAGGCATGGGCTTCGTGTCTATCTTGGCCACAATAATGCGTTCACTATGCTGTTTGTAGTAGCTTACCTGCACTCCTACTTTTTTTATTCATTATTAAACCTACTCCTGTGTTACCCCTATTTGATTTTGTATTTAGAACCCCGTATTCACTTGACCACAGGTCTTGTACCTCCTGCCACCGAACTTCACTAATTCCCACTATATCTAACTTTAACCTACCTATTTCCCTTTTTAAATATTCTAACCTACGTGCCCGATTAAGGGATCTGACATTCCACGATCCGATCCGTAGAACGCCAGTTTTCTTTCTGCTGATAACGACGTCCTCCTGAGTAGTCGCCGCCCGGAGATCCGAATGGGGGACTATTTTACCTCCGGAATATTTTACCCAAGAGGACGTCATCATCATTGAATCATACAGTAAAGCTGCATGCCCTCGGGAAAAATTACGGCTGTAGTTTCCCCTTGCTTTCAGCCGTTCGCAGTACCAGAACAGCAAGGCCATGTTGGTTAGTGTTGCAAGGCCAGATCAGCCAATCATCCAGACTGTTGCCCCTGCAACTACTGAAAAGGCTGCTGCCCGTCTTCAGGAACCACACAATTTGTCTGGCCTCTCAACAGATACCCCTCCGTTGTGGTTGCACCCACGGTACGGCCATCTGCATCGCTGAGGCACGCAAGCCTCCCCACCAACGGCAAGGTCCATGGTTCACGGGGGGGAGTGGCCGAAAGCGATCTGTAAAATAAAGGATATCAATCTTTACGACCGGTGTTGCCATTTATCCAAAATGTATTGACTTTCCTGATCTGGCAACGCTAATGACAACTGATAACCAAAGCAATAACAACACGAATCGATGCCAAACATTATACACAGCAATTCTGCCAGCGCCATTAACAATGGCCCTCCAGTTCCAATTGCACTCAACAATGTACCAAATGCTAATCTAGAAACAATGCTGCTGGCGAAAGAATCGTCGGGGATAACGTTTGGGTTGTAATTCTCAGACGGCGACAGTAGAAGAAACCTGTTAGGAGCGATACCGTAATGGGCGTTACTGAACCGGTAGGTCGGGACTGTGGGCTGTTCCCTCACGCGGCCCGTGCTCTTCCCGCCGCGAGGCATGTTGGCCCGTCGTGTCAGCCGGCGGGTGAAAGGCGACATGCGTGAAAGGTCTCGTGTCGAAACTGAGCGCCGCATCCGACCGCCGGTGCTGCAGCTTCTGCCTCCATCCCGTCCACAGAGCCCGCGCCGAAGGCTGCAGCGACTATTAGCTGATGCGAGCCCTAGCCAGTTGCCACACCGCGACCGCTGCTGGCCGGAACAGCTTCAGAGATCTGCCGACGTGACGTGACTCACAAGGGGAAGGCCTCAGACACGGCCAACCGATTCGGCTCAAATTTGGCAGATCGCTTGTGTACAGCCTAAAACGAAGGAATCTAAGATATTTTGGGTCAACACCCCCGCAATTTTGAGAAAATCACCCCTAAAGGTTATGACGAGCAATCGACTCAAAATTGGCGGGATCGATAGATAATTGTAAATAGAGCATTTTTCATCATCAGGTATGGGGTCCAAAAACGCATATTTTTCCAGAAATCGAGGTAAGAAACGTCTACAACTGCCGCTTCTGTACTCACTTGCTAAACACTTCGCGCCGACAGCACCGATAGCGTAGCCGACACGGTAGCTCAGCGTGTTCAGTCAGAGGGCTACGTGCCTTCTGTAATAAAAAACTGAGTTAATCGATCATCAACGAACTTGAAACGGATGTCTTACGACGTCCGCCCCGAGCAGATGCAACGAACAAAAGTGAACAAAAAAGTGCCAGCACGGTAGCTCAGCGTGCACGGTCAGAGGGTTAGCTACCCTCTGTAATAAAAAAACTGAGTGAACGGATCAAACGGATCAACAAAAAACCAGAACGGCTGTCATCGGACGTCCGCCACGAACAGATTCATCGACCAATATAGAGGGAAAAAAAAATAGCGCAACGGCCAAGGTAACTGGCTGGGAATCGGAGAACCTGGGT
This sequence comes from Schistocerca americana, assembly GCF_021461395.2. NCBI lineage: Eukaryota > Metazoa > Arthropoda > Insecta > Orthoptera > Acrididae > Schistocerca > Schistocerca americana. The sequence goes on along the minus strand of NC_060120.1, from coordinate 977,444,645 downwards.
TCGAATCTAGGAGGAACCTAGCAGATGTTCTTATTTTCGTTTGTATTTTTCCATATCTCAATTGATATAAGTGAGGACACGTAACAGTGACTGGAAGAACCATTGTAAAGTGACCAGGAGTAAAATTTTAGTTGTTTACTATCCCAAGAGGTTTGAGAAATTTTCTTGCCTAACTTATTATTATAATTCCTTACTGATTTACTTACCTTATTAACCCTCTTATCACTATCAATTGAGAAACGAAAAAATACAAACGAAAATAATAACAAGTTTGTTTGTGTGGCCATCCACCGCAGCAAGCATGTAAATACTTGTTTTGAAAATCAAACTGCCTTTTCCTGCTGCTAGTTACTTTATTTATCCCATACGCGTTTCGCCTTCTCCTGTTCTAAGGCATCATCAGTGTGATCTATAACGATACAGTTTTGTTAGTTATAGATTATCCAACAGTTCACTAAGTTACTACATTTTTACAAAAAATCGCGAAGTGAACTGTTTGATAATCTATTACTACGTTTCTTCGAGATTCGAACCCGCGTTTTCCGATTCCCCGCCAGTTACCTTAGCCGTTGCGCTAGCGGTGCTGTTGGCGAGAAGCGTTTACCATATGGGTACAGTAGCGGCAGTTGTAGAAGTTTCTTACCTGGATTTCTGGAAAAGTATGCGTTTTTGGACCCCATACCTGATGATGAAAAATGCTCTATTTACAATTATCTATCCATACCTCCAATTTTGAGTCCATTGCTCGTCATAACGTTTAGAGGTGATTTTCTCAAAATTAGGGGGTTGTTGACCCAAAATATCTTACAGTCCTTCGTTTTAGGTTGTACACAAGCGATCTGCCAAATTTGAGCCGAATCGGTTGGCCGTGTCTGAGGCCTTCCCCTTGTCAGCCCAACCACTGCCTCTGTAGTCCTCAAACAGCGTGGCACAGGCTCCCTGGGTAAGGCCTAGTCCTCACGCACCGTTTTGTCGTCGGTCTTGCTTGGACATGCCAGATCTGTCAAATAAAACTTTTCGTGTGTGGACGGAAGTTTGACAGTGTTGCATGAGCTGAATGAAGTTCGATGGGCTGGAGCTTTAGGTACATGCAACGCTGCCGATAACTCTTTGCATACAGATGCACGTCAAACTTATCACTCAAACCTAGCTCCGCTGCCAGTCTACTATTTTTTCACGATAAGGCCGAAACAAATGTACCACTGGAACGCCCAAACACATATAATTGGCACCACCAGCCACGGAAGTGCAACAAAAAAATCGCTCTGAGCACTATGGGACTCAACACCTGAGGCCATCAGTCCCCTAGAACTTAGAACTACTTAAACCTAACTAACCTAAGGACATCGCACACATCCATGCCCGACGCAGGATTCGAACCTGCGACCGTAGCAGTCGCGCGGTTCCGAACTGAAGCGCCTAGGACCGCTCGGCCACCACGGCCAGCCGAAATGCAACACGAATTTGCCAATTTGTTTCACCAGAGAGGAAAGTCGAATGGCAAGGCAGCGTCTTTAAAATTTAGGCCTTTTTTAAAATGTTACTGCAAACTTTTTGGAGTACTGTTATCGAATATTATTTTGATGGTAGACCAGACCAGAGATGTTCGAAATTTGCACTCTGGAAGTTTTTAAACCATGTGAAATCCTCTGATTTTAGCTCATTAAACAATGTTTCTCGATAACATCAATACGTACTCCATTTTATCCATTTCTTCAACCTAACGTTTCTTGTTTTCTGTTTCTTCATTTTTGTGTTTCATAATGATTTTTGTTCATTAATAATAATCCAACAACGTAGGCGACGGCACTAGTTTTTAAGCATCATACCCTAAACTCCCACTTGTCTACCTTACAACAAGATTCTAGTGGAAATACACTACTGGTCATTAAAATTTCTACACCACGAAAATGACGTGCTACAGACGCGAAATTTAACCGACAGGAAGAAGATGCTGTGATATGCAAATGATTAGCTTTTCAGACCATTCACACAAGGTTGGCGCCGGTAGCGACATCTACAGCGAGCTGACATGACGATAGTTTCCAAACGATTTATCATACACAAACAGCAGTTGACTGGCGTTGCCTGGTGAAACGTTGTTGTGATGCCTCGTGTAAGGAGGAGAAATGCGTATAATCACGTTTCCGACTTTGATAAAGGTTGGATTGTAGCCTATCGCGATTGCGGCTTATCGTATCGCGACATTGCTGCTAGCGTTCGTCGAGATCCAATGACTGTTAGCTGAATATGGAGTCGGTGGGTTCGGGATGGTAATACGCAACGCCGTGCAGGATCCCAACGGCCTCGTATCTGTAGCAGTCGAGATCACAGACATCTTATCTGCATGGCGTTGACGGATCGTGCAGCCAAGTCTCGATCCCTGAGTCAACAGGTGGGGACGTTTGCAAAACAACAACCATCTGAACGAAAAGTTCGACGACGTTTGCAGCGGCATGGACTATCAGCTCGGAGACCATGGCTGCGGTTACCCTTGACGCTGCATCACAGGCAGGAGCGCCTGCGATGGTGTACTCAACGACGAACCTGGGTACACGAATGGCTAAACGTCATTGTTTTGGATGAATCCAGGTTCTGTTTACAGCGTCATGATGGTCGCATCAGTGTTTGCCGACATCGCGGTGAACGCATATTGGAAACGTGTATTCGTCATCGCCATACTAGCGTATCTCCCGGCGTGATGGTATGGGGTGCCATTGGTTACACGTCTCGGTCACCTCTTGTTCGCATTGACGGCACTTTGAACAGTAGACGTAACATTTCAGATGTGTTAGGACCCGTGGCTCTACCCTTCATTCGCTCCCTGCGAAACCTTGCATTTCAGCAGGATAATCCAAGCTCTGTTTGACTCAATGCCCAGGCGTATCAAGGCCGTTATTACGGCCAGACGTGGTTGTTCTGGGTACTGATTTCTCAAGATCCATGCACCCAAATTGCGTGAAAACGTAATCACATGTCACTTCTAGTATAATATATTTGTCCAATGAATACCCGTTTATCATCTGCATTTCATCTGGGTGTAGCAACTTTAATGGCCAGTAGTCTAATTCTGCAACCAATACTTACAGCGAGTTCCTTAAATTAACTTGCTCCAACGGCTTCAAGAAGTAAGCCTGAGTAAGTTTCTGTTCTAATGTAAATATCTCAACAAACGCTTGCAGAAGTTATTTGCTAGTGGACACAAGCCTTTCAATGTGTACAGTTAATGCTGTGCTTCTAGGGGCGGCTTAACGTTTGCAGCGCTCGGAGGCAATTGAACATCTTTCCACTAGCGCCGATTTGCTCCGCTTCTGGCAGCACCAGCGAAGTTGTCAAGTTATCGTGGATAAATAGTACTTTCGGTGACGCTAGGTGGTTAGAATTGTTATTTTATTGCGCCTTCTTTCACGATTTCTGAGGTTACAAGCGCTAACAGTTTACAGCACGTTTCTATGTCCATACGTAAGTAATTGCACCAGTCTTTTGGTTCCTGCCGTAGTCCTCGGGGAAGATTCACATGGGAGACTGACGACAAAAGACTGACGACAAAACGTTACGTGTAGACCAGGCTTAAGGTGTGGAGAGCAGAGGCTGACAGTGTCGTTCAATTTTTGGTACTAGTTCACTAGCGACCAGCCCTGTACGGGAACTGTTCATTTTTACTGATTAATTGTTCCTTTTTTATCTACTTATTTTATCATCGCAGATATTTCTCTACGGGGTTGGAGGGAGTCATGGCTTTAAAATTGCAGTGTTTGGTATAAATGGTTGGTCAGTTTAAAACACATATGTCACGAAATATGAACCAAATTTTATGGGTGAGATAAAAGATTTATTATATCCAAGGCAACTGGAGGTTACCGACTCAGTACATGAATAAATAATTTGTACTCATAATTCCAGGAGGTGGAAGGGGGAGGGCGATTGCCACTCTTATGCCCCTCCTGGCGGACGAGTATGTGTGTAATTCTGTATGGGTCGTAATGTAAGTATGCTGTTTAGGTTTTTATGTTGGTACCGCCACGTAGCGCTCTGTATGAAAATCACTGACTGTGCTGTGTGCAGTCTGCGGCTGGTTTGCATTGTTGGAATATTCGCTATTGTAGTGTTGGGCAGTTGGATGTGAACAGCGCGTATAGTTGTGCAGTCGAAGGTGAGCTGCCAGCAGTGGTGGATGTGGAGAGAGAGATGGCAGAGTTTTGAGAGATTACTATGTGAGCACGATCTGGACGTGTGTCCGCCAGGAAAAGGAAATGTGTAAAGATGGATGTCATGAATCGATAATATATATATGATGACTTTTGAACATTAAGGTACATACATTGTTTGTTCTCTATCAAAATCTTTCATTTGCTAACTATGCCTATCAGTAGTTAGTGCATTCAGTAGTTAGAATCTTTTATTTAGCTGGCAGTATTGGCGCTCGCTGTATTGCAGTAGTTCGAGTAACGAAGATTTTTCTGGGGTAAGTGATTCATGAAAGGTATAGGTTATTGTTAGTCAGGGCCATTCTTTTGTGGGGATTATTGAAAGTCAGATTGCGTTGCGCTAAAAATATTGTGTGTCAGTTCAGTGATGATCAGAATAAGTAAAGAGAGAAATGTTTGAGTATGTTCAGTTTTGCTCAGCTGTTTGAAAAGCAAATAATGTAAGAGGTTTTCCAGCATTGTCATTTTTAAATTTTTCAAAGGGGACGTTTCAGTAAGAAAAGTCAAAATAGAAAACTAGAAGTATTGTACTCAATAACAATACGGGGAGTGGACAAAAATATACAAAAACGAAAACCACAACACATTACCATGACTAACAACGTGTGGGAAAACAGCTGGCATTCAAAACTGATCCCATTCGTCTCGGAATGGATAAATACAGGTCCTGTATGGTTTTTAAGGGAATCTTACACCATTCATCCTGAAAAAATAGTGTCAAGTGTTAGTGCCGGTGATGGAGGCGGAAAGTGATAACGCATCCTTCTCTCCAAAGTAGACCACGAAGGCTCAGTAATATTGAGATCGGGTGACTGTGATAACCAGCGGAGATGCAACAATGTATCCTCGTGCTCGCATATTCACTCCTGGGCGATGTGAGCTGCGTAAAATAGGGCGCTGTCGTCTTGGAACACATCACCTCAATTGGGAAACAAACATTGTGCCATGGGATGGACTTTATCCCCTAATAAACCTCAGTAGTAATGCGGCCTTGGACGATAAACATGGAGCCAAGGAATAGCACGATATGGCTGCCAGCATCTTCACCGAAACTTCGCCATTTTCACTCTTGGGACTTAAATTGGAATCAGGGTGAAACAAGACTCATCCGCCGAAATGAGTCTCTTCCATTGCTCCACTGACCATGTTATATGGCTTCGGCACCACTGTTTCCACGCATTTGCATCACTCTTTAGCGGTTTTCGAATTCCAACTTCTTTTGCAATTCTCTGCTTGTGGAACTGTCGTCGCCTTGTTTTGGCGCTGACAGCGTTCGCCAATGTGACATTCAGTTCCTCAGTGACTTTTGGTTCTCTCATACTCTTCTTTTTCGTGACAATCTTCTTCGATGACCGTCCATCACGATAACCCTACACAAACTTTCACCCGCAATGTGAATTAGCGGATCATGTCTTTCCACTTTGCCTGTGTCCAATATACACTACTGGCCATTAAAATTTGCTACACCACGAAGATGACGTGCAACAGACACGAAATTTAAGTGACAGGAAGAAGATGCAGCGATATGCAAATGATTAGCTTTTCAGAGCATTCACACAAGGTTGGTGCCGATGGCGACACCTACAACGTGCTGACATGAGGAAAGTTTCCAATCGATTTCTCATACACAAACAGCAGTTGACCGGCGTTGCCTGGTGAAACGTTGTTGTGATAAGGAGGAGAAATGCGTATCATCACGTTTCCGACTTTGATAAAGGTCGGACTGTAGACTCTCCCGATTGCGGTTTATCGTATCGCGGCATTACTACTCGCGTTGGTCGAGATCCATTGACTGTTAGCAGAATATGGAATCGGTGGGTTCAGGAGGGTAATACGGAACGCCGTGCTGGATCCCAACGGCCTCGTATCACTAGCAGTCGAGATTGCAGGCATCTTATCCGCACGGCTGTAACGGATCGTGCAGCCACGTCTCGATCCCTGAGTCAACAGATGGGGACGTTTGCAAGACAACATCCATCTGCACGAACCGTTCGACGACGTTTGCAGCTGCATGGACTATCAGCTCGGAGACCATGACTGCAGTTACCCTTCACGCTGCATCACAGACAAGAGCGCCTGCGATGATGTACTCAACGACGAACCTGGGTGCACGAATGGCAAAACGTCATTGTTTCGGATGAATCCAGGTTCTGTTTACAGCATCATGATGGTCGCATCCGCGTTTAGCGACATTGGAAGCGTGTATTAGTCATCGCCATACTGGCGTATCACCCGGCGTGATGGTATGGGGTGCCATTGGTTACACGTCTCGGTCACCTCTTGTTCGCATTGACGGCAGTTTGAACAGTGGACGTTACGTTTCTGATGTGTTACGACCCGTGGCTGCACCCTTCATTCGATCCCTGCGAAACCCTACATTTCAGCACAATAATGCACGACCACATGTTGCAGGTACAGTACGGGCCTTTCTGGATACAGAAAATGTTTGACTGCTGCCCTGGCCGGCACATTCTCCAGATCTCTCACCAATTGAAAACGTCTGGTCGATGGTGGCCGAGCAACTGGCTCGTCACAATACGCTAGTCATTACTCTTGATGGACTGTGGTATCGTGTTGAAGCTGCATGGGGAGTTGTACCTGTACACGCCATCCAAGCTCTGTTTGACACAATGCGCAGGCGTATCAAGGCCATTATTACGGCCAGAGGTGGTTGTTCTGGGTACTAATTTCTCAGGATCTATGCACCCAAACTGCGTGAAAATGTAATCACATGTCAGTTCTAGTATAAAGTATTTGTCCAATGAATACCCGTTTATCATCTGCATTTCATCTTGGTGTAGCAATTTTAATGGCCAGTAGTGTAGATCTACGATATTGTGTCTCATGAAAAACCAAACATTTCGGCTACCTTGGCCGTGGAAGAACCCATAATAGGAGCACCAACAGTTTGCCCATGTCCGATTTCACTTACCTCAACATAATGCACTTGCAAGTAAACAGAACACTGTTCTGAACACGATTGACACATGTAAAGTACTGACGACATTGCACACGCGCCGTTCATCGTCAAATACTACAGTAACACCTACATACGTGTCTAGCATCTGCACTTACATTCAAGCATGCATTTCACTCGGGGTTTCACACTTCTGTCCAAACCAGGTAGCTTTCCAGGATCTGCGCTATGAGGAGGGTAACTTATATTAGTCTACCGTGAATGTTCCGTTTGTGAACATCCATTGTGTTCAGACGAGTGGGGTGGGGTGGGGAGGTGGCGGGTGGGGGGTAGCAGCTGGGTACGTACATCCGTACCCTGTAACCAAGTGTAACAATACTGGATAGAAAACTACAGCAGATTTTTAAACGAAAATTCGTATGTTTCTAATGAAAACACTTTTTCCCATGACAGTACTCTATTCAAAATTTATATTGTCTATCCGATAAGAAGAATCCGGGAGTTCTTGCGCAGTGCAGAATTACTACTGGATCTCGCGAGAGCAGACTCCGGCAGAATAGGAGGAGGCGGGAAGGGTTGTGTTACCACAAGGAAGCAGTAACAGCAGAACTGTCCGCAGCTCGTGGTCTTGCGGTAGCGTTCTCCCCTCCCGTGGACGGGGTCCCGGGTTCGATTCCCACCGGGGTCAGGGATATTTTCTCTGCCTCCTGATGACTGGGTGTTGTGTGTTTTTCATTATTATTTCGTGGCGTCGGCTAAAAAGGACTGGCAATACGGCGGCCGAACGTCCCCGCATGGGGCCTCCCGGCTAACAATGCCATACGATCATTTCATTTCACAGTAGAACTGACCGGTCATGAGATTTTAGTGACTTCGAACGTGGACTTGTCATCGGATTGTCAACAAAATTGTCATCTGTAAAATTCCGACGTTTCGGCGACTGTTGCAAGGCGCCTTCCTCAGGGTTTATTCCTAACTGCTGAACGAGCACTAGTTTGGATGTTTATATACTATGGAGGAGTGCTGTCATTGGATGTGAGGGTGAGGAGGAATGGTGTTGGGAGTCCATTTTATTGGTCTTTGCATTGCGTGTTGTCATTGGCGGAAATGGGCGTTTTACATTGGAGTTTCCTTTACCGCTTGCCATTGGCGGAAATCGGCGAATGGGAGACTGAGCGGCGACTACGGCGTAGCGTTGTTTACTAAGTGCCTAGTATCGACTAGGCCGCGTCAGCGCACTGTGTACCCTCCCCCGCTGTGGCCTATCGTTCGCCTGTTGCTCTGCGAGAGCTTTCCTTCCGCAAAGCTGTCACTGCTGGCAGCCAAGAGGCTGGAAGTCGGTACCCGTCCTCTCTATTCATATTGTCGGGTCGCTTGGCTATTTCTATAGCCTTTCTAATCTTCCTCCTCAAACTAAACTGCTGTTTCGCCAGTACGCGGGTCTGTCGAAATTCGATCTTCATCCTGCACTGTTCCTGATGTTCTGACGCCGCTGATTTGTTGTATTGTTTGAGGCGGATACATCTCTCGTGTTCAGTTAACCTTGTGCGTATTGGACACCCAGTCTCACCTACATACACCAGTCCACATTCGCACCCGATTTTATAAATTCCGCCGGCATGAAACTTGTCAATTGTATCTTTCGTCGAGCCCAGAATGTCTTTCATTTTGATGTTGCTACGAAAAATCGACTTAATGCCTGCCCGACGGAGAATTTTTCGCACACGCTCAGTAACCCCTTGTACATATGGTAGTACGGCGGTGTTCTGGGGTTCGTTCTGCATTTCCCTGTTGCCCTACTCCTTCGGCGCCACGGTTTTTGTATTATCCTCATGTCGTAGCCATTAGCTCCAAAAATCGGATGTTATCTGAGTAACAAGTCCATCAGGGACAATTCAGTCCTTCCGAAGGTGACCAAGTCGACTGAAGGCGATGTGATTGTGAAGTGGAAACGCGGAGGAACAACCTCTGATAAATCAAGACTAGGCGGTCCTCACGCTGTGACGGATGGGAACTGTCCAGCTTTGCGGAGAGTGGTTGTAAAAAATCCAATGCAGTCATTGGCAGGAATCACTCGTGAGGTCCAAAGTGCTACCAGCCGTCCAGCTAGCACAAGGACTGTGCAGAGGGAGTCAGAAAGAATGGGTTACAACGGTCGAGCATCTCCTCATAATCCACACATTTCTGTAGTGAATGCTAAGCAGTGACTGAGGTGGTTTAAAGAGCGGCGTCACTCGACAATGGATGACTGGAGTGATTGAACACGCTACACCCAGTAGCAGTCCGATGGAACGGTTTGGGTTTGGCGAAAAACTGAAGAACGTTACCTCTCAACATTTGTTCTGCCGAAGTAAGTGGTGTTACGGTATGGAGGCGGTTTTCGTGGTTGGGGTGTGGTCCCATTATTGTAGTTAAGAAGCTAAATGCAGTAGGATATGAAAAAATTTTTAGAGCATTGTGTACAGTACAGAAACAGTTACGAGACGACAAATGTTCGTACCATCATGACAAGGCACCCACACATTATAAAGCCGCATCTGTGAGGCAATGGTTCGTGGACAATAACATTCCTGAAATAGACCGGCCTCGCCACAGTACCGACCTGAACACAATGGGACACCTTTGGGAAGATTGTCGATTTCGCCCCAGAGCCCAGCGTCCAGCATTACCACCGCCTCTGGTTTCGACTCTTGAGGACGAATAGACTGCCATTCGTCCACAGGCCTTCACACACATCTCAATGAAACTGTTCAATACATCTGATGCCGTCATAAAGGCGAATGGTGCACGCACTCCGTATTAATGTCTAATAATAGGTGTCCGGGAACTTTCGGTTGGACAGAATATATATATATATATATATATATATATATATATATATATATATATATATATATAGGGTGTTACTAAAAGGTACGGCCAAACTTTCAGGAAACATTCCTCACACACAAATAAAGAAAAGATGTTATGTGGACATGTGTCCGGAAACGCTTAATTTCCATGTTAGAGTTCATTTTAGTTTCGTCAGTATGTGCTGTACTTCCTCGATTCACCGCCAGTTGGCCCAATTGAAGGTAGGTAATGTTGACTTCGGTGCTCGTGTTGACATGCGACTCATTGCTCTACAGTACTAGCATCAACAGGTTAGTGTTCACCACGAACGTGGTTTTGCAGTCAGTGCAGTGTTTACAAATGCGGGGTTGGCAGATGCCCATTTGATGTATGCATTAGCACGGGGCAATAGCCGTGGCGCGGTACGTTTGTATCGAGACAGATTTCCAGAACGAAGGTGTCCCCACACGAAGACGTTCGAAGCAATTGATCGGCGTCTTAGGGAGCACGGAACATTCCAGCATATGACTCGCGACTGGGGAAGACCTAGAACGACGAGGACACCTGCAATGGACGAGGCAATTCTTGGTGCAGTTGACGATAACCATAATGTTAGCGTCAGAGAAGGTAACGTTGACCACGTCACTATATGGAGAGTGCTACGGGAGAACCAGTTGTTTCCGTACCATGTACAGCGTGTGCAGGCACTATCAGCAGCTGATTGGCCTCCACGGGTACACTTCTACGAATGGTTCATCCAACAATGTGTCAATCCTCATTTCAGTGCAAATGTTCTCTTTACGGATGAGGCTTCATTCCAACGTGATCAAATTGTAAATTTTCGCAATCAACATGTGTGGGCTGACGAGAATCCGCACGCAATTGTGCAATCCCGTCATCAACACAGATTTTCTGTGAACGTTTGGGCAGGCATTGTTGGTGATGTCTTGATTGGGCCCCATGTCCTTCCACCTACGCTCAATGGAGCACGTTATCATGATTTCATAAGGGATACTCTACCTGTGGTGCTAGAACATGTGCCTTTACAAGTACGACACAACATGTGGTTCATGAACGATGGAGCTCCTGCACATTTCAGTCGAAGTGTTCGTACGCTTCTCAACAACAGATTCGGTGACCGATGGATTGGTAGAGGCGGACCAATTCCATGGCCTCCACGCTCTCCTGACCTCAACCCTCTTGACTTTCATTTATGGGGGCATTTGAAAGCTCTTGTCTACGCAACCCGAGACTCTTCGTGCTCGTATTGTGGACGGCTGTGATACAATACGCCATTCTCCAGGGCTGCATCAGCGCATCAGGGATTCCATGCGACGGAGGGTGAATGCATGTATCCTCGCTAACGGAGGACATTTTGAACATTTCCTGTAACAAAGTGTTTGAAGTCACGCAGGTACGTTCTGTTGCTGTTTGTTTCCATTCCATGATTAATGTTATTTGAAGAGAAGTAATAAAATGAGCTCTAACATGGAAAGTAAGCGTTTATGGACACATGTCCACATAACATATTTTCTTTCTTTGTGTGTGAGGAATGTTTCCTGAAAGTTTGGCCGCACCTTTTTGTAACACCATATATATATATATATATATATATATATATATATATATATATATATATATATATATATATAGAGAGAGAGAGAGAGAGGGGGGGGGGGCGGGGTAATAAAAAACTTACCTTTTAAAAAACTGAATACACGGGTATATCTTCCATTACCTTCATACTGACGGGACCACGCATGAATTACCGGAAACAGTACGACAAAATTCTCTGCTTCTCTCTCTCTCTCTCTCTCACCACACTACAAAGAATCGTCGAAAATAAAGCCCTTGAGGATTAGATTATTTTCGAAATCTGTTAATTAAAAATATTTCCAACTCATAAATATAGCCGCCGGTAGCTGATCACAAGAAAATACGAGTTTTCAGAATTAATTAAAGTTCGGTACAAAAAATGGCACACACCAAATAAAGAGTGAAATACTTTTTCGTTCTACAAGCTGATCAATATTACTGGCGCACATATTTATTTCATTTGACAATGAAGCACCTCTCATGTCTTTCTCTCTCTCTCTCTCTCTCTCTCTCTCACACACACACACACACACACACACACACACACACACCACAAAGAATCGTCGAAAATAAAGCCCTTGAGGATTAGATTATTTTCGAACTCTGTTAATTAAAAACATTTCCAACTCATCAATATAGCCGCCGGTAGCTGATCACAAAGAAATACTAGTTTTCAGAATTAATTAAAGTTCGGTACAAAAAATGGCACACATCAAATAAAGAGTGAAATACTTTTTCGTTCTACAAGCTGATCAATATTACTGGCGCACATATTTATTTCTTTTGACAATGAAGCACCTCTCATGTCTTTATCAGATTTTAATTTGTTTTCATATGGCCAATAGTTAAAATTAAAAAATTATTTTTACTGAAAATTATAATCATCTCCATTTCTCAATAAAATTGTTATTGAAATAAAAGCAAAAAATTGTTACTGCAAGTTAGATTCGAACTAGCGAAAGTACGGTCACCAAACGTCTGCACTACACAGTTAAGAGTCTGATCCGCGAACGATGGCAGTTTGCGAATGTCGAGGCACAGATGGGAATTGTGTTGCTAACGATTCCAAACGACAGTTGCGGTACGCGCATACGCGTGCTTTCCGGATGGAGAAAGCGTATATCCTGCAAATTACGTCCGTCGCTTGCTTCATAAAGCAGTTGCTGTATTGAGTGAACGTTATATCGGAAAGGATCCAGGTAATCCAACTGACCTTTAATCCGTTCAACCGATCCTCAGAAGCTGTAAAGTGAATATGGTACAGGGACCTGTTTTCATAAACTCATTTAATTTCATTTTAAAATTTTATTTCTTAACAACCTACAGCACAAACCATGCTGTAATAAATCAAAAAAACGAGTTCCAGCGAATCGGGACTTCTTGTTTCAGTTTTGATATTTAATTATAACCAAGCTACAAATTACTGGTCATGGACTCTGACGACGTACACAAAATACTAAAAGTCGAGATTTCGAGGAAAGTTTGAAATTGAAGAAGAATGGGGGAATACAATAAACGAAAGGGACTACAACTGAGCCGGCCGGAGTGGCCAAGTGGTTCTAGGCGCTGCAGTCTGGAAACGCGCGGCCTCTACGCAGGTTCGACTCCTGCCTCGGGCATGGATGTGTGTGTTGTCCTTAGGTTAGTTACGTTTAAGTAGTTCTAAGTTCTAGGGGCCTAATGACCTCAGAATTTAAGTCCCATAGTGCTCAGAGCCATTTGAACTTTTTTTTTTTTTTTCACTACAACTGAACGAACAAAGGTGGTGGTAGAACGTGGAACGATTGGCGTCCGAGACAGAACCAGATGAACAAGACCCTGGCGGGAACGAAGAACGGCAGAAGTGCAAACGAGGAGAGACACCGAACGGAAGGGAACCATCAACATTTAATTATTTCCTCGGTCTTTCCTTTCAGTTTAATGAACCATTCCTTTGGACCCGTTCCTTCGTGAAGAAGGTACCTCTGCTGTAAACTCGAAACCGGATATCCGCCAAATAAATTAAAATATAACAAAGTCTGTGAATTCCTTATTCACTTGTTTGAAAATGGCGATCATAATTTCGACTTACATATGTACTCAGTCAGCATTTACTTATTGTTTGAGATTAAAATGAAGAGAAACCAAATGAAGATGGTGTAGCGTCAACGAAACAATATGGGTGAAACATACATAAATGATCTGGCGGGCAGGATAGGCAGCAATTTGCGGTTGTTTACTGATTATGTTATAGTAAACGAAAGGTGTCGTCATTGAGTGACTGCAGTAACATACAAGATGGCAGATAAAATGTCTACTTGGTGTGACGAATGGCAGCTAGATCTAAATTAAAAAAAAAATGTACGAGGGTGAGTCATATGAAAACCTTAAATTTGTAATAAAAAATCGAAATTTTGCGCCATTATCCTGTAAGTTGGTAAGCGTGCTACAAACAGCGTGCAAAATGGCCTGTAGGTGGCAACATAGTGCAGATGCACACATACCGTCGCAGTTTCAATGTAAAGATGGCCGCCCCACTTGCGACTTGCACAAGGGAAGAACAGCGTTCTGTTATTCGGTTTTTGCATACTGAAGGTGTGAAACCTATTGAAATTCATCGATGAATGAAGGTTCAGTACGGTGATTCATGTCTGTCACAACAGCAAGTCTTCGAATGGACTAGGAAGTTCGCAAATGGTGGGAGATGCTCCTCGTCCAGGTCAGGCACAACGAGTTGTGACTCCACAGAACATTGCAGCAGTTGAAGCTATAGTGAAGGAAAACCGCCGAGTGACACTGAATGACATTGCAGCATGTTTACAGATTAGTCATGGGTCAGCACACCACGTTGTGCATGATGTGCTCCAGTTTCACAAAGTGTCTGCAAGATGGGTACCACGGCACATGACTCCTGAAATGAGAGAACGACGTGTTGATGCTTGTGAAGAACTTCTTCGGCGCTTTGAACGAGAAGGTGATGGCTTCCTTGCAAGAATCGTTACTGGGGACGAAACCTGGGTTCACTTCCACCAACCGGACATGAAGAGAGCGAGCTACCCAGACCTTGCCCAAGTGATTTCCATATGTTTGGACCACTCAAAGGCGCAATGTGAGGAAAGAAGTTCCGTTCTGATGAAGAGGTACGCCACGCGGTGCATCAGTGGTTGCGCGAACTACCAAAAGAATTTTTTCTAAAGGAATTTATGCACTTTGTAAGAGCTGGAGGACTTGCATTGAGCGTGGGGGAGAGTATGTAGATAAGTGATACAGCTTTTTACCACTCCTGAACAATAAGTAATATTTAAAAAAAATTTACGCTTTTAATTTGACTCATCCTCGTAAGTTAATGGCTATGATTGGGAAAAACAAACCAGTACACAGCTTGAGTACTGTGATGCTTCACATAGTCGTTTAAATATCTGGTTGTATCGTTGCAAAGTGATATGAAATGGAACAAGCATGTACAAACTGTAACAGAGAATGTAAAGGAAAGTGTGGTTCATCTGTAAACGAGACCGCATATAGGTCGCGAGTGCGACAAAGATACGAGAAATTAGGGCTCTTGCGGAGACATACGACTGTCATTTTACCGTCTCTCTATTTGCGAGTGGAAAAGGAAAGAAAATGGCTAGTAGCGGTACAGTGTATCGTATGTAGACGCAGAAACGAGAAAAACAGAAACTGTGACATAAAATGCCAAACATAGTTGCCGTGCAGGCGAACTTGTGCAGATAAAGCGCAACGTGTGTGTGGGGCATTTGAGCCTCAGCTTAACGATCGGCAACGCAAGCGCTTACATGCAACAAGTTCACTGAATACATTAACGTCACGTTCGCAAGTTTACAGCTCCTCCGGCAAGCACGGATGGGTTCTCGGCATGCCAAGGCGACATTATATTATCGTTTGTATCTGGCTATGTACAATGCAGGCACCGAGTTAATAAACACATCAGTCGAGTGTCTAAATTCAAACGTCCTTGCAAATTTACAACTTAGTGGAGGAGACGAGGAAGATCGCCAATCAAAGAAGCATGAACTGGGTATATGCACGATTCACGCGAATTGCGTATTGTAATGTCTCGCATACTACTTTGTGGTAGAAGCACTGTTCGACAGTTACTGTCGTCAACGGCCACACGTCAGTTAACACAGCAATGTTATTCCGCTGCAGTCAGCTTTATCACCTTTCTAGCTTTATTTCATTCCTCTCTGCAGGTGAATTCGCTAGCTAGTAATCCCCAAATGTGGAAAACAAGGATGTACATTAATTTTTTTTTACTCCTACCACTCATATTATTTATTTTGTTGCATTTTAACACATTTCGACAAGTTTTGAGAATGTTTTCCTCGTCTTCAGGCGTTCCTTTCTTTCATTCATATGACAAAAAATTGTTAAATTACTCTGCAACTAACTATGCGATGAATTACAGACTATGGCCACAGTTATGTTGATGCAATCGCTTCTCGTGAGAAAACGGGGAAAAGCGTAGAAATATTTCAAGGAATTCTGTGTATCGCTTGCGCCTTTAAGCCGCGGCTGCGCAGGGTCGGCGTGGTTAGGTACAGATTTGGCAATGTTAATGTTAAGGGGTTGTCGGATGCCCTTCCTGCCGCCACCACGTACCGCCCAGGACGGAATGAGTGTACCCCAGCTGTCTACGTCTATTGTAATCCATGGAATAGTGCAAACGTGTTCAGTTGTCTGCGAGTCGAGTAACTGAGGCGGGACGTGGGGACCAGCCCGGTATTCACCTAGGGGGATGTGGAAAACCGCCTAAAAACCACATCCAGGCTGGCCAGCACACCGACCCCCGTCGTAATCCGCCGGGCGGATTCGATCTGGGGAGAGAAATATTTAAAGGAATATGAATTAATAAATAGCTTGGAACGTCGAAACCATAACTCATATGTCTGACATTTTCAGAGCGTGTTAAATAATACATAGTGGCTGATGCTAAAATGTCGTTATATGGCTAACGCAAGTAATACAGGAGTTCCCGTTTAACATGACCTCACTAAATAACCTTCTGTCAAGAAGCAAAATAAAAAAAAAAAAACAAAAAAAAAAAAAACGTATGCGACAAACGTTGATTAGTTACCAGGGAGACATTAACCAGCATTTTTCGTTACGAAAACATGAACGTCGTGTTTAAATAGCACTGTATAATTTTTGTCCAGCAGTTCACTTTCTCTCTACAAGACATGTTCAAACATGACGTCATTAAAAACACAAAACTGATACTGATTCCTCTGTACCAGCACATATTAGTACACGGGCATACCTAGGATGACCATACGTTCCGATTAATCGGGACTGTCCCGTTTTTTGAGGCTCAAAAATTTGTCGCGACTTTTTTTTAAAACAAGCAATTTGTCCCGATTTTCAAGGATTATTTTCAGACATTTAGAAAGTGGTTAAAATATTTTCTGAGTGTCGATTTTATAAACTGTCAGTTGAAACTGACATTCTGTATGTTGGTACCCCCTGATAATGTACAGCTTAAGCACTATAATTGTTGCGTACTCTTATTTTCTTTGATTTTCCTTGCCAGTGTTGTCAGCACTCAGTATCAGTTTCGTGAAGTGCTAGCACGTCGTGGCGATGCCGAAACGAAAATCAAAGTTTTCGGAAGAGCTTCAGAGGAAATTTCCTTGCTTCACTGTTACAGACAATGACTGTTCAGCGAAATGTAACGTATGTAACTGTGTTGTATCCGTGTCTCATGGTGGTGCTGCAGATCTCAAGCATCATATGGAATCAGAGAAACACAGGAAGAATCTTCGATCGGCAGGTTCCTCGCAAAAAATGACAAGATATTTTGTAACTTCAAATACACAGGAACAGAAAAACGTAGCTGCAGCAGACGGAACCCTGTCATTCCATGTTGTTAAACACCACCAAAGCGATCGTTCTAATGACTGCAGTGTTCAACTAAACAAAAAAAAATTTCCTGATTTTAAGATTGCAGAAAATGTTTCGTGTGGAAAAACAAAGTGTGAAGCAATTATCAACAATGTAATAGCTCCGCATTCCCAGAAACAGGTAATAGCTGCTGTAAACAGTGCAAAATACTTTTCAATGTTTACTGATGCTAGGCATCAGAAAATTTTTCCTTTGATAGTTCAGTATTTTTTTTGTAAGTGAGGGTGGACTGCAGACGAAATTGCCTGATCTTGATGAATTGCAGAACGAAAAGTCCGAAGCAATTTCCAATTATCTTTTTCATGTTATACAGTCATTCAGTATCATCTCAAAGTGTGTTGCATTTGGTGCAGACAATACTAACTGTAATTTTGCGGGGTTAATGAAGAAAGAGGGTAATCATGTTTTCACACATCTGAAAGAAAAATTAAAAAACTCTAACATTGTTGGCATAGGTTGTCCAGCACATGTTGTTCATAACACTCTTCAAGGTGCTTGTGATGTTTTACCTCTTGACATTGAATGCATTGTCATGAAGTTGTACAGCCATTTTCATATTTTTTCTATTCGTGTTGCAGAACTCACTGAATTCTGTGAATTTGTTGGTGTCATTTACAAAAATTTACTTTCCTTTTCCAAAACAAGGTGGCTTTCATTGTTGCCAGCCATAGAAAGGATCTTGAAAATGTATGAACCTTTGAAATCTTACTTTTTGTCACAGTCTAACTCAAAGTGCCCTGCAATCTTAAAGAGTTTTCCCAGTGATCCTATAAATGAATGTTATTTACTTTTTGTAGATTCACAAATGAGTGTTTTCTAACAATCCATTCTGAGCATTGAGAAACAGAATAATTTCATATGTGAAGTATTAGCAGTCTTAAATAAAGCTTTGACAAGTCTAAATTCAAGGAAACATGAACATTTTGTACCACTAAGTGTAAAAAACTGCTGAATGATTGTGATGACCAGTCTGTCAAGAAATTTGACATAGCAGTATCAACGTTTTATGATGCTTCAGTAGACTGTTTATCCTCATGGTTACAGGGAATAGCTGAGACTTCTGTATTCTCATGGATGATGCTCACAGAACCACCAGAATGGTCAGTAGTTGAAAATACTTTAATGTGGCTAAATGAAAAGGGCATTCTAGTAAATGACAGCCTCTTATTTGATGAAATAGTTCATATACAGTCATTTGTAAAACAACAAGTGGAAAAAGACAGTGAACAATAGAATCAGTTGATGGCACATGAAGAATGGTGTAGGTTTTTCAGATCTTGCCAGTGTAATGAACAGTTCAGAGAGTCGCTTAATATAGCGCAGTACTTCTTTTCACTCCCTCCCCACAATGCAAATGTTGAAAGAGTTTTCAGCTTACTATCGTCACAGTGGACAGATGAGAGGAATAGATTTACGGTGAGGAGCGTTAAGTGTATTTTACTGACCTGTTAAAAACTTCAGTAAATACAGTTGCACTGACTTCTATTCATACCTATCAGGCAAACCTGAGTTGCTGAATGAAATTTCATCTTCAAAGAAATATGATTGCCGTGTGGAAGCCACAAAACCACAAATTCCTTGTGTTCACTAAGATCTTTTTTTTAGTGATTGTTACTGTATGTCTTTCTACATTCTGTGTTATAGATGTAACATTTCTTAATAAGTAAATTTCTGAAATCTTGAAATGTACTTCTTTCCAGTCTTTCCATTCTTTGTTTGGTTTTGTACACACGCACACACACACACACACACACACACACACACACACACACACACACACACACACACAAATATCAGTGAAGGCTATATTTTCAGAGGAAGAAGAAATGTTAGCATTAAAAGTGATATTTAACGAGAAATAAAAATTGTCCTACTTTTTGGCCAAGAAAATGTATGAAAGTCCCACTTTTATCCGAAGAAAATATGTTCACCCTAGGCATACCTAACTCGTCCAATTGCTAGAGCTGACAATAAACAAACGCAAATACATGGAAGAGAAACACATTGTTACATTGCTGTTCTGCTAACTTACACTTTCCACAGATCAGTACCATTTCTAACGTACACGATATTGCAGTGCCTGTTTTATTCCGAATTACGATGCAATGTACCTTGGAATGAGGAGGTTCTACGCAGAATCCGAGAGGAAAGGAATATGTGGAAAACACTGATAAGGAGAAGGGACAGGATGATAGAACAAAAAAAATGGTTCAAATGGCTCTGAGCACTATGGGACTCAACATCTTAGGTCATAAGTCCCCTAGAACTTAGAACTACTTAAACCTAACTAACCTAAGGACATCACACACACACATGCCCGAGGCAGGATTCGAACCTGCGACCGTAGCAGCCTCGCAGTTCCGGACTGCAGCGCCAGAACCGCACGGCCACCGCGGCCGGCATGATAGGACATCTGCTAAGACATGAGGGAACGACTTCCATGGTACTAGAGGGAGCTGTAGAGGGCAAAAACTGTAGAGGAAGACAGAGACTGGAATACGTCAAGCAAATAATTGAGGACGTAGGTTGCAAGTGCTACTCTGAGATGAACAGGTTAGCACAGGAAAGGAATTCGTGGCGGGCCGCATCAAACCAGTCAGTAGACTGATGACAAAAAAAAAGTACCTTCAGACGATCATGACATCAGATTAGTGTTCTAAACGTAGGACCCTGTGCGTACATGACCGGGGGAGCAAGCACTGCGGCCACTACAGCCATTATGAAATACAAGAAATGTATTCGCGGTTGCGAATATGAATAACCATTAGCTGTTTAGTGAGTGGAATGACGGCAATGAAAATTAGTGCCGGGCCGGGACGCGAACCCGGATTTACCGTGTATTGCGAGTGGTGACCTTACATTTGGCTATCCGAGCACGGCTCACGACCATACCCAAACTTTGATATGTCGTCAACCATGTGTCTACAACCTATACCCGTACAACTATTATGTATATTTTCGCACACGGGAGACATTTTACCGAGCGTCGCTCGCACGGTGTCGGCGGATAATTTTGATGTTGCGTTCAAATGACTCTGAGCACTATGGGACTTAACTTCTGAGGTCATTAGGCCCCTAAGACTTAGAACTACTTAAACCTAGCTGACATCACACACATCCATCCCCGAGGCAGGATTCGAACCTGCGACCGTAGCGGTCGCACGGTTCCAGACTGTAGCGCCTAGAACCACTCGGTCACTCCGGCCGGCAAATCAGTAACAGCTTGCACTGTACGTGCTTGAGCATTGTCCTGCAAAATGATGGTCAGGTTCTGCAGAACGTGTCATCACTTCTAAGCTGGTCGTAGATTGTGTTCCAAAAACGAACAGCATAGAGACAGAAGTGATGACACTTTCTGCAGGACCTGACCATCATTTTGCAGGACAATGCTCAAGCACGTACAGTGCAAGCTGTTACTGATTTGTTTGGATAATGGGGCTTCTATGTGCTATACCATCCACTGCACTCCCCTGACTTACGCCCTCGTGAGTTCAACTCGATTTCTAAACTGAAGGAAACACTTCACGGCATTCGCTTCAGAACTGCTACAAATTCGTCGGGCAATAGACCGCGCCGCTCGAACTGCCAACACAACTGGCACTGCTAAGAGTATCCTACGACTTCCACATCGCTGACAACGGGTTATACACAATGCTGGTGACTACTTTGAAGGTCAGTAAAACTTTGAAACACGTATCTGTTTTGTACGAGCTGTAAATAAATAGTTGCCACTATTAAAGTTCCAACCCTCGTATTTTGCTGTTACAAGCGTGTGAAATATCTTTTGAGTAGACAGGTAACAAACATTACCACATCGATTGCTAATTTTATAGCTCAACATAGTCACATGATTCAGCGTTAAGTAATTAAAATGCAAAGACTACGGCCAACGTTGGCAGCAGAGGTAGCGAATGCCGCGTTGCGAGCCGAGAGGGAATTCCTGTTATGCAAATCGCGCGGGATCAACGGCCTTCTTCCTCCCTTCCTATATTTCTTGTTTCCTTTCGACATTATGCATTTGATATTCAGCACGTGGAGTCCTTCATCCTTCGTCACTAATTGTTTCTAGGCACAGTTGGCTTTAATACCTAACATTCCGGATAGCGAATACGAAGTGAAACAAGAACGAAATGATAGGAAAGGGACGATTAAATAGGGATACAGGTGCGGAGAGACTGGTGAAAGAGTAGTGGAAAGAGAGAGGGAGGGAGGGAGGGAGGGAGGGAGGGAGAGAGAGAGAGAGAGAGAGAGAGAAAGGACTCTGATGAGTAGTTTAGTATAACTACAGCAGAGACAATCTTCTCTTCGTCGGAAGTGCACGTGGATGTTGGTGGGTTAGTACTGTACATACCTGTTTCACATGCGAAACGACATCGTCATTCAGATTTTCCGCGGTTTCCCTAAATGTCTATTGTGAACAGTCAACTGACTATGTCCTTACCAATTTGAACAAGTGCTTTGTCTTTAACGATCTCAGTATCGACGTGACGTCAGGCCTAACCTCCCTGCTTTTAATAACTGAATTGTTGTCAAGTTTAATAAGGTGAGCCATCATAAAACGAAAGTCCGTCATCTGTAAAAAGTCTAAGAGGAGAAACTAATGCTACCACCTATTCATCATCTCCAACATCGAGGATTAAATCATATGTGGTTTGTTGCAGCTGCAAGTAATTTTCCGTCTCCGTTTTATCTTATAACGACCGATCTTCGTTCTTCCTGTTATGGCTTACACTTCACCTGTGAGATCTGGTTGATTGCATTCTTGTTACTTGCTTTTCTTGCACTTCACTATGTTTTCATTCAGACTGATGGTGTACAGTCCGGAGACTGGTTAGATGCAACTCTCCAAGCTGGCCTGTCCTACCGAAAGCTGCTTCATCTCTGTTTAACTACTTACCCATGCCAATTAATGAATTCGTAACTGTTTTATTATACCGGCCTTGATTAGGCGCACTGTGTCAAATAATCGAAAGATTACTGCATTCCAACGTTTTAAAGACTTCATGAAGTTGTGTCGCATGTTAATGTGGTGAAGGGACCCTCTGTCATGCACGCTCCTTTATTTCTATGTTGACGATGTCAGGAATAAATGGAAAAATTTATTACCAAAACACTTTAAAATAAATAATGCTATAGAATACTCTTAGTATACGACCAAGTGGTTTTAGCTGAGTCAGAGGACGATCCGCAGTGTGAATTGTGGACAAATCGCCTGTTGGCTTCTGTCTCGTGTTCTTATGCCAACGTTTGATTGATGATTTTTCTGACGTTTCGCCAGCATGAGCGGCTGGCATTGTCGCCCTCCATAGCTGTTGGTGGACTGGAGTCGATCTCGCGGCCGCAGATTATACAAGGGTGAGTCAAATGAAAACCTTAAATTTGTAATAACAAATCTAAATTTCACGCCGTTATCCTGTAAGTTGGTAAGAGTGCTACTAACAGCGTGCAGAATGGCCGGTAGGTGGCAGCATAGTGCAGATGCACACATACCGTTGCAGTATCAGTATAAAGATGGCCGCCCCACTTCCGACTTGCACCAGGGAAGAATTTCGTTCTGTTATTCGGTTTTTGCGTAGTGAAGGTGTGAAACCTATTTAAATTCATCGACGAATGAAGGTTCAGTACGGTGACACATGTATGTCACAGCAGCAAGTCTACGAATGGAGCAGGAAGTTCGCAAATGGTGTAACTTCAGTGGAAGATGCTCCTCGTCCAGGTCAGGCACAACGAGTTGTGACTCCACAGAACACTGCAGCAGTTGAAACCATAGTGAAGGAAAACCACCGAGTGACACTGAATGACATTGCAGCACGTTTACAGATTAGTCATGGGTCAGCACATCACAATATGCATCATGTGCTCCAGTTTCACAAAGTGTCTGCAAGATGGGAGCCATGGCAGCTGACTCCTGAAATGAGAGGACGACGTGTTGATGCTTGTGAAGAACTTCGGCGCTTTGAACGAGAAGGTGATGGCTTCCTTTCAAGAATCGTTACTGGGGACGAAACCTGGGTTCACTTCCACCAACCGGAAATGAAGAGAGCGAGCAAGGAATGGCGCCATTCCTCATCACCAAAACCAAAGAAGTTTCGAACAGAACCATCAGCAGGGAAGGTTATGCTGACTCTCTTTTGGAACCAAACAGGCGTCATTTTGGAGCATTAGACGCCTAGAGGGATCGCTGTCACCAGTGCATCATACACAGATCTCCTAAAAAAATCACCTGCAGCCTGCAATCAAATCAAAACGACGTGGATTGCTGTCAGCAGGTGTCCTTTTGCAACATGACAATGCAAGGACCCACACTGCCCGTACAACAGTTGCAACAATCACAGACCTGCATTTTGAGTGTCTTCTTCATCCACCATACTCACCAGACCTTGCCCCAAGTGATTTCCATATGCTTGGACCTTTCAAAGACGCAATGGGAGAACTTCCGTTCTAATGAAGAGGTACGCCACGCGGTGCATGATTGGTTGCGCGGACTACCGCAAGAATTTTTTTCTAAAGGAATTTATGCACTTTGTAAGCACTGGAGGACTTGCATTGAGCGCGGGGGAGATTATGTTGAAAAGTGATATAGCTTTGTACCACTTCCGCACAATAAATTATATTTTAAAAAATATTTAAGGTTTTCATTTGACTCACCCTCGTATATAACTCGTATATAACCGACGTCCGAAGGATTTTCCGTGGTCTTTACCGCTACAGTTCTCACCGTGCAACCTGCAACGGTCGATCGCTGCAGCACGGGAATCCAAGGTCTGTTCACTTTGAGGTTTTTCTTCTTCAGACTTCCTTACCATCTATTTTAGTCCGTCCTTACGCTATCCAGGTATTCCTTCATCGGCGAGCTTATCCGCTGTCATTCTTCTTTCCTGATAAGTTCTCTTAGTACCTATTGCCTTTTGAAAGTCCATGTTTTTTTAAACATACTTTAGTAAACAGCTGATGCGCGTCTTCATGAGACAAAAAAATGGCTCAAATGGCTCTGAGCACTATGGGACTTAACTTCTGAGGTCATCAGTCCCCTAGAACTTAGAACTACTTAAACCTAACTAACCTAAGGACATCACACACATACATGCCCCTAGGCAGGATTCGAACCTGCGACCGTAGCGGTCGCCCGGTTCCAGACTGAAGCACCTAGAACCGCTCGGCCACAACGGCCGGCTTCCTGATTTAATTCAACTACATTTGATTATCCGTGTTTTATAATAATTATAAAAAATCCGCCTCGATTGCACAAACTACCTGGTGCTTACCTAGGCTTCAGCGTGGGTAACCAAACCTTCTTCAGAACAATTTTATAAAACAGCTTGCCTAAATGGGCATAGTCAAAGGCTAAAATCAACTCCTACATCGGCAAGACCCCATTTTTTTTTTTTTTTTACAAATACACGGTACATATGTACCAAGTCAATAATATTTCTTATCTCAACCCTGTGTGTGCTGCCTCGCCCCAGCTAACGTACGATGGTCACAGGCTCTCCAACGAAGTGAGACACGGCGGGCTGCTCACATGCGCGGCTGTCGAAATCACTGCGCATGCGGCGGCCAGGAAACGCTCTTCTTATGCATGGGAGCGGGATTACAAAGTTAACACGGATCGGGACCAAACTGATTGCCAAAAGTTGTCGAACAAATAGGAAATTGAGCAATTGATAAAAGCGATGATGCGGGAATTAGGACATATATAATAGCAATGCACGACAAACTTTGTGCACGGGTGGTAAATCAGCCATAATCTAATATGGAAGCCTTAGAATTAGGTTGAAATTACAACTCAACTAAAAAGATAGCTATGCTAAGCACGTTATTGTTAACGGATAAAACCGCACTAGTAATATCTGCAGCAGAAACAACCACAGTCGCTACATCGCCATATTACTAAGCGGCCGACCAGGCCGTAATCAGAAGACGTTAAAGATTTATAACATACCTTGGCTCCATAATCTTAAAATTACATAGAAGCCAACGAAGATACATAAAATACTTCCTAAAAGCACGTAGCAATAAGAAAATACAAATGGTGTTCTTCTTGGCTAAGCAAACCCTCAACACGGTAGGAGGGAAAACGTACCAAAATAGGGGGGGGGGGGGGGGGGGGGTAGGCTGGCGTCGTTACCATCTGTGAACAATCAACATCGTGCGCGTGCATCCACGTCATGAAACATAATGTGAAGAATTAAGTAAAGGACCGAAAGCTTCAAAGAAATTTCTGTTTTTTAATTGGTAGGTGTTGATTTTAGCCTTTGACTATGCCCATTTAGGCAAGCTGTTTTATAAAACTGTTCTGAAGAAGGCGTGGTTACCCACGCTGAAACCTAGGTAAACAGCAGGTAGTTTGTGCAATCGACGCAGATTTTTTAAATAATTATTTCGATGCTTACAATTGCTGACGCGCTGCAATGCTGAAGGTTCTTAAATCCGTATTTTACTTTTGTCTCATCTCACAACCTCTCTCCAAGACTCTATTCATTCCATTCAATGCTTTTCCAAGTCCTTTGCTGTCTCTGACGGAATTACAGTGTCATCGACAAACTTTCACAGTTTTCATTTCTTCCCTGAACTTTAATTCCCTCTTCAAATTTCTCCTTGCTCTCCTTTAATACTTTCACAGCATAGATATTGAATGACACTGGGGATAGCCGACAAACCGGTCTCACTCTGTTCTGAACGACTGCTTCCCTATTGTGTTCTCTGACCCTTTAAAAGTGCATTCTGGTTTCTGTACAAGATGCAAATAACTCTTCGCTCAGTGTTTTTACTCCCTGCTATCTTCACAATTGTACACAGTATATTCCAATCAGCATTGCCAAAAGGTTTCTCCAACTCTGCTGTAACGGTCCGTCTGTATCGGTTCTTCACACGTCTGTTTAATTTCCTGTGCTAAAAAGGAGAAGACTACAGACACTGCGTGTTGCCGTATTATTCTTACTACAACACTTTTCAAAAGAAATAGTAAACGGTTAATCTCTCACTCGTACCTTAATTCTGTCGCTGAGCGACAATGCTCTTTACACCTCCCTAGTCTTATTACTCACAAGGCGAACGCTTCAGACACACCCATATTTGGCTAGTTCCACGATATTTTGGCTCAACACCCCCCCCCCCCCCTCCCGTCCCACCCTCGCTTTTGAGAAAACCACCCCTAAAGTTCATGACGCGCATCGACTAAGAACTACCAAGATCGGTTGATAATTGAAAACTAAGCATTTTTCATCTGATGATACGGTGTCTGCAAACACAAAATCGAGGAAAGAAACTTTTTTGACTGCCGCTTATGTTCAAATGGCTCTGAGCACTATGGGACTTAACATCTGAGGTCATCAGTCCCCTAGAACTTAGAACTACTTAAACCTAACTAACCTAAGGACATCACACACAGCCATGCCCGAGGCAGGATTCGAACCTGCGATCGTAGCCGTCGCGCGGTTCATGACTGAAGCTCCTAGAACCGCTCGGCCACAACGGCCGGCGCCGCATATGTACCCACAAGGTAAACGCCGTCCATCGAAAGCGGCAACAGAGGATCTGTGTTCGATTGCCAAATGCATTCATTTTGTTTTTCGTTTCTATTTTTACGGATTCGAAATTGGTAGGCATAGAAGGGTTAATAAGATAATTCGGTCAATAAGAAAAAATTACAAGATAGGCAAATAAATTTGAAATAGACCCACTAATGCCGCTGCTGAAGAGATGTTTTAAAAATACTCTGTTGCCCTCAGTTGTTGCATAGTGTAACTCAATGACGCAATGCTTTTATGTTGCGCCAACTCCAGATTGTGTATTGAATTGAATGTTATAAATATGCAAAGGATAGGCAGTGATTTACGAAAGAGTTGTAGGATATAGTGCAAACGCGTGACTCAGTACTTTGTGGTTGTTAGTAGTAGTTTAGAGATATTTCAGTGAGAATATTGCAGTGTGATGAGTCAGTTGATAATTAATATGTAGTGCCACTTTTATTTACTGTGAAGAATAATTACGAGAACTAATCTGAACATTTATGCTTTGGAATTCAATGAAACTCTTAGGATTTTCACATAGGGAAGATGGTTTTCTTAGTACGCAGATTATACGATCCAGTGACATTAGTGTGACCTCCACCTATGTTCGA
Source organism: Schistocerca americana (assembly GCF_021461395.2). Taxonomy (NCBI): domain Eukaryota; kingdom Metazoa; phylum Arthropoda; class Insecta; order Orthoptera; family Acrididae; genus Schistocerca; species Schistocerca americana. The sequence goes on along the minus strand of NC_060120.1, from coordinate 977,417,068 downwards.
CGTCAACGTGCAGTAACCGGCCACGAACGGTAGGTAGCAGCACTAATAGTGAAGGTTAAGAGGTATGTGGAGAGGGAGGGTGGCGCGGGTAACAGTGCAGTCGTTATCGTAATGTGAAAACGAAGCGATTTGTCTCACATCCAAACGGTCGTGATCATTGGCTTTCTGGCCAAGGGTGGAAGGATTTTCGAAACGGCCTAGTTTGTAGACTGTTCGCGTGCCGCCATGATTTTAGTATATCGTGCACGGGGAAAATGGCGCTATCCAAAAGCGGCGCCGAGGCAACTTGGGGTGCACCACGGGCCATAGATGACAGGGGTGAACAACGCCTGCATAGATGTATATGGGCGAAGACATGTGCAACTTTTGAGCAACTGATGGCCCAAATGAACCAAGGGGCTACCAGTAGCGTCTCCTCAACGACCATACAGCGAACTTTCTTGCTTAGGGCTTTCCGCAGCAAGTGCCGGTTCATGCTGACTGCTGTTCAAGGCTTCCACTTACTGGCGACAGGTGGCCTTTTTAGATGAATTACGTTTTATGCTCCATCGCACAGATGGCCTTTGGCGTGTACGGCATGAAATGTCCGGATGCTTAGGGTCCAGGCCAGAGGAGGGAGCGTTATGATCTGGGGAACGTTTTCGTCGCATTTCCTGGGAGACCTCGTCATTCTGGAAGGCGGTATGGATCAACACTCCTACGCGACCCAACATCGAGAACAATAGAGAAGACATCTGAACTTCTCAGGTGCTCTTCGGTGGAAGACAATGGGGTCAAGAATCTTCTCCCTCGGGCACCTAGACCACCGACTGCTTATACTTTGCCGAAGACCCACAAGTAAAGGACGCCAATCCGCCTCATCGTATCCACGGTTGGTCCACCAACATACGAGCTGGCGAAGTACTTGGCTAATCCTTCGCTCCACTTGTGAGACATTGCGAACATCATATTAAAAACTCAGCAGATTTTATCAGCTGTATTAACCGTTTTCGACTTAGTGAGGGTGAAATTAAGGTAAGTTTTGATGTTATGGCAGTGTTTACGAATGTGCCTATAACTTTTTTTTTATATTTTTATTTTCACCTCAAGTTCTGTACGACAAAATTGAGGAACAAATCTCCAAGGTCATGGAAGGTGTCAGTACATGAAATTACAACATAAAAGTAATATCAGATAAAAATAAAATGTTTATGAAACCGAAAAAACCCAATACATAAGTTTAAGTAAACGCAATCAACAATACAACAAGAATCAGCATAAGTTTTCAAGAAACTCCTCAACAGAATAGAAGGAGTGACCCACAAGGAGACTCTTCAGTTTCAATTTGAAAGCGCGTGGATTACTGCTAAGATTTTTGAATCTGGTAGCTTACTGAAAATGGATGCAGCAGTACACTGCACACCTTTCTCCGCAAGAGTTAAGGAAGTCCGATCCAGATGCAGGTTTGATTTCTATCGAGTATTAGCTGAGTGAAAGCTGCTTATTCTCGGGAACAAGCTAATAACAAGAAATGACAGTGAGGAATAGAGGCCAATGCCAAAATACCCAGACTCGTGAACGGGGGTCGACAAGAGGTTCGTGAACTTATACCACTTATTGCCCGAACTGCCAGTTTCTGAGCCAAAAATATCCTTTTAGAATAGGAAGAGTGACCCCAAAATATAACAACGCACGACATAAGCTAATGAAAATAAGCAAAGTAGACTAATTTCATATCGAACGGTCACTCACTTCAGATACCGTTCGAATAGTAAAAATGGCAGCATTAAGTCTTTGAAAATGATCCTGAACGTGGGCTTTCCACGACAGTTTACTGTCTAACGGAACACCTAGAAATCTGAACTGTTCAGTTTCACTAATCATATGCTCATTCTGTGAAATTAAAACGTCAGGTTTTGTTGAATTGTGTGTTGGAACCTGTAAAAACAGAGTCTTACTGTGATTTAGCGTTAGTTTATTTTCTACAAGCCATGAACTTACGTCATGAACTGCACTATTTGAAAGCGACGCAATGTTGCACACAACATCTCTTACTACCAAGCTAGTGTCATCAGCAAACAGAAAGATTTTAGAGTTAGTGATACTGAAGGGCATATCATTTATATAAATAAGGAACAGGACTGGCCCCAACACTTATCCCTGGGGCATCCCCCACTTGACTGCACCGCACTCAGATCCCACATCACAGCCATTCTCAACATTGTGAATAATGACCTTTTGCTGCCTGCTGATAAAGTAAGAGGTGAACCAATTGTGAGCTGCAACCCGTATTCCGTAATGGTCCAACCTCAGGAATAATATTTTGTGATCAACACAATCAAACGCCTTAGTTAAACAAAATGTATGCCTAGCGTTCGAAACCTTTTGTTTAACCCATCCAGTACCTCACAGAGAAAAGATAACATAGCATTTTCCGTTGTTAAACGACTGCTAGAGCAGATCTGTACATTTGCTAGCAAATAGTGTGATATAAAATGAACAATTTTCCTTACAAACACAGCCTTTTCAATAACTTTAGCAAACACTGATGGCATAGAAATAGGTCTCACATTTTCTACGTTATCCCTTTCTCCCTTTTTATAAAGCGGCTTTACTGCTGAGTACTTTAATCGTTCAGGAAACTGACCATTCGTAAAGGAAACATTACAAATATGGCTAAATGTAAGGCTAACATGTGCAGCACAGTACTTTAATATTTTGCTAGTCACTCCATCATATCCATGAGAGTCCTTAGTCTTCAGTGATTTAATTATTGACCCAATCTCCCCCTTGTAGTATCACAGAGGAGTATTTGAGACGTCAGTCTCGGAAAGGCATTTTGCTAGAGAGCTATTTGAAACTGTAGAAGCTAAATTTTATTTAATCACCAGCAATGCTCAGAAAGTGATTGTTAAGTACTGTACATATATCTGACTTATCAGTAACAGGAATATTTTTACTGCGTACTGACTTTATTTCGTCGACCTTGTGCTGCTGAATAGACACTTCCTTCGCGACTGACAATATGGTTTTATTTTTATTCTGTGAATTACCTGTTCTATCCACGTACGACATACTCCTTGCCTTCCTAATAACATTTTTAAGCACGTTACAATACTGTTTGTAATGGTCAACGGTAGCTTTATTGTGACTACTTCTAACATTTTGATATAATTCCCGCTTTGTTCTACACGATATCCTTATCCCAATAGTCCGCCACCCAGGCTGCCGTTTACTGCTAGTGCCCTGTTTAGAACGTTCTAATGGAAAGCAACTTTCAAAGCATGAGAAATTTGTTAAGCAAAGCATTATATTTGTCATTTATGTTATCCGCATTATAAACATCCTTCCACTCTCTTTCCTTAACGAGGCTTAAAAAACTCTCTATTGCTGTTGAATTAGCTTTTCTATATAGTTTGTAATTATATATAACATTTGTTTGAATACAACATCTTTCGGTGTTAAAATTTGTGGATCATGGTTTGAAAGGCCATTCACCCTTTAAGTAACGAAGAATAAATGAAAATATTGTCTTTGGTTGTGCTTCTGTTCCCCTGCAGCCTGGTTGGAAAAACACAGGTCATATGAATTTAGGAGATCTTTCTCTTTCTTTTTCTTTCACATTCACATACCAAAGTAAAAATGAAGTCACTACTTATAACTAATTTTTGGTACTTCTTATAAAGTGAACCAAAAATCCTCTCTAGCTTGAGCAGAAATGCTCTGAAATCAGAGTTGGGGGACCTATAAATAATAGGAATTAGAAGTTTCGCTAAACTCAACTGCCCTGTACAACATTCAGATACCTTTTCAGTGCAGTGCCGTGATACCTCTACAGACTCAAATGGAATACTGTTTTTTACTTACATGGTCACTGCCCCACTCCACAAGGAACTCCTTCAAGAACAGCCAGCTAATCTGTATCCTGGTAAAGGAAGCCTCTGAACAGTAAAAAGTGGTGCTCCGCTATGCCAATAATGTCAGAGTCAACATCTATAAGCAGTTCACTAACTTAATCCCGCTTTTATTTTGATGAGATATGCTAATTCCTTCACCAAGTGGATACCTGACCACCTGTGAAGGCGATTCCTTTGTTAGAGGGACTTCCTTCAATCAGGCATACCTATCATCTGACTTCAATCTAGAAAAGGTGCAGCTCTAACACCAACTACTAAAGGAATTAGTAGATAGTGTCGGAAGTTCCATGCGGCTTTTCGCGGATGATGCTGTAGTATACAGAGAAGTTGCTGCATTAGAAAATTGTAGCGAAATACAGGAAGATCTGCAGCGGATAGGCACTTGGTGCAGGGAGTGGCAACTGACCCTTAACATAGACAAATGTAATGTATTGCGAATACATAGAAAGAAGGATCCTTTATTGTATGATTATATGATAGCGGAACAAACACTGGTAGCAGTTACTTCTGTAAAATATCTGGGAGTATGCGTACGGAACGATTTGAAGTGGAATGATCATATAAAACTAATTGTTGGTAAGGCGGGTACCAGGTTGAGATTCATTGGGAGAGTGCTTAGAAAATGTAGTCCATCAACAAAGGAGGTGGCTTACAAAACACTCGTTCGACCTATACTTGAGTATTGCTCATCAGTGTGGGATCCGTACCAGGTCGGGTTGACGGAGGAGATAGAGAAGATCCAAAGAAGAGCGGCGCGTTTCGTCACTGGGTTATTTGGTAACCGTGATAGCGTTACGGAGATGTTTAATAAACTCAAGTGGCAGACTCTGCAAGAGAGGCGCTCTGCATCGCGGTGTAGCTTGCTCGCCAGGTTTCGAGAGGGTGCGTTTCTGGATGAGGTATCGAATATATTGCTTCCCCCTACTTATACTTCCCGAGGAGATCACGAATGTAAAATTAGAGAGATTAGAGCGCGCACGGAGGCTTTCAGACAGTCGTTCTTCCCGCGAACCATACGCGACTGGAACAGGAAAGGGAGGTAATGACAGTGGCACGTAAAGTGCCCTCCGCCACACACCGTTGGGTGGCTTGCGGAGTATCAATGTCGATGTAGATGTAGAATTTTTCCATGAGTGATCCCACCACCACCCACTACACTAACATTCTCATACCTACTGAGTTGAAGGCCATGTCTCGTTACACCCGATCTACTGATAGACTCAACTAGCATCACTGCAGTTTGAGTCATGCACTCTGCCATCAGTGCCTTCTCCAGCCCCATGTTAATACGCCTAACAGCAGCATTAAGATGAGGCCGATCATAACGCTGAAACAGTTGTAATCTCCTCCTCACTTATCGACCTTAATGACAGTGAAAAATTAAACCACGTGTACCTAATGGAAATTTGGGAAAAGCAATCGTCACCGAAGTTAATCCGTCGGTAAAGAGGGAGGAAAGGGTTACATCTAAATGAAAGGGAAAATGCAAATGAAACTGGTGGAAATTAATTTTGAAAAGGGGTAAAGTTAATAAAGAAAGTAAATGTGCGGCCGTTACGTTAACAATTAACTAGCGGTAATTAGATATTTGAGATTTGGGGGAAATTACGGTCGCCAGTCCTATGGACAATTACTATAGTAACTGAAAAAGAAAGGTTATTACACATATAATTAGCACTAGAAGCGTGGCAACTGAAGGTTTGTCAGAAGTAATAAATTTCGCTACACTCTGACTTAATTTAGCAAAAGAATTAATAAAACCGGAAAATTGAAAGTTAATTTAGTGACTGAAATTAATAGTGAGCTTTGTTTCTGAAGCACATCGAAATTCAGTAAAATATGGTTGGTCTTGGGCTACCTCAACAATCATTTCAAAAGCTATTTGAATCTACCCAATTTAGAAATAAGAGATTTAACTTTGAACTTGAATTAAATGATGCTGAACAATTAACAATAGTAAAATTTAGTACGTACCTAGCTGAGCTGCAGTCACAGGTAAGCTAAAATACGGTAACAAAACTCGCACTCTTAATTTGTGCATGTGTAATCTAAATATTGTAGCCAGCTATGAATACCTTAACTGAACTTTGAAATTAAAGCAGTGAAATCGAATGATATTACTTTAATGCTGGCGTTTGGATTTCAATGACACTCGGGTTCATTCCGGGAAAGGAAGGCACCCTGCTTGGTAATGCAATTGGGACAATGAGCAACAAAGGTTCATGCTACGTTGCTGTAATTTAGTGAGAAAATTTAACAGTTTGAAAAGCTGAGGTCTGCCATACAGTTCTGAAACTTTACGTGCTACCAGTCTTCCTTGTTGGTTGATTGAAGGTCTGAAGTCGTGGATCGAGGAGGTGGCGACAGTCACTCATTGTCGGCCGTCGCTGTTGCAGAAGCTGGATGTTGGCGCGCCTTCTTCTCGACACGGTCTCCAGCCGAAACGGGCTCTTGATGTGTGCCAGCTAACGCTCCCGTCCGCGACACCATGTCAGAAACTAACATAGCAAGTCGAGCGCAATTACACGCTGCCAAACCCGAAAGCGCGGCAACTCGCGGGAGCGTCACACAACACACCTGCTCCACTGCCCTCCTCCAGCCAGACTCCCTCTGCTCTGCTCGCGCTCCACGAGGCAGAGTTAACACTACCAAAGATCCTAAACACTTTGGTTCTCCGCACGACCTATCGATGTATTCGTTCGACAGCATAGATTTCCCTAGGCAAGACCCAGCGTAAAATACAAATACACTCCTGGAAATGGAAAAAAGAACACATTGACACCGGTGTGTCAGACCCACCATACTTGCTCCGGACACTGCGAGAGGGCTGTACAAGCAATGATCACACGCACGGCACAGCGGACACATCAGGAACCGCGGTGTTGGCCGTCGAATGGCGCTAGCTGCGCAGCATTTGTGCACCGCCGCCGTCAGTGTCAGCCAGTTTGCCGTGGCATACGGAGCTCCATCGCAGTCTTTAACACTGGTAGCATGCCGCGACAGCGTGGACGTGAACCGTATGTGCAGTTGACGGACTTTGAGCGAGGACGTATAGTGGGCATGCGGGAGGCCGGGTGGACGTACCGCCGAATTGCTCAACACGTGGGGCGTGAGGTCTCCACAGTACATCGATGTTGTCGCCAGTGGTCGGCGGAAGGTGCACGTGCCCGTCGACCTGGGACCGGACCGCAGCGACACACGGATGCACGCCAAGACCGTAGGATCCTACGCAGTGCCGTAGGGGACCGCACCGCCACTTCCCAGCAAATTAGGGACACTGTTGCTCCTGGGGTATCGGCGAGGACCATTCGCAACCGTCTCCATGAAGCTGGGCTACGGTCCCGCACACCGTTAGGCCGTCTTCCGCTCACGCCCCAACATCGTGCAGCCCGCCTCCAGTGGTGTCGCGACAGGCGTGAATGGAGGGACGAATGGAGACGTGTCGTCTTCAGCGATGAGAGTCGCTTCTGCCTTGGTGCCAATGATGGTCGTATGCGTGTTTGGCGCCGTGCAGGTGAGCGCCACAATCAGGACTGCATACGACCGAGGCACACAGGGCCAACACCCGGCATCATGGTGTGGGGAGCGATCTCCTACACTGGCCGTACACCACTGGTGATCGTCGAGGGGACACTGAATAGTGCACGGTACATCCAAACCGTCATCGAACCCATCGTTCTACCATTCCTAGACCGGCAAGAGAACTTGCTGTTCCAACAGGACAATGCATGTCCGCATGTATCCCGTGCCACCCAACGTGCTCTAGAAGGTGTAAGTCAACTACCCTGGCCAGCAAGATCTCCGGATCTGTCCCCCATTGAGCATGTTTGGGACTGGATGAAGCGTCGTCTCACGCGGTCTGCACGTCCAGCACGAACGCTGGTCCAACTGAGGCGCCAGGTGGAAATGGCATGGCAAGCCGTTCCACGGGACTACATCCAGCGTCTCTACGATCGTTTCCATGGGAGAATAGCAGCCTGCATTGCTGCGAAAGGTGGATATACACTGTACTAGTGCCGACATTGTGCATGCTCTGTTGCCTGTGTCTATGTGCCTGTGGTTCTGTCAGTGTGATCATGTGATGTATCTGACCCCAGGAATGTGTCAATAAAGTTTCCCCTTCCTGGGACAATGAATTCACGGTGTTCTTATTTCAATTTCCAGGAGTGTAATATTCACAAAACAAACCAATTATACATCGACATAAATGCATAAATATATATATATACAAACAGTAAAACAATTATGATATATAAAAGCACAGAAATGTCATACATTCAGGTAACAAAATAAGGAAAAAATTTATAGTACAATAGATGGAAATAGGAGGATAGGCATTTCCGGCGTTACACAGTTGCACGAAGTGCACATTTGTGCCACCAGTTGGAGTAGCTATTTTTACCAGGTGACAACTTACATCGTACCCCCCCGTCCCCAACAATACTATTGCCAGCTCCACCCACAATCACTACCTGATCGTCTTTCCTAAAACTCCTACATAATTCGCTATACAGTCACCTGAGCCAACCCTGCACTAGACTTCTCAATGCTGGTGACCTGGTTCTCACTCGCCAACACTTCCTGCAACCGCTGACCCACAACTTCTTCTTTCTGCTAGAATTTGCAACTGACTTAAGCTCCCTAACTGCTGAGGACTGCTGCATGTTTCCTACACCTACAGCTACAACAGGCTCCTCTCCACTAAACCCTGACAACTGGTCAATTCTATTGATTATAGGCAAAGTACAACTGTCTGAATATCTTCTCTTCCTAGCTGCCTTCTTACCAACTGGTAGTTCCCAGTCTTCAGTGCCCTTCACGCACATTATCATATCTACTTTTGCGTTTTGTAACTGCAGCTGAGGGCACAGATCTTACGCTCTTGCTCCTCTATCAACTTATTTCTGCTATAGATTTCGCATTTCCAGGAGAGGATCTGGCTCGAATGCCCAACGGCTTATCCACTGCATACGCCCAATGAAAATACTTTGAACAAAGCTCACACAGTAACCCACTACTCACAAATCTAGGACAAAGCCCACGCCTCTGACTAATGGTAAAACGTAAACAGTTACTGAAAAAACTAAACGTCTACGTTATCGATGATCAGTTACTACAGTAGGGCTATTTAATGAACTAACAACACTGATCTCGGATTTCGCTCTCAGTTTTATTGTACGTGTCGGTGATTTCTTGTGATCCTCAAATATTTCGTCATATAATTCAGATTTTGCTTGTCCGCCCCAGGAGTCAATAATTAAGTAAAAACTTTATTTAGTTGTATACATGGAAGAAGCCTGGAGATACTGACACGTATCAGATAGATTATCTAATGGTAAGACAAACATTTAGGAACCAGGTTTTAAATTGTAACACATTTCCAGGGGCAGATGTGGAGCCTGACAACAATCTATTGGTTATGAAATGTAGATTAAAACTGACAAACTGCAAAAACGTGGGAATTTACGGAGATGTGACCTGGATAAACTGACTAAACCAGAGGTTGTACAGAGTTTCAGGGAGAGCATAAGGGGACAGTTGACAAGAATGGGGGAAAGAAATACAGTAGAAGAAGAATGGGTAGCTTTGAGGGATGAAGCAGTTAAGGCAGCAGAGGATCAAGTAGGTAAAAAGACGAGGGCTAGTAGAAATCCTTGGGTGACAGAAGAAATATTGAATTTAATTGATGAAAGGAGAAAATATAAAAATGCAGTAAATGAAGCAGGCAAAAAGGAATACAAACGTGTCAAAAATGAGATCGACAGAGAGTGCAAAATGGCTAAGCAGGCATGGCTAGAGGACAAATGTAAGGATGTAGAGCTTATCTCACTAGGGGTAAAATAGATACTGCGTACAGGAAAATTAAAGAGTCCTTTGGAGAAAAGAGAATCACTTGCATGAATATCAAGAGCTCAGATGCAAACCCTGTCCTAAGAAAAGAAGGGAAAGCAGAAAGGTGGAGGAGTACATAGAGGGTCTATACAAGGGCGAGGTACTTGAGGGCAATATTATGGAAATGGAAGAGGATGTAGATGAAGATGAAATGGGAGATATGATACTGCGTCAAGAGTTTGACAGAGAACTGAAAGACCTGAGTCGAAACTAGGCCCCAGGTGTAGACAACATTCCATTAACTCCTGACGAACTTGGGAGAGCCAGTCCTGACAAACCTCTACCATCTGGTGAGCAAAATGTATGAGACAGGCGAAATACCCTCAGACTTCAAGAAGAATATAATAATTCCAATCCCAAAGAAAGCAGGTGTTGACGGATGGGTAGATCACATAACTAATGAGGAGGTATTGAATAGTACTGGGGAGGTGTTTGTGGCACAACTTAACTAGAAGAAGGGATCGGTTGGTAGGACATGTTCTGAGGCATCAAGGGATCACCAATTTTGTTTGGAGGGCAGCGTGGAGGGTAAAAATCGTAGAGGGAGACCAAGAGATGAACACACTAAGCAGATTCAGTAGGATGTAGGCTGCAGTACCTACTCGGAGATGAAGCAGCTTGCACAGGATACAGTAGCATGGAGAGCTGCATCAAACCAGTCTCAGGACTGATGACCACAACAACAAAAGCAACTTTATTTAAAAGTCGCTACAATTTTTCAAACAATTAAAAAAAATTGACCCTACGATAGGACTGAACTTGGATCGCCCGTGTGGCAAGCGAGGCCACTTTAGGCGGACCCACTTTGCCGTGATGCCAGAGTGTATAAACTGATCGATGTATGGGCTGCGCGTAAAACTTTGTGGAGTCCTTTTTCCCGGAATCTTCTGGCTAGTGCGCTTTACAGCTTTTATGGACGGACACCCACGAAGTATACTACTAACAGAAGTGAGTTCCCGAAACCGTAAGGTCCCCTTGTAAGACCTTAAACGTACTTCTTTAACCTGCCTTGTAAACTGTAGGATAGGTATGGACCGAAAAACGCCTAATTTTCTTTTGACGTAAGTGCTTCAAAAGTGTTGTGGATTGGCAGGAGCCAACCCACGGAGTTTGGAGGAAGCCGAAAGGCACGCGTTTTAAGCTCACGCAGGCTGGCGTGAGGTCTGGAACAGGTCAAGGAAATTAGACTAGCAAAACACGTACGTAGCTGCTGGAATACTTAACTTTAATCCATTAATGTTGAACGTAGCTCTTGTCTGTACATTCTTTACAATATCAATAGCAACTGATAATGGCGCCTTGCTAGGTCGTAGCAAATGACGTAGCTGAAGGCTATGCTAACTATCGTCTCGGCAAATGAGAGCGTATTTTGTCAGTGAACCATCGCTAGCAAAGTCGGTTGTACAACTGGGGCGAGTGCTAGGAAGTCTCTCTCTAGACCTGCCGTGTGGCGGCGCTCGGTCTGCAATCACTGATAGTGGCGACACGCGGGTCCGACGTATACTAAGGGACCGCGGCCGATTTAAAGGCTACCACCTAGCAAGTGTGGTGTGTGGCGGTGACACCACAAAAAGAACTGACTAAAGGCGCGACTCTTCAATAGGGGCGTCTGGATGACACAACGCAGCTCGAGCGTCTGGGAGGCAGTCTGACTAAAAGGCAGTGGAAACTTGCTAGTCATCGGTACGCGCAAGTTGGTCACAAGCACAGAGCGCGGTGTCTTCTCTGTGCGCGGCCCAGTAGGCAACAAGTAGCTACAGGCAGCAGAGCGCGGTGCTGTGCTGGCCGGCTCGTGCGCTGGTGCTGGCGGGTCGCTGACCGCGCATGCGCCGTGTGACCCGCGGCTCTGTCTGCCCCCTACCACAGGAAGGCGACCGGCCTTGACTGCGACGTAGCCTCGGCTGGGTGTGTCTGCGGCCACGCTCTGTCAGCTGAACACTCCTGGACGAGTTCGTCATAGCCAGTGCGGTCTTGCTGTTGCTTCACCAGGAGAGGAGTAGGTTATTATAACCGTACAACAGTAGTTTGACCGCGTACTTTCCGACGTACTTCACCATCAGAGCTGTAATAACTACTTTAAATCCAAAATACCGGCTGGTATATTAAAGTGCAGCTATTCACGGAGGTCCATTGTGGGCTCTAATTATTATAGGGCAGTGAAGCTTGGTACGTATGCCAACGCGTTCGTGCAAAATCTACTTGCGCTGAAAAAAAATTGTTCAAATTTTGGCCACCAGGTGCAAATCTGGCCTCTTTACAGCATCTCGTCGACATCTCTGGTGTTCGTATTGAAAAAAATGTATAAGTGACAGTTAATAATAAAATAAATTGTACCTTTCTCACTTACCTGACGTTTTCTGCCCACGACCCATTCCTAATCCATTACATATATAGGGCGGTCAGAAAATGTGTGAAATGCTTGTAGGGATGTTACAGGGCAGGTTGTACTGATGAGACATGAATGTTAAGAAACAAATTCGATACGTTGCTCCGTTTCCGAGTTATTTAGCATAGAATTTAGCCAATCGGGGCGTCGCGCGCTCACATTCAAGCGGCCTGCCAGGGGCGGTGTTGCCCAACGAGTGCTTTGTCTCGTTAGCTGAAACTTGAATTTACGCGCGCGACGATCTGATTGGCTAACTTCAATGCTAAGTAACTCGGAAACGGCGCAACGTATCGAATTTCTTTGTTAACATTTATGTCTCAGACAACCTGCCCTGTAACATCCCTACAAGCATTTCACCCGTTTTCTGAGCACCCTGTAGAAACATTTCAATAGATCTTCAGTGCTTTCACAGCGCCAGATTAGCACCTGGTGGTCAAAATTGGAACTAAATTTTTTCCAGCGTAAATCAGTGCCGCACTAACGCAGCAGAATATCTACCATAACTCGCTGCCATACGATAATTACAGTCCACACTGGACCTCTCTAAATAGCTGCATTTTAATTATAACCACCCTATATGTTACCTCTAATACATTTTAGGAATAAAAAATGCATACTATTTCCATCTTAAAATTCAATATACTCTACTTCCCTATGCTTTAGATACACTGATAACTAGGGCCCAGATTTTAATGACAAGTCATATTATTTCCCTGAACTACAGGGTGAATTTGACAACAGTTCACGTATTGTAATGTGGGGAAAATGTATTTTTATTGTGCATATAAAGTTCCATTTACACCTTTTTCAATAACAGGTCATATTTCGCCCAACGTTTGCAAAAATAGGTCATATTTTGGTTAACTTACGCAAAAAATGCAAATGTTTGTCTCGTCATTAAGGGCACAAGAATAAAAACTTGAAAATGTTGCTCATAAGACGATGATTTGTCAGAAATAAATGCGACAATTACTATAAAGCTTTATTTGTCGGGACCATCGTAGACAAGCAGCATAACACACTAGTCGGTTCGCTGACGCTCGAATTCGTTGCGCGGCGTCGACAAAACACTCTCGAAGACAACAATGGCAGCTTCCGACGTCCTAAACATCGCACGCTGGCCACACTATTCAGTCTGTATGCAAACTCAGTGTGATTCAACATCCCGAAAGTAAACTGCTCGAACAGCATGACGGTGCGACGTTTTGTTATTGTGCAGAGAAGTTCAGCATTGACGGAGAAATAAATTGTAAACTGTGAAGTGGCAGCTCGTGAGTATACATTCTGGATGTTCACAAAATTTTTAGATTCGGATAAGTAGGAGAGTGTTAAATTAATAGCATTTGCTGCATAACAGTTATGCTTATCAACATATTTACACAACTACAGGCACTGCCAATAATAATAATAATAATAAAGCCGGCCGTTGTGACCGAGCGTTTCTAGGCGCTTCAGTCTGGAACCACGCGACCGCTACCGTCGCAGGTTCGAATCCTGCCTCGGGCATGGATGTGTGTGATGTCCTTAGGTTACTTAGATTTAAGTAGTTGAGTCCCATAGTGCTCAGAGCGATTTGAATAATAATAATAATAATAATAATAATAACGGTAATAATAAAAATATGGATAACTTGTCTGAACAAAGAAAGAACTGTTTTTATGGAACTTTGCTGTTTTATACATAAGTAAGTACAGTTTAGGGCAAGAACGAAATAACGCTTCAGTTTTCGCTGCTCTCCGTTTTGCATTTATGTGTAAGTGGGAGTTTTCGTACCTTTTTTATTTTTTGCCACAAATGTACAAGTTCCCTAACATGTGCACTGGGTAAAGGATTAACTTCCAGGTTGACAACGAGATATTCTTACGTTGTACCTACGCAACAACTTGCGCTTATTGTGAACGTGCTTGTTAAATGTTCGCTTGTAGTGACGATTATTTTATTTTGTCATTTTCTCAGTTAGAGTATTTGGTCTCGGAGACCCTAGTTCCCTTGCGGCTAACTTTCCCCGGTAATTTTCTTTTCTGTTAGCACTTAAAACAGATTCAACAGAGTTCATGCTGACACTCGAATGCCGATTCCTGCACTGTAAACATCCAACTCCAAACACTAACTGCCGTTTGTGAAAATGATTAAATTCAAGCATCTACCAACATGGTCACTCCACCAGAATACAAATAAGGCACTGAGTCTGCATTGAAGTGAATATCAAAGAAACCAGTGAGGCAGCTTTTCGTTCATATATACGGGGTGTTCAAAAAGTCTCTCCGCGCGTGCCGTATGCCGCAGTGAATACACCGAGATAATTAATTTATTGAATATTCATTTTTACTTAGAAATTTTCACATAAAATGTAGAAAGTGTCCCCCTGTTGCTGAATACACAATTCAATTCCCAGGCAGGCGAACAATCATACGGCACGCGCGGCTAACAATCATACGGCACTGCGGAGAGACTTTTTGAACACCCCGTACAATGTTGGCCTACAGAACTGATTAACCTGACCCACCAAAAGATCAACCGATGTCAGAAGCATGAATATATGCAACAGCCTCACAATCGACGATGGCTCTATGGTTCTCAGCGCCTCAGTATGACAAAAGCCAAAACTTTATATACTATATCGCATTTTACAGTTTACAAAACCAGAACCTAACCAGGACTCCGAACCCCCAACACACGAAGAAATAGTCAAAATAATAAAATCATTGAAAAAATCGGAGCACCAGGAGAAGAAGGACTGATTGCAGAATTATGGAAATTAGACCACGAAAACTTTACACCCAAAATACACAGAATAATCAAAAACATCTGGGAAACAGAAAAGGTGCCCGAAGAACGGAAGTCAGCCCTAATACACCACGTCCACAAGAAAGTAGACAAAACAGACCATAATAACTACAGAGGAATTTCGTTACTGCCTGTCACACACAAAATTCTATCCAGAGCTCTGTTAAATCAACTAGAACCCCAGATCCACATATCGGAGAGTACCAAGCAGGGTTCAGGAAGGGAAGGTCGTGCAGTGAACAGATCTGGTGTTTGAGAACAATATTAACAACGAGAAAGTCCAGAAACACCATAATAACCTTCGTTGATTTCAAGAAGGCCTACGATTCCATAGAAAGAGAAACACTTTTCAATACACTGGAAGAAATGAAGGTGGACAACAAGACCAGAAAAGTAATCCAGGAAACATTAACAAATACAAACCTAAAGTGTTCATGGGAGAGATCTCGGAACCATTCGAAATTAAGACAGGAGAGAGACAGAGCGAAGGCCTGTCGCCCATTTCATTTAACGCAGTTCTAGAGAAAACAATCAGGACATGGGACAAAGGAGTCAATGGGGTAAAGATGGCGAGACACAAAAATAGAACCATCAACATAAAATGCCGATGAAATAGCCATCATAGCAAATAACAGAAATAAAGCCAAAGAAGCCCAACAGACACTACATGAAATCGCAGCTAGAGCAGGACTACAAATTTCGTATGAAAAAACCCAGTACATGGACACAAAATCAACAGACAGAAACCCATTGGTAACAAAGTATGGAAAGATAACACAAGTAGAAAGTTTCAAATACCTGGGAGAGATTATACAGAAAACAGGATTAAACTCGACAGCCAATGATGAAAGAGTTGCAAAGCCACAAATAGCTTACAAAACTTACGATGGAACCATTACAACAAAAGAAGTATTTCCGTTAATGCCAAATTAAAACAATACAAAACAGTAGTCTTACCAGAAGCCTTATATGCCTCAGAAACGACAGTAGTCAGGGGAAGAACAAAAATCAAGGAAACGGAAAAGCAAGAGAGGAAAGTTCTGAGAAAGGTCTATGGGACAGTTCAGGGACATGGGATCTGGATAAAAAGACCGATAAAAGACCTGTACAAACAGACAGAGACAACTACAGACAACATCAAAAAAACAGAAGCGCTAAATTCTGTGGGCACATTTATAGGATGAACGAAAATAGGCTGATCAAAAAGATTTTTAACAGAGTGAAAGAAAAGCAAGAGACAAAAAAAGTGCCATGGAACTTGATGGTGTTTTAACGCTCTCCTAAATGGGGAATTAACGATAATAATAATAATAATAATAATAATAATTATTATTATTATTATTATTATATCTCATTCAGAGTCCCCATAAAATAGGTTTTTCTAACTGTATAACTATGACATATACTGAGTATACAGTCATACGAAACGAAAGTAGAAGTTGCTATGAAGTCGCAAATTCTTTCCTTATTCGAATTTGAATTACAAATTTGGACAGAATTTTCTCATATTAAGAACTCAGAAGTAGCGATCTATGTTCTTTATCAGTAAACTCTTCCGGGCTAAGTTGCCGTGGTCGATCTGTAGAACTTCTTCTCCCTGACGTTTCGTTCTCAACTGCGGAGAACATCTTCCGAGGTGAGTCGACGACTGGCTGCTAGGAGCTGGGGCCGCCGCTTATATAGAGATCGTAGGGGGCGCCACCACACGTCACATGGCGTCGATGTGCAGCTATCTCTGGCTATCGTCTGTTCTCTCGATTGCAGGCAATCGATTGTCACGTGATTGATGCAACGTCGACCGCCATATCTTATCCAATTTTAATCCTTCTTCTTTACGATTAAAATTGTATTGACGTTTGTGGATTTCAATTGCCTCTCTACACATACGTGTATAATAGTGCGACGTCCTCGCTAGCACGCTTGTTTCACCAAATTTTATGTCGTGATCTCCATCCTTAAAAACATGTTCCGCTACTGCCGATTTGTCGATATGTCCCAAGCGACAGTTTCTTTTGTGCTCCGTCAACCGTGTATTGATGCTTCTTTTGGTAGTTCCTATGTAAACCCTGCCGCAACTACACGGAATTTTATATACCCCTGGGGTGGCTAGGGGGTGACGAGCATCTTTTGTTGATCTTAGGCATTCACTAATTTTCTTAGTAGGCCTAAAAATGGTCTCTACCTGAAACTTGGCTAGTACTTTTCCAATGCGATCCGTGATATTATGGATGAACGGAAGAAATACTTTTCCAGCTGATGGTTGTTGCTGTCTCCCATTTTTAGGCATTTTTCTATTTGGGTGAAGTGCTCGATTAATCTCGTTTTTTGTATAACCATTTTTCGCAAAGGCCATTCGTAAATGATTTAGTTCTTCTTGTAAGTAGTCTGGTTCACAAATATTATTGGCCCTATCCACTAGTGTTTTTATGACCCCCCTCTTTTGCCTAGGGTGGTGGTTTGAGTTCTTATGGAGGTAGCGATCGGTATGTGTACCTTTCCTGTAGACCTTATGGCCTAAGGTCCCATCCGCCCGTTTGATAACTGATACATCCAAGAAGTTAAGTTGTCCATTCTTCTCCTTCTCCATAGTAAATTTAATCTTTGGGTTGATGCTATTTAAGTGTACCAGAAAATCATTCAAGTCTTCTTCCTCATGATTCCATATTACAAAGGTATCATCCACATACCGATACCACTTCGAGGGGCTTTTTTTGGCCGACTGCAATGCTTGATGTTCAAAATATTCCATGAATAAATTCGCAATTGCGGGACTTAGGGGGCTTCCCATGGCTACCCCATCGATCTGTTCATAAAATTCACCATTATACTGAAAATAGGTTGAGGAT
This sequence comes from Schistocerca americana, assembly GCF_021461395.2. Lineage (NCBI taxonomy): Eukaryota > Metazoa > Arthropoda > Insecta > Orthoptera > Acrididae > Schistocerca > Schistocerca americana. The sequence goes on along the minus strand of NC_060120.1, from coordinate 977,399,261 downwards.
AGACAGTGTTGGAACAAGGCTACTATATCAGTAGGGAACATATTGGCTATATGGGAGAGAGCTTCATCAACTGGAACCATCGTGAACAAAGACACTATATCAAAACTGACAAGTATGTCATTAGGACCGACAGTAATTTCCCTCAATTTCTCAATGAAGTGTAGAGAGTTTTTAATATGACTCTCAGTTTTGCCTATGTGAGGTTGTAACAAAGAGGCAAGGTGTCTGGCTAGTCCTTGGGTAGGAGCTCGAATTGCGCTGACTATTGGTCTCAAAGGAACATCAGGTTTATGTATCTTTGGTAATCCATATAATCTCGGAGGATAAGCCTCCGTTTCACAAAGATACTTTTTAACTTCTGTAGGAATTGAAGACTGTTGTATCAGACGCTTGGTGGCATTCAGCACATTCGTTGTGGGATCCTTTTTCAACTTCTTGTATGTGCTGGGTTCCAGGAGATCACTGATCTTCTTGTGATAATCCTCAGTATTCATTAAAACAGTAACATTTCCCTTGTCAGCGGCAACTATAATAACATTCTTGTCTGCATTGATCTCCCGCAATGCCTTCCTTTCCCCTTGAGACAGATTGCTGCTGGGTGGCTTAGCTTTGCGTAATATCCTGGAGGTTTCCATTCTAATTTCATCAGCAGAATATGATGGTAACTGACGAATTCCTGCCTCTATATTAGCAATAATGTCCTCCACAGGAATCTTGGATGGAGTTATTGCAAAATTCCCTCCTTTAGACAGAACAGAAAGTTCTTCCTTAGACAATTCTTTTTCCGATAAATTAATAACCGTTTGGGAATTGTTTGGAATCGCTGTTTCCTGTCGACCCTCTTGTAGACGATCAAACTTGTCCTTCTGCCTATTGGAAGACACTTCTGCACTAATCTCCATAGATCTAAATGTTAAACTGTCCACTTTGTTCCAATGACAAAACTGCATAGTATTGCTAATAAGTAAATGAAGATTTAGCAATTGGCCATCACATACCGCCAGTCCTCGTCGTGTCTGATGTATCCGCTCACGTAGTAATGCCAGTTCCATACGAGAATAAATACGGTTAGCTTGTGGCGAATGAAACATTCTTCTCACTTTTAAAAACTTGGGAACTATACCGGTATCACGACAGCGTAGCAGAAAAGTGAGTGAGCAAAGTTGTTGACCTTTCTTCTTGCGTAGGTTCTCCAGTCGTCGTACCCTAGTTGACATTTCCTCCCCGTAGAGGCGTCGAATCATTCCATGTAGGCTTTCACGGCCGGCGTCTTTATCAGTAAACTCTTCCGGGCTAAGTTGCCGTGGTCGATCTGTAGAACTTCTTCTCCCTGACGTTTCGTTCTCAACTGCGGAGAACATCTTCCGAGGTGAGTCGACGACTGGCTGCTAGGAGCTGGGGCCGCCGCTTATATAGAGATCGTAGGGGGCGCCACCACACGTCACATGGCGTCGATGTGCAGCTATCTCTGGCTATCGTCTGTTCTCTCGATTGCAGGCAATCGATTGTCACGTGATTGATGCAACGTCGACCGCCATATCTTATCCAATTTTAATCCTTCTTCTTTACGATTAAAATTGTATTGACGTTTGTGGATTTCAATTGCCTCTCTACACATACGTGTATAATAGTGCGACGTCCTCGCTAGCACGCTTGTTTCACCAAATTTTATGTCGTGATCTCCATCCTTAAAAACATGTTCCGCTACTGCCGATTTGTCGATATGTCCCAAGCGACAGTTTCTTTTGTGCTCCGTCAACCGTGTATTGATGCTTCTTTTGGTAGTTCCTATGTAAACCCTGCCGCAACTACACGGAATTTTATATACCCCTGGGGTGGCTAGGGGGTGACGAGCATCTTTTGTTGATCTTAGGCATTCACTAATTTTCTTAGTAGGCCTAAAAATGGTCTCTACCTGAAACTTGGCTAGTACTTTTCCAATGCGATCCGTGATATTATGGATGAACGGAAGAAATACTTTTCCAGCTGATGGTTGTTGCTGTCTCCCATTTTTAGGCATTTTTCTATTTGGGTGAAGTGCTCGATTAATCTCGTTTTTTGTATAACCATTTTTCGCAAAGGCCATTCGTAAATGATTTAGTTCTTCTTGTAAGTAGTCTGGTTCACAAATATTATTGGCCCTATCCACTAGTGTTTTTATGACCCCCCTCTTTTGCCTAGGGTGGTGGTTTGAGTTCTTATGGAGGTAGCGATCGGTATGTGTACCTTTCCTGTAGACCTTATGGCCTAAGGTCCCATCCGCCCGTTTGATAACTGATACATCCAAGAATTTAAGTTGTCCATTCTTCTCCTTCTCCATAGTAAATTTAATCTTTGGGTTGATGCTATTTAAGTGTACCAGAAAATCATTCAAGTCTTCTTCCTCATGATTCCATATTACAAAGGTATCATCCACATACCGATACCACTTCGAGGGGCTTTTTTTAGCCGACTGCAATGCTTGATGTTCAAAATATTCCATGAATAAATTCGCAATTGCGGGACTTAGGGGGCTTCCCATGGCTACCCCATCGATCTGTTCATAAAATTCACCATTATACTGAAAATAGGTTGAGGATAGACAGTGTTGGAACAAGGCTACTATATCAGTAGGGAACATATTGGCTATATGGGAGAGAGCTTCATCAACTGGAACCATCGTGAACAAAGACACTATATCAAAACTGACAAGTATGTCATTAGGACCGACAGTAATTTCCCTCAATTTCTCAATGAAGTGTAGAGAGTTTTTAATATGACTCTCAGTTTTGCCTATGTGAGGTTGTAACAAAGAGGCAAGGTGTCTGGCTAGTCCTTGGGTAGGAGCTCGAATTGCGCTGACTATTGGTCTCAAAGGAACATCAGGTTTATGTATCTTTGGTAATCCATATAATCTCGGAGGATAAGCCTCCGTTTCACAAAGATACTTTTTAACTTCTGTAGGAATTGAAGACTGTTGTATCAGACGCTTGGTGGCATTCAGCACATTCGTTGTGGGATCCTTTTTCAACTTCTTGTATGTGCTGGGTTCCAGGAGATCACTGATCTTCTTGTGATAATCCTCAGTATTCATTAAAACAGTAACATTTCCCTTGTCAGCGGCAACTATAATAACATTCTTGTCTGCATTGATCTCCCGCAATGCCTTCCTTTCCCCTTGAGACAGATTGCTGCTGGGTGGCTTAGCTTTGCGTAATATCCTGGAGGTTTCCATTCTAATTTCATCAGCAGAATATGATGGTAACTGACGAATTCCTGCCTCTATATTAGCAATAATGTCCTCCACAGGAATCTTGGATGGAGTTATTGCAAAATTCCCTCCTTTAGACAGAACAGAAAGTTCTTCCTTAGACAATTCTTTTTCCGATAAATTAATAACCGTTTGGGAATTGTTTGGAATCGCTGTTTCCTGTCGACCCTCTTGTAGACGATCAAACTTGTCCTTCTGCCTATTGGAAGACACTTCTGCACTAATCTCCATAGATCTAAATGTTAAACTGTCCACTTTGTTCCAATGACAAAACTGCATAGTATTGCTAATAAGTAAATGAAGATTTAGCAATTGGCCATCACATACCGCCAGTCCTCGTCGTGTCTGATGTATCCGCTCACGTAGTAATGCCAGTTCCATACGAGAATAAATACGGTTAGCTTGTGGCGAATGAAACATTCTTCTCACTTTTAAAAACTTGGGAACTATACCGGTATCACGACAGCGTAGCAGAAAAGTGAGTGAGCAAAGTTGTTGACCTTTCTTCTTGCGTAGGTTCTCCAGTCGTCGTACCCTAGTTGACATGGAATCATGAGGAAGAAGACTTGAATGATTTTCTGGTACACTTAAATAGCATCAACCCAAAGATTAAATTTACTATGGAGAAGGAGAGGAATGGACAACTTAAATTCTTGGATGTATCAGTTATCAAACGGGCGGATGGGACCTTAGGCCATAAGGTCTACAGGAAAGGTACACATACCGATCGCTACCTCCATAAGAACTCAAACCACCACCCTAGGCAAAAGAGGGGGGTCATAAAAACACTAGTGGATAGGGCCAATAATATTTGTGAACCAGACTACTTACAAGAAGAACTAAATCATTTACGAATGGCCTTTGCGAAAAATGGTTATACAAAAAACGAGATTAATCGAGCACTTCACCCAAATAGAAAAATGCCTAAAAATGGGAGACAGCAACAACCATCAGCTGGAAAAGTATTTCTTCCGTTCATCCATAATATCACGGATCGCATTGGAAAAGTACTAGCCAAGTTTCAGGTAGAGACCATTTTTAGGCCTACTAAGAAAATTAGTGAATGCCTAAGATCAACAAAAGATGCTCGTCACCCCCTAGCCACCCCAGGGGTATATAAAATTCCGTGTAGTTGCGGCAGGGTTTACATAGGAACTACCAAAAGAAGCATCAATACACGGTTGACGGAGCACAAAAGAAACTGTCGCTTGGGACATATCGACAAATCGGCAGTAGCGGAACATGTTTTTAAGGATGGAGATCACGACATAAAATTTGGTGAAACAAGCGTGCTAGCGAGGACGTCGCACTATTATACACGTATGTGTAGAGAGGCAATTGAAATCCACAAACATCAATACAATTTTAATCGTAAAGAAGAAGGATTAAAATTGGATAAGATATGGCGGTCGACGTTGCATCAATCACGTGACAATCGATTGCCTGCAATCGAGAGAACAGACGATAGCCAGAGATAGCTGCACATCGACGCCATGTGACGTGTGGTGGCGCCCCCTACGATCTCTATATAAGCGGCGGCCCCAGCTCCTAGCAGCCAGTCGTCGACTCACCTCGGAAGATGTTCTCCGCAGTTGAGAACGAAACGTCAGGGAGAAGAAGTTCTACAGATCGACCACGGCAACTTAGCCCGGAAGAGTTTACTGATAAAGACGCCGGCCGTGAAAGCCTACATGGAATGATTCGACGCCTCTACGGGGAGGAAATGTCAACTAGGGTACGACGACTGGAGAACCTACGCAAGAAGAAAGGTCAACAACTTTGCTCACTCACTTTTCTGCTACGCTGTCGTGATACCGGTATAGTTCCCAAGTTTTTAAAAGTGAGAAGAATGTTTCATTCGCCACAAGCTAACCGTATTTATTCTCGTATGGAACTGGCATTACTACGTGAGCGGATACATCAGACACGACGAGGACTGGCGGTATGTGATGGCCAATTGCTAAATCTTCATTTACTTATTAGCAATACTATGCAGTTTTGTCATTGGAACAAAGTGGACAGTTTAACATTTAGATCTATGGAGATTAGTGCAGAAGTGTCTTCCAATAGGCAGAAGGACAAGTTTGATCGTCTACAAGAGGGTCGACAGGAAACAGCGATTCCAAACAATTCCCAAACGGTTATTAATTTATCGGAAAAAGAATTGTCTAAGGAAGAACTTTCTGTTCTGTCTAAAGGAGGGAATTTTGCAATAACTCCATCCAAGATTCCTGTGGAGGACATTATTGCTAATATAGAGGCAGGAATTCGTCAGTTACCATCATATTCTGCTGATGAAATTAGAATGGAAACCTCCAGGATATTACGCAAAGCTAAGCCACCCAGCAGCAATCCGTCTCAAGGGGAAAGGAAGGCATTGCGGGAGATCAATGCAGACAAGAATGTTATTATAGTTGCCGCTGACAAGGGAAATGTTACTGTTTTAATGAATACTGAGGATTATCACAAGAAGATCAGTGATCTCCTGGAACCCAGCACATACAAGAAGTTGAAAAAGGATCCCACAACGAATGTGCTGAATGCCACCAAGCGTCTGATACAACAGTCTTCAATTCCTACAGAAGTTAAAAAGTATCTTTGTGAAACGGAGGCTTATCCTCCGAGATTATATGGATTACCAAAGATACATAAACCTGATGTTCCTTTGAGACCAATAGTCAGCGCAATTCGAGCTCCTACCCAAGGACTAGCCAGACACCTTGCCTCTTTGTTACAACCTCACATAGGCAAAACTGAGAGTCATATTAAAAACTCTCTACACTTCATTGAGAAATTGAGGGAAATTACTGTCGGTCCTAATGACATACTTGTCAGTTTTGATATAGTGTCTTTGTTCACGATGGTTCCAGTTGATGAAGCTCTCTCCCATATAGCCAATATGTTCCCTACTGATATAGTAGCCTTGTTCCAACACTGTCTATCCTCAACCTATTTTCAGTATAATGGTGAATTTTATGAACAGATCGATGGGGTAGCCATGGGAAGCCCCCTAAGTCCCGCAATTGCGAATTTATTCATGGAATATTTTGAACATCAAGCATTGCAGTCGGCTAAAAAAAGCCCCTCGAAGTGGTATCGGTATGTGGATGATACCTTTGTAATATGGAATCATGAGGAAGAAGACTTGAATGATTTTCTGGTACACTTAAATAGCATCAACCCAAAGATTAAATTTACTATGGAGAAGGAGAAGAATGGACAACTTAACTTCTTGGATGTATCAGTTATCAAACGGGCGGATGGGACCTTAGGCCATAAGGTCTACAGGAAAGGTACACATACCGATCGCTACCTCCATAAGAACTCAAACCACCACCCTAGGCAAAAGAGGGGGGTCATAAAAACACTAGTGGATAGGGCCAATAATATTTGTGAACCAGACTACTTACAAGAAGAACTAAATCATTTACGAATGGCCTTTGCGAAAAATGGTTATACAAAAAACGAGATTAATCGAGCACTTCACCCAAATAGAAAAATGCCTAAAAATGGGAGACAGCAACAACCATCAGCTGGAAAAGTATTTCTTCCGTTCATCCATAATATCACGGATCGCATTGGAAAAGTACTAGCCAAGTTTCAGGTAGAGACCATTTTTAGGCCTACTAAGAAAATTAGTGAATGCCTAAGATCAACAAAAGATGCTCGTCACCCCCTAGCCACCCCAGGGGTATATAAAATTCCGTGTAGTTGCGGCAGGGTTTACATAGGAACTACCAAAAGAAGCATCAATACACGGTTGACGGAGCACAAAAGAAACTGTCGCTTGGGACATATCGACAAATCGGCAGTAGCGGAACATGTTTTTAAGGATGGAGATCACGACATAAAATTTGGTGAAACAAGCGTGCTAGCGAGGACGTCGCACTATTATACACGTATGTATAGAGAGGCAATTGAAATCCACAAACATCAATACAATTTTAATCGTAAAGAAGAAGGATTAAAATTGGATAAGATATGGCGGTCGACGTTGCATCAATCACGTGACAATCGATTGCCTGCAATCGAGAGAACAGACGATAGCCAGAGATAGCTGCACATCGACGCCATGTGACGTGTGGTGGCGCCCCCTACGATCTCTATATAAGCGGCGGCCCCAGCTCCTAGCAGCCAAAGGGTAGTAGGACGCACGCAGACACGAGTCGCTGAGATGTGCAGCCGCGAGAAGGACGTACCTGCGCCTGCTAGCGACGCGAAGGGTGTGGCAGATCGCCGTTCGGCCGCGCTTGCGCTGTCGACGGCCCCATCTGGCCCCCCACCTATGACGACCACTGCTACGGCTATGGATTTGACGGACACTGCTACGGAAACGTTGAAGACTGCGCTGTCTGCTCCGCTGCCCGATTCTGACGATGAGAGCACTGCCGCTCCTCGGCCACGCGGACGCAGCGGGAAACAGAAGAGGAGGGCACCAGCTGCGACGGCTGCTGCTCGCAGCTCGCCGATTGAGAAGAGGGCCAAGCAAGACTTCGCCCCTGACGCTGACGGTTTCGTCCCGGCCCGGCGCACTGCCAGACGCATGCTGTCATCGACGACGCCACCAACTGTCGTCGCCAACTCCTTCGATGCGCTCGAGGACGCGCCGGACCCGCCGCCGAGCACTCCTGCGCCGAAGACAGACTCCCATCTTCCGCCGGTGGTTCTCCAGTTTCGGCCGCCCTATGGAGAACTGCAGAAGCTGTTGCGCAGCTGGACAACGGCCGTGTACACCGTGAAGCCTGCGGGGCGGGACCTATACAGGGTCACACTCCGCACTGCTGATGACTATCGCCGGGTCACCCAGGAGGCGTCTGAGCGTGGTATCCCTTTCTATACACACGCCTCCGCACCTGACAAGGTCCTGAAGATCGTATTTCGCGACCTTCCGTTCAACATGGAAGCCGATCACCTGCATCGAGAACTCGCAGACCTGGGCTTCTACATACGGGCAGTTGTGAAGATGAAGTCGCCAAAATCACGCGAAGATATGCCGCTCTTCCTAGTCGTCTGCTCTGACACCGTGGAGAACCGCAAACTATACCAATTGACGCGGGTCGCCGACGTTCCGGTCCAGACCGAAGATCTTCGTTCCCGGCGAGGCCCTGTGCAGTGCTTTCGCTGCCAGGGAATCAACCACGTCGCGCGCCACTGTTCTATGCCGGACAGATGCGTTAAATGCGCCGGCGCCCATGCAGGCAGTGCGTGCCCCCGTCCGCCCTCCGAGAAGCCTACATGTGCACTCTGTGGCGGTGCTCATGTGGCCAGTTATCGTGGGTGTGAGGTATGGAAGCGTGCTATTGCTCGCCAGCGTGGCCAAACACCAGCGCCACATCAGAAGAAGCTCGCAACGAGACGGCCAGGCGTCTCTTTCGCGGCGGCAACGTCAGGGACGTCCTCCGCCGCCCCGGCTACGTCGGTTCCTGCTCCCGCCGCATCCGAGGCCGTACCGACACCGGAGGCTCCTGCGCCTCCACCACCGCAGCCAGTGGCGGTACCGGTTACTGCCTCTCCCGGGACGTCGGCCGGACCGCGCCCCGCCAACCGCCGGCGCGGGGGTCACCGCCCAGTGGGTACTCGGCGCTCGGCACCGTCCGTCGAGCAGCCCCAGGTGGACTCTCACAGCGAAGCAGCCACGCCCCCCCTTTCCCGCGCCGGGGCCGCGCCGGCTGTCTCCACCGCTGACCTGGCCAACCTCGTCGCGCAGCTCACAGCCCTGGTGACCAGTGCTACGAAGTTGCTTGACGTCCTGTCGCAGCAACTCACCGCTGCAGTGCCGATGGCCTCTCCGGCCCCAACCGCTGCCAACACTCACCAGCCGCACCATGGGCAGCGTTAGAGGGCTCACGGTCGTCGCGTGGAATGCCAACGGCGTCCGCACCCAAGCTGGCGAACTTCGCCAATTTCTCCGCGATGAAGCCGTCGACGTCTGCCTTATCAATGAAACACACCTGAAGCCTGGGGTAGACGTCAGGGCGGCCAACTACTCAAGCTATCGCACCGATCGACTGACGGCGGGTGGGGGGACAGCCGTCTACGTCCGCAATGGCATACGTCACCATGTGATACAACTTCCACCACTGGCGACGCTGGAGGCCACTGGTGTCGTTGTTCACACCTCGGCGGGCGCCATCACGTTCGTCGCGGCCTATCGGCCGCCGTCTCGTCCCCTGGACCCTGCTGACATCGATGCTCTGCTTTCCTTGAGGGGGCCAGTGTTCGTCGCCGGGGACTTCAACAGCAAACATGTCTCCTGGAACTCCAGGATCACCAATGCCGCTGGCCGCTGCCTGCTCCGTATAGCGGACCGTCACCATGCGCTTGTGGTGGGGCCGTACGACCCGACAATCTTCCCTGCCCGTGGCCTCCCTGATATAATCGACATCGCAGTCGTCAAGGGCATCCCTCATCAGATCACCGCCACGACGAGGACTGCACTGTCGTCGGATCATGTCCCTGTGGTTTTTGACATCGACCTCGACGCCCTCCAGCAGCCCAGGCGAGGTATCTCACTTGCTGGCATAGACTGGGACAGGTTTCAAGAAGCCGTGACGCACTCACTAGCCGCCGCACCGCCCCCTGCGGAAGTTGGAGCGGACGAAGCACTTTTGCACTTCGCGGCAACCACGATCGACGCTGCCACCATCGCGACGCCGCCCCGACCCCGCCCTCCGCCTGACTACTCCCGACAGCTGCCGCCGGACATCCTTGCGGCCATCACTGAGAAGAACCGGGTCTACCGGGAGTGGCAGAGGACGCGAAACGCCAACACCAAGCGCCTACTCAACAGGATGCGTCGGGACATCCGGGCCGCCATTGACAATCATCACAATCGCGACTGGAATAACAAGGTCGCCACCCTTTGTCTTGAAGATGGCACAGCCTGGCAGATGACGAAGCGTTTCCTCCGCCGCACGCAACGTATCCCCCCGCTGCTGGTCCATGGTCAGGCTGTCTGCGAACCAGCTGCGAAGGCTGATGCTCTTGCTGACGTCTTTGAGGCGGCGTTTACGCCTATCGAAGACTCTACTGACGCTGTCACCGACGACCTGGTTGCTGACCGGCTCCCACGCTACCTGGAGGCACGTGACGACGATGACGTCATTGAAGAGACAACGGCGGAAGAGGTGTCGACCATCCTGCGTGCCCTGCACCCCAGGAAAGCTGCGGGCCCGGACGAAGTTTCCAACGCCCTGCTCCAGAAGTTGCCGCCCCTGGCTGTCACTCATCTTGCCGACGTCTTTAATGTCATCCTCCGGTCCTGCAGCTTTCCTCAGTCCTGGAAGCATGCGGAAATCGTGGCGATTCCGAAGATGGGGAAGGATCTGCGGCAGCCCGTGAACTACAGACCTATTAGTCTCCTGCCGGCCGTCTCCAAGGTCTTTGAGAGGGTGTACATCAGGCGGCTGCAGCGCCACGTCGACGAGGAAGGCCTCCTGCCCGAAGAGCAGTTCGGATTTCGCAGGGGCCACTCAGCCGTTCATCAACTCCTTCGGTTAGTGGAAGACGCGTTCGTCGCCCTCGAGCAGCGCGAGTTCTTCGGCGCGGTGTTCCTGGACGTGTCGCGTGCTTTCGACAGCGTGTGGCACCGCGGCCTCTTGTTCAAGCTTTTTGAACTTGGGGTCCCGACGTCGCACGTACGTCTCATCGCTTCCTATCTTGCTGATAGGACCTTCCATGTGCGGGCTGCGCAGGGCTTGTCCTCCGTCCGCCGCATCAACGCCGGGGTGCCACAGGGCTCGGTCTTGGGGCCACTCCTGTACTCGCTGTACACGTCTGATGCGCCGAAGATCGACCGTGTGCAGCTCGCCCTGTACGCGGATGACACGGCTCTCCACACTAGGAGCCTCAATGCCGCTGTCATGCGCCGCCGTCTGCAGCTCGCCGTTGACACCCTGGCAGCCTGGGCAGTCAAGTGGCGTCTTCTATTCAATGGTGCCAAGACTCAGTTCCTGATCGTCACCAGGCGACTCGTTCCTGCAGGTCTGCAGCCGCTCGCTGTCGGTGGAAGCCCTGTCCCGTGGCGCCCAACGGCGCATTACCTCGGCGTCACCATTGACCGCCGACTCACGTGGGCTCCACACATTCGCGACGTGAAGGCCAAAGTGCGGAACAGGCTCCGCACCCTGTACCCGTTGCTGAACCCTGGTTCCCAACTACCACCGCGGCTGGGCATCACCCTGTACAAGGCGCTGCTCCGTCCTGTACTCCAATACGCCGCCGTCGTCTGGGGGAACGCCGCCGACACGAACCTGAAGAAGCTGGAGACTCTGCAGAATCGCATCCTTCGGCTGGCCTTACACCTGCCTTACGATTTTCCCACTGCTCATCTTCACGACGTCGCGGAAGTACCTCTACTCCGTGACCTCTTCCAGACGACCGCCCGCACCTTTTACGACAGTGCTGGTCGGTCGCACAACGCCCAAATCCGGACGCTGGGCCACAAATTGCAACGCAGCGTCACCACCCGCTGGCCACACCTGCTAGCTACATAGCTGGCTCTGCCGAACTGTGCTGAGGAGACACCCAAGAAGACACTCCACATGTGAAGACGCAACATCAGCATGCATGGGAGGCAAAGCAATCACTGCTGCGAACTCCATCACACATCGGAGGAAAAGTATCTCCGTGCAGATCCCTGCGACCGACCTAGCAGCCAGTCGTCGACTCACCTCGGAAGATGTTCTCCGCAGTTGAGAACGAAACGTCAGGGAGAAGAAGTTCTACAGATCGACCACGGCAACTTAGCCCGGAAGAGTTTACTGATAAAGACGCCGGCCGTGAAAGCCTACATGGAATGATCTATGTTCTACTTGGGAAAAACTTTAAATAGCCACGATCACATAAACTAATTTTACTTCATAGCGAGTGAACAGCCATATCTGAGGAGTGCGCTACCGTCTAACGGAATTTATGCCAGGCGGACAAAAGTGTGTTGGAGTCTGCACTGACGTAAACTTTTAGGTGAGCGCACGCCGTTAACAGTGCACGTTGTTCATCAATACCGTGTGTTTTGGCTGGTAGGGCTATTACGTTACGCCAATTGCTCATGCACAAAACCCCCTGAAAAGGTGCTCAACCAAATTGTGCTCGCTGCTCTGATGCCAAGTTTCGTGGAGTAGGAATATACACTACTGGCCATTACAATTCCTACACCAAGAAGAAAGGCAGATAATAAACGGGTATTCATTGGACAAATATATTAAACTAGAACTGACATGTGATTATATTTTCACGTAATTTGGGTGCATAGATAATGAGAAATCAGTACCCAGAACAACCGGGTCAGGGATTTTCTCTGCCTCGTGATGGCTGGGTGTTGTGTGATATCCTTAGGTTAGTTAGGTTTAAGTAGTTCTAAGTTCTAGGGGACTGATGACCATAGATGTTGTCCCATAGCGCTCAGAGCCATTTTTTGAACCCAGAACAACCACCTTTGGCCGTAATAACGGCCTTGATAGGCCAGGGCATTGAGTCAAACAGAGCTTGGATGGCGTGTACAGGTACAGCTGCCCATGCAGCTTCATCATGATACCACAGTTCATCAAGAGTAGTGACTGGCGTATTGTGACGAGCCAGTTGCTCTGCCACCATTGACCAGACGTTTTTAATTGGTGAGAGATCTGGAGAATTTGCTGGCCAGGGCAGCAGTCGAACATATTCTGTATCCAGAAAGGCCCGTACCAGACCTGCAACATGGGGTCGTGCATTATCCTGCTGAAATGTAGGGTTTCGCAGGGATCGAATGAAGGGTAGAGCCATGGGTCGTAACACATCTGAAATGTAACGCCCACTGTTAAAAGTGCCGTCAATGCGAAAAAGAGGTGACCAAGGCGTGCAACCAATGGCACCCCATACCATCACGCCAGGTGATACGCCAGTATGGCGATGACGAGTACACGCTTCCAACGTCCCCATGTGTTGACTCAGGGATCGTGACGTGGCTGCACGATACGTTACAGCCATGCGGATAAGATGCCTGTCATCTCGACTGCTAGTGATACAAGGCCGTTGGGATCCAGCACGGCGTTCCGTACTACCCTCCTGAACCCACCGATTCCATATTCTGCTAACAGTCATTGGATCTCGACCAACGCGAGCAGCAATGTCGCTATACGATAAACCGCAATCGCGATAGGCTACAATTCGACCTTTATCAAAGTCGGAAACGTGATGGTACGCATTTCTCCTCCTTACACGAGGCATCACAACGACGTTTCACTAGGCAACGCCGGTCAAGTGCTGTTTGTATATGAGAAATCGGTTGGAAACTTTCCTCATGTCAGCACGTTGTAGGTGTCGCCACCGGCGCCAACCTTGTGTGAATGCTCTGAAAATCTAATCATTTGCATATCGGTGCATCTTCTTCCTGTCGGTTAAATTTCGCGACTGTAGCACGTCATCTTCGTGGTGTAGCAATTTTAATGGCCAGTAGTGTAGCATAGCGCAGTACATTTAGTGCCGTGTTTTTCAGATTACCGCATCTACATTTTGTTGAAAAGCATTCAAAGAAAAGTAAGCTTCGTCCCTCAATATGGCTCACCAAATACACAATTAAAAAAAAAAAAAAAAAAACAGCGCCCAATATCTGCACATTTATATTATACATACTATTTATGTTATTATTTTGTTCTATAAGTGACTCTTGTTGCGAGTATCATGCGACGACACCAAATTGGTGACTTTCAGGGACATTTCGCGAAATCTGTGGTTTATGCGAAATTTGTAATTTTGCCCGTTCCCGTGTAAGAATGTCATAAAACTGAGGGGCAGCAGTTTTCTAAAATTGGTAACCAGGTGCTTCACTTTCTTTGACAGATAGAGTATCTATCATGCCCACTTAATTGTTTATAACAATGCGCAGTGGTGTTCGGACCAACCTTCAATTTGGTGATAGCTTAATTTTCTTGGTTCACGATGCAGGTTACCTCCACAGACGTTGGTACACACCTATCCTCTTCCGAAAAGTAGCGAGATGACGTCACCTATGTTACAGGCCAATTGGCTGTCACGGGCAGTTAAACTGGTCACAGAAGCAAACAACACTCACGGCCGTTGCCTCGTAAGCACCATGTTACGTCATATTAAATTAAGTGAATCGCCTAGAAGTAAGTGGAGGTAAGTGCAGTTTCCGGGTCTGTGGTGAATAGTATAGCACTGACCGATTATCGGTGTCTTCTGTCGACAGAATAAAGAGGGTAAAATCTGAATATAGCGGGAGTTGAAACTGGCGCCAAAAATAAGTATTAGGTCTGATTTTAACCGTTTTTCTTGGAGGAGGAGTCAACTATGTAGTCCAATGGTTCTTCAATTGTTGCACCATGATCCGGAAGTAATAAATACGGATGCTGTTACGGACTCTGAACTTGAAGAGCAGGGGATTAACAGCATGAATAATCCTTATTCGTATATTAGTTAATACCTGCCAAGAATGCATTGTCTGCTCTACATTTAGGCGTCAAATTTCTTCTACAGCCCTTTGTTAACACTGATTCATGTGCCACAGCTAAGTTACAAGGCTGTTCTGAGACGTCAAGACAAAGCAAAGTCTCAAGACGATCTATGTCGGGTATAGTGTAAAGGTAAGAGTTTCATTGGTCTCAAGCAGCATTTCAGCTTTGTCACTTCTTCTCAGCTTTGACGAACAATAGGAACGTTGGTACACAAACTGAAGCATAAAAATTCTGTGAAAGCAAAATCCTTATTTTGTATTAAAACAGAAGAAAAACGCGCTGAAGCTCAGTTATACTTCCCTGAAATTGCGCTGTCATATTTAGCAACGCGCACACTCACATTTTTGAAAGTTCTTACTGCAATGACCGATATAAAATGCACAATAAGAGAAAAATCTCTTCTTCCGAACGGCGACTCTTCCATTTATTTTTATCTGGTCGTAAAAAACACTAACCGTTTCGTTCACGTTGTAACAAATATATGCACCTACTGGTACTAACGTCAGTGGCTATGCGTTTTCGGTGCTCATGTAACTCGTGTGAGCTATGAACTTCTGTAAAATTACAGGGTTGCCAGCAACCCAAGCCCTTCTTTACACGAAAGATCAGCCCGAACTAGAAAATATCAACTTATTCGATAATTTGAATGTATCTGGTTTAATTTAAATCACTCAATCGTGCAAGAAATTAATGAAGTGTGAGCTAATTCCGTCACAACCTGTTCCAGGCCCTGGTGCTCATCTCGCAAGTGTTGAGGATGGAGGGGGAGTAAAACCTCGTAAAAGAAACCTGGGTCCATCTAGCTCCGGATGCTAGCACCAGGTGAAACCCGGTCAACGGTCTCAAAGGCGGAAGAGGAATACTAGGTGCCACCGGCAGAGAGAGCGGAAAACCTAATGGAGAAAACCACGAGAAATCGTCATTTCGGAATAACAATCCAATCTTATCTTGGAATTTATTTCCTACCACGTACAATGTACAATTTCAATTGCGGAATAGAAAATCCGATAAAAATATGCGCTGCCCCAGATGGTTACTCGAAAGAGGAATCCACCATTACTTAACGCAATGCATCAGGACCTAGGGTTCTGAGGAGTCAAAACATCTGCAGTCGGATCATTCTTGGTATCCTTCCAAACTCAACAGGAAATCCTTCACAAGCTCCGTGAATGTAAACTCATTACTAAAAATTGGTAAACAAAAGGAACTTCAAATTCTCTTAGATAAGCAAGAAATACAAATTTTAGCAGTACAAGGAACAAGATTTTTGGACCAAAATGTTACGGGAACCAAAAACCACAGAATCTTTAAGGGTAAACTAGAATTAAAAATTATGAGAAGCATTCCAATACTTGGTACCGCTTTCTATATTCTAAAACATTTAGTAAATGACGTTACAGAATTCATATCCAGTTCAGAAAGACTCTCTCTTCTCACAGTCAAATGCAAAAATAAATAGTATAACTTTGTCAATTACCATGCTCCAATTAATGATGACAGTAAGAAAACTCCGAGTAAGGTGGAAGCATTCTGCTAACTTTTTGAAGACGAAATATCAAAAAATCCAAAATCGGTTGTTGTGATACTACTCGGGGATTTTAACCCACAAATAGGAAGGGGGAAAAACTCTTTGAAAAATAGTAGGAGGATATTATATGACTAAAATCAAGCTGAAACTTTTCCCCAATTAAAACCAAAAGAGATAGCAATAATTGATTAAACATGACACATACTGTCTCAACATCACAAAAGAGGTAATAAAACATTTTCAAGAATAAATTGAAGTAGCTTAACTAGGGAAATGGAAAAATTTATCCAAAGCAATCAACAGAGTAGCGAAGAACGTATCTGGATCAACAAAAATGAAGAAGAAAGTCTGGTGGAATGAAATCTGTGAAAAAGCAGTTGCAGAAAAAAGAAAACTGTGGAAGAAATGGAAATGTTCTGGGAAGACTGAGCACTTTGATGAATTTAAAATGCAAAGGAAAGAAACAGCAAGGTTAATAAAGAGTGCTTAACGATCTTTTGAGAGGTTACAACTTCTTGACATACAAAAGAGCTTTGTCAAAAATAACGTCTGGTATTTCTATCAGATGTTTAAAAATCATCTAAAGGGCTACCAAGCTCCAAGTATTTGTCTCAGACATGAAAAATGTTAAAATAGACCTAAGCAATACCCATGACTGTGAAATATTAAGAAAGTACTTTGAACATCTCATAAACTGTGAAGAATCGAACTGTGAGCTAGACCTCCAGATCTTCATGAAAACACAGAAGCAGATCCACCTCCTACAGCCGGCCAGTGTGGCCGTGCGGTTAAAGGCGCTTCAGTCTGGAACCGCGTGACCGCTGCGGTCGCAGGTTCGAATCCTGCCTCGGGCATGGATGTGTGTGATGTCCTTAGGTTAGTTAGGTTTAATTAGTTCTAAGTTCTAGGCGACTGATGACCTCAGAAGTTAAGTAGCATAGTGCTCAGAGCCATTTGAACCACCTCTTACAGCCGAAGAAATTAAAAAAGCAATAAATACTCTGAAAAACAGTAAAGCTAGTGAAGAAGACTGTATTATAGCTGTTCTTAAAAATGATCTCAGCCAAAAATTACAATTACCCTTCAAACCATGTCGAAAGAAACACTGGAAACAGAAGACTGGAAAGTGGCTCTTATCCATCCATCGCACAAGAAAGGTGGCAAGCACGATGTAAATAACTGCAGAGGTATATCTCTGTTGCCAGAGAGCTATAAAATATTTTCAACAATGTTACTAAACAAGGTAGAAGCAACAGTTGATACCCATTTGGGTGAATATCAGACAGGATTTAGAAAGGGCGGATTTTCAACAATTTTCAACCTAAATTCCGTAATCAGTCACAGACTTACAAACTCTTAAAGGAACGGATAGACGTTTCAAGTTGAAATTTATATCACCTATTAAGGTCTATGGATTCTTGGCGGTGCAAAACAGTGATACTTCTAAGTCAATGCAATCAAAAGATACAGCCTTTTCTATCATATATTTTGATTCTCGCTATCCCACTCATTATACCTCTAAGGTATTTCCCCTTGACGTAGAATCAAGAAATTTGGCAAGAAGAAAGGCTTCACAGTACAAGTAAAGGGGAAAAATCAGAAAAGTGCCAATTTGTAATTATATCACAAGGAGGAACATTCTGTTGTCATTTATCATCCGACTTCAAACTAAAAATTAAAACATCCTCGATAATCTTGGAATCCCTGGGATCGATGCCTTGCCAGTATCAAGGTCGATAACAGGCAGAAATCGTCGTGATTCTCGATTGCGGAAAGAGATGAACTGTCTATATACATAATTAAGTTTGAACCCAATTCTCAGTGCGCGAGTCCTACTCGCATCTGCCCATTTTTTTCATATCCTTAACTTTGAGACCTAAAGCAAACTAAGGCCTCTTCTTAGCATTTGCTATGTGCTGGCTTAAATCCGATACTACTGCCACATGCCTAATAAACTAAAAGCGACACATATCCTGTCTCCTTCTTTCATATAAAATGCAAGGAAAAGCAGAAAATATAATGACATAAGATGTCATTTTACAAATAATGGTGTGGATTACACAGGATGAGTAATGGCAATATGTAATACATAAACTTTTTGAAGCAGATCACACATTACTTGCATCTAAAAGTCAGATAATTCATGAATTTATATCAATTCCACAGCTCAGTTCCTCTGGACGAGTTTGAAGAAGTTCACCGCGGATAAGAGGCGCAGAAAACGCGACTGCAACAAGATAAAATAGGACAAATGTCTCATGAAACGATTCTATAGAAGCGTTTCAATATATGCATTTTAGATGATTTACCTTGTTTCCAGAGACGGTTAGGTAAGTTGTTTAAAACTCATATCTCAGCTATGAGATCGCATCCAACAGTTGTGTAAGAGGATGCACGAACAATTGAAAGTACAGCAATCGCTCCAGTTTTGTAACTGATTCAGGAACAGCTTCATTTAAAAATATGCTGTTCCGGAAATTTATTTCTACCTTCAGTAATTGAATTAGCTTTGTTGTAGCAGTAATGTTCGCAGGTGAGAATAGCTGCCACGATCACTCTTACATTATTAAAGAGAAATGAAATTTTGTACGTATACAGGGGCGAGACGATTTTATTTCACGGAACGGAAAAGTAGATTACAGTGAGACGGAGGTCCAAGCGGCAGTGTGTAATAGTTCAACAATCGCATATACAATAGGAGTATTGCTCGTTAATCTATATGATATGTTTTGCTTATCAGAATTCCTTTCTTCTGAGCAAAAGGCTGTAAGTAGTTCAGTTTGTAGTGATTCTGCTTCATGCTGGTAGTCAAAGTAGTTTAAACTGAAGCATAAAATATTTATGCATGTCCTACGCACGGCTGCTTACTTTGTGTCGTTTTAAAACTCTCAAAGTAATGATCTGATGTTCCACGACAAAATCTGCTGTAATGATGTTGTCACTCATGACGTAAAATCCACATGCCAAATTTTAACTGTCCATATTACTTAAATGGTACTCCCTCGTCCACCAAAAAATGGGCAAAAGAATGAAAGTTTGATACATTGTGCTTTTAACACGCGACAGATTTATCCTTTCACGTTACCTTGTGCATCATCTGGTTCACTTTTCAGACAGTGATGGAAGAAAACATGTAATCTGCTAGGAAGCATCTCGTTTTCAGACGAATGCTCGAAAATACGTGTAAATTTTTTATGCAGTTATCAGAAATGTGTTTTTACCCACCACGTCTTCTTTTACATGAAATAGGCATTTGCGTTGTGTTGCTTTTATTCAATCCAGCAACAGTATTAAGACAAGAACCAAAAGATTTTGATAAATGCTATTTATCAAGAAAACTAATCGCAGTGAGTCAGATAATATTAACAGTTTGTCGCCTCAAAATCTTCCTCATATAATAGGGTTTGAACCCGAGATGAACATAAACTTTATCAACATAATTCAACAAAATTTTGGTAATAACGTTGAAACTTCTTTATTTAAATGTGTGTGTCTCTACTTAAATTGCTGAATGACTGAGAAGATGAAACTTCTGTGTCATTTGATTCTGAAACAGCTGAGTAAAACTGAACGTACTGAGCCTACTTTCTCTTTACCTTTTCTTATCACGTCAACACTGACGCACAATATTCTAGCGCAACGCAATCTGGCTGCTCCAAAAAATTTAACCTGGCTGCAAATAATTAATACAAAAGAATGGTCCTGAATGAGGAGCAATTCTGACAATAACCTACACATTTCATTAAGCACTTACCTCACAAAAATCTTACTAATAAGCATGTGGTTAGCAGAGGAAAGATTTTGTTGCAAAATACCTTAATAATGTGACATTCAGTTCAAACACGAATACAAATCGTCATTGACATCGAGTACAAAGATATATAATCACGAATAATTTTCAATCTCCAAGTCGGATACTTCCAGGTCGATAGCCTACGTTAACACTTCAGACCTCTACTCTCCATCAATGCTAACTTCTCACGTTTAACATCCATAACTGCTGGCTGTTCACCTCCAACTGGCCAACAGTACTTCCATCATTGCTGGCGACTAACTTCCAACAGCCCAACAGTACTGGCGATTAACTTCCAACAACGCAGCCACAGAGTCTCTTACAAAGAAAGCGCAGTCAGAGATCCAATGCAAAGCGTTACACAGCGCTGCCAACACAGAAGCAGCCCACTTACATAATTTAGAAGTATATAGAACGCCACACTCTGCTACTGCAGTTTTCCTCCCACTTACCTGACTATTAATGGATTGATACTATTCATAATTGCAACTGTTGTTCAGCAACACTAGCCATGGTACTTCTCACGGATTGCCACAGTGTGCTGAGGCTTTCGTGGCCGCTGGTTGATGTATTGCCTGTTTGCTTCTGTCTGGAATCTTCGGCCGACGTCTGTAACGATTTCCCTGACTTTTCCCCAGCACGAGTTGTTGGCGTCGTAGAGGTTCACCCTCCATTGCTAATGGCGTAAGGCTATGCGCACATAAAAGATATATCGATCGGCGTATCACAGAATCCTTTTGCTACGACAGGGATTTTATAAGTTGGCGCATTCCGAATCGCAAAGTCGGCCGACAAAGAAATCTGTAGCAAGTCACAAAACTATCAGCCTATCGACATCGACAGAGAGACTCATACGGTATTGCCTACTGCGATGGACATTTGTTGTTTTCGCATTGCTGATTACTGCATAATGTGAAAGTTTGTAAAACTAGAAAATATGAAGCACCCAACAGGCTTTTACAATACTTTTGCAGACATTGGGATTTGTGCCGAATTGTCGGTGTAATAGGCCTTGCCTCCAATTACTTGCCAGAATGGCAAAAGCAGTGTTGACCGATTTGCACAAGCTTCATTTTCGCTATCGGCCGAGAAAAATCGGCCGATCGAAAAATTGTTCATGCGCGCCTGGCCTTAAGAATCATTGGCCGCTGACCCCGATACAAAAGTCAACGGTCAATATGTTCGTGTGGATTGTACATACTAAACCAAACATCAGCTTCATCTTCTTCAGTTGCGCTACAGCCCTTGGTGAGCCTTGGCTTCTTCAACAATCTTCCTCCACACTTCGCCTATTTGCTGCTCTTTTCCACCCCTGGGCTCCCATACTGGTGATATCCATTGTTACTTTGTCAATCCATCTTCTTCTAGATTTCCCTTTGCGCCTAGCTGAATGAATCACATCTTTCATCGTTTTCTTTGGAATCCTATCCTCTGCCATACTCTCCAAGTGTCCTAGCCATCATATTCGCAGTGATTTCCCAAATTTTACTACGTCCCTGCCTTCTACTAAGTCTCGTAATTCGGCATTGTAGCGTATTATCCAGCCTTCTTCCTCCCTTATTGACCCGTAGATTTTGCGTAGTATTTTCCGCTCAATGGTTCTTAATGCAATTTTATCGTGTTCTGTCAACGTCCATACCTCTGACCCGTAAGTGATATCTGGGCGGACTAGGGAATTAGAATATATTTTAGCAGTTTAGTTTTTCTTGTAACAAGGCTATTTTTGAAAAGTTGCATATTGGCAAAGTAAGCTCTGTTTCCTGCTTGTATTCTTTCCCTTATAGCCTTGCCAATACTGTTATCATTTGTTATTAGGGCTTCCAAGTAGTTAAAAGAGGACACTCCTTTGAAGCATTTCCCATTGATGTTTAGGTTTTTAGGAGTTCTTCTGACCTCACATTGTGACATTACCATATATTTTGTTTTGTTTTCATTTAATATGAGGCTTCTGTTTCCATTGCCCGGTATGTTTCTAGGAGTGTATTGGTATTTCTTCCAACTAAAATGATGTCATCAGCGTATGCACATATCTTGCTGGTTTTCATAAATATGGCACCTCTTTTGTTGATTTTATGTACTACACTATGCAGGGCTATATTGAATAGGACAGTGGAGAGACTATCACCTTGCTTCACACCTTTATTAAAGTCAAAGCTTTCACTTGTTCTGCTAAGGACCTTTACTTTTGCTCTTGTCTCTGTCATTGTCTTCTGATTAGTCTTATTAGTTTAGCACATATACCGACTTCTTTCAGTACTTTGTATAGCTCTTGCCGATTTATGCTGTCAAAGGCTTGTTTGGAGTTGATGAATAGGAAATGCAGATCTATATCATATTCATAGAACTTTTCCATCATTTGTCTTATCACAAATATTTGATCAGTTGTTGCTCTGTCTGGTTGAAAGCCACACTGATATTCCCCTGGTATGCCTTCTGCACACTTCTATGTCCTTTCGTTTAATATACTTGTGAAGATCTTATAAGCTGTACTTAGGAGTGTTTTACCTCTATAGTTTTCATATGCTGTTCTGTCCCCTTTCTTATAAATGGGGATTACTATTCCAATTTTCCAATTACCTGGCATAGTTTCTGTTTCCCACATATTTCATATTAATGTGTGCAGTCCCTTTATTACAGCCTCACCACCACTTTTTATTAATTCAGCGATTATGCTGTCTTCCCCAGGGGCTCGATTGTTTTTTGACTTGTGCACAGCCTGGGAGACCTCTTGTAGTGTTGGCTTTCTTTCCTCATTGGTTTCATTGTCTGTTTCCAGCTCCACTTTTTCCTCCTTCATCTACTAGGCTGGTGCTTAGTGTATCTTTGAAATACTCTGCCCATCTTCCCACTGTCTGTTCTTCCTCCCTTATCATTTTCCCATCTTTACTGGACCAGGCCACTGTTTTTGGTTGGAAACTGTTCTTCATTTTGCCTGTGGCATGATAGAACTTTCTTATTTCACCCTGTTCCTTTAATTCTTCTAGTTCTTGAAATTTCTTCTTATTCCTCTCTCTTTTCTTTCTCTTGCACAGTCTCCTTAATTCTCAATGTTTCACATTATTTCTGGTTTCTCTCTGTGGCACTTTTGTTCTTGCCCTGTACTTTTCCTCTATTGCTGACCTGCAATCTTCATCAAACCATTCCTTGGCTCTTCTATTCCTTCTTATGCCTATTATTTCCTCTGCAACATCCTTAATGGCTTTTGCAATCCTGCTCCACCTTTCATCTACTCCTACTGCGATCTCTTCAATGCTCAACTTTCTGCTTAGTGTTACTTGGTATTTTTTACTTCGTTGGGGGTGTTCAGTTTGTCTGTATTCCATTTGATCATCTTTCCTATTCTGTTGCCATTTGTTAGTGACAGTTTCTCTCTCAAGACTGATTTTTATCACAAAGTGGTCTGAAACACAGTTTGGTCCTCTGCAGCTCCGTACATCCGTAACTGACGTAGAGTGGCGTGCAATCACTAAAATATGGTCAATCTGATTGACTACTCCATTGGCTGCAGACTTCCAAGTACCAAGATGGATCCTTTTGTGTGGAAAGCAGGTACTTTTAATAATCATATTCTTCCTTGCTGCGAATTGGCATAGTAAGTTTCCATTCTCGTTGTTTTCTTCATGTAGTGAATATTTTCCAGAAACTCCATATGGATGTTCATTCCTCCCCATTTTTGCCTTAATTTCTTCTATTACTAGCATCAGGTCATATTTAGGCACTGCGCAGCATACTTTTTCCAAGCCTTCGTAGAACTGTTCTTTAATTATATCCTCTTTTTCCTCCGTTGGTGCATGTGCGTTAACTATTGATATATTCCTAGATTTCCTTCTTAGTCTGAGGTTGCACACTCTTTCATTTATGGGTTCAAATCCTAGAAGGCTTTTCCTAACTTCCGTAGTTATTATAAACCCTGTTCCAAGTTGGCCTGTTCTATCTTCTGGTCCACTACATACCAGTGAGTTCTCAGGTTTATCTATATGCCCGTTCCCTTGCCATCTTATTTCTTGTAGCCCTACGATATCATATTTTAATTTTAAAATTTCATTGGCTATTTCTTTCATTTTCCCAGGCTGAAGCATTGTCCTCACATTCCATGATGCTACTGTCCGATCCTTTATCCGTTTCCTTTGCCGGGGTCATGACACATGCTTTCCATCCATTTCCCGAGGCTTCTGTTGAATTTCCATAATATTATTTCTTTTTTTACAGTATGGGGTTATTAGCCCCATGCCCAACCCCCAACATGGAGGACCAGGACTTGTATGAGGTTTCTCATCTAGGGAAGCTGGCTTCACTATTCCTCTAGAGCCCTCCCTGCCCTATGTTGCGGGACACACTTTGTCTGGCTCCTCTGTCGAGACCAATCTGGCTTGGGTGACCCTGCCAGTAGCTATACTACCGCCGGAATAGCTCTCGACTACATCGAAGCACGCAAACCCTCCCGCCCGGCACTGAAGGTGCCTACTATAAGGTGGTGCCCCCTGGCAGCTTATTTAGGCTAAAATCGAATGAGACACTACATTTTGGCGACTGAAACTTGCGCGTAACACCTTCGATAAAGTTACATATTAAATGCATTTTGCCTTTCAGTGACCAATGCAGATTATGCTTTTTACCTATATTCCTGAAGTGCTGGCTTTCCCTTTTCTTCCCTTAGGCACAAATACTGAGCTTAACAAGAATCCTCTTGATCTGTTTTTCTTCCGATACCAGAGGCCTGAATGTCAAAACACTGAGGAAAAAAATTTTCTGTAACGCTTTATATTGTCACTGGCTTTAAAATTCAATTTTCAAATGAGTACTTCATACATTATATCGTAAATAAAGAATAAACTGTTACAGATAATGCTGATTACGTACAAAGAACCTCGTATCGTGGAAAAAAGAATTTACCTAGTATTTAATAAATTTTACACGTGCTTTAAGAGATCGATATAATATAATTGACATTGCCTAAAATGTGCACACGAATAAATATTCTGAAACATAAGGGCATTCGCATCTGATTTGTAACGATACCATACCTTAACTCCAACCTGTAAGAGACAGCATTGATCTCACAAAATTTACTGGAAAAATTCTGGTGTTTTTAAAACAACCTTACTTTCTTTCAGACACGAGGGTTGGAACTTAAATAGTGGCAACTACTTATTCACAACCGATACAAAAGAGTCACATATTTGCACCTGTTACTGTCTTCAAAGTAGTCACCAGCGTTGTGTAGAACCCGTTGCCAGCGATGTGGAAGGCGTAGTATACCGTTAGCAGAGCCTGTTCTGTTGATGGTGCGAATGGAGCGGTCTACTGCCTGTCGAATCTCTGGAACAGTTCTGAAGCGAAGTGGTTCCTTCATCTTCGGAATCAAATCAAAGTCACAAGGACTTAAGTCCTGGGAGTATGGTGGATGGTACATTACTTCCCAGTCCCATCGACCGAACAGAGCAGCCACAGCTTGCGCTGTATGCGCCCGTGCATTGTCGTGCAAAATGATGGTGAGTTGCGCAGAAAGTGTCGCCACTTCTTTCGAAAAGCTGGTCGCAGGCGGTGTTCCAAAAACGAACAGTAATACTGTGCACTGACGGGGCGTAAGAAAGCCTCTCCTTCGCGTTCATAGCGCTCCATGTGCGTCTGAGCAGCGTCGTAACGCACCCATATCTGCATTTCCGTCAAGTCATGCGGAACCCATCGTGATGCAATTTTTCGCATGCCCAGGCGTTCCTTCCGGATGCGAAGCACAGTCATATGCGTTAATCCGGTTTCGTGGGCGAGCTAACGAATCGTATGGCGTAGATCACTGTCCACTAACGCAGTAACAGCATGCACTTGTTCTTCAGAGACGCTAGGACGGCCTGCCCGATGCATGTCTGCCACAGTTTGCCGACCTTCGTTGAAGGCTTTTATCCAACGTGCCACTATTCTGTACGGCAATTCAGATTCCCCGCACGCCTCTTGAAGACCTTGACGACATTGTCGTGCTGCGTCAATCTTGATCCAACTCAGTTGTTCCCGTTTCGAAAACATAATGACACCCTTACGTTAGACCGCTCGCTCACAAGTGGTTGTGTTTCCCTCGATTGTGCGCACGCCGGTGACGTGGGACGGGCGAGTCCATTTGCTTACAAGGGAACCTCCCCATCGCTTCCCCCTCAGATTTAGTTATAAGTTGGCACAGTGGATAGGCCTTGAAAAACTGAACACAGATCAATCGAGAAAACGGGAAGAAGTTGTGTGGAACTATGAAAAAAATAAGCAAAATATACAAACTGAGTAGTCCATGGGCAGGATAGGCAACATCAAGGACAAATTGAACTCAGGAGTGCCGTGGTCCCGTGGTTAGCGTGAGCACCCGGGGAACGAGAGGTCTTTGGTTCAAGTCTACCCTCGAGTGAAAAGTTTAATTTTTTGTTTTCAGACAATTATCAAAGTTCAGGCACTCACACATAATTAACTTCGCTCACCAAAATTCCAGGACATGTTCAGATTTGCTTGGACATATGCAGGATTTGACAGTCTACACACGGAAAAATTTGAAAACGTTAAAAACATATGTTTTGGCAGAGCACAGGGAAAACTGTGCGACTGTGAAACTGTTGCATTCATTTGTTGCAGTTTATGTGACAAACTCCAATGTTTTCATCACTTTTTTGGGAATGATTATCACATCCACAAGAAATCCTAAATCGGGCAAGGTAGAAGAATCTATTTACCCATTCGCCAAGTGTACAAGTTAGGTGGGTCGACAACATATTCCTGTCATGTGAAGCACGTGCCGTCACCAGTGTCGTATAGAATATATCAGACGTGTTTTCCTGTGGAGGAATCGGTTGACCTATGACCTTGCGATCAAATGTTTTCGGTTCCCATTGGAGAGGCACGTCCTTTCATCTACTAATCGCACGGTTTTGCGGTGTGGTCGCAAAACACAGACACTAAACTTATTACAGTGCACAGAGACGTCAATGAACGAACGGACAGATCGTAACTTTGCGAAAATAAAGAAATTAAAATTTTCACTCGAGGGAAGACTCGAACCAAGTACCTCTCGTTCCGCAGGTGCTCACGCTAACCACGGGACCACGGCACTCCTGAGTTCAATTTGTCCTTGATGTTGCCTATCCTGCCCATGGACTACTCAGTTTGTATATTTTGCTTATTTTTTTCATAGTTCCACACAACTTCTTCCCGTTTTCTCGATTGATCTGTGTTCAGTTTTTCAAGGCCTATCCACTGCGCCAACTTATAACTAAATCTGAGGGGGAAGCGATGGGGAGGTTCCCTTGTTAAGAGGTAAGGAAGGTATGCAAACAACGTGTGCTATCAGCGACAATAGTAGATTCCATTGCACAGTGTCTTCATAGCAGTGTTGCCACTATTCAAGTTCCAACGTACGTATTTTTGTATGTACGCAGACAGTGCACAACAATAGTTTTATCTTGGCCAAAAAATGAGAAAGAAATTAACTTTACTCGTCGAGTTGCCTGCAATTGGTATGCACCCGTCAGATGATCGACATGTTGGTTTCTCTGTAATGACGGCATGCGCCGTCTCCAAATCTATGGTCAGATACTTTGATGTGCACAAATCATGCAAAAAATAGCAGACTTTATTGTTTTTTCCATATCATCCAGTTAATGGCGGAGGCTAAAATTTTCCAAAATTTTCTCGTGACGTTGGCTACTAATTGAAAAAAAGGAAGTATGTTTCGATACGACAGGTGAGATCATTCCCTTGGCAATTAACGAACTGAACTAAACTGTCCAGCATATCTGATCTCTAAATCCCGTAACGCATATCGTGTAGCTCTAATTTAACTGTCTTTGGCCAGATTATTAATTATAAATTTTTACTGAAAGCAATTTTTTTCAACACTGTTTGCACGAGAAGTTAAATAACACGAACAGTTGCCGTCAAACTTTTTTCAGTCTGACTGTAACGCCGTTTTTACTTCTATCAGGTGTATGGAAGCGGAATGCCGTTTCGACAGGATCGAAAAAAGCGGCGCAGCGACAGGTGGACAGGTGGTACTTCAGCTGAGCCATTAGTTCGCACAATGGCCTGTAAACCAGTACACATTTGCTGGCATTCACAGTTCCATCAAGTGGGAAGTTTGCCTCATGCGTTATCAGGGTGTTAACAACCTTACTGCATTATTTTACGTTTGTACAAGCCAGCAAATCTGTTTATAACGAGCAGCAGCTCTAGGACTGATCTGTATGATGCGAAAATAGGCAGTCGACCCTAATAAAGAATTATAGGATAAATCAGTCAAATCTAAAGTCCGTAAAGTCAACTAAATACTTGGGATTTACAGCTACGAACATCTTAAAATTGGAAAGAAAATACACTACGCTTGTCCGTCCTC
The DNA here is from genome assembly GCF_021461395.2 of Schistocerca americana. Taxonomy (NCBI): domain Eukaryota; kingdom Metazoa; phylum Arthropoda; class Insecta; order Orthoptera; family Acrididae; genus Schistocerca; species Schistocerca americana. Next base: position 977,370,875 of record NC_060120.1, on the reverse strand, counting down.
TTTTGGAGTACTGGTGCGTTGTCCAGGATCCTTACCACCTAGAATTAACGTAGTGCACTGAGTAATTTCAGAGAAGAGCACCACGTTTTGTATTATCGCGTAATAGGATTGAGAGAGTCACTGGCATGTTACGGGATTTGTGGTGAACATCATAAAAACAAAGGCGTCTTTCGTTGCGGCGGACTCTTCTCACAAAATTTCAATTACCAACTTTCTCCCCCTACGCGAAAGTATTTTGCTGACGCCGGCCTACACAAGGAGAGGAAGAAACGATCATCATAATAAAATAACCAAATCAGATTTAAGTGTTCGTTTTTTACGCGCGCTCTTCGACATTGGAATGATAGACAATTATTGTGAAGGTGAAACTTTCTGGCAGCTTAAAACTGTGTGCCGGACCGAGACTCGAACTCGGGACCTTTGCCTTTCGCGGCCAAGTGCTCTACCATCTGAGCTACCCAAGCACGACTCACGCGCCGGCCTCACAGCTTTACTTCTGCCAGTGTCTCCTACCTTCAGAACTTTACAGAAGCTCTCCTGCGAACCTTACAGAGCTAGCACTCCTGAAAGAAAGGATATTGCGGAGACATGGCTTAGCCACAGCCTGGGGGATGTTTCTAGAATGAGATTTTTACCCTGCAGCGGAGTGTGCGCTAATATGAAACATCCTGGCAGATTAAAACTGCCGCGCGGGATTAGCCGAGCGGTCACGGGCGCTGCAGTCATAGACTGTGCGGCTGGTCCCGGCAGAGTTTCGAGTCCTCCCTCAGGCATGGGTGCGTGTGTTTGTCCTTAGGATAATTTACGTTAAGTAGTATGTAAGCTTAGGGACTGATGACCATAGCAGTTAAGACTCATAAGATTTCACACACATTTTAGATTAAATCTGTATGCCTGACCGAGACTCGGGACCTTTGCCTATGAAGGTGGTTCGATGAACCAACTGCCAGGCATTTAAGTGTGATTTAGATTATTTGCTCCCTTACTGGATTAGATCAGTCAAATACAGGTACCTAAATGGTTTAGAAATTTACAGAGATGGATAAAAAAACTCAGATCAGTATGTCTTTGGCTTTGCAGTTACTTGCACCGAATCGAAACAGGGTTGCCAGTATGTACAGCACAACAAAACTACCGCTATAAAAGAAGCACCGATTTTGCGAGGCTTACTGGCTATCGACAGAAATCAGTAAAATTATAAACTCACTGAAAAGTAAAAGCTCTTACGGAATTGATGGCATTTCCAGAAAGGTACTTAAAGCTTGTTCCCCACAGATAAGTAGGATTCTCAGCCACGTACGTAATAGCTCTTTGGAGCAGGGTGTTTTCCCCGATAGACTGAAATATGCCAGTGTAAAACCATTGCATAAAAAGGGGGATACGTCGGATGTCAACAACTACCGCCCAATCTCTCTTCTGACAGCTGTATCAAAAATTTTTGAGAGAGTAATGTATTCAAGAGTTGCCTCCCATATTTGTAAAAATAAAGTACTAACAAAATGTCAGTTTGGTTTTCAGAAAGGCTTTTCAACCGAAAATGCTATATACGCTTTCACTGATCAAATATTAAATGCTCTGAATAACCGGACATCACCCATTGGTATTTTTTGTGATCTCTAAAAGGCCTTTGATTGTGTTAATCATGGAATTCTTTTAGATAAGCTACATCATTATGGTTTGAGGGGGGCAGTGCACAAATGGTTTAATTCATACTTAACTGGAAGAATGCAGAAAGTTGAAATAAGTGGTTCATGTAATGTTAAAACAACAGCTGATTCCTCAAACTGGGGGGGGCTATCAAGTATGGGGTCCCACAGGGTTCGGTCTTAGGTCCTTTACTGTTCTTGATATACATTAATGACTTACCATTCCACATTGATGAAGCTGCAAAGTTAGTTCTTTTTGCTGATGATACAAGTATAGTAATAACATCCAAAAACCAAGAACTAAGTGATGTAATTGTAAATGATGTTTTTCAAAATTATTAAGTGGTTCTCAGCAAACGGACTCTCTTTAAATTTTGATAAAACACGGCATATACAGTTCCATACAGTAAATGGCACAACTACAGTAATAAATATAGACTTTGAACCGAAGTCAGTAGCTAAGGTAGAATTTTCAAAATTTTTAGGTGTGTCCATTGATGAGAGGTTAAACTGGAAGCAACACACTGATGGTCTCCTGAAACGTCTGAGTTCAGCTACGTATGTTATTAGGGTTATTGCAAATTTTGGTGATAAGAATCTCAGTAAATTAGCTTACTATGCCTACTTTCATTCACTGCTTTCGCATGGCGTCATATTGTGGGGTAATTCACCGTTGAGTAGAAAAGTATTCATTGCTCAAAAACGTGTAATCAGAATAATTGCTGGAGCCCACCCACGGTCATCCTGCAGACATCTATTTAAGGATCTAGGGATCCTCACAGTAACCTGACAGTATGTATATTCACTTAGGAAATTTGTTGTTAATAATCCAACCCAGTTCAAAAGTAATAGCAGTGTGCATAGCTATAACACCAGGAGAAAGGATGATCTTCACTATAAATCTGACTTCGTCACAGAAAGGGGTAAATTATGCTGCCACAAAAGTCTTTGGTCACCTACCAAACAGCATCAAAAGCCTGACAGATAGCCAACCAACATTTAAAAATAAATTAAAAGAATTTCTAGATGACAACTCCTTCTACTCATTGGCTGAATTTTTAGATATAAATTAAGGAAAAAAAAATTAAAAAAAGCCAACTTAAACATTAGTGTCATGCAATATTTTGTGTAGTGTAATATCTTGTACAGACATCTTTTATTAACCTGACACGTTCCACATTATTACGAAGTGTCGTATTCATGATCTATGGAACAAGTATTAATCTAATCTAATCTAATCTACCTTAATCTATTAACTACATCTACTTCGGACAGTGTAATACAGTTGTTAGAAAATTCAAACTGAGTTGGTGAAATTAACTACCGTATAACCGGCATTGTGCATGAAACCGTGGAACATAATTGGAGAGGAAAAAACCTGCATCTTTTTGTGGATTCCAGCTCATAATGGAATGGAAAGGCCGACCATTTGGCAAAAAAAAAAAAAAACCAAATGCAGGAATTCTCAGACATCAAACCTTTCCCCAGTCGATCTTCTACTGTCGTTAAAAAAAACGAAGCCGGAAAACTTAATAAAGAAAACTGGAAGTATACTTACAGTGCAAACGTCAAGTGGTTATGCCTCCATTCCGACAGGAGTTCCTCTAAAATGGTGCTTCACTGCCCACAAGATTAGAAAAGGCTTCTCTAAAGTCTGACAAAAAAGAGGTTCAGTCGGAACTGTTTGCCAGGTCATTTGTTCAGAATCGCTGTTGTCAATAATAGTGGATTCAACTGTGGCGACCCAGAGACGAAAATAATATATTTCTGCTTGTTCTAAATGATCACGCAAAGAAAGTCATAGCTGCAGAAATAATGAGTCCAAATTTCTTGTGGTATGTCCAGCATGTTGTTCCAGAACAATGTGCACATAAACGACCCATTACAGAATTAATCACTATGTGTCAATCTGTAGTTTGTAGTTGTTTTAGTACTCGCAATGTGCCCCTTGATGGTTGACAATCACACAGGAATTTTCGCAGGGAAGGTTCAGCGTAAGAGCTTAGCCACGGCCACATATTACCAAGTTTATCTCGAGTACGTTGCAGAATTTTCGTTGGTAAGGCCTTACACATCCTTCACGGAGTTCCGATCTCTTCCCATGCGATTTCAATGTTTCTGGAATCCCGAAGAAAGACATTCGTCTATGTCGATTTGCTTCGGGCGAAGAGATAAACTCCCGGGTACGATCGTGGTTCCTCAGGTAACCGCAAACATTTTTCTATGAAGGTACTGACTGTCATGTCTCACAGTGGGATAAAAAATGTATTAACGGTTATGGCGACTACATTTGAAATAATAAACAGTCTACGTACTTTTTTCCATCTGTACCGTTTTCATTTCATTGCCCTTATATGTGCCACAATACTTACTTAAAACCCAAAATAAAATTACCTATTTATAAAGTTTTGCTGAAAACATTAATGAAAATGTCGGTTCGCACAAGGGAGCTGTGTTTGGGACACGGTCGAGGAGGATCTTGTTTTAATCTTGGGGAGAAAGAGATTTGCATCTAGGTTGCGGTAAAGTATATTGTGGTCGGCGACATACAGCAGCATAAGTTATAAATTTCGTGAATGGAGATGATTTACGGACGTGGTAGCGTAGTTTAACAAGGGGTGTCAGGTCGCACATTCAGTTCCAACGAATAAAATCACATATTAAAACTACGAAATATGTGAACATAAAACGCGAAAGCTGGAATGAAATTTGTAATATTTCTGAAAATGCACTAAAGTACACGTTTAGTTCTGTTTTTGAAGTTCATGGATTTGTTAGTTTATTTTGATCGAGGATTTTCTTCCATTATCATCATTATGATCATGTACATTTTCGGGTTAGACATCTTTGCAATTTCCGAAACCAAGCGTTTAAAGCTCAAGGCACCATCTTCTTCATGGTAGTCCTATCCTTCTTCTGCCCTTGGGTCTGTGGTCATAGGTTTTTCCTTGGTATCCGGCTTCGATCCGTAAGTAGTAGATGTTTATACCATTCCTTCGTAGAGTGGTACATCTTTGGTAGTATTCCTAGAACATGGAGCCCCTCTCTTATCTCACTATTCCTCCTACGACATTCTGAGCTGTATGCTGGTAAAGGTCTTCAGGGGTACCCGTGGTGTAGGTGTAGCGTCTTCGATACATTATCAAAACGTCCTCGGTTCCGGATTCGAAACCCGCCACCGCTTAAATTCTGATTGATAATCAGCATTGGCGGCTGAAGACGTCCGGCCTAAGGAGTCACTCCCATTCTGTCAACGGCCTTGTCAAAGAGGGTGGAGGAGCGGACAGAGCTTCAGGGCACTCTCTTGCCCTTCGTGTGGAGAACTGCCCCTAAACGCGAAAGAATCAGCAATGATCAAAGGCATGAGAATGCAAAAAGCATTGGAAACCACTGCATTAAAGACACACAACGTGTATCCATAGGACATGTGGCCAGCAATTGTAAAAGTGTCATGACGATCTCTCCATGGGCAAAAGATTCCGGAATAGTCCCCATTCAGATCTCTGGGGGGGACTGCCAACTGGAGGTGACTAAGAGAAAAAGATTGAATAATCAAGGAAAGGATAGCGTTCTACGAGTCGGGGCGTGGAATGTCAGAATCTTGGACGTGGTAGGGAAGCTAGAAAATCTGAAAATGGAAATGCAAAGGCTCAATCTAGATGTAGTACGGGTCAGTGAAGTGAAGTGGAAAGAAGACAAGGACAGATGAGTATAGGGTAACATCAACAGCAGCAAAAAAGTGTTGTAACGGGAGTAGGATTCGTTATGAATACGTAGATTGGGCAGAGAGTGTGTTACTGTGAGCAGTTCAGTGATAGGGTAATTCTTATCAGAATCAACAGCAAACTAGCACCGGCAACTATAGTATTGGTATATATGCCGACGTCGCAAGCTTAAGAGACAGAGAAAGTTTATAGGATATTGAAAGGGTAATACAGTACGTAAAGGAACATGGAAATCTAATAGTCGTGGGGGACTGGAATGCAGTTGTAGGGCATGAAGTAGAAGAAAAGGTTGCGGGAGAATATGGGCTTGGGACAAGGAATGAGAGAGAGGAAAGACTAATTGAGTTCTATAACAAATTTCAGCTTGTAATAGCGAATACTCTCTTCAAGAACGACAAGAGGAGGAGGTCAACTTGGAAAAGGCCGGGTGACAAGGGAATATTTCAGTCAGATTACATCGTGGACAGACAGAGGAAGCGAAATTAGGTACTGGACTGTAAGGCGTACCCATGAGCAGATTCACAATTTAATGGTGATGAAGAGCAGACTGAAGTTTAAGAGATTAGTGAGGAAGAATCAATGCGCAAAGAAGAACATTATTCAGCAAGAGATAACTGAACCAAAATACGCGTAGTATGTCAACTAACTGACTTGTCTCTCCCTATGTTTTGTAATGTTTCGAAAGACAAATTTGGTTAACTAAGTTGTTTTAGGCGTTGTAAAGTGTGTTTCTCTAAATTCTCATCAGCCTGGATACCAAAAAAGCTTACGTTTTCGTCCTATTTTTTATTTCCTCAGGTGTCTTACAGTGGTGTAAGACCTCTAGATGTACAGAACTACGTAAGTTGTCTTTCTGAATCTGAGACAGACCATTCGCAAAAACCTACCCAGTAACACTTTTAAAAACATCATTTACCATTTTTTTCTGTTGCTGTCTGTTTATTTGGACTGATAATAATACTGATGTCATCCACAAAAAGATGTAATCCTGCTCGGCTGTTAGACGGAAGCTTGTTTACACATATAAGAGAAATAATAATAGACCTAATATTGAGCCTTGTGTAACCCCAAACGTGAGCCCTTCCGAGTCATAAGAATCTCCTCTGCTTGTATTGACTGAGTTATTAAGTACATCTTTCTGCTTTCTTTTAGTTAGGTATCAGTTCCATAAAACGTCTGGGGGACTGATGACCTTAGCTGTTTAGTCCCCATTAAACATTCCAACAACCACCACCATAAAACGTCAGTCCATCTAGCAGAATATTATAATCCATGGAGTCAGGTGCCTTATGGTACAAAAGGTCGTTTACGTATATGAGAAATAATGGTGAACCAAAGAGTGAGCCTGCAAGGAGACCCATTGTATTCTGTTATTCATCCTTGCAGCGGAAGAAATTGTAAGAATACGCCAAAGGGAGGGTGTAATCTCATACGCATATGCAGACGATATTGTAATAGGCGCAAAGGACATTGCAAAGTTACAAGAAGCGATAAACGATTGGAAGATTGGTATGTCGAACACGGCTTCGAAATAAATGTGACGAAAACAGAAATGATGGTACTCAGAAATGGAGGAAGAGCGCTTGCATCAGCTGAGATCTTCATACGGGAGAGAAAACTGAAGATTGTTCCAGACTTCAAGTACGTATGGGTCACAGTACAAACAGCTGCAAAATGTTTCACGAAACATGTAAGAAAAAAAAATGCAAGCAATAATGGCAATCCATGAAATACAATAGGTCAGTTCGCTTATCCTAGAGATATCAATGGCAATGACGTACGGCACTGAAATTATCGGACCACACCTTACAGAGAAAAACCTAACAACATTAGAAAGAGTTCACCACTCATAGCCTGGTTGAGGACACTGAAGAGCTCTATATACACTCCTGGAAACTGAAATAAGAACACCGTGAATTCATTGTCCCAGGAAGGGGAAACTTTATTGACACATTCCTGGGGTCAGATACATCACATGATCACACTGACAGAACCACAGGCACATAGACACAGGCAACAGAACATGCACAATGTCGGCACTAGTACAGTGTATATCCACCTTTCGAAGCAATGCAGGCTGCTATTCTCCCACGGAGACGATCGTAGAGATGCTGGATGTAGTCCTGTGGAACGGCTTGCCATGCCATTTCCACCTGGCGCCTCAGTTGGACCAGCGTTCGTGCTGGACGTGCAGACCTCGTGAGACGACGCTTCATCCAGTCCCAAACATGCTCAACTGGGGACAAATCCGGAGATCTTGCTGGCCAGGGTAGTTGACTTACACCTTCTAGAGCACGTTGGGTGGCACGGGATACATGCGGACGTGCATTGTCCTGTTGGAACAGCAAGTTCCCTTGCCGGTCTAGGAATGGTAGAACGATGGGTTCGATGACGGTTTGGATGTACCGTGCACTATTCAGTGTCCCCTCGACGATCACCAGTGGTGTACGGCCAGTGTAGGAGATCGCTCCCCACACCATGATGCCGGGTGTTGGCCCTGTGTGCCTCGGTCGTATGCAGTCCTGATTGTGGCACTCACCTGCACGGCGCCAAACACGCATACGACCATCATTGGCACCAAGGCAGAAGCAACTCTCATCGCTGAAGACGACACGTCTCCATTCGTCCCTCCATTCACGCCTGTCGCGACACCACTGGAGGCGGGCTGCACGATGTTGGGGCGTGAGCGGAAGACGGCCTAACGGTGTGCGGGACCGTAGCCCAGCTCCATGGAGACGGTTGCGAATGGTCCTCGCCGACACCCCAGGAGCAACAGTGTCCCTAATTTGCTGGGAAGTGGCGGTGCGGTCCCCTACGGCACTGCGTAGGATCCTTCAGTCTTGGCGTGCATCCGTGCGTCGCTGCGGTCCGGTCCCAGGTCGACGGGCACGTGCACCTTCCGCCGACCACTGGCGACAACATCGATGTACTGTGGAGACCTCACGCCCCACGTGTTGAGCAATTCGGCGGTACGTCCACCCGGCCTCCCGCATGCCCACTATACGCCCTCGCTCAAAGTCCGTCAACTGCACATACGGTTCACGTCCACGCTGTCGCGGCATGCTACCAGTGTTAAAGACTGCGATGGAGCTCCGTATGCCACGGCAAACTGGCTGACACTGACGGCGGCGGTGCGCAAATGCTGCGGAGCTAGCGCCATTCGACGGCCAACACCGCGGTTCCTGGTGCGTCCGCTGTGCCGTGCGTGTGATCATTGCTTGTACAGCCCTCTCGCAGTGTCCGGAGCAAGTATGGTGGGTCTGACACACCGGTGTCAATGTGTTCTGTTTTCCATTTCCAGGAGTGTATTTTGTTAATTCCGCTGGTGGTAGAAATGGAAACATCACCGTCTTCCACTACATACTACCAGTCAAATTAGTGGTCTGAAGAAGACTAAAATTACATTCTCTTTGCGTGGCCTTTGGTACTTAGAGTGCGATAAAAATGTTGGATTATGATACCACCTGATGATCGAAGCATCCCAATGTAAGCCACTCCCTTTTACTGTGGTGATTGTTAAATTTAGATGTGTAGTGAGATCTTATGGGACCAAACTACATAGGCGACTATGTAAAGAAAGCAATAGGTGTGTCCAAAACAACACGATCCAGGCTTGTATATCTGCTGGAGAGGGAATCCTTCTTCATTGAAGACCTACGGACAAACCTGGTGCTACCAAACAGCAGCGCTCTGGAAAGTCTACTTAAAATTCTGGAGGAAAAAAGAGAAGACATACCTCCAGAATTTTACAGCACAGGCGCCATGATTGATCGAACATGGACAAAAGAGGACTTCGAAATGAGACAGGTGATCACCATAATGGCAGTCCATGGTTTCCACCACATTATTTACAACAACACTTCATATCATGAACCAAACAAAATGTGTGAGTGTAAATAGTGTCATCTAGTGTGCAAACGTTACCATACAGAGCTCTGTACTAAAAGGACGCGGTCAATAAGTGACTACGCAAATTAGATTATGTAGAATTTCTAATTTGTTTCATTATTATCATTATACTGTGAATTTGTATGGCTATTTGGCTGCAATAAACTTATTATTATTAAAGATTGGGCCTCGTGGAACCCCAGAAGTGACTTCTTCCTAGTCATAAGGATCTCTCCTGCTTATATTGGCTGAATTATTAAGTATTTCTTTCTGCATTCGGTTAATTAGATATGATATTATCCTTTGTTTTACCATACCATCAATTCCATAAAAAGTCAGTTCATCTAGCAGAGTATTGTAATACATGCAGTCAGATGCATTATGGCAAAGAAAATACTCAGTGGCACTATTTTGTTATTTAGTGATTGTAAAATTTGGTGATTCAAGGTGTAAACGGAATTTTCAGTTGAGCAACTCTTCTGGAATCCAAACTGTGATTTACTGAGGATATTATTGTTGCTCAGTTGGGATACTATTCTAAAATACATGGCAGATAACATTAGTAGTGAAACGGGTCCGTAGTTATTCACATATCTCCTACACACTTTTCATGGCGGGGTTTAACAACGCCATACTTCAGTCTAGTGATCAATCATGTATCTGGGAAACGACAGTGCTTATTATATGGGAACAAGTCTTTGATACTCTATTGGAAACCCTTTACAATGCAGATGAGCTTTTATTTTTGGGAGAATACGTATTTTCTTAATTTTAGAAGGGGAAGTGGGTGAACCATCATATCATTGAATATTATGTATGATGCAAGGTAAACATACTCTCGATTGTTTTCTTGAACTGTTTGTCTCTATGTTTTCTACTACATTTAAGAAATGACTGTTCAACATATTTGCTTCAGGTTACATGTGGCAGATCAGTTATAGCCCTTCCATTTAAATTAATAGCGATGTTATCCTGTTCGGTGGCGGCTTGTTGTTCTGTGTTTCATACAGACTTAAGTCTGTTGTCGGAATTACTGTTTTCTGACATAATGTGCAGGTTCCTTCTTTTTTAATAACTTATTAATAATTTAGAGTATTTTTTGAAGTGTGCAACTACAGCAGGATCTTTACTTGTTCTTTCCAACAGATACCATTCCCTTTTCGTTAATCACTCTAGTGATCCATGGTTTTTTACATGACTGTTTAATGTCCTCTCTGATTAGCTTGTGTGGAAAGCTATTTTCAACTAACCTAAATAATCCGTAGTTTCAAGTGAGATACCATGTGATAGTTAACTGCACCCACAGACGGTGATCAAATCCCTCTGCAAATTCAGAGCGAAGTCTATAGGAACAGCACAGCGAATGATAATAGTGTGTTCTGATTACTCCCGAGCTTGCGACAAGGTGATTACATCATTCAGGACCTAGCACATTCAGGTAAGCTGTCCAAGTTTTCCGATTAGTTACGACGGAGCAACCGTACCCACACCCTATACACTTCGACCGGGGCGCCATGCATCGACTGATCGCACATCTGCATGGGAAACGGTTACGAACTAACAAGCAGGTGATGATGAGTGGTTTACAGACAAACCTCCAGAGTTTCACTGATGTGCTTTCTTGCTGTTAAAGGCATCGCATACATCAAATGAAATTAATTCAATAAAACGAATAGGATCAAGGGAACGAATTCAGTTAAAAGCATTAATATGATATATCAGTTAACTCCGTTCAAAAACTTCGAGCCTTCAATGTAACAAATATGATGCGACAAATGAAAATACGTACCGAACTGGGATTCAAATCTTTATCTCCTGGTCTCTGCAAACAGTCACCGTAAACAACCACACGAGCACCACCCAAAGATATCTGGGAGTCATTAACGATTCTCACTTAATACTGCCAAACGCTACAGCCCGCAGCTCTGCTGATGTTGTGTGTGTGTGAAATCTTATTGGACTTAACTGCTAAGGTCATCAGTCCCTAAGCTTACACACTACTTAACCTAAATTATCCTAAGGACAAACACACACATCCATGCCCGAGGGAGGGCTCGAACCTCCGCCGGGACCTGCCACACAGTCGATGACTGCAGCGTCTCAGACCGCTCGGCTAATCCCGCGTGGCTCTACTGATGTTGGTTTCGTAAACATATAACATGAATTCGAGTCCTAATGTGGCATTGATTTTTAACTATCACGATATAATCATCACAGAGGACGATCGGCATCTGTGAACGGATTTCGTAATTTCATTTCATTCTCATTTAATTTTATTGACTTCATCCTCAGTGATTCGTTTTTTTTTCTTTTCATTTCAACGGACTATGCATATCACCTTGAAGTGCATTGCAGAGGTTACTCCGAACTGTGCCACAAATATTAGCGTTTGTTACCGTTCCATTCGCCACTGTGCGCGATGTAATTAGTCTAATGCTGACATTGTTTTGATGTCAATTGCCATTAGTGTTGCCATAGCAATTCGCAGAAAACTGGGACATACAGACCGTTGGTTAAAGAATTAGGTGGTCAAGGACATAAAAGATGCGACGTGAAAAATGAGAAAGAAGGAAAAAAAACTTAAATATTCCGTCATTAGATAAGTATTTACTTTTCCTACATTACGAACAAAGTTGATACACTGGGGCCGGCCGGAGTGGCCGTGCGGTTGTAGGCGCAACAGCCTGTGTCCCAGCGACCGCTACGGTCGTAGGTTCGAATCCTGCCTCGGGCATGGATGTGTGAGATGTCCTTAGGTTAGTTAGGTTTAATTAGTTCTAAGTTCTAGGCGACTGATGACCTCAGAAGTTAAGTCGCATCGTGCTCAGAGCCAGGTACACAAGGACAACTACACTTATAGCCAAAATAAAGAAGGGTCATGGGAAACAACAAGGTAAGTGACTATTTTTCGAAAATGAGCTATTGCTAAAGCTCGATTCAGAGTGATTATACGCTCTGTTGAGCGAAGCAAGTTCAGAGATATTAGATTTCAAAGTTTTACTGTAAAAAGGGGTGGGGGGTTGGGGGGGGGGGGGGAGAACCATGTAGATCAATTTTTCAGGGGAAATATTCAGGCCACGAGAGAACAGGGCAAACAGAATTCTGATGCAATGGAGGGAAGGAAAAACAAAGAGAAAGCAACTATCTGCATCGACTTCGCAAAAAGTGAATCCGTGACAAATGTAGCAGCCAATGGCGTTTACTTTTAGCGGCAACTTTCGATGCATTCATTCAGTACCCAAATTCTTCCGACAGGCGAATCTTTTCTTATGTTTATCCTTTATGCACTGCGAAAAAAGTCGCAAATGAAGTAACGCGATTCCGTTTTCACTTTACCACTCACACCCTGGTTCAGGACACTGAAGAGCTCTATATATTTTGTCAATTCTGCTGGTGGTAGAAATGAAAACATCACCGCCTTCCACTACATAACTACCAGTCAAATTAGTGGCGTGAAAAAGAGCAAAATTTCATTCTCTGTCCGTGGCCTTTCGTACTTAGAGTGCGATAAAAATGTTGGATTATGATAACACCTGATGATCGAAGTATCCTAATGTAAGACATTCCCTTTTACTGTAGTGAGTGTTAAACAGAATTTAGATTTGTGGCGAGATCTTATGGGACCAAACTACTTAGGTCATCGGTCCCTAAGCTTACACATTGCTTAATCTAACTTAAACTATCTTACGCTATGGACAACAAACAGACCCATGCCCAAGGGGGGACTCGAACCTCCGACGGGGAGAGACGCGCGGACCACGACAAAGGTGCCTCAGAAAGCGCGGCTACCCCGCGCGGCCTGTTAAACAGGAAATGGTGTTAGAATGGAAAAACGGTTAGACTCAAAAGTACGCTGCAAAATGCCCTTTCAAGACGCAACCCGTAAAGATAATATTATCTGAATCCAGCCACTGCCGGACGCTGAAACGTCAAACGGCTTATCATAGAGGAATGCAGACAGGCATCGTAAGGGGCACCGTGACAATGTCAACCAATAGCGCGCATGTTTGAACCGCCCATACTTGTTTACTTTCAAAGTTCCGTAGTTGTCTAGACCACAATAGCTTTGCAGTTAGCTTCCATTCGCTGTAACAATTCTGTTCTTTATTCTTGATTTCCTTCCAATCTCCAGGATAAAATATAAAGATTAGCAAACTCTGATGAAGTTTTGCTTTCCTGGTGCTGTGAAGTTCTTGGGCCAGCTGCCCCACTGATCAGCCAGAACATTATAAACACCTAGCCAACAGCCGGTATGTTCACCTTTGGCAGGGGTAACAGCGGCAGCACGTCATGCTGGAAGCAGCTGGCACCAGATCTGCACACACAAGTCACCTAATTACCGTAAATTCCGGGGAGGGGGCGATAAACTCTAACGCCACGTTCAGTCACATCCCAGATGTGTTAGATCTGGTTCATATCCGGCGGGCTGGGGCGCCAGTACATCAGCTGGAACCAGCCACTCTGTTCCTCGAAACACTCCATCACACTCCCGGACTCGTGAAATGGCGCATTATCTTCTTAAAAAATGCCACTGCCGTCGGGAAACACGATCGTCATGATGGGGTGTACGTGGTGTGCGTCCAGTGTAGGATACTCCTTGCCGTCAAGATGCTTTGCACGAGCTGCACTGGACACATGGATGCCCACGTGAATGTTCCCCAGAACGTTACAATGAAGACTCGGAGTTTTTGAATGGAGATAATGCACTCACAACTACGCAGAATATTGATCCGATAACGAGTAACACTTGCAACGTATTCAGGGCACTGAACCGGTGCCATTCGTGGTCAAATACAAAAGCGCAACCTGCAGGCTTGGCTAGCATCTCGATTTACACTATGTGATCAGAAGTATCCGGACAGCCCGAAAAACATCCGTTTTTCATATTAGGTGCATTGTGCTGCCACCTACTGCCAGGTACTCCATATCAGCGTCCTGAGTAGTCATTAGTCATCGTGAGAGAACAGAATGGGGCGCTCCGCGGAGCTCACGGACTTCGAACGTGGTCAGGTGATCGTGTGTCACTTGTGTCATACGTCTGTACGCGAGATTTCCACACTACTAAACATCATCGTTTCCGATGTGACAGTGAAGCGGAAACGTGAAGGGACACGTACAGCATAAAAGCGTACAGGCCGAACTCGTCTGTTAACTGAGAGAGACCGCCGACAGTTGAAGAGGGTCGTAGTGTGAAATAGGCAGACATCTGTCCAGACCATCACACAGGAATTCCAAACTGCATCAGGATCCACTGCAAGTACTATGACAGTTAGGCGGGAGGTGAGAAAACTTGGATTTCACTGTTGAGCGGCTGCTCATAAGCCACACATCCCGCCGGTAAATGCCAAACGACGCCTCGCTTGGTGAAAGGAGCGTAAACATTGGACGATTGAACAGTGGAAAAACGTTGTATGGAGTAACGAATCACGGTACACAATGTGGCGATCCGATGGCAGCGCGTGGGTATGGCGAATGCCCAGTGAACATCATCTGCCAGTGAGTGTAGTGCCAACAATAAAATTCGGAGGCGGTGGTGTTATGGTGTGGTCGTGTTTTTCATAGAGGGGGCTTGCACCCCTTGTTGTTAACATAACACAGGCCTACTTTGATGTTGAAGAGCAATTTGGGGATGGCAATTGCATCTTTCAACACGATCGAGCACCTGTTCATAATACGCGGCCTGTGGCGGAGTGGTTACACGACAACAACATCCCTGTAATGGACTGGCCTCCACAGAGTCCTGACGTGAATCCTATAGAGGACCTCTGGGATGTTTTGGAACGCCGACTTCGTGCCAGGCCTCACCGACCGACATCGATACCTCCCCTCAGTGCAGCACTCCGTGGAGAATGGGCTGCCATTCCCCCAAGAAACCTTCCAGCACCTGACTGAATGCGTGCCTGTGAAAGTGAAAGCTGTCTTCAAGGTTAAGGCTGGGCCAACACCATACTGAATTCCAGCATTACCAATGGAGGGACCACGAACTTGTAAGTAAATTTCAGCCAGTTGTCCGGATACTTTTGATCACATAGTGTATGTTCAAGCATGCATTCCACGTTGTATTTCCATATTTTTGTCCAACTCCTATAGTTTAAAAGTGCTGCAGTACTGTACTATATATAACCGTAATGTAAATAAGAAAATATTATTAAAATTACTGCTCTGCTAGTTTACATGCTCAATAGGTGAGTAGCATCCCTGCATTCTCTTCGTTGGTGTGTATTGCACTCACGCAAACCTTCAAGTATAGACCATTGATTGATTGACTGGGGTGTATTTTCGTTATTCTTCCATCTGTTTCATGTCAACTCCGGTAAGTGGAGGAGTTACGTTACCCCGGGCACCTACACATTGTGCTGAATGGGAGAGGCAATGTCAGTTTTGGTTACCTTTTTAACAACGTCATATTTACGTGAATGGTACACTGTGATACGTTGCTGAACATGTCTGGAGGAGAAGAAGTAGATTCCCAAATAAAAAAATTAACGTGCTAATTAAAAAGACACATCCCTGTCCATATCTTCGTAACGAACGAAATACAAGAAAGGCTGGTCCAAGTCCTCATGGTAGTTAAACAATATTTGGTAGAAACAGTTTTTGGGACTGGTATAGACAAAGGGGCAGCCAGTACGCGGCCACAGTCTGTTTAGCTTGCAGCAGAGAACATCTCGGAGTGCACCTCGGCGGACTTGGCGTGTGCTGGACGCTGGCGCAAACGCTGCTTGCAGCTGCCTCAGTTGCGTCAGAGAAGCCGCCATAAAGCAAAGCACTCCAGAGAGAGCTGCAGGCCAGAATCTACAGCTGCAGAAATCATCACGCGTGGCAGGATTTTCACTCATCAGGATACTTTCCATTCGGAAAGTGGGTGCAGTCCGTACCTGTTATATGGCTTATAAATTATAGAGTGCAGTAATCAGTCGTCCTTTTTTAGATTTTATTACGCAAATCCAGATTTCGGCTAGTAGCTAGCCATTCTCTATGCGCTATTTTCTAGTCTCGATGTATGTAAAACCCTATTGTTCGGGCGACAGTAGTATTCAAAGAAATGTGACTGACGCCCGAACAACAGGGACTTACATGCATCGAGACTAGAAAATAGTGCATTGAGAGTGGCTAGCCAATAGCCGAAATCTGGATTTGCGTAATTAAGTCTAAGAAAGGACGACCGATTGCTGCGCTCTATAATTTATATTTTCACTCATGCTATTTGTGTGGATATACAGGTGGTCGTACGGACCAAAAAAAAAAAGTCTAGTAAACATGGGCTCTAAAATGCATACCTCATGAGCTATGAGAACTTGTTCATCTTCGCTACTGCGAAACACCTCTCTTCTGCAGCAGAAGGCCATAAACAAATGAGGACACATTCCTCTATTGACGACCACTGGGACAGTACGAGGTGTGGCTAGAAAAAAACCGGACTAGTACTGGTGAAACAATAAAACGAATGCAATAAGGCTGAAAGTCGCGTGGCCTGTCACGTGACTCTCGCTCCGCCTACTGCTCGAGTTTCATCTGCCTCCTGCACTCAGTCTGCCCGTGGCGTCTGTTTTAAGTAGTTGACGTTTTGTCTGTGCGTCGGAAAATGTTGAGTGTACAGAAAGAACAGCGTGTTAACATCAAATTTTGTTTCAAACTAGGAAAATCTGCAAGTGAAACGTTTGTAATGTTACAACAAGTGTACGGCGATGATTGTTTATCGCGAACACAAGTGTTTGAGTGGTTTAAACGATTTAAAGATGGCGGCGAAGACACCAGTGATGACACTCGCACTGGCAGACCATTGTCAGCAAAAACTGATGCAAACATTGAAAAAATCGGTAAACTTGTTCAACAACATCGCCGTTTAACAATCAGAGCAGTGTCTGAGTTAACAGGAGTTGACAAGGAAAGTGTTAGGCAAATTCTTCACGAAAGTTTCAACATGAGCAAAGTGCGTTCAAAAATGGTTCCAAAGTGTCTCACAATTGAACAGAAGGAACACCGAAGAATGATTTGTTCTGACATCCTGGAAAACATTGAAAGTGATCCCACCTTCTTACAAAATGTTATTACTTGCGATGAATCGTGGTTTTTTACTTACGATCCCGAAACTAAACGCCAATCGATGCATTGGAAAACTCCTGGTTCTCCACGACAAAAAAAAGCACGAATGTCAAAATCGAAATTCAAGGCAATGATGATTGTTTTTTTTGACATCAAAGGGATTGTGCACATTGATTGGGTACCAGAGGGACAAACAGTGAATCAGCATTACTACATTAGCGTCCTGGCTACCCTACGTGAGCGAGTACGGAGAAAACGGAATGATTTGTGGAGAAAAAAGTCATGGATCCTTCACCAAGACAATGCCCCAGCTCACAGTGCGTTGTCAGTGAAGACGTTTTTGGCAAAACACAACATTCCCATCTTAGATCATCCACCCTACTCACCTGATTGGCCCCCTGTGACTTTTTTCTTTTCCCTAAAGTCAAGTCAGCTTTGAAAGGAACTAGATTTGAGACTGTTGAAGCAGTAAAAGAAAAAGCGACGGAAGTAATGTATGGACTTACCGAAAATGATCTGCAGCATTGCTATGAACAGTGGAAAATTCGTATGGAGCGGTGTAGAGACCGAGGAGGAGAGTACATTGAAGGAGATAACATGAAATTGTAAATAATTGTAAATAAATGTTTTTTCCAGCATCAGTCCGGTTTTTTTCTAGCCGCACCTCGTATGCGGCAAACATCTGTTAAGTATTGTTACTGTAAACCATATTCACAGTTGTAGGCAAGTGCAGAGCATACATTAATTCTAACGGAACCAGTTCGCCTTTTGGTAAGTTTGTAAAATGTTTTTACATTGTAATTTCATCTTTGAACTGATTAGCGTAATCGAAGCCTATTATTCCCAATGGAAAACGGCAGATATAATATTCCATTAAGTATGGCAAATGGAAGCAACCGTCTCGAGCCCATGTCTTGTATTCTCAAAAGTATCCAGAACACAGGGTACCATTCAATACTTCTAGATTTCCGAAAAGCTTTTGACACGGTGTCCGACTGCATACTGTTATCGAAGGTACGAGCGTACGGAACAGGTTCCCAGATATGTGAGCGGTTGGAAGACTTCTTAAGCAATAGAACCCAGTATGTTGTCCTCGACGGCGAGTGTTCATCAGAAACAAGGGTATCGCCAGGAGTGTCCCAGGGAAGTGTGACGGGACCGCTGTTTTATACAGCAGCAGGGTGTGGAGAAATCGGTGGTTGTTTGCTGATGATGCTGTGGTGTACGGGAGTGTGTTGGAGTTCAGTGACTGTAGGAGGACGCAAGTTTGCTTCGACAAAATTCCTAGTTGGCAGCTACCTCTAAATGTATTGCAATGAGTGGAACTAGATCCTGGAACTAGGGTGCGTAGAATTTCAGCATCTTTTGGGGTTAGTTATCCAATAGTCTGGGCGATCCTGCATGAACAGCTGCTATAAGTTAGTGCAAATGAATGGGAAAAAACAAACTCATAATGTTCGGATACAGTATTAGTAGTGTGCTGCTAGACACAGTCACGTCTTTTAAATATCTGGCTATAACGTTGCAAAGCAATACGAACTGGAAAGGTTCGAATCCTGCCTCGGGCATGGATGTGTGTGATGTCCTTAGGTTAGTTAGGTTTAAGTAGTTCTAAGTTCTAGGGGACTGATGACCACAGACTATGGCAGAGAAGACGAATAGTCGACTTCCATTTATTGGGAGAATTTTGGGGAAGTGTGGTTCATCTGTAAAGGAGACTGCATATACGACGGAAGTGAGACCTACTCTTGAGTACTGCTCGAGTGTTTGGGATCCGTACTAGGAAGATATCGAATCAGTTCAGAGCCAGGTGCTGGATTTCCTACCGGTAGGTTCGAACATCACGCAAGTATTACGGGAATACTTTGGGGAACTCAAATGGGAATCCATATAGGGAAGATGACGTTCTTGTCGAGGAACACTACTGAGGAAATTTCGAGAACCGGCATTTGAA
Source organism: Schistocerca americana (assembly GCF_021461395.2). Taxonomy (NCBI): domain Eukaryota; kingdom Metazoa; phylum Arthropoda; class Insecta; order Orthoptera; family Acrididae; genus Schistocerca; species Schistocerca americana. The sequence goes on along the minus strand of NC_060120.1, from coordinate 977,351,616 downwards.
CCGACTGCAGAACGATTCCACTGCTGCCATCATACATTTCGCGTAAGATCAACGACGATAAGAAACTAGAAATTAGGGCTCGTGCGGAGGCATACAGACAGTCGCGTTTCTCTCGCTGTGTTTATAATTATTCGGTCGTGTTTTCCAGCGGCTAGAACACTTTCTCTCCGTAGCTCCAACAAAGGCGTACCGTGTCAGACCTCGCACCGTCAGTACTGCTGCTGTGGAGGAGCGAGTATTGCAGTGAGTGGGAGAAGATCCTGGAACTTGGGTACGTACAATTTCAGAATCTATCGGGGTTAGTCACGTAGTCTGGGCGATCCTGCATGAACAGTTCCTACAGCGGTATCAAGTTCAGCGTGTCAAAACCACAAGATCAGCCTAATACAATGCAGGTCTGTCAATGGTTGTTGCAAAGATGTGATACAGATCCTTTTTTTACAACAATCATATCGTTCACATATGAGGCTGGTTTCAGGCGAGATGGGATTGTCAACTTTCGTAAAGCTAGTGTTGGCTGATGCAAATCCACAAGCAGTTGAAGAAGCTAGCCATTAGTGCCGATTTTTAATTAATGAATGCGCAGGAATTACTGGCAACAAACTAATAGAACCTTGCATACTATCAAACATGTTGAATGGTGAAAGGTATCGTCAGTTCCTATCAAATGACTGATGGAGAAGGTACCATTTCCAACAATGGCTGGAGATGGTGTTCATCCCTACTTTCTTCGAAATGTCCGAGAACACCTCACACAGACTTTTAATAAGCAATGAGTAGGTCGAGGAGTTCCATTACGTTGGCCAGCTCGTTTCCCCCGATCTTAATCCACCGGATTTTTGGTTGTGGGGACACTTGAAATCTTTAGTGTATGCAAGCCCCATTAATGATGTACAAACACTACGGGAACGCGTCATCAATGCCTGCCAGCGCACCCCTCACCAATCCGGAGTTTTTCAGAGGGTGCGTGATTCCGTAAGTCGTGGGAAAGAAGCATGCCTTACTACGAATGGACACCATATTGAGTTGAGTTGACCATTGTTTAGCGATGGCTCGCAAGTGCAGGTCGTATGTAATAGCAAGCAATGAACTTAAAAACTCTGCTATTCCACAGTAACAGAATATTGTGTTCTCATTTGTTTATTCATTTGCTTACTGCATTCTGAAGGGCGTTCGTAACAGCAGAGAGCTTTCTCTAGAAAAGAAGTTTTCCACAACAGCGAAGATAAACAAGTACTCATAGCTCGCAGGTTACGCATTTTTAGTCCACGTTTACGGAACATTTTTGCTCATTTTGGTCGATAGTACCCACCTCTGAAGTACGGAATATTTTTTTAACTCCCTGTAAACATGACGTTGACCGCACTTCACATAGCCCCAAAGCTGTTGTAATGTTGATGCATTAATTTGTTCTGAAAGCGGTGCTGATATTCAAGACAATAAAAGCGCGTTAAAAGCTGTGAGCTATCTGGGGATGTTAACCTTGCATTACTGAGCAACTGTTTCACCAGGTATCCAGTCTAGCTTACCAAATTCCCAACCAGACTAACATTAATTATAATCTTTTAGTAGTCATCCTACGATAACCGGTGATATATATATAAAAAGAGAATTTAAATAAAAAGAAATAAATCAGTTTACATTTGGACATTTATTTTAACATTGATCATTGTTCCGTTAAAATTTCAGTACATTACACTTGATTCATAACTAAACTGGTGCCTTATTTAGGATTGTAAAATGTGAGTTTGTTGTCTTACGGAACACATCAAATATGGAGCTAAGATTGGGAGACTGCATACAACACTGCATTCATAAAATAACACACGAAGAACGTTGAAACATATGCAAGAGGAAATTAACCACAACCAACCGATTCAATTTTCACCCAAAGAAGTTACGTTCGTAGTGCAATCCTGTCCGTCATGAAATTACCACACACTGGTATACTAAATTCATACTAACTCTCTGTGAAATCTTCCCGAAAAGAATAGCTGAGGGCTACTTTGATGATTACACTACATGCTTCACGTGATCAACTTGGTTTACACATAGAGTGTAACTCCACAATAATTTTGATAATTAAAATAAATTACATCGAAACACAAATTACAAAAGAAAAACCTCGAACTGGTTACTATCGTCTTACTATTAACCTGATGGGCCAAACAATTGTATAAGCACGTGGTACTGGTCTCACAAAGTATACCCCACGTGGGTTGAACATAAAGAAAAGTTGCTATATTGAAAAATATTGTCAAGACTAGACGTTATAATCTCACGCACATTCGCATTTAAGATTGATGATCTTAGTGAGAGTTACGGATCATCCACACGTGTTTCCACTTTACTCACAAAGTAGTGACAAAGCAATTACTGGAAGATATTCTGAGGTTCACACTCGAATTACACTGTGTTGTAATTTAAGATAACATTAGATATTTTAGATCTAAACCTGAAATAAAGGTGATTAAATTTTCAGTTCGACTGAACTTAAGAAATCCATTGTCCTACGGACTTAGCAGACACGCGCTTAGCCGGAGATCTTATCGCTTCAGACGCTCGCCACGGACAGACTGACCTGGGCCCCTACCAAGGGTGCTTCCAGATACAAAACGGAAGTGACCAGAGAGGCAGCTTCCTATACCAACATGACAAGGGACGGACAGGACCATACTAAGATTAGAAACCTCATAGCTTTTAGAAAGCATAGCTACCTGTTCCGACGTTGGTCCTACTGTTCACTAGGAGACAGACTTGTCTGCTACCATGAAGCATGCAACTAGAAATACATTTGCTCATTCATCCTTTCACACAGAAGGGAGGGGGATGACAGTATCTTATCATATACAGTATATAAAAGAAAGCGGATTTAGGTTCTATACGAGACTGTGTGACATGAATTACATATAAACTGTGTTTTAAAGTGTAGTAGTGTGACAGATCGTTCTTGTTTATGTGTAAAAGTAACACGTTCCACTGCTCAGTCTCCTCCCAGATAGAGTCAGAAACACCACAGTAAATTTAGAAGAGGAATTTATGCCGTAAATGACAACAGATTTAAGAAATTAACGTGAAAGGAATCCAACAGAGACCTTTCACTGTAAACTGAGAAGTGATGCAAAATCTAAACTTGGTTCACGGCTCGTGGTCCATATGTCTGTTAGTGATGTGTTCTACCGCATCACAAGTATTTGAAGTTTGGATGCATTATACTTATGTTATACTTTATTACTGATGACGCCTCTGGGTCTTCAGAACAATGTTTGGTGGGTTAGAGAATTTAAAAAGGCAGATGGGTAGGCTGAAGTTAGATATAGAGGAAATCAGTGAAGTGAAGTGCCAGCAAGAACAGAAAAACTGTCTGGTGAGTGCAGAATTATCAGCACAAAATCAAACAGGGGTAATGGAGGGGTACCCCTACTAGTAAATAATAAAATAAGAACAAGGGCAAGCTACTATGAACAGCGTTGTGAACGCAATACAGTAACGAAGACAGACACGAAGTCAATACCCACCAAAACATGACAGGTTCGTATGCCTAGTAGTTCTGCAGATGATGAGACAGATACGAAGCCAACACCCACCACTATAGCACAGGTTCACAGGCCTACTAGCTCGGCAGATGATGAGACTGGAAGAACGTAACATCAGATAAAGGAAATTATTCAAATAGTTAAACCTCCAACGGTCGGACATTGCATTCCGTTCAACAGCCAGCCACATGCTGACTAAATTGTATATGTACCCGTAATAAAGGGGGGGGGGGGCAGACGGCAAGAGTACTGTCGCGACGAATAGGTGACGCCAAAATTCCGAGAAGCTGGCAAGAAACGATGGGCAGTTAAAATAAACCACGTCTTGTACACATTACAATGGCGCGATTGGTGGAGGATAAAAGGAGACGAAATTTTAATTCTGATGGAAAATTGGAATTCGATAGTAGGAAAAGGGCGAGAGAGAAAGATAGTAGGAGAACATGGACTGGTGGAAGGAAATAAAATGGATAAAGAGTGGTGGAATTTTACACGGAGCACACTTTAATCTTTGCTAACACTCCGTTTAAAAATCATGGGAGTAGGTCGTATACGTGTAACAGACTTGGAGGTAGAGGAAGGATTCAAACAGATTACATAATGGTAGGTTTCGAAACCAGATTTTAAAGAGCAAAACATTGCCAGGGCCGTATGTAGACTCTTACCCTAATTTACCTGTAAATTAATACAGAAGAAATTACAGATAGCAGTAAATTAAGAAGGTGGAATCTTCATGAGTTGAGAGAACCAGATGTTGTTGACAGTTTCAGACTGAACGTTAGGCAATGTTGAATTGAAGCAGGGTAAAGGAATTCAATAGAAGACGAATAGGTAGTCTTAAAACATGAAATAGTGAACGCAGCACAGTATGAAATAGGCGAAACGACGGGGCCCAGTAGAAATCTTTGGATAACACCTGAGACATTGATCCTACATGACGAAAGAAAAACATTTAAAAAATTAATAACTGAAGCAAGGAAAAGGGAATACAGATATACAAAAAATTAGTTTGACAGGAAGCGTAAAATGGCAAAACACAAATGGCTACACAAGTATTGCAAGGATGTAGAAGCGCGCATGACTAGTGGAAAGGTAGATGCACACCATGGGAAAATTAAAGAGATCTTTGGAGGTAAGAGAAATACCAGACAAAGCTTTTGAGCTGGAATACATTCTCTGAAATTCTGCTGGTAGCAGGCGTAAAATGCAGGGTGCAAAAAGTTACCTAAAACGTGCACAGAAACCATATTGCATTTCCAAGAGCCGAAGGACATGAAAAGGAAACTAGTGGTTCAAAAGGAAGTGAGACAGGATTGTAATGTATGCCCCATGTTATTCAATTTGTACAATGAGCAAGCAATAACAGAAACCAAGGAGAAACATGGAAAGGGATTACAATTCAGGGAGGATAAATAAAAACCTTGAGATTTTCCGACTGCATTGTAATTCTGCCAGAGACGGCAAAGGACTTGGCAGAAACGTTGAAGAGAGTGGACAGCGTCTTGAAAAGAAGTTATAAGCTGAGTATCAACAAAACAAGAACAAAGATAATGGTTTGTAACGGAATCTGACAGAAACAGATTAGAAAAGGAGACACTAAAAGAAATAGAAATGCAGACTGCCAACACCAAGAAAAGCGCTTCCGAAAAGGGGAAATTTGTTAACATCGAATATAAATTTAAGTGATAGGAAGTCTTTATGATGGTATTAGTACGAAGGGTAGCCTTGAACGGAAATGAAACGTGGGCTTTTAGCAGTTCGAACAAGAAGAGAATAGAAGATTTTGAAATATGGAGCTAGAGAAAATTAGATGGACAGATCGAATAACTATTGATGAGATACTGAATCTAGGGGCAAAAAAGAAATTTGTGGTACAACTTGACTAAAAGAAGGAGTCGGGCTGACAGGACAGTTCCTATCAAAACTGGTCGTAAACCTCTTATCTTCGGAGCTATAACGTGGCTGGGTACGACAAGGATATCTTAGACACAGAGCACTTTGGCACGAGGCAAATAGGGAAACAGCGTACGTAATAGACGTTTATGCAGCACAACGTGTTTGCATTGGTATCGCCGGCAGGAGTGGCAGAGCGGTTCTAGGTGCGACAGTCTGGAACCGCGCGACTGCTACCGTCGCAGGTTCGAATCCTGCCTCGGGCATGGATGTGTGTGATGTCCTTAGGTTAGTTAGGTTTAAGTAGTTCTAAGTTCTAGGGGACTGATGACCTCAGATGTTAAGTCCCATATTGCTTAGAGCCATTTGAACCATTTGAATCCGTCACTGGACGTACAGCTCCCAATTGAACACAGGAGATGGCAGATATGGTCTTCAGCTACGGGCATGCAGATGGAAGCAGTGAAATCGTGTTCAATGCCTGCGACGCAATCCGGCAGCAACCTGAGCTCTTCCAACGAATGTGTGATCCCATGAGATGTAGGGTGGAAGGCTACATTGCAGTGGATGACTCACATCGAGCAGATGTTGTGAAGAATAGCGCAGAGACGTGGTGATCACTGACAGTCGTGGAAGTAGACAGTAGCTCCGAAAATATGAGGTTTACATTTAATGTTTATAGGAACTTTTAGGAACCTTTTTTCTTCCCTTGTTACATACTACAAGTATTGGAAACTTTTCCCGGACATTATATATATATATATAGGGTGAGTCACTAACTATACCAAGTATAACTGAGAAAGTATGATAGGAGCTGAAAAGTTTGTGGGACAAAAGTTCCATGGGACAACGGGAGCCATAATATGAAGATGGTTTTCTGTCGCTAGGTAGTGTCTCTTCAGAGATATGAAGGTCAACTTAGTTTTTTAAATGGGACGCTATAGTTTGGTACTTACTTTCTGATAGCGGCTATCGAGACGAATCCAATGATGTGTAACAGTAAGATCTTTGAAGGTCAAGGAAGGTCACAAAGGTGGCATGAACGCCCATTTACAGAAGGTGTTCGAAGTGATGACCATTGGTATCAATGCAGTGCTGCAATCTTCGTATCATGGATTGAGTGGTATTCCTTATCACTTCGGCACTTATCGAAGCACATGCTCCGACAATTCTCTCCACATATCTTCAGGTGTAGTTTGTACGTCTTCATAAGCAATGACATTTACTAATCCCCACAAGAAAAAATCCAGAGGCGTCAACTCCGGCGAACGAGCCGGCCACGACACATCTCCTCCGCGTCCAATCCAAGATTTGGGAATTGTCTCTGCAACTCATTTCTAGCAATCAGTGAAAAATGTGACAGACACCCATCGTGTTGATACCACATTCTGTTCCTTGTTCCTAAAGGAATTTCTTCCAAAAACAGACCTAATGTTTCTTGCAGGAATGTGGTGTACTTCCTACCATTAAGATTTCCTTCGATGAAATAGGGGCCTATAATTCTGTCCAGAATCCCACACCATACATTCACCGAACACGGTTTTTGGTGTGCAACTTGCCGCAGCCAACATGTCCAATAATGCATGGTATGCAAATTAACATTTCCGTGGTTTGTAAATGTAGCCTCGTGAGTAAATAAAATCAAATTAATAAATGTGTCATCCCTCTGAATCTAAAGTTGAGTTCATCGGCAGAATTCAATGCGACGCATGCAATCCGTACCATTTAATTCATGGTGGAGACTGATATGGTAAGGATGATATTTATGGCGATGCAGAACACGAACAACACTACTCTGGCTCATGCCAGATTCCCTTGCGATCTGACACGAACTAGCACAAGAATCTCCAACCACAGTCGCAAGAGTACCAATTTCCGTTTCCTCGTTGGTAACTTTCCTTTGCCTGATATGTTTCCGATGGGTTAAAGATACAGTTGTTCTCAGTTTATCATACACTTATTTGAATGTACGACGTGATGGGTGAGTACGTTGAGGATATCTTTCAGCATATAAGTCTCTCGCTCTCACTGAATTTCGTTGGAATTCTCCGTAAATGAGAAGCATATAGACCTGTTCTTCGAAGGAATACATCATTCACTTTCGCTTGATTCGACGATACTGGTCTTACCATTCCTATTAGTGCTGTATTGCGAAACCGTCAAATAGAGTTTACATGTCAATGGCACGTTAGATGGATACGCTGTATTCGGCGAATATTTACTATCTGCACGATGTACGGGAAAGAATTCTCAGAGCATGTGCTTCGATAAGTGCCGATGTGATAAAGAATACCAATCAATTCATGATACGAAGATTGCAGCACTGTATTGATACCAATGGTCATCACTTCGAACACCTTCTGTAAATGGACGTTCATGCCACCTGTTTGACCTTCGTTGACCTTCAAAGACCTTACTGTAACAAATTATTGGATTCGTCTCGATAGACTCTATCAGAAAATGAGTACCAAACTATGGCATCCCGTATAAAAAAAACTAAGTTGACCTTCATATCTCTGAAGCGACCCCATCTAGCAACAAAAAACCAATTTCATATTAAGAACCCGGTTGTCCCAGGCAACATTTGTCCCAGGCAACGTTTGTCCCACAAACGTTTCAGCTACTATCATACCTTGGCAGTTATTCTAGGTTGCAATGGTGACTTACCCTGTATAAACGGAGATAAAGAGCTGATACGCATGCTATAGGTGTATAAGTCGATACAGAAGTGTAGCTCTGTGACCACTAGGTAAATATAACGGTCAATGAAGAAACTTCTTTTTCTCCTTCTTATCGCCTTTCCATTGGAACAAACTGCGCTTTTTGGGTCAACTCATGCCATTTCTTATGATCTAAAGCTTCCCGCGGATTTAGGCTTTTTATAGAATCCGACCAAAGTAATTTAGGTATTCCACGCTGTCTACCATTCGACGTGAGATGATGGACTGGGCTGATAACTGAGCTGGGCTGTGTCCATACCAAAGAAGTCTCCATTCTCGCATTTTCATATTGACTGGAGCGACTCCAGCTAGTCGAATCGTTGTACTGTTGGTACGATCGACTACAGAAATGCCTAATGATCTTCTTAGTACCCGCGTTTCCACGACATGTAGTGAGTGCTCGGCACTTCTAGCTGCAGTTCAACTCTCGGTACCATAAAATGCAACTGGCCTCACCAATGAGTGATATGTGTTTGATTTTAGGCAGACAGACATCTTACCGCAAAGAACACCAGTGACAGCTCTGAATCGCATCCAGGTGGCTTTGATTCTTACTCGCACATGCTCGTTCACCTGTCACTCTACAACAGAGAACCCAGGTACCAAAATACATCCACCTTGATGAGAGGAGCTTTATTAATTTAAATAGCTCCAGGAGACTAAATCGTTTCGCTTCGACGTTCGAGGTCAAATCTCTGCAGACGATCATCCACGTTCGAACTTGAGTTTACAGATCCTTACCGGCATCTGCCACGAACACCACATCACCCGAGCGTAGCATTTTCCATGGTACACACTTCCGTAGGTCACGCATTGTAGTATCCATTACGCTAACAATAATAGGAGAGACAGAACTCAGTACAAAGTTTTCATTCTATCAGCAGCTTATCCTAGTGATAACGTACACACTGGCCATTAAAAGTGGTACACCAAGAAGAAATGCAGATAATAAACGGGTATTCATTGGACAAATATATTACACTAGAACTGACATGTGATTACATTTTCACGCAATTTGGGTGCATAGATCCTGAGAAATCAGTACCCAGAACAACCACCTCTGGACATAATAACGGCCTTGATACGCCTGGGCATTGAGTCAGAGTTTGGATGGCGTGTACGGGTACAGCTGCCCATGCAGCTTCAACACGATACCACAGTTCATCAAGAGTAGTGACTGGCGTATTGTGATGAGCCAGTTGCTCGACCACCATTGACTAGACGTTTTCAATTGGTGAGAGACCTGGAGAATGTGCTGGCCAGGGAGTCGAACATTTTCTGTATCCAGAAAGGCTCGTACAGGACCTGCAACCTGCGGTCGTCCATTATCCTGCTGAAAGGTAGGGTTTCGCAGGGATCGAATGAAGGGTAGAACAACGGGTCATAACACATCTGAAACGTAACGTCCACTGTTCAAAGTGCCGTCAATGCGAACAAGAGGTGACCGAGACGTGTAACCAATGGTACCGCATACCATCACGCCGGGTTATATGCCAGTATGGCGATGACGAATACACGCTTCCAATGTGCGCTCACCGCGATGTCACCAAACACGGATGCGACCGCCGGCCGCGGTGGCCGTGCGGTTCTAGGCGCTGCAGTCCGGACCCGCGGGACTGCTACGGTCGCAGGTTCGAATCCTGCCTCGGGCATGGATGTGTGTGATGTCCTTAGGTTAGTTAGATCTAAGTAGTTCTAAGTTCTAGGGGACTGATGACCTAAGATGTTAAGTCCCATAGTGCTCAGAGCCATTTGAACCATTTTGAACGGATGCGACCATCATGATGCTGTAAGCAGAACCTGGATTCATTCGAAAAAATGACGTTTTGCCATTGGTGCACCCAGGTTCGTCGTTGAGTACACCATCTCAGGCGCTCCTGTCTGTGATGCAGCGTCAAGGGTAACCGCAGCCATGGTGTCCGAGGTGATAGTCCATGCTGCTGCAAACGTCGTCGAACTGTTCGTGCAGATGGTTGTTGTCTTACAAACGTCCACATCTGTTGACTCAGGGATCGAGACGTGGCTGCACGATTCGTTACAGCCATGCGGATAAGATGCCTGTCATCTCGACTGCTAGCGATACAAGGCCGTTGGGTTCCAGCACGGCGCTCCGTATTACCCTCCTGAACCCACCGATTCCATATTCTGCTAACAGTCATTGGATCTCGACCAACGCGAGCAGCAATGTCGCGATACGATAAATCGCAATCGCGATGGGCTACAATCCGGCCTTTATCAAAGTCGGAAACGTGATTGTACGCATTTCTCCTCCTTACACGAAGCATCACAACAGCGTTTCACCAGACAACGCCGGTCAACTGCTGTTTATGTATGAGAAATCGGTTGTAAACTTTACTCATGTCAGCACGTTGTAGTGTCGCCACCGGCGCCAACCTTGTGTGAATGCTCTGAAAAGCTAATCAGTTTCATGTCACAGCATCTTCTTCCTGTCGGTTAAATTTCGCATCTGTAGCACGTCATCTTCGTGGTGTAGCAATTTTAATGGCCAGTAGTGTAGTTCCTTAAAATGCAAACGCTGTTGCGGAATTTCTGGAAGGGCGGCATACATTTGGAATAAGGATCCCGGAATGATGCATTTGTTTACTTTTCGGGTCCCGTCCGCCAGTAGCCGACTTAATATGGGGAATATCACCGAGGGCTGTGTGCTGTGTTTAGAAACACTAGTGCTTGAGAGGGGAGCAGAGGCAGTGAGGTCGTTGACTCGCATTGGAAGGGCCGATCAATTATGAAGCGCTGTCCAGTGGATTAGCTCCGACGTGCCCTGCCTAAGTTCAGTGTACTCCGCGACATTCAGGACGCAGGCGTCCAATTTCAGCACCTAGCAGACACTGGCGTGCGATGTGCACAAGTGGCGTCTTTTCTAGAGAAGTTTTCAACCGCACGACATATCTAATGACGTGGCGCTGGAGTTACGAAATATACCCGCATTAGAGAGGAACTAGCTTTAACTCTTTGTCCGCCAGTTAAAACTTTTGTTTTAAAACTTTTGTTGTTTCCCCTTTACCACTAGACGCGATTTTCCCTTGGTCCTACAGATAAGACCACCGCTGATTTCCACTGATCCTTGCCCAATTAGACTTATTGTATTTACGTATATGGAACACACCTGTATGTAGTAATGCAGGCTTTCAGCGACAGAATTTAAATCCATGATGACACTGGTTTCGTGACCATTTGGCCTGTTTCTTTGCTAACGTTTCGTCGCCTCCTGTAGGACTCGTCGTCGGCAGTTATGAATACGCAGCGGTTCTAGGCGCTTCTGACTGGAACCGCGTGACATCTACGGCCGCAGGTTCGAATCCTGCCTAGGGCATGGATGTGTGTGATGTCCTTAGGTTAGTTAGGTTTAAGTAGTTCTAAGTTCTAGGGGGCTGATGACCTCACCTGTTAAATCCCATAGTGCTCAGAGCCATTTGAACCATTTTTATAAATACGCAGTCATTTTCCAAAAGTAAACATGTTCAGCTAGCCAAACGTCTAGCTAGCTAAGCAAGTTAAAAAGCTTGACAAATGAACTAACTACGTATTTAGAACTTCCGAAGATGATTTTAATAGTGGGAGGTGAAACGTTATCACAGAAGAATGCCTTAAATCAGGGCCTAATCGTCACGAAACCAACGACACGAGGGGTACAAACTGAAACATTTTTTGCGACATCAAGCGGTTTTTATCAGCAGCTGTAAGTCTTTTTCTTTTACATTCTTTCAAAACCATTGGCGGTTTTCTAAATAACTGTCTAAAATGTACGGCATGAAGTTATGTGCCTCTTAAGCCCTTATTCCATTGTCAAAGAACTTTCACAAATATTTTATAAAAGCTAGAACCACGTCCCAACTTTTACAAAAGATGTCAGGTATTTCGTAAAGCGTCTTTTATAAAAGACCGCCGACAAAAGTTGTTTTTTAGTGTAATATGCGCGTTTTAAGTACATTCCGTTAGCTTAAGCTTACAGCGTGCGTCCTGGGACGCACTAGAACAATATTGATATTGAATCTCTGATACTAAATTAAAGTGGTTTGATTATTGCTCACTTGCCGGTAAATAGAATGGAGCAGTTACATGCCCGTGAAAGAGTGTACCGACCTGAAATAAATTTACTCTTGTTACGTATCGTAAGAGGAAAAAAAATGGAATACGAGACTTGTCACTTGTAAAAAATTTATAAGCGAAGCTGAAAACGGATTCATATATGGGAGGTGATACGAGTACTGTACTTCAGTTGTACTCTGATGCCCTAAAAACGAAAATAATTCAACCACCAGCAAGAATTTATCTTCAAAGAGAAAACTCACATAAGGGAAGTGCTGACTTCGACAATCAGAACAGTATGAAAATGTGTTTAGAATATAAATTGCTCGAGACGAAAACTACGGTATGAACTATTCGCATGCAAAACTGCACGCCTCACCGCAGGAGGCATTTGAATCATCGCCTATTCAAGGTCCGGTAATGCGAAAAAGCAAAATATCGATACAATAGGATTAAAAACACATGTTTCAGTGTTGTCACTTATTGCTACATTCCCCCTACTTAAAATAGTTACGCTAGCTGAAAAAAGGAACTTTTTCTAGTAACTAAGCGTCACATTAATTATATATTCAAACGATGATATTGGACTACCTGAATGCAGAGAAAAAGTGCATATTATTCTGTTCCATTTTGCTTTGACCACTTCAATGAAACCCCACATCTGCACTTTCAATACTGAACAGCTGTGCACTGCTATCAGGTCATTAGACAAAGTTTGTTGTTCATCGTTTTGTTGTTGTGCATTATTTAAAACACAGGAAAACACAGCAGTAAGTCAGGACATTTAAATGCGTGTCTTTTCGGTCCTGTAGTATCGATGTTTTGTTTCTCCGCGTTTTCCGAGTTCCTTTCTTAGACCTTGACTTGGTGACCATTCAAATGGTTCTCGTGGTAAGATGCGCAGTTTTGCACGCGGACGGGTCATACCACCGTTTCAGGGAAGAGCGATTAGTATTCAGAGCACATTTTCCCGCGGTTCTGAGTGTTCGAGGTCACGCATTTCTCTTGTCATTGAAAACAGTGTGATGAATATTCAGTTATTCAGCAAGTTTTGGTGTTGACGTATTGGGCTTCCAAGTAACATACAAGCCCTGTGACCATACATAGAACTTAATACGAGGTTCACTCCAAAAGGTGCCACACTATTTTTGTAATAATACAGTTTTCATTCTGCATGTGTGAAAGTTTTACAATGTGTAGATACATCCTTCCCACTTGTTTTCAAACTTAGTTCAACCTGTTCCCGTGAGTGGCGCCGTCACAACATGTCTTCAAGATGGCTACTACACTTGACGTTCGTCAGAAGCAACGTGCTGTCATAGAATTCCTGTGCTGTGAAAACGAGACAGTGGGAAACATCCACAAGAGGTTGAAAAAGGTGTATGGAGATGCTGCTGTCGATCGCAGTACAGTTAGTCGGTGGGCAAGCAGCTTACATGATGAAAGCGGGCACGGCAATATTGAGGATTGTCCTCGCAGCAGCAGGCCTCTTACTGCACACACTCCAGACAATGTGCAGAGTTAACGAACTGGTGACTGCTGACAGACGTATCACAGTGAACGAATTGTCACGCTACGTTGAGATAGGGGAAGGAAGTGTTTGCAGAATACTGAAAGTGTTGGTGTTAGAAAGGTTTGTGCCAGGTGGGTACCCAGGATGTTGACAGTGGCTCACAAAGAAACAAGAAAAACGGTATGCAGCGAACTTTTGGAACAGTACGAGAATGGTGGGGATGAATTGCTTGGAGGAATTGTGACAGGTGATGAAACATGGCTCCATCATTTTTCACCAGAGACGAAGAGGCAATCAATGGAGTGGTATCATGCAAATTCACCCAAGAAAAAAAATTCAAAACCACGCCTTCTGCTGGAAAAGTTATGGCTATGGTGTTTTTCGATTCCAAAGGATTCTTGCTTGTGGACATAATGCCAAGTGGAACCACCATAAATTGAGATGCATATGTGACGACACTGAAGAAACTTCAAGCTCGACTGAGTCGGGTTCGACCACATCGGCAAAAGCAGGATGTTTTGCTGTTGCACGACAATGCGCGGCCACATGTCAGTCAAAAAACCATGGAAGCGATCACAAAACCCGGATGGACAACACTGAAACACCCGCCTTACAGTCCTGACCTGGCTCCATGTGACCATCATCTCTTTGGGAAACTGAAAGACCGTGGAACAAGGTGTGAAGATGATGACTCCCTTGTGCACGCTGCCAAACAGTGGCTCCAACAAGTTGGTCTAGAATTTTACCGTGCGGGTATACAGGCGCTGATTCCAAGAAGGCGTAAGGCAGTTGAGAGGGATGGAAATTATGTGGAGAAATGAAAATATTGTTCGTAAAGGATGTATCTACACACTGTAAAATTTTCAAACATGTAGAATAAAAGATGGATTAAAAAAAAAAAATGTGCATTTCTTTTGGAGTGACCCTCGTATTTTTACATACTTAGTGGGGTTTAGCAAATATAACGTTATCATCGATTTACAATCAGCACACACAGAGTAGGAATATCGGTGGAGTGAGCCTTCTGACGCGCAGAACAGAGTATTTGCAGCCAACAAATATTGACTTCAGCAGTCACGGGGTATGGTGGGGCGTAAAGTTTGTCCGTAAGCGGCCTGCAGTCTGTGAATGCCATTATATCGCTAGTACAGACACATGCCATCCAAGGGTACCGTCGATTCCGTACACGCATTTCGTAGGCATCTTGAACACTTGCATTCGACATCTGGAATGAACTACGCATAAAGCTGTGAAACGACAAATGCAAGCGCATTTCCCTTGTTCGCAGCACGTGTTACAACTTCTATACTGCGAACATTTTTGATTTATTTTATTGCTATCGGTAAAGAAGAGATAGCCACCGGTAGGAAAAGAAGGGGTAGGCACCGCTAGGTTTTTGGGTTTTGTACCGCATTTGATCGTACTGCCGAGTCTGTGCTTTAATAAATTATCCTCCTCAGTCCTGAGCTTAGATCTGGTGAAGGAAAAGTTTATATTGGTGGTCAGTTCACCGTCCTAGGATAAAATGAGACTAAAATTCTAAATTTAAAATATTCATGTGATTCGCCATATTTTAGGAATGTTCAATGTGAATAACACTTATCTCAGCAAATAACTGATTACGTGCAAGATTCAGAAAACACGAACACCTAAAAAATTACGAGAACAATGCTACTGGAATGTGAATGTATAGGTCGTTGCCAAATGTAGAACCAGTGCTACAACGGCAAAATATACTGCTGTTTTGCTGTGGTGAAGTAAACCATCAGATTTGATAAAGTATGGCATATTAGCATGATACAGAACATTCTAAACACATTCTCGGCCAAAATTACTGAAAACAAACAGCTTTTTTCAAGCAAATGCTACCACCTGCAGAAACGGCAACGAGTGATGCACAGAAATCACACAGTGTAAAGTGGGTTGCATGCTACAATCCGGCACGCTCAGTTTAATTTGGGACATGAAATTTATTCGCAGTTACGAATATCAACCATTTCCAGCTGCATAATGGAATGATGACAATGACGATTTGTGCCGGCCCGGGAGTCGAACCCGGATTTACCGTTTATAGCGAACGGTCGCCCTACGATTAGGCTATCCGAGCACGCTTCACGCCATACCCAAGCTTCCATATCTCGTCAAACATGTGTCTACATCCATTATGAATACTCCCGTACACAGTAGACATTTTAATTGACAGTCGCTTGCCCGGTGTCGGCAGATAAATACGATATTGCAGTACCTATGTTGTTCAGAAGTACGTTGCAATTGTTCCTTCAGACATGCAGGAACGAGCTAGAAAAAAAATAAAAGCTGGTTGTATCATGTATTCTACATAAGGACTGAGAAGGTTAAGCTACGGTACCATCACCAAATTTATTGCACTTTGAAACATTTTTAAGGATGAAATTCTTGTGTTTTTGCTTCCTGGACCCTTATTTTAATCTTCGTCCATTCTTAAGGGATATGCTCAGCCGACTGCAATGGCAAACCCTACAAAAGAGGCAATATGCATCACGGTGTGCTTTTCTGTTAAAAGTTCTGAGGCGCACGTTCCTAGAAGACTCAACCAACATATTGCTCCCTCCTACATCTACCTCACGAATCGACCACGAGGATAAAATTAGAAAGCTTCGACATCACCGATAGGTTTACCAGGAATCGTTTTTTCCCCAAACGAATGCGACTCGAACAGGAAAAAGAAGTGGCACATAAGGCAGTTTCCGAAGTATAGATGTAGATGTCGATGTACTCATTCTTCACGCAATAGCTACTGGTAGTATAGTTTCCTGTTGTGACTATTTTAAAATGTACACAATTGTATGAAAATCTGTATAATACAGAGGAAATGACTGAACTGCATATGGACATTGTTCGAAATATGTATACATTCAACAGCTGTACTGCCAGTATATCTAGCACTAGCTTCGTAAATAAATGGCAATATAGTCGGATAATTTTGCCCTGTCATTTTACGCCTTCAGTTTAAGCGCCTTTTCTAGCATGATTACAATAACTAGACATCTGCCGTACTTACCGTCGGAAAGTAACTTTTCCTCCTTCGATGAATTTCAGTTCGCATCGGTAGCGTCAACAAGTCAGCATCATTACCGCTACTAACAAGTAAAAGTACAAAAACACAGCAAATATGTACGAAACTGTTTTCGGTCTTAGCGCAAAATGTAAACAACGGTGCCATACCAACGTCATTTGATAATTTCGGTTTGGCGACTTGCGAGGAAGCTATGGTCGCTCCACAGATACTCATATTATATGAAAGACACACACACACACACACACACACACACACACACACACACACACACTCAGGCGCGCGCGCGCTTAATGAAAATGGCCGAGTGGTTCTAGGCGCTTCAGTCTGGAAACGCGCTGCTCCTACGGTCGCACGTTCGAATCCTGCCTCGGGCATAGATGTGTGTGATGTCCTTAGGCTAGTTAGGTTTAAGTAGTTCTAAGTCTAGGGGACTGATGACCTCAGGTGTTTAGTCCTATAGTGCTTAGAGCCATTTGAAACATTTGATGATAATGGTTTACTGGTACTGTTAGCTTCTTCTCTTCGTCGTCTTGTTCCGTGCCTTACTGCCCACGTCTCTTGTAGGGTCGGCACTGCTAGTCATTCTGAAACTACTCGTGTCATTTCAGAGTGCGATCCCATCATTTTCAAGTCATTCTTTATGGTCCTACTCCATGCATTCGGTGGGCGTCCGGTGACTGCTTTACGGTTCTTTTATGTCAAGTACTCTTCTTGTCATACGGTTTGGTTCGCCGTGCTCGTACCAGCGTAGGCGATTCTCTTGAAGCCTTCCCGCTGTGACACGCAAAATGAAGCTGTTGTTGTTGTGGTCTTCAGTCCTGAGACTGGTTTAATGCAGCTCTCCATGCTACTCTATCCTGTACAAGCTTCTTCATCTGCCAGTACCTACTGCAGCCTACATCCTTCTGAATCTGCTTAGTGTATTCATCTCTTGGTCTCCCTATACGATTTTTACCCTCCACGCTGCCCTCCAATACTGGTGGTCCTCGATGTCTCAGAAAATGTCCTACCAACCGCTCCCTTCTTGCAGTCAAGTTGTGCCACAAGCTCCTCTTCTCCCCAATTCTATTCAATACCTCATTAGTTATATGATCTACCCATCTAATCTTCGGCATTCTTCTGGAGTACCACATTTCGAAAACTTCTATTCTCTTCTTGTCTAAACTATTTATCGCCCATGTTTCACTTCCATACATGGCTACACTCCATACAAATACTTTAAGAAACGACTTCCTGACATTTAAATCTATACTCGATCTTAACCAATTTTTCTTCTTCAAAAACGCTTTCCTTGCCATTGCCAGTCTACATTTTATATCCTCTCTACTTCGACCATCATCAGTTATTTTGCTCTCCAAATAGCAAAACTCCTTTACTACTTTCTCATTTCCTAATCTAATTCCCGCAGCATCACCCGACTTAATTCGACTACATTCCATTATCCTCGTTTTGCTTTTGTTGATGTTCATCTGACACTGTCCATTCCGTTCAACTGCTCTTCCAAGTCCCGTGCTCTCTCTGACAGAATTACAATGTCATCAGCGTACCTCAAAGTTTTTATTTTTTCTCCATCGATTTTAATACCTACTCCGAACTTTTCTTTTGTTTCCTTTATTGCTTGCTCAATATACAGATTGAATAACATCGGGGATAGGCTACAACTTTGTCTCACTCCCTTCCCACCCAAGGCTTCCCTTTCATACCCCTCGACTCTTATAACTGCCATCTGGTTTCTGTACAAATTGTAAATAGCCTTTCGCTCCCTGTATTTTACCCCTGCCACCTTCAGAATTTGAAAGAGAGTATTCCAATCAACATTGTCAAAAGCTTTCTCTAGGTCTACAAATGCTAGAAACGTAGGTTTGCCTTTCCTTAATCTTTCTTCTAAGATAAGTCGTAGGGTCAGTATTGCCTCACATGTTCAAAAATTTCTACGGAATCCAAACTGATCTTCCCCGGGGTCGGCTTCTACCAGTTTTTCCATTCCTCTGTAAAGAATTCGCGTTAGTATTTTGTAGCTGTGACTTATTAAACTGATAGTTCGGTAATTTTCACATCTGAAAATGAAGCTACGAACGAAAATTTGTGCCAAGAGAAGGATTCGAACGCGGGTCTCCTGCTCATTAGGAAGATGCGCTAATCATTACGCCACTGTGGCACAGTGGCTTTGTACAACAGCACGGGCTACCATGCATTTGGGAGGACGACGGTTCAAACCCGCGTCCGGCCAGCCAGATTTAGGTTTTCCGTGATTTCCCTAAATCGTTCCAGGCAAATGCCGGGATGGTTCCTTTGAAAGGGCACGTCCGACTGTCTTCCCAGTGCTTCCCTAATCCTATGAGACCGATGACCTCGCTGTTTGGTCTCTTCCCCCAAACAACCCAACGGGCTACCATAGCACGCCTCCCTCCTCAGCCCAAATCCCATTCACGCCTCAGCCCATTTGGCATCCCTGAGCTCCAACAGTATTGCAGAGGCTCTCCAACTGTAGTGGAATAGCACCTTAGCAACGGACGAAACGGGAGAGCCTGCCTGAAACCCAGCCATAGGTTCTTTAACTATATGCTTCCAAAGACCTTTCCAAGTCTCAAACGTCTATGATGTACATACGACTGACACGACGATCGGAAATCTGTACCAAGATCAAGATTCGAACGCGGATCTCCTGCTCGCTAGGCAGATGCACGAATCACTACCCAACCCTGGAACAGTGGGTTTGCAAACCCGCACAGACTACCACAGCACACCTCCCTCCTCCCATTTGGCATTCCCCCTAAATTCGAACAGCATGCCAGCAGTTGTCTAACTGTGTTGGAATAGCATCTCAGCATTCGAACGAAAACAGGGTATCCTGACTGAAATCTAGGCGTAGGTGCCTTGGTACGAATTTCCAATCGTCCCTTCAGTCTGCGTCTATACATCATAGATGTTTGAGACTTGAGAAGTTCTCAGGAACAATGTAGTTTCATTTGATTTTCCGCTATGTTTGCCACCCTGAACGATCCTCTGATGTAGCTGCTTCGTCTGACTTATTGGAGCGCTTCTCCCTGGGGATGGGGCATCGAAAGATAAATATCGATATTCGATAGTTTCGAACACAGCTGTGCTAAATACCGATATCGACGATCAATCGAATGGAAAATGATGATATTTCGGCGGGAGCCAAAAATTTAGTTTAAAATTCAGATTATGACCTGTGATTGCGTCTGTTATTTAAAATTGTAAGAGGTGGATTTTTATGAATTAATACATAATTACGGGAAACCAAAATTACTTACACAATTTACTTTACATATAAAAAAAGTATATGAAAAAATTTGTTAAAAAATAACCAAAGTCACACTGCAAAATCACTAATATAACTACAGAACGAACAACACGAAGCACTCCGTCTTCAGGCAACAAGTGGCCCACCGGGACCATCCGACCGCTGAGGATGCAGATAGGAGGGGCGTGTGGTCAGCACACCGCTCTCCCAGTCGTTATGATGGTTTTCTACTATTCGGTCGAGTACCTCGTCAATTGGCATCACGAGGCTGAGTGCACCCCGAAAAATGGCAACAGCACGTGGCGGCCCGGATGGTCACCCATGCAAGTGCCGACCACGCCCGACATCGCTTAATTTCGGTGATCTGACGGGAACCGGTGTGTCCACTGCGGTAAGGCCGTTGCCAACAACACGAAGAGGTTCCGATAATTAGATTTTAACCGTTTCCACCGACGTTTCTTTCGAGTGAGAGGAGGTTACGATATTACACAACTCACAAGTCAAAATTTCCCTAAGAACTTCAAAGTAAAACACTGTTGATATCTTTCTTACATTGTCGATATTTTAATAAAAAGTAGGGTTGCGTTTTCCCTGTTATGAGTTACATGATGATGACGATAATAACAATACCCGATTAAATCGCCACAAAGTATCGGTTATCGATATATCGGCTGGTCAAAAATGGATTAAAAATATTGCGTTTCGATACATCGATCAGTTGCAGAATTTTGGAACACGTATTATGTTCGAGTATAATGAGTTTTCTGGAGACTAGAAATCTACTCTGCAGGAATCAGCATGGGTTTCGAAAAAGACGATCGTGTGAAACCCATGTCGCGCTATTCGTCCACGAGACTCAGAGGGCCATAGACTCGGGTTCCCAGGTAGATGCCGTGTTTCTTGACTTCCGCAAGGCATTCGATACAATTCCTCACAGTCGTTTAATGAACAAAGTAAGAGCATATGGACTATCAGACCAATTGTGTGAGTGGATTAAAGAGTTCCTAGATAACAGAACGCAGGATGTCATTCTCAGTGGAGAGAAGATTTCCGAAGTGAGAGTGATTTCAGGTGTGCCGCAGGGGAGTGTCGTGGGACCGTTGCTATTCACAATATACGTAAATGACCTTGTGGATAACATCGGAAGTTCACTTAGGCTTTTGCGGATGATGCTCTGGTATATCGAGAGGTTGTAACAGTGGAAAATTGTACTGAAATGCAGGAGGATCTGCAACGAATTGACGCATGGTGCAGGGAATGGCAATTGAATCTCAATGTAGACAAGTGTAATATGCTGCGAATACATAGAAAGAAAGATCCTTTATCATTTAGCTATAATATAGCAGGTCAGCAACTGGAAGCAGTTAATTCCATAAATTATCTGGGAGTAGGCATTAGGAGTGATTTAAAATGGAATGACCATATAAAGTTGATCGTCGGTAAAGCAGATGCCAGACTGAGATTCATTGGAAGAATCCTAAGGAGATGCAATCCGAAAACAGAGGAAGTAGGTTACAATACACTTGTTCGCCCACTGCCTAAATATTGCTTACCAGTGTGGAATCCGTACCAGATAGGGTTGATAGAAGAGATAGAGAAGATCCAACGGAGAGCAGCGCGCTTCGCTACAGGATCATTTAGTAATCGCGAAAGCGTTACGGAGATGATAGATAAACTCCAGTGGAAGACTGCAGGAGAGACGCTCAGTAGCTCGGTACGGGCTTTTGTTGAAGTTTCGAGAACATACCTTCACCTAGGAGTCAAGCGGTATATTGCTCCCTCCTACGTATATCTCGCGAAGAGACCATGAGGATAAAATGAGAGAGATTAGAGCCCACACGGGGGCATACTGACAATCTTTCTTTCCACGAACAATACGAGACTGGAATAGAAGGGAGAACCGATAGAGGTACTCAAGGTACCCTCCGCCACACACCGTCAGGTGGCTTGCGAAGTATAGATGTAGATGTAGATATAGTTAATTTTCTGTCGGGTATCCCAACCCTATTCCTCCCCCAGAGTAGGATTCTTGGACCTTCCTTCCGTCTGGTTTGGGCATGGCACAGCATTCTGAACCGTACATTAGGGCTGGTGATGTTGCCCGTTTGTATGTATTTCCTTTGAGTTCAAATGGCGTTTTTACATTGCAGAGACTCCTATTACTTACCTCTATTTCAACCACTCAGTTTTTATACTGTTTTCAGTGTCCTTATCCGTACAACCTGTAGATGTTACTATCGATCCGAGGTACTTAAAATGGGCGGTTGATGATACATGGCATTATCTTGATGTGTCTGCGGTTTAAAGTTGTGGACCATCTTTGAGAAGTTGTAACAGTGTAACAGTGTCCTTATCCGTACAACCTGTAGATGTTACTATCGATACGAGGTACTTGAAATGAGCGGTTGATGATACATGGCATTATCTTGATGTGTTTGCGGTTTGAAGTTGTGGACCATCTTTGAGAAGTTGTAACACATATACTACTTTTGGTCGTACTTTAAATTCGTTTCGTTTTAGCACTAAGCACTAAGGTGAGGCTTCAATATCTAGTACAGTTTCTGACATGTCGTTCATGGCAGAATTATACCAGCCGAAAGTGCCTGTAATTGTTTCTAACATGTGAAGTATCTGTTACTTCATAATCTTTCCAAGCAATAGACCTAGCTCGTTACACTCGCAATAATTTAAGCTGTCCTCTCAGGTTCCTGCCTAACCACATAATCGAAAATCCCCACCTACTCAGAAATAAACAACAAAATGTTTGTTGACAAGTAAGAATATGAACGTTACTGCTGCTCGTTTCAGTCGCAGCGATTTCAGCTGTCCTCTTAGGTGCCTGCCTAACAACACACTAGGAAATCGCCACATATTCCGAGGTAAAGAGCCCAATATTTATTTCTAATCAGACGGAAGTTACAAAATTGAAGGAACTCATTCGTCAGAGAACGGCTCTTTTTTGTAAATAACATCGAGTATGGCAGAACATACTTGTATTACATTCGTAAGAGCGTCACAGAATGTGTTAAAAACGCTAAGATGAATAAAGGGTATAAAGCGGAACGCGATCTTGTTTCCTTCAACTCTATAATTCACGTCCTCATTCATTACACTACCCGAATATATTGCGATTTACAGCTCTTGTGTCGGTTATCATTGTGTCTCTTGAAGGCTTATATATTTGATGCGTCGTTAACTGACGTTTAATTATAAGGGTGATAAGTTTGTGATAAATCTTTAATGTCCCTTACCTTGAAACAGCGTACTGCAAGTTATAATACAAAATAGCTAAATACGCCAAAGTCAATATGGCGACTGCCGTTTCGACTGACACGTCATTTTGACGTCACTTCCGAGTGAGTCTCTGGTCATAAATAGAAGTGGTGTAATTCTGCTGTTAACGTTTATTGAGATTCTTCTATTAGAACAATGTCATCAGTGTATAAACGTGTCCAAGGCGTTGTTGTCTGCAGATATTTGAAACATTATTCACGACCAGAATGAATAGCAGTGCACTCAAAGATGATCGCCGGTGGACCCTAACTTTTACCTAGAATTCCTTGGTGCATTGGCCGTCTTGATGTGCTCGTACACTTTCTTGAGAGCGTAGATGTAGTACTATGGGACATGCTGTAAGTGAAGAGCCTGATACGTGTGCTTTCTTGCTGCTCGGACAAAAGCTTTTTCCAGGTCAGCAAATACAAGATGGAGGCCTTTCTTGAGACCCATGTATATTTCCATCAGGATTTCAATAGCGTCTAGTGTGACTACATTGCTGGTAAAACAACATGACTGGACTTAGTTTTACTACCGTGTTTAATCTGTTTCCAAACACTCTTTTCCACACCTTCAGTGTTTGTGATGAGTCTGCACCAATCAGTCACATCGCCTTTGTTTTTGTGGTACGGGATTCGGTTACTTCGTCTCCAGTCATCAGTATTCTCCCATCTATTGAGGTAAGATAAACAGTTTGGTGAGTCACCATATATTATGGTTATTAAAGGTAATGAACATAAATTAGATTTCCCAGAGTGGAGCCTAAAAAAAACCATGACTGCAGTTTTTAATTTATTCTGAATTCCTTCCTAAGAAGTACCTGCTTCCAGATTACAGGTGTGATGGACAGAGCGGGTGGCCAGTTTCATCATTATCACAGGTTACCAAACTGTGCGCGCCAACTAATTTCTTGTTGCATCACGATGGGACACGCCCGTACGTTAAAAGAGAAGAGTGCGAGAGATTCTCGTTCATTTTGTGTCGCGCTGGAATACATAACAGTTTATATTTGGATAACAGTACACGTCATCCTTAACGGTTTGTTTTTCTTCTTAACTGCAGTTTAATGTAAAGAGAGTGCATCGTTTTCCTTCACTGGTACTGTTTTACTGAATACCAGAGAAATGCAGACACGGGCGTGACAGCACGGTGTGGGGGAGATTTGTGGACACCACCTTCATCAGGTAGTTTGGGCTTACATTCCTCAGGTAGAGGGGTTGGGGTTGGGGTGATTTGGGGGAAAAGACCAAACAGCGAGGTCATCGGTCTCCTCGGATTAGGGAAGGATGGGGAAGGAAGTCGGCCGAGTCCTTTCAAAGGAATTTGCCTGGAGCGATTTAGGGAAATCACGGAAAACCTAAATCAGGATGGCCGGACGCGGGATTGAACCGTCGTCCTCCCGAATTCAGGACGAGGGAAGGTCTTCCTCGAGGTGGCTGTGTCTGCGAATCTCTGCTTTCGATCCGCCGTGTCCGCATCCTTCCGACACTGCCATTACATTAGTGGACTCCGCACGATCAGTATTTACTAATAACACAATATGCTGAAGTCATCATGACACCACCAATCGTGAAGTCAGTATTTTCACTTGGAAACGCCATTTCAAGAAGGAACGAGCTCGAAGAACGATTAAGCGCTTATTACTATTTTATTAAGTATGAGCGAAAAAACAGGGGGATACCTGTGTCGTGACCAGGCGAAACTACTTTCGTCTGGTCACAACTGTGGGCTCTTTGATTGCTCTGAGAGAAGGCTAAGCATACTAGAACACATGAAATATTAGTTCACTTTATTACATTAATGAATAAAAAATTTACTTAACTTTGACACAGATCTTTGTCACAGGATTACTGGGTAAGTTACAGCTTAAAGCACCACTTGATGCACACGTTAACAAACTGTTCTCTTGCGCTACAGTGTTCCACATTTAAACGAACAAGTCCATCAGAAACTTTAACTATCACGCTGATCCTATTCTGTCCTGAGTTCTTCAGTTGAGGTCTCGAACTGGGGCAGAGCTCTTGCTGGCTCGACACTACATTGGCCTCAGTGTGAGGGCGCTGCTATGCTAAGAGGAGAGGTGTGGTCTTAAGGAGTGCCTCCAATACGTCGTTGCCGATTACAGCGAACCCTCGCTAAAATCTGTGGTATCGATTTGTTTCCCCAACTTTGGTGTGGCACCGCGATTTCTGGACAGTACCACAACATGAATGGTTGCGAAAAAAGGAACGACATATTCCATGTTTCACTGAAATCCTATATCTCTTAACGACGTATTCCATGTTAATGGGCTCACTGAAATCCTATATCTCTTGTGGCTTATGAATTAATGACGTCACGAGTAGGAAAGAGAGAAAACATGGTAATTAGAGAGGAAATTGCAATTTAGACAAGATTAGGAGTAACTGAAATTTCTGGCAATAGGAAGGTCATTTGAATGATGTTTAGTGTTGTAATATCAACAAACGCCATCAGCAGAACTGTCATGAAAACTTACAACGCAGTTATACAGTTGTGCAAAAACATTTTTAGCTAATTAAGGAACAGTAAAGAAACTTTTTTGTGTCTTGAGATTAGTATTTCTTGTGGCATGAAGATCAATGCTACTGCACAGTAATATGCAATTACAAAGAAGTAGGGGTAAAAGTCTTAAATACATACAGATTTAGATTCTGATCTGCACGAAACTAAGTATTGATACAGCTAGATGTCCAAATTCCTTACTCATCAGTTGTAATTTCGTGAGACTGATGTACATTTTACAGACACTAAGTTATTGTATAAATGATCGAAGTGGAAGCAGTTTGCCGTATCTAAAGTGGGCTACTTCTGTAACTCAGTTCGATGAACTACAACTGCGTTTCAATAATTAAAATGGAAGCAATGTTCCAGAGACCCATTTACAAACCACATTCCGAAATGTTACATATAAATATTATTACATAAACTGCTACTACCTAAGAATTTTCTGTTAATAGTTCAACAAATTCATTCTGAGGAACTAGGTTTTTATTTTATTTTATGTGTGTAGTGATATGCACCAGACATGCGTGGGTGCATGTAATGCTATTACAGGTATATTCTGAGGCCAAATAATGCTTTCTGCATTCTTCACGTTAAACACCACAAAGTCTTGCCGTTGCTACGTGAGCAAAGCAAGCACGGGGATTTGCGTTTCCACCGGTGCTACGTTCATATAGCATGTGGGCGGGAGTGTGGGGGGATGGCTCATAATAAGCCGAGAGGCGGGAGAGCGGGCCCAGAGCAAGTAAACCCTTCCGTGAATCAGCTGGGTCCACAGATCTCCACGTCTGAAATTTCAAGACATACAGTTTTACTGTTGAAGCAACTTTAACTGTAACAGCAGCTTCCATGAAGTCTATTTCTGATCAATTCGAGAGCGGCTTACAGGTTTTATGCCTAGGGATTATGAATTCTAAATAATGTCCTCTTTTAGATATTACGGAGCAAGGTGAAGTAAGGGCTAGCACGCTGGAGTTGCATTTGGGAGGACGACGATTCAAATCCCCGTCTGGGCCCCCAGAATTAACCATTCCGTAGTTTCTCTTAATCGCTCCAGGCGAATGCCAGGATGATTTCTCTGAAAGGGCACAGCCGGGTTCCTTCCGCGTCCTGCCTCAGTTAGAGCTTGTGTTGCGCCTCTAATGACCTAGTTGTCGACAGGGCATTAAAACCTAACCTCCCTCCCTGTCTTTCAGATATTGGGTCTCATGCACATAGGAGAAATATTAAGTACGCCTAGAACATTCGTTTGACGCATTCAAAAATCCTATCGCAGTGTGATTGGCTTTTTTTCCGTCTCTGACGTTTCTGTTTCACAATAACAGCGCTAAAGGGCGCTGCACACTAGCGATTATATCTCTGGCAATCTCAGAAGCGATACCACCTGCAATAGGTAGCTCTTTTCGACCCCGCGACACACGAGCTATTTGCAATTTGTCACACCATTTCACCCGGTATTTCGAACACATCTGCATAAGTGAAGTCTTCACGGGTTGTCAGCCGAGTAGCTACTCGGCTGATGACCCGTGAAGACTTCATATATGAAATTCGCCAAGAAAGCCTGCACTCGCATATAACATCTGCATAAGAACTTCTGCTATGGAAGATTAACTGTTACATTCAGCAGCAGTGGTAGTTGATTTGCGTACATCAATCAATACTCGTTTTACAAAAAGGTACGCGCCGGCCGGAGTGGCCGTGCGGTTCTAGGCGCTACAGTCTTGAACCGAGCGGCCGCTACGGACCTACGGTCGCAGGTTCGAATCCTGCCTCGGGCATGGATGTGTGTGATGTCCTTAGGTTGTTGTTGTTGTTGTTGTTGTGGTCTTCAGTCCTGAGACTGGTTTGATGCAGCTCTACATGCTACTCTATCCTGTGCAAGCTTCTTCATCTCCCAGTACCTACTGCAACCTACATTTTGCTGAATCTGTTTAGTGTATTCATCTCTTGGTCTCCCTCTACGATTTTTACCCTCCACGCTGCCCTCCAATACTAAATTGGTGATCCCTCGATGCCTCAGAACATGTCCTACCAACCGATCCCTTCTTCTAGTCAAGTTGTGCCACGAACTTCTCTTCTCCCCAATTCCATTCAATACCTCCCCATTAGTTATATGATCTACCCATCTAATCTTCAACATTCTTCTGTAGCACCACATTTCGAAAGCTTCTATTCTCTTCTTGTCCAAACTAGTTATCGTCCATGTTTCACTTCCATACATGGCTACGCTCCATACAAATACTCGATGTTAACAAATTTCTCTTCTTCAGAAACGCTTTCCTTGCCATTCCAGTCTACATTTTATATCCTCTCTACTTCGACCATCATCAGTTATTTTGCTCCCCAAATAGCAAAACTCCTTTACTACTTTAAGTGTCTCATTTCCTAATCCAATTCCCTCAGCATCATCCGACTTAATTCGACTACATTCCATTATCCTCGTTTTGCTTTTGTTGATGTTCATCTTATACCCTCCTTTCATGACACTGTCCATTGCGTTCAACTAATCTTAGGTTAGTTAGGTTTAATTAGTTCTAAGTTCTAGGCGACTGATGACCTCAGAAGTTAAGTCGCATAGTGCTCTGAGCCATTTGAACCAAAAAGTTACCGACACTGATGGAAAAAAATCGCAACACCAACGATCAGTTATGCGATATAAACTAAAATTGTTACGCGTGTTTCTACATCTGAAAGATGATGTCTGTTCAGATTTAGCGCCAGTCACACAGGTGTGGCGCTAGTAGCGCCACAATGACGATGAAAATCAGGTTGCCTTTAAATACACGCTGTAATGGTCGAGAGCGTTTATTAGCTTTGACACAGAACATGGGGAGTTGATGTTAGTCCAGATTACCCTTAAGAGACGTCATCACCAACACCTCGCTGTTTCAACACGTTTGTGTAATAGGGCTACGAGAAACTGGATGCCATTCCTGCGATATTGCGGAAAGACTTGGCAGGAATGCAGCCACTGTACGCGTCTGCTTGCAGCGGTGGTCACGATAATGCAGGGTCGCAAGGAGACCGATCTCTGGACGGCCAGGTGACTACCGAGAGGGAATATCATCACGTTCGGCGTATGGCCCTGGAGCATCGTATTGCATCTGCAGCAGCAATTTGATAAGTTGGCACCACAGTAGCACAAGGAACTGTTACAAATCAGCCAGGCGCATTCTAGCGAGAGCTCGTTGGAGGGTGGGATGGAGGTCTGTTGTTTTCTGATGGATACTGATTCTGCCTCGGTGGCACTGACATCCATGGGTTGTTTAGAAGGAGGCCAGTCGAGAACCTGCAATCAGCCTGCCCGCGTGCTAGACACTAGAGTGCTGCAGCGCTCAATGTTTGACCGGTCACGGCTCGCCTGTTGACAGGGGGACCGAGGCGCTAGCGTCCGGCCCCATACGACTCTGCTCGGTCACGCACTCGCCCCATGTCTGTTGTCCGGATTCCGGACACGCGGATAACCGAGCACGACCGGTCACCGCTGACGTCTCACCTCGCCTCGCCACGGCTCGCTGCTCTGTACTGTACAAATCCAACGCCTCTCTCTCTCTCTCTCTCTCTCTCTCTCTCTCTCTCTCTCACACACACACACACACACAATGTGTTTGTCTCTGTCTCTCCCTCTCTTTTAGTACAAAAGTAACGTTTCCAAGAACGGGTACGTAACACAGCTAAATTTATAGAGAACTTTCTTTTACAGTATTTACTCCCGTCTTCTTAACGTCCAGGAATTTTGTTGTAAATAAAACATCGTTCACAAGTGACCAATCTGTGTTGATGTAGCGTGTTGTCAGCGTCAAATAGTGCACCTGATTATGCGAATCGGTCCACATATCAACTGTCGCAGCACGTGTTTTATTAATGACTTCCGCAATAACAGAAGGCATTCTGCTGTTTCGTATCGCATCAGCTTATTCTTTGACTTGTCTGCTTATAGTAGACCACGTTAACGTCTCCATAATACGCACCTAGATGTATTAATTCTTGGTCTAGTTCTCTGAAACCTTCACCGGAAACAGCATTAAAAGGTCTCATATCTTTAGCACACATTGCAACACACTTTGCTGTAATACTAATTTTTATTACAGCCCCTATGCCTGAAGGAGCTGTATCTTTGTGAGGTTTCTTGCAACTGTGTTTCTTTAAATGAGTGGTTCCCGACTGGAAACACAATAATGTGGAGCAGTTTATGCACGATACGTACGCAGTAGACGCACTGTTTTCGTCTACAACCAACAAAAATGTGCTCCATACTTGGCTTTTTAAACCTTCCCGTTTCTTGAATGTGTAAACATTGGTTTCAATCTTACGTCTTACTGCCCTGGCTTCCTCGCGCTGCATGATTACAGAGAGAGAGAGACACACTGCAAATGAGAAGCCCGTACTGGCTGCAGTCTCACACGGATAATGACACGTGTAATGTGTTTGAAGTAACGTGCTACGTATTCGTTCACGGCTTCTATGCTCGGTCACTACAACTAGTGCGGGCAGCCTATCCAGTTAGGGTGTGCTCCAGGGTCATCCACAACCGGCATTAACCTACATCTACATCTACATCCATACTCCGCAATCCACCATACGGTGCGTGGCGGAGGGTACCTCGCACCACAACTAGCATCTTCTCTCCCTGTTCCACTCCCAAACAGAACGAGGGAAAAATGACTGCCTATATGCCTCTGTACGAGCCCTAATCTCTCTTATCTTTGTGATCTTTCCGCGAAATATAAGTTGGCAGCAGTAAAATTGTACTGCAGTCAGCCTCAAATGCCGGTTCTCTAAATTTCCTCAGTAGCGATTCACGAAAAGAACGCCTCCTTTCCTCCAGAGACTCCCACCCGAGTTCCTGAAGCATTTTCGTAACACTCACGTTGCATGGGGGCTTAATTAATACTAAATTGCAAATATTTTTGGTTTTTGGTAGCTGTAAGTCCGATTACGCTGTTTCGTAAACGGTGGGCCCTGACTAGTATTATTACGCAATCTGACTGCATAGAATAACAACAAACAATGAAAGAAAATTTTCGTTAACACAGTTAATTAATTAAGTCCCCAGCAACTATAAAACCTACTAAACCAAAGCATAAGTCTAATTGTTCTGTGTGTGGGAGTGTGACTCAACGTACACATCTGGCACGGTTCTTCTTCAACAAGACAAGAAATTTTAAATACCATTTATACTGAAGTAACTAAAAAATAGAAATACTATAATTGCGTAAGGAAAGCAGAATTACACTCTAATACAAGAACACAAGCCAGATGCTTTGTTGACTGAACCTGTAATGACGCATTATTCAGGACATTGAAATTATGAGAAAAAAAAGAAAAGTAGTTTGTTACCTTAATTTATATTGATGAAAAGCACTCTAAACATTACAATCTCTCCACACCGACTCGCTACTACCACATCTCAACCAGAACTCTCCAATATCACATCTCAGCAAGCACTGCCTGCTAGCACATCTCAACAAACACTCTTCACTACGACATCTCAGCACAGACTACCACGAGACCTCGACAGGCACTGACTACTACGAGTTCTTAACAAGCACTGACTGCTACGAGTTCTTAACAGGCACTGACTACTACGAGTCCTCGACAAGCACTGTGGAGGCGGCTTAATAATACTCTTTGGCGCAATCTCTGGCGCAGTGGTTCAGTGTAGCCACCTTTCAACGTGATGATCAAACCTACCAGTAACAAATCTAGCAGCCCGTCTCTGAATTGCTGCTACGAGTTCTCCCTCAATCCGACCTGATAGGGATCCCAAACGCTCGAGCAGTACTCAAGAATAGGTCGTATTAGTGTTTTATAAGCGGTCTCCTTTACAGATGAACCACATATTCCCAAAATTCTACCAATGAACCGAAGACGACTATCCGCCTTCCCCACAACTGCCATTACATGCTTGTCCCACTTCATATTGCTCTGCAATGTTACGCCCAAATATTTAATCGACGTGACTTTGTCAAGCGCTTCAGTACTAATGGAGTATTCAAACATTACGGGGTTCTTTTTCCTATTCATCTGCATTACGTTTATCTATATTTAGAGTTAGCTGCCATTCTTTACACCAATCACAAATCCTGTCCAAGCCATCTTGTATCCTCCTACAGTCACTCAACGACGACACCTTCCCGTGCACCACAGCATCATCAGCAAACATCCGCACATTGCTATCCACCCTATCCAAAAGATCATTTATGTAGATAGAAAACAACAGCGGACCTACCACACTTCCCTGGGGTACTCCAGATGATACCCTCGCCTCCGATGAACACTCACCATCGAGGACAACGTACTGGGTCCCTCTATTGACCGATCAAATGCAACAGTCATGTAACTCCACCCCACAAACTGACACCCGGCACCTGTACAACGCAATTCATGCGCTTTTGAATGCATGCATTCAACATTTTGGCGGTTACATCGGTTATTAATGTACCAGCCTTTTACATTTGAAATCGCTCATCTCTCGCCTACATTAACCGATGATCTTGCAATGTTTATCACTTAAATATGTTACCATATTATCTCATTCTGTTTAGAAGTTAAAAAGTTTAAAAGGTGTCACACTGTGCGATGTACACGCATCCATCAGCAGCCGGAGACATGTACACCGTCATTATTACTATTAATTTTATATGAAAATCTGCTTCTGTAGCCCAAGGTTCAAAATGCTCATCACTCAAAAACCTGAGATATTTTTATATTTGTGTCTCTTCTTAACACATGTGGCACCTCCATCAACATCATCATCATCATCACATCAGCATTATCATCCTTATGACTTTCACGGATTAGAAGTGACGCCTGTTCCTTCTTTGTAGGTCATAATAACATATGCCATCTTTTTTTGGGTCTTGCAAGACTATTTTTTTCCATGGAGTACATTTTACACGGCTGATAGCGGTAATACCCGCTCTGACATCCTTTCCACGCGATCCTTCTATTTAAATCTATATCTGTATCTATTACATCATTCATTGGTTCAACATTTAGCTCTTTTCTAATATGTACATTTTTTTATTTTATCCAATTTTTTATATCTTTCCACAGCGCTTTGCAATCTCATTTCAGAAGCTTGAACCTTATGAAACAGCGTCACGAATGTATTTAATAGTAATGACAACGACATATAAATGTGTTAGCTCATTTTAAGTTGACATGGCTTAAGGCAACAAAAATCTGCACTTGGTAATGGCCTAAGGCCGAAATTGCAATCGTGAAATAAAGGAAGTGTTACAGTCATGGCGTAAATATCATGTCTTTTATAAAGTTCTACATGACTGTGAATGCCAAGTATAAAAAGCTTATTTCTCTATCGTTCGGGAAACGCTTAGGTGTCACTGCTACAAGGAACTAACGGAACACCCATAATTCAATAAAATTAAATTTTAGGGTCTTTCCTGACCATAAATTGCAATGCCACACGTGTATCGTAATTTTACAATTTTTTATTTATATCTTAAGTTCCCAATTAACTTATTTGCTTTCTGAGATACTTTAAACTTGTTACCTATTCTATTATATTTGATCTTAATGAGTCCTTCCAAAGCCATTATTTTTATCAGTAGGGATCTTTCTATGTATATATGCTTGGCACAGTTAGCTCAGCTTGTGGACATGGGTTTGCAATTTATCTAAACGGCTCCCTTCTTTTAGTCCAGTTGTGCCACAAACTTCATTTTTCGCCAGTTTCATTCGGTACCTCCTGATTAGGGAACGTCCATTAAACATGTGAGGTTTTTTTTCAAAATTTAAATTCCTGTTCCCCTTGATAAGATTTAGTGACATGCAGTGGAGGTTTACGTTGTAGTCGGATAAAAATGATTTTTTTGTTTGTACTAAACTTTGATTAAAGAACTTCACTGAAAATTTTATTTATTTATTTTTTACTTTATTTAACAGTGTTTCTAAGACATGATCAGAAACACTTTATTTTAAACATGCTAGCCGTGAGTAGTATTCGGGCGCACCGACAAAGATGGACAAAATAGCTTCACGAAAATAGTGTCAACCATTTCAGTGTCACTAAACCTTTACTTACTTTACAGATGTAAGACAACATTGTTTGTGCGGTTCTTTGAACCGTACCATTATGAAACTTCTCAGTCTCTCGATTTTTACGATCAGTAAGAGAGCTCTTGTAGGTGAACTTCAGCTTAACTTCCTTCCACAAACAATTAACTTTCTGCTCACATGTGTGTTTCGACTTGTTGGCATGTTGCTTAACGTACGCATTGTAAAAGTTTCGATAAAAATTCGCGTTGAACACAATAACAGCGGTCTTATATGCGCTGCATAGTATTACAACTGACCCATTGACTGAATTGACTGACACATAGTGATTTCGACCAGCACGACAGGGAACTCCCCGAATGAAATCTGACACTTGAACGGCACTTGTTTCAAATCGGGGAATCGCAGGCAGGCAAACGTTTGCAAAGCATTCGGTTCAGAGAGGCCATAAATATTGGTGGGCACTGTAACATTGTCTATGCTCGGGATTAATTTTATAAAACAAAATGTTGTCCATTGTAATAATCCACACTCTGATCTCATGTAATTAATGGGCGTCCCCTTAACGTTAGTTATTCGATCTATCCATTTAATCTTCAGCAATTTTCTGTAGTACTACATTTAAAGAGTTCCTTTTCTCTCCTTGTCTGACTTGCTTTCCGTCCATGTTTCACTTACGTATTGAAAAACACTCCAGATACATATCTGCAGAAAAGATTTGCTAACACACTCATAATGAGATTAATTCCTCTTTCTCAGACTGATTTTCATGCTATACCCAGTCTGCATTTTGTACCTTCTCTGCTTCATCCATTACGAGTCATTTTGCTGCCCAAAAAGCAAAACCTATTGACTAATTTTAGTGTCTCATTTCATAATCTAATTCGTTCAGCATCACCTGACTAAATTCCACAACATTTTTGTTGTTGTTTACTTCTGGGAGATTCCATGATTGCCGACCTGTGCGGGCCGAGCGGTTCTAGGCGCTACAGTATGGAACCGAGCGACCGCTACGGTCGCAGGTTCGAATCCTGCCTCGGGCATGGATGTGTGTGATGTCCTTAGGTTAGTTAGGTTTAAGTAGTTCTAAGTTCTAGGGGACTGATGACCTCAGAAGTTAAGTCCCATAGTGCTCAGAGCCATTTGAACCATTTGATTCCATGATTACAGATGTAACATTTGTACAACTGACATTGATTTATTAACCTAAAATTGAAAAAAAAGATAGACCTGAATATTAACAGTGTGCAGCGAAGATCTGATGAAGCGATCTGCGTTCATTTGCCACTGTACAGAGGAATAGGAAGTGTTCCAGACGTAAGAGAACGTTTACTTTTAATGGACTTACTCTTTGGTTGGTGTTACTCTTATAGGCCTCTCTTAAGACGCTATCTATTACGTTCAATTGCTCTTACTCTTGCAAATACCTTGCTGCCTCTGATAGAATCACAATGCCTTCGGCAAACCTTGAAACTTCTTATTTTTTCTTCCAAAACTTTAATTCCCTCCCAAAATTTCTCCTCGATTTCCTTCACTGCTTGCTCAACGTACAGATTAAATAACACCGGGGACAGGTTGTCTCACTCCCTTCTTAGTTGGTGTCTCACTTTTGTGTGCTACTCTTATAACTGAAGTGGCTTCGGTACAACTTGTAAATAACCCTTCGCTCCCCGTATTTTATCCCTACTACCGTCTGAATTTCAAAGGGTGTATTACAGCCAACATTCCAGTCAACCCCATCATAATAGTTCACAAATACTGTGTATGTTTCATTATTATACTCTTTTCTTCTCTCTCTCACCTGTTTTGTAATGAACACTTCGACGGTGTAACGGCTGTCACTAGTAAAACTATCATGCTTCTCTGAAAGAAGTGCTTCATTTACCCATTATTTGTTCTGTTTTACAGGTTATATGGCATATGTCTTTTATGTCATATCTATACAGCTTTTATTTACATGTCAAGAACGCAATGAAATACTTTTCCAAACCAAAAACCGGAAAGGAAAGGGAGAAGATCGGCTTATAAAAGATGGTGATATGTTTCTGAAGTTTAAGATGATTCATTTATATTAATACGTGCTGCTTACAGAGAAAACTGAGCTGAATGGAGTAATGCCATTATTATATTCCCCTTCAAACAGAAAAACAAAAATGGTTGCGGAAATTGCAAAATTACATTATCACGCTTAATAGTTACAGCTAGACAAAGGGGTCGTAGCCAGCAATACTTTTTGCAACATATGGGAGAATCGTCGCAGGCCATTCATTAGACTGCTTCTTGGAAATTACGAGCGATCAGCCGTCCACCTTGCGACTTGGCGCGCACACATGCTGTCTATGGACAGATCGCGAGATCTGGCGACCTACTGCTACGATCTATCGCTAGTGTGGGGCCCTATTTCCAGCACAACTCCTGTATGCTTTCGAAGCGATTACTTGCGAGCATACCCCGGCTATACCCAGTCAATCATTTCACTGATTCTTCCCCCAAATATTGTCGGATGCGAAACCTTATAGCAAACAGAAGTTAGAGAGGTCAACGGCTTCTTCTGGGCGCAAAATACTGTTACAAAATATGCGGTAGTTTTAATACAGTCAGCAGAGAGACAGATACTAGTACGATTCGTTTCAATTTCGCACTTACTTTTTCCTGTATTTTTCGTTTTCATGTTCACACGGCCAGGGTGTATAAGAAGACCGATTGTGAAGGCTGTTTCTGGTTGTCAGTCAACTATTCTATTTAAAAACGTTAGCTACATTTACCGAAAACAAATTCGTTTTATAGTAGCAGAGCTGCCAATATACTCAGATATCTGCAGTCTCTACAGGTGTTCCAAGCCATCCAAAATAATTAAATGGTTGGCGCTGTTTCCTCCTTCATTCTTGTTCGATACTAACTTCCCGTCGTTTCTAGAAATCTAGCAAAATCTAGGGTATTGCAATACCCATTATACCGCCAATAACGTCCAACTCTGCTATAACTTTCATCAATATGCAATCTGTCTAGTGTAGATTAATTATTTCCACTTAGTAGAGACACGTACTTGCATCCCCACGATCAGTTCACAGTTGTAAGCAAGTTCCAGAAAGTAGACAACTTTTAGCTCTATTGCTGTTAAGAAGTAAACGTTAAGAGTCAAGAATAAGCGAATATACAGAAGGAAACGTTTCTCAAACACAGTTTAATTTACAAAATAAAATAAAAACAGCTTCCCACACTGTTAATAATGCTATTTAATGAGAACAAATAGCTTCGGTACATGTTTCTAACCGACAGGTTTGTGATCAGACAGCTGTTCACATTTAAAATTCGATATAGCTTCACAAACGCTCGTGTGGCCGGCATATTTAGCTGTGAGGTAATCTACGCTATCTGTGTCCTCAAAGTTCAGGAAAAGGTTAAATCTTATCTACCTTTCGGTGGAATATGCACGTCTTCAAAAGCGGATAAAAGACGCAGTGTTTTCGATGACACCACCTCTCCAAGGAACTTTCGTTACAGCGAAAAGCCGGGAAACTATCGCACGTACATCGTAAGCTGTATGGAATTTTAAATGTCAACAGTCGGCTAATGATGAACCTGTCGGATTGAACACAGCAGTCGCGCTGTTTTTCTAAATAAATTGCGTTATCAACAATGACCGGTTACCGTTTTTATTTTGTGACAAATAACCTGTATTTTCATACAGCCACAACATTACGATGACAGTTTTCGACAAAATTGCATCTTTTCTTGATTTTTTTCGAAGTGAGATGGAAGCAAAATTCTAAAAAAGCTTCAGTACTAAAAAGGAATGAACACACAACATACAAAATAAATCCTCCGGGCCGGATTCGAACCAGCGACCTATGGATATCTGCTACATTTGCCACTACAGTCCACCGCTCTACCAACTGAGCTACCAGAGGACACGCCTATTAAGGATGCAATATATGGTATTAGAATCCGATATTATACTATTCACCGTGGATGATATATATTTTGTCTCATTGTTTAAGAAAAAAAGTATAATTTTTGGTCAACTTATGAATAACTAGAAATTCATCTTCAAAAGTTGCTGCCAGTGAGCAGTTTCTAAAAGGTGTGTACAGAACTATAGCTAACCAGCGATACGACGAAACTGGCTAAACCGTTTTGAGAAGATATTAAGCGTTTTGTTGTAATTAATGTACGTATTTCAAACGAGCTTACACTGCAATCCATGCATTGGAACTGAAAGTGCCGGAAAAATATGTTTACTAAAACGCCGACACATCGTGAATCACATGATATTTTACTCTATTGGCGACATTATAACACAGTAAAGTAATATTACTAATTTAATACGGTTTGAAGTGCATATTAAGTCACATATAATTAAAAAATCACAGCTTGCAAAAGTGCTATGAAAATGTGACTTGAGGCTTCTATAGCAATTTTTGACACAGACGAGCGTTGGACGCAATAGAAATTAAATGTACTTACTCTTACAACTTCAAGAATATACGCCTTGACGACAGCAAAAGTTCACAAGCGTGTTTTAAAAAAATTTTGACAGCTCTAAACACAACGCAATGTTTCAAACACAGTTCACAGCGTCATTTGCAATGTTGTGGCCAGCCTGCTAACCGAAGGCATGGCTAAACAGAACGCTGCTGCCATCTATCGGAATACGGAGGAACTACGACGACAGAATCGTCCGCTGTGCTTGTTTACACCCAGTTAAAATGTGTTAAAACTCGTATGGGTTACATACATACAATTTGCTAATAACGGCCTTAAGTCGTGAATCTTTCCGTACGTTGCAGAAACGAGTTAATAATGATATGAATCACGACTTCCGATTTACGCTAAAAGTTATTTCTAGCGGCGCTAAGAAAGGCGCCAAATTCGTGCTGCAATCTCCCATCCGAATATCAAGTATAGGTTTACAAATTCAGCTTCACATTGGTGTGCCTTCTGTGAGTTTAAATTCGTTGTTTTCTTAATTATTTGATGATCAAACTTAAAAATTAACGACAAAATCAATAAGTAAAAGATGTTAAACTGAAAAACAATTTGCTCCTTTTGAATGAAATAAAGACTGTCTGACATCTGGGTTGCCGGGTTGTGGCGTTATTCTACTTCGTGACAGTGCGTTTATTGTGTTTCAGTTGGTCAAGTGAACAGTCTCACAGACCTCTCTGTTTTAATTTAAAGAAATCAGTTTAAATAAGCCAATATTGACTGGTACACCTTATGAAGAGAAAGTACGACGCTGATATCAAGGATGCAAGAAGCAACATAACCATCGAAGACTCCGTTTCATCCTGGCCCTATCCGGTATATCCAGGGGGTCAGTATTTTTTTACGGATTTGCCAGTGTTAGAGGGTGGCCAGATGCCAATTCAGATAGCTGACGTATTGATGCCAAGTTGTTCAGTTTCCTCGCATTTATCGACAAAACTAAAGCAGCACTTACTAAAATGAAAAAAAAGCTGTCGTGTCATTTTCAACAGAAATATTTCAACGCCTGTACCGTCTGAAGCCCAAAGGTAAGCTGTCTTTTGGCTCCCAGATCGACGAACTCCTGCGGTGTACAAGCCTATATAAGCCTTCAATTCGCTCATGCTCACTTCCTTCATGTAACAGTGGTTGGCAACCACTGCACAAGCTGCTTTTCTTTCTGTAATTTGCAAGTTTGCCAATGTCACGAAACTACTAAGTATATTTTCAATGCAAAACAGACTCCAGCGTTCAAGATCTGGCTATGCCGATCTTGTTAACGGACTGACTCCAGTTACCTGCCTGATGGTATTTTCAGAGCGGGTCCGAATTCGTTGAGGTGGATTTCTTCACCTTTTAGTTCCATCTTTAGCATAATAAAATGAACTGGGTACCTTTCTTGCCGGTCGCTCATTATTTCTGTTAACATTGAGTCCTCGGTAGTGTTTTGCAACTCAGGTAGTGGAATATAGCCTTCACTGTCAGGGTTATCACTTGCATCTCGCACAGTGTCCTCACTTACAGGATTTTCATTTTCGCTACCACCAGTCACAAAGTCTTCTTCATTGTCTGCCGCCTCCGCCTGCCCACGACGCATACGCTCAGCCTCCCGTTATTCGTTGTCCATTTTCACCAAATATATCTAACAATGCAAAACATTCATTGAAAATAATAAATAAAAAAGTGGCACATTAGTATCACGTCCCGGTTTTGGAAGCGTTCGCGACGTCTATCTCCTTGCGTGGGCAGCTGTCGATTGACAAGGGAGCATCCCTAAGTGTCAATAAACGATCGTGATGAAACTTGGCGCGTGTGTTGAGAGTAGGGTTGCCATTCGTCCCGATATATCGGGACCATCATCGTTATGGGCCTTCTTGTCCCGACATCCCGATAAGATCCAATTTTGTCCCGATTTTGCAAAATACCGTTACGAGTTTGGCGCCAAGTGCTGAAGGTACACCATCTGTTTGCGCAGCACGTAAATGCAGCCTTAGTTTTATTTATGTCAGCTAGGTTATGTTGACAACGTCGTTTCACAGATGGCGTTGCATGTTGCGTATCCTGTATCGACGATGCAAACAGCTTCTAGATCTAGTACCATTATTCGAGAGAATACCAGACTCCTCCTGTAGTACAGGGCTGGAACAGCGCCACGTGGAAGAACAGGTTCCATGTAACTGTGTTCTAAAAAGTAATTATTATATTAAATAAATTTTTTCTTCATTTATACACTCCCATCTCAGAGTGCCCCGACGAGGTCCCAGCTAGATATGGCAAACCTAGATGAGAGTGCAAAAATAACGCAATACGTATTTTTTTTTGTTTGTGCCCAATTTCACCCTAACCTTACATACTACTTAATCTAACTTAAAACTAATGCTAAGGACGACACTCACACCCATGCCCGAGGGAGGACTCGAACCTCCGACGGGGGAAGCCGCGTGGACCGTGACAAGACGTATAAGACCTCGCGGCTGCTACGCACGGCAGCTACACTACTGGCCATTAAAATTGCTACACCGCGAAGATGACGTGCCACAGACGCAAAATTTAACCGACAGGAAGAAGATGATGTGATATGCAAATGATTAGCTTTTAAGAGCATTCACACAAGGTTGGCGCCGGTGGCGACACCTACAACGTGCTGACATGAGGAAAGTTTCCAACCGATTTCTCATACACAAACAGCAGTTGACCGGCTTTGCCTGGTGAAACGTTGTTGTGATGCCTCGTGTAAGTAGGAGGAATGTGTACCATCACGTTTCCGACTTTGATAAAGGTCGGATTGTAGCCTATCGCGATTGCGGTTTATCGTAAGGCGACATTGCTGCTCGCGTTGGTCGAGATCCAATGACTGTTAGCAGAATATCGAATCGGTGGGTTCAAGAGGGTATTACGGAACGCCGTGCTGGATCCCAAAGGCCTCGTAACACTACCAGTCGAGATGAGAGGCATCTTATCTGCATGACTGTAACGGATCTTGCAGCCATGTCTCGATCCCTGAGTCAACAAATGGGGACATTTGCAAGACACCAATCATATGCACGAACAGTTCGACGACGTTTGCAGCCGCATGGACTATCAGCTTGGAGACCATGGCTCCGGTTACCCTTGACGCTGTATCACACGCAGGAGCGCCTACGATGGTGTACCCAACGACGAACCTGGGTGCACGAATGGCAAAACATTTTTTCGGATGAATCCAAGTTCTGTTTACAGCATCATGATGCTCGCATCCGTGTTTGGTGACATCGCGGTGAACGCACAGTAGAAGCGTGTATTCGTCATCGCCATACTGGCGTATCACCCGGCGTGATGGTATGGGGCGCCATTGGTTACACGTCTGGGTCACATCTTGTTCGCATTGACGACACTTTGAACAGTGGACGTTATATTTCAGATGTGTTACGACCCGTGGCTCTACCCTTCATTCGATCCCTGCGAAACCCTACATTTCAGTAGGATAGTGCACTAACGCATGTTGCAGGTCCCGTACGGGCC
Organism: Schistocerca americana; assembly: GCF_021461395.2. Taxonomy (NCBI): domain Eukaryota; kingdom Metazoa; phylum Arthropoda; class Insecta; order Orthoptera; family Acrididae; genus Schistocerca; species Schistocerca americana. The sequence continues at coordinate 977,309,789 of NC_060120.1, read as the reverse complement.
TTTCTGGATACAGAAAATGTTCGACTGCTGCCTTGGCCAGCACATTTTCCAGATCTCTCACCAATTGAAAACGTTTGGTCAATGGTGTCCGAGCAATTGGCTCGTCACAATACGCCTTGATGAACTGCGGTATCGTGTTGAAGCTGCATGGGCAACTGTATCTGTACACGCCATCCAAGCTCTGTTTGACTCAATGCCCAGGTGTATCAAGTCCGCTTTTACGGCCAGAGGTGGTTGTTCTGGGTACTGATTTCTCAGGACCTATGCACCGAAATTGCCTGAAAATGTAATCACATGTCAGTTCTAGTATAATACACTCCTGGAAATTGAAATAAGAACACCGTGAATTCATTGTCCCAGGAAGGGGAAACTTTATTGACACATTCCTGGGGTCAGATACATCACATGATCACACTGACAGAACCACAGGCACATAGACACAGGCAACAGAGCATGCACAATGTCGGCACTAGTACAGTGTATATCCACCTTTCGCAGCAATGCAGGCTGCTATTCTCCCATGGAGACGATCGTAGAGATGCTGGATGTAGTCCTGTGGAACGGCTTGCCATGCCATTTCCACCTGGCGCCTCAGTTGGGCCAGCGTTCGTGCTGGACGTGCAGACCGCGTGAGACGACGCTTCATCCAGTCCCAAACATGCTCAATGGGTGACAGATCCGGAGATCTTGCTGGCCAGGGTAGTTGACTTACACCTTCTAGAGCACGTTGGGTGGCACGGGATACATGCGGACGTGCATTGTCCTGTTGGAACAGCAAGTTCTCTTGCCGGTCTAGGAATGGTAGAACGATGGGTTCGATGACGGTTTGGATGTACCGTGCACTATTCAGTGTCCCCTCGACGATCACCAGTGGTGTACGGCCAGTGTAGGAGATCGCTCCCCACACCATGATGCCGGGTGTTGGCCCTGTGTGCCTCGGTCGTATGCAGTCCTGATTGTGGCGCTCACCTGCACGGCGCCAAACACGCATACAACCATCATTGGCACCAGGGCAGAAGCGACTCTCATCGCTGAAGACGACACGTCTCCATTCGTCCCTCCATTCACGCCTGTCGCGACACCACTGGAGGCGGGCTGCACGATGTTGGGGCGTGAGCGGAAGACGGCCTAACGGTGTGCGGGACCGTAGCCCAGCTTCATGGAGACGGTTGCGAATGGTCCTCGCCGATACCCCAGGAGCAACAGTGTCCCTAATTTGCTGGGAAGTGGCGGTGCGGTCCCCTACGGCACTGCGTAGGATCCTACGGTCTTGGCGTGCACCCGTGCGTCGCTGCGGTCCGGTCCCAGGTCGACGGGCACGTGCACCTTCCGCCGACCACTGGCGACAACATCGATGTACTGTGGAGACCTCACGCCCCACGTGTTGAGCAATTCGGCGGTACGTCCACCCGGCCTCCCGCATGCCCACTATACGCCCTCGCTCAAAGTCCGTCAACTGCACATACGGTTCACGTCCACGCTGTCGCGGCATGCTACCAGTGTTAAAGACTGCGATGGAGCTCCGTATGCCACGGCAAACTGGCTGACACTGACGGCGGCGGTGCACAAATGCTGCGCAGCTAGCGCCATTCGACGGCCAACACCGCGGTTCCTGGTGTGTCCGCTGTGCCGTGCGTGTGATCATTGCTTGTACAGCCCTCTCGCAGTGTCCGGAGCAAGTATGGTGGGTCTGACACACCGGTGTCAATGTGTTCTTTTTTCCATTTCCAGGAGTGTATATTTGTCGAATGAATACCCGTTTATCATCTGCATTTCATCTTGGTGTATTATAAGATACCTAAGTTGTTCATCTTAGGCCTCGAGAGGTCATTCTGACGTAATGTTTTAGTCAGGAAGTTACATTTTATGTGTAGGTCTTGAATCTGTAACACCGACCATCGAGTGTCCGTGGACTCATTTGTCCAAAAGTTGCCGACTATGAAATGCGTGCAAGGAGGGATAAAGGTTTTCGATTGTTTTCGTATCTGGAAAGTAGGCGATTTTCTAACACGTTTCTAATCACTGGTGAATCGACAATGGCCCCAGCACGATTTTAAAACCTGAGCCAACACAAGTCTACAAGAGAGTATCTTACGCACATTGTAGCTGCGCTAGACGTTACAGGTTGTTCCGAATAACAGAATCATTAGATTTTTAAGTTAATCATTAATGTGTATTTCACTAATTGCCATTCAGTATTCTGAATTTAAGTGTTTGTATATGTACGTACTGACAGGAAGACAATTCGAAAATTGCAGCACTGACACTTTCTAATTGTTTTAGATTAAGGCGGCCATATTTCTGAATTAAGATTCATTTCAATGATGCTTGAATAGAATCTGTTTGTTTGTAGGTTATTCAATTGTAATATACTGATTGACAGTCTACTATACTGAAGTTCTGGTTCCACAGCTGCACAGCAACTTTGTCTATAACAAAAGTTGTGTTTCCCAAGTGAAGCCGTACAAAAGAGAGCTACAAATAAATTTTGGTAATACCTCTGCACGGGCAACCTGTGTATTTGGTATTACGGAGTGACACGGTAACAGCTTCTTGACGCTCCAATAACATTACAATGTCCACCTTCCAAGAACCGTGCAAATACAAATGGGGCGTGCTTTCTTCCGTTTCAAGGAAACTGTGATTGCAAAATGCAGATTACTGGAGCACTCACTTGCTGCTAAAAGTCCACTTGATGTGAGATCAACTACACATATGGTAGATATGCAGACTGATAAGTAAGTAGACACTAAATGGAAATTCATGTTTCTACATTTCTGCACATGACCCTGGCCGAATAATTACATCACCAACATTAATATGCTCCCAGTGAGTGTCTAAAACATGACGACAACAAGATAGCCGGCCGCGGTGGTCTCGCGGTTCTAGGCGCGCAGTCCGGAACCGTGCGACTGCTACGGTCGCAAGTTCGAATCCTGCCTCGGGCATGGATGTGTGTGATGTCCTTAGGTTCGTTAGGTTTAAGTAGTTCTAAGTTCTAGGGGACTGATAACCACAGCAGTTGAGTCCCATAGTGCTCAGAGCCATTTGATTTGACAACAAGATAGCTGACAGTACTACATTAATATGAAGCCAAGCTAAAGTTTTCCGAAATGAAAAATGTCTAACAGGAATTGTTTTTGAAGAGAACTCATGAACGTCCTGCCAAAACCCATTCAAGAAACTAATTATATCTTCCCATTGTATTTATTCCTTAAATAATTTGTTCAATAATGTGTCTCTTATACAAATCAACAGCTCAGTGAATACCAGAAAAAAGACAATCAACAAACAGATTTCAAGTCACTTACATCGATCCGGAAAGATGTCAATTATTAACGAACACACATTTTCTATAACTTGTTTGGTGCAATAAAAAAGTTTAGCTTCTAAAGAAGTTCAGTTTTTGAGATTCATAAAGGATTTATTAGAGGCCAACTCCCTCTATTCCATTGAAAAATTACATAGTAGAACCATTTGATTATATTTTTAATAAAATCAAAGACGGGAATTTTATGCGAAATCTCACTTTCGGATATCTCCAGGGCAGTAATGTGATCAACGTAAATAAGTGTTGCAAACCTATGAATCCCAGGCTAGGTAATAATTCACACACATTGCTCTGTTCAATTATTTCGTTGACGAATATAAATTAGAAACGGCTCGTTGTATGCTACCCACTTCTAGAACAAATTTGTAGCTTTGTTTGATCGAAATCCCAAGTTTTTCTTCGATCTGACTGGTGTGCAACTAGTCCTCCCTTTATTTGTTACTGATCAAGCACACTGAAGCGCCAAAGAAACTGGTATAGGCATGCGTATTCAAATGAAGAGATATGTAAACAGGCAGAACACTGCGCTGCGGTCGGCAACGCCTATATAAGACAAGTGTCTGGCGCAGTTGTTAGATCGGTTACGGCTGCTGCAACGGCAGGTTATCAAGATTTAAGTGATTTTGAATGTGTTGTTATAGTCGGCGCACGGGCGATGGGACACAGCATCTCCGAGGTTAGGATAAAATGTGGATTTTCCCGTATGACTATTTCACGAGTGCACCGTGAATGTCAGGAGTCCGGTAGAACATCAAATCTCCGATATCACTGCGGCCAGGAAAATATCCTGCAACAACGGGACCAATTACGACTCAAGAGAATCATTTCATGTGACAGAAGTGCAAACTTCCCGCAAATTGCTGCAGATTTCAATGCTGGGCCATAAACAAGTGTCGGCTTGTGAACCATTCTACGAAACGTAATCGATATGGCCTTTCGGAGCCGAAGGCCCACTCGTGTGCCCTTGATGAATTGATGAATGCACGACACAGCAGGTCGGTGTGGCCGAGCGGTTCTAGGCGCTACAGTCTGGAACCGCGCGACCGCTACAGTCGCAGGTTCGACTCCTGCCTCGGGCATGGATGTGTGTGATGTCCTTGGGTTAGTTAGGTTTAAGTAGTTCTAAGTTCTAGGGGACTGATGACCTCAGAAGTTAAGTCCCATAGTGGGTTCTAGGCGCTACAGTCTGGAACCGCGCGACCGCTACAGTCGCAGGTTCGACTCCTGCCTCGGGCATGGATGTGTGTGATGTCCTTGGGTTAGTTAGGTTTAAGTAGTTCTAAGTTCTAGGGGACTGATGACCTCAGAAGTTAAGTCCCATAGTGCTCAGAGCCATTTGAACCAATACACGACACAAAGCTTTACGCCTCGCCTGGGACTCTCAACACCGACATTAGACTGTTGGTGTCTGGAAACATGTTGCCTGGTCGGACGAGTCTCGTTTCAAATTTTATCGAATGGATGGACGCGTACGGGTATGGAAATAACCTCATGAATCCATGAACCCTGCATGTCAGCAGCGGACTCTGTAAAGGTGTGGGGCATGTGCAGTTGGAGTGATATAGGACCCCTGATACGACTAGACTCTGACACGTGACACGTACGTAAGCATCCTGTCTGATCACGTGAATCCATTCTTGTCCATTGTAAATTCCGACGGATTTGGGCAAATCCAACACGACAATGCGACACCCCACACGTCCAGAATTGCTACAGAATGGCTCCAGGAAAACTTTTCTGAGTTAAAACGCTTCCGTCGGCCACAAACTCTGCAGACATGAACATAATTGAGAGTATCTGGGATGCATTACAACGTGCCGTTCAGAAGAGGTTGTAACGTCTAGTAAGAAACAAAAACAACATATTATGTAGTAACGAGAAAATTATATGTATCATATTGTGTTATTGTATAAAATTATGTATTTTTTTTATTATTTGTTTTTGAGAATATCTGCGTCGGCGAGTAATGAAACCGCCACAGATGATAAATGTCGAACAAAGATTAAAATAAGTAACTAGTATATAATGCGTGACAAACATCAATTTCTTTGCCTTCTTCATCTGGGAGTCGAGCGAGTAAGATATCCTGTGTCGTAGTAGCGAACGCGAGTGTAGCATTCTTTTGTCGAGACTAAGAGATGTACGCCATTACGTGTGAATTCATAAAGGTGTGTAACAATTGAAATATTTAAATGTTTTAATAGAGTTATGTAAATGAAAACTTGCATTATTAATTGTTAAAGCTTGCTTGCCTATTATCCCATCCAGTTGAGACATTTTTCAGTTATATAAATATTATCTGTGGTGCTGAGCTGCGTGGCGAACGAAAGAGCCGCTGCCGCGGCGTATTCAAACGACTTCCAATATAGTCTACCATACCGCAAGGAAGCGGTAAAGTAACAGTAAAATAATATTATTTCTTTTAGCTTCCAGACTTGCAGTGCAGATCAGCAGATTTTATGATGTGTTGCAGGTTGACGCGGGCTGCTGATAGTATATAACTCACAGTACAAATAAGTTAATGTACCGTCAAAATCTAATAGGAATCTTGCTGTGCTCCGTTCTGGTCTGGCAAACTTTATAGTGAAAACGTATTTTTTTTAATAAGAGTCTCATGTTCTTGTGCTAGTCGTGGTATTGAATGGTGTTTTGCCGAGAAACAAAATCCACTGCAAAATTTTGTTGTTGAACGATCATACGAACTGTAACATCAGTGTTCATAACCAAGTAATTTCAATTTTCAATAACTATAAAGTAGGGAAGATATGTTGATTTTTAGAATGAGTTACAGTCACGAAAAAACGTTCCTTTAATTGTAGGCCAGATACAGAACAATAAGATCTCAATATATATATTTTGCTTTGTTAAAAGGTAATGATGATAAAGAAATTCAAAGCACGGCATTACTAACAGATATTTCGCGGCTCTTTTCGTATATGCGATATTAAAAAACGCGAAAAGGTCTCCACCCTCTCGTGCTCTTACGGATTTATGAACAGCCCTGTAGGATTCATGGTGTCAGTTCCCTTCAGCACCACTTCAGTCATTAGTCCAGTCCATGCCACGTAGTGCTGCGGCATTTCTGCGTGCTTGCGGGGACCTACACGATAGTAGGCAGTTACATCAGTTTTTTTAGCTCTTGAGTATATAAACTCAAGTCCAACAGTGGTTTTATCCAATACTCCCCAATGACCCTAAAATTATTCTCACTGGAAAATGGGAATGATCGTATGGCATTATTATACAATGAGTTGACAAGTGTCATAGGATAGCGATATGCACATATATAGATGGCGATAGTACTGCGTACACAAGGAGTGAAAAGGCAGTGCATGGTGGAACTGTCATTTGTACTCGGGTGATTCAGGTGAAAAGGTTTCCAACATGATAATGGTCGCACGGCGGGAATTAACAGACTTTGGGACATTCCATTTAGGAAACCGTTAGGGAATTCAGTATTCCGAGATCCAGTGTGTCGATAGTGTTCCGAGAATACCAAATTTCAGGCATTATCTCTCACCACGGACTGAACTACCGTAATCTGCGGCATTTGCGTAGTGTGGTCAGTGCTAACAGACAAGCAACATTGCATCAAATAACCACAGGTATCAAAGTGGGACGTACGACGAATGTATCCGTTAGAACAGTGCGACGGAAATTTGGCGTTATTGGGGTGCAACTTTGCTAACACCACGACATCACCTGCAGCGCCTCTGCTGGCCCTTGGACTCATGACCATACCGCTTGGGCTGTAGAGGACTGTGAAACCGTGGACTGGTCAGATGGGCCAGAGTTTCACTTGCTAAGAGCCGATGGTAGGGTTCGAGTGTGGGGCAGACCCCACGAAGCTACGGACCGAAGTTGTGAACAAGGCACTGTGCAGAGGTGGTGGTGGAGCCATAATGGTGCGGCCCGCGTTTACATGGAATGGACTGGTTCGACTAATGTGGCTGCGTATCATTGAACCCAAATTTTTCTAATTTGTTTTTCTAGGTAGTTACCTTATTTCATTTGTTTTCCTGTTCTCTTTGAAGCTGCACATAGGGCCAAGGCATTACAATCGGTATTGTTAGGCTCGATAAATGGAAATGTCGTGTGGCTAGGGCCTCCCGTCGGGTAGACCGTTAGCCTGGTGTAGGTCTTTCGATTTGACGCCACTTCGACGACCTGCGTTTCGATGGTGATGCTTCTGTTTTGTACACACATCAAAAAAAGTTTTGCATCACCCCAATTCCCAGAACTCCCGAAGATAGGCGTTGACTGTGGATATTTTATCACAGACACACTCCCTTTGACTGTTCAGAGATGTCACTAAACCGGACCAAAGATGTAAACAACCATGCATGAGCAGCGCCTATTAGACGGAGGGGATCCGACAGCCGGTCAGTTCCAGTCATTCCACGAGGAAGGAGGAACACGGCTCGTGTTGTCTGTAGTTCAACCATGCTTAGACGGTCAATACCGCGGATCGATCGCATCCGCATTGTTTCTTTGTGCCAGGAAGGCTCTCAACAATGGAAGTGTCCAGGCATCTCAGAGTGAACCAAAACGATGTTGTTTGGATATGGAGCAGATACAGAGAGACAGGAATTGTCGATGACATGCCACGCTCAGGCCGCCCAAGGGCTACTATTGCAGTGTATGACCGTTGCCTACGGATTATGGTTCGGAGGAATCCTGACAGCAACGCCACCATGTTGAATAATGCTTTTCGTGCAGCCACAGGACGTCGTGTTCCGACTCAAATTGTGCGCAATAGGCTGCATGATGCACAACTTCACTCCCGACGTCCATGGCGAGATCCATCTTTGCAACCACGACACAATGCAGAGCGGTACAGATGGGCCCAACAACATGCCAAATGGACCGCTGTGGATTGGCATCACTTTCTCTTCACCGATGAGTATTCCATATGCCTTCAACCAGATAATCGTTGGGGCGTGTTTGGAGGCAACCTGGTCAGGCTGAATGCCTTAGACACACTGTCCAGCGAGTGCAGCAAGGTGGAGGTTGCCTGCTGTTTTGGGGCGGCATTATGTGGGGCCGACGTACGCCGCTTGTGGTCGTGGAAGGCACCGTAATGGCTGTACGATACGTGGATGCCATCCTCCGACCAATAGTGCAACCACATCAGCAGCATATTGGCGAGGCATTCGTTTTCATGGACGACAATTCACGCCCCCATCGTGCACGTCTTGTGAATGACGTCCTTTAGGATAACAACATGGCCAGCACGTTCTCCAGACATGAACCCTATCGCACATGTGTGAGAATGACTGAAAAGGGCTGTTTATGGACGACGAGACCCACCAACCACTCTGAGGGATCTACACCGAATCGCCGTTGACGAATGGGACAATGTGGACCAACAGTGTGTTGATGAACTTGTGGACAATATGCCACGACGAATACAGGCATACACCAATGCAAGAGGACGTGCTACAGGGTATTAGAAGTACCGGTGTGTACAGCTATCTGAAGGTTTCGCTGTATGGTGGTACAACATGCAATGTGTGGTTTCCATGAGCAATAAAAGCGGCGGAAATTATGTTTATGTTGATCTCGTTTCCAATTTTCTGTACAGGTTCCGGAATTCTCGGAACCGAGGTGACGCAAAACATTTTTTGATGTATGTAGTTTGGTAGAATTTGTCATACCGCTGTCTCTTTAAGACTTTTGTACTTTCTACCTCCATTCAGGCGTGGCTACAGAGCTGAGTCTAGGTATGTCTGAGTGATACACAGTTGCACTGTTACCTATACGCAGAAGGGCTCCTGTTTCCGCAAAAGAGTATATGTAACAGTAAGAAGCCAACTTTTGAAATGCCTCCAGTTTCTGATGCAGTATGTTGCCAGCTCTAACACTGCACGATTTTCAACTGTTTTCCTTGTGATTAATATGGAGCAGATCATAACGGAATAGCCCGTTGTCGTAGTGAAAAAGTATTACAAATGTGGTGAATGTTGCGCTGAGAATATTCGCAAACTCTGAAGAATGGTTGGTAAATCTAATGTACTGAATACGTAGCCTGTAATGAGACTGATTGCTGACTCTGAGGCAGCCGGATCTGTTATGGACATTAAAGCCTCGGGGCGTCTTCGTGATAGCCGTTCTACGGAAAACATCAAACATCGACTTTGAGAGCGGTGAAATCTATTCGACAACGTTCTCAACAATTCGATATCTCCATAACCAGTACGCAACGAGATGTGAAATAGGATCTGCACCTTTCGACCTACAAAATCCAATTGACACAAGGACTGAATTCAAACTATGACGAAAAGCGCCAAGCCTTTATCCAATGAGTGTCTGTAAAACAAAGAGTGGCCCCCGGTAGCGGAGTGGTCAGCGCGACAGAACGTCACTCCTAAGGGCCGCCGGCACGGTAGCTCAGCGTGTTCGGTAAGAGAGCTGACTGCCCTCTGTAATAAAAAAAAACTGAGTGAAAAGATCAACAATGAGCTTCGACGGATGTCATGTGACGTCCGATACAACGAAACACAACGAACCATAACGAACAAAATGAAATAAAAGGGACCGGCTTCGGTTCCCGGCTGGGTCGGAGATTTTCTCCGCTCAGGGGGGGGGGGGGGGGGGGGGGGTGTTGTCCTAATCATCATTTGATCCCCATCGACGTGCAAGTCGCCGAAGTGGCGTCAAATCGAAAGACTTGCACCCGGCGAACGGTCTACACGACGGGAGGCCCAAGTCACACGACATTTATTTATTGACGAGGCGCAATTTCTGTTGAATAACTCCTGAATACTTAAAATTTCAGGATTTGGGGCACGGGAAACCCTCGAGTAATTGTGGAGAAGCCATTAAGTTCACAACGAGTAAATGTGTGGTGCGGCATATGGGCTGAGGTCGTAACGGGGAACGCATTACCAATGGGCGGAAAAGGCTACCGCGATGTGCTAAGAGAGCTTTTATGGTCTAAACTGGATTGTATGAATGATGAAGAGGTTTGGTTTCAATAAGATACCGCAACATATCACGCATAGATTGCGACAGTGGACTTGTTAGGAGAGCGACTCCCTGTCCGGATGGTTTTTCACAACGGTGACGTCAGTTGGCCACCCAGATTTTGTAAGTAGCCACCATGTGATTTCGTAACGAATTTTTCAGTCTGCAGCGGAGTGTGCGCTGATATCAAACTTTCTGGTAGATTAAAACTGTGTGCACCGAAACTCAAAATCGCGATCTTTGCCTTTCGCAGGCAAGTGCTCTGCCAACTGAGCTACCCAAATACGACTCACGATCCGTCTTCACAGCTATACTTCCGCCAGTACTTCATATCCTACCTTCCAAATTTGAAGTTCTCCTGCTAAATTTTAACAGGGTGCCGAGTGCGAGTCTTCGTCCGGCACACAGTTTTAAGCTGCTAGGTAGTTTCATGTGAGCCCACATTTCGCTGCAGAGTGAAAAATTTCTTTCTGGAAACATCCCCGCGGTTGTGACTAAGACAGGTCTCCTCAATATCCTTCCTTCCAGGAGTACTAATCGTGCAAATTTCGCAGGGGAACTGGTGGTTGGTACCTATGATATGAGGCACTGTCGAAGGTAAAGCTGTAAAGACGGGTCGGAAGTCGTGCTTGAGTAGCTCTTTCGTAGAGTACATTCCCGCGATAGGCAAAGGTCCCGAGTTCGAGTCTCGCTGCGGCACACAGTTGAAATCTACCAGGAAGTTTCAACTTGTGATTTCTTTTATGTGGGGGTATTTGAAATTCCGTGTGTTCACCATCGACGCATGACCATTTGCAGACCTTAACACTGAGATTCAGTGTGAAATTTCAGAAATAGTGGTGCAAAAATGCAAAAAGTTGTGGATTATTTCATCGCAAGAACGAGAGTGTGCCTGGGTGGTGAAGGGCATTTGAGTAATACCATATTATCAAAAGTGTGCCGAGAATAACGAATTTCAGGCGTTACCTCTCACCGCGTATATCGCAGTGGCGGACGGCTTCTACTTAACGACCGAAAGCAGCCGCATTTGAGCAGAGTTGTCAGTGCTAACATACAAGGAACACTCCATGAAATAACCGCAGAAATCAGTGTGGGGCATACGATGAATCAATTTGTTAGCACAGTGCTGCGAAATTTGGCGTTAATGGCTGGTAGCAGCAAACGCCCGAAGCGAGTGCCTTTACCAACAGCACAACATCACCTGCAGCGTCTCTCCTCGGATCATGACCATGTCGGTTGGACCCTTGATGATCGGGAAAACTGTGGCCTGGTCAGATGAGTCCCGATTTCAGTTGGTTAGAGCTGGTGGTAGGATTCGAGTGTGGCGCAGACCCCACGAAGCCGTGGACTCAAGTTTTCAACAAGGCACTGTGCAAGCTGATGGTGGCTCCATAATGGTGCCGGCTGTTTTTACTTGGAATGGACTGTGTCCTCTGCGCCAACTGAACATTTGCAGGCATTCATGGACTTCCATATTCCCAAACAACGATGGTATTTTTGTGGATGACAATTCGTCATGTCACTGGGGCATAGTTACTCGTGACTGGGTTCAAGAACATTTTGGACACTTCGACGAAATGATCTGGTCATCCATCGAACATTTACGCGACATAACCAAGAGATCACTTCGTGCAGAAAATCATGCACCAGCAACACTTCGGCAATTATGGACGGCCATAGGGGCAGCATGGCTCAAGATTTCTGCGGGGGGCTTCCAACGACTTGTTGATTCCATGCCACGTCGAGTTGCTCCGCTACGCCGGGAAAAAGGAGGCCGACACGATATTAGGAGGTATCCCATGCATGACTTTTGTGGCCTCAGTGTATATGCATCCAGCATTTAAGAATCAGAGCACTTAGCGACTTCGAACAAACTTTACACATAATTTCAAACCTTTTGAAACTGTCTCTGGGTGACATTCCCCCACAAAGTCTTCTTCTTCTGTGTTGGTCAATCAAAGGATTGGTTTGCAACAGCTACAATGGCAGCTTGTCTCCATTCTGTGCGTCTTTCAGCTTTTCATCTCTTTATAGGTGTTACATCCCACATCTTTCAGATTTGATCCATGTACCTCAGCCGTGGTCTTCCTCTTGGTCTTTTCCCCTCGACATATCCCTCTATGATTGTGTTCAGGAGTTCTTTATGTCTTAATAGATGGCCTGTAAATTGCACTCTTCTTTTAACAGTGAAACTCCAGAAGCTTCTCTTCTCACCTGCTCTTTCCAGAACCACTTTGTTTGTGACCTTGTCGATACATTTTATTTTGAGCATGCGTCTATAGCACCACATTTCAAAAGAATTTAGCTTCTGGTCTTCCTCTGTCCCGAGAGTCCATGTTTCACACCCATAGCATGCCACGCTCCACACATATGATTTCAAAAAGCTTTTTCTGATTTCAAGGCTGATGCTCTTAGATGTTAAGATGTTTTTCTTCTTGTTAAAAGCAGCCTTTGCTTGAGCAATTCTACTTCTCACTTCTGCCTTGCTCCTTCCATACCTGGTAATATTACTGCCCAGATAAGTAAATTTATCAACTTATTGAAGCAGTTCATTGCCTACATGAACTTGGACTTTCACTTGATCTTTTTTGTCGCATGCCCTTACTTTTGTTTTTGGTTTATGAATTCTCATATTATATTCTTCCCCCATAACTTTGTCTCTTCTATTCAGTAGGACTGCAAGATCACAAAGTAATGAAAGGAAAAACGTTTATAGCTACTTTTTCGCTGTTCATGCGGTAAAACGTCAGCATCAGGCATAAGATTTAAATTTATTACTTCTTTACTACTAACTTTATTCGCAACACATTTTGCAGAGTGTCTCCATAACATCATTGTACAACACATGGTTCAAATGGCTCTGAGCACTATGGGACTCAACATCTTAGGTCATAAGTCCCCTAGAACTTAGAACTACTTAAACCTAACTAACCTAAGGACATCACACACACCCATGCCCGAGGCAGGATTCGAACCTGCGACCGTAGCAGTCCCGCGGTTCCGGGCTGCAGCGCCAGAACCGCTAGACCACCGCGGCCGGCACAACACATGGTTCATAAGATATGACGTCATAAACATTCAAACTTAACTTTTTCTTAAAACGGAGCTGGTTTATGCATGAAGTTCGATTCTTCCACTCTTTAAAGAATCTGATGGAAGGGCATGCCTGTGACAGTGGAATACATGTTCCGGTAGTTTTGTTGTTAAGATTGTAGGCCAGGAAAATTTAAGAGACGGTTGTATGGACCAAAATAAAGAAAAGAAAGTATGGTTCTAAAACTCAAGGTATTCATTTTAGAGCCCGTGTTTACAAAGCAATTTTTTTCTTGTTTTGGTTATACTTATACCTCTGAATTCTGCGTACCCTAGAATCTCAGTAACAACTATACCGGTACATACATTCTACTGTCAGAGATGTTGTTGTTGTTGTGGTCTTCAGTCCTCAGACTGGTTTGATGCAGCTCTACATGCTACTCTATCCTGTGCAATCTTCTTCATCTCCTAGTACCTACTGCAACCTACATTTTTCTGAATCTGTACAGTGTATTCATCTCTTGGTCTCCCTCTACGATTTTTACCCTCCATGCTGCCCTCCAATACTAAATTGGTGATGCCTCGATGCCTCAGAACATGTCCTACCAACCGATCCCTTCTTCTAGTCAAGTTGTGCCACAAACTCCTCTTCTTCCCAGTTCTATTCAATACCTCCTCATTAGTTATATGATCTACCCATCTAATCTTCAGCATTATTCTGTAGCACTACATTTCGAAAGCTTCTATTCTCTTCTTGGCCAAAATATTGATCGTCCATGTTTCACTTCCATACAAGGCTACACTCCATACAAATACTTTCAGAAACGACTTCCTGACAGTTAAATCTATACTCGATGTTAACAAATGTCTCTTCTTCAGAAACGCTTTCCTTGCCATTGCCAGTCTACATTTTATATCCTCTCTACTTCGGCCATCATCAGTTATTTTGCTCCCCAAATAGCAAAACTCCTTTACTACTTCAAGTGTCTCATTTCCTAATCTAATTCCCTCAGCATCACCCGACTTAGTTCGACTACATTCCATTATCCTCGTTTTGCTTTTGTTGATGTTAATCTTATATCCTCCTTTCAAGACAATGTCCATTCCGTTCAACTGCTCTTCCAAGTCCTTTGCTGTCTCTGACAGAATTACAATGTCATCTTAAAGTTTTTATTTCTTCTCCATGGATTTTAATACCTACTCCGAATTTTTCTTTCGTTTCCTTTACTGCTTGCTCAATATACAGATTGAATAACAATGCGGAGAGGCTACAACCCTGTCTCACTCCCTTCCCAACCACTATTTTCCATTCATGTCCCTCGACTCTTACAACTGCCATCTATTTTCTGTACAAATTGTAAATAGCGTTTCGCCCCTGTGTTTTACCCCTGCAACCTTCAGAATTTGAAAGAGAGTATTCCAGTCAACACTGTCAAAAGCTTTCTCTAAGTCTGCAAATGCTATAAATGTAGGTTTGCCTTTCCTTAATCTATCTTGTAAGATAAGTCGTAAGGTCAGTATTGCCTCACGTGTTCCAAAATTTCTACGGAATCCAAACTGATCTTCCCCGAGGTCGGCTTCTACCAGTTTTTCCATTCGTCTATAAAGAATTCGCGTTAGTATTTTACAGCCGTGACTTATTAAACTGATAGTTCGGTAATTTTCACATCTGTCCCAACACCTGCTTTCTTTGGGGTTGGAATTATTATATTCTTCTTGAGGTCTGAGGGTATTTCGCCTGTCTC
Source organism: Schistocerca americana (assembly GCF_021461395.2). Lineage (NCBI taxonomy): Eukaryota > Metazoa > Arthropoda > Insecta > Orthoptera > Acrididae > Schistocerca > Schistocerca americana. The sequence continues at coordinate 977,294,714 of NC_060120.1, read as the reverse complement.
GTACATCTTGCCCGACAAATGGAAGTTTTGTCATGGCTGACTCACCCAAGGCCATCAGTAATTCTAATGGAATGTTGTCTACTCCCGGGGCCCTGTTTCGACTCTGGTCGTTCAGTGCTCTGTCAAACTCTTCACGCAGTATCATATCTCCCATTTCATCTTCATCTACGTCCTCTTCCATTTCCATAATATTGTCTTCAAGTACATCGCCCTTGTATAGACCCTCTATGTACTTCTTCCACCTTTCTGCTTTCCCCTCTTTGCTTAGAACTGGGTTTCCATCTGAGCTCTTGATAATCATACCAGTGGTTCTCTTTTCTCCAAAGGTCTCTTTAATTTTCCTGTAGGTAGTATCTGTTTTACCCCTAGTGAGATAAGCCTCTATATCCTTACATTTGTCCTCTAGTCCTCCCTGCTTAGCCATTTTGCACTTCCTGTCGGAGATATCAGAACAATTTACGCTTATATGCTTCGGTTCGGGCATCTCCGGACGAGGATCCCTTACCTCAGATTAATACATTTACTATTCCACATCATTCCTTAATGTTTGTAACGTCACGGAACCACGGACTAGCGCGCAGATGTCCCTTTTGCGTTAATGTAAACTTGCGACATTTTCAACGACTCTAAAACAATATTTTTTTTGCATCCCGTAGAACGAAAGGCTCAAACATGCCCTGTCAACAAGACGCAGGCGCCTACAACGGGAAATTGGGAAATTGACGACAGAAATTTAGACGGTACAATATCAACTACAGCTCCGAGTTAATCATGATTATTCGTGAGCGGTACTCGCTGAAAAGACAGCCGCCAAACAGCTTTATCACTCACTTGGCCCAAATTGCCGCTCACCTTATCCGAACTTTATGCATCCTCCACAGAAGCTCCAAGCAAAGCTGCAGCCGTAGTTGTTGAAGTGAAAAGGATTGTTTCTTGCATGATTCACACTCCAAACAATGAAAAAATGTCGCCCAAACGTGCAGTGGTTGCAACAATAAGGCAATTTCTTCTTCACAGTTTCACTGCCGATCAGTGTTGAGTTGTTACACACACACACACACACACACACACACACACACATACACACACTCACACACACACACACACAAAAAAACAAAAAAAAAACCAAGTCCAAATATAACGCTTGTATGCTTCACACATTAGCTGCGATGAGTCTTTTAACTTTACGAAAGTGGCTCCATGTAGTAGCTGAAAACAAGGCACAAGTTGATGGTAGGCAATGAAAACCTCATAACTCCATTTGTCCGTGAAAATTCGTAATTTCGGTAACCAGTAATTCCTAATCAAACAGATATTTACAAGTGCACAGATTTTTCTAATCTGTTAATAACTGCCGGCCGCAGTCGCCGAGCGGTTCTAGACGCTTCAGTCTGGAACCACGCGACCGCTACGGTCGCAGATTCGAATCCTGCCTCGGGCATGTATGTGTGTGATGTCCTTAGGTTAGTTAGGTTTAAGTAGTTCTAAGTTCCAGGGGACTGATGACCCCAGATGTTAAGTCCCCGGCACTCATGTGTAGGAAAGCAGAACACCTTGAACGACACGACGTTCATATTCATAGGACACGTACATTAGCATTCTGCAGAAATGATTAGCAGTTGAACCACGTCGGCCAGCGGGTTCAAGGTCAACATCGATATCGGGGCGCAACACCACCTACCGGTAAAATGTGTCTGCCGCACTCGTTGTCGCTATAAAGCGAAGGTAATGGATCAGTGTCACTTGAGAAGACGTGCAGGATGTCTCGCAGACGTATGTGCGAACCGTACCTTCAAAGTAGTGTATTTGAAAGAGAGTGCATTATTGGCATGAGAGAATGTTTAGCATCCATCCAAGAAATTGCTGCTCGTGTGGGATGAAGTGTTTCGGCAATTCAGCGGCTCTGTGCAGAAAATGGTTCACGGAAGGACATAGAGAACGAGATAGATGGGTCAGGGCGCATACCCGTACCACCCTCCCGAGAAGATACACACCTCATCCAAATGGCATTGCAGGATAGATCTGTGTTCTCCTTGCGTCTGGCACAACAGTGGAACACGTCGTCCACTATCCGAGGTGACAGTCCGTCGCCGTTTATTACAGCATGGTCTACGTCTTTGACGAATGTGTAGAAACATGCTAGATGGCAATGGTGTATGGGACGAAGTCACAGGGGACAGAAATGTCATCAGATAGTGTTTTCGGACGAATCCAGGTTCTGTTTGTTAGAAAAATGTGGCCGCATTTTGATTTGCCGCAGACAAGGGGAGCGGCGTCAAAGTGACAGCTTTCTCACAGGACATACAGCGCCAGCTCAAAGCTTTAAAGTGTGCAGCGCTACTGGGTACACCCACAAATCACAGTTGGTGCGTGTCCACGGCAGTGTGAACTACGTGAATGACATCCTCCGACCCGCAGTCACATCCTTTCTGCACAAAACCCCACACGCCATTTTTCACCAAGCCACTGCACAACCATATGCTGCTGCACGAGCACGTGTCTTCTTGGTGTCACAGGATGTCAGCCTTTTGCCCTGGCCCGCCAGCTAACCAGACTTGCCGCCGATCGAAAATGTGTGGAGTATGGTAAAATGACAGGTGAAGTCCTGCGACACAATGCCAACCACCACACAGAAACTTTGGAGCCAGCTAAATGCAGCATGGATGGCTATATCTTACGACGCCATTCGTGCCTTACACGCGTTGGAACAAGTTATCAGGATCCATGGCGGACTCTGTGTCTACTGGGCAGCAGGATACACGTTGAACCGATGTAACTGAAATTCTAATGCTTTCTGCAGGACACACTAATGTACTTGTGTGAATACTCAGGTCCTATCTCAAGTCGTTCAAGGCGTCCTGTTTTTTGTCTGAACATGAGTGTATTTGTTAAGAAAACCTTTTGCTTCAGCTGCAAAATTTAACAAACTACAGGGTGATCAAAAAGTCAGTATAAATTTGAACACTTAATAAACAACGGAATAATGTAGATAGAGGGGTAAAAATTGACACACATGCTTGAAATGACATGGGGTTTTATTAGAACCAAAAAAAGGCGCTTTTAGTGAAGCTGTATTATCAGAATGGGGAATGTGCTAGTTCAGCGTTACGATCCTTTCGCCATAGGAAGGGGATTCGAACGGGTAAAGGTCCGTTCACAAATGCAGCTGTGGCAAGAATGATTTCGAAGTTCGAAGCCACGGGTTGTTTAGATGATAGACCCCGTAGTGGCCGACCGAGCACAAGGCGTAATGCAGCTGACAGTTCAGGAAGAAATGGAGACTGTAGCGGGTTCGTCTATGCACGGGGAAGTCAGCGCTCGTGCTGTCGCATGTCGCACCGGCATTCCATACACTACTGTTTGGTTGACACTGAGGCATACCCTCCGATGCTATCCGTACAAAATCCATCGGCATCATGAACTGTTACCTGGCGGTTTAGTGAAGCGGAGGGCATTTGCGGTGTGGCGTTTCAAAAGATGGCGGTAGATGACGATTGGTTGAGTAACGTGTTGTGGACCGACGAAGCTCATTTCACGCTCCGAGGGTCTGTCAACGACAACAACTGCAGAATTTGCGCTACCGAAAATCCTAGAACGTCGTGGAAACTCCATTGCAATACGAGAAAGTCACGGTATGGGTTGGATTTACCACATCTACCGTTATCGGGTCTTTTTTCTTCGAGGAAATGCTTGATTCTGGTTTTGTAACTGCTACCGTGACGGGTGAGAGGTACACCGATGTGTTACAGAATCGCATCATCCCCAGCCTGGCTGATAAACACCTGCTGGAATGTACGATGGCGCTCCACCCCATATTGCTGGACGCGTGAAAGATCTCTTGCGCGCGTCGTTAGGTGATGATCGTGTGCTCAGCCACCACTTTCTTCATGCTTGGCCTCCCAGGTTCCCAGACATCAGTGGGTGCGATTATTGGTTTTGGGGTTACCTGAAGTCGCAAGTGTATCGTGATCGACCGACATCTCTAGGGATGCTGAAAGACAACATCCAACGCCAATGCCTCACCATAACTCCGGACATGCTTTACAGTGCTTCAAAAAATGGCTCTGAGCACTATGGGACTTAACATCGGTGGTCATCAGTCCCCTAGAACTTAGAACTACTTAAACCTAACTAACCTAAGGACATCACACACATCCATGCCCGAGGCAGGATTCGAACCTGCGACCGTAGCAGTCGCGCGGCTCCGGACTGAGCGCATAGAACCGCTAGACCACCGCGGCCGGCTTTACAGTGCTGTTCACAACATTATTCCTCAGATACAGCTATTATTGAGGAATGATGGAGGACATATTGAGCATTTTCTGTAAAGAACATCATCTTTGCTTTGTCTTACTTTGTTATGCTCATTATTGCTATTCTGATCAGAAGTAGCGCCATCTGTCGGACATTTTTTGAACTTTTGTATCTCTTTGGTTCTAATAAAACCCCATGTCATTCCAAACATGTGTGTCAATTTGTACCTCTCTATCTACATTATCCCGTGATTTATACAGTTTTAAAATTTATACTGACTTTTTGATCATCCGGTAGATTACGAGGTTTTCATTGCCTACCACCGAAGTGTCTCTGTGGTGTCACCGCCAGACACCACACTTGCTAGGTGGTAGCCTTTAAATCGGCCGCGGTCCGTTAGTATACGTCGGACCCGCGTGTCGCCACTGTCAGTGATAGCAGACCGAGCGCCGCCACACGGCAGGTCTAGAGAGGCTTCCTAGCACTCGCCCCAGTTGTACAGCCGACGTTGCTAGCGCGGGATCACTGAAGAATACGTTCTCATTTGCCGAGACGATAGTTAGCATAGCCTTCAGCTACGTCATTTGCTACGACCTAGCAAGGCGCCATTACCAGTGACTAGATTGTTTTATGTATCATCAAGAGCGATGTACACCAATTATGGATTAAAGTGAAGTATTCAAGCAACTCCGTACTTTATGTAGTAGACTCATCTCCTTTAACTGTTCCAGACCTCACGCCAGTCTGCGTGAGCTTAAACGCGTGCATTTCGGCCTCCTCTAGCAACACGGTGTTGGCTCTTCTGCCAACACTTCATATTGGCGACGAGTGTAAAAACGGTCTTCTTTATACTTGCTTAATTTACTTGTGTCATGGCTTCGCCCCAATCTCCAGATGTACTGTCCGAATTTTATCGCTTGCAGAATCGGCAGACGCAGGCGTTATTGGATGCCCTTGGACAGCTCGTCCAGGGTCAACGTGCAATGCAGAACGATGCGGCAGCCGCCGCTCCACCGCTACCGCAGCCACAACATGCAGTTGCACCACCTTTTCGTCATTTTGATGCGGCACTGGAAAGCTGGACGGAGTGGTCACGCCAATTTGGATTCCATCTCGCCGCCTACAGAATTCAAGGTATTGAGCGGCAGCCTTTTTTGCTTTCTTGTGTAGGTGTGTCCACCTACCGTGTGATAGTGAAATTATTTCCCCGACGCGACGTAGCAACTCTGTCCTACGACGAAATTTTGTCGGCATTAGATGCATATTTCGAAGACTCAGTCAATGTAGTTGCCAAAAGGAATGCGTTCTTTCGTACAAAACGTACGGCTGGTCAAACTAATTGGAGTGGGTTGCAACCTTGCAAGGCCTTACTAGGGATTGTGCTTTTGAGTGTGAATGTGGCCTCCCTTATCCAGATACTATGGTACGTGATGCTATAGCACAGAACGTTTCTGATGTTCGTATAAGGGATCAGATTTTGAAATTAGTCAATCCCTCCCTTCAACAAGTGATGGACATATTGGATAGGTAAGACACACTTGACTTTGCTCAGGAATCATTTGCAACTTCGCCAGCCGTGTGTCATGTTAACCGGCCCGCCGGGTGCGCTGTACAGAACAGTAAACAGCCCTCGTTCCCATCAGCGCAGCTGCCGCCAAGCTCTCAACCAGGTGTGCCGCGTAAGCAAGCAAAGGCAGTGCTAAAATCATGCCCGCGGTGTGCTACTAGACATTCGCATGAGAATTGCCCGTCACGCCAAGCTATTTGCTTTTTCTGTAATAAAAAAGGCCATGTTCAAAAAGTTTGCCAGAAAAAGCTCAGATTGGACACTCACAACCATTCCAGGCCCTTTGCTAAATGGCTCTGAGCACTATGGGACTCAACTGCTGAGGTCATTAGTCCCCTAGAACTTAGAACTAGTTAAACCTAACTAACCTAAGGACATCACAAACATCCATGCCCGAGGCAGGATTCGAACCTGCGACCGTAGCGGTCTTGCGGTTCCAGACTGCAGCGCCTTTAACCGCACGGCCACATCGGTCGGCCAGGCCCTTTGCTTCGCACCGGAATCGGAATCGAACCAAGAATACTCAGGCTTGTGAACCTTCGCCCATGGAAATTTATGTAGTTAATTCCACTCCGCCCAGTGCCACTCTCTCTAACAGTGACTGTGTTCGTCCCACAAATAGTGTGCGTCGACATCGACGGAAATCCCGTCAAGTCTGTACCAGTGTCAGTTCACGTTGCACGAGACAGTCGCTCTTGTCGTCAGCAGGATAATAAACTTTTTGTAGATTTGGTCATTAATGGCAACGTGATCCCATTCCAGCTCGATACCGGAGCTGCAGTTTCTCTGATCAATCACGACACGTACAAACAGCTGGGCACTCCTCCGTTGCATGCCGCAAATGTTAAGTTAAATAGTTATTCAGGACAAGCTATCCCTGTGTTAGGACAGTGCAGCCTTCTTGTCACATACAAGGGACAAACAAAACTTGTGTCATTTTACCTACTTCGTTCTTCTCCTGCAGTGAACTTGTTTGGTTTAGATTTATTTTAGTTGTTTAACTTGTCTACAGTAAATCAGGTCCTCTCAGTGAACCAGACTGTGCCTTCAGACAGTGTTTCTCGTCTCTGTGAAGAATTTGCAGACATTTTTGCACTGGGCCTTGGTTGCACTAAGAACTATAAAGCACATTTGGAACTGAAAGTACGCGCGCAACTGCAATTTTACAGAGTGCGCAATGTTCCCCACGCATTGCGTGATGAGGTCGCAAGAACATTACACGATTTGGAATCACAAGGTGTAATTGAACGTGTGCAGGCTTCTCTCTGGGCCTCACCCTTAGTAATTTTGCCAAAACCTTCCGGAAAACTGAGACTTTGTGTGGACTTCAAGGCAACAGTGATTCCATAACTAGTGATTGCAACTTTTCCTTTACCCCGCCCGGAAGATCTTTTTGACAAACTGCGCCCGGGTAAATATTTTTCGAAGTTGGATCTAGCAGATGCGTACTTGCAAATACCGGTGGACGAAGAATCCCAGCGCGTTTTAGTGGTTAACACGCATCTTGGTTTGTATTGCTTCAAAAGACTGCCATTCGGGTGTGCAACCGCCCCTGCATTGTTTCAGCAATATCTACAAACAGTTTGTGCGTCGGTCCCTACTGCAGCAAACTATCTGGACGATACTGTGATCTCCGGAAAGACGGAAGAAGAACATTTAGCCAATCTCAGAACATTATTTCAGGTCTTGCGACAAAATGGTCTTCGCTTGCGGAAGGACAAATGTGTGTTTTCTGCTCGTGACTTACCCTATCTGGGACATGTAATAAACGCCCAAGGCATACATCCCAGTCCCGAGCACCTCCGTGCCATACAAGACTTGCCTTCACCGCAGAATTTGAAGCAGCTACAGAGTGTGCTGGGAAATATTAATTATTATAATAAATATGTGCGCCACGCCTCTTCCATTTCAGCTCCGCTTCATCGCTTACGCCGTAAAGGTGTTCCGTTCGTCTGGACGACGGCATGCGAACGCGCGTTTCGCCAGTTGAAATCGGCGTTGCTTTCAAATACTTGCCTTACGCCATTCGATCCTCAGAAACCCCTTTTGTTGATGGTAGATGCATCGGATTTCGGGATCGGTGCTGTGCTTGCGCACAAAGATGGATCGCATGATCGCCCTATTGCCTGTGCGTCCAAATTGCTCTCGTCTGCGAAAAGAAATTATTCACAGATCGAGAAAGAAGCTTTGGCTCTCGTATATGGTGTTACAAAGTTTCATGATTTCTTGTATGGTCGTCACTTTACCATCATCACAGACCACAAACCTTAGACATCGCTTTTTCATCCGAACAAGCCTGTACCTCCACGTACAGCGCAGAAATTCATTCGCTGGTCTATTTTCCTCTCGCAGTACCGCTACGATATCTTGTATCGGTCCACTGCTAAGCACGGAAACGCCGATGCGTTGTCCCGTTTGCCTGTTGCTGAGGATACAGCATTCGATTCTCCCGAACTTGCTTGCATGTTCATTGATGCGGAAACCTATGACGTGGTCGAATCGTTTCCGATTGATTTTCGTCGGGTAGCTACAGCCACAGCTGCTGACCCTGTCCTGGCTACAGTTTTGCGTTTTGTTGCTACGCAATGGCCCTCGTCACAGTCGCGGATCGAGGAACCGTTGGTTCGCCGATTTTTTGCTCACAAAGAGAGACTTTTTGTACGACGTGGCGTTTTGCTGTTGCGTTCTGATAATGATCAGTCTAGGGGCGTGGTCCCATGTTCGTTACAGTCCTCTGTCTTACGGCTTCTCCACCAAGGACATTGGGGTATAGTGCGAACGAAACAACTTGCTCGTCAGCACTGTACTTGGTTCGGAATCGATGCTGCTATTACGAATATGTGCTCTTCTTGCATAGCGTGTGCCGAACAACAATCCGCACAGCAGCGGAAATTCTTTACATGGCCAAAAGCCACTTCCCCTTGGGAACGCTTGCACATCGATTTTGCTGGTCCATTCTGGAATGCTCGATGGTTGGTTGTGGTCGATTCATTCAGTAATTTTCCTTTTGTTGTCCGGATGTCTTCCACGACGTCGTCTGCCACCATCCAAGCGTTATCTGCTATCTTTTGTATTGAAGGTCTCCCACAGACTATTGTTTCCGACAATGGCCCACAATTCATGTCCGCAGAATTTCAGTCATTCTGCAAGGCCAATGGTATTCAACATCTGACATCCGCGCCGTTTTCGCCTCAGTCAAACGGTGCCGCTGAACGATTGGTCCGGACTTTCAAGTCCCAGATGTTGAAGTTGAAAGAGTCGCATTCTTGGGGAGACGCGTTGTTGCTCTTTTTGTCCTCGTATCGCTCTCAGCCCCGAAATGGTCGCTCGCCGGCTGAGTTGCTCCACGGTCGTCCTCATCGAACCTTGATGTCTTTGCTACATCCGCCGCATCAGGTTCCTGTGCAGCGGCAGACACCTGCTTTTGCTCCAGGCGACGTTGTATACTATCGCAACTATCGAGGTTCACGGCGTTGGCTCGCAGGGCGCATTCTTCGCTGCCTCGGTCGCGATATGTATCTGATTTTGGGGGCCTCTGGTGAGGTGCGTCAGCATCTCAATCAGCTGCGCCTCTGTCGTCGCCTGGGTTCTGCCGCTCCCCGTCTGCTTTCAGCGACGGTGCCGTCCGGTCAGCACCCTGGGGACCCATCTACTGGCTCGCCTCATCCCCAGGTGTTACCGACGCTGCCTTCCATTTTGCCCCATGGCGACGCGCCGCCTCCGCCGCCTGTTCTCCCGCCGGCGACGCCCGCAGTGGACGCTTCGCTGCAGCCGCCAAGCGCCTCCCTGGGTCACGCGCCGCCGATCGCTTCCCGTGACCAGCTGTCCTCCGACATGGAACTCTTGCCCGCTCCGGACCAGATGGCGTCTTCGCCCGTCGGGTACCCCTACGCGATGGAGGTCTGCCTCTCCTGTCTCTCTACGGGCGCATGCACCGCATGTTGGCGTGCAACGTGGACTAGGTTTTCAGGCGTTTCCTAGCTCCCATGGCAGGGTGCGGGTGGCACAGCCTCGCCTGTTGTTAGGCTCCCCACCTCGTCGCATACGTCAACATGGGGTCCTCCCCACGGCGGGCGGAAGCCTTATAACACAACAGTACGCCGATTTGTGGGGGAGGAATGTGGTGTCACCGCCAGACACCACACTTGCTAGGTGGTAGCCTTTAAATCGGCCGCGGTCCGTTAGTATACGTCGGACCCGCGTGTCGCCACTGTCAGTGATAGCAGACCGAGCGCCGCCACACGGCAGGTCTAGAGAGACTTCCTAGCACTCGCCCCAGTTGTACAGCCGACGTTGCTAGCGAGGGATTACTGAAGAATACGCTCTCATTTGCCGAGACGATAGTTAGCATAGCCTTCAGCTACGTCATTTGCTACGACCTAGCAAGGCGCCATTACCAGTGACTAGATTGTTTTATGTATCATCAAGAGCGATGTACACCAATTATGGATTAAAGTTAAGTATTCAAGCAACACCGTACTTTATGTAGTAGACTCATCTCCTTTAACTGTTCCAGACCTCACGCCAGTCTGCGTGAGCTTAAACGCGTGCATTTCGGCCTCCTCTAGCAACACGCTGTTGGTTCTTCTGCCAACACTTCAGTCGCTGTGCCAGGGAGGTTACGTAGGTTCATCCTGAGACGATGCGATGCGACACGTTGCAAAACAGGCCGCGCAAAGCGACGCTTACCGGTGGGATGATATGCGATACGATATGCAAAGCGACCTGTGTTACGGCAAGCAACAAGACAGCACGATTCACGTTTCTGGCCTAGTTCGAATCATGAGGTCTGGTGAAGAGGACGTTATTTGGGCGTATCATTATTCAAAGCTCAAAAAACTGCTCAAGAAAAGGAAGTACTTGGTGCTACCATACAGTGTTATATAAGTAGTGAGAATTTTATGCATCAGGCGTCAAACCCGTGAAATATACTGCTGCATTAAATTCTCAGTACTGAGAATTTTACGCACCAGTTGTCGAAAGTGTAACATATACTGGTGCATAAAATTCTCAGTACTAATACACGAGTCAGCTAAGAGTTGGCTTCGCAACAGTTAAGCTACACTCCTGGAAATTGAAATAAGAACACCGTGAATTCATTGTCCCAGGAAGGGGAAACTTTATTGACACATTCCTGGGGTCAGATACATCACATGATCACACTGACAGAACCACAGGCACATAGTCACAGGCAACAGAGCATGCACAATGTCGGCACTAGTACAGTGTATATCCACCTTTCGAAGCAATGCAGGCTGCTATTCTCCCATGGAGACGATCGTAGAGATGCTGGATGTAGTCCTGTGGAACGGCTTGCCATGCCATTTCCACCTGGCGCCTCAGTTGGACCAGCGTTCGTGCTGGACGTGCAGACCGCGTGAGACGACGCTTCATCCAGTCCCAAACATGCTCAATGGGGGACAGATCCGGAGATCTTGCTGGCCAGGGTAGTTGACTTACACCTTCTAGAGCACGTTGGGTGGCACGGGATACATGCGGACGTGCATTGTCCTGTTGGAACAGCAAGTTCCCTTGCCGGTCTAGGAATGGTAGAACGATGGGTTCGATGACGGTTTGGATGTACCGTGCACTATTCAGTGTCCCCTCGACGATCACCAGTGGTGTATGGCCAGTGTAGGAGATCGCTCCCCACACCATGATGCCGGGTGTTGGCCCTGTGTGCCTCGGTCGTATGCAGTCCTGATTGTGGCGCTCACCTGCACGGCGCCAAACGCGCATACGACCATCATTGGCACCAAGGCAGAAGCGACTCTCATCGCTGAAGACGACACGTCTCCATTCGTCCCTCCATTCACGCCTGTCGCGACACCACTGGAGGCGGGCTGCACGATGTTGGGGCGTGAGCGGAAGACGGCCTAACGGTGTGCGGGAGCGTAGCCCAGCTTCATGGAGACGGTTGCGAATGGTCCTCGCCGATACCCCAGGAGCAACAGTGTCCCTAATTTGCTGGGAAGTGGCGGTGCGGTCCCCTACGGCACTGCGTAGTATCCTACGGTCTTGGCGTGCATCCGTGCGTCGCTGCGGTCCGGTCCCAGGTCGACGGGCTCGTGCACCTTCCGCCGACCACTGGCGACAACATCGATGTACTGTGGAGACCTCACGCCCCACGTGTTGAGCAATTCGGCGGTACGGCCACCCGGCCTCCCGCATGCCCACTATATGCCCTCGCTCAAAGTCCGTCAACTGCACATACGGTTCACGTCCACGCTGTCGCGGCATGCTACCAGTGTTAAAGACTGCGATGGAGCTCCGTATGCCACGGCAAACTGGCTGACACTGACGGCGGCGGTGCACAAATGCTGCGCAGCTAGCGCCATTCGACGGCCAACACCGCGGTTCCTGGTGTGTCCGCTGTGCCGTGCGTGTGATCATTGCTTGTACAGCCCTCTCGCAGTGTCCGGAGCAAGTATGGTGGGTCTGATACACCGGTGTCAATGTGTTCTTTTTTCCATTTCCAGGAGTGTATTAATATCAAATATAGTTCGGCTGTGGTGTTTCGTCAGCTCTCTCAACACGAATACAAATTTCACGAATTCTACAGAATGAGTCCATGCGGTTTCCACTTTTTGCTGTTACCAGTTACTCTGATAAAGCGGGACACAAATTTCCGTCTTGCTATTTCCCTCGCCGAGGAAATAAGTTGGTAAAAGTGTGCGATCATTGAAAATTTAATTTAAGTAAGACAACATAGCGTAATATTTTATTCTTCTTCTTATTTCGAAAAACCCACTTGGATGGTACGATGAATCAACTTTGGCTACTCTTCACTGTATGAGATTTCCTTAGTTTCCAAATTTACTTCATCGTTTTAGAGTGTTGTTCTCTTTCATCTTGATTCCACTTTCGTCTGGTTGTTTTCTTTGTTTCCTGAAATTCTGCCTTTTGAGCTGTCTTTCTGAAATGCATTCTGTTTTCTATTGTGTCTAACGTAATTCGAGCGTTTTCCATGCCCTTTTCAGTCTCTATGAACCAAGCGGGCTCGGATTTGTAGCTATTGAGTAATGTGAATATCCACTTGGTTATGAAACTTCCTGGCGAATTAAAACCGTGTACCCGACCGAGACTCGAACTCGGGACCTTTGCCTTTCGCGGGCAAGTGCTCTACCATCTGAGCTACCGAAGCACGACTCACGCCGGGTACTCACAGCTTTACTTCTGCCAGTACCTCGTCTCCTACCTTCCAAACTTTACGGAAGCTCTCCTGAAGTTTCATATCAGCGCACACTCCGCTGCAGAGTGAAAATCTCATTCTGGAAACATCCCCCAGGCTGAGGGTAAGCCATGTCTCCGCAATATCCTTTCTTTCAGGAGTGCTAGTTCTGCAAGGTTGCGGGCCGGTGTGGCCGTGCGGTTAAAGGCGCTTCAGTCTGGAATCGCGTGACCGCTACGGTCGCAGGTTCGAATCCTGCCTCGGGCATGGATGTGTGTGATGTCTTTAGGTTAGTTAGGTTTAATTAGTTCTAAGTTCTAGGCGACTGATGACCTCAGAAGTTTAGTCGCATAGTGCTCAGAGCCATTTGAACCATAGTCTGCAAGGTTCGCAGGAGAGCTTCTGTAAAGTTTGGAAGGTAGGAGACGAGGTACTAGCAGAAGTAAAGCTGTAAGTACCGGGCGTGAGTCGTGCTTCGGTAGCTCAGATGGTAGAGCACTTGCCCGCGAAAGGCAAAGGTCCCGCGTTCGAGTCTCGGTCGGGCACACAGTTTTAATCTGCCAGGAAGTTTCATATCAGCGCACACTCCGCTGCAAAGTGAAAATCTCATTCTGGAAACATCCACTTGGTTAGTCTGTTGTTATCCGTTCTGAATAAATCTCCAGAACACTGTAGTCTTCTCTTCATTACTACATCAGTTAGTTTTTCAGTTTTCAAGTATAACTCTCTGTTTGGTCTGAACCTGTATTCAGCACTATCGTTTCTTTTAGCTCCCAGTATTTTCTTTAAAATTCTTCTTTCGACCTCCTCTGGTTTTTCAAGATCTCAATTTTTTGTTGGTTTAAGTGTTCCAGCCGCATACAGAGTTTCAGTTCTGGCCACTGTTTGGTAGTGTCTTAATTTCGTGTACCAGGAAAGGATTTTTTATTATAAACGTTCTTGGTCATATGAAGCACTCTTTCCATTTTGTGCACTCTAGTTTCTATAGCTGTCTTTTCTTTTGCATTGTATGGAATCCACTCTTCTAGGTATTTAAATGATTCTGTGCATTGTTTTGTTGTCAACTGCAATATTTTGAGGAGCATCACAAATGTTTGTCATGAACTTTGTTTTTTCAAAGGATATTTGTAATCCTAGGGCGCTGATAACCTCGCTGTTGTGCGCCCTAAAACGCTAATCATCATTGTAATCCTACTTTGGCTGTTTGTTTTTCCAGTTCTCTTATTTGTTCTTGGGCATTATCTAGCGAATCTGTAATCAATGCCATATCATCTGCAAAGGATAAACAGTCAACATTGATCTCATTTGGATTTCTTCCTAGCTGAATCCCTTCAGTATTGATGGCCTTCCCCCACTCTCAAACTACCTTATCTAACACACAATTGAGAACAGAGGTGACAAATCATCTCGCTGTCAGACACTTGACTTTATTTCAAACGATTTGAGACCTCTCCCCTAAATTTTACTTTCGATTTTGTATTTGTCGAAGTTGATTTAATTATTTCAATTGTTTTAGTATCGATTCCCAATTCTTTTAAGATGTCAAGCAGTGTATTTCTGTTAATTGAGTCATAGGCTTTCTTAAAATCCACAAAAGTGATTACATATTTTAAGTTCCAGGTTATCCTCATTTCTACTATGTTCTTTAAGTTTAATATTTGTTTGGCACATGACCTTCCTAAATCTCCTAGTTGTTTGTCAAGTATTTCTTCTGCTCTTTTTAAAAGTGCCTTAGACACGATCTGGTAAGAGGGCTTATTGCTTGGGTCTGTTTTCTTTTCTTTTTGTGCAGTGGATGTATTAGTGCAGATGTCCGTTCTGGTGGTAAGCTGTGTGTTGTCCAGATTTCTTTGAGTATTTCTGATAGACATTGCATCATGTTGTCACTAGAGTACTTCCATAGTTCAGCAACTATATTATCCCCTCCAGGTGCTTTAATATTTTAAGGTCTTTTATGATTTCTTTTATTTCTTCTGTGGTTGGCGGGTTTAAGTCCGGTAGTGTTGGGTTTACAATATGGAAATTTAATTTTTCTTTGTGTGAATCACAGTTATGTAGTTCTTCAAAGTATTTGGCAAGTATTCTAAGTTCGCTATGATATTATATGCAGTTTTCTGTGTTTTCGGGTCTGTAAAAAACAGACTAGGTGGAGTGTATTTCTTTAAGCTACTTTTGAAAGTTTTTTAAAAGTCCCTAGCATTGTTCCGTTTGAAGAAGTCTATTGATGCTAGTTGGTCTCTCATGCATTGTACTTTGTTCTTTTTAAGGGCTTTTGATGCTTGCTTCCAGGCTTCTTTTAGGGATTTCCTATGTTTATTATTTTTATTTGCATTCATATGTTCCAAGTTCGTTGTCTTGTTAGGATTAGTTCATCACACTCATTGTTTTACCAGGCATGCTTCCATTTTTTGGAAAGGAGAATGTTTTCTTTGCTGTCTGTACTATGTCTTTTCGAAGTTGTTCCCATGTTTCTATTTTCCAAAAGTATCCTGAAATTATCATCCTTCGTTAATTTCTGAGTGTGAGACCTTTTAGCTTAAATTGGCTGTTTCTTTTATAGCATATTCTTCTAGTTTTGAATTTAATGATAGATAGATAGTGATCTGAATCTAAACCTGCGCACTTAGCAACTTTTACATTGAGTACCTCTGATGTAGACTGTCTGTTTACATCAACATTGTGAAGCTGTTTCTCCCCACAGACTGGATTCGGGGATACCCATGTAGTTTGTTTCCTAGGGAGTTTTTTTGAAAAGTGTAGATTTTAGAACAATGTAGTGTTCTCTGCATAAACTAATAAGTTTTTCTCCGTTTGCATTGGCTGTTATGTGCAGGGAATTTTCCTACTATGGATCAGTTATGACATTATTTGCCAATTTGAACATTAAAGTCTCCTAGCAATATTAGTGTGTTTTTGGATGAAATCTGGTTTAAGGTGTTTGACAGTTCCTGCCAAAAAAATTCTCTTAGTTTTTTTGTGTTCTGTTTTTCTCATTTGTTAGTGCATGTGTATTTACAATGGTATACAGTTCATTTACTGATTTGAAGGTTAAATTTGACCGTTTTTCATTGATAAATTTAAATTCTACTATTGAGTTTAATATATTTTGGTTTACAATGTATCCTGTTCCAAATTGGGGCATTCCCTTCAAAGATTCTGAGTCACTCTGAATCAAATGAATGTTCATCAATATACCTTTTTTCGTGGAGAGTTGTTAATATATTTTTCTGTTTTATAAAATTTATTAACATTTCAAGTTTTCCTGTTTTTAGAAGTCAGCTTACATTGACACTGGCCCAATTGTTTATATATTTGTGTTTAATTTTATTTGTTGCTTGCTTAAGGCAGGTTTCAAGATGCTCCAACTCATCTTTTGCACATTGCTGTGGGACTCCAGAATCCAAATGCCAAGTTTTAATTTCCTTAGAAACTCGAAATTGGTAACTGCCTGGGGTAAAATGTTTCACAAGATGCATATCCATTGTTGATTGTTTGTTGGGTTAGGGGAACAAGTCCTCTAAGGATTCTACTAGACGTTGTTAGCTCCGAGGAACAGATTTCAGTCTCACCTCTGGTGGACAGTTGCTGTACCGAGAAGTATTCCCTCTGCCTTCACTACCATTGAGATCTTCACTGTAGTCTTAGCAAGGAGTCCTTAAAGGTACCCGGGCCAGGTGAACCTGGTTTTTTTTAATGAGGTTGTTATTTTTTCCCCCTCCTCCTTACTCACCTCTTGTATAATGAGGCCCCGTGCTTGGGACTGGTGGAGCTGAGTTTGTATTTTATTCAGTGTAGTACATTTAGAGATAATGGTTGAAATTGAAAAAGCATCAAATGATCAATGTCTCAAGGTATAATGTGATCCAGCTTCAGATGCATTCACAAGAAATGTTACCAGATTAGGAGTTAGATCAGTCATCACTGGTGTCACAACAGTGGCTGGTGAATTCTGTGTAGCAATGGACATTATGTTTGAAATGGAAGAAACCGATGATGAAGAAAATTTCAATATCCCCTATTCGGTTTCATCCAGCTGCTCATTCAAAAGTAACAACAATTTTGCCTTTAGAAAGCTTACATATCTGTCACTAAGTTACTTGAAACCAGGGAGCAAGGATTAAAAAAGCATCAAGTCAGAATCATTAGCAGATGACTCCTGGTGTCTTTTCATTTCATTAACTTTTTTTAGTTTCTAGCCTGTCAGGAAGTGCTTTCTCGGCATCACTCTTTCTGACTTTAGCTTTTCTTTTGAGGCAAGATGGTTGCACTATTACTCCACATTCAGTCACATCACTTTCTTCTTCTGATGTTTGGCAGCTTTCACTCCCTGAGGGTCTGAGGCAGACAGGGTTACATTAACCCTTAGCTTCACATGTCACTTTTTTGCCACACTCTGTATCAAGTGTGGTCTGACAGACTGCTATGTTTAAATAGCTATAAAAATTGCATTCAATAGTTTGAGAGAAACAGTTCAGTTGTTTATGTAAAAGGTTCCATTAATACCACAAAAATATATATTCAGATGAATTTTAAATTTTATTTTTACAAAAACCAAAAACTGCGCAAAATGAACATAGTATTACATTTTAATGTTGATGCTATGAAAACTGAAATACCCTGAAGTCTAAATTTTACTTTTTGCTATATTTTTGTTGTTTATTATACAAGTAATAATAAAAAGATACAAGGCTCCCATAAAACATTCAAAAAATGAAAATTACACTAGTAACATAAGATATGTTTCTCATCTTTCTTACATCACAGGTGGAGTACGATTTGCATTTCTCCAATAGCTCTACAATGACTTCTACTCTTTGTTCTGCTAAACCAAAAACAAGGTGAATGAATACAGAAAGTTCAAGGGCTATGTCATAGTTGTTGAATCGTTTTCTATCTGTGGTAGCACCAACGAGTTTGCAAGCTTCTTGAGAAAATTAAAGTGGCTCACATAACTATCGTTTTTGTGGGAATTGTGAAGGACACTGCATTGACCCACACCCCCCTTATGTCCAACAGGCAGAAACATAATGCCATTGGTCATTGTTTGCAGAGCCTTCGACGACCAGCGATATTTGTATCAACTAAATATATTTCTAGCAGGGCATTTAGTTGGAGATTCAGTCTCTACAATTCTGTCTTCACCACTTTGATCTCTCGTTTCATTCTACGATTCCGCAGACGGCAAAACACTGAAATGTCCATGTCCAACAGGCAGAAACATAATGCCATTGGTCATCGTTTGCAGAGCCTTCGACGACCAGCGATATTTATATGAACTAAATATATTTCTAGCAGGGCATTTAGATGGAAATTCGGTCTCTACAATTCTGTCTTTACCCTCTTTGATCTCTCGTTTCATTCTACGATTCTGCAGACGGCAAAACACTGAAATGTCCCCTTAGAAAAATTATAAATGACTGTGCTTAAACTGACACACAATATTTTTAGCGCAACACAATCTGACTTTCAAAAATTCCTACAAAAGAATTGCTCTAACTAACAATAACCTATACCTTTCGTGAATCACTTACCTCATAAAATCTTCATTACTCAAACTACTGCAATACAGCATGCGCCAATACTGCCAGCTGAATAAAAGATTCTAACTTTTTAAGGCACTAACTACTGATAGGCATAGTTAGCAAAATGTCGCAATCTTCAACTTATGATGGTGTAGCTCGTGTTTGGTTTCACAATATTTCCCTTATGTACTCTACTGACACCATAAGCTGTGTCTTAATTTACATTATGTTTACTCTGCAATGTTCTGTGCTCATAGGATTTATCGTATTATAAGTAAATTGTCATGAGTAGTAAGTGGGCAGGTTGAGTGTACTAGGAGATAATTTAATGATCAAACCCACTCAGCCACAAAAATAAGATATAACAAATTAAATCAATAAAATAAATATAAAAATAAGACATGGAAAATTAATTTTAATCTTATTACAATTTATTAAACAATAAACAATTTTTAATATCCATTAGGCACTGTATCATAATTTTCTAGATCCACTGTTTTATCATACTGAAACAAGAATTCCTTCTTTGCCAGTTTTAGTATCGACATCTCTAGTGATCTGCAGCATTATAATTGAATCTTTCCCTTTACTTAATATTATCATAGATTCACCATTCACCTTTTGAATATTCTTATAGTTTAGAGTGAATCCCTTTACTTTTTATCATTTTTCTCATAATAGTAACTTTTCGGCCCAGCTGAAGCCTAATCTGTAATCCAGGTATTTCCTAATTAATATGTCCATTTGCCTAACATACAACCTGTTTCCACAGTGTTTACGCTGTTATCAATATATGCTATGGTATGTGTATCAAAATATATAACATGTTCTCCTAGTTTATCCAAGTCTAGCATTTGATATGGTGAATACAGCTATAAAAATATTTTTAGCTGTATTACTTTCCGCATAATAATACTTGAAATTGAACTTTATTTGAACCATATTGGCATTAAGAAAATACCTATATTATCTAATCGATCATATAATAGTATGTCGTAAAAATGCTGTAAATTTGTTACATATTCTGCTTGACTCATATTTTGCTTTGCCCAAATTCCCCCATAATGAATTAAGATATATCTTAGCAACAGCTCGTTTTCCTGGATTTTCCATTATTTTATCAGGATCTGAGTCAATATCTAATTTGTCTTTAAATGATTTAATATACTCGTTATCAGTTTCCAAGTTATACTGCTGGTTTCTAATTTTATTTTCAGAAAATCTTTAACATAATTTTTAAACAACATGTTACTTTTATTTCTAAAATCCCACACTTCTTAGACATGTAAAATTTTATATCCTTTTCCTACAACATTCTTCACTTCATCAGTCATCCAAGTTCCAATAAAACTACTTTTGCCATAATTGTGATTGCATTTTTCTTGAGTCCATTTGACAGACACAGGAAACAACCGATTTTCATTTATTGTTACTCGTAAAACAGGATAATACAATTATTTAGGTGGGACTGCTTTACATTTTATCAAACCATTCCAATTTTTAGACTAATATCTTGGTCTATAAATTTTTCTCAGATGTTGTTCAGGATAAAAATCATGAAAGTGCATAGTAGGGTAAAGACTACATACAGTTTTGTGCTTTAGCTTTAGCTCTTAATTTTATTGCTTTTATTTGACCACCATGAAAAACATCTCTTGGATCCAATGGTTCAACAGTTTCTGTTAATTGTTTTAATTTCTTAGGCTGTTTATAGTCTGCTGAGTTATGTCAATGACATTCCCACATCTCTACTAAATTATATCCGACATTTCGTATTTCTGCACTTATTGTTAAAGTCTTTTGATAAAGTTCATCCATTGTGTCTTTATTTTTATTGTTAATTGTTTCACTTCTAAAACATTTTTTACAAGTATGGCAATAACAAATAATGGTACTGATAAGCAGTATTAGTTTTTTTATGAAAGCCATCTACTTTTGGACTGGCAATTTTTACTTCTTGACTATTAAGAGCATTCAAAGTATCATTATTGTTTACATGGTTTGACCAAGCTATGGAGTCTTTACTGTGAAGCCCTTTCTGTTCTTTATAGAATACAATTGAATTTTCAGGTTAATATTTAAATCTGTAAATAGCCATACAACCTCCAACGATTGTCAAATAACAGAATGGGTCAATATTAGCAATTTCTAGAAACTGTTTTCTTAGTTGTATACAGCCTCTTCTCAAAATATCTACATCAGAATTACAGTACTCATTTATTTCTTTCTTCATATGGAACACATAATTTTCTTTAACATTGGAGCTGTGCTATTTGAGAAATGCTTCTCTATCTTTTGACTTCATAGTGTCAATACAATACTATCAAGTATCTGGAATAGGTCCTATTTAATTTTCGTTTTCTTAAGTATTGAACAAATATGAGAAGAATCCCTTCCTCAATTCTTTCAAATGAAATGTTTTTGTAAAACTACTAAGTCGGCCTTGTACAAAATTACTGCTCTCTATAATTTTTAGTTCTATCTCCTTCATCTCCAATAATATCAGTTTAGTTCCTGTGTAGATAGTATGTGGCTTTATTGTATTTTCAACACAGTGCTTAAAAATGAATTGTGAATCATAACCCTTAGCATAATGAACTATGAATGTATAATTCCTGTTTTTATCAGCCACTTACAGAATTCTTCATTTCTCCTAAATTTATAAACAGTATCTCCTTTAAAATTGTGAACTATTATGAGATTTGGAATATATATACCAGTTTCTTGTAGAGCGTCATAATCAAACCATTTTTATCTTTCTGTACAGGTACAATTCACTCTCTTAGGGAATCCATCTTCACAACATTTAAGCTGTTTACTAGTAGCTATTTTACAACATATGAAGCATTGGTGAACATGAAAATCTTTGAGTTCACCATTAATACAACAACCATCTTTATTGCTATTTGGGCAATCTTGAACTGTAAAATCCTCATTAAAGCTTCTTTCACAAATAACTCCTTTTTATAATTTGTATTGCATGTAATATTTATGATTTCCAATTTTCAGTACTTCATTACAATTTCTGCAGTGTTCAATGCCACATTTACGTTCTTTAGATCTCAAACAAATCTTTTTACAGCCCTTAAATTTATAAGCTGTATCACAAACTTCTTGCTGATTTTTTAAGCATTCTTCATTATAACAACAGCTGCTGCTCTTTTCACAGTATATCTTATTTTCCAAGTCTCTTGCTCTGGACCTTTGTGTAGTATACAGATTTTTCATTCTATCTTGCAATAATGTTTATATTTGCTGTTATAAGACTCATTACAGTTATCACAGAGATATGATGATCCTAAAAATCTATCATACTGTTAATTGCATCAAAATGTTTTTGATCTTTATACGTATATATCTTCCTTTCTTTCTCAGGAACACTATAGACAACTGAATAGAAATTCTCAGCACATACAACATTTATTTGAATATTCAGAAATTCTTCAATATTTTTAATGTCCTCTGGAGTAAACCCTTCTTCATTCTATTCACCCAATTGATTATATAATATGTTAGTTCGCTGTTTTGTAATTTGTATTTATCTCCTTCCCTAATTTTCTTAATATCTTCACAGTTAGTTCTCTGCCCAATATATTATTTGTATGGTATGTTAGTCCAACAATTACTGCTCTAGGACAACTTAAATTAGCATCATTTCAATTCTTGTGATACATCTTTTAGCCTTTTTTCTTCAGATAAATTTATTCTTTTATTTACCTTGACCACCTTGGCCTCTAGGAGCTGCTATTATTTGAATACTAATTGAGTATCTGCTACATCAATAGTGTCACCAGATAATAATATATCTCTAATTTTATTGCACAAAACTTGAACAAGTTCTCGAGTATTGCCTGACGCTTTGTATCTTGTAGAAATTAATAAAATTTGGTTGGATTTTTGGATGTCATATTCAATTTATCTCCTTTTCGAAAATTTGTTGTCTTTTTTGCTACTTCTACCACAGAACTGAGTGTTTTCGTAATATAATCTGTTTTCTCACTAATGATATCGAGTTTAGCAATATTGGCATCATTAAAAATAATTTTGTACTCACCATACAAAGCTTGAAATTTTTCATTAAATCTCGATCCTATTTCCTTTATCTCAACTAAGCTCTTTTTAGATGGCTGAGTCTTTTTCTCGTGCTCAAATTGTTGGCTACTCAATGGATGAATCTGATATAGTCTCACCATTTTTCTTGTCTCAGTTCTTGAGCTTTTTCAATAACATCATCATCAAATCTATAAATAAGTTATGTTAGGTGTTTCTCTTGATCTAGTTTTTTGGAATAATTCTCAATGAAATTTAAATTCCTGTAATACAATAGTATTAACTAACTCTGTTTTTTTTTAAATTTACTGTAGCCTCTAATACTAAGATTTTTAGCTATAGTTTTCAGTTCACTTAGTTTCAAACTATCTAAAGTTCATGTAGGAGGAGAAAAGTAATTTGAAACGATTAAATTAATTAATACATCTTTTCTAAATATGCTATTAACTTGTAAATTATTCTTTCTACAATAATCACAGGGTTGAGTAACTGTAAACTCTCTAGAAACCTCAGTTATTTTCTTAGGATAAAAAAAAAGTTCACAAAAAATGAGAAGTCTTGTTGCGGTCGTAATTAATTAAAACTTTCCTTCAATTAATTTTATATTCTTGAGTGACTGTAAATGTCATTTGTGATCACTTGTATTTCTTTCTTTTCCAAATTTCCACACCATTTTTCTTTTTAATTTATCTTCTAGTTGGCACATTTACTTGAGACTTTGTTACTAGATGAACAGCCAAACTAAAAAGTAACTACAGTATTATGTTTATTCATTGAATTATCACAATCATCATTTTTCATGGATAACATTATTTTAGAATTCTCCTCACACAGTATTTGTTTTAAATATTTCATATAATAGTCGCATAAAATATATTTTCCACACACAGAAAGAACCTTAATACACCTGTACACACTTAAGTATGTGTATGAATAAAAATTATCAACCAACTTTTCTTCTTCTCTTTCTTTACACTTTTTGAACATCTCCATTTATAAAGACAATTTTTATTGGATTAATTAATTTTTTCTAAATAAATGAATCCACTTTCTTGTCGCTGTAGTATAGATAGTTCTGCAGATAGAGTATTTACACTCTTAATTTTCTTCCTATGACTAGCATTTTTTATTTCATTCATGAATTTGCAGTAGAATACACATTTTATGAAAAATACATTGTAATCTATAATGAAACACTATTACGAAAATTGCAGTACTAAATTTTAGATGGAATTCCAGGTGTCAAAGACCCAACACCTGAAAAATAAACGGAGTGCTATAAAATTGTAATTTATTTAATACATTTTTTGCTATATAAATGGAGTTCATTCCATCAATAGCTAAAACATCTACTACTCTTGCTACATCATCTGTCATGAAAAAATTTGAACTTATCAACCATAAAAGTTATCTGTTAAATTTAGGCAGTTTGATTAATGACATTTGGTTTTGTTTATTTGATCAAAAGAATATTTCAATTTCATATGATATTTTATGTTTTATTCATTTAGGAATTTCATGGTGTGTGATGCGAGACCCTGAAAAATTAGAAAGAATTAAAAACAACTTACAAAATTCCTTAAATAATTATAATCTCGATTATGCAGAAACAAAATACAGTAGTCCACAAGCTTTAGACTATGAATATATCTAAAATGAAATAAAAACTTTAACACACAATGATGTAGTTCAAAATACATGGATTATACTATCAATCAGAAATTTTAAAAAACTAGTAATGATTTTCAGAATGAAGTTTCCTAATGAATTTATAAGATTACTGTATTGCTCTTGAAGTAATATTTTGTGATTACATTAACTATACAGAAGAATGTAGTACCATTCAATCTTAAAAAGTTATCAAACAACAAGCAATACAAATACAAGCAAAAGACCAAGAATTAAAAGAAAAGGAAAAAAGGTCTATGTTTAAAATGTTTAAAATTATAGTACATGCTGTGGTGGAAATGAAAAGAGGACAATTTATTTACATTGCCACATCCAAGCAATATGACACAAAAGCTATTTTAAAGTTGGCTGTGTATTGCCTAAAAATCATCATTCAGGAAGATTATCCTGTTGTAATATTGGAAGACCTACAAAAAATATATATATACTTTGTGTCAGAAAATATGAATGTGCAGATTTTAAATTAGTAGAACATATGCTAAGTATTTATTTTGGCATACTCAGAGTAGATAAAAGTAAAGAAATGTAGAGCATTTATTTTAACAGTCTATCTTAGTTTGTTGAGAAATTATTTCATCAGTCCTATGATATTGTTGATGAAACAAATGAGAAGAGAAATTTTGAATGTGCCTACTTTAATTTATCTAATATATATTTGTTCTGTTTGTTTACATACAATGGTAAGCAAGCATATGGGATTATTGATAAAAAATAGGAATCTGTGGTTTAAAGTAAAAGATGTTGCTGAAATATTAGAATATAAAGACACTATGTGATTAGACATCTAACTGATCAAGAAGATAAAATTATATTTGAAATTTTTAAACCCAGAGGCCACCTTTGGATTAGGAGGTAATGAAAAATCATCACTAATTAATAATGAACCTGGCTTATATTCTTTAATTTTTGAATCGCGAAGTCAAGAAGCAAAAGCATTCAGAAAACAGGTTACATATGAAGTATTACCATCAATTCGGAAGTATGGTGCATATATGATTAGAAAAGAAATGATAGATTCCTACAGAAAACAAACAGAATACAAAAATTATTGTATAGAACGACTAGAGAATATAAATAAATTGGCTGAAAAAGAGTAGGAAATTTGTGAGAACTGTTGATGTGGCTTTTCGTGTAATAAACAGAAAACTAAAGACATAAGTACATTAATATCTCATGTTGTTCCTGAAATAAAGGATAAAAATTTAAGACCAACATTTGTTATTTTATGATTATATGATTATAATTATGAATTTATGTTATTTGAGCACAAATTAAAAATTTACAAAATGAAATAGCTATTATCAGAAACGGACAAATAAAAAATTGTGAAGAATTTTTATTGATTAATTAACTACAGAATTCAGTAAATTTATATCTTCAAATGAGAGAAACTTTAAGAATTAATTGCGATTGAAATTATTTCAATACTTCGGATATTTATCATGAGATGGAGTGCCTAATGATATAATGAATCGTCTTCACCAGCATTCAGGTTATAGAACATCTGCCACTCTGAGAATGTAGTGGTGATTATAAATCTATTAAGTCTACAATGCATATTTTATCAGACGGAAATAATGTAAGTCCTTTTTTAAAGTGTTCATAGACAGTACAAATTTCCTCTCCTTTGAGACTGAAGAAGTAATTCACACTTTCATCAGTTAATTGATTTATGAATGTAGAAGTCTCTTCATTTGGATAACATTCAGCTAGAAAGAATGACAGTGCAAATTTTTTCATTCTTAGTACAGCCATTTACATAGAAAAATTTTATACAATTGCCTTTGTCTCATTTACCCAAATATTATGTGGATTATCAAAACCCTACCATTTAACATAAAATTTATCTCCATTCTTTCACAAAAACTTTTTCAACAGGATAAACATTTGGACTTTTGTTTTCTGTAGTTCTTGTTCATAAAAATATTCTTTGATAACTTTCAATTTCTATGTGATTGGATTAGAATAAATAAGTTCAATTTCAAAAATTTCTGTTATCCAATATGGTATATATCTTTTCTCAAAAAGTCCCTTAAGTTTACTGATTCTAACATTATCATCAATTTTAAATTTTGCTTTTGCAATAGACATAATAGTAGTGAGCTTATAACTATTTTTATTAATTTCTGATGGTTTAATTTTAATAGAAGAATGTTTTGTGTTTTTATATTTATCAATGAATTTCGAAACTAGTTCAACCCATTTATAATTTTCATGAAGAACAAATTCCTTCCAAATCTTTTCTTTCAATGTTGAATTACATGTTTGAACAGAATATGCTCTTAATTCTGTAGAATTTGAATAATGATTAATGTTATAACTTTTCATTAATTCTTAAGTCTCTTTGTTATAATATTCTTTAACTTACCTGTTTGTAAATTCTTGGTTTTCTAACGATGAATATTTTTTTGAAACAATCAACTGTATTCTTACTTATTTGTCCAAGTTAATATTTTGAAAAATGTCTGTAACAGTTAAGAAACATTTACATCCTTTATTTAATTTTGAAACTCCTTTCAACTTTCCAGAGTCCATTTCAACTAAACCAGCTTGCCATCGATTAACTATACCATGTGAAACAACATTTCTTCTTTTAAAATTTTTTCTCATTGGTTTATGTAATTCATTAATAATTTATTCATTAGTATTTACTCCCTCGTTCTAGCTAATTGGTTCATCGAATTTACTCTTTTGAGTGTTCTATGGTGTACAAAGAATATTCCATTCTTTGTCTTCCTTCATTAGTTGTTAATGTATGACGATTATGCATTTCAGTAAACTATTTAGAATTCAAATAGTAGATGTGATTATGATTATCCATTTATATAGAATGAAAATTTGATACAATTTAAAGAATTTCACTTAATATAATTAACTTTACATCAACTGGAACAGTTTTTTACAGAGTATTTTAATATTATAGTGAGAAAACATGATTTATTTAGTATTATTGACTGAGTAGTAGGAGTTATTTCGTGAAGATTATCGTAAACACTTACTGTAATATCAAAATCATTATAAAATGATTCTTTATTTATATTTCACTAATAACTAAACATAAAAACAGACTTTTATTAAAATTGTGTAATTTTGTATTCCTTTTTTGTAAAGTAGAGATTAGTTTTACTGACATAATTATACAACTGTATTAAAATACCTCGAAATTCAGGTTTTGTAACAACATTTGGTAACTCATCCTGTAAATAATGTTTGCTCACTAGATCCTTTACATCGACTAGGTCATTTACATTCGCAATTATTCTACCTTCAAAGCTAATTTAAACTCTAGTTACTTTAAAAATTGCTTAAAACTCTTTCTAAAATTGTTTAATTATATTATTTGTTTTTGGAATTATTGATGATTGAAAATAATTCTAATTTGATTGAAATTATTCAGATTTTAAAATTAATTCATTATTAATTTTTGGATGTAATCATTAAAAATCTAAGTCATTATTACTCTTATTTCCAAAAATGTTCGTTTATTGATGTCAAAAATAATACAAAAACTTGTAATTATCTGACAGCAATTATAACACAAATGGACATAAACGACCACAAATTACTTTATGAAAATTTCGAAATCTCTTAGCATTGTAGTAGGGATAATTTTTCCCAATTAGTTAACTAGTTTATTTGGTATATTACCACCAAACCAATCAAAAAAAAATTTATTTCTTTATTCCTATAATATAAAAACCAATGAGAACCAGTGTGATCAGATGCATCTAAATTAACCATTCCAGTTTTCTATTCTATGGGATGACTTGGTAATTCATTAATCATAAACACACCAAGAAAATATTTAATTTTTAATCGTTTATCCAATTTTTCTATATCCAAATTAATTAATGCATTACGATAGACATTTTTTCTAGATCCAGAGCCTCTCTACTCCATTGTTTCGTCATGTGTTTTTTGTTCTTCCAGTTTTACATCATATTTTTTCTCTTTTTATTACTGCATTTGCATTTGCTGCAGTTCCACAAGCATATGAACCAGTAGTTGCTAGCTATGGTAATGCAGCTACTAGTAATGGAAGAACTACACCTTCATGTTGTTAGTTCTTTCCCTTCTTTCTTTCTTGTTAGATATCCAATAATATTTTTACATACCAGAAGTACCTGATCTAATAAGTAAATTGCCACCAGTTTCATCTATTTCAATCTTTTTTGTGTTTCAGTTGAAAATGTATCAATACTATGTAATTGTTAATTATTTAAGTAATTTTAATTGATGTAGGTTTAGCCTTGACACTTGATAGTAAAGGATAATCAATTGAAAAGTTATTCATTTATGTAAATTAAAAATTTATAAGAATTAATTGTTTTTCAATAACAAACCATTTTCATCAACATAAATACTGATTCCTAATTTTCGTTTTCCATACAAAATTCTTGTAATGTAACACCGCTTACATGCGTTCTTTCATTTACTGTTAACTGAAGTTCTTTATCAGCTTCATCAGTCTATATCTTTATGATCTCTATATGTAATATCATGTTTTTTTAAAGCTTCATCTAATTTATCTTCTACTTTAGTAAAAGGACCACAGTATGAATATTGTGGTAGATGTTTTCTGGCATTGGTAAATTATTTAAAGCCCAATTTACTAATCCCTTATCATGCTTTTCAATTACCCAAAATGAGTGAGGAAGATTATTCAAAATTATGATCAGATATGGAATTCCTTTTGGACTGTTGATGATGAAATCACTAAATTTATTTGTCAACATTTGCATTATTCCCACTTCTTCTTTGTGATAATTTTTATTTCCAGCTAATTTGTCACCATGTATTACTGCTAATCTATCAGTTAACTGACAGACATCATTCATCCAAATATACTCAATTGTTTTTTCTGTGTATTTTTTATTAGGCCTTCACCAAATGAATCATCTGAATTTTTGTGTCTCAATGCTGGAAAAAGCCATCAACAGTTTCTTTTATCAAATATTTGTATTTATTTCCATGTTATTTTATTTGGATTATTATCAGAATACAATGCTCCCAAATGGTTTAATGTATTTGCATAATTTGATAAATCAGAACCTGTAAATAGTGTGTTTATGTCTTAAACAGTTATCTTTTTTTTAGTTAAAAGATTCATTAATCTATCTGTTCCTTCATATCTCTATTCACCGATAATTTATCTCCATTGCATTTTACTGGTAATTTATCAACAAATTTAAATGAGCCAATAGTTTTCATACAAAAACTTTATCTGAACTGTGATTAATATATTTTAAAATCCTTTCAGTTGCATTTATTTTTTAACATTTTTATCCCATTTTCTCCTTACTCCACACTTCTTCAATAAATCTCATATTTCTGATTCACATAAAGTATAGTCATGCTGTTGACTTTCATATTGTGTGATCTCAGGTTTATCACTAAATTCTTCTTCTAACTGATCATGAAAATAAGGAACCATTTGTTTTCCAGTTTTTCTATTTTCTTCGTTATCTTTCAAAATATCGTCACCTAAAGCTTTGGTTCCTTGTTCAGCTTCTTCAATTGCTTCAATAACTGGTTGATGCTTTTTATTTTTTCTATATTCTGTTTGGACGTTTTTTCCATTTTTAAATACTTCTTTTACCTTCTATTTTGCCTAGCTTTTTAACAACTTCTGGATCATACTATGCAAGTGTTTATTAGAGATGAAAAAAAACATTAACTAAACATTTTTTAATGTTTATGGTGTTGTGAAATTCTGTATTTAGAGATGAAAAAAACATTAACTAAACAATTTTTAATGTTTATGGTCTTAGGAAATTCTGTATTTTATTTCTTAACTTACCTTCATTCAGTTTTGTAGTCATATCTATTGTACTAAAACAACAAATTGCTCTTTATTCCAACATTTACTACATAATTCTTTAAACTCGCCAAACTTTCATGATAAATATGATTTAAATTTGTATCATCTACTTTAAAAATATTTAAAATACAAAATTATCTCTAATTAAATGTTTTGGAATTTTTGAATAAGTTTGAGCTAAACAAAAAAATCTGTTCCTTTATGTCGTTGTCTAGTAAAATTTTCTCTAACTACATCCTGATTTTCAAGAATAAAATCATTAAAGACAACTGAATTATCTAGACACACAATTTTAATAGAGTATTTTTTCATTATTTTTTAATAAAACCAGTAATTTTGTTGTTGTTGGGCTTGTCTTCATTTTTTTCACGTCTATCTACAAATTCTTGATATTTAGGGTGATCTAATCTTTTGAATAAACATACAAATGATTAATTTTATTCCAATTTAACCATCCTAGTGTAAAATATAGTTCTTGATTAATAAAGCTTTTTCCACTGTCACTTGTCCTATAAAATTGCACATCCTACATAATTTGATAAAAGTTTACTGTGTTTGTTTTTGATTTCCTTTCTGTAATTCTTATTTTTGGTCCCCAATCAGTTGTCATTTAATTAAATAAATTTTTAATAGTAAATGAGCAGTGACAAGTCATCTGTTCCCAAAAGGAGATTGATTGTACCTATAGAAAATAGCTGTAGTAATGCTACACTGGTTTGTTTTTATACAACACTTTTAACTCCAAATATTACATCAAAAAAATAATACCACATTGTGATGGAGAAACAATAGAAATTCCTTTTGGTCAATATAGTTTAATATCTAAGTAAAATTTATTTTTTTGAAACATCAATATATTCACATAAAAGAAGAAATTTTAAATAGAATTGTTATTGAGGTGAAAATAATTATACACAGATATAAAAGAAAATAATATTGTGTTTATGATTTAATGATCAAATTATTGAAGCTAACAGAAAACTGTTCTAAAGATTTTACAAAAACTATTCCATTTGAGTTTTTTTATATAAATTTTGATTTGGCTAATGAAATGTTGGTAAAAATATTGATCATTTTCATAGAGAAACTAATATTATTGTTTCATTCAAGCCTGATACAGAATTTGGTGGACCAATAATTCATAAGCCACATTATCCTGTATGTATTCCTATTTTAGAACCTATTAAGGACTTAGAAATTACCGTAACTGATGATAATGATAAACTGATTGGGTTTAATGTTGATTATATAACAGTAATCTTAAAATTGTCTTAATAAATTCTTTTCTTGCTAAATAACAAACAAAATCGAGGGTTATCAGTTTTATTCATTCCCAGTGAATGATAAGACTAAAAATAATAAGAATCTCCCCAAAAATACAGAGATTAGTATAAATATTGGAGATGTATGCATTCATCCAAATCATGCACAATTGTATGTGAGTTTTAGTATTATTGGAGGTGATGGCATAGATTATCCATCATATGATGGAAACCCTATAAAAATTAGTGGATAACTGTGTAGCAAAGTTGTTAGAGGTCATCACTACAAAAAAGGAAATAATATTGTTTCTCGAATGTAACATCCATTCATTTCTTCATCTGTCCTTATGAGATTAACTTCAACTATAGACTGTGAGTTAACTATTCAAGGTCATATTCTTAATAATGGTAACATAAAAAGTAAGATTTGTTTGGCAGATTTTTCAAAGATTATAAAGAAGTGACAGAGGAAGGAGATTTAACAGTAATTTTTACTTGGAGTTCAAGTGCTGGAGATGCTATTCTTAGATGGACTGATGAAAACGATGCTGCAATTGCAATAAGAGATAAACTTCCAAAAGAAGGTAAAATAGTAATACTACCTATGGAAATTCGTTTTCCTGTCATAAAGCATGAATCAGAATATTCACTAGAGCTAGAAGAAGAAAGACTGAAAACTCCAAAAATTCAAATGTCTTTCTTTGACTGACAAACAGTTCGAATAACCAGATTTGAAGGAAAAAGAAATTTTGAATTAGATATTACTAATTATTATAATTCTACAGAATTTGATATGTCTTACTCTATTTTCGTTGTTTTCCAAACTAATCGAGAAAAAAATCAACTAATTGATTATTCTTTATTTGATCATGTTAAATTACACAATATTTATGTGAAAAATGGAAGAAATGAAGTTTTCCTCAAGAATTGTGTAATCTTTTTCCACCAGTTAATTATCTGAAAGCATATGACGTTTTCCTCAATTTTAAGAGAGTCGCTCAATTGAATGATGATATCAATGTAAAGACCTTCAGTTTTATCATAAGTTATCCTATTTGTGTTATAAATATGTCTAGCAGAATGAATGTGCCAGCCACACAGAAAAATACAATGAAATTCGTTACCTCTCTTGACAACAAAATTCTGAAAGATATGGTTGCCTACATAATCATGTATAGTATGCAAAATTTAATGTATGACAGCATAGAATTTTGAATATAAATTTTTAATATTATTATTTTTTATTCTGTATAAATGGACACTCCACTAAAAATCTTAATAATGCAGACAATTCTAATTTGATTTGTGAGCTAGAAGTAAATGAATTGCATTTCACTACAAGGTGTGAATATTTAAAAACTAGATATGGGGAGAGAATTTGTATAGAGCCAGTCAGGTTTAATAAAATAATAACTATGTGGGACTTTCAATTTCTTGAAGATGGTAATATTAAACTAAAGAATGAAGGAATGAAGACAACTAAAAATAATGATGACGAATTTCCAGATCTAGAGTTCATTGTTTGAATAAATTATTATTTTTTTAATTTTTTATATCTATTTGTATTTGGGTTTGATCATTAAATTAGCTCCTAATGCGCCCAACCTGCACACGCACTACTGTCATGTGCTGTCCAGGCTCGATTTTTCTGTGTGTTTTGGAGATATATTAGTGACCCTGTATGGATGGTATCGGATGCCTATTTGCAGTTTCGTGCAGGGTTTTACTGAGGGATGACATGTTTTTGCACGGGCTTGTACCTTGGACTTCGTGGTACATGAAGTATTTGTATTGTGAGTACATTGCTTTTCGGTGTATTTTGTTTGGTAGGTTATGTTGATTACTAGTGCTTTTAATTATATAGTTTTATTCTATATACAGATACGACCTGAAGCTATACTTCCAGGGTATGAAACTGGTTGTCATTTAATGAACATACAGTAGACAGCTATTGCGGATTTGGATTTTTAGTCAATTGTAATAACGATTATTTTACCATCTCTGATGTTAGATTGATTGTCCCTCACATTATATACAAATATATTTAGTTATGGCACATATGGTCCCTGATGCCAATCTCTGATGCTACAAACGATTTACACAGAAGGTAGTTTAACGTGTTGTTTGTCGTTGTGGTCTTCAGTCCTGAGACTGGTTTGATGCAGCTCTCCATGCTACTCTATCCTGTGCAAGCTTCTTCATCTCCCAGTACTTACTGCAACCTACATCCTTCTGAATCTGCTTAGTGTATTCATCTCTTGGTCTCCCTCTACGATTTTTACCCTCCACGCTGCCCTCCAATACTAAATTGGTGATCCCTTGATGCCTCAGAAAATGTCCTACCAACCGATCCCTTCGTCTGGTCAAGTTGTGCCACAAACTTCTCTTCTCCCCAATCCTATTCAATACTTCCTCATTAGTTATGTGATCTACCCGTCTAATCTTCAGCATTCTTCTGTAGCACCACACTTCGAAAGCTTCTATTCTCTTCTTGTCCAAACTATCTATCGTCCATGTTTCACTTCCATACATGGCTACACTCCATACGAATACTTTCAGAAATGACTTCCTGACACTTAAATCAATACTGGATGTTAACAAATTTCTCATCTTCAGAAACGCTTTCCCTGCCATTACCAGTCTACATTTTATATCCTCTCTACTTCGACCATCATCAGTTATTTTGCTCCCCAAATAGCAAAACTCCTTTACTACTTTAAGTGCCTCATTTCCTAATCTAATTCCCTCAGCATCACCCGACTTAATTCGACTACATTCCATTATCCTTGTTTTGCTTTTGTTGATGTTCATCTTATATCCTCCTTTCAAGACACTGTCCATTCCATTCAACTGCTCTTCCAAGTCCTTTGCTGTCTCTGACAGAATTACAATGTCATCGGCGAATCTCAAAGTTTTTATTTCTTCTCCATGAATTTTAATACCTACTCCGAATTTTTCTTTTGTTTCCTTTACTGCTTGCTCAATATACAGATTGAACAACATCGGGGAGAGGCTACAACCCTGTGTTACTCCCTTCCCAACCACTGCTTCCCTTTCATGTCCCTCGACTCTTATAACTGCCATCTGGTTTCTGTACAAATTGTAAATAGCCTTTTGATCCCTGTATTTTACCCCTGCCACCTTTAGAATTTGAAAGAGAGTATTCCAGTCAACATTGTCAAAAGCTTTCTCTAAGTCTACAAATGCTAGAAACGTAGCTTTGCCTTTCCTTAATCTTTCTTCTAAGATAATTCTTAAGGTCAGTATTGCCTCACGTGTTTCAGTGTTTCTACGGAATACAAACTGATCTTCCCCGAGGTTGGCTTCTACTAGTTTTTCCATTCGACTGTAAAGAATTCGTGTTAGTATTTTGCAGCTGTGACTTATTAAACTGATAGTTCGGTAATTTTCACATCTGTCAACACCTGCTTTCTTTGGGATTGGAATTATTATATTCTTCTTGAAGACTGAGGGTATTTCGCCTGTTTCATACATCTTGCTCACCAGATGGTGGAGTTATGTCAGGACTGGCTCTCACAAGGCCGTCAGTAGTTCCAATGGAATGTTGTCTACTCCAGGGGCCTTGTTTCGATTCAGGTCTTTCAGTGTTCTGTCAAACTCTTCACGCAGTATCATATCTCCCATTTCATCTTCATCTACATCCTCTTCCATTTCCACAATATTTTCCTCAAGTACATCGCCCTTGTATAGACCCTCTACATACTCCTTCCACCTTTCTGCTTTCCCTTCTTTGCTTAGAACTGGGTTTCCATCTGAGCTCTTGATATTCATACAAGTCGTTCTCTTATCTCCAAAGGTCTCTTCAATTTTCCTGTAGGCAGTATCTATCTTACCCCTTGTGAGAGAGGCCTCTACATCCTTACATTTGTCCTCTAGCCATCCCTGCTTAGCCATTTTGCACTTCCTGTCGATCTCATTTTTTAGACGTTTGTATTCCTTTTTGCCTGCTTCATTTACTGCATTTTTATATTTTCTCCTTTCATCAGTTAAAATCATTATTTCTTCTGTTACCCAAGGATTTCTACTAGCCCTCGTCTTTTTACCAACTTGATCCTCTGCTGCCTTCGCTACTACATCTCTCAAAGGTACCCATTCTTCTTCTACTGTATTTCTTTCCCCCATTCCTGTCAATTGTTCCCTTATACTCTCCCTGAAACTCTGTACAACCTCTGGTTCTCTCAGTTTATCCAGGTCCCATCTCCTTAAATTCCCACCTTTTTGCAGTTTCTTCAGTTTTAATCAACAGGTCATAACCAATAGATTGTGGTCAGAGTCCACATCTGCCTCTGGAAATGTCTTACAACTTAAAACCTGGTTCCTAAATCTCTGTCTTACCATTATACACTCCTGGAAATTGAAATAAGAACACCGTGAATTCATTGTCCCAGGAAGGGGAAACTTTATTGACACATTCCTGGGGTCAGATACATCACATGATCACACTGACAGAACCACAGGCACATAGACACAGGCAACAGAGCATGCACAATGTCGGCACTAGTACAGTGTATATCCACCTTTCGCAGCAATGCAGGCTGCTATTCTCCCATGGAGACGATCGTAGAGATGCTGGATGTAGTCCTGTGGAACGGCTTGCCATGCCATTTCCACCTGGCGCCTCAGTTGGACCAGCGTTCGTGCTGGACGTGCAGACCGCGTGAGACGACGCTTCATCCAGTCCCAAACATGCTCAATGGGGGACAGATCCGGAGATCTTGCTGGCCAGGGTAGTTGACTTACACCTTCTAGAGCACGTTGGGTGACACGGGATACATGCGGACGTGCATTGTCCTGTTGGAACAGCAAGTTCCCTTGCCGGTCTAGGAATGGTAGAACGATGGGTTCGATGACGGTTTGGATGTACCGTGCACTATTCAGTGTCCCCTCGACGATCACCAGTGGTGTACGGCCAGTGTAGGAGATCGCTCCCCACACCATGATGCCGGGTGTTGGCCCTGTGTGCCTCGGTCGTATGCAGTCCTGATTGTGGCGCTCAGCTGCACGGCGCCAAACACGCATACGACCATCATTGGCACCAAGGCAGAAGCGACTCTCATCGCTGAAGACGACACGTCTCCATTCGTCCCTCCATTCACGCCTGTCGCGACACCACTGGAGGCGGGCTGCACGATGTTGGGGCGTGAGCGGAAGACGGCCTAACGGTGTGCGGGAGCGTAGCCCAGCTTCATGGAGACGGTTGCGAATGGTCCTCGCCGATACCCCAGGAGCAACAGTGTCCCTAATTTGCTGGGAACTGGCGGTGCGGTCCCCTACGGCACTACGTAGGATCCTACGGTCTTGGCGTGCATCCGTGCGTCGCTGCGGTCCGGTCCCAGGTCGACGGGCACGTGCACCTTCCGCCGACCACTGGCGACAACATCGATGTACTGTGGAGACCTCACGCCCCACGTGTTGAGCAATTCGGCGGTACGTCCACCCGGCCTCCCGCATGCCCACTATACGCCCTCGCTCAAAGTCCGTCAACTGCACATACGGTTCACGTCCACGCTGTCGCGGCATGCTACCAGTGTTAAAGACTGCGATGGAGCTCCGTATGCCACGGCAAACTGGCTGACACTGACGGCGGCGGTGCACAAATGCTGCGCAGCTAGCGCCATTCGACGGCCAACACCGCGGTTCCTGGTGTGTCCGCTATGCCGTGCGTGTGATCATTGCTTGTACAGCCCTCTCGCAGTGTCCGGAGCAAGTATGGTGGGTCTGACACACCGGTGTCAATGTGTTCTTTTTTCCATTTCCAGGAGTGTATAATCTATCTGATACCTTTTAGTATCTCCAGGGTTCTTCCATGTATACAACCTTCTTTCATGATTCTTAAACCAAGTGTTAGTTATGATTATGTTGTGCTCTGTGCAATGCAAAAATAGGAATGCGGGTAAGCTACTACAAACAGCTTAGTGAAGCCCACACCTACTACAGTAGTACAAGTTTATATGCCAACTAGCTCTGCAGATGACGAAGAAATTGATGAAATGTATGATGAAATAAAAGAAATTATTCAGATTGTGAAGGGAGACGAAAATTTAATTGTCTTGGGTGACTTGAATTCGAGTGTAGGAAAAGGGAGAAAAGGAAACATAGTAGGTGAATATGGATTGGGGCTAAGAAATGAAAGAGGAAGCCGCCTGGTAGTTTAACATGGTAATTACAAAAAATGGAATTTGCAGGAACCGCTCAAATGCTTATATTTAGTTATGACACATATGATCCGTGATGGCAATTTATGAGGTAGGAATGATTTACAGACAAGATAGTTTAGCATGATAATTACAGCAGTGGTATTCACAAGAACTGTTTGAATGTGCGACCACTGGCCTGTATGCACACAGTACTTTGTCAGATCATTGATTGGTCTGTCTGTTCGAAGATTCATGGCATGACCACAGTGGTACTGGCAGCTACAGCAATTCCAGCGAAGAGGTTTTTCTTCTGTTTTCGCAACGGTTTCGTGCACCATCTGCTTATATGCCCCCAGAGGATGAAATCCAGACACAAGACGTCAGGATGGCCAGGGCCACCTCGGCAGGTCCATTGATTCCTGAAACAGCTCTCAGCAATGCTGACATGGGCTGGTGCCGCATTGTGCTGTAACACATCAAAGTTGCATTCTCCAGCAGTTCTGGCAAGACATTTTCCATAAAGATGCGGTATTTCCGTCCATTTACACCGAATGGAAGAATGTACTGACCAGTCAACCTATAACTGGGAATTCCGGCCCATACATTAACACCGAATAGCTGTTAATGAGTTGGAGGTCGAATACCTCATGGACGCGCATGTTCACAAACATGCGAATTGTGGATACTGAAGCAGCTTTCACGTGTAAACAAAGCCTCACCAGTGTACAGAACCTCAGCCAGAAATTAGAGGTGTGTCGTAAAAACCATTGTGCGAATTACACGCACTGGGGAAAATGCTGCCAAGCGGTGAAGAAGGAAAGAATGAAGCTGCTAGTCATGCAACACATCCCACACAGGGCTTCGTCTGACGCCAACGATGTCTGCAAAATGTAGTGTACTTGTAGAAGGAGAATCCTCATCATGACACAAGATGTCGTATTTCATTTCGAGAGTATGCACTGTTCGATTCCGAGCTGTACCACACATACTTCTACGGATAGTGTCTGTTTCACGTAGCAGTCATTGCAGACGTCCAGCTATTTGGAATTGTGGAATCCGGTGCTTGGGTAAGTGCTGTCAATACTCTCTCACTGCAGGTCGTCGATTTCTATTCACAGACCCGTAAACCAGAAGCATAACAGCCATTTCAGGGTACATAAACTGCTCTATCTACACTGTTGTTGTCACAAGGCGGTAACGATCGCGTCTAAGCCAGTGTGTTTACAAGGAAACCACCGTTGTTGTTACTAATCGTTGATGCTTGGGCGTGAGTCGCTGTATTTCCAAGCATATCTGAGAGCCGACCATCCGTGCATAGAGCAGTTTTGAATGTCAGTACACATTCCCAGTCACCAACAGTGAAAAATGGATTATGTCAGCGCCACTATCAAAATGTTCCCTAACGTTACAAGTTCACTTCAGAGACTGTATATTCCGCTTGATGTTCCCTACCTCCAGTATTAATGTGAACTTTGAAACTTCCCCTTTGAATGTAAAGCATGACTATGCTGGTAAACTTCTACATTATTTGATACAAAGACAGCTGAGTAAAACTGAACGTATTGGCCTACTTTCTCTTTACTTATTCTCATCATCACTAAACTGACAAACAATATTTTTAGCGCAACGCAATCTGACTTTCAGTAATCCCTAAAAAAGGATAGCCCTGACTAACAATAACCTATACCCTTCACGAATCACTTAACCCACAAAAATCTTCGTTACTCGACCTACTGCAATACAGCGAGCGCCATTACTGCCAGCTAAATAAAAGATTCTAACTACAGAAGGCACTAACTACTGATAAGCAATTTTTGATAGAGAACAAACAATGTATTTACCTTAATAGTGTTCAAAAGTCGTAATATATATATAAATTCTTGACATCTATTTTGACAAGTTTCCTTTTTCGGACGGACACACGTCCAGGTCGTTCTCTCATGTTAACATCTCAAAAACTGGTCCGCCCCGGTAGCTGAGTGGTCAGCGTGACAGACTGTCAATCCTAAGGGCCCGGGTTCGATTGCCGGCTGGGTCGGAGATTTTCTCCGCTCAGGGACTGGATGTGGTGTTGTCCTAATCATCATCATTTCATCCCCATCGACGTGGCGTCAAATCGAAAGACCTGCACCAGGCGAACGGTCTACCCGACCGGAGGCCCTAGCCACACGACATTTCCATTTCCATTATCTCAAAAACTCTGGCATCTCTCTCCCCACGTCCACCACTGCTGGCGGCACACCTCCAACTGCTCAACGCTACGCCCTGTTCACATCCAACTGCCCAACACTACACTAGCGAATAATCCAATAATGAGCCCAACCAGCCAGACTGCTCACAGCGCAGTCAGCGATTTTAATACAAGGCGCTACATGGCGTCACCAACATAAAAACCTCAACAGCCCACTTACAACTTATAGTTTCGGAACACACTGTATGCATGTTGCACATTAATAAAACCAACAAACTGCAGAGACAGATTCCAGACTGCAAATGAAGGAGAGAAGGTCTTATGAAAATTTGTCAAGAAATGCATCGATGTAGATGGCGCTGATGAATGACAGTTCCTCTGACCACATGCCGTATTTTTCTTGTTGCTGCAGGCTGTGTACTGATGCAGTGTCCTGTAAGCAGCAGAACAATCCGGTATCCATGTCGGGAACAAGCCGAGATGGTATCTGTGTACAGCCAGTCGGATGGAAATGGTCTAAAGGCAGCACGGCTATAACAAAACAAGTTCCCTCTCAGACACTAACCACATCACACAACGTTTCAAGCCCTTTTATGGCATTTGTGTGATCATAGGTTCTTTCAGACAGTCGAACGTGAAGGGACTGTGTGTACACCAGATTTGGAGGACCAGGTTCTAAAGGATATTGAGACGAACCCCAGTACAAGCTCCAGACAAGTGGCCCACTAACATGGTGTAAGCCAAAGTACAATTATGTGTATCCTGCATGACAACTGATACTATTTCTATCACCCGAAATCCCGTTGAGGGTGCTTTAAACGTCTGTTGTAACGTGGATGGGATGCAGCTCTGTACTGTTCAGGGACGATTTGTCGTTGCATGTGCATTGTCCATTTCCGGACACATGTTCGTAGGATCTTTGCTCCTCCATTTCCAGTCAGGAATCCGTCCCTGCAGTTTGTGGGTTTTATTAATGTTCACCTTGTATGCCCTAAAATGCACCAAACGTAAACTAGTCAACGAGTACATCTGTCACTGCAAAGTTTTTAAAATATTGTAATACGTCCGACTGTGGCCGCTTTCGTCAACTCGCCATGAGCGACTGAGGAGCAGCAGGAAACCGGAAACCCTGCGGCGAGCCCCTGGGGAGAGGACACTACAGTCATTTTGCAAGCACACGGCAGAAAGCTGGGCGGACGCCCTCGCCTCGCTTAAGGAGGGACACACTCCGAAGGGCCTGTCTGACAATGAGAAGCGTGCCTAGGACTGACGGACACCAAGAAAGTATGCGTGAAAGCATCTCAGTTCTTCTAGCCCGGCGGCAGTCATTTTCCCTGCCTTAGAAAGCAGGAATGTGCTGACGATTCCAGCACCTCACGGGCACAGGGAAGAGCGTAGCCGGCCGGGGTGGCCGAGCGGTTCTAGGCGCTACAGTCCGGAACTGCGCGACCGCTACGGTCGCAGGTCCGAATCCTGCCTCGGGCATGGATGTGTGTGATGTCCTTAGGTTAGTTAGGTTTAAGTAGTTCTAAGTTCTAGGGGACTGATGACCTCAGATGTTAAGTCCCACAGTGCTCAGAGTCATTGGATTGGAAGAGCGTACGCAAAGCGCGAGGAATTGGCGCAGGGAGATGTGTGAAAGCATTCTTAAGAAGATGTGACATTCCTTATAAATCACGGACGCTGGCCGATTCTGAGACGGAGCCCAGAGATGAGTCTGTCCAGGCATCACGCAGAGAGAGCGGATATAAAGAAGTGTTACGTAGTTACTCTCACAAGAGCCTCTGAATGCAGGGAAACATCGTAAGAATGTGAAATCATGAGAAAGAAGCCGATTCACGAGGCACACACCATTTCACGCCAAATAGGAAATTTCCATCCCGCACGGAGAGGCGTGGCAATGAAACGGCGATCTGTCATTGGGCTGTATTGAAAATTTTGTCCACCAATGACAACGCCGAGAAGGAAGAATATCTCGAAGAGGAGTTTAACTGAGAGGGAGGAGAAGCGAGAGAGACACCGCAGAAGCTAGAGGACATGGGCACTCTTCCATCCATAGCCAACATATGCCTTCCGACATCGTGGTAGCACAGCTTCGGCCACACGACCGACAACTCGGACAACGCGGAGATCGAACCTGGGTCGCGCCGCAAAGCCGCGATTGCTGACGATGGCAGCCGACTCGCGGCGCACAGCTCCGAGGTGATCCGCCGAACCGACGAAGCGCCTGCCGCCGACAGCAGTACACGACGAACGATAACGAAAAATGTGAGACGATTCGTCCCCTCCTCCTTCCTTCCCCTCAATAACCGAGTCGTGTCCATGGCCAGTCAAATCGGCCCTGAGATTTTTAATTTTGTTTTTGTTTGGGTAAAGCACTCTGTGTCTTCAGGCCACGAGTGGCCTACCGGGACCATCCGACCGCCGTGTCATCCTCAGGGCAGGATGCAGATAGGAGGGGCGTGGGGTCAGCACACCTCTCTCCCGGTCGTTATGATGGTATTCTTGCCCGAGGCCGCTATTCTTCGGTCGAGTAGCTCCTCAACTTGCTACGGTCGCAGGTTCGAATCCTGCCTCGGGCATGGATGTGTGTGATGTCCTTAGGTTAGTTAGGTTTAAGTAGTTCTAAGTTCTAGGGGACTGATGACCGCAGCTGTTAAGTCCCATAGTGCTCAGAGCCATTTGAGCTCCTCAATTGGCATCACGAGGCTGAGTGCACCCTGAAAAATGCCAACAGCGTATGGCGGCCTGGATGGTCACCCATCCAAGTGCCGACCACGCCCGACAGCGCTTAACTTCGGTGATCTCACGGGAACCGGTGTAGCCACTGCGGCAAGGCCGTTGCCCTTGGGTAAAAAGCACGAAAATAAATTCATTTCTTTCATGTATTGATCATATAAGCAACCTCTTACATTCACATCTGAACCCCTCAATTTGATATCTTTGTGTTTGATTTCATTTAATTACTGACATGAATTAATTGTTGGCTCGTAACTTAGGGGCAATCTCGTCAGTCATCTGTTCGCCATTTCATGTCCAGCAGAAGATAGAAGATTCCACAGTTCACTACATAGATCATTACAATATGCACAGTTATTACTTCGACGTATCACAAGAACTATTGGTAGCAGCGAAAAAAACCAGTTCACTATCAAACGTGCTACAGACTATAGGATTTGAAAAAAAATTAATTTTTTTTTACTGCTTAGTTTTCTCAAAATCTAATGAGAAAGATTGCTTTGTGAAGAACACGCATGAAAAGAAAAACGGTAGTTTTTATTTCTTATGCAAAAGGTAAAACATTTACT
Source organism: Schistocerca americana (assembly GCF_021461395.2). Classification (NCBI taxonomy): domain Eukaryota; kingdom Metazoa; phylum Arthropoda; class Insecta; order Orthoptera; family Acrididae; genus Schistocerca; species Schistocerca americana. The sequence continues at coordinate 977,251,721 of NC_060120.1, read as the reverse complement.
GAGAAACTAACTATAGAGACGGATGTAGCTTTGCTTCATTTACATAAAATAGTTTCCTTAAGCCACATCGGCTGACTTGAAATTTCCCTTCACATGTATGGTAAGATGCGAGTTGCATGGAGCGACCAGCACCACTTGCGCAGGCCAGTGCCACAGAGATACGTATCGTTGTCGTCCCAGTGTACAACACTCAAGTCGGTTTCAGTATGTTTCTACACGCTCCACCGATACAGGTTGCTTCTTCATCGCACCACATGCCGCATCACGTATCGTATCGCATACCGCATGAACTCAGTGTGAACCGCGCCTTAAAGAGGCTACACATACATTACGTGATCAAAAGTATCCGGACACCCACAAAAACATGTTTTTCCTATTAGGTGCATTGTGCTGCCACCTACTGCCAGATACTCCATGTCAGCGACCTCCGTAGTCATTAGACATCGTGAGAGAGCAGAATGGGACGCTCCGCGGATCTCACGGACTTCGAACGTGGTCAGGTGATTGGGTGTCACTTGTGTCATACCTCTGTACGCGAGATTTCCACACTCCTAAACAACCCCGAACCCACTGTTTCCGATGTGACACTGAAGGGGAAATGTTAAGGGACACGTACAGCACTAAAGCGTACAGGCCGACGTCGTCTGTTGACTGACAGAGACCGACGACAGTTGAAAAGGATCATAATGTGTAACAGGCAGATATCTACCCAGACCATCGCACAGGAATCCCAAACTGCATTAGGATCCACTACAAGTGCTATGACAGTTACGCGGGAGGTGAGAAAACTTGGATTTAACGGTCGAGCGGCTGCTCATAAGCCACACTTCACCTCGACGACTCGCTGGTGTAAGGAGCCTAAAGACTGGACGATTGAACAGTGGAAAAATGTTGTGTGGAGTGACGAATCACGGTACACAATATGGCGATCCGACGGCACGGTGTAGGTGTGGCGAATGCCCGGTGAACATCATCTGTTAGTGCGTGTAGTGCCAACAGTAAAAATCGGAGGCGGTCGTGTTATGGTGTAGTCTTGTTTTTCATGGAGGAGGCTTGCACCCCTTGTTTTTTGCGCGGCACCATCACAGCACAAGCCTACATTGATGCTTTAAGCACCTTCTTGCTTCCCACTGTTGAAGAGCAATTCGGGGATGGCGATTGCATCTTTCAACAGGATCGAGCACCTGTTCATAATGCGCGGCCTGTGGCGGAGTGGTTACACGACAATAATATCCCTGTAATGGACTGGCTTGCACAGAGTCCTGACCCGAATCCTATAGAACATCTTTGGGATGTTTTGGAACGCCGACTTCGTGCCGGGCCACACCGACCGATATTGATACCTCTCCTCAGTCCAGCACTCCGTGAAGAATGGGCTGCCATTCCCCAAAAAACCTTCCAGCACCTGATTGAACGTATTCCTGCGAGAGTGGAAGCTGTCGTCGAGGCTAAGGGTGGGCCAGCACCATATTGAATTCCAGCATTACCGATGGAGGGCGCCACGAACGTGCAAGTCATTTTCAGCCAGGTGTCCGGATACTTCTGATCACATAGTGTATAACTGCGTGGTTGACAAGCATGCACGGGGAAGAGTGCTTGCGGAAACATGCATAAGTTCCTCAGGGCTCTATATGGCTTAAGGATGCTTGTACAAGAATCAGTTTATTTACCAGAAAATGTCTAGTGTTTAATGCAGTTTTTTTCCTTGTGTTAGGAAGAAAACAAAAGAGAAAAACTGATATGTGAGTTAAGGTGTGTTACCAGCGGTTAAACACTTACTTATAAAAAGTGTCGGGGTATGTATTTATTCCAATATTCTATGAGTCCATGTCCTCCTTCGACCCGCACTTTGTCCACCTCTCCCTTCCCCCTCTATGGCCACCTCGTCCAGCTTCCCCTCTCTGTCGATCTCCTCCTACTCCTCTATCTGTCCATCTACTCCTCCTTCCAACTCCTCCTCCCCTCAATCTGTGTGCGTCTCCTCCTTCCACTCTCTATCCATCTCCTTCCCCGTCTTCCTTCTCCAGGTTATCACCTTGTAAGGTAGCAGTATTTGGCACCTTCCTGTAATATAATAATTGTTGCAAATATGAGTTAGATATCGGTCATTATGTTATTTATCAGGCAGTCAGCCTATTGAAATTAATATAGGGAGTATAAGACGCGTATTAACTTTAAGAAATTCGCATGTTGCTTGAAGTCGGGGTTCAGGTGATATTTTCACGGAGTTTGGCTGGAGCGGACGAGAGGCACTGCTCAAAGGCAGGGCAGAGGGCTGCGGAAGTTTACAATCGACCATTACGAGTCGGCATGCGAAAGCGTCCCACTGGGGGAGACGCGCCGCCGGAGCAGGTAGGCACACACTGCGCGGAAAACAGAGGCAGGCCTTCGAGGGACCGCGCCTCGTTGGCGCTGGGCGTTACGCCGACGCCACTATGTTTAAAGCCGGGTTCACACAGGCAACAAAAGTATCGCCATTGCTAATGGCGAACTGCAGTTGCTTTGTAGTTGCATGTGTGAACTCCTAGTTTTCGGTGGCGTCATTTAAGAAGCGCAACGTTTGTCACGCCACAAAAAGTTGAACTTGGTTCTACTTTGTTGCACCATTTTGCCTTCTCCACAATCGAATAACGTCATTCGATTGCTACCTCGCGGCTGGATTCAAACCTTTCTAGTGCGTATTCGTTCGCAGATAGTGCTTTTGTTTGTGCGTTTGTTATTAATATGTCGAAAAAGTGGTCTACAGCGACAATTATGAGATTCTTGGAGGTGTATCAAGAACGAGAATGCCTTTGGAACCACAAAAGCGAATCATACAAAGACAGAAATTTGAGAGATGCTGCAGTAATTGAAATAGTAAACAGTATGCGTGAATATGTACCTGGAATTGATGTAGCTATAACAAAATTAAAAATTCGAAGTATTCGAAATGCTTACATGAATGGACATAAAAAGTACTGAAATCACTTAAGAGTGGTGCGTCTACAGGCGGTATTTATAAACCCAGCCTTGCTTGGTTTGAAGCTGCGGATCGGTTCTTAAAACATGTAGTCGAGACAAGAGAGACGAGAAACACTTTGGTAAGAAATATTTTACATTTATTATGTTTCCAAAACATCTTATTTAGTAATATGTATGCCGTTTAATCAGCTGAGACAGGTGACGCCATTTTGCAAACTGCGCAATTAAGGAAGAATTTGTGGCGTCCTGTGTGAACGGTAGCTCATAGCGCCACTCCAGAATGACTTGACTTGTGGCGATACTTTCGTTGCGTGTGTGAACCCGGCTTAAGGGAGCCTTCCCACGAATCTTAACGTTTTATGGGGCTTTCTAATAAACGCGGTTAAGTTAGTGCAATGACCTTTCCCGCGCGAGGGCGAACAGAGAGACACGATTGGTGGGTTCAATTTTGAACGGAGTTTTAGTATGTTGCAGAACATTCTAGGTGCAGTAAGGCGCAGAATGTTTTAATTGGCTGGAAGAAACCAGGAAATAATAGTGGGAGCGAACTGTGCTGGTCTAGAGTCACGGGTTGGCCAGCTCGAAAAATAGCGTTGGGGTGCTGATTTTTGCAGAGGGAAGCTTTTGGAGCTGTTATCGAGGAGAAGCGTCTTAGCTCCTGTAGCGAGCGGAAGTCGTGCTTTCAGCTCTGCTGTAGGAGAGTAAATTCTTTTCAGTTTGCTGTGCAGAACTTTGAATATGTCTGCCAGCTGCAACTGAAACTAGTATTCAGTTAGGGCTACTGTCATGTTTTACTGTTAGAGACAGGCTGATTCCGCTAATTACGGTTGGGAATACTGTCTCACAGGAAGCAGACAGGAGCAGAGCAATTTCCTTGAGCCACACTTTATTAAAGACGTTACTGGATTCCGCCTTGGGCTGGTGAGTCCCGTCTTAACGAGTGCGAGACGACTGGAAAGAAAGCAGAATTAGCTTTTGAATAGGAGTTTACGAACGGGAAGCCTGTTCGCGAAAATAAAATCATTTTTGTTGCAATTGAGGCTCCTCGACGACGCAGACGCCATCGGCAGCTTGCTGACCTGTCCACGATGCTGCATTTGCTAATGTGATGCTCAGTTTCGGCATTTAATCCGATATTACGCACGCCAGTGATTACCAGAGTTCAGTTTTCCAGCCACGCTCTTATTGAGAATTTGTTAATTGAAGTAGGTTTGTCTGACGTATTTTATGCCGTCTGACAAAGGGAGAGAGTAGAAAATAACAAGTGCAGATGCGTTATCCGACAAAGGGAGAAAGTAGAAAATAACAAGTACAGATGTGTTATCCGACCTTTTGGAATTTAAGGGCCATTGCCACTACTAGCTTAATTTTATCACTTATGAATGTATGTCATAGTTCAGTTTGATGCTAGGAAGACTGTTGTTCAATAAAAGTGTTCAATGCTATCCTTGTTTGTTTAGTTGTGATCAGTTCCCTGAACACTATCTAGTTATTAAATATTAATCAAAATTAGTGAAGGGGTAGTTTTAATTAACAGGTTGGGCCTCATAACAGGCCTTCAGCCAGAGCCAACGACCCGATCCAGTAGGCGAAAGTGAACAAGTAAAAGCATCCTTGTTAAACCCCCCCCCCACCCCCCCCCCCCTGACATTTGGCTGACCAGCCTCGGGTCCCTACTCGTCATTTTATAGAAAGAAACCCCTTCCAATCTCAACAGCAGGCTGGTGCTACTTATCCCCACAGCACTTCTTTCCAGATCGTAAACAATTATAAATCAAATTAGGCTGAAAACGTTCCAGGGGTTTAAGGTGAGCTTCTTATCCGTGGCTTTGCCCACGTACGCAGATGTCAAATATATTTCACATGTACTTAACGTATTTCACGCGTATCAGTACACGTATTTCACCTGTATCTATAGCGAATTGCGTCCTGCAGCTTCATTTTCACGCAGCTCAATGTTTATGACGTCATCTCTGAGAGTCGTACTGTGGTATAATACTGCTGGTACGATCAGTGGTATATGTGATTACTGTCTGCAAAGTACGTCGCGAATACAGTTAGTAGTAAAAAAGTAATACATTAAAACGTCATGCTTTATGCAGCAGTCGTACTGCATGAATAGCGGAATAGAGTTAGTCTGTGGTTTTTTTCATTTGCTCACTCGTTGATCGTATTACTTTGGTTAATTTAATGTCAGGATTTATTCGGAGCTATGTGACATATTGCCGGATTTGCTATCATGTCAGGGTTTTCATGGAAGGTGTTGGATTTGCCTGACACTTTACATAGTAAATAGGATGGTCAGAGAAAGTCTGAAAAACTTATAGTGACGTTGCAGGGTAGGTCATGCTCTGAAATAATTGCGAAGAAAAAATTTCGATACGTTGCGCATTTTCCTAGTTAACTGGCATTGAAGTTACCCAATCAGGTCGTTGTGTGCGCAAATTCATGTGGCCCCTCAGAGACTGTGTCGCCAGACCTGTCCTTCGTTTGATTTCCTAAAAGCGAACATGAGAGCCACAGAAAAACTCGACATGGTACGGTAGTAACGATCGAACCCGAATCAAAGGCTGAGCATTCTCGAGCGCTGCTATCTACGCTACGAGAACAACTGACACTAATATTGCTGCTTGAATTTGCGCGGACTACGTCCTGCTTCGCTAACTTCAGTGCTAATTAACTCGGGAACAGTGCAACGAACCGAAATTTTTTCTAAACAATTATTTCTCAGCACACCCTTACAAGCTTCCTGTTTCTAACCATCCTATATGTAAAATTAACTATTTGCAATAGACACGCTGCAGATGATGTCTCACATTACTGCTGTTTTTCTTCTATTTCTTTCAAGTAATATTACACTCTTTCGCTTACCTTATACTGCTGTACAATCTTTGTACAGAATGTGATTTAGCAGCGACAAATAAATAATAAATCAAATAAAATCACTGGCGAATGCTTGCACAAGCCTCCCTATTCAGGCATGCATGCAGTCAGGCTTGAACGCTTGCACAAGCACGCATAATCGAAATTCCATCACGGATCAAGGTGCTTGTGCAGTCCTGATGATTGCGCAGATTTAAACACACTAGTGCATGTGTGCTTGTCAATCATGCAGTTACACGTGTAGCCAAATTTATGAAACTGTTGCTCCCACTCAACTTCATCTCCTCCCTTTTTTTTATGGCATCCAATATATTCCCTTCTTCTTCTTCTTCCTCTTCTATCCCTACCGACTTCACTCCTCTTCTTCCCTACTCATTTTGCCCCTCTTCTTTGCTTCTGTCTGCCACAAAATCCGGCTGTCATACCTTAGCTACGCCGCTGCGTGTACTCGAGCAACAAAACGTTCGGGTGTGGCGCACGGACAAAACCGTGAATGATCACTAAATTAAGAGTGACCCATGGGACGTAAGAAATTTTTAGTTGGTTATTTTACGGTTTAGCGAGTATTTACACCAGTATAACTTACAGATTTCTGTTCTACATTCGTTACTGAAAAAGTAACACACATTATTATTTATGAAGTACATCCCGCGAATCACTTCCGTCACTGGTAATTCATTGCTGAAGACGTTTACGGAAGTTCGTCTTTACATTCTCAATCATTTCTTGAGGAATGTCCTCTGTCTCTTCCCTGACTGAGCTTCCAACTCATGAGTGTTGTGGAGTCGCCGCAACGCGTCTTTGTTCTTGAGATGACCGCAGAGAACAAAATCAGGGGCTGAAAGATAAGGAGATCTCTCCAGACACCCAAAATGGATGCCAGACTGAGATTCATTGGACGAATCCTAAGGAAATGCAATCCGAAAACAGAGGAAGTAGGTTACAGTACACTTGTTCGCCCACTGCTTGAATGTTGCTCACCAGTGTGGGATCCGTACCAGATAGGGTTGCTAGAAGAGATAGAGAAGATCCAACGGAAACCAGCGTGCTTCGTTACAGGATCATTTAGTAATCGCGAAAGCGTTACGGAGATGACAGATAAATTCCAGTGGAAGACTCAGTAGCTCGGTACAGGCTTTTGTTGAAGTTCCGAGAACATACAGGGTGTTTCAAAAATGACCGGTATATTTGAAACGGCAATAAAAACTAAACGAGCAGTGATAGAAATACACCGTTTGTTGCAATATGCTTGGGACAACAGTACCTTTTCAGGCGGACAAACTTTCGAAATTACAGTAGTTACAATTTTCAACAACAGATGGCGCTGCGGTCTGGGAAACTCTATAGTACGATATTTTCCACATATCCACCATGCGTAGCGATAATATGGCGTAGTCTCTGAATGAAATTACCCGAAACCTTTGACAACGTGTCTGGCGGAATGGCTTCACATGCAGATGAGATGTACTGCTTCAGCTGTTCAATTGTTTCTGGATTCTGGCGGTACACCTGGTCTTTCAAGTGTCCTCACAGAAAGAAGTCACAGGGGTTCATGTCTGGCGAATAGGGAGGCCAATCCACGCCACCTCCTGTATGTTTCGGATAGCCCAAAGCAATCACACGATCATCGAAATATTCATTCAGGAAATTAAAGACGTCGGCCCTGCGATGTGGCCGGGCACCATCTTGCATAAACCACGAGGTGTTCGCAGTGTCATCTAAGGCAGTTTGTACCGCCACAAATTCACGAAGAATGTCCAGATAGCGTGATGCAGTAATCGTTTCGGATCTGAAAAATGGGCCAATGATTCCTTTGGAAGAAATGGCGGCCCAGACCAGTACTTTTTGAGGATGCAGGGACGATGGGACTGCAACATGGGGCTTTTCGGTTCCCCATATGCGCCAGTTCTGTTTATTGACGAAGCCGTCCAGGTAAAAATAAGCTTCATCAGTAAACCAAATGCTGCCCACATGCATATCGCCGTCATCAATCCTGTGCACTATATCATTAGCGAATGTCTCTCGTGCAGCAATGGTAGCGGCGCTGAGGGGTTGCCGCATTTGAATTTTGTATGGATAGAGGTGTAAACTCTGGCGCATGAGACGATACGTGGACGTTGGCGTCATTTGGACCGCAGCTGCAACACGGCGAACGGAAACCCGAGGCCGCTGTTGGATCACCTGCTGCACTAGCTGCACGTTGCCCTCTGTGGTTGCCGTACGCGGTCGCCCTACCTTTCCAGCACGTTCATCCGTCACGTTCCCAGTCCGTTGAAATTTTTGAAACAGATCCTTTATTGTATCGCTTTTCGGTCCTTTGGTTACATTAAACCTCCGTTGAAAACTTCGTCTTGTTGCAACAACACTGTGCTCTAGGCGGTGGAATTCCAACACCAGAAAAATCATCTGTTCTAAGGAATAAACCATGTTGTCTACAGCACACTTGCACGTTGTGAACAGCACACGCTTACAGCAGAAAGACGACGTACAGAATGGCGCACTCACAGACTGGGTTGTCTTCTATATCTTTCACATCACATGCAGCGCCATCTGTTGTTGAAAATTGTAACTACTGTAATTTAGAAAGTTTGTCTGCCTGAAAATGTACTGTTGTCCCAAGCATATTGCAACAAACGGTGTATTTCTATCGCTGCTCGTTTAGTTTTTATTGCCGTTTCAAATATACCGGTCATTTTTGAAACACCCTGTACCTTCACCGAGGAGTCAAGCACTATATTACTCCCTCCTATGTATATCTCGCGAAGAGACCATGAGGATAAAATCAGAGAGATTAGAGCCCACACAGAGGCACACCGACAATCTTCCTTTCCACGAACAATACGAGACTGGAATAGAAGGGAGAACCGATGGACGTACTCGAAGTACCCTCCGTCACAGACCGTCAGGTGGCTTGCGGAGTATGGATGTAGCTGTAGATCACCGAATCAATGAGTAATCGATGAGGAAAGTGACGCCGCAGTGTAGTCACTGAATTACGGGTCGTAGGGGATGTGTAATCCCATCTAGCTGAAACCATGATGATGTGTTTAGGCGGCAATGTATCTGCAGCTGTGAAATGAAGAAAATGTAAGTCATGGCCGCATACTGCCCGGAATTCACGCTCACTGGTCGCCGTTGTTGTCTTCAGAATACTATGACCCAACGATTCCAATGTCCAATCGCTCATCAGACGACGACGCCCTTTAGGCTACCCTAGGAATAGCAGTTGTCGCAGAAACAACTGGTTTTCGATTATACAATTTTTTTGTCTACAGTTTATATTAACATTACTGTTAAACCCGCTCAAAGTACTCTACTTCTGAAGTAACCGATTTTATGTTTTTTTTTTTTTTTATTACCGTTATTTCCAGTAATAAGGGTAACTTTAGAACAGAGATTGAAAACTTCTAATGAACGTAAAGGAGTGTAACAATACTAGAGAAGGAAAGTTGCTACTCACCATATAGTGGAGATGCTGAGTCGCGATAGGCACAACAAAATTATTCACACGATTGTAGCTTTCGGCCATTAAGGCCTTTGTCAGAAGTAGACATACATTCACACACGCACACACACACTCACGCAAACGCAACTTTCACACACGTCTGCAGTCTCAGAGGACTGAAACTACACTGCAGTTCTCTGAGACTGCAGACGTGTGTGCAAGTTACGTTTGCGTGAGTGTGTGTGTGCGTATGTGTATGTATGTCTACTGCTGACAAAGGCCTTAATGGCCGAAAGCTGCAATTGTGTGAATCCTTTTGTTGTGGCTATCGCGACTCAGCATCTCCGCTATATTGTGAGTAGCAACTTTCCTTCTCTGGTATTGTTACATTCCATCCTGGATTTTCCATTGTTTGAACGTAAAGGAGTGGCAGATCACGGTCGACATGGAGTTGAGGCTGCGACAAAAATCAGTCTCAGTCAGCAAACATGGCGAAGATGAAGGAGGGCGACGCGGCGAAGGCATGTTGATTTCCCAGCATCGTCACTTTCGGATGATATTAATTTTTCACGCCTAAGCAGCCACAAAATGAAGGCTTGCATTGTTATCGCAAATCTGTAGCATGAAAATAAAATTATGGACGTATCAATCAAATTTAGCTTCTCTTCTAAGAAACATTGTAAATGTTTTTTCCTCATACACTGAAGAGCCAAAATAAACTGGTACACCTGCCTAATACAGCGTAAGGGCTCCCGCCGCGCGAGATTACCCGAGCGGTCTCAGGCGCTGCAGTCATAGACTGGCAGCTGGTCCCGGCGGAGGTTCGAGTCCTCCCTCAGTCATGGGTGTGTGTGTGTGTTTGTCCTTATGATAATTTAGGTTAAGTAGTGTGTAAGCTTAGGGACTGATGACCTTAGCAGTTCAGTCCCATAAGATTTCACACACATTTGAACATTTTTTGCAGGGGCCCCGCGCGCACGTGGAAGTGCCGCAACGCCATATGGCATGGACTCGACTAATGTCTGAAGTAGTGCTGAAGGGAACTGACACCATGAATTTTGCTGGGCTGTCCATAAATCCGTAAGAATATGAGGGGGCGAAGATCTCATCTGAACAGTACGTTGCAAGGAATTCCAGATATGCTCAGTAATGTTCATGACTGGGCAGTTTGGTGTCTAACGAAAGTGTTTAAACTAACTGTCAGAGGAGTGTTCCTGGTGCCGCTCTGTAGCAATCCTAGACGTGAGGGTAGTCGCATTGTCCTACTGGAATTGCCCAAGTCAGCCGGAATGCACAATGTGCGTGAATCGATGCAGGTGATCGGACAGGAGGCTTACGTACGTGTCACGTATCAGAGTCGTATCTAGACGCATCAGGGGTCCCATATCACTCCAACTGCTCACGCCCCCCACCATTACAGAGCGTCCACAAGGTTGAACATTCCCCTGCTGATATGAAGGGTCCATGGATTCATGAGGTCGTCTGTATACCCCTATACGTCCATCCGCTCGATAGAACTTGAAACGAGACGTGTCCGACCAGGCAACATGTTTCCAGTCATCAACAGTCCAATGTCGGCGTTCACGCGCCCAGGCGAGGCGTAAAGCTTTGTGATGTGTCGTTCAATGTTTCACAGCATTGAAATCTGCAGCAGTTTGCGGAAGGGTTGCACTCTTCTCACGATGAACCATTCTCTTCAGTCGCCGGTCCCGTTCCTGCCCGACATTTTTCCGGCCGCAGCGATGTCAGAGGTTTGCTGTTTTACCTGATTCCTGAAATTCACGGTACACTCGTCAAAAAGTCGTACTGGAAAATCCGCACTTGATCGCTACGTCGGGGATGTTGTGTCCCATCGCACGTGCTCCGACTATAAGACCACATTCAAACTCATTTAAATCTTGATAAACTGCCATTGTAGCAGCAGCAACCGATCTAACAAATGCACCAGACACTTATTGTCTTATATAGGCTTTGTCGACCGCAGCGCTGTATTCCGCCTGTTTACACATCCGTGTATTTGAATACGCATGCCTATACCAGTTTCTTTGGCGCTTCAGTGTATAATGTCGCAGCCGGACGCTGGTGGCCAAGTGGTTATAGGAGCTTCAGTCTGGAACCGCGCGACGGCTACGGTCGCAGGTTCGAATCCTGCCTCGGACATGAATGTATGTGATATCCTTAGGTTAGTTAGGTTTAAGTAGTTGTAGGTGACTGATGGCCTCAGATGTTAAGTCCCATAGTGCTCAGAGCCATTTGAGCCATTTGTATAATGTCGCAATTTTGTTATGAGTCTTCCCGTTTTTAATCTCGTAAATCAAATGTAGCACCGTACTTCATTATTACCGCCCTTCGTAAAATACTTCCAAACCAGGGAACTGCAGTTCTACAATACAAACGACGTCCGAGGTTGACAGCGAAAAATTACCGCATGGACCAGGAGCGAGAAAGGGGGGGGGGGGGGAAGTTTTCCACCCACCACGCCACACTGCAAAGGTATAGTATTGTCTCAGCAGTGCTACACCGATTCTTATTCGGCTTTGTAATAAAAAGAGCTCTGATCGCTTTTCCTACTCTCTGTGTTAACCGAATATTTCAAGCAATGGTAATTTTGCAAATAAATATTACTCTTTTTTTAAAAAAAACTTTTATTTTATGGCCAAAATGTTTAGTACTGTTGCTGTGGCAAACTGAAATTATTTGTGAACCTGGTTACAAGTAAAAAAGGCCTGTCACAATCGAGGCCGAACAAATACCGAAAAATACCGGTCATTCAGAACTAAAATACCGGTATCGGTTTTAACCGTCAGGTTTTCCCATCCCTAGGTTACTCTGGGTCTGTTCATGAATAAGCTGCAGTTTCATGTCCGAGTAATACGGAAGATTTTTTTTATTGACAAACCCACTCAGATGAAAGTCTGCCTCAACTGGCATGACAAGGCTTGGTAGAAATGCGTCAACAGTATTGTTGCGCAGAAATTGCGCCTAATCACTTTACCTCTCGGCTGTAACTGCTGAGCCACTTGCAGGCTGTATGGGTGAAAGTTTGTATCCTGTTACATAATCATCTGCAAAGACAATGTCTTTTCTTTTCTATTTTGCTTTACTTTCTTTCGCAACGTGCCCATACAGCGATCACAACACTGTAAACGATGTGTTACAGTTTGTTGTGGCATTTCAGAGCAGAAATTAGTTTAAGTCGTACCCTGGTACAAACTTCATAGGCTTAACAAACGACTAATTCCGACATAAAACTAGTCTTACAACCAAAGCATACTGAAACGATAAAACAACTTGCAATGTTCTGTAATGGCGACGGACAGATCGTTGTGGACTTCGTTGCAGAGATGCACGAACTAGGGATAGTGGCTATACCTGAAACAACCTGTTTTCTGTTACATCAGTTTTTCCTCGACAGCTTATACCGAGTGTTCAAACCGCTCAAAATAACCTAATCAATTACTAAATTTGCTTATTTATTAAATAATAAATACGCAAAATAAAAATGAAAGTTCTAGAAAAAATAAAGAAAAAACTTTATGAACAAATAGAAAACAAATAACCGATTTTCAGTTTTTTATTCCTGTTACTTCCTGTGATAAATGTAAAGCTGGAACAGAGACTGAAAAATTTTGACCCCAAGTTTTGAGATATATAGAATCAAAATATTAAATTAAATACAAAGCTCAGTCCGTTCACTGTTTGCTGTTTATAACGAAAAATGATAAATGATTGAATGCTACAGCAAATCACCATTATTCTCCTATTAAATCTAATGCTCTGCTCAAAAATCATGTTATAATCGGGACCCGTACCACTATTTGGGTATTACGAATAGTCAGTGCTAAAGGATGAAAACTGAGGGCGAAGAACTCTCTTTCTCGTGTTAATTTGTCCGTTTTGAAGGGGTACAAGCAGATGTAGACACAGGCAGAAGATCAGGTACTTTCTATTTTTATTGCGTTCTGTGAATGAATTTTTGTTAAGTTTTTAATTTATTACTTTTACAATAATTCTTCCCTCTTTTATTATTCCTAAAAAAATTTCTGATCTTTTAAAGCTTTGTTACGAAAATAGCACTGATCACTTTTCTCATTTTCTGTAATAACGTGATATTTCAAACCAATGCAAATGTTATCTATAAAATTACTCCTTTTTCAAAAAGCGTTTGTTTAAAACTGAAAAATTTTGGCACTGCTGCTGCGGATAATGGATACTTCATTTTTTGCTTGACGCTTAGTAAAAAATAAAAAAAGAACCTGTTATAACCGAGACCAAAGAAATACCGAAAAATACCGATTGTACAGAACTAAAACACCGATATCAATTTTCACCGGTCTGTTTTACCAGTCCCTAGCACGAACTCGTTTGATATTTTCCGCCTTTCGAACTGTCATTTCATGTCCCTTATGCTTCGGATTGGTTACAGTAACCCGTCTCATGCCGTTAATTTGTTCACCGGGACGTTGTCCTTCTGTCCGGAACGCGGAAATGGCGGTGTCTCTATGCGCGCATTGTGGGTCTGACGCCAGTAACGCTCTGCGCACGGCAGAACTCTTCCACTACCTCAATAAACTCCTGCGCGGCTCGACGTTACATACTGAATTGAAGGCACACAATTTGGGTCAGATTAGATGCGCTGGATGAAACGAGTAGATGTACTGGGTGATTATAATCAAAGTTAAAATTTCAAACCGCTGTGGAAATAACACCACTAGTCAGAATGACGTCAAATTGCAATGGCATATTATCGAAGAAGGGAGAAAACATATGCCAGAAGAAAAATAAATAGTTACAAAATGTAGCAATAGATGGCGCTGTATCATAGTTTAATAGTGGTCAACTACAAATGAGAAATGAATCATACAACAAGCCTAAGGTGTACATCTGACGTTGAACAAAAATGGTTCAAATGGCTCTAATCACTGTGGGACTTAAACATATGACGTTATAAGTCCACTAGACTTAGAAATACTTAAACCTAACTAACTTAAGGGCATCAAACACATCCATGACCGAGGCAGAATTCGAACCTGCGACCGTAGCAGCAGCGCGGTTCTGGACTGAAGCGCCTAGAACCGCTCGGCCACAGCGGCCGGCCTGACGTTAAACAAACTGTACTACTCAGTGTGCATGGGTGTACAGGTGTGATACTGTTAGTTACGTAAGCCCATCCACCACAGCAAGGTCATATCACATTCGATGGGAGAAATCGATTTTTAATTGTTCTGAGGCCAAAAACAGCATAAAAAGCATCAATAACATCGGTTTTTGTAATTATCCTGAGACCAAAAATTACATAAAAAGCATCAATCAAAATCAAATCAGATTATTAATTTCCGTGTGACTGGCGCAAAACATGTTCAATATGCTGTCCACCGTTTTCTGCAACAAGTTGAAATCGAGAAACAGCATATTACACAAGTGACCGAAGTGTTTCCGGGATCACGTTCCGAATGTGTTGCGCAGTGCGTGCCCTCAATGCAACTAAGTTTGCAGTGGGAGCACTGAACACGATCTCTTTCAGGTAGCCCCACGGCCAGAAGTCATACGGATTAAGATCAGCTGATCTGGACGGCCAGGCTGTAGGGAAATGGCGGCTGATAATTCTAGCATTTCCGAAATGGCGCTTCAGCAGCTGCTTAATTGGATTTGCAATGCGCGGAGGTGCGCCATCTTGCAAAAAATGATCCCATCCACACATCCACGCTGTTGGAGAGCTGGAATGACGTGGTTGCGTAAAAGACACCCATTGCGCTTACCAGTGACGGTACAGCTAGCAGGACCAGAAGCACCTGTCTCTTCGAGAAAATGTGACCCTATGATAAATGATGCCGTAAACCCGCTCTACATAGTGACCTTTTCAGGATGAAGTGGTACTGGTTGATGTGTATGTGGATTTTCCGTCGCCCATATTCGACAATTCTGTGTATTGACATACCCTGTCTGTCTGTCCACAAAATCTTCCACGGCCAATCATTGCCCACTTCCATGCGAGCAAGAAATTCTCTTTCTGGCAGGTCAACAGGAAGCAACTCGTGCACATGGGTAATTTTCAATGGACAGCAAAGACGGATGTTTCGTAGGATTTTACGCATCGCGCCTGTTGTGTCTAGACAAGACAGCCTAGACACAATGAGAGGAAGCCGAAAGGCACGCGCGAAGCTAAAGCAGGATGGCTTGAGGTCTGAAACAGGATACGTAATGAATGCTATAAAGAAAAGTACGTAGCTTCTGGAATACTTAACTTTAATCCATCCTTTTGGTACATCTGGAGATTGTGGCGATACAAGTGAGACTCTTTAGATACATGCAATGTTACTAATGGCGCCTTGCTAGGTCGTAGCCACTGACTTAGCTGAAGGCTATTCTAACTATCTGCTCTGCAAATGAGCGAGGCTTCGTCAGTGTGCATCGCTAGCTGCGTCGTCCGTACAACTGGGGCGAGTGCTAGTCCGTATCTCGAGACCTGCCTTGTGGTGGCGCTCGGTCTGCGATCACACAGTGGCGACACGCGGGTCCGACATGTACTAATGGACCGCGGCCGATTTAAAGCTACCACCTAGCAAGTGTGGTGTCTGGCGGTGACACCACAGTGCCCACGGGTATGTCCAATGTTCGGGCAATTCTACGTGCACTACACACGTTTGCAGACCACCACTCGTCTCCTCCTGCACTGCTGTGGCCACTGCTTCCACTGACGTCGAATCAATTCGTTTCCGCCCTCTACCAGGCTGCACACCAAAACAACCCGACTTTTCGAATTTCCGAATCATTTTCTCCAGACCCACGGCAGTGATCGGACCAATGCCTTTTTTTCAAACCCTTCAGTGCCCGGAACTTCCGCAGAGCGACGTGTGCACAGTCAGCCTTGTAATACAGCTTTACAAACAGAGCGTGATCCTGCATTGAGACAGCCATGGCGAACGTCGCAGATGCGAAAGGACGAAAAGCCGTGTACCCGGCGTGTTTACACCAACTTCAACGGGTCGTGCGCATGCCAGGTGTTTTCATTTACGTATTGTGACACATACAGCACCATCTATTGATCAGTTTTCAAGCTATTTTTTTCTTCTGCCACACGTTCCCGCTCTTCTCCGATAATATTTCGTTACAATTTGATATCATTTTGACCTGTGGTGTTAATTCTACAGCGTTTTGAAAGTTTAATTATAATCACATCTCCATCTACATCTACATTTATACTCCGCAAGCCACCCAACGATGTGTGGCGGAGGGCACTTTACGTGCCACTGTCATTACCTCCCTTTCCTGTTCCAGTCGCGTGTGGTTGGCGGGAAGAACGACTGTCTGAAAGCCTCCGTGCGCGCTCGAATCTCTCTAATTTTACATTCGTGATCTCCTCGGGAGGTATAAGTAGGGGGAAGCAATATATTCGATACCTCATCCAGAAACGCACCCTCTCGAAACCTGGCGAGCAAGCTACACCGCGATGCAGAGCGCCTCTCTTGCAGAGTCTGCCACTTGAGTTTGCTAAACATCTCCGTAACGCTATCACGCTTACCAAATAACCCTGTGACGAAACGCGCCGCTCTTCTTTGGATCTTCACTATCTCCTCCGTCAACCCGATCTGGTACGGATCCCACACTGATGAGCAATACTCAAGTATAGGTCTAACGAGTGTTTTGTAAGCCACCTTCTTTGTTGATGGACTACATTTTCTAAGGACTCTCCCAATGAATCTCAACCTAGCACCCGCCTTACCAACAATTAATTTTATATGATCATTCCACTTCAAATCGTTCCGCACGCATACTCCCAGATATTTTACAGAAATAACTGCTACCAGTGATTGTTCCGCTATCATATAATCATACAATAAAGGATCCTTCTTTCTATGTATTCGCAATACATTGCATTTGTCTATGTTAAGGGTCAGTTGCCACTCCCTGCACCAAGTGCTATCCGCTGCATATCTTCCGGCATTTCGCTGCAATTTTCTAATGCTGCAACTTCTCTGTATACTACAGCATCATCCGCGAAAAGCCGCATGGAACTTCCAACACTATATACTAGATCGTTTATATATATTGTTAAAAGCAATGGTCCTATAACACTCCCCTGTGGCACGCCAGAGGTTACTTTAACGTCTGTAGACGTCTCTCCGTTGAGAACAACATGCTGTGTTCTGTTTGCTAAAAACTCTTCAATCCAGCCACACAGCTGGTCTGATATTCCGTAGGCTCTTACTTTGTTTATCAGGCGACAGTGCGGAACTGTATCGAACGCCTTCCACAAGTCAAGGAAAATGGCATCTACCTGGAAGCCTGTATCTAATATTTTCTGGGTCTCATGAACAAATCAAGCGAGTTAACAGCTCATTCATCACCCTGTACATCTTAGCCGCGTGGCTAATCGAAAATGTACTGTATGCCACAGCCTACGTTAGCGCGAATTTATGGCCGTCATTTACGACGTAACTAGAATCTGCAGTGGAGACACGAACAATTGCCGAACCTATCGGTGTGCAGTTCGCCCTGTGCGTGCGGGCGTCCGCTAATTGTAGTGGAATTCACATCACTGTTCGCAGAGCGGCGGCAACCGCTGTGGCTGGCAGTAACGGCGTTATTCGGACAGACGGCCAGCATCTACACTTCCGGCAACCGCCCAGACGGCGCGTGGACGCCCTTGCTATATCCACTGCCAGCAGCAGAGGACGAGGGAAACGTCCGTACAATGGGAGAACCGCGCTATTCAGCGGAAAAGCTATCTATTATCCCATAGCACAACTAAACGTGCCCTTTAGGATTAGGTAATGGCTAAACTATTAATATGACCAGTAGGTTAGGACACTGGGGGAAGCAGCAACGAAACGACTATTCATGTCGGTGCGTAGAACTTATGAGGCTGGCGATATAGCATCAGACTTTCGGAGAAATATTATCCACACAATTCCGCAGATTGCGAGAGCCGATAAGTGCGATAATTAACGCTCAATCAGTTTAACAGCTCATTCATTCAAGCTGCTGACAGGAATAGTATATAGAAGAATAGAAGAGGCAGTTGAGAATGTATTAGATGAGGGTCAGTTTCGCTTTAGGAAAGGTAAGGGCACGAAAGAGGCATTTCTGACGTTGCGGTTGATAATGGAAGCAAGACTGAAGATAAATCAAGACACATTCATAGGATCTGTCGACCAGGAGAGAGCGTTCTGCAATTTCAAATGGTACAAGACGTTCGAAATTCTGAGAAAAATAAGGATAAACTGTAATGAAATACGTGTAATATACAATGTGTAGAAGTGCCACTAGGGAGGAATAAAGGTGGGAAACCAAGAAGAAGCAATGACGAAAATAAACGAAAGGTACAAGAGTAGAATTAAAATCCAAGCTGAAAGGGTATCAATGATGCGATTGGCTGATGACATTTCTATCGTGAATGAAAGTAAAGAAGAATTACAGTATGTTTTGAATGGAATCTAATGAGTACAGAGTATGGACTGAGAGTAAATCTAAGAAAGGCGAAAATGATGAATGGTTCAAATGGTTCTGAGCACTATGGGACTTAACATCTGAAGTCATCAGTCCACTAGAACTTAGAACTACTTAAACCTAACCAACCTAAGAACATCACACACATCCATGCCCGAGGCAGGATTCGAACCTGCGGCCGTAGCGGTCGCGCGGTTCCAGGCTCAAGCGCCTAGAAGCCACTCCAGCCGACGAAAATGATGACAAGTAGTAGAAATGAGAACACCGAGAAACTTAATATCAGGATTGGTGATCAGGAAGTAGACGTAGTTAAGGAATTCTGCTAACTAGGCAACAAAATAACTATTGACGGTCGGAGCAAGGAGATCATAAAAAGCAGACTAGCATGGGCAAAAAGGGCATCCCTGGCC
Source organism: Schistocerca americana (assembly GCF_021461395.2). Lineage (NCBI taxonomy): Eukaryota > Metazoa > Arthropoda > Insecta > Orthoptera > Acrididae > Schistocerca > Schistocerca americana. The sequence continues at coordinate 977,232,572 of NC_060120.1, read as the reverse complement.
AACAGCAGTCTACCAGTATCAAACATAGGCGTTAATTTAAGGATGACATTTCTGAGAATGTAGTTTTGTAGCACAAAATTATATGGTAGTGAAACACGGACTGTGGAAAAACCAGAACAGAAGAGAATCGAAACATTTGAGACGTGGTGCTACAGATGGGTGTTGAAAATTAGATGGACTGAATTGGTAAGGAATTAGAAGGTTCTCTGCAAAATGGGCGAGGGAAGGAATATACGGAAAACACGGACAAGAAGTTGGGACAGGATGGTGTGACATCTGTTGAGACATCAGGGAATATCTTCCTCAGAAGAGGAGGGAGCTGTAGAGGGTACGAACTGTAGACGAATAGAGAGAGTGGAATAATTGAGGACATACGCTGCAAGTTCTCCTCTGTGATGAAAATGTTGGCACAGGAGACGAGTTCGTATTGAAATATTTTCAGTCCAACCGTTAGCAGATTCTAGAAATGTACTACATATTTAATAAGTTTCATGCAGTCTTGAGGTGCACTGAAACCAGTGAAATAAGCATTACTGTCTGCAGTTTGGCTGTGGATAGATGAAAATATGGTTGGCTGCTCTCCCTTCAGATGTTTTCTCAGCTTACACTCCCTTTGAAACAATGTTTGACCGCAAACACTGCAATGTTGCAATTTCGTCTGTTACAGGAAACTGTCAGGCCACATAAATAGATCGCCATTATTCGCTGTTGAGACAAATAAGCACCTACACACAAAACTGAACGTAAATTTCCTCTACTTCACTTTCATATACAGTACTGTTTGTAAAAAGTGAAACACTCAGAAGCAATGGTCTGCAACACGCCACTCAGACGACGTTTAGAACAGCGGAAACATAACAAGTGCTTTAACTTGGAGAGAGGCGACGTGTACAGTGTGTAAACTTTTAGATGGCAGACCTCTCCCCAGTCCTGAAGCGGTAGAAGTCGGTAAACGTCGGGAGGCTGCGGTAGGCAGGCAGTTTCGACTGCTGCCAACATTACGTAGCTGACTGTGTTGTACAAGGTAGCCATTGTCGTCTGCTTCGTTATTGTTTTGCGCTGTACTGTTCTGCGTGTTTTTATTGTGAAGTTGTGCTAAACACTATCAAAATGACTGAAGAGGCAGTTGCTGGCCCATCTCGGGAGTCGCCAACAACCCCTACCGGTAGGCCTACGGTTATAAGGAAACCAGTATTACGTAGCGATGTTCGCAAAATTATTTTGCGTGCGATTGAATGCTGCGAAAGGGAAAGGGAGCAGAAAAAATTGCTTCACCCCATTTACAAATCTTCAGTGAGAGCTGCTACATACACAGGACAAAGCACGCGTAGCATTGGAAGATTCAAACAGTTTTCCAAGAATCATCCTGGCGTATCACCACAAATGCCTGGCAAGAAAAGGTGAGTTTCCATTTCAGATATTTTGTTCGCGATCACTTTGAAGGAGCCCCCTATTTCGTCCGAATTACCTTATATTTCATTTTTCCTTGCTACTGTATTGCTTTGTATGGAAACACCACTGGTTACTGTATTATTTCGAAACACATTCATATTATAGTACATTTCCAAATTCAAAAAAATACATGCAGTGTAGAAGGCATTTTCTTATAAATCTTTCTCTCTCTTTTAACTTAGGAAAAGAAGTGGAGAAATCGAAGTAATGATCGATGATTTCATTGCAATAGGATAAAGTGGTTTGTGAGCGCATACATACATTCATTTTTATACATACAGATTTTAATGTACATGACGATTTCAGTTTCGTTTACGAACAACATTTAAAGCGAGTTTTACTTCCAAGCCTTTCGTCTGCTTTCGTGTAAACAAGACGCGCAATTTGTAGTGCCAGCAATGCAACTGGTAGGCGTGCCTTCCCCCCCCCCCCCCCCCCCCCCCCAACGGCTCCCATCCCCTCGCCAGCCAATGCCTGCTTCCTCCTATCCCCGCACTCCCCTCACAACTCTGACGTCTTACAGTTAACACACTGTACGTAGGCCCATCAGCGTCCCCTTTTGTGTGACTTGACAGGTCAGTGTTGTGCAACGGTCAGTTGGTGCGGAGTAGCCATAGGAAGTGGAAAAGTGTAACCAGGTGCCACTATGCCTCACTGATATCTCAGGGTGGAATATCACCTTATGAGTGCGTTCGAATGGGGCACAGTAGTTGTCTCCGGGAGGCGAGTCTGTAGTTCCATAACACTGAGGTTCGTACAGGGCTCGCTGCTTCAACAGTGAGGCGTGTGTGGGACCACTGGAGAGAAGACGGCTGTACACAGTGCCGGCAGGGTACAGGACGACACAGCGTGACCTGAGGGCGAGGTGACCACCATTTTGCCCGGTTGGACAGAGCAACTTTGTCCACAGTTTTGACACAATGTTGGAAAAGTGCAACGGGTACGGACATGTCTGCGTCACCGGTTCAATGACGTCTTTTGCAGGCTGGACTGGTGGCAGACATGCCATTCTGGCGGCTTCCATTGACCAGAACCCACCAACAAAAATTGTTCAAATGTGTGGGAAATCTTACGGGACTTAACTGCTAAGGTCATCAGTCCCTAAGCTTACACACTACTTAATCTCAATTATCCTAAGGACAAACACACACACACCCATGCCCGAGGGATGACTCGAACCTCTGCCGGGACCAGCAGCACAGTCCATGATTGCAGCACCCTAGACCACTCGGCTAATCCCGCGCGGCTGAACCCACCAACACCATGACTGCAATCAGCACGTTAACGCCGACACTGGCATGCTAAGTAGCAAAATGTAGTGTTTTCGGACGAGCCCCGCTTCAACTTGTCCTACAGTGATGGCCGCATACACGTTTGAAGCCGCCGTGCTGAACACAATCGAGCAGAGTGTATTATTGAGCAACATAGCAGACAAACGCCAAGTGTGATGGTTTGGGTCGCCATTGTCTATAACATGCTATGTTGCCTCCTATATCTTGAGGGAAATCTGTACGGCTACAACATCAGGGAGGTTTTGCATTATAAGGCACTGTCCCTCCTGAGGGCCATTCTACTTACAATATTCCAGCAGGACAAAGTCTGGCCGCAGGTGGCGAGAAATGTGCAGGACTTCTTTGAAGAACGACAGGTACCGCTGCTTTCACGACCTGCACGTTCGCCGGACATGTCGCCCATCGAACATGTCTGGGATATGTTCAGTCGGCAACTTGTTCGTTCAGGTCCTGTGCTTTGTGGACGCACCTACAACCTGCATGGCAAAGGATTCCTCAGCAGTATATTCAGGCGCTCTTTGATTCCATCCCATGACTGAGCTCTGACTGCAGCACATAATGGCGCTACTCTATACTGAATTTCACGATCACAATGCATGTACATGTCTGTAATGATAATAGTGTATACAGGGTGGTCCACTGATCGTGACCGGGCCAAATATCTCACGAAATAAGCATCAAATGAAAAAATTACAAAGAACGAAACTCGTCTAGCTTGAAGAGGGAAACCAGATGGCGCTATGGTTGGCCCGCTGAATGGCGCTGCCATAGGTAAAACGGATATCAACTGCGTTTTTTAAATAGGAACCCCCATTTTTATTACATGTTCGTGTAGTACGAAAAGAAATATGAATGTTTTGTTGGACCACTTTTTTCGCTTTGCGGTAGATGCCGCTGCAATAGTCACAAACATATGTCTCACAATTTTAGACGAATAGTTGGTAACAGGTAGGTTTTTTCAAATTAAAATACAGAACGTAGGTACGTTTGAACATTTTATTTCGGTTGTTCCAATGTCATACATGTACCATTATAAACTTATCATTTCTGAGAACGCATGCTATTACAGCGGGATTGCCTGTAAATAGCACATTAATGCAATAAATTCTCAAAATGATGTCCGTCAGCCTCAATGTATTTGGCAATACGTGTAACGACATTGCTCTCAACAGCGAGTAGTTCGCCATCCGTAATGTTCGCACATGCACTGACAATACGCTGACGCGTGTTGTCGGTGGATCACAACAGCAAATATCCTTCAAGTTTCCCCAGAGAAAGAAATCCAGGGTCGTCAGATCCGGTGAAAGTGCGGGCCATGGTATGGTGCTTCGACGACCAATCCACCTGTCATGAAATATGCTATTCAATACCGCTTCAACCGCACGCGAACTACGTGCCGGACATCCATCATGTTAGAAGTACTTCGCCATTCTGTCACGCAGTGAAACATCTTGTAGTAACATCGGTAGAACATTACGTAGGAAATCAGCATACATTGCACCATTTAGATTGCCATCTATAAAATGGGGGCCAATTATCCTTCCTCCCATAATGCCACACCATACATTAACCCGCCAAGGTCGCTGATGTTCCACTTGTCGCAGCCATCGTGGATTTCCTTTGCCCAGTAGTGCATACTATTACGTTACCGCTGTTAGTGAATGACGCTTCGTCGCTAAATAGAACGCGTGCAAAAAATCTGTCATCGTCCCGTAATTTATCTTGTGCCCAATGGAAGAACTATACACGACGTTCAAAGTCGTCGCCATGCAATTCCTGGTGCATAGAAGTATGGTACAGGTGCAATCGATGTTGATGTAGCATTCTCAACACCGATGTTTTTGAGATTCCAGATTCTCGCGCAATTTGTCTGCTACTTATGTGCGGATTAGCCGCGACAGCAGCTAAAACACCTACTTGGGCATCATCATTTGTTGCAGGTCGTGGTTGACGTTTCACATTTGGCTGAACACTTCCTGTTTCCTTACATAACGTAACTATCCGGCGAACGGTCCGGACACTTGGATGGTGTTGTCCAGGATACCGAGAAGCATACATAGCACGCGCCCGTTGGGCATTTTGATTACAATAGCCATACATCAACACGATATCGACCTTTTCCGCAATTGGTAAACGGTCCATTTTAACAAGGGTATTGTATCACGAAGCAAATTCCGTCCGCACTGGCGGAATGTTACGCGGCACCACGTACTTACACGTTTGTGACTACAGCACCATCTATCACGAAGCGAATAAAGTGGTCCAACTAAAACATTCATATTTCTTTACGTACTACACGAATATGTAATAAAAATGGGGTTTCCTATTTTAAAAAAACGCAGTTGGTATCCGTTTGACCTATGGCAGCGCCATCTAGCGGGCCAACCATAGCGCCATCTGGTTTGACCCTTCAAACTAGATGAGTTTCGTTCTTTGTAGGTTTTTCGTTTGATCCTTATTTCGAGAGATATTTGGCCCGGTCACTATCAATGGACCATGGACCACCCTGTATAGAGTCATGTTCCTAATCGCTGGAATAAATTTCATCGTGATCATACGTCTCGATCCTGGTGTTTCACTTTCTCCAAACAGTAGCGTAGATTATCACGTTAGATTCATATGCAAATGGTCAAGAACGCAGAACTCATTCGGAACTGTAAATGTGTCACAGCTTTCGTGTTGGAAAGGTGGCTCTTCTTGCGCAGTGGAATGAATCTGCGCCTGGCAGACTGCGGGAGAACTTTCCTAGTGTACTCGGAAGTGAAGTCAAAATGGCGTGTCACTCACTGCGACCACAAAACTTCGTAGCAGTCGACTCAGTAAGCCACCAGTGACAGCACTTTCTCCCTGTATGAGTGAGTGGACTCTCGGAAAAGGCAACGTACTCGCAGTAAAAGCAGCTACAGAGCTGTGACGAGGACGAGTATTAATGTAATTGCTGCTCGTTTCACTTGCAGCAGTTTAAGCTAGCCTTGTAGGCTCCTGCCTAAGCACACTCTCGGCAATCGCGTTATTCGGAAAAAGCAGCTAAATGTTTATGACAAACACGAATACAAATTTTCTTCTTTGTCGTTTAACTCACAACAGTTTCATGTTTCGTTTTCCAGTCAGACAGAAGCTACAAAGTTGAAGAGAGTTATCACTGAGAGAGAGAGAGAGAGAGAGAGAGAGAGAGAGAGAGAACACTCTTATACGTAAATAAAATCGAGTATTGTAGAACATACTTTTATTACGTTAATACGGAACTCCCAGAATTTGTTGTAAATGCTAAGATGAAAAAAAAAAAAAAAAAGCTTTCAGCATTTAGGGGAACCCAAACTAACCTCCTTCGATTCCTCAACTCCATATCTCTACCACGAGACCACGTTGAACACACGCAACTCTTTGTAAGAGGTCCATGACTAAGGAATTTATTGCTAGCGCACTCGAGCAGATGTAATTTCGATGGATTGCTCACGCGCTGCCTGCGATATATAAGCTATAAGAGAATCTCAGACCAAAGAGCAAAGAGTAGTGTTGGCTGCAGTAAGAGCAGTGTGGTAGTAGGAGTAAGTAGTAGCGAGGAGTCTGGTGTATCGAGTTGGCTGGGCCGGTCGTGGGGAGCGATGGCGGTGCCTGAGCGATGCAGTATAACAGCGCATATGTACTATTGTTATATCAAGTCCCATGTAAATGTTTTTATAAAATCTCTTAATAATAATCTTTCTTATAAAAATTAACTTTTGACAATCATTCATCTCAGTTTAAAGAATACACTAATTTCTCCAATCCATGGTCATCCCGATTATTGTAAAGAAAAATCAGTTGTTTCTTTTTATACATGACAAATCTATCGGTCAGCATTGCACAGGGCTGTGCCAGAAAAATTTCTTATAGGAGCAAATATATACGCGTTATCCGGCGACTTCATTGAGGTAAGATTTTTCAATTTATTCAGAATGAATTTTCAGCACCATGATGCAGCACTGCTGACGTCCAAAATTTACCAGTTTAAATTCACAGTCAGTTATTGAAAGGTTATAAGTGAGCCACAATTTTATTGAGAGATTAGTCACATTTTATTATTGGTAGGTTACGGAATTTATGTGTTGGTAGATTACACTAAATGTGAATGTTATATAATTATTTTATTACTTGGGAAGTTACACTAAGTGTGGATGTGAATGAATTATATAATTATATTTTTTATCTGTGGGGAGGTTACATCTCAACAATGGTAACCAATATTATTATTCATCTTAGAATCCCCTGAAAGCTTTTACCGCCAATGTGGCATTAACTGACGTTTATTTATAACAAATCGTACCAAGAGTAGCGTGTCTGCATTGCGCCGTTGCCTTAAAACGGCATCAAAATGTAGACTGGAAATGGCAAGGAACGCGTTTCTGAAGAAGAGAAATTTGTTAACATCGAGTATAGATTTAAGTGTAAGGAAGTCGTTTCTGAAAGTATTTGTGTGGAGTGTAGGCATGTATGGAAGTGAAACATGGATGATAACTAGTTTGGACAAGAAGAGAATAGAAGCTTTCGAAATGTGGTGCTACAGAAGAATGCTGAAGATAAGATGGGTAGATCACGTAACTAACGAGGAGGTATTGAACAAAATTGGGGAGAAGAGGAGTTTGTGGCACAACTTGACTAGAAGAAGGGATCGGTTGGTAGGACATGTTCTGAGACATCAAGGGATTACCAATTTAGTATTGGAGGGCAGTGTGGAGGGTAAAAATCGTAGAGTGAGACCAAGAGATGAATACACTAAGCAGATTCAGAATGACGTAGGTTGCAGTAGGTACTGGGAGATGAAGAAGCTTGCACAGGATAAAGTAGCATGGAGAGCTGCATCAAACCAGTCTCAGGACTAAAGACCACAACAACAACAACTGTCATAGCACGCAACTTGTAGTACGAGCACAATGAAATACACTCTAAGACAATCTAAAAAGTAGGAAAAAAGAAAAAGACACTCCGCGAAGGAAGTATCAGAATGGGACGGAAATCGGTAGACGTAGCGTGCATGTAGTAGCAAACAAGTGATTACACTTTCAGAAAAAATGGGTGATTTATTCAAGAGAAAGAGCTTCAGAAACTGAACAAGTCTGTAACGCGTTGGTCCACCTCTGGCCCTTATGCAACCTGTTATTCGGTTTAGACGGCCGCGGTGGTCTAGCGGTTCTAGGCGCTACAGTCTGGAACCGAGCGACCGCCACGGTCGCAGGTTCGAATCCTGCCTCGGGCATGGATGTGTGTGATGTCCTTAGGGTAGTTAGGTTTAAGTAGTTCTAAGTTCTAGGGGACTGATGACCACAGATGTTAAGTCCCATAGTGCTCAGAGCCATTTGAACCATTTGTTATTCGGTTTGGCATTGACTGACAAAGTTGCTGGACGCCCTTGCGAGGAATACCTTGCCAAATTCTACCCAGTTGGCGCATTAGATCGCCAAAATCGCGTCTGGTTGGAGGGCCCTGCCCTTAATGCTCAAAAGTTCTCAACTGGGGCGACCTTTCTGGCCAAGGCAGGGTTTCGCAAGTACGACGACAAGCAACAGAAACTATCGCCGTGTGCGGGCGGGCGTTATCTTGCTGAAATGTAAGCCCAGAATGACTTGCTATGAAGGGCAACAAAACGGGGCGTAGCATATCGTCGACGTACAGCTACTCTGTAAGGGTGCGGCGGATGTCAATCAAAAGGGGTTCTGCTATAAAAAGAACAGGCAACCCAGATCATCACTCCTGGCTGTCAGGCGTATGGCGGGCTTCAGTCAGGCTGATAGCCCACCGCTGCTTGGAGTGTCTCCAGATATGTTTTCGCTGGTCATCGGGGCTCACTTCTAAGCGGGATTCATCACTGAAGACAATTCCACTCCAGTCAATAAGATTACAGGTCGAATGTGTCCGGCACCACTGCAAAAAAAACTTGTTAGCGTACAGAGGTCAGTGGTAGTCGGCGCGACGGCTCATCTCATACTGGCACTGATAACTTGTGACATCTTTGACAACCGCCGATGTGTGTGAAATCTTATGGGACTTAACTGCTAAGGTCATCAGTCCCTAAGCTTACACACTACTTAACCGAAATTATCCTGAGGACAAACACACACATCCATGCCCGAGGGAGGACTCGAACCTCCGCCAGGACCAGCCGTACAGTCCATAACTGCAGCGCCTAAGACCGCGCGGCTAGTCCCGCGCGGCTGACAACCGCCGATATTTCGACAGGTGCACACCACGTCATTTTCAAGACACAAATGCAACGATGGGGCTGCTCAACGAAATTGTAAAACCTTTGATGGTGGGGCTATGTCGACCAACAACGACAATAAGGCATATGCAAAAAACGCACACACATGCAAACAATCTCTCTTTCTCTCTCTCTCTCTCTCTCTGATGACTAAGTAGCAATAACTCTGTCCGTCTGAGTTTGACCAGGAAGCACAACACGACACAACGATGCATACAGAATCAAAACTTAGTTCCTAGAACATCATTTCAGCCACACATTTATAAACATACACATTAAGGTCACTATTGCACAGGACAAATAAAATATCTTACAATCGAGCCAGCCGCGGTGGCAGAGCGGTTCTAGGCGCTTCAGTCCGGAACCGCACGACTGCTACAGCCGCAGGTTCGAATCCTGCCTCGGGCATGGATATGTATGGTGTCCTTAGGTTAGATAGGTTTAAGTAGGTCTAAGTTCTAGGGGACTGATGACCTCAGAAGTTAAGTCCCATAGTGCTCAGAGCCATTTGAACCATTTTTGATCTTTCAATCAAGAAAACACGAAACAAGAAACAAATATAGTGGACTAGATTGCAGTTTCGAATGACTTCTTTGCTACAATGATTCACCCTATACTGGGCAAAATAAAGAAAGATAGAGATACAAACTGCAGTATAGAGGATACAGATAAAAAAACAAATGTACCGTATATATGGCATCCCGTACACTGGCAAAAATCACAAATGAATGCAGATATCTGCAAAACACAGAAGATAGAAACTGGATTCTCTACACCTAATAAACTGCAACAGCAGCTAATATGTAATGTAAGGCCGGCCACGGTAGCCAAGCGGTTCTAGGCGCTACAGTCTGGAACCGCGTGACCGCTACGGTCGCAGGTTCGAATCCTGCCTCTGGCATGGATGTGTGTGATGTCCTTAGGTTAGTTACGTTTAAATAGTTCTAAGTACTAGGGGACTGATGACCTCCGACGTTAAGTCCCATAGTGCTCAGAGCCATTTGAACCATTTTAGTTATGTAAGGTTTGACTTTGACTGTTTTTCAGGTTCTGGAATATATAAAATAATGACAGGAACATTCCCTTCTCTACATAGTACAAAATGGCCGAGATTTTCACACCAGGTTATACAAAGCGTATTAGAGCCTACACACACAACAGACAGACTGTATCAGCAACAGCCACACGTACACAATATGCATGACATCCATTTAGAAAGACAGAGAAAATTGTTAGCGTATTCTATGTACTAAAGTGGATTGGATGCAAGGACTGGAGATATATTAACATTACAAAAAAATATGTATGAAAATAAAATACTAAATGAAAAACTCAAATATGATTCTGTTAATTTTTTCAGGTGTTCCGATGGATAATATTCTTAAACAAGCAAAAGAAAATAGTGGTACACAAAAACAAGTAATCTTGCAGTTGATGTATAAGTAAATAATGATGTTACAATTTGATTATGTAACGACGAAGTCGTCTACACTCTCTTTTGGGTCATCATTCACCTGACTGGGTTGATAGAGCCTGTCAGGACTTCCACTTCTGCGCAGACCTCTTCATCTCGGTGTAGTACTTACACCCAGCATCCTCAGTTATTTGTTGTATATACTCCGATTTCGGTCTTCCTCTACATTTTTCACCCCATACAGCTTCCTGAAGTACTGTAGAAGCTATTTTCTGATGTATTAACACAAGTCCTTGTCAATGTTTTCCACAATTTTTATCCTCGCAGATTCTGGGAAAACCGAATTTTATATCTTATCAGTAACTATAATTCCCAGCTTCCTTCTACAGCACCTCATCACAAATGGTTTGCTTCATTGTCGCTGTCCGCCACTGCCCATGTTTCATTATCAAGCAGTACTGCGCTACAGACGTGCATCCTCAGAATTTCTTCGTCAAATGAAGGTCTATGTTTGTTACTAATAGTCTTGTTGTCGCCAGGAATGCCACCTTTACCTGTCCTCCTCCTAGCTATGTCCGTCGTAGGTTCGTTTCCTTGTAAGGCGGCAGAACTTCTTCACTTCGTGTGCTTAGTGGTCCGAAATTATGATGTTCATTTTATCTTTAATCTCATGTCTGCTGCTCCTCATTACTTTGGTTTTACTGCGCTTCATTCTCATTTCATATTGCATGCTCTGTAGATTGTTCATTCGTCCAGCATGTTCTGTAATTCTTTATCGCTTTCATTGAGGATAGCAAAATCATCAGCGAATCTCATCACACTGATTTACAAGCCCCATACAGATCCTACCTTTTATTTCCGACATTGCTTCTAATGCACTGATTGAAGAACGGGGGAGAAAGGCTACATCACAGGCTTACACCCTGTTTTGTTCCGAGCACTTCGCACTCGGTCTTCCATTCTTATTGTTCGTTCTTATAAGTATTGTGTGCTACTCGTCTTTCGCTACTGCTTGCACCATTTTTACCTATACGCCAAAGCATAGCATATATATGCTACGAACGATCTCAAACATCACATCTGTTTATGTGTGTCCCTGTTTTTAACTTGAACAGCGAACTGGGAACTCCGTAAGTGACGTACAGTGACAAAAGTCGCAACATCAAAAGATAATTAATGTAGAGTTACGAAATTTCGGCAATATATTCGTCTAGGAAACATGTTTAAGTGATTAACGTTGTAAGAACACAGGTTAATGTAAGAGCGAGATATTCCATTACAAATATGAAATGCTGGTACATTGATAACTGGTGTAACCGCCGGTATTTTGAACGAAAGCATACAAAAGTGCATGTGTTGTGCTGTACAGGTGCTGGATTTCAGGTTGTCGGATGGAGTTCCACGCCTGTTGCACTTGATCGGTCGAGACTGGGGCAGTTATGCTGTCTGTGGATGACAGTAGAGTTGTCATCCGAGGATATCGCGTATGTGTTCGATGATCCAATAACTGAGCGGGCTAAAGCAACGTGTCGACATTATGTAGACTATAATAGGCTGCAACAGCGATAGGCGGGGGAGCGTTATCCTGTCGCAAAACACCTCTTGGAATGCTGTTTATTAATAGCAGCACAAGAGGGCGAATTACCAGATTGACCTAAGAATTAGTAGTTATGGTGCGTGGGATAACGACAGCGCTCCTACTGTCATATAAAATCGCACCCCAGTTGTAGCTCCAGTGTGTCTAGCGCACAGATAGGTTTGTTGTAGGCGCTCAAATGGCCCCTTGTAACCAACACACAGCCATCACTGGCATCGAGCCAGAAGCAGCTCTGTTCAGAAAACACAACAGAGCTCCACCCCACCCTTCAAGGAGCTGTCGCTTGCCGCCACCCAGGTCCCAACTGGCGGTGGTTTGGGGTCAGTGGGATGCTCACTACAGGGCGTCTGGCTCGGAGCTGTCCTTGTAGTAACCGATTTGTTACAGTTCGTTGTGTCGCTGTGGTGCCAACTGCTGCTGAGACTGCTGCTGCAGATGCAGTATGATGCCCTAGAGCCACACTCCGAAAACGATGGTCTTACCTCACGGTATTGCCATGTGGTCATCTGGAGTCCAGTCTTCTTGCGACCGTACGTTCCAGTGACAACGGCTGCCAGCAGTCATGTACAGTGGTTACGTTCCTGCCAAGTTTTTCTGTAATATTGCAGAAGGAACGTCCAGCTTCTTGTAGCCCTATTACACCACCTTGTCCAAACTTTGTCGCCTTAAAGCATTCTTCACTGGTATCAACTCAACATATCCAATCTAAAAAGGTAACTAACGCTCGCGACCGTTATTGCGTGTTTTTAAAACAAACGTGATTTGCATTCTCGTAGTGGCGCTACTCGCGCCACTCTTACGCGACTGGCGCGAAATTTGAGTAGACTTCATCTTTTAGATGTAGTAACACACCTACCAACTTTCGTTTTGTCAGAAATGTTCAAGTGTGTGTGAAATCTTACGGGACTTAACTTCTAAGGTCATTAGTCCCTAAGCTTACACACTACTTAACCTGATTTATCCTAAGGACGAACACACACACACCCATGCCCGAGGGAGGACTAACCTCCGCTGTGACCAGCCGCACAATCCATGACTGCAGCGCTTGAGACCGCTCGGCTAATCCCGCGCGACTCGTTCTGTCGCGCGACTTATCTTGCTATTGCCATATTTTAACCGACAGTGTGTAACTTGCATGAGTATGTAAGTAAGCGAACAATAATAAATCTGTAAGTGAAATGTACCTCCAAATTTGGCATTATCTCTGAGGAAATATGTATCAATAATTACGAATTTGCAGGTGTTCACATTACAGCGTTGTCACCAGCCACGTAGCGCAAATAACGCGCTTAAAACTGTGACAGTAGGAACCGTATACTAGAAATGTCGTTTGTAGGAATATTTTCCCGTAACGTAATGTGTGGAAAGTAAATAAAATCAGTGCCAGCTGCGGACCGAGTGACAAACAAAATCATTCTTATTACTTAAGCGTGAATTGTGGCCACTACTGAGGCACCTCAACAATCGTAATTTTGTTTCAAATACCGCAGGGGAAGCCATCTCCCATAGAAGTGATATCTTCGAAATCAGAGCGGGCCAAGCTGACAGACGTAGGTATCTCTTCAGGGTCAGTTTAAAGAAAGCAATACGTAATGGGTGATGAATAGTAGCAAGTGTACCCAGAGTCGTGATGAAATGTAATTATTTTATATTTAAATATTTCAGAACGTAAGATATTAGACATTTACTGAGGAAAGTGACTATGCGTGTTCATGCTGCCAAGAAACAGAACGTTTCGGCGGAATAAAGTACCCAGAAAAATATTTATGATTGTATTTAGCCACTTGTGAAACACGTTCGTTCATACGACCTACTGAATTGACCTTTCTGCTGTCTTGTACATATAAGTAATATTTTGCCAGTCGATTTTTTTCTGTCCTAAGTTTATGAGAAGAGCGCAAACTTCGCAATCACTTTGAAGTTCACTTGATGTGTACTGTTGACCGACCATAAATCGACCGATTTACAAAAGCTCCATGCCCGCTATCGGCCGACTAAAGCCAAGGAGAAGAAAAATTAGACTTCAATCTCTCATCAGCAACGAGGTCATTAGAGACAGAAAAGAAGGTCGGATTGGGGAAGCATGGAAAGCGGAAGTGGCCGTGCCACTTCGAAACAGCCGTTCCGGTATTTCCCTTAAGCGATTTAGGGAAATCACGAAAAATTTAAATCAGATGGCTGGCTACGGGTTTGAACCGTCGTCCTCACAAGTGAAAGTCAAACATACTAACAACTACACTATCCCGCTCTGTCGACTAAAATTCGATCTATCGAACAGTCTTTCAAGCGCGCCTAACCTGACACTTGAGTTACTGTAGAGCTTCCGGCGTCTGTTATAACGTGCTGGTGTTAACGCGTATCTGCGAAGATACCCCGCATGATCGTATCCTGATTGCTGAGTCGAAGACGTGGTACGGCGTCGAACGCCGCTTGACATTCAAGAAGATGAAATCAACCTTTTCTCCTCCATGTGCTGTTTGCGTTTGAATAAAGCAAACTGTGTGTTGCAGTAGTGGGTTTTCCTGATTCCTTGCTGACTCTGCAGCGGCAGCGTCTTAGCAGCCGCCAATGCTATACAGGGTGGTCCATTGATAGTGACCGGGCCAAATACCTTACAAAATAAGAGTCAAACAAAAAACTACAAACAGCGAAACTCGTCTAGCTTGAAGGGGGAAACCATAAGACGCTATGGTTGGTCCGCTAGATGGCGCTGCCATAGGTCAAGCGGATATCAACTGCGTTTTTTAAAATAGGAATCCCCATTTTTATTACATATTCGTGTAGTACGTAAAGAAATATGAATGTTTTAGTTGGACCACTTTTTTCGCTTTGTGATAGATGGCGCTGCAATAGTCATAAACGTATAAGTACTTGGTATCATGTAACATTCCGCCAGTGCGGACGGTATTTGGTTCATGATACATTACCCGTGTTAAAATAGACCGTTTACCAATTGCGGAAAAAGTCGATATCGTGTTGATGTAGGGCTATTGTGATCAAAATGCCCAACTGACGTGTGTTATGTATGCTGCTCGGTATCCTGGACGACATCATCCAAGTGTCCGGACCGTTCGTCGGATAGTTACGTTATTTAAGGAAACAGGAGGTGTTCAGCCACATGTGAAACGCCAACCACGACCTGCAACAAATGATGATGCCCAAGTAGGTGTTTTAGCTGCTGTCGCGGCTAATCCGCACATCAGTAGCAGACAAACTGCGCGAGAATCGGGAATCTCAAAAACTTCAGTGTTGAGAATGCTACATCAACATCGATTGCACCCGTACCATATTTCTATGCACCAGGAGTTGTATGGCGACGGCTTTGAACGTCGTGTACAGTTCTGCCACTGGGCACAAGAGAAATTACGGGATGATGACAGATTTTCTGCATGGGTTGTATTTAGCGACGAAGCGTCATTCACCAACAGCGGAAACGTAAACCGGCATAATATGCACTATTGGGCAACGGAAAATCCACGATGGCTGCGACGCCGGCCGGGGTATCCGAGCGGTTCTAGGCGCTTCAGTCTGGAACCGCGCGACCGCTACGGTCGCAGGTTCGAATCCTGCCTCGGGCATGGATGTGAGTGATGTCCTTAGGTTAGTTGCGTTTAAGTAGGTCTATGTTCTAGGGGACTGATGACCTCAGAAGTTAAGTCCCATAGTGCCCAGAGCCATTTGAACCATGAAGTTAAATAAATGTCTTTACTGTTACAAGTCCCTCAGTCATCATTGTTGTAACAGTCTCATTCCAGTTCGATTGAAGTTCAGTTGGGTCGCGAAAATGGAGGCTGCAAATTGAAAATGATGTGGTTGATGATAGTGCAAACCCAATATAACGATGATTTTATAGAGTTACAGATAATGGGGAGTGTCTTCAAGAAATATTGTTTTAACTTCCATTAAATATAGAAGTTTCTGGTCTAGGCGTTTTATACATTCACTAGGAAAAACATGAAATAAAAATTATATTAAACACCCTACAAAAAGTTCTAGTAATTTTGTACGAATCGCTTACTGGAAAAAGGCAACTAGTCTGAAATTTATAAATTTCCGTATTTGACGATTATGGTTCTGAGTGGATCAATATATCATTTACCACAAAAAGGAAACCTGTTTGCACAATAACAAGCATGTGGCAACGCCTTCAATTTTACGGATAATGCAGATAGGGAATTATTACGAGCCTGTTGGTGGAAGCAGGAAAGGTAATGTGCAGAGGATGATGTTGTTGAATTCAGAAAACATTCATAAAATACGATAACAAGTTTTCCACCGCTGAAATGAAGCTGGATTCTTTTATCGGCGACAGTTCCTGGTGGCCTACATTCTATAACAGAACCTGCCTGAGCAATGAATCTTATGGTGAAGTCGTTCCTAAACACCTGAAAGTGGTTTTCACTATTTCAGAATACCGTGAGATGACCTTTTCTGCTGAAAATTCGTATAGTGTTAACGTGCAACACGAATGTTGCTGGCTTGACGATGGGCACTTTTAGGTTGCGAGAAGCTATACAACCTTATGCACTCATTTCAAAGAAAGACTGCGTATCTACACTGCCAACAAATAACAACAAAATGGGCGACATAAAGAAATCTTTGGTCCACATGTCTCAAGGCAAGAAGCAGTTTTGGTATTCAAACATGGCAGACAACGGCAGCTCGTGATGTACAGGAAGATAACTCTGTAATGCAGCTATGCAAAACATAAAATATTATTTAGAAATATGAAAAACACAATGCATATTACAATAAAAGACGTTTATATGCAGAATTTTATTCTAAAACAAGCATCTTATCATTACAATTAATTTGAAAATTCTGTGTACTACAGAAAGGGAAGATGTCCATCATCAACAAAGTCCCATCCTCTTCCCCTGACATCATACTTTTGAATTTATATAATATGCAAGTATACCTACATCAAGAAACCAGAAGTACGTATCAGGATGTAAATTACATTAAAAACGGTTTGATTCAGTTTTTTATCGTTACTATAAAAGTACGAAATGTGGACGTGTCTTTCTGCAGTAACCGATTCATTGAGTGACACAAAAAAATTATCGACAGTAAAGAAAAAAAAGTGTAGAATCACGAAATTTCGGGAAGATATTTGTCTAGGTAACGTATTTACGTGATTAACATTGCCATTGCAAGATCACAGGTTAATGTAAATGCAAGACATATCACCGCAAATTGGAAATGATGGTACATTAATAAATGGTGTAACCGCCGGAAACCTGAAAGCAAGCATGCAGACGTGTGTGCATTGTGTTGTACAGATGGCGGGTGTCAGTTTATGGGATGGAATTCCATACCTGTTGCACTTTGTCAATACAGGAACGGTTAATGCTGTTTGTGGATGCTCTGTAGAGCATGTTAGGTTACAAAAGCGATACGTGGGCGAACCTTATCCTGTTGGAAAATACTTCCTGGAATGCTCATCATGAATGGGAGCACAATTAGTCTAATCACCAGGCTGACATTAAGAGTTGCAGTTTGGGTGCGTGAGATAATCACGAGACTACTCCTGCTCTCATACAAAATCGCATCCCACTACAAGTCCAAGTGCCGGTCCAGTGTATCTAGCACACAGACTAGTTGATTGCAGGCACTCAACTGGCCTCCTTCTAACCAACACATAGCCGTCATTGGCACCGAGCTAGAACTAAAGTGCGCGTCATTTATGTTGGCGGCCGAGTTTAGGTTCGTTCTGCGCATCTGACGTCACAAAACACAGTCAGCCAATGAACAGAGAACGACGTTGCCAGATCTCGACTGCAGTGCATAGCATGGACGAGTGTCTTCAGTTTTAGAAACGTTCAGTCATAAATAAAGTAATAGAACAAAAGCAATGTCTTGATAGCAGACTTTCTTTTACAGAAAGTTTGGAAAAAGCGTTCTTTATACCAATTGCTTCATATTCTATTAATTAATTAAACGAAACAAGAAATAAGACTCCTAATTCAGGCGATAGCAAGAAAAGGTGTTTGTATCAATCTCACGAACAGCTTTTCCGCACTAAAGAAGAGCGGTAATTGTTTATTTCCTATTGTACTTCGACGAAGCATGAGTAATTCATAGTCATACCAAACGTGTTTGTCAGTAATTTGCGTCACTTGTTAGACTCCTCACTGCATCTTATGGGCAGGCGATCTGCGTTAGCGTAATGGTTAAGGTATTTGGCTTCTATGCAGAAGGTTATGAGTTCAAACCTTGAACAGTGCTTGATATTTTAATTATTTAAAAACAATATCGAAGTGCCTTACTTCATGAATTATATTCGTTTGAATGCAATTTTTTGATATTTCTAGTGCTTTGTCTCTTCATTAACCCTTTCGCTGCTGCAAACACGTGCTCCCCGCATTCCGCGCTGTGCGCGATTTTGTCATCACTGCACTGCTCGCCTGTGCAGACACATGGTGTTCCCACTGCTTTCACACACTCAACATTCGATTTCACAAAAAACTATTTGGCCCAAAAATTTTATTTTTACACGTCTTCTTTACTGATACCTTCCCTCCATAAATGACTTAATTTTGTTTCGATGTTCAATGCAGTTATTGTGCAGCATTAAATGTAGTAAACCATTGCACGAAATTTTGAAGAGTTTGCAGAGGTAGAAGTCCATAGCGTATACTTTCCGTATGGTCGATTTTAGTTGCCACAATGTTGAGAATGAAATGTGGACAAGATACCTAAATTTCATATAAAATTTACTGTATAACAATATCTCATTTAAGTACCACATAGGTGTCGTATGTAATATTGAGAAATATTCCGTCTTTCGCGACTGTAATAAAAGTTTTATTTACACCGGACGCGTTTAGCTTTATTTTAAAGCACTTCAATCAATGAAAGATATGGCACATACACAATCGTACTCATGTTCTGTTTCTTGTTTTTGTTCCACAGTCGCAGTTTTACCAATGGTACTGAAATATATTCCTCTTCTGCAACTGTAATAAGCGACTTATTTAGACCAGACGCGTTTCTCTCTTTTGAAGCATCTTTAGTGGACAGTATTTTGTCTCCTCCATTGCCAAGTCACCTTTCGTAGTTTTGTGCTGCGGTAACACAATATTCAACGTTTGTGTTGGCTGATCAGTGTTTTAGCAAATTAATGACGTTTGTGTGTGCCACACACAAAAATTATATTTGACATAGCTGAGAGCACTTCACTGATAGACGGTATATTCAAGTCCTAATGTTTTTGTAAGTCCACAGTTTTGTTTAATGTATTTTGTCTACTTCCTTTTGATTCATTGAAGTGCTTTAAAATAAAGCCAAACGTGCTCAGTGTAAATAAAACTTTTGTTACAGTCGCGAAAGACGGAATATTTCTCAATATTACATATGACACCTATGTGGTACTTAAATGAGCTATCGTTATACAGTAAATTTTATATGAAATTTAGGTATCTTGACCACATTTCATTCTCAACACTGTGGCAACTAAAATCGACCATACGGAAATACACGCTATGGACTTCTACCTCTGAAAACTCTTCAACATTTCGTGCAATGGTTTACTACATTTAATGCTGCACAATAACTGCGTTGAACATCGAAACAAAATTAAGTCAATAATGGGGGGAAGGTAATCAGTCAAGAAGACGTGTAAAAATCAAATTTTTTGGGCCCAATAGTTTTTGTGGAATCGAATGATAAGTGTGTCAAAGCAGTCGGAACACCATGTGTCTGCACAGGCGAGCAGTGCAGTGACAAATCGCGCACAGCGCGGAATGCAGGGAGCACGTCTTTGTAACACCGAAAGGGTTAATGCGGCCGTGGTGGCTTTACTTCATGAACTGCGCGCTCCCCCCTAAACGTAAGCTTGCGAACTACTTATATGTACTATGGCGCTGCTTCTATTGGCGCGTGCGTCGTGTGCAACTGGCAACGCAGCAGTCTGCCGCGTCTGGGCGGGCATGCGCGAGCCGCCAAGATAAAAGAATTGAACTATAGTTTTAGTCAGAAAACACGACGGACTTCCAGCTTGCCCTCCAATGAGCTCTTTCTTGACACCACTCAGGTCACAAATGGCGGTGGTTTGGGGTCAGTGGACTGCACACTACAGGGCGTTTGGCTCCGAGCTGTCGAAATAATCGATTTGTAACAATTTGTTGTGTGACTGTGGTGGCAGCTGCTTCTGAAATTGCTACGGCTGGTGCAGTACAATGCGCCAGAGCCAAACGTCGAACACGATGGTCTTCTCTCTCGGTATTGCCATGTGACCGTCTTGAGCCCGGTCTTCTTGCCACCATACATTCCCTTGACCACCGCTGCCGAGAATCACGTACAGTGGCTCATTCCTACGAAGTTTTTCTGCGGTATTGCACAGGGAACATGTAGTTTGTCGAAGCCCATTACACGACCTCGTTCAAATTTTTGAGGTGTTGATAATGGCGTCTTCGTCGCCTTAACGGCATTCTTGACTGGTATCAGCTCACCATGCCCAGTGTCAAAGGTAACTAACGCTCACGACCTTTGTAGCGTGTTTTTAAGGCACCTGATTTGCGTCCTCCTTGTGGCGCGACTAGCACCATTCTTATGTGACCAGCGCGAAATTTGAATAGTCTTGATCTTTTAGATGTATAAACACACCCGCCAAGTCCGTTTATGCCACACGACTTCTTGGTATTGCCTAGGTGCTGTATACAGTGACTTGATGTGACACTCTGCCAGTAACGTAAACACAGACTAGCCCACGCTTAGGCCGGTATTACACTATCAAATTTCTTTGTCAAACATCTTTGTCACAAATCTTCGTCAAAGATATTTGATGGTGTAATAGGGAACACCGTCAAAGCTCGTCCAATATTTGATCAACTCTAGGGCCTCGCTGTAGATTTGATCAAAGAAGTCGCTTGTCTTCTGTTCAATGCAATGTGACATGTTACCACATGGAGCGCTAGCATCGCTGCAGCGTTCTGTCGTCTGTAGTGTTTTTATAAACATTGCCGGTAAATACAATTGGTGTGTGCCAACAACTACAAAATATGTATGAAGCTGATGAGGCGCTTTACAGCGTGAGGCACCCTGAATGCAAAAATAGATTAGGAAGATTGGAGACCTGACCTAACCTAACCTAACTCTCTCCTGTAGCAAGGAATCGGAGTGTTACAGTGAGCCTGTCTTCTGCAGATGTAGCAGTTCTTAAGTGAGTATTGTGCTTTGTGATATGAGAATACACTTCACTGAGCACATACAGAAATGTATGCTCATCCATTCTTAAGTAATTGATGTACAACTTGACGTCCTCCACTATAAGCTCACGTAACAAGTTTTGTTGAATGCTTTCATTGTGCCGTCGTAAAATTCAAATGGTTCAAATGGATCTGAGCACTATGGGACTCAACTGCTGAGGTCATTTGTCCCCTAGGACTTAGAACTAGTTAAACCTAACTAACCTAAGGACATCACAAACATCCATGCCCGAGGCAGGATTCGATCCTGCCACCGTAGCGGTCTTGCGGTTCCAGACTGCAGCGCCTTTAACCGCACGGCCACTTCGGCCGGCGTACCGTCGTAAAACCCACGGCTTCACCCTGGTATGTTTCCTTTTTATCCCCCGCTTCTCTTCCGCATGTGCACATAGTACAACTGTGGCACATGCAACTGCTGCGGTTAATAACAAGTTGTTGTTGTCAGCCATCTTGGACTTTGACGAAAAATATGATGATATTGTAATACCCCTTCCAGCGCTACGTCAAAGATCTTTGTCAAATATATTTGACGGAATATTTGATAACATCTTTGATCAAATCTTTGACAAAGAAATTTGATAGTGTAATATCGGCCTCAGAGTGGGTAGGACTAAGTATCTACGGCGAGACGACTTTTCTGGCGTAATGGTAATTTTGTTAATGGGGACTGCGTAGAGCTATGATTAAAAATCAGGGAACATTAGGTAACTGAATATCTTTCATATAAGTTAAACGATTTAAGCAGCACTCGCCACTTGCTGTTGCACTACCGCGCCTAAAGGGGTGACCACACTGCACGACCGCAAGCTGCTAACAGTGTGAGCCGTGCATCAGAGGCGCCGTACCCACTGACGACACACGAGCGGATTTCAGCGACGGGCCATGGCTATTTCCGACGGTTTCTGCGAAGCCCACAGACTTCTCCTGTGCTAGAAGGGACGGCCCCTCAGGCCGTCGCTCGCAGTTCTCGCAATCCACCCAATATGTCAGCAGGGTGGTCGCACCAGTCCGCCTCGAGTATACGTACAGTTATTCTTGAGAGTAGCCTTCACATACAGATATAAAAATGCGGCGGATCAGTGAAATTCAGAATAGTTCAGTCAATTAGCACCAGATGCTTATAAATTATATGGACGAATCTTCTTCTTTAATCATGGTATGTATTAGTAAAAACATTATAAAAAAACCCACAGCAGTTCCCGAGTTCAGCGTTCATATACAGGATGAGGAGGGAGGAGGGGGGAAATTACACTGAGGTGACAAAAATCATGGGACAGAGATATGCACATATACAGATGGCTGTAGTACTGAAACAGCTAAGCAAAACTCAGCGTACTCAAACAGTTTTCTCTTTACTTATTCTGATCATCACTAAACTGACCCACAATATTTTAGAGCAACGCAATCTTTCAATAATCCCTACAAAAGAATGGCCCTGACTAACAATAACCTATACCTATCATGAATCACTTACCTCACAAAAATCTTCGTTACTAGAACTACTGCAAAGCAGCGAGCGCCAGTACTGCCAGTGAAATAAAAGATTCTAACTACTGAAGGCACTAACTACTGATAGGCATAGTTAGCAAATGAAAGATTTTGATAGAGAACAAACAATGTATTTATCTTAATAATATTCAAAAGTCATCATATACATATATCAATTCATGACATTCATCTTCACAAATTTCGTTTTTCTGACGAACACACGTCCAGATCGCCCGCTCATAGTAACTTCTCAAAAATCTGGCATCTGTCTCTCCACATCCAACACTGCTGGCGGTTCACCTCCAACTGTCCAACGCTACGCCCTGTTCACATCCAACTGCCCAACACTACAAAAGCGAATATTCCAACAATGAGTCCAACCAGCTACAGACTGCACACAGCGCAGTCAGCGATTTTCATACAGAGCACTACGTGGCGTTACCAACATAAAAACCTGAACAGCTTACTTACAGTATTGGGTACACAAGATATATAAGGGCAGTGCACTGGCGGAGCTGTCAATTATACTCAGGTTTCCGACGTGATTATGGTCACAGGACGGGAATTAACAGACTTTGAACGTTGAATGATAGTTGGAGCTGGACACATGGACATTCCACTCCGGAAATCGTTAGGGAATGTAATATTTCGAGACCCACAGTGTCAAGAATGTGTCGAGAATATCAAATTTTAGGCATTGCGTCTCTCACCACGACGAGCCGTCTGTGCCACCCGACAGGCAACGCTGCGTAAAATAACCGCAGAAATCAATTTGGGACGTACGACGAGTGTATGCGCTAGGACAGTGGCTTGAAATGTGTCGTTAACGGGCTATGGCAGTAGAAGACCGACGCGAATGCCTTGGCTAAACAGCACTATATCGCCTGCAGCGCCTCTCTTGGTCTCGTGACCATATCAGTTGGACCCTGCACGATCGGAAAACCGCCATCTGGTCAAATGAGTCCCGATTCCAGTGGGTAGGAGACGATAGTAGAGTTCGGCTGTGGCGCACACCTCACGAAGCCATTATCTTGTGGGCTATCCTCTGGTCAAACGGAACCCAGCATTGACTAGAAATAGTTATGTTCGGCTACTTGGAGACAATTTTCAGCCATCCATGGGCTTCATATTCCCAAACAACGATGAAATTTTTATGTTCGACGGTGCGCCATGTCACCGGCTCACAGTTGTAAGCAATTGGTTTGAGGAACATTCTAGACAGTTAGAGCGAATGATTTGGCCACCCAGATCGCCCGACATGAATCCCTTTGAAAATTTATGGGACATAATTGATAGGCAAGTTCGTGCACAAAATCCTGCATCAGCAACACTTCCACTATTATGGACTGCTATAGAGACAGTATGACTTCAAACGACTTGTTGAGTCAGTGACACGTCGATTTGCTGCACAACACGGGGCAAAAGGAGGTCCAACACGATATTAGGATGTATTCGACTTTTGTGTTTGTAAAATATGTGCATGGAGAATATATGTGTAGATTCTGGTAGTAACATTTCGTGTGGTTCAGTGTACTGGTCCAAATTCTTCCAATTGGACGTCATTTCGGCTAATGGCGTCTCCCTAGACAATTACTGAAACAGGGAAAGGCGACCTAGAGCTTAACGTGGAATGTGAAACACACTTCGTTTCTGGCGAATCTCCAAATCAGTGAGAGATGATTGCTAGGTTAAATAAAAAAGAGAAAAAGATGTATTGTCTACCGGTATCGACCCCACGGCCTTCGGCTAACAAACACTTATTTTAGCGCTAGACCACCAAACCAGACTTCACTTCTGCTCTGGGAAAATAAGACCTTCAGTTTGAGGTAGAATCATGGAATCCCAGACACGTTTCACTTCTGGCGACTGTCCACATCACCGAGAGGTGAATGGTAGGTTAGAAGGCTGTGAAAATTCCTTCGTCTGACTGGGATTCAATTCCGCCACCTTTTAGTTTTCATGCACTACCCTTAGCTCTAGAGCACCAGGCCCGATTCGTGTGCTGCTCAAGCTTCGCTGCTGTTTGGAGTTGTAGCGGCTGTATCGCTAGATGGTGCTGTCAAAATTTTCACAGTGGCGGAGGGCTCTTAAGTCACCATATTTCAGTCAGTTTCCACAAAATATTTATAAGTTATGTCCACGAACCTTCCTCGTGAGTCAATCCGTCTGTTAAAACCGGGTCAAAACCTCTATGGGAGTCCTTGAGTTTATCCCGAATGTATGCGTAGGAGATATAGAGGGAATAGCGAAGAGGACAGGATATAATGTATTCAGTTTTCGATGCACCTGTCGCTTAGATGGACAGACAGCATTTCCTGATACTATTTCTAGTGCAAAGTCCCACCCTTAGGCAGTTGCCGGTCTGCTGTTGGCTACCAGGTCGTTAGAAATAGAACACAAGTTTTGATGGGTCAGAGATGGATAAGTTAATCGGTTGTGGCATTTTCAGGGGAGCGGTCTCGACAGTAGATATGAGCAATTTATGAAAACCATTGAAAATCTTAATCCCTGTGGCCATGCAGGGGTTCGAATTCATATCCTCACAAATGCGGGTCCTGAGTGATTTTGTGCGGTGACTCGTTGGAGAGCAATAACTGTCACCAAGCAGCTACTCACTTCCGTAGCAGAGATCACTAATATAGTGCGGTAACGCTCAGCTAGGAGGCAGCCGGGTTCGAATGCTGGTGACAAAACAGTTTTCAGGGACAGAATTTGCCGAACGACGGGAGGAGATATAATATATAGTTCCTGATCAGGACACTGTGTCAAGTCTTGGATTAAATTCCGAAGCTCTCCACAGTGTCTCATGGCGTGGTGGCATGTGACACTGTTGACATGTCAACGAATTGGGATGTCAGTCTCAGCTGTCCCTTTGTTGCTATTCTAGAGGAGATGGCATCGGGTTTCATCCTCTCCCTTCTCTCGTGATCAGCAGTAGAAATATTCACTAAATACACATGTAATAGCTACATTTGTCCGGAGTGTAGCCTTGTACAGAAGTGATACGTGGACAATAAGCCGTACAGACAAGAAGAAAACAGTTCCTTTTAATATGTGGGGACACAGAAAAATACTGCAGATGTACGGCAAGTGAAAGAGAGAGAGAGAGAGAGAGGGGCGAGAGAGACTTACAACTGCGATTCACAGCTATATTGAGAGAACCTTTTAGAATCCTGGTTAATGCACTAACACTCATTTACCAAATCGTTGCCTTATTCCACAATATGAGGTGTCATTCCTTCCATATTTGAGTGTCATTGTTGCTACAAAGCGTGCTAGTGGAATTGTATTCATTTAATGACTCTGTATTTTCTACTGAGTTCAATATACAGGCATAACCTAAGTTTATAACATGTAAATGCTATTTATCTCATTCTTAACTAGATCTTTGTTCTATATTCGTTTCATATTTAAAATCACTGTGTGTCATAACTTTCTATACTTCGTATTACTTGACCTTCTATTTAAACCTTATTTACTACGTTCATGTCTTTTATGAGACTGCATGTCAATGTTGTGTCTCATTTCGACAATATGTCTACTCCCTGGTACCTCATAAAATAGTTGGCGGATACCATTTCACCAGTAAATACTACCTATTTGCCTCCTTACACGTCTCCTTTTGCCTTTCCTCCCTCACTCTTCATAAATGATCCAGTCGCCTTATAATCATACTTCTTCTTTTTCTCTCTATGTAAATAACTGGCTGATGTTCCTGTCGCCTTAGAACCATAACTTTACATTTAAGATAAACCTCTTTGGCAGGACTATTCCTAGTTCATCAGTGCTTCATAATTCATGACTGCGGGAAGCACTCTGCCATTTCGGTACGTACTAATGAGTACAATATGTCTATTTCGACACAATGTGTACGTTATCTCAAGGCAACACTTAGTTATTTCCATTATGTTGACCATCATGATTTCTTTTATTGTACATTGCCATATTCACTTGCCTGGTTTAGCATCGCCCTCTTCTTCTGCAGCCTTCAGCTTCTTTTTATGCGTTATTTCAGCTGTGATATACATAACAGCCCTCGTCTTGCTTTCCTGTCATTAAAGTATTGCTTTATCATTGTCGTAAATATTTAAAAATCTTTCCATTAAATATTTTGTTTTATGTTAAGTGCCCTAATTTGGTACTGATATCCTGTTCTAACTCTATTGTGCGTTCTTTTGCTGGGTATCTGTAATCCAATACTTCTTGTATTCTGGCCTGTCCACATAAATTTCACCCGTGCTATGCAGTTGTTTATTCTGCTGGATTTCTTTGTCTCCGTCACAGCTTGAGTCTTTGTTGTCGCATTTAGAGTAAGGACATTCTCTCATTTTAATCCTGATTATGAAGAATGTTAAAGAAAACAGATACAGTTCAGCATGAAAGAACGGGAAGAACTAACAGCAGGAAAAGAAAATGGAATATGCTGTCAGTTACCTCCGGCACCTGGTAATCGCCAGTTACCTAGCAATACAAAGAACGTTACTGTCCCCTGAGATTTAGTAGTCTTAATATTTTTAGATTTCATTGATCAACATTTTATCCAATAACCGTTGAGGCGGCATTTCCGTGGTAGAATGAGGCACATCATTCACAAATTTCTCCTATTTAGCCACGGAATCTACGTCAACAAGAAGCTTATTAGAACTGAACTGGTAGCTTTGTCTCCCATAGACGAACGCAGTATACATTTCACTGTTTTTTGCTGGCGTCCCTGACA
Source organism: Schistocerca americana (assembly GCF_021461395.2). Lineage (NCBI taxonomy): Eukaryota > Metazoa > Arthropoda > Insecta > Orthoptera > Acrididae > Schistocerca > Schistocerca americana. The sequence goes on along the minus strand of NC_060120.1, from coordinate 977,205,165 downwards.
GAAGCCAGTTGTCAAGTCTATGTTTATTGATATCTTGACGCCATTGAACTCCGGTACGGGACCTTCTAGTACCTCACTCCTATTCATTTGTGGCATAACGACACTTTCACCGTTTAACCTTATGTTCACAACTACTTCGACTCTAGCTCTGTTTTGAGTGCTGCAAGGGCAACATTGATTCAAGAATACTTGAACTAATCTATTATATGTTTTACATGTGTTACTGGTCCTTGTTCCCCATGATATTGCTTCTCCTTCTAACCTACTGACCACAAATTTGATTTTTTGTTGTTCTATTATGTTTTCGGGAATGATGCCCTCAGACTGCCTAATGAAGGCTACTGGGTGTATAATTCCCCTACTAGAGAATTGGTGGAATTTATACACATAACGTAATTTTCTACGTCACTTACATAAACAATACCTTTCTTTCTTTCTTTCTTGTTCGCACCAAATTTCTAATTTTTTGTTGTACTTCATTTTCTATTCTGTCTTGAATTTCAGGAAGTACTTTTTGCTCTATTTCCCTCAGTTTACCTGAATCGCACTTACGTTGCCTTTACAAGAGGATTATATATTTTAAATATTACGACTAAGTATTACATGGTTATTACTTCACTGTACCTTACAGTTATCATTACATACTTTGATAGCTTTGCTTTTTTATTACCTTACATTAGTTATGTCCTTAATTTTTGTTTGTATTACCCTTATCCTTATTTAACTTCCTCATTTCTTATTCAATCTTTTGATTTATTTCTCACAAACTTCCAATTCTTTTACTCGTTCTTTTGTTTCGTAATTTGTTTTCTTGCAACATCCCTCAGTTTAAGCTTCAATACTTTAACTTCTTTTAACTCCTTCGTAGTTTCTTTTTGTGCTTTTCTTAATTCCTACTTATTTTCTTTTCTTGCTTTTCTTAATTCTTCCTTACATTCTTTTTAGCTTTCTTAATTCATCCTTTTCTCTTTTCTTGCCATTTTTTGTTCCTGCAAAATTAATTTTAGGATAGACTTTATATCCTGATGCTGATGCTGTAGCATGACTTAATGTACCTAAATCATTATTAGTTAACGCTACTTTCCCAGCGAAATCATTCATGGCTGCTTCAGGATTCTCAGTGAATTTACTATTTCGGATTCATCATCAAAATTTGAATCTACATTTTCACTTGGGTTATTTGTGACTAAGTTTGACATGTCATTAAACTCATATCTGACTTCACTAGCGTTTCTTTTTATCTGACCCACCGGACTGCCGCTACTACTACAGTAAGACTGACAGCGTATCTCACTTCCTTTTCCCCAGACATTTTACTAATACTAATGTTCCAGTTACAAATCTTAGACTGCTATATGAAAGCGCAACGCTTACGCTACATTTCCTCTTCGACACACTGTACTGATTCTCGCAGCTGTGGGACGCACTCCTGGCTGCAAGTCGGCTGTTGTGGTGTGCTGAAGCTGACACTTCAAATGCTCTCTGTACTGCTAACTGTGTCGGCCTCTGCTTGCTGCCGCCGCAGCTTTTGCCAGTGGCTGCCTCACCATGATCTGCACGCTGCGCCGTGTCCTAGCATGAAGAATATTGAAGTGATGATTTATAACGTAATCCCGAGACTCGAACTCGGTCCGGCACACAGTTTTAATCTGCCAGGGAGTTTCATATCAGCGCACACTCCGCTGCAGAGTGAAAATCTCATTCTGGACTTCAGCAATTCCTATTCCTTGGGTACACGGATACTATTTTCATGGCAACAAAACATTTTATCTTGTCGCACCAGTTATTACAGTTCAAGAGAAGTTCAAAACAGTTAATCGTAGTTCAAAGCCTTTTTATCACAGTTCTCATGCATTTCTCTGGTCATTTACAGTTCACACGAATGACAGTCCTCACACAGTTCGCTGGTCGGTTACAGTTCACAATTCTCGCTAATAAAGTCTCGCCTCGGAGTTCCAAAGCACTTCGACTTCAAAGATATACCGTAAGGGATGCCATGTACTGAAAGTGGAAGAGAGAGAGAGAGAGAGAGAGAGAGAGAGAGAGAGATCGTTAGTGAGAAGGATTTATGTGTGTATGATAAATTCCTTCCCTCTAAAATTTCCCTCCTTCATCCCTCCTCTGTTTTACCACAGATGACGCGTCACTGATCTCATTTGTACTTAGACTGCACTACACGCTAGGTGCCTAATTGCTTCCTCTGCCCCGAGTGGAATGCATATGTACTAGATAGCGCTCACCAACTTGCAACTTCTATCATTGTTGTCACTGGGGAAAAAACGTAACGTAGGTCGTGAATCAGTTATTTTAAGGCGGTAATAAACTCTTAGCAAGGAAGTGGAATTGTATACATAATTAAATTTTCAATAAGTCTGTTTATACGCGAAGCCATTCACTTTTTATTAGCAGAAGACGAGAAACTGCACAATTATATTCCACTTTACGAATAACAAATAAATTCCATCTCCACACTTTCATAGAACATAAACAAATTGATGAACTGCGTATTAGTGTAATTACTACCAAACTGTCCCCAATTGCGTGTCCAAATAACCAGAGAGGGCTAATTAATTTCTTAACTGATACCGACCACGGCAGACAAAATGTCTCTCCTCTGAGACTGCTGAACCAACTCTGGTCTTCAGCCGAACCGCTTCACCCGCAGTCCAAGTCAGGCGCGATCCGAAGATCACCGAAGTGCTTCGTCTGTCTTTTCGTTCTGCTGATAACTAATGCTTTTCAAATAATGCTTTGATAACCTGCTATTGAGAGATCCTTTAATATGAAAGGCAAGTAAATTCACTGTCTTCCTAATATTAATAGCACAATTTGTCGTTTCGGTGCTGTACTACCGCACGCAGCAGTCAGTCGCGGTCAAGGACCACAATTTAGGCGGTCTTCCTCACAATACACGTGCCGAGTAAACCATATGTCACAGGCATCTCACAGGCATCTCACACCATGTTACGCCATCTTCCTCCTGCTGCCTTCTCAGCTGCTCTAAGAAGAATTTATTGTAGCTGTATACTGCACGATGGCTGTAAAGCCAGAAATATTACTATGGGTAGATCGGACAACTTGAGTGAAAGAAGACATCCTGAGGCATGAAAGAACCATCAGTTTGGTAATTATGTGTTTTGTGCAGAGATGAAGAGGCATACACAGGACAGGCTAACGTGGAGAAATGCACGGACTGAAGATCACAAGAATAAAAACAGCACGGTTAGCTCGCCAGATGGCCTGGTATGCAAGCCGCTTTATTGGGGTGAACCAAAAAATGCTTGCTCCGTCCGCGGCACGTGTTTATTCGTTTATCATTCAACATCAAGACATTTGCAACACAGTCCACAACATTCAGGTCTGCTCCGCAAAAGCACCTACACTGGACTTGAAACTACGTCTTTACTTATTTTTGTTCAAAAAATGGTTCAAATGGCTCTGAGCACTATGAGACTTAACTGCTGCGGTCATCAGTCACCTAGAACTTAGAACTACTTAAACCCAACTATCCTAAAGACATCACACACATCCATGCCCGAGGCAGTATTCGAACCTGCGACCGTAGCGGTCGCGCGGTTCCAGACTGTAGCACCAAGAACCGCTCGGCCACTCCGGCCGGCCACTTATTTTGGTCATTTAAACACAGACCTACTGAGTTGCCCTGAAAAAGACAAAGCAGGCTTAACCTAATCATTTATTACCCACAATATACAAGCCCAACGCAATCTGACTACTATACAGTGACAACATGATTTCCAATATTTAACACAAAAGAATGGCCCTGAATTACAAGAAATCTTAACAATAATACAAATGCAAAAAATATGAAGTTAAAGAAATATGAAACTACCTCCAACTCTGTTAATTGCCTAAACTCATTTCAATCAAGAAACCCCAATTTTTTATAAGTCACTTCATAGCACGAACTACAGCAATTACAGCAAGCAACAACTACAGCCAGATAAATAAAAAGATTCTACTATAGACTCTTACTACCAGGTGGCATATGGTTAGCAAAAGAAAGATTTTGTTGAAGAGCAAACAATGTATCTAGAAAATGTTTCCTTATTCTTATTACAACAAGTTCCAAAAAATTTATAGTTGTCAATAATTCCACTACCCAGGTACTATCAACAACATCCATCATCCTACACTTCCTTATGTCTCACTTTACAATGCATGTCTACCAACACAGAGTCTCCACTACGGAAAACATGTCCATACGCTTGTCTATCCACTCGCTAACTGCTAGTACTGTCCAACCATGCCCGCATCTCGTGGTCGTGCGGTAGCGTTCTCGCTTCCCGCGCCCGGGTTCCCGGGTTCGATCCCCGGCGGGGTCAGGGATTTTCTCTGCCTCGTGATGGCTGGGTGTTGTGTGCTGTCCTTAGGTTAGTTAGGTTTAAGTAGTTCTAAGTTCTAGGGGACTGATGACCTAAGATGTTAAGTCCCATAGTGCTCAGAGCCATTTGAGCGATTTGTCCAACCACGGAATCTCTTGCCGAGGGCGCAGAGCGCTTTTAGCGATATTAACACTGTCTATAGCGCTGCCAACATACAAACAGGCTGCTTACATAGGCCTCCCCCTCCCCCCTGCTGCCCTCAAAATACTTTACAGTGTGTTTTGGGCAGTGGCCAAGACTAAGTTGTTAAAATATTTATATTAGCAATATCAAATAGAGCAGATGCACGCAAAGCTTAAGTAATATGCTGTTGGTCAATAAAGTAAAAATTCTCCTCACAGTCCCTAAAGACAATCCTAATAATTCATCAAAAGAGAAGTCTACACCACTTTTACCCACAAAGGCTGAGCAGTATTTTAAAATGCACAAGTAAGTACTGGACAACTACACAGTCTTGAAGAAGTTTTGTTGTTCTCCCCACAGAAATACAGTACTGACTCTTGACATGATTGGCAATGGGCCATTACAGAGCAGCCCCACAGCAGTATCAGTCGAAGTCTTGAAGAATATTGGTAAAACTGGTGGGCCACCACACAGCAGACCCACTATAGTCCTTGGGGAGATGGCCAGCAACCATCCACTGAGACTGTGCGAGTGCACATTCACAAGAGTCTTGAGGACAATATAGCAAGGCCATGAACCACCATTGTCTAGTCGGTATTAATACATATTACAAGTCCCTGAGCCACCACGTGTGCATCACTAGTAATTTTTTTGAAGTGTCCTACCAACCAGCAATTCTTTTCACGAGTCCCTTGCTGAATTATTAACACACATGCAAGCACTAACACTGTCATATAATATCTGAGATTTGATACATATAGTATGACCAACAGACTAATGTGTGCAATTAAAAGAATCCCTACTATTTACCTAACTTGAAGAACTGGTGTCTCTACAATTACAATTTTACAGCATAAGAATACAATTACGAATGTAAAGAAAACATCGTTATAGTAATGAACATCATAATACAAATAACATTTGTAGTAATACAGGTTTTACAAAAGGATAGAAATAAGCATGTATACGAGTATTACAGGAATTATGACTTAAGTAAATAAATGAAAAATGAGAACACCAGTAGAAGCCTAACAGATTAAATAATGTCTGAAAATCTTCCTAAAGTAAAGAACATGGAACAAAAACGGAGATTAGGTTTGGGGATAACAGTATTCCTCATCATAGTGAATGCTGACTAGTATTAGAAGTAAAAAAATCTACCGAATTGAACTTATCAGGTAAACACAAAGAGATAGGAAGAACACAGAGACACAAGGGTACACATAAACATAGTGGAATAATATAAAGGGAAAGGACAGGATCTGTTTTCAAATGTAAATGTGTCAAAGTATAAGCGTAAGTGTAACATTTGATACTGCAGTACTTGTGGTGTGTATTTTACACCGCTGTCTCATTTTTCTCATTTCAAGAAAATCTTTCATGCACGTATCTACTTTACTTTCAACCAAAACTACTTCATTTCCAACCAAAACTTCATTTAATTCTCGCAGACCTCTCTTACTTCAACATTTGTTTCAACAAAAAAAAATTTCCTGTCAAGCACGCTATCTGTATTTATACTTTCAACCAGTGCTTATACTTCCGAATTTTTCTTACCTCATTCGTTTCCAAGAAGATCCTACCTAGACCTGTTGGCACGATACCCTACTTATATCTGTTCATTTCCTCTTTCAAAATAGTTGTTACTCATTATACAATACTCTTTGGCCAGACATTTCCTTCATAGCTTCTCAATGTATTTCTTTCCAACTCATCACAACTCATTCTCTTATATAGCATACTACCACTTAAGATAATGCAGCAACACAAAAAATTAACAGAAACAACAACGACAAAAACGTAAATTGGCAAAGGAAGCAGCAGAATATCTAAATTAGCAAAGTAAATGAAACATTACAACTAATATAAGGCAATATGCAGCAAACAAGAAAAATGAATCAGTGGTAAAACTGCCTTAGCATGTTAATACAAAGAAAAATTAAGTAGGATATTGCCTGACAAATAGCAGCAGAAAATGCAATAACTTATACCTAAACATGACAAAGCACAAGCAGAAAAAATATTACAGTAAAGACAGCAATGCAGATAAGGGAAATATATATGCAAGGTTACAGTAGCACGTGTGCGCCTGTGATCATGAAAACTATGCAACACGCCAGCACAAGGAACAAGATCTATACTATCTCCTATGTAAAATGCAATGATTCTATGTCACATCTAAACAGTAAAGTGATGAACCACAAAAACTTATTCTACCAAAAAAATTACCAAGTACTTGAAAATAAAATTATGTCTGCCGTTCCTGTTACTAGTCCCTTCTCCTTCTTATTGTTCTTTGCTTTCCAAGTACTCTTTTTTTTAACAATGTGTATCATAAAATTATTGTTTAATGAATCTGTTGACAGAAAGTGTTCACATTAGGGTACGCATTGAATTTCATTTTATAAAACCAATGCTGGAGCGCAGCTAGAAACCAGCTATCAAATAAAATAAGTAAATATGTACAAAGCAAAACACAGAAACATAATTCCATAACCATATCGCATTTTATAAGTCAGTAAAAATCCTCTCAACTCTCGAAGAGAGTCAGTTGTCATAATCGGGTGTGTAAACGTAAAAAATATTTCTCATCAATTCATAAGAATTTCAGTAAGCAGCTCAAAGCTCAAACTCCAAAGTGTAATCATATGTTTGCAAGTAATAGTGTATGTCGTGTTTGTGGTGTGTTCCGCAACGATATGTCCATTACGAGGTCAACGGCCTCACTTTTCTGCAGCTATGCAAGCGACTGCAGGAGTGCAGCTAGCTTAAAAGCGGCTTAAGCGTCACCAGTAAAGTTGAAAGGCAACACAACAACGGGGTATTTCAAGGAGGCTAGCGCGGAGCCCAGCACAGCAGAGCATTACGTCAAGGTCGCATATCATAGTGGTGCCGAAAATATATGTGAACAATTCACAGAATTCAGACAAAGTACATCTTCATAAAAGAGAAGTACTTCAACTGTGTAATTACCTAGACATGTATCAGAGACATATAAAAATATGTTCATTTTTCTCTGATAAATGACCAGATAACTGTGTAATTCTGTGTTAGAGAAATATGGTACCCAAGTATGAAACCGTCTAAGCAAATGCTGTGTTAGCTAGGGCTCCTTGCGTTTGCCACACACGTGGTACACAAAGTAGGCGTACACCCTTGAAGGATAACGTAGTTATACCTCAAATCTTACAGATTAAAACTGTGGAATGAAATGTATCACCGAAAACCTTCTCTGTATCACTGTAGTTAAGAAATTGTAATAATGTTTCAAGTACAAAATGTAATTACTGAAATGCATGTCATGTGGCGCTAAACTGTACTTCTTGCTGTAAGAAAATTTCTGTCATTGCTTAACGCAAAAAATCTACCAAGTGTGGTAGCTATCGTCGTTCATAGGCAAAGTTCTCCAAAAATCAATGTAGTACCTTGTCATATACAAAAGTAAAGTGCTATGCGTATAAATATCGTAGTTATTACGTTCATTGCCGTTATCTTGAAAGTACTGTACTGTAACGTATTGATGTGAGACTGTACAGACATAAAACAGATACAGCGTAAAAGCAATAATGAAAATTGTGTCACTCATAAGTATCTCCGCAATATAATTGTGTGCCTGTCAAACAAACCAAATACTGTGTCATCTGTGATCTGTCAGAAAGTACATTAGTTGAAAATGTCTTTTCAAGTAAACCAAAATGTTGCACTAAAACCTCATCAGCACTATATGTTCCATGAATGTGAGCATTATAGTCGTGGGGTAATCGTTCAGTTGACAAGCGAAAATGTACTCACAACAAAAGTTTGTCGTCTGTTCCCTATAAAAGTGTACTCGTAAAATTACTCTCTTAATGTGTTCCACCGGTTCTTGTCTGGACAGTAGACTCCAAAACATCGCTGCATGCTAACAGTTTCTAAATGTGACAACCAGTAATAGTAACTTGAAGAGAAAAATTTTTATAGCAAAGACCAAGTCAGAAACCGAATTATTTGTCAATGAACGGCTCTACATGAGAAGTGTGGTGTAATTCTGTACTTCTCTTAGTACGCAGAGTTTCCACTTTAACACAGTTATCACGTGGTATACGTCAGATCCTGTAGGGTCTATTGTAAATCAGAAAGAATTTGTGAGTCAGATGAATCAAATGTTTCTTCTTATGTGACAAATAATGGCCTTTAATGAGAACTTTTTGACCAATGTGTGGTTTCATTGCATTTGTCTTACCGTGTAGTTTTCTCCTTTCGTCTGCAGCAGGATTTATATTTTTAACAGCCAAATCAATTATGTCTTTATGTCGAAGTTTACGTGTACTTGGAAAAGGTACAAGCTCTACATCTACATCTACATCTACATTGATACTCCGCAAGCCACCCAACGGTGTGTGGCGGAGGGCACTTTACGTGCCACTGTCATTACCTCCCTTTCCTGTTCCAGTCGCGCATGGTTCGCGGGAAGAACGACTGTCTGAAAGCCTCCGTGCGCGCTCTAATCTCTCTAATTTTACATTCGTGATCTCCTCGGGAGGTATAAGTAGGGGGAAGCAATATATTCGATACCTCATCCAGAAACGCACCCTCTCGAAACCTGGCGAGCAAGCTACACCGCGATGCAGAGCGCCTCTCTTGCAGAGTCTGCCACTTGAGTTTATTAAACATCTCCGTAACGCTATCACGGTTACCAAATACCCCTGTGACGAAACGCGCCGCTCTTCTTTGGATCTTCTCTATCTCCTCCGTCAGACCGATCTGGTACGGATCCCACACTGATGAGCAATACTCAAGTATAGGTCGAACGAGTGTTTTGTAAGCCACCTCCTTTGTTGATGGACTACATTTTCTAAGCACTCTCCCAATGAATCTCAACCTGGTAGCCGCCTTACCAACAATTAATTTTATATGATCATTCCACTTCAAATCGCTCCGCACGCATACTCCCAGATATTTTACAGAAGTAACTGCTACCAGTGTTTGTTCCGCTATCATATAATCATACAATAAAGGATCCTTCTTTCTATGTATTCGCAATACATTACATTTGCCTATGTTAAGGGTCAGTTGCCACTCCCTGCACCAAGTGCCTATCCGCTGCAGATCTTCCTGCATTTCGCTACAATTTTCTAATGCTGCAACTTCTCTGTATACTACAGCATCATCCGCGAAAAGCCGCATGGAACTTCCGACACTATCTACCAGGTCATTTATATATATTGTGAAAAGCAATGGTGCCATAACACTCCCCTGTGGCACGCCAGAGGTTACTTTAACGTCTGTAGACGTCTCTCCATTGATAACAACATGCTGTGTTCTGTTTGCAAAAAACTCTTCAATCCAGCCACACTGCTGGTCTGATATTCCGTAGGCTCTTACTTTGTTTATCAGGCGACAGTGCGGAACTGTATCGAACGCCTTCCGGAAGTCAAGAAAAATAGCATCTACCTGGGAGCCTGTATCTAATATTTTCTGGGTCTCATGAACAAATAAGGCGAGTTGGGTCTCACACGATCGCTGTTTCCGGAATCCATGTTGATTCCTACATAGTAGATTCTGGGTTTCCAGAAATGACATGATACGCGAGCAAAAACATGTTCTAAAATTCTACAAGAGATCGACGTCAGAGATATAGGTCTATAGTTTTGCGCATCTGCTCGACGACCCTTCTTGAAGACTGGGACTATCTGTGCTCTTTTCCAATCATTTGGAACCCTCCGTTCCTCTAGAGACTTGCGGTACACGGCTGTTAGAAGGGGGGCAAGTTCTTTCGCGTACTCTGTGTAGAATCGAATTGGTATCCCGTCAGGTCCAGTGGACTTTCCTCTATTGAGTGATTCCAGTTGCTTTTCTATTCCTTGGACACTTATTTCGATGTCAGTCATTTTTTCGTTTGTGCGAGGATTTAGAGAAGGAACTGCAGTGCGGTCTTCCTCTGTGAAACAGCTTTGGAAAAAGGTGTTTAGTATTTCAGCTTTACGCGTGTCATCCTCTGTTTCAATGCCATCATCATCCCGTAGTGTCTGGATATGCTGTTTCGAGCCACTTACTGATTTAACGTAAGACCAGAACTTCCTAGGATTTTCTGTCAAGTCGGTACATAGAATTTCACTTTCGAATTCAATGAACGCTTCACGCATAGCCCTCCTTACGCTAACTTTGACATCGTTTAGCTTCTGTTTGTCTGAAAGGTTTTGGCTGCGTTTAAACTTGGAGTGGAGCTCTCTTTGCTTTCGCAGTAGTTTCCTAACTTTGTTGTTGTACCACGGTGGGTTTTTCCCGTCCCTCACAGTTTTACTCGGCACGTACCTGTCTAAAACGCATTTTACGATTGCCTTGAACTTTTTCCATAAACACTCAACATTGTCAGTGTCGGGACAGAAATTTTCGTTTTGATCTGTTAGGTAGTCTGAAATCTGCCTTCTATTACTCTTGCTAAACAGATAAACCTTCCTCCCTTTTTTTATATTCCTATTAACTTCCATATTCAGGGATGCTGCAGCAGCCTTATGATCACTGATTCCCTGTTCTGTACATACAGAGTCGAAAAGTTCGGGTCTGTTTGTTATCAGTAGGTCCAAGATGTTATCTCCACGAGTCGGTTCTCTGTTTAATTGCTCGAGGTAATTTTCGGATAGTGCACTCAGTATAATGTCACTCGATGCTCTGTCCCTACCACCCGTCCTAAACATCTGAGTGTCCCAGTCTATATCTGGTAAATTGAAATCTCCACCTAAGACTATAACATGCTGAGAAAATTTATGTGAAATGTATTCCAAATTTTCTCTCAGTTGTTCTGCCACTAATGCTGCTGAGTCGGGAGGTCGGTAAAAGGAGCCAATTATTAACCTAGTTCGGTTGTTTAGTGTAACCTCCACATAATAATTCACAGGAACTATCCACTTCTACTTCACTACAGGATAAACTACTACTAACAGCGACGAACACTCCACCACCGGTTGTATGCAATCTATCCTTTCTAAACACCGTCTGTACCTTTGTAAAAATTTCGGCAGAATTTATCTCTGGCTTAAGCCAGCTTTCTGTACCTATAACGATTTCAGCTTCGGTGCTTTCTATCAGCGCTTGAAGTTCCGGTACTTTACCAACGCAGCTTCGACAGTTGACAATTACAATACCGATTGCTGCTTGGTCCCCGCATGTCCTGACTTTGCCCCGCACCCGTTGAGGCTGTTGCCCTTTCTGTACTTGCCCAAGGCTATCTAACCTAAAAAACCGCCCAGCCCACGCCACACAACCCCTGCTACCCGTGTAGCCGCATGTTGCGTGTAGTGGACTCCTGACCTATCCAGCGGAACCCGAAACCCCACCACCCTATGGCGCAAGTCGAGGAATCTGCAGCCCACACGGTCGCAGAACCGTCTCAGCCTCTGATTCAGACCCTCCACTCGGCTCTGTACCAAAGGTCCGCAGTCAGTCTTGTCGACGATGCTGCAGATGGTGAGCTCTGCTTTCATCCCACTAGCGAGACTGGCAGTCTTCACCAAATCAGATAGCCGCCGGAAGCCAGAGAGGATTTCCTCCGATCCATAGCGACACACATCATTGGTGCCGACATGAGCGACCACCTGCAGATGGGTGCACCCTGTACCCTTCATGGCATCCGGAAGGACCCTTTCCACATCTGGAATGACTCCCCCCGGTATGCACACGGAGTGCACATTGGTTTTCTTCCCCTCTCTTGCTGCCATTTCCCTAAGGGGCCCCATTACGCGCCTGACGTTGGAGCTCCCAACTACCAGTAAGCCCACCCTCTGCAACTGCCCGGATCTTGCAGACTGAGGGGCAACCTCTGGAACAGGACAAGCAGCCATGTCAGGCCGAAGATCAGTATCAGCCTGAGACAGAGCCTGAAACCGGTTCGTCAGACAAACTGGAGAGGCTTTCCGTTCAGCCCTCCGGAATGTCTTTCGCCCCCTGCCACACCTTGAAACGACCTCCCACTCTACCACAGGTGAGGGATCAGCCTCAATGCGGGCAGTATCCCGGGCAACCACAGTCGTAGTCCGATCAGGGGATGCGTGGGACGAGCTGGCCGTCCCCGACAAACCCCCATCCGGACCCCCACAGTGACGCCCATTGGCAACAGCCTCAAGCTGTGTGACCGAAGCCAACACTGCCTGAAGCTGGGAGCGAAGGGATGCCAACTCAGCCTGCATCCGAACACAGCAGTTGCAGTCCCTATCCATGCTAAAAACTGTTTTGCAAAGAACGTCTGAACTAATCTACAGAGAGCGCAAACAAATCGACCAAATTTAAACGGTTATTAAAATACAAGATTGCCTAGTAAATGCAGTAATGCTGCTACTTGCGCACTGCTGACACTGCTCGGCGGCGGAAGGAGACTAAGCGAAATTACACTATTCAGGTACTAAAACGCGATGCTACACTCTCAAATACTATAATACACCCGAAATTTATGAATTAAACAATGCAAGTACCAAAAACACGCAAGAAATTAAGAACTACCTGACTCCGTCTGGTAGTTCCTCATTTTTCAGTACAAGAATAGGTGATAAAGCAGTGGAGTCATGAGGCATTTCATTCATCCAGTGGCTTTGCATAACGGTGAGAAACAGACAAATTTTGAAGTAAGTTCAACAGCGCCGAGAACATATACGAAAGTCCATTCAATGTTTTAAAAAGTGGTCCCAGAAGATCAACAGCAGCTAATTCTTTTAATCTAGTAGGAATAATAGGAAACAATGGAGCACGATGTGAGATGATAGATGGCTTAGCTATTTGACAAAGTTTGCAAATAGACAAAACTCTCCTAATTCTCTTTGCCATGTTCTTAAAATAACTAGTCATCCAAAGAATATGATAACATTTTCGTGAACCAAAATGTGCGTAACTGGAATGAATGTACCAGATGAGCTTATTAACAAAACCGTCAGGCATACGAAGTACCCATAGCAGGTCATCAACAGTGCAACGTTTGAAGAGTATGTTATTCCTAATCAGATAATAATGACGAATCTGTGTGTGTATTGTTTCATGCCATTTACTTTTAATATCTTTCCAAATTGCATCCTTCTCTTACTCATGAGCAATGTCCTTTAAAGATGTAGTGACGAAGTTTACAAAAGCTACTTTTTGAATGTAAACAATACTGCATTTTTTTCAAGGTTAGCCTCTGTGTTGTTCTTCCCAAGTCCAGCCGGTGCATGTGAAAGTGCGTCCGCAATAATGTTTTCCGTGCCAGGAATGTAGACCATTATGAAACGGAATTCCTGAAGAAACAATGCCCAACGTTTCAACTTGCCATCATGTAATTTTGAAGACATAATAAATTGCAATGCTCGATGATCACTATAAACTTTGACATGTTTTTCCAGAAAGAAAGAAACGAAATTTGTCAAATGCCCAAATGATAGCTAAAGCTTCCAATTCAGTTATTGAATAATTTTTCTCAGATTCTGTTAGCACGCAGCCAGCAAAAGCGATGGTTTTCTTAACAGTAATGTCATTTCCTATAGCTTCTTGAAATAAATTGGCACCAAGACCAACTTTTGAAGAATCCGTACTAAGACAGAAATCTCGTGACAGATCTGTGTGAGTTAAGATTGGCGCTTTAAGTAGCGCTTCTTTCAAACAATCAAATTCCAACTTTGCCTGTTCGTCCCAGTTCCAAATAGTGTTTTTGCTAGTGAGAGAACAAAGTTTTGGAGTTCCTAGAATTTCGTTTATTCAGGAAACGACACTAGAAATTCACGAGACCTAAAAAACTGCGGACTTTTCCTTTTGTGAGTGGAAAAGGAATAGCTCTGACTGCTTCCAACTTCTCAGGTTCGGGCTGAATGACCTAGGAAGAAATAATGTGACACAAAAACTTCACCTTTGCCCTACCGAATTCAGATTTTTCCAAGTTAACTGTAATTCCAGATTCAGCAAAAATACGTAACAAGCTGTTGAGGATACGATTATAATGTTCCCAAAAGGCTTCTGTATTAAAATATCGTCCAGGTACGAGGTGATGTGTCGTTTTAAGAACTCATGTAACATGGAATTTAGTCCATGAATGAATCCTGCCGAAGAAATGTTCAAACCAAAAGGAAGCTTCTGAAATTGATAACAAACGCCGAAACAAAAGCCGTATATTTTCTACATTCTGGATGAAGTTCAGTTTAATAAAAGCTGGATCTGAGATCAATAGAAGACAACACTTTCACGCCTTTGAAATTTTGAAGACGTTCTTCCAAGGTTTGCGGCCTGTCTGTTTCAGGAATGATTATGGTATTTATTTGTCTGGAATCTAAGACAAGTTTGATCGATCCGTTTTTTTTTCCTCAACAACATGTAATGTATTATTGTATGAGCCTATCAGTCGTTCAACAATGCCGTCGTCAAGGATAGATTGTATTTCCGTTTTAACACGGTCACTATAAGGTGCCAGAATTAAGCATGGTCTGACGCAAAATGTTGTATGCTCACGAACACGAAATTTGTACTGAATTCCTTTAAGTGTTCCTCTTTTATGAGTAAAACTGTGGAATGTGTCTGTAAGATGTCAAAAAGGTCCCTCCCTATCAGTTTCATTACAGTTCTCAAATGTTTGAATTTTTTTATGAATTAAAACATTAGTATCTACTAGGTCATCAATATCATCCCTGGCAGTATTTGCAAAGTGATTATTACTGTCAAATTCCGTCGAAAGTTCCAAACTGTGATCTGACAAAAGGTAAAGCCGATTGATTTCCTCTTCATGGACCGAAAGCCCATCTTCAAATTTCAAAGCTATTGACTTACCTTCTTTCTCTAAACTTATTTCAGCGTGGTGAAAGTTTAAAATAGCTTTATACTCATTGAAAAAGTCTACACCTAATATAATCTCCGTCGACAATAATGGAACAATAAGAAAATTACTAATAAATCTGTGGCTTTGACAAAAGAATTCTGTTGGTTTGTTGGCGTACATCTTCACTTTTTCCAGAAATTGCTCCCTGTAATTTAATTTTACGTAAAGGAAGCGTGGGGCAATCGTTCGATTTGTTGCCTTCACTGAAAGCTGTTTCACTAATTATCGAAATTGGACTGCCGGAGTCAAGTACTGCCAGCGTCTGTCGTCTTGTCGCTAATTTTTGTAATTTCTTTCTTGTCGATTAATTGATGGAGAATTTCTATCTGAATCGTAATTACAAGGTGGACTGTTGCGTCTGAAATAAGTTTGTCTCCCTTGATAACAATTATTCTGATTCCCATATTGTCTATTTCTATGGCTGTCTGTCATAGTCATTACCACGGAAATGTGATCTTGCTCCGTAATTATTGTTTTTCTGCCAATGGTTTTCATGCCCGTGGTGTCTGTTTTGGTCACGACTTAACAGTAGACTTGTCGTGTATGGTTATTGTTTCTGTCGTCACAAAATTGTGATGGGTGTGACCTGTAATTGTTGTTGTTTCCCTGTTTTCGCATCATGCGATTGTCCTTGTCGATTTACAGTTTTTCCAAATGTCCCTGGAAAGCTTCTATATCAACTTTACAGCGTCCAGCCAATGTCTTAAGTGTTCAGGCAATTTAATTAAGCAAATGAGAATAAGTTCCAAGGGAAGTACGGGTTTGACAAATACTGATTCTTGTGTAACATACCTTTAAAATATTTTACGGGGCTGGAAAATTCATACTGTTCAGAATGTTTCATCATTATAATACTGAGTTATACTCGATATTGTGTAGCCTGAGACCAATATGCAGAAAGGAAGGCATGATAAAAATGTCCTGCTCTGTGACAGTCGTGAATAACCGATCGCATTCTTACAGCTTGTTCATTTTCTAAATAGTCACACATTAATTCTAATCTATGCGCTAAAGACCATTTAGGAGGAAAACAATGAGAAAATTAATGAAGCCAAGTTTGTGGGCTTATGTCATTACTAGAATTCTTGAATGTTTTAAATTTACACGTTGTGATGAAGAGTCGCAAATCGGTCATTGTTACGTCGTGTCAGTGGTTCCATCTCAAGGCTTGGTGCATCGTGCCGACTCCTTACAAGGTCTCAAAATACTATCTGTTATTACTGTATGACTTTTCCGTATTTCTAAATCCCTCGTCCCGTGTCGGAGCGCGAGTATCCTCTGAAATAAATAATTCTTGTGTCACCTGTGCCAACTTACCTTGCACTTCTCGTATTTCTCTTTTGTTTTGCGTATTAATTTGTTTCTAACCCTGTTTAAATTTCCTAGTACTCCTCTGTGTCAGTAAAGGCTACCGGTCTTGTGTGATTCCAATCATCATCTACCTTTGTAGATAAATTTGTTAACTGATTCGAAAGTTCGGCTACTTTTTCCGATAATGTGCTGATATCCTCCGGTGATTTTCTGAGCCAAATTTTAGAGTGTGCATTTGTGTGGTAATCATATCTACTGTGTCCTTAAAGTTTTCCTGATTTTTTACAAGCTGCGCGACTGTATCAGTAGATGCAGCAGAGGCAACTTTAGCCTGTAAGGTGCCGTGGTTTTCGTGTAGAATGATCCGCAGCTCTTTTATTGCTGCTTCATGATTGTGTAATGTGTCTTCATTTCGCGAAAAAATAGGCTGAAAATGCTCACAAATTTGTGATTTTACATCTTCAGAAATATTTTGATATTTCGATTCGATTCAGTGTATCTCAGCGGTTAAATCTTCACGTGTTTGTTCAAGTGTTTGTTTAATTTCTTCAATTATGTCTAACTTTTGAAGTTGTTGCTGTGTTTGTTTCTCTGCTCGATCAAATTTTTGAATTAATTGCAATGGCAATACCTTAGTGACTGAAACATTTTCCTTTGTGTTTTTCGTCAGCGCGTTTGCAGCGGCAATATTCGTATTTTGAAAAGCAGAGAGTGTGCCTTGATTTAATTGATTAAATGTATATTGATGCAAAACCTGAATCCACGGTGTTTGCAAGATTTTGTGCCGTTATTTCACACTCCTGAGGCGACCTGTTACCGACCGATCGATCGACAATAGTTCCCTGTTCACTGATTGTTTCAGTTTCTACCCATTATTTACTGTCTGGTCCATGTCCCTACGTACTATTACCAAATTATTGTCTTGAACATTTGTCAGTTTGTTACTAGGTGGTGCTAACAAGCTATGCTCGTCGTCACTGTTATTTCTCAATTTGCTTTGCAGCCTAGTGTTGCGCTTTTTGCTCGCCATGATTGTCACACTATTTTACACAATAACACACAAAAAACAATTCGAAAAGCAAAAATAGAAAAATCACTAAAATAGCTCTGAAAATAATGACCTAATTAGTTGCAAAAGTGACTGCTCGTTACGTAGTGCAAATCGACATGCATGCCACAGCTACTTTGCTCATGACAAACAGTACAAGAATAAGAAACTACAACTACAAAGGAAATTCCATAAAGACAATTAGTTGCTAGCACCAAACAAAAACTAATTTCTAATCATGCGCTAATTATCCAACTAGAAGGAAATCAGAAGATTCCAGTGAAATATCCTTGGCTAAGGGTCGAAAGGTGAAACAACCTAGTCTTTACTTATTTTTATCATTTAAACACTAACCTACAGAATTTTCCCTGACAAAGACAACTCAAGCTTAACCTATTCATTTATTACCAACAATATACAAGCCCAAAGCAATCTGACTGCTATTCAGTGACAACATGACTTCCAATAATTAATACAAAAGAACGGGTCTGAATTGCAAGAAATTCTAACAATAATACAAATCCAAAAAATATGAATTTAAAGAAATATGAAATACCTCCAACTCTGTTAATTACCCAAACTCATTTCAGTCACGAACCCCATTTTTTAATAAGTCATTTACCTAACAGAAAATCTTCACAACACGAACTATAGCAATTACAGCAAGCAGCAACTACAGCCAGCTAAATGAAAAGATTCTAAATACTATAGAGTCTAACTACCAGGAGGCATATGGTTATCAAAAGAAAGATTGTGCTGAAGAGCAAACATTGTATTTAGAAAATGTTACCTTAGTCATATGACAACCAGTTCCAAAAAGCATATAGTTGTCAATAATTCCACTACCCAAATACTATCAACAACATCCATCATCCTACATTTCCTTGCGTCTCACTTCACAACGCATATCTTATCAACACAGAGACTTTACTAAGGAAAACATGTCCATATACTTCTGTATCCACTCGCTAACTGCTAGTCCGTCCAACCACAGAATCACTTGCCCTAGGGCGCAGGGCGCTGTTAGCGATATTAGCACAGTCTATAGCACTGCCAACATACAAAAAGTCTACTTACAGACTTATTGCTGAAACTTACTATCAATTTTAGATGCCTTACATCAATACGGTTCGGTTAACTGAGCTGTTGATGTAGAAACAAGTCAAATTGCTTACTGGTTACACTGATTGGCATTGTAGTTAGTCGCCCACCCACCATATGGATGGACGATCACCTCATATATCGATGTGATGTTGAGCTTCAAATCCTTACTTTTAGTTCCGTCACGACTCGATTTCACCAAAGACACAGGTAAACAGTTCGCACATTTCACCAATATAAAAATATAGTTCACTTTGCTCGAAACCTAAAATTCACTATCCCTCAGTTATGACAGCAGTTACAGCGTTAAGAAAGAAGTACCTGCATCACGTGGGACATCTTAAGTTAGGTGTCGCTTCTTGAAAGCGGATACCATAATGGTAACTTGAAGAACTTTCTTTCTACGATATCTTATAAGAGATGTGCCGACGATGCTACCCGAGTGTATGGTTTTGTTATGCAATAAATTATTTTATGGATATTAGATAAACTAAGCTTAAGATGTTTGTGTGTTATTTTTCTTGTAACTCATATGCCTATCCAAGGAATTAGACATTTTAACTGCTTCTTCGTAATAAGTATACTCGATAATGAAATCCGTAATAATTATTTAATCACAAATTCGGAAGAATAGTAATTAAAACAAATCTAAACGACTAGAAGAAAAGATGGCCTTTATTACTCATTACTGAAGCAGGTAACGGTCCATAAAAGATGTCAGTACATATCCACAAAAATATTTCACTGTTTCCCCAATAATGTAATATGTCTAACCGGCCTAAAATAATTTCTTTTAGAAAGCGCCATCTCTTTCAAACACACATTTTATTTTGAAAAGATATCGTGTGTAGTAATAAAGGACTAAATTTACGTGTATCCTTTGTACCAAAATTAGCAATTAACACTAAGTGGTTCATTCTTATTCAATGTCAGCTAGTGTGGTATTTTGTAAGCTGTAAACAGCTAATATGTACTCATATTCAGAAACAAATAATGCATACGAATCTTTTAAGCTGACTCGTTCCACATCATTTCGAAAAAAATCATCAAAATGATCTACATCACATGTAACTTACTAACCATAACTAGCTGAGAATAAAATATGTAAATTAATTTTTTCATGAAATGTATCTGCAACACTAAACACCTCTCCCATAGCATCTAAGTTTAGATTTTATATATGACTGTAATAAAGTAAATTAAAGTAGAAATAGTAGAGAAAGGAGGCTGAAACTTGTGTAATGATGGAACAAGAGTCTGTCAGTATAGAAGAGCGAACCTGGAATTGTACACCTAGATTGAGAGGATCTCGGGCACCAGCAGGAAAATAATGACCATTTTCTTCGGACACATCTCTAGAACTGACCACAGGAACTTGAAATGCCAGTAGACATTCCTGGCACGGAAAACATTATTGCGGACGCACTTTCACGTGCACCGGCTGGTCTTGGGAAAAACAACACAGAAGCTAACCTTGAAAAAAATTCAGTATTCTTTACATTCAAAAAGTAGCTTTTGTAAACTTCGTCATTACATCTTTAAAGGACATCGCTCATGAGTAAGAGAAGGACGCGTTTTGGAAAGATATTAAAAGTAAATGGCATGAAACGATACACACACAGATTCGTCATTATTATCTGATTAGAAATAACATACTCTTCAAACGTTGCACTGTTGATGACCTGCTATGGGTACTTTGTATGCCTGACGACGAGCGTAGCTTGTTAGCAGCACCTAGTAACTAATTGACAAATGTTCAAGACAATAATTTTGTAACAGTACGTAGGGACATGGACCAGACTGTAAATAACGGGGTAGAAACTGAAACACTCAGTGAACATGGAACTATTGTCGATCGATCGGTCGGTAACAGTTCGCCTCAGGAATGCGAAATAACAGAACAGAATCTTGCAAATACCATAAATTCAGGTTTTGCATCAATACACTTTTCTCAATTAAATCAAGACTCACTGTCTGCTTTTCAAAATACGAATATTGCCGCTACAAACGCACTGACGAGAAACACAAAGACACATGTTTCAGTCGCTAAGGCATAGTTATTGCAATTAATTCAAAATTTGATCAAGCAGAGAAACACACACAGCAACAAGTTCAAAAGTTAGACATAACTGAAGAAATTAAATAATACATTGAACAAACACGTGAAGATTTAACCTCTGAGATACACAAAATCGAACCGAAATAGCAAAACATTTATGAAGATGTAAATACACAACATTGTGAGAACTTTCAGCCTATTTCTTCGCGAAATGAAGACACATTACAGAATCAAATAAGCAGCAATAAAAGAACTGCAGATCATTCTACACGAAAATCACGGCACCTTGCAGGCTAAAGTTGCCTCTGTTGCATCTACTGATACAGTCGCGCAACTTGTTAAAAATCAGGAAAACTTAAAGGACGCAGTAGATACGATTACGACACAAATGCACACTCTAAAATTTGGCTCAGAAAATCAGACGGAGGAAATCAGCACATTATCGGAAAAAGTAGCCGAACTTTCGGATCAGTTAACAAATTTATCTACGAAGGTAGATGATGATTTGAATTATACAAGACCGGTAGCCTTTACTGACACAGGGGAGTACGAGGAAATTAGGAAATTTAAACAGAGTCAGAAACAAATTAATACGCAGGCCGCAAGTGGTCCGGGTAGGGATGGCGGATGTGGCGCAAAAAACACGGAGACCAAGGGAATGTGGTTCGTGTAGAGCGAGAACCGGCGGCCGTAGATGAAGTCGTGGAACTTCTTGAATGTCTAAGGCCTCCTTCTCGATGTGGCTGTAGTTACGCCGTGCATGTGATAGGGTTTTCAAGGCGAAAGCCACTAAGTGTTCAACACCGTCAATCATATGAGACTACACAGTGCACAGACCTTAAACCGACGCATCAGTGGTCAAAATAGGAGGCTTGGTGGGGTCTTACGAGACGAGGCACGGTGGAGCGAGAAAAGCAGATTTGAGTTGCTGGAAAGCCCGATCACATTTCGGCGACCAGTTCCAGGGAACATTCTTGTGAAGCAGGTGATGCAGAGGCTCCGCCAATAATAGTTGAGTGGACGCAAGACTGATTTGACCTGGGAAACATTAGTCGGAGTCAGGAGCCGCTGAATGGCCTCGAGGTATTGTGGCATTGGGCGAATTACCGCAGTGCTCAAGACGTGTCAGAGATAGATGACTTGTGGCACAAAAAATTGGCCCTGTTGCACTGCAACCCTGCTGCCTGCAGAACCTCAAGAAGTCGCTGAAGATTCCGCGCTAAGCCCAGGCCTGAGATCCCTGGAATGAAGATGTTGTCTAAGTATTTGGTGGACCTCATTAGTCACAGACTTCAGAAAGAGTTGAAAGATGGCTGTAGCACTGGAGATCCCAAAGGGCAGGCGGTTGTACTGGAAGAGCCCAAATGGAGTATTGATGATGAGGATCTCTTGACAGAAAGTGTCGACCAGCAGCTGGAGGTATGCTGTCCGAAGATCAATCTTGGCGAAGATCTTTCGACCCTCCAACTTGGACAGAATATTGTAGACGTTTGGGATAAGAGTCAATGCCCTCACGCCCCTCTGCCCCCAATGACTCTTATCATATTGACAAGAATGAGGGAAACAAATACAATAGAAGAAGAATGGGTAGCTTTGAGAGATGAAATAGTGAAGGCAGCAGAGGATCAAGTAGGTAAAAAGACGTGGGCTAGTAGAAATCCTTGAGTAACAGAAGAGACGTTGAATTTAATTAATGAAAGAAGGAAATACAAAAATGCAGCAAATGAAGCAGGCAGAAAGGAATACAAATTTCTCAAAAATGAGATCGACAGGAAGTGCAAAATGGTTAAGCAGGGATAGTTAGAGAACAAATGTAAGGATGTAGAGGCATGTATCACTAGGGGTAAGATAGATATTGCCTACAGGAAAAATAAAGAGACCTTTGAAAGAAAGAGAACCATTTGCATGAATATCAACAGCTCAGATGGAAATCCAGTTCTGAGTAAAGAATGGAAAGCAGGAAGGTGGAAGGAGTATATAGAGGGTCTATACAGGGGCGATGTTCTTGAGGACAATATTATGTAAATGGAAGAGGATGTAGATGAAGATGAAATGGGAAGTATGATACTCTGTGAATAATTTGACAGAGCACTGAAAGATCTCAGTCGAAACAAGGCCCCAAGTGTAGAAAACATTCCAATAGAACTACTGATAGCCTTGGGAGAGCCAGCCCTGACAAATCTCTACCATCTGGTGTGCAAGATGTATGAGACAGGCGAAATACCCTCAGACTTCAAGAAGAATATAATAATTCAAGTCCCAAAGAAAGCAGGTGTTGACAGACGTGAAAATTAGCGAACTATCAGTTTAATAAGCCACGGCTGCAAAATACAAACACGAATTCTTTACAGACGAATGGAAAAACTGGTAGAAGCCGACCTCGGGAAAGATCAGTTTGGATACCATAGAAATGTTGGAACGCGGGAGGCAATACTGACCCTTCGATTTCTCTTAGGAATAGACTAAGGAAAGGCAAACCTACGTTTCTAGCATTTGTAGAATTAGAGAAAGCTTTTGACAATGTTGACTGGAATACTCTCTTTAAAATTCTGAAGGTGACAGGGTAAAGTGCAGGGAGCGAAAGGCTATTTACAATTTGTACAGAAACCAGATGAAAGGGAAGCAGTGGTTGAGAAAGAGAGACAGGGTTGCAGCCTATCCCCGATGTTATTCTGTTTGTGTATTGAGCAAGCAGTAAAGGAAACAAAAGAAAAATTCTGAGTATGAATTGAAATCCATGGAGAAGAAATAAAAACTTTGAGGTTCGCCGGTGACATTGTAATACTGTCAGAGACAACAAAGGACCTGGAAAAGCAGCTGAACGGAATGGGCAGTGTCTTGAAAGGAGGATTTAAGATGAACATCAACAAAAGCGAAACGAGGATAATGAAATGTAGCCGAATTAAATCGGGTGATGTTGAGGGAATTAGATTAGGAAATGAGACGCTTAAAGTAGTAATGAGTTTTGCTATTTCGGGAGCAAAATGACTGATGATGGCCGAAGTAGAGTGGATATAAAATGCAGACTGGTAATGGAAAGGAAAGCGTTTATGAAGAAGAGAAGTTTGTTAACATCGAGTATAGATTTAAGTGTCTGGAAGTCGTTTCTGAAAGTATTTGTATGGAGTGTAGCCATGTATGGAAGTGAAACGTCGACGATAAATGGTTTAGACAAGAAGAGAATAGAAGCTTTCGAAATGCGGTGCAACGGAAGAGTGCTGAAGAATAGATGGGTAGATCACATAACTAATGAGGAGGTTTTGAACAGAATTGGGGAGAAGAGCAATATGTGTCACAACTTGACAAGAAGAATGGGTTGGTTGGTAGAACATATTCTGAGGCATCAAGGGATCACGAATTTAGTATTGGAGGGCACCGTGGAGGGTACAAATCGCAGAGGGAGACCAAGAGATGAATACACTAAACAGATTCAGAAGGATGTAGACTGCAGTGGGTACTGGGAGATGAAGAAGCTTGCACAGGATAGAGTAGCATGGAGAGCTGCATCAAACCAGTCTCTGGACTGAAGACCACAACAACAACAAGAGTCAATGACAGACTGGGTATTGATGGTAACCTTAAAATCCCCACATACCAAAGGGACCCATTTGTTTTTTCGAGAATGACAATGGGCAAAGCTAAGTACTGTGGTGAACGGGTGTCAGAGCTCCCACCTCCTGAAGGTGATGCAGTTCCTTGTGTAAAGCGTCTGCAGAGCGAAAGGCACTGGATGAGCCTTTTGAAACTTTGGAACCGCCGAGTGAAATATTTCGATGTGTGCTTCGAAACTGGATAGCCCCAGAGAAGAATCAGAGGAGATATCAGGGAAGGAATCGAAAAGCTCCTGTAAAAGAGCGTCAGGGGACACAGTTTGGACAGCTGGGGCAGACTCATGGATCTCAACGCCAAGAGAATGAAAAAGATTCATCCCAACATATTAGTGGTTGTGGGGGCAGATAGGACCAAAACTCGAGTAGTAACCTCGTAAGATAGATACCGCACCTGTGCCAGGAGCCACCCCCACACACAGATAATGTCATAAGTACAGCTGGTCAGTGGGGGGTGGGAATGAGCAGAGTGTTAGAGGACCCAAGCAGCTCTGAGAGTCGACGTCAATAACAGTAGCCGAGGACCCTGGGTCCAACTAGAAATGGTGAGGAGTCCCATTGATCTGGACCGTCAGAGTGATAGATCCCACCATGTGAAGGAGACGCTCAGCATCTGGTCAGAATCCTCTAAGACCGAGTCTGGAGAGTCCAACGCAGTGAGGTCCACCTCCTTTGATGAAGAGGGCGACAAAGGGCAGCCCGATTACCCTTCATCCTGGACGGGGAACAGACCACCTGCCAGAAACAACGATCTCGGTGCTGTTGCGTAACAAAGGATTGACGACAAGATGTTGGGGAGCCCAAGAACCGGTAAGCTGGTCGGGAGGAGGATGCGGTAGTGGGGCACCTGCCGCGGGCCATCGACGTGTTCACTGCTCCAGCGATGGTGGCTCCTGAACGACGACGGTGCGGCAAAGACGTGTGACGTGGCATGGAACGCCCCAGATGAATAGGAAGACTTTATATGGGCACAACTGATCGACAGATATGTGTCCAAATAGGAATCAGGAGAATGGACCGGAATCATCTCGTGAACGAGGGTGAACCATAGGATTGCTTACACCCCTGGTTGGCATAAGAGAACCGGCAGTACTGGGAGAGACCTTGAAGGCAAACGATCCACGCCTTGTGAGACTGCGATGGAAGCTTCTGACAGCTAAAGAACTTGTGGCGAGCTGCCGTGATAGGGTCATGGCCATCAAAATATTCTGCTAAACTGGTGGACAGCTGTTCGTAAGGGAGGGCATGGGGTTATGCCTCCGGATGCAACTGCTGTGTAAGATGGCAAGAACTATGCCTCATTAATGAAGTCATTGAAGATCACCGAACCCACGTTGAGCGAACAGTAGGGCTGAACAAAATTGACTGACAAGGCACAATGCATCTTGTAGAGGTTATGGTATGGACATATTGGAATAATTAATGTTGGGTGATGGTTTTAAAGTAATTAACGTGATGTGAAAACTTTGCGGAAACGGGTCAATTTACTGGAGGCTAATTTATCCCAGGGAAGTATTCAGAATTAACCGCGGTCGAGTGGCGGCACGCGGCTGGGTAATGGCGAAGGAAAGCGATAATAGGCAGCTTAGGGCAGCTCAAACTCTGAGAAAGCGGTAACGGGGCGTGGCCTCCTTAAGATGACTGACAGTGAGGGGGTGGTTGACCCCATGCTGGTGTAGCAGGAAGCAGTCGGAGAATTTGTATGCCTGTTGATAAATGTCCATCGTCCCGTTTTCAGTGAGACATGTGAGAAAGCCAAGCAAAGCTATGGTGGAGCAGTCAACAGAGGCCGAAATATGCGTATTCGTGACTATAGCAACCGTTACACTGAATTCACAGTCCACAGGGTCTGAAGCAAATCAGGTGAAGAGCGACAGAATGAAATACGCCGGCCTCTGATGGGAACGTAGGACCAAGGAATTTGAAGTACTCTCCTGGGAGTCAGAATTTCGGAAAAATTGTTGTTTTATGCAGATGCTAACCTTGATGTGTGGCCTGGGAGGAGCTAAATAACAGAAGTTGAGAGGAAGGGAAATTTTGTGGGAAATTGTTCACTTCCCAGAGCAGGCATTGGTCGGCACTGTGAAGTGATGCGTAACTAACGAGACTTGCGCTACAATTGGCGTCAGTGATTTTGCTGGAGGGGAAACCGAGGTGAAGAGTGGACTCGCAGAAGTCTCCGTAGAGGTAATCCATTCTCAGCTTGCTTAGAGTGCGGATGTGGCGTTCTTTACTTAGCTTGCCTGAGAGAGAGTGAGCATCTCTGCAGTTTATGACTTAGCAAATGGAACGATTGAGCTTGGAGATAGAAAGTTTTTGTTCAGCTATGTACTGAGCAACATAGCTAGGACTGAACAGATGAGCGCAGCCTTGCAGCACCACGAGACCAGCTGACGTCTGCACAACGACGCCGCCCCGCCACGCTGAATTCGGTGATATTGCGCCCGCTCCAGCTTGAGTTAGGCCACTGATTAAGTCGTTGGATCGCGCCGGCAAAGTTTCCACAAGGGTTTCATGAGCCGTGTATTGTAGAATTCTTCTCGCACTTCGCATTACGCCTGGGTCAGCCGATAGGAATTAATTTTGATTTATCGCGTTTTAATCCACATAAACGCGATTTATTCCCACTGCCTGTTAGGAGAATCATGTAATACGATGATTGAAGGCCGTGAGTTAAAATAAATTTGTGCTAATCGACTGCGTCTGTTTTCAGTCAAGTAGTTGAAATACCAAGACACTTTCTTAATTAATTTTATGTTCAACATTTACATCTGGTGTTCAATAGCTGAATATAATATCAATGTGCACCCCTTTTTAATTATAAGGGTTCTGAATTAATTAATGTCAACACTGCCACCGCTGATCAATCAGGAGTCACATGGCCTTATTACTTTCTTTGCGTTATCCGATATTGGGTCAGTTTTGCACTCTCTGTTGATCTGTTAGTCAATTAGCTGGGGTGAACACATGCCAAAACCAGAAAAGTGATGGGTGAGGTGTTACAGCTGCACTAAGCGATAAACGTCAGGACCCACACAGGCAAGAAAAAACGCACGACACTGGCCGGTGTCGATGATCCCATGGGCAAGGAAATGCTGTTCCAAGCGAGCCGCATAATTACTCCACGGTTCAATAGACTTGTCAAACGGCGGGAACGCTGCAGGAGCGGCCGAATCCATAACCCCCGGAGGAACATTAGTCAGAGACTGCAGATGCTGAATCGGACGTTCATTCATGTGTTGTATACGATCCAACAGCTCAAGGACGCAAGCCAATGGCGCATCTAAACCCGGTATACCTTCAGCCATATCAACAAACCATGGACCAACACAGGAATCCTGCATTGACGTCTTAGGCAAGATCCTAGTGGAGGTCCTCTGCCCTTACCTTCGTCCGACCTGTTATTCTGTTATGAAGTGTTACGTGTGTATCTATGTAGTGTGGATGACTGCGATGAGTGCTTCTACAGAGTAGTGGGTAAAAGGAAGGGAGAGGGCGAAACCCATTGCCGACAAACAGCCTACTCCTCTTGAACATCACCAAGCGTGCCGCCGAGTTTAACGTTCCCATCTGACGGACAGATCACTATGAATTGTGTTACATGCCCTCACTTCATGAAGCACTGCAGTCAAGGTTGGAATTTAATACAGGACACTGGTGCAAAGACTGATGATCATGGACTTTACACCACCACATCTTTTTCCTCCCCTTTCCAGCCAAATACCAATTCCAGTGAAAATTTTCTACCACCAGGATTCGAACTGCGTTACTTCTGAGGCGAGTGCCATCGCACAGTTTCGCGTTAGCGACCTCTGCAACAGAGGCAAAAGGCGAGGAAAACAAAGCTGATCCAAAAAGCTATGGTGAAAACGAAAAGAAGAAGAAGAGAGTGCTGTTCCAAACTGGACATAAAATAAGTGCTACTGAAGTGAATCTTTTTTTAAAAAAAGAAAATACTTCAAATTTTTATTGCAGTTAGATGAAAGGAATGTTGAAATCTGATTTCACAGAACAGAGTGGACCAGGTTGTGTAAAGGGGCCCAAATCAGTTGCTGCTTGTTGTATAAACATACAAACTTTATTTGCTAAAAACACTTAATCATACATGCCCTTAAAAGAGTTCAGAAACAATACGGCTGAAGCCAAGAACACAAGTTATTAAAATTGCTTTAGTGAATACACAGAAGTACTGAGGGCTTAAGGCCTGGATAACAAGAACTCCAGTAAGGAAATTTTGAAGGTTTTAGACAAAGACCTTTCAAAGTTTAATTTAAGCAGACTGAAGGCCTAATCCTAAAATATTTAACATAAGGTTCGGCTGAAGGTCACATACTGAACATTAAAACAAACCAAATTAATACATGACCGAAGGCCTCGCACAGCACTTGAGACAAAAGAAAATCACAATCCCAAACAACAGAACAGAACCGGAACGTTAACGGCCACAAGGCAAGTGCACTTCACTAATAAGTTACAATCATTCCAATAGTTAAACACCATACAGGAAGACGGCTGCAAAATTTGCCGACTCCAGCACACCATATGTTGCTGCACGCAGGAAAAGCCCAGGAAGCAACAACCAGCAATGAACGAAGCGATGTCACAGCAGTTGAGGTTTCGTAACAGGTTAACTGATTACTCAACTCCAGTATCCAGGGTCGGTGGGCGACGAAGTTTGCAGCTCTCACAGCTAGTGCCACACACCTCCGACCGGCGAGCACGCTGCCAGCGGCCCCGGCCTGACCACACGCTGCGCAGACTTCCTTGCTGCTCTGTTGCTACCGACCGACTACTCACACACATCACCGAAAATATAGCTGTCACACCAAAGATGGTGCAGCAGTACTAGTATCAACAATCGCTGCTGCTGCCACTGACGGAGGCAAGTGAGCAACTCGTTCAGGTAGTAACTGAGGGAGCAATAAGGCGCAACTCGACGGTGAGAAAATGCCAAAAAGAAAGAAACGGCACCAGCGCGAGCCGTCCACGGCTCAATCGTGGTTGTGAATCTGTAGCTGTGAGAATTAAACCAGCAGCTGTTTAATGTGGTCTGCAAGATATGAATTATAATTGAACGTCGCTTTTGTCTGTGTAATAAAGAATGGGACTAGAATACCCACCATAAATAAATGTGTAGAGACCAGATATTCAGACGCTTCATTAGATGGAACAGCTTTCAGTTGTTTATCTGGTTTGTTTCCAGAATAATAAACAGCAGTCCCAGCGTTCGTCCCTTCCTGAAACCAACAAGACGCATTTTGAGCACATCTCTTCACGTAAAATTCTCGCCTCCCTTTCGATAAGTCTCGTACTGCTTTGCGTATTTTTACTTTCAGAGCCCGTTCCACGTGTTTGAATTTTATGAAGTTTAATTAAAACTGAGTTCGAGGTGCCAACCACGTTCCAGACAAGTAACGGAATGTCTTCATGCTAAGCTGACCAAAGACCTCATTATCATCGGTGCGTGGTAACAACACGTACGTGTAAGAAAGACATAAAATTTATTTTGCTCTCCGCTGTCAGTTATCATGAATTTTGACAACAGAATTTTTTTTTATGCAAACAGTAACTCAAATTGAAGTAAACGATGAAAATTAGAGAGTAGTCTCTCGCAGTCTGTTATTACGTTTCACCCTTTAACAACAGACATGAGACCTAACTTGATTAGTGCTAAATTATGCTAAAGAAAGGAAGAACAAGATAAATTCCAAGGGGAAAATGATAAAACTCTTAACAAACTACATAAAAATCAGTAGCTGTCATAGGTATATCATAATTTGCTGGATGTAGTGAAACAAGATAATAATTCATACTGTAACTGTATGTGCAGTAATTTGTCGCTTATGGTTTCGATTTAATTTTATGAGCTATTTATGTGTGTGAATTGATTTCTCAGTATTCAGAAACGAACTGCATTGGTGTTCATAGCTGAATATTTTATGTGACTCGAGTGTGTTTAATCCAATTCCATTATCAGGCTGATGACAGAGATATTTCGACGTAGATATAACTGTATGAGATGATCACTATGAGCCTCGACATACAAATGAGAATCAGCATTAGACACCGAACACAGAGGACGCATTACTGTTTACGACGTCGTAACATCTGGTAGCAAGACCGCACGCCGCTCGTTACCGCCTAAGTGCCATAGTAATCAATGCCTTGCTTCACACATTCAGCAGCAACATTGTTACTTAGCGATATCACCGTATCAGGACAGGATAACTAAAGGACAGCAGCCATTGTGTCCTATCGTTATTAATCTGCAGCTCAGTTTTATTACTGTACTGGGTTCTTCAAGCATATTTATAACGTTTTATGCAGGTCTCTATGTTAGTACCTAGCAACAATGTCGTTACACAGAAAATTCTACGTCAGACAGTCCTACGGTTAATACCATATTACGAGGGTCAGTCAAAAAGTAATGCCTCCTATTTTTTTTTCTACGTTTAATTGTCAGGAAATTTAAATGCAATTACATAGGTTGAAAACCACAACATTGAGGATCATTTTGTCATTTTTCAATGTAACCCCCGCCCATCTCTACAGTTTTGGTCCATCTTTGAACAAGGGCATGTATCCCAGCACGGTAAAAATCACAGCTCTGCTTCCTAAGCCATTGACGCACGGATGTTTTGACGGCCTCCTCATCTTCAAAATGAATCCCACGATGAGCTTCTTTTAGTGGCCCGAACAGATGGAAGTCTGATGGTGCCAGGTCAGGGCTGTATGGGGGATGAGGCAAAACTTCCCATCCAATTTTGACAATCTCGTCAGAGGTGTGACGACTGGTGTGTGGTCTTGCATTGTCATGCAAAAGAAGAACATCTGCCATTGATTTTGTTGGGCGAACTCGCTGAAGACGTGCTTTAAGTTTGTTGAGGGTTGTGACGTATTGAACAGAATTTATTGTGCATCCCTGCTCCAAAAAATCAACCAGAATCACACCCTCTGTATCCCAGAAAACTGTTGCCATAACTTTCCCTGCCGATCGCACAGTTTTGAATTTTTTCTTCCTCGGCGAGCTTGTGTGACGCCACTCCATTGACTGCCTCTTTGATTCGGGTTCAAAAAAATGCACCCATGTTTCGTCCCCGGTCATAATTTTTTTCAGAAACTCATCTCCCTCCAAACGGAAGCGCTGCAAGTGTTGGGAGGCTATTGTTTTCCTTGCCTCTTTATTCTGATCGGTTAACATTCTTGGAACCCACCGTGCACAAACTTTTGAGTACCCCAATTGTTTAATAATCGTGATCACACTGCCTTTACTAAGAGAAATAATGCGACACACTTCATCTGCAGTCACCCGACGGTCACCACGAATGATGTCATCAACTTGCTGAATGTTGTGTGGAGTCACTGCACTCACCGGCCTGCCGCTCCGCTTTTCGTCAGTCAACGGTGTTTGCCCTTCAGCTTCCTTACAACGACGAACCCATCGTCTAACAGTGCTGACATCCACTGTCACAACACCATACACCTTCTTCAGTCTTTCATGAATGCGTATGGGCGTTTCACCTTCTGCATTCAAGAATTCAATCACACAACGCTGTCTCAAACGAACATCGATGTCGGCCATCTTACAAACTTCTGCTGTGCTGCCACCTGTTGACACAGAAAGTTACTACTGCAGTGGATTGCAGAAGAAGGTTTGAGGAATGGCGCCAAATTCAAATTTTTCACTTAACTTAATTTCTTTAAGTAGAAAAAAAATGGGAGGCATTACTTTTTGACCGACCCTCGTACCTTATCTCAGTATGCCAGTCACCATCAGTAAATATATGCCAGTTAAATATCTCAATCAATTACAATTACATGAGATTTTAGTACCCTTACAGGTTTAAAGTGAACCATATATCAACAAAAAATTACATGATTATTACCTCCGGCAACACTGTGAACGGCTGTTTGATTTCTGTCTCTAGACAAAAACATACGAGTTATTCTAATTATCACTATTTGCTAGCGGGGCTTAATTACAGTACCGTAACACTGGTATCATCTTTCTTTCATTGTACCAACATTCCGTTAATAGGAATACTTTCAAAGGACATTAAATTTCTAGGTTTATCGAAGACGATTTCTCTACGTTTATTCAGTTGCTATAGCATAATGATGTACAGGTTGTAATGGTTCTTTATTTACGTTACCATTACGGCACTTCAACCCCAGTTCTCGATACCAGTAATATCGTACTACATTTCTGCGAAGTAACAGACATATATTTGTGACAATTTTCACATTTGGTGTTATTAATGTATAGGTAGTCCGATGTATCGATATATTACAGTGATATGGTTCTTGTGTTATTCATTTCTGTGAGACTGTCATAATCTTTGACTTACTTGTAACCGTTTTGGCGCGAATGCGCACAGAGCAGTCTTTGTTTCACTTTGCAGAAGTTAAGTTGTTATTTCGCTTTGTAAAAGAACAGTCAAACCTTGTGTTTGGTTAAAGTGGAAATTAAATATATAAAGATTGATACAAAATTATCTTCTTGATTATGTGACAATTAAGAAGAATATTATGTGAATTTACAAGAAGTTTAATAAAAATGTGTATTGTGATCACCAAGTCAAAAATTATTTCTATCATGCCATTGTTCTGATCTGGGGTTGTTTGATCATTAAGAATTTCCTGAAAAACGCATTTGTTAGGTCTTCAAATATTGCTAAAATACAGATCTGGACCTTCTAGCGGTCAAAGTGGAATCACCATAGAATCAACAAGATGCGCCATAACAACTTCGACGAAATCTACTTGGGAATCCATTCAAGATAAGTGCCAAAATTAATGACTTTTTTACAGTGACTTAATTATTCCCATTCTGACGATACCATCCACAGTCAATAACTTTGTTGTTGCCTGATAAAGCGAACATAATGCTGCGTAGGCAACATTATTAATCTGATCTCTAACCTACTTTGCAAGTGGTGGTATTGTTAGAAGGTCTTATCAACAATATTTATTGCGAAAGCAGAGAGGGCTCCATCGCCTATTTAAAGCGAAGTCAAAGACTTGTTGACAAACAAAAGCTGAGCGCAGTCATTGTGAGTGTAAGGAGAGGTGTCGATGAATTCGGAAGTGAAATGTTGCCGACTGATCTGGCGAAACACCCAAAGGCGTCTTGGTCTTATAGAAACGCGCAAATGGGTTGAAATCATCGATTCGTTTGTCGTACCGGCACTGAGACGGAAGATGACGGACATGGGAGCGAAATACTGAATTCCACCTTTCCGAAACCGTTTCACTGATGGAAGTAGATCCAACTTATGTATTAGATATATTATTCCTGTGTCAGTGTAAATGCGACTTTCAAAAAATTCTGATCTATTAACAGAAACAAACGTTTTTCTTAAATCATAATTTAGCTACGTAATTTTTATTTCAAAAATCGTATACAGTCATAGTCTACGTAAACGCTACTTGTGCTCTGATTGTTTCGCTTTTAACACGTACTGTGAAAATGGATGACACTGCTTCACACCGTTAATTACGAGAAACACGTTCTTCTTAATGTTTTTCACAAGCTTACAGAAAAAAAATCTGCTCTGGTGTATTTCAAGAAACTCTATGTAATACGTATTCAAAATTATAAGCGTAGACTGATCGATAGCGTTGTAGAATTACAGTTATATATACTTTGAGGTGACAGTTCGAATCTCGTTGTAATCTATAATTTTTGTTCGGTTTGAATGCTAGATCATTTAAATATGAAATTCATCAAATATATGTTAATTAAATCATACTTAACCATCATTTTTCAAGAAAAATGCCCGTATTGTAGTTTCTAATTACATATCGCACCCAAAATTCTGGGTTTCATTGCAAATATAAATTCTTAAGTATCGATATTCCGTAAAGGAGTGTTAAAGATTACTGAAGTTAAGAAAACATTACACAGTCAAATTCTTCGAAGAAAAATAAAGAATCAAATACTCTTTGTTGGAAAATGCCCATTGTTTTGTAGGACAGATGTTGTCTCACGCTGCACAAATCTGCAGTTTTGCAGTTATCACCGTACCAATGATATCTTGTAACGCCGCAAATGCATGTCCTCCTATTTTCACCTATTGTATTATAAATTTTTTCCTTATTTTGTTACCTGAAGATATGAGATTACTGTGCCTTTATGTATTGTAATTGTTTTACTATTTTATTTACTATGCATTTATGTCGATGTATAATTGGTTTGTGTTGTAAATATAATTTGTATTTTTACGCTGGGAAAACTATGCTATCGAACGAATACATCGATAGGTCGTGTGGAGAACCAAAATGTTTAGGATCTTTGGTAGTGTTGACTCTGCCGCGTGGAGCGCGGGCAGAGAGAGAGTCTGGCTGGAGAAGTGCGGTTGAGCAGGTGTGTTGTGTGACGCTCCCGCGAGTTGCCGCGCTTTCGGGGTTTGGCAGCGTGTAATTGCGCTCGACTTACTATGTTAGTTTCTGACATGGTGTCGCGGACGGGAGCGTTAACCGGCACACATCAAGAGCCCGTTTCGCCTGGTGACAGTGTCGAGAAGAAGGCGCGCCAACATCCAGCTTCTGCAACAGCGACGGCCGACAATGAGTGACTGTCGCCACCTCCTCGATCGACGACTTCAATCCTTCAATCAGCCAACGAGGAAGGCTGGTAGCACGTAAAGTTTTAGACCTGTATGGCAGACCTCAGCTTTTCAAACTGTTAAATTGAACCTTTGTTGCTCATTGTCCCAATTGCATTACCAAGCAGGGTCCCTTCCTTTTCCGGAATGAACCCGAGTGTCATTGAAATCCAAACGCCAGCATTAAAGTAATATCATTCGATTTCACTGCTTTAATTTCAAAGTTCAGTTAAGGTATTCATAGCTGGCTACAATATTTAGATTACACAAGCACAAATTAAGAGTGCGAGTTTTGTTACCGTATTTTAGCTTACCTGTGACTCCAGCTCAGCTTGGTACGTACTAAATTTTACTATTGTTAATTGTTCAGAATCATTTAATTCAAGTTCAAAGTTAAATCTCTTATTTCTAAATTGCGTAGATTCAAGTAGCTTTTGAAATTATTGTTGAGGTAGCCCAAGACTAACCGTATTTTACTGAATTTCGATGTGCTTCAGAAACAAAGCTCAGTATTAATTTCAGTCACTAAATTAACTTTCAGTTTTCCGGTTTTATTAATTCTTTTGCTGAATTAAGTCAGAGTGTAGCGAAATTTATTACTTCTGAAAAACTTTCAGTTTTCACACTACACGTGTCAACCTTCAGTTGCCACGCTTCTAGTGCTAATTATATGTGTAATAACCTTTCTTTTTCAGTTACTATAGTAATTGTCCATAGGACTGGCGACCGTAATTTCCCCCAAATCTCAGATATCTTATTACCGCTAGTTAATTGTTAACGTAACGGCCGCACATTTACTTTCTTTATTAACTTTACCCCTTTTCAAAATTAATTTCCACCAGTTTCGTTTGCATTTTTCCTTTCATTTGGATGTAACCCTTTCCTCCCTCTTTACCGACAGATTAACTTCGGTGACGATTGCTTTTCCCAAATTTCCATTAGGTATACGCGGTTTAATTTTTCACTGTCATTAAGGTCGATAAGTGAGGAGGAGGTTACAATCTGAACCCAATGAAGCTGATCTACAGCCAAGTTACGGGGCTTGTCGCTAGAAATAGCAAGACATTTAAACCACCAAACCTACTGGAACTAATGCCCGAAGATTTGTGACACATCACTGCCGAAAGATGGCGAAATGCAGAACAGCACGTCATAAAAAGAGGAGGAGGAAATGTCGACTTTTTGGTGGCTTGGGATTCTGTTTCTTACAGCCTCATGATCAACGTAGTCGTACTGAAATGTATTCTTCGGAGTCTGATGTGGAAGGAGTTCAGAGTTTACCAGACGACTGACTGAAATACTGTCAGTAGCTTCAATAAAAGCTACATGGGAAATCAGCAGTGTGCTTTTATGCCGCGCGTGGCACATGCAGAAAAATTACGCTTGTTGAAGTTAGAAATTTTCATCTCTCTTGTTTTTAATTACAGTACTGCGTCAGCTCAGATGGAGGGCATTTTATGTTTTCCTTCAGGTCACTTAAGAAGCGTATCGCCTGTGTTTTGCCATATTTAGTATCCTTATGTTTAAAAATTAAATGATATTCAAAGCTATATTGTTATCGGCTCGTCTCCTCTTACGTCTTTACTGCAACAGTTGGCATCACTGCAGGTTAGTTGGATCACATGCATGGCCAGTGCTGCACAAGTTTAATGCGCCGTTAAAGCGGTTGTACCGCATAATCGCTGAGTCGATGTACGCATAACGCATGGGACAAAACGTATCCTCATTATAGTACTTGACTGTCCTCGAGAAGGCGTTCGTCCCTCTCCGATGCGCATGAAGTAAATGCAGAAACATGAACTATGGTGACATTGTTACCACATGCATCCAAATAGGACCTACGTTCTGTTATTCTTTCCTTGGCTGCGGAAGAACAAACACTGGTAGACGTCCATCGGAGAATGAAGAATGTGTATGGGGTAGCATACCGCTTCTGGACCGTACGGCCTTCGAAAGTAAACTTTTTGATCGCCCATTATATTTTGGTTTTCAGTCATACGACGGAAAAGGGATACGAACTATACTCAACAAGGCCATCGATAGGTTTAAATTATTAGCACTATCGGCTATTGCACATCCTCACCTTAGCCGAGACTAGCCATTGTACATTGTTGGCCTTAATTGAGTTCAGTTGTTGTTTTGTTAATCAGTTCATTTCTTACTTTCAGCTGAATTTAATATGCGTGTAAGTACTGTAGTTTATTGTTTTTAGTTGTGCGTTTCTAATAGTTTCTAACTATGGAAAAGTTTGTGACAATAAAGAAGAGGAAAACCGATTTTAATTCGCCCACTAGCGTTATGAGAAGTTAAAAATATATACGCAATATTATAATAGCTTAATTACCTACGTATGTATAGCAGGTTAATATTAAAACTGGAGTCGTTATTCGGAGACGGGTAGAACTCTGGGGCTGCCATATTTCACTATTCCATAAGGCAACGGAGCGGTAAACATCATTGCAAATAACATTAAATTAAAATCAGTGGATAAAAATCCACTGGGATTTGTGTGTCTCCCAAAAATCACGATGATTAACAAAAATATCGCCCGAGTGGCGATGGTAGCATTTCTTTAAAAATTTTTGTTCAAAATTATACCATTATTAGCCCAAATGGCAAACTATCGCCCAATCTTGTCGGCCAGGGGGTACTCGGCTATGAGAACCGGTTCTGATACGCAACGATGGGGAGGGGCTTGTGGAGAGCGTTCGTTTGTTTCTAAAAGATTTTTTTCATTAGGCTACTTGAATTCGTTCGAGCCGATTGCGTCCCGTATCCCTCCCCTACTTTCGTCCAAAATCTATTCGCGCTTGCAGTACTATAATAAATAAAGCCAAGAATTCCCTGTGCAATTATAATTAAAATATCCATCCATTCACACGCTATAAAATGGCGAAACATGCACGATTAAAGGAAAAATATGCAGTATCAGAATTCCATCCTTTGTTGTGAGGCATTTTATTTTATTTGAAAACGATATGCAACAATCAGATTTTTTTCTAAATTATCCACCTGCTTCTGCTCTGCGACAGTGAACCTGTGTTTTGTTAGCAAAGACGCAATACATTGTATTCGAATTTTAATTCGTTTGGCAATAGAGTGAAGTTACCATATTGCCAAACAAAGAAATATTTAATTGCACATTTGGGTATATATAAACTATGGGTAATGTACATTATAAACTGTGCATTAAAACATAGTAACAAAAATGTAATTAGCGTGGGCAAGGATGTGGCAAAAAACCAAGAAGGGGAAAAGGCATCTGGATTTGGTCACCAAACTGTACATTTATACACATGTTAGACGAAAGAACTTGCTTTCCTTCTACGAGTAGATCTTTCGAGCAACAAAAGGTATCAGGCGTTTGAATGAAAAAAAAAAAAAAAAAACAAAAAAAAAAAAACGAAGGGCAATGTTGTTTTCAAGAACGGTGTCTATCGCTGACGTCCATCCGTTGTAGAATTTTGTGCCACTTTTCACGTATTATAACTTTGGGAAACCGAGAACATCGTCTGTAGAAATCAGCAAGGACAACACCAGTAGAGATGTTGCGAAAATCAGCTCTCCCTGTTCGTCCATGATCGATGCCGTGTTTCTTGGCTTTCGGAAGATCCTCGATAGAGTTCCGAACCTTCGTTTAGGCTGCAAAACACGAGCTAACCGAGTATCGGACCAGCTTTGTGACTGGAAACAGGACTTGCTAGTAGGCTGAACTCAAGATGTAATTTTTAATGGGAAGAAAGAGTCAGATGTGACGACTTCTGAGGTACCCCAAGGGATTGGCACAGAAGCTTTACTGTTTACCTATAAGTAAATAATCCAGTGCATAGCTTCGGGCGAGAGCAGCGCATAGCTTCGGGCGAGAGCTTGATGGGGCTCTTCTCGGACTATGTTGTTGTGCACAGGAACATTGCAAGAGAGGAAAAACTGTAACGCGATTCTGGAAGATCTATAGAGGATCGACGAATCGTACAGTGACAGGCACTTCTGCCTCATCGTAAGTATATTTACCGATTTTGCGCACAGAGAGGCAGAACGCGCCACCACTGTTCGGTACACTATTGTCGATTAACTATTGGAAACAACGGCAACGGTAAAATACTTAGGACTAACCTTTCATGAGCGACATAAAATGGAGCAGACACACAAAGGTTATATAAGGCAGAAACGCGGCTCAAATTCCTCGGAAGAATCTTCAGGAAAATATATCTCATCCTCGAAAGAAGTGTCTTACAAAACTGAGCCTTCCGCCACTAGCGGTAGTAAATCATTTTTGCGATGGTTTTTGCTACAACTTCTACTTCGGTTGTTCTCTCGAAACTTCCCGTCAGAGAATTCCTTGTTCAGAGAGCAGGAGGCTATTTGGCCGTGTGCACGTTACCGTTGCAGAGACGCGAATTGCAGCGCCTGGTTTGTCTGGTGGCTCCCGCGAGGTGCCGCGAGTGACGCGGAGTGTGTTGACCAGCGTTGCCAATGCCAATATTCCAAATTCCCCGAAAATCTAGGTGATATTTCCCAAATTTGTGGAGAAAAATGCCCGATTTCCCGCAAATTCTCCACATAACAGTGTATTTGAGTGTTTTCTGGTAATCGTCTTGAGTAAATGACGGTTTACTTTATTTCATACTCATAATATGTTTTTGTTCTTCATTAATTAAAGTACTTACAAGAAAAAAAAACAGAAATATGATACCGCCTTCCTAGCTCTCTATCGTACCCTTCAACGGCCCCAACGCACCCTCCAAGCCCACCTTGACCTGTTCCTTCATATCAACCCCTCCAAAACCCAGGCATTCATCATAGGCCGCACCACCCGCTCCTTCCGTCTCCATGATTTCTGCTTAACCATTTATGGTCATCCCATTCAGCTCACCCCGACCCTGAGATATCTTGGCCTCACCCTTGACCGTCACCTCACCTGGACCCCTCACCTCCTGAGCATCCAGCAGAAAGCCCATTCCCACCTCCTGTCTGGCTAGACATGGGGATTGCATCTTTCCACCATCCTCCACGCCTACAAATCCCTCATCTGTCCTATCCTCTGTTATGCCAGCGTTGCCTGGATCGTCAGCCCCCACCCCTGCTTTTATTTTATAAGGCCCTCCAAATCCTAGAAAGCCACTTGCTCCACCTGTATCCACCTTCCTTCACCTACATGACCCCTGTATGATCTCATCCCCTTCGCCCACTTCCTCCTTTTCCTCCATCATGTCCAAATCCTTTACACTGTTTGCAGTCTTGATACCCCCCAACCCCTGGTGTCCTCCTTCATCTACACCCCCACCCGTTGCTGAGCCTCTATCACTGTCTCCCCCCCTCTCTCCACCTCCACACCTTGCTCCTTGCTTCTCCTTCATCAGGGCAATTTTCAGCACCTCTGAGATGTTGAACTTTGCCAAGACATCTACCCTTCCTACCAACTGTAGCCTTGCTCCCCCCTCCTCCCCAGAGCCCTTTTCCTTTCCCCTCATCCCAAAGCGTATTTTCCTCCTTCCCCCCCCCCCCCCTGAGTCTCTGCACTCCCTCCTCGACTATTTCCCTCCCACGTCCTTCGTTCCCTGGCCCCCTTCGGCACGCCCCCTGCCCGTCTCCCCCCCCCCCCTCCCCCCCGTCTAACACCGTTCCTCAGCCCTTTCTTCCCTTCTCCCTCGTCTCCATGCCCCTGACAGATCCTCTCTGTTTGTTCATCATCAGTTTGCTACGTCAGTGATGTGTTTGATGCTCTTCTCCTGTAACATCATGAGCCATGATTTTAATCGTGTGCTGGACTTGTACATAGTGTTGCTGTCAGTGATTGTTATGTGCTACGCAGCCCATCGCTACTTTTATGCTTCAGCCGAACTTCGCCTTGTGTTTCTTTTAATCATCACAGTGTGTAGTTTTTTGTGTACTGATTTTAGATTTTTATCACCATTTTTACAGTTACCCCTTTTTCACGCTATCTTCCAGTATGTTTCCCTCTTTTTATGTCTGTTTCGTCGTATTTACTCCTTTATGTTGTTTTAAATGTCTTCGTATTCTGTACTTACTGTCTGTCTCTCGACTGAAGAGCGGCTCCTATGCTGCTACCAGCCGCCCCATATGGGCCACTGAAATACAATGAAGAAAAAAAAACAAAACAGAAATTTAAGTAATTCCAAAGGCCACAAAAGCGTTTTTTATGTGGCGTGATGCCTATGTCGTCCTGATTAAGTACGCTATCACTAAAGTCGTAAAGTCGCTTCAAATAGCACACTATTTTGGAATGTATGTTGTGTAAAAGAGCTACAAATGATGTGTACCACATTGAAGAAATCTGCACACGCTATATAAGCTGAAGAGTTGCGAGAGCGTACCGTAGCCGATTGCCGCGATGTTATCTCTATTTCGTCTTGAAGTGCGGTAGCTCTCTTTCTCCGGGTTCTCCAGAAACCGGTGAGAATTATTGTGCTTATTACACTGTTCCCGCGCCCTGGGTACGTCTGAAATCCGAGTAATGTGCTTACTCTCCTGCCAAGTTTTGAACAATGTTGGTCGCCTTTCGTTACGTTTTAATAAGTAACTTATGTGTAACAGATACCACTAATCTGGTCTTTGTTTAACATATCAGCGCCTTGCTTTATGTTTTATGTAGCCGGCCGGGGTGGCCGAGCGCTTCTAGGGGCTTCAGTCTGGAACCGCGCGACCACTACGGTCGCAGGTTCGAATCCTGCCTCGGGCGTGGATGTGTGTGTTGTCCTTAGGTTAGTTAGGTTTAAGTAGTTCTAAGTTCTAGGGGACTAATGACCTCACAAACCATTTGAACCTTTTCTTTATGTGTGTGGGTTGCTTGTGGTAACAAATTTATGTTTCAGGATTTCTGTCCAAGTGTTCTGCTCAGTATAATGCATTTTAAAGTCCACATTGGTGTCCGATGTTTTAAGAAACTCACAGGGCACTTATTTGACAGTTGGGCTTGTACATGTTTGCTATTATTTGGGGCCAGACTCTGAAGTTAAATAACTGTGTACTGTGGGGACTATTAGTTACAGAAATTAGCGATTTAGTTCCGAGCTGTCATTACTGTTTTTTCGTAGTGTCTGATTGACTTAAGTGCCTTATAATACAGTAAATCGGATTATATAGGTAGATAACATTTCGAAAATGCTTTGTGCGCTTGATTAAGGTTATTTTGTATTTGTGTACTCAGGCATTAATTTTTAATACTTGTCCACTAACTGTCGTTGTTTCTATACTGTTGCGTGTTTTTTTAATCTGTTCACAGCTCTGAACTTTGCTACAACGCCATTTACAAGGTTTAATAATCTTTGTTATAGCTGCAAGCTCATTATAGCTTGATCAGGTGAAGATATTGTAACTGGATTACGACAAAATTTCGTAAGATCAATTACATTGCTCAACTCAGGGTTTAACTTACACTATGGTGTCAAAAATGAGAGCAACTAACCGCTATTGCCCTATCTCTTGTCTAATTGACAGCATAATCATACAAACAATCAACATATGTCTTTCAAATCGTGTTCGGAACGGAAAATGGCATTCCGGTCCATTGACAACCACGTCAACGATGACGTTAGGGCACCTATTAAACGGGACAGTG
Organism: Schistocerca americana; assembly: GCF_021461395.2. Classification (NCBI taxonomy): domain Eukaryota; kingdom Metazoa; phylum Arthropoda; class Insecta; order Orthoptera; family Acrididae; genus Schistocerca; species Schistocerca americana. The sequence continues at coordinate 977,162,522 of NC_060120.1, read as the reverse complement.
TTTGCTGGGTGGTTCCACATCCACAATAATGGCTCTGAGCACTATGGGACTTAACATCTTAGGTCATCAGGCCCCTAGAACTTAGAACTACTTAAACCAAACTAACCTAAGGACATCACACACATCCATGCCCGAGGCAGGATTCGAACCTGCGACCGTATCAGTCCCGCGGTTCCGGACTGCAGCGCCTAGAAGCGCACGGCCACCGCGGCCGGCACATCCACAATAGCTGTGTACACAGTCACAGACGGTGCAGTATGGCACAGAGAAGACGCTTACCAGACTCTCTGCGATGGGGGGCGGGGGGGGGGGGGATTAGAAGAATGGAAGCAGGACAGTAGCAAACCGATGAGGCCCGATGGCTTACTGTTTCTCGGATGTGGCAATTTATAGAGATATACACAGTACCTATTATTACAGAAAGAAAATGGTTCAAATGGCTCTGAGCACTATGGGACTTACTATCTGAGGTCAGCAGTCCCCTAGAACTTAGAACTACTTAAACCTAACAGAAAGAGAGGACCCTTATTTTTCTGTAAGGGCATGATGGAACCTCCTTAGTACTGCATGCAACTGGCATGTGACCTCGCAGCATCCACTGGACATGTTGTATCGAGGCAAACGGTGTGCAGAAGGCTTCGGCAGAGTGGCCTTAATTGTTGGAGACCTGCTGTATGGTATGTGTACCTCTGATACATTTTCACGGAAGGGGACGTCTTGAGTGGAGTCGTCAACATGCCACCTGGACGGTTGAACAGTGGGCCAAAGTTCTTTTCACAGATGAGTCCTGACTTTCTTTGGAGAGCGACTCTCAATGCATTCGCATCTGGAGGGAATGTGGAACGCAATTTCGGGACCCAAACATTGTGGAAAGATACCGATATCGAGGAGGATCCCTAATGTTGTGGACATGTATTATGTTGACCACATGAAAATCTCTTCATGAAACTGTATTTGTGGATGGGCGAGATTTAACTGTTGTTAGGTATCGTGATGAGATCTTGGGACCTCATGTACGGTTGTTGCGAGGTGGTGCGGGCCCAGAATTTGTATTGACGGACGATAATCATCGACTTCATAGAAAAAGAGCGGTTGTAGTTTTCTTGGAAGCGGAAGATGTTGCACGTACTGCGTGACCTACTCGTCCTCCCAATTTTAATCTCATAGAACATGTGCGCACTAGGGAGACAGCGTGCATTATGTTGGCAGCCACCAACCACTCTCCAAGACTTGCGAGCAGCTCTGCAGGAAGAAAGGACGTTATTGCCTCAACATAAGAGTAATAATATAATTCACAGCATGCCCCGTCGTTGTCAGGCCTGTGTTGTTGCCAGAGGTGGTCACAACCCCTACTGAGTACATTAACCAGTTGTCGGAATGTGTGTGCAAATCCGTTGGAATAAAACGAAGAACATTTTTGTCTACCATTATGCATATTGCAGCTGTTTACGTTCCGTATTCGTTACATTGATTCTGCTTTACTGATTTGTGGCAAAATAAACACAACATTGTAAAACTTCCGTTTCTTGCTTTAATTTTGGGCACCAGTGTATATCAAGTGGACCTGTTGGTATCTCCTTGATTTGGAGGAGGGGACCAAACAGCGAAGTCATCGGTCCCATCGGATTATGAAAATATGGACAAGGAAGTCGGCGGTGCCCTTTCAAAGGAACCATCCTGCCTGAAGCGATTTAGGGAAATCATGGAAAACTTAAATCAGGATGGCTGAATGCGGGTTGGAACCGTCGGCCTCCTGAATGCAAGTCCAGTAAGCTAAACACTGCGCCACCTCTCTCGGGGTGGATCTGTCATTTATAGTTGTTTCTGAAACTCATTTGAGGTTTGGCATCTTCTCATTTCCTGAGAGATGCCGGCCGCGGTGGTGTTGCGGTTCTAGGCGCTGTAGTCCGGAACCGCGGGACTGCTACGGTCGCAGGTTCGAATCCTGCCTCTGGCATGGATGTGTGTGATGTCCTTAGGTTAGTTAGGTTTAAGTAGTTCTAAGTTCTAGGGGACTGATGACCTAAGATGTTAAGTCCCATAGTGCTCAGAGCCATTTGAACCATTGAACCTGAGAGATAGTCAGTGTGCAAAATTCGTGGTTGCAGGTATGTTCCATGTGGATCACCATCAGGCAAACCACTGAATATTAAAAGTAATGTTATTAAGGAATACACCCGATTGACTACTCAAAATAAGAGAGCACTTACATTCGCGAGTGAGTGGTTCAAAATAAGAATTAATACTGTAAGGGAAATGGGTCATAAGTATAATAACGCCGGTACACACTCAGTTGTATGCGAACGTACGATCGGGATAGAGACACGTTCGTTCTATGTACTATCATTCGCCGTGGCCTGGGTAAAAAGAATTGTGATTAAAATGCATGTATTCATCTGACAAAGAAAAAAAATGGGTAAAAAGAATTGTGGTTAAAATACATGTATTCATCTGAAGAAGAAAATAATCGTACTTCATAACTGAATGAAAAGAAAGATTACAGGATCTGAATGTCGCGGCAAATATGACCTAAATATTGAAATTGTCCTTGGCGGCCACGAAGGGAAAGAGATGAACACATTCACGTACCTCAATGGTTGACCAGCGCCGTCGTGAAGATCGTCGCCTCTATCTAAATTCTCCATCCAAAATTAAAATAATGATAATCTCCCAGAGTTACAGGAGCTGGGATCCATGGTATCGTAAATGGGAACGCCGTATTGTTTCGGACGTTGCTTTCATTATTTCACAATTTCGCTTACAATTACGGAGCACTACATCTTATCACCATGACATGAGAACAACGACAGGTAGCTATTACTAAAATTAATAAACAAAGAGCCTAAGTCTTCTTTACTGGAATACTCTCTGTCAAATTCTAAAGGCGGCAGGAGTAAAATACAGGGAGCGAAAGGCTATTTACAATTTGTACAGAAACCAGATGGCAGTTATAAGAGTCGAGGGGCATGAAAGGGAAGCAGTGGTTGGGAAGGGAGTGAGACGGGGTTGTAGCCTCTCCCTGATGTTATTCAATCTGTATATTGAGCAAGCAGTAAAGAAAACAAAAGTGAAATTGGGAGTAGGTATTAAAATCCATGGGGAAGAAATAAAAACTTTGAGGTTCACCGATGACATTGTAATTCTGTCAGAGACAGCAAAGGACTTGGAAGAGCAGCTGAAAGGAATGGACAGCGTCTTGAAAGGAGGATATAAGATGAACATCAACAAAAGCGAAACGAGGATAATGGAATGTAGTCGAATTAAGTCAAGTGACGCTGAGGGAATTAGATTAGGAAATGAGACACTTAAAGTAGTAAAGGAGTTTTGGTATTTGGGGAGCAAAATAACTGATGATGGTCGAAGTAGAGAGGATACAAAATGTAGACTGGCAATGGCAAGGAAAGCGTTTCTGAAGATGAGGGAATTCGTTAACGTCGAGTATAGATTTAAATGTCAGGAAGTCGTTTCTGAAAGTATTTGTATGGAGTGTAGCCATGTATGGAAGTGAAACATGGACGATAAATAGTTTGGACAAGAAGAGAATAGAAGCTTTCGAAATGTGGTGCTACAGAAGAATGCTGAAGATTAGATGGGTAGATCACATAACTAATGAGGAGGTATTGAATAGAATTGGGGAGAAGAGGAGTTTCTGGCACAACTTGACAAGAAGAAGGGACCGGTTGGTAGGACATGTTCTGAGGCATCAAGGGATCACAAATTTAGCATTGGAGGGCAGCGTGGAGGGTAAAAATCGTAGAGGGAGACCAAGAGATGAATACACTAAGCAGATTCAGAAGGATGTAGGTTGCAGTAAGTACTGGGAGATGAAGAAGTTTGCAGAGGATAGAGTAGCATGGAGAGCTGCATCAAACCAGTCTCAGGACTGAAGACCACAACAACAACAACAAATCTTCTTTTGTCCGTCAGTGTTGAATACTTTTCAAATTGATCTTTGGTATGAGAGTCGAATAATTATCTATACATTTATCAATAAGAAAAAAAATTATTAAGTTCCTTTATACATTTAAAAAAAATTACTACTCACCAAGCAAGTGGGGTAACAAGAACAATATAAATAACTTATCGTTCGTCAGACGACTGAAAAACAAAGTTTTTACTGAAATATCACGCAACGAAGTTCCTCTGTCAGTCTCATTGACAACAGTGAACTAGTGTGACAACCTCTTGGCAGACAGCAGCGCTGTTCAGAGAGAAAAAGATCCACTTTTCCCTTCCTGGCCACTTTACCACGCCTTCACCTACCGGTCTCACTATTAATTGGTAATCTACGTAAATTCATATGTGACATTATTTAATAACAGTAATTCCACTGGGAAACACGATTACAAATGTTAGCTAAAGACTATGGTATCAATTTTCTTTTATTCGTTGCACTGTACTACAATAGCCTTAATTGTATTTGATATTATTTGCTAAAAACATATAGGACATTTGGAGATGACCATCTCTATAACACGCGTTCACGAATCAATGCAACTTGCGTTTGACGTTTATACCACAGCAGCTGGTCGGTGCTAGCTGAGAACGCTCGCGAGTTGTTAGCAACGAAAGCCAAACAATAAAATACTGTATTCCCCCTGTCACTTCTATTAACCTCGCCGTGGTCACACTACATGCCACTCTGCCCCTGACGTAAGCGGCAACTTCACTTAGCTCACGGCCGAATTCACCAACGTCAATTAAAATTAAGTGCATCCTAAAATATTACTGTCTCTGTGAGTATTTTTGCTTGTTACTGACAAAGAAATACACAGTCTTAAGAACCACGTAACTTTAGTGGACTTTTTTGGGTTCTGTTGTCAGTTGCTATATGCTGGACACACATTATTATAAAATACCGCGGTTTCCACGAACACTCATTTCGGGCCGCAGTTTGACGACCACTGGTCTAATACTTCTGTAGCATCACATTCCAAAAGCTTCAGTTTTCGTCTTATCAGCACTGTTTACCGTTCATTTAATGTTCACTCAAACGTATTAGCAAAGGAAGCAATCGATGCTGCAAAAAATACGTTCTAAAACACATCAAAATGAGGAGTAATTGGGGCTCTAATGAAGCTGCTGAAGCTGGTGCTATCAGACATACAAATGTCCTAGCTTCCAGAAAGGAATTTTCTAATACAAGTCAGGAGTGGTTATTAAAACTGGCTATCGGCGGTTCACAACCTAGAGCTAAATCCCTCTGAGCGGTAAAATTAAATTTTCTGAGGGGTAAAAACAAAAGAGTTCAATTCTGAACAAAAACATGAACTATGGTGTCAAAGTGACGTGGCTCCAAGTTGAGTGAGCTGACCGTGTAAACTACTTATCGTCCATGTTTCATTTCCATACATGGCTACACTCCTAACAAATACTTTCAGAAACGACTTCCTGACACTTAAATCAATACTCGATGTTAACAAATTTCTCTTCTTCAGAAACGCTTTCCTTGCCATTGCCAGTCTACATTATATATCCTCTCTACTTCGACCATCATCAGTTATTTTGCTCCCCAAATAGCAATGATCATTTACTACTTTAAGTGTTTATAAGAATATCATATAAAAATTTGATGTAAACTGGTCAAGAACTAATCGAGATTTTTGGTGTCAATCTTAAACAACGACTTTTCTTTGTGTAATAGTATGGATTTTATACACACATTTACAAACTAAAAATATTTTTAAAAATGTAGCCGATGTACGCCCTAACGTTTATTGCAACATCGTGCAAAAATCTGAAGTAAATCGGTCAAGAGTTTTCGCGATTTTGGGTAACAACATTGAACAACCACTTGCCTTTACGTATCAGTGTAGACGACAGAATTAATAGAGATATTTCACTTGCAGCTAATACATTCCAAACGTTATTAAAAGATTAACTTTAGCCTGTCGACGATACGCAATACTCATAAACTTTTATTGCCATTCGCATAATTGTATTTTCATGGCTCGGTTTTATTTTCTCCGTTTATCGGAAACGATTCTGCGTCATACGCTGAATAATTGATGCACCGCCCGCCATCCTGTACCACAACAGAATGTCAGCTCTAATTACACAGCAAGAGAAATCGACTTACACCACAGCCATTTCTGAGTCTTATCGCTGGCAGCGAGTGAGCGGGCATCGGGTACGCGGCGAAAATGGAGGCCTGTATCTGCTCGGCGGCGATAACGCTAGGCAAACATTTGCACGGCCTGACCGCTCCTCGATAGCAATCCGATCAAGCGGCAGCTAATTGCGCGCGTGGCAGATAATTACTGCCACTGACCAGACCAGCCGCGGCGTTGGATTAAACACACCGCTCGAACTTCTGCCTCCACAGGGAATACAACTCCGTTCTCCCACCAGGCGGAATACATTCACATTTTGCTGTACGGCAATTGGAAGATATGCTTAGAGCAGGACACATATGAGTAAACGAGAGGAAATACAATCGGCTAACATTCATGTTCAGAGCTTATATGAAAACGATTCACTTGTGTGGATGGAGTACTACCTTGCTAACAAAAAGCAGAAGAGCTTATTTAAAGGAGAAAACGTAACTCGGATAAAATCTTCTCGGTTTTTAAGCCGCGACAATTCCAATAAAATTCTCCAGCCTTCGATGACTATCTCGCCATCGTCGGTCAGGAGTAAAACTCGGAATTGGTGGATCATATAATGTGGGGTCTTGCAAGGCTCAGTAATGAACCCACACTTGTTGTCAACGGACATAAATATCTTTCCACAACCCTTAACGGATTTAAAAAGTATAATAGTATTGGTTTCTTTTGGCATGACCAGTCTCCTGACTGGTTTAATGCTGCCCATCACGAGTTCCTCTCCTGTTCCATCATTTTCATTTCAGAGTAGCACACCCAATGTCTGAAGTTATTTGATGCAATATTCCAGTTTCTATCGTCCTCTACCATTTCTACCGTCTGTAACTCCCTCTACTAGCATGGAAGTTATTTCCTGATCTCTTAACAACGTGACCTATCAACCTGTCCTTCCTTCTTGTCCGTGTTTTCCACATATTCCTTTCCTCGCCAATGCTGCGGAGAACCTCTCCATTTCTTATCAGTCCAGAAAGAATGCATATAGCTGCACTTAGCAAGACAACCAATATAGTCTTGGAACTAAGACAACCAATATAGTCTGGGAACATAAATCTGACTGGGAGAAATCACATATGGGGTTCCCCAAGGCTCAGTCTTAGGTCCTCTATTATTCCTCACATATGTAAACTGCAGTGTCCTGCGGTTGGCAGAAAAAAGTAGCGATCAAGTTTGAACACACTTTATTTAACTAAAACGCCTTCTTGGCGCACACTATTTTCCAAACACAAGAACAACAAGAGCACAACAATTCTTAAGGTGGCAAAAGCTAGACAAGTGTATAAGACAATGAAAAGAAATAATAACACAACTACTACGCTACACAATTACAAAGTAGTGTTATGCCAAACAAAATACAACTTTCTACTGAGCTGTCATAGCTGTAGGTACACACTGATGGTCTAACTCTGCTGGCATGCTTATAACACTGATTCAGCAGAGTGCTATACACAGTCACATTAAGTTCCAATTGGTGGATCTCCGTCACATGGCTATTCAGGAAGTAGTGCCGTGTTTATGCGGAAAGTCTGTTGATGTTTTCATCCACTGGCGATGTTTTGATCTGAGCTCTTGAAGGGAGGTGAGCAGCCCACCTTGCTTGTCTGTTGTGCAGGCCCTCTAACTGATAAGGGGCCGCTATGACATAAACGATACACTGTGAAGTACACAGCAATCAGAATTAGTTTTATTTGCAGATGACACTAGTGCTGTAATCAATCCGAGTGTGTACACAGAAACAGAAGAAATGGTAAACAATGTTCTTAAAAGGATCACTGACTGGTTTTCTGTGACTCAGTTCTAAAAAGACGCAACATGTTCAGTTTTTCAGATCCATGGGTACTACACCAATGATAAGTGTAACACAAAGTGAGGAAATAATAAGTAGGGTGGAATCTTCAGAATTCTTAGGTGTACACATTGATAAGAATTTAAACCAGAAAACTTAATTCTACCACTTTTGCACTTAGAACCAATGCAAATCTTGGGGATAGAAAAATCAGTAAGTTGGCATATTTTGCATACTTTCAGTCAATAACGTCATATGAAATAATATTATGGAGTAACTCATCTTTGAGAAAGGAAGCCTTCATCTCTCAAAAACGTGCCATAAGAATAATATGTGGTGCTCCCCTATGATCATCTTGTAGGCATCTTTTTAAGGAGCTGAGAATTTTGACTTCTGTTCCACAGTGTGTTTATTCGCTCATGAAGTTTGTTGCAAACAATGCACTACAGTTAAAAAGGAACAATGATGTACATAATTAAAATACAAGGAGGAAAAATGGGATACATTGCTCAACAAGAAAAGGGATGTACAATGCTGCAACAAAAGTTTTTGATTTCCTACTCAGTGATGTAAAGAGTCTGACAGCAAAGTAAAATTTGAAAATAAACATGTGAAAAATGTGGTGGTTAGGAATTACTAACTCGCATCTGTACATAAAAAAGCCCTTAGAAATATTCAGCATGTAACCATATTTACAAATTAATTTGCAATGTGAATGTAAAACGACTCGTTCCACATCATAAGGATTTATCGTGCGAAGTAATCCATAGAACATGAAACTACCTAAGTAACTAACCAAATTTTCAACAGCTCTTCTACAGTGGCACATCTTAAACACTTCGATTGTTTTCTGTTCCAGTTATCCCACTAGCCATGGTTCACTGCCATACAATGCTGTGCTCCAAGTGTCAGTTCTCTAAAACTTTCTCCCTCAGATTAACTCATATGTTTGATACTTATAGACTTCTTTTCATCAGGAAACATCTATTTGGCTACTCCAGTCTGCTTTTTATGTCCTCCTCGCTTCGTCAGCTATACGCTACTTTCTATCCAAGGTAGCAAAACACCTCAACTTCCTCTATTTCTTGGTCCCCAGTTTTGATGCTAAGTTTTGTCACTAAATTCATTTCTGCTATTCGACGTCACTTTCGTCTTTCTTCTGTTTACTCTCAGTCCTTATTCTGAATTCAGTAGACTCTCAGTCTATTCAGTATGTCCTGTAATATTTACAGATGACGAAAACATAGCATTCAACGATCCAAGCTCAGTTGTACACAACCCATTTGGTAGATAGACAGACCCACAAACAAGTGGAAGTCTTAATTTCAAGAAAGACTCGTATTATACAATCTGAAACAAACAAAAAGGACCATTTTGTGCGATGGAAGTACTTATACGCTAAATGGAACACTGCATCTGAGGTCCCTTGGGATTCTTCTAGATAACAAGCTACACTGTATTGAAGACGTGGATAAAGTGATCAAAAATCTCACTTCAACATGTTTCATACTTAAAAGTGTCTGACATTATCCTACCTTAAAGACAAAGGTATTAGCTTTTTTTCGTAGTTTCACCCCCTTGTGCTCTACTGAGTTATTTTCAGAAGACAGTACAAAAGAAGTAAATAAAGAATTTGTTCGCCAAAACAAACAGTAAGTTCGTTGTATGAAGTAGACAGCAGTACATCTTTCAGATACCTCTTTGAGCACCTTGGTTAACTTTTATTTTCAAATTCATTACTTCCATTGATAGCCAGTAGCCAATAAAAAAATCTGCTTGGGTCAACCACTTTCAGCACACTCACAAAAATGTTTTCTTCTTGGAATAAAGAGTAACATTATTCAGTGTGGTGCATATTTACACATATATAACTTGACTGCAGGTAAAAGTAATCAAACTTTGAATTTCTAGAGATTCAAACAAAAGTTGAAACTATTTATTGCCTTCCACAAATTATCTATTTAAATTCAGTGTTGAAATTCCTTATTATGAACATGACAAGTAACAATGTTAACTGTAAATATTCCTCTGTTATTATTGTAAGAAAGTGAAAATTCTAGCCCCTGATTACTGAACGTAAGTAGTCAAATAAGAAGAGTGAGCGAAATGCTCGTTGCTGTCATAAGATAACACATAAAACCAAATTGCACTAATGCAAGACGGACGACTGCAATGCTCGTTGCTTTCACAAAAACAAGCAAATTACCCTTATATTTGACTACTGTGCACAAGAGTATGCTCGTCACAGTGAAGTGAACCAGTTGGATCTTTTTTTTTTGTTTTTTTGTTTTTTAGTTTCTGAGTCACCAGTCTTCTCACTGGTTGGTTTGACGCGGCCCACCACGAATTTCTCTACTGCGCCAATCTTTTCATCTCAGAGTATCAATTGCACCCTACGTCCGCAATTAATTCCTGGATGTATTCCAATCTCTGTCTTCCTCCACAGTTTTACCCCCTACAGCTCCCTCTAGTACCATGGAAGTTATTCCCCGATGTCTCAACAGATGTGCTATAATCCTGTCCCTTCTTCCTGTCAATGTTTTGCGAATTCGACTCTGCGAAGAACCTCCTCAGTCCTTACCTTGTGCGTCCACCTAATTTCAAATATTCGTCTGTAACATAATATCCCTAAGTTTTCGATCCTCTTCGTGTCTAGTTTTCCCACGGTCCATGTCTTACTACCATAAAATTCTTTGCTCCACAAGTACATTCCCAGAAATTTTTTCCTCAAATTTAGATTGTTTGATACTAGCAGATTTCTCTTGGCCAGGAATGCATTTTTCACCAGTAATAGTCTGCTTTTCTTGTTCTTCTTGCTCCGTCCATCATACGTTATTCTCCCGCCTTCATCAAAATCGTGATCCCCAATTATAATTTAAGTTTCTAGCTGTTCTCATCTCTCCTACTTCTCATTACGTTCGGCCTTCTTCTACTTACACTCAGACCATATTCTGTACTCATTAGACGGTAGATTCCATTCAGCAGATCATGTAATTTTTCTTCACTTTCACTCAGGATACCAATATCATCAGCGAATCGTATCATTGATATCCTTTCACCTTGAATTTTAATTCCTCTTCCAATCCTTCGTTTTAATTCCATGATTGCTTCTACGATGTACGGATTGAACAGTAAGGACGAACGACTACATCCTTTTCAATCCGAGCATTCGTTCTTGGTCGTCCACTCTTATTATTCGCTTTTGGCTTTTGTACATATTGTATATTACCCGTCTCTTTCTAGAGGTTACACTTATTTTTCTCAGAATTTCGAACAAAATGGTTCAAATAGCACTAAGTACTATGGGACTTAACATCAGTCCCCTAGACTTAGAACTACTTAAACCTAACTAACCTAAGGACATCCATGCTCGAGGCAGGATTCGGACCTGCGACGGTAGCAGTGGCGCGGTTCCGGACTGAAGCGCCTAGAACCGCTCGGCCTCACCGGCCGGCAATTTAGAACATTCTGCACCATTTTACACTGTCGAACGCTTTTTCCAGGTCGCCACATCGTATGAATATATTTCGATTTTTCTTCAGTCTTGCTTCTGTTATCAACGTTAACGTCAGAACTGCCTGTCTGTTCCCTTCACTTTTCCTAAAGTCAAACTGGTCGTCGTCTAACACATTTTCAATTTTCTTTTCGATTCTTCTGTGTACTATTCTTGTCAGCAACTTGGATGCATGAGCTGTAAAGCTGATTGCGCGATAATTCTCACACTTTCTATCGTCGGAATTGTGTGCATGATATTTTCCCGTAAGTCGAATGGTATATCGCCAGTCTCATACAGTCTACACGCCAACGTGAATAGCCGTCTTGTTGGCACTTCCCCCAGTGACTTTATAAATTCCGGTGGAATGTTATCTATCCTTTCTGCCGTATTTGATCTTTAGTCTCCCAAAGCTCTTCTAAATTCGGACTCTAATACTGGATCCCCTATCTCTTCTAAATCGACTCATGTTTCTTCTTCTATCACATCTTCCCCCTTACAGAGGCCTTCAGTGGATTCTTTCCATTTATCCGTTCTCTCTCCTTCATTTAACTGTGGAATACCCACTGAACTCTTAATGTTACCGCCCTTGCTCTTAATTTGACCGGAAGTTGTTTTCAGTTTTCTGTTTGCTGAATCCGTCCTTTACACAATCATTTGTGTTTCGATTTCTTCACATTTTTCATTCAATCATTTCACCTAAGCTTCCATAAAAGGTGTATTTAGTTCATTCATAACTGATTCGTATTTCTATATTCCTGAATTTCCCTGAACATTTTTGTACTTTCTTCTTTCTTTGGTCAGCTGAAGTATTTCATCTGTTGTCCATGGTTTACCTCTTCGTCTTGTGATTCTTGAATAGAGTATTCGCTATTACTATCCGAAATTTACTGCAGAACTCAATTAGTCTTTGTCCTTTCTCGTTTCTATTCCAGTCCCCAGTGACTATTAAATCTTCATCTGCCTCTACATACTGAATTACGAGTTCAGCATCCTCGAATTCTTTCTCTATCTCTTCACGTGCTTGGGACGTCGGAATGTATGCCTGAACTATCGTTGTCGGTGTTGGTCTGCTATCACTAAACTGTTCACATTAACTCAGTCACTGCCGTACCTTCCTATTCATAACGAACTCCACCCCGGTTATACCATCTTCTTCGGCTGTTGGTATTATCCTATATTTGTTTGACCAGAAATTCTTATCTTCTTTCCATTTCACTTCTCTCTAGTTTTCCTACCATTTCACTCTCTGTTTTCAAAAATACTACTCTTCTTAGGGGGAAAGACGCCACGGTGTTTCCAATGTGCGGGCGAGTATTGTTTTTAAATTCAAGAAAAAGTTGGGAAACTTGCACATGACTTTCCTCCTTCTGTGTAAAAGACGCTCATTTTTAAACACGAAGTTGGTAATGAGCCAAATCAGTGTCTTCATGATTGATCAACCTTATAGTACAAGAACACGGTCCAGAGCGATACAATACTATTGTACTGGAAGATCCAAATTCTTAGAGCGAACGCAAGTGACTCTGCCGCTAGTCGGACAGTGTTGTGGTACCAGGGACTCTTCGGAGTACAAACAGAAAGGCAAAAATGTGGTTAGTCATTCTCTGTGGGCTACAGGGCGGCCGTGGCATTCACTGACCACAGGCGCTTGCCAAGCATTCAGTAGCCACGGAGTGGGTCGCTTCCTGATTTTCGCGAAACTGCTCATATACCCTAATGAGGCGTGTTGACCTAATGAGATTCACAGACTGTCCTCTGATGACAAAAGAGGCGACAGGAGCGTTTCCGGCATCACACCATCCCAGCGTGGTGAGCACAGGGCAGCCTTCCCGACCACAGCGCTACGGTATCCTCATTAAAATAAGTGAGAAACAGCCACAGAAAATGAATCCACATCGTGACAGTAAAGTCACAAAACATGTGTTATTGGACATGTTAAACAGTATTGGATAAACAGGAATAACCCGTTGCAACTGTGGAAGCAGCACCTTTTTATTCAGAGTAATGCATCTACATCTACATGGTTACTCTGCAATTCACACTTAAGTGCCTGGCAGAGGGTTCATCGAACCATTTTCATACTACTTGTCTAGCAATCCACTATCGAATGGCGCGTGGGAAAAACGAACACCTTAATGTTTCCGTTCGAGCTGTGATTTGTCTTATTTTATTATGATGATAATTTCTCCCTACGTAGGTGGGTGTCAACAAAATATTAACGCATTAGGAAGAGAATGTTGGTGATTGGAATTTCGTAAACAGATCTCGCCGCAAAGAAAACCGCCTTTGTTTCAGTGACTGCCACCCCAACTCGCGTATAATATCAGTGACACACTCACACCTATTGCGCGATAACACGAAATGAGCTGCCCTTATTTGCACTTTTTCGATGTCCTCCGTCAACCCTACCTGGTAAGGATCCCACAACGCGCACCAATATTCCAGCAGAGGACGGACAAGTGTAATGTAGGCTGCCTCTTTAGTGGGTTTGTCGCATCTTCTAAGTGTTCTGCCAACAAAGCGCAGTCTTTGTTTCTCCTTCCCCACAATATTATCTATGTGGTCTTTCCAATTTAAGTTGCTCGTTATTGTAATTCCTAGGTATTTAGTCGAATTGACAGCCCTTAGATTTGTGCGATTTATCGTATATCCAAAATTTAATGGATTTCTTTTAGTACCCATGTGGATGACCTCGCACTTTTCTTTGTTAAGTGCTAATTGCCACTTTTCGCACCATACATAAATTCTCTCTAGATCATTTTGTAATTGGAATTGATCGTCTGATGATTTTACCAGACGGTAAATTACAGCGTCATCTGCAAACAATGTAAAGGGGCTGCTCAGATTATCACCTAGATCATTTATATAAATCAGGAACAGCAGAGGGCCTATGACACTACCTTGCGGAACGCCAGATATCACTTCTGTTCTACTCGATGATTTACCGTCTGTCACTACGAACTGTGACCTCTCAGAGAAAATCACGAATCCAGTCACAGAACTGAGACAATACTCCATATGCACACAATTTGATTAATAGTCGCTTGTGAGGAACGGTATCAAAATGGCTGTTCTACTGGTTATATTGCATTCATTCTTGTTCTTCTTTTTCCGCATTAAATCATGTCTTCTCAACTTTTGCATTGGCTCCCAACATCTCTTTACCATTTCCACGTAAATTTCTTAGCTTAAGAAGAAATATTTCTTCATCCCTTCTCTACAAGTGTGTAATCTTCTTCTACTTTTATTTGGTTTTTCTCGTACACTCTGATGTACTTGGATTATTTTATTGCATAATTATGAACCAGTTCTGGCCTTGTATTTTTATGTATGTCTTTCCATACAAGAATGATTTATTTCAGGCATCCTAACTCCTCCATTGTGTTCCAAAGAAGTTATCTATTCGGCTAAACGCCTTGTTATGAGCTATAAATGCTACGTGGCTTTCATTATTATATTTCCCTCTTCTCCCAGTCAGCTGTTTTATAGTAATTATCGGTGCAAGACAGCCCTTGCTTAGAGCATTGTGCTCCTCTAGTCCTTTATTTATTACTTTTGTACTCTTCAACAGAACATCCTGGTTTATATCTTACGCGTCTTATCTACCAGACTTATATCTCTATAATTTCAGCATTCATTTCGATTTAGGTTTTTGATGAAAGATGTAACAAAACCATTCGTCTATTCATCTTGGATACTTCTATAAGCAGCACTTTCTATAGAAATGCTGTGCCTCAAGCTTCAGAAGCATGCCAATATATTTTATTAGCTCTGCACCGTCTGCTCTTGCCGTTTTTCTGTTTTTTGCTTTGGAAAGTGCTTCACCGAGTTCTTGACGTGCAGGTAAATCCCCTAAATAAGCCTCTTACGTCGTACGCCACAACGTTAAGTGCGCTCGTTTTACCAAGTTGGTTGCTCATTAGCCTCATGCTGTTTCTGCACACTTTGTTCACAACAGCGATTTCCTTAATGTGCCATCTTTCATTTATTGATATGCAGTGAAGGGCATCTGTCGGTGAAAGAT
This sequence comes from Schistocerca americana, assembly GCF_021461395.2. Lineage (NCBI taxonomy): Eukaryota > Metazoa > Arthropoda > Insecta > Orthoptera > Acrididae > Schistocerca > Schistocerca americana. The sequence continues at coordinate 977,147,115 of NC_060120.1, read as the reverse complement.
CTGGCACGCTTATGACAGTTGAATAAATATTTAATAAATAACTTGGCCATGTTTACCTGTTTGCACAACGGATAACAGTAGGACGTACAATGGAAATTTGTAAGGGAATACGTATGCATGTGCTCTGGCAGAAATATCACGTTTATTCAGGAACTGCTGAACAAACTAATAAGGTAAACAACTAATAAATGGTTGCAGTTTCATAACACTGTCGGTTGAATTACAAAGTCACATTTACGACTGCGTCTTGGAGACCCCAGCACGATTTATCATTAATTATTAATTGTGGAAAGGTCAGAAGATTCTTTCAGTCGTGACATTCACGCGCATATAGACATATGATAGAAATTCAGGACAAATATAAGAATAAATAAAAACTTCACCAGTATGTACGGGCTTGATAAACGGTCGTTACCTTGGCTTCATTACAAGAAGCAAGTGAACAAGAATTGCACAATGAAGGTTTTCACGACCGGATGTTTCAGCTGCTGAGAATTCTTCCGGGTGCACCTCCGAAGATGTCCAATGTAGCTTTGGACGAAACGTCAGGGACGGCCATACAACCCGGAAGAATTCTCGGCAGCTGAACAAGAATTTACCGATAAGAATCAACTGTTAACAGTTGCTCAACAGAAGAGGTTCTGAAACTAATTTGGAAGTTTTGCACCGAGGATCAGTAACAAACAGAATTTTTGGATAAAATGAGTGCTAAAATTCAGAATAGCTAAACAAATTGGTCAGGATATGTTACTGTGAGACATGATCTACGAACTTAAGGCTCTCTGATCCGTACTTAACACGTGCTGAGACGACAAAGAAACTGAAATCTAAATTAGCGAAGTTTGATAATTCTGTTCAGTTACTACTCGTGAGATCAACAACGAACTAAATTAAACTGAACAGATACATCACGAATCCACCTGTTTGAACAGAGTAGAGCAGAACAATGGGTTGCGTGCGTGGCCAAGTGAAACTGGTTATAACGTTCCGAAATGAACCAGAAAAATTCCGTATATCGCTCAACCAGCAATGAGCGATGAGGGCAAGACGTTAATTTTGAGCGGAGCTGAAATCTACAAAAATGAGGTAATGAGTAAACTATGAATAGGGACACTTACACTTAATTGGTGTCGCCCGTCTCGCATCTCCCGGCACACTGCCGAGCGAACACTTTAGGAAACACACGGGTTCCGTTCTGCTGGTAGTGGCCAGAGGGCTCCCTATTGTGTCGTGCCAACCTGTACAATAGCTTCGTCCAAGGTGAGCAGAAACCTCTTTGCTACCTGGTACGTGCTTTATAGGGTTGGCTGTTCTGCCACAGTAGGAGACTACTTTTACTCCCACATATCTAGACACTGAAATTTACTTTGTACACTCTCATTCATGCTTTTCATTCATCAGGTGAGAGGAGGAAAGGATGTATAGAGGTGCGACAATAAATTAATGAGACTGAAGTGAAAAACAATGTTGTTTACCGTTTTAGTCAAGTTTAGTGTTGTCTCCTTCAAAGTAGTTCCCTTCTGATTGCATAAACTTTGCCAGCGTTTCTGCCTTTGACGGTAAAATTTCTGGAACTCATCTTCTGTAATATCCTCCAAGACCCTCGTCACAGCTTTTTGGATATCTTGTGTTGTCTGAAAATGGTGTCCCTTGACCGCCATTTTGACTCTTGGAAATAGAAAGAAGCCCCACGGTGCGATATCTGGCGAATAGGGTGGCTGTGGCAGTACTGACATTTTTTTTTTGAGGTTAATAATTGCCGTACTGACAGAGCAGTATGGGATGGCGCATTATCGTGATGCAGAATCCAATTATCAGCAATGTTGGCACGGACACGAAGAACTCTTTTATGAAGTCTTTCTAAAATTTCTTTGTAGTACTATTGGTTAACTGTTTGTCCAGGAGGCATCCACTCTTTATGAGCAATTCCCTTGGAATCAAAGAAGCACACAAGCAGGTTGATGGTCGTCCACTGCAGCCTTTATCTTCAACATTCGTTCTTCCTTCACTAATCATTTTATGCCAACGAAAAACATGAGCTATTGACATAACCTCCTTTCCAAAAGCCTTCTGAAGCTTAGCGTAAGTTTTTGTCACGTTTTCACCCAATTTAACGCAAAAAGAAATGTCATATCGTTGTACAATATTATGCGGTTCGATTTCCGTGACGAGAGACACAAACACATGTTAACTTATTACAGCACAACTCACGACTGAGCAGTTGCATCGATGTGCCACTTGGACTAGAAGCAGCTTATAGACCAACGTCAAAGATGTTTTGCCTACACAAGCCTGCACGGTTGCCACATCTTGCAAAGAAAATCAGTCTTCTTACTTTATTGTCGCACTTCGTATACTGACGTACTGCAAATAGATGTATTGAATATGCGTGTGAGGCTCTAGTAATTACCAAAAATCTTAGTAACATGTGAGATGAAATAAAGGTAATACACCTTGTGGCCACTACTAACATAAAACATTAATTGATTGGCGACTCCATGGAGTGTTCTGTGCACCACGACCAGATAATGGATATAATTGGAAGGAGAAACAGCATTGGTCGTATTTTTTTGTTTTTGTTTTATTATCCGCAAAATCGATTTTCGGTCACTTAGTGACCATCCTCAGTGCTGTAATACACAATTAAAATTGGTAGGCACTGGTATCAACAAGCTTAGAGCGATTTTGCGGGTAATAAAACAAAAAACAAAAAAATACGACCAATGCTGTTTCTCCTTCCAATAACACATTAAGCTGCTTACTCTCTTTTTTATGTAGTTTATTGTTTGCACCCAGAACTGAGGTGCCGGAGGTGGGTACATTAAGTTAAATGTTAAACAAAATGATGAGGCTCATGTAGCGACCATTCAGCGATTTATATTGGATGTGTTCTTTATTGCTTTGCTAATATTTTTCTTTGCTTTGTAGGCCGTTGTTTGTCTTACATGAAAGTTATTTTCTGTATTACTCATCTTAAAAAATCTTAATTAGGTTTATATTAGGATTTAGTAAGTATGTGCATGTTAATAGTTCCACATATGATACTGAACTTGCTTACCGGTTTCTCATTTAATAACAACAATTTATATTCATACAGAATTTGTCTCCGACGTCAAGACTTACGTTTAGTGTTACTAGTAGATATTTTTTTACTGTATTCAGTTCATATTTGCTTAAGTTCGCGTGCTGTTTGATAGTCATTCGCTTTCCTAGAAATCAGGTTGAGGTGATCAGCGTGAAGAAGTGAATTAAGTAGCGATGAGTAATTGCGTTTAACCCATCTGCTATTTACAAAATCCCAGCTTCATCTATTTACATATTCTTCCAATCATACCTGTTTAATTTCTCGCAGCATGTATGTTAAACTTCTGTAAGGGATTTTAGCAGCATACCTTCAGTTCGATGAATGTCTCCTGTGAAGCCTACATGATGAGGACTCTAATCATTGATGCAGTATTCTAGAATTGGTGTGCTATTTCTTTTGCAGGTGTACTGCACATTCACAGAACCGCACCAACAAATTTTCTTCAGTTCTCCTTCCCTATTGCTGATCTACTGTTGGCCTTATTTCGTGTCGTATCTTAGTACTACCCACAAATACAGGGTGTTTCACATACAACGACACCAGAGTATCGCGGGAAAGAATACGCCGTAGGCGGGCTGCGGTCGCCGCATGAGGTAGTGGCTTGTTGTTGGGAGTGACTGGCAGCTGGCGTAGCGGTTTAATATACATGTCTATCCAGATGGTTATTAAACTGAGTCATGTTACTTCTGATAGGATCCTGGTCCGATTGCTAAAATCTACTTAGCTTCATAATTGTAAAGAAAATACTGTCTGATTTAGCTGACCAAAGTCTGCCAGGATTAGTAAATGCTTGATAAATAATGAAAGGTTGAGCAAAGCTAAAAGGGTTTCAGTTAAGTTGCTAGTAAGTCTACCCATGCGTATAATTCGCACTCTGTCCTGATCAGTCACCGACACGTAATACTGAAGTGGAGAAATAACTAAATGCAAGTATTTATTAATAAAAGGTATTATATTTTTAATATAAGTAACAAATATTTGCCTCTTTTTAAAAATGTATATGATTACATACAATATGTTTAACTATACAATATTTTTAACTACAAGCCGGTCGGTGTGGCCGAGCGGTTCTAGGCGCTTCAGTCTGGAACCGCACGACCGCTACGGTCGCAGGTTCGAATCCTGCCTCGGGCATGGATGTGTGTGATGTCCTTAGGTTAGTTAGGTTTAAGTAGTTCTAAGTTATAGGGGACTGATGACCTCATATGTTAAGTCCTTTAGTGCTCAGAGCCATTTGAACCATTTTAACTACAAAAACATAAAAAAACGATATTGTCTTTGTCAGATTAATTTTATTCTTTAAAACTTCTCCCTTCTTTGAAAACAGTGCGAGTATTTATAATGTTACTTATCAACCTTTTACTTTTTCACTATATGTGTCTTAAGCGCAAACATAAATGCCACTGAATGTGCAAACTCGTGAAAAAGCCACACATAAATGTCCAAGCGAAAAAACAGGTTCTGGCAAATACATTGCTGCACTTCGAAGCGTACGTTCTTGTGATACATTAATGGTAATAGCGAAGGAAACTTTTATTTAGAAATGTTTTCAAAAATGTTCAGATGTGTGTGAAATCTTATGGGACTTAACTGCTAAGGTCATCAGTCCCTAAGCTTACACACCATTTAGCCTAAATTGTCCTAAGGACAAACACACACATCCATGCCCGAGGGAGGACTCGAACCTCCTCCGGGATTAGCCGCACAGTCCATGACTGCAGCGCCCTAGACCGCTCGGCTAATCCCGCGCGGCTGAAATGTTTTTTTTATCCTTTGGAAAGACATGGTAGAATCGGAAGGTGTGAGGTTAATGCAGTGTATAAGCACAGTGTTATCGGAGTCAATGAATTTAGCTGTGATGACGCACTCGCCTAAGTGTTACCGCTAATTTTGAACCTTTAATTAGTCCCTGATTAGAGCTAAGATTTCTAATCAACTTAATAATAGCATTTTTCCTTAAAAGCAATTGATGCGGTGGCAAACAGGACGGATTTAAGGAGTTCAAGAAATCTATGGTGTACAGCTGAAAGTTGTTTATTTGTTCAAGTTGGACAGAATCAGAACTCAAGTAAACCTTTGCATCTCCAGTTAAGTAACTGGAAATGACGTATTCATTAATTGTTGTCCAGTCATCATACTTTGCACATAGAATCGCCATCGAATAGATATTGTGGAACATTTTGTTCAAACCTTTTTATGACATTGAATATGGTGGCAAACTATTGTATTTATAGTAATAATGTTTAGATATTTTGAACACTTCATTGAAGAAATCAGTTTTATTTTCTACATCACCATTACCCAGTTTAAGTAACCATTCAATGAAAACGCTATCACTATTTTCCGTCATGTTTTCAGACTACTTATGAAGTTGAACATGAGACCATAAGGGTGATCCTTTAAGCGTAGTTTCAGCAAAGGCTGTTCCATTGGCACATCAAACGCCAAGTAATATTTTACGGAAATGTTGACCACACAAAATTAATTTCGAACTTGAGGGAAATTATTATTCAGGATGTCGGATAGACAATGCTTTGTGAACCAATGAAATCTACTCCCAAATGAGAAGATCAGAGCCACCGTGTGTGTGTGGGAATCTTTGAGACCGATGAATTCAAGATGGGTATAGGTAGTTTGAAAATCGAATGTGATGTTCGTCACCTGGTAGAAGATTGGCAGCAATGTCTGTACTGCACGTGCATACAAGTAGACATTCAGCGTGGCGGCTGATGGCAGCGACCGTGAATGCATTTTCTATTTACAGTCGCTCCCATCAGTCACCGCGCCGAGTGTCAACTTGGTTTGTGCGTGTAATACATGCAACTGTTAAAACAACTATGTTTTCAGGTGCCTTCGAAATTCTTTACATCGACGTGTATGATTTTTTGACGAATACAATAACTTCTAGCTATTTGTGTATTTTTCCTTCATTAACGCTAAACAAAATCTTGAAAATGATATCTCAATAAATAATTGTCAATAATTAATTTTGATAAAGTAATGCGGGAGATATGGCATATCGACAAAAAACACTATTGAGAAATAACACATGTGGCTGCACAATATTGAAACAGACTTCGAAATTTGTGAAAAGTTAATCATTTGTTTGTAATTATCTTCACTCTATCATCACTATCAACAAACATTTAAGATAAATGTTCAAATGCTGTTTAGCATTTCATTGTTTCGTAAGTGTGACAACTTACTTGAGCTAATGGAATATCTATGTGGGTTCGTGGGCTATCTCCCATGACAATTTTAAACGTTGCTTTATTCATATCTATCTAGTTACTTCCTTAATTGTTGACGTGAGGGAGTGATTTTTTTCTTAATTAGTATCCGACAGAAAATATCTAAGTTCGTACTATAGAAGAAAGTTCACTCCATGAAATAGTTTTCTCATGACAAATGTAGTGAGGAATTTTCATTAACTATTGTAATATTGGATTTAAATATTCGAGTTCCTTGTTTACTAAAACATATGACCGAAATAAAATGCCTCAAGCACTATGGGACTTAACATCTGAGGTCATCAGCCCCTAGACTTAAAACTACTTAAGCCTAACTAACCTAAGGACATCCCACACATCCATGCCCGAGGCGCGATTCGAACCTGCAACCGTAGCAGCAGCGCGGTTCCGGATTGAAGTGCCTAGAACCGCTCGGCCACAGCGGATGGCTACATGTCCGATTTGGGTTGCGACCGCAACATTACCTTGCTACAGCAATCGTTTTGTGTGTCCCAACAGGAAAACTTTATAATCTATATTTTTTTGTATATTAGTGACGGTGAGTCTCGGAGACGAATAATTAACTTTTACTCCCATTGCGTAAATTAGTAATACGATCATGATCAAAATTCAGTAAAATACACTCCTGGAAATGGAAAAAAGAACACATTGACACCGGTGTGTCAGACCCACCATACTTGCTCCGGACACTGCGAGAGGGCTGTACAAGCAATGATCACACGCACGGCACAGCGGACACACCAGGAACCGCGGTGTTGGCCGTCGAATGGCGCTAGCTGCGCAGCATTTGTGCACCGCCGCCGTCAGTGTCAGCCTGTTTGCCGTGACATACGGAGCTCCATCGCAGTCTTTAACACTGGTAGCATGCCGCGACAGCGTGGACGTGAACCGTATGTGCAGTTGACGGACTTTGAGCGAGGGCGTATAGTGGGCATGCGGGAGGCCGGGTGGACGTACCGCCGAATTGCTCAACACGTGGGGCGTGAGGTCTCCACAGTACATCGATGTTGTCGCCAGTGGTCGGCGGAAGGTGCACGTGCCCGTCGACCTGGGACCGGACCACAGCGACGCACGGAAGCACGCCAAGACCGTAGGATCCTACGCAGTGCCGTAGGGGACCGCACCGCCACTTCCCAGCAAATTAGGGACACTGTTGCTCCTGGGGTATCGGCGAGGACCATTCGCAACCGTCTCCATGAAGCTTGGCTACGGTCCCGCACACCGTTAGGCCGTTTTCCGCTCACGCCCCAACATCGTGCAGCCCGCCTCCAGTGGTGTCGCGACAGGCGTGAATGGAGGGACGAATGGAGACGTGTCGTCTTCAGCGATGAGAGTCGTTTCTGCCTTTGTGCCAATGATGGTCGTATGCGTGTTTGGCGCCGTGCAGGTGAGCGCCACAATCAGGACTGCATACGACCGAGGCACACAGGGCCAACACCCGGCATCATGGTGTGGGGAGCGATCTCCTACACTGGCCGTACACCACTGGTGATCGTCGAGGGGACACTGAATAGTGCACGGTACATCCAAACCGTCATCGAACCCATCGTTCTACCATTCCTAGACCGGCAAGGGAACTTGCTGTTCCAACAGGACAATGCACGTCCGCATGTATCCTGTGCCACCCAACGTGCTCTAGAAGGTGTGAGTCAACTACCCTGGCCAGCAAGATCTCCGGATCTGTCCCCCATTGAGCATGTTTGGGACTGGATGAAGCGTCGTCTCACGCGGTCTGCACGTCCAGCACGAACGCTGGTCCAACTGAGGCGCCAGGTGGAAATGGCATGGCAAGCCGTTCCACAGGACTACATCCAGCATCTCTACGATCGTCTCCATGGGAGAATAGCCGCCTGCATTGCTGCGAAAGGTGGATATACACTGTACTAGTGCCGACATTGTGCATGCTCTGTTGCCTGTGTCTATGTGCCTGTGGTTCTGTCAGTGTGATCATGTGATGTATCTGACCCCAGGAATGTGTCAATAAAGTTTCCCCTTCCTGGGACAATGAATTCACGGTGTTCTTATTTCAATTTCCAGGAGTGTAGAAGCATGTGACCAAAAGAGCTGTGAGATGGTGTTATATGCACCTGTGCTGCAGCCAAAGAAAACATTAATATTGTGACATAAAAGGTTGCGAGGTAATAATTAAAACTCTACAAACTCATTCTGAAATACTGGAAGAGTATTCCGGGAACACTCCCGTGCTTTTGCAGTAGTCAGTGAAAGCATGAGAACTCGTTTCTTGTACAAGTAATTGGATGAATCCACTGTATTCGGTTTCTTGTTCTTCATTTTTTAAAGGGACGATAATTGAAAACTGTCTTTTATTTGTCCACGGTCCATTTCTCTGAGACTGTTCTGGGTAGCCTATAAAGGAATGAAACGAAAAGCGTTGCAGCCAGTCGTATCTTGCTGCGCTGTGCACAGATGATGTGAAATTGTAATCGTGAAATCGCCATGACGGCGCGGCATGAACAGGGTGCCATTTAGACGACTGTCCGACAACAATCAAATAGGCAGTCCTAGCGGAAGACAAGGATTCGATTTTTAGTAGTGCCCTTAATTGCCTTTGCCATTATATTTTCAGATGGTGGTTCCTCACAGGTGGTAAATGTTTCAAGAACGTGATTATTTAACGCCGAGAGCTGCTGACAAAATTTCTTTGTTTAATAAACAATTTCTTCAGGTTCATAAAAGCATTTACGACATCGTACCAGGTGATATAAAATCAATAGCGCCGGATAATAAAAGCCATGAATTCGTCACTGTTTTCGTGTAGTAACTAATCGAGCTACACCGTTAATCATAAAATGTGCCAGACAATGCACTCCTTCATGGTACTGGCTGCTTATAATGGAAGTGTAGCTACCCTCTGAGGTGCGGTGTAGTCTGATATTGTCGCCCTGGCAGCGAACGCAGTGTGTTAATGTGGAATCGATTTACGCTGGGGGAAATGACAAAGCTGGTGTACACTGTTTGTACGGCGGTATGGCATCAACGCTGTTATTTGACAAGCCATAAAGTAAGGAAACAGTACGGCTATCGAGAGGAGAGTACGTGTGCTGTTAGTCAAGTTGTTTTATGTGCAGGACAGTAATTACAGTGCTGCACTGAGAGAGCATCGCCAACTGAAAGGCCTTGGAGTAGAGGTCAGATGTCATTAAATGGTTAAAAGAAGATGATAACCTAATTCGAAAACACGGATAAGCTTGATGTGGCACCTAGAAGAGGATGGCGTCCTGTCTCGGTGGAAGTTGTTGACGAGGTCGCTGCTGCTGTAATACCATGAAACGAGTACCCTGGGTAATGCTAGTGTTCACGCAGTCTCAGCAGAATTGTCCTTATCGTGGGCAACAGTATGGAAAGTTTAGAGATCTATTTTACACTGGTAGCTTATAACAATACTTCCACTAACAGTTAATTAGCTCAAAATTTATCACGTCGCGCACTCAAAGTATGATCTTTTTATTGCGCAACTAAAAGGCCTTTAATGTGGCAGGCATTGCAACATCAACTGATTACAGCCATTGAAAAAAATTAACAATAATATCACTTATCTTGTATTTGCAATCCAACGACGATCTCGCTCTGGCTTTGGCTCGTAATTAAAAATGTTGTCTAGGTAGCATGACTGTCGCTGTTGGTGCGAAATTCACTCGGATGTTAATTACGCCGACTTGAAGAACTTACGAAGACAATCTTTCAGGATTAATTTGATGATTTATGTTTTTCATTGCAATGTGCTTCATACTTTTTTAAACAATGGTCACTTGAAAATAATTCTTCACACTCTCTTTTCACAGAAATTCACATTTATTAAACTTTTTATACTTTCGCATGTTCAAAACATTACTTCATCATACAACTTCCCAACCGTTACTGCACTTAATAAAACTCACAACATTTTTCATTGTCCACAACTCAGACTCATCTTTTCATTTCCAACACAAAGTCAAGACTGTTCATATTCAACACAAAACTTGACTACACTGTACGCGTCCGCACCAAAACTCACACGCCAGCATCAAAGATAACTATAAGATATTCACTCTAGATATTATATCGATTTCAAAATTTCAAAATGTCGACGTAAATACATATAAAAATGAAACCAAATTTGAATAGAGTGAAAAATATGAGACATTACGTAGAAAAATACTCATTAATCTACGGTATCGAAAAATAGGGTTGGCGGGTGGTAATGGTTTCGCAAATAAAGAGCCATTACAACCTGTACGAGATCCAGATGGTGCAACAAATGAAACCTTATGATCTGCAGCAATGTACACAATTTGCTCATCGGTCTCTGGCATAGATCTAAGTTGATGTGGAGTAACAATGCACATTTTACACTACAGGGCGCAGTGAACACACAGAACTGCCGAATTTGGGGTACTGTTAAACCACTTGTGCACGAAGAACCATTGCATCTGCCGCATGTGTGGTGTGGACTCACCAGCGCCTTTATTCTCGGTTCGTTCTTCTTTGAACAGGATACACCCAGAGCGCCTGTCAGGTGTATTGTGACGTATGGATATTTTCGAGACTTCCTTGTACAGCACATGATTCTTGCTTCGGAGGGGCGTAGCTGTGAGGAAACCACCGTTTTCATGTCAGGTGGGTAACACTTCATGTCGCTCGCCCACTGGAAGGTTTGCTTAATGCAACCTTCCCCGAACGTGTTCTCTCCAGAGGTTCCCCAGATGCATGACCTCCAAGACCGCCTGATCTGAACCCAAGCGACTTTTGGCTCTGAGGAGATAAAAAACAACGCTTTTACCAGCGACACGTTTGGCCTCTAGCTGATTTGAAGGCCAGCATACACGAACACGTTACACACATTTCACCGAAAACGCTGCGAACAAATGTTGATCACGTCGTTTTACGTTGCAGCGTCTCGTCGGCTCTTCGGTGGTGACATTGAACAAACTGTGGAAGCATTGGTTAATAATATCAACAGTATGGCTTTCTCCCTTCTTTGTACTTCTCTAGCCCACATCCTGTTCGTAATCCATGACATGTGGAAACATTTATACACCTCTTTCTTGCATTCACAGTTCCAGGTTTGCACCTGGTGGCCAAAATTGGAACTAATTGTTATTCAGCGCAAATCGGTTCCGCATTAAAGCATTAGAATATCTACCAAGCATCGCTACCGTACGACAATTACAGTCCAAATTGGACCTCTGTCTGTAGCTATACTTTGCCGGCCGTGGTGGCCAAGCGGTTAAAGGCACTACAGTCTGGAACCGCGCGGCCGCTACGGTCGCAGGTTCGAATGCTGCCTCGGGCATGGATGTGTGTGATGTCCTTAGGTTAGTTAGGTTTAAGTAGTTCTAAGTTCTAGGGGACTGATGCCCTTAGAAGTTAAGTCCCATAGTGCTCAGAGCCATTCGAACCATTTTTGTAGCTATACTTAAATAAGAACGCCCCAGTAGTGTTATGGCTACGAACGGAGGCATTCCATATACCGTGGACTACACACCCGAGGAAGGACAGGAACGGGTGTACGGACCTCATGAGGTGTTACACGAGGATGCCACAGCTACTTCCGCCTGGTGATCCTGAGATGTGGTGCTTCCCCATATATGAAAATGAAATTAATTACAAGTCTTTTCTGTTGGGAAAGATCAACATAGGGAATTTTCTTCCGCAATATCTTACTGCATCTATCTAGTATAATACCGTAAAACGTTCCTTATGCGAAGCTGCATGTGGAGGGCTACGTTACACTAACTGAAAGTGCAAACCCTGTCAGTCTGCAATTGGTATTCCAGTAGTTCTTCAAGTAGGGGCCTCCTTGCTTCCCATCTTCTAAACTGCCTCGTTATCCTCTTTAGAATTCATCTCCATAGGTTGCAGATCCTAACATGCTATTTTAATCAGTGAAATTCAGTGTGCCTCTTGGAATGCTTCTACAGTCACCACAATAATGTTCCAAGTCTTTAAAAATTGGGATGCCAACTTGCTTGTTGCTTAAAGTGAAAAAAAAAAAACAAGGCATAATATGATAAATCTTGTGTGAGAACCCCATAAATCCCTGTCATGATACCTGTCTCTGATCAAACTACTTCGAGCACCACAAATATTAATAATTCACTGAATTTATGTCCGAGTCTTTTGACATGAAACTAACGTTTCCCGAGGCAAGGTTATAATTTGGAACACTTTCATGTAAATGAAAATCACTACCCTTAAGTGGTAGTGTCCACACCGTGAAGACTGACTGTATACTAGTCAAAGACTAGTACTAGACCATGTCTAATACACTCCTGGAAACTGAAATAAGAACACCGTGAATTCATTGTCCCAGGAAGGGGAAACTTTATTGACACATTCCTGGGGTCAGATACATCACATGATCACACTGACAGAACCACAGGCACATAGACACAGGCAACAGAGCATGCACAATGTCGGCATTAGTACAGTGTATATCCCCCTTTCGCAGCAATGCAGGCTGCTATTCTCCCATGGAGACGATCGTAGAGATGCTGGATGTAGTCCTGTGGAACGGCTTGCCATGCCATTTCCACCTGGCGCCTCAGTTGGACCAGCGTTCGTGCTGGACGTGCAGACCGCGTGAGACGACGCTTCTTCCAGTCCCAAACATGCTCAATGGGGGACGGATCCGGAGATCTTGCTGGCCAGGGTAGTTGACTTACACCTTCTAGAGCTCGTTGGGTGGCACGGGATACATGCGGACGTGCATTGTCCTGTTAGAACAGCAAGTTCCCTTGCCGGTCTAGGAATGGTAGAACGATGGGTTCGATGACGGTTTGGATGTACCGTGCACTATTCAGTGTCCCTTCGACGATCACCAGTGGTGTACGGCCAGTGTAGGAGATCGCTCCCCACACCATGATGCCGGGTGTTGGCCCTGTGTGCCTCGGTCGTATGCAGTCCTGATTGTGGCGCTCACCTGCACGGCGCCAAACACGCATACGCCCATCATTGGCACCAAGGCAGAAGCGACTCTCATCGCTGAAGACGACATGTCTCCATTCGTCCCTCCATTCACGCCTGTCGCGACACCACTGGAGGCGGGCTGCACGATGTTGGGGCGTGAGCGGAAGACGGCCTAACGGTGTGCGGGACCGTAGCCCAGCTGCATGGAGACGGTTGCGAATGGTCCTCGCCGATACCTCAGGAGCAACAGTATCCCTAATTTGCTGGGAAGTGGCGGTGCGGTTCCCTACGGCACTGTGTAGGATCCTACGGTCTTGGCGTGCATCCGTGCGTCGCTGCGGTCCGGTCCCAGGTCGACGGGCACGTGCACCTTCCGCCGACCACTGGCGACAACATCGAAGTACTGTGGAGACCTCACGCCCCACGTGTTGAGCAATTCGGCGGTACGTCCACCCGGCCTCCCGCATGCCCACTATACGTCCTCGCTCAAAGTCCGTCAACTGCACATACGGTTCACGTCCACGCTGTCGCGGCATGCTACCAGTGTTAAAGACTGCGATGGAGCTCCGTATGCCACGGCAAACTGGCTGACACTGACGGCGGCGGTGCACAAATGCTGCGCAGCTAGCGCCATTCGACGGCCAACACCGCGGTTCCTGGTGTGTCCGCTGTGCCGTGCGTGTGATCATTGCTTGTACAGCCCTCTCGCAGTGTCCGGAGCAAGTATGGTGGGTCTGACACACCGGTGTCAATGTGTTCTTTTTTCCATTTCCAGGAGTGTAGTTTTGCGTCTGCCCGAGTCAGACTCTCTTTCGCGGTAATTGCGCCATTTCCACCGATATTTGTGATAGTGATGTAATTCTTTTGGTGACTTCTGCGGGTTCGTTTTTAACAAACAAAATTGCGGTTATAAGGACATCTGTATGGGTAAACGCTTTAGCGTTCTTAAATACACTGATCAGCCAGAACATTATGACCAACTGCCTAATAGCCGATATGTCCGCCTTTGGCACGGATAACATCGGCGACGCGTCGTGTCAGGGAAGCAGTGAGGCCTTGGTAGGTCGCTGGAGGGAGTTGGCATCACATCTGTACACACAAGTCACCTAGTTCTCGTAAATTCCGAAGAGGGACATGGTGAGCTCTGACGCCACGTTCAGTCGCATCCTAGATGTTTTCGATCGGGTTCAGATCTGGCGAGTTGGGGGGGCCAACACATCAATTGAAACTCGCCACTGTTTTCCTCAAACCACTACATCACACTCCCGGCCTTATGACATGGTATACTATCTTGCTGAAAAATGCCACTGCCATCGGGAAACATGATCGTCATGAAGAGGTGCACTTGGACCACAACCAGTGTATGATACTTCTTGGCCTTCATCGTGCCTTGCACGATCTCCCTGGATCCATTGATGACCATGCGAATGTTCCCCATAGCATAATGGAGGCGCTGTCAGCTTGGTCCGTCCCTCAGCACAGGCGTCAAGGAGATGTACCCGTGGAAGACGACGGATTCGCACCCTCCCAGCGGCATGATGAAGAAGCTATCGGGATTCATCAGACCTTGCAACGCTCTGCCACTGCGCCAATGGCCAGTGCCGATGGTCACGTGCCAATTTCCGTCGTGGTTGCCGATGTCTTGGTGTTAACATCGGCACATGCATGGGTCGTCGGCTGCGAAGGCCCACCGTTCGGTGCACTGCTTGTTCAGACACCCTTGTACTCCGCCCACCATTGAAGTCTGATGTTAGATCAGCCATGGAGATTAGATTAGATTAGATTAGATTAATACTAGTTCCATGGATCATGAATACGATATTTCGTAATGATGTGGAACGAGTCAAATTTTCCAATACATGACATAATTAGGTTAATTTAACAACATACTTAAGTTAATATAACAACTTTATTTTTTGGTGTTTTTTTATTTTTTTTAATTTTTTTAATATTTTTTTTCTTAATTTATATCTAAAAGTTCCTCTATGGAGTAGAAGGAGTTGTCATTCAGAAATTCTTTTAATTTCTTCTTAAATACTTGTTGGTTATCTGTCAGACTTTTGATACTATTTGGTAAGTGACCAAAGACTTTAGTGCCAGTATAATTCACCCCTTTCTGTGCCAAAGTTAGATTTAATCTTGAATAGTGAAGATCATCCTTTCTCCTAGTATTGTAGTTATGCACACTGCTATTACTTTTGAATTGGGTTTGGTTGTTAATAACAAATTTCATAAGAGAGTATATATACTGAGAAGCTACTGTGAATATCCCTAGATCCTTAAATAAATGTCTGCAGGATGATCTTGGGTGGACTCCAGCTATTATTCTGATTACACGCTTCTGTGCAATAAATACTTTATTCCTCAGTGATGAATTACCCCAAAATATGATGCCATAGGAAAGCAATGAGTGAAAATAGGCGTAGTAAGCTAATTTACTAAGATGTTTATCACCGAAATTTGCAATGACCCTTATTGCATAAGTAGCTGAATTCAAACGTTTCAGCAGATCATCAATGTGTTTCTTCCAATTTAATCTCTCATCAATGGACATACCTAAAAATTTGGAATATTCTACCTTAGCTATATGCTTCTGATTAAGGTCTATATTTATTAATGGCTTCATACCATTCACTGTACGGAACTGTATGTACTGTGTCTTATCAAAATTCAGTGAGATTCCGTTTACAAGGAACCACTTAGTAATTTTCTGAAAGACAGTATTGACAATTTCATCAGTTAATTCTTGTTTGTCAGGTGTGATTACTATACTTGTATCATCAGCAAAGAGAACTAACTTTGCCTCTTCATGAATATAGAATGGCAAGTCATTAATATATAATAAGAACAACAAAGGACCCAAGACTGACCCTTGTGGAACCCCATTCTTGATAGTTCCCCAGTTTGAGGAAAGTGCTGATCTTTACATGTTACGAGAACTACTTATTTCAACTTTCTGCACTCTTCCAGTTAGGTACGAATTAAACCATTTGTGCACTGTCCCACTCATGCCACAATACTTGAGCTTGTCTAGCAGAATTTCATGATTTACACAATCAAAAGCCTTTGAGAGATCACAAAAGATCCCAATGGGAGGTGTTCGGTTATTCAGATCATTCAAAATTTGACTGGTGAAAGCATATATGGCATTTTCTGTTGAAAAACCTTTCTGGAAACCAAACTGACATTTTGTTAGTACTTCATTTTTACAGATATGTGAAGCTACTCTTGAATACATTACTTTCTCAAAAATTTTGGATAAAGCTGTTAGAAGGGAGATTGGACGGTAATTGTTGACATCAGATCTATCCCCCTTTTTATGCAACCCCTGTCTTATTTTACCAGCCTACGACGTCCGACATTTGTAATGAGTGGTGGCCGCCCAACTCCACAACGTCCTGACGTGGTTTCATCTTTGTTTCACCATATGTTGAACACACTCACCACAGCACTCATCGAACACCCGACAAGTCGTCCAGTTTCCAAAATACTCGTGTCGAGCCTCCGGGCCATCACAATTTACCCTCTGTCAAACTCCGATAGATCGCACGCCTCCCCATTCAAAACACAGACAGCATGCTCACTGGTACTACATGCACCGTGCGTGTGCCTGACTATCTCATACTCCTCGCTAGGTGATGCTGATAACGCCTGGATGGGTTTATATCGATAGTAGGTCAGTGGTATAATGTTCTGGCTGATCAGTGCAAGTTTTTTTTTTAATAAGGTAAACATTAAATATATTACCGGACGTTATGCTTCTTGGCGCCAATTCTGAGCAAGTATTCCTCCCTGAAGGATAAAGCATCCTACATTCAGAGCTTTGCCACACTCCGGCTCCAGCTAACATCACCACCTGTCACTTGTGGAGTGGGTTACCTGTCTCTCTACTACACTGGTGGGCAACCGACAGGTGGACCTGGCCCGCGATTGGTTTCAGTTTGGTCCACATTAGAAATTCGTGAGAGAGAGAAAGAGCCAGTGCAGAATTTTACAACGGAAGTTTATAAGACAGCTACTGTAAAACGTCGCAGTTAAAGAAACACTTTTCATCACTGTGAATAAATTTAATCAGCTGCAGATGGGGTGAACATACGAGGATTGAATGAAAAGTAATGGTTCTACCCATTCCTTAATTGGGTTTGGATAGGCATATTTTAATAAATCAAACGCAGAAGTAATCGTTAGAATGCTTCGCTTCTGCCTTAATCCCGCATTCTCCGCAGGGTCGGCATTGTTACAACGGATTTGGCAAGGCTAGTGAAAAGGAGTGGCTGGATGCCCTTCCTGCTGCCGGCCCGAACCCACTGGGATAGAATCAGTGTACCCCAGCTGTCTGTGTCTAGTGTAAATCATGAAATAGAGTGAACGTGTTTCAGATGACTGCGAGTTGTGTAACTCAGGCGAGACATGGGCACCAGCCCGTTATTCACCTAGTGGGATGTGGAAAACCGCCTAAAAACCACATCCAGGCAGGGCAGCACACAAGCTCTCGTCGTTAATCCGCCGGGCGGATTCGATCCTACCCAAGTCAAGGAAGCACCGCTTTAGCGCTCTCGGCTAACCTGGCGGGTCGAAATAATCCTTAGAATGTGATCTTTAATTTTCCACATAACCAACAGCCAATTGGGTACATTTTTGCCAACGATGAACAAGTTTTCTGAAACCATCACGGAAGAAGTCGACACTCTGTTTCCGCAACCACAGTCTCACAGTTCACTCAACGTCTTCATCAGAAGCATAATGATGTCACAATTGAATGGAGAAAGGTGTCATCTTCATTCTCATAAATCGAGAGGAGTTCCTGGCAGATTTCAAGTCTGTGCACTTTCATTTCAGGAGTCAGTATCCGGGGTACCTGTCGTGCACAGATCTTCCGATAGTCAAGCAAAGCAATAATGTGACCCACACGTTCTTGTGAAATGCCGATTGTGTTTGCAATTTCTCTCTGAGCGATACGACGATCGTCCTGAATCAATCTGTCAACATTTTGCTTGTGAAACTCGGTGGTTGCTGTCACAGGACGTCCAAATCTTTGTTTGTCACGCAGTTCAGATGTTCCCGCCTCAATATCTTTAACCTTACTCGCCCAGCGATACACAGTACTAACATCAACACAATCACCATAAACTGCTTTCATTCTCTGAAGAATCTCCTTTGGGGTGACTCCTTCTGCTGTCAAGAATTCAGTGACTGCAAGTTGCTTAAATCTAATTGACTGATCCTCTGCGCAGGGTTCCATACTTTACACTGTAACAACACAAACATTCAGTGCTAAGGCTTCCTGCTAACTGGAGCTGTAGAGAAGAGGCTACGGAACAAGTCAGTAGCTGCCGCACACCAATGCTGCCAACTGATGAAGAGTTACGAAGGTGGAGGCATTACTTTTCAGTCAACCCTGGTACAGTGAATGTACTCTCGAAAAGGCTTGTTTTGGGGCATAATATTTGACGTGGCATGTAGGGAAAGTTGTACCATTCATATTACCCATAAACATTAATGTCCCTGCCGCTACATTTTGACTTCATGCGCCAAGAGCACTTCTGTTGCGTCACGTGGCGAGGTGGCCCATAAGTTTAAGAAAGCAAGTGAATCAGGACGATGCACCACCTAAAGTTGCCCATGCCTGCTCTACCGGCTCGCATGACTACGGCAATGAGTACAGTTTGTAAGATGGCAAGAACTATGCCCCTTACATGAAGTCATTAAAGATCACCTAACTCACGTTGAGCGAGCAGTAGGGCTGAACAAAAATGACTGACAAGGCACAATGCATCTTGTAGAGGGTATAATATGGATGTATTGGAATAATTAATGTCGGGTGATGGTTTTAAAGTAATTCACACGACATGAAAACTTTGTGGAAACGTGTACATTTACTGGGGACTAGTTTATCCCAGGGAAGTATTCACAGTTGACTGTGGCCAGCTGGGGAGTGGTGAAGGGAAGCGACAATAGGCAGCCTAGGGCAGCTCAAGCTCTGAGAAAGTGGTAACAGGGCGTGGCCTCCAGCTGCCTTAAGATGAGTGACAGTGAGTGAGTGGTTGACCCCATGCTGGTGTACCGGGAACCAGACGGAGAACTTGTGAGCCTGTTGATAAATGTTCATCGTCTTGTTTTCAGTGAAACATGCGAGAAAGCCGCGCAAATCTACTGTGGAGCGGTCAACAGAGGCCAAAATATGCGTGTTCTTGACTATAGCAACGTCACGCTGAATTCACGGTCCGCAGAGTCTGAAGTAAATCAGGTGAAGAGCGACAGAATGAAATACGCCGGCCTCCGATGGGAACATAGGACCAAGCAATTGAAGTACTCTCCTGGGAGTCAGAATTCCGGAAAAATTGGTGTTTTGTGCAGACGCTAACCTTGATGGGTGGCCTGGGAGGAGCTAAATAGCAGAAGTTGAGAGTAAGGGAAATTTGGTGGGAATTTGTTCACTTCCCAGAGCAGGCATTGGTCGGCACTGGGAAGCGACGTATAATTAACGCGACTTGCGGTGCAATTGGCGTAAGTGATTTTGCTGGAGGGGAAACCGAGGCGAAGAGCAGACTGGGAGAAGTCTCCATAGTGGTCTTCCGTTCCCAGCTTGCCTAGAGCGCGGACGTGGCGTTCTTTACTCAGCTTGCCTGAGAAAGAGTGAGCATCTCTGCAATTTAGGACTTAGCAAATGGAACGATTGTGCTTGGAGATAGAAAGTTTTCGTTCAGCTGTGTACTGAGCAAGATAGCTAGGAGTGAATAGCCGAGCGCAGCCTTGCAGCACCACGAGGCCGGCCGACGTCCTCACAACGACGACGCCCCGCCACACTGAATTCGATGATATTGCACCCACTCTGGCTTGAATTAGGCCACTGATTAATTTGTTGGATCACGTCAGCAAAGTTTCCACGAGGGTTTCATGGGAGGAATTCTTCTCGCACTTTGCATTACGCCTGGGTCAGTCGATAGGAATTAATTTTGATTTATCGCGCTTTACTCCACGTAAACGCAATTAATTACCACTGCCTGATAGGAGAGTCATTTAATGTGATGATTGAAGGTCGGGAGCTAAAATAAATTTGTGCTAATCGACTGCATCTGTTTTCAATCAAGTAATTGAAATCCCAAGTCACTTTCTTAATTAATTTTATGTTCAACATTGGCATCTGGTGTTTAATAGCTGAATATAACATCAATGTGCATCCCTTTTTAATTAAAAGTGATCAATTCTGAATCAATTAATGTCAACACCGCCACTGCAGTTCAATCAGGAGCCACAGGGCCTTATTACTTTCTTTGCGTTATCCAATATTGCAGCAGTTTTGCACACTCTGTTGATCTGTTAGTCAATTAGCTGGGGTGAACACACGCCAAAACCAGATAAGTGACGGGTGGGGTGTTACAAGTTAAGCATGTCACGAAACATCATAACCCACACTTTGGCATAAACGCCACATCATGTTTGGAAAGCATGTGCTGCTCCATGTTGAAATGCAGTGTACGCTTAAGCAGAAAGACTGCACAGTGGTCTGCTGTATTGTACGTTTCTGTTGGTGTGTCCGCGGAATTTTGTCGACACTGTACTACACTTTCGACTGCCAAGCAACTTACCATCATACTGAGTAACTTCACACATAGGTGATTAGCTCGAAGAACGTATACCACTGACCGCTAACTCGCTTTATTGTTCATGGTGCTCGGGATGAGCTGCAGGGAGCCTACCTAACGGCTTCTAGGGGCAATAAAAGCTTCGTTTTCAGTACTGCATGTATTTACTGACCGAATTTAAACCTTTAAATTGCTGTCGTAATCTACATAGGAAGAGGTATAATCTTACGTTAAATGTTTAACACAGTAACATAGTGTTACTGTTAGCATTAGAAATTGTTTGCATGTCTTGCAGCAGCAACTCACGGAGTGCAAATTACCCAGACTGTATTCGTTCAGTGTGAGGACGAGTGCACTTAGGCACTTCCAATAAACTTTACACACAATCTCAACCCTTTATGAAACTTTTTCTGGCGACACCCTCCACAAAATGACGACAATAAGTTTATCGCGTACTATATTTTGCTGTTTGTGCAGTTAACTTCAGAAACATGCATGATGCTTTAAGCAGTTACTCCTTTACTACTAACGCTGTTCGCAACACCTTTTCCAGACAGTGTCTAATTTTACCTGCACAAAATAATATTATTGTACGACCTACAGATCAGGAGATATGAGGCCATAACCATTCAATTTAAAAGGAGACCGCATATAGGACACGAAAAGTGTAATTCATGTAAGAAGGTGGCCCAATTTTTAGCCGTTCTACGCATCCCCCTCCATTAACCACTATATAGCAGCCAGTAGGTTTCATTCTCTACCCGAGAGACTAGTCGCGAGTTACAGCTAGACGGACAGAATCTGCCTCTTGCATGGTGCACTGCTGCTGTACTTGGCGAAACCGAATTGTTCATTCAACTATTTTTTTTCCCTTTTTGCGGTATAGCTGTGAATGTGTATCTGTAAATGTTTTAGTGAGATTAAAAAAAGTCAGGTGACGGTAATAAACATGAAGCCCTTCAGAAGCAGGCGAGGGGGATTATTTACCGCATTTATAACTTTTTCAAACGTGAACCTTAAAGCGGGACTCATACTGTTGACATCTGAAGACACATAAAGGGACTGCAGAAGCATATGGTATCGGCAAGAGAACTGTAAACAGAATTGTAAACGAAAACGTCAGAGCTGTAGGAACCTTAAGATAAATTAGTTTCGTGTCGCCTGGAAAGCATCCTAATCGCTAGAAACCTGTAACATTGGATGGTTTTGACAGCGATGTTTTAAGGCGCTCCATATGAATGGTGAGTATCCGATATCACAATTATGCACTATAAAGTTGGCTTCAAAGGTAGTGCTTCGTCAATTTCAGAAATTTTAAAAGACTTTGGTTTCAAACATGTTAAGGAGAGAGTTTTTAGTTGAAAGAAGAGGACACAGGTGCAGCACGAACCACATCCCTTATAAAGATGCACGATACAAAAGAAGGAGGCAGTTCGACATGTATTACCTTGATGAAACATGGGAAAATCAGAACCATTCCAGAAGAACCTGCTGGAAAATGAGTGATGGTACTGGCGGTTTTAAAGTTCTCGTAGGAATAGGTTCTCGGATAATATTCTAGATCTTCCATCGTTTTTGTTCCTGAGAGTAAACTTGTACTTAGGTGGAAGAAATCAGTGACTACCAGTCGGAAATGAACGTTGTCACTTTCGTGAAGTTTCACTGAAAAATTCTTGCCATGCTTTGCTTGGAAGTCGGTCTTTGTAACGTAGCATGTTACTAAACGAGTACCAACACCAGAAAAGCAGATACTTTACCGTGGCTTAAAAATAGAAATATTTCACACAATATAAAACCAGACCCGTGTGGAGTTGTTAGATTCTTCATCGGGCGCCTCCCGAGATGGCGGAAAGGGGTAAGCCTCCCAGACATGGGTGGTACTGGGGAAATGAAATACCCAGGGCAGGCCAAATACTAACACAGGCCTAAACCCATTAGTGTCTGTTTTGGCATCCAGCGGCTAGTGGTCAGCGCCTGTTACCTAGTTGGTGCCGCTGCTACAAATACGTCTAGATCTCAACAATCAAGTGTTTAACAATTGTAATCTCCAACAGAGGTCAACACAACCACCTTCAACTTGAAAAAGTCGTGATGGGACAACGGGAAAGATACCCACTACCCCAGGCCCCAGTGAATTTACTGGCTTTACCTGGTCATCGGATTCAGGGGGACCAGAAACATCATGAAATAGAGAAGCGTCGGAGCATCTCGAAACCTGTTCGCAAACATTTTATTGGCACACTCAACACCAACTGACTGGTTAAGATAGGCAAAAATAAGCAGCTTACTGATGAACTAGGAAAGTTTCACATCAAAATCCTCGCAATACAGGAGACGCGTCTTACTGACAAGAACCCTTTCAACATGGAAAACTACAGGATATGCAGAGAAAAACCTGCTGTCAGGCGGGGAACATCAACAATGTTTGGCACAGGGTTTGCAGCACATAAATCTGTCATAAACAACATCATATAATTCAGTTCAGTATCAGAAAGAATCTCCACAATAACCTTCAAGTCAGGAAACAAAATATACACACTCATCAACGCACATGCACTTACAAATGGTCACAACAGGAAGAGACCAGAATAAGTCGAAGACTTTGGGAAGACACGGAAGAAATGACAAACAAAATACTAGAAACACACAACAAAATTGTACTAGGAGATTTCAATGCACAACTAGCCAAAGAGAAGAAGTACAAGCAAATCACAGGCCCACACACAACAGACGAACGCAGAAACAAGAATGGGGAGCATGTCATAAAGTACTGTTAAAATTTTAACTTAAAAGTTATGTCGATAAAATTTCAGAAACCAAGACAAAAACTCACAACGTGGAAAATGCCCAAAAACATATGGGAAGCATTCCAAATAGACCACATTGCCATAAAAAGTAAAAATACAAGTGAAATTCTATCTGTGAGAACTCGCAAAGGATTCTTCGAGTCCGACCATCACTCGCTACAAGTAAAGATTAGGCAAATTCCAAGGAATAGAAAGATAAAACGGAACAGAATTATAAGACCATATCCAGAATACATAAAGAAAGACAAAATTATTGAAGAAATTAATCAGAATACAACAGAGAACTGTACAGATCTGGCGAAGAAAATTCAGATGGCAATACGTTGGGGTCAGCCTCCCAGGAAACGTAAACGTAGATGGTGGAATGCAAGTTGTGATCAGGAAATTGAACGAAGAGTTAAGGCATGGAAGAAGTTCAGCAGCAACAAAACTACAGAAACATAGCAGGATTTCCACAATGTCCAAAAACAATCCTCGAAAGATATTAACGCACTGAAAAGAGCAGACAACAAAAATAGACAAACTGAAATCGAGGGAGACTTCAAGAAAAATAATACGAGAAATATCTACAGAATATTCAGGGAAAATATTATGGGTTATCAGCCTCCAAATATCTGTTTCAGAAGAAGAAATGGATCTCTAGAAACGAAAGAAAATTGCAACATTCTTAAAGGATACTTTGATAAACGCGTCAACTGTGAGAAGCCCAAAGAAAAATTACACTTCACGAAAACGCTACCAAATCCAGACTCGAAGCCGCCTGCAATCACGGAGGTAAAGGAGGTTATAAAACAACTGAAGAACAACAGAGCCCCAGGGGAAGATGGCATTATCTACGAGATCTGGAAACTCACAGACCAAAATATTACAAAGGAAATTCATAAAATTGTCTTGGAAATATGTACAGAGAAAATTCCACGGGAATGGAAATGAGCACTGATTCACCCACTCCACAAAAAGGGGGACAGGATGGACCCTAATAATTACAGAGGGATCTCATTATTAGCAGCCACTTACAAAATTCTGTCCAAGGTGTTACTGAACAGACTGGAACCACAAGTGGGTATAAAGAAAGGTGAATACTAGGCAGGGTTCAGAAAGGGAAGATCCTGTATTGAACTCTCTTGAAGGTCAGGCAGGCGAATCTCACTACTTCTGTTCGACATAGTCCTGGACAAAATTATCAAGCAGTGGGAAGAAAAAGTAAAAGGTATTTATTTAGGAAGAACACGTGCAAACAAGACAATCATAAAATGCCTAGCATTCGCAGATGACTAGGCAATACTCAGCAACAACAGAGAAGAAGCGTAAGAAGCCCTGGAATATCTATATGAAGTCTCTGCTAAAACGGAGTTACACATATCATACGAGAAAACATAATATCTGGAAAGAAAGAACAACAATACACGTCATGCACAGAAAATATGGTGGAAAAATTCAAGTATCTTGGAGAATACATAAAACGGGAGGATCAAACAAGACATCCAATACAGAACGGACAGAAAAGTGTCAGAAAGTGTGCAAACTCTCATGGACGCACTACAATAAAAGAAGCTTCTCAAGATAGGCGAAACCAGCCACTACAATACAGTGGTACAACCAGAAGCCCTCTATGCATCAGAAACGACCACAATCGGGGCATCAGGCATCACAGAGACAGAAAAGATAGAACGTAAAATCCTTCGAAAAATTTTTGGAGTAGTACATAGAGATGGTATATGGATGAAAAGGCCAACCAAAGAAACATGAGAACATAAAGACAGACTCACAGACACAATCAGAAAACGTCGATTAACATTCTTTGGGCACATACACAGAATGAACAACAGCAGACTACAAAGAGGATTTTTGATGTAGTCAACATCTCATAAAAAAAAACCGGCTGGTTTCATGAAATAGAAGAAAACCTGAAACAAGCAGGAATCAATAAAGAAATGATAGATGAAATAGACAAATTCAGAAACAAAATTATGAACACGAAATTTGAAGTAAAAGAAAAGAAGAGACCAGGAAAAATATGGATCGAATAAAGGAAACACGAACATATTCAAAGCATGAAGAGGTTTTGTGAAGAGAAAAAGAAGAAGACAACAAGAGAAAAGGGGAAAATTGAGTAATCATGTAATAGTCAAGTTCAGTCACTGTCTTAAGCGCATAAACGTATAATAATAATAATAAAATAACCAGACTCGTGCCGAGCTCGTGCAGCTCGTTAATTAATATACGTTACGAGACAGAATGACAGACTTGATTTTCTTACACGTGAATGTGCTCACAAAGTTTTACATTTGCCCTCATATCTCTGTCAGTATAATGAAATGGAGTTAATTTGGGCCAAAGTTAAATGTTATGCGGGAGGAAAAAACAAATAATTTAAGATAACAGACACTGAGTCTCTTGTCCATGAATCAACAGACAACGTAGCTCCTTCAGCGAGGGCACAATCTTTGCGGCATGCTGGAAAGCTTCAGGAAAAAGAGTTTGATGGCGAGCTGAAGATGGATATACGGCATTAACCAACCATCGTAAATTTACAGTCAGATGGTTCGAACACAGACTCAGATAACAGTGACTACGGCATTACGATGTAGACTTTGGAACAAAGCAAAGTGATAATATTTCTTAGTTTTAAAGACTCATAGTTTAAAAGGTGTTTATCAAGATATCAGTTGCATACATAGTATATGAGAACTTCCTAATTTTTGTTGATTATGAATTTGTGTCCTATGAAGCATGCAGGCTGTAATGTACAAGGAGAAGTTCAGCTTTTCCCCGAGTGTTGTATGTTCTAACAGTTCGTGAGAATGCTGCCATATAAATCCGACAAAAACTCCTATATTTCCACACGTAGCCCCTGTCATTTTTAAGGCACGAACTGGAAAATGCCTTAAAATGACAAGGACGGTTGCCGGTCGAGATATAGCTTGTTTTCGATGCTATGTTTCGGCATTCTCTCGAGTTATTCGCAGAAGATGGTTAATTGTTGGCTTGTTTAATGGATTATAAATGCCGTCTCCAACTGTAATGTCGAAAGAGTTAGTTTACATTCCTAATGACCGTTGACAGCGAGAAATATGACAACATACTGACCATTTTTACAACAGTTTTTTACATTAGTCTTTTCTACCAGTAATTCTGTTTATACACACCGATTACACTTCATTACAGTAAAAAAAACCACAAATTAAAAAAATATTACACGCCTTTTACACATTTTTAAAAATTCTATGGGGTAGAAGCAGTTGTCAAGCAAATATAAAGATTTCGGTTTGCGCTTGAAGTTCATTTTGTTGTGTATTACTCTTTCACTTACAATATTGCAAGGATTTTCAATGATGCTGCGTTAGACAGTTGCAATTTTGAGAAAAATTGTACTTCGCGTCTTCACAAAGCTGTGTTAGCTGTTCCCGCCTTCCGACATCATGCGGACTAAAGCGAGCTGTGGAACGGTGGACGCAACGTCGTCAAAACGTGAAGCAAGCTTTCTTTCAAGACGATTCATCGAAATAGGCTTTAAAATTTATAATTCCTGTCATAGGCTGAAACGTATAATACGATGTACAGGAGGCAAATGAACCTGATTGCTGCCCACAGCAACACAATTCGGCAACGTGGACTTTGTCCGCTCTATGCTGCCCTCCGCCTCCATGGGCGCTATCCTATGTGACATTGGTACAACGTTGCTGAGTATTGTTAAAGTGTATGGGATCCACACCAAACCGGATTTAACGAAGACATCGAAGCAGTTCAGAGATTTGTTGCCGGTAGGTTCGTACAACACGCAAATACGAAGGCTATTCAGAAAGTAGGGAACGTTTCCGTCTGACGCCGCTAGGCGCGCGCCGATCGCGTATATTTTGGTATGTGCGTGCTCGGCAGCTCAGTTGGCATCCATCCGTGACAGTGCGAACGTCTCTGCGCGTCTGGTGTTTTCGATATTCGACTTTTAAATGTGCGCTGCAATCGAAAATCCCGCCAGTTATGAGGTGCCGTCTGTGTTACGGTTGTTGTTGGCAAAAAAACCTAAAGAAATTTACCGTGAACTGTGCGAAGTGTACAGAAACAACGTAATGAGTGAATGTTCCATCCGGAAATGGTGCACTCGGTTTAAAAATGGCCTAACCGACGTTCATGATGAAGAGAAGAATGGACGCCCGAGAATTGTGATTGACGATCTTGTCGCTGAAGTTGATGAAACGATTCGTCAAAAGCGTCGCTTCACAATAAAGGAGCTTTCGCGTTCTTTTCCACAAGTTTCACCGACTTTGTTGTTTGAAATTGTAACTCAAAAGCTAGGCTACCACAAATTTTGTACATCATGGGTGCCCAAAATGCTTACAGAGCACCATAAAGAACAGCAAAAGGGGAGAAACGCTGACATTTTTGGAGGCCTACCACAAACACGGTGATTCATTACTGGACCGGGGACGAGATCTGGGTGAAACATGTCAATTGGGAGACAAAATTACCGTCCATGGAGCGGGGGCACACAAGGTGCCCCCCAAAAACCAAGAAAATATTCGCAAACCTTGTCGACAAGGAAGTTGATGGCGACAATGTTTTTGGACAGGCAAGATGTGCATCTTATTGATTTTATCGAACGTGGAACAATCATAAATTCTGCCCGGTACTGTCAAACTTTGCAGAGCATTAGAAGAGCAGTTGAAAACAAACTCCGAGAAAAGCTGACGTCCAAAATTTTGGTTTTGCGCGACAGTGCCCGACTTCACACGGCAAACCGCACTTAAGAACTCCTTAATTCATTCAAATGGGAAATTTTTCCTCACCCATCCTACAATCCTGATCTTGCACCAAGCGACTTCCACTTGTTTCCCAAGATGAAGAACTGGCTTGCAACGCAGCGCTTTGATGACGACGCGGAACTCCTGGCGTGCGTGACCACTGGCTGCAGTCTCAGGCATCAGCATTTTACGACGAAGGTATTTCAAATCTTGTCCACCACTATGATGAGTGCCTCAATGTGTTTGGTGACTATGTGGAAAAGTAGTATGTCAGTCGCTCTTTCAGATGTACCGGGTGATCATAAAGTCAGTATAAATTTGAAAACTGAATAAATCACGGAATAATGTAGATAGAGAGGTACAAATTGACACACATGCTTGGAATGACATGGGGTTTTATTAGAACCAAAAAAATACAAACGTTAAAAAATGCCCGACAGATGGCGCTTCATCTGATCAGAATAGCAATAATTAGCATAAAGTAAAGATGATGTCCATTACAGGAAATGCTCAATATGTCCACCATCATTCCTCAACAATAGCTGTAGTCGAGGAATAATGTTGTGAACAGCACTGTAAAGCATGTCCGGAGTTATGGTGAGGCATTGGCGTCGGATGTCGTCTTTCAGCATCCCTAGAGTGTCGGTCGATCACGATACACTTACGACTTCATATAACCCCAAAGTCAATAACCGCACAGACTGAGGTCTGGGGACATGGGAGGCCAAGCATGACGAAAGTGGCGGCTGAGCACACGATCATCACCAAACGACGCGCGCAAGAGATCTTTCACGCGTCTAGCCATATGGGGTGGAGCGCCATCCTGCATAAACATCGTACGTTCCAGCAGGTGCTTAGCAGCCAGGCTGGGGATGATGCGATTTTGTAACATATTGGCGTACCTCTCACCCGTCACGGTAGCAGTTACAAAACCGGAATCCCGCATTTCATCGAAGAAAAAAGGTCCGATAACGGTAGATGTGGTAAATACAACCCATGTCGTGACTTTCTCGCCGTGCAATGGAGTTTCCATGACAGTTCTAGGATTTTCGGTAGCCCAAATTCTGCAGTTGTGGGCGTTGACAGAGCCTCGGAGCGTGAAATGAGCTTCGTCGGTCCACAACACTTTACTTAACCAATCGTCATCTTCCGCCATCTTTTCGAAACGCCCACACCGAAAATGCCCTCCGCTTCACTAAATCGCCAGGTAACAGTTCATGATGCCGATGAATTTTGTAAGGATAGCATCGGAGGGTACGCCTAAGTGCCAACCAAACAGTAGTGTATGGAATGCCGGTGCGACGTGCGACTGCACGGGCGCTAACTTCCCCGTGCATAGACGAACCTGCTATAGTCTCCATTTCTTCCTGAACTGTCTCAGCAGCATTACGCCTTGTGCTCGGTCGGCAACTATGGGGTGTATCGTCTGAACAACCTGTGGCTTCGAACTTCGAAATCATTCTCGCCACAGCTGCATTTGTCAACGGACCTTTCCCCGTTCGAATCCCCTTCCTATGGCGATACGATCGTAACGCTGAACTAGCACATTCCCCAGTCTGATAATACAGCTTCACTAAAAGCGCCTTTTCAGGTAACGTCAACATGCTGCGACTGCTATCGCATCTGATTCTCCCTCTCTCATTACAGCTCCTTTTATACACGATTATCATGCGCAGTCGCTGACGTTTTGCTGTCCAGCGCCATGGCGGACATTTTGTGAAATATGTTTTTTTTTGTTTTAAAAAAACCCCATGTCATCCCAAGCATGTGTGTCAATTTTTATCTCTCTGTCTACATTATTCCGTGATTTATTAAGTTTTCAAATTTATACTGACTTTTTGATCACCTGGTATATAATAAAATGTATTTCTTGTACTTAGTTTTTTTTTATGCCAAAACGTTCCCTACTTTCTGAATAGCCCTCATAGATGCTTCGGAAACTCAAATGGGAATCACTGGAGGGAAGGAGACGTTTATTTCGACGAGCACTATTGAGAATGTTAAGACACCTGCATTTGAGGCTGAGTGCAGAATGATTCTTCTGGCGCCGCTGTACATTTCGCGTGTGGACCGTGAAGATAAGATTAGAGAGATTAGTCTCCGAACAGAGATATATAGATAGTTGTTTTCCCTAGCTCTTTTTGCATGTGGAACAGAAAAGAAAATGACTAGTGTGGTATAAGGCACCCATCGGCACGCTCCATGTGGTGACTTGCGGAGTATGTATGTGGGGGTAGATGTAAATGTAGAGATGCGTGGTGATGTGTGAAAACTAACGTTTTCTTAAAATGGAGTGCAAATCACCCAGAGTATACTCATCCAGTGTTCGATAACGAGAGCACTTGGCATCCTCCAACTAATTTTAAACATGTAACTCTTCAGGCTTTCCCGGCGATCTAATGACATCTTGGGTTGTCAGATGTTCTGCTGGATATCAGCGTCGTACTTGCACGATATTTCGGTCACGTAGCTCGAGACCTTCATCAGGTGCGACCTGAGACTGCTCCTCGAGTGGACCTGGTCCAGTATTTATGACTATGGCCTTCCCCCTCCACCAACGGCTGCAGGCGCTTCCTCTGTGGTCCGCGCCCATTCCCTGTGACCTGCTGGAGAGTTGCTGCTCCGTTTTCCGTCCGCTGCGGTTCTAGGTGTTCCCTCTGCGGTCCGCGCCCACCAAACCCGCTCCTGGAGGTTTCATCTACGGTCTGGGGTACCAGGCGTTCCCCCTGCGGTCCGCGCCCGCTCACCACGACCTGTTGGAGCGTTGCCGCTGCGTTTTTCGTCTGCTGCAGCTCTGGATGTTCCCTCTGCGGTCCGCGCCCACCAGTCCCACTTCTGGGTGTTCCATCTTCGGTCTGGTGCTCCTGGCAGTCCGTCAGGGGCTCGTTTACCATCTCCATGTCTCTGGTTCTTCTGTTTGTGTAGTGTTACAGCTGGCCCCGTTGCTCCTTTAACAACTCCAGAGCCGGATCCCAGGCTCTGCTTAGCTGGTACCCTGTGTCACGGTTCATAAGATCGTCAGCCATTTTAATCTCAATCGATTCTCTTATAACACTGTCCCAAAATCTGGGTGTTTGTGCTAGAATCTTGGTATCCTCATACTTCATGGCATGATCTAGTTCTAGACAGTATTCAGCAATGGCTGACTTAGTCACCTGTCTTAATCTAGTGTGCCTCTGATGTTCTTTGCACCTGATCTCCACAGTTCTTGTCGTCTGGCCAATGTAGGACATGCCACATTGACAAGGTATATTGTAAATCCCTGGTTTTCGTAACCCCAGGTCGTCTTTGACACTCCCCAGCAGTCCCCCGATCTTGTTGGATGGACAGAAAACACACTTGATATTGTGTTTACGCAGGATCCTACTGATTCT
This sequence comes from Schistocerca americana, assembly GCF_021461395.2. Taxonomy (NCBI): domain Eukaryota; kingdom Metazoa; phylum Arthropoda; class Insecta; order Orthoptera; family Acrididae; genus Schistocerca; species Schistocerca americana. The sequence continues at coordinate 977,115,361 of NC_060120.1, read as the reverse complement.
GGCAGAAATAGAGCCAGCATAGGGCAGATATGCCACCTTCCTTGCTTCATCTTGGTCTTCTTCAGGAATCTGTGGTATAGTGGCTGGTCGGAGTGCCCTCTCAATTTGTCTGTCCATGTATCCATTCTTGGAGAAAACTGTTTTGAGACGTTCTATCTCTATGGGTAGATTCTCTTGGTCTGATAGGGCACGTGCTCTGTGGACCAAAGTCTTCAGAACCCCATTCTTCTGTGCAGGGTGGTGACAACTGCTGGCCTGCAGATATAAATCAGTGTGTGTAGGTTTTCGGTACACACTGTGGCCAATTGATCCATCTGCTTTCCTCTGGACTAGTACATCCAGAAATGACAGCTGGCCATTCTTCTCCAGTTCCATGGTGTTCTTGATATTAGGGTGGCATGAGTTAAGATGTTCAAGAAACTCATTGAGCTTGTCCATCCCATGTGGCCAGATCACGAAGGTGTCATCCACATACCTAAAGAAGCATGTGGGTTTTAATGTGGCTGTCTCCAATGCCCTTTCCTCAAAACTCTCCATAAACATGTTGGCAACCACAGGGGACAGTGGGCTGCCCATAGCTACACCTTCAGTTTGCTCGTAATATTGGTTTCTGTACAGGAAATACGTGGATGTCAGTGTATGACTGAACAGGTCCAACAGAGCACCATCAAATTTCTCTGCAATCAGTTCCAGTGAGTCCTTCAGTGGGACCCTGGTGAACAGCGATACCACATCAAAACTAACCATGATGTCCGAATCTGTGATGTGCAGTTGCTTGAGGCGTTGCAGGAAATCTTCTGAGTTGCGGATGTGGTGAATACATTTCCCCACATATGGAGCCAGGAGACCTTTCAGGTACTTGGCTGTTGTGTACGTAGGTGCCCCAATATTACTGACAATAGGACGTAGGGGCACACCCTCCTTGTGTATTTTAGGCAGACCATACAGTCTTGGTGGCACTGGCGCTTTTTCCCGTAGTTGTCTGATGATCTTATCGGGCATCCCTGTTTCCTTCAAGAGAGCACTAGTCTTCTTGGCCACCTTGTCTGTGGGGTCACGCTCCAGAATTCTGTACGCAGGGTCCTCCAGAAGTTGGCGTACTTTCTCATCATAATCCACTCACTGCAAGACGACAGTGGAGTTCCCTTTGTCTGCTGGCAGTACCACAATGCTGTTGTCTTCCCATAGTTTCTTGAGTGCAAGCCTCTCCTCGGTTGTGATGTTCGATTTCGGCGGCCTGGCCTTGGTGAGGGCCCTGCAGGTCTCTCGGCGGACTTCCTCTGTCACATTAGGTGGAAGTGTGGCTGCAACTTGCTCTACTGCACTGACGAAACCTGAAATGGGTACGTTTCTAGGGGTCGTAGCAAAGTTGAGACCCCTGCTGAGTACCTTTAAGGTTGTATCATCAAACTGTATGCCACTCAGATTCGTCACCGTGCGTGTCTCTTCCATCTGCTGTGCTTTCTTGCTCATGCGGTCAAACTTTGCAGATTGGCAAGATGAGGCATTCCTTCTAGCACACTCAGCTAAAGACCAGGAGGCACGGTCTACCCAATCAAAAAAATGGCTCTGAGCACTATGGGACTCAACTGCTGTGGTCATCAGTCCCCTAGAACTTAGAACTACTTACACCTAACTAACCTAAGGACATCACACACATCCATGCCCGAGGCAGGACTCGAACCTGCGACTGTAGCAGTCGCACGGTTCCGGACTGCGCGCCTAGAACCGCGAGACCACCGCGGCCGGCTCTACCCAATCCCAATCTTCTCTTGTTAAGGAGGCTGCCATGTACAGATGAATGTGTAACAGCTCCCTGGCCACAACATCTAACCTGTGGCGCATATCTCGAATCCTCTCTCTCACCAGTGCCATGCTAGCTCTGCGTTTTATCTTGTTCGCCGCTCTGGAGTTGATGTGATGTTTAATTCTGGCAAATACTGGTACCACTTCTCCATCTCGACACCTCAGCAAAAAACTGAGAGAACTCAGCATCTTCCCTTTCTTCTGCCGTAGCTTGTCCAGCTTCTTGATATTCTGATACATCTCCTCCCCGTAGAGACTTTTGATGTAACTCTTCAGGCTTTCCCGGCGATCTAATGACATCTTGGGTTGTCGGGTGTTCTGCTGGATATCAGCGTCGTACTTGCACGATATTTCGGTCACGTAGCTCGAGACCTTCATCAGGTGCGACCTGAGACTGCTCCTCGAGTGGACCTGGTCCAGTATTTATGACTATGGCCTTCCCCCTCCACCAACGGCTGCAGGCGCTTCCTCTGTGGTCCGCGCCCATTCCCTGTGACCTGCTGGAGCGTTGCTGCTCCGTTTTCCGTCCGCTGCGGTTCTAGGTGTTCCCTCTGCGGTCCGCGCCCACCAAACCCGCTCCTGGAGGTTTCATCTACGGTCTGGGGTACCAGGCGTTCCCCCTGCGGTCCGCGCCCGCTCACCACGACCTGTTGGAGCGTTGCCGCTGCGTTTTTCGTCTGCTGCGGCTCTGGATGTTCCCTCTGCGGTCCGCGCCCACCAGTCCCACTTCTGGGTGTTCCATCTTCGGTCTGGTGCTCCTGGCAGTCCGTCAGGAGCTCGTTTACCATCTCCATGTCTCTGGTTCTTCTGTTTGTGTAGTGTTACAGCTGGCCCCGTTGCGCCTTTAACAACTTTAAACATAATTTCAAAAATTTTCTTAAGTTTTCTCGCTTACATGCTTAACGACAAATACTTAACACATTAACTATTTTGTGGAGTAATCAGAAGTATTGAGCTGTTTTGTACACGAAAGTTTAAATATTTTCAAGGAAAATCGCTAATATTGTCCACATGGCTTGTGGTGTGTAGATGTAGATATAGACGTAAAAGGGAAGACGTAACGGGGTGCATTCAGCGGAATGCGCTAAAGGTAATATATCCAGTTAATGTTGATATTTAAGAAACCTCAAAGTAGAAGGTGGTTAAATGTGTCAGTGAAATATATTTATGGTCAGGAATGTTGAAGAATGAAAACTTAACATTCGGTACTAGAAACTGCCTTGCATTCAGGAGTGCGAGGCATCCAAGGCAAATGACGCGTTGGGTAAGCGGGGAACGATCTTGCTTGAAACTCTGGTTGTGTGAACACATCTGAGAGACAACGTTGACGACAATAACAGAGTGTTTCATGTTGAGAGTAGCATCCATTAATCATTTTGCTCCCTGACAGAAGCTACAAATTGAAGCCAAACTTGTAAATGCGTTCCCAAGGAACGACATAGCATATGAGGTGTAAATTTTGAATTTGAAAGAAATACTTTCCAATGGATTTTTTATTTATAACTCTTCTCAATACAGGTCTTCCCTACTTTTACAAATACCGGACTGATTCAGGACATAAGCGACAGATTTTTAGGAACGAAGAGTCACAGAGGGTACTGTTACGCTAAATGATATCATTATGCTATGATAACATCATCCTCTAACGTAGACAATGGCACGTGTAGCATGCATGTTAATTTCTGTATGAGGAAAGGTGCAATACCTTGAGATCTAAAGAGGAGGACGGCCGAAGAGGAAGAGTGACGCAGACACACACACACACACACACACACACAGAGAGAGAGAGAGAGAGAGAGAGAGAGAGAGAGAGAACATAAAATCATGTTGATTCCCGTATAACTTGAAAACGAGAGTAAATATTGAAAAGCACTGAGCTAGGCATGAGGAATGTAACTGGAAAAGTAACTTTATTATTATGATTCTCAATAGTTGAGCACTACTGAGCCACGCATTTCCTTTTGTCTTTATTTGTCTCCCGTTATTTTCATTCTCCCGGAATTGGCTGCCTCGTTATCTTCAAGCTAAATGATTCCTTGTGTTCTCGGATGTTTTATGTCTGGCCAACGGTCCGGTTGTGCACTTTCTGCTCCATTTTTTTTTCTGACTCACTTTTCATATTATGTTCTTTCAAGTCTTCTTTTACCTGCTCCAGTCCACTTCATTGTCCCAGTTTTAGCATTACTACAACTTCTAATATGTGAACAACATCTGTAGCTAATGTTGTTGGTCCCAGAGAATATCAGTAAATACTGATCTACGTTTTAGTTACCCTATGTACTCCTGATCTTCGTGTTCCTTGTTCAGTATTTTGCACTTAAATTTCTGTTTTTTTGAGTATAACGATGTTTTAGCCTCATAAAGACACAATGGTCTGATAATCATATTTTAATGTTTGTTTCGTGCATTTGGCGTTAAATTCTTTGCTGCAAATTTATTTTGTAGCCCTGCACGTCGCTTCTATTTTGCTACGACGAGTTCCATAACTAGTCTTTTCCAGGCTAATTTTTCTCAAAGTGTTTCACCTGAACACTGAAAATGAGAAAGTCTCTCTGTTCTTCCCTGCTTAGTTTTTTTTCTGAAAAGAGGTTTGGAGATCAACTCTTTCTCTTGTTTCCTTAAGCATTTCTCTTTCGTGCTGATTGAATATCCTGGTACACAGTGACCACGTTGTTTGTAAAAGCTAAGTGGTCCGTCCTACCATAAGCCAACCTAATTTAGTTTATTGGCCAGTCTGAAGACATGATTTTTAGGCTTCGCCACTCTTCGATTACATGCTCTCACAAGCGATTGCAAAGTGATGGATAGAGTCTATCGACTTGTCAGCAGTAATTTTAATACCTGAATTGTTTTTTGCCAAAGTTTCAGACTTTCAGAATTTGTTCACTAAGAGACGGTGCAGAATGTCGCGTAGTACCCACCGCGCTTTTGACTTTATATGCAGTTTTGCAGTTTATATGGAATAATATTTCAATTAACTGTATATTGCTTATTGTTGCGAGCACAACAGATAAAATGCGGTTCTCACTATTAGTTTTTGCAGTTGAAAATATTTTAACTTTGTGCACCTTGATCTATTACGTGAGGATTCGCACAACACTAAAAGATTTCCTGCTGTGCAAACTATTTTTCTATAACTCCGATCTGGCTTGTTAGAAATGGAACACGGTATCATTACTGTAACTAATTATGAAATTAAACACGTCCTTCGCTATTTTCATCTCTGAAATGCACTGAAAATTACTCTTATTATACGTACAGATGTTATGTTCACTAAACGTAAAACCTGTAGTGGATTTTTTAAATATATGAACTCTATTGGTTGCCACAACTAACACGAGAGCATGAAACTAAAAACGAAATTTGGTTTTTGTATTATTAGCCAGAACAAGTTTCATCACAGCAGTCTTTGATATCACACAAGTAAAATTTTATTGGTCTGATTTACTTAAATTATTTACGTACCTGATATTGTAATACCAGCTGCCCATGCCCACCTGAAAATGACATAACAAAATCCACCATTCACCTCTGAGGTCTTCGGGAAGCTGAAAGAAATAATTTTAATGTACCGTTACCTGCCCGCTTAGTTGCGGGAAAACTGCTTTCATTCAATTTCATTTGAATTTGCCGCGGCAGCGGCTTCCGCGATCTCTGCACAGCTCTGCGTCATGAAAAATTCTAAATATGCTGAAAACGGCTAAAAATGTGGAATGAAATAGTGGGCTAGCTAGCAATAAATTATTACAAGTATTTTTAACAATTCCTATTTCAAAAATCCACAGAAATTTAAAGTACACACCTTTTAATTTCATCAGCCTACAATGGCGTCTTTCTCGAACACGGAACAAAAGAAAGCTAACCAAGCATTCAATAGAGCGTTACAGGCTCTTACAACTTTAACGGCTACAAGAAGACAGAGAGAGTAAAGTTTCAACCTCCACTATTTATAGGCAATTTAATATGCATCTTCGTTATCTTTTTTACTTATCATTGTCTGCTTCGATTTCTATACTCGCCGACAACAGACGTTATTTGCAAAATATAGATACATAATTATTGCACAAACATGAAAATAAAAAAAGATTATTTCTTTTTTTTACAAAGTCTACATAATCGCAAACCGTTCATACAGAAATGAAATACTAATACTAATACAGATAAACGTTTCTTTTTTTCACATATATTACAACGATTTTGTGAATTTCTTGTCAGGGGACGTCACAAGAACCATATCGAAAGCTATCGTAAAGTCAAGAAACACTCCCTAAAACCAAACTTCACTATTTGCTGCCTTCTCAAGAACGAAACTATGTAGATTCTTACAGAGGAATTGCTCCGCATTCAGGAAAGTCATCAGTTACGATCAAAAAAGAATATATATGTTATGTAATGCTGTAACAAACTAGCGTGGATGTACTAGGCCAGAAGTCCTGTGCATCTCTCACGCGATCCTTCTTACACATTGGGACGACGAGCTATATGCTTCATAACCCAACGACCTATACGATAAACGTTATTAGATTTCATAAACTGTTCAAAATAACGAAGCAAACTTTCTGCAACGCGGACACTTTCTAGACACGAAACAAGAGTTTGATAAATCATGGCTTCAGAGTATTGTCACAAATTATCTACACAAGGATGCAGTGAATGATAGAATCCGCCCTGATACAAGAACAATTTCGGTTCGGGAGAAAAGTGGGAAACTACACTGTCTTGCAATACAGGTTAAAGAAAGGTAGGCACACATTTAGGGCTTTTATGGTTTTAGAAAAAAGTAAAATACGGAGAGCTAAAGGCTATCTTGTACAGAAACTAGACTGCAGTTATAAAATTCGGACACCAAAAGGAGGCAGTGGTTGTGAAGGGAGAGAGAGAAGCTGGTAGCCTATCTACCACAATAGTCAATCTGTCCATTAAGCAAGCAGTGAAGAAAACCAGTGAGAAATTTGGTCAGAAGTTCAATGAGAAGAAATAAAAATTATAAGGGTTGCCGGTGGCGCTATAGTTCTGTCAGAGACGGCAAAGCATTTGGATTATATGATATTGCCTTCAGAAGAACTTGCAAGATGAACATCAACAAACATAAAACAAGAGTAAAACACTAACAATGACAGAGGAAAAGACAATATAAAAAGCAGACTCGCAGTAGCAAGAAAAATAGATACAATACTTGGATTTACCACCGGATAACAGAATCCAAGAAATGTATTCACACTTGTTCCACCGGGGAAACCTGGCTAGAGCATATTTTCAGTAAAAGAGAAATATATTAATACCGAGTATAAATTTTAGTGTTGGGAAATCGTTACTGAAAATATTTACCTAATTTTTAGCTTTGTATAGAACTGAAATGTGGATGATATACAGGGCAGACAAGAAGAGAATGAAAGATTTTGAAATGTATACACGGTGAGATGTCTGTATGACAGCAAGTGGCAGTAATTTTCGTAATGTCTGCCACAGGTAGTTATGTTCCTGAGCACATGGGTGGATGATAAATCTATGGAATCAGAGTCGTTGTTACGAGTAGATGCGGTCACTGGTTTCTTGCTGAGCACGCAGTTTACACTACTTGTACTATTGGCAGTGATAGCGTGGAGACTTTTCTGTCTCGAAGCGTTTTCTTCATGTCAGGGTATGCTGAATGACGTAATACGGGTCAATGCATTTGCGTTTGCTGCGTTTGGAAATATCTGCTTTGACAGGCCGGTATTGCACTCATTTTTCTTTGTCAAAGTTGATACGTCAAATATTTATGTCAAATAAATTTGTTAGTATAATAGGGAACTTCGTCAAATCTCGCCTTTCGTCAAAGAATTCTTATCAAATCCAAGGCCTCGCCGTAGATTTGATCATAATTGTCGTTGGTCTTCTGTTCTCTGCAGTGTGAAATGTAACCACTTCGATCGCTGACATCGTCACAGCTGTTTGACGTCTGAAGTATATTTCTCAAGATGGTTACAAAGTTTAGTTGCTGTTTTCCTATAGGAGGAGGACACACTCTAGAATAAAAAATGTTTCTTAGTTCTCTATTACACTCTGTCTGTTTTTGAACTCTGGATGCCGTAAGTTAATCTTCATCTGTTTCGTACTTATATTAATTTTCTAATACTAATTTTATAACTAATTATATTAATTAAACTATTCAAAAATAACAATAGTTCTTAATGTCCACAGAGCATACTAAACATTTATTTAGCTGCAGATATTCCACCTTCAGTGCTTCATATCGGTTCACACGTTTCTAGAATTATTTTGGTTATTTTCACTATGGTATTCTAGTGCTGTATTCTAACCTAGAGCAGCTCTCTCGTGCAGCAGGAATTCATAGTGTTATGGTGAGCTTGTTTTCTCCACATATAGCATTTCTCAGTGAGTATTTTGCTTTGTAATATGAGGGGCCACTTTACTGTGCAAATACTGAAATGTACTCACACTCATTTGTAAGTAATTTATGTAAGACTTGCAGATCTCGTAACAAATTTTGCTGACTGCTTTTATTATCTCGTAGTAAATGCCACGACTTCCCCTAAGTATGATTGTTTTTTTTTTTTTTCGCTGCTTCTCTTCCAAATGCACTCACAATGCTATTGTGGTAAAAACAACTGCAGTGCATAATAACAAATTGTTGTTGCCCGCTATCTTGAACCTTGACAAAAATAATATGACAGTTTTATAACCCTCTTTTAGCGCCACGTCTAAGTTCTTTGTCAAAGAAATTTGACTATTTTTTGACCGCACATCTTTGTCAAAGAAATAGGATGGTGTAATACTGGCCTTAAGATAGAATGTCTTTTCATATCACGAGACTTAATGTAGAAATTTAGTTGATGGGTAAGAAAACATTGTCGGGGCAGCTCTTTCACGATTATCATGCCTGTGTTCTGGACACCATTACACCACTCTTGATTGCTCTAATTCAAGGATTAGTAGTGATCAAAACTGTGTAATGCATCAGTATAGTTATCTGTTTCACACTTACTATTGTCCATGCCATTATCAGAACTTTCTAAAAGAGGCTCGCAGCTTTCATTCGGATGTAACTATAATATCGTAATGGTTTATGTTTCTGAGCTACGATATAAATTTAAATTTAAATAGGTATTGATTCTCTTTACCCTGAAATTTCACATTTCCTTAGAACGACTAGAAACTTACTTTGTATGCCCATTATTACACACATTGCACAGCTGTGTGATGTGAAGCATGCCCACATGCCTTGCACATAATTTATTTTATGAAGTGTGATTCATTTCAAGGTTGGCATTCATTATTGCAGAGCAGAAGAGATCTTCGCTACGTAGGAAAGAACTAATTCTAGGGCACGACTGAACGATGCAGTCACAGATGCTAGCTCACATTTCCTATTATATTTAGCACGTTGCTATTAGAAAGTTCAGTTCCAGTCTGCATTGAGAGTCTTGTGCACGAACATTCCCTGTTTATAAACTGGCATAGTTATTACGCAAGAACATTATTGATCGACTTGGTGAAGAAAGAACTTGACCAAAAGAAGGGCTAGACAGGACACACAGGAGGTAACAGGGAATATTTAATTTGCTAATAAAGAGAAATGTGGAGGATAAAAATTGGAGAGGGGGACCAAGTCCCGAGTACAATAACTACAGTACGTTCAAGTTTATGTAGGCTATTCGGAGATGAAGAGACTTGCACAGGACAGAGTAGCATGGAGAGGTGCATCGTGTTCGGATTGAAGACCACAGCAAAAACAATGGTAGAGGAAATAGCGAAATTTTCGTCGTGTATCAATACTTTTTCTATTTCCTTAATCGAACGATGGCTGGTCGAAAAGAGTTCTCGAAAAAAGAAGTCAGAGAGGAGGCGCTTCCGCAGTGCGATTTAAACCAATTGGCAGCTGACAGCTAGGCTGCCGGACTACTCCCGCCAACAAGACACCATAGTTTCTGCTTGCCTTGCAATATACCATTGGAAGCTGGGGGTTGGAACGCTTTCACGGAGAGACATTTGTACGGAGTTACACTTGCCCAAAGCCTGGGTCTCTTGCCGGGCTAGCCGGGTTTTCACAGATACAGGCACTTTAAGAAGTCTAGCAGTTGAATACAGCTGTTCGTGCGATCTGGCTCGCTCTTATACCACAGCAGTGAGTAACCATGTATCGCTTCAAGGTGGCTCATTAACGCGTTTCGTGGTAAATTCAGTTTTAAGACTGTTGTATTAATGATAAATGACAATGAAATTCAACATAATGAGAACTGACAACGAAGTTGAACAGCTCATTTAATATCTTGACGATACAAAGAATGGGGGCAGCCAAGTAAGATACACGGCATTTCTTACGATTGTTGCAGCCTTACGACCACTGCCGTATTACGACGAAGTTTAAATTGACAAATTTGTTTTGTTAACATTTTATTTAAACGTTGTATATAAAAACACAGACTGTCGATGAATATTACTTATTTTGCTTGTCACTAAAGATCAATATCTGGTACAGTTTTTCGAGTAATGATAATTTGAAGACAAGCCCTTAAGTTGGAATCTCCCACTGAGTTTCTATGGGTGCTTTTCGTTCTCTCCATTGCGCAAAAACTCAGCAAGTGCATGTAAGTCGAAACATAGACATAATCTTAGCTGCAGACTTGTAAAAACGTGAAAATTTACATTGAGAAAACAGAAGTCTACGGACTAATTTTGCTATGAAACTAATCACGTGAACATCTAGTTGTAGCCACAGTGTGTACCGAAAACCTACACACACTGATTTATATCTGCAGGCCAGCAGTTGTCACCACCCTGCACAGAAGAATGGGGTTCTGAAGACTTTGGTCCACAGAGCACGTGCCCTATCAGACCAAGAGAATCTACCCATAGAGATAGAATGTCTCAAAACAGTTTTCTCCAAGAATGGATACATGGACAGACAAATTGAGAGGGCACTCCGACCAGCCACTATACCACAGGTTCCTGAAGAAGACCAAGATGAAGCAAGGAAGGTGGCATATCTGCCCTATGCTGGCTCTATTTCTGCCAGAATCAGTAGGATCCTGCGTAAACACAATATCAAGTGTGTTTTCTGTCCATCCAACAAGATCGGGGGACTGCTGGGGAGTGTCAAAGACGACCTGGGGTTACGAAAACCAGGGATTTACAATATACCTTGTCAATGTGGCATGTCCTACATTGGCCAGACGACAAGAACTGTGGAGATCAGGTGCAAAGAACATCAGAGGCACACTAGATTAAGACAGGTGACTAAGTCAGCCATTGCTGAACACTGTCTAGAACTAGATCATGCCATGAAGTATGAGGATACCAAGATTCTAGCACAAACACCCAGATTTTGGGACAGTGTTATAAGAGAATCGATTGAGATTAAAATGGCTGACGATCTTATGAATCGTGACACAGGGTACCAGCTAAGCAGAGCCTGGGATCCGGCTCTGGAATTGTTAAAGGAGCAACGGGGCCAGCTGCAACACTACACAAACAGAAGAACCAGAGACATGGAGATGGTAAACGAGCCCCTGACGGACTGCCAGGAGCACCAGACCGAAGATGGAACACCCAGAAGTGGGACTGGTGGGCGCGGACCGCAGAGGGAACACCTAGAACCGCAGCGGACGGAAAACGGAGCAGCAACGCTCCAGCAGGTCACAGGGAATGGGCGCGGAGCACAGAGGAAGCGCCTGCAGCCGTTGGTGGAGGGGGAAGGCCATAGGCATAAATACTGGACCAGGTCCACTCGAGGAGCAGTCTCAGGTCGCACCTGATGAAGGTCTCGAGCTACGTGACCGAAATATCGTGCAAGTACGACGCTGATATCCGGCAGAACACCCGACAACCCAAGATGTCATTTGATCGCCGGGAAAGCCTGAAGAGTTACATATTGTAATGTTGTTGTAAACTGAATTTTTTCGTTCTGTTCAAAGTTTTGATGTACATTAACAGAACATTAAGTCTATCAAGATTGGATTGATTGGATTGATTTGGGGGAAACGACCAAACTACGAGGTCATCGGTCTCATTGGATTACGGAAGGATGGGGAAGGAAGTCGACCGTGCCCTGTTAAAGGAACCATCCCGGCATTTGCCTGAAGCGATATAGGGCAATCACGGGAAACCTAAATTAGGACTGTCGGAAGCGGGATTGAACCGTCGTCCTCCCGAATATGAGTCCAGTGTGCTAACCACTGCACCACATCGCTCGGTATGTGTCTGACAGCTTTGAAGTTTTAACCCGACCATCAGGCTGCTTTCCATCTCTTCAAAAACAACTACTCTCCATTTTAAGGGGAGACTCCACCCTAAAATTTCGTTTTTTTAAAAAATTGTTGACTATTTCACATCTCTGGAGTATTTACTGTTAGATCCCACAAAGATATTGCTGTATTCGAATTAGAACTACAGCTAATAAATGTTCGATATCCGGACTGCATAAGGGGCTGTGGCACACCGAAAGATAGCTAAGATAATTTTTGATTAGTATCACCATCGCACAGAACCATTTTCATTCCAAACTTGGCATAAACTCAACCTGCAAAAAATAATTAGAAGATTTCCAGGAAAACTGAAGCAAATCATTTGGCAGCCAATTCGTTGGAAATCAATAACTTTGCCTGTTGACTGTGTAAATATAAATTTAGGGAATACTTTGAAGTCCTGTTCAATACGGTCAACAAGCTCGACGGAAATAGGCATTGGCTTCCAGTCCGATATCCCTACCACTACATCTTCTCAAAAATACTGCGAGTAGATTTTTATTCAGAAAATGTAAGGAAAAGGCGACCGTGATCTTGAAATTACAAGAAGCCTCATGTAAGAGGGAACGGAAAACGTTATGGTCTCAGCTCATTTTAATTGGTATGTTTCTGGTAGTAACATCCATTTTTTGATAAAATATTAAAATGCATTTTACCATGACTTTCTTTTTCTAAGCTCAGTGCGAACTTTTGTATCGTTTATGGTAACCAGTCTGAATGAAATTTTTGCTTGAAGTCGTCTCGATTTGTTTGCATACTTCAATGCATTGTCCGCAGCTCGTGGTCGTGCGGTAGCGTTCTCGCTTCCCGCGCCCGGGTTCCCGAGTTCGATTCCCGGCGGGGTCGGGGATTTTTTCTGCCTCGTGATGACTGGGTGTTGTGTGATGACCTTAGATTAGTTAGGTTTAAGTAGTTCTAAGTTCTAGGGGACTGATGACCATAGATGTTAAGTCCCATAGTGCTCAGAGCCACTTCAATGCATTAATATTAACGAAAATGTAATTTGTTTATTTCATCATCAATTTATACACCGCTTATTGAAGAAAATTTAAGGCTGAAACTTGAAATAAACGCTGAAAGTAAATTATTAATATTTCTCATAAAATGAGTGCACACAACGGTTCAGCTATGTCTTGTGAATGTACCTATGAAATCCGGCACGTGAAAATTGTGGTGTGAGTACAAAAAGCTGGTTTTCAAGAATACCATTCAAATCACATTACAAATTCAACACTCGAAAACAAAACTTACGGACTTCATAATTTGGGTATTGCTACATCTTTACATAATAGATACGATTTTAAAGTTTGGTTGCTATTGGCAAAGTAGAAGGAAAGCCAATTTTTGAGTGGAGTCTCCTCTTAAGCAATGCGCCGAACCTAATTATGATCCTTCCTCTGAAGGCAGGATAGTGCTTGCACCCCTCCTGAGCTACCAGTTAGCCGTGCTGCGCCACGTAACGACACCTGATCTCGTTTTACCGCGACCGCTCACAACCCAGGCGGCGAGCGAGCGTGAACACTCTTGCTCGCCTAGCCGCATTCTCAACAGGACTGCTGTAGTCAACGATATTTGTTCCTAGAAATTAATTTTAACATGTGCTCAAAGGTTGCAAAACTGCACCATACACTTTTTTATGATAATTTATTTTGTCTTTACCAGTTTCATACTTGTTTGCTGTTCTTCTAACAGAGAGAGGAGGGTCGTAAATAATAGATTTCAGCTAACAGTCGTTGTTTTTAAATTTTATTGGCTGATGTAGATTTCCGCTAGGAACTAGCCATTCTCAATGCACTATCATTCAATGAACTGTAGATGAAGCCCGACCAACAGGCATTACATGCATTGAACAAAAATGATAGTGCATTGAGAATGGCTAGTTTCTAGCTGAAATCTAGATCTGTGAATAAAATTTAAAAAAGAACGACTGATAGCTGAATCCTGCCTCGGGCATGGATATGTGTGATGTCCTTAGGTTAGTTAGGTTTAATTAGTTCTTAATTCTAGGGGACTGATGACTACAGTAGTTAAGTCCCATAGCGCTCAGAGCCACTTGATAGCTGAAATCTATTATTTACAAGTCAATATACACTACTGGCCATTAAAATTGCAACACCAAGAAGAAATGCAAATGATAAACGGGTGTTCATTGGACAAATACGTCATACTGGAACTGACACGTGATTACATTTTCACGCAGTTTGGGTGAATAGATCCTGAGAAATCAGTACCCAGAACAACCACCGCTAGCCATAATAACGGCCTTGATACACCTGGGCATTGGATGGCGTGCACAGGTACAGCTGCCCATGCAGCTTCAACACGATACCACAGTTCATCAAGAGTACTTCAAATGGCTCTGAGCACTATGGGACTTTACATCTGAGGTCATCAGTCGCCTAGAACTTAGAACTATTTAAACTTAACTAAAATAAGGACATCACACACATCCATGCCCGAGGCAGGATTCGAACCTGCGACCGTAGCGGTCGTGTGGATCCAGACTGAAGCGCCTAGAACCGCTTGGTCACACCGGCCGGCATCAAGAGTAGTGACTGGCGTATTGTGACAAGGCAGTTGCTCGGCCACCATTGACCAGACGTTTTCAGTTGGTGAGAGATCTGGAGAATGTGCTGGACAGGGCAGCAGTCGAACATTTTCTGTATCCAGAAAGGCCCGTAAGGACCTGCAACATGCGGTCGTGCATTGTCCTCCTGAAATGTAGGCTTTCGCAGGGATCGAATGAAGGGTAGAGCCACAGGTCGTAACACATCTGAAATGTAACGTCCACTGTTCAAAGTGATGTCAATGCGAACAAGAGGTGACCGAGACGTGTAACCAGTAGCACCCCCTACCATCACGCCAGGTGATACGCCAGTATGGCGATGACGAATAAACGCTTCCAATGTGCATTCACCGCGATGTCGCCAAACACGGATGCGACCATCATGATGCTGTAAACAGAACCTGGATTCGTCCCAAAAAAATGACGTTTTGCCATTGGTGCACCCAGGTTCGTCGTTGAGTACACCATCGCAGATGCTCCTGTCTGTGATGCGGCGTCAAGGGTAACCACAGCCATGGTCTCCGAGCTGACAGTCCATGCTGCTGCAAACGCCGTCGAACTGTTCATGCAGATGGTTGTTGTCTAGCAAACGTTCCAGTCTTTCGCCTCAGGTATCGAGACGTGGCTGCACGATCCGTTACAGCCATGCGGATAAGATGCCTGTCATCTCGACTGCTAGTGACACGAGGCCGTTGGGATCCAGCACGGTGTTCCGTATTAACCTTCTGAGTCCACCGATTCCATATTCTGCTGACAGTCATTGTATCTCGACCAACGCGATCAGAAATGTCGCGATACGATAAACCGCAATCGCGATAGGCTACAATCCGACCTTTATCAAAGTCAGAAACGTGATGGTACGCATTTCTCGTCCTTACACGAGGCATCACAACAACGTTTCACCAGGCAACGCCGGTCAACTGCTGTTTGTGTATGAGAAATCGGTTGGAAACTTTCGTCATGCCAGCACATTGTAGGTGTCGCCACCGGCGCCAACCTTGTGTGAATGCTCTGAAAAGCTAATCATTTGCATAATACAGCATCTTCTTCCTGTCGGTTAAATTTCGCGTATGTAGCACGTCATCTTCGTGGTCTAGCAATTTTAATCGCCAGTAGTGTAATAGTCGCTGCGTGCACCAGCCTCCTGAATGGAAGGCAATCCGATAGAGAGAGAGGAGGTATGGATTTAGTTGCACGTCATTGGCCTGCGTTTCCGCTGCACAGATTTTGTATTCGGTGTCCGCCCGTATATATTTTGATTCTAAGAATCTCTCAAGGCGAAAGATGCCATTATTCCCTATTAAAAGCTTGGCCTTTCAGATAGTCTTGTCAACCTTCATAAGGGAATATTATGCCAGTTTCGAGTGACTTTAAGCCGAATTTGCGTCGTTTCCAGGGCACATTACAAATACGTAGTTTCTTTCCCTCCCCCACTAAATTTATTCACATTTACAAGATTGACAATGATTACGTTAAACTACTTTTCAATATTTACTAATTGTTCTATGATTCTGGCGTTTTCTTCGTCACTATAACTTCTGTACGTAGGCCGCGGAATTAAGAAATGATTTAAAGTTCCCATGATTCTGGAGTTTCTTTAAAGCCTTTGCAATCGTTTCACCAGTCTTCATTACTGACTTTTTTCTTCTTTTCCCATCAAAGTTTAAAGTTATTCGCTCAACCTAGTGGCCGTAGCACTCTGCATCTTCTCTAAGATTTTTCGCTAATGAGTAAACATTCGGCTGAACTTCTGATATTAACGTATTTATTCTGCAATGCCATTCTTCTGAGACGTTATTAGCGCGATGGCGCGTTCCACTGCAGTTCCACATCTGTCTTGGCGTATGTTCGTTATCGAGCCACTAGTCCACAAAATATTGATAAAAGTTCTGGAGCTTTTCGTTTTCAGGTGTGCCATCCTGAATACACAGCCATCCATCATAAAACATTTCCAAGGGAAGATGTGCAAGAGCAGAACACATTCTTATGCAACAGCGTATTTCCTCGGTTTCCTTACAGACTGGAACGTGGACGCAACGCTGAACTTGTTTCCACAAACACTGATTAAAATGATAATTGCAACCTGTAATCTCTGTTCCAGGAAACAAACTGTTAGCTGCTTTGACGCTGGCAATTTTCATCATCGGAGATGCAGGGTTCCCTCCAGGCACATTGGTTCTGATAGCTTTAAAAAACTTTCACATGTTTCTCGCTTGTTATCTGGCAGCAAAGCGTAACAACTGGGATGGTGTTTTCCCCTCCCAAGAACTACGTATTAAGGTCGGCGTGGAGTATAAAGGACTGTCCAAACTGGTTGCTCGAACTCTTAAACTTCTCATCCACAAAGAGTTATTTGGTGTGATAAACTTGCTTTTTCCTTTTCGCTGTCAAACTCCAAAAATGGTTCAAATGGCTCTAAGCACTATGGGACTTAACATTTGAGGTCATCAGTCCCCTACACTTAGAACTATTTAAACCTAACTAACCTAAGGACATCACACACAACCATGCCCGAGGCAGGATTCGAACCTGCGACCGCAGCAGCAGCTCAGTTCCAGACTGAAGCGCCTAGAACCGCTCGGCCACAGCGGCCGGCGTCAAACTCCAGTATTATGTCATTCGGCCCCCTGTTATCACCTGCAAGTAAAAAACTGCTACCATTATTCAGCAGCAAATTATTTTCTTCAAAGAATATTCTTCCAGAATCGGTGGGATCGTGTGTAGTTAGCATATATTTTCGAGTAATGCGATGTAACGATTGTGATGGTAACGATATCACTAAGTCGTAGCCTCGACTGAAGTGGGTATAGATACATAAGGAAAATCCCCAACACGGTAAGACAAAAGTCAAAAACCAATGATAATAAACACTAGCGCGATCGCTGTAAGCGTCGGAAAAGATGTATTTTGCTACGCCAGAGGGCGAATGACAAATGACGGAAACTTCGTTACATTTTTCTGTCAATTATTTAATAGACTCTGTATTTAGTCCTCGTAGGGAGAAGACGCATTCTTGTGAGAAGTGTGTAGTAGCCATTGTGTTATCTGAACAATAATTTTTATGGAAGTATGAAGTGTGAGGATTCTCATTAGTGCCAAACCACGAAAGTTCTCATTTTCTTCCGCGCATTGTGCTAACGTCGGGTCACTGTGCCGGCCTGGGTGGCCGAGCGGTTCTAGGCGCTACAGTCTGGAACAGCGCGACCGCTACGGTCGCAGGTTCGAATCCTGCCTCGGGCATGGATGTCTGTGGTGTCCTTAGGTTAGTTAGGTTTAAGTAGTTCTAAGTTCTAGGTGAAGTCCCATAGTGCTCAGAGCCATTTGAACCATCATGTCACTGTAGCTGCCTGCATCTGAAGAGGAAGTCCGATAAGAATCAGTATTGTGTTTATGGCGGAAGAAGAAGCATAGAAGTAAATTGCGTAAATCTCAACGGCGCAGAGAACGCAAAAATCGACGTAAGTTCACGCTACTACTGACTTACAATTTATAAGATTTGTAAATTAAGACTGAAAGACAATTCATTCACTTCAAAATTTATAAAAATCGAATTTGATAATATTGTAATTAATTCGATTAATAATAATAGTTATTATTATTTTTTATATATATTTGCACAAGTGCTGCCCTATTTCTTGAACGTAAACTGATGAAACTATAGCGTCTGTTTCTTTTGTCCGATTCTTTGCGCTGACAAAATATTTTTACACTTCATTTGTTGCTTCATCTGGCATACAAACATGGCTATCTTCCCCTAAAAGTGGGTTACTTTTTTTGTAGTCTTCCTTTGCATTTATTTTTAAAGTTTACACAATGCCAGTAAATCACTTCTTGTTTGTTTGTATAGTCCACTATATACTGATGCCCCTTGTAAATCAGTAAGGGCTTGCCTTTGGTGGTCTTTGAACTCCATTATCTCAGCACTATAACACGTAACACTACTTGTCAGTCAGAGGCCGACTGCAACACTGAAATCTGGGAGAAAACCATGCACACTATGAAAAGTGGGAACAGGGAACTTTGTGCAAGAAATGGGCTTTGGCCTTCCCCAAAACACGTCGCTGGTAGCGGTGAACAGGCTGGTGTATCCTACTTCTGGAACACCCTGTCCACAAGCTACAGTATCCTGGGCTCTGTACAAATGTCAGCCCATTCCCTCTCCGTACAAGTGTCACTTGGAGCAAGTGTCACTAACTCTAGAAGATGTACTGGCGCTACCGGCTCCGACTGTGTTGCCACTTTGGCTGCGCGAAGCTTTGCGACTGCCAGTTCTTGGAGAGCGTTTGCAGTAGGAAATTTTTGTAACTTTCACTTCCTCATGCTGTGCGATATGCGATTAAAGTCAAAAGAGTGGCGTACGGGACACACGATATTCCATGCATGAATTTCAGAATTACATTGGTCTCTCATTCTGAAGGACGACGGTTGAAACCAGCGTCCGGCCATCCTGATTACGGTTTTCCGTGATTTCTCTAAATCGCTCCCGGCAAATGCTGGAATGGTTCCTCTGACAGGGCAACGGTCGATTTGCTTCCTCATCCGTGATCCAGTCCGAGTTTGGCCTCCGCCTCTAATGACCTCAAAGTAGAGGGGTCGTTAAACCCTTCCTTCCTTCGAATTTAAGAATTTTTAAGCGATTTTTAGGGTTCCGTGCCTCAGTATGTAAACACGGAACCCTTATAGGATAGCTTTGATGTCTGTCGAGTTCTTCTCCTGTGCCAACTTCTTGAACTCAGAGTAGCAGCTGCACCCTATGTCCTCAATTACTTGCTGGATGTATTCCACTTCTTCTAAACTGTTTACCCTCTACAGCATGCTCTAATACAATGAAAGTTATTCCATTGTCTTAAGAGATATCCTAACACCCACCCCTGGCCGGCCCCGGTAGCTGAGTGAGTGCCGGCACGGTAGCTCTGCGTGTTCGGTCATAGGGCTGCTGACCCTCTGTAATAAAAAAAAAGAGTAAAGCAATCAACGGTCAACTTGAATGGATGCCTTGTGACGTCCGCCCAGACCAAACGCAACGAACGATAACGAACAAAATGAAAAAATAAGTGCTCAGCGCGACAAAATGTCAATCCTAAGGGCCCGGGTTCGATTC
Organism: Schistocerca americana; assembly: GCF_021461395.2. Lineage (NCBI taxonomy): Eukaryota > Metazoa > Arthropoda > Insecta > Orthoptera > Acrididae > Schistocerca > Schistocerca americana. The sequence goes on along the minus strand of NC_060120.1, from coordinate 977,095,641 downwards.
CCGGCTGGGTCGGAGATTTTCTTCGCTCAGGGACTGGGTGTTGTGTTGTCCTAATCGTCATCATTTTATCCCCATCGATGCTGAAGTCGCCCAAGTGGCGTCAAATCGAAAGACTTGCACCTGGCGAACGGTCTACCCGACGGGAGGCCCTAGTCACACGACATTTACATTTATGCCAACTCCTTCTTCTTGTGAGTTTTTTCCATATATTCCTTTCCTCTCTGATTCTGTGAAGAACCTCCTCATTCCTTACCTTTCCAGTCCACCTAATTTTGAACATTCCTCTGTAGCACCACTTCTCAAATGCTTCGATTCTCTTCTGTTCCGGGTTTCCAACAGTTCATGTTTCACTACCATCACTGCAAATCAAGCTCAGAATTATGTGACATATGCAGGCCTATGGGCCTTTAGCGGTGTACAACTTTTAAGCTTCTAAGGCAATTCAGCCAAAGATACGGCCATTTATGTCCCCTATTTTGATATTCAAAAACTCACTCATCAAAACCTGTAAGGTACTTTCCGTTGACCTAGAATCATGCAATTTGCCAAGAAGCAAGGTTTCACAGTACAAGTAAAGAGAGAAGTTCGGTATTGTTAATTTGTAATTACATAACACGAAAAAATATTTCTTTCGCCATCTGCTGTTCGACTTCAAAGTTGAAATTAAAAAATTCACGAAAGTCTTCGAATCAGGTACAGATATACTACCTGTAGCAATGTCGATAACAGGAAATATAGTCAATTCCTCGATTCCCGGAATGGATGAACTGCCTATATACATAATTAAGTTTGTAAGGAACCCTTAGTGCACGAGTCTTATTCTTACTTGGCCAAGAATTCCATATGCGCAATGTGGGACTGCGAAGAATATTATTCCCAAAGACATCAGGATGAAATCAAAACAAGTGTTTTGTATTAATACGTAATTTTACTATCAATCTTTTTAATACACCGATTACGCAGAGTAATATTGTGGTTATAGAATAGATAACTCAATTTAATGGAATTAACAGGAGTCTGTGGTACCTCAAGTAGCACACGTACACCTTATACTATATCAACTTTGTGTCTAGTGAAGGTTGTATCGATGTTGTTGTCACCGAGTGTTGCAACGGGTGGAATCGTCACAATTATCGTAGCGATCTACGTGAGGATGAAGTCATTCTGCACAGTTTTATCGCTGTTGGCCTTGGTTTAACGTCTCTTTCGAGGACAAGGGGCATATGTATGAAGTCTGTACATCTACGTCTGTATTATCGCTGTGTTGTTTGGGTCGCCGCTGGCTCCTGTGTGGCCCATGGGCTAGCTACTTCATCGCTTTGTTCCATTTTTTCGTTTCCTTTTCGACGCTGCTGAATCTCTCAAATTCACTCTGCACTGGGCTGTTAGGCTTTTCGGATTCCTTTCGAGCTGCATTTTCTATCATTCTGAGCGTATTTACAAGTCTTATGAGCGATATTTCATTATTTGCCAATCTTCAGTTTAATACTGATTCTCATTTACATTCCGGGGAGTATTTTTACTGTCTCATTTTGGGTGCTAGTAGCGATCCGGAAGCTCTTCACAACCACAACCAATGTCCTAGCTAAAAACGTTTCCACGCAGCACCAATGTTTAACTTTACACAAAACTAATTCGTGCCAGTCTCGCGCATGCATCCACAGGGATGATGGCCCTGTAATTTGTTCCCTTTACTCTCCGCATCGACCAATCAAACCATGTGCCACACGGGCACGAAGAGGTCACAAGCAAAACAAATATTGCGTGACAAAAACGTAAAGACATGATCAGCCGGTTGTAGGCTCAGTCATTGTTTGCGCTTTATTAGTTTCTTAATTATTAAGTAGTTATTATTAGTTTCTTAATTATTAGCCATATAGCGTACTGTAGACGATTTTATTATCAATTACGACGACATGAACGAAAGGACAACACAAAACCCAGTCCCCGAGCGGATAAAATCATCACGCCGGCCGGGAATCGAACCCGGGCCCCTTCAGTTAACAACCTGCCGCCAAGACGGACCACTTACCGAGGTGGCCAAACTCAGGAATGTTCGACCAACGAGCGAATAGACATTTTCACGTCACAAATGATTATCTGTACGTTTGTAAGAAACATGTAATTCATGTGAAGTGTTATACAATGTAATGCTGTATTGAAGTGGCGTGGCATCTGGCTGAATTGCGAATCAACGCAAATGTGAAAGACTTTAATCAACTTAATTAGAATTATATTAATACCTTCAGCTGCTGACGGGCGTTGATATATATCAACGGGGACAGGTGAAAATGTGTGCTCCGGCCGGGACTCGAACCCGGGATCTCCTACTTACATGGCAGACTCTCTATGCATCTGAGCCACCTAGGGCACAGAGGATAGCGCGACGTTCGTAGTGTCCCACCCCAAAACACTCATTACTCATGGAAGACATTCTTACCAAGTCCCATAAGAATTTGGGTAATATGTGTGCATCCGCACAGAAGAAGAAAGTCATGGTCGGCATTGCCAGAACTATATACTTATATGGATATAGTGTCTGTTCTTACGGACATGTCCGAAAGTTTAAATGGTTCAAATGGATCTGAGCACTATCGGACTTAACTTCTGAGGTCATCAGTCCCCTAGAACTTAGAACTACTTAAACCTAACTAACCTAAGGACATCACACACATCCATGCCCGAGGCAGGATTCGAACCTGCGACCGTAGCGGTCTCGCTGTTCCAGACTGTAGTACCTAGAACCGCTCGGCTACCGCGGCCGGACTATGTCCGAAAGAACAGGCACCATGTCCACATAAGCATTTAATCAACTGTGTTTGAATGACGTTCTCTTGAAATTCGGTAGGCTTACGCACTTTCCTTCTAATGCGCCACGTGTGACGTTTAGACACGCGGTCCACTTTTCAAGAACAGTTTACTATCGCACCGGCGGGGATACCACACCGCTATCCAAGCGCGTTTATTAGCGCAAAGGGTACTTACAAGAGGTGAACAAACCTGTATCCATCCAGCGAGATTCCCCCAAAAACTGATTTATTCTTGATATGTATCTATTCACAAATAGTGTTTGTTTGATGTCCCAATGGGGGAAAAGATTGGAGTGGACTAGGGACTCCTTCCAGCCTGCGGCACGCAAACCAACAGTGTAGCGTCGTCAGAGCTAGCAACAACTCACATCTACGAGGTGCATTCAAGTTCTAAGGCCTCCGATTTTTTTTCTCCGGACTGGAAAGAGATAGAAACATGCGCATTGTTTTAAAATGAGGCCGCGTTCATTGTCAATACGTCCCAGAGATGGCAGCACCGTATGGCAGATGGAATTTTACCGCCAGCGGCGAGAATGAGAACTGTTTTAAATACTTAAAATGGCGACGTTTTCCTTACTTGAACAGCGTGCAATCATTCGTTTTCTGAATTTGCGTGGTGTGAAACCAATTGAAATTCATCGAAAGTTGAAGGAGACATGTGGTGATGGAGTTACGGATGTGTCGAAAGTGCGTTCGTGGGTGCGACAGTTTAATGAAGGCAGAACATCGTGTGACAACAACCCTAAACAACCTCGGGCTCGCACAAGCCGGTCTGACGACATGATCGAGAAAGTGAAGAGAATTGTTTTGGGGGATCGCCGAATGACTGTTGAACAGATCGCCTCCAGAGTTGGCATTTCTGTGGGTTATGTGCACACAATCCTGCATGACGACCTGAAAATGTGAAAAGTGTCATCCAGGTGGGTGCCACGAATGCTGACAGACGCTGACAGACGACCACATGGCTGCCCGTGTGGCATGTTGCCAAGCCATGTTGACGCGCAACGACAGCATGAATGGGACTTTCTTTTCGTCGGTGTGACAATGGATGAGACGTGGATGCCATTTTTCAATCCAGAAACAAAGCGCCAGTCAGCTCAATGGAAGCACACAGATTCACCGCCACCAAAAAAATTTCGGGTAACCACGAGTGCTGAAAAAATGATGGTGTCCATGTTCTGGGACAGCGAGGGCGTAATCCTTACCCATTGCGTTCCAAAGGGCACTACAGTAACAGGTGCATCCTACAAAAATGTTTTGAAGAACAAATTCCTTCCTGCACTGCAAAAAAAACGTCTGGGAAGGGCTGTGCGTGTGCTGTTTCACCAAGACAACGCACCCGCACATCGAGCTAACGTTACGCAACAGTTTCTTCGTGATAACAACTTTGAAGTGATTCCTCATGCTCTCTACTCACCTGACATGACTCCTAGTGACTTTTGGCTTTTTCCAACAATGAAAGACACTCTTTGAGGCCGCACATTCACCAGCCGTGCTACTATTGTCTCAGCGATTTTCCAGTGGTCAAAACAGACTCCTAAAGAAGCCTTCGCCGCTGCCATGGAACCATGGCGTCAGCGTTGTGAAAAATGTGTACGTCTGCAGGGCGATTACGTCGAGAAGTAACGCCAGTTTCATCGATTTCGGGTGAGTAGTTAATTAGAAAAAAAATCGGAGGCCTTAGAACTTGAATGCACCTCGTATACTCGTGGCACTTTGACCGAGTAGCAAGTGACCAAAACGAATAATAATAGCTGTCTCCCCTCAGGGCTAGGTACTAGCCGGTCAAGCACCGTACAAGTGAATGAACCAGTCAGTTCCAGAAGTTGTTGCCTGGTATTCAGTTGCAGTGATTTTATCTCTGCTGTGCCACGATCGAGTGATATACTTTTCTGGGTGTACTAGTACGTGGATTTCCAGCATACTGGATTAACAGGACAGCAACTTGTGTTAACCAGTTTCATGTAGAAAACAGCCAAAGCTGTTCTTTTTATTTAATGCGTTACCAGTTTCAGATACCAGAACCCATTCTCAAAGCATCCACACAGAAAAAAATGCTGTATTGCGTGATAGCGCGCAAAACATGTTAATATTGTACATACATGTGTGTAAGTCAAGTTTTTCGGTACCCATTGGCAGTACAAACGTACAACAATGTCTTTAGGTTGTGTGGTTGTCCTGCCACTGGTCACTGAAAAACATAACTTAGACACAAGTATGGTTTGCGTGCTATCATAGAAGACACCATTTTTTTCTGTTTGGATGCTTTGAGGATGGGTTCTGATATCTGAAACCGGTCATCAATTAAATTCAAAGAACTGAATTTCGCAGCTTTGTTTGTTCTCTACGTCAAAGTAGTAGTACAGTACGTGGTTCGATTATGTTTGGGACTTCTCACGTTGGTGAGTGCTTTGGTCTGTGCCATCTGTCCTGTCTGCTAATAGTTTTGACATAACCTTTGTACCACTGATGAGGACATGGCGCAATATAGACATACTTATTCAGGTTGTCAGTATGAGTACCGTTGCGCTACGTTTACTAATTGTGAAAATTCTTCCACCTGAATTACAGAATATAACAAAAGTATTGTGAAGAGACTACATTAATGTGACAGCAGCGTATATGGAGAGCACTTACAACAATCGTTCGTGGTTACAAAACACAGTAACCAATATTTGTGTAAGCTAGGCACAATCGTTTCAAAAAATTAACGCATCTGTAACTCTAATTAATACTGAGATTTTGTACCAGCTTCGAGACACTATAGAGATCCATGCCATACCCCAAGTTCGTATTTTTAGTGTCCCGTACCTCGATGGATAAAAACAGAATAATTAAAGAATCATTTTGGTGTCCGTCTGTCCGCATGTCTGTCCCACTGTGAAAAACACTTTTCCTCATGAATAGGTTGACATTTCAAGTTGAAATTCATGTCACAGCCACTCATCAAAAAAAGTTTTGCTACACCTCGGTTCAAAGAGTTCCGGAACCTGTACAGAAAATTGGAATAGAGATCAACATAAACATTATGTCCGCCATTTTTATTGCTCATGAAAATCACACATTGCATGTTGTACCACCGTACAGGGAGAGCATCAGAAGTGGTGGTCCAGACTGTTGTACACACCGATACCTCTAATACCCAGTAGTACGTCCTCTTGGATTGATGCAAGCCTGTATTCATCGTGGCATACTATCCACAAGGTCATCAAGGCACTGTTGGTCCAGATTGTCTCACTCCTCAATGGTGATTCGGCGTAGATCCCTCAGAGTCATTGGTCGGTCACGTCGTCCATAAACAGCCCTTTACAGTCTATCACATGCATGTTCGATAGGGTTCATGTCTGGAGAACATGCTGGCCACTGTAGTCGAGCGATGTCGTTACCCTGAAGGAAGTCATTCACAAGATGTGCACGATGGGGGAGCGAATTGTCGGCCATGAAGACGAATGCCTCGCCAATACGCTACCGATACGGTTGCACTATCGGTAGGAGGATAGCATTCACGTATCGTACAGACGCTACAGCGCCTTCCATGACCACCAGCGGCGTACGTCGGCCCCACATAATGCCACCCGAAAACAGCAGGGAACCTCCACCTTGCTGCACTCGCTGGACAGTGTGTCTAAGGCGTTCAGCCTGACCGGGGTGCCTCCAAACACGTCTCCGACGATTGTCTGGTTGAAGGCATATGAGACACTCATCGGTGTAGAGAACGTGATACCAATCCTGAGCGGTCCATTCGACATGTTGTTGGGTTCTCTGTACCGCGCTGCATGGTGTCGTGGTTGCAGAGATAGACCTCGGAGTCTGAGTCCTAACACGACGTCCTGTGGCTGCACGGAAAATATTATTGCTGTCAGTGTTCCTCCGAGCCATAATCAGTAGGTAGCGGTCATCCACTGCAGTAGTAGCCCTTGCGCGGCCTGAGCGAGGCATGTCATCGACAGTTCCTGTCTCTCTGTATCTCCTCCATGTCCGAACAACAACGCTTTGGTTCACACCGAGACCCTTACTGGCACAAAATAACAATGCGGACGCAATCGAACCGCAGGTTTGACCGTCTAGGCATGTAAAATTCGAAATTTTCCCTGCGAATCAACTGTTCAAAAAGATTTCGGGCTTGCAACCGGTCGTCGTAAACTTCATTGCACGATATTTCGGCTGGACAACTGCCAGGCATCTTCTGGTGAGCCGAACGAGGACTGATGCAGACGTTCTGCGCTCCAGCTTATATAGTGCGCTGATACAGGGTATTTAAAAAATGACCGGTATATTTGAAACGGCAATAAAAACTAAACGAGCAGCGATAGAAATACACCGTTTGTTGCAATATGCTTGGGACAACAGTACATTTTCAGGCAGACAAACTTTCGTAATTACAGTAGTTACAATTTTCAACAACAGATGGCGCTGCGGTCTGGGAAACTCTATAGTACGATATTTTCCACATATCCACCATGCGTAGCAATAATATGGCGTAGTCTCTGAATGAAATTACCCGAAACCTTTGACAACGTGTCTGGCGGAATGGCTTCACATGCAGATGAGATGTACTGCTTCAGCTGTTCAATTGTTTCTGGATTCTGGCGGTACACCTGGTCTTTCAAGTGTCCCCACAGAAAGAAGTCACAGGGGTTCATGTCTGGCGAATAGGGAGGCCAATCCACACCGCCTCCTGTATGTTTCGGATAGCCCAAAGCAATCACACGATCATCGAAATATTCATTCAGGAAATTAAAGGCGACGGCCGTGCGATGTGGCCGGGCACCATCTTGCATAAACCACGAGGTGTTCGCAGTGTCGTCTAAGGCAGTTTGTACCGCCACAAATTCACGAAGAATGTCCAGATAGCGTGATGCAGTAATCGTTTCGGATCTGAAAAATGGGCCAATGATTCCTTTGGAAGAAATGGCGGCCCAGACCAGTACTTTTTGAGGATGCAGGGACGATGGGACTGCAACATGGGGCTTTTCGGTTCCCCATATGCGCCAGTTCTGTTTATTGACGAAGCCGTCCAGGTAAAAATAAGCTTCGTCAGTAAACCAAATGCTGCCCACATGCATATCGCCGTCATCAATCCTGTGCACTATATCGTTAGCGAATGTCTCTCGTGCAGCAATGGTAGCGGCGCTGAGGGGTTGCCGCGTTTGAATTTTGTATGGATAGAGGTGTAAACTCTGGCACATGAGACGATACGTGGACGTTGGCGTCATTTGGACTGCAGCTGCAACACGGCGAACGGAAACCCGAGGCCGCTGTTGGATCACCTGCTGCACTAGCTGCACGTTGCCCTCTGTGGTTGCCGTACGCGGTCGCCCTACCTTTCCAGCACGTTCATCCGTCACGTTCCCAGTCCGTTGAAATTTTTCAAACAGATCCTTTATTGTATCGCTTTTCGGTCCTTTGGTTACATTAAACCTCCGTTGAAAACTTCGTCTTGTTGCAACAACACTGTGTTCTAGGCGGTGGAATTCCAACACCAGAAAAATCCTCTGTTCTAAGGAATAAACCATGTTGTCTACAGCACACTTGCACGTTGTGAACAGCACACGCTTACAGCAGAAAGACGACGTACAGAATGGCGCACCCACAGACTGCGTTGTCTTCTATATCTTTCACATCAGTTGCAGTGCCATCTGTTGTTGAAAATTGTAACTACTGTAATTTCGAAAGTTTGTCCGCCTGAAAATGTACTGTTGTCCCAAGCATATTGCAACAAACGGTGTATTTCTATCGCTGCTCGTTTAGTTTTTATTGCCGTTTCAAATATACCGGTCATTTTTGAAACATCCTGTAGTGTCGCCGCGCATGCGTTGCAGTCGCTGAGACAGAAGGGCCACACCGACCAGCGGCAGCGCCCTCGCAGGTGGAACTGCAGTAATCAGCTGCCGTCGGTATTCTCGCTGGCCGCAGCTATCGAAGTCTTCTGGCGTCTTCGTCTCGAGCAAATTTCGGAGATGACGGGATTCCATGCGTTATTCAATTGGTAACCACTGTCACGGTTCATTAGATTTCCCGCAATGCGTATTCCAACTGATTCTTTGATAATGGAGTCCCAAAAAGTTGTTGCAGTGGCCAAAATCGAAGTTTTGTCGTACTACATTGAATGTCCGTTAGAAATACAATGTTCCGCAACTGCAGATTTACTGGGTTGCAGTACGCGAGTGCAACGTTGATGTTCTGTACAACGCTCTTCCGCTGTACGCGTTGTCTGTCCTATACAGGCCATACCACATTGACACGGTATTTTGTAAATTCCCGCCTTCGGCAGTAACAAATCATCCTTCACCGATCCCAGCAAATCCGAAATCTTAGAAGGCGGACGAAAAACCACTTTCACATGAAAATTATTAAGAATCCTTGCTATCGTGAAGGAGATATTTCCGATAAAGGGAAGAAAAGCAACGAAGTTTACGACGATCGGTTCCAAGCCCGAAATCTTTTTGAACCGTCTAGGCATGGTTGAAGTACAGACACGAACCGTTTACTTCCTTCCTGGTGGAATGACTGGAACTGATCGGCTGTCGGACCCTTTCCGTCTTTCGTCTTTGGGGGGGGGGGGGGGGGGGGGTTAGTGACATGTCTGAACAGTCCAAGAGACAGTGTCTGTGATACAATATCCACAATCAACGTCTGTCTTCTGGAGTTCTGGGAACCGGGGTGATGCAGAACTTTCTTTGATGTGTGTATTATGGTCTACAGTTACTTGGTAGTGTAAAAAAAGAAGCTTCTACGTAATTACAATCAAAAGATACGGTCATACATGTCACATATTTAGATTCGCGCCAACTCTCATGTCGAAACCTGTAGTGTACTTTCCTTTGACGTAGAACCATAGAATTTGGCATGCAGCTATCTTCCACAGTATAAGCAAAGGAGAAAGTTTGACAATCGTTATTCTGCACTTGTATCACAACAAAAAAATTTCTTTTGTCGTTTCTTATCCGACTTCAGGCTTAAAACATTCTCGAAACTCTTGGAATTTCTGGAACCGGTATCATGCCAGTATCATTGTCGATAACATGCAAAGATCGTCGAAATTATCGGGATGGATGGACTGCCTATATACATAATTAAATTTTTACTGTACCGTGAGAACGCGAGCCCTACTCGAACTTGGCCACTTCCTTTTTTTTTTCTTTTTTTTAACTTGATTTTATAGGAGTCAGAAACACTGGAGCGGTTTCATCTCACTGTGGAGAGCGGAGCCCTGTGGTGGCTGCCTACAGACGGTACGTGAGACGTAGCTATTTCGGACATCAAACGTCAGTTGTCATCTAGTTTAAATCAGAATATAGTGCTGGATAAGAGACCAATCGCTGGGCGTATGACGGCGGAGAGAGACGCAGGGATTGCTCTACCTGTAGTCCCACCAGAGGGCCCGCAGGCCCTCAAATTTCGAGGTGCCCCATGGGGACGCTGCAGCTTCCCTCGGCATTTCCACAACTTCTGCGAACACCCGATATAAACGACCTCGCGCGGGTGACATCTCGGCGAAAAGGTATTCGCGTCTCCCCACTGCGAATCGTCGCAGAAAGGAGAACGCGGCAGAAGACAGGAAGCGAAGAAGCGAGAAGACGGAGCGATGTATCAAAACGCCGAAACGGCTCGGAACGGCATCCGCATGTCGCGTGGGGGCGTTTCCGAGAACGATTACAACCCGGCCGGGGTAAATGAGAGGCGGCATTTGCGTCTTGGGCGACGACGCGAATGGGGATTTGTCGTGCATTTCAGCCATTTGTCCGGTGGCCAAGTCACTTCACGACTGATTTCAGTATCGTTTGCGTACGTTCGTCTCAACTTTCCATAGTCAGTACATTTTTCCTTCAACATCTCTGTCCGTTCAAGATAGTTCGATAATCAATATAGAAAGAGGCCTGTTTCAGACCACATTCATGTAACTGTCATTTGCAACACCTAGATTCTCTCAATTTGACTAGCAGACTGATTTTCTGCTTTCCTTTTTGCTATTTTTTTTTCTATGCCGCGAGAAAGACTCCGTAGACACCCATTTTTATTGATAATTATTTTCTTTTTATTTCCAGCATACTGTTGGAGGATAGGACCAGCAACCTGGGTATTAATTCTTTTGCTTATTTTCTTCAAACATCCGTCACAACTGAAATAATAGCCATTTCTTTATGGTGACTAATTTCGGATCATCATGTCCATTTCCAAACTGTCGCCTCAGAAGTAAATGTAATCATACTGTTCCCTCCAATATACATATGAGTACCGGGTTCCCGGGTTCGATTCCCGGCGGGGTCAGGGATTTTCTCTGCCTCGTGATGGCTGGGTGTTGTGTGCTGTCCTTAGGTTGGTTAGGTTTAAGTAGTTCTAAGTTCTAGGGGACTGATGACCATAGATGTTAAGTCCCATAGTGCTCAGAGCCATTTGAACCATACATGTGAGTAAGCAGATATTCACTATTCCTCATTAGTAATTATTACATAAATACAAAGTGATAAACTACATATGAGCATAGATACGATTTCTTTCCAGTCGTCGTGCGGTAGCGTTCTTGCTTCCCACGCCCGGGTTCCCGGGTTCGATTCCCGGCGGGGTCAGGGATTTTCTCTGCCTCGTGATGACTGGGTGTTGTGTGATGTCCTTATGTTAGTTAGGTTTAAGTAGTTCTAAGTTCTAGGGGACTGATGACCATAGATGTTAAGTCCCATAGTGCTCAGAGCCATTTGAACCATCTTTCCAGTCTGCGTTTGCTGCGTTCGAATGGAAAGAAATCGCAATGTATACTGACACAAAGTTTATCATTTCGTATTTATGTAATGATTACTAGTAAGAAACAACGAATATTCGCGATTACACTTATGTGTAGCCTGCCGGTGTGGCCGAGCGGTTCTAGGCGCTTCAGTCTGGTACCGCGCGACCGCTACGGTCGCAGGTTCGAATCCTGCCTCGGGCATGGATGTGTGTGATGTCCTTAGGTTAGTTAGGTTTAAGTAGTTCTAAGTTCTAGGGGACTGATGACCTCAGATGTTTAGTCCCACAATGCTCAGAGCCATTTGAACCATTTGAACTTACGTGTGAGGCCATGGTTTGAAAATCGACGTGATGTTCCGTAACAAGCTCCCACAAAGAAATGACTATTATCGTAGTTGTGATGAATGTTTGAAGAAAATAAAAAAAAATTGAGTTTCACGCCAGAAACCTGTTTTATCCTCTTCTACTGTCGCTCCACGAATTAATTCTACAACGTGAGGATGTGCAGGTAACTGGGTATGCACATGCATATGTACGAGTAGTGTCAGCAATTTTTCTTACTTCTCTTTGTAGAGTCTTGGGAACTTTGCATTGAATCTTCTTCGATGTGGTTCAAATGGTTCAAATGGCTCTGAGCGTTATGGGACTTAACTGATGAGGTCATCAGTCCCCTACAACTTAGAACTACTTAAACCTAACTAACCTAAGGACATCACACACAACAATGCCCTAGGCAGGATTCGAACCTGCGAATGCAGCAGCAGCGCAGTTCCGGACCGAAGCGCCTAGAACCGCTCGGCCACAGCTGCCGGCGTCAAACTCTAGTATTATGTCATTCGGCCCCCTGTTATCACCTGCAAGTAAAAAGCTGCTACCATTATTCAGCAGCAAATTATTTTCTTCAAAGAATATTCTTCCAGAATCGGTGGGATCGTGTGTAGTTAGCATATATTTTCGAGTAATGCGATGTAACGATTGTTTCGCATTTCTGTGTGATGGTAACGATATTACTAAGTCGTAGCCTCGACTGAAGTGAGTATAGATACATAAGGAAAATCCCCAACACGGTAAGAGGAGGAGATGGGGAGGAGATTAGTGTTTAACGTCCCGTCGACAACGGGGTCATTAGAGACGGAGCGCAAGCTCGGGTGAAGGAGGGATGGGGAAGGAAATCGGCCGTGCCCTTTCAAAGGAACCATCCCGGCATTTGCCTGAAGCGATTTAGGGAAATCACGGAAAACCTAAATCAGGATGGCCGGAGACGGGATTGAACCGTCGTCCTCCCGAATGCGAGTCCAGTGTGCTAACCACTGCGCCACCTCGCTCGGTAACACGGTAAGACAAAAGTTAAAAACCAATGATAATAAACACTAGCGCGATCGCTGTAAGCGTCGGAAAAGATGTATTTTGCTACGCCAGAGGACGAATGACAAATGACGGAAACTTCGTTAAATTTTTCTGTCAATTATTTAATAGACTCTGTATTTAGTCCTCGTAGGGAGAAGACGCATTCTTGTGAGAAGTGTGTAGTAGCCATTGTGTTATCTGAACAATAATTTTTATGGAAGTATGAAGTGTGAGGATTCTCATTAGTGCAAAACCACGAAAGTTCTCATTTTCTTCCGCGCATTGTGCTAACGTCGGGTCACTGTGCCGGCCTGGGTGGCCGAGCGGTTCTAGGCGCTACAGTCTGGAACAGCGCGACCGCTACGGTCGCAGGTTCGAATCCTGCCTCGGGCATGGATGTGTGTGGTGTCCTTAGGTTAGTTAGGTTTAAGTAGTTCTAAGTTCTAGGTGAAGTACCATAGTGCTCAGAGCCATTTGAACCATCATGTCACTGTAGCTGCCTGCATCTGAAGAGGAAGTCCGATAAGAATCAGTATTGTGTTTATGGCGGAAGAAGAAGCATAGAAGTAAATTGCGTAAATCTCAACGGCGCAGAGAACGCAAAAATCGACGTAAGTTCACGTTACTACTGACTTACAATTTATAAGATTTGTAAATTAAGACTGAAAGACAATTCATTCACCTCAAAATTTATAAAAATCAAATTTGATAATATTGTAATTAATTCGATTAATAATAATAGTTATTATTAGTTTTTATATATATTTGCACAAGTGCTGCCCTATTTCTTCAACGTAAACTGATGAAACTATAGCGTCTGTTTCTTTTGTCCGATTCTTTGCGCTGACAAAATATTTTTACACTTCATTTGTTGCTTCATCTGGCATACAAACATGGCTACCTTCCCCTAAAAGTGGGGTCTTTGTGAACTCCATTATCTCAGCGCTATAACACGTAACACTACTTGTCAGTCAGAGGCCGACTGCAACACTGAAATCTGGGAGAAAACCATGCACACTATGAAAAGCGGGAACAGGGAACTTTGTGCAAGAAATGGGCTTTGGCCTTCCCCAAAACACGTCGCTGGTAGCGGTGAACAGGCTGGTGTATCCTACTTCTGGAACACCCTGTCCACAAGCTACAGTATCCTGGGCTCTATACAAATGTCAGCCCATTCCCTCTCCGTACAAGTGTCACTTCGAGCAAGTGTCACTAACTCTAGAAGATGTACTGGCGCTACCGGCTCCGACTGTGTTGCCACTTTGGCTGCGCGAAGCTTTGTAACTGCCAGTTCTTGGAGAGCGTTTGCAGTAGGAAATTTTTGTAACTTTCACTTCCTCATGCTGTGCGATATGCGATTAAAGTCAAAAGAGTGGCGTACGGGACACACGATATATCATGCATGAATTTCAGAATTACATTGGTCTCTCATTCTGAATGACGACGGTTCAAACCAGCGTCCGGCCATCCTGATTACGGTTTTCCGTGATTTCTCTAAATCGCTCCCGGCAAATGCTGGAATGGTTCCTCTGACAGGGCAACGGTCGATGTGCTTCCTCATCCGTGATCCAGTCCGAGTTTGGCCTCCGCCTCTAATGACCTCAAAGTAGAGGGGTCGTTAAACCCTTCCTTCCTTCGAATTTAATAATTTTTAAGCGATTTTTAGGGTTCCGTGCCTCAGTATGTAAACACGGAACCCTTATAGGATAGCTTTGATGTCTGTCGAGTTCTTGTCCTGTGCCAACTTCTTGAACTCAGAGTAGCAGCTGCACCCTATGTCCTCAATTACTTGCTGGATGTATTCCACTACTTCTAAACTGTTTACCCTCTACAGCATGCTCTAATACAATGAAAGTTATTCCATTGTCTTAAGAGATATCCTATAACCCACCCCTGGCCGGCCCCGGTAGCTGAGTGAATGCCGGTACGGTAGCTCTGCGTGTTCGTTCATAGGGCTGCTGACCCTCTGTAATAAAAAAAATGAGTAAAGGAATCAACGGTCAACTTGAATGGATGCCTTGTGACGTCCGCCCAGACCAAACGCAACGAACGATAACGAACAAAATGAAAAAATAAGTGCTCAGCGCGACAAAATGTCAATCCTAAGGGCCCGGGTTCGATTCCCGGCTGAGTCGGAGATTTTCTTCGCTCAGGGACTGGGTGTTGTGTTGTCCTAATCGTCATCATTTTATCCCCATCGATGCTGAAGTCGCCGAAGTGGCGTCAAATCGAAAGACTTGCACCTGGCGAACGGTCTACCCGACGGGAGGCCCTAGTCACACGACATTTATATTTATGCCCACTCCTTCTTCTTGTGAGTGTTTTCCATATATTCCTTTCCTCTCTGATTCTGTGAAGAACCTCCTCATTCCTTACCTTTCCAGTTGTGATGTTACAAAATAGAAGTGATCTTGCTATTCAATGGAAAGTTGGAAATTGAGATTTAACTAACTGTTTTATCAATCACAATTGGCGTAAGAATCATGGATTGACCATTGTCATAAAATATTGCATTATGAGATGTGAATAGTTTTTACTTGCGGTTTCGCGTGGCTTGAGGCAGTCACAACTAGCGTACTATTGATTAAGAAGTGGCGTTATCGTCTTTCTAATTACTTCATGATCGTAGATACGATCATACCCGGTTGTGAAGTTATTGTTATGACAAAAAAATTTCCTAAGGGACCAGAAAGTTCTTAAGGGCGCAAAAACAACTGTAACATCACACAAAAGAGAAATTCAATATTAAAGCTGATGCAAGAAGACGATAAAACAGTTTTCTTTTTATCAAGGTAACACGCACATTGGACTGCTGATCTTGGAGTCTGCAATATTAGCAAAATGCATAATTAAAATGAAAATAATACTGAGGAGATAATAGAAATGAGCACTGCTAAATGATTCAGTATTCCCAGAACAAATATTTATTATAACTAAAACATATATCGTACCTTAAGCTTAATACTACAATGACGGTAGATGTTTATGTCCATATCATGTCCATTGAGCGCTCTTTTATATAGCCATTGTCCTCTTGAGTCGCTCGTGCTTCGTCACGGTAAGTTACAACAGTTCTTCTTCCTACACTTCACTCAAAACTTAGACGGAACACGTTTTTATTTATTTAGTAAAAATAATTAGATCAGACCGCCACAAATCTGCGTCCGTCTTACTCGAGAAAAACAGTAAAAAGTCTTTTTAGCGCTCAAGGCTTCATTTGTTCTCCAGCGAACAAAATAGTGAAGGATCGTATATCTATCCGTATTTTTCTGTTTTTATTGCCGCCCAAAGACGACAAATTACATCACTAGAAAATTCCACCGTCGCTATGCGACGCCTCATTATACATTAATCATTCTTTATAAACAAGTATTTGCCTTCTGGCTGAATTTGCTGTTTTAATTAAGCCAAAAAATAGCGAATATCACACAGTCCACCTAATTTTGAACATTCCTCTGTAGCACCACTTCTCAAATGCTTCGATTCTCTTCTGTTCCGGGTTTCCAACAGTTCATGTTTCACTACCATCACTGCAAATCAAGCTCAGAATTATGTGACATATGCAGGCCTATGGGCCTTTAGCGGTGTACAACTTTTAAGCTTCTAAGGCAATTCGGCCAAAGATACGGCCATTTATGTCCCCTATTTTGATATTCAAAAACTCACTCATCAAAATCTGTAAGGTACTTTCCGTTGACCTAGAATAATGCAATTTGTCAAGAAGCAAGGTTTCACAGTACAAGTAAAGAGAGAAGTTCGGTATTGTTAATTTGTAATTACATAACACGAAAAAATATTTCTTTCGCCATCTGCTGTTCGACTTCAAAGTTGAAATTAAAAAATTCACGAAAGTCTTCGAATCAGGTACAGATATACTACCTGTAGCAATGTCGATAACAGGAAATATAGTCAATTCCTCGATTCCCGGAATGGATGAACTGCCTATATACATAATTAAGTTTGTAAGGAACCCTTAGTGCACGAGTCTTATTCTTACTTGGCCAAGAATTCCATATGCGCAATGTGGGACTGCGAAGAATATTATTCCCAAAGACATCAGGATGAAATCAAAACAAGTGTTTTGTATTAATACGTAATTTTACTATCAATCTTTTTAATACACCGATTACGCAGAGTAATATTGTGGTTATAGAGTAGATAACTCAAGTTAATTGAATTAACAGGAGTCTGTGGTACCTCAAGTAGCACACGTACACCTTACACTATATCAACTTTGTGTCTAGTGAAGGTTGTATCGATGTTGTTGTCACCGAGTGTTGCAACGGGTGGAATCGTCACAATTATCGTAGCGATCTACGTGAGGATGAAGTCATTCTGCACAGTTTTATCGCTGTTGGCCTTGGTTTAACGTCTCTTTCGAGGACAAGGGGCATGTGTATGAAGTCTGTACATCTACGTCTGTATTATCGCTGTGTTGTTTGGGTCGCCGCTGGCTCCTGTGTGGCCCATGGGCTAGCTACTTCATCGCTTTGTTCCATTTTTTCGTTTCCTTTTCGACGCTGCTGAATCTCTCAAATTCACTCTGCACTGGGCTGTTAGGCTTTTCGGATTCCTTTCGAGCTGCATTTTCTATCATTCTGAGCGTATTTACAAGTCTTATGAGCGATATTTCATTATTTGCCAATCTTCAGTTTAATACTGATTCTCATTTACATTCCGGGGAGTATTTTTACTGTCTCATTTTGGGTGCTAGTAGCGATCCGGAAGCTCTTCACAACCACAACCAATGTCCTAGCTAAAAACGTTTCCACGCAGCACCAATGTTTAACTTTACACAAAACTAATTCGTGCCAGTCTCGCGCATGCATCTACCGGGATGATGGCCCTGTAATTTGTTCCCTTTACTCTCCACATCGACCAATCAAACCATGTGCCACACGGGCACGAAGAGGTCACAAGCAAAACAAATATTGCGTGACAAAAACGTAAAGACATGATCAGCCGGTTGTAGGCTCAGTCATTGTTTGCACTTTATTAGTTTCTTAATTATTAAGTAGTTATTATTAGTTTCTTAATTATTAGCCATATAGCGTACTGTAGACGATTTTATTATCAATTACTACGACATGAACGTAAGGACAACACAAAACCCAGTCCCCGAGCGGATAAAATCATCACGCCGGCCGGGAATCGAACCCGGGCCCCTTCAGTTAACAACCTGCCGCCAAGACGGACCACTTACCGAGGTGGCCAAACTCAGGAATGTTCGACCAACGAGCGAATAGACATTTTCACGTCACAAATGATTATCTGTACGTTTGTAAGAAACATGTAATTCATGTGAAGTGTTATACAATGTAATGCTGTATTGAAGTGGCGTGGCATATGGCTGAATTGCGAATCAACGCAAATGTGAAAGACTTTAATCAACTTAATTAGAATTATATTAATACCTTCAGCTGCTGACGGGCGTTGATATATATCAACGGGGACAGGTGAAAATGTGTGCTCCGGCCGGGACTCGAACCCGGGATCTCCTACTTACATGGCAGACTCTCTATGCATCTGAGCCACCTAGGGCACAGAGGATAGCGCGACCCACATTCTCACCTTGCATGTCCACACACTACGTTCGTAGTGTCCCAACCCAACACACTCATTACTCATGGAAGACATTCTTACCAAGTCCCATAAGAATTCGGGTAATATGTGTGCATCCGCACAGAAGAAGAGGGTCATGGTCGGCATTGCCAGAACTATGTACTTAAATGGATATAGTGTCTGTTCTTACGGACATGTCCGAAAGTTTAAATGGTTCAAATGGATCTGAGCACTATCGGACTTAACTTCTGAGGTCATCAGTCCCCTAGAACTTAGAACTACTTAAACCTAACTAACCTAAGGACATCACACACATCCATGCCCGAGGCAGGATTCGAACCTGCGACCGTAGCGGTCTCGCTGTTCCAGACTGTAGTACCTAGAACCGCTCGGCTACCGCGGCCGGACTATGTCCGAAAGAACAGGCACCATGTCCACATAAGCATTTAATCAACTGTGTTTGAATGACGTTCTCTTGAAATTCGGTAGGCTTACGCACTTTCCTTCTAATGCGCCACGTGTGACGTTTAGACACGCGGTCCACTTTTCAAGAACAGTTTACTATCGCACCGGCGGGGATACCACACCGCTATCCAAGCGCGTTTATTAGCGCAAAGGGTACTTACAAGAGGTGAACAAACCCGTATCCATCCAGCGAGATTCCCACAAAAACTGATTTATTCTTGATATGTATCTATTCACAAATAATGTTTGTTTGATGTCCCGATGGGGGAAAAGATTGGAGTGGACTAGGGACTCCTTCCAGCCTGCGGCACGCAAGCCAACAGTGTAGCGTCGTCAGAGCTAGCAACAACTCACATCTACGAGGTGCATTCAAGTTCTAAGGCCTCCGATTTTTTTTCTCCGGACTGGAAAGAGATAGAAACATGCGCATTGTTTTAAAATGAGGCCGCGTTCATTGTCAATACATCCCAGAGATGGCAGCACCGTACGGCAGATGGAACTTGACCGCCAGCGGCGAGAATGAGAACTGTTTTAAATACTTAAAATGGCGACGTTTTCCTTACTTGAACAGCGTGCAATCATTCGTTTTCTGAATTTGCTTGATGTGAAACCAATTGAAATTCATTAACAGTTGAAGGAGACATGTGGTGATGGAGTTACGGATGTGTCGAAAGTGCGTTTGTGGGTGCGACAGTTTAATGAAGGCAGAACATCGTGTGACAACAACCCTAAACAACCTCGGGCTCGCACAAGCCGGTCTGACGACATGATCGAGAAAGTGAAGAGAATTGTTTTGGGGGATTGCCGAATGACTGTTGAACAGATCGCCTCCAGAGTTGGCATTACTGTGGGTTATGTGCACACAATCCTGCATGACGACCTGAAAATGTGAAAACTCTCATCCAGGTGGGTGCCACGAATGCTGACAGACGACCACATGGCTGCCCGTGTGGCATGTTGCCAAGCCATGTTGATGCGCAATGACAGCATGAATGGGACTTCTTTTCGTCGGTTGTGACAATGGATGAGACGTGGATGCCATTTTTCAATCCAGAAACAAAGCGCCAGTCAGCTCAATGGAAGCACACGGATTCACCGCCACCAAAAAAATTTCGGGTAAGCACCAGTGCTGAAAAAATGATGGTGTCCATGTTCTGGGACAGCGAGGGCGTAATCCTTACCCATTGCGTTCCAAAGGGCACTACAGTAACAGGTGCATCCTACAAAAATGTTTTGAAGAACAAATTCCTTCCTGCACTGCAACAAAAACGTCCGGGAAGGGCTGTGCGTGTGCTGTTTCACCAAGACAACGCACCCGCACATCGAGCTAACGTTACGCAACAGTTTCTTCGTGATAACAACTTTGAAGTGATTCCTCATGCTCTCTACTCACCTGACATGGCTCCGAGTGACTTTTGGCTTTTTCCAACAATGAAAGACACTCTCCGTGGCCGCACATTCACCAGCCGTGCTGCTATTGCCTCAGCGATTTTCCAGTGGTCAAAACAGACTCCTAAAGAAGCCTTCGCCGCTGCCATGGAACCATGGCGTCAGCGTTGTGAAAAATGTGTACATCTGCAGGGCGATTACGTCGAGAAGTAACGCCAGTTTCATCGATTTCGGGTGAGTAGTTAATTAGAAAAAAAAAATCGGAGGCCTTAGAACTTGAATGAACCTCGTATACTCGTGGCGCTTTGACCGAGTAGCAAGTGACCAAAACGAATAATAATAGCTGTCTCCCCTCAGGGCTAGGTACTAGCCGGTCAACCACCGTACAAGTGAATGAACCAGTCAGTTCCAGAAGTCGTTGCCTGGTATTCAGTTGCAGTGATTTTATCTCTGCTGTGCCACGATCGAGTGATATACTTTTCTGGGTGTACTAGTACGTGGATTTCCAGCATGCTGGATTAACAGGACAGCAACTTGTGTTAACCAGTTTCATGTAGAAAACAGCCAAAGCTGTTCTTTTTATTTAATGCGTTACCAGTTTCAGATACCAGAACCCATTCTCAAAGCATCCACACAGAAAAAATGCTGTATTGCGTGATAGCGCGCAAAACATGTTAATATTGTACATACATGTGTGTAAGTCAAGTTTTTCGGTACCCATTGGCAGTACAAACGTACAACAATGTCTTTAGGTTGTGTGGTTGTCCTGCCACTGGTCACTGAAAAACATAACTTAGACACAAGTATGGTTTGCGTGCTATCATAGAAGACACCATTTTTTTCTGTTTGGATGCTTTGAGGATGGGTTCTGATATCTGAAACCGGTCATCAATTAAATTCAAAGAACAGAATTTCGCAGCTTTGTTTGTTCTCTACGTCAAAGTAGTAGTACAGTACGTGGTTCGATTATGTTTTGGACTTCTCACGTTGGTGAGTGCTTTGGTCTGTGCCATCTGTCCTGTCTGCTAATAGTTTTGACATAACCTTTGTACCACTGATGAGGACATGGCGCAATATAGACATACTTATTCAGGTTGTCAGTATGAGTACCGTTGCGCTACGTTTACTAATTGTGAAAATTCTTCCACCTGAATTACAGAATATAACAAAAGTATTGTGAAGAGACTACATTAATGTGACAGCAGCGTATATGGAGAGCACTTACAACAATCGTTCGTGGTTACAAAACACAGTAACCAATATTTGTGTAAGCTAGGCACAATCGTTTCAAAAAATTAACGCATCTGTAACTCTAATCAATACTGAGATTTTGTACGAGCTTCGAGACACTATAGAGATCCATGCCATACCCCAAGTTCGTATTTTTAGTGTCCCGTACCTCGCTGGATAAAAACAGAATAATTAAAAAATCATTTTGGTGTCCGTCTGTCCGCATGTCTGTCCCACTGTGAAAAACACTTTTCCTCATGAATAGGTGACATTTCAAGTTGAAATTCATGTCACAGCCACTCATCAAAAACAGTTTTGCTACACCTCGGTTCAAAGAGTTCCGGAACCTGTACAGAAAATTGGAATAGAGATCAACATAAACATTATGTCCGCCATTTTATTGCTCATGAAAATCACACACTGCATGTTGTACCACCGTACAGGGAGAGCTTCAGAAGTGGTGGTCCAGACTGTTGTACACACTGATACCTCTAATACCCAGTAGTACGTCCTCTTGGATTGATGCAAGCCTGTATTCATCGTGGCATACTATCCACAAGGTCATCAAGGCACTGTTGGTCCAGATTGTCTCACTCCTCAGTGGTGATTCGGCGTAGATCCCTCAGAGTGATTGGTCGGTCACGTCGTCCATAAACAGCCCTTTACAGTCTATCACATGCATGTTCGATAGGGTTCATGTCTGGAGAACATTCTGGCCTCTGTAGTCGAGCGATGTCGTTATCCTGAAGGAAGTCATTCACAAGATGTGCACGATGGGGGAGCGAATTGTCGGCCATGAAGACGAATGCCTCGCCAATACGCTACCGATACGGTTGCACTATCGGTCGGAGGATGGCATTCACGTATCGTACAGACGCTACAGCGCCTTCCATGACCACCAGCGGCGTACGTCGGCCCCACATAATGCCACCCGAAAACAGCAGGGATCCTCCACCTTGCTGCACTCGCTGGACAGTGTGTCTAAGGCGTTCAGCCTGACCGGGTTGCCTCCAAACACGTCTCCGACGATTGTCTGGTTGAAGGCATATGAGACACTCATCGGTGTAGAGAACGTGATACCAATCCTGAGCGGTCCATTCGACATGTTGTTGGGTTCTCTGTACCGCGCTGCATGGTGTCGTGGTTGCAGAGATAGACCTCGGAGTCTGAGTCCTAACACGACGTCCTGTGGCTGCACGGAAAATATTATTGCTGTCAGTGTTCCTCCGAGCCATAATCAGTAGGTAGCGGTCATCCACTGCAGTAGTAGCCCTTGCGCGGCCTGAGCGAGGCATGTCATCGACAGTTCCTGTCTCTCTGTATCTCCTCCATGTCCGAACAACAACGCTTTGGTTCACACCGAGACCCTTACTGACACAAAATAACAATGCGGACGCGATCGAACCGCAGTATTGACCGTCTAGGCATGTAAAATTTGAAATTTTCCCTGCGAATCAACTGTTCAAAAAGATTTCGGGCTTGCAACCGGTCGTCGTAAACTTCATTGCACGATATTTCGGCTGGACAACTGCTAGGCATCTTCTGGTGAGCCGAACGAGGACTGACGAAGACGTTCTGCGCTCCAGCTTATATAGTGCGCTGATACAGGGTGTTTCAAAAATGACCGGTATATTTGAAACGGCAATAAAAACTAAACGAGCAGCGATAGAAATACACCGTTTGTTGCAATATGCTTGGGACAACAGTACATTTTCAGGCAGACAAACTTTCGAAATTACAGTAGTTACAAATTTCAACAACAGATGGCGCTGCGGTCTGGGAAACTCTATAGTACGATATTTTCCACATAACCACCATGCGTAGCAATAATATGGCGTAGTCTCTGAATGAAATTACCCGAAACCTTTGACAACGTGTCTGGCGGAATGGCTTCACATGCAGATGAGATGTACTGCTTCAGCTGTTCAATTGTTTCTGGATTCTGGCGGTACACCTGGTCTTTCAAGTGTCCCCACAGAAAGAAGTCACAGGGGTTCATGTCTGGCGAATAGGGAGGCCAATCCACGCCGCCTCCTGTATGTTTCGTATAGCCCAAAGCAATCACACGATCAGCGAAATATTCATTCAGGAAATTAAAGACGTCGGCCGTGCGATGTGGCCGGGCACCATCTTGCATAAACCACAAGGTGTTCGCAGTGTCGTCTAAGGCAGTTTGTACCGCCACAAATTCACGAAGAATGTCCAGATAGCGTGATGCAGTAATCGTTTCGGATCTGAAAAATGGGCCAATGATTCCTTTGGAAGAAATGGCGGCCCAGACCAGTACTTTTTGAGGATGCAGGGACGATGGGACTGCAACATGGGGCTTTTCGGTTCCCCATATGCGCCAGTTCTGTTTATTGACGAAGCCGTCCAGGTAAAAATAAGCTTCGTCAGTAAACCAAATGCTGCCCACATGCATATCGCCGTCATCAATCCTGTGCACTATATCGTTAGAGAATGTCTCTCGTGCAGCAATGGTAGCGGCGCTGAGGGGTTGCCGCGTTTGAATTTTGTATGGATAGATGTGTAAACTCTGGCGCATGAGACGATACGTGGACGTTGGCGTCATTTGGACCGCAGTTGCAACACGGCGAACAGAAACCCGAGGCCGCTGTTGGATCACCTGCTGCACTAGCTGTGCGTTGCCCTCTGTGGTTGCCGTACGCGGTCGCCCTACCTTTCCAGCACGTTCATCCGTCACGTTCCCAGTCCGTTGAAATTTTTCAAACAGATCCTTTATTGTATCGCTTTTCGGTCCTTTGGTTACATTAAACCTCCGTTGAAAACTTCGTCTTGTTGCAACAACACTGTGTTCTAGGCGGTGGAATTCCAACACCAGAAAAATCCTCTGTTCTAAGGAATAAACCATGTTGTCTACAGCACACTTGCACGTTGTGAACAGCACACGCTTACAGCAGGAAGACGACGTACAGAATGGCGCACCCACAGACTGCGTTGTCTTCTATATCTTCTTTCACATCACTTGCTGCACCATCTGTTGTTGAAAATTGTAACTACTGTAATTTCGAAAGTTTGTCCGCCTGAAAATGTACTGTTGTCCCAAGCATATTGCAACAAACGGTGTACTTCTATCGCTGCTCGTTTAGTTTTTATTGCCGTTTCAAATATACCGGTCATTTTTGAAACACCCTGTAGTATCGCCGCGGATGCATTGCAGTCGCTGAGACAGAAGGGCCACACCGACCAGCGGCAGCGCCCTCGCTGGTGGAACTGCAGTAATCAGCTGCCGTCGGTATTCTCGCTGGCCGCAGCTATCGAAGTCTTCTGGCGTCTTCGTCTCGAGCAAATTTCGGAGATGACGGGATTCCATGCGTTATTCAATTTGTAACCACTGTCACGGTTCATTAGATTTCCCGCAATGCGTATTTCAACTGATTCTTTGATAATGGAGTCCCAAAAAGTTGTTGCAGTGGCCAAAATCGAAGTTTTGTCGTACTCCATTGAATGTCCGTTAGAAATACAATGTTCCGCAACTGCAGATTTACTGGGTTGCAGTAGGCGAGTGCTACGTTGATGTTCTGTACAACGCTCTTCCACTGTACGCGTTGTCTGTCCTATCCAGGCCATACCACACTGACATGGTATTTTGTAAATTCGCACCTTCGGCAGTAACAAATCATCCTTCACCGATCCCAGCAAATCCGAAATCTTAGAAGGCGGACGAAAAATCACTTTCACATGAAAATTATTAAGAATCCTTGGTATCTTGAAGGAGATATTTCCGATAAAGGGAAGAAAAGCAACGAAGTTTACGACGATCGGTTCCAAGCCCGAAATCTTTTTGAACCGTCTAGGCATGGTTGAAGTACAGACACGAACCGTTTACTTACTTCCTGGTGGAATGACTGGAACTGATCGGCTGTCGGACCCTTTCCGTCTTTCGTCTTTGGGCGGGCTTAGTGACATGTCTGAACAGTCCAAGGGACAGTGTCTGTGATACAACATCCACAATCAACGTCTGTCTTCTGGAGTTCTGGGAACCGGGGTGATGCAGAACTTTCTTTGATGTGTGTATTATGGTCTACAGTTACTTGGTTGTGTAAAAAAAGAAGCTTCTACGTAATTGCAGTCAAAAGATACGGTCATACATGTCACATATTTAGATACGCGCCAACTCTCATGTCGAAACCTGTAGTGTACTTTCCTTTGACGTAGAACCATAGAATTTGGCATGCAGCTATATTCCACAGTATAAGCAAAGGAAAAAGTTTGACAATCGTTATTCTGCACTTGTATCACAACAAAAAAATTTCTTTTGTCATTTCTTATCCGACTTCAGGCTTAAAACATTCTCGAAACTCTTGGAATTTCTGGAACCGGTATCATGCCAGTATCATTGTCGATAACATGCAAAGATCGTCGAAATTATCGGGATGGATGGACTGCCTATACACACAATTAAATTTTTACTGCACCGTGAGAACGCGAGCCCTACTCGAACTTGGCCACTCTCTTTTTTTTTTCTTTTTTTTAACTTGATTTTATAGGAGTCAGAAACACTGGAGCGGTTTCATCTCACTGTGGAGAGCGGAGCCCTGTGGTGGCTGCCTACAGACGGTACGTGAGACGTAGCTATTTCGGACATCAAACGTCAGTTGCCACCTACTTTAAATCAGAATATAGTGCTGGATAAGAGACCAATCGCTGGGCGTATGATGGCGGAGAGAGACGTAGGGATTGCTCTACCTGTAGTCCCACCAGAGGGCCCGCAGGCCCTCAAATTTCGAGGTGCCCCATGGGGACGCAGCAGCTTCCCTCGGCATTTCCACAACTTCTGCGAACACCCGATATAAACGACCTCGCGCGGGTGACATCTCGGCGAAAAGGTATTCGCGTCTCCCCACTGCGAATCGTCGCAGAAAGGAGAACGCGGCAGAAGACAGGAAGCGAAGAAGCGAGAAGACGGAGCGATGTATCAAAACGCCGAAACGGCTCGGAACGGCATCCGCAGGTCGCGTGGGGGCGTTTCCGAGAACGATTACAACCTGGCCGGGGTAAATGAGAGGCGGCATTTGCGTCTTGGGCGACGACGCGAATGGGGATTTGTCGTGCATTTCAGCCATTTGTCCGGTGGCCAAGTCACTTCACGACTGATTTCAGTATCGTTTGCGTACGTTCGTCTCAACTTTCCATAGTCAGTACATTTTTCCTTCAACATCTCTGTCCGTTCAAGATAGTTCGATAATCAATATAGAAAGAGGCCTGTTTCAGACCACATTCATGTAACTGTCATTTGCAACACCTAGATTCTCTCAATTTGACTAGCAGACTGATTTTCTGCTTTCCTTTTTGCTATTTTTTTCTATGCTGCGAGAAAGACTCCGTAGACACCCATTTTTATTGATAATTATTTTCTTTTTATTTCCAGCATACTGTTGGAGGATAGGACCAGCAACCTGGGTATTAATTCTTTTGCTTATTTTCTTCCAACATCCGTCACAACTGAAATAATAGCCATTTCTTTATGGTGACTAATTTCGGATCATCATGTCCATTTCCAAACTGTCGCCTCAGAAGTAAGTGTAATCATACTGTTCCCTCCAATATACATATGAGTACCGGGTTCCCGGGTTCGATTCCCGGCGGGGTCAGGGATTTTCTCTGCCTCGTGATGACTGGGTGTTGTGTGATGTCCTTATGTTAGTTAGGTTTAAGTAGTTCTAAGTTCTAGGGGACTGATGACCATAGATGTTAAGTCCCATAGTGCTCAGAGCCATTTGAACCATCTTTCCAGTCTGCGTTTGCCGCGTTCGAATGGAAAGAAATCGCAATGTATACTGACACGAAGTTTATCATTTCGTATTTATGTAATGATTACTAGTAAGAAACAACGAATATTCGCGATTACACTTATGTGTAGCCTGCCGGTGTGGCCGAGCGGTTCTAGGCGCTTCAGTCTGGTACCGCGCAACCGCTACGGTCGCAGGTTCGAATCCTGCCTCGGGCATGGATGTGTGTGATGTCCTTAGGTTAGTTAGGTTTAAGTAGTTCTAAGTTCTAGGGGACTGATGACCTCAGATGTTTAGTCCCACAATGCTCAGAGCCATTTGAACCATTTGAACTTACGTGTGAGGCCATGGTTTGAAAATCGACGTGATGTTCCGTAACAAGCTCCCACAAAGAAATGACTATTATCGTAGTTGTGATGAATGTTTGAAGAAAATAAAAAAAATTTGAGTTTCACGCCAGAAACCTGTTTTATCCTCTTCTACTATCGCTCCACGAATTAATTCTACAACGTGAGGATGTGCAGGTAACTGGGTATGCATATGCATATGTACGAGTAGTGTCAGCAATTTTTCTTACTTCTCTTTGTAGAGTCTTGGGAACTTTGCATTGAATCTTGTTCGATGTGGTTCAAATGGTTCAAATGGCTCTGAGCGTTATGGGACTTAACTGATGAGGTCATCAGTCCCCTAGAACTTAGAACTACTTAAACCTAACTAACCTAAGGACATCACACACATCCATGCCCGAGGTAGGATTCGAACCTGTGACCGAAGCGGTCGCGCGGTTCCAGACTGCAGCGCCTAGAACCGCTCGGCCACTCTAGCCGGCGTTCGATGTGGCCAGGCACATGGGGCGTCCCTTCTTTTTTTAAATAATTTTTTTTGTTCATGTAATTTCTTGATATATATGTCCACAGCCTCAATGTATCATCTAAATGATGGAACCATTTTGACCACAGTAGGCTCTCAGCTAATGTACCATGCATATAAATTACATCACTGGCTAGTTTAGGCCTTAGGCCGTTATCACATGTCTGCAGTATGATACCAAAAGTACAGTAAATAGGTAAGACATATTAGTGGGTAACATTTTGCTTGCACATTGCATTGTTGTTAAAATTACTTACGAGGTAATGTGTGTGGCATATTTAAAAATGACTGTTTCTTGTTATGTGGGGTCAGACACGTTTCCACACATACACGTGTCGAATGTTACAGATATGGCCTAGCACATACCAATCAGCATACAAGCTCAAATTTCACAAAACGTCACGTAGCTAAAAACCCTACTTGCAGGTAACGTCTTGCGATTGGTCAAACAAGCCAATGCCCGAGCTCGTGGAAATTTCCCTCCGAAGTCAAAATTTTGTCCAGTAAACTGATATGGCTCCAGAACAATGGCCTCCCCCTTTTCCTTGTGTCCTCTTTACTCTCTATTGGGCAAACACCTGGCACCTCTTCGCCGTTTTTGCAATTTCTCCGCCTCCTCCCCCCCCCCCTTTCTCTCCCCCATCCCGTAAAGAGGTGCAAACAACGGTGGCTATGCAGAGAATCTTGAGAGTGACAACGTGGTGAGTTGATCGTGTTCTCGGAGAACGCTTAGTGCAGCTTGGTCGGCATTCACTAAACATTTCGCTTTTCGATATAGGCTGGGCTGGTTCAAGGTTATTTTTCCACACTAACGATTCATCATTTGGTGCCCCCCCCCCCCCCCCCCCTCATTGTCCCTTGTACACCTTCACCCTTCACCCCTGTCAGCATCTGCTACTAATTTATTGTGATATGCACATATACAAATCCTTCTACGGCTTCTAATTTCTGATACATCCTGTATAATTATCTTACATTTGTGGCGCCTCTGGCTGCCCTCAAAGCTTGTCGCACCAGTCAGCGGCTTTTGTCATTTGTGGCGTAAACCGACCATGGATGTAGTTAATCCCTGCATTTGCTTAAATTATTAACCACGAGAATTAATGCCCTTTGACGTCATGTGAAGTAAATATTTACTTAGATTCTGTGGTTCCATTTTGCGAACCATGTGTACAGTCTCAGCATCAAATTATTATCCTAATAGTCAATAACTGCACTTCTTGCTCAGTGGAACGAATTCCTGAAAAATAAATTTGTATATGCTCAATTTTAGCTTTCTTAACCGATTTTTGATAGATTGGCTTTGAAATTTGCGTCCACTTACAACAGGACCCTATAATCATATTATACTCCATTTCCTGATCAGTGCGAATACTTATAAGCCGGAGAAGATGCCAAATTGGTTGAGATTTATAGGAATTATTAGACCTCTAGTCAGGGTGATGGACTTAGCTTCTTGTTTCCTTTCAGATTTATACATATATAATGACAGTATATGCTGGTATGAAAACGCTGTCCAACCTACTCAGATAGTATTTTCTTATCTGACTTGCACGAATGTTGGATGTGGCAATGCTCAGAGCTTACTGCTGTCATCTGTGAACAGAGGTGCCTTCCTGATATCAAAGTTAAAGAATGTTTAAGAGAAACCCCACCCTGTTAGGGAACAATATTCATAAATAAAATTTTTGAAAACATTGTCAGCGATCTTATATTGATATGATAATTAAGAAACAGTCTTGATCGCAAATTCCTTTTAATTGGAGTGACTGGTTTCAATCCTTAAGGATCATCTTCAGACTCCAGAACGGCAGGTAGTCTTCCATGGAGCAGGCTGCGCCGACCCACGATGCCGAACTGACTGAGCGTCGTGGGTCGGCGCAGCCTGCTCCATGGAATCCACCTGCCGTTCCGGAGTCTGAAGATGATCCTCAAAGATTGAAACGAGTCATTCCGATTAAAAGAAATTTGCGATCAAGACTGTTTTTTAATTATCGTATAAATAAGACTGTTTTTGGTATACGACGAGTGAGCCAAGAAGGAGGACCTGTGTAATTAATAGATGTTTACTTCATGGAATACATGGTGGCCCAGCAAATAATCAAATTGGGGGAGATGGCAGGGACGACCGTTCTAAGTAAAAGATGGTTGGTAAATACGTGCTCTACAATGCGTACATAAGGAGCTATGAACACTTTTTCGTCTTCGATAGTGTGAAACAAATCTCTTTTACTGCAAGCTCTTTGCTTTCTATATTTTGGGGTAAGCTGTATGGACCAAAACAAGAATAACTTGTCTAGTAGACACGGGTTCTAAAATGTATACCTTTAGAGCTAAGAGCACTTTGCAGTAGAAGAGATGTGTTCCACAGTAGCGAAGATGAACAAGTGTTCATAACTCCTAAGGTATGCATTTTAGAGCCATGTTTATTAGACTTTTATGCTTAGAATCGTCTTTCCTGTCATATCCATGTATACTGACCATTCCATCTGAGACACAATGTGTAGTTCACTCTTGGTCTGTCCCCATGTCCACTTCCTATATTTTCCTATATACCTCCTGAAATCCCGGATATAAAGAACCCTGCTTGATAAATGATTCACAAGTATTTAATAAGACCCATTCCCTTGATCGTCATACTAAAGTCTCAGTATTAGTTTCCGTTGCGCTTTTCAAACAGATCACTGGGTCAGATATAAATAAACTTTCATAGACTTCACATGACATTGCACATGGTGGAACAGGGATGTGCACTAGGGTGACGAAAGTCATGGGCTATCTCCTCATATCGTGTCGGACTTACTTTTCCCTGGCGTTGTGCAGCAGCTTGACGTTGCATGGACAAGTCGTTGGAGGTCCCATGCAGGAATACTGAGCCATGCTCCTCTTTCGCTGTCCATAATTGCCAAAGCGTTTCCGGTGCGCGATTTTGTGCACGAACTGAACTCTCGATTATGTCCCACTAATGTTCAATAGGATCTATTCCAAGCGATCTGAGAGGTCTAAACATTTGCCTGATCTGTCCACAATGTTCTTCAAACCAATCGCTAACCGTTACGGGCCTGTGATATGGCGCATTGTCATCCATAGAAGTTCTATCCTTGTTTAGGAACATGAAGTCCATGAATGACTGCAAAAGGTGTCCATTTCCAGTTACGGCGGGGTGGGTTATAATTGCGACATAGATGTTTGATCACTGTCTTCCGTGGTACCGTGCACTACACAAATTCCACCTACCTCAGTACGGCGTCTGATCACCATCCCGTTTCTTTGCATACGTAGATACTGTTCAGACGATGTTAAAAGCAGCGTTGAAAAAAACACCGTCAATACTTACGATTGCAAAGTCCGCGTAAACTCTGATAGCAAGCTATCCTGTAATATCTTATAACCAACTTCAGGTGGAGGGCGATTGTTTCATCTCTTTAGAAAAATGGCAAAATTCTACTACGAATTCTTTTATTTCTTTAGGTTCAAAATTAAACACTTGCCATCAGTCCGTATTTAATTAACGAATAATATCACTGCCCTCAGCTCACAGTCCATATAGCCCAGTACACACTCAAGGCAGCCAGGAATGTGCTTAAGTCCAACCCTAATTATTACCCGATTTACAGTCTTCACTTTGCTACAATATACGAGATTCACATTCGGTCCTTTTTCAGTGGATTTCTAGTAAAGAAGTTGCTCGCCAAACATTCCGTAGACGAATATGAAACATGTCACGCGGAATTCTACAACGGCCGGAAATTCACAAGCGGTTATCTTTCCAACAGATCACTTCAAAAAACTCAGATTTTCACAATCTGTCCGTAAATGCAACTGCTTTCACGCAAAACAATCCGGACGCGAGAAACCCATAACTTCTTCATTTTACTCGTAATGTAGACGGACACGTCCAACATGACCTGCACGTCCGATAACTAGGCAGCGACTCCCTACATGCTGCTCCTTCCACAGCCTATAACAACCTGCAATGCGCGGGAAATGCTTAACCCTGATTGGTTGTTCAAAATGACCAGCCAATCAAAACAATCCTTCGAGTTCTTTTTCGCGCTAAAACTGCCTTACGCCAATCAACATCCACAGATGCATTTACGTCACTTCATCATGCAAATATTAATAAAATGTTTAACAAAACCAAACGAAAAGAAAGCTAATATTGAAATAACTTTAGGAAATTATTACTCTGCAAACGATTATCCTGGCTGCCTTCTTACAAAAGCAGGTACCCTTGGACATACGTCATCAGCATGGTGGGGAAATTACATTTTTCATTGCAATTTGCTTGCTCAACACTTTCTCAAGACATAGTGACGTTATGTTAACATGAAATAATATCGAATTTTCTCGTATCCTACAGACACACTCTCACTCATTCCTATTTACTCACACAACAACACATTAAATAAATACTGATCTCTTCTGAATTTTATATTACGAAAATGAAAAATAGTTAACGTTTTTAATTATGAAAATTCAAACAAATTGACCTAACATTTTGTGAACTTCAGTAATGATTCCAAATGATAGTAAAAGACAAACTGTTATGAATCCTAACTGACTTTAATCTTTCATGTGTCGGTTTGAGGTGTTTTAGGTAATTTTCACTAACTCTGACACTATGACAGATAGAAAGCTGTGATTTTTACACAATCTTCTTTTTAATAAGTAAAGGCAGTATACTGACTTTTAACTAAACTGAATAATATTTAATATAGTTTATTCAGATTCTTAGGGGCTTGAATATTCTGTCGCTCGATCTGACACAGGTACCGCTTGCCAGAGCTAGGCTAGTGACAGGTGCGAATGAGTCACGCTAAGATACAAGCAGCTGTTTGTACCACCGCCAACGACTCCAAAGCTACGAACCCGTACTTCAAAGTAGCTTACTGCAGTAAAATGCTATTGCGTATTCACTCGCGACGTTACACAGTCAACGATAGTTTCAGCTGGACCAGAGGACTCAGTCCATTCCATGTAAACACAGCCCATGGCCAGCCTGCACAGTGTCTTGTTGACAACTTGGTTCCGTAGCTTCGTGGGGTCTGCGCCACACTCTTACCCCGCCATCAGCTCTCGCCAACTGAAATCTGGACTCATGTCACCAGCCCAAGGTTTTCCAGTAGTCTAGAGACCAACGGATGTGGTCACGAGCCCTGGAGAGGCGCTACAGGCGATGTCGTCCTGTCAGCAAAGGCACTCGCGTCGGTCGTCTGGCACCATAGCCAATTAACGTCAAATGTCACCGCACTGTCTTAATGGATATGTTCATTGTACGTCCCACGTTGATTTCTGAGGTTATTTCACGCTGTGTTGCGTGTCTGTTAGCACTAACAGCTCTACGCAAATGCCGCTGCTCTCGGTCGTTCAGTGAAGGCCGTCGGACACTGCTTGTTCGTTATTAGAAGTAAGGCCCGGCATTTGTATTCTCGGCACAGTCTTGACACTATGGATCTCGGAAAATTAAATTCCCTAACGATTTCCGAAATGAATGTCTCATGCGTCTAACTCCAACCACCATTTCGCGGCCAAATCACGTCGAACACATATTCACACGAATCTCCTGAGTACAAATGACAGGAACTGACATTCTGTAAGTTGTGTATGCGATACTACCGCCATCTGTACATGTGCATATCACTATCCTATGACTTTTGTCATCTCCGTGTAGTAAGGCCTTCCCTATTATTAATAATAATCATAGTAGTTTGCGAAAGTCGACAGCATATGACAAAAGGTTTGATCAGGGAGCTAAGAAATCACATATGAATAAAAATAAGGAATAGAATAAGAAGGGCTGTAAACGAGTTACAGACACCTTTCAATAAGTCCAGCCATCCTGAAGCATACTGTTCTGTTTCTGCATCTACAAGTGTATAATCTAGATCTAAATCGTATTAGAACTTCATATTAGAACTGGCCAGGAGACTTGCAAAGAATAAGATCCGTAGTCATAATAAGTGTAGCATTTCGCTCTCTAACCTAAAAAAATAGCGATTGATGGTTTTGCTGCTAACAAAAAATTGTCATGCCACCTAGCCTGATGCAAGCCTTTCGAAGTAAACTTCGGCTGATTGAGTGTTAATTTCGCTGCTTTTACATTAAAGTAGCTTTTCAGTTGGCCTCCCTCACAAGGCTGAGTGGATCTGCTTTCAGTCTTCACCAGCAGAGAAAAATTTCAGATGGTGACGGGGAATCAATCTGGGTTTAGGCGTTACTAACAAAAACCACTGACCACTAAGCAACATCGTCAATTTTATGTTGTTACTGTGACATTAGCTTGTACTGTTATACCATGAGACCGCTGGAAAGGTTGATTATTACGCCTAAAATGTATGTGATGACTAGAACACAGTCTTTTATCTAGTATCAAAACACAAAATATGCCCAGATTGATGTAAAGATAATGGGTAAAATAGATAAGAAAATAGGTGGTATTCTAATGTACTTCCTCTGTCATTAAGACCCGTCCTTACCACTTGCCACACACAGAGATATCTGACAGAAATAAAGTTCCTGTGAACCCACCCCCTGCAAGGTAAGGAGATCCCAGATGATGTTACAACTAGACATCAGAATAACAGCCATCATACATGCCCCAAAAAATTTCAGTGAGGGTTGGGTAGCCTCTAGAACATACAAGCAACTCTTACCTGTACTATATCTTTTTATTACAGAATCACTGTACACATTGGTTTCAAGCGTGTAGTTGGAAGCATTGGAAAATCCTTTATAATTAGGAAGATCATGCCCATGAATTCACAAACTGTAACGTACATGCAACCAATATGTGTAACATAGCTACAGTCAATATTGAAAGTGTCATAGATAAAATTGTTCCAAAATAATTATTCAAATTCGGGAGGACGACGGTTCAATCCCGTCTCCGGCCATCCTGATTTAGGTTTTCCGTGAGTTCCCTAAATCATTTCAGGCAAATGCCGGGATGTTTCCTTTGAAAGGGCACGGCCGATTTCCTTCCCAATCCTTCCCTAACGCGAGCTTGCGCTCCGTCTCTAATGACCTCGTTGTCGACGGGACGTTAAACACTAACCACCACTAATTATTCAACAAACCTGCATCTGACTGCGTCTGCGAACTTGTTTCGTGCACTCCTTCATTTTGCCAGTAATGAAACACGTATTTGACTCAGCAATCAAATTTAAGAGGA
Organism: Schistocerca americana; assembly: GCF_021461395.2. Taxonomy (NCBI): domain Eukaryota; kingdom Metazoa; phylum Arthropoda; class Insecta; order Orthoptera; family Acrididae; genus Schistocerca; species Schistocerca americana. The sequence goes on along the minus strand of NC_060120.1, from coordinate 977,060,317 downwards.
TAATGGCGTTTGTGCAATGGCATTAAGATGGCACTGAAAAATTAACTTTTGGCTCTGATGTTTACTTAACGAAATTATATCTTGGCTTGATTGATGCCAGTTGTGAAATGGCATAAAATTTGTTATTTGAAATAACTTTGCTCTGATGACTTTAGTTATACCAAATTCCATTTCAAACCATGAACTGCACATATATACTGCATAGAGGCCTCATTTTCCTTAAGTTCTATCATTGATGGGTAACTCTACTTTACTACTCATTTTCATATTGAATACAAGCAAAAGATGTGGATTATGATTCAGGCTGTTAGATTTAAACACAACGTTGACCTCTCTCTCTTTCACTCTCTCTCGCCCTCTCTCTCTCTCTCTCTCTCTCTCTCTCTCTCTCTCTATATATATATATATATATATATATATATATGCAGGGTGAGTCACCTAACGTTACCGCTGGATATATTTCGTAAACCACTTCAAATACTGACGAACCGATTCCACAGACCGAACGTGAGGAGAGGGGCTAGTGTAATTGTTTAATACAAACCATACAAAAATGCACGGAAGTATGTTTTTTTAACACAAACCTACGTATTTTTTAAATGGAACCCCGTTAGTTTTGTTAGCACATCTGAACATATAAACAAATACGTAATCAGTGCCGTTTGTTGCATTGTAAAATGTTAATTACATCCGGAGATTTTTTGTGTGGTTTGTATTAAACAATTACACTAGCCCCTCTCCTCACGGTCGGTTTGTGGAATCGGTTGGTCAGTATTTGATGTGGTTTACGAAATATATCCAGCGGTAACGTTAGGTGACTCACCCTATATATATATATTTCCAACATTTTTGTAGCACGAATCACTCTTACAAAAAGTTTTACAAAACACTTACTGCGTCAAACCTTAGACATACAAATCCTAACTTTGAACATTATCTAACAAACCCATTTTGAAATCATTATATAGCTTCTCCCATTAACGTGCTAAATTTTGCTCAGTGTGCAACCAAACAAAATGCGTAGCGCGAATCCTACCTTAAAGCTGTCACCACACGTTTGCTTCCTCTGGGCACGTAGCTGCGACTCCCAAGTATTTTACTGCGCTCGCCCGGACCCCTTAATCGTCAAAGATCCTTCTACTCAAAGATTTTATAGTCATTCCACCTTGCAGTTGGCAACTATCGACTTTATTTTCTGGAACTAGCACATACTTTTCAATATTGCCTATGTTCGTCTGTGAAATTGGACTCGATAAGCTACCTGAGCTATCAGTAAACTGAATCTAACCTCCTTAATACTGTGTGCGTGTTGTATGTGTGTCAGTTTCACTGTCATTTAAGCTCTCAACAGATTGTTACATGAAAAGCTTAAAACTAATATTTGGATAAGCCATCTGACTGCGTATTTGAATCTGAATTTACAAGTGGTACAGAATCTGACTTGTGCAACGGAATTTACTGGACTAGAGTACATGACATGTTGTTATGTGCCAGTGTCTCTGTACTGGCCCTAAGTTTTGCAGTCATCTCTTTAGACGACTGCCTTTTTCCATGTGGTTTACAGCAATTCGCAGCAGCATGCAGCAGCAGTGGCTAAAGCTTATTGTTACTAAGAATGAATTTAATAAAAAGGATTTTGCTTGGGTCCTGGTAACTACTAAATAACTTTTGTGAAGGGATTTCATTAATTATGTCTATTTAAAACTTCAGAATCATCATGAACAAGTATTAATAATGACAAGATTGCTTGGGTCCTGTTAACTACTGAATAACTTTTGAGAGGGGATTTCATTAAGTAAGTCTATTTGAAGCTTCAGAATCATCATGAACAAGTAATAATAATAATGACAATAACAAATGACATATGTGTCAATAATGACTTAGTGCCAGATTAACAAATTAGTTCAGTTTCAAAAGTGCATTAACATTTAGTAACCACAGCATATTGTTTAGTTGTGGAGAATAATTATTATTATTTGGAGGATAAGAGGGTTTCTTTCACTGGCAGGCAAAACAAGAAATTATTGCAAAACGAGACTAACAATCACGAGCAATTTCTTTTGCACTAAGCTTGCGAATTTTACCTTCAATTCCATCTTCAAGCGTATATAAGCGATCTATACCTCTCCTGGCTATACAAATGAAATCAGACCTTGAGTGTGGTAAGATCTGCCATCACCAACGTGAGGGCAGCGTGATATCTTCTGTCTCCGAGCTCTCGAGCGACACTATTCTTCCACCCTCATAGACAGACCTCGTCTCACAAAAATGCTTAGAATCACGCGCCCATATTTCGCCCTCACGATGTTACTATCGATATCTGAGTGCTTACACAATGCAAAGAAAGCATTAAGTTGGATATGTTGTTTTCTGTAATGGAGAGTTCTGACACACTCCTTACATAGCCCCCCTGTCGCTTCTTTTAGAATTTGAATGGGACTTACGTACAAATAGGACAAAAGGAGCCAAAAATTCTTAATTCAAATATTTAAACATAATACATAAAAATGTAGAAGTTCTGTTAATGTTAGATGGATTGTTCATTATTGGCTCAATTATCTTGTGATCGTTTTGTGAGCCTTTTAAAATAAGCAATTATGTACATTTTAATACATGAAAAATTTCGAACTGTAAACTTTAGAAATATAACAAGAAAAAAGTGTAGAGTGCTATTGTTCTGTAAAAAGGAAATGTTCACTGCACAGGGAGTTTTGTATTGTTTTGGACTTTGCACACTGTAGAAATACGAGAGGAGAAGCAACGTTGTAAACGGTGTGTAGAGGTGTGTTTAATGTGTATATCACTAGCACCTCGATGTAGAAATGTACAGTGTAGTAGAATCATACAGCAGTATGTACAGTGTCTATCTCACTGGCACCTTTACTTGGAGAAATTGCATTTCTGATGACACAGCGGCTTGTATTGCCAGTGTACTTTCTCTGAGACAGCATTGTGTAATTGTGGCTCTCGAAGGCAAAGTTCAGCATTTTGACACAGTGGCCTGTATTGGCTAGTGTGATTGTGGCTCTCGAAGGCAAGGCTCAGCATTGGTCGCTGATTGGCACTCAAGAACAGACATTTGCTGCAGACATCCTGCATTATGACAGACCTTCTTGATTGTTGCCATCGTTGGAAGTAACATCATTATTGCAGACGTCACGTGTGCATGTGCATTTTGCAATTTGTTTATGTCATGGCAGATTCCAGTTACTTGATACTCTATGGACAGAAAATACTTATTGTAACAACTTTACAACAAAACTTTACATGTTCTTGTAAACATAAGTGAAGATAGTCAAGGGAGTAAGTGCACATGCAGCTTATATGAATAAAAGTTTGTAAATTGTTTCATATGAGACACAAATATATTAACATGAATCTAAAATTATTGTACATAAAACTCATATGTGTGGCATTATGAGAACTGTTTGATTACTAATTAAGATATCTGCTCATGGCGTTAATTAAGGTGAACATGTAGAATATTAAGTAATTCTGCACAAGCAGTGTTTCCTTATAATATAAACATCAGACAAAGTGTGTTGCATTATACAGGTTCAAATGGCTCTGAGCACTATGGGACTCAACTGCTGAGGTCATTAGTCCCCTAGAACTTAGAACTAGTTAAACCTAACTAACCTAAGGACATCACAAACATCCATGCCCGAGGCAGGATTCGAACCTGCGACCGTAGCGGTCTTGCGGTTCCAAACGGCAGCGCCTTTAACCGCACGGCCACTTCGGCCGGCTGCATTATACAGTGTTACACACAAAAATGACACAAAAATATTTATATTGCCTAGGAAATACCTTGCATATTGCAGTGTCATACACAAAATAACACGAAAGTATTATTTTGCATGAGAAATGCTTTGTATGTACATGAACATAGGATATGCTGCTTGAGGTAGCCATATGCAAGAATGCTAAAAAAAATTATTGGTCTGCACAGGCAGTATTTGGCGCATATTGATTAAAAATTTTAACAATTATTTGTATGATCGTAAGTGCACCACCATAGCCCTAACTGCCACAAAACACACAGGGATCTATACTACACATAAACTGGATACATCTTTTCACAGGATATGGATTGTAGTTAAAGGGGATTGGTAAAGGTAGCTTTTTCTTTGTAGCATTCACTACGGAATACTGTTCAACATATGTTCTCTCTTGTCTTTTCAATTGAAAAAAAATTGATTAGTTGTTATGCTAACTGTAGTATAAATGTTACATAAAATTCTTATTTTCACATTCATGATTTACGTTGCAGCTTGTGCTGGCACGTTTATTGTAGTCATTTTGGTTTGTAAAGGTAGAAATTCGTTAGTGTCTAAGCTAACAAATAATAAGTTTTCTTCTTTCTGGATTGGCTGCCAAGTTCAGTTTCCTCTGCTACCTGTAAAAAGATTGTTAGTACATTAAATGTTTGTACGTATTTTTAATTAACCTTTTGTGGTTCGCTTGCTTTCATTTTAGTATGATTTACTTCCATCTCAGGTCCTTTCCTTCCTTCTTTGATTTCTATTATTACCTGAAAAGATTTCATTAGCGGTATACATATATGCATTATACATTCTACAGTGCTGTATTTGTCTATGTTTACTTGTGACAGTGAAAAACTATATGAGACAAACCTGAATGTTACCTTGTTCCACGATTTTTAGTTTTACCTTTCTCCACAATTGTTACATTTCCTCCCCATTCTTTCTTTTTTCAAGCTGTGCCCTCAACTATTTCTGTGAAACTCCTTTGACTCCTTAGAAAAGTTTGCTTAACCTAGAATAATCATAACAATGACGATTTATTAATAATATAATAATCGAAGTGTCTTCCACAGACCTTCTTAAAAAATATTTAGTATTGGAGGCGTCTACAATGTACGCTCAGCGCATCTTACCTTCATTTACTTATTTTAATACGGAGGAATTCCTTTGAATCCTCTTGTACCACTTAACACTACTCCATTTCTGTGACTGGTGTCATCTTGTTGTTTTAATTGTGATTTTTGCATCTGTTCCTACTGGCAGCCCATACAATTGATAAGATTATGCATCAACTTCTGGAGTGTTCGAAAACTAACATTATGCTTTAGCAAGTGGAAGTTTTTATACGTAACATTTCGTAATCTGTGAGAATAATCATTTCAACACTTAGTAAGCTGTGGACTTTTTTATGAAGCTAACGCTACAACAACTGAGTATTCTTTATTGTTTAAAAGTGGAGAGAGAGAGGAATTTCTTCCCTGGAGAAAACAGCGACCACTTCTTTCCACAAGGTAGTAAATCTGTTTTTCTCTTAAAAGGAACGCTTCAGCTAGGGCTGTGAAGTATTTACAAACACACTCACGAAAAAGGTGAACTGGTAACAGCGGCCTAAGCTGGGCGACGAACTCCCGCTAATGCTTTTGACCTTGACCTACCTTGTGGTCAGCTGCGTCAAGTTAAAGGAAAAAAAAATGCTTCATTCTCGCCTCGCTGTCTCTCGAAAGCTTATTGTGGCGTCGTAGTTTCTTACCTTGAGTGCATACTTATTGTTAACATAATGAAGAAAATACATCTTAAAAGTAACAGATAATACTGAAAGTATACATAGAAGAATACACTTGAAAATACACAGCTTATTAAATGAACGGCTTTATGTGTGAAATATGATGTAGGCCTCTACTCGTGTGAGTGCATAAAGTTTTATGTGCGTTTCTACTGGTTGTGCCAGTCCAGTGCTATTTCACGGGAATTGATTTGAGGATCTGGTGCCCTTATTTCAACAAATTCACTCTGATTTTGCTGCAGTACATCATCGTTTGGTTGCCAATCTGTTGCTGACTGTTGTGGTTGTCTTCTGTGAAAATTGGGAGCAGAATTATTATGACTGTTACTCTGAGTACACATTGCCTGACCTTGGCTTGCTGTCTACAGGCTACTGGCCTGCAGCACCTTTTAGGAACGACGGGTCTATGGATATATAGCTCCATTCGGATTATGAATACACGACAGTCCTCGACTTGATAATCTTCATCAGAACTGTTGTGTGTGTCGTTTCCTGAAAGTGGAAGTACGTCATCGAGGGTATCAGAACAGGAATATCAGGTCCATGAGACACAGGACGCAGCGAAGACTTCGTTTTTGGTTTTAAAGTGGTGTCCTCGTATGTTACACGAGCAAATGTAACAGCCATCAGTGTGATTTACAGACTCTGTTCCTTGCCATTAGCACCCAAGAACGGAAACATTTCTCCTTACGCTTAGACTATAGGCGATGTCCTTCCCCACAACTCGAACATAATCCACGTGAGGTCCATGACTTGTTCTGATCCGCAACCTTTACGAAAAAGTACTCAAAATAAACTTCTTTGGTGAAATCTGTGATTGTCCGCTGCTGATTTTTCGCTAAAAGTTTGCCATGGACGTGGGAGAGGCGGCCAGGAGAGTTAATGTAACCTTCTGAAGCCTTGAAATTCACCTAATCAGGCACCAGTCGATATTATCATCCACTGCTGCAGTTTGCGTGAGGAACGATATGCAAAACAGAAGTATAGGCATCGACATTACAGAAATATATAGGTAACTGTATCACAGACTGTAAAATAGAACACCTTTTTGTAACAGGTGTAACCTTCCCGCAGAATTTTTAAAAGACAATATTTAATAGAAATGGAGCCAAGCGTAACCTCTCTAGCAATTAAATTTAATGACAATAAAAATGAGAATCGCAATCTGACTCAAGATGTAAACTCTCACGAAAATAATGAGAGACAATTTAATGCTAATGAAACTTCAATGACAATGAAAATTCAATTAAACCGAAATATCGGTCTTTGGCCCTGTGCAAAAAAGTCAGAATTAATTTCTTACCTCAGTATAACTGCATGTCAGGTTTCTGCTCTTATTGTTGGCCACGGCTTGAAGGAAATGCATTGCAAATAATTTTTTTTTTTTTTGAAATTTAACTGAAACTTTTCTTTAAAGGAAATCGAAGGAAACCGTTGGTTCAATTAAATGGTTTTTTTTGTAAAAAATTGCTTTGAAATCAAAATTGTTATTGGGGCGATTATTGCACAAATTAGTTACAGTTGATTTGCATTATTAGCTGAGCGCATTTAAAAATAATATACCTCATCCTGAATCTTGACCAGAATGCCGTGTCGACGCCCGCCGACTCCTCACACACAACTGCACTGAGCTGCTACTACGGACCGACTACTACTGCGGACCGACTACTACTCACAGACTACTGTACGCAACTGAACTGAGCTACTGCTACCGACAGAGTGCTCTGCACGACGACTACAGACTGACTGACTGCTCGTAACACTCGCGTGGTCAAGCACAGACTAACCACGATAAAAGGCTCTCTGGTCAGAGACTCTGCAATGCCTCGCCATCGCCGCCACACAACATACGTGTTTCACAGGTCACATTGCAAACCTTCACAAAACAGTACTGGCGTTACACATAGTAATAAAATAGCCACATTTTGCGTACCATATAAAACTTCTCAATTTGTGTCAAAGCCGTATGTTATTGAACACGGTAAGTAACTTTCCTGAAGTCAGCATTCAGGAACACACCAGAAGAACCCTGTATCCGTAAGAAAAAGGATTAATTTTCAACCAGTGTAATTTGCCCTTCTTCGTTCTGTGCATGACGTTCTTTTTTCCAAGTCTAATTGCGTCCTGTAAACCAATGGTAGCCTAAAGTTTTGCTTTAAAAGTCACCCAGTTGTAAATCTCCGTTTCCTGAATCCTCTTTTCTTCCAAATATCTTTATACCTAAAGGGTCCAGCAAAATTTGATTCTCGTCTTCACAGGAAACTTCGTCTTTCATGTATGGAAAGTTCTTCAAGGTCTCAATAGCTTTCTGAGTATTTCCGTTCCAGAAGCTCTAGCTTCCTAAGTAATACTAATAAGTATCATCTGCGAGTGGCAAAATGCAAATATTCTTTCTTGGAAGAGATGGAGTATAAGAGATGCCTCAGGAATACTAGCCAAGGTCCCATATGGTACTTTCGTTCGAGATAAGCCCTTTGTTTTGTCAAATAAGAAGGAAGAAGAAGCTGAACTCTGATGAGTATTTGTTTATTTGGGCCAAAGTAGGCCATAACAATTACAAAATAAAGATTGTTGGTGATTGTATGTTTATTGTAGACAATAAATGTAAATTCTCTATCTCCTTTCCTAATTCCTTACCTCTCAAAAATAAATAAATCAATCAATCAATCAAAAAAACAAAAAGCATGGTTACGCGCTAGGCTGTTGGCTGCCTTAAGATAGCGGACTTAGTGTCCTCTATATTCCTTTCGGTTTGCTTTCCAAACGTATTCCACCCACTTCTTTCATTCCTGTTCACCATCCCCGATCAGCCTATCGGCTTAATAAGAAAGGCAATAAATACCTGTGACGTGTCTGCTATCATTATGAAATTCTGATAAAATAATACTGTCTAGCCTAGTGGTAGTCAACCTCATTCCTACCATCCACTAGTCGGCGCACCAGCTTTCATGATTGGTAGCACGCGGTAGAGGTTTTAAAAATATTTTCCTTACCTTTTCATAAAATTTTGACGTAAAGTATTTCGTGCTTCGATTTACTGTAGCTCTGCCTCATAAATTTTATAAAGCAAAGTTACATCCTAGCTTTATAAATCATCGTTACTGAGGAACCGGTGGACTGTTAGAAAACTTTACCACTAACTGTGTTACAGAAGTCGGCGGTAGGTAAAAACGGTTGGCTATTGCTGGTCTACATGGCTTAGTGAGGTTTTTACTGCTACGAGATAGCTATTACTGAAACTGGGGCTGAACTTGATTTCACGAGTTCTGAGTTTTACATCTGTGGGGTTCTACATATGAAGGGCTTATTTCAATAGTGGTACAAGTCCACTTTTGTTCATTCTGAGATACAGATTCCTAAAGTTAAATGAGCGATGAAAAAACTGCAGTTGAGATACCAGAAATATTCAAGCATGTGGCTTCTTGCTAGAGATGAACCTTTCTTTCTGTTTGTTTGGACCCTTAATGTCAGAAGCATTATAGACAGAAAAGTGGAGGTAATGGACTTTTACCACTATTGAAATAAGCCCTTCATATGGTAGGGAATGTGTGCAAACTGTCTGTTTACTCATTTTAGACTGTGAACGCTTCTACAGTTATTAAAATCTTTGACTCAGGCAAGATCAACTGCAGTGGGGACCTGATATTAAGTCATCAAACACACGCAACGGATATTTACTTATAACAGTCTATGCGTGGGCACTATACAGTATCTTCATCTGACTGCGTTAGAAGATCCTGTTCCTCCCTGTGTGAAATCTGAAGTTTAATTTTCGTAAGAGATTCTAGCTTTTGCAAAGAGTAATTATTTCATTTCACTTCCATTAAGTTTTTTCCACATGAAATTGCTAGCATATTAAACTTCAAATCCATATTCCCACACAAATATCTCCAAGTTAGCAATAAGCATGAACGTAACTGCTGTAACACATTTTAAATATATTTTGAACTTTTCACTGCAGACGTACCGCTCCATAAAGTTTTCCTGTCTACCCTTATAATAAATCAAATCAACAAGCAGTACAAATGAAAGAAACTTGGAATGGCGTAACATAAAGTATTACATCCGTCATCCAGTTATTCAAGAACAAGACTGATTATACAGAGTTTATTACGTAAACTGGAAGAGCGAGGTGTCGCAGTGGTTATCACACTGGACTCACATTCGGAAGGACGACGGTTCTATCCCGATTCCGGCCATCCTGATTTAGGTTTACCTTGATTTCCCTAAATCACTTCAGGTAAATGCCGGGATGATTCCCTTGAGAGGGCACAGCCGACTTCCTTCCCCGTCCTTCGCTAATCCGATGAGACCGATGATCTCGCTGTTTGGTCTGGTCACCCAAATCCGCCCTCCCGACACCACGTAAACTGAAGGAGGAGGGGGAGAAAGAAAAGGAAAGGGAACGAACTATTATTGATGTCAGCTGCATCGGAACATTATGTGCAATCAGTGGCGACGACTGAAAATGTATACGGACCGCGGTTCGAACCCAGGATCTCCGGCTTGCTTTTTTTCCTTATTATTTTTTTTATATAATAAGTTCCTCACATGCCTAAATATACATAAGCCTACAAAAAAAGGAGAGGCTGATGCCACCGCCACTTTTACCCTAAACCACAACAGAGTTTCCACCACTTCATGCGTTGGCCTCTGGCAATAAAGACCTCAGTAACAGCTACCAAACAGGAAAGGAGGCTACAAGAAAGGATTTTTTAAATTAATTTAATTTATTTCATGTTTATTTATTTATATTTTATTTTATTGCTAACCCATCTCTGTCGCACAAGCACGTTCTCGCAAAGACTGGCGATCGATCGCCTTAAACATCAGCGGAGACATCAGCTTGAGAACACACACGTAATGACGATGCATCAGTAGATCATCGATGCACGTTTCTCGCAAGCGTGTATGAATAACCGTTGAGGGGATCGTATCTCTAAAATGGAGGAAAGGAACGTAGGTTAGCTGCTCCTAGCATGTAAGATCCGGCTGCAAGGGGGTTTACGGAAAGCACACCGGAGAAAGTTCGACAAATATTGTTGGTCCCTAGGGTTCTTGACAACTGCACAATGTCGGTCTTTAAGATATTGCCAGAAATCAAGGGCTGATTCGTCCCTGCCACCAAACAGGTAATGGACAGCGTGCCCGATAATCCACGTCACTGAGTGGGTCTTAGTCCGCGGGAAACAGTCCGTGTCTGGGAAGATAATTTATTTATTTATTAATTTATTTCATTAACAGTACAGAGTAACCCATCGCCTTGAAATGTAAGGTGGGTCGGATGCTTCTGAATCTAACAGCAAAGACTTCTCATTGTTACAATCTTATTGGTATACGGCTGTTAATGCTTTTTTTACATAATACGTAACGATTTCTCTGAAGTTACAGCGAACTGAATACTTAACAATTATTAAAATGATTCCATGTAATTTGTTACTACCTAGTTGATGAGAATATAACTTATATAATGCAAATGTCAAAGAAATATAAAAAGAAGCACTACAGTGAGTGTGGTGAAAATAATTTTCAGTATGTAGAGGTAAGTGATACGCTGTATTTGGATGTGTAATATAGTCTAAGTAGCATGTTGGTTTATAATGGCCTATTTCCACCTGTTTCAGATGAATGGGTATCGGTACAACCTCGAGCTATTCTCTTCTGAAATGGTGTGTGTTAATGCATGTTTACACATATTATACAGGTTAAATACTGATTGAGCACTTCATACGTCGAATACATGAAGTTTAGCTTTACATGAGAAATACACATATTTGTAATTTGTTAGTAGAAATAGAATATAGTTCATTGCTACTTTAATGCATTATTCCTAAAGTAACTTAATACATTACTGATCTATAAAATTTATCGATTGTAGCTTTGAATGGAGAAGTGAATATACTTCTGTCTGCACACAATAAGACGAACAATACATTACTGCTTGTGTGCAGTATACTTTAAACACTATGCAGTATGTCATTGGGGAGGAGGAGCCTCGGAATAAAAGTTCTTCGAGTTTTCTCTCAAGCGACATTACCTTATTACTACAGTCTTAGTATGTGGTGCCGGTGTTTATTTGTTTTATGATTGTTGTGTTGTTTGTGACTGTGTTGTGGCATGCAGTGTCATGCATTGTTGGTTTTGGTCCCTTAAATGTTCATCCCTTCTGAGTCATGTCCCTTCCTCAGTTTCGGAATCTGTGGACGTGTTTGTGTCCTCCCACGTGGTTTCTTGTCTTGTTTGTGTTTGTCTACGCCTACGCTATTTGTTGTGTTCCAGTCATCGGGATTACGTATTATTCTGGCGATGTCGTCGTTCTGTATAGGTCTCACTTGTGCCAGACTGCTAGAGTGTTGCACAGCAGTGTGACATGTTCTGGTGTCCCAGTTTCTCCGCATACGCATACTTCATCGTTAGTTAGTCCCATACGGTTTAAATGTACTGGATACGGCCCGTGGCCTGTCAGGAAATGGACCATCCCCCGGCTTGAGTCGTCATGTTTCAGTTGTAGTCTTTCGCGTACATCAGGAAAGAAAGAGTGTACTCAGCGATCCTTGTCGGATGCATCCCACTCTCTCTGCCATGTTTGAATCCGCCACTGTTTCATTTGTGTTTTGTTCATAATGTTGGTTTCAGTAATTCCGGTGGCTTTATCGAGCCTGTTGCTCTGAAGCCAGTAAGGTGCAGCTCTATAACGTATTGTTATGTCTATAGGGCAGGTCCCCATCACAATGCAAAGTGCCTCTAGTGACGTGGTGTTGAAGGCTGCGCTAATTCTCAGGAGTACACTACGTTGACCTCGTCTTGCAATTCTCTTGTTAGTATGTATGTTCAGTCTGTGAGCCCAAGCACTTGCGGCGAAGTATGCGATGGATTCAAATATCGCAGTGTTGTAGATCGTTATCGTCTTAATAGGTAATTTGTAGTGGGCTGTGTTTAGTCTTGCTAGTTAGTGCATAATTTTGGAGGCTATGTCAATTTTGTATGATGGTGGAAAGTCTGTTTTTCGTTAAGATGCAGTCACAGATAATGTGTGGCTTGCTTCCTCTGTATGCTTGTATTGTCTAAATTTAGAATTGGATTCCTCTGTAGTGTCGCTCTGAGCAGTAAATATACAGATTTGTTGGGAGCGATTTTTAATTTATTCTCTTTGCACTAAATGTTAGTTTTCTGAAGCAGTTGCGTGCCTTTTGTCTCTAGTGCTGCTCCTGACGCCACTACGAGCAGGTCACCTGCGTAAGCCAGTACACCTCTTACACTGTCGTCACTGTGCAGGGCTCGATTGCGATATCCCAGAATATTGGTCCGCAGATCGAGCCCTGTGGACATCCCTTTGTTATCCTCTTGACAGCCTTCCGTGTACCAGCCCTCCACTCCGCCCCTCTGCCTCTGCAGTAGTAGAGGAGGCTATTGTAAAGGGAAGCTGACAGCCTCATTTCCCTTAACCTGGCGAAGAGGGATGGCCACCACAAGTTGTCAAAATCCCCGGCTATGTCGATTAGTGTGGCGGCCACGTATTTGTCGCTGATGCTATTTGTAACTGTCAGTGCTTGGCTGACGGCGTCTTCTATTGACGTACCTTCCCTGAAGCCGAACTGATGGGGCGTTAGTACGATGCGATTGTAAACGGTCACACAGGAGCCTTTCCTGTACCTTGCCGAGTGTGTTATCGGTCGGTACAATTTGGTGGATGTACTGGTTCTTTCTCTTGTGATTGCCTGATTATTATTACATTAGCAGTTTTCCAGAGGTTTGGAATTCTGCCTGTTAGCAGTGCCTCGTTGAACAAGTTAGTAAGAAAAGGTGTGATTTGTATAACTGTTTGTTTTAATGTTTCTGAAAGTATTTTGTCTGGGCCGGGTGCCTTTCGGTTTTTAAGCCTGTTGATTGTCGTCGCGACTTTTTCTTGCGCGAATGACATGGTTGCACTGTCACTGATGTATGGTTGCCTCATGCTCTCTCTTAGGTCAGCGTGGTGTCGCTCGTCTTGTGCGGGGTCGTCATCTGGGAGTATCCTGTTCAGAAGATATTCTGCTGTGCTTCTCCATCCTCTGGTCATTGTGCCGTCAGCTTGTTTTAGTGTTGGCAGAACTGTCGGTGTCTCAACTCCTTCTGTTTCTATCTTGAATGGTTGTCTTCTAGCTGAGTTTTTACAAAATTGGTCCAGTAGCCTTGTCTTGTTGTCTTTAGTTGTTTTTGGTATTTCCGTTTAGCGTCAAGATACAGATCAAGTCTTATCTGTCTTTCAGGAGCTGTCTTTGCTTGTTGGTAGTACTTTCTTTTGTCCCCAGAATCCTTCCTTAGACTTACTAGTTGTGTCGACCACGGTTGTTTCTGTCCCTACCCAGGTTTTGCTCGTATAGCTGCTTCCTGTGCTCTTTGTAGGACATCTGTCAGTACATGCGTTTCGTAATCTATAGTGCCTTGAACAGTACGTAATAACGACGCCTCAACAATATCTTTTGCCAGTCGGCTCTTCCTATGAGTAAATGCTGCTGTTCGTAGTCCATGTTATGTGTATTTATACATCTGTCCGTGGTTATGACGACTGGCTATTATCCTAGTCGACGGAGATTTATATCTTTGCCTGTTTGTGTTATTAGTTACGTCTGTCCCTGCGTGTGTTAGGGGGGTGCGTTTCTGACAGTTGTGGTAGCACTCTTTAATAATGGACGTTGTCCAGAACATCGTACTCCGTGCCCTCAATTTGTCTTTCATAGAGCTGTTTGTATGTAGGACAGTCTGTCCCCCTGCCTTATGGCATGCTCTGTTTCTGTGTTTGCATGGCATACAGCCTACAAGATTCTCCTGCCTGCATTCTGACTTTTTGTGTCCCGGTTTTGCACATATCCCGCATACTGGATCTTTGTCGCAACGCTTCGATGGGTGATCGAAGCCCCAACAGTTAAAACATTTTTGTAGAGCAACAAAGTCGTTGATATACAAAGATTGAAATTGAATAAAAACCCTTTCTTTTTGAAACAGCAGTAATCGTACTCTCGGCAACACTTCTAGAATATTGGTTACAGTGCTTTTGCCCTTTGGTCCTGTTTTTAATTTTATTTTAACCTCATTATCGAACTCGTCTTTAGTAATGTGTTCACACAGGTTTATTTCGTAGAGCTCTTAAATGAATTCCTGGTCAGTTAAATACGTTGAGACATGGTGCATTGGCAGCAGGGGTCTGAGCTTCTTCGGTTCTTCACACCTAATGTCCTTAAACTGTGCTGTTTTTTCTATCATCTTTTTCTTGTCTACTTGTCATTCTGTTTCAATTATTACGCTGTTTCCTGTTGACCTGATTGATTTCATTTTTAATTTGTCTTGCTTGAGGGCAATTGTTTTAGTGATGGTTTCTGTAATGGTTCTCGCATCTTGGTTGGTTTCTGATTTAAAGAAAAGTTTGCAGGACTGTGTAGCTTTTGTTTGTTGAACGCGTTCCTGCACTTTGCTTTTAGGTTTTGCAATCGGACCGGCAGCCGCAACCGCTGCAGATGAGAGTGAGAGGAGCTTATTTTCTGACTTTAGTCTCTGATTTTCGGATCTGAGTTCCGCTATTTCTTGTTCCAGGCGCTGAATGCGTTCCTGGGCATCTGGTGCATATGGAAGCTGCCTGTTTCCCTTCATCTATTGTTCGCAGTACATCATTTGAGATAAGGGTGACCTGAATTTGGCACGAGTTATGCTTTCTAAAACCATACTGACTCGTGGACACAAGCTTCTCAGTCTCAAGAAAGTTTATTATATTCGAACAGAGAATATGTTAAAAGATTCTGCAGCAAACAGACGTCACAAAAAGCATGTGGTCTGTTACGTAAACACTCTGATATAGCGCCTAGGAATGATGTTTGAGTTGAATGGTTTCCGATTTCACAATTGGGTTTCGCGGCATGTCAACAATGTCATGCATCTATATCGTGATGGGTGGTCAGGTTGCCTCTAAATTTTACCAATGGTGGTTCATGTGGAGAAGACAATGTAAGGTGGATGAAATTAAGAAATATTTTACTGAGCAGTACGTTATTTTATTCATTAAACTGAAGAAAATCAAATTTGATGTTTATTAGGTGGGAAAAGACGCACAAATTACCTATTCTGACGACTTAGATGAAGACATTAGCAACAACCCTATAAATTAGACATCTATGCACTATGTTAACAGGGTTAGCCATACTCTCTAGTGAGACAAATGCTGTCGTGCACAATGCGCAGTGGACAATGGGATCCTTAATGAAAGAGCTTTCACTAATTCTGTGCGGAAAAATTTTCATGTCTTTACGCATTGTAAGTTTTCTAGCCATTGCAAGTCTTCAAAATGATTTCAATAATTTTCCACCAGTCATAACTTCGCACTTTTTCTCTCAACACGGGTAATCTAGGTAGATGTAATTACGAAAGTTTCTGAAACAGTAATTTAAACAGATGAGGGTTATAGGCGTCTCTTCCTGTACAGTTTGATTTTCCTCCGCATGAACTCATTGACACCTGCAATGTCACATTCACTATTAAAAATGTTACGAAAAATCCGGTAACTTCACTCCACCATGTTAACGAAAGTTGCAACATTTGGTTTTAGGCACCACACGTGTAAAACAGGCGCTCGTAAAAACAGATATTTGACCACTCCGTGGAGCAAACCACCCGGGTGTCTACATCTAACATGACTTCTATTTTACGGAACAACCTATTAGTAAGTCTCGCACATATACGAATTATTTTAGGAGCGACTACCTACAGTGCCCGTGTATCGTTTGAGGCTTCTGTGTGCTGAGTTAATGGCAACACACTCCTGTTGCGTTACGTGGCTATAGGACCCCATACACGAGTGGCAGATGACAGGGATACCTTGTCATACAGTTTATTATCTGAGTTACGGTAATCAGCTAGTTCTTTTCTGAGTCTGGCGTTTTCGGTTCTGAGCTCTTCATTTTAACCATAAAGCCTTGCTTGACCTAGGGTGAGTGCCCAAATTTTGTCCCTAACCTGTGATGCAATTGTGGTTGACGCTCTTTGTTGTTTTATTTAAAAAAAATGGTTCAAATGGCTCTGAGCACTATGGGACTCAACTGCTGAGGTCATTAGTCCCCTAGAACTTAGAACTAGTTAAACCTAACTAACCTAAGGATATCACAAACATCCATGCCCGAGGCAGGATTCGAACCTGCGACCGTAGCGGTCTTGCGGTTCCAGACTGCAGCGCCTTTAACCGCACGGCCACTTCGGCCGGCTGTTTTATTTCACTCTGGAACTCCACTCTCATCTAGAGCGCTTGTCATTTTAGTTTCCATTTTATTTCTTTTGAGAATTAACTCTTTGCTGGGTACCACTCGTCTTAATGCCCCCGTGGTCCCGCCCGTCTGAGTTGCGTCACTCCCTCCTCCGTCTGATGTGTGGCTCACATTGATTCCGGGAGCACGTTCGGCATTTTCAAAAGTAGCAGCGGCTGCCGCCAGCGTGGACCAGGTTGTATGCTCAAGTGTCCGCGAATACTCGCTGACGTGGAGCTTGACATAGTCAAAAGCCGATGCACACGTCCCAAATGCTTCACAGAGTGATGCAAAGAGAGCACACACTGGACGAAATTTGCTGTACGGCATCCAATTCCCAAATTCTGGATCCGTTGCGCTTGCAGTTCGTCTGTCAGCCCAGTACTTAGCCATATCTGTAACTTTTCCTTTAGGAGTGGTCAGTTTCCTGACCGATTAAAGTACTCGGTAGTGAAGCCACTTTATAAAAAGGGCGATAGGGATAATGCTGACAATTATAGACCTATTTCTATGCCATCGGTGTTTGCTAAAGTTATCGAGAAGGTTGTATATACAAGGTTAGTGGAGCATTTAAATTCATATAATTTGCTGTCAAATGTACTGTTTCGTTTTAGAAATGGTGTAACAACCGAAAATGCTATATTATCTTTTCTCTGTGAGGTTTTGGACGGATTAAATAAAAGGTTGCGAACGCTAGGTGTTTTCTTTGATTTAACGAAGGCTTTTGACTGTGTTGACCACAAAATATTACTGCAGAGGTTGGACCATTATGGAGTAAGGGGAGTAGCTTACAATTGGTTCGCCTCTTACTTTAAGAACAGAAAGCAGAAGGTAATTCTCCACAATATTGAGAGTGGTAGTGATGTTCAGTCCCAATGGGGCACTGTTAAGTGGAACGTTCCCCAAGGGTCGGTGCTGGGGCCGCTGCTGTTTCTTATTTGTATAAATGATATGCCTTGCAGTATTATAGGTGATTCAAAAATATTTCTGTTTGCTAATGACACCAGCTTGGTAGTGAATGATCTTGTGTGTAATATTGAAATATTATCAAATAACGTAATTCATTAAATAAGTTCGTGGCTTGTGGAAAGAAATTTGATGTTAAATCACAGTAAGACTCCGTTTTTACAGTTTCTAACTCACAATTCAAGAAGAACTGATATTTTGATCAGACAGAATGGGCATATTATATGCGAGACGGAACAGTTCAAGTTCCTAGGCGTTCGGATAGATAGTAAGCTGTTGTGGAAAGCCCATGATCAGAATCTTGTTCAGAAACTAAATGCTGCTTTATTTACCATTAGAACAGTATCTGAAATAAGTGACAGTTCAACACGAAAAGTAGTCTACTTCGCATATTTTCATACGCTTATGTCATATGGGATTGTTTTTTGGGGTAATTGTTATGACTCAAAAAGGGTATTCTTGCCTCAAAAACGGGCTGTTCGAGCTATATGTGGTGTAAGTTCGAGAACCTCTTGTCGACCCCTATTCAATAGTCTGGGAATTCTGACATTGCCCTCACAGTATGTATTTTCTTTAATGTCGTTTGTTGTTAGCAATATTAGCTTATTCTCAAGAGTTAGCAGCTTTCACTCAGATAATACTAGGCAGAAATCAAATCTGCATGTGGAATGCACTTCCTTGACTCTTGTGCAGAAAGGAGTGCAGTATTCTGCTGCATCCATTTTCAATAAGCTACCACAAGAACTCAAAAATCTTAGCAGTAGCCCAAACGATTTTAAGTCTAAACTGAAGAGTTTCCTCATGGCTCACTCCTTCTGTTCTGTCGAGGAGCTCCTGGAAGAGCTGAAAAATTAAGCAAATTCCAGTGTTACATTGTTGATTTTCTTTATTTAAACTTACGAATTGTCGCCTGAATACCTTTCTTGTATTTCATTTTATCTGTTTCTACTATAGTATTATAATTTCATGTATTGACTCGTTCCATGACCATGGAGACTTCTCCTTAATTTGGTCCCACGGAACAATAAATAAATAAATAAACTGAGTGCAACCAGTTCCGTCAAGCGCAGTACGCTCTGTGATTTGTTCCACAGTTTGCCGCGCTGTTACTCGGTAACGGCAGGAAATAAGAGCCACACGCCAGTTGACAGTACGTGCAGTCAGCTTTCCGTAGACGGCGTCCGCTGAGTCGGCCTCTGCTGTCCGGGGCGCCTGAAGCAACGAACAGCTGTCGCTCGCGCAGTCAGCCCGCCGCAATCCGCGCTGTCAGCTCCGTCCACTTCCGATGTCACTGTAATCCGCTGCACTCCGGTGTCGTCAGCAGAAAGCGCAACGCGTCGCAGGCGATAGAGACGACAATGGCCTCCCGTTCCGCCGACGAAACTTGCCACACGGCACGGAAGTATACATTCACTATCACGGGAAAAAAAAGACCTCTCACTGTCAAACTACGGTCTCCGAATTTGTAAGAGGTCCATGATTAAGGAATTTGTTGCTAGCGCACTCGAGCAGATATAATTTCGAAGGATTGATCATGCTTTGCCTGCGATATGTAAGCTATAAGAGAATCTCAGACCAGAGAGCAGTGTTGTCAGCAATAGGAACTGTGTGGCAGTTGCAGCAGTAGTAGCTAGGAGTCTGGTGTGTCGGGTTCGCGAGACCGATCGTGGGGAGCGATGGCGGTGCCTGTGCGTTGTGGTAAAAGGTAAAAGCTGCCTCGCGCATATGTAGTATTGTTATATCAAGTCCCATGTATATGCTTTTAAAAAGAAGTCTCTTAATAATAACCTTTCTTATAAAAATTAACTTTTGACAATCATTCAACTCAATTTAAAGATTTTACTAATTTCTCCAATCCATGGTCATCCCGGGTTGCTTGAGGCTTTCCCGACGGACATGTTATGTATATGGTTCTTGGGATAAACGTCGGAAGTCATAGTGAAAACTCCACAATGTTTCATCACCGCAACTCGCCGACATCTTCAGTTGCGACGAACACACTGCTAAGGCAGGACCAGAGCCCCCTATTTATGCCAGTCTTAGGCAGGAAGTGCGTATGCGTGGAGCCGCCAAATTCGATGGCCAGTAGCGACGATATCAACCGATAGCTGCATCGAGCAGAGGAGTACTATGGGTCATACGACGGATGACGATTCGCCAGCAACATAAATATTCTGTCCTGCCTTAGCAGTGTGTTCGTCGCACCTGAAGATGTCGGCCAGTTGCGCTGATGAAATATTGCGGAGCTTTCACTATGACATCCGACGTCTCGCCCGAGAACCATATGTACAACATGGTCATCCTGATTATTGTAAAGAAAAATCAGTTGTTTCTTTTTATACATGACAAATCTATTGGCCAGCATTGCAGTGAGCTGTGCCAGAAAAATTTCTTATAGGAGCAGATGTACACGCGTTATCCGGCAACCTTATTGAGGTAAGAATTTTCAATTTATTCAGAATCATCTTTCAGGGCCATGACGCAGCGCTGCTGACGTCCAAAATTTACAAGTTTAAATTCACAGTCAATTATTGAAAGGTTATAAGTGAGCCACAATTTTATTGAGAGATTAGTCACATTGTATTATTGGCAGGTTACGGAATTTATCTGTTGATAGGTTATACTATATACAGGGTGTTACAAAAAGGTACGGCCAAACTTTCAGGAAACATTCCTCACACACAAATAAAGAAAAGATGTTATGTGAACATGTGTCCGGAAACGCTTAATTTCCATGTTAGAGCTCATTTTAGTTTCGTCAGTATGTACCGTACTTCCTCGATTCACCGCCTGTTGGCCCAAGTGAAGGAAGGTAATGTTGACTTCGGTGCTTGTGTTGACATACGACTCATTGCTCTACAGTACTAGCATCAAGCACATCAGTACGTAGCATCAACAGGTTAGTGTTCATCACGAACGTGGTTTTGCAGTCAGTGCAATGTTTACAAATGCGGAGTTGGCAGATGCTCATTTGATGTATGGATTAGCACGGGGCAATAGCTGTGGCGCGGTACGTTTGTATCGAGACAGATTTCCAGAACGAAGTGTCCCGACAGGATGACGTTCGAAGCAATTGATTGGCGTCTCAGGGAACACAGAACATTCCAGCCTATGACTCGCGACTGGGGAAGACCTAGAACGACGAGGACACCTGCAATGGACGAGGCAATTCTTCGTGCAGTTGACGATAACCCGAATGTCAGCGTCAGAGAAGTTGCTGCTGTACAAGGTAACGTTGACCACGTCACTGTATGGAGAGTGCTACGGGAAATCCAGTTGTTTCCGTACCATGTACAGCGTGTGCAGGCACTATCAGCAGCTGATTGGCCTCCACGGGTACACTTCTGCGAACGGTTCATCCAACAATGTGTCAATCCTCATTTCAGTGCAAATGTTCTCTTTACGGATGAGGCTTCATTCCAACGTGATCAAATTGTAAATTTTCACAATCAACATGTGTGGGCTGACGAGAATCCGCACGCAATTGTGCAATCACGTCATCAACACAGATTTTCTGTGAACGTTTGGGCAGGCATTGTTGGTGATGTCTTGATTGGGCCCCATGTTCTTCCACCTACGCTCAATGGAGCACGTTATCATGATTTCATACGGGATACTCTACCTGTGCTGCTAGAACATGTGCCTTTACAAGTACGACACAACATGTGGTTCATGCACGATGGAGCTCCTGCACATTTCAGTCGAAGTGTTCGTACGCTTCTCAACAACAGATTCGGTGACCGATGGATTGGTAGAGGTGGACCAATTCCATGTCCTCCACGCTCTCCTGACCTCAACCCTCTTGACTTTCATTTATGGGGGCATTTGAAAGCTCTTGTCTACGCAACCCCGGTACCAAATGTAGAGACTCTTCGTGCTCGTATTGAGGACGGCTGTGATACAATACGCCATTCTGCAGGGCTGCATCAGCGCATCAGGGATTCCATGCGACGGAGGGTTAATGCATGTATCCTCGCTGACGGAGGACATTTCGAACATTTCCTGTAACAAAGTGTTTGAAGTCACACTGGTACGTTCTGTTTCTGTGTGTTTCCATTCCATGATTAATGTGATTTGAAGAGAAGTAATAAAATGAGCTCTAACATGGAAAGTAAGCGTTTCCGGACACATGTCCACATAACATATTTTCTTTCTTTGTGTGTGATGAATGTTTCCTGAAAGTTTGGCCGTACCTTTTTCTAACACCCTATATATATATATATATATATATATATATATATATATATATATATGTTTGTGGGGAGGTTACAAACTAATCTTTAATGCGTAACGTGACACATTACGCCTTAGGTATCCACGCTGAAACACTCCGACCACTTTTCCCCACCACAAACGCGAAAACAAGCGAAGCGCTCGCCTAACACGTCCGCACGCCATGCCACTCGCCCGGGAAGATAAGCATTCGTGTTGTGATGCTGTCAGGAGTCTAGCGTCTGATAAAAACCAGCATCTAGTGGACCAGACGCCGAAAATTGCCCGCCTCGCCGCAGACAGGTCGATGGTCATCGTTGTCTTGTACGCCACTCGTGGTAAACAATGACGATGCTGCCAGATATATCCGGTGGAGACACGATTAGCATACCTGCTTCCCATTAACAGTACGTACTAGGTGAATTGGACATCTCAAGCAAGAGTAAGGCTGCAGTACCCGCCACACAGCATTCCACCGGAAGAGGGGATGTTTTTCTTCAATGGTTCAAATGGCTCTGAGCACTACGGGACTCAACTGCTGTGGTCATAAGTCCCCTAGAACTTAGAACTACTTAAACCTAACTAACCTAAGGACAGCACACAACACCCAGCCATCACGAGGCAGAGAAAATCCCTGACCCCGCCAGGAATCGAACCCGGAAACCCGGGCGTGGGAAGCGAAAACGCTACCGCACGACCAGGAGATGCGCGCTTTCTTCAATGACACTCGGTGGAAGCTGTGATTGCAGCTAGGCATAAATTAACTTGGTCGTCAGTAGATCAGAGGGAGAAGCGCAGTCCAGACGTAGCTTTATTCAGGAAAGTAGGAGAAGAGCGCCGGGACGTCTGTCAGCTGCACTGGAGCAACGAGAGAGATCGCGGTAAGGGCTCTCATCAACAGGCTGCTGAGGCAAGTCGGAGTACGTCGCCACATCTTGACATGCGTGCTTACAAACAGAGCTGATCGATGTTGGACATCTCAGAGATTGAGGCCTTGTTTGCCCTTCGGGAGGGTGAGAGACTCACAGCTGGCTAAATAACATTGAAACGCCCGCTAAATCGCTCAGGGCTAACAGGTAATTAGGGTTGTGGAAAGGGCCAAGAGAGTTGCGATCGGATTCATTTCACAGTTGTAATTTATTATCATTTAGTTCACAAATACACTTTAGAAAGAATTAAATTTGCTTCATGGCTGAATACCTCCTAATAAATGTTTTAGGGTAAGTTCAATTCTGAAAAGACATGACACGAAATTAACTTGACGAATAAGATAAATCGTATACATATATGAGATCAGCATGCGGAGAGGCTGAAGGCCTCCGGATTAAATCTTCAAACTTCCAAATATACTATGATGATTACTTAAGGCAGAACGCCACAATGTTTTAAGATGCTAAAAGGGCCGATGGTCCGCAAGGTGCAAAGAAAAAGATAAACAAACGCAATAAGATGGCTGAAGGCCGCGAAGTTAAATTCTTAAAATTAAGGAAATATATATATTGCAACAATTGGTAAAACAAAACATTAAGTTGTAAGTAGGCTGTTTATGTTTTCTTATTGGCAACGTTACGTAGCGCTCTGTATGAAAATCACTGGCTGTGCTGTGTGCAGTCTGTGGCTAGTTTTGCATTGTTGTCTGCCATTGTAGTGTTGGGCAGCTGGATTTGAACAGCGCGTAGCGTTGCGCAGTTGAAGGTGAGCCGCCAGCAGTGGTGGATGTGGGGAGAGAGATGGCGGAGCTTTGAAATTTGTAAGACTGGATGTCATGAACTGCTATATACGTTATGACTTTTGAACACTATTGAGGTAAATACATTGTTTGTTCTCTATCAAAATCTTTCATTTGCTAACTATGCCTATTAGTAGTTAATGCCTTCAGTAGTTTGAATCTTTTATTTAGCTGGCAGTAGTGGCGCTCGCTGTATTGCAGTAGTTCGAGTAACGAAGATTTTTGGTGAGGTAAGTGATTTGTGAAAGGTATAGGTTAATGTTAGTCAGGGCCATTCTTTTGTAGGGATTTTTGAAAGTCAGATTGCGTTGCGCTAAAAATATTGTGTGTCAGTTTAAACACAGTCATGTATAATTGTTCTAAGGGGATGTTTCATATGTCGACCCTTAGCCGAGGATACCTCACTGGAATCTTCTGATCTTTTCTTGTACTTTGTGTAATTAGTGTAGAATTTGTTTATTGCTAGCGCGTAATTGTAGAGAGAATCTCCTTTGTAGTTGCAGTCTTTCATTGTTGTACAGTAAAACAGGTGTGGCACGCATGTAAATTTGCACCAAGTATTTCGCAGCTGCGCTTGCAATTAACTAGATATTATTTTCAGTGCTATGTTAATGTTTTCTCTTGTTTTTGCTCTTCAAATTGTGTTTTTCTGTGTTGTCGTGTGAAATATTGTGACAATAATGGCCTGTGAAAAACGTAATACTAGGCTCCAAAGTAAACTGAGAAATGACAGTGAAGACGAAAGCAGTGTGTTAGCGCCACCATGTAATGAATTAACTAATGTTCAAAGTAGTAATTTGGTAATTGTGCATAGGGAAATGGAGCGGGCTGCAAATAATGGTGTAGGTAGTGAAACAATTAGTGAACAGGGAAGCATTATCGATCGGTCGGCAACAGCTCGCCTCAGGATTCCGAAATGACAGGACACAATCTTGCAAATACTGTAGATTCAGGTTTTGCGTCTTCACCGTTTTCTCAAATAAATCAAGACACATTTTCTGCTTTTCAAAATGCGAATATTGCCGGCTCAAATGCACTGCCGAACAGCACTGGGGAACATGTTTCAGACACCAGTGCACTGTTATTACAGCTAATGCAACAAATGGGACAACGACTGCAAGAGTTAGACACAACACTTGAACAAAATCAGAGACAAATGGGACAAAATCTTCAAACGTTAGACACAATGGAACAAAATCTTCGGAAGTTAGACACCACACTTGAACAAACACTTGAAGATTTAACTACTGAGTTGCATAACATTGAATCGAAATGTCAAAAAGTCTGTAATGTTAAAAACACAAATTTGTGAGCATTTCCAATCTATTTTTTCGCGTCATGAAAGTGCATTACAGAATCACGAAGCAGCCGTAAAAGAACTGCAAACTATTGTTCACGAAAATCACGACACCTTGCAAGCTAAAATTGACTTAGTTGAATCTATCGATTCGGTTACGTAACTTGCAAAAACTCAGGAAAACTTAAAGGACACAGTAGATACGATTTCGATACAAATGGACACTCTGAAACTTGGTTCAGAAAAACACACAGAGGAAATAATTTCACTATCGGATAAAGTAGCAGAACTTTCAGAACAGTTCACTAACTTATCTACAAAGGTAGATGATGACCTGAATGACACAAGGCCTGTAGCCTTCACAGACACTGAAGAGTATGAACAAATTAGAAAATTCAAACAAAATCGAAATCAAATCAATACACAGTACAAAAGAGAAATCCGGGAAGTACAAGATCAGTTGGCCCAAGTAGTACAAAAATTACATATTTCAGGGGACACTCGCGCTCCAACACGGGAAGAGGGACTTAGAAATACGGAAAAGCCACAAAATAATAACACAGGGCATTTCGGAAATTATGAAAGAAATTGGCAAGGCGCATTGGATTTTGAGATGGAACCGCCGAAACGAAGTAACAATGAGCGATGTGCGACTCGCCGACACGATGGTTTTGACTATAAGCTGTTCATTACTACACATAAATTCAAAACATTTAAGAATCCTGGCAACGACATTCATCCACAAGCATGGCTTCATCAATTCTCTCATTGTTTTCCTCCCAACTGGTCATTGGTGCACAGGTTAGAATTTATGTGTGGCTACTTGGAGAATGAACCAGTTGTAAGAATGCGATCGGTCATTCACGATTGTCACAGTGAAGGAGAATTTTATCATGCCTTCCTCTCAGCGTATTGGTCTCAAGCTACACAAGACCGAGTAAAACATAGCATCATAATGTTGAAACGTTTCGAACAATCTGAATTTTCCAGTCTTATGAAATATTTTGAAGACATGTTGCATAAGAATCAGTATCCTTCAAACCCATGCAGCCCCTCAGAACTCATCCGCATTTGCTTAATCAAACTGCCTGAACATTAATGACATATTATTTTAGCAGGACGTTGCAAAGACGACATTGAAGCTTTTCAGGGACTGTTACAAGAACTGGAAATTAAAACTGACAATCGCGGAACGCGAAAACAGGAGCACAACAATTACAGGTCACATCTGTCACAATTCCGCGATGACAGAAATAATACACGACAAAGCTATTCTTACAACGTAAATCGTGACCAAAACAGACACCACCCATATGACAACCGTTGGCAGAGTAGTAATAATTACAGAGAAAGATCACCTCTCAGCGGTAATGACTATCGCAGAGACAATCAGAGAAACAGACAATATGGGAACCAAAATAATTATTATCAAGGGAGACAGAATAACTTCAGATGCAACGGTCCAGCGCACAGTTACGATTCATGGAGAAATTCTCCACCACGTAACCGACAAGAAAGAAACTACAGGAACTACCGACATGACGACAGACGATATAATCGTAACGACAGACTTGAATTGCATCAGAACTGGCGAGGTTCAAACAGAGCAGGGCACTCTCGACAAGGTGAATTTGTAGAAGTTAGGTCTCCTAATTCTAATAACGACGCGTGCCAACAAAGATTCAGACAAAGACTCGCACCGGCAGGCAGCCACGTGCGCCAGCTGGGCTTGAGAAAAATAACATAAACCAACCTTGAGAAAAATTCCAATGTTCCTTACCGACGTAACCATATGATAATTGCGTTGAAATCGAAACTCTGTGTACTAGGGAGAGTAAAAGATTGCACCACATTTCACATGTAAAACCGTTTATTGAGAGAGAATCTGCTTTTTAACTTTGTCTTTGCCATACAACTTTGCACTTCACATTTCTAGTATGCTTTGTCAGACTTAGAAACTGATAACATGCAACAATGTTTGAAGTTAAATATCCAGTCAAGAACCAACAGAACTTATTTCAACAGAAATTACGAATGCATTGTTATAGTGAACAGACGACACAGTGTTGTTATTTGTACATTCTTGCTTGTTAGTTGCACGATTACGTAAGGACTATCAGGCTTACATACTTAGAACATATAACAGTACTGCTAATGAGATTTTACTGCAACACTTTGGTTTACTTGAAAATACATTATGGATTTAAAGTGATTTCTGAGAAATACCAGATGACACAGTGGTTAGTTTATGTGACAGATACACGAGTTTATCACGACACTACTAATGAATGACAATTTACAATGTTGCTTTTTCGGTGTTTATGTTTTATATCTGCACAGTTTTTCTGAATTATTCTGGAAAGTAAAACATGTTTTAGTAGTAACTTTTGTGGTATAGCTACAATAAGACAGCCTTTTCCATAGCACAACAATACATTACAGCACAGTACTTTCTTCATCACGGCAATAAGCGTAATAACTAAGATATCAATACGCAAAGCATTTCACTTTTGTTTATCATTAGGTAAGTACATTGACTTCTGCAGAACTTAGCTTTCGGAGGACGATAAACTACGACACTTCCACAGAGATTATCTAACAACAAGACGCACAGTTTAGCGCTACAGTACACGTATTTGAGTGATTACTGTTGTACTTAAATCATTTATTTTTAAAGATATTTGAAGTACAATGATACAAAGGTTTTCCGTGATACATTTCATTCCATTGCTGTAATCTGTAACACCAGAGGGTATAATTACATTAATCCTCAGGGGGGTACATGCTTACTTTGTGTACCATGTGTTTGGCAAGCACAAGGAGCCCTAGCTAATATGGTATTTGCTTATACAACTTTACACATCGGTACCATATTTCTCTAACACAGAATTAGACAGCTATCTGATTATTCAACAGAGAAACAAAATTTTTGTACTATGTCAGTGACAGATGTTTATGCAATTACACAGCTGGATAACTTCACACTTATGAAATTGTATTTTGTCTGTACTGTGTGAACCCTTCATATTATTCAGAACCATTGTGACACTGTGAGAGCTTTGAATGATGTATTTGGTAAGGGAGCATGATTTTAAAGTACGTTTGAGGTAGATGACACTATTGAAATGAGCAGGGAATTTTTTTTAGATTTTGACATTATTGCAGAAAGCTACGACGTTTTTGAGATTTGACTGAGGTGTTATGATGTTATTTTTATGATGACGATGTGTATTATACTGTTGAGGTATGTTTATGATCAATAAGCTGATGTTATATGAAGAATATGATTATGCTTCGTATTTATTAAGATGAAATATTGAAGAAGTGTCGACAAATATGTATATGTGTAATAAGGTAAGGAGTAATGAATAGTGGTTAGGGACTCTGACTTGTGAAAAAGGATGTTGGAAACCAAGAATCGTACTTTAAGAGTTATGAAATGTGTGTAAATGCATGAATGTATCACAATGCCGGCGAAAATTTTTGGACACTGTTACATGTATAAGATTTGGTTTCTACACATCTGCTACGCAAATTCTCGACCCGTGAAATTTTGTATATGAGACTGCCACTGTAGTGCAAACTGGTGTTGTAAATATTTTGGTAAGAAAGTTAAGTGACCTTCACGTAATGCGTCATGGGCACGACTCATTACGTGGGCAGCTGCGCGACAGTCGCCTGGAAAAAAGCCATTAGTGTGTGCCTTTCAGAGGCACAGGCATTATCCTCGGTATTGACGTTTCTTTGTAGAAAGCATCACAAATACGACACGCTCAAACTTGAAAATACATGATTACACTGTGGAGCTCTTAATTTATGATATTTACTAAAATGCCTAATGAAATGATGAGAAACATTTTACATCTATTGTCTTTCTAGTTGAGAGATTGCTCATTTTGTTTGATATCTAGTTTCTAGCTGCACTGCAGCATTGGTTAAAATAAAATTTAATAGATGTCCTAATATAGATATTTTATGCCTACAGATCCAGTAAATAACCATTTTATAATCTACTTCAAAAAAACGAAGGAGCACAAAAAGACATTTCCCTTCACAGGAATTGCACACATTTTTACAAAGTTTACAAATTTCCTCTTGCAACGCCAATGGCGGAAGGCCCACAATAACTTGTAAAATCTTTCAGAGGAAATTACAATAACGTTTCAAGAGCAGAAGGCAATAATGTTTGGACTTGAAGGTAACTCTGACAACATGTTTCCAGGGCTGAAGGCCCTCAATTAACCTTGTTCAACTGAAATTACAAAATACAGTAAAGCCCCAAAAACCCGTTTAAAGTAAATTACAACAACATTAACTCTGCCAAAGAATAATTAAGGGAACAGCACTCAGGAGCCTCCAGGGGATCAGTCTACCCTCATTCACTTGAGAGAGACAGATGGTGAGTCGAACTACACATAATTCGTGTGAACCCAACTGAGGGACAGTCACGGACTGACCGACCGACCGCTTGCTTGCCACGACGGAGTACACGAGAATTCAAGGCAAAAAAAAAAAAAAAAATTACAGGTATCACTATCCCCAAACAAACGTGTATGTGAACTGAGCTCCCAAAAGTACACACCATGTTGAGCAGCAACAACAGGTGAGGAAAAGACACTGCCTCAAAACTACGTTAGCGGCCAGGGCAGATAACCAGAACACTAACGGCCACAAGGCAGAAAATTCCGCTGGTGCACTTGACTGTGGATAAATTAATTTGATCAATTCTACCTGACGGCGGCTATCTCGAACACTTACTCGTTGTTGCTCAGGGGAAAATCGCCACAATAGCAACTCCGTAACCAACAACGTAATGCTCAAAACCACTCAACCTTCACGTCCTGGGTCGGTGAACCACGAAGCTCGTAGCGATCGGACAGCTCTACACACGTTCCGACACTGCGCAGGGACCGGCAGCGGGCTCAGCCGACTGTACCGCGCGGAGATAACTTCCCTGGTCCGCAGCAACCGACCGACACCTCTCAGAATGCAGCCAATATATAAAATCGTCGTCAGTCGAACTAACGCCATCTACATACACACACACTGACAAACACTTGCACGAAGACCTGAACGATACCAAATGGTAACTAAGCACGCACGAAGACAAATCGGGAGCCGATGCCCTCACACACCCAGCCACCCATTAACGATCGGGGAGCCAAAACGTGTCGTCCGGTACAACGGCCGACCGACGATCGTCCAAGACCATGGACCGTCTCAAGTGCTTCCTGGCGACAATGGTCGGACGAGCGATGTCGGCCGGCCGAAGTGGCCGTGCGGTTAAAGGCGCTGCAGTCTGGAACCGCAAGACCGCTACGGTCGCAGGTTCGAATCCTGCCTCGGGCATGGTTGTTTGTGATGTCCTTAGTTCGGTTTAACTAGTTCTAAGTTGTAGGGGACTAATGACCTCAGCAGTTGAGTCCCATAGTGCTCAGAGCCACTTGAACCATTTTTTTTTTTTTTTGAGCGATGTCGACGCAGATATTTAATTCCGGAGGTACACATGAGATATCAGCCAAAATTGTGCTAAACGCATTCTCTGAAAATTATTTCGAGCAGTTAGTTCATGAGCCCACGCGAATAGTAAATGGTTGTGAAACACACTTGACCTCTTAGCAACAAATAACCCTGAGCTAATAACGAGCATCAAAACCGATTCAGGGATTAGTGAACACAGGGTTGTCGTAGCGAGATTAAATACTGTAATCCCTAAATCATTGAAAAATAAGCCAAAAATATACCTACACAAAAAGCAGATAAAAATTCACTTGACGCCTTCCTGAGAGACAATTTCCACTCATTCCAAATTAATGATATAAGTGTAGATCAGATGTGGCTTAAATTAAAAGAAATAGTATCGGCAGCAGTTGAGAGATTTATACCAAATAAATTAACAAACACTGTTGCAGAAACAACGAAACAAACATGCCAAATTTCAACAGCGCGAGAGATTTGAGAATGTTAATGAAGCTGAAGCAGCACCTTAGGCTCCATCTACCCCAGTGCTGCTCGAACATACACTACTGGCCATTAAAATTGCTACACCACGAAGATGCCGTGCTACATACGCGAAATTTAACCGACAGGAAGAATATGCTGTGATATTCATATGATTAGCTTTTCAGAGGATTCACACAAGGTTGGCGCCGGTGGCGACACCTACAACGTGCTTAAATGAAGAAAGTTTCCAACCCATTTCTCAAACACAAACAGCAGTTGACCGGAGTTGCCTGGTGAAACGTTGTTGTTATGCCTCGTGTAAGGAGGAGAAATGCGTACCATCACGTTTCCGACTTTGATAAGGGTCGGATTGTAGCCTATCGCGATTGCGGTTTATCGTATCGCGACATTGCTGCTCGCGTTGGTCGAGATCCAATGACTGTTAGCAGAATATGGAATCGGTGGCTTCAGGAGGGTAGTACGGAACGCCGTGCTGGATCCCAGCGGCCTCGTATCACTAGCAGTCGAGATGACAGGCATCTTATCCGCATGACTGTAACGGATCGTGCAGCTACGTCTCGATCCCTGAGTCAACAGATGGGGACGTTTGCAAGACAACAACCATCTGCAAGAACAGTTCGACGACGTTTGCAGCAGCATGGACTATCAGCTCAGAGACCGTGGCTGCGGGTACCCTTGACGCTGCATCACAGACAGGAGCGCCTGCGATGGTGTACTCAACGACGTACCTGGGTGCACGAATGGCATAACATGGTTTTTTCGGATGAATCCAGGTTCTGTTTACAGCATCATGATGGTCGCACCCGTGTTTGGCGACATCGCGGTGAACGCACATTGGAAGCGTGTATTCGTCATCGCCATACTGGCGTATCACCCGCCGTGATGGTATGGGGTGCCATTGGTTATACGTCTTAGTCACCTCTTGTTCGCATTGACGGCACTTTGAACAATGGACGTTACATTTCAGATGTGTTACGACCCGTGGCTCTACCCTTCATTCGATCCCTGCGAAACCCTACATTTCGGCAGGTTAATGCACGAGCGCATGTTGCAGGTCCTGTACAGGCCTTTCTGGACGCAGAAAATTTTCGACTGCTGCCCTGGCCAGCACATTCTCCAGATCTCCCACAAATTGAAAACGTCTGGTCACTGGTGGCCGAGCAACTGGCTCGTCACAATATGCCATTCACTACTCTTGATGAACTGTGGTATCGTGCTGAAGCTGCATCCTGCATGCTATTCAAGCTCTGTTTGACTCAATGCCCAGGCGTGTCAAAGCCGTTATTACGGCCAGTGGTGGTTGTTATGGGTACTGATTTCTCAGGATCTATACACCCAAACTGCTTGAAAATGTAATCACATGTCAATCCTAGTATAAAATATTTGTCCCGTTTATCATCTGCATTTCTTCTTGGTGAAGCAATTTTAATGGCCTGTAGTGTAGTATTCGTTCCGCAGAAGGACCAGATCGCCCGCGTAGGCTGTGCAACAAAAAATGTGGCAGCCAAATGTCACCCCGGTCAGGAGTTGGTGGAGGCCGCAAAGTAACGGTTCCGTGACGAGAGCGTACAGGATCGATGAAAGAGGGCATACTTGCCACTTATATTTTTATTTTTATTTATTTTTTTATTTAACCTGATCAGATTAGGGCCATCAGGCCCTCTCTTACATCGGACCAGTGTTCCACACATGCAGCATTTCACACATCAGAGTAACATCATGAACATAGTTTAAATGAGAAAATTAGCTTACTCTAGTGACAATATGAATAAAGACTAGTGACTAAGACCTAATAAAGTAAATGCGGAAGTATTTTTACAACAGTTGCTATACATACAGATTGTGATAAAAGCAATAATAATAACAGTAAAACAAAAAATCAAATAATAATGATAAACATGACTAAGACCTAATAAAGTAAATGCTGGCAGTATTTTTACATCAAGGGCTATACATACAGATTATGGTGAAAGCAATAATAATAACAGCAAAAAAATCAAATAAAAATGACAAACATGAGAAAGATTGGCAATAGTAATGAAGGTTTGTGCAGATGTACATTAATATTTTGGTGTGTAAAGTAGATGTTTACTAGTATAGCGAGTTTTGGGTAAGGGAGGTTTAAGGAGGGGGAGAGAGGGAAGTAATGAGGTGAAGTGCACTCATGTACAGAGGAAGGCATTACTGTTGCTTAAGTAGATACGTCATTAACTGTTTTTTGAAGTCGGTCATGTTTTTAAGTTCTCTAACATAACGTGGGAGGTTATTCCAGAGTCGGGTTCCCGCTACTGTAAAGGACTTGGAGAAGGTGACTGAGCGATGCAGTGGAACGGAGAGGATTTTATTATGATGGGAACGTGTGTTTCTGTCATGTTGTTCCGACATGAGTGTTAGGGACGAGGAGAGATATGAGGGACAGTGTACATTTATAAGGCAGTAGATGAGACAGAGTGTATGGAAATCTCTGCGTTTGTCTGCACGCAGCCAGGACAATTTTGCATATGCTGGTGAAATGTGATCAAAAAGTCGACCGTCACAGATATGTCGGACGCAGGCATTCGTGACCAGTTCTAGACGTCGGGAATTTTCCTGAGAGAGGCCTTGTAGGATAATATCGTTGTAGTCAATGATTGGGAGTATAAGCGTTTGTACTAATTTCTTTTTCAGATCGAAAGGGAAGAGTTTTTTATATTTTTGTAGGACATGAAGGGATGCTGATGCTTTTTTGCACACTGCAGTTACGTGCTCTGCCCAATTTAGATTTTCATCTATTATTACTCCCAAACTCTTTGCTGAGGGCGAGAAGTTAATAATTGTTCCATTTAGGATAAGAGGTGGTACGGATTCCCGATGTTTTGGGCTAATGAGCTTAGAGTGACCAACAAGTACCGCTTGGGTTTTAGATGGGTTTAGTTTTAGACCTATGTCCTGTGCCCATTTTGACAGTGCGTCGAGGTCAGTATTGAAATTTTCAATAGCTTTCTTGAGATTGCTTGGTTTCGCACTTAGATACAACTGAAGGTCATCAGCATACATATGGTATTTGCAATAGGTCAGGACCGATGACACATCATTGACATAAAGAGAGAAGAGTATAGGACCTAATACTGAGCCTTGGGGAACGCCTGACACTACCTGCCACCATTGTGATTTTATATCCCCAGACAGGACGCGTTGCTGACGAGACGTCATGTATGAGCGAAACCATTGCACTGCGCTTGGTGAGAAATTTAGACCGCTAAGTTTGGCTAGTAAGATGTCGAAGTCGACAGTATCAAATGCTTTGCTGAAATCTAAGAAGCAAATGATAGTCGCTTCTTGTCTGTCCATGGCAAGTTTCAGGTCATCTGTCACCTTTATCAGAGCGGATGTTGTGCTTCGATGTTTACGGAAACCTGATTGGTGTTCGTCAAATAGGTTGTTAGTAGTTAGGTAGTTGGTGAGCTGGTCATGAACTATATATTCTAAGGCCTTTGATAGTGCAGGAAGAAGGCAGATGGGGCGGTAGTCAGAGGCTGCTGTGGCGATGTCCTTTTTAGGCAGTGGCTTAATTTGTCCCAGTTTCCAGGCCTCAGGGAAAACACTTGTGATTAATGAATCGTTGAAAATGTCTGTTATAGAGGGCAGTAGTTGGTCAATAATAAGTTTTACCATCTGGATAGTGATACCATCATGTCCAGTAGATGCTGATCTAATCCGCATTATGGCTTTCTTGACAGTACTGCAAGTGACGTGCTGTAGATAGAATTTTTCTTTGCTACAGTCGTTCATCCCAATGAAGTAATCAATGATTCTCTGTTTTTTTTTGCGGATCAATTTTGGTTGCAGGTAATGTGAAGAATCGGTTTAGTTCTTCAGCTGGGACCATGGGATTTTCTGCAACTTTTATTTTGCCTAAACCGAGACTACGGAGATTTTTCCATGGGATAGCTGGTCTACATCTATTGTCAGCTAATGTACGGGCATGTCTGAGCTTAGCGTTTCTCACCGCTTGACTGACTTTGTTTCGTTTCTGCTTGTATACAGCGTGATTTTCAGGTGTAGGGTGTATCTTGTATGCTCGATGTGCAGCATCTCTGAGTTTCATGAACTGTTTTAGTTCATCAGTCAGCCAAGGTGCAGGTTGCCTTTTTGCTTTTCTGGTCTTTATTGGAGCATATTTGTCATATAGTTGAGTAATTTTGTTAGTAAAATCGTGGAGTTTGTCGTTTATGTCCATGAGGGGAGTAGAGGTCATCCTACAAACTATTTCTTGTGCCTCAGTTTCGAGTTCAGGCAAATTTATGCGTTTGAGGTCTCGGTATGTAGACAGTTTTTGTTTCTTTCTAGGGCATTCTAGTGAATACGTCATGGAAATGATGTCATGGGCAGACATGCCAGGCGCAGATATTTGAGAGGTGCGGATTATTCTGTTCGGGGATTTCGTTGCGAATATATCTATGAAAGTGTGACTGGTAGTCGTGTGATGAGTAGGTGCCAGCTGAAGTAGCGTCATATTTGAGGAAGAAAGCATCCTTTTAAATTTCCCAGTGGAAGGACAATTGCACAGAAAATTAATGTTAGTGTCACCAGCTATAATTACATGTTCATATGACGATTCGAGACTAGAGAGGGCAGTTTCGAAGCAGGCGAACCCACCTACTTTAGGAGGTTTGTAAAGGACACATATTAAGCACTTTCTGTTAAGTGATTTGATCTCTATTAACATATATTCCACTTGTTTATCTACATTGTTGTCGGAAGTGTGTAGTACTGAATGCAACTCTTTCAAGGCTGAAGGCCTCCAAACAAGAAATCTTAACAAATCTACAAGATAAAAAATCCAATTAAGATAGCAATAAAATAATTAAGAAAACAGCAAACATATGCAAAGTGCAATACAAATGGCTGAGGTCCACAATTAAATTTCAAAATTTTAGAATATATTACCATAAACTTTTAAAGGCAGAAGGCCGCAATGTTTAAGCGTGAAAGATAAATTTAAAAATTAATTTTGCAAAATTTTACGAAAATAATAAAAAATAACCGTAATTATTGAATTTAATGCAGCTGACAACAGATAATTAAATACCGGTGGCACTCAGAAGCCTCCTGGGAGGTCGGTCTGCCCTCGTTCAGTTAGGCGAGACAGGTGATGAGCCCAACTATACTTGATCCGTTGGAACCCAGCCAGGGGACAGCCATGGACCGACCGACACAACAACTTGCTTGCCACCAATCGGTACATGAGAACTCTAACACACAAAAGTTACGTAGCACACAGCATGAATGGACGTGGCTTGGGTAGTTGAAACTATTACTCAACTCTGTCGTCCTGGGTCGGTGAACCACGAAGCTCGTAGCGATCGGACAGCTCCACATACACTCCGACACTGCGCAGGGACCAGAAGCGGACCCAGCGACTGCACCGCGCGGAGATAACTTCCCTGGTCCGCAGCAACCGACCGACTGCCTGCTGGTCCGTCCCCGACTGCTGCTCCGTCGCCACTGCACTGCTGGTGCGTCTCCCACTCGCTTCCAGGCACACGACGGCGGAAATATTCCCTCGGACCCTACCATACAGAGGAAACACGCCCACTGGCTAAACGACATCCCTGCACCAGGGAAGGACCGACCCAAGTTCCACAAGATGGTAATTGAAGGGGCCCAGAAACGCTCGGAGAACCAGTTACACGTCGCCCGATAAGGTGATCGACCCCTCAGAGCCAGTATGTTGACAACATTTAAAATAACCTGTCAAAGGAAATCACGCCAACTACACACACAACTCGACAAACACTTGCATGAAGACCTGAACGATACCCAACAGTAACTAAACACACATGAAGACAAATCGGGAGTCGACTGACACACACGCAGCCTACTCATGAACGATCGGCGAGCCAAAACGCGTTGTCCGGTTGGACGACCGACCGCCGATCCACCAAGACCGTGGCCCGGCTCAAGTGATGCGCGGCGGCAACGGTCGGGCGAGCCATGTCGACCCAGGCCTCACTGCTGCTCCAACCAGACTGCACTAGTGCCGCATTGCAACTCCCAACTGGCAGGACCGGACTGCACTCCAGATGCGTTCCAACCTGACTGACAGACCCGAAGTCGCTATCCCAACTCGCGATGCGAACTGCGACCAACTGCCCTACAACAGACAACGAGCGGGAAGTAATAGCAGTCGAGCAAAGATACTACAAGAGGGGATATATCGACACGCGCTGGTAGTGCCGCTGACGATCAAGAAAAGCACCAACTCAGTGACAGTAGTAATTTAAATTAACGTTGTAAGGTGGAAGTACGTTAAAAGCAGGGTGTAAAATGCATGATGGCAGGAACACGAGCCACGCACGGCTCAAGAGGAGTAAAATAAACGAAGCATCGGTCGTCGTAGACGAGCTGTTACATATCTGATAATGACAGAAGCCGAAAAACGCAACTAGTGCAATAAATCAAAACATGACAACTTGCGAGTAGAAGTCGCGCACTAAGAATTCTGTACATACTTAATTATATATATACAGGGTGAATTTTTCCACCGTGTACAAACATTAGGGATTGATCGATGAAATGATATGGAACGAAAAAAACCTAATGTACTTATGCCCGGAATTGCATGGTGTCCAAGCTAGAGACCTGAAAGTATGGGGAAACGACAGCCGTAATTGTTCCAGACGGCATGCAGCTTTACTGTGTGGTTAAATGATGATGGCGTCCTCTTGGGTAAAATATTCCGGAGGTAAAATAGTCCCCCATTCGGATCTCCGGGCGGGGCTACTCAGGAGGACGTCGTTTCAGCAGAAACAAATCTGGCGTTCTACGTGTTGGAGCGTGGAATGTCATATCACTTAATCGGGAAGGTAGGCTATAAAATTTAAAATGGGAAATGGAGAGGTTAAAGTTACATACAGTGGGAATTAGTGATGTTCGATGGCAGGAGGAACAAGACTTCTGGTCAGGTGAATACAGAGTTATAAATACAAAATCAAATAGGGATAATGCAGGAGTAGGTTTAATAATGAATAAGAAAGCAGGAGGGCGAGTCAGCTACTACGAACACCATAGTGAACGCATTATTGTAGTGCAGATAGACACGAAGCCCACACCTACCACTGTAATACAAGTTTATATGCCAACTAGCTCCGCAGATGACGAAGAGATTGAAGAAAGGCATGATGAAATAAAAGAAATTATTCAGATAGTGAAGGGAGACGAAAATCTGATAGTTATGGGGGACTGGAATTCAATAGTAGGAGAAGGAAGAGAAGGAAAAGTAGTAGGGGAATATGGAATGGGGGTAAGGAATGAAAGTGGAAGCCGCCTGGTAGAATTTTGCACAGAGCATAACTTAATCATAGCTAACACTTCTTTTAAGAATAATGAAAGGAGGCTGTGTACGTGGAAGAGGCTTGGAGACACTGAAAGGTTTCAGATAGGTTATAGAATGGTAAGACAGAGATTTAGGAACCAAGTTTTAAATTGTAAGACTCTTCCAGGGGCAGATGTGGACTATGACGACAATCTATTGGTTATGAACTATAGATAAAATCTGAAGAAACTGCAAAAAAGGTGGAAACGTAAGGAGATGGGACCTAGATAAACTGAAAGAACCAGAGGTTGTAGAGAGTTTCAGAGAGAGCATTAGGGACCGATTGACAGGAATGTAACTGATGAAAGGAGAAAATATAAAAATGCAGCAAATGAAGCAGACAAAAAAGAACACAAATGTCTCAAAAATAAGATCGACAGGAAGTGCAAAATGGCTAAGCAGAGACGGCTAGGGGACAAATACAAGGATGTAGAGGCATATCTCACTAGGGGTAAGATAGACACAGCCTACAGGAAAATTAAAGAGACCTTTGGAGAAAAGAGAGCCAATTGTATAAACATCAAGAGCTCATATGGAAATGGGAGATATGATACTGCGTGAAAAATTTGACAGAGCACTGAAAGATCAAAGTCGAAACAAGGCCCTGGCAGTAGACAACATTCCATTAGAACAACTGATAGCCTTGACAAAACTCTACCATAGGTGAGCAAGATGTATCAGACAGGCGAAATCCCCTCAGACTTCAAGAAGAATATAATAATTCAAATCCCA
The DNA here is from genome assembly GCF_021461395.2 of Schistocerca americana. Classification (NCBI taxonomy): domain Eukaryota; kingdom Metazoa; phylum Arthropoda; class Insecta; order Orthoptera; family Acrididae; genus Schistocerca; species Schistocerca americana. Next base: position 977,021,243 of record NC_060120.1, on the reverse strand, counting down.
AAGAAAGCAGGTGTTGACAGGTGTGAAAATTACCGAACTATCGGGTTAAAAAGCCACGGGTGCAAAATACTGACACGAATTCTTTACGTTACTCAATCTGTTTACTCAGCAAGCAATAAATGAAACAAAAGAAAAATTTGGAGTAGGAATTAAAATCCATTGAGAAGAGATAAAAACTTTGAGATTTTCTGGTGCCACTGTAATTCTGCCAGAGACGGCAAAGGACCTGGAAGAGCAGTTGAACGGAATGGACAACGTCTTCAAAGGAGGATATAAGATGAACATCAACAGAAACAAAACGAGGATAATGGAATGTAGTCTAATTAAATCAGGTGAGGCCGAGGGAATTACATTAACAAATGAGACACTTAAAGTAGTTGATGAATTTTGCTATTTGGGTAGCAAAATAACTGATGACGGTCGAAGTAAAGAGGATATAAAATGTAGACTGCCAATGGCAAGAAGAGCGTTTCTGAACAAGAGAAATTTGTTTACATAGAGTACAGATTTCAGTGACGCCGGCACGGTAGCTCAGCATGTTCGGTTAGAGGGCTAGCTGCCCTCTGTAATAAAAAACTAAGTTAATGGATCAACAACGAACTAAAACGGGTGTCTTTCGAAGTCCGCCCAGAGCAGATACAACGAACGAAAACGAGCAAAATGAGATTTAAAAAAAAAGTGTCAGGAAGCCTTTACTGAAGTATTTGTATGGAGTGTAGCCATGTATGGATGTGAAACATGGACGATAAATAGTTTAGACAAGAAGATAATAGAAGCTTTCGAAATGTGGTGCTACAGAAGAATGCTGAAGATTAGATGGGTAGATCATGTAACTAATGAGGAGATACTGAATAGACGGGGGAGAAGAGGTATTTGTGGCAGAGCTTGACAGGAAGTAGGGGCCGGTTGGTAGGACATGTTCTGAGGCATCAAGGGATCACCAGTTTAGTACTGGAGGGCAGCGTGGAGGGTGAAAATAGTAGAGGGAGACCACGAGATGAATACACTAAGCAAATTCAGAAGGATGTAGGTTGCAGTAGTTACCTGGAGGTGAAGAAGCTTGCATAGGATAGAGTAGCATAGAGAGCTGAATCAAACCAGTCTCTGGACTGAAGGCCACAACAACAACAACAACACTGTTACAGATACTGCTGTCTTACATGCTCTGCCGGCCGCGGTGGCCGAGCGGTTCTAGGTGCTTCAATCCGGAACCGCGCGACTGCTACGGTCGCAGGTTCGAATCCTGCCTCGGGCATGGATGTGTGTGATGTCCTTAGGTCAGATAGATTTAAGTAGTTCTAAGATCTAGGGGACTGATGACCTCAGATGTTGAGTCCCATAGTGCTCGATCATGCAGTCACAGTTACTGTATGCATGGTTTCCCCCTGGAGGGTGGTACTCATGGCCTAGCTCCCTCTCCTGCCACAGCAGTTGGTAAATTTGTGTCCATTCACTTCTGTTGCTGACTCACCGTGTGGTGGATGTGATACAGCGTTGTACAAAATGGTTTCGTATTCGAATCGAGAGCTTGCCGTCATGGTGTTTACTTATGGAAAGGCAAATGGCAACGGCTGGCGGGCAACAAGGTTATATCATGAAACCTGTCCACGCCAACAGCAACCACTGCATTCAATGTTTGGAACAGATTTTCGCCGTTTGTCTTAGACGGGGACGTTTCAGTCAGCAGGAAATCATGAAGGGCGTGCCCGAAATGTTCAGACACCAGACTTGGAGGAAAATGTGATTAACACTGTGGTAGATAACCGCCGTGTCAGTACCAAGCAGTTGGCCAACTAGTACAGGTAAGCCAGACCGTGTAGAACATTATCCATGACAGTTCTTACTACCCTTATCACTTACAGACTTTCCATATCCGGAACAGTTTTGCCATTGGTTTCTTCACCAGGCAACCACGATTCCGGGATTTGTGTCATCCATTCTATCCACAGATGAGGTCGTTTTACGCGGAGTAGTATCTTCAACTTTCATAGCAGTCATCTGTGGGATGGTATGCAGTACCCCCATGGTATGGTGACAGTGAATCATCAGTATCAGTGCAGCAGGAATGTGGGGGCGGGAATAGTAGGTGCCCGTATTTTGGGACAAGTCTTCCTTCCAAGTTGTCTAACAGGCGGGAACTAACGGCGTTTCTTGTGGGTGACTTCGCCACCCGTGCTGGAATAAGTGCCATTGATCATTCGAAGGGTTATGTGGCTGCTACATGATGGTGCTCCAGCTCACTTCGCCGTTAACGCATCTTCCCTGCTCTGTGGATCGGACGAGGGGGTCCAGTTCACCGGATCTTAACCCGTGCAATTTCTGGTTATGGGGCCATCTAAAAAGTATTGTGAATGCAGAGCCCATCGCAGGAGACACTGGAGCAGCGTATTCATGGTGCTCTTGACACTGTTCGGATGCAGCCTGGTAGATGTGAACGTGTGTGACAGAACATGCTACGATGCGTACAGGCATGTGTTGAGGCACATGGAGATCATTTTCAACACATACGGTAACTGCATAGTAGAGTGGTTATTAGACCGCAGTCTCTGTAACATTGTTGAGCCGTGCGTGGCTCATGTTCGTGCCATCTATTATGTAGCATCTTGTTTTACAGTACGGCCGCCTCGCCATTATAAATTTCAATTATTGGTGTCACTGAATTACTGCCTTGCCTGCTCGTGAGTGGCAGCAGCATTGCGTATCGATATTTGCCCTGCCGTATTATCTTTGCTAGACGGCTATTACTTCCCCGGTCGTGGTGCGTCGTGGAGGGAGATCGGAACGGGAAGCGTCCTGGGACCTCTGCTGTTCCAGATCTATATAAATGACCTGGGTGACAATCTGAGCAGTTCTCTTAGGTTGTTCGCAGATGATGCTGTAATTTACCGTCTAGTAAGGTCATCCGAAGACCAGTATCAGTTGCAAAGCGATTTAGAAAAGATTGCTGTATGGTGTGGCAGGTGGAAGTTGACGCTAAATAACGAAATGTGTGAGGTGATCCACACGAGTTCCAAAAGAAATCCGTTGGAATTCGATTACTCGATAAATAGTACAATTCTCAAGGCTGTCAATTCAACTAAGTACCTGGGTGTTAAAATTACGAACAACTTCAGTTGGAAAGACCACATAGATAATATTGTGGGGAAGGCGAGCCAAAGGTTGCGTTTCATTGGCAGGACACTTAGAAGATGCAACAAGTCCACTAAAGAGACAGCTTACACTACACTCGTTCGTCCTCTGTTAGAATATTGCTGCGCGGTGTGGGATCCTTACCAGGTGGGATTGAGGGAGGGCATCGAAAGGGTGCAGAAAAGGGCAGCTCGTTTTGTATTATTACGTAGTAGGGGAGAGAGGGTGGCAGATATGATACGCGAACTGGGATGGAAGTCATTACAGCAAAGACGTGTTTCGTCGCGGCGAGATCTATTTACGAAATTTCAGTCACCAACTTTCTCTTCCGAATGCGAAAATATTTTGTTGAGCCCAACCTACATAGGTAGGAAGGATCATCAAAATAAAAGAAGAGAAACCAGAGCTCGAACAGAAAGGTTTAGGTCAGGGCCGGCCAGAAATCCTGCACGCGTGCGGTGCTCTTGCACATGTGCAACTTCCGGGTCACAGCGTGCACGCCGCAGCCGTCAGCGTTCATGTAGTGCATGTTTCTACGCACAGACGTCGCTTTATCCACTTGCTGGGATACTCTGTACCGGCGCATTCTAGTGCTCTTTCCACAGCTTGTAATGGGAAGGTATTTCGCGTATTAAAGATTTAAAATACTGTCACAGTCTACTCATTGAGACATCTACTTTTATGTTAACAGTTTAACCAAATAAGACATTTAATACAGTTAACAATCGTGGGTTTTTATTAAGGAAGCTTGACTGACGGCAGGTAAACAAGCGTAATGTTTTTGAGCTAGTATTTAAGAAAGAGAGCACTTAGCGACTTCCAACGAACCTTATTCATGATTTCAAATAACTTTAAACTAATGCAAGGTTTCCTATAACTAATTCTCGGTGCCCTCAGTTACACCCACATAATTTCTGCGTCACTGACCTCTGAACAGAATGATAACCGCAGACCTCTCGATGATCGCCTGTTATTTCAATACCATTATTGCTATATCTTTCATCAGTTCCGTCTGAAATCTGCGTAATAACCGACAGTTAGATGAATGTTATGTTTTATCGACTTCAGCTGAGCGTAGCCCTTCACACATTTTTAAAAAAAACCCTAAATATAAGTATACATTGAAACAATCGGTTAAATGACCAGTTTTCCTCTTGCTTGAACCACATAAACAGGGAAGTGGAGCCGCCGCCGTTCATTTAGGACACATGTCTAATAACAGATGTCGCTGTCGCTCCCTGTCGCACACGTGCGCACATGTGCAGCACTTCCGCACGTCTGCACACTGTGCAGCGTTTGGCCGGCCCTGGTTTAGGTGTTCGTTTTTCCCGCGCGCTGTTCGGGAGTGGAATGGTAGAGAGATAGTATGATTGTGGTTCGACGAACCCTCTGCCAAGCACTTAAATGTGAATTGCAGAGTAGTCATGTAGATGTAGATGTGCAGTCGGGACGTAGCAGCAGTCCGGGATAGAGCGCTAGGGAGGCGCGGACAGCCGGTACTCGCCGACCGCTCGCGACACAGGATGAACTGTCCGACGGACGGACATGGCAGCGGGATCGACTGTTGGTCGGTCGTTCAGTTGGCCGCCTCTTTGGGCGAATTGTGTTTGGTCTTCTGACCGTTTCTGGGCCTCTTCACTCGGTCATCTTGCTGGACGTCGCTCGGTTCCGTATTGTGCGGAGACGTCGTGGCCAATGGGCAAGAGTTACCTGTGCATGATTGTGTCAGAACCAGTGTGCCCGGATCGTCGTGTCTCCCAGTTCCCGACGGACAGCGGACGCTCATTGTTTGAGTTCCAACGACCTTGGTTGGTTGTTGGTCGGTCGCCTGGTCAGACGACGTGTGTTTCGGCACCGACCGTCTTTCGGTTTTGTGTATGTGTGTCCGCCTGTGAATTGTTCTAGTTGTTCATCAGGGATTCGTTTTACGAGTGCTAGAGTTTCTTGTGGCAGTGTTTCGTGGAATGTGCACCCTGTCAGTTCTACTGAGCAATGCTTAAATGCTATAATGCTGTCTGCGTACTGCAGTAGCCAGTTGGTCAGCTGCGACAGACCAGCGAGTGAGTGTTTTCTTACCGTGTTGATGCTGTCCGCCACGGCGTGTAGTTCCACAGCCGTTGCTATGTTCATGTATGTCAGCAGTTATTGTGTCTTGGCTTATTAACAAACCAATATTTGAAGATGAGTGTTGATGGTCTCTTCGCCTAGCTGGCGTTTCGGTTATAGTGTTTTTGGTCTGGTGACCGAAATCAGGTTGTTGGTTGATTCGTCGGCTGTCTGTCGGTTGGGTTGCCCCAAGATTAAGAAGTCGTTGGACAGGCTGCCTGTCTCATCTAAACGGTCGTTAGTGTTATAATTCCAGGCCGACGCTTGGGAACTTCTGAGCGCCGTTCCATGTATGTTACATAGTAACTTCCCTGTTTGAGTTTTAGTTATGTGGTTGATGTGTGGCCTTCAGTAGAGTTTTTATATATCCTGAATTAATGTTCCTGTCTTGCCCTTTAGACATAAAATTATTATTCCTTATATGGGACTTTCAGTCGAATTTTACATCAAATCTTTTAAGGCCTTAAAAGCACTCCGTCTTCAGGCCACGAGTGGCCTACCGGGACCATCCGATCGCCGTGTCATCCTCAGTGGAGGATCCGGATAGGAGGGGCGTGGGGTCAGCACACCGCTCTCCCGGTCGTTATGATGGTAGTCTTGACCGAAGCCGCCACTAATGGGTCGAGTAGCTCCTCAGTTGGCATCACGAGGCTGAGTGCACCCCAAAAAATGGCAACAGCGCATGGCGGCCTGGATGATCACCAATCCAAGTCCCACCCCTCCCCCCTCCCCCCTTCGACAGCGCTTAACTTCGGTGCTCTCACGGGAACCAGTGTAGCCACTGCTGCATTTTAAGGCTTTAAGCCGTTAAATTATTTTTTTGGTGTGTGGTCTTAAGCCGTGTATTAATATCTCTTAAATTAATGTCCTTCTCTTGCCCTTAAGATTGTTGTTCTTTATTTTATATGAAATGTTTTAAGATAAAGCCTTCTGCCTTTTTATTGAAACTCCTCTTTTTGCTTAATATGCGACCTCCAACCTAGTTCCACTACAATTAAATTGCTAAGGCCTTCAGCCGATTAGATTGAAGATTTAGATAATATCCTTCTTTGAAACCTCCAGAAGAATCTTGTATTTCAATTTTGCTTAGGCCTTGGGTCTTGGATTTTGAATGTGGCCTTCAGCATATCTAAGGTTAATCAAAGGAGGTCGATTAAGGATTTTGTAGTATTGTGTGTTGATAAATAAAGTTTGTATGTTGAGTGCAACTGACAGGAACTAATTTTGGACCCTTTCCACAACCTAATCCGCTCTGTCCTGCTAGCCCAGGCATTTCAACTGTGTGATTGAATAAATGGTTTCTAGCATCGAAAACATGCATTTCCGGACATAAGTTCGTTAGACCTTTTATGTTCTCTATCCTCTCATCGATCAATCCCTAGAGTTTGTGCACCGTGGGAAATAATCACTCTTTAGACAGTTAATCCAGCTCGGGAATCGAGGGTCTAGACGATTTTTGCTTGTTATCGATTTTGATACTGGCAAGATGTAGGTCCCAGGGAACTCAGGCGTTTCGAAAATATTTTAATTTCAAGTCTGCAGTCGCATGACAAATGACAAAGAAATATTTTTTGTATGATGTAATTACAAATTGACAATTTAAGAATTTTTTTCCTTTAGTCGTAGTGTGAAACCTTGCTTCTCGGCGAATATCACGATCCTGGGTCAACGGGAAGTGCAACGTGAGTTTCGGCGACTGAGTTTGCGAGTATCAAAATCTCAGAGATAAATGGCCGTATCTTTTGACTGCTTTGACCCACAAGGTTCACTTCTTTACACCGACGAGCTACGAAGACCGTAATATGCGGCATAAATTTCAACGTGATACCTGTTCCTGAGAGAAAGGGATCTTAATAGACGGTTAGATAGACAGATAGTCAGATAACAAATGACAATTTTTTTCGTGTGGTATAATTAAAAACCCCTATTTCGGATTCTTTTCTTTTATTTGTGCAGTGAAACCTTACTTCTTATCAAATTTCATGATTCTAGACCAACAGGAAGTAGTTTATAGATTTTCATGAGTGAGTTTAGTATCAAAATATGACACAAATATCCATATCTTTTGACTCCGTTGTCTTAGAAGCTTAAGTTTACTGTGCGGCAGCGGGAGCATTGACCTTCATATGTTACAAAATTCAACTTGGTACGTCTACCCGTTCCTCAGGAAAAGGGTTGTGATAGAGATACAGACAGAGAGACAAACGGGATAAAAGTGATTCTATAAGGATTCCGCTTTAACCGACTGTGCTACAGGACCCTAAAAACGGCCAAGTTCGAATCGCGCTTGTGCTCAGTCGGTACAATACTAACTTAGTTATGTATATAAATAGCCCATCCAGCCCGACAATCAAGAATCTCGACGATTTTTGACTGTTATCGATATCGACGCTTGTAAGATATCGATCATTAGAATTCCAAGTTGTTCGACAATGTCTTAATTTTAAATTATACTTTTAAATAACTTGCATAATTTTGCATTAGCTATTGTAATTTTTCATTTATTTTATTGGTTTTAAAGTTGTATTAGCACGCTGGCAAATGCAGATGCGATGATTTGGTCATCTCTCCTCTCTGCTGCGATTACTGATAAGTTTTGCCGAAAGTCTCCAGAGGAAAAGCGGGTACAGGCGGCGATAGGGGTTCTGTTGTTAAGCAAGTGTTTAATTGTTCTGAGGAACGCTTCAGTGGATGTTTTATGGAGTATTCGAAGCTCGTCCCAAGCAACGGAAGTGCCGTTCTACGTCAGTTACCAGTATTACTCTGAAGCATTCCAGATGCTGTACGTGTCGTAGGCATAGACTGCCAGGGAAAGTTTGTCCGTGCATGTAACAAAGAGCGCCGACGTGCTGCGGTAGTTGGGCAGTCGTAACGCCTGTCACCACTACATGGTAAAGGTATCGTTTTCACAGCTGCAGGGGACGTCACTTCGTAGTAGCCGAGGCCCATCGTAGCTCAGCCAGTTAGCACAAACCTTTCTTGTGAATCACTCTACCTATTACTGAAAACCAGATCAAGATCCCTAGAATAGTTCCTGACTTATGTCAAATTAGGAATGAAATATAAGTTTGTAATAAAAGACTTAACTTCGCCCGAACAATCCGTGAATGCCCAACGGAACCGACTGGCCGCCGTGTCATCTTCAGCCCACAGGCGTAAGTGGATGCGGACACGGAGGGGCATGTGGTCAGCACACTGCTCTCCCGGCCGTGTGTCAGTTTACAAGACCGTATGAGTTTGTAAAGGTGAAAACTAAATTTTATGTGATATCAATGTAAATTAACAATTTTCGGACAGTTTCCGTTAGTTGTACTTGTTGCTAAATTTCATGATTATGGAATGAAATTTCCTCTCTACAGCGGAGTGTGCGCTGAGAGAGCTTCCGTAAAGTTTGGAAGGTAGGAGACGAGGTACTGGCAGAAGTAAAGCTTTGAGGACGGGGTGTGAGTCGTGCTTGGGTAGCTTAGACAGTCCAGCTTTCGCCGCCGTGCAGTGCGGACGTGTTGTTGTTTCCGCCTGCGGAGCGCGCGCTCTCGCTGTTGTTTACATTTCAGCGGCCGTAACTTACGTATCGCTTACGTGCACTAGAATCATGGCCAACCGTTTTCGAAAATCAACACTACGATTCAACTTCTGCAACGAGTACGCACGACCAAAGGCCTCGGAAGTAGAACGCTTCCTACGCGACGTTGCTAACATCCCAGCTTCCGACATCTTGGGCATCCATTTGTCCATATTAAGCAGTACGGTGTACGTCAAAGTCGTCAATGACGCGGTGTGCGAAAGAATACTTCGTGACACCAACCATGGATTACGCTTTTGCCACGCAGACGGCAATGTCGGAGCGGTCACTGTCGACCATGCCGACTTAGGAGTGCGCACCATCGAGTTTTCGAACTCCCGTTCGAGCTCCCGGCGGAAGACGTTATCGCGGCTTCCCGCCCCTATGGCACTATACATGACCACACTGCCGAACGCTGGGCACAATTCCAAACGTACCCCGTTCTTAACGGTTTCCGGCAGATCACCATCGACCTCCATCGTCATGAGCCATCTTACCTGCAAATTAGTGGGTGCCGTGCGGTTGTCATATACGACGGCCAACCCAAGACCTGTTCCGGCTGCGGCAAAGAAGGCCACCTCAGATCTGAGTGTCTTCAGCGACGAGTCAAAAAATGGCTCTGAGCACTATGGGACTTAACATCTTAGGTCATCAGTCACATAGAACTACTTAAACCTAACTAACCTAAGGACACCACACACATCCATGCCCGAGGCAGGATTCGAACCTGCGACCGTAGCAGTCCCGCGGTTCCGGACTGTAGCACCTAGAACCGCACGGCCACCACGGCCGGCTGCGACGAGTCACCCAATTGCCAGCCGCTACCGTGGCACCTCCGGCTCCGACGATGGGTTTACCGATCACCTACGCATCGGCGCTCTCTTCTCCTCCCACCGCCCGCCGCCCCTCGGACCACGTACCGGTGACCCTTCCAGCTGCTACGGATACCGCTGGGGCCGACGCGTCGCGCTCAAAGCCTGACGCTGCTCCGGCGCCACTACCAACAGCGACGACTTCCGACCCCCACCCGCCCGATCATATGGACGCCCCTTCATTTGACGTTCCCGCGACGGCCTTCCTCTCAGAGCGACGCGACTCCCTTCTGTCTTCCGACACGGAGGGACGAACCAGCAAACAACGTTCACCTAAGAGGCGCAAGAGGAGGCGCCGTACGCTCTCGGAACGAGACGGATCACCTCCCCCTGATGCTCCAGAGGCCGTCCGACCCGACGAGGCCTCGGAGAACCTACACGACGATACGAGTGACGACAACATGATGCCCACTGTGGCTGTGTCGATGCCTACTCTACTGGCTCGCCCAGGTGCTCCTGAACCAATGGACTCCACCGTTGCGACTGCCGCCCTTGTCCTGCGCCCCTACAACCGAAGTGGAACGTACGACCATCACAACGACAGCGCCTTCAATGGTGTGGAGTGAGGACGTTGATGAGGACCCGGACCACACGCTGGGGACAGAGTTACCCCAGACGGAAGCATCGTTACGCCGCTGATAACGCCGTCAGGTGGCGTACGGCACGACTCGCAGTTGCCTCGCCCCTCTTCATCCTCCGCCGGTGGAGTTCCCCCCCCCCCCCTCCCCCCCCACGGCGGGGTACGGCTCCAAACCTACCGAATAGCGATGATCAACACCAACACCATTAGCTCACCTGTGAAACTTCAACTGCTGCGAGAAATGATATGGGCGTCGGACGTCGATATCGCACTACTACAGGAAGTACACTTGGCCACCCTTCCCGACGTCGCGGGGTATAACGCTTATCCTTCTCCTGGTGACCACTTGGGACGCGGCGTAGCCATCTACGCCAGAGAAGGCATTCCAGTGGCCGATATCACATACCTTCCATCTGCCAGAGGCATGGCCGTCACCGTCATGGGGACGCGTATCGTCAACATTTACGCTCCGTCAGGCTCGCCCCGCAGACGCGACAGGGCACTCTTCTATTCAGAAGAAATCGCTCCTTTGTTTCTTGGACGCTGCGACCATTACTTGCTTGGGGGTGATTTTAATTGTGTCTTGCACCCTAAAGATCAAGTGCCCCACTACAACACCTGTCAAGAACTGCGTCTTGTCGTCCGAGATATGTTGCTCCGCGACACTTGGGAAGTTCAGCACGGCGACGCGCCTGGACATACCTACCAGACGAGTCACTCCGCGAGCCGCCTTGATAGAATTTACGTCTCTCGGGAACTCACACCTGCAGTCAAAGGTGCAGAACTTTGGCCCCTGGCCTTTTCGGACCACTGTGCCTACATCTGCAACATTCTCTTCCCCAAGCATGTGGTCTGGCGTAGTCGTGCACCGTGGAAGCTAAACGCCTCCCATCTCCATGATCCCGAATGTCTTCAACGTGTTACCGAGACATGGGCCACCTGTGAACGTCGCTTACCTAAATACTGCACGACCTTGACCTGGTGGCTGGAATGTGCCAAACCTGCCATTCGACGTACTTTGATTCAGTATGGAAAGGAAGTTGCTACGTGGCGCCGGCACACTACCGACTATTTCTACGCCGTTCTCCGCGACCTGGACGCCCAACCGCCCACCCCCGACACCCAGAGGGAACGCAGCAGGATTAAGGCGCAAATTGTAACTTTGACACGCCGTAGACTTCAGGGGGATATGGTGCGAACCCGGTGTCAAGATTCGGTGGAACAAGAACATCCGACCATGCATCATATCGCCTCCGATAGGAAACATCGACGACAACAACTCATCACCGAGATCACCACCTGTTGCGGCCAGCACGTCACTTGCCAGGCCGAAATCGTCAGTGCCTTTGTCGACCACTACCGCACAATGTACCAGGAGGAGACTATCAACAACCACGCTGAGGAGTCTGTGTTACCACACGTAACTCGCACCCTCACCAGCGACGAAGCGGACGAGCTTTCTTCACACGACCTCCTCCTCTTGATCCGCTCACGGAGTGAAACACACACGGTACTTGATTTGATATCAACGTACGGCACTGCAGCGGGCAGTAACATGAATGTGGCTAAATCCACGGCGATGCCCATTGGACGCGGCCTCTCACACGACGACTTAGCACCTCTCCCGTGTGTACAAAAACTACGATACCTTGGTATCATTTTCACCTCCACCGTGCGCCGCCCCGCTGCCATCAATTTTCGGCGTGCACTACAAACTATCCGCACGACGGTGCGACAAAATCTTCTCCGACGACTCGATTCTTTACAACGTGTCCAATACCTCAATCAACATGTGGCGTCCATAATGGTCCACATTGCACAGGTCCTCCCGCTGCCATCAACTATTGGACGCAACCTCCAGGCTGCCTTCGGATACTTCCTTACGGCCGCTACGCTCTTTAAGGTCCGCTACGACACGCTCACCCTTCCCCCGCGAGCGGGGGGGCCTCGGTCTTGTCAATGTGCGACTCCGCGCGGCGTCCTTGTACGTGTCCACCATGCACAAGCAGTGGCACGGGGGCACCTCCCTTACGCGCAGCTTGCTGGAAATTCTTGTGCCCGCGACAATAACACCACCCGTACCAGTCGGACGCATCAAGCACCATCTGACGAACATTTCTGTTTTCATCGTCGACTTCAGTTATGCTCACACACACTTACCGACCACGCGTTCTCCTCGACCTAAAGATTTTTACACCCCCCTCTCCTTCGTTCTATATCCAGCAACAATATCGAACTGAGACATCCGTCCACGCGGTGGCCCACGGTTTGGCGTCATATCCACCAGCCTTTTCTTCCCTCCCACGTCCGGGCAACATGGTACCAAGTCGCAAATGAAAAATTCGCCACAAATCATCGCCTTCACGCCATCGGACTACTGGACTCTCCACTTTGTTCCATTTGCCACCTCGTGGATGACGATGTCTTGTGCTGCCACCAGTGACGTCTGGAAACTGGCCCGACAGTTCGTTGCCTGTTACCTCCGCGTTCCGCCGGACTCGATTGACCCATGGACTTTTATCCATCCTGAGAATACTTGTTTCCCCGCCACCAAAAATCATGCGATTGTATGGGTCAAGGGATGGACAATCACCTACATGTAGAACGATGGCGACAAATCACGCCTTGATTTCTGGCAGTACTTACAAACCGCCCACAGTCAAGTCGAACACCGACCGCGCTACCGCGCCTTCTTCGCAAATTACCTGCGTGCGATCTTTACGTCACCCCCGCTCAGTTGGATGTTGCCCCACGCCGACAGCACTCCTCCCCCCCCCCCCCCCTTTCTGCTGACATCTGAGACTACCCGCGCTACTTTCCACATTGTAACCTACAGTGGAGTAGGCGCATGGACACGCGCCTCCTTTCTTTTATGCACTATACCAGAACACAACTGGTTCTTCCCTCACTCGACTGTATGATGATTTACACCTCTTAGCTTACATCAGTATTATTACTCTTTTTTTTTCCTCCACCTTGTTCATAAAAAAAATTGCTCGCCTTGTACGAGTATAATGTCTTGTGCTATTTTCGCAGGAAGGATGGCATTTCTGTTGTATTTAGGTTTGTACCAATAAAGATCTTTTGTTCATTTATCCTGTTCCTGGAAAAAAAGACAGTAGAGCACTTGCCCCAGAAAGGCAAAGGTCCCGATTTCGAGTCTTGGTCCGGCACACAGTTTTAATCCGCCAGGAAGTTTCATGATTATGATTCAACGAGAAGTAGGCCTATCCTATAGTATCGATAAATGAGTTTGTGGGTACCAAAAATGGCCGTATCTTTCGACTGAATTGACTTAGAACTTTAAACATTTTACACCGCCAGCAGACTGTAGAACTTAGTATGTGACATAATTTTCAACGTGATACTTCTACCCGCTCCTGAGAAAAAGAGGGCTTAACAGTTGGGCAGACAGACCGACAGTGAAGTGACCCTACAAGGATTCCTTTTTACTGAAGTTGCGCTCTACCAAAACCACTTTTTGGTGATTTTGTGCAGTACATAAACGACGTACTATATGGTAGGATTATCGGTACTATTAGTAACATTGGTAGGGGAAGAAACATCAGTGAATGTGTGTGAAAAAAACTAGGAGTCGATGACTTCTCTTAGTTTGTTGCCTGTAATTAGAACTGCACAGTGTTCTGTGTTAGTGCACTGTGTATTTGGTACCCTTACAAATTATAAAATGCACTTTGTAAGTAATAAAAAGTGTGGGGTTGTTAGTACCCCCATCGGGCGCCTCCCCAGGTGGCGGATAGGGGAATGCCTCCTAGATATAGGTGGTACTGGGGAAATCAAATACCCAGGGCGGACCAAAAACTAACGAAATGTAGCGTCTGAACTCCTAGAGGAGCGGCTACAAACAGCGTCTGTTCTCCATGTTAGGAGCGGCTGAACACACACTCTGGAACTTACAATCCCAGTTTTAACCTCGGAATGGCCCAAAAAGCCATCTCCCCCCTGAATTTCAAACAACTATGCATGATGTCAATTTCTCTAGATAGAACTACTCCAGGAGGTAACCAATCCTCCGCCGCTAACAGCAGCACAATCAGGCCTAAGGATTCTGGAGAGCCTGAAGCACCATGTCGTTCAAGAAATTCAAAATCCTCTAAACTGAAGAAAAACAACGTACATTTCTTTGGAACCCTAAATATTAACTCGCTCTTGAAGCCGGGAAAACTGAAGCAGCTCACCAAAGTCTTGAAGGTATATAAAATCCAAATATGTGCGCTGCGGGAAACCAAATTTACAGATGAAGATTTAATGGATTATGAAGGATACAGGATATTTAAAGGTAAGAAAGGCTGGAACCCATGTGGAAGAGGCCTTCCCCACCTTGGAACAGGCTTCATCGTGAAATCTAACTGGGTAAACTCAATAACCGACTTCCAGTCACCTAATGAACGCTTGTCTTTTCTCACATTCCGCGCCCTAAATAAAACCTATACACTTATTAATTGCCACGCACCCATCAACAATGACAATAAGAAAAACCATCAGAAAGTAGATACATATTGGGAATCTCTAGACCACGAACTTTCTAAAATCCCAACTTCAAATGTGAAAATACTGTTTGGGGACTTCAATGCACAAATAGGCCAAGAAAAAAAATACAAAAAAACAGTAGGAAACTACCCGGCTCACAAAAGGACAAACAGAAATTGAGAAAGATTAATAGAACTATGCAAGGGTCATAACTTAAAATTAATGTCTACAAATTTCAAAAAACCTCCTAAGAAACAGAAAACATGGAAATCACCAAACACAAGTATTGGAGAGTTCCAGATAGATCACATAGCCATCACACACTATAATCAAAAAGAAATAATGAATGTGAGAGTTCGGAAAGGGGCAAACATTGTAACTGACCACTACTTATCGACAATCAAATTAAATTTCATACCACAAAGAAAGAAACAAATACAAAAAAGGAAAACTCAAAAGATAGACGCAAACATCTTGAAAGAGAAAAGGGAAGAATTCTGTCAACACATAGTTATATGTTCGGATAAATGGGAAGATATAAAAGAAGGAATGATAAGATCTGCTCAAGAAGTCGCAAAAATGAAAAAGAGAAAGAAACACGAATGGTGGGATGAGATATGTGAGGAAGCAATAGAACAAAGGATGAAGGCATGGAAGAAATGGCACTCAACCAAGAGTGATAAGGACTACCTGGAGTTCAAACAGCAAAGATCTTCTACAGCAAATCTCATTAGATCAGTAAAAAGACTATTTGAAAAGAACCAACTTACACAAATGGATAAAGATTTTAAGAGAAACAATAACAGATCCTTTTACAGCACATTCAGACAGAAACTACAAAAATATGTAGCACCAAATCTGTGTTTTAAAGATACCAGTGGAAAACTGGCAATGAATAATGAAGAAAATTGTGAAATATTAGCAAAATATTTTGAACAACTCCTCAACTGTCAGGAACCTACTGAAAAATTACCAGCCAACACCCCAAACACAGTAAACAATAATTCTGAACCCCCATGCCTCATAGAAATCAGAGAAATCATTAAAAACCCTAGGAACAATAAAGCACCAGGGGAAGACATGAAAATCGCAGAAATGTGGAAAAGTGTGGATAATACAAATCAAGAAAAACTACTGGGAATAATCAATGAGATTTGGAGAACGGAACGTATACCGGAAGAATGGAAAACTGCATTAATCCACCCCATCTTCAAGAAAGGGAATAAAACCGATGCAAATAACTACAGAGGGATATCTTTACTTCCGGTAACGTATAAAATTCTATCTAAGGCCCTACAAAACAGATTGGAGAAACAACTTGATCAAGAAATTGGTGAATACCAAGCAGGCTTTAGGAAAGGAAGATCTTGAGTGGAGCAAATTTTAAACTTGAAGTTAATTATTAAATATAGACGATTAAGAGGAAAAGACATCTTTATCACGTTTGTTGACTTCAAGAAGGCGTACGACTCCGTTGACAGAACAACCTTGGTTAACATCCTTAGTGAGTTTGGAGCAGACAAGAAAACAGTCGCAATCGTCAAAGAGACACTTACGGATACCTATGCAAAAGTAAAGTTCCGTGGTGAGGTATCCAGACCATTCAAAATCAGAACAGGATTAAGACAAGGAGATGGGTTGTCACCTACCCTATTCAACTGTGTGTTAGAAAAAGTTATTAGAGACTGGAGGAAGAAAACGACTGAAGAAGGAATACAAAAAATCAGATTAGGAAGAATAAAGGATGAATTAGAAGTAGATTGCCTCGCTTTTGCTGATGACTTAGCGATTCTGGCAGGAAGTTTGGAAGAAGCAGTCAAACAGATCAATATTCTGAATGAAACAGCAGGACTGAAAATCACCTTTGAAAAGACAGAGTACCCAACCAATGTAAAAGAGGCACCGAACAATATGATTACAAAGTATGGCCAGATAAAGAAGGTTTCAAATATTTAGGGGAAATCATCCAGCCCAATGCTTCAGATAAAGAAGGAAATAAAACAAGAACAAGAAAAATGGAAATGGCATTCCAGCTAACAAAGAATGTGTACAACAAGAAGTCAGTATCAATTAACGCAAAAATAAGGCACTACAACACTGTGATTAAGCCAGAGGGTCTGTATGCATCTGAATGTTTAGCAATGAACACTAACAAGGAAATGGAAGCTATAGCAAAAAAGGAGCGAAAAATCATTATAAGAGTACTTGGGCCGAGGTTTGAGAATGGGACTTGGAAGCTTAGAAGTAATAGAGAAGTGTATGACAAAATTGAGAAAGTGGGAGATACTATGAGGAAGAGAAGAGTAAGCTTTTACGCCCATTTGAAAAGAATGAATGATGAAAGGCTGACAAAGAAAATATTCATGTCTTTTGACAAGAACCCCAGAACCCAAATTACCTGGTTCAAAGAAGTCAAAGCAGACTTAGAGGAGATGGGTATAGGAGAAGATGATATAACCAACAGAGACTTGATGAGAGACAAAATTCAACGTTTTGAAGGATTTGAAGTGAAGAAGAGAAGAACTGGAGGAACAGTGTGGACAGAAGACCGAAGGGAGCAGCACAGAGAGAGGATGAAGACATATTGGCAGAAGAGAAAAGAGGAGGAGCGCAATAGGAGAAATGTACATTGAAAAATAGTTGTTTAACGCGGTCCCTAGACGGCCAAAATCGGAATAAAAAAAAAGTAACTTATGGCGTAACGTCTTTGTTTGTATGCAACCAAATAGGTTACTTCGATGCTAGTAAAGTTTACCTGCAAAAACATAAAAAGAATCTTTGTACTTATTGCTGTTATTTTGTTCTCAACAGAACGTTCTTCATCATGCTCAAAGGCAAGGGTTTCCTATTATTACTGATAAGTGCGAATGTTGTTTATGGATAACAGAAACATGGTTTATATAGAATGATTCACGAAGATATGCAAATATTTTAATATGTTATTCTACAAGTAAAACTAAAGAAAAAAGTTCATATAAACATAGGTCCGCAAATGTTTAGTCATAAAGTTACGGCTAACAAAAGATTTTGTTGAAATTTAGCAACTTCGCTAATTTGAAGTCATCTCAAAACTGCACGAGATTAAAGCAAAGCACGATTTCCATTTATTTTGTTGTTATTGATGTGGTGAATCTAATAAAACATATCCCTGACGTGTATCTGCAGTAGTTTTATGAATGCAATAGATGAAATGAGGAACAACCTGGTGAAACTGAAACCAGAAACAAAATCTGTTTCATACACTTGCAGCTAAATGCATTGAAGTCGGTGGAGACATTTCTGAACATTTGTTGTGAATGCACTGTGAAACTGTAAGTACACTCTACAACTTCCTTAAAATTGAGCTTTGTTTTTTTCTGGTTTAACATGGATTCACGTTTGGTATGGTATTAATAAAAGAAGATTACCTGACTCATCATACAGTTTCAGTTAACGTTACTGCCATCATTTTTCCAAAATAAAATTCTCTTCAACTTCTGTTGAAAATTTTGTGCAGTTGTCTGGAGTTTAAAAAACAAATTGGGACAAGTAGTTAATACATTAAAAATTTTACGAATTTACTTCTTTGCTTCTCTGGATGTTCTGGAAAACTACGAGGTGCATTCAAGTTCTAAGGCCTCCGATTTTTTTTCTAATTAACTACTCACCCGAAATCGATGAAACTGCCGTTACTTCTCGACGTAATCGCTCTGCAGATGTACACATTTCTCACAAGGCTGACGCCATCATTCCATGGCAGCGACGAAGGCTTCTTTAGGAGTCTGTTTTGACAACTGGAAAATCGCTGAGGCAATAGCAGCACGGCTGGAGAATGTGCGGCCACGGAGAGTGTCTTTCATTGTCGGAAAAAGCCAAAAGTCACTAGGAGCCAGGTCAGGTGAGTAGGGAGCATGAGGAATCACTTCAAAGTTGTTATCACGAAGAAACTGTTGCGTAACGTTAGCTCGATGTGTGGGTGCGTTGTCTTGGTGAAACAGAACACGCGCAGCCCTTCCCGGACGTTTTTGTTGCAGTGCAGGAAGGAATTTGTTCTTCAAAACATTTTCGTAGGATGCACCTGTTGCCGTAGTGCCCTTTGGGTGAGGATTACGCCCTCGATGTCCCAGAACATGGACACCATCATTTTTTCAGCACTGGCGGTTACCCGAAATTTTTTTGGTGGTGGTGAATCTGTGTGCTTCCATTGAGCTGACTAGCGCTTTGTTTCTGGATTGAAAAATGGCATCCACGTCTCATCCATTGTCACAACCGACGAAAAGAAAGTCCCATTCATGCTGTCGTCGGGCGTCAACATTGCTTGGCAACATGCCACACGGGCAGCCATGTGGTCGTCCGTCAGCATTCGTGGCACCCACCTGGATGACACTTTACGCATTTTCAGGTCGTCATGCAGGACTGTGTGCACAGAACCCACAGAAATGCCAACTCTGGAGGCGATCTGTTCAACAGTCATTCGGCGATCTCCCAAAACAATTCTCTCCACTTTCTCGATCATGTCGTCAGACCGGCTTGTGCGAGCCCAAGGTTGTTTCGGTTTGTTGTCACACGATGTTCTGCCTTCATTAAACTGTCGCACCCACGAACGCACTTTCGACGCATCCATAACTCCATCACCACATGTCTCCTTTAAATGTCGATGAATTTCAATTGGTTTCACACCACGCAAATTCAGAAAACGAATGATTGCACGCTGTTCAAGTAAGGAAAACGTCGCCATTTTAAGTATTTAAAACAGTTCTCATTCTCACCACTGGCGGTAAAATTCCATCTGCCGTACGGTGCTGCCATCTCTGGGACGTATTGACAATGAACGCGGCCTCATTTTAAAACAATGCGCATGTTTCTGTCTCTTTCCAGTCTGGAGAAAAAAAATCGGCGGCCTTAGAACTTGAATGCACCTTGTACTACAGATACACGGCTGGGGCACGTTTTACTAGATTCATGAGACCAGTAATAACGAAATAAATGGAAATCGTGCTTTACTGTAACCTCGTACAGTTTTGCAAATGCTTCATATTAGTGAAGAGGCTAAATTTTAGCCAAAATCTTTTATTACCTGTAACTCCGTAACTAATCATTTGCGGACCTATGTTTACAGCATCTTTGTTCTTTAGTTTTAATTGTAGAACAACGTATTAAAATACTTGCACATCTTCGTGAATCACCCTGTATATGGTTGACGAAGTATTGAAACGATGTTTGATATGCTTTTGTTCTGCGTTTTTTTTATTTTTATCTTTTTACTGAAGAAATTTCGATTTTGGTGCTGTGTGATAAATCTGTAATTTTATTTTTACTACAACGTCCGCCTGTTTTATGTACAAACCAAAAATTTCCGAATAAAACCGGAAGTAAGCCGGCCGCTGTGGCCGAGTGGTTCCAGGCACTTCAGTCCGGAACTGCGCTGCTGCTACGGTCGCAGGTTCGAATCCTGCCTCGGGCATGGCTCTTAGGTTTGAGTAGTTCTAAGTCTAGGGGACTAATGACCTCAGATGTTAAGTCCCTTAGTGCTTCGAGGCATTCGATTTGAAAACCCGAAGTAAACATCGACAATTTCGATTTTGCTCTAAATACTTTGTATTTTTAAATAACACACAGGATAGCTATGTGGAACTAAAATGTTCCATAGCTGATGCGGCCCTTTACACAACCCTCACTCACTTCCTAGACGTTTTACCGCTTCTGGTTTCTACGATGCGAACAGGTATCGCGGTTACGATCTTAATTGGACAAGACCACTAGGAAAACTAGCGTTGACTACGCTTACTTATAATAGTCTACTGTAGTTTTATAACTGCAATTTTTTTCCGATCGAGGCACGGAACCCTAAAAACGGAACAATAAGTAATCTAAACGATATTATTAGCAAAGCAAGCAGTAGACTGTGCGACGAACAGTTATCGTATGCGTTTGTTACTCGGCAAATGCTGGGTCAGTGACAGGCAGTGGGTGGTTTGTCGGTGCAACACGAGGCAGTAGGCGTTTCCCGCGCCGGACAGACCTCTGGGGAGGTGGGCCGCTTTCCTAGGGAGATCCATTTCTCATCTCGCTGCCACAGTGCGGCGTCCGCCGCTTTCATTCATCATGCTACCCAGCTCCCGTCGCCCACGACCACCGTCCACCCACACTAACCTTCAGCCTGTCATGCAGCAGCCAATATATTATAGTTAGCATCCAGCCAATGATATGCCAGACAAATACCTCAACTGTACCCCATAAATGTAGTAGTGTTGCATTGTTTCATATTATACCGGGGCAACCAGTTATCTACAGTAAACATCCGACGGTATACAGAAGTGCAAGGAGTTTAACATTCCCAGAAAGACGATATTGGGAAATGACTGCAATATACAGTACTAGCTGACAAACCCGGCACTGCCTGGGTACTCGTTTTGCCAGTTTTCTATTACAAGAAGACTCGGTCTGAGTTACACTCGGACAGTTTCTGTACGCTGTACCTGCAATGCGGTTTTGTAAACGTCTCAATGGCAACGCCTCTTTGTAGCTCTGTAGGCGGCTATTGTTTTCGTCCACAGTCGTTTACGCTTCGCAGTTGAAAGCTGTCAAAAGCACTGCGAGATGTCAGGGATTTCCTTCTGCTGACTCGACTGAATAAGTGTCTTAATAGTAAAGAATAAATTTACACTACTGGCCATTAAAATAGCTACAGCAAGAAGAAATGCAAGTGATAAACGGGTATTCATTGGACAAATATATAATACTAGAACTGACGTGTGATTACATTTTCACGCAATTTGGGTGCATAGATCCTAAGAAATCAGTACCCAGAACAACCACCTCTGGCCGTAATAACGGCCTCGATACGTCTGGGCATTGAGTGAAACAGAGCTTGGATGGCGTTTACAGGTACAGATGCCCATACAGCTTCAACACGATACCACAGTTCATCAAGAGTAGTGACTGGCGTATTGTCACGAGCCAGTTGCTCGGCGACCATTGACCAGACGTTTTCAGTTGGTGAGAGATCTGGAGACTGTGCTGGCCGGGACACCAGTCGAACATTTTCTGTATCCACAAAGGCCCGTACAGGACCTGCAACATGCGGCAGTGCATTATCCTGCTGAAATATAAGGTTTCGCAGGGATCGGATAGAGGGTAGAGCCACGGGTCGTAACACATCTTAAATATAACGCCCACTGTTCAAAGTGCCGTCAATACGAACAAGAGGCGTGTAACCAATGGCACCCCATACCATCATGCCGGGTGATACGCCAGTACAGCGATGACGAATACACGCTTCGAATGTGCGTTCACCGCGATGTTGCCACCGGACGCGACCATCATGATGCTGTAAACTGAACCTGTATTCATCCGAAAAAATGACGTTTTGCCATTCGTGCACCCAGGTTCGTCGTTGAGTACACCATCGCAGATGCTCCTGTCTGTGATGCAGCGTCAAGGGTAACCGCACCCATGGTCTCCGAGCTGATAGTCCATGCTGCTGCAAACGTCGTCAAACTGTTGTCTTGCAAACGCCCCGATCTGTTGACTCAGGGATCGAGACGTGGCTGCACGAATCGTTACAGACATGCGGATAAGATGCCTGTCATCTCGACTGCTAGTGATACGAGGCCGTTGGGATCCAGCAAGGCGTTCCGTATTACCCTCCTGAACCCATCGATTCCGTATTCTGCTGTCAGTCATTGGATCTCGACCAAAGCGAGCAGCAATGTTGTGATACGATAAATCGCAATCGCGATAGGCTACAATCCGACCTTTATCAAAGTCGGAAACGTGATGGTACACATTTCTCCTCCTTAGACGAGGCATCACAACAACGTTTCACCAGGTAAAGCCAGTCAGCTGCCGTTTGTGTATGAGAAATCGGTTGGAAACTTTCCTCATGTCAGCACGTTGTAGGGGTCGCCATCGGCGCCAAACTTGTGTGAATGCTCTGAAAAACTAATCATTTGCATATCACAGCATCTTCTTCCTGTCGGTTAAATTTCTCGTCTGTAGCACGCCATCTTCGTGGTGTAGCAATTTTAATGGCCAGTAGTGTACTAAAACTTCACTAATGATGCTACATTTTTTCACGCCTCTCAGTGTTCATGACGTCATATCTTCTGATCTGTGTGTCATACAGTGATATAATTTTGTACATACATTCACGGCATATGTGGATACTTTCTCCAAAATGTGTTGTGAATAGAGTTAGTGGCGTAGAAGTAATAAATTTAAACGTCATATACAATGCCGTAGTTTTTTACGTATCTCAGTGTTTATAACGTCGTGTCTTCTGAACTACGTGTGTTATCATTATATAATTTAGTAAATGCACTTAGCGACATATGTGAATACGGCCTGCGAAATTCATTGCAAATAGAATTAGTAATACATAAATAATAAATTTAAACGTCATGAACAACGCTGCAATTTTGTATGCATCTTATTGTTTATGACGCCATATCTTGTGAGCTATGATAAGTAGGTGAGTCTTACCCACAAAGCGACTGTTGTGTGACAGTAAAGGATGTGTATACCAACTTTGGTTGAAATCGGTCCACTGATTTAGGAGGAGATGTGAAACACACACACACACACACACACACACACACACACACACACACACACATATGCACAATACACACACACACACACACACACACACACACACACATGTGCACAATACATACATTTTTATAATTTGTATGGATGTCCAATATCCAAAAGCGAACAATAAAAATATAAAATCACGATAGAAGTTCTCTGATCAAAAAGGGCATAAGGCAGTGTTGCAGATTTTCTCCTCATCACGTATGTTTTTATCTGCAGACGAGTATCGGTCGGGAAAAGATCTTAAAAGTGCAGTAGTATTGTTAGATGTCAGTGGTTAAACTTACATGTAACAGCTGACGGCTAGAAAGCGAAGAGAGTCACAGTGCTGCCTATCTCGTGAAGAATTAACCTAAGAGAAAGCCTTGTGCAATATGGAATCCGCATTAAGTAGCGAAACGCAAACTGAAAACAAAAACCATTTTTCCTACAAAAAGCACACACCAACATGAGTGACCAAACGTGCTGCTAGTATAAGTGTTTCTTGAAGATGCTGTCAGTAAAACTGACTGTCGCAGTGTGAGGTGAAACAACGCATGGCGCAAGTCACGGGCAAGTGACTCGCCTGAACTAATTATATATCATCTGTTATATATGTAATCGTGTGTAATTTTCATATGCCTATCGTGTTGCTGATAGCGTGTACGGGAGAATATTGTTGTCTGTAGCTAACATACGACGGGACCGCCGTTTCGTGCTGGACGTATGTTTTCCAGCCAGGCAGAGCGCTGCACACTAGATGCTAAGCAGCGAGGCCGATCTGGCCACCAGAAACAATAACCGACGGCGCAGTCAAATAATTAACTAATGCAAGTTCGTAGGCTTCCACGGCCGGGTAACACTCGTTTCATTACACTTCCTGCAACCGTGACGTCATTTCGACGTCACGTGCTGTATCGACGGCCGCATGATCGACTGTCGACTGTCTTCGATGTGGGCCTCTAACAAGACTTCATGCACGCGTATCGGAGATTTATAAAAACACGCCATGCTTGGAAGGGTTTAATACAATTATTAATGTAGCTTCACTCACAGAGCGCGCGATTTCAAGAGCGCGCGTCCGAACAGTTCAGAGGCCCGCTAATAGAGGGCACGTGGGGCGGCTTCCTGGCGCGCTCTTGCAGTGTTTGTGTCGTGCAGCGTTCATCAATATTGTACTCCAAGGCGCACTCTTACCGCCGACTGACGTTTGCAGTAGCATTCCAACCAGTACATGCATGACCACGCGCTTGTGAAATCGAACAATTCATTCGCGAAGAGGTACTCCTGGACCGATAAAGAGTGATAGGTATTCATTTCTCTATCTTCAGCTGTATCGCCTTCATTAAAAGGACGACTCAGGAAGCATGTGCAGACGTAGTTCGACAACACGCACACGGACTAAAGTTTAAACATTCTAATGGGTATATTGCGGACGAGACGGTAGACGACGCTGGTTTTGGTGTTCGAACAATACGAGTGTTTGAGCGGCCTTTTGAAGGGCCACAAGATGTGTTCGTCGAAGACTTCCGATCCTGCAACGGTGTAGGCCACATCATGCCATGGGTGGGCAGGCGTTCACGACATACCACGTGTTATATGGTGTCCAACAGATCTAGGTTCAAATGGTTCAAATGGCTCTGAGCACTATGGGACTTAACATCTTAGGTCATCAGTCCCCTAGAACTTAGAACTACTTAAACCGAACTAACCTAAGGACATCACACACATCCATAACCGAGGCAGGATTCGAACCTGCGACCGTAGCGGTCACGCGGTTCCGGACTGCAGCGCCTAGAACCGCACAGCCACCGCGGCCGGCGCAACAGATCTAGATCAAACTTCCCAAACACGTACCATTCTATCCGCTGATAGGTGGTGTGCGAGCCATCGTCATGTATGATGGCCAGACGTGGACATTTGCAGGATATAGGCAAGAGAGCCATGTTAGGTCCGACTGTCTCCGTCGCTGTTTGCTAAAGATCCCAACCAGTGACGCAGCTCCCAAGGCGACGATCAGTTCTTTACCAGACAGCTGCGCCTTGGCCATGTGCATCCCTTGGTGCGTCACTTCAGGAAGCGCCTGTCCACCCACCTGCACTCCCCCTCAGGAACGATGGTGCGTATGAGAACTCACCGGCACAATCTTCTCTGACGGTGACTGTCCAGAGCTCGATGAACGGCCTGCTCGATTTGATGGACATCGAACCGAGTGTGATGTCTACCTCTGCTGTCCTTCAGACGGGCATGGCTTTGGTTGACGAACGGCCACATTGTGATACGGAACAGCACCTCCGAAAGGTGGTCGCCCCTAAAACGGAAGAAGCGAAGTCGAACGCCCTCCAACAACACGTTTCTTCATATCACATAACAGATAATGGACCAGATACCAGACAGTGATCTCCCTGTGAGCGACTTATGATGGAAATGGCTATTCCCAATGTCCTCTCTGCATAGCTTCCTTTCCATGGCGTGCGATCCCGCGCAGCAATGACAACCCCATGGAAGGAAGTTCTCTGGATCCCACAGCAGCAGCGCTACCATCGCTGGCTCTCGATGGGCGTGACAGTCGCCTGCCACCAGTTTCGATCTCCTGGGCTGACGATGTCGACGATGGAGCAGATTGTGACGCTCCCCCACCTGTCAGAATGTGCCCTATGGTGTCGCTTGACCCAGTTTCGACCCTGTGGTGGCGCCGTATGTTTCACGACAGCTGGACATCTCCATGGGACTGACTGTGCCAA
Source organism: Schistocerca americana (assembly GCF_021461395.2). Taxonomy (NCBI): domain Eukaryota; kingdom Metazoa; phylum Arthropoda; class Insecta; order Orthoptera; family Acrididae; genus Schistocerca; species Schistocerca americana. Next base: position 976,995,203 of record NC_060120.1, on the reverse strand, counting down.
TGGGGGGAGCACAATGGATCTGGACAAGATTTGGGCTCCACATAAACTGGCAATGTTCAGAGACACCAAGACATCGTTTAGCTGTTGATGTCGACATTGCCCTCCTCCAAGAAGTGATCATCAATGATTTCTATGCTCTCACCTGCTACTCGGCGCACATCTCCCATGCCTCTGACAACACTAGTGGAGTGGCCATCCTCCTTCATGCAGGGCTCCCTGCTGAAGATGCAGTGTACCTTCTTAATGCCAGGGTTATGACCCTCATGCTGTTCAATGTGTGCATCCCAAATTTATATGACTGCCCAGTTCCAGTCGACGTCGTGAACGACACACCTCCTTTGTGGACGAGGTAACTCCGGTTTTTGAGTCCACTAGATGATCTGGTCCTCAGTGGGAGCTTCAACTCCACACAGGGGCCTGTTGATTAACTCCCACGATTTTCCCAGTGTGTGGCTCTCTCTGTCATCATCGACCGACTTCAGCTTATCGACATGTAGATGAAGGTTCATAGCACCCATGCATGTTTCACATACTATATGGCGCACTTCTCCAGTCACCTGTACCATATATACCTCACATGTTCCCTTGATGGTGACTCTCGACATGCTGAAGTTTGGCCATCTCTGATATTGTCCTCGACTGCCAACAGGTGGGGCACAGTTTTGGCCTGTGGAAACCAAACGTTGCCCACCTAACTGTCCATGACTGCCTTTGGATTGCTGAGAATGTGTGGGCCCTCGACGTTGCTCCGCCTACACATCCGCCCTATCCTGGTGGCTATCCTGCAGGAAACTGGTTCCACACAGGGCATTGATGGGGCATGGCAAAGACGTCAAGGCTTAGCATGCGAGCACCATGGACTTTTATTACACAATCCTACATAGCTGCACTTCGATGCCATTCTCTCCTGTCTGTCAGGCGGTAGAGCATCATGTTAAGGTGTGGGTCACTTCACTCATACAACGAGGCTTGGAAGGAACAACACCCATTACTGTAAGCCTCATAAACGCCATAGATGTACCACCTCCTCACAGAACGCCAACGTCCTCGTCGAGCTTTCATAGATAACCATACTGATGTGGAAGGATGACGATATACAACGCAATGTGCCATTGGTCACGCTTTTCATTTCCATTTCAGCTGGCTGTATGCTGCCATCCCACATCATCTGACCTTAACTGAAGAGGTAGTCGCACTTACCATCAACACTGATCTGCAAGACCTGGCTCAAGAATTTCGGGAAGATGTGATCACAGATGAAGTCCCAGAAGCTATCAAGGTGGGAGTTGCCAATAAGTCCCCAGGATCTGACGGATTCCTCTCGAATTTTTTAGTATATAAAATATATGTTGGTACCTACTTACTGGGCGATGACAACAACATTCATATGGCCCTTTGCCGTTACAGGGACATGATGGCACTTGCCAGGTCACAACACCTGCCTGTCGCATTGGCATCGCTTGATTTCAGTCAGGAATTCGACCACGTCGATCAGAACGTTTTGAAGATGGTCCTCCAGTTCATACAGTAACAATGGTAATGTGCCTCTTGAGCGGCGCGACTTCAAGAATATAACGGACGCCTCACTGCACCACTAGCGACAGAGCGACAGAGTTGCGCACTTTCCACGCCACTGTGTGCTTTGGAGTTAGAACCCCTACTCTAGGGACCTCACCAGAGCGCAGTGGGCCTTTCATTGCACGGACTTCGCTTCTGTTGTATGGCCTATGGTGACCATCTCGTGCTCTCCCTACTCAGCGGAAATTGTGTTCGCGTGACACTCACATGGGTGGACATACGAGGAGACATTGGGCTGTTCTCTTAACGTTTCCAAGTCGCAGGTTCTACTCATTGGTGAGGCCCTACCTGAGAGATGTGTAGCTCCTATAAGTGTGGTCATTACTGTCCACTATTTGGGAAGTGATTTTATGAATGATCTGCAAGAATCAGCAGACATCTCCTCCAACTGATCAGTGCTGGCCTAGTTGATCACCTGCTTAGATCCCTGGACACTGTACAGATTGCGTGATATGTGAATGTTATCCATGCCTCTCGCATCTCTCTTGTGGCAAATGTGTTCCTGGTCCCAATTACCCTCAACTGATATATGTAGATGGCGATGGGATCCTTTGTCTGTACTGGGATGTAATTCAAAGTTCAATATGCCACCCTTGCCTTCCCACGAGTGCATGGTCGATTGGCTTGTTCATGTGCCGGAAGAGTTACGGCACTTTTTGTTAGCTCCCAACTGAAAGTCCGGCGCAGTTGCGCGATGAGCCTCACCAGATTGCTTTTATATGAATACGCGCTGGTCTCCATGTCCGCCCCAGTCATGTTATCAGATGTTCCACCCGCCTTTTACCACTTTCGGCTTTTATTTCTGCAATTAATTTACATCCTCCACTCCAGACAAAGACTGTACACGACGCACTACAACTGCATCGACGCCCCAATCCATCGAGCACAAGCTTGCTCAAATCATATGGCATGGTGTATGGAAAACGGTGCATGCAGACTTTCTCAACACCAGCGTCCAATCCGCCTGGTATATCACCATAAAGAGCAAACAGGTCAATTAGTTTCGTTTGCACCGCATCCGCCCACTGAAACATGTCTGTATTCGCTAAGGTGTGGACGATACAGACGCCCACCGATACTCATGTGGTCCGACATCTGACGTCTGGAGACTCGCGCATCTTCCCTTACCTGACAGACAGCTGCTCAGATCACTTTCCAAATGCTTTTTTTCCCGGACATGATTCACTATCCTTGTAAGCGAATGGGAGAGGGTGGGGTTATAGTTCTGTCTGTATTTGCTAAATGTACCCACTCACTTCGTAAATCGAGTCGTCATTCGCTTCTTCCCTTGCAGCCTAGGAGCAGCAACTTGAGTATTGCTGTAATAAATGATAACTAACAAGGGGAGTAAAGGAGTGCCAATTACCGAAATTTAAGTTTCAGCCTAGTATAACCAATTGTTGTATATTTTTAACACCTGCACTACACAGGCCTGCACTGTTACACGCTTCACAAAGTAACAAATGTGTTGACACGCCGATACATACAGTAACACTACACAACACATCATCTCACACTGCAGTCCAGATGGGGCGTTCATGGCAATGTAGGTAATCCAAGTTTCATTTACCGGTGCAGATGAGGTGCTCGCGGCCATTTAATCACGTTCTCGCGATTGTTCTCGTGGTTTTTGACTTCGCGAACTGCGGATTACAACTCGTGAGGTAAACGAATGATTACACAGCATGAAATACCTTTATAGTCACAAAATTTGCTTGTATTGTTAGCTTGATTCCTTAACATCTTCACACCAAGCACACAGTTAGACACCTCCACAAGACTCCTCGCTCGTGTTCGCGCGAAAAAACAAAGAAGCGACCATAGCGATGTCATCATAATCCATATCAGGGCTACTCGATACATGCTTACATTCCTGCACGAAAATTGTTTCTAAATTCTGAAGGAATTTACGAAAATAAGCACTAATGGGGGGGGGGGGGGGTGGTCCATCAGAAGAAAGATAAAGGGAAGAAATGTACATTGTTATACCTTAACATACAGTGCAGCTATAGTACAAACACATAATCAAACAAGAGAACATAAGAAAAATTTACGAAAAAAATAATTACAAACAGGAAGTAATATAGCACATATAAAGGAAATTAGTGTAGACAAAATGAAATGCACACATCACCTAATGCAGCCGGAATACAGATAAAAGAAAAGATGAAAGAAAAGAAAGTATCCACCTAACTGCCCAAAGCAGTATAAACATACCAGAAGTACAGAATACTGAACTCACTACACTACACAGTTTAAATACCAATATGAGTAGATCTAATACATCACAACACTATCATATGCAGTTTATATGATCACAAATTCAGAGAAAGAAAGCAACATATGGGCCTAATATTTATCAAGTGTTGTCACATGCAGCACACTATAATCATGAATGCATATTTAATGATGAATATTCACTGTAACTCACTTAACACTGCTTGGAAAGGGGGAGGTCACCGCTCCAGGATGGCAATTGTAAGGGATGGGTTGGGCAGCTATTAGCAGCATCATGTGTGACGTCCATTGCTGTAGAAATTATCTGCTAACCTCATCTTGTACAGCAACATTAAGCTCTCTCAGGCCGTGAAACAAACATTGAGCACCCCATGACAATTCAGCCTAATTATATCTTAAGGCAAAGTTAAAAGGGAGATAGGTGTGGCCACCCTTGCATGAATGTGACAAAAATACTTTTGACATAATTTTATGAGACCCAATCAGCAAAAATTTATCCTTAAATGAATGTGGTGTGTCAATATGTGGTATATAATGAGTAAGAGAACAATTTGAATAATAAACGATATCACATTACAACCTAAGGTAATACCTTAGAGCACATATAACTCTAGCAGCTTACACTACATTTTCTGATTCCATCATAGTCTTTAGTGATCAGTGAGATAAAATTCTGTTTACATTAGTCACTCCTATAGTAGGGCTTGATATTTTCCACATGATGTTTTCCTTCATAGTTGCCAGAACTTAATACTTCCAGTTCCACTGTATTTGGTCCTTCAATGCCAATTATTTTATATTATCCCTTATATTCTAAGTTGAATTTTTTTATTTCATCTATTATCTTACTCGATTTTGTATGTGTCTTAATCAACACCAAATCACCCACTTTGTACGAGACTGGATGAACAATTCTATCATGACGCTGTTTTCTTTGACTTGCCTTAGCTTCTAGAGCCTGCATTGCTAATTGTATTTTATCATCTAAGGTCATGGTGGTTTGGGTGACATCCTTAATGAGTTAAGTAAATACCGACTCTGGTTCTTGGTTTAACAACAGCTCACAAGGTGCAAAACCTGTGGAGATCCTCAAAGTCTTTCAAATAGCCCCTCCAGCGGCTATGCTCGTGTTGCCAGTAGGTTCTGCACATACGATTAATCTCCTTCATGACCCATCCTGCTGGATTCAAGGCTGGTCTATATTTTGAAATTAAGACTTGTTCAGTGTTATTTTGATGTAGCAGTTCCTTCCACTCTTTGGAGATAAATTGTGGAACATTGTCTGTAAGTATCCTCTTTGGTCTACAAACTTTTATAAAATAGTCATCAACCAACTTCTTCACCATCATCTTGCTAACAGCTCATTTCAGTGGGTAAAATTTTACATATTTTGATCCTACATCCAATACCACCATAATCTGAGTAAAATTTCCTTGGAACTTTGGCAAAGGGCTGAGGAGATCAATTGCAACTACATCCCCAATTCTATTTGGAATGATATGATGCATAGGTCCTTGATGTCTAGCTGTTGTAGTCTTTGCCCTTTGGAAGGCATCACAAGTTCGTAATAACCTCCATACCTTTTTGGTCATGCCAAAGAATAGACACACTCTTCTTAATTTCTCGATGCATTTGTCAGCAACAAAGTATGCATTGCTGCAGTGGATGTATCAAATCAACCTCTCTATAGCGTGCTCTGGAATACAGATCTCCATTTTTATTTTATTTCATTAGTATGTCTATATAAGACATTGTATTATGAATCAGGTAGTATTTCCGAAGTTTCTCTTGACCTGCACAACCATACCTAGTCTTAACTAGCTTCAGTGCCGTATCTATGTTCTGCTCACTCCGTATATTCTTAATAAAATTCTTCACATATGTCTCATGTGGAACACCTTTCAAAAGACTAACATGCGATATATTTTCCTGTGGTCCATTTACGTTAATGTCTTCCATACCAGGTGGCATTGTGGACAAGGCATCTGGTACAATGTTTTGTTCCCCTGCTCTGTAGATAATATCAAACTGATACTCCTGAAGTGCAATAGCCCATCTAGTTAATATCCAATAATATTATTTACTTTCAGTCAGGAAGGAGAGTGCCTTATGGACTGTTATCACCCTTGTCACTCTACCTACCAGGTAATACCGAAATTTACTGAATCCCCAAAGGATTGCTAATGCTTCACATTCCATAATTGTATACTGGCGCTCCCACTTCGTCAGTGCACGACTCGCGAAAGCTATTGTCCTTATTCCTCCTTCAATCTTGTCAGTTTAATATAGATGCACGCCAGGTCCATAGTCTGATAAATCACAAGCCATGTGAAAGTTCTTTTCTGAGTGAGACAAAATCTGTGGATTAAACAGATACGTCTTGATATCCTCAAAATCGCTCTGACAGTCCTCGGTCCATTGCCATAGTGTTTTAGCTCTCAGAAGATTCAGCAAGTGAGGAGTATTTAATGACTGGTCACTCACAAATTTTTTATGGAATCCAGCTAATTCCCTTAATTGTTTCTTGCAGCGAGGCACAGAAAAGTCCTTTATAGCCTGCAACTTTGCCTCATCTGGATCAATCCCTTGTTCTCTAATTATGTGTCCCAAGATATGAATCATGTCTTTTCCAAATTCTGATTTATCTATGTTCACAGTTACAGCAGCACTCTCAAATGCAGTCACGGCACCATCCAAAGTCTCCACATGTTCTTCCCACGTCGTTGTAGCGGTGAGAATGTCATCTACATAACCAGTAACTTTCTTCGGAAGCTGCTTTCATAACACCCTGTCTAATGATCGAATGAAGGTTGATGTAGAAATGTTGAGCCCATAAGGTAGAACACGGTATTGGTAGCTTTTTCGTTCATATAGGAACGCTGTACATTGTCTTGAGTCCTTATACAGTGGAATCTGCCAATATCAATGCTGCTGAATAATTTTTCCCCTGAAAATTTTGAAGCATCTCCTCCAGACTCTGAGGCGTGCCTCTCTGTGCCAGTATGATTTTATTCACTGCTCTGGCATCTAGCACAGTTCTGACATTCACATTTTTCTTCTCTACAACAAATGAGGGATTATTATACTGGCTTGATGAACGTTCAATAATTTCCATTTTCAACATCTTGCTAATCTCCTCATTGACAGCTTCACGTTTGTCTTGTGGATGAAGGATACATGCTCCTTCACCTCTAGCTTGCATTCTGCTGCCTTTACTACTTCAGGTTCATCTGCGAAAACCTGACTGTGCCTCCTCAAAACATCTGCAAGAGCTTTGATTTCCTTATGCCCATCCTCTTGTAGCAAGGCTAACTTCTTATTAAGCGCTCTCTCAGAGTCTTCCATTCTAATTTGATGTTCCCATCTCCACTGCCTTTTATTCAAGCCTGCAGTGTCACCTTTGTATACATGTTGTACAGCTTCTGACTCCATGCTAATTGGAATCGTAGCCAATCCTATTTCTTCACATGCCTTCATGGCACCTTTGAATGCAATAACCTCCTCCTCTTCTTTATTAACTATCCTCATATTCCCATTTCTAAAATCTAAGTACGCTTGCTGGTTTACTAACCACTCTATACCAAATATCAGAGGCAATGCCATTCCAGGCACAACCAGTACTGAAACATCGTAAGTCTTCCCATTAAACTTTACTGTAATCAGGATTTTCTCCTTTACATTTTTACCTTTTGTACCAGCAGCACCCACAACAGACACACCATTTACAGCAAAATTCGGTATTTCTCTACCTTGTTCCAACCATGCTGTATACAACTTTTGTGACACTACATTAAGTGGACTTCCTGAATCTAGAAAGATGTCATATTTTACACTGAAAATTTCTCTCTCTACAAATGGTTGCACAAATTCAAAAATGGTTCAAATGACTTTGGGCACTATGGGACTTAACTTCTGAGGTCATCACGTGTGTGCCACGTGTTGCTATAGTGCTGTCAGCGCTGCTGCTATTCCGTTCGGCCAAGATGACGCGAAGCAATGCTGCGCGCGACGCTCCGTTGTCTCGAACTCCACGCCTCAGTGCGAGACTACGCTGAACTGCTGTGATCTTCGATGCTTAGTTCCGCCGTTAACGGAGATGAGGTGCTGCAGCAACTTGCGATATTCCATTGTCTCTGCGTCAACTCTTCCGTAGCGCCGCAGCGCGAACGATGATTGAATTACACACCTTCCGTTATTTGCATCGGTGGCGGGGTTACAACACGGCCCACGCTGCTCTGCTGTCTTGACGTCAGCTCTTCAGTGGCGCCACAGTACGACCGATAACTGAACGGTTGCACCTTCACTTCTCAATATCCAGCTTCAGGCGGTGGTGGGTATATAGTACGGTTCACGACGCTCAGTTGTTCACACGTGAGCTCACTGTGGTACTGCTGTATGCAATGTTACCAACTGCCACGATTGTCACATATTCGACTACTGTCGTGTGAAGTTGATATAGTTCGTTGCCACTTCTCTGGCGTCACGTTCTTTGCACCGCACTGCCGTAATACTATCTTATGATGGTATCACTGCGCATTCCCGTTTTTGTTCGTCACACACAAAAGAACGTGTGACATCACTACCAGTTGATCATTAAATTAATTTTCAGTTACTGCGATCGGCACTCCTATCTGAAGATTACAAGTCCTAAAACGCAGTCGCCATGTACGCGAATGGGGGAGGGTGGGATTATAGTTTCGTCTGTGTTTGCTAATTGTACCCACTCACCTCGTAAACCCAGTCGTCATTCGCTTCTTCCCTTGCAGCCTAGGAGCAGCAGCTTGAGTATTGCTGCAATAAATGATAACTAACAAGGGGAACGGACGCCTCCACATGACTCCTCGCTCGTTCTGGCGCGAAAAAACAAAAAACCGGCCATAGCGATGTCATCGTAATCGATATCAGCGCTACTCGATACATGCTTACATCCTGCCATGAAAACTAACCCTGTGAAATGGATACGCGGCCGGGATCTGCTCCGTTTTTGGTCCCGACAAGAAATCGGAGCTGGGTTATTATATGTACCTTAATGATGGACACTGTGCACTTAGTTGCAGCTCCTGGTACAAGCAGTTCGTTTCCAGTTTCCTATGGAGCGCATTTCATGACCTTCCAACTGGAAAGTCCAAGCAATGAGATGCTGACACTTATTTTGCCCACATTATGCTCTGAACAAACTAAAAACGGAATCTCCATTAAAATTTCGAGAAGAACCGTTTGGATGTACCACAATCAGAAGGCAGGAGCGACTCCCGGAATGCTAATGCATGGAAAAAAAAGTGTATACAAAAATAAAATAACACAATAAATAAAAAAAGCCCTTACACAACTCCTTTTATTTTCATCGCTCCCCTGTGTGTTGTCACCCCCCCCCCCCCTCCACCCACTTTTTTCCTTTCCTACCACCATTTAGTAATAGATAGTTGTTCTGGGACAGGCAGTGATAAGTGCCAACGCCTGAAGAGGTGCAGTTCTTTTTTCCTTAAGTCACAAGTGGCGGTGGCAAGTGACTTTTTTTAGTTTCCCTCTTCTGTCCAGGGGTGGAAAAGAAAAGCAGGTTAGGGTAAACAAAAAATGTGCTAGCGTAATGGATAATGCCGTGGTTTCTGGAGTCGAAAGTGGTGGGTTCGCATATAGCCAGACGAAATTTTTTTTCGTGTTAGCGTTGTTAAGACGTTCTGGGACTTTCTTATGAATATAATACAAGTATGTTCTACGATATTCGATGCTTTTACAGTCCGTCTGATGTGAGAACGGAGGATGAAGTAGATATTTAGCGAATTTCGAGTGTGTGGTTAGGCAGGAAACTAAGAGGGCAGCTTAAATTACTTCGGTGAAACGAGGAGCAGTAAAATTGTTATTTTTTCTTGTCACAAATATTTCGTTGTTCAGTCACGAATGTGTGGCGATTTCCGTGTGTGTGGTTAGACAGGAACGTAGGAGTACAGCTTAAGCTGCTGCTTGTGTTCTTAAATAATTTATTTATTTTATCTGAAATAGGTCCCATGTATGTCATTTTTATAAATCTCTTCTTGGAATTTATAACAGCATCATTTGTTTCTTGTAATTTTTGATATAACAGATCAACCTGATGGGAATTATAATTGTTAGCAACTGTTATCTCTTTTAATGTATCAATTTCCTTCTGGATTGCATCAGGTTGGAGAGGTAATTTCAGTATCCTATGTATCATAGTTTTAAAAAATGCCATTTTTTATCTTAATGGATGGCATGATGTAGCATTCATTATTACATCGGTTGATGTGGGTCTTCTATAAATAGAAATATTATGTTTTCCATTCTTATTTGTAATTGTGAGGTCCAGGATATTAATAGTATTGTTAATTTCGTGTTCTATTGTAAATACAAGTTTTGAATGTAAATTATTTATTAGCAAAAACATCAATTTCTTCCTTAGAGCCGTTAAATAATAGCACTGTGTCGTCAACATATCTTTTGTAGTATATAATTTTATTTGTTATTTCTGGATTATTTTAGAAAAATTGAATTTCAACATAATTGACGAAGATATCTGCTATACTGCGAGGTTGATCTGTTATATCAAAAATTACAAGAAACAAATGATGCTGTTATAAATTCCAGGAAGAGATTTACAAAAATTACATACATGGGACCTATTTCAGATAAAATAAATAAATTATTTAAGAACACAAGCGTGACAATAGCATTTAAAACTGGTAACCCCCTACAGATGAAACTGAAACACACACAATTGGAGACTCAAATATATACCAAAAGTCAGGCGTTTACAAAATAATATGTAATGACTGTGAGAAACAGTATATTGGCCGAACTGGCCGTAACTTTCTAAGACTTTTCAAAGAACATACTACTGGTACTGCGCGTACGAAATCAATATTTGGTTAACATCTCGATGGATAGAATCATTCTGAGGGTTGCATTTCTAACGATTTCAAAATATTATGTACTGTGCCAAAAGGACCACTGCTAAATACTTTAGAAGAAATTGGAATCTTTTCACTTCACAAAAGTAATCCATTATCTGTTTTAAACGAACAACTTCAGTTCAAACACAAACATTTCTTTGAGCTTTTCGATGATCTGCTTTAGAATGTTAACTCTTCTGTCCTTTGTTTTTTAAAATTAAATAAAAATTGAATTATGAAGACTTTTAGAAAATGTTTTATCTTTACATTAATTTTATTTCACCAAACATTATTTTATGACTTACTATCTGTTTTAGAATTTTTGCTTATATGCTTTTAGACTACATATTGCTAATTCACATCCTTTTATTTTTGACACTATGGCTCATAATTTTATAATTTTAAATTCCTTCAGTTTTCATTTTTTTTTTTTTTGCTTATAAGACTGGCATATAACTTAAGGAATAGCAATGCCTTTTAAAAATTGTCACATGTAATTTACAGGGTGTTTCAAAAATGACCAGTATATTTGAAACGGCAATAAAAACTAAACGAGCAGCGATAGAAATACACCGTTTGTTGCAATATGCTTGGGACAACAGTACATTTTAAGGCGGACAAACTTTCGAAATTACAGTAGTTACAATTTTCAACAACAGATGGCGCTGCAAGTGATGTGAAAGATATAGAAGACAACACAGTGTGTGGGTGCGCCATTCTGTACGTCGTCTTTCTGCTGTAAGCGTGTGCTGTTCACAACGTGCAAGTGTGCTGTAGACAACATGGTTTATTCCTTAGAACAGAGGATTTTTCTGGTCTTGGAATTCCACCACCTAGAACACAGTGTTGTTGCAACAAGACGAAGTTTTCAACGGAGGTTTAATGTAACCAAAGGACCGAAAAGCGATACAATAAAGGATCTGTTTGAAAAATTTCAACGGACTGGGAATGTGACGGATGAACATGCTGGAAAGGTAGGGCGACCGCGTACGGCAACCACAGAGGGCAACGCGCAGCTAGTGCAGCAGGTGATCCAACAGCGGCCTCGGGTTTCCGTTCGCCGTGTTGCAGCTGCGGTCCAAATGACGCCAATGTCCACGTATTGTCTCATGCGCCAGAGTTTACACCTCTATCCATACAAAATTCAAACGTGGCAACCCCTCAGCGCCGCTACCATTGCTGTACGAGAGACATTCGCTAACGATATAGTGCACAGGATTGATGACGGCGATATGCATGTGGGCAGCATTTGGTTTACTGACGAAGCTTATTTTTACCTGGACGGCTTCGTCAATAAACAGAACTGGCGCATATGGGGAACCGAAAAGCCCCATGTTGCAGTCCCATCGTCCCTGCATCCTCAAAAAGTACTGGTCTGGGCCGCCATTTCTTCCAAAGGAATCATTGGCCCATTTTTCAGATCCGAAACGATTACTGCATCACGCTATCTGGACATTCTTCGTGAATTTGTGGCGGTACAAACTGCCTTAGACGACACTGCGAACACCTCGTGGTTTATGCAAGATGGTGCCCGGCCACATCGCACGGCCGACGTCTTTAATTTCCTGAATGAATATTTCGATGATCGTGTGATTGCTTTGGGCTATCCGAAACATACAGGAGGCGGCGTGGATTGGCCTCCCTATTCGCCAGACATGAACCCCTGTGACTTCTTTCTGTGGGGACACTTGAAAGACCAGGTGTACCGCCAGAATCCAGAAACAATTGAACAGCTGAAGCAGTACATCTCATCTGCATGTGAAGCCATGCCGCCAGACACGTTGTCAAGGTTTCGGGTAATTTCATTCAGAGACTACGCCATATTATTGCTACGCATGGTGGATATGTGGAAAATATCGTACTATAGAGTTTCCCAGACCGCAGCGCCATCTGTTGTTGAAAATTGTAGCTACTGTAATTTCGAAAGTTTGTCTGCCTGAAAATGTACTGTTGTCCCAAGCATATTGCAACAAACGGCGTATTTCTATCGCTGCTCGTTTAATTTTTATTGCCGTTTCAAATATACCGGTCATTTTTGAAACACCCTGTACATACCAACTTCATAGACAATATTTCATATGTAGTGACAACTACTTCGTATCGTATTTGTGCAGCATGTAGTATACATGTCAGCTACAGATTATTGCAGCTTACTCACTGAAAATCGTTTCAATAACGACATGTTGCTGCTCAATAATACATCGTCTGACGTGACAGTCTTCGCCATTCCACTTTCGCAACAACTTCGTTGGAAAGAAGCCTGCTGCCACATCATTGCACTGGCGTTTGTCCTCACCATGGCAACCACTAGTTCGGCGATTGACTTTACAACGACTTCAGTGGAAAGAAGCCTGCTGCCTGATCTTCCCAACGGAGTCCAATTCACCATGGGAACCAGTGGTTCCAAATGGTTCACTAACAGGCCTTGAGAGGGCAACCCATGTATTGCCAAACCCAAATTCATTTTTCCTACATATTTAAATATTTTTAACTCTTCTTAATTGACAGTAGCTGTTTAATAAGCTAAGTTTAATGTGTATTAATTTTTAATTCTTGACAATGTTATTTTAACTAAGAAATTTTAAATTGTAATTCGATTTATAACTCATTGGTTGGTGATAACATCATGCAGTCAGAAGTGGGTGGAGCCTCCATTATATATAGTGAGACTTGCACTGGTTTCTCCAGTAGTGATTCTCCAACAGAAAGAGGTTCCTACTCAATGGTAATTCATCGTTTTATAGCTTTATAACTTTATGTATTTTCTTTAATGTATGTAGCCTCTCTAATTAAAGCTTTGTATACTACTTGTAGGTCTGAAGATGACCACACCAGTGGTCGAAACCGGTCACCTTGATAAATAAATCGTGATCTGGACTGTTTTTGATAGTAAATATTTGTAAGACATTGATCACTGCGTTTCCCTGTATTGTAATTGATAAATTTTAGCTCATGAAAAACTGCTAATTTTGACCTAAGCAGCGCTACGCCATGGTCCTGTGAAATCAATCTGAATCTGTCCGTGAGAAATAAACTGAAAAATTCTTACCTCGAGATGGTGTCCCCAGATAACGCAGTCTATATATTTACTCGTAAGTGACACAGCTTAGTGCAATGTTGGTCTATCTACTAAAACTGGATAACATTTGTCTGAGATCTGAATTACTAGATACACTGACAGTACTTAGTGACACAGCTGATCGTCTGATTACTAAAGAGCACATGACTATGACTTGACAAAAATTCTGGAATAATTTAATTTAGATAAATGACTGGACTGGGACTGGCAATGACGTCAGGGGAAATTAGACTTCTATAGTCGACTGGTAAAAACAGTTGTATTCTGAAAAATTTTTACTTTATTGGTAAAGACCTACAATGCATGACACGGGAAAATTGAACTTATTACAAATCTGGGTCAACTGCTGCTGACTAATCACAAAAGAAAAGATTGAGACAAATTTATATAAACATCTCAGACAAGTGACTTAACTACGCGCATTCCAATAAAATAATAAAATTTACCTTACAATAGATGGTTGACTTATCTACACTGTTGATTTTTCATTATATTGACAATTATTCATTTGTTCATCATCATCTCATTCCATGGTATCATTTAGTGTTGCAGCTGAACACAGTTATTATTCAGTTCCATATAATAAAATTTTACAATTTGTTCTGCACTGTGACTTTAACAACTACTAACTATAATCTGCGCTGTACCAGCGACAGACTACAACTACACTGTAGCAGCGAGAGACCGCGACTGTGGCAGAGACTGCTCTGCCCTGCGACTCTATTGCAGCTCTCTTTTAACGGGGACAAAGATATTTTACGTCTCAGACAGCGCCTGTGAACTGTCGTTCTAGCAAGTGAGCAATACATCGAGATTGCATCTGCTCCAGCAGGGTGGTGAACCCCTTACACTATTTTGCAGTAAAATTAAAAAAAAAGTGTTGTAGCCTATCTAAAACAAACTGTACAAAACGCATTGAATGGTAACTCAAAGGGTGAAATTATTAAAATAAATCTTTTTTAGAGCATAATTGCACAGCTAGAAACTTTGTGTCACCATGTATTCATGGGCAATTCACATAAAATCGGAATTTGAACTTAATACTCATATTATCAATATTAAAAAAGTACGGAGATCACTTTTGAAAATTGATCGCCGACAGATTATCGGTAGAGGTACCATACTAAATGCTGAACTTACGAGAAGCGGCGACCTGCATCCAAATGAATGTCCTTGTTACTGTCAGAGGTTGGTCTCCTGGGATTTTCATCTTTTCCCCCCACACTTCCTCCATTACGAAACTGACTCTTTCTTCAAGCTTCATGAAGTGCCCCATCAACCTGTCTCTCCGATCTCCGTTTTTAGTCAAGTTGTGCCCAACATGTCTTTTCTGACCAACCTGATTCAGTATCTTTTCATTATTTATCTGATATACCAATCAAATCCTCAGCATTTTTCTGTATTTCCATATTTAAAAAACTTCAGTTCTCTTCTTTTCTGAACAGTTTATCGTCCACGTTTCACTTCCTTATAAAGCTATAATCCAGACAAATACTTCCAGAAAATATATCCTAACGTTTAAATGTAGGGTAGGGGAGAGTTGCCTTAATTGTATCGCTTTTGAGATTTTATTTATTTTAGCATAAACGGTAAGTTACAAAATTATTTAAACATATCACCCTCAACTGGAGGATATTCTTGGTATCTGATTTAATGAAAGGAAATTCCGAGGAACTTAAACACACTTCATTTAAATTTCTAAACGTCTGTAAATGGTGCAAATTAGGAATCTGGTTTCCTAATTTGTACCAGTGGATTCATAAATTTACCGCTGTTATAAGCTACTTTCCTGGGCTTAAAGATGTGTGTTAGTCTAAGTTTAAGAAAATGATCCATATTTTAGTTCTTACATCACTATTTGCAAGTTACTCACTTTTTTCCCCTCCCCTGCACACTTTGCATTAATTCACATACTTCATTTCATTCGGTCTTCCTCGTACAACTCACTACTCCATTCCTCTGTTCTACCAATGAATTTCTGTTGCCCCTTGCCCATAGAGTTTCCAAAACACCAAAACACTTTATTGACACAAGTAGAGCTGCAGTTATAGACTTGTTATCCTTGGCTTCGGTTAGCCTTGTTTTTGCTTGGCGGCTAGTCGGCTCACAGCCTTCTTGACTAGGTCTTTTAGTTCTGCTTGGAGCGTTCATCACCTCCTTCGGATTCGGCGTTATTTCTTGGATGGACAATTTCAGTTCACTTTTTCCCGCCATTGCTTCTTCTTTGTTGAAATTATGGGACTAACCGTTTCATCCCGCAATGTCGAAGGTAAGTTTTCTTCCGTCCAACTTGCTTAAACCGAACATGATCTCTTCAGATACAAGATAATGCTCTTCCAGTTAATCTTCAACATCGTTCGAAAATAGTTTACTGTAGGTAACAATTTTTATATCCCATTTCCATTTTTGTTTTAATTTCGAGTGCGCTTCTTAATTGTTGATTTGGACAAATTTTATATGCGCACACAACCATGATCACCATTTAGATACAGTGTCACAGCTGAATGCGCTTCATTTTCCTTAATGCCTTTCAGTTGCGATACTCTAATACAAATTTGCTATTTAAGTAATAACTTACGATGAAGTAAGCATTAGAAAGTTCACTACATAATTTCTAAATATTATGTTGCACTAATAATGCTAAGCGAAATTTTTAAAGCTCCCGTTACGAGCTAGTTTCTTAAATTGTAGCGGTGCAATACAGAGAACTTGCAGTAGTATGTCATAGGTTAAGTCGTCATTTGCCCTTTGTCATGTTTCTACAAACGAATCATTATGTCTGGAAAGTAGGGTTATTGCACGTATATTCACCAATAAGCAAATAAGTTTTGTTGTCACTTGTCTTATTATAGTAATTCTCCATGTACACAAAAAAGATGAAATCTACAACACAATGAACCCCGCCTTGAGAGGTTCTATTCTGAGGGATAGCTAGCACGTAGGTCACGCTGGCCTCACTGAATGTCAGATAACCACAAACGGTACGAAGTTTTTGATAGTGGTACAAATTAGGAGGCAGTAAAATATAGGCAACTCTCCCCAAGATGTTAGCAAATTCCTCTTTTTCAGAAGCGGTTCTCTTGGTGCTGCCAATCTGCATTTCATATCCTCTCCACTTCGGCGATCGTCAGTTAATTTGCTGCTCACGTAGCAAAACTCAGCTACTGCTTTCAGTGTTTGATTTACTAAATGTATCCCCCCCCCCCCCCCCCCCCCCCCGCATCTCTTGATTTAATTCGACTAATTCCTTTGGCGCTGTTTTACTTACTTCCTATAACCTCTTCCCAGGACACCATCCGTTCCTTCCAACAGATATTCCAAATCCTTTGCTCTTTCAGACAGAATTACGATATCTCTGGCAAACCTCAAACTTTTCATTTGTTCTCCCTTAATTTAAGTACGTATTCGTATTTCTTAATGGCGCTCCGTATTACGTTGCGTAGAAAATTATCCTTCCTAAAGTATTTATCTACCGATGCCAATCTTCTTCCAAAATGCGTGTTGAAATGAACATCATTAATAAGAAGAACGGGCTCTAAATTGCTCTAAGATTACGAAAAATCAGGCCCGGCGTGTGTCCTCTGGGCTCTGGAACACATCCAGGGTATCTTTCGGCTCAGCGTCCTTGGCCCACTCCTTCAGTGTTGCCACCCTAACCACAGGTGAAAGTGATGCCGTCGTAAAATACAGACGCCACACAAGGGGGCCCTCAGTGCGTCTGACAGGACAGACTCATCTGCTCACACCGCCAATATGAGCGTCCACACCAGTATCACAAAAAACCCGACCTCCGCCTGACGCACCCAGCAATTCGTATGTCACGGGGCAAAGGAGAAAGGAGCCATGTTCTCAAGGGTTTATTCTTTGCTCAGGCAACTATAAAAAATATATTCTGAAGAATGAAAACAGTTCTTTGCTCGTGACATATCACTGTAATTTCTAATTGCAGTGACGCAGAACCCAGATTTCAAGCAAGCGGTCAACAAATTGAGGAGGTACGCCAAGAGAGTGTTTTTGCAAGGTAACGACTTTATCAGCTGACTTTCCGTACATAATTTCCCCGTTCACATTTGGCCCAAGAACACGAATTCCATCAGGAATTTGATAAAACCGAATTATTATGCACTTAAGGTGAATTTAGTTTTTAGTTTGCTGCAAATGATTTGGTTGTGTATTGGTATTCTAGAAAATAGAAAACGGAGTCAATGATTCCAAAATTCATGCCCATGATTTTATTCATTATTAGTTACACTGCTGAAACTACTAAACAGCGCATACGGCTGAATACTGACAAAAAAGTTAACTGGCCGCTTCATATTGATTGGTGCCTTTGACAGGTTGGTGCCTAAGGGCGTTTTGGTGCTAACTGTTACAAATGAGTAGCTTTTACATAATTATTTTTGAAATTTCACACGCATGGAATATCGCTTTTATGTGAGAGAATATATGATACCGTGTCATTATTTTTTCATTCGTTTTAAAATTTACAAATCCTTTCCTTTACAATACTGTTTTGATTAATTACGTCATCATAGAGGCTCTTTCTTCGTGTAACTTACAAATTTAAATAAAATATTACTAAATATTAAAGTCAATACTCTGATGTTGCAAGTGAGACTAAAGCTTTGGTAGTTAATAAAAAACAATGAAACATAATGTTAGATGAAAATCCAATTTAGTAACAAAATTTTCTGGTTATTAGCAATGTTCGTTGTTGTGGTCTTGAGTACGAAGATTGGTTTGGTGCAGCATCCAACGCTATTGTGTGCCAGCTCCTTCATTTGTGCATAAGTACTGAAACGTTCATCTGCTTGAAAGTGCTTACAGTAGTTAAGCCTTGGTCTCCTTCTACAATTTTTGCTCCTCCTATTTCCTCCCATAGCCAAACTTAAGATTATTTGATGTCTCAGGATGTGTTCTATCAACAGATCCCTTCTTTCAGCCAAGTTTTGCGATAAATTTCTTTTTTCTTCCGTTAAATTCGGTATTTCCTCAGTCGACCAACCCGTCAAATTGTAACTTTTACATTCCGGAATGCCACGCTTGTAGACGTCGGATGCCGGTTATTATAAGACATACACGAATGTTGTACAGGGTGTTTCACTAAACGTGTTTGCCTCTGTAAATTACGAAGTAATAGGCAACGGAAATATTTATTGCGGTAGGTCACCATAAGAAACGTTACACTGTCTGCGGAGCTATGAACATAGTTTATTGCGTTATTATCCAAAGAGTTACAGCAAATAGATACAATTTTTCAATGGAACAATAGTTGTTTCTATCATGCACTGGAATCAGTAACACCAGCTGTGTATATATCAATTTAAATTACATTTCTATCACTTTTAGTTTGGGAGCTACAACCCTTCAAAGTTTCAGGGGCAGATACCACACGCTATACATAATACATGGCTGTGTGGTGAGTGATGGACGTTTGTGCGGTGGGAAGTTGATTTAAAGGAGATGTTCAAATGTGTGTCCATGTTCCTGAATGCACAACGCAATGCACCTTCTAAAGGATTTGCGGACGAGATGTAACATCGCCGGTGTCACGGAGCAACATGCGTCCTCGATGGGCCGTTTTAGATCATCTGGGGATGTGGGTTCAGTTACACAAACACTATCCTTTAGATATCCCCACAAAAGGAAATCTAATGGTGTTAAATCGCGCGACCTTGTGGACCATGAATGAGGACCATGGCGCCACAACCACCTTCCTGCAAACTTGTTGTTTAGCTCTTCCAGAACAACACGCGCACAATGGGCTGGGTGACTATCGTAATGCATACACGTGTGGACTGAGTAGAAACACACATGTTCAAGGAGACTATCCAAACTGTCGACTATAATGGGCAAATGGTTCTGAGCACTATGGGACTTAACTTCTGAGATCATCAGTCCATAGAACTTAGAACTACTTAAACCTAACTAACCTAAGGACATCACACACATCCATGCCCGAGGCAGGATTCGAACCTGCAACTACAGTGGTCGCGCGGTTCCAGACTGTAGCGCCTAGAACCGCTCGGCCACTCCGGCCGGCTGTCGACTATAAACGCGCGATATAACTCACGTGTCAGTGTACCTGGGAAGTAGTGTGGACCGATGATATCATCCCCAAGGATTCCACACCATACATTAGTAGACCACTTACTTTGACGGTCGACAGGTCGTACCCACCGAGGATTGTTTGCGGCCCATTAGTGCAAGTTATGACGATTCACTGCACCATAATTTGTGAACGTGGACTCATCAGAGAACATCTTGTAAAGACTTCGGCGTGAAATTACGCATGGCCCATTCACAGAATGTAATTCTCGCACGGAAATCGTTCCCATGCAGCTCCTGGGTCAGTGACAAGCGCCACGGGTGAAAACTGTGGCCGTGCACTATACGCCACACAGATGTGAGACTGCCACCAGCGACTGCAGCAACGGCTCGTAAGCTGACATGAGGATCGTGGTGTACTGCAACTGAAACAAACACCTCCACCTCCTCATTTCTTGCAGTTATTCATCTGTTACTGCGGCGCATGACCAAGCTGCCTGTTTCCCGAAGTCCTTGTTTGACACATAAGAACGTAATGGCTGCCGGAGCTCTTCGCCTAGGATATCTCACGGCGTACGCAATGGCTGCTTCAGTGGCATCATGTTAGCAATCGCCGACCATCAGCAACATGTCAAAGTACTCGTTGTTCGTGTATGCCATCTTCATCCGATGTCAGTAACTGTGTTATATTGAGCCCCGTTTGTTTGTGTGGCTCGAACCGTCGGCCGTCTGCGGCGACGGTCGGCAGTCTAATAGCGCTTCGAGGAAGCTTCTCGCTCCGTGACACCGGCGACGTTACAACTCGGCCGCACCACATTCAGAAGGCGCATTGCGTTATGCGCTGTGTGTGTGGTATCTGCCCCTGAAACTTTCAAGCGTTGTAGCTCCCAAACTAAAAAGTGATACGAATATGATTTAAATTGATGGATACACAGCTGGTGTTACTGATTCCAGTGCATGATAGAAACAACTATTGTTCCATTGAAAAAATTGTATCTTTTTGCTGCAACTTTTTGGATAATAACACAATAAACTATGCTCATAGATCCGCAGACAGTGTGACGTTTCTTATGGTGACCTACCACAATAAATATTTCCGTCGCCTTTTACTTCTAACTTACAGAGGCAAACACATTTATTGAAACACCCTGTATATATCCACATTAATGAGACGAATGATAATTTTTACCAAGGGATTCGAACCTAGCTCTTGCTCACTAAGCACATGAGCTGTCTACTACGGCTCCCTGGCACAATGGCTTTGCCGAACTGTACGGACTACCCTAGTATGCCCCCCTCCTCAATCCAAATTCCTATTTACGCCTCAGTCCATCTTGATATTCCCCCTAAACTCGAACGGCATTGCAGACGCTCTCCAACTTTATTGCAAAAGCATCTCAGCATCGAATGAAATTGGGGATCCCGCCTGAAACTCAGACATAGGTGCTTAAGTAAAAATGAAACTACATGGTTCCAGAGACCTTTTCACGTCTCAAATATCTATGACGCACACAGGCCGAAGAAAAATTCGCACACTGGGAATTCGTAGCGCGATTCCTCATACACTAGCGATACAAAAATGTTTCTCAACAAATTTCGACTTCCGCATATTTCCGGCAGTATTTCCGAACTTTATATATTGGCAGGCTGGCCACACTGT
The DNA here is from genome assembly GCF_021461395.2 of Schistocerca americana. Lineage (NCBI taxonomy): Eukaryota > Metazoa > Arthropoda > Insecta > Orthoptera > Acrididae > Schistocerca > Schistocerca americana. The sequence goes on along the minus strand of NC_060120.1, from coordinate 976,973,692 downwards.
AATCAAATTTACGCTAACTACCTCTTACAGCAGGTAAAAGAAGCGTTGAGCAGTTGCTGTGGTAGATAGCGTTTTGGGTTAGCATGCAGGAGTTCGAGGGTTCGATCCTGGGTCAGAGTATATTTGTTTTTATTTGCTAAATGTTGTCCACATGATTCTGTATCTGACGTCTTAATCGTCATATAGCCATTACAGTGGGTATTCTACAAAACATTTATGTACTACGAACACGGCAATGGAAGTACAATCTTTTTCATCGATCAGCTTTTAAAGAAGCCTTTTGCGTCTCTCTCTCTCTCTTTTTAAGTCATCAGTCTTCTGGCTGCTCCCTCTAGTATCACGCGCCTATTCGCTAGCTCCTAGGTAACGTGCTTGCCTGTCAGCTACATGCTGCCTCTGTTCGCCTTTCGAGCCTCGCCGAAAGCCAGATAGCCGGCACGGTTGCTCAGCGTGTTCGGTCAGAGGGTTACGAGCCCTCTGTAATAAAAAAAAACTGAGTTAATCGATCATCAACGAACTTAACGGATGTCTTACGACGTCCGCCCCGAGCAGACGCAACGAACAAAAACGAACAAAAATGAGAATTAAAAAAAAAAAGTATCATGGAAACCATTCCCTCACGTCTTAACTGGTGCCCTATCATTCTGTCTTGTCCCTTCTCTTTGCAGTGTTTTCCACGTAGTCATTTCCTCTCCGATTCTGCGCAGAACCTCCTCAGTCCTTACCTTATCAGTGCGCTGCGTCTACTAGATTCCAGACTTCCGCAAATGGTCCCATCGATTAGTACCGGTATCTGTTGTTTACGGGCGAAACGGAATCATAGCTTGTAGACTGTGGTCATATCATTTAAGGTTCCGCGCTTGCGTTTCAGCTTGCGAAATGCTTTGTGATAATCGGCAATTAATCTCAGGGACGCTGTAGCAAGTTACAAATGAAAAAGTGGGAGAGTACTAATTGTATTCGGTCATTGCGTCTCCACGTCACGATCCTTTAAGCTTGAATTGGTCGTTGGCTGTAACAATAAAGCATTAAAGCATTAAAGCATCTATTAGGAGAACTGTTAAAATGAGAACACATGAACGTTAACTAAAACATTAATTTAATTGCAAATGGTTATAAAGTTAATACGTGACACTTATATGGCATGTCTACACAAAAGAAAAGATTAATTACAGATTGCAAGGAACGTATCGATTGTGCATCCTATCAGTAAAACAGCTAACAGGCAAGAGAGACAGAACAATGCAGGAACGCTCTTTATTTTCTTTCTAAAACAAAAGGCGTATTACAATGAATCGTAATCCTACATAGACTGACTGTTGCTGTAGCTTTGAAATATTATTTATGAAGTAATAATTACATTTCAAAAAATTAATTTACATAAGTTATTTAGATTTGAAGTTACGTGCAGCAAGTAAATAGATAAGTGCACATTTTTGTGCTTTCTGTCGTTTTTGTGACGTTTCATGTACATGAAATTACGTTGGTCTGTCAGTGTAATGCTTCAAACCACATTCAAATCCCCCATGGCTATTATATTTTCATCTCTCTTCACGTACGGAATTACCGTTCAGTATAGCAATACACTTTCTCTCTCTTTTCGTCTTCTGTTCGCGACATCAGCACGCGTACCTGAACTGCTGTTCACAGCAACTCACCCTCTGCCCTGACTTCCTATTCATAACGAATACTACTCCAGTTATAACATTTTCTGATGCTACTGATTTTGCCCTATCCTTACCTGGCCAGAAATCCTTGTTTTTTTCCATTCACTACATTGACCAACTGTATCTGGACTTTACTTTAACATGTTGCTTTTCAGCTTTTGTAACTTCCCTACCACTTTCTAATCCCTGCCACTCAATGCCCAGACTAGTAGAACGCTATACTTTCATTGGTTGTCCAGTCTTTTCCTCACGGTCACCTGCCCATTGTCATTGCCCTCCCGGAGAGCTGAACGGGGGACTAATTCGGAATCTTCTGCCAATGGAGAGATCATCATGACACTTTTCCCAGTTACAGGCATGTCCTGTGGATACACAAAGTCTGTATTTAAAGCAGTGGTTTCCATTGCCTTCTACACACTGTCGTCGATCATTGCTGATTCTTCTGCCTTTTGTGCATAGTTTCCCACTGCAAGACAAGAGAGTGCCCTGAACCAAATTACTCATCTCAGGTTACCACTTACTCTGAACTTCCTGAATTATATGTCGGATAAAATATACCAATTACTTATCGCCTACAGCCCCCTCAAGTGCCATGGAAGTTATTCCTTCATGTCTTATCATCCTACCCTTTCTTGTCGATGTTATGCATATGACCTTCTCCTCGCCGGTTTTGTGGAGACCCTCTTCATATCTTACCAGTCTCGCCCAATTTTTCAGCATTCGGTTTCTCATTGTCCATGATTCACTTCCATAAAATGTTGCGCTCCAAGCACAATTTTGCACGATTAGAAAACTGTTGATCACGAAAGCCCTTTTTGCCTCTGCTGGTCTGCTTTTCGCGTTCTCCTATCTTCACCGTCATTTGATATTTAACTTCCAAGGTATTGTAAGTAGGCTGTTTCTGTTTTCTTATTGGTAACGCCACGTAGCGCTCTGTATGAAAATCATTGGCTGTGCTGTGTGCAGTCTGTGGCTAGTTTGCCTTGTTGTCTGCCATTGTAGTGTTGGGCAGGTGGCTGTTAACAGCGCGTAGCGTTGCGCAGTTGGAGGTGAGCCGCCAGAAGTGGTGGATGTGGGGAGAGAAATGGCGGAGTTTGGAAATTTTTAAGACTGGATGTCATGAACTCCTATGTATATTATGATTTTTCAACACTATTAAGGTAAATACAATGTTTGTTCTCTATTAAAATCTTTCATTTGCTAACTATGCCTATCAGTAGTTAGTGCCTTCCGTAGTTTGAATCTTTTATTTAGCTGGCAGTAGTGGCGCTCGCTGTACTGCAGTAGCTTGAGTAACGAAGATTTTTGTGAGGTAAGTGATTTGTGAAACGTATAGGTTAATGTTAGTCAGGGCCATTCTTTTGTAGGGATTTTTGAAAGTCAGATTGCGTTGCGCTAAAAATATTGTGTGTCAGTAAAATCACAATCATGTTTAATTGTTCAAAGGGGACGTTTCATATGGCGACCCTGCCAGGATTCGAACCTGGAATCTTCTGATATTTTTCTTGTAGTTTGTGTAATTAGTGTAGCTTTTGTTTATTGCCAGCATGTAATTATAGAGAGAATTTCCATTGTAGTTGTAGCTTTTTATTGTTGTACAGTAAAACAGTTGTGGCATGCATGTAGATTTGCACCAAGTATTTCGCAGCTGCACTTGCAATTAAGCAGACATTATTTCCATTGCTATGTTATCTTATTTTGCTCTTCAAATTGTGCTTTTCTGTGTTATTGTGTGAAATATTGTGACAATTATGGCGTGTGAAAAACGTAATACTAGGCTCCAAAGTAAACTGAGGAATGACAGTGAAGACGAAAGCAGTGTGTTAGCGCCACAGAGTAATGAATTAACTAATGTTCAAAGTAGTAATTTGGTAATTGCGCATAGGGAAATGGAGCGGGTTGCAAATAATGGTGTACACAGTGAAACAATTAGTGAACAGGGAAGCATTATCGATCGATCGGTCGGCAACAGCTCGCCTCAGGAATCCGAAATGACAGGAAACAATCTCGCAAATACTGTAGATTCAGGTTTTGGGTCCTCACCGTTTTCTCAAATAAGTCAAGACACATTTTCTGCTTGTCAAAATGTGAATGTTGCCGGTGCAAAGGCACTGCCGAGAAGCATAGAGGAACAGATTCCAGACACTAATACATTATTATTGCAATTAATGCAACAAATGAAACAAAATCAGAGACAAACACAGCAACAGTTAGACACAATGCAACAAAATCAGAGTCAAACACAGCAAAAGCTACAAAAGTTAGACACAATGGAACAAAATCTTCAAAAGTTAGACACAATGGAACAAAATCTTCAAAAGTTAGACACAATGGAACAACACCAGAGACAAACACAGCAACAGTTAGACACAATGGAACAAAATCTTCAAAAGTTAGACACCACACTTGAACAAACACGTGAAGATTTAACTACTGAGTTACATAAAATCGAATCGAAATGTCAAAAAGTCTGTAATGATGTAAAAACACAAATTTGTGAGCATTTCCAACCTATTTTTTCGCGTCATGAAAACGCATTAGAGAATCACGAAGCAGCCATAAAAGAACTGCAAACTATTGTTCATGAAAATCACGACACCTTGCAAGCTAAAATTGACTCAGTTGCATCTACCGATTCGGTTACGCAACTTGCAAAAACTCAAGAAAACTTAAAGGACACAGTAGATACGATTTCAACACAAATGGACACTCTGTAACTTGGTTCAGAAAAATACACTGAGGAAATAAGTACACTATCGGAGAAAGTAGCCGAACTTTCGGATCAGTTCACTAACTTATCTGCAATGGTAGATGATGATCTGAATGACACAAGACCTGTAGCCATCACTGACACAGAAGAGTATGAACAAATTAAGAAATTCAAACAAAATCAGAATCAAATAATTACGCAATACAAAAGAGAAATCCGGGAAGTACAAGACCAGTTGGCACAAGTAATACAAAAATTACAAATTTCAGAGGACACTCGCGCTCCAACACGGGAAGAGGGACTTAGAAATACGGAAAAGCCGCAAAATAGTAACACAGGGCATTTCGGAAGTTATGAAAGAAATTGGGAATGTGCACCGAATTTTGAGATGGAACGGCCGACACGACCTAACAATGACCGATATGCGACTCACCGACATGATGATTTTGACTATAAGCTGTTCATTACTACACGTAAGTTCAAAACGTTTAAGAATTCTGCCAACGACATTCATCCACAAGCATGGCTCCATCAATTCTCTCATTGTTTTCCTCCCAACTGGTCGTTAGAATGCAGATTAGAATTCATTTGTGGCTATTTAGAGAATGAACCAGCTGTAAGAATGTGATCGGTCATTCACGATTGTCACAGTGAAGGAGAATTTTACCATGCCTGCCTCTCAGCATATTGGTCTCAAGCTACACAAGACCGAGTAAAACATAGCATCATGATGATGAAGCACTTTGAACAATCTGAATTTTCCAGTCTTGTCAAATATTTTGAAGGCATGTTGCATAAGAATCAATATCTTTCAGACCCATACAGCCCCTCAGAACTCATCCGCATTTGCTTACTCAAATTGCCTGAACATTTACGACATATTATTTTAGCAGGACGTTGCAAAGACGACATTGAAGCTTTTCAGGGACTGTTACAAGAATTAGAAATTGACACAGACAGTCGCGGGATGCGAAAACAGGAAAACAATCACTACAGGTCACATCCGTCACAATTCCGTGACGACAGAAACAATAACTGGACACGACAAGTCTATTCTTACAACGCAAATCGTGACCAAAACAGACACCACCCATATGACAACCACTGGCAGAGTAATAATAGTTACAGAGAAAGATCGCATTTCCGTAGTAATGACTATCACAGAGACAATCAGAGAAACAGACAATATGGGAACCAAAACAATTGTTATCAAGGGAGGCAGAATAACTTCAGACGCAACAGTTCGGCGCACAGTTACGATTCAGGGAGAAATTTTCCACCACGTGACGGACAAGGAAGAAACTACGGAATCTATCGACATGACGACAGACGATATATTCGTAACGACAGACCTGAATTGCATCAGAACTGGCGGGATTCAAACAGGGCAGGGCCTTCTCGTCAGAGTGAATTTGTAGAAGTTAGGTCTCCTAATCTCAAAAACGGCGCGCGCTAACAAAGAGACAGACAATGACTCGCACAGCAGGCAGCCGCGTGCGCCCGCTGGCTCCGAGAAAAATAACATAAGACGCTAGCCTTGAGAAAAATTTTAGCATTATTTACCGATGTATACAACATGATAATTGCTTTGAAGTTGAAACTCTGTGCACTAGGAAGAGTAAAGGTTTACACCACATTTCACATGTAAAACCGTTTATTGAAAGATAATCTGCTTTTTAACTTAGTCTTTGGTATAAAATTTTTCACTTCACGTTACTAGTACTCTTTTTCAATCTTAGAAACTGTTAACATGCAACTATGTTTTAAAGTTAACTATCCAGTCAAGAACCAAGAGAACCAAACAGAAATTACGAATGCATTGTTATTGTGAACAGACGACACAGTGTTATTGTGTGTGTACATTCTTGCTTGTTAGTTGCACGATTACGTAACGACTATAAGGCTCACATACTTAGAACATTTACCAGTAATGCTAATGAGATTTTAATGCAACATTTTGGTTTTCTTGAAAATACATTCTGGATTTAAAGTACTTTCTGTGAGATACCAGATGACACAGTGGTTAGTTTATGTGACAGCTACACGATTTTATCACGACGCTACTAATGAGTGCCAATTTACTATGTTGCTTTTGCGGTGTATCTGTCTTATATCTGCACAGTTTTTCTGAATTATTCTGTAAAGTAAAACATGTTTTAGTAGTAACTTTTGTGGTATAGCTACAATGAGACAGCCTTTTCCGTAGCACAACAATACATTACAGCACAGTACTTCCTTCATCACGGCAATAAGTGTAATAACTAAGATATCTATACGCAAAGCAATTCACTTCGTTTATTACGAGGTAAGTACATTGACGTCAGCAGAACTTTGCTTACAGAGGACGATAACTACGACACTTCCACAGAATTATCTTACAACAAGACGCACATTTAGCGTTACAGGACACGCATTTGAGTGATTAATTTTGTACTTGAACCATTTATTTTTCAAGATTTTTGAATTGCAAAGGTTTTCTGTGATACATTTCATTCCATTGTTGTAATCTGTAACACCTGAGGGTATAATTACATTAATCCTCAGGGGGTACACCCCTACTTTGTGTACCATGTGTTTGGCAAGCACAAGGAGCCCTAGCTAATATGGTATTTGCTTACACAACTTTACACATCGGTACCATATTTCTCTAACACATAATTACACAGCTATCTGATCATTTAACTGAGAGAGACAAACTTTTTTTACTATGGCAGTGACAGATGTTTACGTAATTACACCATTGGATAACTTCACACTTACGATATTGTATTTTGTCTGTACTTCGTGAACTGTTCATATATTTTTGGAACCATTGTGGTACTATGAGAGCTATGAATGATGTATTTGGTAAGGGAGTATGATTTTAAACTACGTTTGAGGTAGATAACACTTTTGAAATGGGCAGAGAATTTTTTTAGGTTTTGACATTATTGCAGAAAGTTACGACGTTTTTGAGATTTGACTGAGGTGTTATGATGTTATTTTTATGACGACGATGTGTATTATGCAGTTGAGGTATGTTTATGATCAATAAGATGATGGTACCATATATGAGGAATTTGATTATGCTACGTATTTATTATGATGAAATATTGAAGAATTGTCGACGAATAAGGTAAGGAATAATGAGTAGTGGTTAGGGACTCTGGTTTGTGAAAAAGGTTGTTGGAAACCAAGAATCGTACTTTAAGAGTTATGAAATGTATGTAAATGCGTGAATGTATTACAATGCCGACGAAAATTTTTTGGACTCTGTTATATCAATAGGATTTTGTTTCTACACATTTGCAACGCAAATTCTCGGCCTGTGAAATTTTTTATATGAGAGTGTCACTGTAATGCAAACTGGTGTCGTAAATATTTCAGCAAGAAAGTTAAGTGACCACCTGCATGTAATGCGTTTTGGGCGCCCAGCTGAGAGGTAGTCGTCTGACAAAAGAAAGCCATTAGGTGGAGAAAAAAAAAAGAGGCCATTATCCTCACTATTGACATTCCTTTGTGGAAAGCATCGCAAATACGACATGCTCATTACTTGGAAAGATACTTACATCTGCAGACCTGATTATGACAAGCGTCTTTCTACGAGAATTTCTACTGACTTACGAAATGTCACATGACTATTGAATGATATTTTTATGATTTGCTTTTCATAGTTGATTATTTTGTTTAATATCTAGTTTATAGCTGCACTGCAGCATTGGTTAAAATAGAATTTTATAGTTGTACTAATATAAATATTTTCTGTCCACAGATCCAGTAAATACTAATTTTGTAATACACTTCCCAAAAAAATGAGGGAGCACAAAGACATTTCCCTTCACAGGAACTGCATACATAATTTACTTTTCAAGTACTTGGTAATTTTTATGGTAGAATCAGTTGTGGTGCACCACTTTAATGACATAGATATTAAGATGTGAATAGACATTTCCCTTATCTGCATTGTTGTCTTTAGTGTAACATTTTTTCTGCTTGATCTTTGCCATGCTTAGGTATTAGTTATAGCATTTCCTGCTGCTGTTTGCCATGCATAGTGCTACTGAATGTCACTTTGTATTACTCTGTTAAGCTAGTTTTACTACTGATTTATTTTTCTTGTTGCTGCACATTGGCTCATATTAGTGGTAATGTTACATTGCTTGATAATTTACATTTACTGTAGCTTGCTTTGCCATTTGAATATTTTGTCATTGCTGTTTGTGTTAATTGTTTTGTGCTGCTGCATTGCCTCATCCCTTAGTTTAGCATCTGAGCTCAGTAGATTTAAGTTAGCTTAAGAGGGGGTAGACTGTATAAGAAACTAGCTATGATGGATTGGAAGAAATGCATTGAGAAGCTATAAGAAAATGGTTTGGCCAAAAAAGTAGTGTACAGTGGAGAAAAACTATTTTTGAGAGGATGTGAACAGAATATAGAAAGCATGCTTGGATAGGATTTTTTTTTTGGCTGGAGCAAATGTTGAAATAAGAGGGACGATCTATGGAATGAAGTTCTGGGCTGGACTGCAGTACCGAATGTTACACTGAAAACAAACCCTGTCCTTTCCTTTTGTGTTATCCCCCTATGTGTTTGTGTACCCTTGTGTATTTGTTTTCTTCCTGTCTCTGTGTACTGTTTCATAGAATTTTTTTCTCTTCTAATACTAAGCTACATTCACTATGATGAGGAATACTGTTATCCTCAAATATAATTTGCATTAATAATACGTTATTTACTTTGTAAAGATGTTAGACATTATTAATTCTGTTCTGTTTTAATCCTCATGTGTGAATTTGATGTTTCGAAAATTATTCTGATCTTTTATGTATGTACTCATGTCATAATTCTTGTAACACTGATGTATATGTTATTTCTATTCTTTGGTAAAGTCTGTACTACAAATGTTATCTGTATTGTTATGTTCTTTAGTGATGTATTTTGTACCTTTGTAATTGTATTTTTATATTATAAAATTGTAATTGACACCAGTTTATCAAATTAAGTAACTTGTAAGTTACATTTCACTGCACACGTTTCTGTTGGTCATAGTATATGGACAATATGTGAGAAGTAGGGACTGTTAGTGTTTGCACGTGTGTTAATAATTCAGCAAGGGACTGGATAACAGCATTGCTGGTTCTAAGGACAGTTCCAAAAACTTTTTGAGTGCACAAGTGGTGGTTATGGACTTGCTATATTGTCCGCAAGACTCTACGATGGTGATTGTGCACCTGCACAGTCGCAGCAGATGGTTGATGGCCATCTCAACAAGGACTACAGTGGGTCTACACCTTTGATGATCCATCAATACCATTATTTCTACTAGGACTAGAGTGGGTCTACACCTTTGCTGACTCACCAATACCATTATTTCTACAAGGACTGCAGTGAGTCTGCACCTCTGGTGGCCCACCAATACCATAATCTCTACCAGCACTACTGTGGGTCTGCTCTGTGATGACCTACCTACCAATATTCTTCAAAATGTCGAATGACTCTGCTGTGGGTTTGCTCTGTTGTAGCCCATTACCTGTCAGCATGTCAAGAATCAGCACTGTCTTTCCGTTGGAAGGACAACACTACTTCTTCAAGACTGCATGGAAATCCATTACTTCCGTGTGCATTGTCTTTTACTGCTCAGACTTTGAGAAAAGAAACGGCAGTTTTACAGTGATGAATGATTAGGACTGTCTTTATAGACTGTGAGAAAATTTTAGCATTTGACCAACATTGTATCAATAAGTGTGTGCATTTGATTTCTCTGTTACTGTAATTGTGAAAAAATTTTTAACAAATATGTATTGGCCAGTGCCCAAAACAATTTGTAAAATTTTTTGTGGGGAGCATGGGGGCTATGTAAGTAGGCTGTTTCTGTTTTCTTATTGGTAACGCCACGTAGCGCACTGTATGAAAATCACTGGCTGTGCTGTGTGCAGTCTGTGGCTAGTTTGCATTGTTGTCTGCCAATGTAGTGTAGGGCAGGTGGCTGTTAACAGCGCGTAGCGTTGCGCAGTTGGAGGTGAGCCGCCAGAAGTGGTGGATGTGGGGAGAGAAATGGCGGAGTTTGGAAATTTTTAAGACTGGATGTCATGAACTCCTATGTATATTATGATTTTTCAACACTATTAAGGTAAATACATTGTTTGTTCTCTATTAAAATCTTTCATTTGCTAACTATGCCTATCAGTAGTTAGTGCCTTCCGTGGTTTGAATCTTTTATTTAGCTGGCAGTAGTGGCGCTCGCTGTACTGCAGTAGTTTGAGTAACGAAGATTTTTGTGAGGTAAGTGATTTGTGAAACGTATAGGTTAATGTTAGTTAGGGCCATTCTTTTGTAGGGATTTTTGAAAGTCAGATTGCGTTGCGCTAAAAACATTGTGTGTCAGTAAAAGCACAATCATGTTTAATTGTTCAAAGGGGACGTTTCAGTATCAGAATACCATCACTTCAACTACTCCGCGGTCTGAAATTTGAATGCTTAGTTTCTCGCTAATCTCTTTCCCGCTACTCTTAATCACTTTCGTTTTTGTTTGGTTTACTTTAAATCTTTTGTGAGCGGTCATTAACCTGTTAAATTCGTTCAACAGGTCCTGAAATTGTCCTTTGTTTTTACTGACGATAGTTATGAATGTAGCATCCCTTATCTCGAGAATTTCGAACATCTTGCTCCATTTCACACTGTAGAACTTTTTTCTAGCTACTCAAATCCTATAGTAGTGCCATTATTTAAGTCTTGCTTCCCTTAGCAAGCGCAACATCGGAACTGACTCTCTGGTGCATTTACTTATCACAAAGCCAAATTGATCATTACCTAACATATCCTGAATTTTCTTTTAAATTCTGTGATATTATTTTTGTCAGCAACTTGGGTAGAAGATCCAGTACCCTATATGACAGTTTTCGAACTTAATCTGCTCTTGCTATCTTCTGTATTGTGTGGATGATATTTTTCTGACAGTCTAATGGTTGTATCTCCAGACCCAAAGATTCTACAAACCAGCTTCAACAGTCGTTTGGTTTCCAGTTCCCCCAATGATTTGAGAAATTCCAAACCATTGTTATCATTTCCTTCCTCCTTATTTGAACGCAAGTATTCCTAAGCTCTTTTTGACTCTAATATTCAATACCGACTTCCATTTCTTCTTTGTCACGTCATTAGACAAGTCGTTCCCATCGAAGAGGCCTTCAACGTACTCTTTCCCCTATCTGCTCTCCCCTCTGCCTTTAAAAGTGGGATTCTCTTTTCAGTCGTAATGTTGACGCCTTAGATTTTAATTCCCTCTAAGGTTATATTGACTTCACTGGATAGTGATAGTCTTTCTGGAGTATATTCTCTTTTAAGTTGCTTCACATCCATTTCATCTTGATTCCTAAGTGGCATATTGCTGTATTCCTGAACTTACTGTACTTCGTTCGTTCATCAGTTAAAGTATTTCCTCAGTTACGAAAGGTTTTTTCACAGTTTCCTTTCTTGAAGCTATATTTGCCTCTCTATTTTCTGAGATTACCCTTTTGCAAGATGTCAGTCCTCTTCAAGTAAATTGCCTATTATGTCATGCACTACGTTATGTTTCTGTTGAGCAGTTTACCATACTTCTAAGATGCTAGAAGCCCGGTGCCTTACGACCTGCAGAGAAGGGAGACTCCACACAAGATCTTGCAGATTTAAGAGAAAAGAATGTCGTGCAGCGGAAATGCCTTATTGAAGGTAAATAGCTAGGGGTGGTCCAAATGAACATGGAAGTACAGCTGCCAAACCACACATGGATATGTTAATGATGGGGCTTGTCTAAAATACAAAAGAAAAAATGGTTCAAATGGCTCTGAGCACTATGGGACATAACATCTGAGGTCATCAGTCCCCTAGAGCTTATAACTACTTAAACCTAACTAACGTAAGGACATCACACACATCGATGCCCGAGGCAGGGCTCGAACCTGTTACCGTAGTGAAATACAAAAGAAACTAGAGGTCACTACAATAAGTTGGTTTATTACCATAAAGCATAAAACAAATGAATTACGCACTGAAACAAGTAAGTAAACATTTAATAAGTGGACAAGGGATTGTAATTATGAAATCTAGTCTTGGATCGGGTGGATTGACACATGACAGCATAATCACGGGACTATGTCATGGGTAGAGGCAAGGACAGCGAAAAATGATTAATGGTTAAAAGAAAGAATATGGAAAAATAAATACCAACACCAATATAATCATCAAAGTGCATAATGCAAGCAGTTGGCTGGCTGTGAACATCAACATTGTGCAATTAAGTCCTGATGGAAGTCAATTACCCTCACATCCCTGTCAATTTGGCAAATACATCGTTGGCCCATTCTTAACTCGCTTATACTGTGTGAATTTGGAAGACTGTGGCAGTAACGGCTGGAAATTTGGAGTCCGTTTCGACTCCTGTACTCAGTTCTAATACAGAGACATCTTCCGTGTGCATCGTCTCAGCAGCACGTGTGTCTCCCAGCAGCAAAAGTACCCTCTTAGATCACTTGGCAGCAAATGTTTGCCCATCGAATCTGACAGCAAATGCCATCTGACTTAATTCTTTGAAACTTGGCTGCTTCTACCAGGGTAGACATCTCGCCAGCCAGTTGCAGCAGATCTTGTGAGCTCCAACTAATAATAATTTTATACATATTTTTTAACAACTTCTCTTACAGTTCTGGTCATGGTTACCCAATAATGGTCTGGTATGGGTAGGAAGGCAGAAAATCTCCCCAGTTCCATGACAGATTTCTAATCGTGACTAACCAAAGGATTTACAGATAAACAGATGTGGGAAATTGTGGCTACTACAGGGATAATTATTCTGAGCCAATCGGGCTGCCAATTACTAGGATTTTAAATGAACATTTTTTGTGGCGTGACCATAGAGAAATGGCCAGTTTCAGTCCTCCCCTGTTATGGCAGCTACAAGTAGCTTCACATGTTATCTTTCCAAAAGAATTCCTTCTAGTGTCTCGCACAATACAGTTCACGGCAAATAAGCCACCCCCCCCCCCCCCTGAGTTGCCAGCTGTGCTGAGATTGGCTGTAGTGAATTCCCCATCTGCTACCTGCTCTAGAGGACAGCGTTCACCTCCGAACCCGTTTATGGCGCTATCTGGTCCTTTTAAGAAAGCTTCCATGTTGCACGAGCCAACTAGAAAGAGCTCTTGAGGCAGCCAAAAATAACAGTTCCCCTCACCGTAACAAAAAAAAAAAAAAAAAAAAAAAAAAATTATTAGATGAGCAATTATTGCCAGCGTTGCCTATTGTGTATAACTATGATGCAGCGTGACTGGTGGGATGAGCATATTACATTATGAAATATGTTGCACGGCAGTCTGGGGACAAACTGCATATAACAAATGTCACAGCATGTGCATGATTACACAACTTCAGATGCAGCTCGTCATTTCTCAGTACTTCAGCATTCTACTTCTTTCCACATTGATTCTTCCAAACGATTCACTTAGACTTCAGTCTGCATCATTATTGAATTATGATATGTCTAAATCTTCTCCTGGGTACGTCTTACGATCCAGTTTCTGCCCATAATGTAATCCAGCTGGACCTTCCTATGCCTCCAGGCCTTTTCCAATCATATCTGCTACTCTTATGATTTTGAACAGTGTTTTCGATATTACTAATTCAAATTTATTGCATAACTCAGTTACTTATCCCTATTAGTTAATCCATATTCCCATGGGTCACTCACTATTCCTTCCCCTTCTGTAGCATTCCAATCATCCATGTGATTAATAGTGATTTTCATCTTTCTTTACATAGTGAATAACTTCAGTATCCTCGTATACTGGCTCTATCTCATCATATTCTGCTTGTGACATTGGCATGTACTCCTGAACTACTGTCGTTGGTGTTGGTTTACTATCGATTCTGATGAGATTAATACCACCACTGAATTGTTCATAATAATTCACTATCTTCCTTCCTTAATATTTACTTCGGGTCTCATTCCAGCTACATCATTTCATGCTGCTGTTGATGTCAGTCTACAATTCTCCGACCAGAACTCCTTGTTTTCTTCTCAAATCACTTAATGGAGGTCCAATAAATCTAGACTGAGCCTTGGCGTTTCCGTTTCCATTTTTTCTGCTTCCCTACTACAATCAGACAGCGTAACGTAGCAGATTATTCCAGATCTTTACTCCTGGCACTGAAGTACGCCATCTTAGAGCTCGTTTTGTTAGGTAGCCGGGATAAGAGCTTTCTTTAGGAGTTTTTCTTTGTTCTCACATCAGCACAGCTGTCGCTGCCGAAGCCGTGACAGCGTGTGGGGGCCAAGCATCCCATCAATTCGTTACGCTCACTCCACATGAACCTAAAGACGTACTATTAAATTTTATTCAATATAACTACATTATAAAAATCTCAGTTCATTCTGTTCGATGCTTTTCGAGGTATAAAAATGTACCTAAAAACCAATATACCTTTTCTGGTATTACAAAACAGAAACATAAGCTTGTAATACATTTACTTATAATCTCATATAAAACTGTAACTAAAACGTTTCAGTTCACAGAAATTTTTTCTAGAACTTTCTTTGTTTCCATCACAATAGCTGCGACGTAATAGTAACATGTTATGGACAGCGTGTATGAAGGGCGTAAGTAAAGCATGGATGTTCTTTTTATTAAAAAGAAATGGAAAAGGTATGTGTGGGAAAGTTCTCAAGCAATCAGGAAACATGTGACCTAGATCCTAGTGTGCATGCTTTTGTATAAAAGATGCCAGAAGGAAAGCTGGGCGTTAAATCAATTAGTATTTCAGTACTAGGGATAAACCGTGTTTGTTTTATTTAAATTAAAATTGGATCCGTAACAACAGAATTTCTTTTATAAACTGCTTTCTGTTATTCTATTGGATCAATTAGGGATTACAGTGAGTATTTGTGGTTCACTGCCTAAATCATCAGCCAATAGGGATTAAGGATTTCCCGCGCTTTGTGCTACAGTTCTCTATCTCTGGGAGTCGCTCGTGGTCCGTCTTATTGTACAGATCAATGTTGAACCACTGCTTGCCAATTTTTGCTAAGATGAAAGAAATCTTACGTTCTCTCGGTTCTCTTTTCGTAATTATAAAGCGACTACATTTTTAAATATTTTAGTGAAAGTCTGGAATTTTTAAGTAAATTAGTTTGGATGTTATTTGTTTGTTAACTTTATTCTCGTACTAAATCACGAGACATTATGGTGATAACTTCTTTCTACGAAGCCCAGTGAGCGACTTGTTTTAGTAATACGCGAATAGCTATGGGCTATATTATATTCAGTTTTTATTACTGGCTGCATAATGAATTAGAGTTTTTGAACTGGAAATGTTTTATGAGTTTTAACTGTGAAGTCATAAATGGAAATTAATGAAATGCTTTTATGGCTGGTTGCCGAACAGACACCATCAAACCTGTCAGAAATTTTGTAGGAAATGTATTAATAAATGTTCTTTGTTGTATTTCTTTCTCATTGAGAAGCTTAACCTCTTCTTTCTACTCGATGGTCTTCTTGAATACAGCAGCCGTAAAAGTTGCTAATTGTTGACTTTGTCGCCTAATGAAAGAAACTCATCGTACGATGTGATGAGATGAACTGTTTGTCAAATAAATAGACAGACATCGTTTTTCACTTGACGTTATTTATGTTAACCCAAAAATAGATATTATTAACAAAACTGTTACAATAGGAGGAGCGATAAAGTGTTCGTGTCCTCACTTCATCAAGACACACCGCAGACTCCTCTCTTTCTGCCGACTTAAAAAAAACTGACAGTCACAGCTCTCTCATCTAAGAACATATCTGCTGCAGCGCATCGCTTCATTTCGTTGTCTTACCTATATCTCTTTGGAAACATCTAGCAAATGCTGTAACAGGGTCAGTGACAGTACGTTAAAATTACGTGGGTCGGACTGGAAAACTTCTGGCTGCTTTCATGTGAAACTTTGTAATCAAAACGGTAACCAACTTGCAGTAACCGTTTGATAGTAAACACGGACCTCATAGACATTTATAACGTGTTTTGGAGGCAATCAGATCTAACTAGTTGAAATGTAAATATCTTTCAAAGAAGTTCTTTGGAACCCCAAACATCATAAATTTTACAAACTTACAGATTCAGCCTCCAAGCCCGAGTTATGGGGTCTTTGTTTGGTAGTTGGCATTTCTTCAACCCTGCTTTTCATCGGCTGAGTGAGCATTTACCACCACAGAGCGATTGTGGGGTGGATGGTAAGAAGCATGTAGGTGGACTGTATATTGGGGATGAGAAATTATAACCTGCCCTGCCGCAACTGCAGGCTACGACTTGTATACTGCTACTCTTTTGTTGCTTATTCAATTTTTTTCTTATAGTTGCCTCCCCCTTGGCGCTCCCCTCTCCGAGATCCGAATGGGGGTCTAACCTTTAATCTTTTGCTACTGGAGACATCATCTTACCTTTTTTCCCAATTAAAGGTCCCATATTCTTGGATACGGTGTCTTCAGTGCTGTTGTTTTCGTTAGTTTGTGCGTCCTCATGCCGTTGCTCTCTGCTGATTCTTCCTCTTTGTAAGCGCAATTTACCACCGCAATGGCAAGAGGTTGTCGCCTTAACCTTATCCCCTAACGTCTGTCTGCTCCTCTGCCGTCTTTGACAAGGCCGTTGTGAGAACCAGGATTTCTTCTCGTCGTGGAAGTATTTGGCTACCTTCACTAATGATTTTTATTCAGAGTTTAAGCAGTGGTTGATATCGAATCCGGCCACAAGACATTCTGATTAACAGTCCAAGACGCTACATCTAGGCCACACCTCTTACTTCAATATGAAAAGCTATTACACTTCACACAGCTGTTTTTGAGCATATTGATATAGACTCTGTGTCTTGATAAATGATTGAAATATATCTGTTAACTTTTTAATGATGGGGAATCATACTGAGGAAGAAGAATTTTTCCAGATTTAGCTGAATCGTAGAAACAAAGAACAACCGACGAATTTCTAAATCTCATTCCCACAAAAATAATGAGTTGAATTCTTCTGGAGTCATCCAGTGCAATTTGCTTTTGAGAACTATGTTCATTTAAATGATTCTATGCGGTCCGTTAGAAAGTTAATGATAATTATTATTCGGGTAAACATAAATTCTATTCTTTTTACACATCAAGACTGTCCTCTCCCAAATACGTCGCAGCTACAACTATACAGTGACGTAGGCGTTGTTTCCAGTCTTCGTAGCAGTTATGGACGTCTTCTGCTGGAATATCGACCAGGTCGTTGGTTACGCTCTTCTGGATATTATCCATAGTACCAGAATGCCGCTCTTTGAAATGGTTTTTGAGCCAGGGAAATAAAATAGATAAGGGGGATGGTGTCCTACGAATAAGGAGATGAGAAATCAGAGGGATTCTATTTCATGACAAAAGTTCATTTACGGAACTTGAGGCACGCTTTTCTTGCGCTACAAAGTCTAAGAATCTGCTTCTCCTAGAGTCAAAATTTTTTGTACACTATATACAACTGCTGCTTAAAAAAAGCATGAAACTGCTTCCAGATACGTTCATTCTCGCTTTGTTGGCGTGCGGAGAGTTTGCGGTATGTCACTCCTGACTGTATCGTTTTGTCTCTGGATCGTATTCGAAAACCCATAATTTGTTGCCTGTGATAACGTGACAGAATATTTCTGTCTTCCTCTGAAAATGTTGCTGGTCCGTCGTGCGGGTATTTGGAACCGTTTGGGCGCATGCTTCTTCCAGTTTTTTTGGACGTTCCATGTAGCCATCAGCTCTTAGATTGATTTGAATGTCTGAGAATATGTGGCTTTGTGGTTCAGTGGTAGAGTGCCAGACCCGTCTTCGATCCCCGATCAGCTCAGTGGCGTGGATCTGTCACTTACCACTTCTCCCACCTCTGGTAATGTTTGTTTGTGCACAGTGTTTCGGAGGCAACATTAAACTGTAGGTCATCCTATAACTGGCTGGATACGTCAGTTCAAATGACCGAGGAAGGCAGCGGCATTCCATACCCAACAGGACCATGCACAATAAAGCCCGGTGTTGTTCAAAACAGCCTTCGTGTTGGTGACAAAATTACACTACTGACCATTAAAATTGGTACATGAAGAAGAAATGCAGATGATAAACGGGTATTCATTGAACAAATATATTATACTAGAACTGACATGTGATTACATTTTCACGCAATTTGGGTGCATAGATCCTGAGAAATCCGTACCAGAACAACCACCTTTGGCCGTAATAACGCCCTTGATACGTCTGGGCATTGAGTCAAACACAGATTGGATGGCGTGTACAGGCACAGCTGTCCATGCAGCTTCAACACGATACCACAGTTCATCAAGAGTAGTGACTGGCGTATTGTGACGAGCGAGTTGCTCGGCCACCATTGACCAGACGTTTTCAATTGGCGAGAGATCTGGAGAATGTGCTGGCCAGGGCAGCAGTCCAACATTTTTTGTATCCAGAAAGGCCCGTACAGGACCTGCAACATGCGGTCGTGCATTATCCTAGTGAAATGTAGGGTTTCGCAGGGATCGAATGAGGGGAAGAGCCACGGGTCGTAACACATCTGAAATGTAATGTCCACTGTTCAAAGTGCCGTCAATGCGAAAAAGAGGTGACCGAGACGCGTAACCAATGGCACCCCATACCATCACGCCGGGTGATACGCCAGTATGGCGACGACGAATACACGCTTCCAATGTGCGTTCACCGCGATGTCGCCAAACACGGATGCGACCATCATGATGTTGTAAACATGACCTGGATTCATCCGAAAAAATGACGTTTTGCCATTCGTGCACCCAGGTTCGTCGTTGAGTACACCATCGCAGGCGCTCCTATCTGTGATGCAGCGTCAAGGGTAGCCGCAGCCATGATCTCCGAGCTGATAGTCCATGCTGCAGCAAACGTCGTTGAACTGTTCGTGCAGATGGTCTTTGTCTTGCAAACGTCCCCATCTGTTGACTCAGGGATCGAGACGTGGCTGCACGATCCGTTATAGCCATGCGTATAATATGCCTGTCATCTCGACTGCTAGTGATACGAGGCCGTTGGGATCGAGCACTGCGTTCCGTATTACCCTCCTGAACCCACCGATTCCATATTCTGCTAACAGTCATTGGATCTCGAACAACGCGATCAGCAATGTCTCGATACGATAAACCGCAATCGCGATAGGCTACAATCCGACCTTTATCAAAGTCGGAAACGTGATGGTACGCATTTCTCCTCCTTACACGCGGCATAACAACAACGTTTCACCAGGCAACGCCGGTCAACTGCCGTTTGTGTATGAGAAACCGGTTGGAAACTTTCGTCATGTCAGCACGTTGTAGGTGTCGCCACCGGCGCCAACCTTGTGTGAATGCTCTGAAAAGCTAATCATTTGCATCTTCTTCCTGTCGGTTAAATTTCTTGTCTGTCGTCATCTTCGTGGTGTAGCAATTTTAATGGCTAGTAGTGTACCTTCTTATGGGCAAATATGACATAAGAAGTAGAAGAATAAACTCTTCTCAGTTTTCAAGCCGCCTCACTTCAAATACTGTAAAACACTCTAGCTTTCCATAGCTGTCTACGATATCGTCATCAGGAGCTAAAATTACAGGAATTGAAATCACTCAGGCAGTCAGTGGTTCCAACTCTTGATGACTATCGCGGAAACAGCTGTCGAAAGCTCGAGTGCTGTATTCGAAGTGACGCGGCTTGTAAACCGAGTCAATTTTATTGACGCACGTCACCTCGAAAGACTCCGAGAATACACAAACACTGGCGTGTGATGATAAAATGATCCAAATACTTTTCCTCACTCATTTGCTAAAAGTGAGAGAGCTTAAAGGGCAGGCTTCTCTGAATTTTGAGATCGAAGTAGTATTCTTCAACAAACTTTCAGTACGTGACAAAACCATTTAGGAAAGGTTCGACTTTCGTTATCTATTTGCCACTGAGCGACAGATAGAAAACTACAGACATCCCGACCACACTAGTACTCTCAAACAAATCAGTGGGTCGACTTATGGGTATCTTCGTTATAATAAACAACTAAGAATTTATCTGGAAATACAGACCACTCCCGTAATGTGACAGAGTAATATATCTGCAAATTTTATAGTCTTGGCCAGTTCGGACACATTTTTAAGCATAGGTCGCTAGAAAACTGGTAAACACCATTCGCATGTGATTGATTCCCAGTTAGTACAATAGCTGTATATCTTGCCTTAGCCTAAGTTTGCAGTTTTATACAGTCACTGTTTGAAATTTACTGGTTCGAGTGGCAGATAATTAGTTAAAGAAACAATTTTCACATATTACAAATAATCGTTGCTACTGCTCCCTTTCGCAATCATAAAATACACTGAAAAGAAAAACAGAAAAACTGGTACACCTGCCTAATATCGCGTAGGACCCCCGCGAGCACGCAGAATTAACGCAACAAGAGTGGAATGAATTCGACTGATGTCTGAAGTAGTGGTGGAGGAAACTGAGACCATGAATCCTGCAAGGCTATCCATAAATCCCTAAGAGTACGAGGAGGTGGAGATCTCTACTGAACAGCACGTTGCAAGGCATCCCAGGTATGGTCAAGAATGATCACGTCTGGGAAGTTTGATGGCTATCGGAAGTCTTTAAACTCAGAATACTCTTTCTGCAGCCACTCTGTAGCAGTTCTGGACGTGTGGGGTGTCGCAATGTCCTGCTGGAATTGCCCAAGTGCGTCGCAATGCACAATGGACACGAATGGATGCAGGTGATCAGACATACTTACGTACGTGTCACCTGTCAGAGTCATATGTAGACGTATTAGGGGTCTCATGTTACTCCAACTGCACAGCCCCACACCATTACAGGTCTCCGCCAGCTTGAACAATCCCCTGCTGACATGCAGGGTCCACGGATTCATGAGGTTGTCTCCATACCCGTACACGTCTATCCGCTCGATACAATTTGAAACGAGTCTCGTCCGTCCAGCAAACATGTTGCCAGTCATAAACGTCCAATGTTGGTGTTGACGGGCCGAGGTGAGGCGTAAAGCTTTGCGTCGTGCAGTCGTCAAGGGTACACGAGTGGGCCTTCGGCTCCGAAAGCCCATATCGATGATGTTTCGTTGAGTGGTTCGCACACTGCCTCTTGTTGATGTTCTAGTATTGAAATCAGCAACAATTTGCGGAAGTGTTGCACTTCTGACACGTTGAACGATTATCCTCAGTTGTCGTTGGTCCCGTTCTTGCAGAACCCTTTTCCGGCCGCTGCGATGTCGGAGATTTGATGTTTTAACGGATTCCTGATATTCACGGTACACTCGTGAAATGGTCGCACAGGAAACTCCCCACTTCATCGCTACCTCGGTGGTGTTGTGTCCCATCGCTCGTCTGCCAACTATAACACCACGTTAAAACTCACTTGAATCTTGATAACCTGTCATTGTAGCAGCAGTAACCAATCTAACAACAGTGCCAGACACTTGTTGTCTTATGTAGGCGTTGCCGACCACAGCGCCGTATTCTGCCTGTTTACATATGGCCGTATTTGAATACGCATTCCTATACCGGTGTCTTTGCCGCTTCTGCGTAGGTACAGAAATTTTGCAGCGATAACTAACGAACACATGTTTAGCATTAACGATCTGCATCAACTTTCTGCCTGAAGCTTTACTACTTAGAAACTCCGCTACGTTTTAAGTTACAAGTCAAAAAATGTTTCAAGTAACTTTGTTGTTTATTGAAGAGCAAATTACAATGTCAACAGATATACTACAATACCTGTTGTTTGGTCGTTTAAATGGACGCCGCCGCCCGTTGTGGTCGAGCGGTTCTAGGCGCTTGATTCCGGAACCGCGCGGCTGCTATGGTCGCAGGTTCGAATCCTACCTCGAGCATGGATGTGTGTGATGTCCTTAGGTTAGTTAGGTTTACTTAGTTCTAAGTCTAGGACTGATGACCTCAGATGTTAAGTCCCATAGTGGTTGGAGCCATCTGAACCGTTTTAACCGGACGTCGGGCGAAGATAGCTAGTCGAGCCCTAGCATGCAACACGTATGCATCTACCAGGTGATCAAAAAGTCAGTATAAATTTTAAAACTGAATAAATCTCGGAATAATGTAGATAGAGAGGTACAAATTGACACACATGCTTGGAATGACGTGGGGTTTTATTAGAACAAAAAAAAAGTTCATCTGACCAGAATAGCAATAATTAGCACAAGTAAGACAAAGCGAAGATGATGTTTTTACAGGAAATGCTCAATATGTCCACCATCATTTCTCAACAATAGCTGTAGTTGAGGAATAATGTTGTGAACAGCACTGTAAAGCATGTCCGGAGTTATGGTGAGGCATTGGCGTCGGATGTTGTCTTTCAGCATCCCTGGAGATGTCTGCCGATCACGATACACTTGCGACTTCAGGTAACCCCAAACCAATAATCGCACGGACTGAGGTCTGGGGACCTGGGCGGCCAAGCATGACGAAAGAGGCGGCTGAGCACACGATCATCATCAAACGACGCGCGCTAGAGATCTTTCATGCGTCTCGAAATTTTTTTTGTTCTAATAAAACCCCATGTCATTCCAAGCACGTGTGTCAATTTTTACCTCTCTATCTACATTATTCCGTGGTTTATTAAGTTTTCAAATTTATACTGACTTTTTGATCACCCGTTACATCTCTGCTCCGCAAGCAACTTGCGGTGTGTGCTGGATGGTAGTTTGTGTACTTCCTCCCTTACTTGTTCCAGTACCAAATAGCTCGCGGAAGAACGATTACCGGTAAGCCTCCGTGTGGGCTCCAGTGACTCTAATTTTATCTTGATTGGTTTTCCGCGAAACATACGTAGGAGGAAGCAAGATATTTGCTGACTCTTCTAGGAATGTAGCACTCTCGGAGCTTTAGCAGTAGGCCGTATCGTGATGCAGAACGAGTCGCTTGCAGAGTCTTCTGCCACTGGCATCGACTGATCATCTCTGCTAAATGAACCTGTAACGAAGCCTGCTGCTCTTCTTTGAATCTTTTCTGTTTCCTGTACGGATCCTATCTGGTACGCCATATTCCTAGGTATTGTATGGAAGAAACTGCTTCCAGTGATTGTTCTGCTATTGTGTAATCATACAACAATGGGTCTTTCTGCCTGCGTATTCGCGATACGCTGCATTTGTTCATACTGTGAGCCTGTAGCCACTCCCTGCAAATCTTCCTGCATTTCGCTACAATTTTTTAGCTTCACGACTTCCCTGTATACCACCGCATCATCCGCTAAAGCCTCATGGAACTTCGACGTTACTTACTATGTCATTTCTTTGTATTGTGGAATGTAATGGTCATCTAATACTCCCCTGCGGCATGCTTGACATTACCTCTACATCTTCACCTACATCTACATGGATACTCTGCAAATCACATTTAAGTGCTTGGCACAAGGTTCATCGAACCACCTTCACAGTTCTCTGTTATTCCAATCTCGCATAGCGCACGGTAAAAATGAACACCTATATCTTGCCGTACGAGCGCTAATTTCCGTTATTTTGTTATAGTGATCGTTTCTTCCTATGTAGGACGGGGTTAACAAAATATTTTCGTATTCGGAGGAGAAAGTTGGTGATTGAAATTTCGTGGGAAGATTCCGCCGCAACGAAAAAGCCTGTTTTAATGATGTCCACCCCAAATCGTGTATCATTTCAGCGACACTCTCTCCCCTATTTCGCCATAATACAAAACGTGCTGTCCTTCTTTGAACTTTTACGATTTACTCCGTTAGTCCTATACCGTAAGGGTCCCACGCCGCGCTGCAGTATTCTAAAAGAGGACGTTCAAGCGTAGAGTAGGCAATCTCATTAATACATCAGTTACATCTTCAAAATGTCCTGCCATTAAACGCAGTCTTTGGTTAGCCTTCCACACAACAGTTTCTATGTGTTCCTTACAATTTATGTTGCTCGTAATTGTAATTCCTAGGTATTTAGTTGAATTGACGGCCTTCAGATTTGACTGACTTATCGTGTAACCGAAGTTTAACGGATTCATTTTATCATTCATGTGGATGACCTCACACTTTCCATTATTTGGGGTCAATTGCAAATTTTCGCACCATATCTTTTCAAAGGCGTCTGCAATTTTAGATCTAATGATGACTTTACTAGTCGATAAAAGACAGCTTCATCTGCAAACAACCTAAGACTGTTGCTCAGATTGTCTCCCAAATCGTTTGCATAGATAAGAAACAGTAAAGGGCCCATAACACCACCTTGGGGAAAGCCAGAAATCACTTCTATTCTACTCGATGACTTTCGTCAATTACCACGAACTCTAACCTCTCTGACTGGAAGCTACAAATCCAGTCACATAGCTGAGACAATATTCCACAAGCACGTAGTTTCACTACAAGCCGCTTGTGTGGTACAGTGTCAAAAGCCTTCCGGAAACCCAGAAATCCAGGATCAATTTGAAATACCTTGTCAATAGCACTCAGCACTTAGTGCGAGTAAAGAGCTAGTTGTATTTCACAAGAACGAGGTTTTCTACATCCCTGTTGACTTTTTGTCAATAGACCATTAATTTTACGCCTGAAGACTTCTCTCCGTTCAGAATCATATGTTGTGTTCTGTTTGCCAGAAACTCTTCAGCGTAATTACATAGCTGGTCTGGTAGTCCATACGATCGTGCTTTGTTCATCCGGCGCAACTGTATGGGACGCCGGCCGTTAAGTCAAGGAGCACGGCATCTACTTCGGCTGTCCGCAGCTCGTGGTCTCGCGGTCGCGTTCTCGCTGACCGAGCACGGGATCCCGGCTTCGATTCCCGGCGGGGTCAAGGATTTTCATCTGCCTCGAGACTGGGTGTTTGGATTGTCCTCATCATTTCATCACCATTCATGAAAGTGGCGAGATTGGACTGAGCAAAGGTTGGGAATTTGTAAGGGCGCTGATAACCGCGCAGTTGAGAGCCCCACAAACCAAACATCATCATCATCATCTACCAGGGCGCCTGTGTATCCTGTTTTCTGGATCTCGAGAACTATCAGAGCGAACTGGATTTCACACGATCGTTGTTTTGGGATCCCATGCTGGTTCCTACAGAGGAGATTTTCGGCGTCCAGAGATGTCATAATACGCGAGCATAAAACACGTTCCGAAATTCTGTAGCTGACCGACGTCAGAGATATACGCCTGTAGTTTTGTGCGTCTGATCGAAGACCCTTCTTGAAAATGGATATGACGTCTTTTTTTCCAATCATGAGGAGCACTTTGTGCTTCCAAAGACCCTACGGTACGATGCTGCTAGAAGATGGGTAACTTTCCCATATTCTGTGTGGAATCGTGTTGGTACCCCGTTAGGAGGCATTTTATTTCCCATGGTCCTTATTCGATAGCAACAATTTTTTCGACGCACTTCTTCCTTGAAATAGTTCTGGAAAAAGACGTTTAGCAATTCGCTCTTGCCTGTGTCGTCCTCTGTTTCACTGCCATTGTAGTTACAGATGGCTTCGACCAGATTACTGATTTAGCATGAGATCAAAACTTTCTAGGATATTCTGTCAAGTTGGTAGACAGAATTTACTTTCGTATTTGTTGATCACTTCATGTACAGCTCTTCTTACGGAAACTTTGGCTTCGTTTAACTTTTGTTTGTCTGTGACGTTTCCGCTAAGTCTAAATTTGCAGTGAAGCTCTCTTTGGTTTAGTACTAGTTTACTAACACAGCTCTCGAACCATGGCGGGTCTTTCCCATACCTCACAACTTTACTCTCTACATACCTTTCTAAAGCGTATTGTGCGGTGCTCTTGAACTTTGTGCATGATATTCAACGTTGTTAGTGCTGGAGATGGAATTTTCCAACCGCTAAGGTAATACGAATTCTGTTTATTGTCGTTCTAGCTAAACAGAAATATCTTCCAACCTTTCTTTGTATTCATATTTACAGCCACAATCAGTGATGCTGTAATGGCCTCGTGATCAATGATTTCCTGTTCTCCGCTAACTGAGTCAAAATATTCGGTTCCGTTTGCAAGTAGAAGATTTAAAATGTAATCTTCACGAGTCGATTCTACGATTAACTGCTCAAGGTAATTTTCAGAAAAAGTATTCCAAACAAATTCACACGATTCTCTGTTCCTAGCACCCGATCTAATCACTTGAGTCTCGCAGTCTAAGGCCGGTAAGCTAAATCTCCATCTACAACTCTAACATGACCAGAAAATTTACGCGAAATGTTCTCCAAGTTTCCCCCCAAGTGTTCCGCCACTACTACTGCTGAGGTAGTGGGTCTATAAAAGCATCCAATGGCCATGTTTGGTCCACGTTTAACACTTGTCTTTACCCGCTTTATTTCGCCTTCGACATCCGTACTAATCTAACTACATAATATCTTATATTGATGCCTATTAACACGCTTCCTCCTCCAGCGTTAAGCCAATCTTTGCTATATACATTCCAGTCGGAATTTAGAATTTCATTGCAGTTGAATACTGACATTAGCCAGATTTATATCCCTTGTACTATGTCGCCATTGTTACCGTTACAAGCGAATTAGTTCCTTTCTATAGAGGTTCCTGCAGTTAACTAATATATGTTAATATTTTCTTTCTCTGACCTACTGTGATGAATGCTTTCAGAACACATGTTATCAGGTCTGTGGAGGGATTTCTTTACAATAATTAAAAAAGCGCAGTTACACTCACAAATACTCCGCTTCGCTAGGAGTCGTTTCCTGCGTGTAGTACATCCAAAACCATCGCAGAATCCTCTGAGAGAACTTATTTGACTGCGATCGTGCCTTTAGTTTAGGCCTTCCATTCTACTACAAGCCAGCTAGCCCTACCACCAAATCAGCCACCCCCGTAGGTACCGAGGATGGCCTCTGAACCCAGACGACAGGCTCCATTCCTGAGCCATGATCTGCAGTCAGGTGCACCCGGTGTGCTCAATCGCTGCTGGGGCCTCCTACAATCTCAGATGAGGCGCCACGGCAGGAAAACAGAGTGGACAATGGCCTTCTTTCCCGACCTGCTAGCTATTTACCTCCAGCTCAGAGATTCACGATCCCGCCCCTGTTCACCAATCGACATCAAATAATTGTCAACAGGCCAGGATACGCGAATCGGAAGATGCAGAGGCATCAAGGATACCACGTGATAACATACGTTCCATAGGTGCCAAAGTATTCGTCTCAGATGCCCCGAAACTACCTCAGCCCAGCGCAGAAGCAGCCTGTCGACTGGCCAACAAAGCTTCCAGTTCTTTTACAGACAGTGGCCATTTCCCCCTGCACCTGTACACAACACGCGCAATGCCTATCCCTATTCATTCTATCTTTGTCTGAACCACAGGTAATGTAATCCTAACCAAAGAAACTGAATTCATTCAACTCGAACACTGGAAAACAGCGCAAAACCTTAAACAAAGCCGGCCGTTGTGGCCGAGGGTTCTAGGAACTTCAGTCCGGAACCGCGCTGCTGCTACGGTCGCAGGTTCGAATCCTGCTTCGGGCATGGATGTGCGTGATGTCCTTAGGTTAGTTAGTGTTAAGTAGTTCTAACTTCTAGGGGACTGATGACCTCAGATGTTAAGTTCCATAGTGCTCAGAGCCATTTGAACCATTAGAGTGAGTATGTACCATGTTACACGGTCCACTTACATTCATGTGATCACCAACTGCATGCGACATATGTGTACAGTAACTGCTGACAGGTGACAAGTGACAGCACCATCAGTGGAGAGTATATAAAGTGTGTTAAGGGACGCGGAAAACAGTGCAGTCACTGTTGTCAAGCGGAAATGGAGTAATTTGTCTTATGTCCATAATCATTGGCTTTCGGGCCAAGGATGGAAGCACTTATGAATGAGCTGAGTTTCTAAAGTGTTCGCATGCCACCATGATTAAAGTATACCATGGATGGTAAAATGGCACTGTCAAAAACTGGTGCTGAGGTAACTGTGGAGCACCATGGCCCATAGATGACTGCCGTGAATGAGGCAGGACAACCCAGGACAACCCAGATTAACTATGTGGTTACCAACGTTATGTCCCTAACGACCAATCACCGAGCGTTGCTGCATACGGGATTCTGCAGCAGGCACTTGTTTCATCCACCCATGCTGATTGCTGTTTATCGTCGATGAAGGACGTAATTTGCACGTCAATACTGCAACTGAATTCTACTGGCTAGCAACAGGTAACATTTTTAAGATGAATCATGTTTTATGTTCCATAGGACAGATGGCCATTGGCATGTGTGGCACTGCAGCAATCGTCGATGGAGTCCAGGCCAGAGAAGGGAGCGTTATGGTCTGGGGAATTTTTTTGTGGCATTCCCTGGGTGATGTTGTCATTCTGGAAGACACAGCGGATAAATATAAATATGCATCTATTTGGGGACCATGCCCACCCCTACATATGGTTTGTTTTTTCCTCGACACGAAGGCATCCACCAGCAGGACTATGCAACATATCACACAGCTCACAGTGTATGTGCGTGGTTCGAAGAGCACCAGGATGAATTAACTGTACTCTCCTGACCAACAAACTCCTGGAATTTAAACCGAATCGAGAATCTGTGGGACTACCTTGGCCAGGACGTTCGCGCCACGGATCCTCAATAGAGAAACCTAGTGCAGCTGGCAAGAACACTGGAGTCAGCATGGCTCCACATTCCTTTTGGCACCTACAAAACCTCATTGGCTCTCTTGCAGCACGTCCATGCTGCGAAAGGTGGTTATTCAGGCTTCTGAAAGGTGGCCACATTAAAGTGACATGGCCATGTACAACAGTGACTTTTACAAACATCCTTACTAATCATTTAGAAAGGCTATAGATTTTAACAACGGAAAATAAGCTGGCTTTAGAAATGGTTGAACAATTGTACGCCATCTGCAGGTTGTTAACAAATTTACAGAGAAACACTTAACGGTCAGTCAGTTAGTAGTGAGAGTATACATTGAATATAGGCACTTTGCTTAGGCACAGTAAGCAGTAGGGAAGGATGCGTAATGTACAGTAAGCAAAAGGAGGAGGAGAGAATAATTACAATGGAAGACCAATAACAAAGTGTTCTGATTAAATAGGGTATAAGACGTGGATGCAGTAATTCGGCCCTACTTTTCAGTCTTTATATAGAAGAAGTAAGGACTGAAATAATACAAAGATTCAAGAGTGGGATTAAATTTTAGAATGAAAAGATATCAATGATATTATTTGCTGATATCATTTCTATCGTCATTGATACTGAAGAAGAATTAAAGGACCTTTTATATGGATTATGAGTCAACTGAATAAAGAAAAATGTAATGAAGAGTATCAGAATATTGGTGACTACAGAGTAGATGAAGTTAAGAAAACCTGCTATTTTGTAAAAAAAGAACACGCATTGGATGAAGCAAGAAAAACCCAAAATGCAGAACCAGTACAGGCAAAGAGGGTATTCAATGCCGACACACGTTGACTAGTATCAAAAATAGGCCTGAATTTGAATGGAATGAGTGTCCTACTAGGTACAGGATATGGATTAAGAGTAAACCAAATAAAGGCGAAAGTAACATGTGTGGTATAAATGGTGTTAGTGGTAAATTAATATCAATATACAATGTTAAATCAGCTGTATAAATTTTCAATTGTTATCTTATTACGCCAACTCGCTGAAACTGGTTGCTCAATAAAACAATTGGAAATTGAGGTGGCTGAAACGGTGTTTTGATTCGACATACTGTACAAAACAGCCAAGGTCCCGCAACTATCTGCATAAAGATCGACCTACAGAGATTTAAAATCGGCATTATTGACAATGAAGGAGACGAAGTTAAGAAACCCCGTAAGGTGGCAGTCCAATTTTCAAGCTTCCATGAGCAGCAGATACTGTGATAGTTCATTTTTACCACCTTCCATGGGCAACGGGTAAGGTGACAGTTCATTTTGCCACCATCTATGGACATCTCATCGACGAGACGATTCTAACGATATCTCACATGCCATACTTTGAGCGACACAGACTTAATTTGCAAATCGAATGATAATGAAAGTGTACTTGGATGTGGGAATACAATACTAAGTAATTCCTTTTCCTATTTGAACGTACATACATTTTGCTAGCAATGCAGACCTCGAAAGGAGAGGAGGCAAGCAGCCACGAAGCAACATTTTTCATTAAAAACGCTTTGCATACCCTTGTCAAAGGATAGGGATGGATATTGAATATCAGGACCGCAAGGGATTCAGTGTGGGTTCCGACAGAGTGGCGTAGCTTGTTTCGTCACAGGAAGTCAGCAGAGCGTTTACTGCCTCATGTGTCCCATGTCCCAAGGGAGAGGCGACTGCGCAGTTCACACTAACTGCATGGGCTGCACTTTTGGAGGTGGAGAAGGAAACACGTAGCAAAAATAGCACGTGGCACTCATGTGAACAGTGCATGATATCTAGACACACACACACACACACACACACACACACACACACACACACACGGTCCATTGATTGTGACTGGGCCAAATATTTCACGAAATAATCGTCAAACGAAAAAACTACAAAGAACGAAACTTGTCTGGCTTAAAGGGGGAAACCAGATGGCGCTATGGTTGGTCCGCTAGATGGCGCTGCCATAGGCCAAACGGATATCAACTGCGTTTTTTTTAAAATTAGGAACCCCCATTTTTTACGTATTCGTGTAGTACGTAAAGAAATATGAATGTTTTAGTTGGACCACTTTTTTCGCTTTGTGACAGATGGCGCTGTTTAGACGAACAGTTGGTAACAGGTAGGTTTTTTAAATTAAAATACAGAACGTAGGTACGTGTGAACATTTTATTTCTGTTGTTCCAATGTGATACATGTACCTTTGTGAACTTATTGAAACCTTCCCGTCTCCTCTATATCTCTTTTGTTACGCAACCTTCCTTTCTACAATAACCTCTGAAACGTTTCCTTAGGATGTCTATCTCTTGCTTAATAATAACAAATGAAATCTTCCCTTTGAAATTTATTCTCTTTCTCAATCTTCGCATACAAATTTAATTGCTGCTTATTAAAAGTGATTTTCTGCTTATTTCGACGAAACATAGAATGTGTCGTCGTCGTGGCCCTCAGTCATTATCTGAAATAACCCAAAACTGTTCCTTACCTTTTTTCCTGTTACTGGATCGTCATCTGACTGCTACATCGAAATGCGACATGAATATACATACTCTGGTTTACTATAGCCTACTCTATTAACTACTGGTGGGCTGTCATAAAAAATCGCTGTATTTATTACCAAAGCTGACGTTATTCTTTAAATAATTTGACTGAAGTTACGTAATTCATAGTTAAACTTTTTCGTGACAACAATAAAATTTTTGCAAAGTTTTACGTTGATGTTTTTTGGGATGGATTATAATCAGTAATGCAACATTGCTGCAAAAATTAATTATATTCTGAAAACGTTTCTTCAAATATTTACTGCTGGTAATGAAAAGATTTTACAAACGTTCAAATGGGACTTACTTTTTACAATAATCTTACAATTAGCATTGCGCAAACATACCTTCAGTAGTATTGAGTTTCGCAAAGAAAATAATTCAGTAATATTAGTTCCTCTTATGATAATAGTTAGCTGATATCTCTGTACATCCGTTTGTAATTTCTTGTAAATCATAGCTGATGGCTGGCAGTCACACCGCTCCTCTCAACATCTCGCTTCAGACCTGTTACCGACTCGCTTCACTTCTCACTTACTACTGACTTCCTACGAACGCTAAAGTGCGGTCTCTCCTGCCAACAATGCTTTCTGCTGAAGACAATCCCTGCTACCATTACAAAATGTATCAATGCGTGGACTTCCCCGCTCTTTTCTTAAAATGTATCCACACGCGGTCTCTCCTGCCCTTTTTAATATTATATAAATGTGCGGTCTCTCTTGCCAACAATACTTTGGTGCAGACATTCCCTGCTACCACAATTATTTCCACCATGACAAATATTAATTATTCCTACTTAATCCTATTAATAAAATATAAACATCTATCATAAATTGTGGTTTGACAATAGACAATAGAAATATACACGTCTTACATAACCCTCCACTGGGTTTCCTTAAAATTTTCCTACATCGTTAAGTCATTTGGACTTGATGTAAGGAGAAAATTTGATTATAGAAATATGTATAGTAATAAGTAAGTTAATTACAGAATATTTCTTTCAACGAAGAACATACATATACTGTCATAAGAATTTGTTTTCCTAAGCCTAACAAAGAGAATATTCAAAAGAGTATACATCAAAATATACAAATAATATGAGTCAGTAAGTTGGAAGTGTACATCATGTAGTAAAAGTTATTTATATTTCTAATAGTAATGGATGGCAAAAAATAGAACATAGTTTATGTTTCATTATAAATGGCGTCTATTAGTACCATATTCAAGGAAGGGAAAAAAGGGATTTGATAGCATGGTCAAAACACTGGCAACTATCTGTGAATGCACTCAAAAGTCCGTTTCTTTCCCTCACATAGCACAACACCAGGTTCACCATGTGATTCCATCGTCTCTTTGATCCAAAGTTTTAGTGTAACCAAACACTAAGTTAACCGTCCAATTGCCTGAGTTGCCGCAGCTACATCAGGTACAAGTTCCAACTCCAATTGTCCACTAGTAGTGTTGGTGTGCATCTTGGTATGCAAGGACCTATTGACATACATAATGATTGTGGTGTGCATCTTGGTATGCTGACACCTCATAGAAGACATCGTAGATTGAAGTAACGTGGTACACTATTCACTTTGTTTGTGCTCCATATCCATGGGGATGCACAGGAATTAAGTTACAGGTATAATCATTTTGTCAAAATGTTCACGGATATGGTTAATACCGTTATTACCAAATTTTACATCATGTCTTTCCTCTGTGCTCATAAAAATTATTTATTTTACGTTTAAAATGAGAAAATATGTCACTTTGTGTGACTGTAGAAAAATTTTGTAGTTTTAAACAATTACATAAAAAACACATTTTCCATCTGTAGTGAATTCAGCCTACAGTACATATGACATTACGTGACAGTCAATAACATAAACAAATATTTCTGTAACTGTAATTTAGTAGTACATTTAGACATCAACATTTAAAATAAAATAGACAAGTACCTTTATACAAACTATGTAGCTCTCTGTGACTTTATCAGATAAATTTCCTCTAAATAAAACATAATCTGGTGCTCATATAAATAATTACATAAAGACACTGTTATATTACTTCACAGGTTGTGAATTCACAGTTTTTGAAATATGAAAGTACATTTTGACAAACTATGTCACTTTCTGTCACTTCAGTATGTTCGGTAATGTGGTCGTCAGTTACGAGTCATATTGTCAGTCAACTATATATTATGTTTGAGTTGTGTAGTACACATCGTCATTGTTATTTAAGAGAAAACATTTGTATTTTACGCAGAGTGCGAATCGGTATGCTGACATTTGGTGTGATCTGTTTTTCCTATGTATGTATCTGATGTAAAAGATATCATGTTCAATACAGAAAAAAAAATTTCGAATAGCGAAGTACATATAGTAAGCAATTTAATGTGGTTTCTCCATCCGTAGTGCTGCACTGCGCTGTGTCACCTGTTATCAAAATAACCATTACTAAATTATATTCCTTACAAACTAACATCTTCATTCTCCTCGCTCCTTTTACCTCGTATCATCTCTCTGCATAGACTATAATAAAATATTCATGGTTAATAATCGTCAGCGCACGGCATGACTTCAACATCTCTCTGCATCTGGAAAGTCGCGTCAGCTCTCGGCATGACCTGTAAAGCATTTATCCTCATTTCTCCATATTCAATACTCATATTATAATTAAAACTACGTTTATTTTGGTGAACTATGACAACAATGCTGTATGTATGGGTTAAAGATTACATCTAATTGCAACTACTGTGTGAAAATTATTTGTACGTGTTATACATTTACATTTAAAGTAGTCCTGTTAATTGCTTCACTTACCTTACATAATGTGAAATAAATGTCCTGCGAGAACGCTTCTAAGACTGCTATTAATGTTCAGTGTATTTACCTGCGGTTGAATCGAGGTGACCTGTTGTGCACGTAAATAACCCATTAGTAGCTCACTGCGTTCGGGCTTGCTGGAATGTGTCAAAAAGTTCATTGTTCTACTCTGTCTATATGTATCCTTGTAAGAAGGTTTTTCTATTTTAAGAATTTCTTTATGTTTGACATATGATGATTTCCTCTCGATTTCTTTGTTCTGAGTGTCTCAATGTGTACGACATTAGCGTCTGGAATATTTCGAATTCTGTACGGTCCTGCATATAGAAGCTCAAAATTTTTGCATCGGTTCTTCCCTTTATGTGACAGATAGTGGGTACGGACTAGCACCTTATCGCCAATCTCGTACTTGCGTAATCTACTTACCCGCTTCTGCTGTGTCTTCCGACGATCTGCACCTCGTTTAATGTTCGCCAATTCCATGTCTATTATCTCACAATGACGAAGTCTACGCTTCTTTGGAAAAGTAATCATTGCAGTGAGTTTATTCGGTGGGTCTTTATTCGTCAGTGTTACAGTTGGTGAGAGCATCTTTTACTCATTAGATAGTGCATTTATTACTTCCTGAAACTGTGAAATGCATTCGTCCCATGTTGTATGCTTTCTGTGGCAATAAATTCTACATAGTTTCCCGATCTCTTTCATTATTCTTTCTGACAGGTTAGAAGAACTGTGATATCTTGATATGTAAATTGATGTTATGTTCTTACTCTCTAACATTTGTTTCCATATGTCTGACCTAAACTGCGGTCCATTATCTGAAATAACCTTCTGTACATGTCCTACTATTGATAGAAAATCTCTTACAAATGCTCTTGATACTGATCTAGCTGTTGCCTTCCTTACTGGAGAATATGTTACAGATTTGGATGTCAGTTCTATGGCTACTAGAATATAACTATAGCCTTTACTTGTTCTGGGGATTTGACCGAAAAGATCTACTGCTGCCATGTGTCTTAACTTAACCGGTATGACGGGATGCAGTGGTGGAATATGTGATACTGTTGATGCCAACTGACATATCTTGCAGGATGCTTTAACTTTGCGAATGTGTTTTTCCATATTGTTCAAGTGACAATTTTGTCGAAGAATTAGAAAGCATTTCCTAGCTCCGTAATGTGTATAGCTTAGGTGCGTATACCATATCAGTTTGTTTCCGATCCCTTCTGGAATGCATAAAAGTCAATTGCTTCCGTCTGGGTATGAGCGAATAAACAGAATATTTTGATGTATAGTGTAATTATGTCTTGTCTCGCCAAAGCGTTACAATCTCTTTTGGTGTTTCATCTTTCTGCTGTTCTCTCTCTATGTCCTGTAATGCTGATGATATAAAGTTTTCGAAAGCTACTTGTTTGATATACATAATACTATGGTTGTTGTGGCAGAAGAGTTTTCTTTATCTAGTCGTTTATGGTGAATAGATCTCGATAGTGCGTCGGCAACAATATTCTGCGTGCCTGGAATGTGTACAATAGTAAAGTCGAACTCGTAGATATAATTTCCAACGGCTTAATCTATTCTGCGTAAGTTTTGCTGATAATAAAAACTGGATTGCTCGGTGATCGGTATATACTGTGGTGTGTCTTCCATATAGATAATGACGGAATCTCTTAAATGCCCATACTACGCATAGCGTCTCTAATTCTGTTACCGAGTAATTGCGCTCTGCTGGAGAAAGTATCCTGCGTGCAAACGCAATATGTTTAACGATTGTCTTACCGTCCTCCTCTATTTCCGGGAAAATATGTACTTGTGAGCTGGTATAGCAAGGGTGTGTCTAATGCTTTATAATGAATGAATTTTCGAAAATAATTAATAAGGCCTAAAAAGCTCCGAAGTTCCTTCTTATTTGTTGGCATGTCGATATCTTTCAACGCTTGCAATTTGTCGGAGTCTGGTGCAATACCTGTTTGTGAAATGATATGATCTAGAAATTTTATTTAGGCATTTCCAAATTCAGATTTACGGAGGTTTATAGTTACACCGTTTTGCTCGAATGTATCAGTAATTGTTGAAGGGTGTGTGGTTGTGCTGTTCCCAGTCATCTTCATATGTAGTAATTTTGTTTTTAAAATCCTGTGGAAGAATTGTATTTATGCCTCGTATAAAGCTGCAGACGAAATCGTTAGTCAAAATGGAAATTTACAAAATTGGTAACATTCACCAAAGCAAAGGAATGCCGTATACTTTCGGCAGTTTGGATGCAACTGGATTTGCCAAAATCCTGATTTGAGATCGAGGGTGATATATATAGAGGTGCCATGAAACTTTTGCAATAACTCTTCTAACGTCTGTGGTCGGTCAGTTTCTGTAATGATTATTTTATTAACCTCACGTGACTCTAAAACTAAACGGAGTGATCCATCCTTCTTTTCAACGATGTGTAATGGATTTATATATTGGCTTGCTGCTGGTTCAATTATACCCTGATCACTCATTGCTCGTAACTCTTTCTTACCTGCTTCTGTGTATATATGGGGGACTGAATAGTGTTTTGCTTTGAAAGTCCTGTGTGGCGTCACTTGAAATTCGTACATAAACCCTGTCATCGTTCCTGGGACATTGTTAAAAAATGTTTTATGTTGCACAATAATATTTTCTAATTCTGTGCGCTCTGTGTCGTCTTTTGCTATACTGTCTCCAACCCTGCGTGTAATTGTCTCTAATACATTATACTCCTGTTCCTCTGCCATGTCGTTATTATGTGTATTCGTGTATAGTGTGAGATAACAATCGTTATCCTTAGAATCTGCAATAATCTCGACCCTGTGCAAATTTTGTTCTTCTGGGGATACTCTGTTTTGAAATCTCACTACCACTTCACTGTCTTCCTTCTGTAATGTTAGGTATGACGATTTAAAGTCAATCTTTGCATCGTACTGTACGAGAAAATTCATTCCTAATATTATATCAGTTGTTAAATGTGGAACTATCCGGCAATTACTGGAGAAAGTTTGCCCTGCAAAAACAAACGTTCATTGTGTCTGTCTTTTGACTTCAATGATTTTTCCTGGAAATGCTTCCTTAACTTTAGTTTTGTGTAATGGGAATACTGGGTAATCATTATTGCTATTGCATCTGTTACATGTGTCTTCGTTAATTACGCACATTGGTGAGCCTGAATCAATTATTGCTAAAATATTTTGTGACTTTAAATTTATCTGGATTATTGGGTGGCATATAGTTTTCTGCGTGATCGGCTTTTCGTGTAACAATGTGTCTCGCACGTCGTTGAATGTAATGGCATTCTCTATCGTTATCTTTTCTCTGTCCTTATCCATAGTGCCGTCATTTAGAGATTCATCGCAGGCTATCTCTAGTCATAAATGTTCTGACGTTTCATTTTCTGTCGGGGAGTGTTGTGTATTTTCTATGAGCTGTACTGTTCTACCCTTTTTGATTATTAGCGGTAGGTGGCGGATGAAATCTTGTGTCTGGTACTTTCATACGATGACTTGGTTGTTGTGCACTGTTTGAATATCCATGAAAATTATCATTGTAGAATGTCCTTTGCGGTCGGTGTTCCTTTTCTCTCCTTCTGTCGTTATAACTGTGGTTATATGGCGAGGCACGCGTGTTTCTCTGAAAAGGCTGTCTTTGTTCGTTTTGTGTATTTTGCGGCTGACCCATGTAATTGTTTGCACCCGTCGCATTTTCTTGGCGATGAGTCATGTGAAAGTCTGACCGGTTCGGCATTTCCTGTCGTATATGTGTCGAATTATTTGGATGGCTTTGTTGCTGTCTTTAATTGTAATGTACATTGTTATTATACTGCTGTTCATTAAATCCCTGCGTGTATTCTCCATTAAAATTTTCATTTTCGCTGCGAAAGCGTTTATTACGATTGTTATTGCCAAATCGTGTTTGCTCAAAATTAGCATTGTTTGTCTGGTTTGCGTTATGTCCTGCAGAGTTCTTATTAACAAACGCATAATCTGCTTGGTGTACCTCTAGCAATTTGCAGGATGTCTCTAAATGCGTACACGCTGTTCTTTTGCTGGCCTGTTAATAATGACACTTTTAATGCTCTGGGGAGTTTTGAAATACACGGCTGTTTTAATGCAGATTGACTGTATGGCTCATTGAGGTATTGGTTTTGTTCAACCATATACTCGAAAAATTGTGTGATTGTTGGGAAAGTAGAATTCTCGAAATTTGGCAGACTAATTAGCAGATCTTTAATGCTACTCTGTGTGGTATCTGACCAATATGCTGCTAAAAACGCTTCCTGGAATGCTTCTACTGAAAAACACTGTCTAGCAATTGGTTGCATTCTTCTCGCTGGTTCCCCTTCAAGGAAACTAATAATAAATTCTAGGTTATGTTGAACTGGCCATGACGGTGGGAGTGCCGCATTGAATTGTTGGATCCAGTCCAGTGGATGTATTTGCGTCCTGTCGTTTTTAATTATTTTAAACTTTCTCACTGAAAGGAAATGCTTGTGGTCGAAACCGTCATGTCTTTGTGTGTAATTATTTTCGTAATGTTTTGCATATGAATTTATGTGTCTTTCTGCCTGATTAAGATCTCTTACTCTCTGAAGTCTACCGACATTATATGTATTGTGCATCTGTGGCATGTCGTAATGGTGTGTGTTCTGTTGGAACTGATAGTTTGCAGTTGTTTCTTGTATGTCATCTATCCTTTGCTGTAAAGAATTGAGTTTCTGATATAACAAATTATTACGTGATTCTAGGTCTGCGACTGTTTGTTGCAAAAAAAAAAAAAAAATGGTTCAAATGGCTCTGAGCACTATGAGACTTAACATCTGTGGTCATCAGTCCCCTAGAACTTAGAACTACTTAAACCTAACTAACCTAAGGACATCACACACATCCATGTCCGAGGCAGGATTCGAACCTGCGACCGTAGCAGTCCCGCGGTTCCGGACTGAGCGCCTGAACCGCTAGACCACCGCGGCCGGCGTTTGTTGCACATTTGTAATTTCTTTACTATTAGAAATCTGTTGAACTGAGTGTAGTGTTACCTGATTTACTGTCATTGTTAGTATGTAACAGCTCTATTCTTGTCGTGAGTTCGTTGATCCTTTCTGTCAATTCGTTTCGTAGTTTACGATTACTTTTGGTTACTTTCTTAAAATCTGCTTTCAAATTTTCTGACTCTTGATTGATTTCTATGTGTTCTATTTTGTCAGTTAGTGTCAGAACTTCTTCTGTTAATTTATCCCTAGTATTCTGGATTTCAATGTCTGTAGAAATTTTCACCTCAATTGTGTGTGATTGGATTTCCGTGAGCCTCTCTTGTATTTGAATATTTGTCTCCTAAACCGTTTCGGAAGAAATCGACTGTATGTGATTGTCCACGTAAGTTTTTCCCTGAGCAAACACTTTCTTTTTGTCGTCCTGTCGCTGTTTAGTAATTGTTTGTAATAGTTCTTTTCGTTCTTTATCCCGCGATCGCACCAGTTTGCGGTGACGTATCAAACAGTTTTCTGTGTGATTGTTAAAACGTTCATCAATGTGAGTGTTTTGTTTAGAAAAGTTCTCTGCCATTGTTTCTCGTATGCTAACCAAGAATGCTTCCTGTTTATCTGTTATTTCTTGAATCTTGGCGTGTAATTCTTGGTTTGATCGTGAACATTTTTCAGCGACTACCTTGATTTCGTTTTTTAGATCTGCTGATTCTTGTTCCCTTCTGTTAAAGTTTTGATTCATGTCTTGCCTCATCTGTAGCAAAAATGCCATTATTGGATCCGTTTCAGATTGACTACTGTGTGTATTTGTATTCGTCGTTAAAGGTTGTACATCTGTGTTCATTGAACATCCTTAGACGATCGTAATCGTGGCACCTCTTCTGTGGTTTCGGAATTTTTGTCAGCTGTGTAGCTATGTACCGTTTGAATCTGTTTCGGCACGTAATGGAGTCACACTGTTTGAATGCATTATAGCGGTTTCGTTACTGAAACTATTATGTCTGCTACGCTTAATTTGTGGCTGTGTAGCGTCTGTTGCATTTAAAAACAAATTATTTAGCACTAATGTCTCATTATCAGTTGGCATTTCTGAAGTTGACTGTTCGTCAAAAGAGTCCATATTACTACTATTCTAGAATGTCTGTTCACCTAACGTTTCACTATCGCGTTTTTCACAGTATTATTTCTGTCTATTCCTGAAAAGAATTTCTCGTCAGTATTTTCTACACTTTTATGGCTTTGAGAACGAGTAATTATTCTGTGGGACATTGTCTATAATTAACACACGCAACAAAATATATCACTGTTCAAAGCGTATTCCACACTGAACAAACACTTTTCAACGCAGAATCAATAGAGCAAACAGAATTGCCGATGGGCTGTTAATTAAAGGTATACAGTTTAGTATAAGCGTTGCGCCACGTAACACTAGCTTATTCATACATTTGTCAGAGTCAGTATGTTCATTTTCACAGTAGATTCACCAAAGAGTCTTACTGATTGGATGTCGCCAAGTGAAACCTTCCCGACTCCTCTATATCTCCTTTTTTTTTTTTTTTTTTGTTACGCAACTTTCCCTTCTACAATAACCTATGAAAACTTTCCTTAGGATTTCTGTCTCTTGCTTAATAATAACAAATGAAATCTTCCCTTTGAAATTTATTCTCTTTCTCAATCTTCGCATACAAATTTAATTGCTGCTTATTAAAAGTGATTTTCTGATTATTTCGACGAAACATAGAATGTGTCGTCGTCGTGGCCCTCAGTCGTTATCTGAAATAACCCAAAACTGTTCCTTACCTTTTTTACTGTTACTGAATCGCCATCTGACTGCTACATCGAAATGCGACATGAATATACTTACTCTGGTTTACTATACTCTATTAACTGCTGGTGGGCTGTCATAATAAGTGGCTGTATTTATTACCAAAGCTGACGTTATTTTTTAATAGCAAAGGTGGCGTTATTTTTTAATTAATTTGACTGAAGTTACGTAATTCATAGTTACACTTTTTATTGACAACAATAAAATTTTTGCGAAGTTTTTGGGATGGATTATAATCAGTAATGCAACATTGCTGGCAAAAATTAATTATATTCTGAAAACGTTTCTTCAAATATTTACTGCTGGTAATGAAAAGATTTTACTTTTTACGATAATCTTACAACTGGGATTGCGCAAACATACCTTCAGTATTCTTGAGTTTCGCAAAGAAAATAATTCAATAATATTAGTTCCTCTGATGATAATAGTTAGCTGATGTATCTGTACATCCGTTTATAATCTCTTGTAAATCATAACTAGTGGCTGGCAGGCACACCGCTCCTCTCAACCTCTCGCTTCAGACCTGCTACCGACTCGCTTCACTTCTTGCTTACTACTGACTTCCTACGAACGCTAAAGTGCGGTCTCTCCTGCCAACAATGCTTTCTGGTGAAGACAGTCCCTGCTACCATTACAAAATGTACCAATGCGGGGTCTTTCCCGCTCTTTTCTTAAAATGTATCCATACGCTATCTCTCCCGCCCTTTTTAAAATTATATCAATGTGTGGTCTCTCTTGCCAACAATACTTTGGTGCAGACATTCCCTGCTACCACAATTATTTCCACCATGACAAATATTAAATACTCCTACTTAATCCTATTAATAAAATATAAACATCTATCATAAATTGTGGTTTGACAATAGACAATAGAAATATACACGTCTTACATTACCATTTCTGAGAACGCTTGCTGTTACAGCGTGGTTACCTGTAAATACTACATTAATGCAATAAATGCTCAAAATGATGCCCGTCAACCTCAATGGATTTCGCAATACGTGTAACGGCATTCCTCCCAACAGCGAGTAGTTCGCCTTCCGTAATGTTCGCACATGTATTGACCATGCGCTGACGCTTGTTGTTAGGCGTTGTCGGTGGATCATGATAGCAGATAACGTTCATCTTTTCCCACAGAAAGAAATCCGGGGACGTCAGATCCGGTGAACGTGGGGGCCGTGGTATGGTGCTTCGACGACCATACCACCTGTCATGAAATATGCTATTCAATACCGCTTCAACCGCACGCGAGCTGTGTACCGGACATCCATCATGTTGGAAGTACATCGCCATTCTGTCATAGAGTAAAACATCTTGTAGGAACATTTGTAGAACATTACGTTGGAAATCAGCATACATTGCACCATTTAGATTGCTATGGATAAAATGGGGGCCAATTATCCTCCCTCTCATAATGCCGCACCATACATTAACCCGCCAAGGTCGCTGATGTTCCACTTGTCGCAGCCATCGTGGATTTTCCGTCACCCTGTAGCGCATATTATGCCGGTTTACGTTACCGCTGCCGGCCGGTGTGGCCGTACGGTTCTAGGCGCTTCAGTCTGTAACCGCGTGACCGCTACGGTCGCAGGTTCGAATCCTGCCTCGGGCATGGATGTGTGTGATGTCCTTAGGTTAGTTAGGTTTAAGTAGTTCTAAGTTCTAGGGGACTGATGACCACAGATATTAAGTCCCATAGTACTCAGAGCCATTTGAACCATTTGAACGTTACCGCTGTTAGTGAATGACGCTTCGTCGCTAAATAGAACGCGTGCAAAAAATCTGTCATCGTCCCTTAATTTCTCTTGTGCCCAGTGGCAGAACTGTACACGACGTTCAAAGTCGTCACTATGCAGTTCCTGGTGCCTAGAAATTTAGTACGTGTGCAATCGATGTTGATGTAGCATTCTCAACACCGACGTCTTTGAGATTCCCGATTCTCGCGCAGTTTGTCTGCTACTGATGTGCGGATTAGCCGCGACAGCAGCTAAAGCACCTACTTGGGCATCATCATTTGTTGCAGGTCGTGGTTGACGTTTCACATGTGGCAAAACACTTCCTGTTTCCTTAAATAAGGTAACTATCCAGTGAACGGTCCGGACACTTGGATGATGTCGTCCAGGATACCGAGCAGCATACATAGCACACGCCCGTTGGGCATTTTGATCACAATAGCCATACATCAGCACGATATCGACCTTTTCCGCAATTGGTAAACGGTCCATTTTAACACGGGTAATGTATCACGAAGGAAATACTGTCCGCACTGGCGGAATGTTACGTGATACCACGTACTTATACGTATGTCACTATTACAGCGCCATCTATCACAAAGCGAAAAAAGTAGTCCAACTAAAACATTCATATTTCTTTACGTGCTACAGGAATATGTAATAAAAAATGAAGGTTCCTATTTAAAAAAACGCAGTTGATATCCGTTTGGCCTATGGCAGCGCCATCTAGCGGGCTAACCATAGCGCCATCTGGTTTCCCCCTTCAAGCTAGACAAGTTTCCGCCTTTGTAGTTTTTTCGTTTGATGCTTATTTCGTGAGACATTTGGGCCGGTCACTATCAATGAAACACCCTGTATAAGTTAAGGCGTAGGACTCTCATAGAACGCTCTCACACTGAGGGAACAGTCTGAAAAATTAGAAGGAAGGGAAATTACATCCTTTACTTAATTTCTTTTCATTTCTTTACAGAGGTGGAATTAGGAGATAGTACGACTGAAAGTAATGTTTTGAGAGTGGGAGAGAAAATTCCTGTATGTAGCAATTTGGTTGGCAGACAGAAAGTTTGGAGGGAGTGAATGCTCTTCACAGAGAGGGAAGAGGTAGCTTGATATATGCAATTTGAAGACAAGAAAGAGCTCTCTCCCTGAAATGTTGTGTTGATACGCAACATGCATAGCACTCTCCGTGGGGCATGGGTCGAGAGAGAGACCAGGCAAGTGTACATAGGCATTATAGACAGATTAGAAACAAACAGTGTTCTGCTTTGGAGAAGAACTCGGTAAGACATTCAGTCAAGAATAAGCACTTCCTAGGTTGACAGATAGTGAGGAGCAGATGCACTTGTCTGGCATCCTACACATTCGGTGACAAACCGTGCAGCAAACGTAAATGATGTGTTGCAGTCGCACAGGGAGTACATTACAAATATTGTCACAAGCGTGCCTCTTCGCCAATTTCAATGTTTGGTTTGGAGTAGTATACTAACCCTCCTTTGGGTTGTGTTCAGCCTCACAAGATCTTAACGCTGAACATCAGTTAGGAAAGGTTTCCCGACTGTGATAATTAACGTTGTTTAAGTATAGTATATTGCAGAATCCATTTCTGCAAAGTTTACTTCTATTTTCACTTGTTAGTTTTGACTTAATGGGAGCAAAACATTGTCATCTATAACCATCTAATACTCGTATCAAGATTCGTGTGGCCCTTTTTTAAATTTACTTGTCTGTAAATCATTTCTACCCTGAATCATTTTGTAAAAAAACATGATCATAAAAACAATATATAGTACAGAGAATGGGTTGTTTGTTCTAAATTGCTTGGTAGAGAAACTCATTCAAGAATCCACAAATAATCGTTCCTCTGATGTCGAACCAATTCCGTGATCCATGCTTCCTACC
This sequence comes from Schistocerca americana, assembly GCF_021461395.2. Taxonomy (NCBI): domain Eukaryota; kingdom Metazoa; phylum Arthropoda; class Insecta; order Orthoptera; family Acrididae; genus Schistocerca; species Schistocerca americana. The sequence goes on along the minus strand of NC_060120.1, from coordinate 976,928,914 downwards.
AGGCAGGGCCTGAAGATAAACACTTAAACACACATTCAGAGTCGTCCTTGCGTGCCAGGTGGTGGGGAGAAGACTGAAGAGTCGGCAGTATGTTAGAACTCAGCTACCTTGCAAAAAAGTGACACATGGCGGATGAAGGAAGAAGGACCTAAGAAGCAGAACTAGGACTGGCAAAGAAGGCTTCCATTGCCAAAAGAAGTTTAGTAATGTCCTGGCCAAGCAGTCTGGCGGGTGGCCGCAACCACGCTGATCCTGCTCTTGCGCTAGCGCTCTCTCTGTGGTATGGAAAATGGCAACGCCGATCGTCCGTAATTGCTAGTTCGAGCGCCAGCAGAGCATCAGTAGCGAGACAATGTGTAGATTTTCTCGCAGTTCTTGTTTTGCATCGCTTATTGAGTTATTAGTTTCAGCAGTTTGACTAAAAGTATAATAGCATAACTTGTGGTGGTGTTTTTATTTACTGAGTGGAAGTGTTTGTGTTAAGTTGGAAATGGAAAAGCAGGAAGGAGGAGAGATTTGTCCTGCACAATGTTCGTGAAGGAAAATCCCCAACTTTCACTTCTCCCAGCAAAAATGTTGAACAACACAGCTCTTTTACCAAACTAGACGACTTTGGTAACGATGCTGCCAGGTGGACAGAATATTTTACGACAATGTCGAGTACCCAACATCAGAAACTGGGTCTACTAGATCTCTGAGACGCATATTAAATCACACAGGATTTAAACATAAGCGTTAGAATGACGGTAGACAGTTATGGAACGCCCTGCTAATCCCGCAGGACAGGACAGATAGTATAAATTGTGGAAAGGAGCCAAAATAAGGTCTGTCAATTGCACTCGAACATACAACATTATTGTTTGATCAAACATTACAAGATCCTAATTCTTTTTTTTTTTTTTTTAAAAAAAGAAAACACGCAGCTTTAATCCTTGGGACTTAATTACTTGCTGAAAGCCACTTTAATTTAAAAATGGCTGAAGGCCAATAACTTAAAACGCAAGCATAATCAGAAATTTAACAGGCAAGCCTTTTCTTAAAACAATTCTTTAGTTAGGTTGAAGTAAACAAGTTAAATTCAAATCGGCTGAAGGCCTAACACTTAAAACTCCATAACATTAATTTTTTATAAATACCAAAGGCCTTACGTGAAACAATTCTTCAATTTAGGCTGAAGGCCTTAAGAGCAAAAGAACTCAAACTCAAACTCGGCTGAAGGCCCAAGACTTAAAAAATTCAACAACATTAAAATTTTTAAAATTCCAAAGGGCTTACTTGAAACAGTACTTTAAACTAGGCTGAAAGCCTTAAGAGCAAAACAACTTAAATTAAAAAAAAATCGGCTAGAAGTCATACAAGTACAAACAACAAGAACAATGCTCGCTTAGGTGAGACAGGCAGTCGGGCCAACCATTCACGATCCGACGACAACCCAACCGACAGACAGTAAACGGACACACTGACAAGATAACTCCACTTCACTCGACCAGGGCACAACAGGGAGTTTAACGGAACAACGAAGAAAGCATTGGCGCCCACAACCAATCGTACATGGAGCTGTCAAACTACGCACCATGCTGGACAGCAACAAGATGATGAGGAAACTACACTGCCTGAAATTTACGTCAACGGCCAGGACAGGTAACCGGAACGTTCATGGCCACAAGGCAGAATATTCCACTGGTGCACTTAAATTCAAATAACCAAATACAGTGAAAGTCCACCGGAGGGGGGCTAGAATTTTACAACTAGAAAACCACGTTGTTGCTCGCGGGAATATCCCAACAACCGACAACGAACTCCAAACGACACAATGTGAACAGTCTTGACTTGCTGGTAGGTTAAATCAAAACACAGCCTTCGTGTCCAGGGTCGCTAAGCCACCGCTTAGAGACCGCCAACGGACTCGGCCAAACTACACCCCGCTGACAATTCCTCGCTGCTCCACGCCGACCGACCGACTGGTCGCACACCGCCCAGCCGGAAACTATAACACCCAGGTCAATGATAGCCCAAGGTGCGAATATCGATACACACTGCTGCTGCCACCCGCGGAAGGAGAGGATAACAGCATAATCGCGATAACCACGGGAGACTGAACACAGAATCGCAACGAAGGTTTAATACAGCGCATAGCATGAACCATCCACGGCTCAAGTTCTTACTTGTACACAACGACATAGAGATCTCCAGAATGAAGTTTTTGCTGATGATGAATTCGCTGCACTCCTCAGGTGACATGTGACTTACATTTTATTTGGATGAAACTACTGCTACTCCAAACCATTTACAATGGTACCTCGCATAGCGAGCATAATTCGTTCCAGAATCTTACTCGTAGTGCGAAACACTCGTTAATCGAAACAATTTATCCCATATAAATTAATGTAAAATACGATAATGTATTCGATGCAGAAAAACTACTAAAATTTTTATCTTAGTCATGGCAGTTATTCAGAGAAAAGTATAGATGCAGTATTATGTACTTTATTATTCACGATACATAACTCATTAAGAATCTATCTGCAGTCATTTGTTTGTACCAACTGTTCAACACTTGGCGAAAATGCGACACAGCATTATCGTCAAACAAATTTATAGCATGCGTAGCCACTACTTTATTGGGTAGATAATTTTCAGTGCACTGTGCATCGTATTCCCAATCTTTCAGCATTTCTCTTATTGCGCCAGAAGATTGCTGCTTTGCTGTTACCGCCTCCTCCTCTCCTCCGAAGAATTCTTCTTCACAACTTCCTACCGTGAAACACTACAACTCCATAAGCTCTTCGGCGGTCATTTCTTGGCTGTAATCTTCCACAAGCTCACCGATCATTGTTATCCATTGCTAGTCCCATGCTCTTGGTCAAAGGCACGATATCGTTGACTACATACAGGCTCCGCAGGTTCTGACTTAAATGTCTCGGAGTCACATTCGACAACGCACGCCGGCCAAAACTCCTTCCAAGTAAAAGTGAGAGTTCTGTTGGTAACCCTTTCCCACGCCTTTGTGTCGGAGATGGCTGCTTCGCCGTGCCTCTCAACACTGTGGATGCCGGCTCTTCTCTTAAACTTACAGAATCACTGACGGCTTCCCTCAGACACTTCTTGGACCGCTGATGATCCTGGCGTCTTCTTAACGAGGTCGGCGAAAATCATCCTTGCCTTCACACAAATGATGTTCTCGTTAATATTGTCGCCTTGCAATTGCTTTTCATCTATCCATATAAGGAGCAATCTTTCGACATTGTCCAGAATACGAAACCGTTGTTTAGATACTCTTGTCATTCCCTTTGTAGCATCTATCTTCTTAAGCTTGCCTTTGTTCTCGAGGATAGTGCAAATAGTTGATGTTGACCGATTGTATATGCGCGCTTAATCAGCAGCGCTCAACCCCGTTCGCGTTTTTCAGTGATTTTACGTTTCATTTCTAACCAGCGTATATTGTTGTCACGCGATAACTCTCGTGTTAGATTTTATGTAACAATGAGATCTTGCACCTTTTTATCGCTTTATGCCAGACAATGACACGTTTACACAATATATCATTTCTTTATTATTAGGAAAGCATTATAAATTAGTATAAACATGGTATGGAAAATGTAATTTGCTAAACTTAAAAATATTTCTACATGCAAAGATTTCTCAAATTTTTTTGATTACAGTTACAACACCTGTGTGAACAACAGTTCGTAATATTTATAGCAAGTGATAAATTAATGTTAACCACACTCCTTTTTGCTTCTCAGATTCAGATATGGCTTCTTGTGACATACACTCCTGGCAAATAAGAACACTCGATGCTGTATGTTCTTTACAGTTAGGGCTGGAAAAATGATGGCAGCGATGCTCTGTGAATCTGTTTATCCTTTTAGGGCAGTAGTGACATCTTGTTTTTTCTGCTGATTAATTTTCTTCTTCAGCTGTCGGTAGTTTGCAAATGTGTACAACTCCTCTTATTTTCTCCTTCAAGTGAAGTGATATCCTCGGAATCGACTTGTATTTGATCGTGTGGGCTTTTCTAAGCATCATATTCTGTGATGAATCTCCTCCATGGAATTAAGTCATTTGTGTTTATCTTAGATATTATTTGAGCATTTATTGCTCCGATGTACAACAAGCTGAAAAACAGTGTAAGAGGCCAGCGGCTGCTTATCCTTGAAACACAATATTCTGATTTCAAACGGTCGACAACACCTACACCTCCTTTTGAGAGGGTGTAATATTTAATGAGTTCAGGTTTGTTCGGTTCGCCACTGTCAGCGTGTATAGCATCGTCGCTGTGCGTAGTGGATAACATTAGAACATTCTTTTTCTGTTTATTTTCTGGGACTTACGAGAAAATCAAGCAGTTGTTGCTTGGTTTTTCTCCAAATGCGAATATGCTGCTGTTTAATTGCCTACGCCCTACGTCCAGAAGCTCCGGTGGAATTTCTCTTTTATTCCTCTGTAGAGTACCTACTACTGTGAGTCGATGATTGGCGTACATTTTGTTAGCCAATGGAATAGATGTAAAATAACTGTCCATCGTCATGTTTCTGCTTGTTTTATCAATCGGTCGAATCAATCGTAACACCACATTCTCTGCATCATTGGGTACTTGATAGGCCCAGTAGGCTGTTTGCCTGCATATACTTCCGTATTCAGCGTATAAAACGTTCTGACATCACAGAGCGCATATACCTTGATGCCATATTTTGCAGGCTTGTTTACTATATAATATACTGTCTCAATTTGCAACATCCACGGAATGGTTCTAACATCTCGTCTATCGTTGTCAGTGAACCGGCACTATACCTCTTCTTGCAAACATCTACAAATTCGTCAGATATTTCTCTAATAGCTGCCAGATTATCTGTTTCCTTTATCTGAGCTCTCGTAGATTTGTCGTCAAAATGTATAACTTGGAGAAATTTGTGGAACCTTTGTCTGCTCATCGATGCAGTGAAGAAATCCGGTGCAATCCCATCAGTGGCCCATAGCTCATCAGTATTGAGATGCTGTGCCTTTTTCACTCCTGCGAGATATAATACACCAAAGAAAGCAGATAACTCTTCAAAATCTGTCCTTGGGCATTCTCAAGCACTCAGTGAATAAGATGCTGCCATTCTGTCAGGTTCTTGGTTTGTTATTCCACAGTGCGACCAATTACCCTATCTGGAAAAAAATAATTTCCAGCATTCCAAAATTGTTTTCGAATTTTTTGCAACACCCTTCACACATGGAAGCTGTGTTACAATATTCTGATGGGCAGTTTTTGTTGGAGGAGCGTGTTGCTTCAAGCATTCTGTTATTCCATCCTTACCAAGAAATGTTTCACGTTCTGTATATTGAGGAACAGCTGTCACAGAAGTATCAGATTCGCTGCCTAACTGATCTGTTGCGGTATTGATCTCTTCATCCTCTGAGGGTGCGTCAGTATCTGATGACAGACCCCCTATGTAAATATCCTCGTCTTGTGGTTTATCTAGCCACATCAATATCTGTTCCTCTGACATAACTTCTTCCCTGAAAAGTTTTATATATTTTGATATTCGACAGAGAATGTCATTTTCCCTGTATAAACAATTGCTTCATTCAAATCGTAAAACCCAATAAGAATACTTACTTTTCTTATAAAAGACGTAACATACGCTGAACACTTTCAGGACAAAACAAACGAACACAGCCGCATGTTACAAGAAACAGACTAAAAGTGATGGAAGGCGGTATTCCACGAAAGGAGAAGTTATTGTTATCTAAAGACTCTCGTGTTAGAAAAAAATCGAACACTGTGCACCACTTCAAATAATGGCACAACTAGCAAGCTATTGTCGACATTTGACTGTCGAGTCACAGATTAATGGAAGCACGGAATGTGAAAGAAAGTATTTCTCGATCGTCAGTTCATTAGCTTTGAAATGTGCTGGAATATTTAACTAAAATCATAAATGTTAGATTTTTTCTAACAACGCGATTGATCACGGGCTAAGGTCATTTTCTTTCACTTATGGTCGTCATAGCTAACATTTGGTTCAAAAATCATAAAAGAAGGTTGCATACATGGAAGAATCCTGGAGATACTAGAAGGTATCAGATAGATTATCTAAGGGTAAGACAGAGATTTAGGAACCAGGTTTTAAATTGAAAGACATTTCCAGGGGCAGATGTGGACTTTGACCACAATCGATTGGTTATGAATTGCAGATTAAAACTGAAGAAACTGCAAAAAGCTGGGAATTTAAGGAGATGGGACCTGGATAAACTGACTAAACCAGAGGTTGTACAGAGTTTCGGGGAGAGCATAAGAGAACAATTGACAGGAAGGGGGAAAAGAAATACAGTAGAAGAAGAATGGGTAGCTGTGAGGGATGAAGTAGTGAAGGCAGCAGACGATCAAGTAGGTAAAAAGACGAGGGCTAGTAGAAATCCTTGGGTAACCGAAGAAATATTGAATTTAATTGATGAAAGGAGAAAATATAAAAATGCAGTAAATGAAGCAGGCAAAAAGGAATAGAAACGTCTCAAAAATGAGATCGACGGGAAGGGCAAAACGGCTAAGCAGGGATGGCTAGAGGACAAATGTAAGGATGTAGAGCATTATCTCACTAGGGGTAAGATAAATACTGCCTATAGGAAAATTAAAGAGACCTTTGGAGAAAAGAGAACCACTTGCCTGAATATCAAGAGCTCAGATGGAAATTCAGTTCTAAGCAAAGAAGGGAAAGCAGAAAGGTGGAAGAAGTATATAGAGGGTCTATACAGGGGCGTAATTCTTGAGGACAATATTATGGAAAGGGAAGAGGATGTAGATGAAGATGATGAAATGGGAGATATGATACTGCGTGAAGAGTTTGACAGACAACTGAAAGACCTGAGTCGAAACAAGGCCCCGGGAGTAGACAACATTCCATTAGAACTACTGACAGCCTTGGGACAGCCAGTCCTGACAAAACTCTACCATCTGGTGAGCAAGATGTATGAGACAGGCGAAATACCCTCAGACTTCAGGAAGAATATAATAATTCCAATCCCAAAGAAAGCAGGTGTTGACAGATGTGAAAATTACCGAATTATCAGTTTAATAAGTCACATCTCCAAAATAATAACGCAAATTCTTTACAGACGAATGGAAAAACTGGTAGAAGCCGACCTCGGGGAAGATCAGTATGGATTCCGTAGAAACATTGGAACACGTGAGGCAATACTGACCCTATGACTTATCTTAGAAGAAAGGTTAAGGAAAGGCAAACCCACGTTTCTAGCATTTGTAGACTTAGAGAAAGCTTCTGACACTGTTGACTGGAATACTCTCTTTCAAATTCTAAAGGTGGCAGGGGTAAAATACAGGGAGCAAAAGGCTATTTATAATTTGTGCAGGAACCAGATGGCAGTTATAAAAAGAGTCGAGGGGCATGGAAGGGAAGCAGTGGTTGAGAAGGAAGTGAGACAGGGTTGTAGCCTCTCCCTGATGTTATTCAATCTGTATATTGAACAAGCAGTAAGGGAAACGAAATAAAAATTCGGAGTAGCTATTAAAATCCATGGAGAAGAAATAAAAACTTTGAGGTTCGCCGATGACGCGGTAATTCTGTCAGAGACAGAAAAGACCTGGAAGAGCAGCTGAACGGAATAGACAGTGTCTTGAATGGAGGATATAAGATGAACATCAACAAAAGAAAAACAAGAATAATGGAATGTAGTCGAGTTAACTCGGGTGATGCTGAGGGAATTAGATTAGGAAATGAGACACTTAAAGTAGTAAAGGAGTTTTGCTGTTTGGGGAGCAAAATAACTGATGATGGTCGAAGTAGAGAGGATATAAAATGTAGACTGGCAATGGCATGGAAAGCGTTTCTGAAGGAGAGAAATTTGTTAACATCGAGCATGGATTTAAGTGTCAGGAAGTCGTTTCTGAAAGTATTTGTATGGAGTGTAGTCATGTATGGAAGTGAAACATGGACGATAAATAGTTTGGACAAACTTTCGAAATGTGATGCTACAGAAGAGTGCTGAAAATTAGATGGGTAGATCACATAACTAATGAGGAGGTACTGAATAGAACTGGGGAGAAGGGGAGTTTGTGGCACAGCTTGACAAGAAGAAGGGACAGATTGGTAGGACATGTTCTGAGGCGTCAAGGGATCACAAATTTAGCACTGGAGGGCAGTGTGGAGGGAAAAAATCGTAGAGGGAGACCAAGAGATGAATACACTAAGCAGATTCAGAAGGATGTAGGTTGCAGTAAGTACTGGGAATGAAGAAGCTTGCACAGGATAGAGTAGCATGGAGAGCTGCATCAGGCCAGTCTCAGGACTGAAGACCACAACAACTTCAACATGGTCATCTTCAGGCGGCTTTGTCTTGAGGGGCATTTCTACGAAGATTATTGAAGTCTGCACACAAAAAAACATTGTGTGAACAAAAATTTAGTAATATGTGTGATGAAAGCTGCACTAAGATGGTAGCAGAAAGAGCGCTAAAACCAGACTGCAGTACATACTAAAGACATTGTTCATAAGCCTCTGCCAACAATGAAAGGTGTTCATATTGTTGAACGGTTCAGTCGGCGCGCGCGAACGGCTGGTGACGTCATACTAAATCGTCATCACTCGTTATACGAAGCATCGCTCGTTAAGCGGGTCATATTTTTACAGTTTGTTTTGCTCGTTATGCAAATTGCGCGTTATGTGAGGTGCTCGTTAAGCGAGATTCCACTGTGCTAAATTACACCTGGCAAAATTCGAACCATATGTACATGTTGGGAACGGAACCATGCTGATAGTTGTGCATGTGGGATTCGCGAAGACAGATTTTCTTAAAGAATGTAAATTACTTTACAGATATAGAAAGTCAAACAAATCAGGTCATTACCATTTGGAAATGAACACAGCTGAGTTTAGAAACTTGTTTGAGAGTGTTTTGAATTTATTAGAGGAAGGTTCCATCATCATCATGGACCATGCCAGTTATCATTAGGTAGTCATGAAGCGACCTCCAGCAGCGAAAATACAAAAGGCTGACACAGTCGCTTGGCCAACTGAGGAAACTATTGACCAGATGTTCGATAAGGTTCGTTTAAACAAAGAAGAACTTGTTTACGACCAAGATCTACTAGCATATGAAAGGGAGTACCAAGTAGTTCCCTTAGCGCCTTATCATTGCCAGTATAAACCAACTGACCTCATTTGGGCACAAGTCAAGAGAAAAGTAGCCCGAAGAAACAATACTTTTGAAACCACAGAAGTTGAATGCTTACTTTACGAGGCCTTGGAAAACATCATAATCGAACGATGGCAGAAATATGTTCAGCATGCAGAGAAACTACAGGAAGAAGGTTTTTAGAAAGAAGTCGTCCGAGACACCGTAATAGGGCCACCACAGAAAATGAGAGCAGCGAAGAAGAAAATAAATAAAAAAAATGCGATGGAGAAGATTACACAATTGAATACAAAGGAATGAAACACATGCAACATTTCACATTTTTATTTCAATTTACAGTGCACTAATAACACCAACACTTCTTAAGTAGTAGTTTAAAAAATATTGTACTGCAAACAAATTGTACTGTTAGTGTTTTGTATTCATTCTCAAACAAATATTAAATTGGATTCCTTAGGAAACGGTCTGCTCAGTCACTGTACAATGGTTTGGAAAACAAGCGACGTATTTACAGCTGTCAGTCACATAGCAATATGGTTTTATTGTAGATCTAGATTCAGCTATCTTATAGCTAACGTTAGTACGTTCAGAATGTGCCATATTGATCAATTATGCATTTTCGTTAACGTGCTAATTTTCTGGAAATTCCAGTAGTTATTCTTCTATATCCTGACATGCGTTTTGTTGGTGATTTACGTATATTTCTACCTCATGTAAACATATAATACCTGATGTTGTCTGTAAAATGTATTTGAATTCAAACAATGCACACGCACATTGCTTACATAGTGATATGACTGACATAGTCTAAATCAGTATTTCACTGCAAAAACGTAATTATATTAATTTTGATCAATGCAAGAACTATTACAAGAAGTAACACAGGTGCATGTGACTATCAGCTGCGTGTGACTCACAGATGGCAACAGTTTACCATAAGCCACCCGCCAATACGCCTGACTGGAGATATAGTATCAGATATAGGCCTGAATTTGAGGAAGAAATTTCTGAGAAAGTACGTTTGAAGCACAGCGTTTTATGGCAGTGAATGATGCACAGGGAGAAAACCAGAACAGAGAAGAATCGAAGCGTTTGCGACGTTGTGCAACAAAAGAAAGTGAAGATTGAGTGAACTGATAAGGAATGAGGAGATTCTTCGCAGAATCGGCGAAGAAAGGAGCATATTGAAAATCTGTCAAGAACAAGAGACAGGATCATAGGGCAGAAGATATCGGGCAATAACTTCCATCGTACCAGAGGAAGTTGTAATAACTGTACTGGAAGAGAGGGACTGAAATACATTCAACAAATAATTGAGTTCGTGTAGTTCATGTGCTACCTTGACATGAAGATCTTCGCACAAGAGATGAATCCGTGTCCGTGGCGGGACGCATCAAACCAATCAGATGATGCTGCCTCTCTCCCCCCCCCCCCCTCAAAAAGAGAGAGAGAGAGAGAGAGAGAGATATGGAGAGAGAGGGGGGGGGGGGGGGGATTGTCAGTCTGATAATAAACTGACAGTTTCTCTAAACCTCCCAGCTTGTAACTTCTGCTGTCGAGTGTTTTGTAGCTTCCATTCCGTAACAACACACAGATCTTTGCATGCGCGAAAAACTGTCATGTTTGCGACTCAATAATACACTTTATTTTTTTCATTAAGTTAATTGCTCTTCATTAACACGCATTCCCAACAACGTGGATGAAAGTCTACGGAAAATAAAATACCTGCTAATTAACACACGAAATGAGAACTTTTTCGGGGGACCCCATTACTACTGTTAAAATACGTTGTGGAATTTTGCAATACGGTGTGACAACAGTCCTTTTAATTACCCATTCCCCTTTTTTGTCTTCTCTTCTGGTTCATTCAAGTGTTCAGTAATGCCTCAACTGCCCCCCCCCCCCCTCTCTCTCTCTCTCTCTCTCACACACACACACACACACACACACGCGCGCGCGCGCGCGCGCGCGCGCGCACACACACACACACGCACACACACACGCGAGCGCGTTATTCTTGTAAAAAAGTGCGACTGTTATGTTGGATGGGAATGAGCGAAAGATAAAACACGTGAACATGTCCCATGTTTCTCCATGCGCACATCAGATGGCAAGTGTCAGCTGTTACACTCCCCGCACTAGACAGCGAAGAGATATCAGCAGTTTGGGTTCTCTCGTTGATTACAACTGGCAGTCGACGATCACATTACGCGAAGCCCGTGTTCTTTCGCTTCCCTGTGTGCTTTGTCTCTACAGGCATATTTACTAATTTTGAAACTTTGCCGGCCGGTGTGGCCGAGCGGTTCTAGGCGCTTCAGTCTGGAACCGCGCGACAGCTGCGGTCGCAGGTTCGAATCCTGCCTCGCACATGGATGTGTGTGACGTCCTTAGGTTAGTTAGGTTTAAGTAGTTCTAAGTTCTAGGGGACTGATGGCCTCAGATGTTAAGTCCCATAGTGCTCAGATCCATTTGAACCTTTTTTTTTTTTTTTTTTAAACTTTCCGTTTCGAGTGTGCTTATTTCTTACAGAGTCATGCCTTTTCTTCCCCATTCACTAGGGGATTAGACATCAAGTGGACAGGTATTTATCAAAGAGATCTAGAACAAACGCTTTTCTCAATAGTATCAGAAACAATGTTTCAACAGTATTATGACGACTCATTCATTGACGTACCGTAATCTGTGGCACTGGGTATGTTGCTGGGTGTGATAAGGTAAACAGAAGGGGTGCCTTTTCTGCCGACAGAATTGCCAACTTTGAATAACGTTCTCATCTCGCAGCTATATTGCTCTCTATCCATTTACAGAGGAAAACGATCAAAGTCGAAGAAAACGCAATTTCACAATATTCCAAGAAAGACTGAATTACTTTTGCGAACTGTTGACTGAATTTTGCCCTGTCATTGGCAACCACTTTTACACAGCCTGTCTACGAACAGTGGGAGGTCATTTTACTTTGTGCACTTCTGATTTACGTGAAGTTATAAAAACAGTTGTTCAATAGGAATGCCTAAACGGGCGGTAAAGTGATACAAAAGAAACCTGCAAGGTTATTTACAAAATATGTGTGGAGGAAGACAAGTCCCAAATCTAGAACAATGATGGGTCTGTTCTGACTCACAGGGAATGAAACAGAGAAGATACTCAAAAAGAAAAAGATAAAAATGCCTGTAGACCTCCCGTCCTCCTATCCAAATTTACTAAAATTATCGCCAATCGCATGGAAAAAAACCGTCTGGATTTTTATAAAGCAAAGGTACAATTTGACCTGATAAGTGGACCTAGCACAGAGGAGCATTTCCAGATCATAAAAAAAATTACAGAACAAAGCAACGAGCATGAGCTGCCACTTTGTTTCTCTACTTTAGTTAAAGACTCTGTGGGAACGCAGGTAATTCCGTCATTGACTATGTTTTCTTCTTCTCCTCCCAGAGCCTCTTAATCCTTTCTCTTCTTCTCTTCCTCTGTTCTTCTTGGATCCACAGTATACTCTCCACAGTATACTCCTGTCTGCTCCACCTGCAAGGGGTCCAAGGTCCCTTACTCAAAGATAAGCATATTTTACTCGCACATATCGGGGATAGTCCCATAGACGATTGTCTATCGCCGAGTCCGCCCAGCGAATGTTGTTGTTGTGAGGTACAGTTGCAAATGAGTCAGTGAAGATTATGGTTGTAATAGCTAGCTGGCGGAGGAATGTCGTACAAGCCGAGAGTGTACCACCATCGCCGTGAGTTGATCCCCAGCAAACTGAATTACACTGAATTTTGACAAGTGTTTTCACCAAGGACTGATTATAAATACCGAAATTAAGCATTCGTGTCTCTGCGCCGGTCAGTGGACTGAGTGAAAGAATGCATATGAGGATTTTTACAATAGTGTATAACACTAATGGCTACTAAAAGCTAGCAGTACACCGAAAATATTACTCCTGTGTTATTTATTTCGCGCCTCCGGTTTAGGGCTTCTACTCTGCTCCAAACCAGCTAGCTCCACCACCAAATGAGCCAGCTCATCTAGGTACCGAGAATGGCTTCTAAACCCAGGCGACAGGCGTCATTTGTGAGCCACAATCTGCAGTCCGGTGCACCCACCGTGCTCAATCGCTGCTGGCAGAGCCTCCTCCACATCTCAAACGAGACACCCCGCCAGGGAAACAGAGCGGACAATGTTCTTCTTTCCCATCCTGCCCGCTATTTACTTGACAGACTCCACAACCCACATGACATCGGAGCTCCCAATGACAGACAGTCCCATCCTCTGAACCTGTCCAGTCCTCTCAGGTAGATCGTCCAAAGCACCAACAGACGAGGCACCCCGTACTGTCTCGGCGGTACTTCTAGCAGAAGGGAATATTTCTCAAATCTGTTTTAAGGACATAAGGTGACAGCATACAGCCGGTACCCACTTTCACCTTCCGGCCCCACCACTGTTCTCCAATTGGCGTCAGGTAAGTGCGGAAGGATCAGGATATGCAAATTGGAAGATGCAATGGCAACACGGATCTCAGGCGATGCCATACGCTATACAGATGCCGAAGTATTCATCCCAGATGCCCCTACACTACCTCAGCCCAGGGCAGATGCCTGAAGCCCGTCGACAATGCCCAACAAAGCTTCCAGCTGTTTTACAGACAGTTGGCCATTTCCCCCTACATCTGTACAAAACAGGCGCAGTCTCTATCCCTCTTCAATCAGTTATTGTCTGAACCACAGGTAATGTAACCCCAACCCAGGAAACTGAACTCATTGAACACGAACCCACGAAAGAGAAACCGCAAATTCTTACAGCAAAAATAAATGGCACCACAACTATATCAATAATCCTTTTTTTGAACTGGCTTTATACGACGAAGGTCATATGGGTGACACTTAAAAACTACAGCACTTCTCAAAATAATTAAAACGGTCAAAATAGTGCTTTTATGGGTATTACCCACTTGCATATGTTCACTGATCAGCCAGAACATCATGACCACCGACATACTGTCGATTTAAATGCGTCCAGGCGATAGCAGCGTCACATGGAGAGGATAGACAGCAGTGAGCGTGCTGTCCGTATGTAGAATGAGGAAGGCCCACGATGTATCTGAGTTTAACCGAGGGCAGACTGTCATGGCCTGGAGGCTTGCCATGAGCATTTCGGAAACTGCACGGATTGTTGAGTGTTCCAGGAGTGCTGTGTTGAATATCTTTAACACGTTGCGAAACCGAGGTGAAACCACGTCCAGGCGTCGTGGGGTTGGGCAGGCACCCCTCCGACAGATATCGGAGGTCGTAGGCTGGGCAGACTGGTAAAACAGGACAGGCGGCGAACTGAGGTGGAACTGACATCTGACTTTAATGCTGGGCAGAGTACAAATATACCTGAATAAACAGTTCACCGAACTCTCCTAACGATGGGCCTCCTCAGCCGACGACCCATGAATGTGCCAATATTAACACCACGACATCGCCAACTACGACTGAAATGGGCAGTTGAGCATCTGGACTGGACGTTGGCGCAATGACAGACCGTTCCATGGTCTGATGAATCCCAACGCCTTCATCATGCCAGGCCGGCCGCGGTGGTCTCGCGGTTCTAGGCGCTCAGTCCGGCACTGCGGGACTACTACGGTCGCAGGTTCGAATCCTGCCTCGGGCATGGATGTGTGTGATGTCCTTAGGTTGGTTAGGTTTAAGTAGTTCTAAGTTCTAGGGGACTGATGACCACAGATGTTAAGTCCCATAGTGCTCAGAGCCATTTGAATCATCATGCCAGTGGTAGGACGCGAATGATTCGTCTTGCAGAGGAACAGTTACTTCACACTTCACAGAGACAAGCTGGCGGCCACTCCACCATGCTCTGGCGACATTCACATAGGCATACATGGGTCCAATGGAGCTCGTGCAAGGCACCATGGTGGCCAAGGAGTATCGTACACTACTTGCAGACCACATACATCCCTTAATGACGATCGTGTTTCCCAGTGGCAGTGGCATTTTTCAGCAAGACAGTGCACTATTTCACAAGCCCAGGAGTATGATGGAGTTGTTCGAGGAACACCGTGGCGAGTTCGATTTGATGTGCTATCCGCCCAACTCTCCAGATCCGGAGCTCACCGTCCTCCTCCCCGGAATTTACGGGAATTAGGTGACTTGAGTATACAGGTGTGGTACACTTTGTGATCAAAAGTATCCGGACACCTGGCTGAAAATGACTTACAAGTTCGTGGCGCCCTCCATCGGTAATGCTGGAATTCAATATGGTGTTGGCCCATCCTTAGCCTTGATGACAGCTTCCACTCTCGCAGGAATACGTTCAATCAGGTGCTGGAAGGTTTCTTGGGGAATGGCAGCCCGTTCTTCACGGAGTGCTGCACTGTGGCGAAGTATCGATGTCGGTCGGTGAGGTCTGGCACGGAGTCGGCGTTCCAAAACATGCCAAAGGTGTTCTGTACGATTCAGGTGAGGACTCTGTGCAAGCCAGTTCATTGCAGGGATGTTATTGAAGTGTAACCACTCCGCCTCAGGCCGTGCATTATGAAGAGGTGCTCGATCGTTTTGAAAGATGCAATCGCCATCTTCGAATTTCTCTTCAACAGCGGGATGCAAGAAGGTGCTTAAAACATCAATGTACGCCTGTGCTGTGATAGTGCCACAAACCGACAAATCGGCAGTAGCGGAACATGTTTTTGAAGACGGTGATTATGAAATAAAATTTAGTGACACAAACGTGCTAGCTAAGACATGGCATTGTTATGCGCGTATGTACAGAGAAGTTGCGGAGATTTATAAACCCTACGATAATTTTTACAGAAAAGAAGAAGGCTTAAAGTTGGATAAGATATGGTGGTCGACTTTGCACCAACGATGTAACGGTCGATTACCTTTGATCGTGAATGAACACATTAGTCAAAGATAGTTTCACTGTCGACAGGACGTGACGTGTGTTGGCGCCTTCTATGCGGCGCTGTATATAAACGGGACCTCCACGGTTTCGCAGCCAGTCTTTGACTCACCTCGGAAAATGTTCCCCGCAATTGGCGAATAATGTCAGGATGAAGAATTCCTACTGTTTGACTACCGCCTTTTAGCCCGGAAGTTTCGAAGCGCAAGTCGCCGAAGTGGCGTCAAATCGAAAGACTTGCACCCGGCGAACGGTCTACCCGACAAGAGGCACCAGTCACACTATAAAATAAATAAATAAATAAAATAAAATATTAATTATTAATTATGTATGATAGTGATTGGTTGTAATTAATATTTGCTTATCTGGAACGTGGACGTTTAATTATTTGGTATCAGACGCTTGACAATGGCTTTTTCGTAAATGCAATGTTGTTCGTAGTTGACCGTGAAATGTGATTCAAATAATCGGACTTCGTATTTAAATCGTTTCCAAAGACTGCTGCGGTAGGTGCGGACTCAAAATCTAAATCTCAATATTAGGATAATTTGCCAGCCATGTCAATACGTCGTACAGAGGTGACTGTCTACTAAACATAAAAAGCTTACACAGTTAGTTAAATCAGATATATTCAACGAATAAGCCTACAGTTAAATAATTCTACTTACTTTCATAAATATAAATTCTTTACAGAATCGAGTGCCTAGTAAGATTGCAACTCGCAGTGTTCTTATATAACATCAAATATGGCGGTGTGCCAATTAATAAAATATACGTGCTTCCAGCCTCAGCTATTCTACAAGACCTTACTTCTTCTTAATGAAACATAAGAGTGTCATAATTGTATTTTGTTTTATCAGCGGCATAGCGCTGCAGTTCTGTGCTATAGGCTTTATTTATTTGTCAGAGATTAATTATTTAATTAAGATTTCGCGTTTCCGAGGAAACTCACGCACGGTATGCAAATGTGCCTTTATAACACGACATTTACATTTAGCCCGGAAGTTTTAATTAATGAAGTTGCCGGCGATGAAAGCTTACACATTATCATTCTTTTACAGAATGTGACAATTGAAAATACACCCACAGATTAATTACAATTAGGTAAATGGTCATAAATAAGGAATAAAACATTTACATAGATGTTATCAAAAAATGTTCAAATGTGTGTGAAATCTTATGGGACTTAACTGCTAAGGTCATCAGTCTCTAAGCTTACACACTACTGAACCTAAATTATCCTAAGGACAAACACACACACCCATGCCCGAGGGAGGACTCGAACCTCCGCCGGGACCAGCCGCACAATCCATGGCTGCAGCGCCTGAGACCGCTTGGCTAATCCCGCGCGGCTAGATGTTATCAAAGAGCTAGGTGATACAGAAGTCATATTAAGTAAAAAAAGACAATGAAGACAGAAAAGACAAATATAGGTAATATTGATAACACTGTTACAAGCGCGTGACGATGTTTCAATGCTTTTAAGCTGTGTCAGCATTAAATGTGAATAGAAGTATCCGACAGTGGTAGTGACTGTCTCCAATTTTTGCGACCTTTATTAATGCGAAATCTCGAATATAGCTTTAGCTATCAGCCGAAATCTGACTGAAGCAACTCCCGTTGTTGTCAAACTGGTTAGCACTTATCCACAAGGTCACGGTCATTATAAAGGTTAGGCTGGTACAGTATTCGACAACTAAAAACACTATTAATTTAACGGGGGGGGGGGGGGGGAGGTGTTTCACCGCGGTTACAGTCTTTTTCTTCACCTGTACCCTCCTCGGTCGTTGACCTCTGCCGTATTGGTAGGTATTTAGTTGCTTGTCGAAATTATCTTTCTCTCCTGAGTTAAACAATCTACTTGGTTCTGTCTTTCCACTAGTCCTATTCATCGTTCCCAGTGCTCTTTTGGTCATTTTATCCGTATTCATCCTGATCAGTTCTACAAATTTTGCCCTTTCCCATCTCATTTCTACTGATACTGTTCTCTTGAGATGGTACAGTCATCTCCAAAGATTTCGCATCCGCTTTCACCACCCTTTTTAGGACCCATTATTTGCCTCATTATTTTCCCAACGCCTTTTTCTAATTTTTCTGCCCAATGTCTTCCTAGTCCAATAGTCTTTGATGCATATAGTACCACATTCGTCATCATTGCCTTGTAGCATCTGATCTTCCCGTCTGTACATTCTTTCCATTTATATATCTCCAGTGCTAAAGGAGGCTGCCCCAATGTTCATTTCTGTACTATTCCTCATTGCTGCCATTCCTTGCTGTCAGATATTGAGTCCCAGGTATTCAGACTTGATTGCCTATTGCACAGTGACTTCTGTTGTTTTCGAATCCCCAGTGATATTCAGTATCTTTGACTTAATGCACGCGATCCTTAGTCCCAACCATCTGGCTACCTTGATTAGGTTGTCGAGCTGTTTCTTTGCGTCTTCCTCTGTCTCACTGACTAGTTACTATGCCTGTGTGAGCTATACATAGTTGGCTTTTCGTCTTTCATATTCCCATTGCTTCGTTGGCTGCCATCCACTGTCTAATCACTTCATCTTGAGCAATGTTGAAAACTATTGGTGAAGGTGCATCTCCCTGTTTGACACCGGTCTTAATCTCAAATTCTTTCGACTGTGCTCCTCCAGAAGTTACCCGTGCCTTTCTGTCAGCCGGAATTTCCGTCTTTCGTTTTCGTATAGCGCTGTCTAGTTCTCTGCTCTTCTGGACACTTCCAGTACTCTTTCGATGGAGTCGTATGCCCTGTGTCACATTGTCTGGGGTCAGAGACATGAAAATTTTCTATACAGTTTAAACAAAATCTGCAAGGACAGCCCCTGACAGACAAAGCATTGGTTCAATTTTCACACACCAAAAAAGTTTTGCGTCGCCCCGGTTCCCAGAATTCTGGAAGATAGAAGTTGGCTGTGGATGTTGGATCACAGACACAGTCCCTTTGATTGTTAAGAGATGCCACTAAACCTGCCCAGAGATGTTTAAGATGGCTATAATTTCGCACCTCACAAGCACTCATCTACATACTTTGCTGTGATCTACAACCACAATTAGTTATCATATGATAGGTTGTTCATCGTATACGTGAATATTTAAAGAGACTGACTTTGTCACATACACCTTGTAAATGACTGTTAGCGCTTTTGCATGAAAGGTGACAGAGTGTCTTTATTATCAAACCAGTGTAATGAATGATCGCCTATAGTAGTAGAGGTTGGAACGCCAGTGGAGATGAAACGGCAGGCGGAACTCAAGCCCTGGGTGGAAGGCCCACACAGGTGTGGTGGTCCTGCCTAAACACAGGAAGTAGAAAGATGGACGTTGGGGCACCTGAATGCTGGGGCACAATAAGGTCGCGGCTGGCCGGTGAATCTGTAGAGAGTGAGAATATTCCGGGGTTTCGAGAATATGATTCGCCTTCTGCAGTTACGAGGGAGGGGAGCCGAGTCTTGCTGGAAAGCCAGCAGTGGAGAGGAAGAGATCTTTCGTTTTTGAGCGCCCGTATGTGATAGTCGCTCAGGAGGAATGCTGTCTTTGCCCTCAGGAGAGTTTATAGTTAGAACGGTGAGACACTGTACTGTTGCGAACTTATACGATTCTGGACTTTGCCTCCAGGTTGGAAGTCACCATTGAGTACGCAGCGTTCAGTGATTGAGAGCACCTCTTCTCCCTATACTCACGTTGAGACGTTATCTGAACGTCCTTATTGCTGGGAATCCGCGTTTCTCGTCTGTTGAACAGAGAGGAGAAGACAGTATTAGAGTATATTAGTCAGAGGGCCGCCTTCTGCCGTCCTAGTGTTTGAAAAAGTTTTTTTTGTGGCTGAAGTTCTTCTATCGTCGCCGACGTGTACGAGAACCATCACTCCGGCGAACTGGACGCAGTACATACGGTGATTTTGGTAACTGCTTCGGCTTATTAGGGCTATAAAGCTAAACAGCTGTGATCACGTTAGTTTATTTCCACTGAGGTTCCACACCACCATAGATCATCTTTGGAAGTAGTGCCTTCTAGTGCTTGGTACGTAGGTGATGTCAGTCATTTCGCGTTATTTATGTTAGATCGCATGGCTATAAAAAGGGGCAGAGTTGGGCAACTGATCAGCAATTTTAGAAAATATAGACAATTGTAATATAAAGAGTTTTTTTTTCAAAATCTACAATAAACGTATAATGATAAACAACGTTTATCTTTTAGTAGTATTAATTGGCTTAATCATTCATTTATGTGTGTGTGTGTGGGGACTTAACTGCTAAGGTCATCAATCCCTCAGCTTACACACTACTTAACCTAAATTATCCTAAGGACAAACACACACACCCATGCCCGAGGGAGGACTCGAACCTCCGCCGGGACCAGCCGCACAGTTCATGAATGCAGCGCCTTAGATCGCTCGGCTAATCCCGCCCGGCATTCATTTATGTTGAGGTTGTAGTTTATATGTTAAAGAGCATTAAGAGATCCTAAGATCTGCTTCAGGGGGTAGTCAGACAGGGCCAAATCATCATTTCAGCGTTCATTATTTTCCGTTGCGCACATGCATTTTACACCCTCCTGGAGTAGCATCTTGGAATGTAAACAACCATGCATGAGCAGCGCCTATTAGACGGAGGGGGTCAGACAGCCGATCGGTTCTAGTAATTCCTCCAGGAAAGAGGTACACGGCTCGTGTTGTCAGTAGTTCAACCATGCCTAGACGGTCAATACCGCGGTTGTTACTTTGTGCCAGGAAGAGCTCTCAACAAGGGATGTGTCCAGGCGTCTCGGAGTGAACCAAAGCGACGTTGTTCGGACGTGGAAGGGATACAGAGAGACAGGAACTGTCGATGACATGCCTCGCTCAGGCAGCCCAAGGGCTACTACTGCAGTGGATGACCGCTGCCTACGTATTATGGCTCGGACGAACCCTGACAACAAGGCCAAAATGTTGAATAATGCTTTTCGTGCAGCTACAGGACGTCGTGTTGCGACTGTGCACAATAGGCTGCATGATGGCGAGGTCCATCTTTGCAACCACGACACCATGCAGCGCGTTACGGATGGGCCCAACAACATGCCGAATGGACAGCTCAGGATTGGCATCACGTTCTCTTCACCGATGAGTGTCGCTTATGCCTTCAACCAGACAATCATCGGAGACGTGTTTGGAGGCAACACGGTCGGGCTGAACGCCTTAGACACACTGTTTAGCTAGTGCAGAAAGGTGGAGGTTCCCTGCTGTTTTGGGATGACATTATGTAGGGCCTACGTACACCGCTGGTGGTCACTGAAGGCGTCGTAACGGTTGTACGATACGTGGATGCCATCCTCCGGCCGATAGTGCAACCATATCGGCAGCATATTGGCGAGGCATTCGTCTTCATGGACGACAATTCATGCCCCAATCGGGCACATCTTGTGAATGACTTCCTTCAGGATAATGACATCGCTCGAACAGAGTGGCCAGCATGTTCTCCAGACATGAACCCTATCGCACATGCCTGGGATAGACTGAAAAGGGATGTTTATAGACGACGTGACCCACCAACCACTCCGAGAGATCTACGCCGAATCGCCGTTGAGAGGTGGACAATCTGGACCAACAGTGCTTTGATGAAGCTACGAATAGTATGCCATGACGAATACAGACATGCATCAATGCTGCGTGCTACTGGGTATTATAAGTACCGGTGTGCACAGCAATCTGGACCACCACCTCTGAAGGACTCGCTGTACGGTGGTACAACATGCAATGTGTGGTTTTCATGAGCAATAAAAGGGCGGAAATGATGTTTATGTTGGTCTCTATTCCAATATTCTATACAGGTTACGGAAATCACGGAACTGAGGTGATGCAAATATTTTAATTATCTTAATGTGTGTATGTTATTGCGCCGAGAACTGTATACGGCAAGACTACAGCAGTCGACCTACTTCATCGGTATATCGGGAAATCCAGAAATAAAAGGTAAGGATATTCCATAACATCAGACTATTCTTATCACCCATAGACGAAATTTCCAGATCCATAAAGTGGCAAAACGCAGAAGGAGCACCAGTTGTTGGAACATAACCGAATACCGGGCGAGCTGACACGTTGGGAGGATACAGAACCAGCATTTGGAAGCACTGAGGGTCTGAAAATCAAGAAATAGATGCCACTATTTCTGGACTTAGAGTGACTTCATCTTTCCCGGGAGGAGCCTTGGCAGACAAACCTTTCCCTACAGCTTGTATTCCTTTCCCTGATTTTAAAAACGCTCTTTAACGCTAAACTCAACTTCAAATCACCATATTGACCTATGGTTCACATTGTACAATGAAAGGTGGTGAGTTAATAGAGGTATGAACAGTCTCTACTTAGCTCATTAGAACAGTGCTCTTCTAGAGAATGCTAAGTACAACAGACCTCATATTTTAATTATCTTAATTGTACCTTTACCTTTTGCTGTCAGAGCTTCTTCCGTGACGATATCATTTTCTAAAATAAAGCACAACCGCCGGTTAATGAACAACAACGTAATTTTTACATTTACACGAAAACAACCTACACTGACATCACAATACACGAATCATAGCACCATCCAGACTACCACAGGTCTCCTGCTTTAGATACATGTTGAACAGGGCACACACATTACTTTTAAAACCCAAATCACTAACACAAGAAATTAATATGATCAAAACAACTGCGATAAATAAAGGATATTCATAAAAAATCAATTGACGAACTGCCGAACATAAGTAACAGAAGCAATACGCAATAACAATTGTCACAACACATATATTCACAAGCATTCTCCATTTAGACGCAGCAAATTACTAACTCATATACAAACACCAATATTAAAATATCCTTATCTACAAATAACAAACTTAGACACCACTTATCTCACGCAGTAAACACAGACACTCATAATAACAGAACACAATGGAATATATAAATTACAATGTTAACAGTCAATAGCTAACTACACTTACCGTAATAGACATAAACTAAGTGACATCCACAAAAGGTAAACTGCACTCCACACAGGAAACCATGGTAAAAAAATTGATCTACTATAACAATTAGAGATAATGTTACGGAAAGAAAGATCCTCTGAAAACATGTTGAATGAACAAATAAATTTTAACAGCCACAGTTTTTTCAGAATAGTGCAACAATTTGATAACATAGAGCCACATTTGACACATTAAAAATACTTGCGTTATAAACGATATCTATGAATAGTTAATAAAATAACAGCTTTGCACCCTTTTTCTAATAATAACATCCATGAATTTGTAGAAATGCAGCATCTTTACATTAGAAATTCTTCGACTTGTGTTTACAAATGTGCTGAAAAGCGAGAAGCTTATATATGTATATAAGATGTCTAACCATACTGTAATTCAAAACTGTGTATTCACAACTGGAAATAGTAAGTTATTTTTTAATTTGTCTTATTTTATAAAGTTATGTTCACAATTTGCCACTTTGTAATATATCGATGTAATTTTACCAGGACCAGAATTAACATAAATTTGAAAAAATTATGTAGACTGTCAAAGCACCTGAAGATGAGCTCCAAGGGCTCGAAATGCATCGTGCATTGAAATAAAATCATGATTGTGACTGAAGGCGGTTCTTCTTTATTTTGCGATTTTAGTGATGTATTTAATAGATAGTTTAACTAAAAATTTACGTTTGTAGGTTTTGTTCATATGTTGTATATCACGCAAATGAGTAATTAGTGGACAACGGGTATAAATTGCTGGAGTAGATGCGTCTTATGATTGATTACTTGTAACTTGCTGGAATTGAGTAATAACCTGAAATAATGGAAGCAGCGCTGGTATGGTATCTTTTGTTGATAAATACCGACGTTGAACAGGAGTATTCTGTTTCTCCAGCGGATTCCCTGAGTGGGTGGAGGAGGAACTGCGGCGCGTGGCGGGTAATGCGATAGTATTTTGCGTTTGTTCCTTTTTGGTAAACGATCTGAAGTACTGTCGACTGATTCCGCGAACTGCTGGCTGTAATTCAATGCAGAGGGGGCTGTCTCCGCAGAGAATACACTGGCGGCGTACTGTACACGTGGCGCTATGGCTACGGGAGGGAGAATAAAAGTTCCGCAATGTAAATGTCGCAGCGGAATGTAGCGAACGAAGCACTGAAAGAAACCGTCTGTGTAGATACACGTGCGTGGATAATACAGGACGGGTGACAGGAAATGGATCCAGCAAAGTTTAATATCTGCTCTGCAATCAAAGGGGAGTCCCTCCGCTGCTTCAACCTTGTGCTTTGCAAACAGACGTCCTTCTTCTTCCTGTGCCGTTCCCCAATGCCTTGCCAATCCGTGCGAAACATGGTAACACGGAAATTTAGCAAGTAACTTATTATTCACTATTTGTCCCGCCAGGACACAGTCCAGTAGTTATGAGCAGTTGTTAATGGACGATCCGGCAACAACTTCTATTTTCTAGTTCTGAGGCTGTGCTACTATTTTGTTGAAATCGCCACCCTTGTCATGAATCTGAGATCTACTGCGGCCGCTCAATCTATTCCACATCGGTTGCTTGAGATGAAAAGTGCTTTCGTCGTCAAAACCTAAACTCTACGTAATAATAATGGGCTCTGATGTAACATAATAGACGCTTGCGGCCACCACCTAAAATTTCTTGAAATTATTCATCCCTTTCCATGTTGATCTTCCCTTAATATATTTACTTTGTAACTGATTTTTCTTTTTTAAATTAACTCAGTAGCGTACTGGCGTGCGGCCGTTGGAGCGCTGTTGCCAGATCGTGAGTGACATGCAATTCATAGTCGCATGCACCACTACACTGCCCGACAGCTAAAGGAACATTTGACAGTTGCTAATGAACAACTGCAAATTTCTATGGTTCAACAGACAACTGCTACGGAACGCCCGACCAGTGATAGTAAAAGAAAATGAAAATACAGAGGGCGCGAACGCTCTATATGCCGACTGTTTATGCAGTACGGTGTTTGATGATGGTTATTGTGGAACCGGTTAGTACCACATTCCGTGTGGCATGGCAACATGTCTGCAAGGCATTATTTGGGTGCTTACGATCGAGGACGAGCAGCTGGACTGCTCGAAGACGTCAATGTGTCACTACTGTGGCCACATTAACGGGCGTGTCCGAAGTGTTATCTCGCGATTTATACAGGGCGCTGAAGGTGGAAACGCCATAACGCCATGCGAAAGCATGTGGTGGCCGTAGACGGATTACCGCACCGCAAGACGATCATTACGCACCCGCCAGGATAGCCGAGAGCGCTAACGCATTGCTTCCTGGACTCGGGTAGGCGCGCCGCCCCGGATCGAATCCGCCCAGCGGATTGACGACGAGAGCCGGTGTGCCGGCCAGCCTGGATGTGGTTTTTTGGCGGTTTTCCACATCCTGCTAGGTGAATACCGGGCTGGTCCCCAAGTTCCGCCTCAGTTACACAGCGCGCAGACATCTGAACACATTCGCACTATTTCATTGATTCCACTAGACACAGACAGCTGGGGTGCACTAATTCCGTCCGGGGGGGGGGGGGGGGGTACGGGGTTGTAGCAGGAAGGGCATCCGGCCACCCCTTACCTTAACATGCCAAATCCGATTCACCATGGCCGACCCTGCGTAACTGCGGGACAAGGCGCAAGCGATACATAGCCCTAATGGTGAAAAGGACATGATATCTCACTCTTCGGCAGGTCGCTGCAGACCTTGCAATAGCTACGTGTCCCTGCCAGATCCATTTCGTGGCGATTAAATGACGCTGGCTTGCATACTCGGAAGCCTGTTACATGCTTCCCACTTCAACCACGCCATCGTCCAGAAAGAGTTCGCAGGCGAGGAAGCATGTCTGTCGGGGTCAGCAACAGTGGTCTAGAGTGATGTTCTCCGAAGATCTCACTTCACTGTGGCAAGTGACCACCAGTGAGAGTTGAGGGAGAGGGGAACACTTTACACACCACAGAATGTCCATGAACGTAATCGGTATGGCTTACGTTTATGGTGTAGGCAGGCATGCCTAACGGCCAAAGACCGCTGCATATCTTTGGGCGAGGTACCGTTACAGCACAGTGGTATTGCACAGAGATTATGCTGGATCATGTCAGTTTATGTAGGTGTACGGTAGGTTCAGATTTTCTGTTTATGGACGGCAGTGGCCGGCCACACACAACCGCTGACGTGTCGGACACACGGGGAAGTGAAGATATTGAACATATGGGATGGACTGCGTACTCCTTGGACCTAAGCCATACAGAACATGCATGGATGCTTTTAGCAGACGTATTTCTCTACGAACACCCCCACCCCTCTCCCCTGTGCCATGCAAGAACTGAAACCAGCATTGAGAAAGGAGTGGGACAATACGCCGTAAGAACTCGTCAACAATTTGCTAGCCAGCATGAATAACTGGTGCAAAATGTGCTTTAGTGGACGAGGAGGGCGTATGCCTTATTGAGAGTTCGATATCGATCTTAATGTTGGGAGTCTGACCTGTTTCATGCATGAATGTTATATATGTCTGTTGTCCTGCTTTCCTAAGTGGTGAAATCTGTACCATTTTGCGTTATAAATATACCAATCCACCTCTATTACGTATGTACCGTGTTTCATGTTGAAACCTCCCCTTGGAAAATTTAAAAATGACAGTGCTGGAAAACCTCTTACTGTATTTGATTTTCCAACAGCTGAACAGAACTGAACGTACTCAGACATTTCTCTCTTTACTTATTCTGATCATCACTAGCTACGGTCGCAGGTTCGAATCCTGCCTCGGGCATGGATGTGTGTGATGTCCTTAGGTTAGTTAGGTTTAAGTAGTTCTAAGTTCTAGGGGACTTATGACCACAGATGTTGAGTCCCATAGTGCTCAGAGCCATTTGAACCATTTGATCATCACTAAACTGACACACAATATTTTTAGTGCAACGCAATCTGACTTTTAATAATCCCTACAAAAGAGTGGCCCTGACTAACAATAACCTTTACCTTTCATGAATCACCTACCTCAAAACTCTTCGTTACTCGAACAACTACAATACAGCGAGCGCCAATACTGCCAGCTAAATAAAGGATTCTAACTACTGAAGGCACTAATTACTGATAGGCATAGTTAGCAAATGAGAGATTTTGATACAGAGCAAACAATGTATTTACCTTAATAGTGTTCGAAAGTCATAATATATATATCATTTCATGACATCCACTCTTACAAATTTACTCTCTCTGATGGACACACGTCCAGATCATCCGCTCTCAAAACTCCGCCATCTCTCTCCCCACATCCACCGCTTCTGGCGGCTCACCTCCAACTGCGCAACGCTACGCGCTGTTAACAGCCAACTGCGCAACACTCCATTCGCAAATTCCAACAATGCAAACCAGCCACAGACTGCACACAGCACAGTCAGTGATTTTCATACTGAGCGCTACGTAACGTTACCAACATAAAAACCTAAACAGCCTACTTACATGCTTTTAGCAGACGTATTTCACGACGAACTACCCCCCCCCCCCCTCTTCCCCCCGTGCCGTACAAGAACTGAAACCAACGCTGAGAAGGGAGTGGGACAATATACCGCAAGAAATCAACAATTAGCTAGCCAGCATGAATAACAGGTCCAAAACGTGCTTTAGTGTATGAGGAGAGCGTATTCCTTATTGAAAGTTCGATATCGACCTTTATGTTGGGAGTCTGACCTGTTTAATACATGAACGTTTTTTATATCTGTTATCCTGCTTTCCTATGTGGTGAAATTAGTAACATTTTGTGTTATAAATACACCACTCCACCGCTATTACGTATGTACCGTGTTTCATGTCGTCCGTCATTGCCTGAGATTATTCCTGTGCAACAATGTTTTCTGTTCCTTAACAGCTGTCAAGCAGTGTATTACTCATTATAATAGTTTTTGCATTGGTAAAAATGAATGTAATTACGTATTTGTGTGATGTACTGATTTATGCTATGTCTGACATTTTGCAGTGTAAGCAATGTAAATGTACGTTATTTATATCAAAACATTTTAAAATCTTTTTTTATTCTATTTCTTATTTGCAGTCTACTAGTGTGCAAAATTATTATAAACAACATTAGGTATTATATGTTCATATGAAGTGCAAATGTACCTAAATCACTGACAAAAACTCTTATCAGGATGAAAAATATATTTACTGGAAATTCAAGCAAATTAGCGGGCTAACGAAAATGCATAATTGGCCTATATGACATACTCTAAGGGCACTGACGTTAGCTATATGATATATAAATCTAGATCTGTGAATCAAACCAGATTACTACGTGACTGAGTGCTGTAAGTAACTATCTTGTTTTCCATTTCATTGACTAGCCGCTGAGCACAGCAGTGCCCTTTGGAATCCAATCTTATATGCAGTATATGGGTTTTGGTTGTGAATGAATACAAAACACTAAAATTAATATTTGTTTACAATATAATATTGTATTAATGTTTTTCTTACGAAATGTGCTATTCCTGCCGCAAACGTTTTTCGCTAAGTGAGGGAATTAAGACTGAAAATAAGTTAAAGAGACTGTCAAAGACAGTAATGACAAACAAACATTGAAATATAAGTGTGGTGAAAACATTACGTCATTAAAAGAACCAACGTGTTTATATGTAATTGAAATAAAATGGCTGACAGTGTAAAATTATTATTATCATTGTTCTTGTTCGTTTGATGAAGGACACTTTCGTTTGCCTCGTTTCATGGAAGTAGGACTCAGTCGCCTCCATTGGTGACGAAATCTGTAAAAACGCTGCCTGTCTGCTCTCGTCTGAGAATGTAAATGTAATTCTGTGGAATATAGAGTCTAAGATTTGTGTGTTACCTCTCATTTATCCAGAATGTCATTTTCCGCTTCCCAATCCCATCATATCAACTGATTATCGAATTGGCCGTTTGTTTGCAGTATTGCCTAGTCAAAGGCGGTTAGACGCCTTTCAACTAACAGTAAATATAAATTCATATTACACGGCCGTAATAACCTTGAGAGCTGAACATACGTATTATTTACATTTGCAAGATTAAAGTGTACGTAATTAAAAGCATTTTTTTTGTTCAGAGAGAGAAAACTAGAGCATTGCACAAAGTTACTGGCAAAGATTAACTTTCTTGGCGGCCTACGGTCGCATTTCCATTCATTACGTAAAAGTTATTAGGCCTAATATCAAATGCAAATTAGTGAGCGTGAATGTTTATGTCAGCCACTGCCAAAGATATGTTCAAAATAGACGGGACACAAACATTAATATCATATGCACGTGTGTTTGCTTGTGATTTGGGAAAGGTTAATTAAATGGAAACCACAGCCACACAATTTATCTCTTTGCTTCGTAAGAAGCCAGTTCGCGCTCACGGTCCATTATTGCCCGATCGCAAGCGCAGCGACTACCAAATTAGCAGCAATAACAATTTATATCGCGATCGCCATAATTTGAAGCGAGCTGGAAATTCAGTTCTGCAAATGTGCTACACGCACACAAAATCAGATAAAAGGCAGGCAGGGGCTGGTACAGAAATCTTGATGTTATAACGGCACAGGATATTGAAAGAAAAAATATAAAATGTCTTGTCATCTCTTGGGTCACCCTCTCGTTGCATTTTTTTTACTCGTCTTCTTCTTCACTGCTCCCTCATAGTTCTTGAGTCATCGTTGCTGTTGATGATTATAGGCCCAGTTGCGGTGCCTCGGACGAATTCTTTCCCAGAATCTTCTTTCTGTGGATTTCATGCATGCTGAACACATTTCTGTCATTGTTTGATTGCGAGGATTCCCAACGTCTCGTGAAGTAAGCACTCAACATCTGCAATTTTAAAACTGTTGTTTCTCACTTCTCTCTTCACTTGGCCCCTTCCCCATCAAGTACCTTAAGGCCCTCAGCTTGGCTCGAATTACGTCAGACGAGCTCTAGTGAATGGTTCTGAGTAACCTGTTTCATCCAAATAGAATATAGTACGCAGCGAATGGGAATGATAGGGCGGTAAGCGTACTACTTATGTCCTGTTTCATTTTGCAGTACATCTGGCTCATAGTTATTAAAACTAATCTTATCCAACATCTTAGTTCTAGCGTCTGTAGGTGATACGGCGACAATTTCGCTGTTAGACGTACGGCTATGACAGTTTCTGTGTTTCCTTTGTTGGAGCTCGATTCGTGACTGCCGAATTATAACTGGCGTTGCCCATGACGACGACGGAATCTTCCTTCAATAGATTCAAAAAACTGCTCTCAAACCAATTTCCAAACAGAGCTATGTTTACTTCCGAATGGTAATATTCTGATTTGTTTGTTTTGCTATATTTATAAACTAATATACATTCTTTAAGAAAACCATCTACGCTGAACCTACATGCACAACGATCAGCTTGGCCCTTTCCCAACAGGTACCTTAGGGCCGCCAACTTAGCTTGAATTCTGTCAGATGTACTTTAGTGAATGGTTGTGAGTAACCCCAGTTTCATTCGAATAGAGTATAGGTCGCATGTCACACGAAGTACGCAGCGAATTCCTGGTCCGCAGAAATTTAGTTCCGGAGACAGCTGAGCCAATGCGTTCGAGTAAAAATTAGGCACCCTCATTCTGAGGCTTATATTAAATTCTTCTATCGTTTAATACGCGTCTGACAGCTCTAGCAGATCCAGTAAAATGTACTGTTTTTTTTACAGTTACATATTACGTATTTCTTGATATCATCGATATTGACTTTGTCTACCTCCTGGAAATCCAACTAGCTTGCAAGTAGCAGCTAACACTTCGCTATCATTGTCTACAAGATGTTTTAGACACTTACAGAATGGTTTTGCTTTTCCGCCAAAAATGAGTTGCCTATCCTAGGTGCATTCTTCCTGCTGTCAAAGTGCCTCTTCTTGGAGTTGTTTGTAAAGCCGACGCACATGGTACAGGGGAAATCTCTCTTTCTTCCTGATTCTCCATCTTAAACTTACACAAACCTTTCCATTCAGTAAACAAATTGCACAAATAATACAATTAAATACATTTTTTTACTTCGAGCCAAATTGCCGAAACTAATAACTCAGAGAGGTAACAAGAACTGCGCAAAAGTTCACACACTGACTCGCTACTACGCAACTACGCTCAGCGTTGCCATTTTAGAATGTTTACAGACAGAGCGCTATTCGAGATAAGACACAAGTGTGGATCAGTGCGCTTGCCCGCGCCCACCATTACGCCTGACCAGAGTTATGACGTGCAATGGAAGTTACAACCACATGTTTTTCGCAGTGACATTACACGTTTTGTGCGGCGCATCTACCATAAACTAACCCTGTGAAGCATGGTATAAGAACACCGCTGATCTTAATTCTGACACCTCCTTCGAAAATCCTTTTGAACCAATTGATGTTTTTCAATCCAAGCAGGGAGTGAAAATATCTCGATTCTGATACTAAAAAAGATGACAATTTCATTACTATTAGTCAATCAATAAAGATACTTCGATAGCCGTGTAATACTTTGCCTATACAGGGTGTTACAAAAAG
The DNA here is from genome assembly GCF_021461395.2 of Schistocerca americana. Lineage (NCBI taxonomy): Eukaryota > Metazoa > Arthropoda > Insecta > Orthoptera > Acrididae > Schistocerca > Schistocerca americana. Next base: position 976,897,363 of record NC_060120.1, on the reverse strand, counting down.
GTACGGCCAAACTTTCAGGAAACATTCCTCACACACAAATAAAGAAAAGATGTTATGTGGACATGTGTCCGGAAACACTTAATTTCCATGTTAGAGCTCATTTTAGTTTCGTCAGTATGTACTGTACTTCTTCGATTCACCGCCAGTTGGCCCAATTGAGGGAAGATAATGTTGACTTCGGTGCTTGTGTTGACATGCGACTCATTACTCTACAGTACTAGCATCAATCACATCAGTACGAAGCATCAACAGGTTAGTGTTCATCACGAACGTGGTTTTGCAGTCAGTGCAGTGTTTACAAATGCGGAGTTGGCAGATGCCCATTTGATGTATGGATTAGCACGGGGCAATAGCCGTGGCGCGGTACGTTTGTATCGAGACAGATTTCCAGAACGAAGATGTCCCGACAGGAAGACGTTCGAAGCAATTGATCGGCGTCTTACGGAGCACGGAACATTCCAGCCTATGACTTGCGACTGGGGAAGACCTAGAACGACGAGGACACCTGCAAGGGACGAGGCAATTCTTCGTGCAGTTGACGATAACCCTAATGTCAGCGTCAGAGAAGTTGCTGCTGTACAAGGTAACGTTGACCACGTCACTGTATGGAGAGTGCTGCGGGAGAACCAGTTGTTTCCGTACCATGTACAGCGTGTGTAGGCACTATCAGCAGCTGATTGGCCTCCACGGGTAGACTTCTGCGAATGGTTCATCCAACAATGTGTCAATCATCATTTCAGTGCAAATGTTCTCTTATGGATGAGGCTTCATTCCAACGTGAACAAATTGTAAATTTTCACAATCAACATGTGTGGGCTGACGAGAATCCGCATGCAATTGTGCAATCACGTCATCAACACAGATTTTCTGTGAACGTTTGGGCAGGCATTGTTGGTGATGTCTTGATTGGGCCCCATGTTCTTTCACCTACGCTCAATGGAGCGCGTTATCATGATGTCATACGGGATACTCTACCTGCTAGAACATGTGCCTTTACAAGTACGACACAACATGTGGTTCATGCACGATGGAGCTCCTGCACATTTCAGTCGAAGTGTTCGTACGCTTCTCAACAACAGATTCGGTGACCGATGAATTGGTAGAGGCGGACCAATTCCATGGCCTCCACGCTCTCCTGACCTCAACCCTCTTGACTTTCATTTATGGGGGCATTTGAAAGCTCTTGTCTGCGCAACGCCGGTACCAAATGTAGAGACTCTTCGTGCTCGTATTGTGGACGGCTGTGATACAATACGCCATTCTCCAGGGCCGCATCAGCGCATCAGGGATTCCATGCGACGGAGGGTGGATGCATGTATCCTCGCTAACGGAGGACATTTTGAACATTTCCTGTAACAAAGTGTTTGAAGTCACGCTGGTACGTTCTGTTTCTGTGTGTTTCCATTCCATGATTAATGTGATTTGAAGATAAGTAATAAAATGAACTATAACACGGAAATTAAGCGTTTCCGGACACATGTCCACATAACATATTTTCTTTCTTTGTGTGTGAGGAATGTTTCCTGATAGTTTGGCCGTACCTTTTTGTAACACCCTGTATAACATCCAGCTTCACTTCCGCAATCCCCTGATAAAACCGATTCCTTTGACACACGTCACGATAACGTTCCTTTTGAACTTTGAAAGGAGTCTGCGGGGTAGACTTGTGTGTGGCACCTGAATATGGTAATAATATTGATGTAAACGAGAATGGATCTTTGATTTTTTTAAACGATTTATGTCTCAGATACGCTTTATAATGCCGATCGCTGACTGTGCACGACCGCAGAGCCAAAGATACTGCTTCAGGTCTGAGATTGTAGTGTAGGAGTAAGAGAGTGCTTGGGACACAGTGGTAGGTAGCTGCCTGTGAGTGAGAGAGGATGGTGTAAGCAGCTTTTGTGGTGTGCTCTGTGAAGTCGCCTACGGTTAGATTACTGTGAGAATTACGAGAACAAATGTTCAAATGTGTGTGAAATCTTATGGGACTTAACTGCTAAGGTCGTCAGTCCCTAAGCTTACACACTACTTAACCTAAATTACCCTAAAGACAAACACACACACCCATGCCCGAGGGAGGACTCGAAGCTCCGCCGGGACCATCCGCACAGTCCATGACTGCAGCGCCATAGACCGCTCGGCTAATCCCGCACGGCCGAGAACATGGAAGCAGAAGTCTTCATGCAAGGAAGGTGAAGATGTTAAGTAATTACGATTTTCGTTTTGCCAGCGCGTTAGTATAGATGCGATGGCTGATAATTTGTAGTTGTTGAGCAACTTCAGAATGCACGTAAACTGACTGATCAAAAGGCTAGTTAAATATTTCACTTTTGTAATGTTTCTAAGATTTATTAACAGATCTATAAGTAGTTTGATGATCTACATTTATGCTAGTTTTAAGAGATTAGATAATACTTGCTGTATAAATCTCATTGTTCATGGATGAGTTAGTAAATATGATGTATTTTCTGACCAATGTAACTTCAATTGCCAGATATTTTTGAAAATACGAACTTGGATTATAATTCCATAAAAAAATCATTGTTAGTTATTCACCACAATCAGTACCGCCTCCCAGTCCAGGTAATATGTTTTTCGAAGAAGTTGAATTTTTCTTAAATGTTTTCATTTATCAGCCAAAAGAATTTCCTGTGCATTTCAAAGTATTACAGCTTGCATCGCACATCGCCGAGCCTGTAGCTAGCATATTTTATTTATTTATTTTGTCATGAGAGACCAGAATATATCGCGTTCCACTGTTGCTGCTTTAGAGGTTAGACAATAAATATTTGTATGCACTCGACATCATTCAACGTATTCCATACAAGGCAGAATAATTTTACTAATTATCCAAAAGATTTCCCTTTAAAAGAACGTTGCACTTGGCTACATCTTTGCTAGTCGTTCGATTAGTGTCATTAGTTATCAGACGGTAGATTCCGGTACTCCGGACGCCGCTGATCTGCAAATGGATGACGTGCACAATATAAAGCTTGATTGTTTACCGAATGAGGTCAGTGATTTACCTACTTTTCACACAATTAATCAGATTGCAGCAAATGGGTCAGAGGACATAGTAGCGCAAAGTAGTCTGTCTTAAAAAGTCCGCCAGATTCCATTACCGGTAAATATGCAGAAAATGCATCAAACGAGACGTCCATGATTGTAGGTGATGTGTCCACATCACAAAGCACAACATAGGTGACACCCGACGCATTAATTCAGAGTAATATGGCAGTGATGTTTCAAAATCTCATGCACATTGAAAGGTGGCTACACTGAGCCACAGCGCCAGAGAGTTTTGTTTCGCCGCCTCCACTGGCAGTGATTATTGAGAAGTAGCGGAGGGCAGAGCTTGTTGAGAACTCGTAGTGAGTGCTTGCTGAGATGTCGTAGTGAAGAGTGCTTGTCGAGATGTGGCAGTAGTCAGTTCTTGTTGAGATGTGGTAGTAGCGAGTCGGTGTGGAGATATTGTAATGATTAGAGTGCTTTTCATCAATATAAATTAAGGATACGGTTGTATAAAATATTTAAGAACTTCAGGTAAATTCTGTGTGTCTCCGACGTTAAGAGGACTTGCTATCGAGAAAATTTCAGAAAGAATGTAATTTCCAAGAAGAAACTAATAAACTAAAAAGGTAATTATTAATTGAGTTTATTTTTCAGGTAACGTATTTCCACTTAGGTACGTACTTTAGACGTAATTTGCTGCTCGCAATTACGTGATTCATACTTTTTGCTAATTTCATGTTCTATGAATTTACTTGTGAAGCGACGTGCTTGCGTACATTTGCTGATTTTTGTCAATGTTTTATTAATGAACAGGGTTATTATTTGTATATATTATGCATAGCTTGGCTGCACTGCTTTTTCACTGATGTCATATTTTTCGATTATGTGCGTGCTGTGCTTATTTATTTAAATTATAATTGTCACCTGATTAGTTGTGCTGATATGTATGTAAGTTATACTTTGTGATTTATCTGCTTGCGCCTTCATGTTTACTTATTAAGATGACATATGAACATTTATTTGCTTATGCTGATATGATGCTAATGACCTGTTTATTACATAAGATATATGTTTGCTGCTATGCGTATGGATTGCATATTTATACATTTCTGTTTGTTGTCATAACTACTCTTTAATTTGGTATATAGAAATGCTGATATACTGTGTACTAACATAGAGTTTAGGTCACATTATGGTATTAATTATAGATTGTTCGCTTGGCAGAGCCTCGTTGTAAGAATTGTGCTGCATTCACTTGTTGACATTCTGTTCTCTACTGGTATATTTACTCGCTATTGCATGTTTTGCTTACGCTCAGTGCCTTATATTTTTAAGATAGGAAAATGAACTGCTATAATTCGACATAAACGACATTAGTACAAGAAACTTCATAGAAGTCACATGAGCTGGAGGTTTTGTGGAAGTTTGTGTATATTTATGCTAATAGGAAGGAAGCTAACGACATGACATACCAAAACTAGGTTTAGACCATTGACAGTTATTACACTGCATTTTTCGTGAGCAATTGAAATAGGAAGTGACACTTGACACAAGAAATACTCCACATGTTTGCTTCTGTTTGCCATAATTCTTGAAGTGGTGTACACACTGTGAAATATTATGATCATTCACACTCCGTAATCGTACTTAATTACTGAGAGTTATTCGAACTAAGTCTGTTAGAGGTCATGTATGCATTTCTTTTATTTAATGATGGACAAGGTAACCAAAATGTATCTTATAATTTATAATGAGTAGAAGATTTGGGTCATATGGATTACACAGAGGTTGTGTGTTGACAGTGTGTCTTCGGATTGTATGGGATGATGAGGTTTGCATTAGGATTTTATCTGTACTTGTTCGAGGAGACTGACTAGAGGAAAGAGTTGTTATGGAAGTGAAATGATATTGGCGATAAGGTTTATATGTGTCGACATATTGAAGAGGTATTATTGAGTTATTGAGATTATATGAAGTTGATGATTATTGGAGTTTTTGTGGACAAGAGGTAAGGTAAATGATATTGATGATAAGATTTATATGTATCGACGTAAGAGGTATTATTGAAGTATTGAGATTATGTGATGCTGATGATTATTGGAGTTTTGGTGGATAAGAGGTAAAGTAAGTGAGGTGCATATTTTTTTTTTGTTGGTCTATATGGAACAAGGAGGATGAAGATAGCAGACTAGAACACTCAAGTAGAAGGAAGATTGTCTACACACACTTTGTTAAATCAATAAGCAGTACATATATATATTTTTTTTTTTTTTTTTTTTTTTTTTTTTTTTTTTTTTTTTTTTTTTTGAAGAGAGGAAGTAATTGCATATCTTGGTTCACTGACAGTTGTTCAGCAACCGTGCATTTTGATCTGGTTTGGCAAACATTGGTCTTGACATGATGACTATGACGTTGACTTAACTATTATTGACTGTTATACATTGCTGCCACTACTACTTGATACACATGATGAACATCACATTTTGACAGAATTGCATTTACACAGTTAACACTATTCAATTACACAGTAGTACTTAATGTGGATGAAAGATGAGTGAGTGTGTTTTGTGTGTTTTCCTTTCCTAATCCTACTCACCTATCTCCTAAATATTATTTTATTTGTTTGTAGTGGCTTGCACCGACACACATAAATATTATAGGTTTACTGATATTTGAGTATTTGTAATAGTTAATATGACAATTATCTGATATCATTTGTGTGTTTATTAGAATTTGTATGTTTAGTGTAAGAGCATTGAGAATAATTTTGTAAAAGCATTTGTATGTGCATTCAAACTATTGTTCATGCCTGAACTGTCTGATTAGTGATGGTGAATATTATGAACTGTTACCTGCACTTGTTCAACATTGATGTGTGACACTTATAAATGTTTAATTTCTGCTGATGAACTGTGTGATTAGTGATAGTGAATATTATGGACTGTTACCTGCACTTTTTCAACATAATGGGTGCCACTTAGAAATGATTAATTTCTGCTGATGAACTGTGTGATTAGGATAGTGAATATTATGGACTGTTACTTGTACTTTTTCTACACGATTGGTGCCACTAGGACATGTTTAATTTCTGCTTATAAACTCTGATGAACAGTGTGATCAGTGTTAGTGAATATTATGGACTGTTACTTGTACTTTTTCTACATGATTGGTGCCACTAGGACATGTTTAATTTCTGCTTATAAACTCTGATGAACAGTGTGATTAGTGATAGCGAATATTATGGACTGCTATCTGCACCTGCTCATCATTGCTAGGTGGAACTGATGGAACTGCTTCTATTGAAATGATGTCACTGGTTGGTGTCTGCACCTACCTAACATTACTGGGTGCCACTGATGAACTGCTTCTACTGACATAATGTCACTTGTTGGTGTCTGCACCTGCTCAACATTGCTGGGTGCCACTGATGAACTGCTTCTACTGACATAATGTCACTTGTTGGTGTCTGTACCGGTTCAACATTGCTGAGTGCCACTGATGGACTGCTTCTACTGAGATAATGTGACTTGTTGGTATCTGCACCTGTTCAATATTGCTGGGTGCCACTAATGGAACTGCTTCTACTGACATAATGTCACTTGTTGGTGTTTGCACCTGTTGACCTTTGCTGGGTGCTGCTGCTGAAACTATCAACTATTTGTTTTTTTTTTTTTACTAATTAAAAGTATTTTATGTGAACATTTGTATAAACTGATTTTTTGTGTATTGTGTAAACTATTATCTAAAGCCACATGTATGAAAGAATTTGTATTGCCTACTGTATTTTATATATTAGGTTATTGAAAGGTCAGTGCAAAGCCAAAATTTTATCTAATTATGTGATATTTACGTATTAATATTATCTTTTATTTTTGTGTATATTTTTTTTTTGACGAATTTGGTGGTATTTTCACCATCAATGCTGGCAAAAATACCATCAAATTCTAGCCCGTGGAGAAAGGGCATATGAAAGGTGGCTACACTGAGCCACAGCGCCAGAGAGTTTTGTTTCGCCGCCTCCACTGGCAGTGATTATTGAGAAGTAGCGGAGGGCAGTGCTTGTTGAGAACTCGTAGGAAGCGCTTGCTGAGATGTCGTAGTGAAGAGTGCTTGTCGAGATGTGGCAGTAGTAAGTTCTTGTTGAGATGTGGTAGTAGCGAGTCGGTGTGGAGATATTGTAATGATTAGAGTGCTTTTCATCAATATAAATGAAGGTAACAAACTACTTTTATTTTTTTTCTCATTATTTCAATGTCCTGAATAATGCGTCATTACAGGTTCAGTCAACAAAGCATCTGGCTTGTGTTCTTGTATTAGAGTGTAATTCTGGTTTTCTTGCGCAATTATAGGATTTCTATTTTTCTTAATTACTTCAGTATAAATGGTATTTAAAATTTCTCGTCTTATTGAAGAAGAGCCGTGCCAGATGTGTACGTTGAGTCATACTTCCACACACAGAACAGTTACACTTGTGCTTTGGTTTCGCAGGTTTTATAGTTGCTGGGGACTTAATTAATTAATTGTGCAACGGAAATTTTCTTTCATTCTTTGTTGTTATTCTATGCAGTCAGATTGCGGACAAACACTAGTCAGGGCCAACCGTTTACGAGACACAGCGTAATCGGACATACAGCTACGAAAAATAAAAATGATTTTCAAATTTAATAAATAAGCCCCCATGCAACATCTTCAATGAACGATTTAGTAAGACTGATGAAATGATGGTTAAACAGAATAATAAAAATGATGAACAGTTTTCCAACATACGACAAGAACAATTTTCCATCACACAAGAAATACGAGAAAAACAAGATCAAGCCATCACTCAGTTCAATGACCGATTTTCTAAAAAGATGAACAATTTTTCGACATACGTCACGAGCTTAAATCGTACACAGAAACGACTGATAACCGTTTCAAACAGCTAGTTACAGACATTAAGGCCAGTGAAAAACGTCTTCAAGATAAAATTGAAGCTGTAGCCAGGCAATGCACAGACAGTACCAAACCTTTGAGAGATGACATTAACGCTCTAAGACGTCAATGTAGTGAAATATATAAAAAGCTTACATTTGATTCCAGTCAGTTAATGAAAGAATAGATGAAGACACTCGGTGAGATCCACGTCTTAAAGTTCACATTGAGACCTCAGAAAAGCGATGCAAAGATTTTCTCCTTAATCACACGGAGTTAAACAGTCAGTTTTTACAGTCATTAGCAATACAAAGACAGGAAGGAGGACAGCAGTTCCTCACTACTCTTACAAAAAATGGTTCAAATGGCTCTGAGCACTATGGGACTTAACATCTGAGGTCATCGGTGCCCTAGATCTGAGAACTAGTTGAACCTAACTAACCTAAGGACATCACACACATCCATGCCCTAGGCAGGATTCGAACCTGCGACCGCAGCGGTCGCGCGGTTCCAGACTGAAGCGCCTAGAGCCGCTCGGCCACTCCGGCCGGCCACTACTCCTACAACCCATCATGACGCTAGTATAAATTCTTTTACGGACGAGGTTAATACAGATTCCAATATACCAAACTCGCACAGTTGTCCTATACAAACTGAAAATAGCTCTGACAACGCTGAGATTTCTCAAATGTTACAAATTATTTAAGGTCAAGTTCAATAGGTAGTACAGCCTGGAGGAAGCATAGAGGCCACGAACAGACAAGAGCATGAATATGCAACAGTTATGGGCAATGCTGTCCTCGAAACCAGCAGCGGAGCTAGCAACAATAACGTCGGGCCGCATAACGGCACACCACAGCTTACTTCAAAGCAATGTTGCGCCACGCCGATCACAACAAAACTCTGCTCCGTAGGTATCGAGCCTACTGACGTCTAAGTTACTTCTTTTTACTCGCAATGCCAATCTGATGGATCAGCAATGCACAGAAATTAATCACCAAGTCATCAGCAGCAAATCAGTTAACAACAAAATAACCAGGGTTCAATACAACCAGTACCAAAATGTCAAGCACATTTATTTGAAAACATAGATTTCCGAACCTAATCATATCTACATTCGTTTCAAAAACATTCTGCCAAGCCAAACACAATGCTGGATCACTTATATTGCGTTATGTAAATACAACACAGCAGATTGTGCCATCTCGTAAATTACTTTTATTGCGATTTTTCTTTCCCGGACTGCGACGTTACACACGATTTTGACACTGAAACACTGGATTTGTCTATTTTTTTACGTCTTTTGTAGCTATGCAACACCTGAATCATATGTGATAAATTTCAATATCCATCGTATACCGATAATAAGAAATTACTGAAATACCAATAAGGTAAGTTCTGACGGGAATGATACGGCTGCGATTATGAACGAAATTATACGTACGCTTAGTACAGCAGCAAGAATTTGAAAAGAAAATTTTACAGCATTTGTTCTACGAAATTTATGTAACCAACTACTTTATTTGCACTAGTGATATGCACCAATCTTGACGACATAAATTATTTCTTCAGGTCGACGTCTTGTATTCTGAGGACATTATACTACTGCTATTCATATTTTTTAACACTTTTCAGCTTTGTATAACTTTTTTTGCTATTCTTCAGGAAATATGATACTTGGCATTTGTCTTGCAGAAGTCGTCATTTGCATTACCAGTAAATCTCAACTTATGCTTATTTTGTTTTTACATATCAGTCCACATAACTGTAAAACACACCAGACCTTTTACTTGACACATTTCGTATGCCTATACAAAGTCTATTGGTACCTTGTTTTCACGTTTCCTCGATTATTCAACATTTTATTAGGTGGCGACGTGCCCAGTAGGGAGAATCTTGCTGGTTTGTTCTCTTACCGTAAATCTAGGCCTTGCACATTTTTTAGTCTTCACAAGCACGTGCATGGAAACAACAATTGAAAGAGATACCGTTTATTTTGACTTGTGTCTCGCGGATCACAGCCCTTTGGTGGTCTGACCGCTCCAAACTGCAACTCAAACATTTTTTCATATTAAGAATTTGTGCTCTTTGGTGTACAGCCTCTGTATATCTTATGTTCATTTATTTCTGATGCTATTTTGTCTTTACTGATATCATGTAGTGCGCTATTTTTTATGATGCTACGCTACTCCAGTTCGCTATTATTGCACACTCTATGCAAGATGCTATTACTACTGACTTTTGCGCTATTGCCTGATGAATTATTATTGCATTTTTTGTTACGTTAGTCACTCTTTGTGTTTTATAATGTTGCCATGTTTCATTTATGCCCAGTTTTGTGCTGTATTTTGCTGTATATCTCTTGTACTTGATGATGTCTCTAGTTTACTTGCTTTCACCTATTTCAGTTTAAGAAATCAATGTGCTCTGTAACTCATGCCCATTGCATATACTCATCCATTTTGTATATTGTCCAGAATCAGTGCGCCGAAGCTTCATTATATCCAAAGAAGCCATTATCTCATGAGTAGAAGCGCATGAAGATGTGAAATGTGCCACCTGTATGCGTATGCAGGAAATGCATTACATAGAAAGTATGACATAACAACTTACATGGAATACAAAGTACTACAGATACTTCTCACAATGTTTCCTGGCAGACCTTTGTAAAACGTTTCCTGTTATTGTATTAGGTAAATTAGGCAGACTGTCTATAAAGATTTAGGATTAAGGATATTATTTCTTTGTATTTTGTGTTAGGTATTAGAGTGTTGTTAGAATATTTAATAAGTGTTCATGCACCAATTTTTTGGAATAATGATGGAATGTTGATGATTAATGTTTCACACCCTGGGCTGCACTATAATAATGAGGATTATATTGATAGATTGATGATTCTTCAATGATATCGTATGATGTTAATATGTGTTTCGTGTGTATTGTGTCCTTTCTAGGAAAATCTGTCTTACGTTGTGTAACATGACTAGAGGTGTTTGTCAGAGATTGTCACAGAAACTTTGCACGTAGAAACATTTTTTCACCATCTGTGTAAAACTGCATATGATACTCTACTGCTTTCTTATATTAGCATGCAAGACTGCATTTCTTTTCCACATTAACAATCACATTTCCAGGTTCCACTATTCCTGCAATTCACCCTTAGCTTTGCATATTTATCTCATTATTTACTGTGATATGTTATATTTATCTAGTCAGTAAGCTGCATTGCACTTAGCATTGCTGTCTTTATGCTTGCATATACGATAGTTACATTTCTTCTTTGCTTTAGTCATAATAGTTCTTGACTAAAAGTGAATGACGATTGACTGCTAATCATTTTCTTTACAGATGAAGTGCACTGTCCTTATCAATCATTTCCGTATCCTTCCATGTAGATATGTGGATTGTTGGAGATATAGATAATTTAACTGACTGAAATTTATGAACTCCAAGAGTGCTATACGACCTATAAATATTGTGTCTTTACTCATACAATGCCATACTTCTATTTTGTGATGCTATTTGCCTAATATATACTCATACAAGCCATACAGAGCCATGCTTCTATGTATGCACTTTGTTCTTATAAAATCCAAATCGATTTATATATATCCTCATTATGAATAATCCATAGGCCTCTGAGTGCCATATAAAGGTATCGGTAATTGATACTTTATGATACTTTCTAAGCTTTTATGTTTAGGTTATGTAAGACTAGGCCACTTTGAACCACAAAGATGACTTCTGTAACATTTTGAGCTATTAAGGTCAGCATTTATGTCATGTTAAATTGGGCCATTGTGAGCCACAGAGAAGATTTCTGTCACATTTTTAACTACTAAGGTCAGCATTTATTTGATGTAAAACGAGGCCGCTGTGAGCCACAAAAATGATTTCTGTAACATTCTTAGCTATTACGATCTGCATGTAGGAAGGCCACTTTGGGCCACAAAGGTGATTTCTCTAATATTTTAGCTATAAAGACCAGCATTTATGTATGTAGGTAGGACACTTCGAGCTTTTGATTGATATTTTCTAAGCAATTATTTTAATTATTAAGATTTGCCTGTTTTCCAAGTACAAGCCACGTGGAGACATTCAGTTCTTGATTTTACTGACAGGTTTTCTTAAGTGCATATACAAGGCCATTGAGAGCCACAGTATAACGTTATGAACCAGCGATGTCCTCAGTCATGTTAGGTTGTTCTGTGTCTAATTGTCAGGCTGATGCCACACTTATTGACTTCGTCTTATTCAGAGTTCACTCTTAGTTTTGTCTATTCATTCTGATGTAAGGCATTGTTGCATCATCCAATCCATAAATTCATTAGGATACTGAACTTTTTCTGATCAGCTAGATTACTCGATGCTGACATAGTTAGAAATGGTCATGTTCCCCTACATCACCTTGTCTATTTTCTCATACCTTCCATTATCTGGTCATCTATCTCTGTTCTTGGTATTGGAGCAATTCATACTTCAACATAAGTGACTATACGTATGTCTTGTCTCTCACAAGAATCTCTACTATGAAGAGAAGTGATGATGATGGTCATCTCATTACTGATATTATGATAATCACCAACTATCACTGTTGGTAATTTGTTGCTGAGCACCTGCTGTGTCTCTGCACATGACTGAGTAAAATAATATGGAGTTCAGATGTCTCAGTACACTGAAGGCTATCCACATTGGTCACTCCCCTCACAACATAAAAAGAAATGGACTTTATGATGCTGTCACTTCAATATGCTCATAGGCTTCAGCCAAGACTCTTTCTTTCGCTTGCCCAAACCTATTCCATTATCTTGACAATTAGGATTCAAAAAATGTTCAAATGTGTGTTAAATCTCATGGGACTTAACTGCTAAGGTCATCAGTCCCTAAGCTTACACACTACTTAACCTAGATTATCCTAAGGACAAACACACACACCCATGCCCGAGGGAGGACTGGAACCTCCGCCGGGACCAGCAGCACAGTCCATGACTGCAGCGCCCTAGACCGCTCGGCTAATCCCCCGCGGCTGGTCTGAGTAAGAGAGCCCTTGACGCACAATGGTAGGTAGCTCTCTGTGAGTGAAAGAGGATGCTCTAGGCAGCTTTTGTGGTATTAAGCTCGCATTATCGTGTAGCCTGTTGTAAAGAAGTGGTGTTCTTACTCTTTGTTACTGTTAGCAAAAATTTTGTACAAATTGTCTGGGCAGTGCAACTTCCAATATCAGTAAAGAAATAGTCACTGCAAATATACATTTAGCCCCTTAGGTACTCAATCCTCTGGCCCTGTTCAAAATTGATAACGTTGGTCCCTGTGGACATAAGAGATAAGCTGAACTGTCTTACCTCTTAAGCAGCAATGGAGGAACGCAATATAGTCTGGTCTGTCTTGGAAAAAAAAGTAAAATATGCTAGCTACAGGCCCAGCGGTGTGCAATGCTGGCCATAAATACTTTGAAATGCACATGAAATTCTTTTCGTTCATAAATGAAAACATTTAAGAAAAATCCAACTTCTTCGAAAAACATATGACCTGGACAGGGAGGCGGTACTGACTGTGGTGAATTACTAAGAACGATTTCTTTTTGGTGAAATTATATTGCAAGTTAAGTTTGTCTTTTCAAAAAACATCTGACAATTGAAGCTACATTGGTCAGAAAATAAATCACATTTACTGATTGATTCACGAACAATGAGATTTATAGACCAAGTATTGTCTACCTCATTAAAACAGCATAAATGGAAATCATCAAACTGCGTATAACTCTGTTAACAAATCTTAGAAACATTACAAATGTGAAATATCTAACTAGCCTTTTGATCAGACAGTTTACGTACATTCTGGGATTACTCAACAATTACAAATTATTGGCCAACGCATCTATACTAATGCGCTGGAAAAACGAAAATCATAATTATTTAACATCTTTACTTTGCGTGCATCAAGATTTCTCCTTCCTCATTCTCGCAATTCCTACATTAATCTAACACCTGGTGACTTCACAGAGCACACCACAAAAGCTGCCTACACCATCCTCTTTCACTCACAGGCAGCTACCTACAACCGCGCGCCCAACGCTCCCTTACTCCAAGACTGCAGTCTCAGACCAGAAAGTGTATCTTTAGCTCTGCGGTCGTGCACAGTCAGCTATTCGCATTATAAAGCCTCTCAGAGACATACATTGTTTATAAAATCATAGTTACATTCTGGTTTACATTATTATTATTATTATCATATTCGAGTGCCACATACAGATGTACCCCAGTAGACTCCTTTCAAAGTTCGAACTGAACTTCATCATGATGCGTGTCAAACGATTCGACTGCACACCGCTGAGTCTGTAGCTATCATTTTTTTTGCGTGACAGACCAGAATATATCGCGTTCCACCGTTGCTGCTTTACAGGTAAAACAATTTAATTTATAGTTATCTGCACTGGGACCAAGGTTATCAGTTTTGAACGTGGCCACACCTGAAAGTGTTTTGCAGTGACTGTATTTATTTATTGGTTTTGGGAGTTGCATTGCCCAAACAGTTCGTATAAAATGTTTGCAGGCAATAACACAGAGTAAGCACACCACTTGCACTTACGACACGCTATACGATAATTCGAGTGAAGTATCCATTCTACAGTTCACGCATTTATTCAACTTAATCGTTAAGTTCTCTTTTAAAAGGAACGTTACAACTTTTATCTCGGTATTTTTCTAACGAATGTCGTTATTGTATGTTCTGAGGCTTTCCACCCTTACCTCCTTTCAACCCGGTTCAATCATCTTGCCATTTGCCTGTGAATGGAACTGGCAATTTGTGAGGGACTCCAAATACAATTTTGATGTGTTGAATTATCTGTATTGGTCACCACTATAGCGTAAAATTACGTGAAACCTAATCCAATTTGTCAGACACTCTGTACTTCTGATGTAAGTTTTGTTTGACACCACAGGAGTGACGACACAAACGACGAGAAGAAAAGCAACAGTCCCAGCTAGGGTGGGCACTTGGACAGTTGTGGTGACAGTAACACGCTATCGACGGGTCTTGAAAACGGAAGCTTTGAGAGCTGCAGATATACTCGTAAGTGTGTTTCCAAGATGGTGCTGTATTGTCTTTACCTAGAACGACGGTGGCAACATAGCGGCAGAGAGACAGTTGAGTATATCCAAGTAGTGTTGTTTTGGTTGAGGAAGTCAAATTAAATAAGATTGTCTCTCTACATTTATACTCTGGAGATTGAAACATCCCCTATTATATTTGCTATTGCTTGTGCTCCAATAAAGAAGCATCATAACCTTTATTTTAATGATATTTAAGTAATGGATAAGCGCTTAAGTGTTCTCACCGCTACGGAAGTTATTTCAATCGCATTTCGGTAGCTCAGTAAAGGTATATTTAGAGAAGAGAGATTCTGCAGTAATCAAGGTCGCGAAACAGTGCACTTCGTACACTGCAGAACTTTGGCTGGCGCGGTAGAGGCGAGCACTTCGTACCTATATCCAGTTTTTGGTAAAAGCGCTTTGTCACCACTCCGCATATTTCATACATTTGCTGGGGGCCAATTCATTGCGATGGGGACACACACTCACTGACTCGACCGCGGCTCATAACAATATCACTTGCTGAACGCACTTGGCGCTGGACGATCGATTCGTATCTTATCCTCGACCTGTGAAAGTGAAATAGTTGTATGCTCACCTTTGGATAAGGGACAGTGGATCGCTTACAAGGTCACTATGATGGGTGTGGTAGAGGCTACTTTTTACCGTACAAAATACTGAGCTGCTTTCCTACTACCTTTTACTGTACCATATTTTGATGTTCCATCCTATTCTATTCGCAGATGGAGGACTGGAAGAAATACTGTGCTTCTGTGGAAGTTAATATTTGCCTCAGTTTTTCAGCGTCATCTCTGTGGGTTAGATGCACGTACGACGACGAATATTTGTACTTTCTTGCTGGATGTATGACTTCATTCTTCGAGTGGCTGCCAGTTAAGATTTCTCAATATTTTTGTTACATGCTCTCGTCGACCAAACGAGTCTGTATTTCGTGCCACCTCCTTTACGTACGCTGGATGTGCCATGTTAGTCATCGTGATACAGATACCCTAAACTCGAGCGTTACGGAAATATGGGCAGTGCTAGCGTTTTGTGTGCAATTTGTTTTGTAGCTACTCTGCAATTTTCCAGTACAATTCAAACGAATCTGAATCCTCCAGTCGTTTTTCCTACAACTGAGCCTTTCCGGGCGTTCCACCTCATATCTCGACATCCAGTAGCTCCTAAACACTTCGATTTATTCTAGCGGTGTCTAGCTGATAATAGTCAAAAGATACCAACCTTTTGCCCTCAATAAACTGGACGATTTTGCATTTTTCCAAGTTAAAACGTTATTGCGACTCTTTGCACCCGTATACTACTATGCCAACATCTTGCTGGACATTTTACAAGACAAAATTTGCTCGTATGTAACGGCATCGCCTGGGGAAATCCTGATATCGCAACTAAGGCTACCTGCTAAGCAGTTAATGTGTTACATGAACATCAGCGCTCTGTTAAACTCCTCATCCCCAACAATGAAAACATGCTGCGTTCTAGCTGCAAGAAAATTAGCCATTGTTAGATACTCCGTATAGACATATTTTCTTCAGATGACGTCGATGTAGTATTGAACGAACACATTTGGATAAATCTAGGAATGACGAATTAACCTGGTTTCATCAGTCCAAGGAGCTGAGGATATGACGTGTGGAAAGGGAGGACTGAGTTTCGCATGGTCGATGTTTTCGGAACCCACGCGGATGAGATTACTTTATTCCGTCAGCACAATGTGTTTACCTGCCAGTCAGTATCTTACCCACTGTATCCAAAGGTTTCGAATATATTGTTTGTGATCCACAGACAAAATACTTGACACAAATTTAATTTATTCGACAGATATTAGTCCGGTTTTCGTAAACATCATAGCACCAACGCTGCACTAATTCAAGTCACTGATGACCTAAACAGTGCTATAGACAACTGCTAGGCCACATTATTCACACTTCTAGACTTGAGCAAAGTATTTGATATCATCGACTTTGACATAATTGCTCTGAGAAACGCTACAACTTTAATTTTCAGATAGGAGGCTGATTCTGCTTGAAAGCTACCTGAGAAACGGCAGTGTGGGAATGAAATGTCGTCCTGGAAGCACGTTATCTCATGAGTGCCACACAGGATATACTGTCGATGGACCTGCTACATACTTTCCAGTCCTTTCGACCATATTCGATATAGGACAAGCTGTTGTTGAAATGTGACTTCACATGTGGACTGGTAATTTGATTTGCATGCCACATATCGTGCAACATGGTGTATAATCTTACTGTGTATGTAAGTAGTGACGATAACTTATGCCGAATTTTAAACTAGGATTGTTATGTTTTTGAGTTCCATAGGCTGTAAACAAGTTGTGTATTACTCTTGTGTATTGGCATGTTCCTTTTAGAGGTGCTTGTTGATGATGTGTTGGTCCCAATTAGCCAATAACACAGAAAATAAACGATAAAAGTACACGGACTGCAATGGACAATGTTTTCTTTTCGGAAATACTCGTATTATGAGGCTGTGGAGCAATATCTTTGTATTATAACTTTAATTTGTTTAATCCTATAGTACAGTTTGTGATATATTTATTATCTATTTTTAAATTAAAGTATTATACAATATTTCATTTACATCTCTACATATACATCTACATGGCTATTCTGCAATTTACACGTTAGTGCCTGGCAGAGGATTCATTGTACCAGCTTTCGTTCCACTCTCGAACACTTAAATCTTTCCGTGCTAGCTCTGATTTCTCTTATTTTATTATGATGATCAATTCTCCCTATGTAGGTGGTTGGTAAAGTAATTGGACACTATTAAAGTAAATACATTGTTTGTCCTCTGTCAAAATCTTTCATTTGCTAACTATACGCCTATCAGTAGTTAGTGCCTTCAGTAGTTAGAATCTTTTATTTATCTGGCAGTATTGGCGCTCGCTGTATCACAATAGTTCGAGTAACGAAGATTTTTGTGAGGTAAGTGATTCATGAAGGGTATAGGTTACTGTTAGTCAGGGCTATTCTTTTGTAGGGATTATTAAAAGTCTGATTGCGTTGCGCTAAAATATTGTGTGTCAGATTAGAAATGATCAGAATAAGTAAAGGGAAAACTGTCTAAGCACGTTCAGCTTCACTCTGGAGTTTGAAAATCAAGTAACGTAGAAGTTTTACCAGCACAGTCATTCTTTACATTCAAAGGAGAAGTTTCACTTCATGAAAGTAAACAGCTAGTTGTCTTTCGCAAAGACGATATTTTCTGAATCCGTGTTGGCTATTTGTCAATAAATCTTGCCTTCATGATGACCCATGGTGTTCGAGCACAGTATACGTTCCAAAATCGACGTTAGTGAGATGGATCCGTAATTGGTGCATTACTCCTGTTCCTTTTCTTGGGTATTGGTGTGACTCGGCTAGCTTCCCAGCCTTTGGGAATGAATCTTTCTACGAGCGAGCGGTTATGTATGATTGCTAATTATGGGAAAATTGCATCAGCATACTCTGAGAAGAACCTGATTGGTATACAATCTGGACCGGAAGCCTTGCCTTTCTTAAGTGGTTAAGCAGTTTTGCTACACCGAGAATCTTAGGTTACTCACGTTGACAGTCGTTCATCATTCGAATTTTGGGATATTTTTGTCGTCTTGTTTTGTGTAGGAATTTCAGAAAATTGTGTTTAGTAACCTTACCTTAGTGGCACTATCGTAAATAAAATCATCATTCTTATCATGTAGAGCCATGGTGTACTTTAAATACGACCAGAATCTCTTTGACTTTTCTGCCAGATTTCGAGACAGAGTTTTGTTGTGGAAACTATTAAAGGCATCTCGCATTGAAGTTCGCGCTAAATTTCGAGATTCTGTAAAACTTCGCCAGTCTTGGCGATTGTGCGGTCTTTTAGATTTGGAACGCCTTTTTTTTTTTTGCTTCTGCAATAGTGTTCTGACCTAATTTGTGTACCATAGGGCATCAGTACAATCTATTATTAATTTATTTCGTATATATCTCTCAATAGCCGTGATACTTTTTCTCTAAATTTAAACCACATCTGGTTTACGCTTACATAGTTAGATTGGAAGGAGTGGAGACCGTCTCTTAGGAAGGTGAGGAGCGAATTTTTATCTTTTTTTTTTTTAATTTTTTTTAACGGGTGTATTTTGCGTTTATTTTTGGTGGGTTGGGATGTTGTGGTATTCAGTTTAGCTACAACAGCTTTGTGGTTACTAATTTGGTCAGGATTATTTGTTGCTAAGAGGTGAAACATGTTTTCGCATGTCATGTTGTTCCTAACTTGGTCAGGGTTATTTGTCGCTTAGAGGTGAAACATGTTTTCACACAACTGGACTCCTGAACTAGTTGTACAAAATAGTTTTCTGAGAAGGCATTTAGACGAATTCGAACGATGTTTTAATCCTAGTGCCTGCTTTAAGGGGAAGTTTACTATCTTTTGGTTCAAAAAATCGATTTCTTTTAAATTGCTTTTTTGGATCCATAAAAATGTTTAGAATCCACCCCTGAAATGATTTTTCCGAATACGGACCAGAAATGTTTGTTATTCGCGGTTGAACAAAAAAATGCTCTGCCTGAAATCGGCCTTTTTCACGCACCAGTTTTTTTTATTTCGGAGGACGAGTTGTTGTACCGGTTCTTGGGAGGAAACACACAAAATTCAAATGAAAGTTTGAACTCGTGTGTTTGGAGTTTAGCCCCCAAGCATTTGCATTTTGGTGCGAAGACTGTGGACATTGCTATTTTCCTTGCAGTGAGCAGTTTCAACGAAGGGTAGCCTATTCAGCAATTCTCACGACCATTACGACGATGGACGTCACCCGGGGACTCTATTCATCGCAGTTCGCCAAGCATTCGGACGACCACCGGATTCAAGCGGCCGAAAACCGCTTGTCACCGGTCGTACGAGCGGCTCTGGAGCAGCGCAGGATGGCTCAGATCGAGCAGAACGCCCTCTGTGAGGAACAGGAAGGACTAGTTTATTGACCTGGAATAACAGATTGAACGTACGTTGCATAATATTGCATTTATATGTAGTCAAAACTTCAAACGCGTTTTTCTCGAAATGACGTTTTTCTTATCGCGCGGTATCGTAACTTCAAATCTACTGAACCGATTGGCATGATTCTTTGTTTCCGACGAAGCTAACTAAATTGTCTAGGAGTTGTACTACTTTTATTCCGATCCACAAACTATAAAATTTTTACTTGGCCAACGAAGTCGAAAAATCGATAAAAAAAACCTATTTTTTCATATGGTCTTCATTTTGTTTCCTATGCCCCAAATAGTGTAAGCGACGTACAACTCCTAAAGAATCTTATATACTTCGCTAACGTCAACTCAATTTTGATTTTAGACGAGCCGGCTGACCTGTGACGTACCGCGGATGGAGGTCTACATCGAAATTTTGTTTCGTTCCGACGGCACTTCCGCCTTTGCTCTTCGACATTTCCAATCGAAAAAATTACAGTTTGTAGAGGAAATAACAATAAAATAACAATAAGACTGATTACTATAACATACCCCGAGAAAAAATTTCTCAAAGAACATGCTTTTTTCGGGCCAGAGATAGTAAACCTCCCCTTAAACGTGTATTTTCGCCAACATATCGAGGACAGAATGTGAGTGGAGTACCTGTTTGAAATTACACTAAATTTTTCTTTGAACTGTGGAGCAACTGTATCATCTGAGTCGGGGGGGGGGGGGGGGGGGAGGGGGGTGGCAGTAAGAGGAACCAATTATCAATTTATTCCAGTTGTCAAGTACAACCTCTACCCATACTAACTCACAGGAATTATCTGCTTCAAGTACACTACGAAGTAAACTACTTATGACAGCAAATCAACACTCTACCGCCAACCTATCCTTCCTGAACACGGTTAGGTCCTTTGTAAGAATTTCAGGTGAAATTATTTCCGGCTTAGTCAGCTTTCCATACCTGTAACGATTTGAGAGCCAGTGCTTTCTATTAGGGCTTGAAGCTCTGGTTCGTTTTTAATACAGCTACATCAGTTTGCTGCTACAATATTGATTGTTCCTGTGTCTACCCTCTTCCTGCTTTTTCCTGCAACCTTTCTGCACGTTTCCGAGACCCTCCAACCTACAAAACCTCCCAGTCTCCTCCACACAGCCCCCGCTTCCTGCGTGTCGTGGACTCCTGACCTACACTCCTGGAAATGGAAAAAAGAACACATTGACACCGGTGTGTCAGACCCACCATACTTGCTCCGGACACTGCGAGAGGGCTGTACAAGCAATGATCACACGCACGGCACAGCGGATACACCAGGAACCGCGGTGTTGGCCGTCGAATGGCGCTAGCTGCGCAGCATTTGTGCACCGCCGCCGTCAGTGTCAGCCAGTTTGCCGTGGCATACGGAGCTCCATCGCAGTCTTTAACACTGGTAGCATGCCGCGACAGCGTGGACGTGAACCGTATGTGCAGTTGACGGACTTTGAGCGAGGGCGTATAGTGGGCATGCGGGAGGCCGGGTGGACGTACCGCCGAATTGCTCAACACGTGGGGCGTGAGGTCTCCACAGTACATCGATGTTGTCGCCAGTGGTCGGCGGAAGGTGCACGTGCCCGTCGACCAGGGACCGGACCGCAGCGACGCACGGATGCACGCCAAGACCGTAGGATCCTACGCAGTGCCGTAGGGGACCGCACCACCACTTCCCAGCAAATTAGGGACACTGTTGCTCCTGGGGTATCGGCGAGGACCATTCGCAACCGTCTCCATGAAGCTGGGCTACGGTCCCGCACATCGTTAGGCCGTCTTCCGCTCACGCCCCAACATCGTGCAGCCCGCCTCCAGTGGTGTCGCGACAGGCGTGAATGGAGGGACGAATGGAGACGTGTCGTCTTCAGCGATGAGAGTCGCTTCTGCCTTGGTGCCAATGATGGTCGTATGCGTGTTTGGCGCCGTGCAGGTGAGCGCCACAATCAGGACTGCATACGACAGAGGCACACAGGGCCAACACCCGGCATCATGGTGTGGGGAGCGATCTCCTGCACTGGCCGTACACCGCTGGTGATCGTCGAGGGAACACTGAATAGTGCACGGTACATCCAAACCGTCATCGAACCCATCGTTCTACCATTCCTAGACCGGCACGGGAACTTGCTGTTCCAACAGGACAATGCACGTCCGCATGTATCCCGTACCACCCAACGTGCTCTAGAAGGTGTAAGTCAACTACCCTGGCCAGCAAGATCTCCGGATCTGTCCCCCATTGAGCATGTTTGGGACTGGATGAAACGTCGTCTCACGCGGTCTGCACGTCCAGCACGAACGCTGGTCCAACTGAGGCGCCAGGTGGAAATGGCATGGCAAGCCGTTCCACAGGACTACATCCAGCATCTCTACGATCGTCTCCATGGGAGAATAGCAGCCTGCATTGCTGCGAAAGGTGGATATACACTGTACTAGTGCCGACATTGTGCATGCTCTGTTGCCTGTGTCTATGTGCCTGTGGTTCTGTCAGTGTGATCATGTGATGTACCTGACCCCAGGAATGTGTCAATAAAGTTTCCCCTTCCTGGGACAATGAATTCACGGTGTTCTTATTTCAATTTCCAGGAGTGTATTTAGCAGAGCCCGGAAATCCACCGTACTACGGCGCAAGTCGAAAAATCTGTCACCTACCAGGTCGCAGAATCGGCTGAGCATATGATTCAGGCCCTCCACTCGACTCTGTATCAAATGATCACAGTTGGTTCTGTCGACCAAACTGCAGATGGTGAGCTCCGCCTTCATCCCGGCAAGCAAGAATGACAGTCTTTATTACTTCGGCTAGCCGCCTGAAACCAGAGAGAATCTCCTTCAGTCCAAAGCGGCACACGTCTTTAATATCAACATGAGCCACCACCTGCAGCTGGCTGCACCGTGTGCTCTTGATGGCATCCAGAAGCACCCTTCTGTCTGAAATGACACCTTCCGGTTTTCACGCAGAGTGCACATTGGATTGCTATCCCTCCTTCGCAGCTATATGCCTAAGGGGATACAACACGCGCCCAACTCTGTGGCTTTCAACTACTAGTAATCCCATCCTCCGTGAACGCCCAGGCCGACAGGATTCATCTGGAACAACGCGAGCGACATCATCTGGCTCAGGGACTTCGTCAGCCACAGAGAGCTCCCAAAATCTGTTCGTCAGTCGAACCGGGGCTGATACTTTTGTATACCGCCTGGCAGGCGGCGCGTGGGTCTGCTCCTGTAACCTGAAAGGTAGGCCGAATGTAGGGAGTGAGTAGGAGCAGGTGTGGTAGAACTCTCGGTACTGCAGTTTGAATTTGAATCACCTTTACTTTAGCAAGAAGATGAATGCATTAGGCTTACGTAACTTTGGCTGAGATGAGCACGTAGGTGCGAAGCTGTACATCAATCAAGTTACACTGGCAAAATGTGTAGTGGCTAGCCCACTATGAAATAGAAACAATGTTGCTTGGTCGTCTCCTCGGAGTCAAATGGGTTGAATCTGGAGCTGCACTCGTAGAGCTGCACAGCGCAGGCTAGAGGGTTCTGTCGTCGGTGTCGGTGGCTTAGTGCCAACCTAGCAGAGCGCACCTACGTTGTGGCAACCTGGAGCTATCGATACCACAGATACTGTAGATCATCTAGTTTTTATTCAAGCATTACATATTCCTAATTACAGGATGAGATAGCTATTCTAGATGACATTTATTTGATTCAAACTTTCAGTAATTCGGAGTTTAAATCATGCGTACGGAGACTCACGCCCGTTAGTCCGAGTTAGTGAGGTTTTACTTTAGTCCACTGGAATAGTGTTACTACGGAATAATGACACCCATAATTTCAATATCAGAAGTAAAAAGTAGATTCCTTACTCTTCATTAAAACTGACTTTAGCTCAGAAGGAGTCGAGTAATGTTGCCACGCGCGCAAATAATAATAATAAAAAAAATAAACAAAAATTCGTAGGTTGGCAATGCTCACAACCTACACGAAAAACATATGAACAAACGTAAACACCGGAATACTATGCCGAGTCCGAACACATGTAACTACAGCTATATTTCTAAAGTGAAGTGAAGTGTAAAGTTAACAGTGCAGCGTAAGATAAGGTGCAAAAGGCACAAAACTACCAGGTCTACAATTTTTACAACGATGTGTCTTTGGACCTCAGTTGCGCTAACATAGAAAGAAAAACCAGAGCTTTGCAGAGTATGTGAACAAGAGGCAGAAATGCCATAAAAGAAATTCTGTTTTAATATATAACAACCAAATTGTACAAACATATATATCCATATTTCCAGGATGACCACAAAAGGCGCTTTGTAAATAAAAACGAAACGCACCTGGTGTAAAATTCTCTTTAATACAATGGAATAATCTTAAGATGGCGAAAGGAACAATAATAGATTTTAACAGCTGCTGCAGAAGACGGCCAGGGGAAGAAACACATTAATGATCATTACTGTCTTTGAGAATTGAAATTCAGACCCTATGACTAGTAATACAAGGCATATTATCTGTTTGTCTATTATATGAAATTTAATTTCGCTAAACTGAACTTGGCAATCTGCCAAGACGAAAGCTTGAAGAGAAGAAGTAACTGAGATACGTTCGACAGTTTACCCTGCAACAATCAAATCTTGAAACAGTTAACTGTAGTGTGTTAAATATGTAAGCGATTGTTAAGGCAACTTCTGGATTACATGGAAAACTATGAATAATCACTGTTCACCAACCACAGTGCACAGTGGTTCGTGTTTAAGGTAAAATAACATACACTAGATTATATCATGAACACATAGTATTATCATAATGTATGTAAATAACAAGAGACTGACAATACTGAAAGTGTTGTGTTCTCCTTTTGTATATGCAGGAGGAAAAACGGAACAGTTGATTAACGCTCACGGTCAAATAACACAACTCTTTGTTTAGTCAAGACACAGAGAAATTAAAGACATTAGATGCCAGTGGACATCAGTTTGTATCAATGGGGCAAGATGAAAATTTGTGCCACACTCAAATTTGAAACTGGGTTTCGTGCTTACTAGGCAGATTTGCTGACCACTACACCTCCCAGACACAGTGGTCACGACAGCCCCATGGATTACCCTAGCAAGCTTTCCGTCAGATTCAAATTCTCAAATTACAGCACATATTACAGATGTGGTGTCCCTGCTCATTGGCCTCACCAACCGCGGCATCCCGCCGATTCCCGAAGAGTTCGAGCATGAAGTGCATCTACATTGAATGGATCATTGACCGTCATTGCCTTAATTACATATCTGTGGCGTCCATTCTTCTATATCTACATCCACACACATACTCCGCAATCCACCATACGGTGCGTGGCGGAGGGTACCTCGTATCACAACTAGCATCTTCACTCCCTGTTCCACTCCCAAACAGAACGAGGGAAAAATGACTGCCTATATGCCTCTGTACGAGCCCTAATCTCTCTTATCTTATCTTTGTGGCCTTTCCGCGAAATGTAAGTTGGCGGCAGTAAAATTTTACTGCAGTCAGCCTCAAATGCTGGTTCTGTAAATTTCCTCAGTGGCGATCCACGAAAAGAACGCCTCCTTTCCTCCAGAGACTCCGACCCGAGTTTCTGAAGCATTTCCGTAACACTCGCGTGATGATCAAACCTACGAGTAACAAATCTAGCAGCTCTCCTCTGAATTGCTTCCATGTCCTCCCTCAATCCGACCTGAAAGAGATCCCAAACGCTCAAGCAGTACTCAGGAATAGGTCGTATTAGTGTTTTATAAGCGGTCTCTTTTACAGATAAACCACATCTGCCCAAAATTCTACCAATGAACCGGATACGACTATCCGCCTTCCCCACAAACTGCCATTACATGCTTGTCCCACTTTATATCGCTCTGCAATGTTACGCCAAAATATTTAATCGACGTGACTGTGTCAAGCGCTACATTACTAATGGAGTATTCAAACATTATGGGAATCTTTTTCGTATTCATCTGCATTAATTTACATTTATCTATATTTAGAGTTAGCTGCCATTCTTTACACCAATCACAAATCCTGTCCAAGTCATCTTGTATCCTTCTACAGTCACTCAACGACGACACCTTCCCGTACACCACAGCATCATCAGCAAACAGCCGCACATTGCTATCCTCCCTATCCACAATATCATTTATGTAGATAGAAAACAACAGCGGACGTACCACACTTCCCTGGGGCACTCCAGATGATACACTCCGATGAACTCTCACCATCTTTCAGAGGTGGCAGAAAGAACAGACACCACAGATGTATCTTTATTTAATATTTAGTGACACTCATCATTACAGCTCCCCTTTCCTGTGAATGATCGAATTATTTACGCACATAAAACTCTTGAGCTGTTTATCTCGGTAACTGCACGGTCTGTGCAGCAGATTGCTAACTGAAGGGCCGTGGGTTCGATTCCCAGATGGGTCAGAGATTTTCTCCACTCGTGGGTTAGGTACTGTGTTGCCCTCACGTCATAATTGACATTCCACTATTGAGAGGGCTTTGTGGGCACGTTGTAAAAGACAGTATATTAATGAAAAGTCTTTCGAGCTCCACAGAAAGAAGCACCCGTAAACTCTGAACTGCGTGCGACGGCATATCTATAGATCTCGCACTCTAAATGTTCTAAGTGCAATTACTATGAAGATAGTCTGTTAGACAAAATTAAACAATTTGAATATACAAGTATGACATATGCTCAGCACAGTGATGGCACGAGGACTCTGTGGAACTCTTTTAGGCTGCGTTCAGACTGCCGGCCGGGCCGAGCCGAGCCTGGCCGGGCCGCCGCCCGCTTCGGTATCAAACACATGGTTTTGAATTGCGGTGTTCACACTGGCAGCCGAGCCGCGCCGACACGGCGTGAGCCTCCCGCAGCCGAGCCGGCGACATCCCGAGTGTTTAATATTGCCGGCGCGAGCCGACCGCAGGCGCGAGCCTGTGGAGCAGCACTACAGCTTCTGCAGTACACGCATCACACGTCCCCCTTCTGCTTTCATCACAAGTGTGACTGCACACGTCTTTTATTTTAAGATGTTACCTCACATTTCACAATCAGTGAGGAAAAATTACGTTTATTATAATGATACATGCGAAATTACTTTTCTTTCATTTATTTAATCTACCGTATTTACATGCATTTACAACAATAGCTTGCCAGCGATCGCGGCATTGCCGCCACTGAATAGTTCGCACTTACTTGTAAACGGAGACAGATATGAGTGTCACTGAGGGACGGAAATGTGTCCCTACCAGATGATAATGCATTGTAAAGTCATGCTGTGGCAGTTCCTTATCAGTGGAAATAGAACCACTGAGTCAAAGGGCATTATCTCAAAACGCTTCGCCTATCAATCTATCTTACAAGGTAATGAAAAGAATTCTGTGAGGTCATCAGTGGCTCCACATGATGAACCATCACCACTGCCAAGCGCTGCATCATGAAGAAAAAAGAAGAAAAAAGTTGGAAAATTCTGAAGGAGTATTTCTGCGATTCTTCGTTGAAGGCACAGCAAGATATTACCCAAAATGACGAAGCTAATTACTTCCTAATGATTCTCAGGAGTCCCATAAACTCTCTTCCTCTCAGAGGTAAGCGTTTGTGAAATTTAAAATACAAAAGCACGACTACAGTTAATTGGAGGTAGTGAATGCTGTACAAAGTTCTACTGCAAACCAAAAAGTGCGTACTAACGAATCTTATCGTTATACAGAATTTTTCTTCTGCTGTTATACTTTTGCGAAAATTTGTGTTCTGTTTAGAAATTTTGTCTTGAATGTTCTGCAGCACACACTGAAATGTGTTATGATTCATTCTGTAATTTGAATAAAATTTTTCAGGATAGTTTTTAAGTTCTTCATATAAAGAAAAAAAACTCTCCTAAATGTCTGTCGCTATTTATGGGACGAATCCATAACCTCCTAGTTCTTCTGTACTTCAAAACTCGACGAGTTACTGCAGAGTCAAAACAATACGAATAAATGAGTGAAGACATTGTTCTACACGACAGCACAGACTAGCTAAAGGCGAGCAACTGTTGACTGCAGCTGCGTTTTCTACTGACTTGCTTGTCAGCTGTCGAAGGGTGGGGATCTTTTTAAATTTATTTATTTGGCTTCCCGCCAGCCATTTAGTCAAAGAGTGGGGATTACCTTGACAGTGCAGCGCAGCCCGCCAAGGAAGAAAAAAAAACAATGAAGAACAATGAAACGCACATCTGTGCCGATCTACAGTAGTTTCATTAACTCTCCATTATTTTTTCTGTCAAAGTAGACAACGAGACTACAGAATTGCGCTTCAGTTATCTTTTAGTTCGAAATACGAAATGTACATCATACTAATTGTGGGATGTTGATGACAAATAATTGTTTGTCTTTTGTGATGCAACGTGTGGCCAATTATAAAAGCATAGCAGATGATTGTCCAGTAGCCGAGGGAAAAATTCTTATACATTTGGATTTATCTAGAGAATGAGACCATTAAAATAATAAGAGGGACCGGCACTAGGTCTGCGCTGATCACTAGTAATTAGTTTTTTTCTGTATTGCATTATATGACTACACTAAACCAAGCTGTTTGCGCGAACTCCGTGGCTTGCGGACGCGGCACTGACGCCACTGAATAGCTCGCATTACTTGAGACCAGAGACAGATATCAGTATCATTATCATTTCAATAACTTTTTGGTACTTTTAGCTACATTTCATTCCCAACAATGTATGGTCTAAAACGGATCTAACAGTAAGCTACCCGCTACATAACTTTTTCACTACAAGATTTGTAAATCAAGCGCACAACGTTGACAAATAGCATCATTTCACAATGACTGTTAAGAAATGTGGAAAGATAAATGATTCAATACGAAGCTAAGATGTTGCACTACCACGTGTACAAAAATCAGATTCTTTAGCCGCATACTTTCTTCAAAATCGGTTGGGAAGCGTTACGAAACTAAGAAATCACGCGAAACGAAAAGTAGACTCTTTCTTTTTTCACGACGTAAGTAACGCTTTTAAGGAAAAAATAAGTTCATAAAACGATGTGTCGAAGTCTTATATACCGCTAAGAATGTTTAAAACATGAAAATCGGAGAAGTGGACTTTCCCCCATTTCGCCGTCCCAGCTCGGCGCGGCGCGCAATGTGAATGCACTACTGGTCGGCCTGAGCTGGCTAGGCACGAGCCGAGTCAGTACGCGTCAGCCCGGCCCGGCCCGGCCGGCAGTGTGAACGCAGCCTAAAAAACTGTGCTTTAAACGGAAATCAAGGCAGAACTGCCATGCGTGTCTGTTACGGCACTATTTCACAACCATTGTGCGACAGCAGCGCCCGGTGGTAGACTGCTCATATTATCGATGATCGGCAACACCACAGAAAGAAAGAGAGACAATGAAGAAATTAATTATAACGGCAGTATGAAAACCTCAAAAGTAATTAAATACTAAAAAAAAGAAAAGGGAAATTGTTGTGGCGTAACAAGCTAGTTACGCCACACTGAGAAGGGAGCCGAAAGGCACGCGTACACACACGCCGACTGGCGTCAAGTCTGGAACAGGATAACTATTGAATGGTAGCAAGAAAAGTACGTAGCTGCTTTATACTTAACTTTTAATCTTTGTTGGTTTACAACGTTCTTCTTGAGACATTTATACGATAACTCTCAAAGTAGGTAAGGCTAATGGCGCCTTGCTAGGTCGTAGCCATGGACTTAGCAGAAGGCTATTCTAACTGTCTCTCGGCAATTGAGAGGAAGGCTTCGTCCGTATCGTCGCTAGCAATGTCGTCCGTACAACTGGGGCGAGTGCTATCCCGTATCTCGAGACCTGCCTTGTGGTGGCGCTCGGTCTGCGATCACACAGTGGCGACACGCGGGTCCGACATGTACTAAATGGACCGCGGCCGATTTAAGCTACCACCTAGCAAGTGTGGTGTCTGGCGGTGACACCACAGAAATATTTCTGTTAACAGAATGAAAATGTGTGTGAAACACTGTCATAAAGGGGAGGGGGCTAGATTTTTTAGCTGTAACTCCTGTATTGTTGGAACGTGCGGACACTTTCATTCGAGGTGACCGACGGATCACAGTCAAACACCTCCATGACAACGGAAGCCCTCACACAAGTCTGCGCACCCGAGAGGAGCTCACAAAACTTCATTGGACTGTTCATCCTCATAGCCCGGATCTCGCACCTTCCGATTTCAGTCTGTTTTACTCACTGAAGGATGCACTCCACGGGAAGCAGTACGTGTGTGAGGGGAGGTTACTAATGCAGAAAGACTCTGGCTCCGACGTCAACTAGTAGAATGGTGCAATGTGGGCATACGGATCTTCCAAGTAAGGTGGTGTATGTGAGGCGCACTGAACGGAGAATTTGCTGAAAAATGGGGTTTTCTATCCAAAAGGGTGGGCAATAATACGGTGTATTGGATTTGCGTATAAAACCAAACTGCTTTTAAACAAAAATGTATTGCACTACCATCGTAGATACTGGACTGTACACCAGGCTTCAGTCTAATGTCAATATCAATCCTCCACTCAGTGAATGTGTCCACACATATATCCATTGCAGTAAATTATCACTTGTTGATTCCAGGATAATTCAAAAAAATAGTTCAAATTGCTCTAAGCACTATGGGACGTAACATCTGAGGTCATCAGTCCCCTAGACTTAGAACTACTCAAACCTAACCAACCTAAGGACATCACACACATCCAAGCCCAAGGCAGGATTCGAACCTACGACCGTAGCAGCAGCGCGGTTCCGGACTGAAGCACCCAGAACCGCTCGGCCACAGCGGCCGGCTCAGGACAACTGCATGAAACATAAACAACACTATTTAGCTACTGTATTAATGAAATAATTCAAGCTTACATAAACTACATATGCACGTAGCTTTACAAAAGGTAAACTAAACAAGATTACATGAAGAAATCTTGTTTACAACTTCAAGTAATAACAGTTCTTCATGGAATGAACATTAATTCAGTAATAGTGATGCAATTTCTGACTTCAATCAACGACTGAAAATCAAAAGTCAAGTAAAATAATGATACATTCTTATGAAAATCAGAGTATTCAAATTCAAGCATGAGGATAGTCGTCTCCTTCTCACATACGAATGATAATTCTTTCATTTCAGTTCTCCAGAACTACTCTGCTACATACCATAACTAGATATGTCAAATATACAACTCTGTTTAAAATCTACAGGTCGAGCTCGAAAGGAAACTGGTAGGTGTCACTACAGCTTTGGTACCTACAAGCAAGTTTGTGCACATGAAGCCTTCACTACTTGGGTCATGCATAGAAAAGGACACAATCATAAATCAGTCATCATTACCAACACAACTATAAGTGCGTGGTCTTTACGATAGTAACAATAAGTAATTGTACAATGATGAATATTATATTTCTATTGAAAATAAGATCACCAAATATATGCAAATGTATTTACGGATAGTGAAGTCCATTCAGTACACCCCAAAAGTAGTCTGCATCATCATAATTTCGAAGCAACCACAATATTAGTTAGGTATAAAGGCCTGTGTACCTTGTAATATTTTTGTAATTTCTAGACCATTATCCTAATAAAGTCTAGATTGTAGAGAACCATCAAAAAATATATATAGTACCCTACACAGTTAGCAATACTAATTGTTGCCGACACACAAGAAAGGAAAATAAAACGGAATAACCATCAGTCATTGATCTTAGCTTAAAAGGTTATTCATAATGATTATATATATATGCACATCTTCCCCATAACTAATTTTTAATAGTCCAGGACAGTTCAGTTAATCGTAGCCTCATATGCACAAGTAACGTAACCATACTCTAACCAACCATTTAAAGGCATATATAAGAGAAGACAGGCGTTTACTTGAGATACAACTACTGCGTTCAACATGAGAGTAGTCTATTGTTAGTCACCCAAAAAATCAGTGCCATTCACTATACTCATATGACATATATCGTCATAGATAAACAGTAAATTGTTAAAGAAGAGTCAAATACAGTCATATTATCCACGAATCTTCAGAGCAAGCTTTGCCAAGTTACAGAACTCCCCATTCTCAGACCTCCACAGAACTTCCCACACTCCGGTTATCCTATCAGCGTACAAGAAATTCCAATAACCAAAGCAGTAATAATTGACACCAGAAACAATGGTAGATCGTAAGTACAAAGAAGGAACAAGTAAATAACAAGCGCCAAGTAAACTGCCATCTAACTGCTGCAAAGAAATTCACTACACGGAGTCTCCCAGTACACACAACAATACTTCATTCGAAACTAGCACCTCGCTTTCCCAATACGTCCATCAGCTTATAACTATCTTGAGAATAATAATATTACAGTTTTGCAAAAGCAATAGTCAGTAAAGCTTGTGCAAACACAAAAAGGAAAGAATAAAGTGGAACCTTCACATTCACTCTCACTTGTTTAGAATCTTAGATTCCTGGCACTGCACTTAAGTGACTCATCTCCCCACTGCCCTCCCCTACATTCCCCTCAAACGCCTCAAGTCACTAGTAGCAATGAGAGCCCAGAGCCCAGAAATGCCTCACACAGAGAGCTTCCCAGAGAGCTTTTGGCAAAATCAATGTGAAGTTTTTTCTTAATAGATAAGGACATAAGGATAAGGAAGGGAACTTTATTTAATTTCTTTAATAATGAGTTAGATCACCAATAACTTTAATTTTCTAACAATTCAGTGATCCTTTCACCCATATGCACACAGACTCACTTATTTTTGGATGGTTCCTCGTCTTAAGAACCAAAGGCATACTAGACATATAACACGATCTTCCGATGTCTCTGTTGTACACCTCACATATTTGAAAGGTGCGATAGGCAATAATGTCTCTATCATTGAAACTCCCAAGTCCTCCTACTTTGGACCCTTTGTCTCCTGAGCATAGAAATATAGATAGTCCATATTACAGAAACGATGGAAGCTATATCATATGGTATTTACTCGTACTTTTCTGAAACAGTACAGTTTTAACAAGAATACCCAGCTCAGTAGTCGGTAGTGACAGGAGAGAAAAGCACATGATTTACCAAAAGAAGGAAAATTAAATTGAACACCGCATGAGTTCGCTGCGTATCCTTCTCAACTGACCTCAGATAAAATTATAAGTGATACTAACCCTACTGAATAAGGCAACTTTGCATAAGTAATTAAACGTAGAAAAATGTATGGCACCAAAAACATAATCTGCACTTATAGTAACAAGAAAGAATGCAACGAAAATTAACATTAAGATACGAACCGCTTGTAAGTAGGCTGTTTATGTTTTCTCTATGTAAGTAGGCTGTTTATAGGCTGTTTATGTTTTCTCTATGTAAGTAGGCTGTTTATGTTTTCTTATTGGCAACGTTACGTAGCGCTCAATAT
Organism: Schistocerca americana; assembly: GCF_021461395.2. NCBI lineage: Eukaryota > Metazoa > Arthropoda > Insecta > Orthoptera > Acrididae > Schistocerca > Schistocerca americana. Next base: position 976,863,943 of record NC_060120.1, on the reverse strand, counting down.
GAAAATCACTGGCTGTGCTGTGTGCAGTCTGTGGCTAGTTTGCATTGTTGTCTGCCATTGTAGTGTTAGGCAGCTGGCTGTGAACAGCGTGTAGCGTTGCACAGTTGGAGGTGAGCCGCCAGCAGTGGTGGATGTGGGGAGAGAGATGGCGGAGGTTTCTAATTTGTCATGAACTGATATATATATTATGACTTGTGATGATATCAAGGTAAATACATTGTTTGTTCTCTATTAATATCTTTCATTTGCTAACTATCCCTATCAGTAGTTAGTGCCTTCCATAGTTTGAATCTTTTATTTAGCTGGCAGTAGTGGCGCTCGCTGTATTGCAGTAGCTTGAGCAGCGAAGATTTTTGTGAGGTAAGTGATTTGTGAAAGGTATAGTTTAATGTTTGTCAGGGCCATTCTTTAGTAGGGAATTTTGAAAGTCAGATTGCGTTGCGCTAAAAATATTGTGTGTCAGTTTAAGCACAGTCCTGTATAATTGTTGAAAGGGGACGTTTCATATGTCGACCCTTAGCCTAGGATACCTCACTGGAATCTTCTGATTTTTTTCTTGTAGTTTGTGTAATTAGTGTAGATTTTGTTTATTGCTAGCGCGTAATTATAGAGAGAATTTCCTTTGTAGTTGCAGTCTTTCATTGTTGTATAGTAAAACAGTTGTGGCAGGCATGTAGATTTGCACCAAGTATTTCGCAGCTGCAATTAACTAGATATTATTTTCAGTGCTATGTTAATGTGTTCTCTTATTTTTGATCTTCAAATTGTGTTTTTCTGTGTTGTCGTGTGAAATACTGTGACAATAATGGCGTGTGAAAAACGTAATACTAGGCTCCAAAGTAAACTGAGAAATGACAGTGAAAATGAAAGCAGTGTGTTAGCGCCACCGAGTAATGAATTAACTGATGTTCAAAGTAGTAATTTGGTAATCGTGCATAGGGAAATGGAGCGGGCGGCAAACAATGGCGTGGACAGTGAAACAATTAGTGAAGAGGGAAGCATTATCGATCGATCGGTCGGCAACAGCTCGCCTCAGGAATCCGAAATGACAGGACACAACTTTGCAAATACTGTAGATTCAGGTTTTGCGTCCTCACCGTTTTCCCAAATGAGTCAAGACACGTTTTCCGCTTGTCAAAATGTGAATGTTGCCGGTGCAAATTCACTGCCGAAAAGCACTGAGGAACATGTTTCAGACACCAGTGCATTGTTATTACAGTTAATGCAACAAATGGGACAAAAGCTACAAAAGTTAGACACAATGGAACAAAATCAGAGACAAACACAGCAAAAGCTTCAAAAGTTAGACACACTGGAACAAAATCAGAGACAAACACAGCAACAGTTAGACGCAATGGGACAAAATCTTCAAAAGTTAGACTCATTGGAACAAACTCTTGAACAAACGCGTGAAGATTTAACTACTGAGTTACATAACATTGAATCGAAATGTCAAAAAGTCTGTAATGACGTAAAAACTCAAATTTGTGAGCATTTCCAACCTATTTTTTCGCGTCATGAAAATGCATTACAGAATCACGAAGCAGCCATAAAAGAACTGCAAACTATTGTTCATGAAAATCACAACACCTTGCAAGCTAAAATTGACGCAGTTGCATCTACCGATTCGGTTACGCAACTTGCAAAAAGTCAAGAAAACTTAAAAGACACAGTAGATTCGATTTCAACACAAATGGACACTCTGAAACTTGGTTCAGAAAAACACACTGAGGAAATGTGTTCATTATCAGAGAAAGTAGTTGAACTTTCGGATCAGCTAAATAATTTATCTGCGAAGGTAGATGATAATCTGAATGACGCAAAACCGGTAGTCTTTAATGACACAGAACAGAACGCACAAATTAGGAAAGTGAAACAAAATCTGAATCAAATTGATACGCAACACCAAAGAGAAATCCGGGAAGTACAAGATCAGCTGACACAGGTAATACAAGAATTACGTATTTCAGAAGACACTCGCGCTCCAACACGGGAAGAGGGACTTAGAAACACGGAAAAGCCGCAAAATAATAACACAGGGCATTTCGGAAGTTATGAAAGAAATTGGCAATGTGCACCGAATTTTGAGATGGAACGGCCGACACGACCTAACAATGACCGATATGCGACTCGCCGACATGATGATTTTGACTATAAGCTGTTCATTACTACACGTAAATTCAAAACATTTAAGAATTCTGGCAACGACATTCATCCACAAGCATGGCTCCATCAATTCTCTCATTGTTTCCCTCCCAACTGGTCATTGGAGCACAGGTTAGAATTTATGTGTGGCTACTTAGAGAATGAACCAGGTGTAAGAATGCGATCGGTCATTCACGATTGTCACAGTGAAGGAGATTTTTATCATGCCTTCCTCTCAGCGTATTGGTCTCAAGCTACACAAGACCGTGTAAAACATAGCATCATGATGATGAAACACTTTGAACAATCTGAATTTTCCAGTCTTGTCAAATATTTTGAAGACATGTTGCATAAGAATCAATATCTATCAAACCCATACAGCCCCTCAGAACTCATCCGCATTTGCTTACTCAAATTGCCTGAACATTTACGACATATTATTTTAGCAGGACGCTGCAAAGATGACATTGAAGCATTTCAGGGTCTGTTACAAGAACTGGAAATTGACACTGACAATCGGGGAACGCGGAAACAGGAGCACAACAAATACAGGTCACATCTGTCACAATTCCACGATGAAAGAAATAATAACTGGACACGACAAGGCTATTCTCACAACACATATCGTGACCAAAACAGACACCACCCGTATGACAACCGCTGGCAGAGTAATAATAGTTACAGAGAAAGATCGCATTTCCGTAGTAATCACTATTACAGAGACAATCAGAGAAATAGACAATATGGTAACCAAAACAATTATTATCAAGGGAGGCAGAATAACTTCAGACGCAACAGTTCGGCGCAGAGTTACGATTCAGGGAGAAATTCTCCACCACATGACCGACAAACAAGAAACTATGTAAACTACCGACATAACGACAGACCTGAATTCTATCAGAACTGGCGAGCTTTAAACAGAGCTGGGCCCTCTCGGCAAGGTGAATTTGTAGAAGTTAGGTCTCCTAATCCCAGTAATGACGCGCGCCAACAAAGAGACAGACAATGACTCGCGCCGCAGGCACCCACGTGCGCCGGCTGGCTCAGAGAAAAATAACATAGAAGCTAACCTTGAGAAAAATTCCAGTATTCTTTACCGACGTACATTGCATGATAATTGCGTTCAAGCTGAAATTCTGAGTACCTTGAAGAGTAAAAGATTGTACCACAGTTCACATGTAAAACCGTTTATTGAAAGATAATCTGCTTTTTAACTTTGTCTTTGCCATATAACTTTTCACTTTACATTACTAGTATGCTTGTCAGACTTAGAATCTGTTAACATGCAACAATGTTTGAAGTTAAATATTCAGTCAACAACCAAGAGAACTTATTGAAACAGAAATGACGAATGCATTGTTATAGTGAACAGACGACACAGTGCTGTATTTGTACATTCTTGCTTGTTAGTTGCACGATTACGTAACGACTATAAGGCTCACATACTTAGAACATTTACCAGTACTGCTAATGAGATTTTAATGCAACATTTTGGTTTATTTGAAAATACATTCTGGATTTAAAGTACTTTCTGTGAGATACCAGATGAGACAATAGTTAGTTTATGTGACAGCTACACGATTTTATCACGACGCTACTAATGAGTGACAATTTACAATGTTGATTTTGCGGTGTTTCTGTTTTATATCTGCACAGTTTTTCTGTATTATTCTGGAAAGTAAAACATGTTTTAGTAGTAACTTTTATGGTATAGCTACAAGGAGACAGCCTTTTCTGTAGCACAACAATACGTTACAGCACAGTACTTTCTTCATCACGGCAATAAGCGTAATAAGTATGATATCTATACGCAAAGCATTTCACTTTGTTTATCATGAGGTCAGTACATTGACTTCTGCAGAACTTAGCTTTCGGAGGACGATAACTACGACACTTCCACACAGATTATGTTGCAACAAGACGCACATTTAGCGCTACAGTACACGTATTTGAGTGATTAATTTTGTACTTGAAACATTTATTTTTAAAGATTTTTGAATTACAAAGAAAGTTTTGCGTGATACATTTCATTCCATTGCTGTAATCTGTAACACCTGAGGGTATAATTACATTTATCCTCAGGGGGGTACATGCTTACTTTGTGTACCATGTGTTTGGCAAGCACAAGGAACCCTAGCTAATATGGTATTTGCTTATACAACTTTACACATCGGTACCATATTTCTCTAACACACAAATTACACAGCTATCCGATCATTTAACTGAGAGAGACAAACATTTATTTTTACTATATCAGTGACAGATGTTTACGTAATTATACAGTTGGATAACTTCACACTTATGAAACTGTATTTTGTCTGTACTTTGAGAAACGCTCATATTTTTCGGAATCATTGTGATACTATGAGAGCTTTGAATGACGTATTTCGTAAGGGAGCATGATTTTAAAGTACGTTTGAGGCAGCTGACACTTTTGACATTAGCAGAGAATTATTTTAGGCTTAGAAATTATTGGAAGAAGTTACGACGATTTTGAGATTTGACTGAAGTGTTATGATGTTATTATTACGACGACGATGTGTATTATGTTGTTGAGGAATGTTTATTATGCTACGTATTTCTCACGATGAAATATTGAAGAAGTGTCGACGAATATGTATATGTATAATGAGGTAAGGAATAATGAGTAGTGTTTAGGGACTCTGATTTATGAAAAGGATGTTGGAAACCAAGAAACGTACTTTAAGAGTTATGAAATGTGTGACTGTATCACAATGCTGACGAATATTTTTTTTGGACACTTATATTTATAGGATTTTGTTTCTACAGATTTGCAACGCTAATTCTTGACCTGTGAAATATTTTTAAATGTGACTGCAACGGTAGCAGAAACTGCTGTCGTAAATATTTCCGTACGAAAGTTAAGTGACCACCTGCACGTAATGCGTCGCGGGCACCCAGCTGTGTCAGACGCCTGGAGAAAAAGCCATTATTGCGAGCCCTTTTCAGCGGCACAGGTAGAAAAAAAAAAGAAAGGGAAGGCCATTGTCCGCGCTACTGACATCTCCTTGTTGAAAGCATACTGTGGAGCTCGTAATTTATGATATTTACTGAAATGCCTAATGAAACGATGAGAAACATTTCACAGCTATTGCCTTGCTAGTTAAGAAAAATGCCATATGGCTTGCTTAATGTATTTATTTACACATTTTGTTTAATATCAAGTTTCTAGCTGCACTGCAGCATTGGTTAAAATAAAATTTAATATATGTACTAATATAAATATTTTATGCCTACAGATCCAGTAAATAATTTTATGATCTATCCAAAACAAATGAGGGAGCACAAAAAAAAACATTTCCCTTCACAGGAATTGCATAAATAATTTTTTTACGATTTGGTAACTTATCTACTAGCGTAAGTTTTTGTGATGCATCACTCTAATGTTAAGATGTGACATAGGTATTAGACATGGCCATTTTAGTGTAATATTTTTTCTGCTTGCGCTATGTCATGTTTAGGTATAAGTTGCTACTGTTTGCCAGGCATAGTGTTATTGAATTTGACTTTTGCTCATTTATGCTGCTAGCTTTGCCAATTGGCATTTTTTTGCATTGCTGTTTGTGTTGATTTGTTATGTGATGCTGCATTGCCTCGTCCCTTAGTTTAGCATCTGAGCTCAGTAGATTTAAGTTAGCTTAAGAGGGGGTAGACTATGTGAGAAACTGACTATGGAGAATAGGTAAAGAAATGCATTGAGAAAACAGGTTTAGGTAGGATTTTCTTGGAAATAAATGTTGAGGTAAGAAATGTATGAACATATAAATACAGAAAGCATGCTTAGATAGAATTTTTTTTGGTGGAAACAAAGGATGAAATAAGAGGAAAGATATATGAAGTTTTGGGTTGGACTGCAGTACCAAATGTTACACTGAAAACGAACCCTGTCCTTTCCTATTGGTGTTATCCCACTATGTGTGTGTGTACCCTTGTGTATTTGTTTTCTTCCTGTCTCTGTGTAATTTCATAGAATTTTTTCTTTTAATATTAAGCTACATTCACTATGATGAGGAATACTGTTATCCTCAAATACAATTGGCATTAATAATGTGTTATTTACTTTGTAAAGATGTTTAGACATTGTTTATTGTTTTGTTTTAATGCTCATGTGTAAAGTTGATGTTTCAATAATTATTCTGATCTATGTATGTACTTATGTCATAATTCCTGTAACATTGATGTATATGTTTATTTCTATTCTTTTGTAAAGCCTGTTTTACTACAAATGTTATCTGTATTATTATGTTTTTAATAATGTATTTTGTACCTTTGTTATTGTATTCTTACGTCATAAAATTGTAATTGTCACCAGTTCATGATATTATTAACTTGTTAGTTACATTTCACTGCACACGTTTCTGTTGGTCATAGTATATGGACAATATGTGAGAAGTTGGGACTGTTAGTGTTTGCACGTGTGTTTATAATTCAGCAAGGGACTGGATAACAGCATTGCTGGTTCTAAGGACAATTCCAGAAACTTTGTGAGTGCACAAGTGGTGGTTTATGGACTTGCTATATTATCCGCAAGACTCTTCAATGGTGATTGTGCACCTGCACAGTCACAACAGATGGCTGCTGGCTATTTCTACAAGGACTGCAGTGGGTCTGCACCTCTGGTGGCCCACCAATACCATTATCTCTACAAGGACTGCAGTGGGTCTGCACCTCTGGTGGCCCACCAATATCGTAATCTCCACCAGGACTACGGTGGGTCTGCTCTGTGATGACCTACCTACCAATATTCATCAAAACTTCGACTGACTCTGCAGTGGGTTTGCTCTGTTGTGGCCCACTACCTTTCAGCATGTCGAGAGTCAGCACTGCCTTTCCGTTGGAAGGACAACACTACTTCTTCAAGACAGCATGGAAATCCACTACTTCTGTGTGCATTTTCTTTTACTGCTCAGACTTTGAGAAAAACACTGCTATTTTACTGTGATGAATCAGGACTATCTTTATGGACTGTGAGAAAATTTTAGCTTTTGACCAACATTGTATCAATAAGTGTGTGCATTTGATTTCTTTGTTATTGTAATTATGAAAAAATTTTTTTCAAATCTGTATTGGCCACTGCCCAATCCAATATGTAAAAAATTTTTGTGGGGAGCATGGGGGCTATGTAAGTAGGCTGTTTATGTTTTCTCTATGTAAGTAGGCTGTTTATAGGCTGTTTATGTTTTCTCTATGTAAGTAGGCTGTTTATGTTTTCTTATTGGCAACGTTACGTAGCGCTCAATATGAAAATCACTGGCTGTGCTGTGTGCAGTCTGTGGCTAGTTTGCATTGTTGTCTGCCATTGTAGTGTTAGGCAGCTGGCTGTGAACAGCGTGTAGCGTTGCACAGTTGGAGGTGAGCCGCCAGCAGTGGTGGATGTGGGGAGAGAGATGGCGGAGGTTTCTAATTTGTCATGAACTGATATATATATTATGACTTGTGATGATATCAAGGTAAATACATTGTTTGTTCTCTATTAATATCTTTCATTTGCTAACTATCCCTATCAGTAGTTAGTGCCTTCCATAGTTTGAATCTTTTATTTAGCTGGCAGTAGTGGCGCTCGCTGTATTGCAGTAGCTTGAGCAGCGAAGATTTTTGTGAGGTAAGTGATTTGTGAAAGGTATAGTTTAATGTTTGTCAGGGCCATTCTTTAGTAGGGAATTTTGAAAGTCAGATTGCGTTGCGCTAAAAATATTGTGTGTCAGTTTAAGCACAGTCCTGTATAATTGTTGAAAGGGGACGTTTCACGCTTACAAACCTTTTCTCAGACACATTTAGTAGCACCTCTACTCTAAGAATCTTGGTGTGTTTCCACTTTGCACATGTGTCCAATTTTGTTCCAGGTCTCCATTATACCGGGTGTGCATTTTAACTGAAGACATTGAAATATCTCGAAAACTACACATTGGATAAAAAAAAGTTATAATGCCAATTTTTTTGTCTCGGAGGGGGGCAGCCAACGACATCACCTTCGACCCTCCACCCTAGCCCATGCATGGGGGAGCAACTTTGAAATCTTTAATCGTAACCCCCATTTTTATTGCAGATTACGATCTACGACAAATTCCACATACGTTTTGTCTGGTGCAGTTTCTTCGTTCCGTCACAGATGGTGCTACAATCGGTGGATTAGAAGTGGGTACACAATCGCTACTACTCGGAGGCCCTTGAGTATCCAGTGGCACGTGGGACCCATCTTCGTGCTACAAGGGGAGGACAGGCCAGTATTTCTAATTGGAAACCCCATTCGCATCGCTATATTCCTCCGACATACCGAACACGGGGAGTACTCGACGCGCCACCATTGCCATGGAGCGTTAGAAATACAACAGAGGCCTCAATGTTTCTCCTACACTCTCCGTAAATCAGGATCATCTCAATTTTTTCTTCTATTGTTGCAACATTCGTCATCCACTTGCACATCTTTTCTCCAAATGATAGATAGCTGTGCAGGTAATAAACACTGCGCAAGTATTGTGATGTTTAGAGCCGCTATCAGTTCTGCGACTGCACGATACGGAAGCTCCGGGCGCAGTGGATATGTTATGATACGTCGTAGTTCGCTATACGTCCACGGTGGCGCATCGATTAATCGTTTGGGGTTTCGGAGGAATACAACGTTGCGAATGGAGTTTACAATTATGAGTTATGAGATACTGGCGTGTCCTGCCCTCACAACATAGAGGTGGGATCATACGTGCCACTGGATATTTAAGAGCCATTGAGTACCCAGTCGTGAATTACAATTATGGACCCATTTCTATTCCTCCGATAACAGCGCCGTCGGTGGACAATCGAAAAAAATTCGTCAGACCAAACGTATGTAGATTTTGCCGTAGAATGGTAATCTGTAATAAAAAACCGGCGTTCCTATTCACGATTTCATAGTTTCCCTCCCCTCATCCACGCATGGGGTGGGGTGGGAAGTCGAGTGCGGTATCATTGGGTGCCCCTCCGAGGAAAACAAGTTGGATTTATAACTTTCTTTGATCCGATGTGTATTTTTCGTGATATTTCAATGTCTTCTGTTAAAATGAACACCCCATATACTCTTTGGTCATACTTCACTGTACAAGAGTGCTACTGTCAAATCTCACATTGAAAACATGTACTTATCCCAACACTTGGTAATCTTCTCAAGGAAATCCTTCTCCACTAGCATATGTGCACAGTTTATTAAAGGGAAAGAAGGATTTATTAAATTTGCGAGAAGAATTGATTAAAATGCAAGAAAAGTTTATTATAAGGCAAGTAGAGTTTATTAAATAGCAAGAAGAGTTTAGTAAGGGGCAAGAAGAGTTTATTAAAGGGCGAGGTGTGTTCGGTAAAGGGTAGGGATAGTTTATTATAGACAATAAGGAAGATAAAATTTATTAATTAAAATAAATTTTGAAATTAGTGTCGGTGAGGTGATTGAAAAACAAGGGAATATGAAAAACCTTGAAATTGGAGAGGCAGTGCCAAATGACCGTCCAAATTCTGAGAGCTCTAAGCTTAGCTGACAGGTAATGACTGCAAACATATTAGGTACCTCTCCAGCAGAAAGTGGTAGGTCAAGATGCAGTACACAGTGAATTAGGCAAGGAGGGTATGAACCAAGTGCAACATAAAATATTACCTAAAACTGAAATATGTCAATGGAAATTAGACAAGAAGCGTGGATGGTGTTAGGGACTAGTAGAAGCAGTATAAAAGGATAAATCTGAAAACACAGAGACAGACTCATTTAGGCCAACCACAGTACCCACGGTTGGAGATAGAAAAGTAGATGTTTCTCTGGATGCGAAGCATACACAGAAGAATCAGGAAGGGATATTAGTGAATACCAATAGTGAGTTGCCACTTGAACAGGGAGGTCAATCAGATTCAGCGACCCAGGAATTGGGATGTCAACTACAATTTTTTGAGGTCTATTCTGAGGGCTAGACAGTAAACAACAAAGATTAACTGAATAAGTTTACAAAAAGCCGAGCTAATCACCAGGTTGGTACCAATGTCCAATAATTATGACAAATGTACTGGCTCTGTCCATAAGAGGTATTGGTTATTACAACTTTATTCTTGCTCACTTTATAATTTACACTGTGAAAATTCGTGTTGGGAACGAGGAAAAGAGACTGACAGCAAATTTAAAAGTAAGCTTTGGTGTAGAGAAAATTTTGTACTCAGTAGTATGAACAAATTGTGTTTATTAGAATGGGAGTTGTAGCGTGCTGTAAAAGAGTGAGACTGAATAACAATAAAACCTTAGCACACTGGTGCCGCGGAATTTGTGTAAACAAGGATCCAGCATACATTTTGTTGGTATCCCAACTGGCGATTGATACTCTCCCAGCTGTGTCGAACTTTGCTTCTTATTTCAAGTATCAGTTCTCTCCTCTTCGATCTTTCTTATCTGTAAGTTAAGAACGCTGTAGCAGCTGTTAAGTAAAATTATTGCTTTATAAACTCTCTTTGCCCTTTAATAAATTCTTCTTGCTCTTTAATGAACATCTGTAGAAGTTGCAACAACTCCTTTTCCCAAGATTCTCTAACAATGATTAAAGGTGAAGAAGCCAGATTCGTCGCCATATACGTAAAAGATGCCAGATTCGAAACCTCACCCAGTAAATTACTGTTCTGTGACTCATCACATCCCAGAAGTGTTGACAAATGCTGACTCTCAAGAAACGTTTTTCTGTTCCTCTCTTAGTACAGGAGGATGAGTGCCCTGATAATACGTATCTCCTTCCATTGAAGATACCTCACCTCACTCATTGACCAGAAAAATTCATCCGTTACTTGTATCTACCGCTAATAAACTATTAGAAGCAACTTCACTCAACCCTCCAGTTCCACCTTGGCTACAGTAGTAACTGACATTTTGACTAACTAGAGAACAATGAACCAAAAACACAAATTTCAGAACAACGCAACTAACTATTACAAGGAAAATAATAAACTAGAAGCCACCAAACTAGCTCCATAGAGACAGGAAATCAACAAGAGCAGCCTACCGACAATGATGCAATCAGTTCTATCTACCACAAGTACTAATGACAACACAGTATTTCCGTACCATGTGGCAAACATACTCTTATTAAACCTCACAACTTGGTAATACTTTCATGCGTTAAATTTGTATATAGTTATTAATGAAACTTATGGACTATGTAAAAAATCACAAGTGATCACTAATCATATCACACAATAGTTCATCTAGCCCCTCCAGTTGATCCTTACCTATACAACGGAAATGCTGCTCTTCTCTGCTCTGACATAATGTATGAACTAAATTACAGAATTGTGTGAGTCTGTAAGAAATCATTGCACTGCAGGCATAATTAAAATTCACGCATCTGCTTGCCAAAACTGAAAACCTTCGTGCACAAAGCAGCTAGCTGATCACGTGACAGTGGAATGCCTGTCAGTGTTGTTATGATAATTTTACTTTCGAACAATAAGAGAAAATGTGATGAATAGGGATTAATTAATTCAAAAGATGTTGCAAAACTTAAGTTATATTGAGACTCGAAATCACAAAGAACTTCACGTACTTTAGTATAAGAACTTTGTTACAAACTGTGATGCAGATACAAGCAGAAACCAAAGAGAAGTCAGTACACGGTTTTCATAAGATTTATTCCTTACTATTTCTTTGAAATGCATTTGACCCGCCAGGTTAGCTGGGAGCGCTAATGCGCTGCTTCCTGGACTCGGGTAAGAGCGCTGGCCCCATATCGAATCCACCTGGCAGATTAACGAGGAGGGCTGGTGTGCTGGTCAGTCTGGATGTGGTTTTTATGCGGTTTTCCACATCCCACAAGGTGAATACCGGGCTGATCCCCACATCCCGCCTCAGTTACCCGACTCGCAGACATCTGAAACATGTTCGCACTATTTCATGATTTACACTGGACACAGACAGCTGGGGTACACTGATTCTGTCCCAGGGGTTACAAGGTGGCAGCAGGAAGGGCCTTGGGCCATCACCTCAGATTAACCTTGCTAAATTCTAATGTAACCACACCGACCCTGCGAAAACTGCAGGACAAAGACCTAAGCAAATGAAGAAGAAGATTTTATTGAAGCGCATTGTAACCTCCCCACCGTAATTTTAAAAGAAATGACGATAATAAAAGACGATACTAATTAGAAATGCTAATGGACATTACTCTATGCATAACCTGCCCACAATGAAATGTACTGACAATGGCAACAAAATGTGAAATTCGCAATCTGACTCAAATATAAATTCTTCACCAAAAATTAAAGTCCGTTCAGTGACAAGAAAACACAATTAAACCGAAATATCGGTCTTTGGCCCTGTGTAAAACAATCAGAGTTAAAGTCTTACCTCAGAATAAATGGATGTCACATTTCTGCTCTTGTTGTTGCGCACCGCTTGGAGGAACTGCATTGCAAATAATAATATTCTCTTTTTTTGTGATTTTAGTGAAATTTTTCTTCAAAAGAAGTGGAATGAAATGGGAAGTGCAACGAAATCTTTAGTTCAATAAAAATTAAATTTTTGAAAAAATGCTTTTGAAATAAAAAAATTAAACCGAAATATCGGTCTTTGGCCCTGTGTAAAACAATCAGAGTTAAAGTCTTACCTCAGAATAAATGGATGTCACATTTCTACTCTTGTTGTTGCGCACCGCTTGGAGGAACTGCATTGCAAATAATAATATTCTCTTTTTTTTGTGATTTTAGTGAAATTTTTCTTCAAAAGAAGTGGAATGAAATGGGAAGTGCAACGAAATCTTTAGTTCAATAAAAATTAAATTTTTGAAAAAATGCTTTTGAAATAAAAATTATTATTGGGGGACTTGTTGGACAATAATTACAATAAATAAAATTTTTCATTATCTAATGATTACATTAATTAACAGTATACCTTATTCACCATCTTGACCAGTGTTGCCGACCGCCTACATCACCCGCACTGGACTGCTATCACTGACCGACCGCTCTGCATGACGACTATTAGCGTACAGCACGCGACGACTACTGACAGAGTACTGCTCTCAACTAGACAGAGCTACAGACTCGCAACGACTGACTGACAGACTGAGAACCGCTCGCAACACTCGCGCGGTCAAGCGCAAACTCTCTGGTCACAGATGCTACAATGCCTCGCCATCGCTGCTATGTTACATACGTGTTTCATAACCCTCCACTGGGGGGGCAAAAATTTGGCAGCGATGGTGAGTCATTTGGACTTGCCAATCGCGGCAAAATTTTTAATTAACTAATAAACTTCTACAATTTACAGAATAATTAGATGTAGTACATAAAGTAAATGTTGTGCACACGCACTAAGTACAAGATATATCAGACAAAGACAAAATGTGAGTACAAAACATAGTAGCAAATCAGAAAAATGTATATACAAATTATTTGACAGAAAACAAAGTGCAGAGGCACTGAAAAAATTCATTGGCATATTCAGAACAAATAAACAGACTGGCAAAAAATATTATGTTGACAAGTGACATGAGTGTACTCGCACTGGAGTTGAGAACATATCAGTAAATGATGAAATGTATATACAATTAGTAACAAATGACATAAGTGCATACGCATTGAAGTATTGAATATACAGAATAGTACAAGTCATATTGAAAAATGAGAAAAGTGCACAGGCACTGAAGTTCAATAGAAAACATATTAACGCCTAACATAAGTGCACATGCACTGTAGTTCAGAACATATCATTAAAATAAAAATGTATATACAATATAAAAGACAAGAGTGCACATACTGTACTTGAGAACAAATCGAAAAAAAATGTCTTCAGCATTTTGGCAATAAATAAACATAATAGCAAAAAATCATGTCGACCAGTGACATAAGTGTACTCGCACTGGAGTTCAGCGAATTGAAAAAAATGTATAGCCATGAACATAAACAATGTTAGCAAAAAATGATTTTCACTATGTGACAAGAATTAGGATAGGAAAGGGAAGGATTGCATCATGGTTGTAGCACTTTAGATTGCACACAGCTGTTCTGAAAGTCCATATCTTTCCACAGAAGTACAACACCAAGTGACACAACTTGAAGTTCTTTTCCCATCAGAATTTATCAGTGTAGCCAAGACACTGAACTGTCGTAGTAATGTTCCACGTTTTCGTTTTGGCAGTACATTAGGTACACCAAACAGTTCGACCATAATAACATCTTCATCGCTCATGGTGGTGGACAGCATGTCGTGTCAACACCACGCTCTTACAAGGCACACCAACGTAGAATTAGTGCAAAAACCAAATATAGTGCTCCATGATCACTAGGATAAACAGGACAAATGGACATTGCAGTAATTTAGGGTAGTCAGCTTATGAGGTGAAGGACATCAAGTCACATAATATTGACAATTACAGACTTAATTAGCAGTTTGTGGAATTCATAGCCCAGTTATTGAACATTTCTGTACCAAGTATGTAGTATTACAGAAAAATGTTCATTAATTGTTTTACATAGGATCAGTAGCCTTCTTTTCCTGGTTACAAAGCATTATGAAATAATCGCATTCTTTTTTGTCACAGAGTATAATTAAGAATCATTAACCTTCTCCTAATTACAGTTAATTAATCATTTGTCATTAATTAATCATTTGTCGTTAATTAATCATTTGTCTAATTACAGTTAATTAATCATCTGTCGTTAACTAATCATTTGTCTAATTACAGTGAATTAATTAATCATTTGTCATTCCAATATAGTAAGAATTATTAGCCTTAATTAATTACAAAGCATTATTAAACAGTACCATAGTTAATTACAAAGCATTATTAAACAGTACCATAGTTAATTAATTATGTGTCATTACAATCTATTAAAAATCACTAGCTGGCATCATGGGTAATCATATTACAATAAACAGTGGCGGTCCTTGGCCAGTTACAAAGTATATTTAGTAAGACAGAATAATGTTCATCAGAAGCCTTAATTGAAAAGGAGAGTCAATTATTGGCCTAGCATTAACATAATACATTGAGTGATACAAATTATTGGCACTCATTGGCCATTAACCAAAACATGAAAACTCAACATGGGAAAAAAAGGGCTAATTAATGGTATAATTAATAACAATTCTTCAAGTGACATTAATTATTGGCACTCAGTGGCCAGCAAGTATTGAATAGAATCATCATTCAGTATTATTCAGATTATTACGAAGTCATTATTAAAAATCAGTTAATTACAGTCAAATCATTAATAATCACAGACATTATAAGTAGTATCATTACAATAAACAGTGTTCCTCCTTCAGTAGTATTCAGATCATTACAAAGTCATTATTAAAATCAGTTAATTACAGTCAAATCATTAATAATCACAGGCATTATAAGTAGTATCATTACAATAAACAGTGTTCCTCCTTCAGTAGTATTCAGATCATTACAAAGTCATTATTAAAATCAGTTAATTACAGTCAAATCATTAGTAATCACAGGCATTATAAGTAGTATCATTACAATAAACAGTGGCAGTTATTAGCTAGTGACAAAGCATTATTTTGAATATAGTCTCATTAAGAGGTCATTACTCAAGTGACATGCTATTCAGAGTTGATCAGTATTATTCAGAATTATCATAAACTAGTGACATTATGTGGGACTGGTAATACATTTTTTTTGGTAGCAATGCAATTAATTGCTGAGGCATAACACTATTTGCTTTTGACCTATTGCTGCAAATGAGGATAGGTAACGTCATTCGTCATGAGTCAGCTGTAGCAAGATTATGTAACAAGGCAGTATGTGTGATCACATTTATAAATGATAAACACAAATGGGTAAAATACAAAAAAAATGCAAGTACTAGAACAGGTATAATAAGTAACAGGTTTAGTAAGTATCATGAAAAACTTCTCCTGGAAAAATTACAAAATGGATTATTGACCTGAAAGAAGAAACGCACACTATGCTGAAAAGTAGTGAACTTCGAATTAACAAGTAGCGAAATGTGTATAAAAATGTGTTTCATAGCTGTCCTTTCCAAAACTTTCCGTCATCCTACTATGCAATGTAACACCTGCTGTCAAAGCAAACTGCAACAAATACTTAAATAACTATGTAGCATAAATACATAACTTCAACACTATCCTCATCTGTAAAGAAAAAACTTCATTATCAATACCATCATAACTTCACTATTATCATCACCTGTAAAGAAAAACTTCATTATTCATAACATCATATCCTTCATCATTATTCATCAGTATTCATTATCATCTGCAAAAAAAAATCACTTCATTACTCATTATACAACTATTCCTTATCACTAGCATATTTCATCACTAAAACTAAGATGTGTAGTTCTCTCTGACAGCCTGCATCAATCACCTTGTATTCTGAAAGAAAAAATTAGTTAAGACTGCTATTCTACGATGAGTATAATATATTCTTGTTAATGCTTGTTAATCCTGATCCATTTACTCTTCCCCATAAAGTTATTGCATCTTCTTTCGTTTATTCCGTAGGTGAAATTCCCATTTCTGTTGAATTTATTTCTTACATGCATCATTTCTTTCTGAAATTGATGAGCAGAGATTAATGTCTTGCATTTAAATCATATACCCACTAAATAATGACTGGTTTATGGTGACACAATTAACCATACAGCATAACATGACAGAAAACGTAATATGTTAAAGACGTTGACAGTGTTCAGATGCAAAAATGTACACAGAATAATACAATGCAGTAGCAAAAAAAAAAATGTAAAACAGTCACGATGTTGAGATGTCATAGGGCAAAAAAAATGTCAAAGTCGACTGTTGTGTGTTATATCTTAACTATTTCACAATGCATATAAACAAAACTGGAATATAATCGTACATAAAAGAGACAAATGTGACGTTCGTTGTGTTCAGCTTGTATGTAGTGTAGTTAATAGAGGCGAGAATTAAAGCCTTTAATGAGGAAAAAATGTAATGAAATTAACATGTCATTAGCTAACATTGCATAATTAGTCATAAAATACGTAAGTTCATCTGGAAAAATATGCACGGTCTGATGTGTAACGACAAGAAAAGCGACCTGCTAACCTTACCTTGCCGGGCACTTGCCAAGAAAAAATACGATAATCATCAGTAATTAGTCACGTGAAATAATTGCGTTAGTAAATGGCATCATAGTGTGTTGAATCATACAGTGGTTTCACTCAATAAACGGTTTAATGTTTGAGATATGGTGATTGCCTTTCGATTTTCTGGTTCTCAAAGTTTCGACGTGTACAACATTGGGGTGAGGAATGCTGCGAATCCGATATGGACCTGCGTATAGAAGTTCAAATTTACTGCACTTACCTTTTAATTTACTGGATAAATAGTGTGTACGTATCAATATCTTCTGTCCAACGTGAAAGTCGCGGCGTGTACAAACCTGTTTTTGCTGTCTTCTCCGGCGCTCTGCGGCACGTTTGATGTTGTTCAGCGCAATGTCAATTATTTCGTGGTGTCGTAATCTACGAGATGTAGGAAATGTTATTAATTCTTTAATTTTGTTAGGTGGTTCAGCATTTTTCAGTATAACAGACGGAGATAGCATAGTGGATTCATTTGGTATGGAATTAATTACATCTTGGAATGAGAGTATGTATGTATCCCAATCAATATGTCTTTTGTGGCAGTATATTCTACACAGTTTACCAATTTCCTTCATTAATCTTCCACAGGGGTTCGAAGAAGCGTGGTACTTGGATATATAGATCGGAGAAATGTTTCTAGCTCGTAACATGCGTGTCCATACGCTACTACGAAATTGTGATCCATTATCAGAAATTACTTTCATTACATGCCCTACATGAGATAGAAAATGTTTTACAAATGCTTTCGAAACAGTTTTAGCAGTAGCTTTGCGTAACGGAGTGAAAGTAACAAATTTTGAAGTGAGCTCAACAGCGACAAAAATGTAGCAAAAACCTCTGTTAGTTCTCGGAATCGGACCAAAAATATCTACTGCGGCCATATGTCTTAATTTAACAGGTATAATGGGATATAAAGGAGGAATATGTGAAGTGGTGTCTGATTTAGCTTTCTGGCAAATTTTACAAGACGCTAAAACTCGTCGTATACGTTTTTCCATGTTAGTAAAATAACAGTTCTGTCTCAGTATAAGAAAACATTTTCGTGCTCCGTAATGTGCGTAACTTAAATGAGTGTACCAAATTAATTTGTTAACCAGTTCGTCAGGAATGCATAATAACCAATTGTTGCTATCAGGATGAGAGCGGCGAAACAGAATGTCATTGCGTACAGTGTAGTGGTTTCTAATCGTAACATTATTCTTATCTAGCCAAAGGTGTTTAATTTCTTTCCACACATTGTCTTTATTTTGTTCTTGCGCTATGTCCTGTAATGACGATGAAATAAAGTTTTCAAATGCAACTTGCTGAATGTACATGACACTGAAATTTGCTTTGCAGAAGTGGGTTGCTACGTCTTGCTGATTGTTGCTGAGAGAACGCGATAGTGCGTCTGCTATAACATTTTGTGTGCCGGGAATGTGAACTATTGTAAAATTAAATTCCTGTAAATAAAGTTTCCATCTGCTTAATCTATCGTGCGTGAATTTGGCCGAAAGTAAAAATTGTATCGCTCTATGGTCTGTGTAAACGGTGGTATGTCTGCCATAAAGAAAATGCCTAAATCTCGTAAAAGCCCATACAACACATAATGTTTCCAGTTCTGTAACGGAATAATTTCGTTCAGCAGGTGACAGAATGCGACTTGCAAATGCGATGTTTTTAATTACTGTAGAACCATCTTCTTCAATTTCCTGGAAAATGTGTACGCCTAAAGCGGTATTGGAGCTGTCAGTGGCAATGGAAAAATTTCTGGTAAGATCTGGGTGCGATAAAAGTGGAGCATTCAACAAAGCATGTTTCAGGTTCACAAATTCAGAATGTGCTTGCTTATCCCAAGACCAAATAGTGTTTTTACCTGTTAATTGGCATAGTCTAGGCGTGTCTAAAGCAGAATGGTGAATAAATTTACGAAAAAAGTTAATTAAGCCCAAAAAACTGCGTAATTGCTTCTTCGTCGTAGGAACGGTAATGTCACGTAGAGCTTGAAGTTTTTCCGGATCAGGTGCAATGCCTTCTGCTGAAATTACGTGTCCAAGAAATTTTATAGAAGTTTTGCCAAAGTGCGATTTACTAAGATTAACTGTAAGTCCTTGTGCATGAAAAGTTTGCAACAGTTGTTCAAGAATCAGATTGTGTTCAGACCAGTTAGCTTCTGCGATAAGAATGTCGTCTACATACGTCGTAATTCTGTCTTTAAGTTCTGTCGGAAGTATTGTGTTCAAACCGCGAATAAAAGCTGCAGAAGAAATAGTTAAGCCGAACGGTAATTTGCAAAATTGATAACAGTCGCCGAAACAAAGAAATGCTGTATATTTTCTGCAATTTGGATGAAGTTGAATTTGCCAAAATCCCGATTTCAAATCTAGTGTAGAATAAATAGCTGTACCGTGAAATTTCTGTAAAAGTTTCTCTAATGTCTGTGGTCGATCTGTTTCATTAATAATAATGTCATTAATGTGACGTGAATCAAGTACAAGGCGAAGTGAGCCATCTTTCTTCTTAACAATATGTAGCGGGTTTATGTACGGACTAACTGCTGGTTCTATAATTCCTTGATCAAGCATATCTTGCAGCTCTTTTTTAACCTGTTCTCTGTGAATATATGGAATGGGATAATGCTTTGCTTTAAATGTGTCGTGCGGTTTGACTTGAAATTCATACATAAAGCCGGACATAGTACCAGGAATGTTGTCAAAAACTGGAGCTTGCTGTAAAAGAATTTTGTGTAATTGCGTTCGTTCGTCGTCTGTAGTTGCACTGCTCTCTTTAACCTTATCAGAAATTAACTGCATAACGTCGTAGTCAGCTTCGTCTGGAGTGTTATAGTTATGTACGTACGTAACCGTGAAC
Source organism: Schistocerca americana (assembly GCF_021461395.2). Classification (NCBI taxonomy): domain Eukaryota; kingdom Metazoa; phylum Arthropoda; class Insecta; order Orthoptera; family Acrididae; genus Schistocerca; species Schistocerca americana. Next base: position 976,843,849 of record NC_060120.1, on the reverse strand, counting down.
AATGTGGGATTACAGTCTATGTTACGTGTTGCGGAAACGACCTCTGTGCGGTTGATTGTTTGCTCTTCCGCAGATAATGAGTGCTGAAATTCTAAAGCAAGTTGTACATTTTCATCCTTTAGCATTAAATAAGAATTCTGAAAATCAATGACTGCGTCGTGTTGTACCAGAAAATTCGTACCTAAAATAACGTCTGTTGTCAATAAAGGCACAATCCAAAAATTAGAGTGAAAAGTATGACCTCCAATACAAAATGATAAATGCGTCTGTAATTTAACGTCTATCCCTTTTCTCGATACTGCTCCTTTCACTTTTGTTTTGCCTAAAGGTAACGTCGGATAAGTATTCTCTTTGTTGCACTCGTTGAAAGTCTCCTCATTAATTACTGATATAGGTGTTCCGGAATCGATTACTGCTGAAAATTTCGATGAACCAATTTTAATTTCGATAACAGGATGTGAAATGGTTTTCTGAATAACTGGTCTTTCCTGTAAAAGAGTGTCTCTGATGTCGTCAAAAGTAATTACATTTTCGTGAACAACATTTTGCGTGTCAAAGGTAGTGCTTGTGTTATTAGAAGATGCGTCCTGTGCAGTATCTAGTCAGATTCTATCTGACGTGTTATTGTTACTAGGAGGATTCTGTGGCATTTCTACTATTTGAACTGTTCTATTACTTCTTCCAGACGTGTTACGCTCTGGATGGTACCTACTGTCGGGTTCATTCATGAGAATATGTTCTTGCGTATGATTTTGCTGTTGGTGAGACCGACTGTTATTATATGTACGCTGGTAATTGTGCTCATCGTTTTTACGTCTGTCGTAATAATCATTCCTATACGGTGTATTGCGATAGGAATTGAAATACTGTCTTCTTTGTACATAGTTGTTTCTCTGCTCCCGTGCGTTACTATTTGTTGAACCAGGGACTATACGTCCACGCGGCGAAACATTAAAGCCTGGTTGACCTTGTGTATTCCACTGTTGGTTAGGTATGCTAACCGGCTGGTTTTGATGTTGTTGTTGTGAAACACCTCTATTGTTACCAAAGTGTTGTTCCTGTTGCTGAAAATTTTGACGGTATTGATAATTAGAATTTTGCCTGTTATTAAAGTTTTGGTAGTTGTCGTTCCTAAAGCGTCTGTTATCTTTCCGATTGAAATTACGTCCCTGATCATAATTGTAGTACTGTTGTTGACCTTGGTTGTTACACGAAAAGTTTTTGTTTACAAAAGAATAATCGGATTGCTGTACCTCCAAGAGCTGTAAAAGATCTCTGAATGCTGAAATGTTTTCTTTTTGCTGGCCCGTTAGAAGTGACACTCGTAATGACCGTGGTAATTTAGAGATGCATAGTTGTATAAGTGCGGATTCACTGTACGGTTCACTTAGGTACTGGTTTTGTTGTACCATGTGCTCAAAAAATTGCGTCACACTGGGAAAATTTGAGTTCTCGTAATTCGGCAAACTAATTAGTTGGTCTTTAATTCCGCGCTGTGTCGTCTTCGACCAGTACGCTGACAGAAAAGCATTCTGAAATTCCTCTACTGAGTAGCATTGCCTCGCGATCGGTCTCATACGAGTTGCCGGTTCGCCTTCCAAAAAACTGCAAATAAATTCAAGTTTATGTGTTACAGGCCAAGTCGGTGGAAGAGCAAAGCTAAACTGTTGAATCCAATCCAGTGGGTGAATCTGCGTTCTATCGTTTTTAAATATTTTGAACTTTCTTACTGACAGAAAATGTTTGTAATCGAAATTATCATCTCTGTGTGATGCAACAGGTTCAGGATCGTAAGAGTATCTATTGAACTGTGGTTGTTCGGAATCTAAGTCCCGTACTCTCTGCAGATTACCCAAATTATACGCGCTGCGTGAGTCTGACACATGTTCATAAAGTGGCGTCTGTTGTGGTATGTTATTAACTGAAATGTTTTTCATCTCTGTTACTTCTTGTTGTAAATTTGATAACTTCCTACGTAACGTGTTGTTAGATGAATCGATCTCATTAACTGTCTGCTGTAAATTTTGAAATTCAGGTGTTTGGATAAATGAAACCGGTGCAGTATCGTCTGATTTATTGTCATTAGTATTTTCGATAACATCAATACGACTGGCCAATTCATCACATTTTTCAGTCAGTATCTTAACCTGATCATCGGTTTTAGAATCAGACGCATTAATCTGTTTTTGCAACTTACGCGTAGTTTCGCTCAGTTTTTTAACATCAGCTTTGATGACATCGCAATCCTGTGTTAGATCTAATTGTTCGAATCTGTCTGTCACTGTTTGAATATTTACTGTGTGTGTATCTGTTTTTAATTTAAGATCAGAAATTTCATCCCGTAATTCCGCGTTCAACTGTTCTATGGTGTTAATTTTGTCGGACACTGTAGTAATATTATTGTCTATATACGTCTTCGCTTTCGCGAACATTTTACGTTTGTCCTCTTGTCTTTGTGCAGTGATTGTTTCCATGACTTGTCGTTTTACTTTGTTTTGATCTTGAATAAATCTGCGGAAACGCGTATCACTGTTTTGTATGTGCTGATTAAAGCGCTCGTTTATCTGAGTGTTCTGCTGTTCGAATTTCGCGTCTATCTTTGCGTCCACTGTGCGCGAAAGTTCTACCGTCATTGCTTTAAACTCGTCCCGTAATTGTGTAGCTTTTTCAGAGCATTGTTTAGCGACTCCGCTAATTTCGTCTCTGAGTGTTTCTGTTGCGGCTGTCTGCATTTCCCTTAATTCTTGCGCAACAGACTTAATTTCTTCGCTATTTTTTCGTGAACAAGCCTCAATTTCCGTGCGCAACTGTTCCTTAGTGTCATGGCACTGCGCGGCAACGGCTCTAATTTGTTCACTGAGCTGTCTGGAATTGTCGTCTAATTTTTCATTTAAGTGTTGTTTGAGATTTTCATTATCTTGTTTGTTCTGTTCCCTAAGTTGTTTAAAATCTTCACTCTGTTGTCTGAAATTGTTGTCTGTTTTCTCACTCTGTTGTTTGATATTTACGTCATTATTGTCAAGTTTTTCATTAATTTTATTAAATTTTTCGTCCTGTTCACTAAGTTGTTTGCTCATTTGTCGCAACAAAGCCATAATTGGATTCGACTCAAGGTCAGCATTTCTATTCTCTGTGCTGTTCAATAGTGGATCTGGAATTGTTTCACTTTCTGTGACCATTTGGTCATTTTGAAATTTACAAAAAGGATTATCAGTCGGACCTACACTGTCACTCACTATTTCGGAATTAAATAGATCCGTCGTACTTTGTGTACCCTGTTCATTTTCATTACACAAATTTGTCTGTACGTTACTTGAGTTTTCCAAATCGGGTGTGTTAAGCTGGGTAGCGCTCATTACAATGGAGCGTCCCGCGTCATCAATTGTCGTCATATTAACAGAAGAGACAATTGAGTTCGTTTGTTCATCATTAAGATAAAAGTCATCATTAATGGTTGTAATGCACTGATTGTTAGTGAACGCAGGATTGTCATCATCACACTGCGTGTCATAATTACTATCGGTCACGCTGTTTAAGTCGGTAATTTCATTCAAAATACCTCGCGATACACTATTCACAGTCTTTCGCGGCATTTTTACAATAGTCACAATTTTTCAGAAAATAAATAAGCACAATGCAAAAGCAACACACAAATACAACAGAGCAACGAATTGCCGTTGACCTGTAGAAAGAAAGTCACAAGATTAGTAAAAGCGTTGCGCCAAATCCTAATTATATCTAAGCAAATAAGAGCAGATATCTGACTGTCGCTCAAAAGACTCTCAACGAAATACGATCCTGGACTGGGTGTCGCCAAGTGTAACCTCCCCACCGTAATTTTAAAAGAAATGACGATAATAAAAGACGATACTAATTAGAAATGCTAATGGACATTACTCTATGCATAACCTGCCCACAATGAAATGTACTGACAATGGCAACAAAATGTGAAATTCGCAATCTGACTCAAATATAAATTCTTCACCAAAAATTAAAGTCCGTTCAGTGACAAGAAAACACAATTAAACCGAAATATCGGTCTTTGGCCCTGTGTAAAACAATCAGAGTTAAAGTCTTACCTCAGAATAAATGGATGTCACATTTCTGCTCTTGTTGTTGCGCACCGCTTGGAGGAACTGCATTGCAAATAATAATATTCTCTTTTTTTGTGATTTTAGTGAAATTTTTCTTCAAAAGAAGTGGAATGAAATGGGAAGTGCAACGAAATCTTTAGTTCAATAAAAATTAAATTTTTGAAAAAATGCTTTTGAAATAAAAAAATTAAACCGAAATATCGGTCTTTGGCCCTGTGTAAAACAATCAGAGTTAAAGTCTTACCTCAGAATAAATGGATGTCACATTTCTACTCTTGTTGTTGCGCACCGCTTGGAGGAACTGCATTGCAAATAATAATATTCTCTTTTTTTTGTGATTTTAGTGAAATTTTTCTTCAAAAGAAGTGGAATGAAATGGGAAGTGCAACGAAATCTTTAGTTCAATAAAAATTAAATTTTTGAAAAAATGCTTTTGAAATAAAAATTATTATTGGGGGACTTGTTGGACAATAATTACAATAAATAAAATTTTTCATTATCTAATGATTACATTAATTAACAGTATACCTTATTCACCATCTTGACCAGTGTTGCCGACCGCCTACATCACCCGCACTGGACTGCTATCACTGACCGACCGCTCTGCATGACGACTATTAGCGTACAGCACGCGACGACTACTGACAGAGTACTGCTCTCAACTAGACAGAGCTACAGACTCGCAACGACTGACTGACAGACTGAGAACCGCTCGCAACACTCGCGCGGTCAAGCGCAAACTCTCTGGTCACAGATGCTACAATGCCTCGCCATCGCTGCTATGTTACATACGTGTTTCAGCATTTAAAAAGGATGAAGAATCATTAACATATTCCATGAACACATGATAGATAATCATGAAATGGATACCAAAATACAAATTGTCAAACGAAATTTAACCTTTCATGTAATAATAATTTGCGGAATGAATAATGATACCAAAGCAGCTTGTGCAAGTACTAAAATTAGCACTCACAGTGAATATAAAAGTTCTAATACATATTACCTACTACCAAGTAACCAGCCAAACAGCGAAATATTTCAGAAGTCACCTACCACCTGCCGTGTCCGTCAAAGACACAGCACACTTTACAACTACTCCACAACACGACAGTTACATTATCTGCCCCTAACATTGACTATGGTAGCGAAAGAGGTGTGTATCATCCATGTGTTCAGATATAGAAGCACAAAGATTGTGAGATTAAAAACTTTTTCTCATAACACACGCATATTTAAAATGATCAGCAAGCAGCCATATTTAAATAAAATTGGGCAGGTGCGAGCAGGACACGCGCACTGAAGTTTCCGTACAAACTTGATTATGTACAGAGAGAGTTCACCCATTCTGGGAATCGAGAATTTCAACGATTTTTGCCTGTTAACGACGATACTGGTAAGATGCCGGTACCAGGGATTCCAAAACTCTCTATAATGTTTTAATTTCATGTCTGGAGTAGGATAACAAATAACAAAAGAAATATTTTCTTCGTGTGATATAATAACAAACCAATAGTTGTCTGATGTTTCCCTTTACTTGTGGAGTGATGGCTTTCGTCTTGCCAAATTTCATGATTCTGCTTCAAAGGTGGAGTGAGTTTCCGACTGTCAGAATATGACATAAACGGCCGTATCTTTTGACTGCATTGACTTCGAAGCTAAATTTTATTATACTGTCGAGGAACCACAGACTTTAGTATCTGACATAAATTTAAACGCTATACGTCTACCCGTCCCTGAGAAAAAGGGTTTTAAATAGTCGGACAAACAGACAGACAATGAAGTGATCCTACACGGGTTCCGTTTTAGTAGAGTTGCGGTCTACGGAAACCACGGTTCGGCAGTTTGGTACAGTACGTAAATGACGTAGTTTATAGTAGGATTACCGGTAGTATTGGTAGCATTGGTAGGAGAAGAAACAAATGAATGTGTGTGAGAGAAACTAGGACCCGAAGATTTTTCTTCGTTTCTTTGTTTTGCATATAATTAGAATTGCACATTGCTTTGTATTAGTCCTCTGTGTATCCGTACAAAATATAAAATTCACTTTATAAGCAATGAAAATTAATTTATCGCGTAACCTCTGCGTTTTTACGTAATCAAAGAAATTACTTCGATGCAAGTACAGTTGACGTGCTGAGACATAAAAATATCTGTATCCTTACTGTTGTTATTTTGTTCTCTATGGAACGTTCTTCAACATGATGAAAGCAAGAGTTTCCTGTTATTATTTATAAGTGCGACGGTTGTTTATGAATAACAGAAACATGTTTTATATACACTCGACGAAGTTTTGAAGCGATGTTTGATATGTTTTGTTCTGCGTTTTTTTTTACCATCCTTTTTAACCAACTGAGTTGCAGAACCCTAATAAGTCATGCAAATATTATGCAAATTCACTCGTTTCATCTCGCATGGGTACAGTGGCTCATGAGAGATATAACTAACTTGCTAGCCACCTTTCATTCATTTGAAATTACACCGTATGCTTTTCCGGGGCAATTATAAGTACCTCCCTCTAGCATTCCGTAAAATAATTCGACACCTACTCATACTATCAACTGTGGCTACCCCACCCTTTCTATCCCAAAACAATCCCCTATACAGACGTTTGCAAATTTTCGCAATTATATAATGACTATATCATGCTGATATCGGGTATTTGAAAATCATCCTTCGAAAACGCAACCAACTGAAGCGGTATGAAATCAGACTTGTTCCGCAGATAATGTACAGCAGTAATTACTCTTAGACATTGAGAAGCTAATATTGAGGCAGTTAGGTATCTGCGAGAAAATGAGTAAAGTCTGCATCTCTTATCGCTGTATATCATGTTTGCGCCAGTCACTGTACTCTCGCTAATTTAAGTACATTGGTCAGGCGCAATACTCATTTTGTAGCAGTAATATCCTGCGCTAGATAAGATGTTTAAATTAGCGACAATTCAGTAAGTCTTGGTCTGAAAAAAAAGAAAAAGATACTGACTGTCTACGGTGATAGGAGGTGCCATATATCTAACTGCTTCGATATTACCTTCCCAGCGTTTGAAAGTAACACTTGCTGTGCGTTATCTGCAGACCAAGTTTCGTTTCAGATCGCTTCAGGCAAGGGTGATTTTCAAATACCCGATGTCATGTAATATTTCCCAGTGTCTTCATCTCGTGGTCTAGTGGAGTTGGCACGGTAGCTCAGTGTGTTCGCTCAGAGGGCTAGCTCAGACTAAAGGACGAGTACAATGACGAACAATCTGAGAAAAGACTTGCACCAGACAGCCGAACTGCCCCACGTGGAGTCTCCCGGTCAATAATGCCCTACTATCATTTCATTTTCGTTTTATGCGACAACTCAAAGAAGAAGAATCACCAAAATCAACTGAAATAATTATACGCAAGTTTCTTTCTGTTGCAGGTCTGAAACTACTTTCGACATGATCTTATGCTCCAGTGCCTGTCAGATAATACAGGGATGGTATGTAGTTTACCTTAACAGGACACTGAGCTCAAACTTATGGTTTGTTGTAAGATATACTAATGGCAATTCTGTCTGCAAATGCAAGAGATATGCTTCAAATTCCAGTGTCGTCCCCTTTGCTGTCAGTATACTAATTATATCCAGGATATTCAACATTTACATGACATTTGTCGCTGTCATCTGCCACTATAAAGTACCTTTGAAGAAAAAAAACTGGGAAGACGACGGAATAAGGAATTTTTGGCAATGGCATTGCGTCTGGTGCCATAGAATCAAGGAAACAAGAAATACAGTGAGCACTGGGCAATTAGCCTCGTTTCACTTTCTTCACACCTTACGTTAAGAATCATGAATAAAATGAAAGACGATGGAAGTGAATTTGTCTGAGAAGGAGACTTGTTTCGAAGGTATACAAGAACAACAGATATAATACGACTTTTGTGAATTTTGGGACAGTGGTTTATTGAGAAGGGATTAGACTCTATATGTGTTTGACAAAAGTGGTAAAGGCATTTTACAGTGTGACATGGGATAAGTTAATAATTGTAATGGAGGAAAAGCTGGCAATTTATAAAGGTATTTTATTGAAACTAAAGTGTTGAAAAGCATCAATCCATCTGGCATGTTCCTTTTCATTTAATACAAAAATAACGCGTTACTTAGAGGATATTGTGTGGACAGAATACGATGGCTCAAAAAACGGTTCAAATGGCTCTGAGCACTATAGGACTTAACATCTGAGGTCATCAGTCCCCTAGAACGTAGAACTACTTAAACCTAACTAAGCTAAGGACATCACACACATCCATGCCCTAGGCAGGATTCGAACCTGCGACCGTAGCGGTCGCGAGGTTCCAGACTGAAGCGCCTAGAACCGCTCGGCCACACAGGCCGGCAGAATATGATAAAAATCTTTATAAAACGGAATTGGAATGTAGTGATTGTACATACTGACTTGTAAATAGATTCAGATCTCAACTGCATTTAACATGGTGGGGGCCTTCATTTCTCTTTACTTTCACAGTTCGTCGGAACAGGGCAGAACGCTGAATGTGGGGCAGGCACAGCAGCCTCTGACAACGATAAGAGCGGCCCCTGGAATCCGCACAGGCAGGCAGCCTCAGGTGTTGTCTCTGTGAAAGTCTCCTCGCAGGCGAGCTCTTAGAGGGACGGAGCTGTTGTGTATCTACGAGCCTCCCCCAGCCCTCTAGCTCAGCAGAGGCCAAGGAAGGAACACTAACAGCAGGAAGCCGCCACCTCAGTCAGTGGCGCTCCCTCTCTGTAAAGTAACACAGTACCAGTGGATGGTTCAGGAGTCACGCTACAGAAACTACAAAAACCGGGAATAGAAAAATGATCAAATAACAATTGTTGCAAAAACATCAGGTCTGCATTTGAATCGTAAATAAACTGTTGCAGCGCCGCAAGTGTAAGCTCGGAACTAATTATGCACATATTCATGGTAAGAAAGATACAGGCCGGCATCTATTTATTACCAAAACTATGCAGTTGATTACCTGCAAGTGACATGAAAAGTCGTGTATCACAGCCCGTGGTAGAGTGAACGGATGAACCCAAGTGCAAACTTTCGCAACTTCATTATGGAGACGTGGAAACTCGCTCTGAGGAATGCAGCACAGACGTTGTGGACAATTTTAATGTAAAAGTGTTTGACATTAACATAAGAATTACTTTGCAGGTCAATAAGTTACATCCATACATGCGCAGTGGCTCCTTCAGCTGTAACGGCAAATGCTCTAGAAACCATATGTAAGATTAGCAGGGTCTTTGAAATGTTTATAAATCAATTAGTGTTATTCTTTCAAGGCCACAGGGAGTTCTTCAAACCTCGCGTTTTCTTTAAAGGCAATAAGCCTAGGGAACTGGACGTTTTTGTCAGACTGTGTCCCTTCTATAACCAGATTTGCTCCTTAAATATGTCCCCATCAAATCAGGAAGAAGTTGTTTCTCTCCTTGCAGTGTCTTACCGTGAGCAGCGAGCAGTCAACTCGACTTAAAATACGCGGTCTCAATCCATTCCGGATGTTGTAATGTTCGCTCCTGCGCAACAGTAGCGAGCTTTAAATCGAAAAGTCATTGCAGGCGCGCTCCTTGACTAAACCGTCGCACTTTGCAGCAATATATAATGTTCCCATACTCTTCGTTCAGTTCCATCGAAATCTGTTCTAACTGACAGTGGAATAATGTTTGCGACTTCTATAATTTTTCTGTTAATCTCACCAATTTCTTGACTTGCTCAATGCCTGAAAATTTAGTACAAAGTGCTTCTTGATATGGAGAACAATGGAACCCGTCTATCGAGCGTTGTAATTTTTTCCTATTTCATTGTCAACTAAACCTTTAAATTCTTCCAGCGTGCTATTGTAATAACGCTTCACAGCAAATTCGCAGTACCTGTTGCTTATGCGACTGCATACTATGTACTGATAATTCTCGTGGCTCTCTTCTTTCGCTCCCATTCATTTTTAAAGACTTGTGACGACAGACGGCTGGACCGCTTATTTTGGTGCAAACAGCCTCGGGACCAGTGAGCGTCCTTCAGACTACGAACAAACAGCGAAGGATAAACGGTACTGATACGACGATTCTGCGGAACTGAAGAGAGCTGCGCCGATCGAAATGTGCCACACCGCAATATTAATGGAATTTTTGTCCAGCAAGAATTTCGACAGATAGTCACACTTTTCCCTGCTGATGCTTTCGATATTCAGTTCAAGGGGTCTGGAAGATGATCCACTGTTTCTTGTAAATGAGCTTCGAAAAGAACTTTCTCCTATTTAGTTGGGTTGGTAGCCCTGCACAAGGCCGCACGTACGGAGACAGAGCTGTCGTGAAAGATAAGTTATTTAGGTTGTAATTAATTGTAGTTTAACACTTTTAACTAATTAAATACGTTCTATTGTGTACTCTTCAAGCTCACCATTAAATCTTTTTCTCTTATTTGCATAGTGTTCTAGTAATCGCGAAAAGTTCGTTTCTTTACTTACTGCTGCTTAGGCCTAATTTTTCGAGTGTGCATATTTAGCGTTATACCGCAATTGGAAGTGCATTTGCTGTAGTTTAACTGAGTAAATACGTTCATTAGGATGCCTTTCAAGCTCACCATTAAAGGTTTTTCTTTTATTTGCGTATTGCTCCAGTAATCGCGAAAAGTTCGTTTTGTTTATATTTCGCGGCTTTGCCTTACTTTCCGAGTGTGCATACTTAGCGTTATACCGCAATCTTAAGTGCATTTACTATAGATTAGCTAATTAAATACATTCATTAGTGTGCTCTTCAAGCTTGCCATTAAAGGTTTTTCTTTTATTTTCGTATTCTTCCACTCATCGCAAAAAGTTCGTTTTGGTTACATTCAGCTGTTTAGGCCTAATTTTTGATCGTGCATATTTAGTGTTATACCACAAATTTAAGTGCATTTGGTAATAGCCTACTTACATATTAGTTTCCAAACATATTTAGTGTCCTTTTGCATCTGTATTTAATATATTATCGTTATCACTTAGTAAATCTCTTTAACTAATTTCCAAACTATCACGCATACTAAGTGTGTGAGCTGCAGTAGGAAAGTTAGTTCACGGGTTTTGTGCAGCTGTTGTGACAGGTGGTTTCAGTGGGGAAATTGTAGCGGCGTGGGAATTGGGGAAGCAAACGAGACTCTTCCATTCTCTTGCAGGGATTGCTCAAGAGATAGGATTATAGCTGAACAGGAGGAGAAAATTAGAGCCCTTCAGGCTGATTTGGACAGAACGAGGGAGGGACTGAAGAGGTTAAGGGGGGAGGAGGGCAAATAGCGGTGGGAAGTGGTAGCTGGGAACAGGGGCCACAGAAAGAGGACAGTGTCTGACAGTTTCCCAGTTGGCACAACCAATAGATTTGCCTTGCAACCACAGTTAAGTAAGGAAGAGGCTCCAATAGAAGTAGATGTAGTTAAGATGCAACAGAATATCGCTAGGAAACCAACTGTTTCAAAAAAAGTAGAAAGTAAGAGGAAACTTCTGTTGCTAGGTAGCAGCCATGGAAGAGGTGTGGGCCAGATTTTGCAGGAAAAATTAGGTGACAGGTACCAGGTCACAAACTTTTTCAAGTCAAGTGCAAGTCTTAACCAGGTGGTAGAGGATATAGGTTCCTTGTGCAAGGGATTCACAAAGCAGGATCATGTGATGGTAGTGGATGGAGTGGGAAACAGTATTGACAGGGATCAGGGCTGCAGCATTGAGTGTGACCTGGTGAAAATAGCCTCAGCAACGACCCACACCAGTGTCGGGCTGGTGCCTGCTTTCGTGCGGCACGATCAGCCCCTGTTGAACCACTCTGTCAGGAGGGTAAATATGGAGTTGGATCAGTTGCGTAGGGCGGCCACACTGTCAGACATTGGATTGGCTCCTGTCGAGGCTATTGATAGGGGGGATTTCACAAGGCATGGCCTACATCTCAATAGGAAAGGGAAGGGTAAACTGGCAGGGTTGTTAGCGAAATCTATAAGGGGGACACTAGTACTCATGGATGTACCTCTTTTTTAGGCTAATACCAGTGTCCAATGAGAAGTTCAGGCAGGCAGATGCTAAAGAGGTCCAAAACTCACAAAATTCTCACAACAGAAAAGTAAATAATAATTTTACCATATTTAACCAAACTGTTGGTGGATTAAAGTAAAAAGTAGATTCTCAGAAAAGTAAAGTAAAAAATATTGGTACCATTTTTCACCAAAATATTCCGGGATTGAAGAATAAAGTAGATGAGCTCCTGGTTTGTTTACATGACATTGAATCTAATAATGTAATAGATACACTATGCCTGTCTGAGCATCACATTGTGTCTGATATGTAAAAGGTAAATATCAGTGGTTATAAACTAGCTGCACATATGAGTAGAGAGAATAAGGTGGGAGGAGGAGTTGCCACATATGTCAAAAGTTATCACTGTGTAGAAAGCTTAGATACAAAAAAGTTTTGTCTAGAGCAACATATAGAAGCATGTGCCTGTCAACTTAAACTGAAGGAGGGCTCTTTTATAAGTGCAACAGTATATAGGCCCCCTTCAGGAAACTTTCATTTGTTCCTGGAATACTTGGATGCCTTGTTGTGCTATCTGTCAGGTAGGGGACAGCAAATTATTATTTGTGGGGACTTCAATGTTGATTCATTGAAAGAGTGTAATAGGAAGAATGACCTGGAAGTCTTGCTCGGTTCTTTCAATTTGATATCTGTCATTAATTTTCCTGCTCGGGTAGTAAAGGACAGCAGCACATTGATAGATAACACTTTTATAGACCAAGATAGGTTTAAAAACATAAATTCTTGTCCTGTTGAGAATGGGCTTTCTGATCATGATGCTCAGCTAGTTACAGTATATGACATAGCTCCATTCAGTAATTCAAAACTACCCTCCAAAGTTGTGTGTTCAATTAATGACTCAACAATGCAAAAAACCTTGGCTTACTAAAGGAATAAAAATATCTTGTAACCACAAAAGGGAACTGCATCTAACAACAAGAAAGAGTAATGACCCAGAAACAGCCAAATATTTTAAAAACTACTGTGCTACATTAAGAAAGGTTATTAAAAAGTCCAGAAGCATGTGCATCATGTCTGAGATTAATACCTCTGATAACAAAATCAAAACAATTTGGAATATTATTACAGGGGAGACAGGGCAACCAAGAGTACACGATGACAGCATCACCATCAAAGCGAATGGAAACTTGATAGACAACAAGCCGGAAATCGAAAACATTTTCAATAATCATTTTTTAAATGTTGTAGAAAATAGGATCTAAATGTTCATCAAAAGAAGCAAGGCAGTTATTGGAAGAGACCTTACCCACACCATTTGATACAATTGAAATTCCACCCACCTCTCCATCTGAAATTAGGAAGATAATGAACTCTCTCAAGAATAAAAGATCATATGGGATTGATGGCATTTCCAGCAGGATAATAAAAGCTTGTTCCCAAGAAATAAGTGGGATTCTTAGCCACACGTGTAATAGCTCTCTGAAGCAGGGTATTTTCCCAGATAGACTGAAGTATGCCATTGTTATACCACTGCATAAAAAAGGGGATACGTCTGATGTTAACAACTACCGCCCAATCTCTCTTCTGAGTGGCTCATCTAAAATTCTTGAAAAAGTAATGTATTGTACAGTAGCTTCACACCTTTGTAAAAATAAAGTTTTAACAAAATGTCAGCCGGCCGGAGTGGCCGAGCGGTTCTAGCCGCTACAGTCTGGGTCTGCGGGACCGCTACAGTCGCAGGTTCGAATCCTGCCTCGGGCATGGATGTGTGTGATGTCCTTAAGTTAGTTAGGTTTAAGTAGTTCTAAGTTCTAGGGGACTGATGACCTCAGCAGTTGAGTCTCATAGTGCTCAGAGCCATTTGAACAAAATGTCAGTTTGGTTTCCAGAAGGTTTTTTCAACGGAAAATGCTATATATACTTCCACTAATGAAACATTAAATGCTCTGAGTAACCGGAAGTCACCCACTGGGATCTTTTTTGATCTATCAAAGGCTTTTGATTGTGTAAATTATGGAATACTTCTAGATAAGCTCAAGTACTGTGGTATGAATGGGACGGTGCTGAAATGGTTTAAATCATACCTAACTGGAAGAGTGCAGAAAATTGAAATAAGCAGTTCACGTAATATGCAAAAGACTGGTGATTTCTCAAACTGGGAAACAATCAAGAATGGGGTGCCACAAGGTTCGGTCTTGGGTCCTGTGCTGTTCTTAATATATATTAATGACTTTGCCATTCTATATTCACGAAGATGCAAAGCTGGTACTTTTTACCGATGATACAAGTATAGCTATCACACCCAACAGACAAGAACTAACTGGTGAAATTGTAAATTATGTTTTTCAGAAAATCATGAAGTTGTTTTTCAGAAAATCATTAAGTGGTTCTCTGCAAATGGGCTCTCATTAAACTTTGACAAAACACAGTATACACAGTTCCACACAGTAAATGGAATGACCCCATTAATAAATATAGACTTCGATCAGAAATCGGTAGCTAAGGTAGAATATTCAAAATTTCTAGGTGTATGCATTGATGAGGGGTTGAACTGGAAAAAACACACTGAGGATCTGCTGAAACGTTTGAGTTCAGCTACTTATGCTATTAGGGTCATTGCAAATTTTGGCGATATACATCTGAGTAAATTAGCTTACCACGTCTATTTTCATTCTCTGCTTTCGTATGGCATCGTATTCTGGGGTAACTCATCACTGAGTAAAAGAGTGGTCATTGCACAAAAGCGTGTAATCAGAATAATTGCTGGAGATCATCCAAGATCATCCTGCAGACACTTATTTAACGAGCTAGAAATCTTCACTGTAGCCTCACAATATATATACTTACTTATGAAATTTGTTATTAACAATCCGAACGAATTCAAAAGTAATAGTAGTGTACATGGCTACAACACTAGGAGAAAGGATGATCTTCACTACTCAAGGTTAAATCTAACTTTGGCTCAGAAGGGGGTAAATTATGCTGCCACAAAAGTCTTTAGTCACTTACCTAATAGCATCAAAAGTCTGACAGATAGGCATATAGCATTTAAAAGGAAATTAAAAGAATTTCTTAATGCCAACTCCTTCCACTCATTAGATGAATTTTTGGATATAGTAAGTGGATAATTTCCCAATCTCCACAAAAAAACATTATTGAGTGTCATGTGATATTTTGTCTAATGTAATATCTTGTATAGACACCTTTTTTTTAACCTGACACGTTCCACATCATTGCGAAGTGTCGTATTCATGATCTATGGAACAAGTACTAATCTAATCTAATCTAATCTAATCTCAATGCCAGGAGTCATCCTGTCGATAGTCTGGTTGCCTGTATAGTTGTTGTTAATTTTTCACCATCCAGGAGGCGCGTGTAGGGTATTTCAAGGTTAAACCTATGGACACGAGCAATTCTGTGTTGTGTCATGCTTTCTTTTAAATAATCGCATGGCTAACGGGACTGAATGTGAGTTTCAGAGGCAGAATTCTTCGTCATAATTGAAACCAAAAATATTTTGTCGTCATTCTTGAACCGTAACTGTCTTTCAAACAGCACCTTCTGAATCTGCCTCAGAAGTTGAGGACTCGAAACAGCATCCTCGACAAGCTGTATGGTACTACCTGGAGATCTTCAGCCACCATACTGCGGTTTTCAGCCTTGGGTTTGGTGTACTCAAGTGCTGAGTGTTGTGCAGCTGTTTGGATGAACGGTCATCATACTGGGCTTATTGACAACCAGCTGAATACTACGATGAGCATAATATCTGGTGCAGTCATATCTATTCCAATGCACTGGCTTCCCCTGCTAACCAGTATAATGCCTCTTCATCTGCTCAGATCTACTGCCCTGATGAGGGAATTTCAGAAGATGTCCAAGAACTCTAGTTTACCTTTTGCTGCTGACGTGGATGCTAAGGATTTTAAATCTCTTGATGAGTGGAAACGTAGGTGGGAAGCAGCAACAGATGTGCACCTGTATCTCTATAGGTGCTAGACTTCCAGGTGGATCCCACCTACCGTGCCAGACTGCCTGGAACAGAATCAGAACGGGTCATGGCTGATGCAGAGATGCCCTTCAACAAGTGGAAAAAGTTGCCTAATCCAGACTGTGACTGGGGAGCTCCACACGAACCTATTCATCACATTGTAAGTGACTGCAAGATTCGAACCTATCACTATGATGAAAAGGACTTCCGCCTGGCAACTCCAGATGCTATGCACTGGACTGAAGGACTGGATATGCAGTTTCAATTGGAAATATATATGTACAGTGTGTTTCAAAAATGACCGGTATATTTGAAACTGCAATAAAAACTAAACGAGCAGCGATAGAAATACACCGTTTATTGCAATATGCTTGGGACAACAGTACATTTTCAGGCGGACAAACTTTCGAAATTACAGTAGTTACAATTTTCAACAACAGATGGCGCTGCAAGCAATGTGAAAGATATAGAAGACAACGCAGTCTGTGGGTGCGCCATTCTGTACGTCGTCTTTCTGCTGTAAGCGTGTGCTGTTCACAACGTGCAAGTGTGCTGTGGACAACATGGTTTATTCCTTAGAACAGACGATTTTTCTGGTGTTGGAATTCCACCGCCTCGAACACAGTGTTGTTGCAACAAGACGAAGTTTTCAACGGAGGTTTAATGTAACCAAAAGACCGAAAAGCGATACAATAAAGGATCTGTTTGAAAAATGTCAACGGACTGGGAATGTGACGGATGAACGTGCTGGAAAGGTAGGGCGACCACGTACGGCAACCACAGAGGGCAATGCGCAGCTAGTGCAGCAGGTGATCCAACAGCGGCCTAGGGTTTCCGTTCGCCGTGTTGCAGCTGCAGTCCAAATGACGCCAACGTCCACGTATCGTCTTATGCGCCAAAGTTTACACCTCTATCCATACAAAATTCAAATGCGGCAACCCCTCAGCGCCGCTACCATTGCTGCACGAGAGACATTCGCTAACGATATAGTGCACAGGATTGATGACGGCGATATGCATGTGGGCAGCATTTGGTTTACTGACGAAGCTTATTTTTACCTGGACGGCTTCGTCAATAAACAGAACTGGCGCATATGGGGAACCGAAAAGCCCCATGTTGCAGTCCCATCGTCCCTGCATCCTCAAAAAGTACTGGTCTGGGCCGCCATTTCTTCCAAAGGAATCATTGGCCCATTTCTCAAATCCGAAACGATTACGGCATCTCGCTATCTGGACATTCTTCGTGAATTTGTGGCGGTACAAACTGCCTTAGACGACACTGCGAACACCTCGTGGTTTATGCAAGATGGTGCCCGGCCACATCGCACGGCTGACGTCTTTAATATCCTAAATGAATATTTCGATGATCGTGTGATTGCTTTGGGCTATCCGAAACATACAGGAGGCGGCGTGGATTGGCCTCCCTATTCGCCAGACATGAACCCCTGTGACTTCTTTCTGTGGGGACACGTGAAAGACCAGGTGTACCGCCAGAATCCAGAAACAATTGAACAGCTGAAGCAGTACATCTCATCTGCATGTGAAGTCATTCCGCCAGACACGTTGTCAAAGGTTTCGGGTAATTTCATTCAGAGACTACGCCATATTATTGCTACGCATGGTGGATATGTGGAAAATATCGTACTATAGAGTTTCCCAGACCGCAGCGCCATCTGTTGTTGACAATTGTAACTACTGTAATTTCGAAAGTTTGTCTGCCTGAAAATGTACTGTTGTCCCAAGCATATTGCAACAAACGGTGTATTTCTATCGCTGCTCGTTTAGTTTGTATTGCCGTTTCAAATATACCGGTCATTTTTGAAACACCCTGTATGTGTATTTAATAACTGATATATCGAACCCCGTCCGCGTGAAGTTTAGCACGCCGTGGCCGGCCCTATATCTTCTTTTATGGGAATGCTGTGAATACTCCCGACATCACGGATGACAACAGCATTGCTCACATGGCTGCAGCCTAACGTTCGTGTTCTGACTAATACTCAAGCACCATGCTGCAGAACTGGTCGTGTAAGTCACCCAGTGGCTGTACCGTAGAAAAGCGGATGACGCGCATATAGTTTGGTAGTTCTCCTGGAGTTAATCTTCGACTAGTAGTTTCATCTTGATATGGCGTACACGAAGAAGATAGTGAACTGTCTTACTCGCCGAATTGAATCCGTTGAACTGAGGCCATTTTCAAGGTTAAAGCCGGTATTGCACGATGTTAGAGTGATGTATCCTGGGACTGAGTATTTTTTTTGTCCTGAGTGGTCATTTGGGAATTGAAGTCGTTACGAATTTAATCTGAGCGGAAGTACCGTGCTACGGCTGAGCGCAACATTTTTCTCACTTGCGTAAATACCTCGTATGGCGACTGAAAGCATGCGGCAGGCGCTGTTCCGTCACAGCGACGAGACAGTTCGCGACGAAGCGACACTTTTTTTTTGCAGCCAGCGAGTTTATTCTGTGCAGTGCGCGCGCGCCTCACCGTACCTACACAATACGACGGAATTACTCATTCCCCTGGCAATCGCGTTGTTTTGGTCGCTCCTTTTTGCGTGCCTTTTTAGCGCTTCGTTAAATGCAGTATGGTTTTAGTACTAGTGTTGAGCGTGGGGATTTGCTTTCCAGTTTTTATTCGTTGTGTCCGAAGTGAATCGGCTTTACAGGGGAATGTCGATGCATTTTTTAAAATATTTTTTTACCTATTGATTTAGTTATCTACATCGACATCTACGCACCGCAAGCCACCTTACTGTCTGTGGTGGAAGAAACTTTTGGTACCACTATCCGTTCCCCACATCTCTGTTCTAAACTCGAATGGCGGGTGGGAGCAAAGATTGTCGATAATTATCAGCTCTAATTTCTCGAATTTTCTCGTTGTGATCATTTAGTCGAACGTACATGGAAGAAATTATTATGTTGCCTGCCTTTTCCTGGAATTTCAATAGTAAACCTTTCAGTGATGCGCAACACCTCTGCCACTGGAGCTTGTTGAACACCTCCGTGTTGCTCTCGCATTCGCTAACCGATCCCGTGACGAAACGCGGCGCTCTTCGACCGTTCTTCTCTATCTTTTACGTTAACCCTACTTGGTACGGGTTCCATAATGGTGAATCGTATATAAGAAATGCTCGAACAAGTGCTTTGTAAGACACTTCTTACGTGGATGAATTACATTTCCTTAACATTCTTCCTATGACTGCCAGTCTGCTATCTGTTTTTCTTTCTGTATTGTGATTATTCCACTTTACGTCGCTTACATGGCTAGTCCTAGGTATTGCATTTTAGTTATTGTTACCAGTGTAATCGTACAGCAGACCATATCTGCATCTATTTGTGAACAATACGCTACATTTACTTACGATCAGTGTAAGGCCCTGTACCAATCATCAGTCCCCAGCAGGTATTTTTGCAGTTGAGTTCTATACATTTCTTCTGCCGTTGCTATCTCCTTACAGACAACCGTATTATCTGTGAACAGCCTCCTCTGGCTTTACCCACCATAATATAGAAGTGTTGCATCACCTTAGTGTCGCGGAGGTATCTTGCAATTGTGACTTCGCTGTACCTTTCGGAAGGATAACGTTATTTGTAAACACACTCGCAGTTACTGTGAGCGCTTCCTACGGATACAACGCTGCATTCGATTGGACTGCAGCATTTTAGTTGAAAGTAAACCGCCAGTAGGGGCCCATCAGAGACGTCTGTGAAAGAGTTAAGTGAACATCCATCATGCCACGAAGAACAACCGTGACCAGTGATCGGCTACGTATCATCGCGTTACGTGCAGAAGTTTTGTCAACAACGGATTTTGCTCGACTTGAAAACCAGCAGCAAAGTGATACATGGAATCGGCTCCAGTTGACAGGTAGCGTTGAGGACAGGCCGTCTACGTGGACGGGTGCAAAGGATGGTCGATGTCTAGGACCTTTGAGTCAGAGGAACTGTCGGATGAGTAGTCCAGAACTGAATTCGGCCTTGAAAAGTGCTGCAGTACATCACATATCGCATCAAACGGTCGGGATGCGATTGCATGATTCGAATCTTCGTCCCAGATTATGATGGTCAGCACCACATCATACACCACAGCACCATGGAATCGGCTACAAATGGCTCTGAGCACTATGCGACTTAGCTTCTGAGGTCATCAGTCGCCTAGAACTTAGAACTAATTAAACCTAACTAACCTAAGGACATCACACACATCCATGCCCGAGGCAGGATTCGAACCTGCGACCGTAGCGGTCACGCGGTTCCAGACTGAAGCGCCTAGAACCGCACGGCCACACCGGCCGGCGAATTGGCTACAGATGGGCAAGAAAGAATGCGGAATGGACGCACCAGTTTCGGTGTCGTGTGTTGTTTACGGACTAAAATTGTATCTGTTCGTAGCATGATGTACAGTGTTTGGAGACAACCCGGTAATATCAAATGCCTTCAACAGTCGGTCCCACATTTGCAACAAGTGGTGGTGGAGTGATGTTCTGGGATGGTATTGCATGGGGACACCATACATGTCAAATAGCTGTTGAGGGCAATTTCTGTGCTCTACGGTGCATGGACGTGATTCTGCAACCAATAGTGGGACCTTATTGCAGACATTTTGATGCCAGTTTCATCTTGACAGAAGGTAACTCGGGCGCTCATTACGCTGTCCTCGTAAACACATTCCTTCAGCATGTTGGGATCAACCAGAATCGAGAGGCGTGCTGTTTCCCGGACATGAACCCAATCGAACATGTGTGCGATCGATTAAAACGAGCTGTGTTCTGAGGTCGACAACGATCACATCTCCTACGCAACTCGGGTAGAATCGCCATTGAAGGGTGAGTCAGTTTGGACCAGTGTTGGCTTGATGATCTCATCGATGGTATGCTACGACGGTTTCAAACCTCCATCCAGGAAGGCGGTCGTTCCACTACGTTAAAGGCGCTCAGGAGTGGTGTGAAAAATCTCCCAACAGGTAACAGCCGTATATATCGTTACACAAATGCTTGGTTTTTGATCTGGTAATATAGACACATTGTAAATGAGCATAATTATTTTGTAATGTGTAGTTTTTTTAGGTAAACTGAAATTGTCTAATTTGTAATCTTTCTTCTTTACTGCAAGCTTGTTTCTTGCGCCATTCTCAAGTAAACCTGTATATGTTACACTGGCGAGCGTACTTACGTTTGTAAAAGCTGCACAGAAAGGTTACTTTGCATACATACTTACATCTAGTTGGAATAGATGCCCATATTGCATGAGTGAGTAAACTATCGACTGTCAATTTATTGTTATATCGGTATAATCACCTAAGTTTTGTTTGTGCAGAACATTTTCGCGAAACACTTTTCGCTGCTAAAATGAGAATTTATTCTCGTTGATGCTTTATATTTACAGTGCAGTCTTTGATAGTCAGCGATATTAGTTGCATTTCACTGCTGATTATAATTTTGTTGTTATTTGTATCTGTCTCGCAATAAGCCGAATTGATCCATTCACCTTCCCTACCAGACTACTCACATGCTCGTTCCATTTCATATCACTTTGCAGCTTTAAACCCAGATACTTGAACGATTTGACTGTGTCAACCAGGACTCAAGTGAGACTGTATGTGAACATTACAGGTTTGCTCTTCCTGCTCATCCAATTTAATTTACATTTTTCCACACTTAGAGCTAGCTGCCTCTCATTATATCAACTGGAAATTTTGTCTAAGTCATCTCGTATCTTCTTTCAGTTACTCGACTTCAACACCTTAGCGTATACCACAGCATCATCAAGCAACAACCGCAGATAGCTGCCCACCTTGTCCACCAAACTATTATGCATGTAGAGAAGAACAGCGCTCGTATCATGCTTCCATGGGCACTCCTGATGATACCTTTGACTCTGTCCACTTGTCTAATGTGCTAAAGTTGTTGAGTTGCTTATCCTGTATTTCTTGTTGTAGGTATATACCAATCTGAGAAATACTCGAAATTATAAAAAGAAACTTCTAAGACAGAGAAAAGCTTCTATCACAGGAACTTCTGAAATCACAGATCTCCTAAAACTAACACACAACCAAAATTATTTTCAATCCAATCAAACAATTCACAGGCAGGCATATGTAGTGGCGATGGGAAATTGTATTGTCGGCACAACTCAGGACATATTTATCAACACACTGGAAGAAAAATTTTTCAGTTCCAAATTGCCACTACTCAACAAAATGGAAACGATGAATATACCCGGCCCATTCATCAAGAACTCAATAGCTTGCATCCAAAAATAAAATTTGCCATGGAAACAGAAACAAACAAATTCATAAATTTTCCTGACCTTAAAATCAGCAATAACAATCATCATATATCTGAAATTTGTGGAGAACCAACTACTACAGACAGTGTAATCAATGGACGTTCACCCAATATCACGAAAATACGCCTGTTTCAACTCAGTGATCAACAGAAGAATGAATGTACCACTCGAACACGAAGCAATACAAAATGAGTTTGCAGTACTCCAATATACAGCACATTAAAATATTTTCGACATGAACATCGTTCACAAACTGTATGAAAACCAAACCATTCACAAAGGCAAATAAAATTAAACCAAAAAGCAAATTACGTACTGACAATAAACTTGGAATAAATATCGACTAAAATAAACTAAACCTTAAACAAAAAATCATAAAACTAGGTTTCCGAACGAACATCAATCTAAAAACGAAAATTCGGTCTGTAAAAATCAAAATCGTGATTTTTGTCAACCCAGGCAGATACAAAATTTCGTGTAACGACTGTGCAACATTCTATATCGGTCGAAAAGGAAGAAATTTTAACATTAAATACTCTAAGAAGATACAAGAAATTGCGACAGCTACCAATCAAGCTTTTACCAGCATCTCAAAAACCAAAGCCTCAGAGAAGAGCATATCGAAAATACAGGGTTTGTATAACAACTCGTGAGACTGAACACGTGAATTAAAATTTATTGTAGATATCGCTACAACCACTTAGTACTCTTGAATGTATGACCTTTGAGAATCAACAACCCGCTGCATGCAAGATTTCCACGCTTCAAACGCTGCCACAAATGCTGAGTCTGTGATGGACTTCGAAGCCCTCGCTGTGGCGGCTTTAACATCCTGCATGGTAGGGTGATAGTATCCTTTCAGAGAATCTTTTAGTTTGGGAAACAACGAAAGGTCTGGCGGCGACACATTTGGAATGTAGGGGGGCTGGGGAAGCATTGGAATCCCTTTCTTGGCCAGGTAGCTGGCGACCATGAAGCAGGTGTGACTCAGTCAATTTTCATGACGCAGCTTCCAATCCTCGGCGATGGATTGCATCACGCAGTGGACCCTGGCATTCAGTCTCTTGAGCACTTCGCAATAAAATGCACCATCGACAGTTTGGCCTTGGGGCACAAACTCATGATGAACCATGCCCCTGACGTCGAAAAACACAATCAGTATGGCTTTCACGTTCGATTTGCTCATGCGAGTCGTTTTTGAATGTGGCGATGCTGTGGTGTGCCATTTGGCACTAACACACTTTGTCTCCGGATCGTACTGAAATACCCAAATTTAATCTCTGATGATAACATTATCTAAAAATTTCGGATCACATTCAAGGCTCTGGAGATTGTCTTGGCAAGCGACCACACGTGCTTGCTTTTGAAAGTCGGGACTACCTTGGTGCAGATCTTCCACATCGACAATTATTTGGTGATGATGTTGTGCAATATCATTTTATCAAGTCTGAGGACGTCTGCTATCATCCTGACACTCATCCGATGGACGATGTTCAATAAAACGCGCACATGGGCGAATGTTTCATCAGTTTTGGTCGTTGATGGGCGCTTGGAGCGGTTCTCGTCCTCAACTCTGTCCCAGCCCTCTTTAAAGGTCTTCACCCACCTGAAAACCTGGGCTTTTGTGAGGCAAAAGGGTTGCCGACACATATCCGACGTTTCTGTACCCGATGTTCCTAGTTTCACACAAAACTTGATGGCGTAACGTTGCTCGATTGTTTACTGCGCGTTGCGCCACTGCCGACGACTTTGCGATGTGTCCACTCACCACGCGATGCTACCGAGACAAGAACCTGCAGGCGACTGGCATGCCGCGCGTTTTCGGCCAGACATCCCCCACCACCTACCCCCTGAGTGAGCGAGTGCTGAGAAGTACAGTCGCGTCAGGAAGAAATCGCTCTCATTGCTTTTTATACAAACCTTGTACATTACAGAGTCCACACAGTCTATCGAAGGGACATACCAGGGACATCTTGAAAGGATTGGTAAAACGTGTGTATATACCCACACAAACACACACACACACACACACACACACACACACACGCGCGCGCGCGCGCGCGCGCGCGCGCGGACACAGAATTATCCGAACGATATACTTAATTAACGAATCGGTCTCGAACACAAAAATTAGCTAGAAAATTGACATTCTGGAAAACGAGAACGGTTAAAAATCACAGTAAATAGAAAACTAAAGATAGCCATAGCTACAAATGATAACAAAATTATAATCAACAGTGAAACGCAACTAACATCACTTCTTAGCAAGGAGTGCACAGTAAACATAAAGCATCAACGAAAACGAACTCGCATTTCAGCTGTGAAAAGTATTTCGCGAAATTGTTCTGTACAAGCAAAACTTACGTGGTTGCACCGATATAACAACAAACACACAGTCGACAGTTTGCTCAATGATACAATTTTGGCACCTATTCCAACTAAATGTAAGTGTGTATGCAAATTGACTTTTCTGTCCAACTTTTTTTAACGTAAGTGCGCTCACGAAATGTAACATATACGATTTACTTGAGAATGGCGCTACAGCCAAAACAAGGTTGTAGTAAAGAAGGAGTTTTTCATTATCAAATGTCATGTTATGACGTATTCTATGCCGTGGGCCAGACTTAAAAGAAAAGAATTATATTCACAACTCAGCTGTGTGTAATGGTGATTACGCTATCTCATTGAGTGAGCGCCATCTACGTACGCTTCACAGTGATCACTCAAAGTCTGACACTCTTCATGTTCCTTATTATACTCTATCAGATATGAACAGAACTGGATACGATCAGTCCTAATGAAGGCTGTTGGCCGTTCTACCTGCCGTAGAGAATTTAACACTAAATATTTACATAGCCGCACTTGTGCGAAGTTACACTGACAATCAACTATATCTTACGTGTGTTTCTAGATTTTAGTCAGGCAGTATAAAGGGCGTTACAAAAACGTGTCATAGGGGTTAAAGTATACATTATAGAGCCCATGTTTACTGGACATTTTTGTCTTGTTTTGTCCATACTACCACATCACAAAATATGGAATACCTTTCAATATACCGAGTGATCAAAAAGTCAGTATTTGAAAACTGAATAAATCACGGAATAATGTAGATAGATGGGTACAAATTGACACACATGCTTGGAGTGACATGGGGTTTCATTAGAACCAAAAAAATACAAAAGTTCAAAAAATGTCCTACAGATGGCGCTTCATCTGATCAGAATAGCAATAATTAGCATAACAAAGTAAGACAAAACAAAGATGATGTTCTTTACAGGAAATGCTCAATATGTCCACCATCATCCCTCAACAATAGCTGTAGTCGAGGAATAATGTTGTGAACAGCACTGTAAAGCATGTCCAGAGTTATGGTGAGGCATTGCCGCTGGATGTTGTCTTTCAGCATCCCTGGAGATGTCGGTCGATCACGATACACTTGCGACTTCAGGTAACCCCAAAGCCAATAATCGCACGGACTGAGGTCTGGGGACCTGGGAGGCTAAGCATGACGGAAGTGGCGGCTGAGCACACGATCATTACCAAACGACGCCCGTGAGAGATCTTTCACGCGTCTAACAATATGGGATGGAGTGCCATCCTGCATAAACATCGTACGTTCCAGCAGGTGTTTATCAGCCGGGCTGGGGATGATGCGATTCCGCAACATATCGGGGTACCTCTCAACCGTCACGGTAGCAGTTTTGCTGTCGGACATTTTGTGAACTTAGTTTTTTTGGGTTCTAATAAAACCCAATGTCATTCCAAGCATGTGTGTCAATTTTTACCTCTCTATCTACATTATTCCGTGGTTTATTAAGTTTTCAAATTTATACTGACTTTTAGTCACCCGGTATATTGTGTTGCTTTCCCGCCAAGATAAGCACCATCAAGCGCTCTATTAGATCTGTCTAGGCTTTCTAGATATGTTACGTTCTGCTCTTTACTACAAACGTACACTATGCGATCAAAAGTATCCAGACACCACCAAAAACATACGTTTTTCATATTAGGTGCATTGTACTGCCACCTGCCAGGTACCCCTTGCCAGCGACCTCAGTAGTCATTAGACACCGCGAGAGTGCAGAATTGGCGCTCCGCGAAACTCACAGACTTGAAACGTGGTCAGCTGACTGGCTGTCACCTGTGTCACACGTTTACAAGCGAGATTTCTACACTCACAAACATCCCTAGGTCGACTGCTTCCGATGTGATAGTGAAGTGGAAACGTGAAGGGACACGTACAGCACAAAAGCGTACAGCCCAGCCTCGCCTGTTGACTGATAGAAAGCGCCGACAGCTGAAGAGGGTCGTAATGTGTAACAGGCAGACATCTATCCAGACCATCACACAGGATTTCCAAACTGCATCAGGATCCACTGCAAGCATTATGACAGTTAGGCAGCAGGTGAGAAAACTTGAATTTCATGGTCGAGCGGCTGCTCATAAGCCACATACCACGCCGGTAAATGGCAAACGAAACCTCCCTTGGTGCAAGGAGCGTAAACATTGGACAATCGAACAGTGGAAAAACGTTGTGTGGAGAGACGAATCACGGTACACAATGTAGCGATCCGATGGCAGCTTGTGGGTATGGCGAATGGCCGGTGAACGTCATCTGCCAGCGTGTGTAGTGCGAACAGTAAAATTCGGAGGCGGTGGTGTTATGGTGTGGTAGCATTTTGCATGGACGGGGCTTGCACCCCTTGTTGTTGTGAGTGGCACTATCACAGCACAGGCGTACATTGATGTTTTAAGCACCTTCTTGCTTCCCACTGTTGAAGAGCAATTCTGGGATGGCGATTGTATCTTTCAACACGATCGACCATCTGTTCATAATGCACGGCCTGTGGCGGAGTGGTTACACTACAGTAACATCACTGTAATGGACCGGCCTGCACAGAGTTCTGATCTGAATCCTATAGAACACCTGTGGGGTCTTTTGGAACGCCGACTTCGTGCCAGGCCTCCCCGATCGATATCGATACCTCTCCTCAGTGCAGCACTCCGTGAAGAATGGGCTGCCATTCCCCAAGAAACCTTCCAGCACCTGATTGAACGTATGCCTGCGAGAGTGGAGGCTGTCATCAAGGCTAAGGGTGGGACAACACCATATTGAATTTCAACATTACCCATGGAGGGCACCACGAACTTGTAAGTCATTTTCAGCCATGTGTCCGGATACTTTTGATGTAGTGTATGTTATGGCTATGTTTACATTTAATGTGGGATACTATACCCAGGAACAGATATAGCAGAGAACTGTACTAGGTCTAGCAGAAGAATAATATAGTTCATATTACGTCTTGATAGTACAGCAACCAAGGCAAATTACAAGCAGATAGATTTCAGCTGGTAGCCCTGGCATCAGCGGACGCGAAAGAAGAAGAGAAAGAGGCAGAAGGAGAGGACAGCGATAGAAAGACAAGGAACAAAGACAGGGGGAATAATGTGGTGTGAGTGAGTGAGGTCCGAAAAGAGAAGCAAGCATAGCCGATGAGACGATGAGAGCATTTGTTTGCTGTTTGACAGAGAGAAAAATTAACCACATACGTGATAACACAACGGCGTGCTAAAAATAATGTCTCCGAATTTTTTATTCTGTTCTCAATATGGGTTTATGTATTAAATGTCACGCATATTAATCGGTGGATTCCATGGACTCGCTGCGGAAGTTTGCCACCATCAGCTGATAGAGGGCTCCGAATTGCAGTGCGTAACAAGGTGGCGCGTAACTAACTACGTTGCTGAGTGACAAAATTGAGCACACCGCATGAATCACTCTGCCCTTCAGCGAGACAGTGCCAGACCACACACACGAGCGCTGCGACATCTGCAACAATCCAAAGCCTCAGTTTCACTGTCATCGACCATCCATCACACAGTCCTGACCTGACCACATCTGATTTTCATCTGTTTCCAAAGCTTAAGGAGCAACTTCGAGGACATCACTTTGATAGTGATGAAGCGGTGGAAGCAGAGGTGGGGTTGTAGCTCTGCCAACAACGTAAATTATTGTCCAGTGACGGTATCAACAACCGGGTCTCTCGTTAGCGGAAGTATGTTGTAAGGAGTGTCATAACTCCCCATAATATAGAAAACAATATAGCCAACTTAATGATATTCTTTGCATTGTGTAAGCACTCAGATGTCGATAGTAAGAGTTTGAGGGCGAAACATGGGAGCGCGATTCTAAGCATTGTTGTGAGACGAGGTCAGTCTGCGAGAATGGAAAAAGTAGTAGTGTCGGTCGAGAGCTCGGAGACAGAAGACATTTCACGGTGACCTCACGTCGGTGATGACGCTTGAAGATGGAATCAAAGGTAAAATTCGCAAGTACAGTGCAAAAGCAATTGTAGGGTTAGGCTCGTGACTGTTAGTCCGAATTTACAATAATCCCATGTTTTGCTTGTCAGTTAAAGAAGCCTCCTTATCATTCAAATAATAGTAATTATTCTCCACATCTAATTAATAAATAAGTGCTGTGGTTATTAAATGTTAATGTAACTTTGAAATGGAAATAATTTGTTAATCTGGCACTCAGGTATTATTGTTACCTATGCCATTATCTAATATTGGTCATGATGATTCTGAAGTTTTACATAGACTTAATTTATGAAATTTCTCCTCAATAGTTATTTAGTAATTAACAGGACCAAAGCAAACTCCTTTTTTATTAAATTCATTCTTAGTAACGATAAGTTTTAGACGCTGCTGCTGCATGCTGCTGCGAATCGCTGTATACCACTTGGAAAAATGCAGTCGTCTAAGGAGGCGAATGCAAAACGTAGGGCCAAAACAGAGACACTGACACACCAGATGTACTCTAATCCAGTAAATTCCGTTGCACATGCCAGATTCTGTATCACTTGTAAATTCTGATTCAAAAACACCGTCAGATAGCTCAGGTATTCCAGAATGAGATTTTCACTCTGCAGCGGAGTGTGCGCTGATATGAAACTTTCTGGCAGATTAAAACCGTGTGCCGGACCGAGACTCGGACTCGAGACCTTTGCCTTTCGTGGGCAAGTGTTCTGCCGGTAGAGGACTTGCCTGCGAAAGGCAAAGGTCCCGAATTCGAGTCTCGGTCCGGCACACAGTTTTAATCTGCCAGATAGTTTCAGCTCAGGTATTCACTGTTACACGTTCATTTGTTCCTGTGGTTTTTCATATTGAAATACGCAGTCAGATAGCTTATCCAAATGTTAGTTTTAAGTTTTTCATGTAACGATCCGTTGTGGGCTTAAATGACAGAGAAACTGACAGTCATACAACACGCACGCAGTGTTATGCAGTTTATATCCAGATTACTGATAGCTCAGGTTGCTCATCGAGTCCATTATCACAGAGGAACGTCACATATTGGTTGTAGCATATACGTTACAGTGTTCGCCGCCAGGGTGTTATGTTGAGAAATACATATGTAGACATGAAGAATAAAGTTGTAGAATGTTAATAAAGTACGTTTTATTTGAAAATCTTTAAGAGTTCTCAGCACGCGATCGTATTTTATAGAAAATACTGAGACCGACAAAATTGAATAGGGTAAATGTACCAAAGAGAGCACAGTCCCAAATAGAGCGCAGCTTGTGTACCTGACAGTTGACTAAACCCAACTGATGTAGTTGTGTTCAGAGTGGGACACGTTATGTGAAGAAATCCTGTGTTTCCGAAGAGATAACAGGTGAGAATCACTTTTCAGTTTTCTTGATATAGTTCTGGTACTGTGTTGAATAAGATATACACAGAATACACAAGCCTTCAATTCTTGATTGGATTTTGAAAGGCTGGCTTGCAATCTATCTTACTGCATCAATATGTTTTGCAAATGTAACGTGTTCTATCATCTGTAAGCGTAGGCTTCCGCGGCCGTTGCCTTCTTCAATAAAATTCTTCAGGGCATCAGACCGCATCGTCATAATTTTAAAATGCGCCAACGTTTCGGCCAGCGTTGCAGCTAGCCTTCATCAGGGCCTTACGTTAACTAAGGCCCTGATGAAGGCTAGCTGCAACGCTGGCCGAAACGCTGGCGCATTTTAAAATTATGACGATGCGGTCTGATACCCTGAAGAATTTTATTGTTCTATCATCTGTTGACTTTGCTTGGAATCATTTGTTTCCGTTCGAAACATCACGCATATAACGTCCCCAAAGAGTGCATGCATTTTCTTTAGGGTTTGTTGGTTGGTTGATGTGGGGGAGGGTACCAAACAGCGAGCTCATCGGTTCCATCGTATTAGGGAAGAATGGTGAAGGAAGTCGGTCGTGGCATTTCAAAGGAAGCATCCTGGCATTTGCCTGAAGCTATTTAGGGAAACCACGGAAAACCTAAGTCAGGCTGGGTGGACGCGGGTTTGAACCGTCGTCCTGCCGAATGCGAGCCCAGTGTGCTAAGCACTTCGCCAACCTCGCTCGGTCTCCCTTTAGCGCACAACTGCAAATTTGTGCCTCTTGAGTGTGGCCTTGAGTCCGAAAGATAGGTTTTGTTTGTCAATGACTTCAAATGAAGTACGAAAATCGAACAGGAACCTCATCTAAACTGACGAGCTGCCTAGTGAGGCCACACAACCAATTGAAAATGGAGAAAGCAAACAAAGGTTGCCACTGCTCTTGGTACGAAGGAATCTGCTTTAAGGAAAATACTGAAAGCTGTGAGCAGAAAACATAGATTTTGGTTTTCCAGAAGACTGGATCCAGTGCATAAAGTGTGGGAGATGGTGGCACGAACAGTGCTCTTCATTTGAGGGTGATACTGCGTTCATTTGTGACATTTGCTAAACACGTGCTCTCTGGGCATGTTTTGATTACTCTTATGCTCGAGGTGAACAAAAGAGAGTGCATATTTCCCTTTTCTTGTGTTTTTGAAAACTACAGAAAGTGTTACCTCTCTGCTGATGTAGTTTTCTGAAAATGTAGATTTTGCGTTAATAAATATAAACCTGAAGTAATTTTGTTTTCTGATTGATAATAAGCCAGATACGGTGTGATCAAAAAGTCAGTATAATATTGAAAACTGAATACATCACGGAATAATGTACATAGAGAGTTACAAATTGACACACATGCTTGGAATGACATGGGGGTTTATTAGAACCAAAAAAATACAAAAGTTCAAAAAATGTCCGACAGATGGTGCTTCATCTGATCAGAATAGCAATAATTAGCATGACAAAGTAAGACAAAGCAAAGATGATGTTCTTTACAGGATATGCTCAATATGTCCACCATCATCCCTCAACAATAGCTGTAGTCGAGGAATAATGTTGTGAACAGCACTGTAAAGCATGTCCAGAGTTATGGTGAGGCATTGCCGCTGGATGTTGTCTTTCAGCATCCCTAGAGATGTCGGTCGATCACGATACACGTGCGACTTCAGGTAAGCCCAAAGCCAATAATCGCTCGGACTGAGATCTGGGGATCTGGGAGGCCAAGCATGACGAAAGAGGCGGCTGAGCACACGATCATCACCAAACGACGCACGCTAGAGATCTTCCACGCGTCTAGCAATATGGGGTGCTCGGAGCGCCATCCTGCATAAACATCGTACGTTCCAGCAGTCACGGTAGCAGTTACAAAACCAGAATCACGCATTTCCTCGAAGAAAAAAGGCCCGATAACTTCGTTTCTTTCCCCTAATAAAACCCCATGTCATTCCAAGCACGTGTGTCAATTTGTACCTCTCTATCTACATTATTCCGTGGTTTATTAAGTTTTCAAATTTATACTGACTTTTTGATCACCCGGTATTTACGGTTATTCCTTAACTGCGCACTCTTAGGTATGGTTCGTCTACTGTTTTTCTTATGTGCGACAGGGCGTTATACTGTGTGTGGAGTGCATGGTAACAGGTTCCAGACGAATAGGATAGTCAAAGAAGGAGTTAGTGAAAGTTTTTGTTTTGTGGAAGCACATAGATGGTATATTAGGTGGGTTACACATTGTGTTGGGATTATAATGAGGTGATGCTTACACTAAAGCGGCAAAGAAACTGGTATAGGCATGCGTATTCGAAAACAGAGATATGCAAACCGGCAGAATATGGCACTCGGGTTGGCAACACCTGTATAAGCCAAGTGTCTAGCGCAGTTGTTAGATCGGTTACTGCTGCTACGATGGCAGGTTATCAAGACTTAAGTGAGTTTGAACATGGTGTTACAGTCGGCGGACGAGCGGTGTACCGTAAACATCAGGAATACGGTAATACATCAAGTCTCCGACATCGCTGCTGCCGAAGAAAGATCCTGCAAGAACGGGACCAACGACCACTGAAGAGAATCGTTCAACATGACAGAAGTGGAACCCTTCCACAAACAGCTGCAGATTTCAATGCTGGGCCATCAACAAGTGTCAGCGTGCGAACCATTCAACGAAACATCATCGATGTGGGCTTTCGGAGCCGAGCGCTCACTCTTGTACCCTTGATGACCGCACGACATATAGCTTTACTCCTCGTCTGGGACCGTCAGCACCGACATTGGACTGTTCATGACTGGTAGCATGTTGCCTAGTCGGACGAGTCTCGTTTCAAATTATATTGAGCGAATGTACATGTATGGGTATGGAGACAGTCTCAAGAATCCATGAATCATGCATATCAGCTGGGGGGTGTTCAAGCCGGTGGAAGCTCTGTAATGATGTGGGGCGTGTGCAGTTGGAGTGAAACTGGACTTCTGATACGTCTGTATACGACCCTGACAGGTGAGACGTTCGTAAGCATACTGTCTTATCACCTGCATCCATTCATGTCCATTGTCCATTTCCATGAATATGGGCAATTTCAGGACCACAGTTCGACACACCACACGTCCATAATAGTTACAGAGTGGCTCCAGGAACACTCTTCTGAGTTTAATCACTTCCGCTGGCCACCAAACTCCGCAGACATGAACATTATCGAGCATACGTGGGATGCATCGCAACGTGCCGATCAGAAGAGATCTCCACCCCCTCGTACGCTTACGGATTTATGGTCAGCCCTGAAGGGTTCATGGTGTCAGTTCCCCCCAGCAGTACCTCAGACATTAGTCGACTCCATGCTACGTCGTGTTGCGGCACAGCTGTATGGTCACGTGGACCCTACACGATATTGGGCAGGTGTACCAATTTCTTTGGCTCTTCAGAATAATTTCTGATGCTAGTAGGTCCTGTGGAGTAGACGAAGTAGGTGTAGTGTAGTGTAGTGTATCAATCATAGTTCTTTTATGAGCTTAGACTGCGTAGAAAGCGTGGTTTACTTGCCTTGGCAGCGAAGCGATATAGACGGCAACGAGCTCCGAATACATTTGCAGACTTGAGAACACCCATCAGCGTGGTAAAATCATGAATATTCAGCGGAGAGAAATGAAAGATGTCGGTACATTAGCGTCGCCACAGCTGCAGAAGAGCCATTATCTCTGTGATCTCCTGTATCCCCGTGTGATACGCTCACTTAGCAGAATGGAATGTGTAATTCTCTGTGGTAGCATTAGCCATTCGCACGTTTGGAACTAAAGCGCAACGCTTATTTCACTGTCTCTTATTCTGTTTCACTCACATTGTTTGTGATTCAGAGTTAAGACTTTTATTTTGTATTTTGAAGTATAGGAATCACTCAGAACGTTCATCAAGCTCCGACGGTGTAGCTTTTTAAAACATAAGATCTCAACTACGGTGCATATGGAAGCACACAGTTTCATGAAAAGCACTTGTGATATTTCAAATACCACGAGTGTGATCTGTGTAGTTTGCAACTGGTTGTAATAAAAGGTAATGTATACAGCTGCGTGTTCAGAATTAGTTTCTTCAAATACTTAACAGATAGATTTCATTGTCTCTTGAAACTGTGTCTTCTTCGTTCTTATTATCAGCTTCTACTAAGCAGAGATGGAGAGTTCGATTAATATGCAATATTTTGTATATTTTGCACGCTGTCTGCCAATATGTTTGCAGGCAGTCACTGCTAACTATTGGAACGTTTCTGTTTGTTAACACGGAGAGTTATGTGTGTAGTTTTTGTGGATAAACTTTGTTGTTGTACTATCTGAGCACCTAGCGTTGCCTAGATACGTAATGATTCCATTCTTCTAATAGTTCATCTCCTGCTACTTCCTTCTCTGTCCATCTGATCCTCCTACCCCCCTTTCTATCAACTCCTTCCTCTCTCTAATTCCATCTTCTCCTTCCTCTCTCTTCGTCCATCTCCTCCCTCTCTCTGTTGATCTCATCCCCCCCCCCCCTCTCTCTTCATCTGCTTCTCTTTCCTCTCTAACTCTTCTCTCCCCATTCCCTGTCCATGTCCCCATCCCCTTCTATCTCTCCATCTCCTTCTACCCCTATCTGTGTCCAGCTCCGTCTTTCCCCTTTCTGCCTGTCTTCACACTCTCCCCCCCCCCCACCCCCTATCTCTCTACATTGTCACTTCCTCCCCAATAGGAGGCTGATGGTTCTTACTCGTACAGATCATAACTAATATGTATACCAGGTTTGGTTGAAATTGCTCCAGAGATTTAGGATCAACTTTTTACTGTGGATTTGCCGCATACTCCCATATCAAATACACTTCACATATATTTAACATATTTCACCCGCACTTGTACACATAATGTCACTGTATTGCTCGAGAATTTCGTCATCCAATTTCGTTTTCAGGCATGTTAATATTCTTGACGACGTATCTCCTGACGCAAGTTTTGTTGAATGATGTAATTTAGCAGGTACGTTCTTTGGTATATGTGGCTACAGTGTGCGAAATGTGTTGCGAATATAGTTAGCAGCCAAGAAGTAATACATTTTAACGTAATTCAAGAATCGGCAGTTTTTCACGCATCTCAGTGTTTATGAAGTCATATGTACGGAAATATGTGACGTACAATCACATAATTTTGCTGGTACGTTCAGCGGTATCTGTGAATACTGACTGCAAAACATGTCGCCAACAGATTTAGTATTAAAGACGTAATAAACTGTAACGTCATTCTTCATGCGGCAATTTTACTGCATGAACAGCAAAAATGTAGTTAGTCATTAATTATTTCCCTTTCATCATTTTGTAAGGGTTTGATATCATGTGTGAACTTCGTTGGAAATCAGTAAGTGTTGTAATTCTCATGCTTTAAATCTCAAATACTGGGTGAATAAACTACAGATATTCGCTCTCGTAGGCTACACTTCGTTTGCATACCCACGCTTTTGATAGATATGGGATTCATACCTCCACAGCAATGATTTCCAGTGAGCAAGTGATGTGTTTACCAAGTTTGGTTGAGTTCAGTCCAGTGGTTTAAGTGGAGATGTGGAACGAACATACATACACACATACATACATAGATCCATTTTTATAATTTGTATGGA
Source organism: Schistocerca americana (assembly GCF_021461395.2). NCBI lineage: Eukaryota > Metazoa > Arthropoda > Insecta > Orthoptera > Acrididae > Schistocerca > Schistocerca americana. The sequence goes on along the minus strand of NC_060120.1, from coordinate 976,808,145 downwards.
CGTAAACAGAGAAGGTTCTACTATATCGACATCCCTCTACACGCCCCATAATTCCTCTTATGTTGTTTGCAGCAACGTATTTAACGGTCAGAGATTCTGATTAGGTAGGAAACGTACTGAGTTAATATGTTTGGATTCCTTGAACACACATCTTGCGGAAAACAGCTTGCACTGTTCGTCCAGGAAATCCAGAGTGCCTCATACTGAGACGCCCAGGTTGGACTGTGTTTCCTGACTACCGGAAGCTATCGAATACAGTTACTTGCGGTTCTTTGGTAAACAGAATACAAGCTTACTGAGTATCAGAGCAGACTGGGTTCAGGAGTCTCTGAGGAGGTGTAACTCAATCCGTTATTCTTAACGGGACGATACTGACGGAGGTAAAGGTAATTTCTGGAGGACTTGAAGAGAGTCTTATAAGGCTATTATTGTTTACAGTATATTGCAAATATATAATCCATTGAACAACAGAATCTCTAGACGCTTTTTGCAGATGTTGCTCTTGTCTACAGGAAGGCTGCAACTGCTGAAGACTGCAGCGAAAACCAGAAGGACCTGCAGATGACTGGCCCGGCAGTTGACCCTGAACATAAATAACTATAAGATACTGCTTGCATATAGGGGAAAAGATCCATCCCTGTTCAGCTAAGCTATTGAAAGATCGCTGGAAACAGTAACAAACGTAAAATACTTAAGAACATCGGCACGGAGCAACCTAAAGTGGAATGACCAACACTAAACAAATTGAAGGAATGCGATTCTGTCGTATGATAACATGTCTGGAGACCGTGGCTGTTATTTGAAGACAAACGTTGATGGTGTTGAGACAGGAACCAGCCACAAATTTATTTTAAGTTCCTTTATTCAAAGGATACCGTTACCGGTTTCGAATCATTACGATTCATCGTCAGGTGGCTTTCATGGTTTCGTTACAACATGTATTGCGTTTTTTACTGATTAGCTATCGTAAAATATAAATAATAGATAATTATAAGCACGCCACAAAGATGGTTGAGTTACAGATTTGCATTGAGATGTGTCTCACGTGAGATGTCGGTTTGGAGTACTTGTCTTCATAGTTTTCGTCCAGCAGACAACGTTTGTAGTTTTGGCATATTTACGTCATTGCACACATAGACTTGCATAATTGAGCGCTTCAGAATTGTCACTGAATGCATTTCCATCACATTTCTATCATTGCACACGTAAATGTGTATCACTGAGCACTTCAGCTTAGTCACAGAACAGACTTCTAACATGCACCTTATGTTTTGATCGATACATCGTGTTTACAAACATATGACTGTCAAAGATGCTATGATATATCGTAATATTACGAAGTGCTATGTGTTTGGAAAAAGATCATATATTCACTCATTCAACTGACATGCCTTTCACACCAGTACAGAGACACTGATTTTGTGAATATTAGAGCAAATACCGCTACACTAATTATAAAGATGTTCCAGAACTGATACAAGGCTGAGACTGCTTGGAAGAATCGTAAGGAAATATACTTAATCCAGAACAGAAGTGTTTTACAAAATACGGGAGAAGCTGAAAGGTGGCTTATTTTTGACAGTCCCCCCTTCACTTGTCGTACTTTTAATTGAGTTCTTAATATCATGTCTTTATTATTCTATCAATGTGTCTGTGAGGAAGGGAATTTCATAACATTTTACATGAGGTTGACTTTGTTTGGAGTGCTGTATTCAGTCGTTTTGCAAGAGTTTAGTTTCTGGCTGAGAAGAGAATTCTTCCTGTGTGGAGCGGTGAGCCAGCGGCGTTCCACCACTGACAAAGGGAGCCGGGGCTAAGCAGCATTTCGCAGAAGCGGGTGGACTGGGAGGGCCCTGCGTACAATAGCAAGGGTCCGTTTGTCGCCTGGTCAGCGCTGACGCTCCTCACTTCTCCGGGTCGACGAAACGGCGAGTGTAAATACTGGACACACTTGCAGTGGCGGCGCGTATGTTCTTGGTGGTTTTGTAGAGCAGTGGCACTGGAGGAAGCAGTGTTGCGGTCGCTACAGAAACCTAGGTCTCACTCCAGAGTGACAGTAGAGGTTCTTTACCTTCCTCTTGTAAGCAAGATAACCGTTTCCTGTGGAAGCGAACAAGGTTCGGCTGGCAGTGGGAATACTTATTTCGCGGGCATTGATCTGATTGGCTGATGTTCCGTTACTATGTCGATGAGGGAGTCTAGATGTAGGTGTCAGGTGATTCTATTGGTGCATTAGGAGCACATAGTATCTGATTTCCTGAAGCGCAGTTTTGGCGCCAGCCGGGTAGAGCAGACACCCCCGGGATGACAAGGCCGCCCAGCAGTGTTAGTGACGTCACACTAAGCGGCCCATAGCCGACGCAGCAGTCCACGGACACCTCCGTACAGACGCGCCTGATGCTGACGATCTTCTGTCCGCCATACAGAAAGGAGCGAACTATAATTCGAACCAAAGACCAAATCATATATATTCTTGTAAACAGCATAAAGGTTCATAACGAAATACCGGTTACATATACGGGCAGGAATAAGTTAAATCGATTGAGGAACTTTGCCACTATTTTATAATTGTCAGAACACTATTTAGCTTTAAAACTCGCATACAGGTGGTGACAAATGCCAACTGACAGCAGGACTTAACATTTTCAAGCTATTACACTGAAAGAAAATTATCTTAAACACTGTCATACATAGCAAAACCCTCACAACTTTCGTTTACAATAAGGTAACAAGACTTCGCTTTATCTCATAAAACACATGACTATTGTGAATTTACTCATAAGTTCATGGTGACAGCTCTTTTCAAGAATTTTTACAAGTGTATCCCCAATAATAAAGAATGGAAACAAAAGATAGATATCAAATATTCTCCTTTTAACATAGACATCACTGAACACAAGATTCTGTCTTGCACTGTGATACTAAGGGACTGCTCTTTCCTTTAAGAAAAGCCTGACAATTTGAAGTTCACTCTGCTATTGAAGATACACTTCTTGAAACAATATTAAAAATGTTATGAAAGGTAAGGAAATGAAAAACAACCAAGTGCATTACATGTAAGAATGTGAGCAAAAGGCTGAGGCTCTCTTTACTTACCATTTTCAATCTCTCTACAGCTTATTTCCTTTTCCACGTAGAAATCACCAACTGCAAGTCTCATTATTGCTGTCTGTTACTAACAAAGTGCTTTTCTATTTAGAAAACCTGACAATTTGATGTTCATTCTGGTACTGAAGATAAACACTTTTCAGAGGAGTTCTAGAACCTATTCCTGCCCGTATATGTAATCGGTATTTCGTTATGAACCTTTATGCTGTTTACAAGAATATATATGATTTGGTCTTTGGTTCGAATTATAGTTCGCTCCTTTCTGTATGGCGGACAGAAGATCGTCAGCATCAGGCGCGTCTGTACGGAGGTGTCCGTGGACTGCTGCGTCGGCTATGGGCCGCTTAGTCTGACGTCACTAACACTGCTGGGCGGCCTTGTCACCCCGGGGGTGTCGGTAGAGCCATGCATCCGCGTAGTGCTTTGCAGGTGAGGAGATCGGAATTTCGGCGCCGACCGCCAAATTGAGCAGACAGGAATTCCGGTGCGGGCCGCTGAAGAGGCCGTTTCGACTATCTGGGCGCAGGTTGCCGTAGGCTGCTTCTGAGTAGACAGAGCGCCGGGCGCCTTAGCGAGGCACCTCAGCCTGTTAGTGAACTGAGCACAACATGGTGTGATATTTAGACTGACTGGAGTCGTAGGCATCGGGAAGATGAGCGTGGAGCTGGAGTTTGGCGCAAACTGCTTGCATGCTGTCATCTTGGATATTCGGGAATCCAGCCGGATGTTCGCGTCGTTCTCGCACGATATTTCAACAGCGTGCCTCGCTGTCTTCTTCAGGTGCTACCTGAGACTGGTCCTTGGCTCTGCTGCTCACATCTTTTACTTTCCCCTCTTTGGGGAAGTGTGTGGGGGGAGTTTGTAGCCTTTCGGCTTTTACTCCCCTGTGAACGTGTGTGTGTGATTTTTCTATAGTTTTTTGGTGTCTGTGACTTGTGATGTTTGTTGTGAGTGAGTCTAGTACTTGCCTGAGGTAGGCGAAAAGATTGGTGTTATATGGGAAGGAACTGGATTAGGGATTGGGTTTTGGGATATTCTCTTCTCTCTACCGTGGGGCCAGATGACAAAGGTATCATCCACATACCGAAAAAAGCACTTGGGTTGATATGTGGCTGAAGAGAGTGCCTCCTCTTCAAACCTTTCCATAAATATGTTGGCCACCACTGGTGATAGAGGGCTGCCCATAGCCACCCCTTCTGTTTGTTCGTAAAATTGACCCCCATATAGGAAGTACGTCGAGGTGAGTACATGCCTGAATAGATCAAGGAGAGCCCCATCGAACTTCTCTCCAATAAGCTCAAGTGACTCCTTCAGTGGTACCCGTGTGAAGAGAGACACCACATCGAAACTAACCATGATGTCTGTGTCTGTGATGTGTTGCTGGCCCAGTCGTTGCAGGAAATCCTCTGAGTTCCGGATGTGATGTGCACATTTACCCACATGTGGTGTCAACATCGTCTTCAGGTATTTCGCAGTAGGGTAAGTTGCTGCGCCAATATTGCTGACAATAGGTCTCAGTGGAACCCCATCCTTATGAACCTTGGGGAGTCCATAAAGTCTAGGTGGTGCTGGCGCTTTGGGACGCAGCTTCTTGATGACTTGTTCAGGCAGGCCCATCTCCTTCAACAGAGCCCTGGTCTTTTTGTCCACTTTCTCTGTAGGGTCGCTTGCTATTGACCTGTATGCAGGATCCTCCAGAAGTTGTTGCACCTTTCTGTCATATTCTGTTTTCTTTAGGATGACTGTGGAGTTCCCCTTGTCTGCAGGCAACACCACAACACTGTCATTCTCCCAGAGACGCCTCAGTGCCACCCTTTCATCACCTGAAATGTTGGATTTGGGTGGCTTGGTCTTGGTGAGCGCCCTGCAGGTCTCTCTTCGGATCTCTTCGGCCACACTAGAAGGTAGCGTGTTGGCCACTTGCTCAACTGCACTGATGAAAGCTGTGACAGGTACATTTCTAGGGGTCACTGCGAAATTGAGGCCCTTGCTAAGTACTTTTAAGGTGGTCTCATCGAGCTGCCTGTCACTTAGATTGACCACCGTGCGTGTGTCCCCAGTCTGTTGCGCCTTGTTGTTGAGGCGCTCAAACTTGGCTAGTTGGCGTGCCATTGACTTCTTGCTGGTGCATTCTGCTAGAGACCAGGAGGCACCGTCAACCTGGTCCCAGTCTTGAGTGGTCAAGGAAGCTGCTATAGTTAGGTGAAGATACAGCAACTACCTGGACAAAACATCCAGCCGGTGGCGTAGGTCGCGCACTCTCTCTCTAACCAGAGCGAGACTAGCTCGGTGTTTTATCCTGTTTGCCGCTCTCGAGTTAACATGATGCTTGATCCTGGCGAAAACTGGAACTACCTCCCCCTCTCGGCATCTCAGCAGGAAACTGAGAGAACACAGCATCCTCCCTTTCCTTTGTCGAAGCTTGTCCAGCTTCTTGATGTTACGGTACATCTCCTCCCCGTAGAGTCTTCTGATGTGATTCTTCATGCTTTCCCGGCGATCTGTTGTCATCTTGGATATTCGGGAATCCAGCCGGATGTTCGCGTCGTTCTCGCACGATATTTCAACAGCGTGCCTCGCTGTCTTCTTCAGGTGCTACCTGAGACTGGTCCTTGGCTCGATCGAGTCCAGTATAAGGATGGGGTTCCACTGAGACCTATTGTCAGCAATATTGGCGCAGCAACTTACCCTACTGCGAAATACCTGAAGACGATGTTGACACCACATGTGGGTAAATGTGCACATCACATCCGGAACTCAGAGGATTTCCTGCAACGACTGGGCCAGCAACACATCACAGACACAGACACCATGGTTAGTTTCGATGTGGTGTCTCTCTTCACACGGGTACCACTGAAGGAGTCACTTGAGCTTATTGGAGAGAAGTTCGATGGGGCTCTCCTTGATCTATTCAGGCATGTACTCACCTCGACGTACTTCCTATATGGGGGTCAATTTTACGAACAAACAGAAGGGGTGGCTATGGGCAGCCCTCTATCACCAGTGGTGGCCAACATATTTATGGAAAGGTTTGAAGAGGATGCACTCTCTTCAGCCACATATCAACCCAAGTGCTTTTTTCGGTATGTGGATGATACCTTTGTCATCTGGCCCCATGGTAGAGAGAAGTTAGATGAGTTCCTGCTACATCTGAACTCTTGCCATCCGAACATTCAGTTCACAATGGAAATGGAGAAGGATGGACTACTTCCTTTCTTGGATGTTCTGGTGAAGAGAAAGGCAGATGGCACATTTGGACACAGTGTGTACCGCAAACCTACGCACACTGACTTATACCTACAAGCCAGCAGTTGCCACCAACCAGCACAGAAGAATGGAGTGCTCAAAACACTGGTCCACAGAGCACAAACTCTGTCAGCTACTGATAGTCTGGCCACAGAAATAGAACACTTACAATCAGTGTTCAGCAGGAATGGGTACTCCTCTAGAGATATCCAGAAGGCACTTCAACCTGCTAACTGGCCAAAGGATCAAGAAGAAGAAGATGGCATACCTGCCATATGCCGGACCTATCTCTGCCAAGATCAGCAGGATTCTCCAGAAATATGACATCAAGAGCATATTTTGCCCACCCACAAAAATTGGGGCCATGCTGGGGAATGTAAAAGATGACCTGGGGCTACGCAAGCCAGGTATTTACAACATACCATGCCAGTGTGGGATGTCATACATTGGCCAGACCACCAGAACTGTGAACATCAGGTGTAAAGAACACCAGAGACATACCAGACTCAGGCAGGCAACTAAATCAGCCATAGCAGAGCATTGTCTGGAACTTGGTCATTCAATGAATTACAATGACACCAAGATTGTGACACAGACCTCAAGATTTTGGGACAGTGTCATTAAAGAAGCCATTGAGATTAAGGTCACAGACAATCTAATCAACCGTGACTCGGGATACCAAATCAGCACTGCCTGGAATCCAGCACTTGAGCTTGTGAAAACTCAGCGCAGGACACTCCGGGATTCTACAAGAAATAGAAGTGGAGACCGAGAGAACAGCCGTGAGACAAGGTGTCTGACATTGGAGACCAGATCTGACACACCCCAGATCATGAACTCGACTTCAGAAGACAGCCAGGCCGGGCGCGGACGGCGAAGGGAACACCAGCGACCAGAGAGGGACAATGTAGCCGCGTCTGACGGGCGCGGACCTCAGACGGAACACACGACGCGGCGTGGACCGATTAGGGAGCGCCCAGCACGAAACAGAAGTGGAAATCATAGTAACAGTCAGGAGATAGAGTACCCAACATCTCAGACCAGGTCTGACACACCTCAGATGATAACCACATCCGTTGAGGACGGCCAGAACGGGCGCCGACGGCAGTCGGAACATCTGCGACTGGAGGGGTCCATTGAAGCTGAGTCTGGCGGGCGCGGACCACAGATGGAACACTCGACCCGGCACGGACCGATTAGGGAACGCCCAGCTCCTCCCAGGCATAAATACTGGACTCGATCGAGCCAAGGACCAGTCTCAGGTAGCATCTGAAGAAGACAGCGAGGCACGCTGTTGAAATATCGTGCGAGAACGACGCGAACATCCGGCTGGATTCCCGAATATCCAAGATGACAACAGATCGCCGGGAAAGCGTGAAGAATTGCTTGCATGCTGCTAATGGTAAGAATATTTGCCGCTTCGCTGTTAGGCAAAGACGTGTACTAGTTCACTGTTTGTGGAAAGCATATGTCCACCAGGTTTTGACTGTTACGGCATAAAGTGAAGCGCCGCCACGCCAGTCGGGAACGAAACAGCAGAGAGCCCGACTCACTGCGGCTCAGTTTTACAATAGCTTCAAGACTACTTATTTCGCTTGGACTACACTACTGGCCATTAAAACTGCTACACCAAGAAGAAATGCAGATGATAAACGGGTATTCATTGGACAAATATATTATACTAGAACTGACATGTGATTACATTTTCACGCAATTTGCGTGCATAGATCCTGAGAAATCAGTACCCTGAACAACCACCTCTGGCCGTAATAACGGCCTTGATACGCCTGGGCATTCAGTCAGACGGAGCTTGCATGGCGTGTACACGTACAGCTGCCCATGCAGCTTTAACACGGTACCACAGTTCATCAAGAGTAGTAACTGGCGTATTGTGACGAGCCAGTTGCTGCGCCACCATTGACCAGACGTTTTCAATTGGTGAGAGATCTGGAGAATGTGCTGGTCAGGGCAGCAGTCGAACATTTTCTGTATCCAGAAAGACCCGTACAGGACCTACAACATGCGGTCGTGCATTATCCTGCTGAAATGTAGGGTTTCGCAGGGATCGAATGAAGGGTAGAGCCACGGGTCGTAACACATCTGAAATGTAACGTCCACTGTTCAAAGTGCCGTCGATGCGAACAAGAGGTGACCGAGACGTGTAACCAATGGCACCCCGTACCATCACGCCGGGTGATAAGCCTGTAGTCAAACAACATGAAATTCAATAAAACTTCAGGCAAATACAAATTTTTTTTATTACATTACCTCTCAAATATCATATAAATTAATAATATGACCAGTGATAAATAAAGTTTAGATTAAATATTAAGTTTGTCAGGATTCTAACCCTAGCCTTATGCACCTTAGTTCTGCAATGGTCGAACAGTAACAACTTTTTTCTTTAATCGTATTTTGTTCGTTATTGTTCGTTCATTTGTTCGGGCGGACGTCCCATGATACACCTTGAGGTTCATTATTGGTCCATCCGCTCAGTTTTTTTTTTTTATTACAGAAGGCAGATAAACCTCTGAGGGAACACAGTGAGCTGCCGTGCCGGGTTTTACCACCATGAACTCCCGACTTCCGGCCCCTATGCTCAGATACATCAATTACATAACAGACATGCAAAACGTCTCTTGCGATTTTTCGGAATTGCCAAAGTAGTGCACGTTACTACTTGCATAACATGTTGTTTTAAAGGTCTACTAAAAGTGTACAAAGTTTGAAGTGAGTCAGTGTTCCCAAAGTCTTGGCCTCCCATTGTACGTTTATTCATCATTACCATAGTGCGAGTTCAGAGTTACTTACTGGAGGAGCCATTCTTATTATTAGTTTGCATCGTTATTCCGCATACATATCATAGTAGATTTCTGTAGGAGGTTTCTCTATGCGAAAGAGGAAATTCTGGGCAGGAAGTGGTAACAGGCACACACAGACTACCGTTACAACACAGCACTATGCACAAAAGAGAGCGGTTGCAAAATCGTGCCTTACATTGCATAATACAAAAAAAAAGTTATCGATCTTGAGCCAGCTAGTCCACCTACGTATGTTTTCTCCTCGCACACTTTGGAGGGAGTACTCAACAGGGGACAGCCAGCCACTATAGCCGAGCGGTTCTAGGCGCTTCAGTCCGGAACCGTGATGCTGCTACGGTCGCAGGTTCGAATCCTGTCTGAGGCATGGCTGTGTGGTATGTCCTTAGGTTAGTTAAGTTTAAGTAGTTCTAAGTCTAGGGTAATGATGACCTTAGATGTTAAGTCCCATAGTGCTTAGAGCCATTTGAACCAACACGGGACACTCTTTCAAAGTGGCTTACAAAACACTTATTCCATCGATTCCTGAGTATTGTTCATCACTCTCGGGCCTTACCAAGCAGGATTAACAAACGAGATCGAGAAGATGCAACGAAGAGCAACGCGTTTCGTCACGGGATCGTTTAGTTGGCCTAAGCACAAGAGATTGCAGGAAGTGGGCGAGGTGTGTGCTAAGATGCTGGGCTCACTACACAAGAAAATGTAAAATTAATTAAAACATTAATTAAAGGACAGAATTAATCAAAATGGAAAATTTAGAATAGTTACTATATACCCTGTACCAATATTGAAATCCTGGAAGCAATTGCTATAAAACTCATTAGGCAAAGGTTAATCACAATTTCTTTTATTTATAGATTCTTTCGTTACTTCTTGGTGGAACAATTCCATATTTAAGACTGAATAACAAGTACACTTTTTTTTGTTCTACAGGCCTACTAAATCAGTAGAACAAAAACAGTGTACGTGTTATTCAACCTTTAAAAACGTTAATTACAGTGTTAAGGTATAGATTCAAGAAACAATTTTTCTCCTACATTTACGATCATACCTATACAACTCTGTCTCTAGACTCGTTGATCTTAAACTAGTTTTAAATTCAATACCATGACAATCATATTCGACGCAAAGTAGTCCAAAAGATAAGTCGATATAATGCAGCTACACGGTTGCTGCCACGACCCCAGCAATAAAACAGCAATAAAATAAAAAGTTTCAAGTAAATCAATTAATAGGTAATCAAGTTTTAAACAAGTGTCACAAGTGACAGTTAAGTGTTGTAACAGCCAGAGGCCCGGTTCAGAACTGGAAGACACAAATTCCAAGAGAACATCGCTGAGACAAATCTCGAATTTCTTTACGTAATGTAGCCTAAACAGGACTGAGCTTTAAGCATGCAGCAAGCCACTTCAAGTCGTCAATACAATAGACAGGTACCAGTGCATAATAGTCACTTACAATAACGGGCTAACGGCCCTTTACATACAGAGGTAAACAGTCAATCAGTAAGCCATATCTGTTTGCACTATGTAATGGAAACAGTACAGAGTTATAATTTTTGGAGTGACCAACTAAGCGGGGATCATAAGACCGGTTACCTCAAACAGAGAGAGATCGGAGACAATTTTCAGTCACGTAAGCCATTATTTACTGCCAATTTCAAACTTAAGAAAAGTATGCTACCCGATATCGTAACGAACAACAGGACTGGTTACAGTCAAAGTAATAGATAAAAGCTAATAACGTAGTCAGTAATATTTCAACAATAACCGCGCCGACAAAAGATCAAGAAATTTGAGGCGTTATTTACAGTTCACAACCTGTGAAATGCAAGGGGCACAATCGCATGTAAACAGTTAATGTGGAGGAAAATGTTCCCCAATGTGAGCAAGTAATGGTGTCGGTTGCAAAACAGTTTAATAATAAAGCTATCGCGCCTGCATATGGAAAAACAGTTTCTGAGGGTCACACAGTTTAGTCACGTAAATCATTTTTTCTTAAAACATACCTAACGACTACCCTAAACGTACAAGATTAACTAACAGTAAACAGTACGAAACATTCGCTTTTACATAGCGAGAGATGTAACAGATAAATAGCCGCCAATGGACGATCAGCAAGACCACTTCCTTCATAACTCCAGAGAAAATGTTAAAGTTAGTGGTCTAAGTACAAATTATGCCAGTCAAGGTTTTAATGATTCAGAAACTTAATGCCGTTGCTGCCCGAGACTTATGACACGAATTACACACCGAAAGAAGCAACACAAAATAACTGGAAATCGACTGACCCAAACGGTATAATCGCCATACACATACGCACACAATATAACCACTCGCTACTATTACGAGCCTGTTATAAGAGCAAAATAATCGAATAAATCTCGAAACGCCGCTAGGGACTATGCATCTTCTGTGTTCACTGTACATAATTATGGACGCTGAATCATCATAGGCCGACTAAATCTACAGGTTTGTCATTCACCAGGAAATGCAGTCGTGCACTGCTCAGCCGAACGAATGAAGAAAGGTCTACTGCCATCGTCTTCCACCTCCGGTAACTCGCCGCCTCAGCTGTTTACACTCAAAGCGTACCCCCCGTCCAACACCCACTGCTCCCACTCGGCCTGCGTAGCCAACCTTCAAATCTCCTTCTCCACAAACTGTCCTGACCTCTCGCGGCCGGCTATCCACAATATATATTGCAGCCTGCCGTTACATCGATACTAACCTCCAAAGAAATCGATATTGCTGGTGCATGGCACAAGAGCGTTATGGAGATTCTCAGCAAACTCCAGTCTGTTGCAGTCACCACAAACAGTGCATTCTCCATCATCTATGAGAGTAGAGTTAAAATTTCGAGATCGTACGTTCGAAGAAGAACTGGGCATATACCGGGTTGTTGTGATTAAACTTCCGCATTTGACACGTTATAATATGGAAACTAATTACCGTACGAGTACCAAACTTGGCATGGGGAAGAGACATAACAGGGGGGGCGCAGAAAGCTATGCGCAGAAAGCAACGTGTTTTCTCAGTTGTGCGCATGACGTCACGGTGGAAGCAGCTGTGCCAAACAGTACACAGTTCGAATTGTGTGTGATTGTTTTTCTTGTGTTGTTTTGTGTTTGAAGGAGTATTTTGATTGGGTTCTTTCTTCTGAGGTACTCAGTCAACAGCGGAAACATTCGGAATTCGGGAGTGTTAACGGTTTTTGCTGTAATTGATATTTGATTCGGGACTGAAATAGTTAGCGATAGTGGACAGCGGAATCAACAGTGTGTTCGCCAGCTCTATAGTTTATGGTTCGTCCTGTGAAATTCCTATTGGAGAATCTACAAGTGAGTGAGAAAATTAATTTTTACAATGCCAGGCTGTGCTGTAACGGGTTGTTTTTCCTACAACTGGAGCACAAAGGGAACTGACGTTATGTATCACAGTTTCCCGCGTAATGAAACATTACAAAAACTATGGTTGTCGAAATGTTAAGGGAAAGACAGTGTAAATGCTGCGCATGCAAGAATATGTTCTCGCCATTTCGCAGAAACAGATTACTTAAGGGATTTACGGTCTGAATTGCTTAATTTGCCCCGAAAAAGAATGCTCAAGCCAGATGCAGTTCCTTCGCGCAGTTTGCCGTGCAGTAGTGCGACTGTCAATGTGTCACCCGCAACAGAAGACAGAACCAAACGGTATAAGAAACGAGAACTACATAAGAAATCTCTGGAAAAGCTGTCACCAAATAAGAAACATCATAATAAGAGCACATGTACAGATGACAGTTTTTTTTTGAGACACAGATAAAGTTACTTTGATGAATACTATAGCGGCTTTAGAAAGAAGGAATGCTGTTCTTACAAACAAGTGTGTGCAACTTCGAGCTCTTTAGTAAATTCATTTCAATGCGATTAAATGAATAGTTTCTGATTTATTTGAGCCGAGGTTTCGAATTTCAAGTGTGTGTCAGTGTGGTTATGATCTGACATTTTACCGATGTGTGAGGCATAAGCTGCGAAAGAATATAACTCATCAGTTTTAACTGTAATATTTTAGCAGCAGAAAAGCAGTTTAGACATCTCATTTCTGGTATAAACAAAATCTTCCACCAAAAACTTGACGTAAACGCGCATGCCGTGTCGTCTGCTTGTGAGCGCTTGCTTCCACGCTGACGTCACTAGGCCAGCCAATGGCAGAGCAGAGCGCTTACTGCCCAACCTTATTATTTAGTAACCTTGAGACATAAAACAGTATCAATTTAATGTGCTGCTACGGTACATCATACCATTACTTTCCGGTACCATACCTGCTACAAAAGGGGCTGAAAATGGCGGCCATCAGTATCGAGAAAAACCTGAAAGCGCAGTATTGCATTCTGCATAGCAGAACGAAGCATGTCCGTAGGTACCTCTCTTGATATGCTGCACTTTTGATCAGCACATGTGTGAATATTTGCCCAGTATACCCTGTCCTCCAAGTAGCCCCACAACCATGAATCACAGGGAGTGAGATCAGGTGATCGTGCCGACCAAGCATTTGGAAACGATCGGCTGATAACTCGATCGTCTCCAAATGTATTTAGGAGAAGCAGGTGAACTTCACGAGCGATATGCGGTAGGGCCCCATCTTGCATGAAAATTGTTGAATTCAATGTGTCTGTCTCCTGTAGGGCGGGTATGATATGCTGCCGCCGACGCATATCGCGTTTAACACTGGGCACAGATCGTGGTCTTGCGGTAGAGTTCTCGCTTCCTGCACACAGGGTCCCGGGTTCGATCCCCGGCGGGGTCAGGTTTTCTCTGCCTCGTGATGACTGGGTGTTGTGTGTCATTCATCAACATTTCATCATCATTGATTCGCAAGTCGCCGAAGTGGAGTCAACTACAAGGGACTTGCAATACGGCGGCCAAACTTCCCCGTATGGGGCCTCCCGGCCAACAATGCCATGCGATCATTTCATTTCACTGGGCAGTTACACTGCACATCTTTGGACCTTTGGGCCAATGATGAACGTAGCCGTGAAGCCACACAATAAAGTGACACGTTCATCATACAGAGAAACTTCATGCACATTGACTGGAGGTGAAGATCCAGTCACTCGGCAATACTATGTGTTCACCTCACCTGCCAGAGAAAGACGAACTTCGCCTGTACATAGGATGGTCCAGGGACAGCTCTCGTCAACTTCAGTCCTCGCGAGAAAGTGGAGAGCGAATTCAAGACCACGTTGTACGTCCTGTGGTGTAATCTGCTGTACGATATGGCTCTTGTTTGGATACCATTTGAGAATGGTTCGAAGCGCCTTCCGTACAGTGGAGCACGGGGTGTTCAACTGGCGTGACACAGCATGCGCACTGCCTGACGATCGGGAATTTCGAACAGCGTTGTCTGTCATAGTAACAGCGATTTCATCAACCACCTATGGTGCAATCGGGCGTCGGCGTCTTCCCAGAGCGACACCCAATTCTCCAGTAGACGCGAACTGGTGGAGAAATAGAACCCTTACGTAATTCTTTCAGCCGGCGATACTTTCGAAGTGCAGTTACAGCATTACTGTTGTTTTGATAATAGATCTTCACCAATAATGCCCTGCTCCTTTTGTCCAAGTTAACAGGTGCATTGTGTCTGGTTCAGGTGTGAGAGACCATGAATCACGATAACGGATCCCGGCACCTGGTGGCCATAGTTTTAACTGGACGGTGGCGCTGTGACGGATGGAAATCATGCACCGCAAACTCTGGATATTAATGTTACATAGTTTGGTACTCGTACGGTAATTAGTTTCCGTTTTCAACCTATTAAATACGGAAAGTTTAATTATAATCACATGGTATTAATTCCTCCCACGTATGTGTCACGAACGACCATTGCAATACTATCAAAGAAATTAGAACTCGTGAAGCGTCGTAGCGACAGTCGTTCTTCCAGTGGACCAATTATGAATGGGTAACGAACGGAGAGGAAATGATTGTAGAATTAGAGGTACACTCCGCCACACACTTTAAGATAGCTTGCGGAGTATGGAAGCACATGTAGATACAGTTCTTGTTTCCTGGTGTAGAGGATGACATTTAGAAAGTACAAGAAATCTGAAGACGAAAATTCCTCTTACATTTATTTGTTTAGCCAGTGGCTAAGTCAACAATTAACTACATAGTTTTGTTTATAGGAACGGGCTCTGGAAAAGTCTGTGGCTGGATCAGACACACAGGGATAGATATGTGACATTCGATCAATTCTATTCGCCAAGTAGCGCCCCCATCCAAGCCAGGATGAAGTGGTATGTTTCAAAAATTACCTTTTTTTTTTTTTGCTTGGTTCTCAATAGAAAATTTATGAGCCTTTGCTGTCCAAAGTACCTCGTTGAAAGCAAGTAGCTGATGAAATTTTTCTAAGGAAGTAATGTTAATTATGAATTAGTGTTATCTTGTTTTCACTTTTCGTTTGTGAGCTGCAGAAAAGGAGCGACAACTCTATAAATAAAGATTTGTGTGTAAAATAGTACGTAACTTGTAGGTTCCTTTTAGCATTATCTGTACGTCGTTTGATGTTTTTCGTATGCATCAAAAAGTTACCATGCATAGTAGCATGGCGGATCCGTACTACACTAGCAATAATTTTTGAAGTAGCTGTCATTTATCTGATCTTGTTTGTTGCAGCATATTTACTTCCCGGGATGACAACAAGGACAAACTACTGAGTCAATATCTGTGGGACCACGCAAGCCGGATCTGTTTGATTATGGAACGATTTATGCAATTTTAAATAAAAGAATTGATAAAAACACCAAAAAATTTAAAGAGTATACGAATGAATAACACATTATAGAGTTTTCTACTATTGCGAGGAACTTCTGCACAGAGGAGGACGTACATCCTACAAGAGAATATTTCAATTTCGATTTGAAGACTTGGGTATATCTGTCCTGCTGGAAACTGTGACGGGTCTAAATATTTGATGGTATTTGGCGTCAGTGTAATTTTATCGCCTTAAATTGTTGGCTCAGCACCTAGGTGTATGTTAACACAGAGAAAGTGTTCACCACGTATCATTATAAGTGTTTGCTTTTATTTTGTTGTTTAATGGTATACTGCAGAGCGCCGCTGCTACATTACGTATCGATTGCCTACAGCACAACAGCAATTTCAGCGGCAAAGTGCTAATGTAGGTGGCAACTGGACACTAGAAGATGAACTGGCATTAATAATTTCGTAACTGTTAAAAGTAACGGTTGCGTTGTACATTTCTTCACTTTAATAGTTCCAATCCCGGGTTCGATTCCCGGCGGGGTCAGGGATTTTCTCTGCCTCGTGATGACTGGGTGTTGTGTGCTGTCCTTAGGTTAGTTAGGTTTAAGTAGTTCTAAGTTCTAGGGGACTGATGACCATAGATGTTAAGTCCCATAGTGCTCAGAGCCATTTGAACCATTTGAACAATAGTTCCAAAGTGGTTTAACATGGGTCTTGTTTTGACTGATCTTTGAGCAGTTGCAGTTGAGCTTCAGATGCTCACTGGATCAAAGCAGGTATTGACTATGTATGATTGGGAGTCCAGACATAGTCAGCAGTAAGTTTGTAAGTGCGTTAAGTCAACTATAAAGAGAGTGACTACCAGAAAATTTTGTACTTCCTCGAGTTTTCTACAGGTAAAATACCACAGAGGAACTCCGATTATCATTTATTAGAATTGGTTTTACTTGCAAGATAACACTGTTACTTCGGGGAGGTCTTGTGAAATACCGGTATGGAGAGTGCTCATATATGAATTATTAGATTATTGAAGCGATGGGCTGATAGAGCTGTAACTTCACCAAGCAGCTATTATTAGTGCTGTGTTGTGACGGTTTGTTGCGATCGGACAGCAGGTCTTATATGAAGTTGTCCTGTTTGCTACCCCCTAAGGCAACTGAATGGTTGCTGCGTTTGTGTCGTGATCTGAGACCCTTTTATGGTATTCGTATGGTTGCTTTATGTGTATTGGAGATTGGTTCGATGATCTGCATTTAGCGAGTTATTGACTCAGTTGCAGCATATTTTGATTAACAAGCACTAGAGATTTTAAAATGGAACTTCGCTTTGGTCTATAGCGCTCGTTGCCCGTAAAGTCGTAAATATCTTTCCCTGACTTATTAAGTAGTTGTAAACTAAAGCAACCATTAGTGTGAGCTTTGAGCAGAATTATCATTACTTGCGGAATTATTGTGGCGAGTGACCATTCATTAACGAAACCTAGGTGGGTCGCGTTGGCCAACACCTGAAGAGATACAGTTTTGATTCAATAACTTCAGGGTCGAAGGTGGTGGCGGCTGGGTGTTTTGCTTGTATTTTTTTAAACAATTGACTGTCATTGTTGTATGGGGAACTAGTTTTTCTGGCACTCGTCCCCAGCTGACGAATAACTGCCGTTCGAAGACAGATCTCAAATAAAACTCTGCCTTTGGCAGCCGGAGACAATGGTCATGTGGGTCGTTTATGCGTCTGCGTGAATGTGTGTGTGTGTGTGTGTGTGTGCATGTGCGTGTGTTTCTGTGTGTGTGTGTATGTGTGTGTGTGTGTGTGTGTGTGTGCGTGTGTGTGTGCATCTTCTCTAATTCAGAAGAAGCCCTTTTGGCCGAAAGCTTTTTTTTTTTTTTTTTTTTTTTTTTAGTAGAATTTTTTGTGTGCCTGTCTGCGACTCAGCATCTCCACTACATGTTGAGTAGCAATCTATCCTTTCCATAACACTGATAGTAATTTTTATAATAGGAAATAAAACTAAAAAATCTACATACTTGAAACTGATAAACAATAAGGAGAGGACTAAAATTGTATCTCTAACTTAGAGATTAGTTTGATCTGTGCTTGAAATTAGCAAAATTTATACCACAAAAGAAGGAAAGCTTGCAGTTATCACGCATATTTCGATTAACTCTAAGTAAAATAAGCTTCGTTATAACTAGGTATGCCCAAAAATGTAACTAAACACTTTTGTTTGTAACTGGCTACATCTGTAAGATAATTATGGAAAAGCATTTTATTTGTCATCAGCTGTATAAATCATATTTATTCTTTACCTGTTTCACCGGTTTCAACCATCATCAGCTGGAAGAAAATAATATCTGTTGGTTTAAAACCGCATATTTGTTACAAAAGACAGTTTCATATACCAAATGTAACAATGGCAAACGTTGAATGCTACATAACCAGATGTTGACAGTAACTTGGGAAACTTAGATAAGCTACACATACTCTCCTGACAGTTAAAAGGCGACTAACTAACAGTAGTGTATGTGTAACTTACCTAAGTTTTTCAAGATATTATAAAAATCTGGTTATATTCACTCCACATTTGCCATTGTCACATTTGGTCTAAGAACGTGTCTTCTATGAGAAATATGCGTTTTTAATCCAGCAGATATAATTTTTCTTGAAGATGGTGATAGCTGAAAAAACCGAAATTGGTAAAGAATAAATATAATTTATACAGCTCATGGCAAGTGAAAATGCTTTTCTACGAATATTTAACATTTTAACCGTAGAGACAACGGGAGACAGAATGTATCGCGACTGTTAATAAGAGTTAATAACATCACTTAAGCTAATCAGCGATATACAGGTAGTAGTGGCCCAACAACACATTGTTGCATGGTGTGTATCTAAACTGCAAAGAACGGCATATCAGTTCATGTGGCTTTTTGTTTGTTACCATTGAATTATTAGATAAGAAAAATAACTTACCAACCGCCAGTAATAAGGTGAATTACTACTTAATAAATTATAACATAAGATCAGTTTGGATTCCGTAGAAACACTGGAACACGTGAGGCAATACTGACATTACGACTTATCTTAGAAGAAAGATTAAGGAAAGGCAAACCTACGTTTCTAGCATTTGTAGACATAGAGAAAGCTTTTGACAATGTTGACTGGAATACTCTCTTTCAAATTCTAAAGGTGGCAGGGGTAAAATACAGGGAGCGAAAGGCTATTTACAATTTGTACAGAAACCAGATGGCAGTTATAAGAGTCGAGGGACATGAAAGGGAAGCAGTGGTTGGGAAGGGAGTGAGACAGGGTTGTAGCCTCTCCCCGATGTTGTTCAATCTGTATATTGAGCAAGCAGTAAAGGAAACAAAAGAAAAATTCGGAGTAGGTATTAAAATTCATGGAGAAGAAATAAAAACTTTGAGGTTCGCCGATGACATTGTAATTCTGTCAGAGACAGCAAAGGACTTGGAAGAACAGTTGAATGGAATGGACAGTGTCTTGAAAGGAGGATATAAGATGAACATCAACAAAAGCAAAACGAGGATAATGTGATGTAGTCGAATTAAGACGGGTGACGCTGAGGGAATTAGATTAGGAAATGAGACACTTAAAGTAGTAAAGGAGTTTGCTATTTGGGGAGCAAAATAACTGATGATGGTCGAAGTAGAAAGGATATAAAATGTAGGCTGGCAATGGCAAGGAAAGCGTTTCTGAAGAAGAGAAATATGTTAACATCCAGTATTGATTTAAGTGTCAGGAAGTCATTTCTGAAAGTATTTGTATGGAGTGTAGCCATGTATGGAAGTGAAACATTTACGATAAATAGTTTGGACAAGAAGAGAATAGAAGCTTTCGAAATGTGATGCTACAGAAGAATGCTGAAGATTAGATGGGTAGATCACATAACTAATGAGGAAGTATTGAATAGGATTGGGGAGAAGAGAAGTTTATGGCACAACTTGACCAGAAGAAGGGATCGGTTGGTAGGACATGTTCTGAGGCATCAAGGGATCACCAATTTAGTATTGGAGGGCAGCGTGTAGGGTAAAAATCGTAGAGGGAGACCAAGAGATGAATACACTAAGCAGATTCAGAAGGATGTAGGTTGCAGTAGGTACTGGGAGATGAAAAAGCTTGCACAGGATAGAGTAGCATGGAGAGCTGCATCAAACCAGTCTCAGGACTGAAGACCACAACAACAACAACAACATTGCCACTTATCATACGTTATAGGTATTTACTCGTTGAAAGAAAAACCAAGTTCAATTACTTCTGGGAATTATTTTGCCGAAAGACAGCAGGTATTTCAATAATTTTATATAAGTAGTAATTGAAAGATATACTGTGGTGTTTCTACACGTATAAAACAAGTTGTATTGGTTGTTAGTGCCTTGCACTGATGGAAATTGTTGATTTAATATTAGAAATTCAAACATGTACACACAACATCTTAACGATATCTGTGTCTTCGATCTAAGTATACGCCAGTCAGATGCAAAAATACGTAAGGCTGCATGCATGTACATAATTTAAACATGTACTGGAAAGGAGTAATATAGAATAGCTATTAGCAGCGCTCCTACACATCACTTACGCGTGTAATCGTCGATTACTTGCAGAAGTAGTCCTCGCAGTAATACATACAGGAGAAGTTCAGTACATAAAGTGTTGATCGCAGCCACGATTTGTTTTAGCCATAGTTCATGAAATACTGGTGTGTTCTGCAAACTAACTAATACCATGTGAGAATGTATACATAATTTTGACCACTGCAGTAATTCGTAATAGAGCTACACCCGATGCTATATTCCTAAGAATGTCAATAATATCCTTGGAGGCAGATTACAATTATCAGTCGTATGACTGCGTAACACTACAAATCCTACTGAAAACTAATCCTGCTGAATAGTGCGCACCTTTGTGCACAATACATAAGGAAGTGTTATCCATATGCAAATATTTCTTCAGTTCATTGCAAAAAAAATTATGTATATACAACACTTGCCATTAAAATTGCTACACCAAGAAGAAATGCAGATGATAAACGGGTATTCATTGGACAAATATATTATACTAGAACTGACATGTGATTACATTTTCACACAATTTGGGTGCATAGATCCTGAGAAATCAGTACCCTGAACAACCACCTCTGGCCGTAATAAAGGCATTGATACGTCTGGGCATTGAGTCACACAGAGGTTGCATGGCGTGTACAGACACAGCTGCCCATGCAGCTTCAACAAGATACCACAGTTCATCAAGAGTAGGGACTGGCGTATTGTGACGAGCCAGTTGCTCGGCCACCATTGACCAGACGTTTTCAATTGGTGAGAGATCTGGAGAATGTGCTTGCCAGGGCAGCAGTCGTACATTTTCTGTATCCAGAAAGGCCCGTACAGGACCTGCAACATACGGTCATGCATTGTCCTGCTGAAATGTAGGGTTTCGCAGGGATCGAATGAAGCGTAGAGACACGGGTCGTAACACATCTGAAATGTAACGTCCACTGTTCAAAGTGCCGTCAATGCGAACAAGAGGTGACCGAGTCGTGTAACCAATGGCACCCCATACCATCAAGCCGGGTAATATGCCAGTACGGCGATGACGAATACACGCTTCCAATGTGCATTCACCGCGATGTCGCCAAACACGGATGCGACCATCATGATACTGCAAACAGAACCTGGATTCATCCGAAGAAATGACGTTTTGCCATTCGTGCACCCAGGCACCCAGGTTCGTCGTTGAGTACACCATCACAGGCGCTCCTGTCTGTGATGCAGCGTCAAGGGTAACCGCAGCCATGGTCTCCGAGTTGATAGTCCAATTTGCTGCAAACGTCGTCGAAGTGTTCGTGCAGATGGTTGTTGTCTTGCAAACGTCCCCATCTGTTGACTCAGTGATCGAGACGTGGCTGCACGATCCGTTACAGCCATGCGGATAAGATGCCTGTCATCTCGACTGCTAGTGATACGAGGCCGTTGGGATCCAACACGGCGTTCCGTATTACCGTCCTGAACCCGGTGATTCCATATTCTGCTACCAGTCATTGGATCTTGACCAACACGAGCAGCAATGTCGCGATACGATAAACCGCCATCGCGATAGGCTACAATCCGACCTTTATCAAAGTCGGAAACGTGATGGTACGCGTTTCACCTCCTTACACGTGACATCACAACAACGTTTCACCAGGCAACGCCGGTCAACTGCTGTTTGTGTATGAGAAATCGGCTGGAAACTTACCTCATGTAAGCACGTTGTAGGTGTCGCCATCGGCGCCACCTTGTGTGAATGCTCTGAAAAGCTAATCATTTGCATATCAAAGCATCTTCTTCCTCTCGGTTAAATTTCGCGACTGTAGCACGTCATCTTCGTAGTGTAGTAAGTTTAATGGTCAGTAGTGTATAAAAACACAACTTCACGACTTACACAGAAATGGCAGTCGATAAACAAACCCGAAGCAACTGGATTTCCAAATGCGAGCGGCTGCAGCAGACGTCAATTTAACTGTAGCTGTGCGCTGTTCATTCCACCCCAACGACTGTCGGTCTGCTCGTTGCTTTCGCGAGATGTGATTTCGACCATACGGCAAACTGCCAGTGTTTCGACAGCCAATAGAGGTAAACGGGAGCGTCCACACAGATTACCTATGCCCTGCGCAATACGGAGCAGTGCGAATGAGCTGTCTGATTAATTACTTATTGCACCGATGGCAATGGAAAGTGGTACACCGTGAACAGCTTTATTGACCGCTACAAAATTCATGCACCAGGACTTGCATGCCAGTGGGATACGTCGATTAAAATTTCATCCTTATGTGACCGTATTTTGAATACAGGAAAATGCCATTCTTACATATGAAGAATAGTATGGGTATGACTACTGGGTGTGTCTTATGGTTCTGGTCGAGATCAACCAGAATAGGTGCACATGCGACCTATCGCCACCTATTCGACTTTGAGAAAGGTCGAATCATTAGAATGAGGGGTAGGGAACATCATATCTACGTAATATTCTTCTTTGGTCTCCAGCCAGATGATGAAGTCTTCTTGACACAATACTCCGCTGTTCACCTGACCGCTATTTTCTGGTGAGTAAGCTATTGCACGAACTCTCCAGAACCGAACAGTGCTCTATCACTGCAGATTTTCCTAGCTGAAACAAACGGGTATGGCGTTAATGCTCAACACGTCGGTCCTGAATGGTACGAAATTTTTTGACCAATATAAATTTTCCCACAATGGCAGGGGATTTTGTATAGAACGGCATTTCTCAATTCCAAGTCATCTTTACTGAGCCAAGAGTGCTCTATTCTTGGCTGGCAGTCGAAAAAGCTTTTGCCCACATATGATTTTCAAATTCTTCCTAGTTTCGGAGACCTAGCAATGGTTAGGAAAGCCACCGATTTACAGCTATCTTCTAACGGTTTCCTCGAACGTCCAAATTGGAAAGCACGACATCTGTTTGTCTGAATTGCCATTCTGCTTGAACGTAAGTTTAAGATAACCCAGCCCTTTTGTCAAGCATTCCGTGTTGATCAAAAGCTCATGCACATTGACCGTTACCTGCATGCACGAGCTGTCATCCATCGTTCCAGTGTACGAGTGTACTGCGGACTTTGGGAGAAAGAACTTAGGCCGTTTCAGGCGCAGAAATCCTCTGCCATTGTGGGAACACTTACATCGGTCAAACAGTTCGTACTGTTCAGGACCAATGTGTTGAGCACTAGCGCCACACAAGTTTGTTTCATCAATAATTCCATGACTATTGACTGTTCTTGAATTATTGATTAATCATACCAATCGCTGCTTCTCTTCACAACCATGTTGTCCAAAAACGTTGGTTTCAACCTGAGAAATCCACGCTGGCAGAGCACTGCCTTACCAGGGACACATTCCTAATAAAATTCTGTAAGAAAAGACACAAATAGTTGTCCCTGCGTCTCGCTATTGGGACTGTATTTTAAAAGAATCCATTGATATACGACTATCTGGCAATCCTGCCAGAGTCAGGCGCGCTAATGACATAGTTCTGCGGTCTACCGTCAGAGGTAAACCTACTGGCACTGCCTACCTGTATGTGAACGCCGATAATTCCATGAAGTAGCGGTACCCTTTGCCCTGCACCAGTCGAACCAAGTACCCCTAGTGGCTTCTTTAGCGCTGAAACCGGGGAAAAGTATCGAGCTTCCACCCGTTTAACCGTCTTGGAATACCTGGATACTTAACAGTATGTTTCAAACGTACTGTAAGTGCGCCGACCTTGTGAACAATACCGGTTCAAGGGATTATACTTCACCTTTGATGTAGCTTACAACACGTTATCCTGTCACATAGAACTTGTGCACAACACCCCTCCCACATGATTTACCTCTTTTGATGTCGCCGATGAAGAACGCTGTATTTCCTGTCTCCATACAAAAGCAGTTGCTTCAAGGACATCCTTGGAATGTGGACCTTGTAACAAACAATATCCATCCCAGGGATTGGCACCTGTTTTGATGTAACTGATTAGATTAGATTAGATTAATACTTGTTCCATAGATCATGAATACGACACTTCGTAATGATGTGGAACGTGTCGGTTATAACAGATGTCTGTACAAGATATTACATTAGACAAAATATTGCATGACACTAATGATTAAGTTTTTTTTTTACACCCCTTAATTTATATCTAAAAGTTCAGCCAAGGAGTAGAAGGAGTTGTCATCTAGAAATTCTTTTAACTTATTTTTAAATGTTAGTTGGCTATCTGTCAGGCTTTTGATGCTGTTTGGTAGGTGACCAAAGACTTTTGTGGCAGCATAATTTACCCCTTTCTGTGCCAAAGTCAGATTTAACCCTGCATAGTGAAGATCATCCTTTCTCCTGGTGTTATAGATTTGTGCGGAAAGGACTGATGAAAGCCGACAAAGGCATTCTCTGCCTTCCCACCTGCGTTCTGTATGTGGGTAGTTCTGAAAATTGTGAAAAATACCCATCCCAGAGATTTGCAGTTATTTTGCTGTAGGTGAAATACAGCTTGCCGGGAAGGACTGGTGAATGCTGACAAAGGCATTCCCTGTCTACCCTTTTGCGTTCTTTGAATAATACCCATCCCAGGGGACTTGCACCTGTTTCGATGTAGCAGACACCAGGTATTTTCGGGAAGGACTAGTGAACATTGAAAGGGCATCCCATGCCTTTCGCTTGCTTTCTGTATGTCGGTGGCCGTGAAGGGTGTGAACAATACCCGACGTGTCTGAACCTGCAGACCTGGGTTTACCCCTTGTATAAATGTTCCTCTTGGTTCCCTGCAAATTAGTGGACAGGGCTTGAGTCTATAGAAGCCTTTCTCCCTCCACAGTCATCTTCATTCTGCTCTAGTACGTGACTATGTTCAGTTGTCTTAGTTAGTGGATCTGTGCACCTCCTTCATCGAGTTTTCTAGTGTGCATCAATCCACCTCTATCATGAAGTCGTTGGCAGCGACAAACAGCAGGAGTGCTAGTGACAGCAACATCAGCAGCAGCAAATGTCTGAGGCAGTCAGAGGTGGAACTGTCATGTAAGTATAATTTTCTTTCGTAGTGTGTGTGCAAATTTCGTAGCAATTTGTTTATCATATCAGCATGTTCAAATTTCGCGAATTTCATAGAATTGTGTTTAGCAAATCACTGTGTTAGTAAAATTTTGTGCGTTACAATTTTTTTCCATGTCTTTGTTACACCATTTATTCTTGAAATGCAGGCCAAAGAGTCTGAACAGCCTCCATTGGCGATTTGTTTCATAGTTTTGTATTTCCTGTAAGTGTATACATTATTAAATCAAGATGTTCTTGCTGTTGTAGGTGATTTCTAGGAGGTCATGATAAACCTATTCCCCTCCCGCCGGAGGTTCGAGTCCTCCCTCGGGCATGGGTGAGTGTGTTGTTCTTAGCATAAGCTAGTTTAAGTAGTGTATAAGTCTAGGGACCGATGACCTCAGCAGTTTGATCCCTTAGAAATTCACACACATTTGAACATTTGATAAACCTTTTGCAGATATCATGTAACTATATTTCTTTTAGTTAATTTTTTTCGTAGTGTTGTAATTTGTTTGTTAAATCAATGTGTTCTTCTTGTTGCTGTTTTAGGTGATATCAGTGAGCTAGATCGGCGGATGTCCAGGCAAGGAGATACCACAGTGGGAGCTACTACTTTGTGAATATGAAACGAGGATAACGAAGTGGGTGGGGGATGCTATAGGTAATCTATGTTTTGTAATACATATAATCAGTATTCTTTCCTCCTTTGCAGCAGCAGCAACAGCAGCAGCAGTAGGCGAGTTTATAATGTGTGTACTTATTTGTCATTGTTCCTTGTCTACAGCTGGTGAGTCAACACTGCAGGGGGTGCTAGTTTCTCCTCCACCACCCTGGCACTACATTGTGGTGCAGGTGTCAGGACAGGTGAAGACACCACCAAAATACGGTCCTGTGTGACATCCCTGCCCCACCAGGGTGAGGCTCGAGGCTCCACGAGTTGCTACTGCCTCAGTTGTCTGCATCCCCTCTGCTGCCCCCCCCCCCCCACCACCACCACTTCTGCCCCTGCCCTCACCACAATAGGACTGTGGCAGCCAAGGGATTCCACCCCTCCAGCTGCTAGGACACCGCTACTGTAGTAACTAGGTCGGGACTGGATGTTGTGAGAACTCATGTCAGCCTCCCACAGCCTGCATACACACTGGTCTGATGTGGCTGCACCGAACTGTCAGCGTCCTTGTAAGGCTGGTGCACCATGCTACATGCCTCGTCATTTCAACCAGCAGCCGGCCAGCCTGCAACAAGATGATCTCTGTCCGGGGCTGCTAGTAATAGTCATCCTGTGGCTAGTGGCAGTTCTCTCTCCTGTCCTATTATAGATGGACAGCAGGGTAGCAAGGTGACGCCATAGCTAAGCTACAGGCAACTGTGGATGCATCTGAGAAGTGCATCACTTTTTCTCACGTAGAGAATCCAGCTGGAAGGTACGGAGACTTTATCAGTTTTCTGAAAGCATGGCCTTCCTGTCCTGCAAACATAGCTCCTCAGAATCATTAATGATCTGCAGTACCCCGCCATTAAATGCAGTGCTATGTTGTATTGTGCTCTTGCACATCTGCACAAACAGTACTCTGGTGTTGAGGAGACAAGGATTGTGTACATTTGGGGGGAAAATGGTACGGTATTGCGGAGCACCTTAATGGCTAAGTTGTTTGATACTTCCACCTTGAGTAATATACAGGCCAAGTTTTCCAAGATGGATGTTAGAGGCTCAGGTAAAGCACTCAGCTGAGTACTGCACCTTGAAATCCATACATACGTCTTTGCTCTGATAAATGTGGGGGGGGGGGGGATCCAGCTTTATTGAGCTTCCTAAGAATGTAGCAGTCAATCAGACATCTGTTAATGTCCAAAATACAGAAGACAACTCCTGCTCTGCATGATCAATCCTGGCATGTGAGAGGAATTATAAGAAAGGTTCACAGTGCACATCTCAATACAGTGGAGATATTGACATGCATGGGTTATATGAGTTTGATGGTACTGATTTCCCCATTAAGGTCAAGGACATTCCTAAATTTGAGGCACAAAATATTGGGATATCAGCTCAAGTTTATAGCCTGATGAAGATTAGATACAAACTTGTCGAATCTTTTAATTCTCTGAATTTGCCAGTCGGCGTAAGATGTATGTAAATGTGCTGCTGCTTTTGTAACGAGGTGATTATCACTACTTATATACCAGACATATGTTGTGACTCCTTACATCCAGTGTCAAAAAATTGTCGTGTAAAGCATATTTGCTTCAAGTGTCTCAATGCTTTTTCCACAAGCGACTTAATAGCAAAGATCTTAAAGTTTAAGAATGGCCACTACCAGGAGCATTGCCCTTTTGTAGTGTATGCTGATTTTGAGCGCCTCCTCACTCCTTCACAGAAAAACATGTACAACATGCAGCACCATACCAGGCGGTATTTATATTATTTGAGTCTTAGCCATCACAAATAATATGTTGGGGATAATTCAGTGATTTAGCCGCTCACTGAGCTCAAAAAACTTTCGTGGGAGAGCTTTACAGCACCAGCCGGCCGCTGGTGGCCGAGCGGTTCTAAGCACTTCAATCTGGAACTGCGCGACCGCTACGGTCGCAGGTTCGAATCCTGCCTCGGGCATGGATGTGTGTGATGTCCTTATGTTAATTAGGTTTAAGTAGTTCTAAGTTCTAGGGGACTGATGACCTCAGATGTTAAGTCACATAGTGCTCAGAGCCATTTGAACCATTTGAACCACCGTATGTCCTTACAGTATTACTGTAATGTTTCACAGTTCAATGGATGAAGTATGTAGGGATCCAGTACTGACCTGCACCAAACTGCATGAGGACCCTCCCCCCGCCCCCCCTCAGTATACTTGTGGGACAGACAATAGCTGATCACTGTCCTCTCCAAAATGATGACCAGGTGCACTACAGGGACCAACATGCTGGCGATCGCTGCAGCTCATGGCACACTGGAAGTCACTTTCGGTCCTGGCAAGCTGGAGCTCATGTCTACAAGTCTGGATGCATTGGAGGGCGCTTCTGGTCCTGACAAGTCGGAGACCATTGTCGCTGCAGTAGATACCGACATGCTGGAGGTCACCTCTGATGTTGAACTAAGAAGAAGAAACGTTAACATGAGAGACAAAGAAATGGAGCTGGACAAAGAAGAAGCAATAGCGAAGATATACAGGGTGTTTGAAAAGGAACTCCCTAGTTTTAATGTCGCGTAGAACCCGTACAAAGTGACAACACTATTCTAGTTTTAGGTGTTTGATACATAAGCTCTCCGAGTTTTGCTCCCCTGCAGTTGGCAGGTCTGCTTGACCTTGAGACGGCACCAATGCTGTGTTTTTCCTCCGTTCCCTCAGTTCAGTCCACACATGCCTGAAGTGCAGAGCAGCTCAGCAACAATGTGTTCTCTGCAGCAGAAAGCGCATTGTGTTATTGGGCTTGTGAAAACTGAGTCAGTTATAACAGTGCAAGGTAGTTTTAGACGTCAGTATGGTGGTGAACCACCTACAGTAAAAACTATCCATCATTGGTAAAAGTCTTTCAAGGAAACTGGCAGCGTTTTAAAAGCAAAACAATAAAAGGAGATGTTTACTGTGACATGTTGACAGAGTGTGTCTTTCCCCAAATGGACGATATGGAGGCGGAAAAGGGAGTGTGTTTTCCCAAAAAGATGGCGCCCCACCTCATTGCAGTAACCATACGCATGCAGTTCTTGACATTCGCTTTCCAGGAAGCTGGATAGGCAGGGCTGGCCCAATACCTTGGCCACCACGAAGCCCAGACTTAACCCCACTGGACTTTTTCTTTTGGGGCTACATAAAAAATATTGTGTACAGCGAAAAGATCAGAGACATCAATCATTTACAGGAAAGAATCGTCATGGCAGATGGGACAGTTACACCTGAAATGTTGGTGAATACGTGGTGAGAAGTGGTATATACTCTCGACGTGTGCAGGGCAACAAATTGATCCCATGTTGACGTCTACTAACATTAAACAAAACTTGAAGGAATTCTCTTTCATGATACCTACTTATTGATGTAATTTCCCCATTAA
Source organism: Schistocerca americana (assembly GCF_021461395.2). Classification (NCBI taxonomy): domain Eukaryota; kingdom Metazoa; phylum Arthropoda; class Insecta; order Orthoptera; family Acrididae; genus Schistocerca; species Schistocerca americana. The sequence goes on along the minus strand of NC_060120.1, from coordinate 976,778,611 downwards.
ATTTATACTTAAAACTAGGGAGTTCTTTTTCACATATCCTGTATAATGAGTACTTATCTTTCTGCTGCTTCCTATTCTGCTGGGAGGCAATGGATGGTCTCAGCTGCTGCTGCTGTCGACAGCTGATGTTCCTTTCACTGATTGACACCAGTGGGCTACAACACCCGGTTTATCCCTGACGTCACGATCATGTGGCCATATGCCGCATTGTCATTGGTTCCAGCCAATTTTTCAAACCCACGATGTCATCAGTGCGATGTTGCTATATGTACACCATGGGCAGGGGGGGGGGGCGCCATCTTGAATAAACATAGGAACATTACCACACAACTGCCAGGACATCGACTGGAGATGCATTTGATACGTTCGTATCGATATACTTTGGATCGGCTGACGGTTGTGTTTTGACTTTTTGACTTTGAGTTTATCTAACATGGAGCAAGAGCACTGATTTCCCGCAGGCCCCGGTAGAGGCAAGAGCCAAGAGTGAGCGTGGGCTTGAGAGGTACATTGGTGGCAGACCGTAAGATGCCACAAGTACAAGACGTCTGCCTGGGGCAGTGGCGAGTGTTATATACCAAGGGTGGCAAGTTTACCTGTCGGAGACAACTATGTGAAGGGTGGCCAGATATGAAATCGTCGGTTCCTCAGTGGCATTTACCTTCCAGGTTTGAAGCATTTCTATGGGGAAAGCTGCTTCTAATTCCACCTCGAAAGTAGTTCGCTGAGTTGGACTAGCTATGAGACTATCTCGGCCGTTATCCTCATACAACGGAAGTTAATGGTGAGCTCCTGTAGGATGTAATACGTCGTATTGGAACACAGAGTGAGTGAAATTATTTTTGGTGTGATTCAGTGTTGGTAGTGCCTGCCGGAAGGTGGCTGCCTCAACATTTAAGACTTCCTTGTTTTAAAATAATTTCTGATAAGTGGTCTAAAGTGATGCATAAATAAGTCCCTAAGATAGCACCTTATTGGCGCCTGTGTTATATTTTGATTCTGGGCGCTTTTCACTACAGTAGTTGTATTTCTTCAATAAAAGTGCTCAGGTTAGCTGTGTGTGCTTGATGTAAAATTATTGAACTGAAATAAAGTTGTTTAATTTTTTGCTGCGTCTGGGCTCAGTCATTTACCACACTTGGATCCCCGCATCCTAAGCCATTTCAGCCTTGCTAGATTAACGCGCAGGGTGCAAAATGCGTTTTTCTTCTAACATAAATTTGTATGCTGCTGCTGTGAGAAATTGTCACCACAAGGAACTTTTTGCACTTGAGTGTTGTTTGTGAGCAGACAGTGTTATGCTTTGTGTGAGGAGAAACGTCTAGGAGTTAGTACTGGAAAACTAAAACGACAGCATCGCGATCTATCGAAATGGCGGTTTATCGTACCGCAATATTGATGCTCGTGTTGGTCGAGAACCCACGAATGTCATGCGAATATGGAAGGGCCGTACGCAGCGCCTTGTCAACGTCCTACGCAATATTGTCCGGCCGCGCAGGATAACACAGTCACCACACTTACCTTCACACGTGCGACAACTTCTGGAACATCAAGGGACTTTCGGCGCAGCGACCTTCGTTGCAACTTCTCGTGGCGCTGCCGCAGAAAGACATTCGACGACAACATTATGTAACACTGTCGCTAATTTTGAGAGTTACTGTATGAGAAGCGGCTCCTTTGCAGCCATATGTGAGACAAGCAGATAGATGTGGATGTGCTGACATAATACGAGGTGCATTCAAGTTCTAAGGCCTCCGATTTTTTTTCTCCGGACTGGAAAGAGATAGAAACATGCACATTGTTTCGAAATGAGGCCGCGTTCATTGTCAATACGACCCAGAGATGGCAGCACCATACGGCAGATGGAATTTTACCGCCAGCGGCGAGAATGAGAACTGTTTTAAATACTTAAAATGGCGACGTTTTCTTTACTTGAACAGCGCGCAATCATTCGTTTTCTGAATTTGCGTGGTGTGAAACCAATTGAAATTCATCAACAGTTGAAGGAGACATGTGGTGGTTGAGTTATGGATGTATCGAAAGTGTGTTCGTGGGTGCGACAGTTTGATGAAGGAAGAACATCATGTGACAACAAACCAAAACAACCTTGGGCTCGCACAAGACGGTCTGACGACATGATCGAGAAAGTGGAGAGAATTGTTTTGGGGGATCGCCGAATAACTGTTGAACAGATCGCCTTCAGGGTTGGCATTTCTGTGGATTCTGTGCACACAATGCTGCATGACGACCTGAAAATGCGAAAAGTGTCATCCTGGTGGGTGCCACGAATGATGACGGACGACCACACGGGTGCCCGTGTGGCATGTTGCCAAGCAATGTTGACGCGCAACGACAGCATGAATGGGACTTTCTTTTCGTCGGTTGTGACAGTGGATGAGACGTGGATGCCATTTTTCAATCCAGAAACAAAGCGCCAGTCAGCTCAATGGAAGCACACAGATTTACCGCCACCAAAAAAATTTCGGGTAACCGCCCGTGCTGAAAAAATGATGGTGTCCATGTTCTGGGACAGCGAGGGCGTAATCCTTACCCATTGCGTTGCAAAGGGCACTACGGTAACAGGTGCGTCCTACGAAAATGTTTTGAAGAACAAATTCCTTCCTGCACTGCAACAAAAACGTCCGGGAAGGGCTGCGCGTGTGCTGTTTCACCAAGTCAACGCACCCGCACATCGAGCTAACGTTACGCAACAGTTTCTTCGTGATAACAACTTTGAAGTGATTCCTCATGCTCCCTACTCACCTGACCTGGCTCTTAGTGAGTTTTGGCTTTTTCCAACAATGAAAGACACTCTATGTGGTCGCACATTCACCAGCCGTGCTGCTACTGCCTCAGCGATTTTCCAGTGGTCAAAACAGACTCCTAAAGAAGCCTTCGCCTCTGCCATGGAATCGTGACGTCAGCGTTGTGACAAATGTGTACATCTGCAGGGCGATTACGTCGAGAAGTAACGCCAGTTTCATCGATTTCGGGTGAGTACTTAATTAGAAAAAAAATTGGAGGCCTTAGAACTTGAATGCACCTCGTAAAAAGCGAGCCTGTGTGTACACCACAGGGTGGTCAAACGGAGCGGCGCTATTGTGGTGACCTTGCAGAATGCCCATGTAACAATGAAATCGGTCAGTGCGACAAGAGGGTGTTGATCTTTACGTGCCTGGTAGCAGTGTACAAGCGCAACAAGCGTGCTATAAATCACTGTAAATGTCCTCTGATTCTAGCACACTTATGCGCAGTTCAACAGAACCCTCGACAACATAGCCGGCCGGTGTGTCCGAGCGGTTCTAGGCGCTACAGTCTGGAATCGCGCGAACGCTACGGTCGCAGGTTCGAATCCTGCCTCGGGCATGGATGTGTGTGATGTCTTTAGGTTAGTTAGGTTTAAGTAGTTATAAGTTATTGGGGACTGATGACCTCAGAAGTTAAGTCCCATAGTGTTCAGAGCCATTTGAACCTCTGCAACATGTGGTTCAGCAATGCTCCATCATTTTATGGGCCAGCCAGCAGATGGAGCCAGTCTGGGCAGCCATCTCCACTAGACCATTTCACAGCTTTAAGTCCGCACCAGTGGAATTAGGACGACATGACGGATGAGACGTCCCCAGGCTCCAAGACAGTAACCGTACTCTTGCCTTCGATGGTAGCAGTTCACACCTAGGCCGGTACTGCTGCCATCCATCTGCACTAGGGCGAACTTCTAACCTGGTAGCGGTGAACACTTCTGAGAATTCAGCTGACATTCGTGACGATGACACTGCTCACTCAGGACCACATAGTGCTAACTCAGGCACGTGCAGCCGAGTACTGTGAACAGTGTCAGCAAACCTTCTGACACCAACATCACTAATAGACCACACGCCTGCAGAGACGTCGCAGCACTGCAGCATTGTAGCTCAAGACTATACAGCACATGTTATACCTTGCAGCGAAGTTTTCCTAGCCACCCCTGGCCAGCACCAAGGTCTACACAACGTGCCACTCCACCATCTGAACACCACAATGGCCCAACTCACCCTGGGTTGCTATGATTATCTACAGCAGTGTCACCACGTCGTATTTTCAGTCCAGTCGTCCAGTCGTATTTCTGTGTACAACGTCATGATGAACATATGTGTGCATGGAACTTCCGAGGAGAATGAACTTTGTCGGATAACACTCATCATCATTATACATGCCCAGCACACCTGAAGACACTGTTGGGAACAACACCACAGAGTCAATAATTCTGGATAGAAAGAGTCATATATCTGATGTGTTAAAGCCGGTTCCCACTACAGCGCGGCAGCACGGCGTTCGGAAACGGCAGCGGCAAGCGTTTTCCACTTTGACGCGGCGGTTCGCGGAATTGGCGTTCCCATCTGGAAGCGGCAGACGCTAGCGGTAGCCAATGACGGACAGCCACTGAGGTACGGGGCGGGACCCATTGAAACGCCCAGTGCGTTTGATTGACTATATCTTACCCTACATGAAGGAAAGACAAATTTGAGTGAAGATGTACCGGTTTTTCATTTTCTGTACAATGTACTCTTTCACATATTTCATTATTCAACATTTCTCATTTCACCATAAACAAATTTCATGACTACCATTCATGATTGTTCACTATCTCCTAACACATTGAAACAATGTACGATAAAAGAGATTATTTAGATAGTTAAGCGAGACAAAAATTTAAAATGTGATACCATAGCACATACAGGAAAACAGTAAGAACACAAAGGCTTGGGGGAAGGGATGAAAGTGGAAGCCACCTAATTGAATTTCACACAGAGCATAATGAAATCATCGCCAGCACCTTGCTTAAGAATCATGAAAGAATAATACATATTTGGAATAGAGTTTTTGAAACCAGATTTTAAATTGTAAGACATCTCCCGGTACAGGCGCAAACCGTTATTGATTATGAGCTGCAGTTTACAACTAAAGAGACAGTAAACGGTAGCAAATTAAGGAGATGGAACTTGAATCCGTCAAGAGCCACAGTTTTTCGATAACCTAAAAGTTACCGTAATGCAAAGACTGACTAAAACAGAGGAAGGAATCCGCTAGAACACGAATTGATATCTTTGAGAGAAGAAGTGGTCAGTGCTGCAGAGTATGTGACCGGGAAAAAGGTACAGCAGAAATCGTTGGATAAGACATAATATATTAAATTTAATTGACAAGAGGAAAAATTGTAAAAATGCAGCAAATAAAGTAGGCTCGATTAACTGTCAGTAATCAGTTACTCACATAAAAGAAGACGTGAATGGGTTTATAATCTGCAAATATCACATATCAAAACAAAACTGAATCATTCTAGATTCCATCGCAGATGCCTTAAAGTAAAAGGCGAAACGTGTCTTGAAAAAATAAAGTACGCTGTAGCACGAAAAAAAGTTTGTTACTTACCAAAGGAAATAATCAACAGCTGTAGAGACTCGGTAAATTACATCTTATGACATACCAGCAAATTAGTTTCGGTTTAACTTCTATAAGTCTATATAGTATATTGTAAATATTAACGTGTTCCACGTCACTGTAATTCTCATTCCACATGCTATTAAATGCCGTTTAAAAAAATTATCTATCCACTCTGAAAAACTGTAGTTTCTTTCATATCTCGGTAGATAAATAGATTTTAGATATTTATCATGCGACGAAATAGATGACATTTTACGTGTTATCGTTTGCAAAAAACGCGTTTCGATGTCTTGAACCGTTTACGAAATTTGCGGTTGATGCAACCACATGGTTTCCGACGAGCAGGACGAAGTATCGGTCGCATCGCGAGCGACCCGCGAGCAGTCACCGCACAGCCCGTCCGCCGACATATTCAATATCTCGAGAACGGTGATAGCTATCGTTGGGCTCTCAGCTTTAAAAACAATTTCGATATGTTGACTAAATTTCATACGCAATGATGTATTACCTAAAATGAACTGTACGCAAAGTCCACGCAATGCGTTTTTACCTCTGCACACTCATTAAAATTTCATGTAATGGTTTACGTAAATGCAATACAGCAAGTAACCAACACGAGTAATGAAAAGAAATTCGGTCCTTTATCGGGAGAAGATATCAGGCTGTAACATGCACAAGAATCAAATTTTTCTACCGAATAGTTTCCTTGAAATCGGATGATAAGTATTTCATAGCTGCTGCCGCGTCCGCGCCAGCGGTTCGGCGATACTTCGTGTGGCCCTGGGTTCCGTACCTGACGTTACGCTCACCGCGTTCTGTGATTGGCGGCGCGGACCTGGAGCGCGGCACGCGGCAGTGGCAGCAGTTCGACATGGGCAAACCGCGACGCAGACACCGCCATGCCGCGCCGCTGACGGCGTTTCCATGGCAACCACGCTGCTGCTGCACGGTTTTGACGCGCGGTAGCCCTAGTGGGAACCGGCCTTTAAGCTGACAGCTGTGCTCTATCTTCCTTCAACAGGATAACGGAGGACAACACTTTGTCCTGACCTACTTGGATGTTCTGGCCAGCATGTTCTCCAGATCTCTCACCCATTGAGGTATCTTCATGTATTGGAGACCGGTACACGACTCGGCAGCCGCTACGATTGGTGAATGGACACAATTGAAGCAACATGAAATTACATAAAACTCCTGCAAGATTACTTGACCCGTGAACCAAAACACATTCAACCCTCTGTTCCAAATGAGAGGTCGCCTACATTGCTTGTCTCCTCTCCTACTGAGCTATGAGCTTTGTGTGCTATGAAAGAAACTTTACCTGCTCGCCTTGGCTACACTGCGAGAACAGGGGCGTACACTCTCCAGTTGCACTGCAACTTGTAAGGGGTCCGGGATCCCTTACCTACGATAAACACATTTCTTGCCTCACATAGGTGAATGGTAGACCAAATCGATTGTCAGGTGCCGCTAGCTTTAAATGAGTGACGTGTCAGTCAGTTCGAGTTTGGAGTTCGTCTAGTGAAGGCGGAAGTGTGAGCTACGCGTTGCGTCATACCAGCTGAGCGAGTTCCCGCCGATGTGGGTTGACTCTCAGCAAGACGCTGTGCTGGCCACAGATTGGATTGCAAGGATGATTGTGGGGTTTCTCGCTGTTACAGCATGTGACACAATACCAAGAATTCTGACCTCTGTTGAGAATAACTGTAATTAGAAGTGTGAGGCGAAAGAAGTGTCTGCCTCAAAACTGTGTTTAATCAGTATATATCAATGGAACAATGTAAAACACATTGGTATTAGTTATTGCAAAAACCATTGATTATTGTGATGTCAAAATAGATAGCCAGAGTCGCAAATAAAATAGATGTTTATTTAGTTAGGCAAACATTGGTTGGTTTGAACAGACATTAGTTGCGACTCTACGCATATGTGCAAGTTTTGTTTACTGCTATTTTGATGGACATTTTACTTGGCAAACATTGGTTCATTTCAGAATGGGTGCAGCTCAAAACCAGTCATCGCTAAATAATCATCCATTTTAGTTGCAACTCTAGCTCTCTTCTTTTGCATCAGCATCTAAAAAATGAGTTGCTGTTCCACCATACCCAGGAAGCCGGGGCTATGCAAGTTTTAGCACTGTTATTTTCAGCCATAATGGCTATGTTTGTGAACCGTGACTGTGTGGGATAACATCAAAGAAATTTGTGCAGTAAATTATGTTGGCAATCAGTGACAAAATATAATGTGCAATAGTGTAATGTCAATCAGCAGCTTTGCCATTACACCAGTGATGCAAGTGAAGCAGCAAGATGATGAAATTGTAAATGATCAACTGTCATATAAAAGCCTTTCACAGTATTTTCGTAACACACATAACTGATGCAAATCTATCTGCATCCTATACAGGCTGTGATATACATATTCAACCACAAGGAAGAAAGCCAGCAGAAGACATCACTGATTTCGATTTTTAGCCATACACTGGCCCCCACCTTCCCCCCAAATGCCACACCAGCAGCTACAGTAAAAAACAATGGATAAAGAGTTCTAGATTAATCTAGTTTAAGACTATTTATTTTTAAGCAACATTTCTCCATATGTATGTATAAACGCCTGAAGATGAACAGAACATGTTCGAAATGCGTTGCATTATGTTACATTAAGCATAAAATAAAGAGTGACTGGTAGCAGAAACTTGAAATAAATAATTTTAGCACTGTGTTGAACATTGTTGACCAGCCTCACATTGATTGGACGAAGCTGCTAAATCGGATTAGCATTTATCTATTGCGCCACAGTCACATAAAATTTACAGCAAGGCTCCTATTTTGATCAACAAAAAACGATGTAATATTAATCAGGAGTATTTCAAACTTTTCTCAAACAGTTTTAAAGAAATTGTTTCTTAATTTAGTAAGGTACTGTGCGAAATTCGAAAGCTTTGCAAAGGAAAAAGTGGGTGCTACGAGTTTTCGCTCCATGTATGTTGGATCACATATTGCTGCATACCAAATGGAGCTAACATACTGCATGTTTCTTTAAACTTGAGACGAGATCTGTATCTATTGCCAGTCTCGAGGAAATGGGCCGTATTTAGTGCATTCATTACCGATCGTGTGCGCAGACGATAGAATGGAAGTGAAGTGTTCATAACATGCCCCAAATCTCATAAATGGTTCGAGATACCGAAACGAAATTTTGGAAAATGGCAGAATCCAAAGCGGAGAGTATTTTTCCATATAGCTAACATCCTAAACTTTCTTATCTATTGCGATATATGAGTGGCTTCAGATTTTAGCAATGAAATAAAGTAATTTTTGAAGGGCCATCGATAGCTGATGAAATGAGAATTGATGTTGGTTTGTAACAACATTCATGAAGTAAACACACTTTTCTTTTCTTTTCTTTTCTTTTCATACAGAGCATGAGCTTTCCATGAGCTATAGATCTCAGTCACCCTCAGTTGTTTCATTAACAATAGACTGTTTGAGGATTATGTCGCAATTGCAGATACATTAGCATGTTGGTGAGCTGAAATTGTCTAAACACTACTGTATTGAGAGTGTACACTGTGTGCAACGAGAGAAAGGAAAAAGGATGTGCAAGACAGGCTCTGCTTGTATTTAGGCATAATCCTGTACCCACTGTATTTTTGAGATAATGGTTGACTTGTCTAATTATTGGTTGTAGTGGCATAATCTCTTAAGAGGGATGTTTAAAGACTTAGTAATTGTAGCTTACAAGTTGTGCAAGACAGGTGTTTGTGCGAAGGCTTAAAGTGAACTACATCTCCCCTACTGCCCATTTCCATCCCTAAGGGAACCCACACTACTACAGTTAACCCCTCTGCAACCACACCGTTTGCGCAGCCCTGGAGCTCATATGATATTGCACGCACTCTGCTCGGACATCTCATCCAAGCTCAGTGCCTAGTCAAGCTAGGACCATTGTTGCTGCCAAAGGTGGCAGTTCTGTATACTGAATTTCGCATCCTGTATATCCCCAAATCACCAACAGATTTAATCATACATACTTCCTACTATACTGTATGCGGACAATAAATAAAATTTCCCATAAAACATCTGCCACACCATCTAGCCGACTCATACAGCAACCGTATAAAGGGTATTTTTTATTAAATCATTCTTGGCTGAGAAAATATTGCTTTAATAACGCTTTTCGCCTTAGTAAGGTATTATCAGGTTGTCTACAAAAGATTAAAAGCAAAATGATAGTTAAGGTACGGTCCTGTAATGCAAAGCTGTAATAAGATACCTACTGAAACTTCTATTAACATGGACTGAGGGACATTTGTAAAACTAGCATGCTGTTGGATAAGCATACGTTTAGATCGAGCAATCTATGGCGTGTACCTAGACAATGAAGACGTACTTATAAGCAAACCTTAAATAGAAAGAATAAATTACATAGTGGTAAGTCAAATAAAGTGTTAAAATACAAGACAATGTCTCTGATACAGTCATGGCGGCAGGTGCAGTGGCGCAGCGATAAGACCACACCTAACAGAATTGCATACATCTTGCTTCGCTAAACATAGTGCAATGGAAAGCAACTATCACAGTACTTGAAGCTGAGCACGTATACGGTTGAGCATGAGACTAAGCACTGCATGCAGTTAAGCAGTGGGAACACATGTAGTTGGCGCTCACAAACATTTTGCACACCATAACTAAGATTTACTATAAACGTTCCAAAATTAAGTTGCAGTAGCACTACGGATAAAGAACAATCTGAAATAGTGAGTGCGAAGGGATACAAATTAAAAAGTGATAAAAAGTAAAAAGATTTAAAAGAAACAAATCTGTATAACGCACCACTAGGCCGCGTGAGCAGCAGCACACTAGAGCAAGTGATGCGAACCAGAAACAGGAGAAACTGGAGTAAAATATATTATTTTCCCTTTACTCCTTTTTGTAGGTAATCTGATGACGCCCAACAAAGCCGAAACGCGCTATTAAAGTAATTATTTTCCTTACCAACACTGTTTCATTCAGTAATAACTAAAATTTCTTTATTTTTTGGACTTGCGTTGCAATTTTAACAGTCTTCAACTGCTACTTCACGAACTTCACATTTTCGTCTGCTCGGGCGATTGAAGGATGGTCAGCAAGAGAGGTTTTCGTCAGTCGACAAGTTCGTAATTTTGGAAGAGCAAAAACAAATTGAATTTGATTCTCGAAGAGTCGTTTTTGTAAGCCACTTCCAGCACCACAGCAATTTCTGCAACGTTTTTTCCGAAGAGCGCATTCAACACGTAAATCCGCCATCTTAAAAACCATGGGCCGAGATGTTAGCGGACTCTCATTTACATAAAAAATGTTTTCACAACCACGGAGTTAAAAAAAGTGAATTTCCCTGGCTTGGTAGGAGCCGGCCACATGTGGCACATGTGGAGAGTCAACAGTAGGCGTGTCACGACGCACGGTAGCTGGCAAACACGGCGTCCTGTGCAAACACCGAAGCACTCCGGAAGGCGGGAGACCGCTCGAGTGTAACGGCCTCGCGGCCTCCTACCGATAACTGTTTTCGATGTTTGCTGAAGCAACCTAGCTATGACGTTAGCGAACTATTTTATTAAAACTCTTAGCATCTGACAGCCACCGTGAAAGTGAGGAAAATTGAGTGGGGCAGAATGATTACTGGTGTGAAAGATGCATTCCACGACTCCTCGGCGTAGCTACTGGGACACACTCTACAACTCATAACTAGTAGCGAAAACTGGCACCGGTGTAACTTTGCTATAGTAGAAGCGAACGTTCCAGTGAACACGGAAGTAACAACTGCGAGGGGACTTCAGGAAGTAAATTACACAGGTCGACCCAAGCTGACACAAGGAGCGCACGTACTTCCCCTCACCGATTTGATTCATGTTGACAGTGTCTGTAGAACAAGACTAGGTCACAAACGTATGTAAACAGGACGACGCAAACACTCAATTACGAGAAACTTCCTGGCAGATTAAAACTGTGTGCCCGACCGAGACTCGAACTCGGGACCTTTGCCTTTCGCGCGCAAGTGCTCTACCAACTGAGCTACAGAAGCACGACTCACGCCCGGTACCCACAGATTTACTTCTGCCAGTATCTCGTCTCCTACCTTCCAAACTTTACAGAAGTTCTCCTGCGAACCTTGCAGAACTAGCACTCCTGAAAGAAAGGATATAGCGGAGACATGGCTTAATGTCGGTACCAGGCGTGAGTCGTGCTTCGGGAGCTCAGTTGGTAGAGCGCTTCCCCACGAAAGGCAAAGGTCCCGAGTTCGAGTCTCGGTCGGGCACACTGTTTTAATCTGCCAGGAAGTTTCATATTAGCGCATGCTCCGCTGCAGAGTGAAAATCTCTTTCTGGAAACATCCCCCAGGCTGTGACTAAGCCATGTCTCCGCTATATCCTTTCTTTCAGGAGTGCTAGTTCTGCAAGGTTCCCAGGAGAACTTCTGTAAAGTTTGGAAGGTAGGAGACGAGATACTGGCAGAACTAAATCTGTGGGTACCAGGCGTGAGTCGTGCTTCGGTAGCTCAGTTGGTAGAGCACTTGCCCGCGAAGGCAAAGGTCTGGAGTTCCAGTCTCGTTCGGGCACACAGTTTTAATCTGCCAGGAAGTTTCATATCAGCGCACACTCCGCTGCAGAGTGAAAATCTCATTCTGGAAACATCCCCCAGGCTGTGGCTAAGCCATGTCTCCGCTATATCCGTTCTTTCAGGAGTGCTAGTTCTGCAAGGTTCGCAGGAGAACTTCTGTAAAGTTTGGAAGGTAGGAGACGAGATACTGGCAGAAGTAAAGCTGTGGGTACCGGGCGTGAGTCGTGCTTCGGGAGCTCAGTTGGTAGAGCACTTGCCCGCGAAAGGCAAAGGTCCCGAGTTCGAGTCTCGGTCGGGCACACAGTTTTAATCTGCCAGGAAGTTTCATATCAGCGCACACTCCGCTTTAGAGCGAAAATCTCATTCTGGAAACATCCCCCAGGCTGTGGCTAAGCCATGTCTCCGCTATATCCTTTCATTCAGGAGTGCTAGTTCTGCAAGGTTCGCAGGAGAACTTCTGTACAGTTTGGAAGGTAGGAGACGAGATACTGGCAGAAGTAAAGCTGTGGGTACTGGGCGTGAGTCATGCTTCGGTAGCTCAGTTGGTAGAGCACTTGCCCACGAAAGGCAAAGGTCCCGAGTTCGAGTCTCGGTCGGGCACACTGTTTTAATCTGCCAGGAAGTTTCATATTAGCGCATGCTCCGCTGCAGAGTGAAAATCTCTTTCTGGAAACATCCCCCAGGCTGTGACTAAGCCATGTCTCCGCTATATCCTTTCTTTCAGGAGTGCTAGTTCTGCAAGGTTCCCAGGAGAACTTCTGTAAAGTTTGGAAGGTAGGAGACGAGATACTGGCAGAACTAAATCTGTGGGTACCAGGCGTGAGTCGTGCTTCGGTAGCTCAGTTGGTAGAGCACTTGCCCGCGAAGGCAAAGGTCTGGAGTTCCAGTCTCGTTCGGGCACACAGTTTTAATCTGCCAGGAAGTTTCATATCAGCGCACACTCCGCTGCAGAGTGAAAATCTCATTCTGGAAACATCCCCCAGGCTGTGGCTAAGCCATGTCTCCGCTATATCCGTTCTTTCAGGAGTGCTAGTTCTGCAAGGTTCGCAGGAGAACTTCTGTAAAGTTTGGAAGGTAGGAGACGAGATACTGGCAGAAGTAAAGCTGTGGGTACCGGGCGTGAGTCGTGCTTCGGGAGCTCAGTTGGTAGAGCACTTGCCCGCGAAAGGCAAAGGTCCCGAGTTCGAGTCTCGGTCGGGCACACAGTTTTAATCTGCCAGGAAGTTTCATATCAGCGCACACTCCGCTTTAGAGCGAAAATCTCATTCTGGAAACATCCCCCAGGCTGTGGCTAAGCCATGTCTCCGCTATATCCTTTCATTCAGGAGTGCTAGTTCTGCAAGGTTCGCAGGAGAACTTCTGTACAGTTTGGAAGGTAGGAGACGAGATACTGGCAGAAGTAAAGCTGTGGGTACTGGGCGTGAGTCATGCTTCGGTAGCTCAGTTGGTAGAGCACTTGCCCACGAAAGGCAAAGGTCCCGAGTTCGAGTCTCGGTCGGGCACACAGTTTTAATCCGCTAGGAAGTTTCATATCAGCGCACACTCTGCTGCAGAGTGAAAATCTCATTCTGGAAACATCCCCCAGGCTGTGGCTAAGCCATGTCTCCGCTATATCCTTTCTTTCAGGAGTGCTAGTTCTGCAAGGTTCGCAGGAGAACTTCTGTAAAGTTTGGAAGGTAGAAGACGAGATACTGGCAGAAGTAAATCTGTGGGTACCGGGCGTGAGTCGTGCTTCGGTAGCTCAGTTGGTAGAGCACTTGCCCGCGAAAGGCAAAGGTCCCGAGTTCGAGTCTCGTTCGGGAACACAGGTTTAATCTGCCAGGAAGTTTCATACCAGCGCACACTCCGCTGCAGAGTGAAAATCTCATTCTGGAAACATCCCCCAGGCTGTTGCTAAGCCATGTCTCCGCTATATCCTTTCTTTCAGGAGTGCTAGTTCTGCAAGATTCGCAGGAGAACTTCTGTAAAGTTTGGAAGGTAGGAGACGAGATACTGGCAGAAGTAAAGCTGTGGGTACCGGGCGTGTGTCGTGCTTTGGTAGCTCAGTTGGTAGAGCACTTGCCCGCGAACGGCAAAGGTCCCGAGTTCGATTCTCGGCCGGGCACACAGTTTTAATCTGCCAGGAAGTTTCATATCAGCGCACACTCCGCTGCAGAGTGAAAATCTTATTCACTCAATTACATGAAGATGGTATCTGTTTCGGACATGTCCGAAAGAACAGATACCATCGGCGACCATCGGTGATCATCTTTGGCTAACCTGCCATTGACCTTCTTCTTCCGTGCTGGATGCACACGCATTGCCCGAACTCTTACGGGACTCGGTAAGATTGTCTGCCGCGAGTAATGAGTGTAATGGGCAGGGGCACTACAAATGTCGTGTGTGGACAATACGTTGGAAAAGTAGGTCTCACGGGGAGCGTGCAAGGGGTAAATCCCTGCAGTCGCACTGTCCTCTGTGCCGTCGGAGGCTCAAATGGATAGAGCCCCTGCCATGTAAGTTGGAGATCCTATGTTCGAGTCGAAGTCGGAGCACACATTTTCAGCTGTCCCCGTTGATGTGTATCAACGCCTGTTGACGGCTTAGGGTCTTTATTTAATTATCACTTCAAACTCTCAATCGTTGTTGCGAAAATAGAGTTTGAAACTTTCAGGTTTACTTGTGCAGGGTGATTTTTTTCCGCCGTGTACAAACTCTAGGTATTGATCGACGTGAGGTTACGGAACAGAAGAGGTGTAATGACTTATTTCCGGAAATGCATGACTTCCATGCTAAAGACCATTTATTTATTCGTAATTTGTTACAAACACTGTGGTCTAATACGCGCTGTACCATGCAGCCACAGTTACAGCATGCAAGATTTCCTCCTAGAGGGTGGTACTGTCCCTCCCTAGCGCCCTCTCTTGTCATAGTAATTGGTAATGTTGAGCTCGATCCACTCCTCTTGCTGACTCACCTTTTAGTGGATGTGATACAGCGTTGTACACAATGGTTCTGTACTAGAATCGAGAGTTTGTTGACGTGGTCTTTACTTACGGAAAGGCAAATGGCAACGGGGTATGGGCAGCAAGGTCGTATCAGGAGACCTATCCCCGCCGACAACATCCACGGCATCAAATATTTGCAACAGTGTACCGCCTTTTGGATGAGACATGGTCGTTTCAGGAAGCAGGAAATCATGAAGGACGCACCCGAAATGTCGGGCCACCACACTTGGAGGAAAATGTGGTTAACACCGTGGAAAGAGACCGTCGTGTCAGTACCAGACAGGTGGCCCTCCAGTACAGGGTAAGCCAGGCGACAGTGTGGAACATTCTCCATGACAATTGCTACTAAACTTACAGCGTGTGCAGGGCTTACTGGCGACAGACTTTCCACGTCGGGAGCAGTTTTGTCACTGGTTTCTTCATCACGCAACCAGAATTCACAGATTTGTGTCATCCATCCTGTTGTGTCCTGCCTAGTCGTCGAGTATGGAGTGCCTAGGAAAACTGCTTTTTTTCGGATCGCTAGACAACAATTCAAGCAGATCATATTAATGAATTTTATATACAAAAACTATATGACAGTACTTAACTTTGAGAATTTGCAATGATGTGTCGCAAGCAAATGGCAACATACAAACAAGAAAGCTCTTCAGCATATACAATTAGTTCAAATGGTTCAAATGGCTCTGAGCACTATGGGACTCAACGTCTTAGGTCATAAGTCCCCTCGAACTTAGAACTACTTAAACCTAACTAACCTAAGGACATCACACACACCCATGCCAGAGGCAGGATTCGAACCTGCGACCCTAGCAGCCTCTCGGTTCCGGACTGCAGCGCCAGAACCGCACGGCCACCGCGGCCGGCATACAATTAGTAATACAAGTGCAGTAGTACAGTTTGTAATGTTATGTGAGCCTCACTGCCCTTTTTTTAAACTAATTTGTGCCTTATTTTATTTTGAGAAGCTCAGTAATGTATGTAAATACCGTAAATGTAAATTTGATTCAAAAAGTACTTGAAGTGAAGTGCAGCTGGACAGCAAGAAACTCTTCAGCGCGCAATCCCTGTTGTGAATCTTTGAGTATGGACTCTAAAAAAAAAGCAACTGATTTATTAAAAAAAGAGGACTGTTAATCTGTTAGTTTGGTTGGTTTGTGTGATTGTGGTTAGAGGACGGAGTAGCCGAGCGATTCTAGCCGCTACACTCTGGAACCGCGCGATCGCTACAGTCACAGGTTCGAATCCTGCCTCGACATGGATGTGTGTGATGTCCTTAGGTTAGTTCGGTTTAAGTAGTTCTAAGTTCTAGGGGACTGATGACCTCAGGTGTTAAGTCCCTTAGTGCTCAGAGCCATTTGAACCATTTGAGCCAAGCAAGCCTACACACAATTAATCCCTTAGCTTCGCCCGTATTATGAACAAGATCTGCTCCATCTGTGATAATTTATTCCATTATGACTTAATCTATCCAACAATTGTTTAATGAACAACGATAAAATAAATGTATTGATGTTCTGATTCTGAGATGTGTCCCAGTGACGGTCTTGCAAAGAACCTAAAAGGAATGTTTCATTTGTTCTAGCACAAGGTAACATAATCGCAATCCGCATCCTCAGTTCCTTATACTCCGTACGTAAAAGCTTGCCTTGGAACATGGTGCCCGCATCTCGTGGTCGTGCGGTAGCGTTCTCGCTTCCCACGCCCGGGTTCCCGGGTTCGATTCCCGGCGGGGTCAGAGATTTTCTCTGCCTCGTGATGGCTGGGTGTTGTGTGCTGTCCTTAGGTTAGTTAGGTTTAAGTAGTTCTAAGTTCTAGGGGACTGATGACCATAGATGTTAAGTCCCATAGTGCTCAGAGCCATTTGAACCATTTTTGGAACATGGTAGCTCTTTGTGCATAGAACAGTGAAGGAAAAAAAGCTGTCTGAGATGTGATGTGATTTAAACGTTGCCTGATGATATCGACCGAACTGATGTGTGGATTTGGATTTCTACAGAAAACATGTATCGCTTCATTTAGATTAATGGGGACTGATACGGTGCACACTGAATCAGTTTACTCACGCTAAAAATGCGCCATGTTATTGTCAAACCAAGGTGACACTCAGTGGTTAACTGTTGTGTCCTCAACTCGTTTAACAACCTTAATTTGAGTTCTGCGCCGGCCACTGTGGCCGAGTGGTTCTAGGTGCTTCAGTCCGGAACCACTCTACTGCTACGGGCGCAGGTTCGAATCCTGCCTCGAGCATTGACGTGTGTGATGTCCTTAGGTTAGTTAGGTTTAAGTAGTTCTAAGTTCTAGGGGACTGATAACCTCAGATCTTAAGTCCCATAGTGCTTAGAGCCATTTGAACCATTTTTTTTTAATTCTGCGAACTGTTCAATTCGTAGCAGCCTTAATAAAGAAAGAAAGAAATGGTTTATACTGAAGCTGTAATTATGTTTGATGACAAGAGAAAAGCTATGCATCACACTACAAAATTATGTCTTGATTGCTAGCCGAAAGATACTTTGATGACTATGTTATCATTCACTGAAGTCGTATTCCTGGTTTGGCGACGAGTAATTCAAGCGCTATTAAAATTGCGACATATTTAAACTGCACATGCCCACTGGGAGATGGCAGACGAAAACTACGAGAAGCGAAAGAAAAAAAATTATCCGAAAAAATAATTTAAAAAGTAATCGGAGAACGTGCCAGCCATGTGCCGCATTCAGTTTCCCGTTGCAGCTGCTCTAAATTAAATTTCCGGGATTTCATCAAATTACTCTCGAAGGTGACTGACAATGTTATGCATATATAAAAAAAGGGTTGCTGCCAATTATATCCATGAATATTAACCGATTCGACAGAAATGGTCAAACCCCTTGTCTGACATTCTCGAATGTGTGTGTGTGTGTGTGTGTGTGTGTGTGTGTGTTTGTTTTCGTGAGTAAATTAAGGGAGGATGTGTAAATGCGTCCGTCCGTGAGCCTATTGCAACGCCCTCTGTATAATGTGGCTTTAGCGAGCATTAGACACTGAATAACTCAAGATTTTATTACCCGCAGGAAACGAGAGGCCGTTTTGCGTAAGATAACCGAACGGAACACTAATGGAATTCTCCTGTAACCGCTTTGAAATGGGACTGAAGTCAGCCTATTGACACTGTTACAGAGGCAAGTTGCGCAATAGAAAGCTTAAGAAGGCCTACGTGAGGCAATAAACAGAAGGAGAAAACGGGCAGCAGACAGAGAACAGAATTGTATAGCGTCACACGCTCAGGCCGTTGTCACACATGGGCGTCCGCCGGAATTTATCCAAGAGGGGGCAGGACTGCAGAATTGCTATTTATGACGTACTCGCTCAAGTGGTTCAGTGATGGTACGTCAGGATTTAGCAACAACATAAGCTGAGGAGTGAAAGTGACTGGGAGTTGTGAGTGTGTATACTTTTCTTATCAAAACATAGAATTTACTAACAATAGTGTAAGCGTTGTGAAGGGTCGTTTCAAGGTCATAACAAAGAGTAGCTCAAACAGTTTTAGATAAGTGAATACGCGAGTATTGCCTTTGTAGTATCTTTTTTTTCCCTTTATTGTCATTTTGCACCTCATACATGGTGGGCTGGCAGCGGAAAATGTTGCTCCGCTCTTCAGCCACAAGCAGTACCATAAGATAGAAAACCAATGAGAACAGAAAAATAACATAATGGAGGTTAAAAAACAGTAGATACAGTAATTAAAAAACATGAAGCTGTTCACACTCGACGAAAAACAAGAAAACTGTCCGCACTGTGCACAGACACTGATGACTTAGACGACACACGTGAACGAAGGAGCGTGGGCGGCCGAAAACACCGAATCACAAACACGACGGCACACATTACTAAACCGATGGCGATGATCTCCGGCGCGCGAATGTCCACGTAACGTGTGCGAGTCCGGGGACCTGCCGAGATGGAAAAAAGGTGGTGGGGGAGGGTTTGTAGTATCCTGCCCTCTCGTCTAATATAGGGTGCCTAGGAATCTGTTTTCTCGGATCGCCAGACAACAATTCAAGCGAATCATAATAATGGAGTTTATTACAGTACGTTAAATTGACAATATTTAACTTTGCGTATTCGCAAAGGTGTGTCGCAAACAAATGGCGACATTCAGATAATCCATGTCCTTCGGTATATACAATTTTAATGCAAGCAAAACAATTCAGTTCAAAGTCACTGCTGTAGCGTTAGTATGACGGCTAGTCGGCGCGGTGCTTATACTCTCTTCGTATAGATGCCGCTCCTGTCGTGGAGACGTCCTAGTCAGCGTACTATTGGCAGACGTCGTCTCACAGCCCTCTCTGCTGTAACGTTCCAGGCCGACGTGCCGCCGCTGTATGTTACGCCGGAACAGCCGTATTGTTTCTCCGTTTACAGCGCCACATAGGCAAAATGGCGACTATTGAGCGTGTTCTGCACTTTGCTAAGAGTGAATTCAGTAATTAAATGTGCGTTTCGTTTAAAGTTTAACTGTGATCCCCTATGCGGCAAAAACGTCCGCCGATGGTATAGTCAATCCATAACAACAGGATGTATATGTAAAGGGAACGGGACAACTAGAAGTGTCTGAGAGGATGTCGAGCGTGTCTGACCATTATCCTTCATAGCCCTAAGAAGTCTGTTCAGAAAGCAAGTAGTGAAGTTAGCTTGCCAAAGACGACAGTGTAGAAGGTCTTAAGAAAACGTTCACACGTGCGTCCACACCAGTTAGAGCTGGCACAATTGGTAAAGCCAGGTGACTATGGTATACTTTATAACTCTGAAAGTGAACTGTTGCAGCGAGAATATCACTTTCTTGATCATGTGGAGCTCTGAGTTCTGTGATGAGGCACACATTCATGTAAGTGGGAAGGCAAATACACGCAATGTTCGTATCTGGGAATCATTACACTCTCATGAACTTGTACAATATCAAAGAGATTCCTCAAAATTAAACGCTTTCCGCACTGTGCCTCGACGTCAAGAGTACAGACTATTTTTTCCCCGCTAAAGCTACTGTAAGAGGAGTCGCTTATCTCGATATGTCCCAAGAATGGATCTTTCCACATTTACAAGGTGAACCTGAAAACTTTATTTGGCAACAAGATGTAGCCGCTCTTCATTGGCATCTCTTCGTACAAGAGTGGTCGAATGTCGAAGCGCTTGACCATTGGATTCGTCGTAATGGTCAACAGAACTGTTTTCCACTGGCCTCCACGTTTACCTGACCTCATGCCAAGCGATTTTTTTCATCTGCGGCTACATTCCACTACCACCTAATGATTTGCTAGAGTTGAGATACAGAATTGAAACCGACCGGGTGGCCGAGCGGTTCTAGGCGTTACAGTCTTAAACCGCGCGACCGCTACGGTTGCAGGTTTGAATCCTGCCTCGGGCATGGATGTGTGTGATGTCCTTAGGTTAGTTAGGTGTAAGTAGTTCTAAGTTCTAGGGGACTGATGACCTCAGCAGTTAAGTCGCATAGTGCTCAGAGCCATTTGGACCATTATTTCATGACACCCTGTATAATAACAAAAAACAACAAATGACAGAATTCACTAGGTGTGTCGGCACGATTCGACGGCAGGAAACTTGAGAAATCATCAGCAACGCGCGTCAGTCGGCGACAGACAGCCGCTATGGAGCAGAGACAGTTAGGGTCAGCGAACGAAACATTACTAGCTGCTTCGGTGGCTTGCAGTGCATACCGGACATTGTCTCGGCTGGAGCGTCATACCGTGTTTGGCTTCGCGGATCCAGGGAACACAATGCAGTCGGGGGCCGAGTATTACTTGATGTGGGGTGTTTTCGCAATTAGACGAGAGTGTGTTAGCGTGACCAGCGCTATCTTTTAGTGCAGATGGCTGCGTCAGGGCTGACCTACTAGTCACCAACTGATTACTTTTGTGAAATACATTGATGGGGAAAAAAATCGCAGTACCACAGAGGAGCTATGTGACAAAAATGAAAGTTTGTAGGCGTGTTTCTACATCTGAAAGATGATGTCTATTCAGATTTCGTGTCAGTTGCATAAGAGTGGCGCTATAACACCTCTATAAGGATGAAAATCGGGTTTGCTTTAAATACACTCTGTAACAGCCATGAGTGTTAGTTACCATTGGGATTGGCAGTGGTGAGATCGTGTTAGTCAGGAATGCCTTTAAGGAGACAAAAACGCCATTATCAAGACGTCACTGAGTTTGAACGAGGTTGTGTATTGGGGCTACAAGAAGCTGGATGTTCCTTCTGCGATACCGCTGAAAGACTTGGCAGGAACGTAGCCACCGTACATGGTTTCTGGCAGCGAATGTAACGGAACTGTACGTTCGCAAGATGACCGGGTTCCGAATGGACTCTACTCGCATTACCGAGAGGGAAGACCATCTTCTTCGGTTCATGGTTCTGGCGCATCGCACTGCATCTGCAACAGCAATCTGAGCAACAGTTGGCACTACAGTAACACAAAAAACTATTGCAATCTGGTTACTTCGCCAACGGCCTTGCCGCAGTTGTAACACTGGTTCCCGTCAGATCACCGAAGTTAAACGCTGTCGGGTTGGGCTAGCACTTGGATGGGTGACCATCCGGTCTGCCGAGCGCTGTTGGTAAGCGGGGTGCACTCAGCCCTTGTGAGACAAACTGAGGAGCTACTTGACTGACAAGTAGCGGCTCCGGCCTCGGAACCTGACATACGGCCGGGAGAGGGCGTGCTGACCACATGCCTGTCCATATCCGCATCCAGTGACGCCTATGGGCTGAGGATGACACGGCGGCCGGTCGGAACCGTTGGGCCTTCATGGCCTATTCGGGAGGAGTTTTTTTTTCAAATCTGGTACTTCAGTGACAGCTCTGAGCTAGATATCCTGTACCGTGCATTCCACTGACCCCACACCACCGACCTTTGCGACTTTAGTGGTATCAAGCGAGAGATGATGATGATGATGTTTGGTTTGTGGGGCCCTCAGCTGCGCCGTTATTAGCGACCGTACAAATTTCCAACCTTCGCTCAGTCCAATCTCACCAGCTTCATGAATGGTGATAAAATGATGAGGACAACACAAACACTTAGTCATCTCGAGGCAGGTGAAAATCCCTGAACCCGCCGGGAATCGTACCCGGGACCCCGTGCTCGGGAAGCGAAAAGGCGACCGCGACGCCACGAGCTTCGGACTCAAGCGAGAGCTCATTGGAGAGCAGAGTGCTGATCTGTTGTATTCTCTCTCTCGGTGCCAGTAATGGCCGCGTGTTGGTTAGAAGGAGGGCAGTTGAGGGCCTGAAACCAACCTGGTTGGTTCAAATGGCTCTGAGCACTATGCGACTTAACTTCTGAGGTCATCAGTCGCCTAGAACTTAGAACTAATTAAACCTAACTAACCTAAGGACATCACACACATCCATGCCCGAGGCAGGGTTCGAACCTGCGAACGTAGCGGTCGCTCGGCTCCAGACTGTAGCGCCTAGAACCGCACGGCCACTCTGGCCGGCGAAACCAACCTGTCTGCGCACTAGACACACTGGACCTTCACTTAGAGTTATGGTCATATGACAGCAGGAGGACTCTACCGTTTATCTGCAAGAGCACTCTAGTGTTTATCCCACGGACTCTTACCACAAATTTGTACGTCAATCTGGTTATTCGATCTGTTGTGGTGCCTATAATGAACAGCATTCCAGAGAGTGTTTTCCAGCAGGATAATTCTCTCCCACTGACCACTGTTGTTATCCAACATGCTCTGCAGTGTCAGCACGATGCGTTGGCCTGCTCGACCACTAGACCTTTCTCCAATCGAGCACATATGGGACATCATCGGCGCGACAGTTCCAGCGTCATCCTCATCCAGAATTAACCGTCCCTGCATTGACCGATCAAGTCCAACAGGCATGGAACCCCATCCCACAAGCTGACATCCGGCATTTATACAATTCATGCACGTTTCATCCTTGCATTTAATTCTTGCTTAGTTTAACCTGTGATCTTGGAATATTGATCACCTAAATATATTACCTAGACAGTAATTTCATTACTGTACATTAATTACTTTTTGGTATTGCGATTTGTTTCAATCAGTTTACAATACAGCTGTGGGTCGACTGTATTCAGTTGGAAAGGCTCCTTTTGGCTGAACTGTGTTTAGTGAGAGTTTTTATTTGTTATTGGTTTTGGTTTTTATTTACTTATTTTTTGCTGCCCTTATCTACTGATGCAATGGAGTATACATGTGACTGGTGGTTTATTGTTGATTTTGTCTCTCTTGTATAGACTATCCAGCACCGAGCGAGATGACACTAAAGAATACAGCAAAATTCAAATTAGAAGGGATCCTACTCCTGATATTCAGGTACAGCATATTTTAAAAGCTACGAAATAAACGCAGAATAAAAAGAACCAATCCTTGAACTATTAAAATCCGTAATGAATGATCAAGATCAATCGAATTAAAGAGCAATACCAATAATACCAAATACAATAGAATTAAAACTGGGGTCCAGCTGCCGCTTTATCTCCAGGATACTGAAAATTTCTTCCATCGGCGCTGGCCTTTACTAACTCCCTTCACACGTAACATTCTTTTTATAATAATTTGGTCTTTGAGCAATTGATACAAGGTTTACCTGTCTTGTCATATACTTATGTTAAACAGTTTCTGGTTCTATGAATTTCACTGGATGCTTGCTCTCCTACTTTCCATACTTTTATTAAGTTTCTTTATATGCAAGCGCTCCTACTTTGTAAATAGACGTAATCAAGTTGTCAGTCTGCTGGTTACTACTCAAGACATATTCTGTGTTTTTTTTATGTGCTACTATTCATCAGTTCTTTATGGAAGGTACGTCGCATTTCTGATGCTTAACTATTCTATATTTGTTGTAACAAACCTGATATGTTTCTCTGTAGCTCAGCCGTTATATATTACTTTCTAAATGTTACGGCGAGAAATTTCAATCTCTACCTTTCTCCTCCGAGTGCAAAAACAGGAAGAAATGATTATTTTGGTTTTTCCCGCGCGCTATTAAGAGAGTGGAAAGGTAGAGAAATAGTGTGAAAACGGTTCGATAAATTCTCTGCCAGATACTGATGTGTGAATTGTAGATGTAACTAGAATTCTGATAGCACGCAGCTGTGACCTAAGAGCACAGCTTTTAAACGTCCGAGCGCACGGATTGTCACTCACTCCGAACCACTGCAGCCGCTCAATACCTGAGCTCGAAGTCCTTACAGTGGCGCCAAGAGGAGGTTTGTGGACTACTGCTTTGACACTGCTTTTTGAATTGTGTTGAAGTGCACAGTTTCTAACGTGAAGCTTATGACATAGGTCACTTTGCTTTGAACACTTTTATGTTGCGATTCACAAGTGCAGTGTAAATGAATGAAACGAATGAGCGTGTCATTAAAGAAGTAGAGGAGTACTGTTTCCTTACGAACACCACTGTTCTTCGTTATCTTCTTCAGATGTTAAAGCGAAACTTCGGCAGAGGATGCGCTATTCTTCAACGTGATTGGTGTTATTAAATTGTAAATCGAAAATCATTAACTTCATTTCGCAATAATTCTTCAATAGCTTATGTTTACTGATTTTGTAATTGAGGCATATATACAAGGTGTAATGGGTATAAGTGCGGATAATTTGTATGTGGTACCTTAATACAAAACACATCAGTGTGTAGGTTGTTTTTTTCTCTGTCTTCCCACAAAAACGTCACACAGTTTATGACCTGATGTTTTCTGCACAGCTGTAACTGTGGACTACGATTGCCAGTATAGACTAATCGTTTTGTATCCATGCGTCCACACTTCACCTCCTAACCTGCTTGCTCTTGCCCAAATATACTTGGAGGTACTGACAAATGTGAAAACGACTTCTAATAGCTGTAATTGTTAGCAAACGACGTAAATACTCATGTAATATTGTGCAGTACACCATCCTCACTCACCAATCGACATATCTGCACTTATACCCGTTACCAATGGTTGATTTGCTACGGTAATCACCGGTACTCTATACCGGTACCTCTTACGAAAAAATTCGGAACTAGAGATCTTGAATTTTGGTACGACAGAACGTTATTTTTTACCAGTATATATATTGTATTTCCAGATTTAAAACGCACAGAAAAACGTTCATATAACTTTTTAAGAAGTCTGAAGTTCAGAACCCCCCTCCCCAAAAAGGATCAGTTCCAGAACCATTTTTTTTCACTGCCCCCTACGCGCCGTATACTTGCAGAACATCAACGTGAGAGAAAGTTGGTAAATAACATTGAACGTATATGTGTGTGACGTGGACATATGTACTCACGTTACATACCTATTTTTGTGTTGAAAAAGATACTGTCTCGAACATATTTCATAACGCATTGGGGGACGTGTGCAACTCCCAACTCCTCTTTCCTCGTCTTCGACGTCCCACGAATAGGAGGGCTCCGGTTGTCACTCTATGTGCATCACGCTCGAGCATTAGGTGACTACAGTAAGGCGAAGCGAGTGACAAACAACGAGTGCCCACCAAGTTTAAAAGCTTTACCTTCAGAAGGTCATAACTGCGTACTATCAGAATAACCTCATAAATATTCGCGTCGCATGGGGATGATGTCTTGCAAGTGTACTTTTATCTTCTTAAAATATGAGGTCATATTGGTGATGTTTCCTAGTCAGAGAAACATACAGAGGGCAAACAAACAGGAATTTTCACTGAGCTTTCGCGCACCCTGTATCCAGACAGCGCAGCACGAAACGCCTTTAATGCCTATGCTGCCAGGAACAACTAGGAGCAGATTCCCCAGGCACCCAAAACAACAGAGGCCGGCCCGCGCTTCTAGTCTTCGAAACTGCTCACTCCTGTTGGCAGCTGTCAACTACCACTCATTTCCTCAGACACATGTCATTAGCGACCACGTCTCTTGAATGTAGGGGCCACAAGTGATGTAGGCCCGTAACTGACAACTCCTGGAGGCAAAGGTCGACGTGGATGGTGACGTCGTCGTAGTGGCAGCTCCTTAGTGAGTCCCTGATTGTGGAAATGCTTCCACAATCACTGCCTGCCCTGGGAAACTCAGTCAGAACCAGCTGCTGGAGTGCGACCCCAGTGTCGGGCTATATACTGCACAGGCGCCCAGACACTGCAGAAAAGGTCTGTGCGATGAGTGGCATCCGGCAGCACTTGCTTCCTGTTTGTCGTCAGAAGAGCTGTCTCCTACAAGGTCCATACCTGCACACCCAGTCTGTGTTGGGTGCTGGCTTAGTAGGCACAAGGCCTCTACAGAGCATGTCTGAAATTTAATTGTCTTATAGTTATATTCAGGGCGTTCAACGAGAGGAAAACGGTTTGTTTCATAAACAGATAATACTAGGATTTGACTAAAAATAAAAATTTTGAATGCAAAAAGTCATAACGACTATGAATATCCTGTTGAACAGAAACAGAAACAAGCTACAAAAATGTAAAATTGATACTCTTCAGCGTTGTGTAACAGATATAAATCTGAAACGATTCACAGTATTTCATCATATAATGCTAGACAATGATAAATGTGCGATTTAGAATAATCACAGACTATTATTCCTAGAAATGCATGAGAATTTTGTAATTCACGTAAGTCTACACCCCCAGATTTCAGGAGGGAGGGGGGGGGGGAAATTTCCACTCTTGCCCCCCACCCTAACCCCTTGCTAGTATCTACTGGAAACAAGAATACTTTTTTGTTTTATTTTTTGTTTCTAGAAAATGCTAACTAATACTATCGAACATTGTAGGTTTAAACGAAAGAAAGAGAGAATACCAGAAGATGAAAGATAACCAGCCCCGTATTATCTTTTGTGGACTGGCAAGACACCCAATCCACTAGGACGGGAGGCCGAAGGGCACGCGTTTAAGCTCACGCAGGATGGCGTGAGGTCTGGAACAGTTAAAGGAATAGAGACTAGCAAAAAAGGTACGTAGCTTCTGGAATACTTAACTTTAAACCATAATTGGTGAACATCGGTCTGACGGTACATGCATCACAAGATAAATAGCAATTGATAATCGCGCCTTGCTAGGTCGTAGCAAATGACGTACCTGAAGGCTATGCTAACTATCGTCTCGGCAAATGAGAGCGTAATTTGTCAGTGAACCATCGCTAGCAAAGTCGGCTGTACAACTGGGGCGAGTGCTAGGACGTCTCTCTAGACCTGCCGTGTGGCGGCGCTCGGTCTGCAATCACTGATAGTGGCGACACGCGGGTCCGACGTATACTAACGGACCGCGGCCGATTTAAAGGCTACCACCCAGCAAGTGTGGTGTCTGGCGGTGACACCACATTATCCATTCTTAATCTGTGTATAATCTGAAAAAGTAGCATCTACGGCTATTGATGAGCAATTAAATGTTATAAAGATGATTTTCACGTGTCATTGGCTGTCTGAAGTATGCTGTCATTAACAGTTTTACAAAGGTCATGCAGAAATTAAATTTCCTTATTTTTTTCTTTTGAAAAAGAAAATAGAGTTACCTGTAACACTTTATTGGTAACATATACAGCAATGGTTGCAGCATTTCGCTACGTAATCATCACAAAAACTGACACATTTGTCCTATCACGAGATCAACTTTTATATTTCTGTGTGGATGAAGTTTGCTGGCTGGGTATGGAACCAGCGTGTGTCAATTGTCTTCTGTTCTTCGTTATTAAGAAAACGCTAAATTGAGTACAGGAATTTCCTGGGGTGCAGGGGAAGATGGAAATCTCTGAGACCAAGAGAAGGATTGTATGCTGAATGATCAAAGACATCTCAACTCTCAGTTCCTTCAGAAAGTATGATAAAGGCTTTCACGTCTGGCTATCTGAGCTGGTGGTGAATATTCGGCGGAAACTGACTCATATATAACAGACTCGCGTCATTTATCGAGAAACTTGAAGGACTAACTTTGGTTCCTGAAGATGTTCTTGTGAGTTTCGAGAGTGTCTTTATCTTTACGATTCCACTCAACGAACTTCCCTGACCTGCTCTTTTCAGACATTGCATTATTTCTAGTGAGTTTGAGTAGAACGATGAATTTTGGGAGAAAGCTGATAGTGTTGCAAAGGGTAGCTCATTGGTTTCTGTGATTGCAATTTTTTATCTGGAAAAACTCCAATAAAACTGTGTGTGTGAATTCCTAAGGGACCAAACTGCTGAGGTCATCGGTCCCTAGACTTACACTCTACTTAAAATAACTTACGCTAAGAACAACACACACACTCATGCCCCAGGGAGGACTCGAACCTCCGGCGGGAGGGGCCGCGCAATCCGTGACATGACGCCTCTAACCGGGCGGCCACTACGCGCGGCAAAAATTCCAATAATTAGCTCTTGAAAAAGCAAATAAGAAATTATCACGATGATATCGTTTTGTGGACGATACATTCGGGGTTCGGTCACGTGGAAAAAAAGTAATACAAGAATTCTTTTTTTTTTATCTAAGCTTTGGAAGAATTCTAATGCTATCTAACTGATACAAATCCAAAACCTAGTTTACGGGGAAATGGAAAATGACAATGGAATAACCTTCTTGGATTCTTTAGTTACGAGAATTTATTCGGAAAATCACGCAGATGGTCAGATATTTGATTAAGAACGCCAACCAGCATCTAAGCATCTACAGAAAAAGAGGAATGTCATTACAAGCCTTTTCGACATAGCCAAAAAAATTTTCACGCCGGTAGACCTGGACGCTGAATTAAATTATATTAACAGCCTTAGGAGAGGCAGTCCTGACAAAACTCTACCATCTGGTGAGCAAAATGTATGAGACAAGCGAAATACCCTCAGACTTCAAGAAGAATATAATAATTCTAATCCCAAAGAAAGCAGGTGTTGAAAGATATGAAAATTACCGAACTATCAGCTTAATAAGTCACGGTTGCAAATACTAACGCGGATTCTTTACAGACAAATGGAAAAACTGGTAGAAGCTGACCTCGGGGAAGATCAGTTTGGATTCCGTAGAAATATTGGAACACGTGAGGCAATACTGACCCTACGACTTATCTTAGAAGCTAGATTTAGGAAAGGTAAACTTACGTTTCTAGCATTTGTAGACTTAGAGAAAGCTTTTGACAATGTTGACTGGAATACTCTCTTTCAAATTCTGAAGGTGGCAGGGGTAAAATTCAGGGAGCCAAAGGCTATTTACTATTTGTACAGAAACCAGATGGCAGTTATAAGAGTCGAGGGACATGAAAGGGAAGCAGTGGTTGGTAAGGGAGTGAGACAGGGTTGTAGCCTTTCCCCGATGTTATTCAATCTGTATATTGAGCAAGCAGTAAAGGAAACAAAACAAAAATTCGGAGTCGGTATTAAAAACCCATGGAGAAGAATTAAAAACTTTAAGGTTCGCCGATGACGTAATTCTGTCAAGGACAGCAAAGGACTTGGAAGAGCAGTTGAACGGAATAGATAGTGTCTTGAAAGGAGGATATAAGATGATCATCAACAAAAGCAAAACGAGGATAAAGGAATGTAGTCGAATTAAGTCGGGTGACGCTGAGGGAATTAGATTAGGAAATGAGACACTTAAAGTAGTAAAGGAGTTTGCTATTTGGGGAGCAAAATAACTGATGATGGTCGAAGTAGAGAGGATGTAAAATGTAGACTGGCAATGGCATGGAAAACGTTTCTGAAGAACAAAATTTTGTTAACATCGAGTATAGATTTAAGTTTCAGGAAGTCGTTTCCGAAAGTATTTGTATGGAGCGTAGCCATGTATGGAAGTGATACATGAACGATAAATAGTTTGGACGAGAAGGGAATAGAAGCTTTCTAAATGTGGTGCTACAGAAGAATGCTGAAGATTACATGGGTAGATCACATAACTATTGAGGAGGTATTGAATATAATTGGGGAGAAGAGGAGTTTGTTGCACAACTTGACTAGAAGAAGGGATCGGTTGGTAGGACATGTTCTGAGGCATCAAGGGATCACCAATTTAGTATTGGAGGGCAGAATGGAGAGTAAAACTCGTAGAGGGAGACCAAGAGATGAATACACTAAGCAGATTGAGAAGGATGTAGGTTGCAGTACATACTGGGAGATGACGCAGCTTGCACAGGGTAGAGTAACATGGAGAGCTGCATCAAACCAGTCTCAGGACTAAAGACCACAACAACAACAACAACAGCACAGGCATATGATCCCTGTAGCAACCGTTTGAGTTGGGACTGGTATAGAGCTGGACAAGAATGTCGTACAGGTTGGACTGGCGACGGAACATCAGAAAGATCTCGAAAAATGACTGACCAGAAAAATAAATAAATAGGTTTTTACGAGCAAATAACTGTAGCCCTAATGTCAATGGTAAAAAAAACAACGATGGAAGAACATAGTTTCTTTCGTCTTTATTAAAAATCTAACTGATCAGATTGGAAAGATTTTACAGAAAAAGTATACTATATCAGCTTTTGGAAAACTAGTAAAATATATCAAGTTCTTCAGTCTGTAAAGGATAATGGTCCTCCTCCCTTGTCATTCGTGGTATAGAAAATTCAGTGTATGTTTGGTAAGGTGCACATTGAAACTACCAAACGATGTGTAAATACGTGGCTGATGCAGCTTAATAGTATTTGATGTCCGTGGAAAATAGAACAGTCAGGTGTAGCAGAACATGCTCTTCAGTCAGGAAATCATGAAGTGAAGTTTTAGGAAACCAAATTTTTATTTGTAGTGCCGAATAGCTATACTATTTGTGGGTGTGTACAGAAGCCATCGAAATATATAAACATGATAATTTCAACAGAAAAGAAGAAGCCGTGAAACTTAACGATATATGGACAGTGGCTCTACAATTTCGATAAATAAGTTTTATCTTTAACAGGCAACAGCCGATAGTTAAGTTTTATCTCTATAAAGGAATACTTCTGTCTACAATGTGTAAACTTCGAGCATGCCCCTTCTCTGCAATACTCGCGTTGCTCTCTGACATCTGACCTATCAGAAGGCATCACTTATCTAAGCCAGCAGCACCTAGGAAGATGGAGAATTGCACGTTTGCCATCAGCTGAAGAAATTTATTTATTTTCTGGTTTCGGTCGAAGTGACTATCTCCACTGGAAAAAAAGCTGTACATTAGATGGATATGCAGTTCAACTTTCCATTGGATTAAAAGGAAACCACCAGAATCATAAAATGTTTACAGAACCATGTATAAGAGGCCACGATTTCGGAACCAGCAGAAAATTGACATCACTATGATTCGCAGTATTCAGGATAAGCTTGTTACAAAACTGGAGTAGGCAGTTCTGAGTGAATGGATTGGGCAAGTCTTGCACCTGGGTCTTCCACAGGCATATGATCTCTGTAGCAACCGTTTGAGTTGGGACTGGTATAGAGCTGGACAAGAATGTCGTAAAGGTTGGACTGGCGATGGAACATCAGGAAGATCTTGGATAGTGTGTTCCTCATTTCAGGGCAAGATGATAGTCTGCAAACAGATTTTCCATGCCATATCCACACACACTCCACATCCTTCCATCAACCAAGGAGTGCATCCCTTGCCACCCAATATCGACCAACACTAAAAATACTCAACCACATCCTTTGACAGGGCTTTGATTATCTACCAACATATCCAAGATCCTTCCCCCCCCCCCCCACCCCCCCACCCTCCTCCCCAACTAAAGCACATAAGGGTTAGACACAGTAAGCGACAATGAAATAAAATGGATAATAGAGTGACGCATATAAAGAAATATAAATAGTACATTTGCATAGTGACCGGTAATTGCAATGCAAGGCAATGAATCTGTCCTACAATGAAGAGCCAAAGAAACTGGTACACGTGCCTAACATCATGTAGGCCTCAACACTACGTGGTATGGACTAGACTAATGTCTGAAGTAGTGCTGGAGGGAACTGGCACCATGAACCCTGCAGGGCTGCTCATAAATCCGTAACAGTGCGAGGGGGTGGAGATCTCTTCTGAAGAGCACGTTGCAAGGCATCCATGATATGCTCAATAATCTGGGAAGTTGGTGGCCAGCGGAAGTGTTTAAACTCAGAAGAGTGTTCCTGCAGCCATTCTGTAGCAATTCTGGACGTGTGGGGTACCGTATTATTCTGCTGGAACTGCCCAATCCGTCGGAATGCACAATGGACGTGGATGCTTACGTACGTATCACTTGTCAGAGTCTTATCTGGACGTATCAGGGGACCCATATCACCCCATCTGCACACACCCCACACCATTACAGAGCCTCCACCAGCCTGAACAGTCCCCTGCTTACATGCAGGGTCCATGGATTCATGAGTTGTCTCCATACCTGTACATGTGCATCCGCTCGATGCAATTTGAAGTGAGACTTGTCCGACCAGGCAACATGTTTCCTGTCATCAGCAACCCAATGTCGGTGTTGATGGGCCCAGGCGAAGCGTAAAGCTTTGTGTCGTGTAGTCCTCAAGGGCACACGAGAGGGCCTTCGGCTCCGAAAGCCCAGTCGATGATGTATCGTTGAATGGTTCTCACTCTGACACTTGTTGATGGCCCAGCATTGAAATCTGTAGGAATTTGCGGGAGGGTTTCACTTCTGTCACGATGAACGATTCTCTTCAGTCGTCGTTGGTGCCGTTCTTGTACAGTCTTTTTCCGGCCGTAGCGATGTTGGAGATTTGATGTTTTACTGGATTCCTGACATTCACGGTACACTCGTGAGAGGGTTGTACAGGAAAATCCCCACTTCGTCGCTACCTCGGAGATCCTGTGTCCCATCGCCCGTGCGCCGTCTATAACACCACGTTCAAACTCAATTATATCTTGATAATCTGCCTTTGTAGCTGCAGTAACAGATCTAACAACTGCGACACACACACACACAAGGATGGGGCCCCTCCATGCCCGCACCAACGTGGTGACCAACACAAAAGTTCTACTGTCACCTCCGTATGCATGTTAGTTTTGAATCAAGGCGTCACAGGATGCAGGCTGTGATGTTATCCATGCGTCTGGGTAAGACTACTCATTAACATGGTCCATCAGGAGATAGAAGTGGTCGAAAGCGATCGAAGGGTAGCGGTTGTAAGAGCAGAGGAAAAAAAAGTGCCAAGGCCAGCGCCAAGGGAAAAAAACCTCTGCGACAGTAGGACGGGTAGTAAGGGCAGTAGCGGCTTGCTATCTGCGACAGTGCATGCAAGGTGTGGTTGTGTTAGTTCGAGGTATCGTGCATCGTTACCTTTGTCGTTGTTGGAGCTTGTTGCGGCGCTTGCTGCAGTTGCTGCGTCCCTGCAACAGTTCAAGGTCGTTGTGGATTAGTGGGCGATCGGTCATAGATCGGCTCACGGACTG
The DNA here is from genome assembly GCF_021461395.2 of Schistocerca americana. Taxonomy (NCBI): domain Eukaryota; kingdom Metazoa; phylum Arthropoda; class Insecta; order Orthoptera; family Acrididae; genus Schistocerca; species Schistocerca americana. Next base: position 976,745,305 of record NC_060120.1, on the reverse strand, counting down.
TGTAGGGGGGTGTGTGTGGCTGGTTTGCGTGCTGTGTACAGTACGGTTTCCCTGCGGTTGCCTGTTTTTCGGCTAGTCGCACATCTGGGTTTCCAGTAATAACTGTGTTGCAGGGGCTCGCCAGTACTGTCGTGTTAGCGTTCTATAGACCATAGATGTTCAGTTCCTAGCCAGTAATGTCTTTGGTCTGTTATGCTTCCATCTATGGTTGTGGTCGTAGTTACCCAGAGAAAGGATAAACGGGTTGCGCGAGTGTCTCGTGTTATTGTACAGTCGTGTGGAGAGTTTTTGGAATACCTGCAAGATAGTATCTAGCCGGTATTCCCGGTGAAGATCCGCGATGCGTGTGTAGCGCGGAGCGTTGCTTATGATTTTGAGTACTTTGTTCTGTATGAGCTGCAGACGGCGCAGGCGAGTTGGCGCAGCGTATCCCCAGACAGGGGCTGCGTACGTCATCAGGGGTCTAATAAGTGTCATGTACATGGACCTAGACACCCTCCTGTTTAGTGTGCTACGCCTGTTAAGCATAGGGTAGAGTTGTTTGAGCCTCGCGTTAGCTTTGTTGGTCACGTGTTGAATGTGGTCCCCCCAGAGTAGTTTCCTGTCCAGCCAGACACCGAGGTATTTGACCTTCTCGCGGAAACGTATTGGGCGTGTGTGTAGTGTTATTGGGTTGCAGTGCTGATGTTTGCGCAGTTGCTTCGGTCTTCTAGTGAACAGAACGGCCTCGCACTTGTCGACGTTTACTCTAACACGCCATTTCACCAGCCAAGGCTCCGCCGTTCTGAGTGCGGTCTGTAGTCGTGAGTTAATGTTAGACGGCTTCCAATCTTGCGCAAGGATGGCAGTGTCATCCGCGTAGATTGCTACCGTCGTGTTATGTGTAGCTGGGAGGTCGTTGATGTAGAGGTTAAACAGTAAGGGCCCTAGGATACTTCCTTGGGGTACTCCTGCCTGTATACCAAGTCGTGTCGATTGTTTGCCCTGCACGTCAGTGTTGAAACTCCTGTCCGTGAGATATGAGTGTATGAGACGTACGAGCCCGTCGGGGAACCCTGCGTCACTGAGTTTGCGTATTAGGCCGTTGTGCCATAGACGATCGAAAGCCTTTTCGATGTCCAGGAACACCGCCCCAGTTGCCTTGCTTGTGTTGTATCCGTGTGTTATGTATTCAACGACGCGGAGGAGTTGTTGTGTTGTTGAGTGGTGATTCCTGAAACCGAATTGCTCCGGTCTCAGGGTGTCTTTTGTGATGCAGTGCCTGGTGAGTCGTTTTAATATTACCTTCTCAACGATCTTGCTGAGCGCGCTCAGCAGACTGATGGGTCGGTAATTTTGTGGGAGGGAGTGGTCTTTCCCCGGCTTCCTGAACATCAGGACCTTGGCCGTCTTCCAAAAGGCGGGGAAGTGTTGGTGTTTGAGTATGGCATTCGTAATGTGTGCTAGGTAGTCTACAGCTTTGTCCGTGAACTCCTGGAGGACACGGTTTTGAATGCCATCGTGACCAGGGGCCTTCCTAGCTGTGGTGTGCATGATGGCCCATTTGATTTCTGCTGTACTAGCTTGTCGGATGTTGTTGCGCGCTGGTTGGGCCAAGATGCGTGTGACCTCCTGGTCCGTATCAAGTGTGAATGCTGGGTCTGAGGGATCCAGGTTCGGTGTGAATGACGCTGCGAGTGTGAGGGCCATCAGTTCCGCTTTTTCTTCCGCCGAATATGCTGGTCCGTCTGGCCCTTGTAACGTGGGGGTGTACAGTTTCTCCCTGGTGAAGTGTCGGGCTAGCTGCCACACGCCAGGCCGCGTGGTGTCTAGCCCTTCGAGTTTCTGGTCCCACTGTTGTGTCTTGAATGTTTGTATTTTTTCCCGGATTATACCCTGGAGCCTGTTAATGTGCCGTTTGAAGTGCTGGCGCCTGGTACGCTGCCAGTGTCTCCTGAGGCGGTTCCTCATTGAGATTAGGCCCAGGATTTCCTGGGGCAGGGCAGCACTGTGTTGTTGTGGCGTGCGGATTGGTATGGTGTTGGCTATTGCGTCCTGGACGGCGCCGGTGAGGGTTTCGACTGCCTCGTCAATTTGGGCTGTCTCGTTAATCGCGTGGGTTGGTGGGATGCGACTGTCAAGCGCTTCCTTGAACTGGGTCCAATTCGCGCGCCTGTAGTCTAACATCCTGCGTTGTTCCATGTTCTGCAGTGTTTCTTCAATGTATAGTATAACGGGTTGGTGATTTGAGGGCAGATCGTTTTCAACGACAACGTTGAGTGTCGTTGTTATGCCCTTGATGAGGGCCATGTCTAGCACGTCTGGCCTGTGTCCCCTCCGGTAGGGAATGTGCGTCGGTTCGGTCGGCGCTAGTGTGATGTAGTTTCGTCCTAGTGCATGTTCGTATAGTTTCTTGCCGTTGGAGTTTCGTATTCGTGAGTTCCAGTCCGGGTGTTTTGCGTTAAGATCTCCAGCGGCTATTACGCGCGGTGGTATGTTGAGTATTGTGCTGATGTCGCGTGTTTTGATGTTTTTAGGGCTGTTGTATACTGACACCAGTGTAGTGTAGGCTCCGTTGAACACGACCCTGACGGCGGTTGCCTCTAGTTTTTCGAGTTCGGGGAGCACAATGTTTGTGTGTTCTATGTCTTTGTGTATGATGATGGCTGTTCCGCCGTGACCGGAGCCGTCCGGTCGGTCGGTACGATAGACGCAGTAGCCGGTGAAGTTTAGTTGGTTGCGTGGTTTGAGCTTAGTTTCGCTCAGCAGTGCGATAAGGATACCCTTACGCTCCATGAACGCGGCGAATTCCGCCCTTTTGTTATTGATCCCGTCTGCATTCCAGAACAGGATCTGTGTCAGTGTCTGGTTGTTTGCGATGGGGGCGGGGTGTGGTGTGTTATCCATGTATGTGTGTAAACAGTGTGGTGAATGCTGTTTGTATGGCAGCCCAGTACTGCCCGGGTTGGGCAGTCGTGAGCTGTGTAAGGAGTGTGGCGACGGCCGCCCAGATCTTGTGAAGGATCTGGGTGGTCGTGTGACGGGGGAATAGTGTTTCCAATAAACCCCCGGATGTTGTGTTGGCGTTGTGTGTGTCGGCCTGTGGCTCAGTTGTGGTGTTAGCGGCCGCTGGTGCGGGTGTTGGCGTTATGGATGGGCTGGCGCTTGTGGTGTTGTTGCGTGGAACATTTTGTGGTGCCTGTGTATTAGATGTGTTGGGGGGAGGAGTAGTGTGTGTGCTGGTGTTGCTGGCTTGCTGACTGTGTGTCTGTGTGTCATTGTTTTGTTGTCGCTGGGTATTCTGTTGTGGTGCGCGCGTGTTCCCGCTCCTGTTTCCACGTGTTCGCCTACGCCTTCTCTGGGTTTTCGGTTCTGGGGCTCCCTGTGTTAGTGTGTTTTCATGTGTGACATGTGTAGGTTCGCAGGCAGTGGCTACAGGGGGTGGGGTCGTGTTGTTTCTGGGGGCTGGTGTTGGTACCGGTGTGGGTGCAGTGTCGTGTGTTGGCTGAGACAATTGTGTTGCTGTCGCAGCGGTTGTGATAGGTGTGTGTGCTGGGCGCAGAGGTTCCGCGGCCTGCACTGCTCCTCCAGGGCGTGTAGCCATGGCGAACGACACTCCGTTCCTGACAGGGTTTGGTGCGGGCCTTGGTCGTGTTATGACGTTGGGTGGCTTCGACTGTTGGTTTTTGCGCCTCTGCGCCTCTCTGTATACGTTGCAGCCCCTGTAGTTGGCCGCATGGGCTTGGCCACAGTTGGCGCAACGGCGTATGTTTTCATGTATTAGTGTACATGCGTTGGAAGCGTGATTGCCAGCGCATCCGCGGCAACGGGGTGCCAGGCCGCAGCGGAGGCCCGAATGACCGAACCGCTGGCAGTTGTTACATTGTTGGGGGACTTGTGGCGGTTCGTAGATTTCTACCCTAACGTCCATCCGCAGAAGGCTTTTTATCTGGAGAAGGCCGCAGGAGGCGGCCGTATCGGCCATCTCAACCAGGTAGTGTGGTAGACGGTGGTGGGAGCGGAAGCCTGTCATCCTGGAAGCACTTTTGCAGTCGAATCCAAGGAAGTTAAGCGCCGCTTGTACTGTGTTGTTTGGGGTGTTGGGGTCCACCCCCTTTACCACGTACTGCTGTGTCCGTTCTTCGGCGGTCCTGTACGTATAGTGCTCGATTTCCTTTTCTTTGAGGAAGATAAGGAGATCTTTGTATTCACTGTTAGTTGATACGTACAGTGAGGCCCTATCCCCAGAGTACTTCGTGTGTAGCGTGCAAGGTGAGTGCCTTTCCGCGAATGTTGTGTTGAGGACGCTGAGGTCCCCGTAGTTCTGGATTACGACTGGGGGAAAACCAGTCTTCTGTTGTGTGGGCGTAGCTGCGGTTGGTGCTTGTGTGGTGTTGCTGACCGCAGGTCGGGTCGTGTTTGTTGTTGTAGCATTGGTGTTCCTAACATGAAGCGCGGGTTTTGGTGTAGGTAGCAGCGCCTTTCGGCTACCTTGCGAGTGTGTTTGCTCGCTTGTTTGCGTGGTGTTTCTTTGTTTGCGTCGTGGGCCCTCCACCTGCCAGGGCCCAGTGTAGTGTTGTTCTGTGTCCGCATCTGCGGCTGCCGGTTCCGCCGTTGGAGTCGGTTGCCGCAGTGGGACAGTGGTGCATGAGTCACCAGATGCAGGTGAATGTAATGTTATATGGAGTGTACTTGTCCGCGTGGGGGACTCACTTGTGCCGCAGAGGTCGGTTATTAATCGACGCTGGCTCAGCAGTTCCTGCGCTTGCGCAGCGATCTGCCGGTCCTTGTCGGCCAACACCTCCTCAACAGCGGCAAGCGGGACGCTGACGTCGACGGGAACAGCCGACTCTCGCGCCTCTTTAGCTGCAGCCTTGCTGCGGGTTAGGGCGGGGGAAACACCGGCGGAATCTGCCATCGTGTGTTTGCAGGAGCTTTATTTGGTGTGGGTAGGCACGACAATTATGCTTTTTCTGAAAAGAAAAGGCTAACAAGTAGGTCCTACAGAAGAGGGGGAATGCCCTACGGCCTAGCGTGCGCCGTTGGTGCAGTGGCGCGGCACCTAAAGGAGGTGCGGAGGAAGAGAAGTGGCCTACAGTACGCGGGGTGGTCCGACGTGAACGGGCCCCTGGCACTGATCAACCCTAACAAAGAGCGAGAGAGCCTCGCTAGGTTTGTAACCGAGGTTACGGGTTACTGTGAGTCAGTGACTCTTGACGACAATAGAGCTTCTCCGCGAGCTACGCGGCTTCTCGACGAAAGGGAGCAAGCTCAACCTTCCGCCGATCAACCGAGCGCTACTGGCGCCTCGAAAGGAACTCTCTGTAGAGCAGAGCGGTCAGCGAGGCCTAAACCCCAATAGCTACCGTTGCACCGGCCATCACCGGCTGAGAGCTCCTTCCGCTACGACGGCAGGAGCGCGTCTACAGATACTTATTGTCTTATATAGGCGTTACCGATCCCTGCGCCATATTCTGCCTGTTTACAAATATCTATATATGAATACCCATGCGTATATCAGTTTCTTTGGAACTTCAGTGCAAGATAAATGGATTTGTAATAATTATAACAGCAATTAAATATAATAAACAAGGTGTAAGACATAGGGAAACAAGCACAGTTTAAAATTTAACGTCAGGGTCATAAAAATTAAGAATACTGAAGACATCCGGAAGTCAATGCCTTCAGGAAACCCCGGACGCCTATGGTGGTGGAACATTCTTGTCCTCTATACACTGTCCTGTCATCTTTTAAATTCCTTCTTAAAATTCAGATATTATAATGCCCTCTTTCAAATTGCTGTAAATTTTTTGATCATTAAGTATAAGTATGAAGCTGCATTAAATAAACAACAACAAGAAAAGAAGAAAAGATAAAATTAAAAGGTCCTCCTCCACGGACCTCAATGGCTGCGGAAAAAGAAAACAAAAACGAAAAAAAAAACAACTGGTGCCTTCGTACAAGCGTCTTACTGAACTGTGGAAGTCACTGCTAACTGAGCGCATCTTATTCCACGACTACCGGGTATCTGTTGAATGCAACCCGTCACCCTAGACACACTATCCTGAGAGGACCTCCCTGGCATGAACGGCGTCTGCGCAACCGACACTATTACACGAGAAACACACAGCACTACCACCTTCAAAAGCTGTTGCTAGAAAATCGTCCCGTCCAGCATCCTACCACTCAACTAACGGAGTTGTGCAATATGGTCTATGCCAACTTAACAAAAACAAAACACCATTGATGTTAATGCCCAACTAGAAACTGTACCCGTATGGTTATCTGTCCAACTGTGTTGCGTGCGTGCGTGTGTGCATGCTTGCGTGTATATAGATGCTCTAAAATTCCACTTACAGACTTCTAGGACTAGAAGGCATGAGATAGATTATATAATGGTAAGACAGAGATTTAGGAACCAGGTTTTAAATTGTAAGTCATTTCCAGGGGCAGATGTGGACTCTTACCACAATCTATTGGTTATGAACTGTAGATTAAAACTGAAGAAACTGCAAAAAGATGGGAATTTAAGGAGATGGGACCTGGATAAACTGAAAGAACCAGAGGTTGTATAGAGTTTCAGGGAGAGCATAAGGGAACAATTGACAGGAATGGGGGAAAGAAATACAGTAGAAGAAGAATGGGTAGCTCTGAGGGATGAAGTAGTGAAGGCAGCAGAGGATCAAATAGGTAAAAAGAAGAGGGCTAGTAGGAACCCTTGGGTAACAGAAGAAATATTGAATTTAATTGATGAAAGAAGAAAATATAAAAATGCAGTAAAAGTGTGGTGTCACCGCCAGACACCACACTTGCTAGGTGGTAGCCTTTAAATCGGTCGCGGTCCGTTAGTATACGTCGAACCCGCGTGTCGCCACTATCAGTGATTGCAGACCGAGCGCCGCCACACGGCAGGTCTAGAGAGACGTCCTAGCACTCGCCCCAGTTGTACAGCCGACTTTGCTAGCGATGGTTCACTGACAAATTACGCTCTCATTTGCCGAGACGATAGTCAGCATAGCCTTCAGCTACGTCATTTGCTACGACCTAGCAAGGCGCGATTATCATTTGCTATTTATCTTGTGATGCATGTACCGTCAGACCGATATTCACCAATTATGGATTAAAGTTAAGTATTCCAGAAGTACGTACTTTTTTTGCTAGTCTCAATTCCTTGTCATTTTCCAGACCTCACGCCAGCCTGCGTGAGCTTAAACGCGTGCCTTTCGGCTACCTGTCATAGTGGATTGGCTGTCTTGCCAGTCTACAACAAAAAGAAGCAGGGAAAAAGGAATACAAACGTTTCAAAAATGAGATCGTCAGGAAGTGCCAAATGGCTAAGCAGGGATGGCTAGAGGACAAATGTAAGGATGTAGAGGCTTATCTCACTAAGGGCAAGATAGTTAATGTCTACAGGAAAATTAAAGAGACCTTTGGAGAAAAGAGAGCCACTTGTATGCATATCAAGAGCTCAGATGGAAACCCAGTTCTAAGCAAAGAAGGGAAAGCAGAGGTGGAAGGAGTATATAGAGGGTCTATACAAGGGCGATGTACCTGAGGACAATATTATGGAAATGGAAGAGGATGAAGATGAAATGGGAGATACGATACTGCGTAAAGAGTTTGACAGAGTACTGAAGGACCTGAGTCAAAACAAGGCCCCGGGAGTAGACAACATTCAATTAGAACTACTGACGGCCTTGGGAGAGCCAGTCCTGACAAAACTCTACCATCTTGTGAGCAAGATGTATGAGACAGGCGAAATACCCTCAGACTTCAAGAAGAATATAATATTTCCAATCCTAAAGATAGCAGGGGTTGCCGATGTGAAAATCACAGAACTATCAATTTAATAAGTCACTGCTGCAAAATACTAACGCGAATTCATTACAGACGAATGGAAAAACAGGTAGAGCGGACCTCGGAGAAGATCAGTTTGGATTCCTTCGAAATGTTGGAACACGTGAGGCAATACTGACCTTACGACTAATCTTAGAAGAAAGATTAAGGAAAGGCAAACCTACGTATCTAGCATTTGTAGACTTAGAGAAAGCTTTTGACAATGTTGACCGGAATACTCTCTTTCAAATTCTAAAGGTGGCAGGGGCAAAATACAGGGAGCCAAAGGCTATTTACAATGTGTACAGAAACCAGATGGCAGTTATAAGAGTCGAGGGGCACGAAAGGGAAGCAGTGGTTGGGAAGGGAGTGAGCCTCTCCCCGACGTTATTCAATCTGTATATTGAGCAAGCAGTAAAGAAAACAAAAGAAAAATTCGGAGTAGGTATTAAAATCCATGGAGTAGAAATAAAAACTTTGAGGTTCGCCGACGACATTGTGATTCTGTCAGACACAGCAAAGGACCTGGAAGAGCAGTTGAACGGAATGGACGGTGTCTTGAAAGGAGGATATAAGATGAACATCAACAAAAGCAAAACGATGATAATCGAATATTGTCGAATTAAGTAGGGTGATGCTTAGGGAATTAGATTAGGAAATGAGACACTTAAAGTAGTAACGGAGTTTTGCTGTTTGGGGATCAAAATAACTGATGATGATCGAAGTATTGAAGATATAAATGTAGACTGGGAATGACAAGGAAAGCGTTTCTGAAGAAGAGAAATTTGTTAACATCGAGTATAGATTTAAGTGTCAGGAAGTCGTTTCTGAAAGTATTTGTAGGGAGTGTAGCCATGTATGGAAGTGAAACATGGACGATAAACGGTTAGGCAAGAAGAGAAGCTTTTGAAATGTGGTGCTACAGAGGAATGCTGAAGATTAGATGGGTAGATGACATAACCAATGAGGAGGTATTGAATAGAATTGTGGAGAAGAGTAGTTTATGGCACAACTTGACAAGAAGAAGGGACCGGTTGGTAGGACATGTTCTGAGGCATCAAGGGATCACAAGTTTAGCATTGGAGGGCAGCGTGGAGGGTAAAAATCGTAGAGGGAGACCAAGAGATGAATACACTAAGCAGATTCTGAAGGATGTTAGTTGCAGTAAGTACTGGGAGATGAAGAAGCATGTACAGGATAGAGTAGCATGGAGAGCTGCATCAAACCAGTCTCAAGACTGAAGACCACAACAACAACAACAGAACTTGTAGACGGGAGTGAATAGACAGTATCTTGAGTCGGAACCCATGTCTGTAAACGCGCCATTTCCGAGCTACAGCCGTTTGAAATATATTTTTTCTAGGAACAGGGTAGTCATCGCGGAGGGAGCTTACGTCGGATCAGTTGATGTCATTTGACGTCTATCCTATCTCTCTGACCTGGCTCGAGCCTCAGTCACATGGCTGTGTGTGTTACAGCAACATGATTGATGGCTTCAGATGGTTCATATGGATCTGAGCACTATGGGACTAAACTTCTGAGGTCATCAGTCCCCCAGAACGTAGAACTACTTAAACCTAACTAACCTAAGGACATCACACACATCCATGCCCGAGGCAGGATTCGAACCTGCGACCGTAGAGGTCACGCGGTTCCAGACTGTAGCGCCTAGAACCGCTCCGGCCGGCAACATGATTGACTACATGTTTTCAGAATACGCCGTCACGAGCCTTCTGTATTACAAAGCTCACCGTAACGGAAGAGCTACTCATGCCTTCTCGAGATTGTTATCCAAAACGTTCGACTCCAGCCCATACCCTTTTCGGCGCAACTATACAACGGCTTCGAGAAAGGGGTGCGTTCACCGTCAGCAGACGTGACTGGCCTCCAAGGAGACGCTACGCACCTGAATTGGAAGAGTGTTTGTGAAAACTGATTAAGTTTCCTAATTCGAGGAATTGTAAAACAAGTAGGTCATGCATAATGAGTTACTTGTAAAAGTGGTCGCGTCACCAACAGGTTTTCAAACAGTTGTGGCACGGAAAAGGTACGTTCCAGATATGGATTCCAACTCAAAATGTTATCTACCCAGTCCCCTCTGCAAGTCCAAGAAGTTTGTAACGAGAATTTTAGAGCACCATTTGCGTGTGTGGTGGGGGGAGGGGCGGGCGGCGAGTGTGAGCGAGTAAGTCTCATAATAAATTTTTGTAAGGTTTCCTACGTGAACTATCGTGGTTTCTAGACGCGTTGTGTCTCTGGAAATGCTCTGATTGCCTTCTGAACAATGAAGTGACTGAAGAGGAAGTTGTATTGTGTCGACAAAATCTGTTGTTAATGCGAGAACATTGTCTGAATTGCGCCATCAGGCACCTGCGTTGCCTCTGCAGGTAATAGCAGACGCCACCTGCAGGTAAGTGGTGCCCTCGTTATTAACGTGGTCCGTAGCGGATGTTTGGGAAGGAGGAGAAGTACCAGAGCGTACGTTGGTAACGTTTCTCTTGTTGTTGTTGCTACTGCTGCTGGAAGTGGACCGACTGCCCGCCGAAGGGAAACCCGCAGGGTCTGTGTGTTCCCCAGCCAGCCTGCAGGCAATGCGCCCGCCGCCTACTTGCTGTATCGATCAGCTAGAGCGGCGCGATATCCAAGACGTGCTCGGTTTTTGCATAGAACTGGAGAGGAAACGAAGGCGTAATGGACGGCGATGATTTAGGGGTCTCGGCTGGGAGCAGACGCCGCTCATAAATCACCGCTCCCCGCAGTTAATCAGTCAGCCGCGACGGCGGCGGCGCGCAGCGGCGATCGCTGCTCAGCAAGTTGAGCGCTGCGCCCAAGTCGGGACCAACAAATTGCTGCATTAGTTTCCAGAAGGCGAGGGAAATTGCTAGTACACGAGTGGAAAATTTTCTACTAAGGGAAAACTGCTACCGTTTACACACAGGATGCATTAACTGATAATACCGGCGGATTATGGCAGGAGACTGCATGGCGAGTATAAAACGCAATATTTCTTTTATTTATATTTTGTAAACCGCTGAGGACACGTAATACAATGTACAAACGATGAAATAACATGGAAGAAATGTAGTCGGAATTCCAAATGCGATTTGACATCAGCTGCGCAATATAATCCAGAAAAAAAAATTTGCCCCTGTCTGGGACTGTAACCCGGATTTCCTGCTTTACGTTCCAAGATGCTACTGCAGGCGGGTGTTAAATGAATGTGCTCAACGGAAAATAATAAACGCTTGTAATATCTCTTTATATTCGATGAATTATTCTGACATCTTCATACTCGCAGAATCCATGCGCATAGTAATTAATACAATAGCTATGCCATAAGCGCATAATTATTCTTTGTAGTACTGTCTCTGGTGGTTGTTAGAAAAAAGCTTCCGAGATTGTCTTCGTGCCGATTAGCCTGAGCATTGTTTGAAGAATTGTAATCTGAATATTGAGATTTATGACAAAAGATAACTGATACGAAATTGTAAGATTAAAAGGGAAATATATAGCTCCTTCATACAAAAGGTGCGTAACAATTTACATTATTTGACATTGAAGAATTAATGACATTCATCGATATATTGCGTAGTTGTTAATCAAAAGGGAACTTCCGAAAGACTGGATACGAACCTGCATTTAATAATCCAGGAGCTCCATTACTTCTTCGGAAGGTTAAACTTCATCAAAGCCAAATATCCGCTTGATGTGAGGTTTCCCGACTGATTATAGAACGCTCCCAAAAATACTAGGCATTTTATTTGTACAGATTAGCAGACTGCCGCAAAGCACGAGCCTGCAGAGAAGAAGAATCATCGCCTGATTTCATTCTAAGTGACTGAGTTATGACTGTGTTTCCTATTATGAATGATTGATTGCTCGAACAAATTGAGAACTACAGAACTACATAATTCCATAGATAGGAGGAAAAATTACACGCTAAAATGAAGATTTCGCCCTGTCTGACTACCCCCTGAAGCAGATATTAGGATCTCTTAATGCTCTTTAACATATAAATCCCAACCTAAACAGAAATGAATGATTAAGGGAACTAATTACACTAAATGATAAACGTTGTTGCTGCTTATACATTTACTGTATGTTAAAAAACCTTTATTACAAATGTTTATATTTCCTAACTAAAATTACTGATCCATTTAACAACTCTACCCTTTCATTATGACTGCGCGATCTAATATAAATAACGCGAAACGACTGACCTCATCTATGTACCAAACACAAGAAGACACTACTTTTAAAGATGATCTACAATGGAGCGAAACGTCAGTGGAAATAAACCCTATGTGGTTACAGCTGTTTAGCCTTATACCCCCTAATAAGCCAAATCAATTTGCAGTATCACTGTATGTACTGCGTCCGGTGCGTCGGAGTGATGGTTCTCGTACACGTCTGCAACGATGGAAGAACTCCAGCCACAAAATAAAACTTTCTCAAACACTAGGACGGCAGAAGGCGGCCCTCTGACTAATATACTCTAATACTGTCTCCTCCTCTCTGCGTTCTACAGGCGAGAAATGCAAACTCCCAGCCCCAAGGACGGAGTTCAGATAACGTCCCAACGTAAGTATGGGCAGAAGAAGTGCTCTCAATCACTGAACGCTGCATACTCGACGACTTCCAAGTTGGTGGCGAAGTCCAGAATCGTATAAGTTCACAACAGTACAGTGCCTAACCATTCTAACTATAAAATCTTGTGAGAGCAAAGACAGCAAGTCCGGCCGTACCAACAAGAAGCTGATACTGAGCGGCCGAGACACGGGAGCTTAAAACGGAGCACCACGTCTCTGCAGCGCTGGCTTCCCAGCAAGATTTGGCTTCCAGCCCTCGTAATTCCGAAAAATAATGGTATTCCCGAAACCACGGAATAATATTCTCCCTCTCTACAGATTCTTCCGAACGTCGACCAACTATAGTCTTTTGTCGTCCAGCGCGGAAAGTTTGCGAGGAAAAACCTACACTCGTACAATGGTGCGCTTCTGAGTAAAAATCCTTGGAAATTACGCAGCCTGCGTGGTTTTTGAGGTGCCGCTTCTTCGTTCCTCTCACCTGCGTCCAAGATTTTCAGCGTTTCCGAAGTGTAGTCCTTCCCGCTCGGCCACAAACTGGCCGGTCGCGACTCTATTGTGCTCCAGCGCTCTTAGGTGCTACGATATTCTTCTTGCTATCTCCTGTGTTCAAGCAGGACCAACACACCTGTGTGTGCTTTCCACCCAGGGCTTGAGTTCCGCCAGCCGTTTCGTTTCCACTGGCGTTCTAACCTCTACTACTATAGGCAATCATTCATTACGCCGTTTTTATAATAAAGACACTCCGTCACCTTTCATGCAATAAGCGTTAACAATTACTCACAAGACGTACGTGACAATGTCAGTCTCCTTTACATATTCATATATACGATGTACAACCTATCACATGACACCTAATTGTGTTTGTAGATCACGGAAAATTATGTGGATGAGTGCTTGTAAGGTGCGAAATTATAGCCACCTTACAACCTGATCGATCGCCCTGACTGCATCGGCTATCCGTGCTCGCCTTCAGGACCGACGAAAAGCCACATAAAATGCGGGGAAAAATGTAGTACACCTGGTGAAATGTGCAGACACGTATGCATGTCTGAAGGAACAGTCATTGTTATTCCCTACACCTATGTGAAATGGAAGAAATGTATTCGAAATTTCGAAAACGATTGGACTTCAGCCGCACAATTTAGTTATGAATTCACGTTTTACGCGAGCTGTTGCTTAACCGTTCTGGGTATCCAGGCACGCCTCCAGGACCTACCCAAACCTCCATATGTCACTGAGTGTCCACGTCCACGAATAGTCGAAGAGGTTAATACGACTGCTCACTCGCATAAACCGGAAAATCATGACTAAATTTTGCAGCTGAAATCCAATCGTATTCGCCTTCAGGACCGACCAAAAGCTACATTCGCTGCCGGAAAAGAAGTTGGTATACCTGGAGAGACGACGGCGATTTTGAGCCGATGAAGCATGTGCCACCTGGAGGATAGTAGACGTACTGAGAATGGTTCAAACGTCGTCCGCCAACAGATAGCGCAGTGGTTACCCTTTAGTAGGGAATGCTCACAGCCAGAGTCCTCAATGTGGTGCAAACGTGCGAAGCAAGCAGGCAACCATACAACAGAGACACTCGTTCTTCCTACCGCCAAGGTCAAAACAGTCAAATTGTGGCTTTCCGAGTGGCGGGATGGTCCTTTCGGAGAACTGTCTCACTAGTCGAACGTGGTGCGTCATTTACGCAAAGATGCTGGTATCAGTGGTCACGTGAGCATTCTTAAACTCGCAGATGAGGTTCTGGACGTCCACGCACCCAAGACGCCGCCAAGATCGTCGTATTGTAAGTGGAGCAGTGGCAGATCGTACAGCAACCACTGTGCTGGTAAGAGAGCTTGTGAGTCCAGACGTGTCAACACATACTGTTGCTCAAAATGATTCGAATGGCTCTGAGCACTGTGGGACAACATCTGTGGTCATCAGTCCCTAGAACTTAGAACTACGTAAACCTAACTAACCTAAGGACAACACACACATCCATGCACGAGGCAGGATTCGAACCTGCAACCATAGCGGTCGCGCGGTTCCAGACTGAAGCACCCAGAACCGCTCGGCCACAGCGACCGGCCACAAACTGTTGCGACTCGGTTATTAGCAATGGACTACGGGCACGCACACCTCTAGCATGTCTTCCACTCACGTCTCAACATCGACATGCACGGCTTGACTGCTGCCATCAGACACTCACTTGGAAGATGAAATGGCGCGCCGTGGTCTTCAGCGATGAAAGCAGATTCTGCCTGCACGCGAGTGATGGTCGTTTCTGCGTACGACGTAGACCTGTCTCGTAGTATGCTTTCGTCCAAGGCACACTGGCCATGAAACTCAATGTTCTTCGCAAGACATGCAGCAAATTCTCTCGCCAGCACAATCTCCAGACTTGCCTCCAGCCGAGGACGTGTGGGGTATGATGGGATGAGAAGTGACTCATGCGACTCTTCTGCCAACTTTTACGGAACTAGGTCAACAGGTACTGTAGGCGTGCCTTAAAGTATCCGAGGACAGCATTCGCCATTTGTTTGATCGAATGGAAACCAGAGTCAGCACCTGTATTGCCGCATCTGGAGGCTACATCACATACTAATATTAGTGTTTCAACATGGGTCAATACCTGTTACGTTGAAGGAAGATTAATGTTAATGAAGTAAAGATCCGCACAGTGGACACCAAGTGAAAAAGCCACTCCTTATGTTTTCTGATCTAGGCTGCCACAAAAACGTGAAGGAACCGTTAATCAGAACTCAGGGAGAATCTGTAGTCTAATTCACAATCGATTTATTGATCTTAAACATGACAAGACAACAAAATTGTTAAAGAAACATCATACAAAAATATTTATTTAACAAAAGCCTTACTAAAATGGGATCTATGGTGAACAAAGTGATCTGCTGGGGATCGACACAGCACACTAACCAGAACACTACTCGCTCTTTCTCACTTCATACACCTGAATCCAGGTTATGGCATCAAACTATGCCATCACCAAGCATGTATATTCTACCATACAAAAAAAAGGAAAAATATAGTTCGAAAGAACAGGGTGCTGAGAAATAGATATTATAGCCCTACGTCGCAGCAGCGAATACTTTACCATCCTACTGGTCAAGGCGGCACACTACGATGCGTTCGGCGACTGAAGTCATGGACGGCGGTAATCTGTTACTAAATGCGCGTTCCCAAAAAAATGCAAGTACGCGGTCTAGCGTTTGGTTAATTCAGAACACAGGTACTTTCCTAAGAGCCTCTGAAACCCCAACGGATTCCAGTGTGCAGGTGGTCCCGTTTGCTGGTCTGCCAAACCAATCTGACTCCGTGCCACAACTGTGCATGTCGGAATAAGTCAAATATTTAGACGGCCGACTCAAGACAAATAAGTACACCCATGCATCACTCGTTGTGACCGTGATGATGTAAGCAGTACCTCTGACGGTTCAGAAGGTGACTGGCACAGGCTGTAAGTCGCACCCTAGCAAAGGACACAAGTTTCACCGTTTAGGTAGAGACCTGCAGTTCTTTACTAGCGAAGCGCCAGTACAAGAGACTTGTACAAGAGTGCCCTCTTCCTTCCTCTCCGTTTCCTCCTCAGCTCGGTTCCAAAAGCACATTTCTCTTTTTTGCCTTCCCCCACTTACACACAAGCCAATCACGAGTTGAAGCCCGGCATTCTAAGCTCGGAGAATGGTCTTTGCACCGCAAACCGATTTGATCAATCAGAGACTTTAAAGTTAATTGGCAGGAAATGGAAAGAATTCAGCTTTGCGGCCTCTTTCCCATGAGTTTGCCGTGTCTTTTGATAACACAATACAGGGTAAAAGCACAGCCCTCCATAAACAGCTCGTTATCTCCCCTGTTGCGTCCATTTCAAAGTTTGCAAAGAACGGCCATAAACTCGCATTGACAAATCATATTTTGAAACAGAGTCTGGACGTCTGGGCACCAGTTTCCCTGTCCCACAGACATTTGCAGAACGTTTACATTTCTTTTGGCGGCTTGCTCGCTAACAAGGCCTACAATGTGCTGTCGGCGACTTTTCGGCGCTAGGCCGTATACCTGGAAGTCTGCCCCCTGCCTAGTGCTAAAGCTAATGTGTTCTGCACAATGCGACTGCTGCACGTGGCTGTCTGGAAATGTCTCTTCATCGTTCCCCAGAAAAAACGCGCTTTGTCGGCCCACCAACACCGTGCTTTTACAGCAGTCGTTTAAGCCGGCACCCTGTTCCTTTGATCGCAGGAAAAGCTTACCGTCCTTCTTTCCCTAGAGCACGCAAACAAGACCATAAACTGCTGCCCACCATTTCATCACAATGTACGAAGTCAAACCGCCGTAGCTCGTATTCCCTACACCAAAAACAGAAGTGAGAGTGCCCTGAAATCTCTCAACGTCTCTGAACTGCTTGTGCTATTGATCTGTAAATTTAATTATTTCATGTACTCCATATGCACTGTTGCAACGACAAATCTTGAGTGAATTGGAAGTCTCTAAAAGGGTGTACTAATTTTTTTTATGCACTTGCACAACTGCTGTGATTCCCTGACAGAGAGAGATTTTCTTATTATTGTTGCGGTCAGTGTAGGCATGTAATACTGTTCTACAGTGTGTGTGTTTGATGGTGTACTATTCAGTTTCCTTCAGACATGCATACATGCATGCAAGAACAGACAACTGCTACGACCTACAGCAATTTGATATGGAAGAAATTTATTCGGAATGGTGAATACAATTGGACTGCCGCTGCACAATTAATTCTTGACTTGTACCCCGCTTTAGTGCTTTATGCAAGCGATCGTGTTAACCACTTCGACTATCTGCGGACATGACATATGGAGGTTTGGATCTGTCCTGGCGGCTGGCCTGGATAGCCAAAGTGGTTGAAGCAACTGGTCGCATAAAGTGGGAAATCATGCTAAATTTTGCAGCTGAAGTCCAGTCCTATACGAAATTTCGAATACATTTCTTCCATTTTGTACAGCTGTAGAGTATGACAGTGTCTGTTCCTTCGGACATGCATACACGTCTGGACATTGCATTGTACAGTCTCCAACCAAGACTGCAAATAGTAGATGAAATAGCAATTCACTCACTATAAGTGAGTAATAGTTATTGCGCTCTACAAGTACCAAGAAGGAGAACAGGAAACGAAACGAAACTTACCAAGTTGACAGGGTCTGTGATGTTACTTCTACAATCAAAAAATCGTGTAAAAGTCATAAAGAACTTGGTAATATGACCCCACCTATCAGTACCACACTGCAGCCTGGGTGCATGCATTGATTCCATTGGGAAGGATGTGGTGAAGCCATTGTATTCTCTTCTGAGGCAAGTCGGCCCACCATAGTTGTAACTCGTCCTTAGTATCTGAGATATTGACATGCTGACAGAGCGAACGTCAGAGCTTGTCCCACACGTGTTCCATCATGGACTGATCCACTGATCTTGCTGACCACAGAAGTATCTCAACATGACGCAGACATTTTCATAGATATGTGTGACAGCTGTTGAAAAATGGGTCTATGATACTGTCGCATTAGACGTAACACACGAGGATGCAGGATATCCGTAGCAGACCATTGTGTCCCCAGAGTTCCTTCAGTCACTAGCAGCCATGACCAAGTCATAGCCAATGGCTCCCCTCTTCATGACGCCGGGACTAACACCGCTGTGCCTCTCTCAATGGGAACTCTCCCAAAGTCGCCGCCATACATGTCGACGATGATTATCTGGGGTAGTGCAGGACCATGCTTCATCGCAGAACACCAGGCGACACCTTCCATCAGCAGTCCATTCTACCTGGTCACGGCACCACTCCAAACTCTGCCGCTTGTGTTTTGCTGTTGACGGTACATTCCTAGTCTGTCTCCTCCTAGCCTCTGGCAAATGCAGCAGGATGCCAAAGAATGTTGCAATGAGTCCATTCCTGTTTCTAGGATGTCAGATGCAGGTGTAAAGTGGTTACGACGTGATTGCTGCACAATACGGGCCTCCTCCCTGATGATGATCAGACGTGGTCGACCAGAACCTTGAGAATGAGTACACCTGCTTTCATATTCCAACATTTCACATGCACAGAGTTTCACAAGTCAACAAGCGAGTGTGCATGAAATAAGGTCGTTTGCACCGTTGTGTTGTCAGAGTTTCCTCAGTCACAACTAGCTGTGACTTGAAGTTGTACCTGATGGCTCCCCACACCATAACACTGCAAGTAAAACCATTGCACTTCTCGAACATATTGTAAAAACCGTACTTCTCTTCAGCTCACTGCCGTACTCGCAGCTGATGGTTATCCTGGGTTGTGCAGAAAGGCGATTCAGCACTGAACACGATATGACACCATTCATCTGCAGTCCATTTTCCCAGTCACAGCACCACTCCAGAGGCAACCTTTTGTGGCGATAGTAATTCTGTACCCACTATTCCTACTCTCCGATCAATGGTATGGGATGGGATGAGACAATATTGCATGGAGTCCGTAACCTGTTCTCGCCTGACATGTGCAGATGTGAATAATTCAGACAATATAGGATAGACAGAAAATTTTAGTGATTGGGGAAAAAAAACACAAAGCAGTTCCATAGGGTTCAGTTCTGGGTCCATTCCTTTTCCTTACATACACTATGTGAACAAAAGTATCCGGTTACCCCCAAAAACATATGTTTTTCATATTTGGTGTATTGTGCTGCCACCGACTGCCAGGTACTCCATATCAACGACGTCAGTAGTCATTAGACATCGTGAGAAAGCAGAAAGGGGCGATCTGCGGAACTCATGGATTTCGAACGCGTTTGGGTGTCACTTGTGTCATACGTCTGTATGCGAGATTTCCACACTCCTAAACATCCCTAGCTCCAATGTTTCCAATGTGATAGTGAAGTGGAAACGTCAAGGGACACGTACAGCACAAAAGCGTACAGGCTGACCTCGTCTGTTGACTGACAGAGACTGCCGAAAGTTGAAGAGGGTCGTAATGTGTAATAGGCAGACATCTATCCAGACCATCACACAGGAATTCCAAACTGCATCAGGATCCACTGCAAGTACTATGACAGTTAGGCGGGAGGTGAGAAAATTTGGATTTCATGGTCGAGGGGCTGCTCATAAGCCACACATCACGCTGGTAAATGCCAAACGACGTCTTGCTTGGTGTAAGCAGCGTAAACTTTGGACGACTGAAAAGTGGAAAAACGTTATGTGGAGTGACGAGTCACTTTACACAATGTGGCGATCCGATGGCAGGGTGTGGGTGCGACAAATGCTGGTGAATGTCATCTGCAAGCGTGTGTAGTGCCAACAGTGAAATCCAGAGGTGGTCGTGATATGGTGTGGTCGTGTTTTTCATGGAGGGGGCTTGCTCCCTTGTTGCTTTGCTTGGCACCATCACAGTGCAGGCCTACATTGATGTTTTAAGCACCTTCTTGCTTCCACTGCAATTCGAGGATGGCGACTGCATCTTTCAACACGATCGAGCACCTGCTCATAATACATGGGGTGTGGCGGAGTGGTTACACGACAGTAACATCCCTGTAATTGACTGGCCTACACAGAGTCCTGACCTGAATTCTATAGAACACGTTTGGGATGTTTTGGAACACCGACTTCGTGCAAGGTTTCACCGACCAACATCGATACTTCTCCTCAGTGCGGCACTCCGTGAAGAATGGATTGCCATTCCCCAAGAAACCTTCCATCACCTGATGGAACGTATGCCTGCGAGAATAGAAGCTGTCATCAAGGCTAAGGGCAGCCCATCACCATGTTGAATTCCAGAATTTCCGATGGAGGGCGCCACGAACTTGCAAGTCATTTTCAGCCAGACACTATTGATCACATAGTGTACATTTGAACGACCTTCCACTTAACATTCCACAGGTGAAATTGGTACTTTCTGCAGAGGATACCAGTGTTAAAATAAATCCAATTACAGAGAAAGCAACTGAAGTGTTAGTATATTATGTATTGCACAGCATTATTAAGTGGTCCTCTGGAAATGGACTCTCCCTTAATTAGGAAGGAAACACATTACATTCAGTTCTGTACAACAAATATGGTCATACCAACGATTGATGTAACACATGAATAGGAGTCAGTAAGCAGGAAAGAAGGCTCCAAATTTTTGGGTGTGCATTGAGCCATGCATGGCTCGTATTTATTTATTTATTTATTTATTGTTCCGTGGGACCAAATTAAGGAGAAGTCTCCATGGTCATGGAACGAGTCAATACATGAAATTATAACACGATATTAGAAACAGATAAAATGAAATATAAGAAAAACATATTCAGGTGACAAGTCGTAAGTTTAAATGAAGAAAATCAACAATGTAACACTGGAATTTGCTTAATTTTTTAGCTCTTCCAGGAGCTCCTCGACAGAATAGAAGGAGTGAGCCATGAGGAAACTCTTCAGTTTAGACTTAAAAGTGTTTGGGCTACTGCTATGATTTTTGAGTTCTTGTGGTAACTTATTGAAAATGGATGCAGCAGAATACTGCACTCCTTTCTGCACAAGAGTCAAGGAAGTGCATTCTACATGCAGATTTGATTTCTGCCTAGTATTAACTGAGTGAAAGCTGCTAACTCTTGGGAATAGGCTAATATTGCTAACAACAAACGACATTAAAGAAAATATATACTGTGAGGGCAATGTCAGAATTCCCAGATTTTTGAATAGGCGTCGACAAGAGGTTCTCGAACTTACACCACATATAGCTCGAACAGCCCGTTATTGAGCCAAAAATACCCTTTTTGAATCAGAAGAATTACCCCAAAAAATAATACCATATGACATAAGCGTATGAAAATATGCGAAGTAGACTACTTTTCGTGTTGAAGTGTCACTTATTTCAGTTCTAATGGTAAATAAAGCCGCATTTAGCTTCTGAACAAGATCCTGGACATGGGCTTCCCACAACAGCTTACTATCTATCCGAACGCCTGTCTGATCAAAATATCGGTTCTTGTTGAATTGTGAGTTAGAAACTGTAAAAACTGAGTCTTACTGTGATTTAGCATCAAATTATTTCCCACAAGGCACGAACTTATTTCATGAACTACATTATTTGTTACTGTTTCAATATTACACACAAGATCCTTCACTATCAAGCTGGTGTCATCAGCAAACGGAAGTATTTTTGAATCACCTGTAATACTAGAAGGCATATCATTTATACACTCCTGGAAATGGAAAAAAGAACACATTGACACCGGTGTGTCAGACCCACCATACTTGCTCCGGACACTGCGAGAGGGCTGTACAAGCAATGATCACACGCACGGCACAGCGGACACACCAGGAACCGCGGTGTTGGCCGTCGAATGGCGCTAGCTGCGCAGCATTTGTGCACCGCCGCCGTCAGTGTCAGCCAGTTTGCCGTGGCATACGGAGCTCCATCGCAGTCTTTAACACTGGTAGCATGCCGCGACAGCGTCGACGTGAACCGTATGTGCAGTTGACGGACTTTGAGCGAGGGCGTATAGTGGGCATGCGGGAGGCCGGGTGGACGTACCGCCGAATTGCTCAACACGTGGGGCGTGAGGTCTCCACAGTACATCGATGTTGTCGCCAGTGGTCGGCGGAAGGTGCACGTGCCCGTCGACCTGGGACCGGACCGAAGCGACGCACAGATGCATGCCAAGACCGTAGGATCCTATGCAGTGCCGTAGGGGACCGCACCGCCACTTCCCAGCAAATTAGGGACACTGTTGCTCCTGCGGTATCGGCGAGGACCATTCGCAACCGTCTCCATGAAGCTGGGCTACGGTCCCGCACACCGTTAGGCCGTCTTCCGCTCACGCCCCAACATCGTGCAGCCCGCCTCCAGTGGTGTCGCGACAGGCGTGAATGGAGGGACGAATGGAGACGTGTCGTCTTCAGCGATGAGAGTCGCTTCTGCTTTGATGCCAATGATGGTCGTATGCGTGTTTGGCGCCGTGCAGGTGAGCGCCACAATCAGGACTGCATACGACCGAGGCACACAGGGCCAACACCCGGCATCATGGTGTGGGGAGCGATCTCCTACACTGGCCGTACACCACTGGTGATCGTCGAGGGGACACTGAATAGTGCACGGTACATCCAAACCGTCATCGAACCCATCGTTCTACCATTCCTAGACCGGCAAGGGAACTTGCTGTTCCAACAGGACAATGCACGTCCGCATGTATCCCGTGCCACCCAACGTGCTCTAGAAGGTGTAAGTCAACTACCCTGGCCAGCAAGATCTCCGGATCTGTCCCCCATTGAGCATGTTTGGGACTGGATGAAGCGTCGTCTCACGCGGTCTGCACGTCCAGTACGAACGCTGGTCCAACTGAGGCGCCAGGTGGAAATGGCATGGCAAGCCGTTCCACAGGACTACATCCAGCATCTCTACGATCGTCTCCATGGGAGAATAGCAGCCTCCATTGCTGCGAAAGATGGATATACACTGTACTAGTGCCGACATTGTGCATGCTCTGTTGCCTGTGTCTATTTGCCCGTGGTTCTGTCAGTGTGATCATGTGATGTATCTGACCCCAGCAACGTGTCAATAAAGTTTCCCCTTCCTGGGACAATGAATTCACGGTGTTCTTATTTCAATTTCCAGGAGTGTATAAATAAGAAACAGCAGTGGCCCCAGCACCGACCCTTGGGGAACGTCCTACTGAACAGTGCCCCATTGGGACTGAACATCACTACCACTCTCAATATTGGGGAGAATTACCCTCTGCTTTCTGTTCTTAAAGTAAGAGGCGAACCAATTGTAAGGTACTCCCCTTACTCCATAATGCTCCAACTTCTGCAGTAATATTTTGTGGTCAACACAGTCAAAAGCCTTCGTTAAATCAAAGAAAACACCTAGCGTTCGCAACCTTTTCTTTAATCCGTCCAAAACCTCACAGAGAAAAGAGAATATAGCATTTTCAGTTGTTAAACTATTTCTAAAACCAAACTGAACATTTGACAGCAAATTATGTGAATTTAAATGCTCCAGTAACCTTGTATATACAACCTTCTCGATAACTTTAGCAAACACCGATGGCATAGAAATAGGTCTAAAATTGTCAACATTATCAATGTCCCCCTTTTTATAAAGTGGCTTCACTACCGAGTAGTTTAATCGGTCAGGAAACCGACAACTCCTAAAGGAAAAGTTACAGATATGGCTGAGAACTGGGCTAACATACATAGAACAATACTTCAGTATTCTGCTAGATACCCCGTCATATCCATGAGAGTTCTTTGTCTTTAATGATTTAATTATTAACTCAATCTCCCTCTTGTCAGTATCATGGAGGAGCATTTCAGGTAACAGTCTCGGAACACTTTTTTCTAAGAGCGCTATATGATTCCCTGTTGGGACTAGGTTTCTGTTTAGTTCACCTGCTATATTCAGAAAGTGATTATTAAATACTGTACATATATGCGACTTATCAGTAACACGGACATTCCCACTACACACTGATTCTATATCCTCGACCTGTCTCTGCAGACCAGCAACTTCCTTTACGACTGACCATATGGTTTTAATTTTATCCTGAGACTTAGCTATTCTATCTGCATACCACATACTTTTTGCCTTCCTAGTAACATTTTTAAGCACCTTACAATACTGTTTGTAATGGGCTGCTGCATTTAGATTTTGACTGTTTCTAACGTTTTGATATAATTGCCACCTAGTACAATAGCTACAGTAAGCCAACCGTTACCATGTGTAAAAGAATCGTTAATGTCAATGCTAAAGTTAAGTCTGCATCCACAGAACACACATGGTCCATCGACAAGTGCAGTAGCAGAAGTGTTCTTCACAGTATTCTTCTTCTTGTCTGCAGCAGATGTAGAGAATTCGATGTTCTCAATTGTTTTGTAAATTGTCTGCTTTGGACGACGACGACGACGACGAAGATATTCTTATCCCTCTAGTCAGCCACCCAGGCTGCCTGTTTGTGCTAGTACCCTGTTTTAAACGTTCTAACGGAAAGCAACTTTCAAAGAGCATGAGAAAAGTCTTGAGAAAAGCATTATAATTATCGTCTACTGTATCAGCACTATAAACATCTTGCCACTCTCACCATCATGTATTTTACACTCTCTTTTTAACGTACTACGGAATTTTATTACTATTGTCACTGAGTTGCTGCTTTGCCTGACCGTGAGCGGCGTTAGGAGCACGTATCGATATACCCTCTTTCGTAGTGTCTTTGCTCGACTGCTATTACTTCCCGGTCGTTGTCTGACATTGCGAGTCTGGGTTGCGAGTTCGGACTGCCAGTCAGTTGGACCGTGTCTGGAGCGCAGTCCGGACCTGCCAGCCGGGAGTTGCAATGTGGCACTAGTGCAGTCGGGTTGGAGCAGCAGTGAGCTCTGCGTCGACATGGCTCGCCCGACCACCGCCGACACGCATCACTTGAGTCGGGCCACGGTCTTGGTCGATCGACGGTCGGTCGTACTACCGGACGACGCGTTTTGGCTCGGCGATCGTTCATGAGTCGGCTGTGCGTGTGCGTGTGCGTGTGCGTGTGCGGGTGCGTGTGCATCAACTCCCGATGCGTCTTCATGCACGCTTAGTGACTGTTGGGTATCGTTCAGGTCTTCGTGCAAGTGTTTGTCTGGTTGTGTGTGTGTAGTTGGCGTTGTTTCCTGACGGCTATTTTAGATGTTATAGGCACTCTGAGGAGTCGGTCGGTTGTTGCGGACGAGGGAAGTTAAATCCATGCGGTGCAGTGGGCTGGGTCCGCTGGCATTCCCTTCACAATGTCAGAGTGTGTGTGGAGCTTCGTGGTTCACTGCCCCAGGGCGTCAAAGTTGAGTAGTGGTGTCAAGTACCCAAGCCATGGCCATTCATGTTGTCTGGTGTGTTGCCGTGGTTTGCTGTTGGGAAGGTTTTCCTGTGAGCAACACCGCGTGTTTGTACTGCTGAAATTTAGCCGCCATGCGGTGCAGTTAACTATTTTGTTTGAATAAAATTGGAGTGCACCAGTGGAATTTTCTGCCTTGTGGCCGTTAGTGTTCTGTTTACCTGCCTGGGCACTGACGTAAATTCAGGCAGTGTTCTTTTGGGTGAAGTTAACTATGTTACCGTGTTTCAAATTCAAGTGTACCAGCTGAATTTTCTGGCTAGTGGCAGTTAGTGTTCCGGTTACCTGCCCTGCCCACTAACGTAATTTCAGGTAGCATCCTTTCCTCACCTGTTTATGTCCAACATGGTGATTTTTACAGCTAGTACATACTCCATTGTGGATCTTCACGTTTGTAACCTTTTCTGTTTGAGTTCTCATGCCGGCCGGGGTGGCCGAGCGGTTCTAGGCGTTACAGTCTGGAACCGCGCGACCGCTCCGGTCGCAGGTTCGAATCCTGCCTTGGACATGGATGTGTGTGATGTCCTTAGGTTAGTTAAGTAGTTCTAAGTTCTAGGGAACTGATGACCTAGAAGTTAAGTCCCATAGTGCTCAGAGCCATTTGGACTATTTTTTATTTCTCATGTATTGATTAATGGGAAGCATGTCGTTTTGTCGGTTGGTCCATGACTGTTCCCTGGTTGGGTTCCGACGGATCAAGTGTAGTTGGGCTCACCACCTGTCTCGCCTAAGTGAACGAGGGCAGACCGACCTCCCTGGAGGTTTCTGAGTGCCACCGGTGTTTAATTATCTGTTTTCAGCTGCTTAAAGATTAAGGCTTATGGTTATTTTCCTTGTTTTCTAAAACATTTTGCAAAATTAATTCTTAAATTTATCTTTCAAGCTTAAACATTGCTTTCTGCCTTTAAAAGATTATGGTAATATATTTTAAAATTTTGAAACTTAATTGTGGCCTTCAGCCATTTGTATTGCACTTTGCATATGTTTGTTCTATCTACTTTGCTTTGAGGTTTTGCACCTAGCTGTCATAGATGTTTTATTTTTAAATTATTTTATTGGTATTTTAACTTGATTTTTATCTTGCTGATTATTTTTTTAGATTTCTTGTTTGGAGGCTTTCAGCCTGAAAGAGTTGCATTTGGTAAAGGTTCGGCTATGTGCCGCTTTGGTTGTAAGTGTGTTACTAAATTACAATAAATCACAATTAGAAGGTGGAACTGACCCCAACCTTATTTGGCCCTTTCCACAGTCCTAGTTACCTGTTTTGCCCAGCGGGTTTAGCGGGCGTATCATGCATATAAGCATTCTAATGAGATTCTCAACCAATTTCAGCTAGTTTTGTTCTTCGTGTAATTACTAATCTTGGAAACAAATGTATCTATGTCCCAAATATTTTGCATATTTCCACTCAGTAACATCGTACGGAAAAATTTTGTGTGGTACCTCATCACTTAGAAAGGAAGTATTGATTGCACAAAAGCGAAAAGTATGAATAATACCAGGTGATCAAAAAGTCAGTATAAATTTGAAAACTCAATAAACCACTGAATAATGTAGATAGAGAGGTAAAAATTGACACACATGCTGCGCATGACAATCATGTATATAAGGAGCTGTAATGAGAGAGAGAATCAGATGCGCCAGCAGTCGCAGTATGTTGACGTTACCCGAAAGGGCGCTTTTAGTGAAGATGTATTATCAGAATGGGGAATATGCTAGTTCAGCGTTACGATCCTATCGCCATAGGAAGGGGATTCGAACGGGTAAAGGTCCGTTGACAAATGCAGCTGTGGCGAGAATGATTTCGAAGTTCGAAGCCACGGGTTGTTTAGACGATAGACGCCGTAGTGGCCGACCGAGCAGAAGGCGTAATGCTGCTGAGACAGTTCAAGAAGAAACGGAGACTGTAGTGGGTTCGTCTATGCACGGGGAAGTCAGCGCTCGTGGAGTCGCACGTCGCACCGGCATTCCATACACTACTGTTTGGTTGGCACTTACGCATACCCTCCGATGCTATCCATCGGCATCATGAACTGTTACTTGGCGATTTAGTGAACCGGAGGGCATTTGCGGTGTGGCCGTATCAACAGATGGCGTAAGATGACGATTGGTTGAGTAACGTGTTGTGGACCGACGAAGCTCATTTCACGCTCCGAGGGTCTGTCAACGCCAACAACTGCAGAATTTGGGCTACCGAATATCCTAGAACTGTCGTGGAAACTCCATTGCACGACGAGAAACTCACAGTATGGGTTGGATTTACCATATCTACCGTTATCGGGCCTTTTTTCTTCGAGGAAATGCGTGATTCTGGTTTTTTAACTGCTACCGTGACTGGTGAGAGGTACGCCGATATGTTACAGAATCGCATCGTCCCAAGCCTGGCTGATAAACACCTGCTGGAACGTAGGATGTTTATGCAGGATGTCGCTCCACCCCATATTGATAGACGCGTCGTTTGGTGATGATCGTGTGCTCAGCTGCCACTTTCGTCATGCTTGGCCTCCCAGGTCCCCAGACATCAGTCCGTGCGATTATTGGCTTTGGGGTTACCTGAAGCCGCAAGTGTATCGTTATCGACCGACACCTCTAGGGATGCTGAAAGACAACATCCGACGCCAATGCCTCACCATAACTCCGGACATGCTTTACAGTGCTGTTCAGAACATTATTCCTCGACTACAGCTATTGTTGAGGAATGATGGTGGACATATTGAGCATTTCCTGTAAAGAACATCATCTTTGCTTTGTCTTACTTTGTTATGCTAATTACTGCTATTCTGATCAGATGAAGCGCTATCTGTCGGACATTTTTTGAACTTTTGTATTTTTTTTGGTTCTAATAAAACCCCATGTCATTCCAAGCATGTGTGTCAATTTGTACCTCTCTATCTACATTATTCCGTGATTTATTCAGTTTTCAAATTTATACTGACTTTTTGATCACCCGGTATGTGGTGCTCAATATAGGCACCTCTTCAAGGAACTAGAGCCGTGCCGTGCTGTGCCGTCACTTATATTCGCTAACGAAATTAGTTACAAGCAATCCATCACAGTTTGAAAAGAACAGTGATGTACCATATCTACAACGGTAGTGGCAAAAATTGCCTTTATTATTGACTGGTTCCGCCGTGAATGGCTCAGAAAGGAGTTCAGTATGCAGCAACAAAATTTTTTGAGCATTTGCCCGAATACATCAAATGTCTGACGGGTAGCGAAGCAAGTGTTAAATCTAATTTAAAATCATTTGTCCTAGACAATTCCTTCCATTCCATTGTCGAATTTCTACTTAAAAACCTGGAAGACAGTTTTATTTTTCAAGAAAAGAAACCTTTTTAAATATATTTTTAAGTGCTGTTCCATGAGTAAGAATAAAATAATGTGTTGATTAATCTTAATACTAATCAGGTATACATATTGCGTAAAGTGAATCGTTCCACGTCATTTCGATAAAAGAAACGTTCAAGTGATCTTTGGAACTTGTAACTAAGTAACTAACTTGGTGCACAATGCAGCGATACTCCATTTTGCCGATCAGACGTGGTCGGTTATGCCCACCTTCACTTTGCCACACTGGGCAACTGTTAAATCCGAATAAAATGTGGATATTTGACGATTCGACCAGCTGGTCAAGAGGAGGCCTCTTTCAAATTCTGTCAGGTGCTGGCAACGCTACATCATAAGAGTAAGCGACATCTCTGTGTCCTTCACTGCAATCATTCAAAATCTGAGGTTGTTCACGTCATTTATGCACGCTACCAGGTCTGGTGAAACGACAAAACGAGAACAACAGTAATGCAGTCTGGTGGCCGTTCTAGCTGTCACAGAGAATTTCAGCTCTAATCTTTTGCATACCCGCCGATGGGGTGTGTGTGTGTGTGTGTGTGTGTGTGTGTGCGTGTGTGTGTGTGTATACGAAGCTACATTGACGTCCATCCGTTTCTTCTGGGCGCTTCACTTCTTTTTTCAGGCAGCATAATTTTAACGAGGTAGTTATTTATTTATGTGCAATCATCACTTTACAAACTCTGAAAAATTAATGGGGTCAGTGCATTCCTCACCATTACTTTGCGATGCCATGCGAACTGAAAGTCACGCTTTTTGCCTGGTCGAGCGGGTGAGTTTTTTCGCTGAACAATGTATTCTGTTTCTATGTTTCATCCAATAAGCTCGAGAGCCATTTTCTTGTCACGTTAATTTTAGCACACGCTTTACCACCTCATCCACAACCTGCTCGTAATATTCTGGGTACCGAGTGGGGCACAGCCGTTGGACGACGGTCCCGTTTCACGCGATATTCAGTTCTGTACGCGAATGCAGTTGGAAGGAATTTAATCGCACATTCATAGATCAAGCTTTGATCCAGGTAGACGAGAGAAGCAAATGCTTTTAGGGACCGTACATTGCGGAATCCCTCTAGAGATTGAAAAGTTTATTGCGGATGTTAAAAGATTGGCTGGTGAGCTATTCTGAAGCACAAAAGAATATCAACGACAGGACGTAAAATTGATGCGAAATGTGGGTCAGTATAAGGGAAACCTTTTACGATTCTAGTTGCTGGGGTTCTACGGCGTACATCTGTACCATTTTCGATCATAGATGCTGCATTGTATCGCCCTTGGCGCCGTACTGTCTATCGTCGGACAGTCTCTATTAAATAATAATGCACGAGTGTATGTGGAACGGAGAGTGATATATACGATTCGATCAATTCTCATTAGTTCGAAAATATGTATCTGTGCATTGTACAGAGAACTTTGGAAAGAGAGAGAGAGAGAGAGAGAGAGGGAGAGAGAGAGAGAGAGAGGGAGAGGGAGAGGGTGAGGGAGAGGGAGAGGGAGAGGGAGAGGGAGAGGGAGAGGGAGAGGGAGAGGGAGAGGGAGAGGGAGAGGGAGAGGGAGAGGGAGAGGGAGAGGGAGAGGGAGAGGGAGAGGGAGAGAGAGGGAGAGAGAGAAAGTGGAAATATTTTTTTAGACTTGATGTGGTACTACGAAAACCGCACTGTAGTCTTAGAGACAGATTATTTTTATTACTCTTGAAGAATCAATTTGGCCAAGATCACTAGTAATTCTTTTCATCACTATTACCGGTTGTGACAGGCTTATTCTATCATCATCGGATCTTGTAGCATAATGTTATAAGCGTAGATCTGTCAGAACTGGTGACGGCAATGAAAATAATTGCTAGCGACCTTGGAAACTTGCTTCTTCAAGAGTAATATTATCTTCAGATCGCCCCCAACGACTGACGCAGTGTCAGACATATATATTATTGAAACTTCCCGGCAGATTAAAACTGTGTGCCGGACCGACACTCGAACTCGGGACCTTTGCCTTTCGCAGGCAAGTGCTTTACAAAGTGAGCCACCCAAGCACGACTCACGCCCCGTCCTCAGAGCTTTACTTCTGCCAGTACCTCGTCTAGCGCTAGTTCTGTAAGGTTCGCAGAAGAGCTTCTGTAAAGTTTGGAAGATAGGAGACGAGGTACTGGCAGAAGTAAAGGTGTGAGGACGGGGCGTGAGTCGTGCTTGGGTAGCTCAGTTGGTAGAGCACTTGCCCGCGAAAGGCAAAGGTCCCGAGTTCGAGTCTCGGTCCGGCACACAGTTTTAATCTGCCAGGAAGTTTCATATCAGCGCACACTCCGCTGCAGAGTGAAAATCTCATTCTGGATATATATTATTACTTTTAAAGGTTCAATCACATTTCACAGTGGGAAAGCATTAAAATTTATCTGCTTTTGCACTGTGAAAAGTAGTCGAGCCTACATTTCAACACTGATTTTAACAACCACGATCTCGTATCTGTTGTGGATAAAATCAGAGTATAGGTTGATTACTGGACGCCACACAAGTATACCCCATTTGAAGCAGCTGATATCATAAATACAGAGGTCTTTGAACAGTCTCCTGACTGGTTTGATACGGCTCGCCACTGTCTCCGCTCTTTTACCAGCCAATTCATCAAAAAGTAGCACTTGCACACTGCATCCTCAATTCTTTGTTGAATGTGTTCAAAACGCTGTCTTCTAAAGTCTTCACCTCTGTGCAGCTGCGTGTAGTACTTATTTCTTAACAACTACCCTGTCGTCCTGTTCCATATGCGTTTCCACATGTTCCTCTTTTCGCCAATGCTGCGGAGGAACTCTTAATTTCTCATCAACATCCTTTATAGTATGACATCTCAAATGCTTCGATTCTTTCCTTTTCAGGTTTTGTTGCAACCCTTGATTCACTACCGTTCAATGTTGTGCTCCGAACGTACGTTCTCAGAAATTTCTTTTTCAAATTACGCCTTATGTTTTTGCCAAGAATGCTCTCTTTGCCTGCACTTGTTCGCTTTTTTTGTTCTCCTTCCTCCTTATGTCGTGCCTTATTTTGCTTCAAGGTAGAAGAATTTCTTCACTTAGTCTATTTCGTAATCACCTATTTTGATGTAACGTTTATCGCTTATCTTATTTCTGCTACTCCTCGATGCTTTCGCTGCTGTCCGATTTACTCTGAATTCATAATCTGTTCTCATTAAATTATTCTTTCTCTCCAACGTCTATTATAATTCTTTTTCAATTTCACTGAGGATAGTAATAGCAGCAGCGAATCTTTTCCTCATGAATTTAAGCCCACCCATGAACCAACTTTTATTTTCGTTGTTTGTTTTTAAATGTAGAGATTGAACAGTAGGGACGAAAGACCGTAGCTTGACGTAGACCCGGTTTAATACGAGTATTTTGTTCGTAATCTTCTTATTGCTCCCTTTTGATTCTTGTGTCTAATTTAGTTCATTCGCCTTTCCCTATGGCTTACTCCTGTTCTTCTCAGAATCTCTTATTAAATTGTGGACCACTTTTTCTAAGTCGACAAATCATATGAACGTTGGTTAATATTTTTCGTAGGTTTTGCATCCACTTTCAATTGCAACCACAGAACTGCCTCTCTGGTGGCTTTACCTTTCCGAAAGCTAAACTGCTTGTTATCTATCAGATCCTAAACTTTGCTCTCCATCCTTCTGTATATTACCGTTTTCAGCAATTTGGATGCAGGAGTTGTTAAGCTGATAGTGTGATAGTTCTCGCACTTATCTGCCCTTGCTGTCTTCGGGATTGTGGATGACATTTTTTTCGAAAGTGAGACGTGTGTCTCCATCATAGATTCTACACACCTGTTTGAATAGCCATTTTGTTGCTATTTCCCTCAATGAGTTTAGAAATTCTGTAAGTATGTTATCTGACCGTTCTACCTTATGCAACGACAAATGCTCTAAAGCTCTGTTGAACTCTGACTTTAATGCTGTAAGCTCTGTATCTTCCATATTGACTCCTATTTTCCCTTCTGTCGCGTAATTTGTCAAGTCCTACCCCTTGCAGATGTCTTTAGTATGCTCTTTCTACGTGTCCACCCTCTCGTCTGCGTTTAATATCAGCATTGTGATTGCATCCTGAAGGTTGACGCCTTGCCTTTAATTCCACTCAAGATTATTTTGAATTTTCTATATCCTGAATCTGAGCTTCCGACGACCAGCTCTTTTCCATGAAGCGATTTCGCCTTGGATTCCCTGCACTTTCAATTTTTTTCATACGTAAGTGACTTGCATTCCTGTATTTCTCTATTTCCCTGAACTTTTGCACTTCGATCTTTTGTCGATGAAATGAAGTGTTTCTTCTGTTACTCATGGTTCCTTCTCAGTTGCTTCCTTGCATCAACACTGAAGAGCCAAAGAAACTGGTACACCTGCCTAATGACTGATTGATGTTTTTTTTTTAATTTATAGGCTGGCTCATAGTCTTGCTACACTTTTCACCTCATGGTTAAGAATTCTACTTCAATTTTTCTAGGCAAACATCCGAGAAACTATTATAAACAGAGATCAACATCGACCTTTTACCGAATTTGTTGAACTAATTAGATGTGCAACAAAAACATTAAGGGGGTAGGACGTCAAACAGGTCGACTTGGAGCGGGAGAGGCATCTCAGGACATTTTAATTTCCAGTGTCTATACTGTTACAAATAAATTCATAAAACTTTGTCAGCATCACCAGGAAGGATTCAGGATTCACACTCATTGCAGTGGAAGTTCGAAAATATAACAAAATAAATTTTTTTTACGTGCGAAATTTCATCATTTTTTTCACTTACTAGTGGCTACATTTGTTGCTATAGGTACATATAGGTACACTTTTCTTCATAAGTTAGAGAGATTCCTCGATGAATTTTGCACAGCATATATACGATACTCACAGATCTATGAAACTCTAGAATTTATTTAATTTATGAAAAAACGAATGAACTGTTATATTTTAAACATCATGTTTAGAAAAAACACAAATTTTATAGTTAATTACCTCAATTTTTACCACAGTTCTTAATAGATTTGGAAAATTCTAGAGTTTCATTTACCTGTGAGTATCGTATGTATGCTGTGCAAAATTCATCGAGGAATCTCTCTTACTTATGAAGAAATGTGTACCTATAGCAACAAACGCTGCAAATTAGTAAGTGAAAAAAATGATGAAATTTAACACGTAAATAAAATTACTTCGTTATGTTTTAGAACTTCCACTGCTATAAGTGTAAATTCTGAAACGTTCCTGGTCATGCTGACAAAGTTTTATGTATTTATTTTTAAAAGTATAGACAGTGGAAATTGAAATGTCCTGTGGTGCCTCTCCTGCTCCAAGTCGGCCCGTTTGGCGTCCTACCCCCCTTAATTGGGTGAGTTACCATGAAGCAACAAGCGCGTGTAGTGGGAGTGTTACGGCGTAAAGTCAAGCGCTGGCTCCCCAATAGGGAACTATAGAGCAGAGAGGGTTGTGAGACGACCTCAGCCAATTGCATGCTGACCGATCCCTCTCCAGCACGACAACGCGACAGCAGAGGCCTCCATGTGAAGAGGACATAAGCGGTGCGCCCGACTGGACGCGGCCCAGTCGAAGACAAGTTTCAAGACTAGCGACCTGAATAGAAGCATCAACTCTTTAACTTCGCTTGTATTAGGATTGTTTATACTGAAGAACATTTCTTATTTTCCTAGTCGCCCTTTGCTTGCGGCACATCTGTGTAATATTCAAAGTTAAGTACTGTCATTTGTTTTTTTGTAATAAAACTCATTAATACGATTTACTTGAGTTGTTGTCTAGCGATCCGAGAAAGCAGGTTTCCTAGCCACCCCGCATTTGACAACTAGGCAGGATTTAACAGGGATCTTGTAACCTTATTGCTGGGATTGGCATAGGTTCATTCATTAACTTATTCATTGTACTCTGTCGCAACTATTAAGTCAATAATTGTGCCAATCATTTAAATTCTGGGTGAAATTAGGTTCATTAGGATTAGACAAAGGGGGATTCGAGAAATTGACGAAATTTAGTATGCTGACAATTTGCAGAATACGATTGATATGAAGGTCGATGGCAGAATTTCATGACCTTACACAAATACAGGATGCTTTTCGATCGGGGATTTGCAGTGGGATGATAGAGGCTAGCACGAGTGGGGTGGTTGTAGAAATCTGGGGTATTCTATAATAGTTAGTACTGGAATACTTTAGTAAATAACTTTTACTTAACTTTGTCCTGCTACTGCACTCCAGGAACATAACTAATAACAAATGGTTCAACTGGCTCTGAGCACTATGGGACTCAACATCTGAGGTCATCAGTCCCCTAGAACTAAGAACTACTTAAACGTAACTAACCTAAGGACATCACACACATCCATGCCCGACGCAGGATTCGGGAACCTGCGACCGTAGCGGTCGCGCGGTTTCAGACTGAAGCGCCTAGAACCTCTCGGCCACACCGGCCGGATAACTAACAACAATTATCTTTCTTGAATACAAATGACTCATTAACAAACATTAACTGGATTATACAATAAGCAAGATAACACAATTCTGGTATTACGTGCGTAATACACTCCTGGAAATGGAAAAAAGAACACATTGACACCGGTGTGTCAGACCCACCATACTTGCTCCGGACACTGCGAGAGGGCTGTACAAGCAATGATCACACGCACGACACAGCGGACACACCAGGAACCGCGGTGTTGGCCGTCGAATGGCGCTAGCTGCGCAGCATGTGTGCACCGCCGCCGTCAGTGTCAGCCAGTTTGCCGTGGCATACGGAGCTCCATCGCAGTCTTTAACACTGGTAGCATGCCGCGACAGCGTGGACGTGAACCGTATGTGCAGTTGACGGACTTTGAGCGAGGGCGTATAGTGGGCAGTCGGGAGGCCGGGTGGACGTACCGCCGAATTGCTCAACACGTGGCGCGTGAGGTCTCCACAGTACATCGATGTTGTCGCCAGTGGTCGGCGGAAGGTGCACGTGCCCGTCGACCTGGGACCGGACCGCAGCGACGCACGGATGCACGCCAAGACCGTAGGATCCTACGCAGTGCCGTAGGGGACCGCACCGCCACTTCCCAGCAAATTAGGGACACTGTTGCTCCTGGGGTATCGGCGAGGACCATTCGCAACCGTCTCCATGAAGCTGGGCTACGGTCCCGCACAC
This sequence comes from Schistocerca americana, assembly GCF_021461395.2. NCBI lineage: Eukaryota > Metazoa > Arthropoda > Insecta > Orthoptera > Acrididae > Schistocerca > Schistocerca americana. The sequence continues at coordinate 976,709,551 of NC_060120.1, read as the reverse complement.
CGTTAGGCCGTCTTCCGCTCACGCCCCAACATCGTGCAGCCCGCCTCCAGTGGTGTCGCGACAGGCGTGAATGGAGGGACGAATGGAGACGTGTCGTCTTCAGCGATGAGAGTCGCTTCTGCCTTGGTGCCAATGATGGTCGTATGCGTGTTTGGCGCCGTGCAGGTGAGCGCCACAATCAGGACTGCATACGACCGAGGCACACAGGGCCAACACCCGGCATCATGGTGTGGGGAGCGATCTCCTACACTGGCCGTACACCACTGGTGATCGTCGAGGGGACACTGAATAGTGCACGGTACATCCAAACCGTCATCGAACCCATCGTTCTACCATTCCTAGACCGGCAAGGGAACTTGCTGTTCCAACAGGACAATGCACGTCCGCATGTATCCCGTGCCACCCAACGTGCTCTAGAAGGTGTAAGTCATCTACCCTGGCCAGCAAGATCTCCGGATCTGATCCCCATTGAGCATGTTTGGGACTGGATGAAGCGTCGTCTCACGCGGTCTGCACGTCCAGCACGAACGCTGGTCCAACTGAGGCGCCAGGTGGAAATGGCATGGCAAGCCGTTCCACAGGACTACATCCAGCATCTCTACGATCGTCTCCATGGGAGAATAGCAGCCTGCCTTGCTGCGAAAGGTGGATATACACTGTACTAGTGCCGACATTGTGCATGCTCTGTTGCCTGTGTCTATGTGCCTGTGGTTCTGTCAGTGTGATCATGTGATGTATCTGACCCCAGGAATGTGTCAATAAAGTTTCCTCTTCCTGGGAGAATGAATTCACGGTGTTCTTATTTCAATTTCCAGGAGTGTACATGCGCGAACTAGAGGCTACGAACCTAGCGAGCTGAAGGCTATTCTAATCTGACTTCGCTAACGACGTGCCGCTGACTCGGCCGGTGCGGTATGCAAGTCTCTGTCCGTGCCATATGGCGGCGCTGCAACCCCAGCGAGTCCAGAGAGGTCGCATGTGCTGGACCGTTGTCGATTATCGCAACCTCTAGCGTTGTGTCTAACGTTGACACCACAAGGATCTTAACTTTTGTGTAACGCAAGTAACGCGACTTGTGGTCATACAACAGGCACAAACAACACTATACAAAAAACTGAAATTCTCACAAGAAATCTCTCTGGCATAGCTCGTATTCTCATAATTAGGTTTTGCAGGGGCGTTAACATGAAAATCAGATAGCAGTACACAATATATAATCTAAGAGAGGCCACCCCCATGCAGTATGGTTGAACACACCACACAAAGAAAACTGTACAAATGAACTAACATTCACCACAAAATTACTGATTCACAAAAGATTTGGAATTTATTTTTAATGATATGTGATGACAGTAAAACACAATCCCTGACAAAACAGGCTCATGTTAGGCCAAAGGCGAGAATATATACTCAGTCACAAATCATGAAAGCAACACTGAAAATTAAAATTACGGCACAAAATCACAGTAATTTTGACTACTGGCTTTAACTGAGTTAAAAAAACGCTATCTAAAGAACGCGATATTATAGATTAACCACACTTTAGCAGGCATGCAACAAAGGGCGACAACATGTGCCCAAGTACATCATAAAAAGGAAAGGCCTAAAATTATTTGACCAATGTACCAAAATTATACTGTCGTGGCAACAGAAAAAACATACTGCGTAAATGAACAACAAATAAAAGTTTCTAGCAAACGAAATAACTGCGTGAACTGAAGGTCCACACTCAACGTCCCCTCACGACTAAGTCCCTACTCCCGAAATTAAAATTTTCCCTTACAAAGTTAAGCTTAAACCCCACATCACTCGCGTGCTCTACGACGAAATAATACATTCTGATGCCTTCCTTCGTTACCCAAATACAAAGGGCTCCACCCTGTTGGGTCCGCTCTGCTCTCTGGGGACTGCTAGCCTAGGACTTAGCGTGGTCTCCGACAACGGCTCTCCCGTTCAAACTTCGGTGGTGGGAGTATGACGACCACCCCTGTGACCAACCAGCCGACTATTGCTCTGCCAGCTAAGTTATCTTTGGTGCTGCCTCATCTTTGAGGAAATTACCCACCAGGTTAAGTTGGTATTGCCTCTAAACTACTTTGTCTTCCTCTGGTCTGCCCATATTCCGCTAAATTCAAGCTATACTCGTTCTCGTACGGTCAGTCGTACAAGGATGGGGGAGGAGAAAAGGAGTTAAAGGGACTGTGACATGAAAAACAAAAGTAATAAGAGTGTAACTTTTCCTTCACCAGGTGAAGTATATCAATGAAAAGTATGAAATTGTTACTGATATGACAGTTCTAGGAGCCAAAACTACTATTACTTGAAAGTAATGAAATGAGGCGAAACAAACTTAACACTTCACCTTACCACCCGCAAACCATATAAAACAACGATTATTTTGGTCGGAAAGTGGAATGGATCCCAGTACAGTTTCCTGACCAAGGCCCAGAAATCTTCACCATGGGATACTTAATTTAAGACGGGCCTGGCCTACTACTTCAAGGGTCCGCACCTCCAGAGAACGACAAGATTAATTGTCTAGACCCAACTCCGGTAACCTAGCTACACGTCAGTAGCTGGCATACCAGTCATAGTGAATCAGGGAAACACTACTTCCCGAATGAATTAGAGCACAAACAGGTTCCATACCCAGCACTGCACACACCTAATGGAGCCGCTCATTCTTTACAGCACTTACTTTATGGCAGCTCTCTAGAAGCTTTTTACGGAGAGCTGATGGATCATCTCTGCTCTGTCGTCAGCTACTTATCCACCTACTCTTCAGAATCTGGCAGTTCCTAACAAAATACCCTGGTTTGTTCCAACGGTGGCACACTCTTAACTACCGAACTTGGCCGACGGTGCTAAAACGTCATTATTTACCCTACTCTCACTAGAGCTAGCTTCTAACTCTGCGCGCTTGCTAACACAATAACAAACATTTACAATTTTAGTTAATAACTTGTCTAAATCGGTAAAACATGATGGTTTATGACAAAAGAGAATCCTGCATCTATCGGCTGACCGCATACATTCCAAGATATTTGCGACCACTTCAGCCTCAGATCTCAACACAAAAGGCTAAGATGGCGGACAGTGTTTCATCTTTACTTTGTAATCGATAAACATGAATCAATTATGTCTTTCTTCTCTAGAGTACCAACACATTTATTTAAGAGCGTTTTCCGTAAACCATACAACGTTTTCTGAGTCTTTAAAGCTTGTGCAACTATCCTCCTAAACGTTCCACGGCCAATGGGTAAGCGAGTTGCAACACTACACTATGATCGACGCACAACAGGGTTGGCCGCTCGTGCAACCCAACTAACAACCACAAGAGGTGAAGTGACTTGTCAATACTTTCCCCAGACCCAATTAAGAATAGCCATTATCGAGTTAGGTTTTGTCCCGAACGCATTATGATTGTTTAATACTGGCCTACCTTGGCCAACATTCGTATCCATATTTTGATCTCACGCCAGTTTAAAAACAGCATTTGCAGCTGTATGGCTAAAGCTTCGTCCTGCAATTTTTGAATATCGTCTAACAACGGGGGATCTATACAAACAGCATGCATATCGCACATTCTAATGGCTAAATGATCAAGAAAGGCCTGTGCACAGCAAATTTGCCTTCTTGACGGGGAGGCTACCTCAAAGACTAGTACATCATCCTGAAGATGTCCTAAGAAATTTTTACAAAAGAGTATGGCTTCACTCACCTCTTCCACCGATTAATGCGAAATGTTCACTGGTGAGACCAAGGCAGCCTGCAGCGTTGAGCAAGTTTCAATATACTTCCTTCCTCATCCTACTTACGAATTGTGAACTTATATTGTAAGCAAGGTTTTCTGAGACTGGCTATATCTATAACCTTCCTCACTCGTGTGGAATCCATATTGGAACAAAACATATAACAACAGAAGAAGACCCAACAACAAACAATAGCAGGCTCAAGAAAAATAAATAAAAAGTTTTACACTAGCCATTTTCCTGCTGTTAGTGAATTTCAATCAGCAGCCTCCCCCGGCCCCCCTCCCCCCCCCCCCCTTCCTTCCGTCAAAAATCACAACCACACTCTGCTGCGAATGATAAGGCAGGTACCAGAGCACAAGGCTGCTGGAATGGAATCCCGAGTCACAGGTTCAGGATACAGTAGAAAAAAAAAAGAGATTTACTTGACAAAACGGAGATGCAAGCAAGGTTATACATTTTTCATATGTAAATTGTCTTAAAAGCGAAAGTCTGTATCACAATTGAAGAACCGAAGAATCTGCAGCTTACAGAGAAAACATCGAGTGCTCATTACATAATGCAATTGGTTGAAAAGAGTGAACACAAATTAGCACACTATTGAGAGATGACATCGACCACGCATCCGAATTCCGAACGCGAGGCCTGACTAGAAACAACAACCACCACGGGCTGTACACTGACTCCGATTTTTGTAAGACACACAAAACCAACTTTAATATATATTCCACTTAAATCACCTCAAAGTTAAAATACAGGACCATTAAGCTAGGAAGCAAATGGAGAAAACATTCGGCTCAAAGTTATTTTTTTAAACTCAGTATTGCGCAATAAACTACAGCTACAGTTGATCTTAATTCTGCCGTTAAGACAGCTTGAATCAAATTAACATTCATAAGAGGTAATCTGCAGAGCCACTCAGGACTTTTATCTAATAAATAACGAAGACCTGCACACACTTTTAACCACTTACAATACTGCCCTTTGACGGCACTAGCTTTTCAATAAGCTACAACCATCCACAGGCAGAAACTGTCGGGGAAAAATCCAGCTTAAGTTGAAAGTTAACCTTTAGCAATTAGGCGAGGAATTAATTGACAAATTGTCAATCACATAAGATACAAATGTGGCGAATATCGGCCACAACTGACAGCAATCAAGAAGTGATAGAAAAATCAACCAGGGCATAAATCAGTTAATTCCACTCGCTAATAACAATGACGCAAACTCTAAAGCGATTTAGAAAACCACCAATCGAGCAAAAAGAGTAGCCACACGGAGCAATCAAGGTCTGAGGACGATCCAAAAGAGAAATAGCTCATCATCTGAAAATTAACCTAGGGAGCTTCTGTAGACGTACAAACCAGACCAAACTCCGGGGGGCTTGTAACAGCGTGAAGGGGGAACGACTCTTGAACATAGACTACGTTGATCGGTCAATGCAGCCAAACCCCAGTTCCGCTCACCAACAGCCACAGGCGCCGCAATGAAAACACCAGTACGGCACAGAAATACACCACCCACCAACTGACCCCTTCCGATGCCTCGTGCAGACTAGTTCCGTACTCCATCCTCCTCCAGGGCGCCGGGCACCGCATATCAAGGGGGTGCTCACCAACCATCGCTGCAAAGCACGTCGTTTGGATAGAGAAAACTCCGCGAAAGCAAGAGCATCGCAGGTGGCCACGGCACAGAGGATCCAACATAGCCAGGATGCAAGAGAAGCAGACGGGCACAGTGAAATGGCACAAGCAAAAAGAAACACCGGAACAACGGAAAGAAGCTGCGCTAGTGTGAGTTAGAAATAAGGCAAGACAAGTAAGAGGAAGACACAGAATCACAGGAGATGAGAGAGCAAAGCTAGCTAGTTGGGCACAAGTCTCTAGAGACGATGTCCCGGAAGCAAGACGTTCACCTGATCGCCATTTTAGTACTCCATTTTTGATAACGCTCAGTACAACAAGTGAAGTGTGCCCAGGTAACTAAGGACAACAGAACTTTATTAAAAAAATAACACAGAAAATGCAAAAATACATAATAGCATTTGATTCTGGCTACCAAACGAAACTGCCCCTGAGTCACTACAACTGAGTAGGTCGTTCTGATCTGACGGGAAATCTGTTCTTGCGTGTTTCACCGGAGTACACAGTCAGTCACGATAGGGTAACGCTGCTGTAGCCAAAGTCTGTCTACGCTGCACTAACGGTGCAGACGAGCAGAGTCATGGATCTTCTATTGTCGTGTGTCGACGTAGTATCTTGTGGCTTGCGGAGACGGTACCGGCATAGTTGCGGGCAGGATGGACAGCGGTTGAGCTTTAGGCGCCTTGACAGGGCGGCAACCCACAGCGGTGAATTGTATGGCATGTGGCTGGATCATAAGGCGCCAGTCAAGCGTCACAACATTAATTCGTTTCGCATTCACACTCATACACTACTGACCATTATAATTGCTACACCACGAAGATGACGTGCTACAGACGCGAAATTTAACCGACAGGAAGAAGATGCTGTGATATGCAAATGATTAGTTTTTCAGAGCATTCACACAAGGTTGGCGCCGGTGGCGACACCTACAATGTGCTGACATGAGCAAAGTTTCCAACCGATTTCTCACACACAAACAGCAGTTGACCGGCGTTGCCTGGTGAAACGTTGTTGTGATGCCTCGTGTAAGGAGGAGAAATGTGTACCATCACGGTGCCGACTTTGATAAAGGTCGGATAGTAGCCTATTGCGATTGCGCTTTATCGTACCGCAACATTGTGCTGGCGTTGGTCGAGATCCAATGACTGTTAGCAGAGTATGAAATCGGTGGGTTCAGGAGGGTAGTACGGAACGCCGTACTGGATCCCAACGGCCTCGTATCACTAGCAGTCGAGATGACAGGCATCTTACCCGCATGGTTGTAACGGATCGAGCAGCCACGTCTCGATACCTGAGTCAATAGATGGGGACATTTGCCTGACTACAACCATCTGCACGAACAGTTCGACGACGTTTGCAGCTGCATGGGCTATCAGCTCGGAGCCATGGCTGCGGTTACCTTTGACACTGCATCACAGGCAGGAGCGTCTGCGATGGTGTACTCAACGACGAACCTGGGTGCACGAATGGCAAAACGTCATTTTTTCGGATGAATCCAGGTTCTGTTTACAGCATCATGATGGTCGCCTCCGTGTTTGGCGACACCGCGGTGAACGCACATTGGAAGCGTGTATTCGTCATCGCTATACTGGCGTATCACCAAGCGTGATGGTATGGGGTGCCATTGGTTACACGTCTCGGTCACCTCTTGTTCGCATTGACGGCACTTTGAACAGTGGGCGTTTCATTTCAGATGTGTTACGACCCGTGGCTTTACCCTTCATTCGATCCCTGCGATAATGCACGACCGCATGTTGGAGGTCCTGTACGGGTCTTTCTGGATACAGAAAATGTTCGACTGCTGCCCTGGCCAGCACATTCTCCAGATCTCTCACCAACTGAAAACGTCTGGTCAATGGTGGCCGAGCAAATGGCTCGTCACAATACGCCAGTCACTTCTCTTGATGACCTGTGGTATCGTGTCGAAACTGCATGGGCAGCTGTACCTGTACACGCCATCCAAGCTCTGTTTGACTCAATGCCGAGGCGTATGAAGACAGTTATTACCACCAGAAGTGGTTGTTCTGGGTACTGATTTCTCAGGATCCATGCACCCAAATTGCGTGAAAATGTCATCACATGTCAGTTCTAGTATAATATATTTGTCCAATGAATACCCGTTTATCATCTTCATTTCTTCTTGGTGTAGCAATTTTAATGGCCAGTAGTGTATGTAGGTATTGGCCAACTGCCCGTCCATGGAGTAAGACTCTATCATCTGTGGCTCTTTCTGCATTTTGCTGATGTTGTGTAGCATTGCGACTGCTGTATACACAACAGTATCATACGTGAACAGCTTTGTCGAGTGTAGACTTGTCGCTGTTGGACATGCGCCATTAGAAGAGTATTCTGTCGTGTTTTGTGACACTTGTCGAGGATGAAACACGTTCAGAGCTCTTGACTTTTCCTTTAGAATATTTTTTGTAAATCACAACTACAATAATGAGGCAAGATATTATTACTAGTTACATAACAGTGTGTTGACCCACACAGCGATTTCACGTGACATGGATTCGACAAGTACGTGGTAGGTTCCAGGAGGTAGGTGACATCAATTCCTGAAAATTACAGTTTTGTCGTTTGTGGGCTTGGAACTGCCTCCGATGGAAGAACGGGTGAATGAACGTCATAGTATAATACTGCCCTTACTGGCCTACATCCGTGATGCGGTGTATGTTTCTAGCAGCCATTCGCCTGGACACATATACCTGGTTTGGACACTGGCTGAACGTTCCTGATTTCGTTCCTGAGCGACAGCCTTCCTGGAGTCTCGCTAGGGGGCAGCCTTGCGGCCCGAGGGTATTTTAACGCCACTCGCGGATCTCTGTGGAGCCTTGTCTTACTGGCTGTTTCGCACGCTAATACGGCTCGCTTGCTGGAGATGGGGGTGTGGTTGCCGTAGGCCGCTGTTTACAGTGGAGAGGGTGCCTACGCTATTTGAACAACCAGCACTTTCCTTTTGCCTTCCCGGACGCGGGCTGAGTCTTCCGAGTCTGCCAGATTTTATTTCTTGTGGCTTGGTTGATGGATGCAGTCCTGCCACTGTTCTTTGTGCCTGCGTGTGATTTAAGTGTTGGTCATGATTTGCGGAAACTCCTGTTCTTCTCTGAGGCCTGGTATCTGAAATTTGTGTTCACGTCTATAGTGAGGGCAGCTGTCGCTTATGGCTGCCATTAGTCGTGTTTTTTAAAAGTGGATCAGTATCCTTGGTAACCAGAGCATGTCCGAGTTATTTTTAAGAGGTCACATTTTGGTCGGTTCTAATGTAACTGTTACTTGATTAAGTACAGAGGACGTTTCAAAAAAATGTCTGTACCCTTACCTTGTGTTGAACGTTCAGGAGTTAAAACTTCGTATTATCTTTTCTATTTACAGCACTCTTGCGCTGATTCTTTAGAATTATGTCTGCATTTCATCCTGAATGATCAGGTGTACAACTTGCTTAAATATATTTGTATGTTCAGCTTTCCGTTTGCTTCTGTGGGCTGAACAAGCACAGTTTCTCTTCTTCTGAGGGCAAGCACCTGCTTGCGACTTATAATTTGAATCTGATTTTTTCTTCGAGTGATCCGTCTCCTGACTGGTTTGATGCAGCCCACTAAGAATTCCTCTCCTGTGCCACTCTTTTCGTGTCAGAGTAGCGCTTTTACCCTACACCCTTAATTATTTGTTGTATGTATTGCAGTCTCTTCCTTTGCTTACAGTTTTTACCCTCTGCGACTCCCTGTAATACCATAGTCGTTATTCCCTGATGTCTCTACACATGTCTTACCGTACTGTCCCTTCCTCTTGTCAGTGTTTTACATATGTCCCTTTCTTCACTGATTGTGCATAGAACCTCCTCATTCCTTACCCTACCGCTCCACCTAATTTTCAAGATACTTCTGAACCACGACGTCTCAAATCTTTCGATTCTCTCCTGTTCCGTTTTTTTCGACAGTCCATGTATTCGCAAAGATGAAGGGTGTAATTCCCACGCATAAATCTTGATTTAGGTTGTCCTAATTTCTCTAAATTATTTCTGGTTCCACTAGGACGCCTCGTTCCACTCCCTGTTCGATGCTTGTCGTAATAGACCTAAAGGTACAGTGTCGGAGGCGTTCAATGTGCGAGGTTCGGAACTTCAAAAGTGGCAATTATTTATTTACAGCTCGTACAAAATAGATACGTGTTTCAAAGTTTTCTGACCTTCAAAGTAGTCATCAGCATTGTGTATAACCCACTGCCAGCGATGTGGAAGTCGTGGGATATTCTTAGCAGTGCCAATTGCGTTGACAGTTCGAGCGGCGCGGTGTATTGCCCGGCGAATTTGTAGCAGTTCTGAAGCGAATGGTGTGAAGTGTTTCGTTCAGTTTAGAAATCGAGTCCAACTTACAAGGGCTTAAGGCAGGGGAGTGCAGTAGGTGGTATACCAATTAGCAGCCCCATCAGTCAAACAAATCAGGAGGAGCTGGCACTGTACGTGCTTGAGCATTGTCCTGCAAAATGATGGTCAGATCCCGCAGAAAGTGTCACCACTTCTGTCTGTATGCTGTTCATTTTTGGAACACAACCTACAATCAGCTTAGAGGTAGAAGTGATGACACTTTCTGCAGGACCTGTCCATCATTTTGCAGGACAATGCTCAAGCACGTACACTGCAAACTGTTACTGATTTGTTTGGCTGATGGGGCTGCTAAGTGCTATACCACCTTCTGAACTCCCCTGACATAAGCCCTCGTCAGTTCAACTCGATTTCTAAGCTGAAGGAAACACTTCACGGCATTCGCTTCGGAACGGCTACAAATTCGCCGAGCAATACACCACGCCGCTCGAACTGTCAACACAACTGACACTGTGAAGAGTATCCTACGACTTCCACACCGCTGTCAAAGGGTTATACACAATGCTGACGACCACTTTGAAGGTCAGTAAAACTTTGAAACACGTATCTATTTTGTACGAACTGTAAATAAATAATTGCCACTTTTAAAGTTCCAATCCTCGTATAATGCAACACATTTTTTTATGAAACCACGTTGTTTTTATTCAGAATTCCAATTTCTTTGTATTATTCCTCAGTGTTCTGAATACAACACCCTATTTTTCAACATGGTCTCCTTTCAATGTGACGGCTCTACGTCACCTTACTGCGAGCGCCTGCATGCCTCCTCATAACCCACGTACTGCTTCCTCCGGGGTGCATCCTTCATTGGGCCAAACAGAGCGTGGTCAGAAGGTGCGAGACTCGGGCTCTGGGGTGGGATAAGGAAGAACAGTCCAGTGAAGGTTTATGAGCTCCTCTCTCGGATGCGCAGTCCTGCGCGAGGCCGTGCGTTGCATTTTTGTGGCGATGAACATGCTGAAGTCGTCTCTTCAGTTTACTGACCGTAGCATAATACACTTCCGAGTTCGTCGTCGCACCGTGAAAGATGACATCAAACAGAATAGCCCCTTCAGAGTACCGGAAGACTGTCGCTGTGTTCTTCGGAGGAGACGTGAAGTGGCACCATCTCACGGACTGCCATTTTGTTTCCGGTTCTAAGTGATGAACCCTTGTTTCGTCTCCTGTGACGATGTTCGACAAAAAATTGGCACGATCAGCCTCATAACGCACAAGTAAGTCCGCACAGATTATCGTTCGTTGCTGTTTATGGTCTTCTCTTAGATGATGAGGAACCCTGCGCTCACACATCTTTGACTACCCCAACTGGTGCAGAAGTGTGTCAGCACTACCAACATAGATGTCTAGTAGCGTTCGATCGTGATTCGTCAGTCGCCTCGAATGAGAGTGGCTGTGCGTTCCAACATTGTAGGAGTCACAGCTGTGCACTCGGGAGATCGGACAGATTTGAGCGACCTTGTTGCGATGATGACTGGCGCCTGCCCAAGAACTCGGCGTGTTTTGCTTCACTGCCAGGTCTCCAAAAACATTCTGCAAGGGCCAGTGAATATCTGCGATGCTCTGGCTTTCCACCGAAAGAAACTCAGTGGCAGCTCTCTACTTGGTACGCACATCCATCACAGACGCAATTTTGAAAGCCATTTACAGCGCCGGCACATTTCGGAACTTCATGAAACTATAGACTATGAAGCGGGAATATTCCACGATGCCCCACAACAATTTTTTCAACCGAAATTGGCTGAAAAAATGTTGTATTACTTGTTGAACGAACCTCTTACAGTAGAAAGAAAATATGGTTAAATTTGGAGGTGATATGCAGGGTGCGAAATTGCTGCCACCAATCGTACACAGGCTGGGCATCGAGTCGAAAAGGGCTTGAATGGGAGGTACATCCATGCTGTTTCAGGTCTGTGCAACAGTTCATCAATTGCAGTGGGTGGTGAATCTCTCGGCAACGGATGGCCAGTCGTTTTCAGTGGGTAAGACATCAAGGAACAGTGCTCGACGTGGCAACTGTCGAATACTCACAGTATCGAGTACGTTAAGACATCAACGGCAACATGCTCTTTTGCGATATCTTGTTGAAATGTAGCGTTCCGGAGACCTCGAACATAGGGCACAGCCATTGGCCTTAACACGTGAGAAATGTATGGTGTGCGTACTGTAAGACCTTCGGTACACACACCATCAGATTATTTGACTTGTCGCTCTAACGAAGTAGGCGAGTGTCAGCAAATATGTCTCGTGGTCTTATCGTGGCGTGTTTATCTTCTGCCGTTAGGTCAGACGATAGAAATGCCACTTGCACGCTTAGAGTAGCAGGTTGACGGCGACTAACTTTAAACAGAACTTGATTAATTTTCACACACATTTATTAAAATAATAAAAATCATAAAAATAACTTAACTTGGTTCTGGATGCTATTTACAATTGACAATCTGACGTTCCTTTGGTCTTGGCACGTTAATCTTATTCTCACATATCTCTGATACTTGACAAAGTGTCTATACATTTATCTTCATGGCTATGTACAGGAATTTGGTAATCTTATTAGGCGCAGACTGAAACTTGACTACAGACTAATGCAGAATAATGCAGACTAAGGCAGACTGACTAATCGGAGGTCTGTACACTCGTTATAATACCTCACGCGTTCAGGTATCACTGCGCGAGCGTGATCCGCGAGGAGAAAAGGTTCTACGTTAGCAGCAATCTCATTGGCTGCGTTACATATTAATACGCGGATCGGCGGAAGCAGAATTTGGGCCGTCCCTAAGACAGCGCTATCTCGTAGTGCGGAGACGGACGAGCGCTGCGCCTGCGCTGTTGTGCTTAGCGGGGCGCGCTCTGGTGGGAAAGTTGTGTACGCGCTGACTACGCAGAACTATGTACACAACAAAATGTGACGTGTGCTGTCCCAGTTACTGGCTGTACGAAGCAGGTATGATACTGTTGTGGACTACATGGCAGCCTACACCACAATTCTAGGATCACGAGCCCAATTACGATGTTGAAGGCAGCATTGGAGACGATCGTTCGCCAAGGATCCTCCACACTCGAATACATTCATCGTATTTCTCTATCTAGAAAAGTGAAATATACCATGCCATTGTCGTCGTTCGGCACACAACTTGCGGCGCTCCTCTGGTTCCGTGTCGAGGGAAGGCGTGACCACGACCACCATGATGCGTGTGGTGCTCAAGACGCTGTAGTACTACTCGTGAGATTGTCTCGCTGAAAACAAGCCCGTTCCTGATTCAAGGAACGTGACAAAGCTGTTCGATCCTGCATGGCCAAACGAACAGATGTTAGCCCTCTCTGGCGCTAGTCTCGTGGGCCTCTTGAGGTTCGCAGAAGAGCTTTTGTGAAGTTTGGGAGACGAGGTACTGGGAGAATTGAAGCTGTGAGGACGGTCGTGAGTCGTACTTGGATAGCTCAGTCAGTAGAGCACTTGCCCGCGATAGGCAAAGGTCCCGGATTCGAGTCTCGGTCCGGCACACAGTTTTAATCTGCCTAGAAATTTCACCCTGTATGGCTTTGAGTATATTCCTCCCGAACCCACCGATTAAACAGTGCCTGAGAAAAAGACTCATCCAGAAGAGTAGGAAGAAACGAAGTTAAATTTCACAGGTATGTGATTTTAGTCCGGTGATTACAAACTTGAGCGAAATTTGCAAGGAACTGTGCAGTATGAGCACACGGCACGAGATCGCGTCTGTCTTGTCTGGATGCCCTGAGTGATACGGTGTAATATTTCTGGCTTAGTCAGCCGTCATATTAGGCTCCAAGAAGCTGTTCCCAGAGCAGTGGAGATGCAAGAAGTATATAGATGACGAAATGTGGTGTAAAGTACCTGTGACAGGTGTTAGATTCGGTATCATTCCCGTGAGAAAGACCGCCTGCATAATGCTACTGCTCTGTGATTGGCTGCTGTGTTCAGAGCAAGGGCGCCAAAACGTTAAAATATAGTTATTATTATTAGTTAAACTACTCACTGGAATGACTTCACTTTTTATTATAAATATCTCTCAACAGCTGACTATCAATCAGTCATTATAGAATTATTAAAAACAATTTAAATCAAAAACAAAAGACTGTAGAAGTTGCAAATGAAGCACTTCGGAAGCGTTCGGGTCACGCCTTTTCTTGTATGGCGCGCGAAGCGTTTCGGGCTGTTCGTCACTCTGGATTAGGCAATCTAGAAGAACAGACCTGTTGTCTGTCGTAGGATGTTTTTTCCAATTTTTATTTAAGTTCCTGTTCGTCACTCTGGATTAGGCACTCGAGATGTGCAGTCATGTTGTCTGTGGCAGGATGTGTTTTCCAGTATTCAGTATTAAAAGATTCACTCCGGTAGTCATGTGGCACAGACACGTGCCACAAATAGTGTAAAGATACATTTTCGTAAACAATGTGTTTGATCATGTACTTTGCTGTATCAGAAGGTGTTGTATTAAGATCATGTAGTCTTCTCGTGCGGCTATATTAAAATACGCGAGTGGCATCCCAAAGAAGTGATACATTATTTCAGAACAGAACCTCGCTAAAAGTCAGTTTCAGCCTCAAGATACAGAACCAACGACCTGCGTGCTGTTTTCTGCGCTGGGGACATCAACTTGGAAGACAGCAGGTTAGTGAACTATAACAGAACTTTCGTATTCCACACAGTGCAGTGGAAACAATTAGGCGGCTCACGTGTACTGCATGCACAGTACAAATGTGCTCAGTGACACGTCATCTGCAGTAATGCAGAGGAGGTAAAGGAGGATGATCGTTATCAACACCAACAATCAACTCATTCTTCCTTTCTTGCCGTAACGGTTGCGAAGGGTGTCACAGGCTGGTGTATCCTCTACTGAACCAATGTGGCCCATAACAGTTGTAACTGGTGCTTGAGATCCTCAACCTGGGTCGGAATTACCGTATAAGCCAGTCCCATACGTTCTATCGCTAGCAGATCTGGTAACCTTGCTAATCACAATGGTACCTCAACATCAAACAAATAGTTCATAGAGACATGTGCCATGTGTGGACGAGCATTGCCCTGTTGGCAGATGGAACCACAATGCTGTCGTATTAGATGTAACACACGAGGACGCAGGATATACGTGACTTACCGTTGTTACATCAGAGTTCTCTCTGTCACCTGAAGTCATACCCGATGTCTCCTCTCATCATGAAGCTAGAGATAACACCGCTGTGCCTCTCCAAAGCTTTGAAGTAAAGGGGCCTTTTCTCAGGTTTCCGCCACACTCGCCGATGATGGCCATTCGGCGTTATGTGGAGCTCCAATTCCTCGCTGAACACAATGTGACGCTAGCTATGAGGAGGCCATGCTTCTTGGTTATAGCACCTCTCCAAATACAGCCGTTCGTGTTGTGTGGTAACAGCAGCGTATGCATTGAGCTGCATATCCCATAATCTGGCTCCTCTCACCAATGTTGCTTGATGACACAGCATATTTCAGGGCCATCCTTACTTGTTATAGGACGGCCGACGCCAGTGTGAAGGGGCTGTACTATTCTTGGTGCACAGTCCAGTGTTCTTCCCTTGTACTAGTCAGATATGGTCGACTGGAACCTTGACTACGAGAATGTCTGCCCTCACGTTCCGATGTAGTCCAACGGTCGGGCCAGTGTCACATCTGGATCCCCCACAGATCTGGCTATTGCACGCCGGTGGGAAAATGGACCCCCCACTATAATGCTCCTTTGAAACTCTGTCAAGTACTGATAACGTTGTCTCACACGAGTACGCAACGTTTCCTTGCCCTTGACAGTGATCACTAAACGTCTGACGATGATCACCCCGTTATATACACTATCAGACCTGCTAACTATATTAAACAGAAACAGCACCAATACTTCCTGCTGGCCGTTCTACTTGTCTCTGAGAATTTCAACTCCTAGAGTCCTGTCTCTCCAACTTGTCAGTGTTTTTTCGTATGTTCCTTCCTTCGCCGATTCTGCAGACAACCTGCTCATTCCTTATCATTCCACCTGATGTTCAATTTTCTTCTGTAGTACCACATCTCGAGTGCTTCGATTCTCTTCTTCTCTTTTTCCACGCCGGCCGAGTGGCCGAGCGGTTCTAGGCGCTTCAGTCTGGAACCGCGCGACCGTTACGGTCGCAGGTTCGAATCCTGCCTCGGGCATGGATGTGTGTGATGTCCTTAGGTTAGTTAGATTTAAGTAGTTCTAAGTTCTAGGGGACTGATGACCTCAGATGTTAAGTCCCGTAGTGCTCAGAGCCATTTGAAACATCATTTTCCACTTCCATGATTCGCTATCGACAATGTATCCCAAACATACAGTCTCAGAAATTTCCTCCTAACTTTAACACCTATAAACGTCTCGTGGTCAGGAATGCCCTTTTTGCCTGTGATAGTCTGCTTTTTTATGTCCTCCTTGTTCCGACCCTCAAGGATTATTTTGCTTCCAAGGTAGCCGAATTCCGTATCTTTGTCTACTTCGCTACGACCAATTTTGATGTTAATCATCTCGCTATTCTCATTTCTGCTACTTCCATTATCGTTTTTGTTTAATCTCAATCCATATTCTGTACTCATTTGACAATTCATTCCATACAGCCAATCATTTAATTCCTCTCCACTTTCACTGTGAATAGCAATGTCATCACTGAATCTTATCATTCATATCCTTTCACCATGAATTTTGATACCACTTGCGAAACTTCCTTTTATTTCCGTCATTGCTTTTTCTCTGTATAGAATGAACAGAAGGAGCGAAAGACTGTATCCGTGTCTTACATCCCCGCCCCCCCCCCCTCCCCCCTCCTTGGTTGTCGTACATATCGTACAAGGACCAGTGACATTAATGTAACCAGCGCCTATGTTCGAAGTCAACGTGCGATAACGACTCACAGACGGCAGATGTCAGCACTAGCAGCGCGCCACGGACGCAGGGCGGTAGGAAGAGTGTTATGTTACGGGTGACATTCATATAAGCTCCCATGGGTCCTGCGGTAGTAATCGAAAGCACCATGTCACCTGTGGACCACGTGAACAGTATTAAGGGCTGCCTGTAACCCCTTATGCTTGATCTCCCAGCTGGATAACTGTCCGTGTCGTAGGGCCAGAAACGTGCTGCAATGGTTTGACTGGTTCAAATGGCTCTGAGCACTATGGGACTCAACTTCTAAGGTCATCAGTCCCCTACAACTTAGAACTGCTTAAACCTAACTAACCTAAGGACATCACAAACATCCATCCCCGAGACAGGATTCGAACCTGTAACCGTAGCGGTCGCGCGGTTCCAGACTGTAGCGCCTAGAACCGCTCGGCCACCCCGGCCGGCGCTGCAGTGGTTTGAGGTGCCTGAAAGTCTTGACCGTCAAATTCAGCTTATCCGAATAGGTGAAACCCAACTAGGGCGCTATCGGGCTCCAGCTCTGCGCCCACAAACCGACTGCCCTCAAATTACTGGAAGTGTGTGATCTGTGAGCAGGCATCTGGTGCCAGAAACCTCTGGAAGTTTATCAAGTACTTGTCGAATCCAAGATATGCAATATTACTGCTGAATTGCGGTCCAAAAGAGGACTGTAAGTATATCACTGTGTGTAAGAAGTGTCTAAATCTACATCTACGTCATACTCAGCAAGCCACCTAATGGTGTGTGCGGAGGGTACTTTCGTTACCACTATCTGATCCCTCCAACCCTGTTCCACTAGCGAATAGTGCGTGGGAAGACTGATTGTCGGGAAGCTTCTGTATTGGCTCCAATTTCTCGAATCTTCTCCTCGTGGTCAACACGCGAGATGTATGTGGGGCGAGGTAATATGTTGTCCGACTCCTGTTGAAAAGTGCTGGCCCGAAATTTCAATAGTAAATCTCTCCGTGATGCATAACGCCTCTCTTGTAACGTCTGCCAGTGTAGTTTGTTTAGCATTTCCGTAACGCTCTCTCTCCAGCTAAACGACCCCGTGATGAAACGCGCCACTCTTCGTTGGATCGTCTCTATCTCCTCCATCCGTCCTACCTGATAGGGACCCACATAGATGAACAATGCTCAAGAATCGGGCGAACAAACGCCTTATAAGCCATACCTTTCGTGGATGAGTTACATTTCCTTAAGATTATTCCGCTGAATCTGAGTCTGGTATCTGCTTTTCCCAATGTCTGTCTTATGTGGTCATTCCACTTAAGGTCGCTCTGGATAGTTACGTCTAGATATTTTACGGCAGACGCTGCCTCCGGCTGCTTGTCATCATCAGTGTAGCTGTACAGTTGTGCACTCCTTTTCCTATGTATGCGCAATATGTTACATTTATTTACGTTCAGCGTCAACTGCCAGAGCCTGCACCATTCATCAATTCTCCGCAGGTCGTTCTGCAAACTCTTACTGTCGTCTGGCGTTGCTACTTTGGTATGGACAACTGCATCATCTGAGAATAACCTTAAAGAGCATCCGACTATGTATTGCATTCTTAAACAGTAAGAAACGACGTGTTCAGTCTCCTTGTAAAAGTGTCGCACGCGAGAATAAATCTACAGCTACTTAGTGACAAGGACGTACGTACGGCAGGACAAGGGTAGCGCAGTCTAAAAACAGGTGAACTTCAAAGCCGGCCGGTGACTTCACTGGCTGTTGACTGGAGTGAAAACCAGTTGGCCGTTCCTCGATGAGTGGAACGAGGGGGTCCTCATTGTGTATGCGAGACCTATCCAAGGGCAAATTGCGCTCACGGCTCTGTGGACAAACTCGTACGGGGAGCACTGCTTTGCGATGAAAATGCCCGCTGACACCGACGCAGAATCGGTACACGTCCGCGGCGTGTCCGAACGAGCATATGTCAGTCGAATAGCGTTGTCGCGCGGTAAATGGATTCTCTGTGAACAGAACTGTTATTTTGGTGACAGCTGGAGATACATTCGCATCTTTGTTCACACTGCACATGAAAACACAGTGGTTGGGTGACTAGACAAAGCACGATTTCACTTGTTTGTCGACTGAATCCCACACTGTCTGCTACATGTACAGGTTTCGCACTGGAGTTAAAAGCTGCTTTTCCGTCTACCCATACCATTACTGAAGTGTGTTAAAGAACCGACATGTATGTGGGTATTTGCACAAATATATACTGACAGGACAAGTGTTTCGAGTCAGCATACAATACTTTGTCAGTTAAGTATTATATAAAAGAATTTAATATCATGCTTCGTCGGTGATGTACTGCGTTCCAAGTTACACATAGAAACTAAAAGAAGGCTGACGAAACCATCTACATTAGCAGTTTGTAGATTATTGTAATGAGTATGAAAAAACTGGCCGCCGGCCGGTGTGGCCGAGCGGTTCTAGGCGCTACGGTCCGTACAAAATTATGTACACAGACAGTTCATCCGTCCTGCGAATCGAGAATCTCCACAATTTTTTCCTGTCATCGACATTGATAGTGGCAAGATATCGTTCCAAAGGATTCCAATATTTTCAAGAATGTTTAAATTATGATACTGTAAATGTGACGTAAAATCATGCAGACGGCAGGTGACCGTTACTGTAACACTCAGCAGTTCTCTATTAAGGCTGACTGTGTAGCAACGCTAAAACGCAAACATCAGCCAAGGAATGACTTTACTGCTCATATGACGCGTTTCAGAAATGGTCCATTATCACATTCCTAGGAACGGTTACTGCACGTAGATTGGTGTTTCAAGCTGTATGTGAAACAAACATTTGCAGACTAGTCTGCGAGTGTTTGTTTCACATACAACTTGAAACACCAATCTACGTGCAGTAATCGCTCCTTGGCGTCTGATGATGGATAAACTCTGAAACGCGTCACCTGAACAATAAAGTGATTCTTTGCCTATGTGACATTCACCATTGGGACCCAGTCAGCCTGAAAGCAGAGCTCGTGACTGTTTTAATTCCAAGTTTAACGTCTGATAACAAATGACAAAACAAGTATTTTTTCGCGTGACATAATTACAAATTACCAATTTTCGCATTTTTTCCTTTTTTATGCTGTGTAACGATACCTCTTGCCAAATTTTATCATTGTAGAGCAACAGAAAGTACCACGCAGATTTTGATGAGTGAGTTTGCGAATGTCAAAAAGTGTAACATAAATGTCAATATCTCTTAGCTGCAATGAGTTAGAAGCTTAACTTTTATTACACCATCAAGGATCGCCAGACCTTAGCACGTGAGATAAATTTCAAGATGGTACATCTACCCCGTTCCCGAGAAAAAGCGGTCTTCATAGACGGACGAACAGACAGTCAGATAATAAATGACAATTTTTTTCGTGTGATATAATTACAGATTTACAGTTTGCGGATTTTTTCCTTTGGCTGCACTGTGAAACCTTCCTTTTTTCCAAATTTCATGATTCTAGGCCAACGGGAAGTACCATATAGGTTTTCATGAGGGAGTTCGCGAGTATCAAAATATGTGACATAAATGGCCAGATCTTTTGATTGCATTGACGTTCAAGTGTCAATTTTTTACACCGCCACTGACCGTAGATCTTAGTCTGAGACATAAATTTCAACTTCATACGTCTACCCGTTCGTGAGAGAAAGGGTTTTTAACAGTCGGGCAGACAGATAGGCAGACGGGCAACAAACGGATCCTAAAAAGGTTCATTTTTTACCGATTGATGTACGGGAACCTTAAAAGTCTGGTGTTTTCCCAGCTGGGCACACGTGGCAAAGGCTATAACTTTTTTATTTTACTTTTGACTAGAGCATAGCTGCTCCAGATTCTAACTTTGCTTTTTAGGAACATAATTTTACGATTTAGCAACATTTAATTCTGATGAAGACACCCCTAGTAGTTGTCGAAGCCTAGGTCAATGTACCTACAATTTATGTGCAACCGGTTGGCTATCTTAAGTTGAAACTAATATTCGTTGATGAATAACAGTCATGTTTCTATTATTAGATTAATTTGATCTTGGTGGACTCTATGGGAGTTTTATCTAGGGGACTGAAGATGCAGCTGACAAGTGTTTCGCGAAAGGTTTGACCTATTTTAGTTCTGTTTTCGCATAGATCAACTGTAAGAAAGTCTTCACTAAATTATACTGCAGTTGATAACAAATACACATGCATAGGAAAGCAATTTTTTCGATTTTCGAAGCAGGGGAAATCCTGTAATCAAATCAATGTAATGCCTCCGAAACTCCCCATCGATTTTCAGCGAATCAAACGCATCTGAATTAGCTTTTCAGTAATCTACGATATATGTAGCAGAAAATACTACATTTTCTTAGCAATAGAGACGTTATTTTAATAAGACCATGGTTCACAGTTTTGACGAAACACTTAAAAACTCATGATTGCGCACAGGCGTGTTATTCCAAAATTTGTTACACAATCGGATTCAGTCGCCCACAGACCTTCTTCTAGTGTATTTTTACATCAGTTGTGATAGAAGTCGTATCGTAATAAGTCATCATGACATAAGCCAACATATCCATAAATTTGAAAAATAAAAAATAAGTCTTCTAATTTTTGTGACGAAAAATAGGCAGAAGTGAATTCGTAAACGCTCTTCAGTACAGAACACATCGCCATTAGCGATGAAACGCGTTCATGAAACGTCATTGACGACGTCTTCTGTACTGAAGAGCGCTTATGAATTCAGTTCTGGCTAGTTTTAGTCACGAATATTACAAGGCGTTATTTCTGCTTTTGTATTTCAATTTTAGGGAGGTGTTCGCTTATGTACCGGTGATTTATAACTGTTACGACGTAAAATTACACCAGAAGTTCGTCTGTGGACGACTGAAACCGGATGTGTAATAAATTTTGCGGTATCACGGCTGTCTACAGTCATGAGTTTTCACCATTTCCTTAACACCGTAAATCATCGCCTCCTTAAAATAATGTCAGTTCTGCCAAGCAAAAGAAGAAAGGCGATTTTGACATTCCAACGAAATACTAAATTTTCATTATTATCCTCGGAAGTATTCTGATAGTAAAAAAGATCGATTTAGAATTTTTTCCAGATTATAGTTTTTTTCCTCTTCAGTGAAATGTTAAAAGAAAAACTGTAGTTAATTACGCATCTGGTATATATCAAAACGAAAACATAATAGTAATTCCAGAAGTAGGGCATCTTCCTAGAAACATTTGACGAAGGAACGAAATAATAACTCGTCAATCCAAAAAGTTTCCAGACTGTATTAAAAAAAAAAAAGAAAATTTAGATGATTTAGATGATGGTTTTAATGCTTCAGTTGGTCTGCGTAACCTCCCCACACTTGAAGGCAACACAAACAACGCTCATACAACCATGTTAAACTGTCAGGATAGTCTTTTTCTTGTGTGCTTTCAACTCGCATGTAACATTTGCATTATTTTTTTTCGTTTTGTGATAGGTTCTATTGGAAATCACCAAGTACTGTCACGTGTTATCACTTTTTCCAGAAAAGAACTGTCCGCATTTTGTATGTCAGTCAAGAAGCGGAAGGAGTTTGTTTCTTTTGGGAGTCAAAGTCTATGCAACAGGCTTTTCACACACTTTTCTTTTCTTTATCTAGAGATGTTCCGTTGGTTGCTCCGTTGTGATCTGTGACACAGCAACGTTGACACACTGTGGTTCAAATGGCTCTGAGCACTATGGGACTTAACTGCTGTGGTCATCAGTCCTCTAGAACTTAGAACTACTTAAACCTAACTAACCTAAGGACATCACACACATCCATGCCCGAAGCAGGATTCGAACCTGCGACCGTAGCGGTCACGCGGTTCTAGACTGTAGCGCCTAGAACCGCTCGGCCACTCCGGCCGGCGACACACTGTGGCTACACGTCCACTACTTATCACTGCCTGCACACAACTGACTGGTCAGTGCACATATGTTGTTTACATTTGTTAGTTCAAGCTGACACCACAGCTACTGCGCTGACATCGCTTATACGCCTGGAATAAAATCAGGCTCGGAACTTTTTGGACGGGCGGTGTAAGCATTCGCAACACTCTTGTGACGCTCATGCTGTGGTTCACATACTCTAGAGCTAAACTAACGGATTCGAAAGTATCGCTGGTTCGGATCTTCTGCAACTTGTCGAAGCCATTTTACTAAGCAAATGACACTGTGCTATTCTAGAAATTAAATTTTTGTCGAAACCTCGTACAAGACAGCCTCGCTTTAGTTCCTTCTCAGATATCCTCCTGCCAAATTAATTATTATACAAATCTCCCACTGTAGGATATATGGAAATGGAAATGAAGTCCCATGCTTCTTTACAGAGCGTAGGGGAACGATGCGGGAGACCCGCACCGCCTTACTAGGCAAGGTCCTAATGGAGGTGGTTTGCCGTTGCCTTCCTCCGACCGTAATGGGGATGAATGATGATGATGAAGACGACACAACAACACCCAGTCATCTCGAGGCAGGAAAAATCCGTGACCCCGCCGGGAATCGAACCCGGGACCCCGTGCTCGGGAAGCGAGAACGCTACCGCGAGACCACGAGGGGCGGACGTAGGATATATACTTAGGGCTTAATAACGGGTTGTTCTTCTAAAAATTTTCACGTGTAAATTCATAGAGCACATCTTAGAGAAGTGGGTAGACCACAATTAGTTTTTTGGGATGGGCAGATAAAACCACGAAGGGGTTTCTGCTTGTACGCAATCAGAAACAATAACAGTGGGGTTCCCATCGACTGGGAAACCTGTCCAGTTAATTTTTCTTGAATTTTCAGTCATTATTGTTCACTCATGAAGTTGCTGGTGACAACGTAAGAGGCAGTATCGTATCACGGTGGTTTTAATACCTTCTTGTGAATATTACTAATCTTTGTACATTCTCTCCTATAGGTTCTAATTCATAGTTTAGTGGATTCTGTTCCTCTGATGATATATCGGCGTTGAACGCCAGCCTTGTGAAAATTTGTGTGGCTTATATACGTACAATTTTATGAATAATTTATTGTGCATGGGAAAACAGAAACTGTTACTAGAAAATTGTGTTGTTGCTGTTCTGCTGATTGACGAGTCTAGAAATTCGCGTTCTGCTGTTTCTGGAGAGAAAGATTTGCGGGAGTGTTAATAGGATGCCACAACATCCCATATTCCAGGTTAGTTTGGTTCGTGAGAGCACGCAGCCGGATTTGCGTCAGTCCAGTGGAAACTCACGGGAAATGAATATTTGCGACCCACAAAATGTTACCAGTGCAATCTGACTGGACACAGAGCACCGTGTGCTCAAGTAAAACAGAGGATCTGTGGCACGCGCAAACAGTACGGACATTCAGTGCGAAAATACGACAGCTGTGCACGGTTCTGCATGTGAAGAATGAAGTAAGGAGAGCTGTGAGGGAGACATGGAGGTAGAGGCTATAAAATGCGTTAGTGTTTTTTCTTGTTTTTCCTTTTCTAGAAAAATTATCCGTTTTCTGTAAGTATAGTGAACTAATGATGCACTGTGCCATTGGTGGTAAAGAAAAGAGGCTTATACGTAAGATATGAATCTATACAGTTAAGTCGAAACTGTGGTAACTCTGTGAAGCAATCTCTGTCTTTGTCTGATATTCATCATTTAGTACTTCCTTCGTTATTTTTTCTCCTTCCGTTCTTTGTCAGTTAAGAGGTATGTATCATTGTAAGCTCATATAAGTAGAATAATTACCTGTTTTCGTTCAGGCATTGACTCATGTCTAGTTGTTTCTTACCAATAATCTCCTTCATTTGTTATTGACAGGTTCCCAAGTGGAAACGTGGGTGAGTCGTATTGTATGAATGCGAATAACCGGCTTGGGCGATATATTTTTAGCCGCCATTCCGGCCATCTTGCAACAATTGCTTAGAACCCTCATATCATTTAATGAAATAGCCGATTGACCAGTGCGAATCAAATTAGCAGTCTTGAAATATTCCGAGTACTCACGTCAGTGAAAATACGAACCCAAGCAAGTTATTTCGAGAGAATAATATTTTGGGTGTCAAAAAATGTCACTGTGTTTACCTTTCGTCAGTTTAACTTACACAGTAATTTTGTGCCCCGACCCCCCTTGCCACCCATCCCCCCGCCCCCGCACCCCCATGTACCATGGACCTTGCCGTTGGTGGGGAGGCTTGCGTGCGTCAGCGATACAGATGGCCGTACCTTCGTGCAACCACAACGGAGGGGTATCTGTTGAGAGGCCAGACAAACGTGTGGTTCCTGAAGAACGGCAGCAGCCTTTTCAGTAGTTGCAGGGGCAACAGTCTGGATGATTGACTGATCTGGCCTTGTAACACTAACCAAAACGGCCTTGCTGTGCTGGTACTGCGAACGGCTGAAAGCAAGGGGAAACTACAGCAGAGAGCATGCAGCTTTACTGTATGTTTAAATGATGATGGCGTCCTCTTGGGTAAAATATTCCGGAGGTAAAATAGTCCCCCATTCGGATCTCCGGGCGGGGACTACTCAAGAGGACGTCGTTATCAGGAGAAAGAAAACTGGCGTTCTACGGATCAGAGCGTGGAATGTCAGATCCCTTAATCGAGCAGGAAATGGATAGTTAGGTTAGAAAGTTTAAAAATGGAAATGGATAGGTTAAAGATAGATTTAGTGGGAATTACTGAAGTTCGGTGGCAGGAGGAGCAAGACTTTTGGTCAGGTGAATACAGGGTTATAAATACAAAATCAAATAGCGGTAATGCAGGAGTAGGTTTAATAATGAATAAAAAAATAGGAGTGCGGGTAAGCTACTACAAACAGCATAGTGAACGCATTATTGTGGCCAAGATAGACACGAAGCCCACGCCTACTACAGTAGTAAAAGTTTATATGCCAACTAGCTCTGCAGATGATGAAGAAATTAATGAAATGTATGATGAGATAAAAGAAATTATTCAGGTAGTGAAGGGAGACGAAAATTTAATAGTCATGGGTGACTGGAATTCTAGAGTAGGAAAAGGGAGAGATGGAAACATAGTGACTGAATATGGATTGCGGGTAAGAAATGAAAGAGGAACCCATCTTAGCTAATACTTGGTTCAGGAATCATGAAAGAAAGTTGTATACATGGAAGAATCCTGGAGATACTAGAAGGTATCAGATAGATTACATAATGCTAAGACAGATACTTAGGAACCAGGTTTTAAATTGTAAGACATTTCCAGGGGCAGATGTGGACTCTGACCACAATCTATTGGTTATGAACTGTACATTAAAACTGAAGAAACTGCAAAAAGGTGGGAATTTAAGGAGATGGGACCTGGATAAACTGACTAAACCAGAGGTTGTACAGAGTTTCAGAGAGAGTATAAGGGAACAATTGACAGGAATGAGAGAAAGAAATACAGCAGAAGAAGAATGGGTAGCGCCGAGTGATGAAGTAGTGAAGGTAGCAGAGGATCAAGTAGGTAAAAAGACGAGGGCTAGTAGAAATCCTTGGATAACAGAAGAAGTATTGAATTTAATTGATGAAAGGAGAAAATATAAAATTGCAGTAAATGAAGCAGGCAATAAGGAATACAAACGTCTCATAAATGAGATCGACAGGAAGTGCAAAATGGCTAAGCAGAGATGGCTAGAGGACAGATGTAAGGATGTAGAGGCTTAGCTCACTAGGGGCAAGATAGATACTGCCTACTGGAAAATTAAAGAGACCTTTGGAGAAAAGAGAGCCACTTGTATGAATATCAAGAGCTCAGATGGAAACCCAGTTCTAAGCAAAGAAGGGAAAGCAGAAAGATGGAAGGAGTATATAGAGGGTCTATACAAGGGCGATGTAATTGAGGACAATATTATGGAAATAGAATAGGATGTAGATGAAGATGTAATGGGAGATACGATACTGCGTGAAGAGTTTGACAGAGCACTGAAAGACCTAAGTCGAAACAAGGCCCCGGGAGTAGACAACATTCCATTAGAACTACTGACAGCCTTGGGAGAGCCAGTCCTGACAAAACTCTCCCATCTGGTGAGCAAGATGTATGAGACAGGTGAAATACCCTCAGACTTCAAGAAGAATATAATAATTCCAATCCCAAAGGAAGCAGGTGTTGACAGATGTGAAAATTACCGAACTATCAGTTTAATAAGTCACAGCTGCAAAATAATAACGCGATTTATTTGCAGACGAATGGAAAAACTGGTAGAAGCCGACCTCGGGGAAGGTCAGTTTGGATTCCGTAGAAATGGAACACGTGAGGCAATACTGACCTTACGACTTACCTTAGAAGAAAGATTAAGGAATGGCAAACCTACGTTTCTAGCATTTGTGGACTTAGAGAAAGCTTTTGACGATGTTGACTGGAGTACTCTCTTTCAAATTCTAATGGTGGCAGGGGTAAAATACAAGGAGCGAAAGGCTATTTACAATTTGTACAGAAATCATATGGCAGATATAAGACTCGAGGGGCACAAAAGGGAAGCAGTGGTTGCTAAGGGAGTGAGACAGGACTGTAGCCTCTCCCCGATGTTATTCAATCTGTATATTGAGCAAGCAGTAAATGAAATAAAAGAAAAATTCGGAGTAGGTATTAAAATCCATGGAGAAGAAATAAAACTTTGAGGTTCGCCGATGACATTGTAATTCTGTTAGAGACAGTAAAGGAATTGGAAGAACAGTTGAACGGAGGATATAAGATGAACATAAGCAAAAGCAAAACGAGGATAATGGAATGTAGTCGAATTAAGTCGGGTGATGCTGAGGGAATTAGATTAGGAAATGAGACACTTAAAGTAGTAAAGGAGTTTTGCTATTTGAGGAGCAAAACAACTGATGATGATCGAAGTAGAGAGGATATAAAATGTAGAGTGGCAGTGGCAAGGAGAACGTTTCTGAAGAAGAGAAACTTGTTAACATCGAGTATAGATTTAAGTATCAGGAGGTCGTTTCTGAAAGTATTTGTATCGAGTGTAGCCATGTATGGAAGTGAAACATTGACGATAAGTAGTTTGGACAAGAAGAGAATAGAAGCTTTCGAAATTTGGTGCTACAGAAGAATGCTCAAGATTAGATGGGTGGATCACATAACTAATGAGGAGGTATTGAATAGAATTGGGGAGGAGTTTGTGGCACAACTTGACACGAAGAAGGGACCGGTTGGTAGGACACGTTCTGAGGCATCAGCTGATCACAAATTTAGCATTGGGGGGCAGCGTGGAGGGTAAAAATCGTAGAGGGAGACCAAGAGATGAATATACTAAGCAGATTCAGAAGGATGTAGGTTGCAATAAGTACTGGGAGATGAAGAAGCTTGCACAGGATAGAGTAGCATGGAGAGCTGCATCAAACTAGTCTCAGGACTGAAGACCACAACAACAGTAATTTTGGAAATTTGTGGTATGTTCCTATGGGACCAAACCGATGAGGTTATCGGTCGCTAGGTTCACACACCAGTTAATCTAACACAAACTAACTTACACTAAGGACAACACACACACTCTTGCCTGAGGGAGGACTCGAACCTCCGACGGGAGGAGCAGCGCGAACCGTGGCAAGGCGCCCTTAGACCGCGTGGCTACCACGCGGGGATACTCTCCCGGTCCTAAATAGACAGACTACGGCTGTGGTTAGCATAAGAATTATTTACAGACAGGTTTTACAAGCCGTAGGTGTAAGGGGAAAGAATCTATTGTATTTGCGATTAACTGAAAGAAAAATTTGGTCTTCAACTCGATCGTTATTGGCGAAAATATAACCAGTATGAGACGAGGATACTGAAGAAGTAATAGTGTGATGAAAGAAATGAAAAGGTAATACATTCGAATACTTGCATTTTCTTTATTAGGAATATCAGGCACCTACACTACTCTGTTATTGTTTTTATTTTATATTTTATAAATTACGCATGATGAGCCTATTTCGTCATATAGCCATCATCAGATACTCTGTAAGTACATAAGTAAGCGATGGTAGTAATATAATGGCCTGTAACTACTAATATAAAAGTTATAATACATCGTTAGGTGTTTTTAGATTATATCTAATATAATTGCTGTCATGTGCCGTCTTTTTTGAAATTATTACTTTCTCCTTAGATACGCACTGGAGATGTATGTCTGATTTCAGTTGGTTTCCATGTATGCCATTTTTATGACAGCTTGGATGACAGTGGATCAGCTATATTGCCTCTTTACATAGCCACCATTGTCAGTAAGCGCTGTGTGGAAATTCATTGTTTTTATTACAATATAAGTATTATTGCAAAAATAATAAAAGCAACTGAATTTTTCACAGCGGCGCCCAACGAAAAAAAATTCAGATTCGTGGTGGGTTGGAAGTTGCGGTCACGCTGAATCTGAGAGCAAAAATGAAGGCAATTATACTTCATGGAATTGAAGATAATGAATCTCTGTGATCGTAAGTGTCGTACTTTGCAGCACTAAAAAGAGTAGTGACCATATCGGCAATTGAATCCTCAGTACTCATACTCAGCTACATCATTTGAGAACATTGTTACGTCATTTGCGAGCTTTGTGCGTATGCGGTGCAGTGCCACTTTCTGACAAGGGTACCGAACACGAGCTACACTGCGAAGGGACGTAGGTGTTCAAAGCATTAACCAGGAAACGAGAAATGTTACTGACACGAGGGCAAGTCAGACAGCGTACAAGATAGAATGTGAAACCAAGGTGCAGAAAGAGGGATTCAGACAGGAGATGAGTACTGGTGAAAGGGAGAACACTTCGGGTGCTAAATAAGAGAGAAAGAATAATGGAATTAGTTTTGAGACAGGAGAGGATCATTTTACTTGTAATGCGGAATACTCAAGCCAGATAAGTAGAAATCAAGTCGACAATGTAACAAAACAGTAGGCAATTACAGAAGGAAACCAGTACAGCAAACAGCAGTACTCGAGAGGAACTAAAAGTAATCCGACCATAACACTCAGACACGGTGGTGATAGTTCATAGCCAGGAGGAGGCAGAGAACAGAAGATCGAACCAGGAAACGATAAATACCACTTTAGTAGGATCTAGAGTAGCTTCACCGGACAGAACGAGCGAATAGAGAAATGACAAATTCAATATAACAGATTTTTGAACGGAATGAGGAAAGAAAATAAATACATGAGGAAGGAAAACCAGACAAGAAAATAAGGACATGAGGGAGAAAACAGGATGAAATTCGGAAGATAAATGGAGGAACAAAAGCAATTGTGAAACTAACAGAGGGAACGAATAAAATTTCACAGAAGGCGCAGTGTAAGACGCAAGAAGCTAAGTAGGAAGCCGCAGAGGCATTGAAAATGTGCGAGAGAGTATAGGAACTTACTCGTGACGGCATAGCAAATTTAGAGTAGAGAATCAAGAATTTAGAGAAGCAGCAAGACGAGGTGGAGTGACAGTTGAGCAAGATGGAGGACCCTTTAGAGAAAGATATGAAGGCAAAATTAGAAGACGCCATGCACCAAGTGCACGACCAGAAGCATGGAAAGATAGAAGTGAAAGGAACAAAACGGAGAATGAGACTGGGCTGACGTGCAGTTGCTCTCAAAAATTAAAACGTTTTTGGAACGAAGAGTAAAGAAGAGGAGGCATAGCGGAAGGACAGAGCGTATTTTGAGATAGGGAAATGTGCGTCAAAGGGTATGGAACAAAAAACATAAGGGAAACAGATTGCGTAGCGTATGGGGTTATAACCGAGCGGCAAATTGCAAACGCAGAAATAGTCACTGAGACAGGAGATGTGAGCCTCCAGAATGCGGACGAGATCAATACGTACAGGACCGGTGCAGCAGGAAGATGGTACTTCTGTTCATTTGGTGGCAGTTTAACAACTGGTTCCCTGCAAAATGGTCTGAACGACAACGCCTCAAGTACGTAATGGTGCACCTCGACCTGGGTTGTTCCTCATTTATGGCATTCCGGGAAAAAGTTCAGAGATCTACTGCCACGAGTGAAACAAGATGCAGAAAAGATGAGACGATAAAATTAGCGGCGCTAAAGGATTTGAGAACAAAGTCCGAGTACTTAACGAAATGGGGAGAAAAAATTTATACATCGAAGAATCTTTCTTCGTTACCCTACTTCTTCGGTTGTGCGAGGACAAATTGGCAAGGAAATTTCGATGGGCATTCATTAGGCAAAAAGAAGGAACTATTAATAAATATAGGACGTGGATAGAGTACGTGGTGGATCGAATGCGAAGAGAGAGGGGAGAGAAGGCGAAGTTGAGTTGGATGAGTTGGACTACGTAAATGGGTAGATAACCGTTGATGTTATGGTAATAATGAGCAAGACACGGGCAGTTTCATCGTAACAGCATGGAAAGCAACGGACATACAGGTTAGTTTAATAGTAGGGGTCAGATACAAGTGACACGCGTGACTGGGGCCAGAAATGACTCATGTAATAGTTCTGAAAATTATATTTAATGGAGAGTTCAGTAAAATTAAGGAATTTGTTTCTGAGGTTATTGTGTAAATTATACGTTAGATTAAGTAGTTCAAAAATGGTTCAAATGGCTCTGAGCGCTATGGGACTTAACTTCTGAGGTCATCAGTCCCCTAGAACTTAGAACTATTTAAATCTAACTAACCTAAGGACGTCACACACATCCGTGCCCGAGGCAGTATTCGAACCAGCGACCGTAGCGGTGGCGCGGTTGCAGACTGTAGCGCCAAGAACCGATCGACCACTCCGGTCTGCAGATTAAGTAGTTGTTCATGGCCATGAATAGCGAATAAGTTTATTTTAGTTGGCAGACTTTCTGTAATTCTTCTTGTATGTTTATTTCTCCATTCTTATCCACTTTATGCGATTTTAGCATAAGTGACCTTAGTAAGATATGATATGAGGTAAGAGGAGAGATTTATTCATCGATTTGAGGGGATATAAGAATTTGATGGAAGTGAAAGGAAGATTTAGTGATAGAGTCACTTCGTGACATGTGGTTTTATGTTTATTAGATTTCAGCTGAAGGAGGAGGTGGAATGGATGAGCAATAAGAGTGAAAAGGAGGTTAGAGGAATGCACAACATGTCGAACAATAAAAGAAGAGAATGCTGTATTTAACATTTTGCGTAAACGAATGTAAGGTATGCGAATGAGGGTAACATGATGAACATGTCAACCTGGGTTCGCGCACACTCTATTGGAAGGGTATGTGAATAATAATCAGTAGCAGAGAAATTTGTGTGTGAGAGATTTTTGTCTGGAGGAGATCATGGAAGTACACCACGTCGAAGGCAAGGCTGGCAGTATAATGGGAACAGTTGGTACAGCGTAATACTTAACTTTATTCGTTCTGTATGAGTGTTACTAGCGAGTACTGTAGGGTTAATTAGATGGTAAATTTGCAAATCAGTCTAACGTAGACGTAAGGCATAGAAACTTAGTGAAGTAAGAAAAGTGTAATTAACACATGGCTAACATCACCAGAACTATGATCAAGAACTAGGCTGCGTGGGATTAGCCGAGCGGTCTAAGGCGCTGCAGTCATGGACTGTGCGGCTGGTCCCGGCGGAGGTTCGAGTCCTCCCTCGGGCATGGGTGTGTGTGTTTGTTCTTAGGATAATTTAGGTTAAGTAGTGAGTAAGTTTAGGGATTGGTGACCTTAGCAGTTAAGTCCCCTAAGATTTCACACACATTTAACAACAACTATGTATCATGTTGACATCAGTGGCACTGTTTGAAGTGCGTGGGAAAAAAATGGACACTGACTACTTGAGGGTAGACAGGCCTGAGATGCTGCTTGCAAGTTTTATAAGAAATTCACAGTAATGCTAGCTGAATCGATTGTGTGGTCTCTAATTTCTTGTATTTAATGGTTGCACTAAATTCATTTTGTTTAATCTTAGAGATATTTACTAGAGTGTACTTTAGATAACAGGACTTCTTGAACTGAGCCTGGTAGTAAAGAACTATGCAAGACTACTTGGAGGCAAGATGTTGGAATTTCCAGGCATCACACAGCGGGATGTAATGGAAGACCTGAGTAGCGGGAGATACGCACAGGGAAGGCGGTGACGCGAGGGTAAACAGCAAGCAGCCTCAGGGGGGCTATCCCAGCTGTCACATGATCTTCAAGCCTGCGAAGATACCATCAAATGGTACCCACCCACCGTACTTGGGCAAGGTGCTCCGTCCAACAGGAACAAATATCAAACACATCAACGTCGCAGAGATGTTGCTAGCAGAAACATGAAAAGAACAATGTAGAAACATAAATCTGCAGCCAGTCACTTTTCTGAAATAGTTATCTATTCATTCATTCCATGAACCGGTTTTCAAACCTTCTCAGGCTCGCCGGCCGGAGTGGCCGAGCGGTTCTCGGCGCTGCAGTCTGGAACGGCGCGACCGCTACGGTCGCAGGTTCGAATCCTGCCTCGGGCATGGATGTGTGTGAAGTCCTTAGGTTAGTTAGGTTTAAGTAGTTTTCTAGGGGACTGATGACCTCAGAAGTTAAGTCCCATGGTGCTCAGAACCATTTGAACCTTTTTGGGTTCATCTCCAGATGGTGTACAGGAAGTTACACAGCTATTTCAACCATAACGCCGGGTGCTGGCTTGCGACAGTGTGGGCGGCTTTTACTGTTAATATCTATCTGTCTGCTTCCATTGTGATGGCCAGTTCGCAGCGCATCACTCACTTTTACAGAATATACATAGATAAATCCAGACAGCAAGTACCCCATTGGTGTACATTATTAACTGCTTCGATACCTCTCAGATTCAAGAAGTAATTACCCCGTTTTCCAAGCAGCAAATGGAAAGTAATAAGCAAAAATAATGAAAAGAATCCCATTCAGTGGACGCAGGAAGTAATTGTAGGCCACCAAACCATAGTATTTGTGGCCTGTTCTACTCCAGTGGTAAAGAAAACAAAGTAAACATACACACTAGTCAACTCTCAAAAAACTGGAGATAAACCCTGCACCTGCAAGTGATCCTGTCGTAAGAACGTAAGAGTAGTGGCCATGGTAGCTAGAATTCTATTGAAGGAAAGGCTTCAATGTCAAAATCTGCTTTTACATGGCTGTATCGTTTCTCATTGGCTGACGAAGGACGTTGTCCTGCTGTGTAGTTCCCATTTGAAGTAAGATTCCACGCTGTTCCTTCTTGACTTCGTTTGCCTTCACGCTGCCCCTTTTTTTATCCATTGGTTGTATTTTGTTGCTTGTAAACTATCATGTCATTTTATACCCATCATGAATCGTTGGCATCTCCACCTTTATATTTAATCTATGTGGTAATGTAATATTAACTTACATGTCGCTCTTAAAAATATCGATTGCCCTTCATTTTAGACTTTACACATGGGGTAGTGGATTCTTCAGGTTTGCATACCATTTAATGCTATCAGGTTTCCTCACCTTCCTAGTTCATAGTTCATAACTGAAAGGTGTTCATGATGCATGGGTTTAGGGTTACAATTTGCGTGCTGTTAATATTTGTTCCCACTTATACTTAATTATTAGCTGTGCATGCTCTACAAGCTCATAGTTACTCTTTGATCGTGTTGTCTCTCCATTAGCGTTGCTTATCGTCCATGAGCTTTCCACCTGTACTTTTTTATCTGAAACGCAGTGTATACTATCGCCTCCTAGAATGAGTTGTTTTCCCCTTCCTTAGGTCTAATCACCCAACTGATTCACCTATCTGTATTTTTACTTACTGTATTGGTTTTATCTATTATTTAGTTACATTCATCTCATATTTATATACACATTCCTTTTTCCAATTCTCTACTCGACTCTCATGTCCACCTTCAAAATAGAAATCTGTTAGATTTGCATACATTATATGTATTCATTTACAGATGCACTTGTGTCGTGATGTATAGACTCTGGTTTCCTTTCTCAACTACTGTTCCTGATCTAATCCTCCTTAGTCTCCATGTCCCATCATGTAGTATAGTTTTGCCGACCTATTGAATCTACTTTGTATTGCCCTAAGCACAACATTTTATTTGCGGTCCATCCCAGGTGTATGTTGTGTTTACCATCAACAAGGTTGAATTTAATAATATTCCATATGTAGATATAACGAGATAAATATTTTACTTGCACATGTAATTTGAAGGGTTAAGAGAAAATAATATGGCAGATTAGACAAAGGTTTCCTCAACTTCAACCATACGCATCATCATTACTGATAAGTGGAATCTAGGTCGGCTTTACTTTTCACATATTTGAAACATAATTAGACTAGTTACAGGGTGAATAAGCAACTGATTCAAGCTAATTACTTATAATGAATCGACAAAAAGCTAAAGATTAATTGTGTGCACATAGTACTTGAACATATAATATTTCAGCATAATAGCATCAACGATATTACCAATCACTTCTTTGAAACTTTTATGTGTTAAAGATAAATCATATTATAAGGTGACTCAATTTAAGACACTGTAATGGGACGAAGCGGAAAATGGCTCAGTAATCAAACAGATACTTATCTTATCTGGCGCTTCTTTAGTCAGTGCCTGAGCCCTTGACTAAGCACCAAATTAACTAGGAATGGAAAGTTCTGTAAGGTGGCAGTCAATTTTTAGCACCTTCCATGGCAACAGATAATGTGATAGTCCATTTTATCACCTTACATGGGGATCTCCTTGACGAGATGATTCGAATGATATGTCACACACCATATTTTGGGCATAACAGACTTAATTTGCGTATGAAGTGATAATGAAATCACACTTGGCTTACCAGAATACAATACTAAGAACTCCCTTTTCCCATGTACATGTACATAAATTTCTGTAGCAATGTAGACCTAGAATGGACAGAGGCAACAAGCCATGACATAACAGGGGACCTTTGCCTTTGCCAAAGGTCCCGAGTTCGAGTCTCGGTCCGGCACACAGTTTCAATCTGCCAGGAAGTTTCATATCAGCGCACACTCCGCTGCATAGCGAAAATCTCATTCTGAATGACACAACATTTTTCTTTAAAGGCCACTTTGCAGACCTGTGTCAAAAGATAGGGATGAATCATAAATACACAGTCGCAAGGAATGCTGCACGTGTCTCGATGGAGTTGCATAGCCTGTTTCACCACAGGGGCCAATGGTGTGTTTACTGCCAGAGATGTCCCAAGGGAGAGGCGACTGCCAGTTCACACAAATTGGATGGGTCCCATTTTCGAAGGTGGAGAAGGAAATAGTTAAAACAGCACATGACACTCACGTGAACAGTGCATGCTATCTACATATACAGATGCTAGTAAAGGCCTGGGTCTCTCATAGAACGCTCCCTTCTTGGCGGAACAGTCTGAAAATTCGAGAGAAGGGAGATTGCGCCCTTTAAATAATTTCTTTATGGAGGTAGAGTTAGCATATAGGATGACTGGAAGTAAAGTTTTGAGACTGGGGTAAATAATTCGTGTGTGTAGCAGTTTGGATGGCAGACTCCAATTCTGGAGGGAGGCAATGTTCTTGACAGAGAGGGGAGATTTTGTGGTCACTTTATTCAGAACGGATTGTAAGTAGACCAGCGTTAAATAAACTAAGAGTGTCGCATATTCTCTAAGTGTAAAGAGCGATAAGAGTCATGCTAGTTAATACATTCTTGCGAGAACTGCAAGAACATCACTGTGCACATCACCCCACCAACCAGGCGAGTTCACACAGCCATTATGGGCAGACCAGGGATAAACAGTCTTCTGTTTCACATTAGAATTCGGTACGAGTAAATGACTGACATTTCAGTCAAGAATAATAAGTTTCACAGGTTGACAGGCAGCACGGAGCAGATGCAGTCATCTGGCGTCCTGCACATCCAATGACACACCGTGCAGCAAAAGTAAATGACACATTCCAGTAGCATAGGGCTTTCATTACATATGGTGTTGTCACACGTATGCCTCTTCATCCATTTCAGTTTTAATCTGGAGTAGTATACTAAAGCCTACTTCTTGTTGCAAGATCATAATGTTGAATGTTAGTTAGGAATGGATGTCCAACTACATTAATTAACATTAAGTATAGTATATTGCAGAATCCATTTTTACAGAATTTACTTCTGTTCTTACTTGTTTGTATTAACTTGTCATGTATGACTATCTGAAATTTGTATCAAGATTCGTGTGCCGTTTTTTAAATTTAATTATCAGTAAAACATTTCTGTCCTCAATCATGAGAATAAAAATAGTGCCGCGCGGGATTAGCCGAGCGGTCTAAGGCGCTGCAGTCATGGACTGTGCGGCTGGTCCCGGTGGAGGTTCGAGTCCTCCCTCGGGAATGGGTGGGTGTGTTTGTCCTTAGGCTACTTTAGGTTAAGTAGTGTGTAAGCTTAGGGACTGATGACCTTAGCAGTTAAGTCCCATAAGATTTAACACGCATTTGAACATTTTTGAATAAAAATAGTACGATACTACAGTGAATGGGCTGTTTGTCCTAAAAGTAGGCTACCTACTCTCATTAAAATAAATTACTTGGTAGAGAAACTCTTTCAGGAATCCATAAATAGCCGTTCCTGTAATGTCTAACCAATTCCGCGATTCATGCTCCATACCTGGCAGCATCAGAACATAAACACTTCTACACACACACAGAGTGATTCTTGCGTTCCAAGTGGTGGAGAGCAGACTTTCAGACTCGCTGGTACGTTGGAACTTTTTTAAACAGCATAAAATTTAATCTTTTAGATTTCTGATGAAATATCTCCAATTTAATCTTGGTAGGGAAACTAATTAGAATACGGAACACATAACTAATAATATTCCCTGGATACGAACACATAGATATTGTTAAACAAAAAGATTCCCAAACTAGCGCTTGCAGCAAAGGAAGATCGATGCAAATTACCATTTCTTTCACCCTATCTTTAATTACGGATCATGAAATATCTCAAATAAAAATCCATGTGCAGCATATACGCCATCCAAACTCCTCACTCTGGGTCGACACAAAACTCTTTCTTCCTCTCTGGCCGAGAACTACTTCCAACTCCTTCGCTGGCCTGAGGTCTACTCAGTAATAATACAACCTGTGGTAAGCCAAAGAATACTTAACACTCATGTGTTCGACATGCAAAGAGGCTCCAAATAAACTGACATATATACCAAAATAACTGTCACTTGTCATGAGATACACATCTTTCATAACGATTTCTCCTGATAAAACCTTTCATAGTACATGCATGACGGGCACTGACAGATTTTGCTCCTGACGCAAGATGCTGCAGGGTAGTGCAAGACGGCATCTAACAGGCGGAAATGATCCAAGACGGATACGTCGATGGTGGCCTATACCTTAGCCTCAGAGATCATCTAACTTCAATCGTCCCCGTAAGCTCGTGAGCGGGCGAGCGAGTTCCTACTCTACCCACACAGCTACACTTCTGGCCATTAAAATTGCTACACCACGAAGGTGACGTGATACAGCCGCGTAATTTAACCGACAGGAAGAAGATGCTGTGATACGCAAATGATTAGCTTTTCAGAGCAGTCACACAAGGTTGGCGCCGGTGGCGCCACCTACAACGTGCTGACATGAGAAAATTTTCCAACCGATTTCTCATACACAAACTGCAGTTGACCGGCGTTTCCTGGTGAAGCGTTGTTGTGATGCCTCGTGTAAGGAGGAGATATGCGTACCATCACGTTTCCGACTTTGATAAAGGTCGGATTGTAGCCTATCGCGATTGCGGTTTATCGTATCGTGACATTGGTGCTCGCCTTGGTCGAGATTAAATGACTGTTAGCAGAATGTGGAATCGATGGGTTCAGGAGGGTAATACGGAACGCCGTGCTGGATCCCAACGGCCTCGTATCACTAGCAGTCGAGATGACAGGCATTTTATCCGCATGGCTGTAACGGATCGTGCAGCCACGTCTCGATCCCTGAGTCAACAGATGGTGACGTTTGCAAGACAACAACCATCTTCACGAACGGTTCGACGACGTTTGCAGCAGCATGGACTATCAGCTCGGAGAACATGGCTGTGGTAACCCTTGACACTGCATCACAGACAGGAGCGCCAGCAATGGTGTACCTGGGTGCACAATGGCAAAACATACTGGCGTATCACCTGGCGTAATGGTATAGGATGCCTTTGGTTACACGTCTCGGTCACCTCTTGTTCGCATTGACGGCACTTTGAACTGTGGACGTTACATTTCAGATGTATTACGACCCGTGGCTCTACCCTTCATTCGACCCTGTGAAACCCTACATTTCAGCAGGATAATACACGACCGCATGTTGCAGGTCCTGTACGGGTCTTTCTGGATACAGAAAATGTTCGACTGCTGCCTTGGCCAGCACATTCTCCAGATCTCTCACCAATTGAAAACGTCTAGTCAATGGTGGCCGAGCAACTGGCTCGTCACAATACGCCAGTCACTACTCTTGATGAACTGTGGTATGGTGTTGAAGCTGCATGGGCAGCTGTACCTGTACACCCCATCCAAGCTCTGTTTATCTCAATGCCCAGGCGTATCAAGGCCGTTATTACGGCCAAAGGTAGTTGTTCTGGGTACTGATTTCTCAGGATCTATTCACCCAAATTGCGTGAAAATGTAATCACATGTCAGTTCTAGTATAATATATTTGTCCAATGAATACCCGTTTATCATCTGCATTTCTTCTTGGTGTATCATTTTTAATGCCCAGTAGTGTATTTTTCCAACCAAGAGTGTCCGACATGTATCCCGTCGAACTTTTATGGGACATAATCGAGAGATCAGTTCGTGCACGAATTCTTGGTCCGCCAATACTTCCGCAGTTACGGACGGCTCAGTATTTCTGCAGTTGACTTCCAACGACTTGTTGAGTCTATGCCACGTCGAGCTGAGGCACCACGCTGGCTAAAAGGAGATCCGATATGATATTAGGTGGTAACCCATGACTTTTGGCACTTAAGTACGTAGTGCAATTATTGTATGGATTACAGGGCTTATTCTGACTTTGTGTTGCTACTCCAGACGTGAAAGTTTTCTTTAAAGGGTTGCGTTGGGATTCAACAGTTCTTGCTACGCGAGGAGTGTTTAAAAAGTAACGACGAAATTACGAGCGGCGTTTGAAAAGTCTGTGGAAAAATAAAAACTACTTATGTGTTTGGGGTAAATCTTTTTTATTTTTCGACATAGTCTTCTTTTAGAATTATACACTTCGTCCA
Organism: Schistocerca americana; assembly: GCF_021461395.2. Lineage (NCBI taxonomy): Eukaryota > Metazoa > Arthropoda > Insecta > Orthoptera > Acrididae > Schistocerca > Schistocerca americana. Next base: position 976,669,792 of record NC_060120.1, on the reverse strand, counting down.
ACGCTGTTCTAATTTGTGGATACCTTCAGAATATAATTGTCCAAGGCTGCAAAATAGTTATTTGTTGCTGCAATCATCTCTTCATTTGAATAATATCTTTGTCCCACCAGCCATTTCTTCAATTTGGGGAACAAATAGTAGTCCGAGGGAGCCAAGTCTGGAGAATAGGGGGGATGTGAAACGAGTTGGTATCCTATTTTCCATTAATTTTGTGACCACAACTGCTGAAGTGTGTGCTGGTGCATTGTCGTGATGGAAAAGGACTTTTTTGCGGTCCAATCGCCAGCGTTTTTCTTGCAGCTCGATTTTCAAACGGTCCAATAACGATGTATAATAGGCACCTGTAATATTTTTCCCTTTTTACAGATTGTCGATGAGGATTATCCCTTGCGAATCCCAAAAGACAGTCGCCATAACCTTTCCGGCCGAATGATTTCTGGACTTATAACCTCCACAGGGCGTCAGAACGTTCATGTTCAGCATCACTTGTGCCCATATGGCCACTCCAAAAATTTTGAAACCACTTATAAACTGTTATAATCGAAGGTGCAGAGTCACCATAATGTTTATCAAGCTTCTCTTTAGTCTCCTGAGGCGTTTTGCCTTTCATAAAGCAATGTTTAATCACCACACGATACTGTTTTACGTTCATTTTTTGACAATCACCCCACTTCCTTGATTCACACGAATGCAAAACACAAAGAAATAGACCAATATGGCTGAAACTTGGTGTGCGTTATTTCCAAAGATGCTACTAACTAAACATGACCTCGATACGTGCCGGTGGTGCCATCTCTCGGACTTTGCACGGACTTTTCAAACGCCCCTCGTAATTTCGCGTGTTCTATTAGTTCTTTTCGCACTATTTTTTCTCATACAGATGGCAAACATGTCTGAAAAGTAACTGTACAATGGTAGGCATATTGGTCATTTAAGCTGCTGAAAACGTTACTGGTGTTTCGGTAGTATCAGCTATTAACTGTATTGTATAAAAATAGATTAAAGCATTTCCACTAAATTTTGGTATCAGAACGGAATAAAGTGCATCAGAGTTTTAGAAACGTTAAATATTGCTTTTGGGGACGCTGATATGAGTAAAACAAGGGTTCACAAGTGGTGTAAACATTTCGAAAAAGGACCTGTGGACGTTGAAGATGATGATCACTCTCGACGCCCCAGCACATCAACCGATGACGTGGCGGAAAAAGTGAAAGAAATGATTGTCAAAGATAGCCAGATCGCAGTCAGAGAAGTCAGTGATGGTACTAACATATCAGTTGGCTCCTGCCCTAAATTGTTTCACATGTTTCGGGTAAATTTGTTCCGAAACTGATGCATTTTGAACAAAAACAGAGACGAATGCAAGTTGCTCGGGAGTCACTAAATGAAGCTAACAGCGATATAGAACTATTGAAACGAGTCATAATAGGTGACGAAACATGAGTTGATGGATATTACGCTGAGACTAACACCCTAACCTCCAGACGTCAAGACACTCAGAACGGTACTAGACGTTGTACGTCGATAGAGCGCCAACCAAAGCGATGATGTAGTTTGTGATGTCTGCTGTCGTCCAGTAGAAGACGCATAAACGGTAATGAAAAGTAACACCAAAACTACGGAGCACTGGAGAAGCATAGCTGTGAGTGACTGTTTCGTGTATCCCGCGTGGGTGAGTGGGTGACAATAACGCTATCGAGCGCGAGGTCCCGCTCTCTAACCCCAGTGAAGAAAATTGTTGTTAACTGATTACTCGTGAAACTGTTATATGGGAGAGAATTTCACTGACATGTAAAAGGAGTTTTCGAAGTTTGTAACAATGTATTTTTGGCAGTCTGCTTTCGCTTTGTTAGTTGAAAGAAACAAACTTATAGACTACATTTGTAGAGACAGGCGTGGTGTTCTGCCAAACATCTGCTACAGAATAGACACCTCTCGTGATGAAGCAGCTCCTGCATTTGTATTTCCACAGAATAAACATAAAAATCGGAACGGTAGAATAAAGTAACAATTGCATCATGCGTGTGTATTCCTACTGGACGTAACTGATAAGTGGAATGCGTCGAACGTCACCCAAGAGCAAACGTAGTATACCGACAAGCGCACACCAGGTGGAGCGGAGTCGTTCGTTTGTGACAAATGAGTGGACTAGAACCGAAGTCTTTGATATCGTCGCCAGTAGGGTCTTCAAGCGATTGAAGTGATGAAATACCGCAGAAAAAGACGACAAAATCTAAATGCTCCAATATTCGATTAACATCAGAACGCAGCCGAAGCCAACCCAACCATTTGCACATCACACGATGATTACAATGAAAAACTGAATTGAAACTTCCTGGCAGATTAAAACTGTGTGCCCGACCGAAATTCGAACTCGGGACCTTTGCCTTTCGCGGGCAAGTGCTCTACCATCTGAGCTACCGAAGCACGACTCACGCCCCGTCTCATAGCTTTACTACTGCCAGGAAGTTTCATATCAGCGCACACTCCGCTGCAGAGTGAAAATCTCATTCTGGAAACATCCCCCAGGCTGTGGCTAAGCCATGTCTCCGCAATATCTTTTCTTTCAGGAGTGCTAGTTCTGCAAGGTTCGCAGGAGAGCTTCTGTAAAGTTTGGAAGGTAGGAGACGAGATACTGGCAGAAGTAAAGCTGTGAGACCGGGCGTGAGTCGTGCTTCGGTAGCTCAGATGTTAGTGCACTTGCCCGCGAAAGGCAAAGGTCCCGAGTTCGAGTCTCGGTCGGGCACACAGTTTTAATCTGCCAGGAAGTTTCATATCAGCGCACACTCCGCTGCAGAGTGAAAATCTCATTCTGGAAACATCCCCCAGGCTGTGGCTAAGCCATGTCTCCGCAATATCTTTTCGTTCAGGAGTGCTAGTTCTGCAAGGTTCGCAGGAGAGCTTCTGTACAGTTTGGAAGGTAGGAGACGAGATACTGGCAGAAGCAAAGCTGTGAGACCGGGCGTGACTCGTGCTTCGGTAGCTCAGATGTTAGAGCACTTGCCCGCTAAAGGCAAAGGTCCCGAGTTCGAGTCTCGGTCGGGCACACAATTTTAATCTGCCAGGAAGTTTCATATCAGCGCACACTCCGCTGCAGAGTGACAATCTCATTCTGAAAAACTGAATTCCCACTAGATGTCCTGCACGGTGTGTGTTGTATGAATGGAAACTACAGTGGGAAACTGGAGAGTTAATGTATGTGAAGGAGAACTACAAGCATATTACAATGCATGTGATGGAAACCTTCAAACACTGTCGACAGGAAGATCGCTGTGTTTACGAAGTGGACATCAAACTGTGGGCGAAAACGAAGGCAAGACAGTTAAATTTCCCAAGATTTGATGCCAATGACATTTGAGTCTTCCGCTGAAAGCGTAAAAACAATAATGTAAGCCGTAAAAACAAATCTTTTGTTACAATGAAAATGTTCCACAACATAAAAGACATCCAGAATGCAGTACTGACACAAGAATGCAGTACTGGCAACAAACAGTTCGTGCGCACATAACAGCCTACACATCTACGTCTACATCTACATGGACACTCTGAAAATCACATTTAAGTGCCTGGCAGAGGGTACATCGAACCACCTTCACAATTCTCTATTATTCCAGTCTCGTATAGCGCGCGGAAAGAATGAACACCTATATCTTTCCGTACGAGCTCTGATTTCCCTTATTTTATCGTGGTGATCGTTCCGTTTTATGTAGGTCGGTGTCAACAAAATATTTTCGCATTCGGAGGAGAAAGTTGGTGATTGGAATTTCGTGACAAGATTCGCCTTTCTTTTAATGATGTCCAGCCCAAATCCTATATAATTTCTGTGACACTCTCTCCCATATTTCGCGATAATACAAAACGTGCGGCCTTCCTTTGAACTTCTTCGATGTACTCCGTCAGTTCTATCTTGTAAGGATCCCACAGCGCGCAGCAGTATTCTAAAAGAGGACGGAAAAGCGTAGTGTAAGCAGTCTCCTTAGCAGGTCTGTTACGTTTTCTAAGTGTCCTGCCCATAAAACGCAGCCTTTGGTTAGCCTTCCCCACAACATTTTCTATGTGTTCTTTCCAATTTAAGTTGTTCGTAATTGTAATACCTAGGTATTTAGTTGAACTTACGGCTTTAAGATTAGACTGATTTATCATGTAAGGGAACGAGTTCCTTTTAGCACTCATGTGGATGACCTCACACTTTTCGTTATGTAGGGTCAACTGTCACTTTTCGCACCATTCAGATATTTTTTCCAAATCGTTTTGCAGTTTGTTTTGATCTTCTGATGACTTTATTAGTTGATAAACGACAGCGTCATCTGAAAACAACCGAAGACGGCTGCTCAGATTGTCTCCCAAATCGTTTACATAGATAAGGAACAGTAAAGGTTCTATAACACCACCTTAGGGAACGCCAGAAATCACTTCTGTTTGACTCGATGACTTTCCGTCAATTACTATGAACTTTGACCTCTCTGACAGGTAATCGCAAATCCAGTCACATAACTGAGACGATATTCCATAAGCACGCAATTTTACTACGAGCGTCTTGTGTGGAACAGTGTCAAAAGCCTTCCGGTAATCCAGAAATACGGAATCTATCTGAAATCCCTTGTCAGAGAAATTTATTAAAAACAAAGTTAATAAGAATGGGAGCCACAAAGCAATATCGTCCCCACATAAATATTTAAATAAAAAATAATAAATGGGAGCCAAGTGTATCCTCCCAGCAATTTAATCTACTGACAATGACAATTAAATGTAAGAATCGCAATCTGACCCAAGTGTAAGCTGCCTACAAAAATGAAAGACATAAAAATGTTCCAAAAGTCTGTTCCCCGCAAAAATGAAAGATAATTCAAAGATAATGAAATCTCAGTGACAATGAAAACTCAATTAGACCGAAAAGTCGATCTTTGGCCCTGTGCAAAATTAGAATTGATTTCTTACCTCACTAAAACTGCATCTGCTCTTATTTTTCGCCATAGCTTGGAGGAAATGCATCGCAAATATTCTTTCAATTTAAGTAAGTTTTTTTCTTTAAGGAAATGCATGGGAATATTCTTTCAATTAAATGGTTCTTTTGTTAGCATGCTTTGAAAACAAAATTATTATTGGGGCACTTGTTGAAAACTAATTACAATAAATATACATTACATTATCTGATGTGCGCAATGCTGCTTCATTACCTTATTTAAAAAATATACCTCGTCCTGAACCTTGACCAGAGGGCCATGTCTACGCCCGCCGACCCCTCACACACAACTCCAACTGTCTCGCGCGCGCTACTACATGCTCTCGCGACTCGCTACGTACAACCACAACTGCCGACTCCCTACATGCAACTGCACTCTCGCGCGGTCAAGCGCAGACTAGCAACGATAAATAACTCTCTGGTCAGAGATTCTGTCATGCCTCGCCATCGCTGCTACCGAGTACATACGCGTTTCATAACACTCCACTGGGGGGGGGGGGGGGGGGGCAAAAATTTGGCAGCGATGGTGAGTCATTAGGACTTGCCATGAGCAACAAATTTTTTCTTAACTAATTAACTTTTACAATTCATAGAATATTCAGATGTAGAACATGAATTAAATGTGGTGCACATGCACCGAGTACAAAACATTTTAAACAATGACAATGAGTACAGAACACATGACATAAGTGCACAGTTACTGACGTTCAGCACAAAACATATTAACACATGACATAAGTGTACATGTACTGAAAAACTCTCTAGCATTTTCATAACAAATAAACGCAATGGTAAAAGATCATGGTGACAAGTGACATAAGTGCACATGCACTGCCGTTGAGAATACATCAGCAAATCACAAAATGTATTAATAAATGGCAAAAGTGCACACGCACTGTAGTACAGAACATATCAGAAAAACACAAAATATATACGTAATGAGTACAAATGGCATAAAGTGCACACGCACTGAAAAACCCTCTAATATTTTTACGACAAATAAACCTAATGAGTACAAATCATATTGACAAATGACAAAAGTGCCCACGCACTGTAGTACTCTCTAGCATTTTTCTACAACAAACAAACAAATCAAGGAGTGTAATAAAGTGCACATGCACTATAGAAGTCTTTAGTAATTTCAGGATAACTGATCTTATTAACAAATGAAAGGAAGTGCACACGCACTGTATATGACTTTTTCATTTTACAAGAATTAGGGAAGGAATAGGAATGATTGCGTCATGGTTGTAGCACTTAGGTTGCACGCAGGTGCTCTGAAAGTCCATATCTTTCCACAGAAGTACAACACCAAGTGAGACAATCTGAAGTTCTTTTCCCATAAGTATTTATCAGCGTAGCCAAGACACTGAAATGTCGTAGTGATATTCCATGTTTTCATTTTGGCAGTACATTAGGTACACCAAACAGTGGGACCATAATAACGTCTCCATCGCTCACGGTGGTGGACAGCATGTCGTGTCAACACCACGCTCTTACAAGGCACACCAACGTAGAATTAGTGCAAAAACCAAATATAGTGCTCCATGATCATGAGGATATACAGGACAAATGGATATTCCAGTAATTCAGGGTAGTTAGCTCAGAAGGTGAAGAACATTAAGTCACATAGTAGTCTTCATTGAGAATTACAGTAGTAGTTCGCGGCATTCATAGCCCAGTTATTGAACATTTCTGTACCATGTATTTAGTATTACAGAATAATGTTCATAAAATTAACTGATTATAGCAATTATTGGCATCATGGCTAATCGTATTACAATAAACAGTGGCAGTCCTTGGCCAGTTACAAAGCATATTTAGTATGACAGAATAATGTTCATAAAATTAACTGATTATAGTGAACATTGGCACTTATTGGCCAATTATAAACCATCAGAAGTCATCATTGAAAAGGAGCTAATGAATGGTATAGTATTAACATAATTCATTTAGTTACACTAATTATTGGCACTCAGTGGCCAGTTACAAAACATCAAAAGTCATCATTGAATACAGGAGCTAATGAATGGTATAGTATTAACATAATTCATTTAGTTACACTAATTATTGGCACTCAGTGGCCAGCAAGTATTGAATAGTACAAAACATTGTTCATCATTCAGTATTATTCAGAACTCTCTTAAATGGGTAGCATTATTTGGAAGTGGTGATACATTTTTTTTTGTTAGCAATGCATTGCTTTGGGTAATTATAAGGGAAAGCAAGAAGAGAAAAAGAAAAAAAAATTGCTTCTGGGTTGTTCCTGTAAATGAAAAATGTGTAACGTCATTCGTCATGAGTCAGCTGTAGCAAGGTTGTGACACAACTGGGTAAAAAAAAAATGCAAGTACTAGTATACGTTTAACAAGTAACAAGTTTAGTAAGTGTCATGAAAGGCTTCTCCTGGAAAAAATACAAAATGGATTAGAGCTGAAAGAAGAAACGCATACTATGCTGAAAAGTAGTGAACTTCGAATTAACAGGTAGTGAAATGTGTATAAAAAAATGTGTTCCATAGCTGTCCTTTCCAAAACCTTCAGTCATCATACCATACAATATAAAACATACTGTCAAAACAAACTGCAACAAATACTTAAATAACTACATAGCATAAATACATAAACTACAACATCATCCTCATCTGTAAAGAAAAAAACTTCATTATCCATATTATCATAACTTCATTATTATCATCACCTGTAAAGAAAAACTTCATTATCCATAGTAGCATATTCTTCATCATTATTCATCAGCATTCATTATCATCTGCAAAAAATCACTTCATTACTCATTACACAACTATTTCTTATCTCTAGCATATTTCATCACTAAAACTAAGATGTGTAGTTCTGTCTGACAGCCTGCATCAATCGCCATGTATTCTGAAAGAAAAAATTAGTTAAGACTGCTATTCTACGATGTGTATAGCATATTCTTGTTAATGCTGATCCATTTACTCTTCCTCATAAGGTTTTTGTATCTTCTTTCGTCTATTCCGTAGTTGAAATTCCCATTTCTGTTTAATTTATTTCCTTTGCGCATCATTTCTTTCTGAAATTGATGAACAAAGATTAATGCCTTGCATTTAAATCATATGCCCACTAAATTATGACTGGTTTATGGTGACATAATTAAGCATACAGCATAACATGACAGAAAACGTAATATGTCAAAAACATAGACAGTGTTCAAAGGCAAAATTGTACAGAGAATATCACAATGCAGCCGCAAAAAAAGAAAAATGTAAAACAGTGACGATGTTGAGATATCATAGGGCAAAAAATGTCAAAGTCAACTGGTGTGTGTTATATCTTAACTATTTCACAGTGCATACAAACAAAACATGAAAACAATCGTACATACATAAGAAAGACAAAATGTGACGTTCGTTGTGTTCAGCTTGTATGTAGTGTAGTTAATAGAGGCGAGAATTAAAGACTTTAATGGAGAGAGAATTTGATAAAATTAATACGCCACTACTTAGAATTGCATAATTATTCATAAAATACGTAAGTTTGTCTGGAAGAATATGCACGGTCTGATGTGTAACGACAAGAAAAGCGACCTGCTAACCTTACCTTGCCGGGCACTTGCCAAGAAAAAATACGATAATCATCAGTAATTAGTCATGTGAATATAATTGCATAAGTGGTCATAAAGATTAGTAAATGGCATCATAGCATGTTACATCATAAAGTGGTTTCATTCAATAAAGGGTTTAACATTGTATACATGGTGGTTCCCCTTACTTTTTCTGGTTCTCAAAGGTTCGACGTGTACAGCAATGGGGTGAGGAATGCTGCGAATCCGATATGGACCTGCGTATAGAAGTTCAAATTTACTGCACTTACCTTTTATTCTGCTGGATAAATAGTGTGTACGTACTAATATCTTCTGTCCCACGTGAAAGTCTCGGCGTGTACAAACCTGTTTTTGCTGTCTTCTCCGGCGCTCTGCGGCACGTTTGATGTTGTTCAGCGCAATGTCAATTATTTCGTGGTGTCGTAATCGACGAGATGTAGGACAATTTACTAATTCTGTAATTTTGTTAGGTGGTTCAGTATTCTTCAGTATGACAGACGGAGATAGCATAGTCGATTCATTTGGTATGGAATTAATTACATCTTGTAATGAGAATATGTGTGTGTCCCAATCAATATGTCTTTTGTGGCAGTATATTCTACATAGTTTACCAGTTTCTTTCGTTAATCGTTCACAGGGGTTCGAAGAAGCATGGTACTTGGATATATAGATCGGAGAAATTAGAAAGCTCGTAACATGCGTGTCAATATAGCAGAACGAAATTGTGATCCATTGTCAGAAATTACTTTCATCACATGCCCTACATGAAATAGAAAATGCTTTACAAATGCTTTCGAAACGGGTTTAGCAGTAGCTTTCGGTAACGGAGTGAAAGTAGCAAATTTTGAAGTGAGTTCAACAGCGACAAAGATGTAGCAAAAACCTCTATTAATTCTGGGAATCGGACCAAAAATGTCTACTGCGGCCATATGTCTTAATTTAACAGGTACAATGGGATATAATGGAGGAATATGTGAAGTCGTGTCTGATTTAGCTTTCCGGCAAATTTTACATGAGGCTAAAACTCGTCGTATACGTTTCTCCATGTTGGTAAAATAACAGTTCTGTCTCAGTATAAGAAAACACTTTCTGGCTCCGTAATGTGCGTAACTTAAATGGGTATACCATATTAATTTGTTAACCAGTTCGTCAGGAATGCATAGTAACCAATTATTGCTGTCAGGGTGAGAGCGGCGAAACAGAATGTCATTGCGTACAGTGTAATGGTTCCTAATCGTAACATTATTCTTATCTTGCCAAAGGTGTTTAATTTCTTTCCACACGTTGTCTTTATTTTGCTCTTTTGCTATGTCCTGTAATGACGACGAAATAAAATTTTCAAATGCAACTTGTTGAATGTACATAACGTTGAAATTTGCTTTGCAGAAGTTGGTTGCGATGTCATGCTGATTGTTGCTGAGAGAACGAGATAGTGCGTCTGCTATAACATTTTGTGTGCCGGGAATGTGAACAATCGTAAAATTAAATCCCTGTAAATAAAGTTTCCATCTGCTTAATCTGTCGTGAGTAAATTTAGCCGAAAGTAAAAATTGTATCGCTCTGTGATCTGTGTAAACGGTGGTGTGTCTTCCATAAAGAAAATGCCTAAATCTCGTAAAAGCCCATACAACACACAATGTTTCAAGTTCTGTAACAGAATAATTTCGTTCAGCAGGCGACAAAATGCGGCTTGCAAATGCGATGTTTTTGATTACTGTAGACCCATCTTCTTCAATTTCCTGAAAAATATGTACGCCCAAAGCGGTGTTAGAACTGTCGGTGGCAATGGAAAAATTTCTGGTAAGATCTGGGTGCGATAAAAGTGGAGCATTCAACAAAGAATGTTTCAGGTTCAGGAATTCAGAATGTGCTTGCTTATCCCAGAACCAAATAGTGTTTTTACCTGTCAATTGGCATAATCTAGGTGTGTCTAAAGCAGAGTGATGAATAAATTTACGAAAAAAGTTAATTAAGCCCAAAAAACTGCGTAGTTGCTTCTTCGTTTTTGGAACAGTAATGTCACGTAGAGCTTGAAGTTTTTCCGGATCAGGCGCAATGCCTTCTGCTGAAATTACGTGTCCAAGAAATTTTATAGAAGTTTTGCCAAAGTGCGATTTACTGAGATTAACTGTGAGTCCTCGTGCATGAAAAGTTTGCAACAGTCGCTCTAGAATCAGATTGTGTTCAGCCCAGTTAGCTTCTGCAATACGAATGTCATCTACGTACGTCGTAATTCTGTCCTTAAGTTCTGTCGGAAGTATTGTGTTCAAACCGCGAATAAAAGCTGCAGAAGAAATAGTTAAGCCGAATGGTAATTCGCAAAATTGATAACAGTTACCAAAACAGAGAAAAGCTGTATACTTTCTGCAATTCGGATGAAGTTGAATTTGCCAAAATCCCGATTTCAAATCTAATGTGGAATAAATAGCAGTACCGTGAAATTTCTGTAGCAGTTCCTCTAATGTCTGTGGTCGATCTGTTTCGTTAACAATAATGTCATTAATGTGACGCGAATCAAGTACAAGGCGAAGTGAGCCATCTTTTTTCTTAACAATATGTAGCGGGTTTATGTACGGACTAACTGCCGGTTCAATAATTCCTTGATCAAGCATATCTTGCAATTCTCTTTTAACTTGTTCTCTGTGGATATACGGAATGGGATAATGCTTAGCTTTAAATGTGTCGTGCTGTTTGACTTGAAATTCATACATAAATCCGGACATAGTACTAGGAATGTTGTCAAAAACTGGAGCTTGCTGTAAAAGAATTTTGTGTAGTTGCGTGCGTTCGTCGTCTGTATTTGCACTGCTTTGTTTAACTTATCAGAAATCATCTGCATTACGTCGTAGTCAGCTTCGTCTGGAGTAATATAGTTATGTACGTACGTATCCGTGAACAATGTGGAATTACAGTCTATGTTACGTGATACGGAAATGACCTCTGTGCGGTTAATTGTTTGTTCTTCCGCAGATAGTGAGTGCTGAAATTCCAAAGCCAATAGTACATTTTCATCCTTTAGCATTAAATAAGAATTTTGAAAATCAATAACTGCGTCGTGTTGTACCAGAAGATTAGTACCTAAAATAACGTCTGTTGTCAATAACGGAACAATCCAAAAATTTGAGTGAAAAGTATGACCTGCAATACAAAATGATAAATGCGTCTGTAATTTAACGTCTACACCTTTACTCGATACTGCTCCTTTTACTTTCGTTTTGCCTAATGGTAATGTAGGATACGTATTCTCTTTGTTACATTCGTTGAAAGTTTCTTCATTTATTACTGACATAGGTGATCCGGAATCGATTACTGCTGAAAATTTCAATGAACCTATTTTAATTTCGATGACAGGATGTGAAATAGTTTTCTGAACAACTGGTCTTTCCTGTAAAAGAGTGTCTCGGATGTCGTCAAAAGTAATAACATTTTCGTGAACAACAATCTGCGTGTCTAAAGTAGTGCTTGTGTTACTGGAAGATGCGATCTGTACAGTATCTAGTCAGATTCTATCTGATGTGTTATTATTTTCTGGAAGATGTTGCGACATTTCTACTATTTGAACTGTTCTATTACTTCTTCCTGACGTATTACGTTCTGGATGATACCTACTGTCGGGTTCATTCACGAGAATATGCTGTTGCTGATCATTTTGCTGCTCGTAAGACCGACTGTTATTGTACGTACGCTGATAATTGTGCTCATCGTTTTTACGTCTGTCGTGATAGTCATTCCTATACGGTGCATTGCGATAGGAATTGAAATACTGTGTTTTCTGTACGTAGTTGTTCCTTTGCTGCCGTGCGTTACTATTTGTTGTACCTGGGACTATACGTCCACGCGGCGAAACATTAAAGTTGGGTTGACCTTCTGCATTACATTGTTGGTTAGGCATGCTAACCGGCTGACTTTCATGCTGTTGTGGTGGAAAACGTCTATTGTTACTAAAATGTGGTTCCTGTTGCCGAAAATTTTGACGATATTGATAATTAAAATTTTGTCTGTTATTAAAGTTCTGTTGGTTGTTATTCCTGAAGCGTCTAATACTTTTGCTATTAAGATTACTTGGATGATCGTAATTACTGTAAGTTTGTTGACCTTGGTTATTATGTGAAAAGTTTTTGTTCACGAAGGAATAATCCGATTGTTGTACTTCCAAGAGCTGTAACAGATCTCTGAATGCTGAAATATTTTCTTTTTGCTGACACTCTTAAAGACCGTGGTAATTTAGAGATACATAATTGAATAAGTGCAGATTCACTGTACAGTTCACTTAGGTACTGATTTTGTTGCATCATGTGTTCAAAAAATTGAGTGACACTGGGAAAGTTTGAGTTCTCATAATTCGGTAAGCTAATTAACTGATCTTTAATTCCGCGCTGTGTCGTCTTCGACCAATACGCTGACAGAAAAGCATTCTGAAATTCTTCTACCGAGTAGCATTGTCTTGCGATCGGTCTCATACGAGTTGCCGGTTCGTCTTCCAAAAAACTGCAAATAAATTCAAGTTTATGTGTAACGGGCCAAGTCGGTGGAAAAGCAAAGTTAAACTGTTGTATCCAATCCAGTGGATGAATCTGTGTTCTGTCATTTTTAAACACTTTAAATTTTCTCACTGACAGAAAATGTTTGTAATCAAAATTATCGTCTCTGTATGATGGAACAGGTTCATGATTGTAAGAGAATCTATTAGTCTGTGTCTGTTCTGAATCTAAGCCCCGTACTCTCTGTAGATTACTTAAATTATACACACTGCGTGAGTCTGACAGATGTTCGCAAAGTGGCGTCTGCTGTGATGTGTTATTAACTGAAATATTTTTTATCTCTGTTACTTCTTACTGTAAACTTGACAATTTTCTACGCAACGTGTTATTAGATGAATCGATCTCATTAATTGTCTGCTGTAGATTTTGAAATTCAGGTGTTTGATTAAATGAAACCGGTGAAGTATCGTCTGATTTGCTGTCATTATTACTTTCAATAGCGTCAATACGACTGGCCAATTCATCACATTTTTCAATCAGTAATTTTACCTGATCATCGCTTTTAGTGTCAGAAGTATTAATCTGTTTTTGTAATTTACGTGTGGTTTCGTTCAATTTTTTAACGTCAGCTTTGATGACATCGCAATCCTGTGTTATTTCTAATTGTTCGAGTCTGTCGGTCACTGTTTGAATATCTGCTGTGTGTGTATCTGTTTTTGATTTAAGATTAGAAATTTCATCACGTAATTCCGCGTTCAACTGTTCGATGGTATTAATTTTGTCGGACACTGTAGCAATATTGTTGTCTACGTATGTTTTTGCTTTCGCAAACATTTTACGTTTGTCTTCCTGTCTCTGTGCAGTAATTGTTTCCATTACTTGACGTTTTACTTTATTTTGATCCTGAGTAAATTTGCGGAAACGCGTATCACTGTTTTGTATGTGAAGATTAAAACGTTCGTCAATCTGAGTGATCTGTTGGTCGAATTTCGCGTCAATCTTTTCATCCATTATGCGCGAAAGTTCTGCTGTCATTGCTTTAAACTCGTCGCGTAATTGTGTAGCCTTTTCAGAGCATTGTTTAGCGACTCCGCTAATTTCCTCTCTAAGTGTTTCTGTTGTAGCTGTTTGCATTTCCCTTAATTCTTGCGCAACAGATCTAATTTCCTCGCGTAACTGTTCCTTAGTATCATGACACTGCGCGGCAACGGCTGTAATCTGCTCGCTAAGCTGTCTAGAATTGTTGTCTAATTTTTCATTAAGGCTGTCATGTTTTTCATTAAGCTGTTTGATCTGTTCACAAAGCTGTCTGGAATTGTTGTCTTGTTTTTCACTAAGTTGTTTGAAATCTTCTTTAAATTGTTTGGCATTTTCACTCTGTTGTTTGGAATTGTTATCAAATTTTTATTAAACTGCTTAGTCATTTGTAGCAACAATGCCATAATTGGATTCGACCCAAAGTCAGCATTTCTATTCTCCGTGCTGTTTAATGATGGATCTGGAATTGTTTCGCTTTCTGTAACCATTTGGTTATTCTGAGGTTTACAAAAAGGTTTGCCAGTCGAATGTACACTGTCGGTCACTATTTCGGAATTAAATGGATCCGTCGTACTTTCAGTACACTGTCCATTTTCATTAGAAAAATTTGTCTGTACGTTATTTGAATTTTCCAAACCGAGTGTGTTAAGCTGGGCAGCGCTCATTACAATAGAGCGTCCCGCGTCATCAATTGTCGTCAAATTAACAGTGGACACAATTGAGTTCGTTTGTTCATCATCAAGGTAAAAGTCATCATTAGTGATTGGAACGCACTGATTGTTAGTGAACGCAGGATTGTCATCATTACTCTGCGTGTCACAAGTCCTATAGGTAAAGTTGTTTGAGTCGGTGATTTCATTCACTACACCTCGCGATGTACTATTAATAGTTTTTCGCGGCATCTTAACACAAATCACAATTATTCACAAATGAAACAAAAACAATACAAAATTCAACAGATACAAGTATAACAAAGAGCAAACGAATTGCCGTTGATCTGTGGAAAGAAAGTCACAAAAATTAGTAAAAGCGTTGCGCCAAATCCTAATTATATTTATGCAAATAAGAGCAGATATCTGACTGTTTCTTAGAAGATTCCTAAAGAAATACGATCCTGGCAGGATGTCGCCAAGTGTAACCTCCCCAGAGAAATTTATTAAAAACAAAGTTAATAAGAATGGGAGCCACCAAGCAATATCGTCCCCACAGAAATATTTAAATAAAAAATAATAAATGGGAGCCAAGTGTATCCTCCCAGCAATTTAATCTACTGACAATGACAATTAAATGTAAGAATCGCAATCTGACCCAAGTCTAAGCTGCCTACAAAAATGAAAGACATAAAAATGTTCCAAAAGTCTGTTCCCCGCAAAAATGAAAGATAATTCAAAGATAATGAAATCTCAGTGACAATGAAAACTCAATTAGACCGAAAAGTCGATCTTTGGCCCTGTGCAAAATTAGAATTGATTTCTTACCTCACTAAAACTGCATCTGCTCTTATTTTTCGCCATAGCTTGGAGGAAATGCATCGCAAATATTCTCTCAATTTAAGTAAGTTTTTTTCTTTAAGGAAATGCATGGGAATATTCTTTCAATTAAATGGTTCTTTTGTTAGCATGCTTTGAAAACAAAATTATTATTGGGGCACTTGTTGAAAACTAATTACAATAAATATACATTACATTATCTGATGTGCGCAATGCTGCTTCATTACCTTATTTAAAAAATATACCTCGTCCTGAACCTTGACCAGAGGGCCATGTCTACGCCCGCCGACCCCTCACACACAACTCCAACTGTCTCGCGCGCGCTACTACATGCTCTCGCGACTCGCTACGTACAACCACAACAACTGCCGACTCCCTACATGCAACTGAACTCTCGCGCGGTCAAGCGCAGACTAGCAACGATAAATAACTCTCTGGTCAGAGATTCTGTCATGCCTCGCCATCGCTGTACTAAATACATACGCGTTTCAAATAGCACTCAGCACTTCATGTGAATAAAGAGCTAGTTGTGTTTCACAGGAACGATGTTTTCTAAACCCACGTTGACTGTGCGTGAATATACCGTTTCCTTCTAGGTAATTTATAATGTTCGAACACAATATATGTTCTAAAATCCTGCTGCATATCGACGTTAACGATATGGGTCTGTAATTTAGTGGATTATTCCTACTACCTTTCTTGAATATTGGAGACACAGACGCAAATATCTACAATGCGAAAGAAAGTGAATTCAACAAGGAGATGACTGTGAGCTGTACTCTCGCAACTAGAGGTTCTAAAGACATTGTATGGTGTTTTACAGTCCGTTCACGCGACAACCCATATGTATAGTTATTCCATTGCTTTCACAGACGGACAAATTTGCTCCAAAGCTGTTTGTTGTCCTTCAGGCGCCTCGTTTTTTGAGTACTCGTAAACGTCAGTTCGTGTTCTCAGCACGTAATTTAACTGTCCACTCTCACTCCTCCGGCAAACTGACCAAAGAACTGCCCAGGAAATTTCTACAGGAAGCGGTAGTGGAACAAATCAGTGGAGAGACACTATTGCTAATACTGGTTTCTTATGGGGTCCAAAAAGACGCTAGTGTTCTTCGTGACCTGTACATACAAAATAACCTACCAGAAGACAAAATCACAACCTCCGTTTGTCAACCGCTTGATCTTCATTTCTTCAGAAATTACAAGCATATGATTCGTAAATTTTCCAATTCTGCTTGAGATTCTTCGGAAGATATTAGTCTGCAACAACGGAATAATCTTCTTAAGCTACAGTGCCTCACATACAATCAGTTGTGTTCTCCACGTTTCTATAATTCTTACCGTCATGGATAGATAATGGCTAAACTCGTTGATGAACCCAGACACTTCGAAATTTCGTCAAAGTTCTGTTTCAGACACAAGAGTGTATGTGTTTGTGTGGTCGTGTTTGCATTGCTTTTGAAAGTTATGCACTTGTTATTGATCTTATTAATTTGTTTATTATTACTAGTGTTAGTTACATATTATTATTTTTATTATTATTACTTCCGCACGTGTGATCCAACTGTTTCTTTATTTCTCTGTTCTGATTTGATATTCTGTGAAACTACAAATGTACTGTATAGATTTACTACTTTTAAAGAAAACAAAAAGCGAAAGCAGACTGCCAAGAGTACATTGCTGTAAACACCACACCGCTCTTTTACGTTTCATAAACATATTGTCCCATGCAAAACTTTCACGCATAATACAGTAAAAAACATTGTAATCATTGCAGTGTGAACAGATGACCTTTGGCAAGAAGATGTAACGCTCTATCACTTGCCCCACGTAAGCTACATGTGTTATTAGGTCAGTGTTATGCTTTTCCTGAGTTCCGAAGTTCTGGTATTTCTTTTAACCCGCATTTATGCCTATTCTGCTGTACGAAGCACATAGTACGAACTAAACCTGTGTTTTGGTTGATATTCTATCGGCATACAGCGTTTGGTATCGACTAGGTATCTGACATCAGGAGATTTGTGTGTATGGCTCAGTCGTACCAGCAGAAGCAACCTGAATCGACAAGATTGAAAGAAGCTCGACAAGTGCGGTCAAATGCGAAGGTTTCTCAGTGTTCTTCGATTTTAACGTTGTATTAGGTCTACCAGTTTGCTTACTCCGTTTCCTCTGGGGAAGTTCGAAGCTTTATTGTGAAAAACGTACAAAAAATTGAGGATCAAAGTATTGGCCATAACTGGTAACTACTTTCCCCCATAGAGCAGCATACGAATCCCATGGTGGAAGAACTGGGCATCTTTTATGGTTTTCCATGAATCGATCCTATTTTGAACTGCGCGTCTGTTTAGGAGATCCATGAACCAATCCAATTTTGCACTTGTTCGTATGACCGGAGGCGCTGCTCAGCCAGGCCTCGTGCCATTGATCGAAAATGGTTGTGGTCAGAGGGAGCAACGTGTGGAGGATACGGTGCTGTGGTAGGACTTCCCATTTCAACGCTTAGAAGTATGTTTTGACGAGTTTTACAACACGGGGTCGAGCACTGTCATGTCTTTTAAAGGTAGGGTCAAAAGGATCAATTGCTTTCGATAACGATCTCCTGTGTAACGGTTTCAGTAGCTTTACAAATGTTCTTTATTTCATCGCCATGCCGGTCTCCGACATCAAAATTGCCGTTTCGAAGTGTTGAAAACATTCTCTGCACGTTCTTTTACTAACAGCTGTCTCATCATATATCTTACCGAGAATTTTATGAACCACAACCGCGGATTTCTTCATGTTAAAGCAGACAACTGGAACTTCCTACAAATGACGAGAAGTGGGCTCGTAAGTTGACATATTCGACCGAGAGTAATTATATGATGCAATTACAAATAGACTAATGTTTTGATGGTGTTATGCTTAAAAATACTTAAGTTTATTGTATAACAATTACTGCTTACCACCTTCACAACCAGTTGCTGCTACTGGCATCTGTAGCAAAACGGGGGAAGCAAAGGTGTAGATCTTACACTGTACCCTGAGTTCTCGCCACAACGTCAGACGAACAATACGGGGTACAACTTACAAGTTCAACATAGTTTGCGTGTAGTAATCTGTATGAAAGTCTGGATTTGTGGCGAAGAAATTCATGATTTTTGCACCACGATAAAGCACCTGCTCACATTTCATTGCGTTTTCGTGAATTTTTGCCCAGAAAATATTGTGATGATGCCGTAGTCCCCATATTCGCTCCATGTGATGTTTTTTGGTGCCAAAGGGGCAGTCTTTTACAAGTAGAAATGAAATCAAAAATTCGTCGCTGAGGGGATTAAAAGCCGTCCCATAGATCGAGTTCTGGAAGTATTCGGGGTTTTGGAAAAAGCACTGGCATAACTCCGTATGTAACGGGGAATACTTTGAAGAGGATAACATTGATGTAGGCCAATAAATGAAGCTGGCATTAGATTCAATACTCACAACAATAATCCTATTACTTTCACTAACATTGCCCACGATTCCATCAATGCAAGGACCCAGACAACATTTTCTAAGAGAAACGTTACTTTCTCAAGTTTCGTCGCTGTGAAAGAACTTTCCGCCTTGCTCTCTTAATTTCCTGACACATCAAGTACTTGCATCACCAGTCAGTTATATCAATTCTCTCTACCATACTCTTTCTTTTGCTTACAGATCTCTTCCTGGGAAGTCCCATTTCTCCTGTGTAAAACAGCTTTATGCCAAGGAAAGTGAATTTTCACTTGTAAAGGAGTAATTAATTTCCAAAATGTCTGCCCAATTTTTTTGATTGGCTGATGTAAATTCCTCCATCGCGTATAGAGTTTTTTTTTTTTTTTTTTTTTTGCTGTCTGTAGCAATGGGTTTCTTCTAAAATTGTTAGCAGTCTTCCTTGGCGATTCGAGTAAATTAAGATGTTAATTTTTCGCGTTTCTTCCTATGGTGGCAAAGCTGACTTTTGTAAGGAAATGCAGCTCTTTGCTTGGGACTAGCAATATTAGCCAACAGTCCTTTTTTTTGTTTCAACTCTTTAACACGAACTTTAAGTACGTTAGACACGACTGAACGCTCTTTACTTGGAAAATACCTCTTCTTTGTATTGTACGATGTTGTACAGCTACCTGTCACTTCCGAGTAACAGTATATCACAAAATAAACACACTGAATTGACTGCCGCTAGGAACTGAAACTGCAAGAGCAGAATCCACATAAGCTAACGGCCTTGTCTGAGTAATACCACCGGTAACCGTCAGATCACCGAAGTAAAGCAAGCGCTATGGGGCTTGGATGGGTGACCAGCTGGATACGCCAAGCGCTGATGGCAAGCACGGTGCACTCACCCTTTGTGAGGTCGATCGAAGAGCTACCTAACTGAAAAGCAGCGGCTTCGGTCACCAAAACTGGTAACGTCTGGGAGAGCGCTGTGCTGACCACATGCCCCTCCATATCCACATCCAAAGACTCCTATGAGCTGAGGGTGACACGGCGCTCGGTCGGTTCCGTTGGGCATTCCGAGGCCTGTTTCAATGGAGTTAGAATCAACGCAAATCACCACAAGCTCCACAACACTTTGAGGCAGGAAACAGGCAACTGATACTGGCTGTATCTGTAGGGCAGTTGCAGGGTCTGTCCTGGAAAGGACACTTCCCCCACCAGGAGTTCTGCTCGCTCAAAGGTTTGCCGTCAACTATATATTTCTGTCTTGGATCATTTAGAAGTATACAGCACTCCCATTAACAAGGTTGAAAAACTGGAACAGAGAATTGTACATTCTTGTCAAAGTGCACGAAATGATTTGGGGGTGTTTGGAATAATCAGTGACTTACTACTGACAAAGGAACCTCCCCATCACACCCCCGTCAGATTTAGTTATAAGTTGACACAGTGGACAAGCCTTGAGAAACTGAACACAGATCAATCGAGAAAACAGGAAGAAGTTGTGTGGAACTATGAAAAAAATAAGCAAAATATACAAACTGAGTAGTCCATGCCCAAGACAGG
This sequence comes from Schistocerca americana, assembly GCF_021461395.2. NCBI lineage: Eukaryota > Metazoa > Arthropoda > Insecta > Orthoptera > Acrididae > Schistocerca > Schistocerca americana. The sequence continues at coordinate 976,649,238 of NC_060120.1, read as the reverse complement.
CAACATAAAGGATAATATCAGCTTAGCAGTGCCGTGGTCCCGTGGTTAGCGTGAGCAGCTGCGGTATGAGAGGTCTTTGGTTCAAGTCTTTCCTCGAGTTAGAAGTTTACTTTTTTTTCGCAAAGTTATGATCTGTCCGTTCGTTCATTGACGTCTCTGTTCACTGTAATAAGTTTAGTGTCTGTGTTTTGCGACCGCACCGCAAAACCGTGCGATTAGTAGACGAAAGGACGTGCCTCTCCAATGGGAACCGAAAACATTTGATCGCAAGGTCATAGGCCAACCGATTCCTCCACAGGAAAACACGTCTGATATATTCTGTAAGACACTGGTGACGGCATGTGCGTCGCATGACAGGAATATGTCGTCGACCCACCTAACTTGTACACTTGGCGAATGGGTAAAAAGATTCTTCTACCTTGCCCGATTTAGGTTTTCTTGTGGATGTGATAATCACTCCCTAAAAAGTGATGAAAACATAAGAGTTGGTCACATAAACTGCAACAAATGAGTACAACAGCTTCACAGTCGCACAGTTTTCCCTGTGCTCTGTCAAAACACATGTTTTTAACGTTATCAAATTTTTCCGAGTGTAGACCGTCAAATCCTGCATGTGTACAAGCACACCCAACATGTTCTGGAATTTTGGAGAGCGAAGTTGATTATGTGTGAGTGCCTGAACTTTGATACTTGTCTGAAAATAAAAAATTAAACGTTTCACTCGAGGGAAGACTTGAACAAAGGACCTTTCGTTGCACAGCTGCTCACGCTAACTACGAGACCACGGCGCTCCTGAACTTACAGCGTCTTTGATATTGCGTATCTTGCGCATGGACTACTCAGTTTGTACATTTTGCTTATTTTTTTCATAGTTCCACACAATTTCTTCTGTTTTCTCGATTGATCTGTATTCAGTTTTTCAAGGCCTATCCACTGTGCCAACTTATAACTAAATCTGAGGGGGGTGCGATGGGGAGGTTCCCTTGTGAGGAGAGTGTAATACTACCACGAGGAAGACATGTGTAACTCATCCTTTAACAGCATCTACCGCATAATATATTACACAATGAAATAGTACTTCTTCTTAACGTAGGCAATGGGTGAAATTTAAGTACAGTTAGATTGGTCTTAATCTTGGAGAATAAATTTCAAATTCCTTTTTGAGTCATCTACTGTCACACGGTAAAGAGGCAGGAAAACTCTAGGCATAAAATAATGTTCCTCTAGAGATACTAACCCGAATGCATTAGCTATGTCCCAGTTATGAACACTGACGTTGCTTCTGAGGGCTGGCTTTCAGCCATGCCCAGCTATAATTGGGCTGACAGTACACGCTGAAACTCGATCGTTGAAGTTTCCGCGTTATAATCTGAAATTTGGTGAAAGCAGAAAGTTTGCATAAGCCCTTTCTGACCCCTACCATTCAAAGGAAGCTATAATCCGAAAACAGATGACAGTAAAATACACGGTATCCTCCCCGTGGTGCCCTCACGAGGCCGCATCGATCGACAGCATCGTCTTCTTCCTCCGCGGAAGGACGTTCTTTATTGCGGAAGCTGCGGTGCCGGCAGGTAGTGAGCTACTGTTCTCTCTCCACTCCTCTCTCTCATTCCCTTCCTCCCCAACCCCCAAACCCACCGACCGGTCCTTTCTCCTCCGCCATTCCCCGCCTACGCACGTCATGTCGTAACCCACCTTATGGCGGTCCCTGTCTCTCTTTGGGCTCACCGCTGACTCCCGAAAAGGCGCTTCAGCCCTTTTACGGAGAGAATATTAAAACACCAGAGAGAACCGAATCTATATCGCTATATTTCTTTATACACGGACTGAAATATAAAGTTGTGCTCTATGAAGTAGCAGTCCGGTATTCTTTACGCTTTGCAGAGACGTTTATCACCTAGCGGGTATTAAATCGTTAAACTTTCTGTCCATTCGGAAGTGGTGTCCATCAAGAACACCATTATGAGTAGCAACTCCACGGGGATTAGTAAATTCTCGTATTCTTTGTGGTATGAGTGTATACAGTCGCCGGAAGTCGTCTGTAGGAACTTCTTGCCATACTTGAGAAACGTTCTGTGTTAGTCTATGAAGAAGCTGGTATGAAACGATATTTTCCGAGGGTCCACTTAAATATTGTTCATTCATCAAGGTGTCTGTGACGCGAATTGTTGTCTAGCGTTTTGCATTATCTTCTGGAATGGGCCAAATTGTTGAAATGTGTGAATTCCTAAGGGACCAAACTGCTGAGGTCATCGGTCCCTAGACTTACACACAAACTAACTTATGGTAAGAAGAACACACACACCCATGCCCAAGGGAGGACTCGACCCTAGGGCGGGAGGGGTCGCGCAATCCGTGACGTGGCAACTCAAGCCACGCGGCTGCTCTTCACGGATGGAATGTACCATTTGGTACCATGGTCATGAATGTCGTGACAACAGGGTTTAAAATTCGCACCACGTGCTGTTGAGCATTAAACCACCCTACAACAACTGCCAGATCCATCCTGTTGTCATATTCAGTAGTTCCCATACCCGAATTCCAGCTGTTGTAGATCAATGGGTCTTCAGAATCAGTGCTTCGTGTGACATGCTTCGTTTGTACTAACGACCTTTTTCTGTGCTTAATACAAGGGTGATATTTCAGGCAACATATTCCACTGGATAATTTTAACGCTGGGTCAACCACAGCTAAAATATACATGATTGCTTTACAAGTCATACAGTGAATAGTTCTTTAATAAACAAGTGTCAAAGCTACTCAAATGAAACTGAATGAAATGTTCAATAGTCCGCTGTATGTGTATTTGTTCAGGTCACTTATAAACACACACAACGGTTTCGCAACTTTTAAATTGCATTTTGTGGTGCAAATGTAAATGCTATGTAGTAGCACAACATTTATGATTGGCATTTTGTTGCTTGACATAGGCCGACAAGAGCATGTTATAATCGGAAAATGTACAATTCGCGATTTAACACAGACGTGACATTCATCACTGACGATGGTCTTTTTATCAATTCACGATGGTTTTTTATCAATCGAGGAGCTACGCGTGAGATGTTACTCTGCGGCATTATGTAACCTATGACATAGCATTTATATTTGCACCGGTTCTGTGTTTGTAGGTGACTTGAGCATATACAGCTACAGCGGACTGTTGCACCTTTCATTCTGTTTTATTTTAATAGTTTTAACACCTTTGGAAAATTATGAAGTACTGTGCTGGTAAACTTCTATGTTATTTGATACAAAGACAGCTGAGTAAAACAGAACGTACTCAGACAGTTCTATCTTTACTTATTCTGGTCATCAGTAAACTGACACACAATATTTTTTTATCGCAACGCAGTCTGACTTTCAATAATCCCTACACAAGAATGGCCCTGACTAACAATAACCTATAGCTTTCTTGAATCACTTACCTCACAAAAATCTTCGTTACTCGAACTACTGCAATACAGTGAGTGCCAATACTGCCAGCTAAATAAAAGATTCTAACTACTGAAGGCACTAACTACTGATAGGCATAGTTAGCAAATGAAAAATTTTGATAGAGAACAAACAATGTATTTATCTTAATAATGTTCAAAAGTCATCATATATATATCAATTCATGACAACCATCTTTACAGATTTCCTTTTTCTGGCGGACAGACGTCCATATTGTCCGCTTATAGTAATCTTTCAAAACTCTGGCATCTCTCTCTCCACATCCACCACTGCTGGCGGTTCACCTCCAACTGCCCAACGCTACGCGCTGTTCACATCCAACTGCCCAACACTACAATAGCGAATATTACAACAACGAGTCCAACCAGCCACAGACTGCACACAGCACAGTCAGTGATTTTCATACAGAGCGCTACTAAGCGTCACCAACATAAAAACCCAAACAGCCTACGTACAACCTTTATTCTAAAAAGTTGTTCACTATATGAACGGTCTAGCAATCATGTATATTCCACTAGCATAGAAATACTACAGTATTATTTTTTCAGCATTTGAAGAAGGCGTTCATAGCGTTGACACCTCTTTTTCCGCAGTGCTGTTGACCCATTACTCACTAGCGAGAACCGATTTTCTCACTTTTGTCCGTGTAGGCCTGCTCTGGACTATGTACAATAGCCCTTAACTCTGATGAGGTTTTTCTCATAGACCAGCAGTCTCTCGTCCTGACGCTACTGGCGTTTCTCAGTCCCTAGCTCTATTTCACTCCAGTTTCTCTGTCTCACTATCATTAATATTAGTGGCCAGAGAGAATCTTAAGTTCTGAGAAACATTCTTTACTGATGTCCGTCGGAAATGTCGTTGTAGTCCGTGATGGTGCGTTACAAACAGCCCTATAGACCCTTCACGTGTGTCACAAGTTGTTCATAAATACTACATCAACGTAGAAGAATAGCCTCTTCCTTTACAGAGCTTTTGTAATGCACTCTAGATGTTCGTAGAGTTCCTTGTTGTGTCTCATTCTATATACACCATCTTATTTCGTGGAACTCAGAATCTTTTTGTCGTTTGGTTCCATTTTCCTGAGATGTCTCCATCTCACCACGTTCAGGCATTCTCGTACATACTTTCGTAATCTGATAATATTTCTGAAGGACGTCACTAATTCCAGGTGAACTACCTCTGGAGCGATGAACTGATGACCTCGCTCTTTAGTTCCTTAACCCCCAACCAACTAGTCAACCAACCAATCAAAACTGCTGCAGTCTGAGGCTAACTACTGAATGTTTTATATTGTTAAATTTTTAGGCTGAGAGAAAGGAATTAAGATCTGTAAATTTTCCTACCCCTGTGGTGCGCATGTGCACTCCTGTGAACAGGTGTTAATTGTCACTTCTTTGGCGTTTTCAGTCAGTCCTGAGGCTAGATACGCACGAAGGACACAGCACAAGTAGAGAGCGCCCACTGCAGTGGTCTGCGTGCACTTTCAGCCTCAGGATGGATTGAAAACATCAAAGAAGCGACCATCAACAGTTGTCAGCCGCAGTGGACATGTGCACCAAAGATTTAAAGAGTTGGCATTTCCTCTCCAGTTTGTTGCATTTATTGCTTATGGCCAGTATTTCTAGGTTATTGATTCTCTGATGCATGTGAAGTACTTCGTCTTCCATGTTAGTGTGTCACCAGCATTGGGTACACCTCTGATGTTCTTGACGAACTCTGTTTAGTTTTATTGTGATCTTCAATCCTACTTTAGCTGCTATGTGGTTGAGGGTAGAGTCGGCAGGTAGCTTCCTCTACACTCGATGCTAAGAGTGTGATGTCATCCGTGTATGCTAGACTGTTGTCTACTAACTTGTTCTTTTTTAACCGATTCTCAAGAGAGTAATCTGTAAATGTTTCCGTCCATTCGCGATTAACTTTCTCCAACAGGCAGTTGAGGAGAACTGGAATATGTCATCTCCTCGCTTAACACCTATTCTGAATTCTAATCTGCTTCACAGTTTTGGTTTTTACTTTGGGCATCATATAGGTGAACGTCAATTTCTGAAGGTTCGAGGTTTTCTTATCTAGGCTCAGTTCGTTTAGTGTCTGAGAAAGAGAACAATTGTCGTTTAAAGTCGACGAAGATGCTCCGTAAGGTGATGCTGCAGATTCTTGCAGTTGAGGACGATTTTGAGGTTCAGTATCTGTTCTGCACTTGACACGGACTTAGTGAATTCTAATGTGCATTGGGGTGAAGGATATCTGCTACGTCTTGTCACCTCAGCTACCCACATCATGCAAGTTTTTGGTCTGGTCATGCACGCTAAATATTAGCAACCTATGACATTCAACATATAGCAAAATTTCCTTATCACAGTTTTTTCATAGGTGATGTCGACAAAAATATGTTCTTTTAGTGGAGACTACACGTTGACTTTATATATTATGACAGTCGTTAAATAACGCATGACTGCTAACAGCCCCAAACTAAAATAATAACAAAAATAATTACGTCTGGTTGAATACAAATTAACAGGCTCCCATTCACGCGGATTAATGCGGACACGAGACTGAACGATAACGTGAAAATACGGATGGTACTAAGTACACGTGATTTTACCGGAAATTAATATTTACTATATTTAAAAAAACATGCTTCATTTCACATATGAAGGTCAACTGCATTACTTCCGAGTTAATCGCCGCAACGCTGACAAAGTACTTACAAAATTACGTTTGAAAAATGTTCAAATGTGTGTGAAATCTTATGGGACTTAATTGCTAAGGTCATCAGTCTTTAAGCCGGGGGGTAGGGGTACGTCTGGTACCACTAACTGATGCCCCCTTCCCTATTCCATTCGAAATTTGCACGGAGAAGTTACCCATGTAACTTAATAGCTGCTCAGATCCCGCTTCACTAATGCGTAAGCACATGGGAGGAATGTAAGTAGTTAGAAGGTATAAAATTCAGTAATATGTAGTATTGCGTTATGTCAGTTAAAATATAATAGGGAGTAAAACAGAGAGAGTCCGAAGACAATTAAGACAGTTAATATACATACATCAAAAGTTTTCATCAGCTCGGTTCCCAGAGTTCCGGAACCTATACAAAAATTGGAATAGAGGTCAACACAAGTAACATTTCCGCCCTTTCTAAGGCTCATGAGAACCACACACTGCATGATGTACCACCATACAGAGATACCTTCAGAGTTGGTGGTCTAGGTTGCTGTACACACCGGTACCTCTAATACCCAGTGGCACGTACTCTTGGACTGATGCATGCGTGTATTCGACGTGGCACACTATCCACAAGTTCATCAAGGCACTGTTGGTCCAGATTGTCCCATTCCTCAACGGCGAATCAGAGTAGATCCCTCAGAGTGGTTGGTGGGTCACATCGTCCATAAACAGCTCTTTTCAGTCTATCCCAGGCATGTCCGATAGGGTTCATGTCTGGAGAACATGCTGGCCTCTCTAGTCGAGCGATGTCGTTATCCTGAAGGAAGTCATTCACATGGGAGCCATGGGGGTGCGAATTGTCGTCCATGAAGACGAATGTCTCGCCAACGTGCTGCCGATATGGTTTCACTATCGGTAGGAGGATGACATTCACGTACCGTACAGCCATTAAGGCGCCTTCCATGACCACCAGCGGCGTACGTCAGCCCCACATAATGCCACCCCAAAACAGCAGAGAACCTCCACCTTGCTGCACTCGCTGGACAGTGTGTCTAAGGCGTTCAGCCTGACCGGGTTGCATCCAAACACGTCTCCGACGATTGTTTGGTTGAAAGAATATGCGACACTCGTCAGTGAAGAGAACCTGATGTCAGTCTTGACCGATCCATTCAGCATGTTGTTGGTCCCATCTGTGCCGCACTGCATGACGTCTTGGTTGCAAAGATGGACCTCGCCATGGATGTTGGGAGTGAAGTTGCGCGTCATGCAGCCTATTGCGAACAGTTTCAGTCGTAACACAACGCCTGTGGCTGCACAAAAAGCATTATTCAACATGATGTGGTTGCTGTCAGGGTTCCTGGTTCAAATGGTTCAAATGGCTCTGAGCACTATGGGACTTAACATCTGACGTCATCAGTCCCCTAGAACTTAGAACTACTTAAACCAGACTAACCTAAGGACATCACACACATCCATGCCCGAGGCAGGATTCGAACCTGCGACCGTAGCCGTCGCGCGGTTACAGACTGAAGCGCCTAGAACCGCTCGACCACACTGGCCTGCTGTCAGGGTTCCTCCGAGCATAATTCGTAGTAGCGGTCATCCACTGAAGTAGTAATCCTTGGGTAGCCTGAGCGAGGCATGTCATCGACAGTTCCTGTCTCTCTGTACCTCCTCTATGTCTGAACAACATCGCTTTGGTTCACTCCGAGACGCCTGGACACTTCCCTTGTTGAGAGCCCTTCCTGGCACAAAGTAACAATGCGGACGCTATCGAACTGCGATATTGACCGTCTAGGCATGGTTGAACTACGGACAACACGAGCTGTGTACTTCCTTCCTTGTGGAATTACTGGAACTGATCGGCTGTCGGACCTCCTCCGTCTAATAGACGCTGCTCATGCATGGTTCTTTACATCTTTGGGCGGGTTTAGTGACATCTCTGAACAGTCAAAGGTACTGTGTCTGTGATACAATATCCACAGTCAACGTCTATCTTTCTGGGAACTGGGGTGACTCAAAAGTTTTTTTTTATGTGTGTACTTTGGAATAAAGAAGTTGCCATAGTCCGTGGACTAGGTAAATTCCTGATTGCGTCTAACTTACTCGGGTAGGGCCGTATACCTCGAGCATTAATAATACGTCCAATATATTTAATTTCACTGCAAGCAAATTTCGACTTTTTGAGATTAGCTGTCACTCCAGCTTGTGCGAATTTATGTAGAATCTTTTGCAAAGTGTCAATGTGTTCAGACCAAGTCTTACTAGCTATGAGCAGGTCATCAGTGTAGTGAATAACTGATTCAACCAATTTATCACCAAGTACAGTATCCAATGCGGTGATAAACACTCCTGAACTGACCTTCATACTGAAGGGAAGGACACAAAATTGATAGGCTCGCGCCCCAGAATATAACTGCAGTGTACTTTCTAGAATCTGTCATGACTGCTACTTGCCAGAACGAACTGGTCAGATCTATCGTAGAAAACTACTTAGAATCTAATAATTTCTGGAGTTGCTCCTCTAAATTCTCAAGTTTCGTGCGAACACGTAAAATAATTCATTAATTACACGAGCATCCAAATCAACTCTGATATTCCCGCTGGGTTTCTTTACAATAAGTAATGGGCTGCAGTAAGGTAACATGGAAGGTTCGATGATTTTCCACTCTAACATTTGTTTCAACTCGTGCCGCACAGCAGGTCGTTGGGATAGTGTCACAATATAGCTCGTGTGGATGAAAATCTGGTGACGCTTAACATCTATTTTATACACACATGTACTGACCACACCTGGTCGTTCGCTAAATACCTGTACATACTTCAACAAAACATCATAAAGTTCATTACATTCATAATGTGTGACAGCTGTGGTTTCTGATAGCATACTCCTAATTAAAGTTTTCAAGTCCTCAGACTCGGCATCAGGTGGGTATTTCTGTGTGTCAACATCATCAGTGTCCTGTATTAACTGAATATTGTACCCTGTACAACATTTATCGTGCTTCAGAGTCCTGGTATCTAGGTCAATTGAAATTTCACTGACCGTATCTCTAAGTATACATTTACGTTGGGAGAAGTCACTAGTGTTGCCCTTCTCGCACAATATATCTAAACCTAAAATATAATTAGTAATCAGGTTTTGGACGACGAGGAATGGCCATTGTACGATTCCATTACTTACCTTGACTGTCATGAATACCTGTTTCTTAACCCTAGAAGACTTATTGCCAACGGCAGTTAAAATTTTACAGTTCTGGACAGGATACTCTGGTACGGGTTCAAACTCACACATTTTCTTGCAAAAACCATAGGACAAGACAGTAATAGTCGCTCCTGTGTCCAGAATAATAATAGTGAGAATACCACTCACGACACCAAGAGCTGCCGCGCCGTGTGGCCGCGCGGTTAGAGGCGCCATGTCACGGTCTGCGCGGTCCCTCCCGCCGGAGCTTCGAGTCCTCCCTCGGGCATGGGTGTGTGTGTTGTTTTTAGTATAGGTTAGTTTAAGTAGTGCGTAATTCTAGGGACCGATGACCTCAGCAGTTTGATCCCTTAGGAATTCACACACAGTTGAACATCTGAACACCAGTAGTTGAGTCCAAAACAATTTCATTGAATGATGAACGACATTGTGTGTTCTCTTGTAACAGTTCATCAGACAAGTTTTCGTCATGATTAGGCCTATACCTTATGAATAATAATGGTTGCTGTATGTCAGGTACATGATCATGGTGCTGTTGCAAAGTGTGTGTGTCAAATAATAGCCGGCCAGTGTGGCCGAGCGGTTCTAGGCGCTTCAGTCTGTAACCGCGCGACTGCTAAGGTCGCAGGTTCGAATCCTGCCTTGGGCATGGATGTGTGTGATGTGCTTAGGTTAGTTAGGTTTAAGTAGTTCTAAGTTCTAGGGGACTGATGACCTCAGATGTTAAGTCCCATAGTGCTCAGAGCCATTTGATCAATTTTTTTTTTTCAAATAATAAATTTAAATTCAAGTCACCCTCCAATTCTTCCACAGCCACGACCTGGGGCACAGAAGTGACTGTTTTTAGTCTGACGTCGTCACATTTTTAGTGGGTGCAGGCACAGATGGAGGTGGAGTATCACTAGTTACTTAGATAATATTTATATTTGGGTATTGTTTATTCCAGTCTCCGAACTGTGGCGGTCGCTGAGTTTCCTTGTTTTGACTCACCTGCGGGTCCGTAGATGTATTCCAGTTTTGAATTTGTATTTGCAGCGGTGACAATTGCCACTGGCCTGTATTATTATTTTGCTACGCTGGTGTCGCAGTGTTTTGATACTGAGCAGTGTAGTTGTCGTTACTCCAGGTCCGTTGCTGGTTTGGTGGGGACTGATGGTTATTTTTGTTTCTCTGAAACATTTTCTTACCATTCTGAAAATTATTATTACCATTGTTGTTACGCGGTCTCTTGTTTGGATTGCTGCAAGTAGAGTAAGAAGTGTTATAACTGCTGCTTGTGCTGTGTTGAGATTGTTGGTTCTGTTGTGTATATACACTACTGGCCATTAGAAATTGCTACACCACGAAGATGACGTGCTACAGACGCGAAATGTAACCGACAGGAAGAAAATCTTGTGATATGCAAATGATTACCTTTTCAGAGCATTCACAGAAGGCTGGCGCCGGTGGCGACACCTACAACGTGCTGAAAGGAGGATATTTTCCAACATATTTCTCATACACAAACAGCAGATGACCGGCGTTGCCTGGTGAAACGTTGTTGTGATGCCTCGTGTAAGGAGGAGAAATGCGTACCATCACGTTTCCGACTTTGAAAAAGGTCGGATTGTAGCCTATCACGATTGCGGTTTATCGTATCACGACACTGCTGCTCGCGTTGGTCGAGATCCAGTGACTGTTAGTAGAATATGAAATCGGTGGGTTCAGGTGGGTAATACAGAACGCCGAGCTGGATCCCAACGGCCTCGTATCACTAGCAGTCGAGATGACAGGCATCTTATCCGCATGGCTCTAACGGATCGTGCAGCCACGTCTCGATCCCTGAGTCAACAGATGGGGACCTTTGCAAGACAACAACCATCTGCACGAACAGTTCGACGACGTTTGCAGCAGCATGGACTATCAGCTCGGACACCACGGCTGCGGTTACCCTTGACGCTGCATCACAGACAGGAGCGCCTGCGATGGTGTACTCAACGACGAACCTGGGTGCACGAATGGCAAAACGTCATTTTTTCGGATGAACCCAGGTTCTGTTTACAGCATCATGATGGTCGCATTCGTGTTTGGGGACATCGCGGTTAACGCACATTGGAAGCGTGTATTCGTCAACGCCATACTGGCGTATCACCCGGCGTGATGGTATGGGGAGCCATTGGTTACACGTCTCGATCACCTCTTGTTCGCATTGACGGCACTTTGATCATTGGACGTTACATTTCAGATGTGTTACGACTCGTGGCTGCGAAACCCTACATTTCAGCAGGATAATGCACGACCGCATGTTGCAGGTCCTGTACGGGCCTTTCTGGATACAGAAAATGTTCGACTGCTGCCCTGACCAGCACATTCTCCAGATTTCTCACCAATTGAAAAGTCTGGTCAATGGTGTCCGAGCAACTGGCTCGTCACAATACGCCAGTTACTACACTTGATAAACTGTGGTATCGTGTTGAAGCTGCATGGGGAGCTGCTTGTGTTCACGCCATCCAAGCTCTGTTTGACACAATGCCCAGGCGTATCAAGGCCGTTATTACGGCCGGAGGTGCTTGTTCTGGATACTGATTTCTCAGGATCTATGCACCCAAATTGCGTGAAAATGTAAACACATGTCAGTTCTAGTATAATATATTTGTTCAATGAATACCCGTTTATCATTTACATTTCTTCTTGGTGTAGCAATTTTAATGGCCAGTAGTGTACATTTGCCATGTGAAGCGGTTGATTCTGTTGACTTGCGTGTCCGACAGCAGCCGGCGCGCCAGAATTGGGTTGGCTACCCTGCGTATTTTGCATGGCGCTTGTGTAAACATTGTAGCAATTGTTCTGCCGTACGGAACGCTGGTCTTCGTAAAGCATATCAACATAATCGAGCACTGTGAGAATATGCTGTGCGTCTGAGATGTGCAGAAGTTTTTCTTTGATGTTAAACGGCAGTCTTGCTTCAATGACCGGAGGATGTCGCGCGTTGCAACCGGCTCGTCAAGGAAGTGCCCCATATTTAAATATTTCTCAAAATACCGGCGCAAATTGCCATGCTTAGGATTGAATGGTTCAGGATCCACAATCTACCTACGAAGTCGTTCCTGTACAGATTGTGACCAAAATTAAGATAAAAAGGCTGTTTCAAATTGTTTGTACGTGACGCATCTGTCGGCTTCATTATACGCCCATACAGCTGAATCGCCTTGAATATAACTGACAACATAAGATATTCTCTTACTGTCACTCCACGTACGAGGAAATGCATTTCTGAAGGCTTTAAGAAAGATCACAGGATGTATGGTTCTTTTTTCAGGTATAAATGGATGAAATTGTGTTTTATGAGGCTCTCCTCCTCCTTGGAATTTTAGTAATATTTAGTTTCAGAATGATTACTGTAAGGTTCAACTGGCGAATTGTAAGTAAAATTTTGTTGATAAATATCACGACTGCAATGTAGTGTGTCACGTCGAGGTGCGTACTGCTGTTATTGTGAGTACGTAGCGTGAGGTGTGTATGCGTCATAAATGTACTTGTATCCATTCACAAACGATGGGTTTTAGTTGCTATTACCGTCAACGCACGCTGGTTGTGCGTAATTGTGAAACTGTTTCGATTGCACAGCGGCAGATTGTGCTGCTTGACTCATTACGTTTTGTTGTTATTTATAAATTCCGCGACAGCGTCGTGGACAACAGCAGGCAATTTTTCTTGTAAGCACCCGTCAGAATATTTGTCTTTTTTCTCTATCGAACTATGAAATTGTCTATTGATGCATGAGAAATAGTTATCAGTGCGTAGTCTTGCTTTATCATAAAACTCTTTGTCAACTGTGTCAACATCGACAATACGCATTTTTATATCATCATGCACTGCCCGATAAGATTTAATCTGAGTAGCTACAGACTCGCATGTTTTACTGAGATTGTTTGTAAGTAGGCTGTTTATGTTTTCTTATTGGTAACGCCACGTAGCGCTCTATATGAAAAATCACTGGCTGTGCTGTGTGCAGTCTGTGGCTAGTTTGCATTGTTGACTGCCATTGTAGTGTTGGGCAGCGGCAGCTGGATGTGAACAGCGCGTAGCGTTGCGCAGTTGGAGGTGAGCCGCCAGCAGTCGTGGATGTGGGGAGAGAGATGGCGGAGTTTTGTAATTTGTCATGAACTGCTATATATATTATGACTATTAAGGTAAGTACATTGTTTGTTCTCTATTAATATCTTTCATTTGCTAACTATCCCTATCAGTAGTTAGTGCCTTCCATAGTTTGAATCTTTTATTTAGCTGGCAGTAGTGGCGCTTGCTGTACTGCAGTAGTTCGAGTAACCAAGATTTTTGTGAGGTAAGTGATTTGTGAAACGTATAGGTTAATGTTAGTCAGGGCCATTCTTTTGTAGGGATTATTGAAAGCCAGATTGCGTTGCGCTAACAAAATATTGTGTGTCAGTTTAAGCACAGTCGTGTATAATTGTTTTAAAAAGGGGACGTTTCATATGTCGACCCTGCCAGGATACCTCACTGGAATCTTCTGATTTTTTTCTTGTAGTTTGTGTAATTAGTGTAGCTTTTGTTTATTGCTAGCACGTAATTGTAGAGAGAATCTCCTTTGTAGTTGCAGTCTTTCATTGTGGTACAGTAAAACAGTTGTAGCATGCATGCAGTTTTACACCAAGTATTTCTCAGCAGCGCGTGCAATTAACTAGATATTTTTTCAGTGCTATGTTAATGTGTTCTCTTATTTTTGCTCTTCAAATTGTGCTTTTCTGTGTTATCGTGTGAAATATTGTGGCAATAATGGCGTGTGAAAAACGTAACACTAGGCTCCAAAGTAATCTGAGAAATAATAGGGACAACGAGCGTAGCTTATCACCGCCGCCGAGTAATGAATTTACTAATGTTCAAAGTAGTAACTTGGTAACTGTGCATAGGGAAATGGAGCGGGCATCAAATAATGGTGTAGACAGTGAAACAGGTAGTGAACAGGGAAGCATTATCGATCGATCGGTCGGCAACAGCTCGCCTCAGGAATCGGGAATGACAGAACACAATATTGCAAATACTGTAGACTCAGGTTTTGGGTTCTCACCGTTTTCTCAAATGAGTCAAGACACATTTTCCGCTTGTCAAAATGTGAATGTTGCCAGTGCAAATTCACTGCCGAAAAGCACTGAGGAACACGTTTCAGACACCAATGCATTGTTATTACAATTAATACAACAAATGGGACAAACACAGCAAAAGCTTCAAAAGTTAGACACAATGGATCAAAATCAGAGACAAACACAGCAACAGTTAGACGCAATGGAACAAAATCTTCACTCCACGCTTGAACAAACACGTGAAGATTTAACTACTGAGTTACATAACATCGAATCGAAATGTCAAAAAGTCTGTAATGACGTAAAAACACAAATTTGTGAGCATTTCCAACCTATTTTTTCGCGTCATGAAAATGCATAACAGAATCATGAAGCAGCCATAAAAGAACTGCAAACTATTGTTCATGAAAATCACAACACCTTGCAAGCTAAAATTGACTCAGTTACATCTACCGATTCGGTTACGCAACTTGCAAAACTCAAGAAAACTTAAAGGACACAGTAGATACGATTTCAACACAAATGGACACTCTGAAACTTGGTTCAGAAAAACACACTGAGGATATAAGTACACTATTGGAGAAAGTAGCCGAACTTTCGGATCAGTTCACTAACTTATCTGCATAGGTAGATGATGACCTGTATGACACAAGACCTGTAGCCATCACTGACACAGAAGAGTATGAACAAATTAAGAAATTCAAACAAAATCAGAATCAAATTAATACGCAATACAAAAGAGAAATCCGGGAAGTACAAGATCAGTTGGCACAAGTAATACAAAAATTTCATATTTCACAGGACACTCACGCTCCAACATGGGAAGAGGAACTTAGAAATACGGAAAAGCCACAAAATAATAACACAGTGCATTTCGGAAATTATGAAAGAAACTGGCAAGGTGCACCAAATTTTGAGATGGAACCGCCGACACGACGTTACAATGACCGATATGCGACTCGCCGACATGATGACTTTGACTGTAAGCTGTTCATTACTACATGTAAATTCAAAACATTTAAGAATTCTGGCAACGACATTCATCCACAAGCGTGGCTCCATCAATTCTCTCATTGTTTTCCTCCCAACTGGTCATTAGAGCAGAGATTAGAGTTTATGTATGGCTACTTAGAGAATGAACCAGCTGTAAGAATGCGATCGGTCATTCACGATTGCCACAGTGAAGGAGAGTTTACCACGCCTTCCTCTCAGCATAATGGTCTCAAGCTACAAAAGACCGAGTAAAACATAGCATCATGATGATGAAACACTTTGAACAATCTGAATTTTCCAGTCTTGTCAAATATTTTGAAGACATGTTGCATAAGAATCAATATCTTTCGAACCCATACAGCCCTTCAGAACTCATCCGCATTTGCTTCATCAAATAACCTGAACATTTATGACATATTATTTTGGCAGGACGTTGCAAAGACGACATTGAAGCTTTTCAGGGACTTTTACAAGAATAAGAAATTGACACAGACAGTCGCGGGATGCGAAAAAAGGAAAACAATCACTACAGGTCACATCCGTCACAATTCCGTGACGACAGAAACAATAACTGGACACAACAGGTCTATTCTTACAACGCAAATCGTGACCAAAATAGACACCACCCGTACGACATCCGTTGGCAGAGTAGTAATAATTACAGGGAAAGATCACCTCTCCGCGGTAAAGACTATCACAGAGACAATCAGAGAAACAGACAATATGGGAACCAAAATAATTATTATCAAGGGAGACAGAATAACTTTAGACGCAACGGTCCAGCGTGCAGTTACGACTCAGGGAGAAATTCTCCACCACGTGACCGACAAGAAAGAAACTGTGTAAACTACCGACAAAACGACAGACCTGAATTCCATCAGAACTGGCGAGCTTCAAACAGGGCAGGGCACTCTCGTCACGGTGAATTTGTAGAAGTTAGGTCTCCTAATCCCAATAACGGCGCGCGCCAACAAAGAGACAGACAATGACTCGCACAGCAGGCAGCCGCGTGCGCCCGCTAGCTCCGAGAAAAATAACGTAAGACGCTAACCTTGAGAAAAATTTTAGCACTCCTCACCGACGTATACCGCATGATAATTCCGTTCAAGTTGAAACTCTGAGTACTAGGAAGAGTAAAGGTTTACACCACATTTGACATGTAAAACCGTTTATTGAAACATAATCTGCTTTTTAACTTTGTCTTTGCCATAAAACTTTTCACTTCACATTTCTAGTATGCTTTGTCAGACTTAAGAAACTGTTAAAATACAACAATGTTTGAAGTTAAATATACAGTCAAGAACCAAGAGAACTTATTTAAACAGAAATTACGAATGCATTGTCATTGTGAACAGACGACACAGTGTTATTGTGTGTGTACATTCTTGCTTGTTAGCTGCACGTTTACGTAACAACTATAAGGCTCACGTACTTAGAACATTTACCAGTACTGCTAATGAGATTTTCATGCAACATTTTGGTTTACTTGAAAAGACATTCTTTATTTGAAGTACTTTCTGTGGGATTCAAGATGACTTAGCACTTGGTTTCTTTGACAGCTACACAATTATATCATGACGCTACTAATGTGTGACACAATTTACATTGTTGCTTTTGTGCTGTATCTGCTTTATATCTGCACAGTTTTTCTGAATTATTCTGGAAAGTAAAAAATGTTTAATAGTGACTTTTGTGGTATAGCTACAATGAGACAGCCTTTTCCGTAGCACCACAATACGTTACAGCACAGTACTTTCTTCATCACGGCAACAAGCGTAATAACTAAGATATTTATACGCAAAGCATTTCACTTTTGTTTATCATGAGGTAAGTACATTGACTTCTGCAAAACTTAGCTTTCGGAGGACAATAACTACGACACTTCCACAGAGATTATCGCACAACAAGACGCACAGTTTAGTGCTACAGTACACGTATTTGAGTGATTAATTTTGTACTTAAAACATTTATTTTTAAAGATATTTGAAGTACAACGATACAAAGGTTTTCCGTGATACATTTCATTCCATTGCTGTAATCTGTAACACCTGAGGGTATAATTACATTAATCCTCAGGGGGGTACACGCTCACTTTGTGTACCAAGCACAAGGAGCCCTAGCTAATATGGTATCTGCTTATACAACTTTACACATCGGTACCATATTTCTCTAACATAGAACTGCACAGCTATCTGATCATTTAACCAAGAAAGAAACTTTTTTTACTACGTCAGTGGCAGATGTTTACGTAATTACACAGTTGGATAACTTCACACTTCCGAAATTGTATTTTGTCTGTACTTTGTGAACTGTTCATATTTTTTTGGAACCATTGTGATACTATGAGAGTTTTGAATGATGTATTTGGTATGGGATCATGATTTTTAAAGTACGTTTGAGGCAGATGACACTTTTGACATGAGCAGAGAATTTTTTTTAATTATTGGAGGAAGCTACGACGATTTTGAGAGTTGACTGAAGTGTTATGATGTTATTATTACGATGACTATGTGTATTATGCTGTTGCGGTATGTTTATGATCAGTAAGCTGATGCTATATGAGTTATTTGATTATCCTACATATCTGTAATGATGAAATATTGAAGAAGTGTCGACGAATAAGGTAAGGAATAATGAGTAGTGGCTAGGGACTCTGGTTTGTGAAAAAGGTTGTTGGAAACCAAGAATCGTACTTTAAGAGTTATGAAATGTGTGTAGATGCGTGAATGTATCACAATGCTGGCGAAAATTTTTTGGACGCTGTTATATTTACAGGATTTTGTTTCTACTCATTTGTAACGCAAATTTTCGACCTGTGAAATTTTTATATGAGACTGTCACTGTAGCGAAAACTGCTGTCGTAAATATTTCGGTAAGAAAGGTAAGTGACCATGACGTAATTCGTTGTGAGCGGCCAGGTGTGCTAGCCGCCTTGAGAAAAAGCCATTAGGTGGTAGAAAAAAAAAAGGGGAGGCCATTATCCTCGCTATAGACATTCCTTTGTAGAAAGCATCGTAAATACGACACCTTCAAACTTGAAAACATGATTACACTGTAGAGTTCTTAATTTATGATATTTACTGAAATGAAATGATGAGAAACATTTTATGTCTATTGTCTTGTTAGTTGAAAGATTGTTTACTGCATTATGAAATGCCATATGGCTAGTGAATGACGTTTCACGCCTTGCTTTGCCTATTTTGTTTCATATCTAGTTTCTAGTGGCACTGCAGCATTGGTTAAAATAAAATTTTATAGATGTACTAATATAAATATTTTCTGTCTACAGATCGAGTAAATATTAATTTTTTCAAAAAAATGAGGGAGCACAAAAAGATATTTACCTTCACAGGAACTGCATTCATAATTTTCTTTTCAAGTACTTGGTAACTTTTTTGGTAGAATAACTTCTTGTGGTGGACCACTTTAATTACTTAGACATTAAGATGTGATTATACATTTCCTTTATCTGATTTGTTGTCTTTAGTGTACTATTTTTTCTGCTTGAGCTATTTCATGTTTAGGTATTTCATTTTCTGCTGCTGTTTGCCAGGCATAGTGCTACGGAATTTTAATTTGTGTTACTCTGCTAAGCCAGTTTACTACTGATTTATTTTTCTTGTTTGCTGCGCATTGCCTCTATTAGTTGTAATGTTGAATTGCTTGGTAATTTAGATTTACTGTTGCTTGCTTTGCAAATTTGAATTTTTTTGTCCTTGCTGTTTGTGTTAATTGTTTTGTGCTGCTGCATTGCCTCGTCCCTTAGTTTATCATCTGAGCTATTTAGCATCTGAGCTCAGTAGATTTAAGTTAGCATAAGAGGGGGTAGACTATATAAGAGAATGAGTTGCGATGAATTGGAAGAAATGCATTGAGAAGATATAAGAAAATGGTTTGGCCAAAAAAAAGTAGTGTACAGTGGAGAAAAACTATTTTGCAAGAGGATGTGAACAGAATACAGAAAGCCGGCTTAGATAGTACTTTTGGGAATAATGATGAACAAAGGGAGATCTCCATGCAAAATACTGCAGTAAAACAAACCCTGTCCTTTCCTTTTGTGTCATCCCTCTATATGTATGTGTACTCTTGTATATTTCTGCTTCTCCTGTCTTTATGTGTTTAGCTAATAAGAGTTATGTTGTAGAATTTTTCTAATAATATGTTATTTTCTTTGTAAAGATGTTTAGACATTATTTATTCTGTTTTGTTTTAATGCTCATGTGTGAAGTTGATGTTTCAAAAGTTATTCTGATCTTTTATGTAGGTACTTATAATTCCTGTAACACTGATGTATATGTTATTTCGATTCTTTTGTAAAGCCTGTATTACTACAAATGTTATCTGTATTATTATGTTTTTAATGATGTTTTCTGTATCTTTGTAATTGTATTCTCATGTTATAAAATTGTACTTGACACCAGTTCATCAAATTAAGTAACTTGTAAGTTCCATTTCACTGCACACGTTTCTGTTGGTCATAGTACATGGACAATATGTGAGAAGTAGGGACTGATAGTGTTTGCACGTGTGTTAATGATTCAGCAAGGGACTGGATAACAGCACTGCTGGTTCTAAGGACAATTCCACAAACTTTGTGAGTGCACAAGTGGTGGTTTATGGACTTGCTATATTCTCTGCAAGACTCTTCGATGGTGATTGTGCACCTGCACAGTCGCAACAGATGGCTGCTGACCGTCTCTACATGGACTACAGTGGGTCTGCATCTTTGATGGCCCACCAATACCATTAATTCTACAAGGACTGCAGTGGGTCTGCACCCCTATACTGTAATCTCTACCAGGACTACAGTGGGTCTGCTCTGTGATGACCTACCTACCAATATTCTTCAGCTTCGACTGACTGTGCTGAGGGTTTGCTCTCTTGTGGCCCATTACCTGTCTGCATGTCAAGAGTCAGCACTGTCTTTCAGTTGGAAGGACAACACTACTTCTTCAAGACTGCATGGAAATCCACTACTTCTGTGTGCATTCTCTTTTACTGCTCAGACTTTGAGAAAAAAAAAACACTGCAATTTTACTGTGATGAATGATCAGGACTGTGAGAAAATTTTAGCTTTTGACCAACATTGTATTAATAAGTGTGTGCATTTGATTTCTTTGTTATTGTAATTATGAAAAATTTTTTCAAATCTGTATTGGCCACTGCCCAAACCAATTTGTAAAATTTTTTGTGGGGAGCATGGGGGCTATGTAAGTAGGCTGTTTATGTTTTCTTATTGGTAACGCCACGTAGCGCTCTATATGAAAAATCACTGGCTGTGCTGTGTGCAGTCTGTGGCTAGTTTGCATTGTTGTCTGCCATTGTAGTGTTGGGCAGCGGCAGCTGGATGTGAACAGCGTGTAGCGTTGCGTAGTTGGAGGTGAGCCGCCAGCAGTGGTGGATGTGGGGAGAGAGATGGCGGAGTTTTGTAATTTGTCATGAACTGCTATATATATTATGACTATTAAGGTAAATACATTGTTTGTTCTCTATTAATATCTTTCATTTGCTAACTATCCCTATCAGTAGTTAGTGCCTTCCGTAGTTTGCATCTTTTAGTTAGCTGGCAGTAGTGGCGCTCGCTGTACTGCAGTAGTTCGAGTAACCAAGATTTTTGTGAGGTAAGTGATTTGTGAAACTTATAGGTTAATGTTAGTCAGGGCCATTCTTTTGTAGGGATTATTGAAAGTCAGATTGCGTTGGTTCAAATGGTTCAAATGGCTCTGAGCACTATGGGACTTAACATCTGTGGTCATCAGTCCCCTAGAACTTAGAACTACTTAAACCTAACTAAACTAAGGACATCACACACATCCATGCCCGAGGCAGGATTCGAACCTGCGACCGTAGCAGTCGCGCGGTTCCGGACTGCGCGCCTAGAACCGCTAGACCACTGCGGCCGGCCAGATTGCGTTGCGCTAACAAAATATTGTGTGTCAGTTTAAGCACAGTCGTGTATAATTGTTTTAAAAAGGGGACGTTTCATGTTTACTTTTGTTTGGATATCTGTCATATCTTTATCAGTGTTTTCTTGTTGTAATGAAAGCTTGAAAATTTCGCGTTGAAGTCGGACACTTGTCCAGTCAGTTATTTATATCCCCAACACGGCTACACAAAAGGTCGTTTGACGTTTTAAGTGCACCTAAATCTGTTTCTATTTCATCATGTCGTGTTTTTATCTCGTCATGAGCTGTTTTCAAAGTGGCGCTTATAGACGTCGTTTGTTGGTCGATACGTGCGTCAATGTCCTGTTTATGTTGTGTCATTTGTTTCATAATAGCGTCGAACTTTATGGCAATACTTGTGATGTGCAACTGTTCCGCCCCTGCCACGTCGTTAGACGTGACTCAGACACCAAAATGGGTTCAGAACTAGATTTAGACACATTACTGGTAGACGATCTGTTTCCTAAATTTACGTCAGCAGAATAGACAATAATAAGTCACTCGTTAGTATTCGAGTCAACCATTATTTAATGGCATGTCAGAGTCTGATTGCGTCTGTGTCTGCAGTCTCTGGTTCTCCATATTTGCTAATTTTCTGGTCAGTATCATGCCACACGCAATGTACGACACAATAAAAATTAAAATTCGTACGTGTAATCAGAATAAATGTAAAAATTAATCTCGCTGTGCGACAGTGTCTGAATAATTGTCGAAAGTAATGGCTGCACGCCATATTACGTCGCACAGAACTAAAGTCGGCTATATTGCTAGCTGAGAAAACTGTATTGTTGCACTGTATGAATAATGAAAATAATTTTGGAAACCGCGATACAGCTTAAACCGCTACTTAGGGAACGAAATATTTTGATATATCTACCAAGATAACTACAATAATACAAAACGCTTCGGCAAGATTGCTGATGTAAAGTTGCGGTGTCTTACCTTGTATCCGCGATTGCTGCGTAATTTCAGGTGTCGACATACAATCAAATGTTCAAATGTGGGTGAATTCCTAAGGGACAAAACTGCTGAGGTCATAGGTCCCTAGACTTACACAGTACTTAAACTAACTTATGATAACAATAACACACACACCCGTGCTCGAGGGAGGACTCGAACTTCCGGCGGGAGGGGTCGCGCATTCCGTGACATGGCGCCTCAAACCACGCAGTCAGTCTGCGCGGTGACATACAATCCAGTAATTCGGCTTACTTCAATGTATTCCGGTCTTGTAGCTTCCAATAAGCATGTAACAAAAGAAAGACAATATGTTACATATAACAATGCGTCCAGACACGGAGTCGCCAATTTAATTATCTTTTTTGGTTCATTCGTTCCTGGATCGAGACAATAGAATGCATTTTAGCGATGAATATTAAATATTATACAAACTCTCGGGGCTTCAGGGTGGCTTTTTTTTGTTAAAGGTCCGTTCATGCATTTTTAACAGTGTTTCTTCTCTCTGGCAAATCGAACTTCGTTATCAAAAGCACCCGAAGACGGTGGTTGATCGAGCTGGACGACATTTTGCTTAAAAGTACGGATTCTTTTGCCATGACAAGTCACCTAACAATCTTACAATAACTAAAGATACAAAATAAAACATACATAGGTTAGTAATAACAGTATATTCTGAAATAATAACACAATTTAATCTAGGATTCTTACATTATGCAGTTACGAGTGACGTTTGGTTGCAACTCGTGAATATACAGGGTGTCCCAGCTATCTTGTCCACCCAAAATATCTCTGGAACAATAACAGCTATTGGAAAACGTCTTTCACCGGTATCAATGTAGGGCTGGGGCCCATGAATGTACATATTTGGAAACATTCGAAAACGAAAGCATATGTGTTTTTTAACACAAACTTATGTTTTTTTTAAATGGACCTCCTATATTTTTTCTTCAGCAATCCATAGCATGACAAAGCGCATACACAATGGCGTTGATTGCATCGCAATATTCCCATTACATCCCGAGATATTAAGACGCGAAGTTGACGCTTGAAACACCCGACATGCGCTGCTGGCGCACGTCCTGAGCCTCAGGCGTGAACCCCATGCTGCCCGTAATCGCGATGTGATTGACATGCTTAATCACACTTACATGCTTATGAAGAGATCGGAAACGAATAATACGGTCTGCTGTCATCCTGCATTAACGTCGTACATTCCAGCAGGTATTTATCCCATAGGCTAGGGGTGATGCGGTTCTGTAACATATCTGTGTACCGCAACGTTAGTCACAAAGTTAACTTCGCTTATCGTTAATCCGTTACAAAAAGGTAATGCCGTTCAACGTTAAAACTTTACTTTACTGTAGATCTAGCGCAAGTGACAGTTAATCATTCACTCGCAGCAGTAAAATTCATGTTGATGGTTTTAGTGAAACGAATAATTCGGTCTGCTGCCATCAACTCTCATAAGCACATAATGGTTTCCCTCTTGCACGTTTTACGTATCTATGTACACAATATGAACCAGTACCGATCTGTGTACACTCGTCAGGTTGTCTTATTTATCCTGCACACCCAAAATAAGGTTTATCTAATGCGTTATATGACCCATTGTGCCTGTCGCGCAGGGCCTGGCTCTACCTAGTCAAGTGTCCAACGTAATTCCCACTACTGCCACAGTTACCAGTTCACCTTGTTTATGATTTGCGACCCATGCAACTCCTGTACTCCACCACCCTCCGAGCATCCCATTTGTTGTTGCTTTGGCGTGCAGTACACCGCTTCCCAGTGTAGTCGTGCGTCAGAATAATCTAGTGACGGCACTGAGGTAGTACACATTGTGAATAAACTTTGTGTTGTGGAACTTATACTGTACAGTATAATGTACACACATGAAGATATGCTAGAAATGCTGCTGACCTATGGAGAATGTACGTTGACGAGAAATACGTTATGAGATTGCTTGTTTGTTGATAGTACTGTTAGCGAACATTATAATTATTAAGTTAATATGTCTGTTTTCTACCCTACTCTACATACCTGTTCTGTACCCTGTTGTAGGTGGACGAAATGCTGTTCAGGCAGAACGACTGTACAGAAGACGATTCCCTGACAAGCCATCGCCTTCGCGGCGGATGTTTGGTCGTCTCACATCTCGTCTACGTGAAACGAGAAGCTTAAATCCAAGACCTCGACATCGTCCTAGAACACGCACAGATGAACGTGCTGAAGTTGCTGTGCTCGCTACCATAGCTGTGAATCCTCAAATCAGCACACGTCAAATTGAACGTGAAGTTGGTGTGTCGAAATCAAGTGCACAGCGTATTCTTAAACGTCATAAATTTCATCCTTACCATGTTCATTTACACCAAGATCTTCATGGAAATGACTTCCGCAATAGGGTAACATTTTGCCGGTGGGCTCAGCAAAAGCATCTGACTAATCCAATTTTTTTTGCAGATGTTCTCTTTACCGACGGGCATCATTCTCCAACAAAGGAATTGTCAATATGAGGAATATGCATTATTGGTCCGCAGACAATCCAAAATGGCTCCGTCAGGTAGAGCATCAACGTCCGTGGAAAGTTAATGTTTGGTGTGGGATTATTGGAGATACCATAATCGGACCTTTCTTTATAAATGGCATCCAAAATGGCAGACAATACTCCAGATTTATACGACACAATCTTCCTGTTCTCTTGGACACCGTACCTCTGAGCCGGAGAATGGTCATGTGGTATCAGCATGACGGATGCCCTGCACATAACGCCTTACGAGCACGACGACTTCTGAACCGTAAGTTCCCTGGTAGGTGGATTGGACGAGGTGGCCCAGTTAGGTGGTCTGCCCGATCTCCGGACCTTACACCGCTGGATTATTTTCTTTGGGGAGCAGTGAAGGATGCTGTTTACCAACATGAACCAACAACACCAGAGGACATGAAGCAACGCATTATTGATGCTTGTACAGCCATCAAAGAGGAAACAGTAACACGAAGTAGGGCATCCTTCATCCGCAGAGTGACCCTATGTATGCAAGCCAATGGGCATCACTTTGAGGATGAATGTGAACGCTATGTTTAGTATGTAGTGCTGGTATCACAGTGGAAGTTTCTACAAAGGGCCGTTTTACCCAGTGATGTTAAGAAACATTTGTTTGCAACAATTTGTCATTTAATGCATTAGATAAACATAACATTGATAATTAGTGATAATAAAACTAATTGGTTAAACATGTTTACATTCATCTTCTATGTCCTACCTGAACTTCCCAAATCAAAACATTTTTACCTAAACAACGGTAAAACATTTAGTCCACTTGCTCGTTTCACTAAAACTATCAACATGAATTTTGCTATTACGAGTGAATAATTAACTGTCACTCGCGCTAGATCTACAGTAAAGTAAAGTTTTAACGTTGAACGGCATTACCTTTTTAGTAACGGATTAACGATAAGCGAAGTTAACTTTGTGACTAACGTTGCGGTTCACAGATATGTTACAGAACCGCATCACCTCTAGCCTGTGGGATAAATACCTGCTGGAATGTACGACGTTAATGCAGGATGACAGCAGACCGTACTATTCGTTTCGGATCTCTTCATAAGTATGGAAGTGTGATTACGCATGTCAATCACATCGCGATTACGGGCAGCATGGGGTTCACGCCCGGGCCTCAGGACGTGAGCTAGCAGCGCATGTCGGGTGTTTCAAGCGTCAACTTCGCGTCTTAATATCTCGGGATGTAATGGGAATATTGCGATGCAATCAACGCCATTGTGTATGTGCTTTGTCATGCTATGGATTGCTGAAGAAAATATATAGGAGGTCCATTTAAAAAAAACATAAGTTTGTGTTAAAAAACACATATGCTTTCGTTTTCGAATGTTTCCAAATATGTACATTCATGGGCCCCAGCCCTACATTGATACCGGTGAAAGTCGTTTTCCAATAGCTGTTATTGTTCCAGAGATATTTTGGGTGGACAAGATAGCTGGGACACCCTGTATATAAAAAAATAACGTAGTATTAATGGCGGAGCGCCTAAACACGTCAGATCTGGACAAGACCTACGAAACAAAAGGTGATTCTTAGTCTAATCAGGTGACGATCGAAAATCTTCAAATGTTTCCTTCCTTTATTTCATGACTTATAAGTACGTTTTTTGCTAATAAAGGCTCAGCATGCAAAAGTGCCTTTAGAACTTTTCTCCTGTAAACCTTCGTACACTTTGAGGTCTTAATTATACTTTCTAGCGAAGCCTTGCGAAGAGGCTGCGCACGACCGCTGCGGTCTGAAGCCCAGCAAAGACTCCCTGCATACACTGACCCGGAGCGCGGCCGCCATCGCTGGGGCACAGCAAGACAATGCTCCCTCCAGAGAAAAGGCGCGCTCAGCTTTGATTATTCCAGACACCAGCCACAGTAAGGAGAACAATATCGCTACGTCATAACAACAAAGAGAGCAGCACTCCTCACGCACGATACTTCTCTATTACAAACGACATTCATTTTAGTCTATAATCTTGTTGCGTGTCTGTGATTCACATATTTGCTTCGTATGTCTCTACCCCTTGCCTCAACAGCTAAAGAAACAAATTATGATTACCTTCAAGCATGCCTTTTCTTGTAATACAATTATACAGCCCTAGTGCCCTGCAGTATTTTTGCACATCCACATGCTGTCTGTGTCGATTACAGACGTGCTACATCTGTTCGACGATTATAAAGACACGTTCTCTACAAAGACTCAAATCAGTTACATGCCAGCTGACATTTCTAACGCATTCTAAAAAAAAGAAAAAAAACAGCTGTACCTTCAGAACATCGTTTCTCCAGTGCTTAACGTTACTTATTTACGCGAAATTGTGAATTCTTTTTGACCTACAACTGTATGCCCAAGAACGGTCTAGGATATTTATTGTTCCGCAAGTACCTGTGAGAGGTTGAAGACAGGAGCTGAGGGAACCTTCTAGGCAAACTTTAGCTTGAAATTGTACGTCGGGTACGCTCCGATTACACAACTGGAAATAGGGAACCAGTGTAAACCAGGCATTCGCGTTCGGAAAACTGTGGCAAAAAATTCTTGATAATGACGCATGCGCATTGCAGACAGACCATAAAAATTTCCTTCTTAAAATTTTTCCTGATCTGTAAATGAGTCTTTTCCACTTTAGTTCCATTCTAACATTTCCCCTGGAGTACTCGCGAAAATGTACGTAGATCAATTTCCTCTTCATGTTACAGTAATTTCATTGTTATTAATGATTTCTTCACAATAATAAGCAATTGTAAAACATGCAGGGGTAACATGGGTGATGTCCTCTTCTGTGGAATATAGACAGAAAATCAGTTACCTCTCCCGGGATAGATTCCCGGCTGGGTATTGTGTTGTCATTATCATCATCATTTCATCCGCATCGACACGCAAGTCGCCGAAGTGGCGGCCTGGCGAACGGTCTACCCGACGGGAGGCCCTAGCCACACGGCATTCCCAGTTACCTATTACACACTACTTTGCATTTCAGCATTACTACCAAGTAAGGTGACGTTTTGGATGGTCAGTTAACTTTCACGTTCAGCCAAATTTACCTGGTTAAGACATTCATATTTTGCGATTAACAATGACAGGTAATTCAAGTAAACTACGTAGGTTTTCCCGGCGTAATAACTGATAATGTTCTTTTCGAGTCTGCAGCCGGATCATGAAGTCATCTTGACACAATATATCAGCGGTCCATGGTCGCCATCTTCAGGTGTGTATGCTGTTGCTTTATACGCCTTGGAAGAGCAATACCACGTGTGCAAGAAAAAAAAATGGTTCAAATGGCTCTAAGCACTATGGGACTTAACATCTGAGGTCATCAGTCCCCTAGACTTAGAACTAATAAAACATAACCAACCTAAGGACATCACACACATTAATGCCCGAGTCAGGATTCGAACCTGCGGCCGTAGCAGCAGCGCGGTTCCGGACTGAAGCGTCTAGAACCGCTCGGCCACAGCGGCCAACCGCGCGCAAGAAGCCATCGTAACCGCCCTGTGACGCAAGTTGTAAGTAGGCTGTTTATGTTTTCTTATTGGCAACTTTGCGTAGCGCTCTGTATGAGAATCAGTGGCTGTGCTGTGTACAGTCTGTGGCTAGTTTGCATTGTTGTCTGCCATTGTAGTGTTGGGCAGTGGCAGCTGGATGTGAACCGCGCGTAGCGTTGCGCAGTTGGAGGTGAGCCACCAGCAGTGGTGGATGTGGGGAGAGAGATGGCGGAGTTTTGAAATTTGTAAGACTGGATCTCATGAACTGCTATATATATTATGACTATTAAGGTAAATACATTGTTTGTTCTCTATTAAAATCTTTCATTTGCTAACTATGCCTATCAGTAGTTAGTGCCTTCCGTAGTTTGAATCTTTTATTTAACTGGCAGTAGTGGCGCGCGCTGTATTGCAGTAGTTCGAGTAACGAAGATTTTTGTGAGGTAAGAAATCTGTGAAAGGTATAGGTTAATGTTAGTCAGGGCCATTCTTTCGTAGGGATTATTGAAAGTCAGATTGCGTTGCGCTAAAAATATTGTGTGTCAGTTTAAGGACAGTCATGTATAAATTGTTCAAAAGGGGACGTTTCATATGTCGACCCTTAGCCGAGGATACCTCACTGGAATCTTTTGATTTTTTATTGTACTTTGTGCAATTAGTGTAGCTTTTGTTTAT
This sequence comes from Schistocerca americana, assembly GCF_021461395.2. Classification (NCBI taxonomy): domain Eukaryota; kingdom Metazoa; phylum Arthropoda; class Insecta; order Orthoptera; family Acrididae; genus Schistocerca; species Schistocerca americana. Next base: position 976,620,235 of record NC_060120.1, on the reverse strand, counting down.
TGCTAGCGCGTAATTATAGAGAGAATTTCCTTTGTAGTTGTAGTTTTTCATTGTTGTACAGTAAATAAGTTGTGGCATGCATGTAGATTTGCAGCAAGTATTTCGCAGCTGCACTTGCAGTTAACGAGATATTATTTTCAGTGCTATGTTAATGTGTTCTCTTATTTTTCTCTTCAAATTGTGCTTTTCTGTGTTATCGTGTGAAATATTGTGACAATAATGGCGTGTGAAAAACGTAATACTAGGCTCCAAAGTAAACTGAGAAATGACAGTGAAGACGAAAGCAGTGTGTTAGCGCCACCGAGTAATGAATTAACTAATGTTCAAAGTAGTAATTTGGTAATTATGCATAGGGTAATGGAGCGGCTGCAAACAATGGTGTAGACAGTGAAACAATTAGTGAACAGGGAAGCATTATCGATCGATCGGTCGGCAACAGCTTGCCTCAGGAATCCGAAACGACAAGACACAATCTTGCAAATACTGTAGATTCAGGTTTTGTGTCCTCACCGTTTTCTCAAATAAGTCAAGACACATTTTCTGCTTTTGAAACTGCGAATATTGCCGGTTCAAATGCATTGCCGAATAGCACTGAGGAACATGTTTCAGACACCATTGCATTGTTATTACAATTAATGCAACAAATGGGACAAAAGCTTCAAAAGTTAGACATAATGGAACAAAATCAGAGACAAATACAGCAAAAGCTTCATAAGTTAGACACAATAGAACAAAATCAGAGACAAACACAGCAAAAGCTTCAAAAGTTAGACACCACACTTGAACAAACATGTGAAGATTTAACTACTGAGTTACATAACATTGAATCGAAATGTCAAAAAGTCTGTAATGACGTAAAAACACAGATTTGTGAGCATTTTCAACCTATTTTTTCGCGCCATGAAAATGCATTACAGAATCACGAAGCAGCCATAAAAGAACTGCAAACTATTGTTCATGAAAATCATGAGACCTTGCAAGTTAAAATTGACTCAGTTGCATCTACCGATTCGGTTACGCAACTTGCAAAAACTCAGGAAAACTTAAAGGACACAGTAGATACGATTTCAACACAAATGGACACTCTGAAACTTGGTTCAGAAAAACACACAGAGGAAATAATTTCACTAACGGATAAAGTAGCCGAACTTTCAGATCAGTTCACTAACTTATCTACAAAGGTAGATGATGATCTGAATGACACAAGACCTGTAGCCTTCACGGACACTGAAGAGTATGAACAAATTAGAAAATTCAAACAAAATCAAAATCAAATCAATACACAGTACAAAAGAGAAATCTGGGAAGTACAAGATCAATTGGCACAAGTAATACAAGAATTACATATTTCGGAGGACACTCGCGCTCAGGTACGGGAAGAGGGACATAGAAATACGGAACAACCACAAAATAATAACACAGGACACTTCGGAAATTATGAAAGAAATTGGCAAAGCGCATTGGATTTTGAGATGGAACCGCCGAAACGAAGTAACAATGAGCGATGTGCGACTCGCCGAAACGATGATTTTGACTACAAGCTGTTCATTACTACACGTAAATTCAAAACATTTAAGAATTCTGACAACGACATTCATCCACAAGTGTGGCTTCATCAATTCTCTCATTGTTTTCCTTCCAACTGGTCATTGCAGCACAGATTAGAATGTATGTGTGGCTACTTAGAGAATGAACCAGCTGTAAGAATGCGATCGGTCATTCACGATTGTCACAGTGAAGGAGAATTTTATCATGCCTTCCTCTCAGCACATTGGTCTCAAGCTACACAAGACCGAGTAAAACATAGCATCATAATGATGAAACGTTTCGAACAATCTGAATTTTCCAGTCTTGTGAAATATTTTGAAGACATGTTGCACAAGAATCAGTACCTGTCAAACCCATACAGCCCCTCAGAACTCATCCGCATTTGCTTAATCAAATTACCTGAACGTTTACGACATATTATTTTGGCAGGACGTTGCAAAGACAACATTGAAGCTTTTCTGGGACTCTTACAAGAATTAGAAATTGACAGTGACAATCGTGGAACGCGAAAACAGGAACACAACAATTACAGGTCACATCCGTCGCAATTCCGCGATGAAAGAAATAATAACTGGACACGACAAGGCTATTCTCACAACACAAATCGTGACCAAAACAGACACCACCCGTATGACAACCGTTGGCAGAGTAGTAATAATTACAGGGAAAGATCACGTCTCTGCAGTAATTATCACAGAGACAATCAGAGGAACAGACAATATGGGAACCAAAATAAATATTATCAGAGGAGACAGAATAACTTTAGACGCAACGGTCCAGCGCGCAGTTACGATTCAGGGAGAAATTCTCCACCACGTGACCGACAAGAAAGAAACTATGGAATCTACTGACATGACGACAGACGATATGATCGTAACGACAGTCCTGAATTGCATCAGAACTGGCGAGATTCAAACAGAGCAGGGCCCTCTCGACAAGGTGAATTTGTAGAAGTTAGGTCTCCAAATCCCAATAGCGACGCGCGACAACAAAGAGACAATAGGCAATGACTCATACCGTTGGCAGCCACAAAACATACGTATGAAACTGACGACGCAGCTGCCGTAGCTATAATTAGGTAAAAATGGAAGATATTAGGGACATCTTACTCCAGAAACACGACATAAAACATAACAACATTGTATATCCTGTGATTCACATTACAGTAAACGATGTAAAGTTTACGGCAGTAGTTGACTCTGGCAGTCCAATTTCAGTAATTAGTGAAACAGCCTTTAGCAAATGTAGCAAATCGAACGATTGCCCCACACTTCCGTTACGTAAGATTAAATTACAAGGTGCAATCTTTGGAAAAAGTCTAGATGTACGCCAACAAACCAACTTAGAATTCTTTTGTCAAAGCCACAGCTTCTCCATGAACTTTCTTATTGTTCCATTATTGTCGACGGAAATTATACTGGGAGTATACTTTTTGAATGAACACAAAGCAATCTTAAACTTTCACGATGCTGAAATAAGTTTAGAGAAAGAAGGTAAGTCAATAGCTTTGAAATTTGAAGATTGGCTCTCAAACCATGACGAGGAAATTAATCGGCTTTACCTTCTGTTAGACAACAGTTCGGAATTTTCTACGGAACTAGACACTAACAATCACTCTGCAAGTACTGACAGGGATCATATCGACGGCATATTTGAAACTAATGAGTTAATTCAGAAAAAAAATTCAAACAATTGACAATTGTAATGACAGTGATAGGCAGGACCTTTTTGAGATTTTACAAGCACATTCCACAGTTTTTACTCACAAAACAGGAACAATCAAGGGATTTCAATACCAATTTTGTGTTCGTGAGCATACTAAATTTTGTGTTAGACCATACGTGATTCCGGCGCATTATAGGGAACGTGTTAGAACAGAAATACAATCTATGCTTAATGAGGGCATTATTGAGCCTGCAGTAAGCTCATACAACAATCCATTACATGTTGTTGAGAAGAAAAATGGATCGATCAGGCTTGTCTTAGATTCGAGACAAATCAATACTATCATCATTCCTGAAACAGACAGGCCGCAGACGATGGAAGAACTTCTTCAAAATTTTAATGGTGTAAAAGTGTTGTCTTCTATTGATCTCAGATCCAGCTTTTATCAGATCGAACTTCATCCAGAATGTAGAAAATACACAGCTTTCCTTTGTTTTGGCGTTTGTTATCAGTTTCGGAAACTTCCTTTCGGTTTGAATATTTCTTCGGCAGCATTCATTCGCGGGCTAAATTTCATATTATCTGATTTCTTAAAACATCACATCACCTTATATGTGAATGATATTCTAATAGCAGGAGCCTCATGGGAACAACATAATCGCATCCTCAACAGTTTGTTACGTATTTTTGCAGAATCTGGAATTACAGTTAACTTGGAAAAGTCTGAATTCTGTAGGTCAAAGGTGATGTTTTTGGGACATATTATTTCTTCTGAAGGCATTTAGCCAGATCCTGAAAAATTAGAAGCAATCAGAGCCATTCCAGTTCCATCCACAAAAAGACAAGTCCGCAGTTTTCTAGGTCTCGTAAACTTTTACCGTTGTTTTCTGAATATGCAAATTCTAGTTACACCAAAACTTTCTTCTCTCACTGGAAAAAATACTATTTGGAACTGGGACGAACAAGCACAGTTGGAATTCAATTCTTTGAAAGAATCGCTACTTAACGCGCCAATTCTAGCTCATCCAGATCTGTCACAAGATTTCTGCCTTAGCGCAGATTCTTCCAAGTCGGTCTTGGTGCCCATTTATTTCAAAAAGCCATAGAAAATGGCACTACCGTTCAGAAAACCATTGCTTTTGTTAGTCGAGTGCTAACAAAATCTGAAAAAAATTATTCTGTTACTGAATTAGAAGCTTTAGCTATCGTTTGGGCATTTAACAAATTCCGTTTCTTTCTTTCTGGCAAGCACGTAAAAGTATACAGTGATCATCGTGCATTACAATTTCTTATGTCTTCAAAATTAAATCATGACAGGTTAAAACGTTGGGCATTGTTTCTGCAAGAATTCCGCTTCACAATAGTCTACATTCCCGGCGAGGAGAACATTGTTGCGGACGCACTGTCACGCGCACCGACTGGGCTTGAGAAAAGTAACACAGAAGGCAACCTCGAGAAAAATTTCAGTATTCTTTACATTCAGAAAGTCGCCTTTGAAAACTTCATCACCACATCTTTAAAGGACATTGCTCATGAACAAGATAAAGATCCGATTTGGAAAGACATTAAAAGCAAATGGCATGAAAAGACACACACACAGATTCGACATTATTATCTGGTTAGAAACAACATACTCTTCAATCGCTGCACTGTTGATGACAAGCTATGGGTACTTTGCATTCCTGGTGATTTTGTTAATAAGCTCATTTGGTACATTCATTTCAGCTGTGCACATTTTGGCCCACGAAAATGTTATCATATTCTTCGAACGACTTGTTATTTTAACAATATGGAAAAGAGAATTCGAAGAGTCTTGTCTAGTTGTAAACTTTGTCAAAAGGCGAAACCATCTACTATCTCCCTTCGTGCTCCGCTGTTTCCTATCATTCCTTCTAAATTAAAAGAATTTGCTGCTGTTGATCTCTTGGGACCGCTTGACAGAACATCTAATGGATTTTCGTACGTTCTAGTCGCTGTTGAACTTACTTCAAAATTTTTTTCTTTCACACCGTTACGTAAAGCCACTGGACGGTCTGTATCCAACGCCTTTGTAAAAAAATTTTTACGTGAAGTTGGACACGTTAGTAAAGTCATTTCAGATAACGGACTGCAATTCAGATCTGCTGTTTGTTCACGCATGCTTCGGAATCATAAAATCAAACCTGTTTTTATTTCATTGACTCACCACATTGTAACCCCTCCGAACGGATTATGAAAGAAATCAATAAACTTTGCAGACTTTGTTGTCACAGAAAGCATCAGCATTGGGATAGATATTTACACTTATTGTAAAACGTGCTGAATGAAATGCCTCATGACTCCACTGCTTTATCACTTACTCTTGTACTGAAGAATGAAGAACCACCGAACAGAATCAGAGAGCTTGTACCTCTCCCGAATACACGTAAACTTCGACACAAAGACATAATTGATTTGGCTATTATAAATATAAAATCTGCAGCAGACAAAAGGAGAAAACTACACGGTAAAGCAAATGCAAAGAAATTATATATTGGTCAGAAAGTTCTCATTAAAGCTCATTCTTTGTCACATAAGAAGAAACACTTGAGTCACAAATTCTTTCTAGTTTAGAATGGACCTTACAGAATCCGACGTATACCACATGATAATTGCGTTGAAGTTGAAACTCTGCGTACTAGGAAGAGTAAAGGTTTACACCACATTTCACATGTAAAACCGTTTATTGAAAGATAATCTGCTTTTGAATTTTGTCTTTGCCATATAACTTTTCACTTTACATTACTAATATGCTTTGTCAGACTTAGAATCTGTTAATATGCAACCATGTTTGAAGTTAAATATCCAGTCAAGAACCAAGAGAACTTATTTAAACAGAAATTACGAATGCATTGTTATGGTGAACAGACGACACAGTGTTACTGTGTGTGTACATTCTTGCTTGTTAGTTGCACGATTACGTAACGACTATAAGGCTCACATACTTAGAACATTTACCAGTACTGCTAATGAGACTTTAATGCAACATTTTGGTTTACTTGAAAATACATTCTGGATTTAAAGCACTTTCTGTGAGATACCAGATGACACAGTGGTTAGTTTATGTGACAGCTACACGATTTTATCACGACGCTACTAATGAGTGACAATTTACAATGTTGCTTTTGCGGTGTTTCTCTTTTATGTCTGCACAGTTTTCTGAATTCTTCTGGAAAGGAAAACATGTTTTAGTAGTAACTTTTGTGGTATAGCTACAATGAGACAGCCTTTTTCGTAGCACAACAATACGTTACATTATAGTACTTTCTTGATCACGGTAAGGTACGTAATAACTACGGTATCTATACGCAAAGCATTTCACTTTCGTTTATGATGAGGTAAGTACATTGACTTCAGCAGAACTTTGCTTACAGAAGACGATAACTACGACAGTTCCACAGAATTATCTTACAGCAAGACGCACATTTAGCGTTACAGGACACGTATTGGAGTGATTAATTTTGCACTTAAATCATTTATTTTTAAAGATATTTGAAGTACAATGATACAAAGGTTTTCTGTGATACATTTCATTCCATTGCTGTAATTTGTAACACCTGAGGGTATAATTACATTAATCCTCAGGGGGGTACACGCTTACCTTGTGTACCATGTGTTTGGCAAGCACAAGGAGCCCTAGCTAATATGGTAGTTGCCCATACAACTTTACACTTCGGTACCATATTTCTCTAACACAAATTACACAGCTATCTGATCATTTAACATAGAAACAAACATATTTTTTACTACGTCAGTGACACATGTTTACACAATTACACCGTTGGATAACTTCACACTTATGAAATTGTATTTTGTCTTTACTTTGTGAACTGCTCATATTTTTTCGGAACCATTGTGATGCTACGAGAGCTTTGAGTGATGTATTTGGTATGAGATCATGATTTTTAAAGTACTTTTGAGGTAGGTGATACCATTGAAAAGAGCAGAGAATTTTTTTTAGGTTTTGAAATTATTGCAGAAAGCTACGACGATTTTGAGATTTGACTGAGGTGTTATGATGTTATTTTTACAACGATGTGTATTATGCTGTTGAGGTATGTTTATGATCAATAAGCTGATGCTATATGAGGAATTTGATTATGCTATGTATTTATTATGATGAAATATTGAAGTGTCGTAGCAAGATTGATGTGTCGACGAATATATATATGTGTGATAAGGTAAGGAGTAATGAATAGTGGTTAGGGACTCTGACTTGTGAAAAAGGATGTTGGAATCCAAGAATCATACTTTAAGAGTTATGAAATGTGTGTAAATGCGTGAATGTATCAAAATGCCAACGAAAATTTTTTGGACAGTTATATCAATAGGATTTTGTTTCTACACATTTGTAACCAAATTCTCAACCTGTGATTTTTTTTTATATGAGACTGCCACTGTAGCGGAAACTGCTGTCGTAAATATTTCAGTAAGAAAGTTAAGTGACCGTGATGTAATGCGTTTTGGGCGCCCAGCTGAGAGATAGTCGTCTGACAAAAGAAAACCATTAGGTGGAAAAAAAAGGGAGTCCATTATCCTCGTTATTGACATTCCTTTGTAGAAAGCACTGCAAATACGACACACTCATAACTTGGAAACATTCTTACATCTGCACACCTGATTAGGACAAGTGTCTATCTACAAGAATTGAGAGAATTTCTACTAACTTACGAAATGCTTCATGACTACTGAATGATTATTTTATGCTTTACTTTGTACATAGTTGCTTATTTCATTTGATATCTTGTTTCCAGCTGTCTTGCAGCATTGGTTTCATAAAATAAAATTAAATGCATTTGCTAATGTGAACACTTTCTGTCAACAGATCTATTAAATAATTACTTTATGATCCACATTCTTCGAAAAAGGAGCTCTTGGAATGGAAAGAACAATAAGAAGGGACAAATAACAGTAACTGCATATACAATTTCCTTTTCAAGTAGTTGGTAATTTTTTGTAGAATTAGTTTTTGTGGTGCACCACTTTAATTACATAGACATTATGATGTAAATATACATTTCCCTTGTCTGCATTGTTTACTTTAGTGTAATATTTTTTTCTGCTTGAGCTTTGTCATGTTTAGATATAAGTTATTGCATTTGCTGCTGCTGTTTGCCAAGCATAGTGCAACTAAATTTCACTTTGTATTACTCTGTTAAGCCAGTTTTACTACGAATTTATTTTTCTTGCTTGGTGCACATTGCCTTATATTAGTTGTATATTGCATTTGCTTTGCTAATTTATGCTGCTTGCTTTGCCTTTTGTATTTTTTATCATTGCTGTTTGTGTTAATTGTTTTGTGCTGCTGCATTGCCTCGTTCCTTAGTATATATATCTGAGCTCAGTAGATTTAAGTTAGCTTAAAATGGGGTAGGCTATATAAGAGAGCGAGTTGTGATGAATTGGAAGAAATGCATTGAGGAGCTATAAGAATATGGTTTGGCCAAAAAAAGTATTTTGAAAGAGGATATGAACAAAAAAAAGTAGGGTTTAGAGACAACAAGTTTAGGTAGGAATTGCTTGGAAATAAATGATGTAAGATAATGGAAAATAAATAATGAGGTAAGAAATATGTGAACATATAAATACAGAAAGCATGCTTGGATAGGATTTTTTTGGTGGAAACAAATGTTGAAATAAGACGAAAGATCTATGGAATGAAGTTTTAGGTTGGACTGCAGTACCAAATGTTACACTGAAAACAAACCCTGCCCTTTCCTCTTGTGTTATTCTGCTATGTGTTTGTGTACTCTTGTATATTTGTGTTTTTCCTGACTTTATGTGTTTAGCTAATAAGAGTTATGTTGTAGAATTTTTCTAATATGTTATTTACTTTGTAAAGATGTTTAAACATTATTTATTCTGTTTTGTTTGAATGCTCATGTGTGAAGTTGATGTTTCAAAAGTTATTTGATATTTTTTCATAATTCCTGTAACACTGATGTATATGTTTATTTATATTCTTTTGTAAAGTTTGTGTTACTACAAATGTTATCTGTATTGTTATGTTCTTTAATGATGTATTTTGTACCTTTGTAATTGTATTCTTATGTTATAAAATTGTAATTGACACCAGTTCATCAAATTAAGTAACTTGTAAGTTCCATTTCACTGCACACGTTTCTGTTGGTCATAGTATATGGACAATATGTGGGAAGTAGGGACTGTTAGTGTTTGCACGTGTGTTAATAATTCAGCAAGGGACTGGATAACAGCACTGCTGGTTCTGAGGACAATTCCAAAAACTTTGTGAGTGCACAAGTGGTGGTTATGGACTTGCTACATTATCTGCAAGACTCTTCAATGGTAATTGTGCACCTGCACAGTCACAACAGATGGCTGCTGGCCGTCTCTACAAGGACTACAGTGGGTCTGCATCTTTGATGACCCACCAATACCATTATTTCTACAAGGACTGCAGTGGGTCTGCACGTTTGATGGCCCACCAATCCCAGCATCTCTACAAGGACTACAGTGGGTCTGTATCCTTGATGACCCACCAATACCATTATTTCTACAAGGACTGCTATGGGTCTGCAACTCTGGTGGCCCACCAATACCGTAATCTCTACCAAGACTATAGTGGGTCTGCTCTATGATGACCTACCTACCAATATTCTTCAAAACGTCGAATGACTCTGCTGTGGGTTTGCTCTGTTGTGGCCCATTACCTGTCAGCATGTCGAGAGTCAGCACTGTCTTTCCGTTGGAAGGACAACACTCCTTCTTCAAGACTGCATGGAAATCCACTACTTCCGTGTGTATTCTCTTTTGCTGCTCAGACTTTGAGAAAACACTGCAATTTTACTGTGATGAACGATAAGGATTGTCTTTTTGGACTGTGAGGAAATTTTAGCTTTTGACCAACATTGTATCGATAAGTGTGTGCATTTGATTTCTTTGTTATTGTAATTATGAAAAATTTTATCAAATCATTATTGGCCACTGCCCAAAACAATTTGTAAAATTTTTTGTGGGGAGCATGGGGGCTATGTAAGTAGGCTGTTTATGTTTTCTTATTGGCAACTTTACGTAGCGCTCTGTATGAGAATCGGTGGCTGTGCTGTGTACAGTTTGTGGCTAGTTTGCATTGTTGTCTGCCATTGTAGTGTTGGGCAGCGGCAGCTGGATGTGAACAGTGCGTAGCGTTGCGCAGTTGGAGGTGAGCCGCCAGCAGTGGTGGATGTGGGGAGAGAGATGGCGGAGTTTTGAAATTTGTAAGACTGGATGTCATGAACTGCTATATATATTATGACTATTAAGATAAATACATTGTTTGTTCTCCACTAAAATCTTTCATTTGCTAACTATGCCTATCAGTAGTTAGTGCCTTCCGTAGTTTGAATCTTTTATTTAACTGGCAGTAGTGGCGCACACTGTATTGCAGTAGTTCGAGTAACGAAGATTTTTGTGAGGTAAGAAATTTGTGAAAGGTATAGGTTAATGTTAGTCAGGGCCATTCTTTTGTAGGGATTATTGAAAGTCAGATTGCGTTGCGCTAAAAATATTGTGTGTCAGTTTAAGCACAGTCTTGTATAATTGTTCTAAGGGGACGTTTCAAAGTGAACATATCAGCGCCCCAGTGGTGGATGCTGGAGAAATTGATAAATCTTTATCAAAAACTGTTGTGATGGGTGAATCAAAGACGGCTTTTTCCATTTTTTTAAGGAAACCATTGAAATTCAACTATCCGACAATATTGTAGAGACGAGGGTTGCCCTTGGAACTCTGTTTTATCAGATGTTGAAAACAGATGGAACAGATGGCTGATTTAGTCATCAGAATAGTTTTTGACAGCGATTTATCTATTTTGTCAGCTCTCACCACTTGCGCTCTGTATATTCATTAGCGCTAGAGGGCAGTCGGCGATTTCCTGCGCACGGGCTGTTGGCCATCATCCTGAGCACGGGCTGTTGCTCAGAGCCATTTGAACCATTTTCATTTCTTCGCCGATTCTGTGAAGATCCTCCGAATTTCTTAACTTATTAGTCCAACAAATTTTCAGCTTCCTTCTGTTGCACACAAAAACAAACGTTCTGATTCTATTCTGTTCCGGTTTGCCCCTGAGCATCATTCACTACCGCACTTATGTTCTGCTCCAAACGTAGATCCTCAGCAACTTTTTCCTCAAATTAAGGCCTACGTCTCACAGCAGTGAACTTCTTTTGGCCCGCTATGCCCTCTTTGCCAGAGGCCATGTCAAAGAGGGCAGAGGAGAGGACAGAGGTTCAGGGCACTCTCTTGCCCTTGGGATGGGAAACTGCCGCTAAAAGCGGAAGAATCAACAATGATCAACGGCATGAGGTTGCAGAAGGAATGGAAACCACTGCATTAAAGACACATAACATGAATCCACAGGACATGTGGCTTGTAACTGAAAAAGTGTGACGATAATATCTCCAACGGCACAAGATTCCGATATAGTCCACCATGATCTGGGAGGGGTTTGCCAAGGGGGAGGTGACCATGAAAAAAAGAATAATCAACGAAAGGATAACATTCTACTAGTCGGGATGTGGAATGTCAGAGGCTTGAATGTGGTAGGGAAGCTAGAAAATCTGGAAAGGGGAATCCAAAGGCTCGATATAGATATAGTGGAGGTCAGTGAAGTTGAATGGAAAGAAAATTGGTTCAAATGGCTCTGAGCACTATGGGACTTAACATCTATGGTCATCAGTCACTTAGAACTTAGAACTACTTAAACCTAACTAACCTAAGGACATCACACAACACCCAGTCATCACGAGGCCGAGAAAATCCCTGACCCCACCAGGAATCGAACCCGGGAACGCGGGCGCGGGAAGCGAGAACGCTACCGCACGATCACGAGCTGCGGACTGAATGGAAAGAAGACAAGGATTTATACACAGATGAGTATAAGGTAATATCAACAGCAGCAGAAAATGGTAGAACGGGTATAGGATTCGTTATGAGTAGGAAGGTAGGCCAGAGAGTGTGTTACAGTCAACAGTTCAGGCATAGGGTTGTTCTTGTCAGAATCGACAACAAACCAACACTGACAACGATAGTTGAGGTATATATGTCGACGTCGCAAGCTGAAGATATAGAGACAGAGAAAGTATATGAGATTATTGAAAGGGTAATAGAATATGCAAAGAGAGATGAAAATCTAGTAGTCATGGGAGACTGGAATGCAATTGTAGGGGAAGGTGTAGAAGAAAAGGAATGTCAATATAGCCTTCGGTGAAATTAACAGCAAGAGTGGTAACATTAAGAGGGCAACCGGAATTCCATTATTAAATGCTGAGGAGAGAGCGGATAGGTGGAAAAAGTACATTCAAGGCCTCTATGAGGGGCAGATTTGTCTGATGTGATAGAAGAAGAAACAGAAGTGAGTTTAGAAGAGATAGGTCATCCAGTACTAGAACCAGAATTTAAGGGATCTTTGGAGGACTTAAGATCAAATAAGGCAGAAAGGATTGGTAACATTCAATCAGAATTTCTAAAATCGTTAGGGGGAAGTGGCAACAAAACGACTATTCACGATTGGTGTGTAGAATGAATGAGTCCGGCAATATACCGGCTGACTTTCGTAAAAATATCATCCACGCAATTCCGAAGACTGCAAGAGATGTCAAGTGCGAGTATTATCGCACAATTAGCTTAACAGCTCATGTATCCAAGTTGCTGACAAGAATAATATACAGAAGAATGGAAAAGAGAATTGAGGATGTGTTAGATGAGGATAAGTTTGGCTTTAGGAAAGGTAAAGGCACCAGAGAGGCAATTCTGACGTTGCGGTTGACAATAGAAGCAAGACTAAAGAAAAATCAAGACACGTTCATATGATCTGTCGACGAAGAAAAAGCGCCCGACAATGTACAATGCTGCAACATGTTCGAAATTGTGAAAAACTAGGGGTAAGCTATAGGGCGAGATGGGTAATATACAATATGTACAAGAACCAAGAGGGAATAATGAAAGTGGACGACCAAGAACGACACGCTCGGGTTAAAAAGGGCGTAATACAGGGAAGTAATTTTTCGCCCCTACTGTTCAGTCCGTACATCGAAGAACAATGATGGAAATAAAAGAAAGGTTTAGGAGCGGAATTAAAATTGAAGGTGAAAGGGTATCAATGGTGCGATTCGCTGACGCCATTGCTGTCCTGAGTGAAAGTGAACAGACATTACATTATCTGCTGAATGGAATGGACAGTCCTAATGCAGGCTAATCCAAGAATTGCGCCCGGCGGGCACGGTGGCGTTCCGCGGGCGCAAGGTAATGTAGTTCAGCGCCCCGTACGAGGCCGTGTGTTGCTAGTGTCGGCACAGGAGCGAGAGAGAGAGAGAGAGAGAGAGAGAGAGAGAGAGAGAGAGAGCTAGCTGCGGAGCGGGTGAGACCGCACAGCTCTGCTCTGCGCTGGACTGTCCCGCGGTCAGATACAACGTAAACAAAGTAATAGAGGGAGCGCAGTTCTGCAGAAGTGATCGATGAGCGGTAAAACGAGCAAACCATTTACTGCTTGGTTAACAATTATTGTTCGTGTGTCAGAATTACTACGCAGAGCTTCAGAAAACAATTTCCAAAACGAGAACCGAAGAACAACTCTGTAGTTTTGTGACCCACAAGTTGATTCTATTTGTATTGCACGTGCACACTCGCCATATGTACAGTGGACGTTTGGGGAAAGATATATCAATTTCTTAAATGAGCTAGTGTCGCAAATATTCTATTTTAGAAATAATTTTATGTAAGGGATATCGAGTCTCATTCCTACTGTTAGTAGTTACAAGTAAATATTTTTTGTTGTACCTCGTGCTACAGCTTTTTGTATCCCTTTTCAGAGTGTGGACATCGAATCCTTAGTTTGTTGTTTTGTACGCAATGCCGGCCGGAGTGGCCGAATGCCGGCACGGTAGCTCAGCGTGTTAGGTCAGAAGCCGGTTGGCCTCTGTAATAAAAAGCTGAGTGGGAGGATCAACCACAGAACTTGAACAGGATGTCTTGCGACGTCCGCGCTACAGTCTGGAACCGCGCGACCGCTACGGTCGCGGGTTCGAATCCTGCCTCGGGCATGGATGTTTGTGATGTCATTAGGTTAGTTAGGTTTATGTAGTTCTAAGTTCTAGGGGACTGATGACCTCAGAAGTTAAGTCCCATAGGGCTCAGAGCCATTTGAACCATTTGTACGCAATAATTTTAATTGACCACGTTTGAAAACTTATTAAAAAATAGAATTACGGTTATTAAAGACCTTTAATCCTTACAGGAAATATTTTGACTGGGTTTGGTACAATATTCTGGGAGACCGCTAACCTCAAAGAATTAGTCAAATTTTTATCGCTAAGTATGGAACTGTTCTGAGTTTTAGCAACATTTAAAATGGAGAAAAAGCGCTCACAAAAATAGGTGGAACCTAACATTGAGAGAACTTTGACCACGTGCTTGTGCAAAAGACGATGCTTCCCTCGTGGAAAACCGGTGTAAAACTCATTCAAAAGTGTACCCATAAGAAAGCAGTCTTTCATGTGGTTACCGGACTGCAGGTCAATCAGCTCTAGTTGAAGCACTTGTGAGGCGTCCTCTGCCCGAAGGGAAAAACGGGCGAACAAATATATCTAAGGTCGGTTGAAGCTCACTTATCTCCAAAAATCTGTTGTCAGACTCTACTTGTAATTCACAAATGATTTGAACATAATCAGAAACCGCATCTTCTTTAACGCCGTCTACTGCATGGAAGGGTCCACAATTCTCCACGCGCAACTGTTCTTCCCACAAAATAAGTTTTTTTGAATGTTTGAATCGTCTGCGTTAAATCAACAACAGAGTGACTTTCGCCTCGGAGTGAAATGTTCAAAGTATTTAAATAACGGGTTAGGTCCTTCAAGAAAGCAAAATTCGCCACCCACTTAGGATCATGGCGTAATTCTTCTGGACGTCCTTTCATTTCCAAAAAGGGACTGATTTCGTCGTTCAAGGACAAAAACCGATGAAGAACCTTCCGTCTGCTCAGCCATCTTACTTCGGTACACTGCGCATCGATATCAGCCAGAAATTCTTTGAATTGGCGATGTGTGAGTCCATGCGAGCGAAGATAATTAATCGTTCGAACAACTGTGTCCGTAACATTTTTTATGTTGACGGTCTTCGCACGGAGTGCCTCCTGGTGTATCAGACAACAGATTGCTACAAATAAGGAACAGCCGACTTCAACCACTTTTGACCTAGCGTAACCCAGGAATCCAGTAGCGCAGGGGTTCCATCCTTTGTTACACTGGTCAGGGGTTCTCATTTTAAACCCATTGATTCGGCTAGAAAAACATCCAAGCCCGTGGTTGTGTCTTTTAATGGTATAAGGTCGAGAAATCCTTTTGTCACACGCAGATTGTCGTCGACACCCCGAATGAATATGACGAGCTGACATACGTCCGCAACGTCCATGGACTCGTCAAGAGCGACAGAAAATGAAACGAGGTTTGCCGCTCTCTCCATTAATCGCTGCTCCATATCTGAGGCAAGAGTCTGAGGCGAAAGAGTTATTTTTTCAAATTTTCCGTGAGGTCTGCTGGACAAATTCAAGCCGCCGAGCCGACCAGGCAATCCTTGATGAGATTCCCAGCCGCATAGGGTTTCCCTGCTTTCGCAATTCTCAGCTAGCGTTTGTAATCTGCGCGCAAACTTTGCCCACATGTTTGCCGCTCCTATCACGGCAAAAAGAACCCTAACAATTAATTTTGTACACTCCTGTTTTTAAAACACTTTTATCATTTTAGTAATTAATTGTTTCATTAATTGGAACCCAAATAAAAAACTAACAAAAAAAGACTGATTTTAGGTGTGTTTCTCCCCCCCCTCCTCTGAAAAGCGGCCATAGACGCTAGCAAGTATAGCGACATGTGGTCGCAAAATAAATTTTTATCAGTTGGAATATTTGCGTTATAGCCGGCCGCTGTGGCCGAGCGGTTCTACGCGCTTCAGTCTGGAACTGCGCTGCTGCTGCTATGGTCGCAGGTTCGAATCCTGCCGCGGGCGTGGATGTGTGTGATGTCCTTAGGTTAGTTAGGTTTAAGTAGTTCTTAGTCTACGGGACTGATGACCTCAGATGTTAAGTGGTGGTGGTGGTGATTAGTGTTTAACGTCCCGTCGACAACGAGGTCATTAGAGACGGAGCGCAAGCTCGGGTTATGGAAGGATGTGGAAGGAAATCGGCCGTGCCCTTTCAAAGGAACCATCTCGGCATTTGCCTGAAACGATTTAGGGAAATCACGGAAAACCTAAATCAGGGTGGCCGGACGCGGTATTGAACCGTCGTCCTCCCGAATGCGAGTCTAGTGTGCTAACCACTGCGATTTGCCAAGTGACATATCAGATTATAAAATACATTTTTATTTTTCATCTTTATTAATGATAAGGTGTCATACATCAGTGTAACGCTGCCGGCCGCGGTGGCCAAGCGTTCTAGGCGCTTCAGTCCGGAACCGCGTGACTGCTACGGTCGCAGGTTCGAGTCCTGCCTCGGGCATGGGTGTGTGTGATGTCCTTAGATTAGTTAGGTTTAATTAGTTCTAAGTTCTAGGGGACTGATGACCTCAGATGTTAAGTCCCATAGTGCTCAGAGCCATTTGAACCATTTTGAACCAGTGTAACGCTGCTTGAAATTTTCAAAAATGGCTCTGAGCACTATGGGACTCAACTGCTGAGGTCATTAGTCCCCTAGAGCTTAGAACTAGTTAAACCTAACTAACCTAAGGACATCACAAACATCCATGCCCGAGGCAGGATTCGAACCTGCGACCGTAGCGGTCTTGCGGTTCCAGACTGCAGCGCCTTTAACCGCACGGTAAGGAGAAGAGACAAGATGATAGGACATCTGTTAAGACATCCGGGACTGAAACTTCCTGGCAGATTAAAACTGTGTGCCGGACCGAGACTCGAACTCGAGACCTTTGCCTTTCGCGGGCAAGTCCTCTACCATCTGAGCTACCCCAGCACGTCTCACGCAACGTCCTCACAGCTTTACTTCTGCCAGTACCTCGTCTCCTACCTTCCAAACTTTACAGAAGCTCTCCTTCAGACCTCATTCTGGAAATCCCCCAGGCTGTGGCTAAGCAATGTCTCCGCAATATCCTTTCTTTCAGGAGTGCTAGTTCTGCAAGGTCCATAGGAGAGCTTCTGTAAAGTCTGGAAGGTAGGAGACGAGGTACTGGCGGAAGTAAAGCTGTGAGGACGGGGCGTGTGTCGTGCTTGGTTAGCTCAGATGGTAGAGCACTTACCTGCGAAAGGCAAAGGTCCCGAGTTCGAGTCACGGTCGGCACATAGTTTTAATGTGCCAGGAAGTTTCGTATCAACGTACACTCCACTGCAGAATGAAAATCTCATTCTGGTAACATCCGGGACTGACTTCCATGGGACTAGAGTAGCAAGTGCTACTCTTAGCTGAAGAAGTTGGTACAGGAGAGAAATTCGTGGCGGGCCGCATTAAACCAGTCAGATAACTGATGACTCCACAAAAAAAAAAAAAAAAAGTTCACTTTATGTCCATCTTGCTTGTTCCGTGGGAGGTAACTTTGCTTCCAAGGACAAAATTTCCTAACTCCAACTATTTCGTGATAACGAATTTTGATGTTAAAGTTCTCGCTTCTTTTATATCCGTGGCTTCTGACTGTTTCGATCTTCTTCTGGTTTGCTCTCAGTCCATATTTTGTATTTATTAGTTAATTTCATCCAACAGCTACTATAGTTTTATTTCACTTTCACTGAGGATAGCAATGTCGTCAGCGAATCTTATTCTCATATCCTTTCACCTTGAATTTTAATTGCACTCCTGAACCTTTCTTTTATTTCCATCATTTCTTCTTCACTGTACAGATTGAATAGTAGTGGCGATAGATTACATCCATGTCCTACACACTTTTTAATCCGAGCACTTCGTTCTTGCTCTTCGTTCTGATGCGTATTTTAGATTACCCGCCTTTCCTTATAGCTTGCTACATTGTCGAACATTTTTCTAGATCGACGTATCCACTTTTTCTTCAGTATTGTTTCCGTGATCAATCAAAACGTCAGAACTTTCTCTCTGGAGTCTTTACCCTTCCTAAAGACAAACTGATCGTCATTTAACAAATGCTCAACTTTATTTTACATTGCTCTATGTATTATCCTTGTCAGCAGCTTGGATTCGTAAGGTATTAAGTAGACTTGCGATAGTTCTCCCACTTACCTGCCCTTGATACCTTCGTGTTTTATGTATATTTTTCCGGAAGTCTAATGGTACGTCGAGAGTCTCATAGATTCTACACACCAGCTTCATTAAGCGTTTGGATGGCACTTGCCCCAATGGTTTTAGAAACTCTTAAGGAATTTTGTTTTTCCCTTCTACTCTATTTAATTTCAAGTCTTTCAAAGCCCTCTTAAATTGTAACAGAGGACTGCCTGTGTCTTCCGCATCGACTCCTACTTCCGTCATGTCTTCGGACAAGTTCTCCCCATAAAAGAGCCCACTGTACTCTTTCCACCTATCCGCTCTCTCTTCTCTGCGTTGAAAAGTGGATTTCGCATTGCACTCTTAATGTTACCACCCTTGCTTCTAATTTCACCAAAGACAGTTTTGATTTTTCCATATCCTGAGCCAGTCCAGACGATCATTTCTTTTTAGATTTTTCTCATTTCCTGCGTTTCCTGCAGCCATTTTGCCTTGGCTGCCCTGAACATCATTTCTTAGTGAGTCATATTGCTGGATCTTCTATTATCTTCTTCCGTCGATTAACTGAATTATTTCTTCTCTTACCAAAGGTAACATAATCTTCATGGTTGCGTGAGTCGCCGAAGTGGCGCCAAAACTGGGAACGTCACAGAAGTTAAAGAAATGAAAACATTCTGTTTTCTAGTAACAACATTACACAAAATGTGCGAAGGAAGAAATGTATCAAAAGTATCTCCATATTTTCGCGGAGCAGTGATTGTTCCACAAAATTTCGGGCTTGCAGCCGCATAAGTTCGACTTCTTCTTCTAATATTTCGGTTGAATAACGTCCAGCCATTTTCAGAGTGAGCGAAGTGACTGACGCTCCAGCACTTGCTCCGTCCTTTTAAACTCAAGGACCGAACCACTGCGCATGCGGCCACAGATACATCAGGCGCCAGAGACGTTGATCGGAGGCAAGGAGGTATGACATATGCATGGAATTATATCTATGGCTGCACAGTCTATCCACACGGTTATATCGATGTATCACTGCAAGCTGCACCTTCTCGTCGTTCTTGCGATTTTATTTCAGAAATTACTGGATTCCATGATTTGTCCAAGCTGAAGCTGCTATCTCTATTAATTCATTTCGTCGCCAACCGAATTTCAGTTGCTTCTTTCACTACTAAGTCCAAGAAAGATGAAGTTGAAGCTAAAATTTCGACGTTATCGTACAACATAGAATGCGCAGGGCCAATACAGTGCTCTGCCACAGCAGATTTATTAGTCTGTAAGAGCCGGGTTTACCTGCGATGCACTGTGCATCTCTCGTGGCTGGTATGTGTCGTCTGTCCGATGTATGAAAGGCCGCACTCAGGGAATCTTGTCCCAGGCTTCCGAAGCACCAAATCATCTTTAACGGAACCCAGGAGTGCTGCTGTCTTTGGTGGAGGGCGAAAAATCGCTTTCAGGTTGTGTTTACTGATGATCCGTTCTATTTTTGACAATAGGCTTCCTGCGTACCGCAGAAAAGCCTTGGATTTAAAACTTTCAGTGTCTTCTTCTGGTTTTCTTATAACAACTGTAGGTTTCATTTCTAGTGCCTTGCGTATATGCTGTGCAGAGTACCCGTTGGCTTCAAAGACTCTTATCAGATGTAGCAGCTCGTCCTCCAGACAGCTCTCGTCAGCAATGATGTGTGCTCTGTGTAGCAGGGTTCCGAGTACACTCACCGTCTGCGAAGGATGGTGGCAGCTATTTGATCGGAAATATAAATCCGTATGGGTCGGATTTCGATATACTGCGTGTCACAAAGTGCCATCGTCTTTGCGCCGAACCAGCTCATCCAAAAATGGAAGGCATCCATCCTTCTTGATTTCCATCGTGAACTGAATTTGTCTATGGATGGAAGTCAGATGATTTAAAAATTCTTTTAACTTGTCGTCACCATGGGGCCACACTACAAACGTGTCATCAACATACCTCCAAAACACTGTGAGCTGAAGATAGCAGATTCCAGAGCCTTCTCCTCGAAGTGCTCCATAAAAAAGTTGGCAACAAGGGCTGCAAAGGACTACTCATGGCAACACCGTCAGTTTGTTCATGAAATTCGTTGTTGAATAAAAAATATGTCGCGGTCAAAAAATGTTCTAACAAAGCTGAAATCTCTTTATCGAAAAGTTTTTGGACTGAGAAACAATGATTCCAAAAGAGGAACCTTAGTGAACAACGAAAATACATCGAAACTTACTAACATATCAGAATTGATCAGTATGAGTGATCTCAGTTTGACAATGAAGTCCACAGAGTTACGTGTGTGATGAGCACATTTTTCCACAGGAGGCCTTAATAACGACGCTGTTTGGCACAATCATAGGCTGGAGGGCCAATGTTATCGGACACAGTGGAACAGCATTCTTGTGGATCTTTGGAAGTCCATAAAGTCTTGGAGGAACCGCACCACTTGGTTTCAATATTCGCACAACTTCTGGTGGAAGTGGGGAGGCGTTCAGAAGCGAAGCAGTCTTCCTTACCACCTGTTTGGAGTCTGCCCCATGTTGACGACAAGTTTAAAGAATTTTTAAATCATCTGAATTCCATCCACAGACAAATTAAGTTCACGATGGAAATCGAAAAAGATGGATGCTTTCTATTTTTGGATGTGTTGGTACGGCGCAAAGATGATGGCACTTTGAGACATGCATGGTGACGACAAGTTAAAACGATTTTTAAATTATCTGAATTCCATCCACAGAACAAATTAAGTTCACGATGGAAATCGAAAAAGATGGATGCTTTCTATTTTTGGATGTGTTGGCACGGGTCAAAGATTATGGCACTTTGAGACATCATGTATATCGAAAACCGACCCATACGGTTTTATATTTACGTGCAAATAGCTGCCACCATCCTTTGCAGACGATGAGCGTACACAGAGCACAGTCATTGCTGACGAGAGCAGTCTGGAGGACGAGCTGCTACACCTAAGAGTTTTTGAAGCCAACGGGTACTTTCCACAGCTTATACGAAAGACACTACAAATGAAACCAACAGTTGTTATAAGAAAGGCAGAATAAGACACGGAAAGTTTTAAATTCATGGCTTTTCTGCCATACGCAGGAGGTCTATTGCCAAACATAGGACGGATCCTCAGTGAACACAAAGTGAAAGTGATTTTTCGCACTCCACCAAAGATTATTTGGTGCTTCGGAAGCCTAGGATTTACAGGATCCCCTGTGAGTGCGCCCGTTCATACATCGGACAGACGACACGTACAGTCCAGGAGAGATGCACCGCAGGTACACCCGTCTCTTACAGCCTAATAAATCTGCGGTGGCCGAGCACAGTATTGACACTGGGTACTCTATGGTGTACGGCAACGTCGAAATTTTAGCCTCGACCTCACCTTTCTGGGACTCAGTGATGAAAGAAGCAAATGAAATTCGAATTTACTTAATAGAGATAGCGGCTTGAGCATGGACAAATCGTGGAATCCGGCAATTTCTGTAATAAACTCGCAAAGACGTCGCGACAGTGCAGCTAGCAGTGACACATCGATATCACTGTGTGGATCGACTGTGCAGCCATAGATCTAATTCCATGCATATGTCATACTTCTTTGCCGCCGATCAACGTCTCTGGCTCCTTGTGTATCTGTTGCCGCATGCGCAGTGGTGCAGTCGGCGGGTTTGAAAAGACGGAGCAAGTGCTGGAGCGTCACCCCGGCTCACTCTGAAGGTGGCTGGACGGTATTTACGGTGGGAGAAGAAGAATTTATGCGGGTGCACGCCCGAAATTTTATGGAACATATCAAAAGTATTTTAACACCGATAAAGAAAGATTTCTTCAAACCCGCCAGGATAGCCGAGAGCGCTAACGCGCTGCTTCCTGGACTCGGGTAGGCGGGCCGCCCCGGATCGAATACGCCCGGCGGATTAACGACGTCCACCGGTGTGCCGGTCATCCTGGATGTGGTTTTTAGGCGGTTTTTCACATCCTACTAGGTGAATACAGGGCTCGTCCCCATGTCCCGCCTTAGTTACACGACTCACAGACATCTGAAACACATTCACAATATTTTGCGATCTCCATTCGATGCAGACAGCTGGGGTAAACTAATTCCGTCTTCGGGGGTACGGGGTGGCAGCAGGAAGGGCACCCGGCCACCCCTTAAAACTGACATGCCACATCCGGTTAACCATGGTCGACCCTGCGAAACCGCGGGACAAGGCGCCAGCGATAGATAGAATAGAAAGAAAGATTTCCTCAGTAATATTGCACTGTTGGTATGAGATGTTGATATGGAAATGGACATGAAGAAGGTGAAAGGCGATCGCTTTGTCACGAGTTCCTTCTATACATCCTACCCCCAGCGCTTTGAGTAAGTCACTTGTTGAAGAGACACTCAGCTGTCCCTGTTGGAGGTGCAGCACTTCTTTGTCGTATAGAAAGGGGCAGGGATATCTTTTAGCAATGCTAGAGCTTTGACCAGGAGCACCCAATTTGAGCGCCAATTGCGCATCGCTCTGTCGGGAGCGTCGTGCAGTTTGAAGCACGAAAGCACTTCGCCTGGTCTCTCTACCTGGGTGGCACACCAGAGCAAAAGTTACTAAGACTCTGGTCTTGTGTATTTGGAAGGGCGAACTCGAGCAGCAGCTTTCAACATAACGGTGACATCGCAGCAATCATTGGGGTTGCATTTGTAGGATAGAAAATGCAAAAGTGTTGAAATTAGATAAAATTGTGCCCTTTCTGCATTGCCTTTGAATTTTGAATAATGATGAGCCTTTACTCCAGTTTTCTGTTGCGCCATAAATCGCTATGATCGGTATCCGCCTCTCGGTTATCCATCTGTAAATTCACGTGCCTAATAAAAAAACCGCTTCCTTCGCACGCAGAGCTTTTACTGACGGTTTGTGAAGTTAGTTTTACGTAATTTTGTGCTTCATGGTCGGAAAGGGTATTAAATGTTCCGATTCGATGTCTGTCCTTAGCTGTAATGTTTATGTCTGTATATTACTTCTGTTCAGGTACTATACTGGATTTTTCATACATCTGGATTTCGTGCATTCGTCTCATACACGTCTTCTTCGTTCACAAGTTGTACCATGTGTACCTTGACTCTTTGTTTGAATACTTAATCCTTGTTTCATATGAAACGTGCTCCATTCACTTACAATCGAGTGTGTTCGGTGACCACGCTACGCATGCTTACAGTGCCTGCATTGATTTTCCGTTCGAACTTTTCAGCAATTCAGGTAAGGCGACGCTGATGCGGTTCTTCGTGTTGTACTAAGGCGGGGACAGCGTCACCGAACAGTATTGCTTTCACAACACAAGCTCTATTTGCATGTTGTTAGGTAGTATAGGCAACAGGTGACAAAATCATTTGTCCTGCACAAATGGAGCCTATAAGGCGTGATTTTACACTTTTTCAGACAGACTAGTACGAGGTTTACAGTCAATGTTCTAGGTCAAATGTCAGTTATGTTGTTTCAGAGTAACCCATCCTCTTTCGTTGCACGTATCATAGGCTTTGCTGTCTCAGAACTCGGCCTTAGAAGCCAGATTTCGTTGTTCATGGCTCATATTTAGTGTATAGGGGTATGAAAACAAATTGAAAACGCTATCCGATTACAAATGTTTAATGAAGTCGTCACCGACACTCTTACTTAGTGTAGGTGCAACGAGACTGAATTTTGCATAGCTGTATACCTAAATAAGAAACAGTAATAATCATTCATCACGAAACTGGGTAAAAATTATTTAAGGTGTATAATTTCAGCTTATAGCTAAATGAGCCCTCATATTTGTAAATACTGAATTTATTCTTGAAAACAATCTTTATTCGAAAACTTCATAAAACCATATAGATCATAATATAATTTAAGAAAAAATCCCCACTTACTATTCACTATTATGCCGGCCGCTGGTGGCCGAGCGGTTCTGGCGCTACAGTCTGAAACCGCGCGACTGCTACTGTCGCAGGTTCGAATCCTGCCTCGGGCATGGATGTGTGTGTTGTCCTTAGGTTAGTTAGGTTTAAGTAGTTCTAAGTTCTAGGGGACTTATGACCTCAGCAGTTGAGTCCCATAGTGCTCAGAGCCATATTCACTATTATGTGTTCAATAGAACACCTCACTAACATACCAGAACACTGGGTATTACATTAAGAAATCATCAATCCTCCAGAACAGAGTCCGACGATTTACCTTTCTCCACTTGTAATCTTAATCAGTCAAAGAGCAGAATTTTTATGCCACTGGTTCGCCTTGGTAGCGTATGATTAATTCACGCAACTGTTCATGCCATATCTGACCATAGATGTGACGAGACGTGCTGCAACAAGTGTAAACAAAAAGGCGGCACGGCAGAAGGTAGCTATGTTCCATACGATAACAACTGATATGAATGAAATAATTGAGAGAAAATGTACAGTACTCGAGGTTAAGTCGATAAGTATCTGAAATTTTGGATTTTGTCTTTATGTTGGCAACACTGCTTTATGTACTGACGAGTCTCTAGGTGCCACCATTGTCTTCGCCTGTGGTTGGTTGCAGCGATATCACACCAGCCAGCTTTGCGGTTTTTCAACGGCATGACGGTTATGCCACTCTTTGGACCATAGAAGAATAGCGTTCAAGTAGAGGGACAACCTTCGCGTCAGCACACTCTGCATTGTTGCCAAATTTATTCAAGATGGGGGTGATGACGTCATCCAAGATGGCGCCATGTAGACTTGGCAACATCGCATGACGTCATCCAAGATGGCGGCTTTTGGCGGGAGAATAGTCGAATTGTGCTACATCCACTAACCTAACCTCAAGAAAAAATGGCGGGAAGTTTGAATTTTGGCGGGAAAATTGACCAATTATGCTACGTCCACTAACCTAACCATCCAGAAGAAAAAATTGGCGGAAGTTTGAATTCCAACAGGATAATGCATGCAAAAACCGTACATTTCTTTATTATTATTGATTATCATTTATTAAAATTCATTATCATTTATTATTATTTATTATCATTTATTATTATTTATTATTATTGACCTGCCTCCACTAGAAAATTCAATCCAAATTCAAATTCCAACACAATAATGGCTGCAAAACCTTACATTTGTTTATTATTATTCATTATCATTTATTAACATTCATTATCATTCATTGTCATTTATTATCATTCATTATCATTTATTATCATTCATTATCATTTATCATTATTATTATTATTATTATTATTTATTATTATTATAGGCCTACCTCCACTAGAAAATTTCGCCAATTTCAAATTCCAATGTCTCAAAACTGTACTTCTATTTATTATTATCATTTATTATTTATTCAAGATGTCCGATTTTCTCGGTGAGAAAGTCATTTTCCTTACATCCATAACAAAAATCTATCACAATTTCTAATCCCAACACCATAATTCATCACACGTACGAGTTTTCTCCGTCACTTATCTTTTTTTCACTGGTAGCCGATCATAATCGCATCAAATAATAAACTGCACTCATAGTAACATAAGTCATGTCCTTTGATTTTGCAAGCAGTACGGTCATCACTTGTTCCCCAACACAGTCAGCACACACATCTTTGATATCGCAGTGCAGTCACCACGACGTCCGCGCTCCAACTGAATTAGTTCAAATCCTCGCCACCTCATGGTCAGCGCGCGGAGACACTGCCGACACCTGTCATGTGAGGCGGCCACCCACGCAGGGGGCGAGCCCAACGATTGCTCCCACATCGTAAATATGTTCTCTCTGGACACGCTGGAACTTGCCGAGTTTGACGTCACAGCGGTCCCTTGCCCGCTCACCACGTGTATTCGTCGCCTCCGCACGTTTCCCGCCAAAATTGTTTGCCGTGGAGCTGAATCACACACCGGTCAGCTGTTCCCTGCAACACTTTTGGCGCCAAAGTTGTTTTCCTAGGCACGCTCAAACCTGTCGATGCCGACCGCTCACCGTCCACCACGTGTCCTTGTGCGAACGAGAACGCAGTGCTACACTTTTGGTGGCAAAGTTTGCTCGACAGTGGAATCTGCCATTACTATATAACAGCACGTTTGGTCCGCACTAGAACGCTTGCTAATTGACTCGCTCTCAAGTGCGCGTTATAACTGTAAAATCGCTGCGCTGCCGCACCGCTTACTTCACACACCCTCCATACACGCGACGGACATAGTATTCTGCAAATACCTGGAAAATGACTCCTTATTTCAGACATTACGGTCATGCAGGTGTGTCCCAACTGCCTTCTCCATGCTCACACAGCGAAACTCCAGAGCGCAGCTGACGTACACGCGGCCGGCTGAGCCCACTCCATCGGCAGCTCCCTGGCCGGCTGACGTCAAGCGGCCAGTGGTGCACGCACAGCACCCACGGCCAGCGCGCCAGGTAGGCGGCGAGCGGCCCCTCAGGGTCCAGCCACAAACAGTCAGCCCCGCTCGCCGCAGAGTCCGACTACGTAAACATCTTTCCCCACCCGCGAGCACTTAACGTTGGACAGGATGGAATCTGTCGACCACGTGCTGGACAAAGGACACGTTCCACCACAAATTTATTTTTCTGAACAGGTTCGAACCTGCCGATACCTACCTCACACAACCGCCCGAGATGTTTGGAAAGTTCTATCACGTGACACGCTAAAAGTTGTATTGGTCCTAAAGTTCGCAAATTCTCAGCACCGACGGACAGGAACCGACACGCTTGCTCTGTCCAAACCACCCTCACGCGACATACCACCCCACAAGCACATGTGATGGGGCACAAAGGACGCCCACATCCCCATAAACTTTGCAATTCAAGGCCTATAGACAGGAACCGACATGCTCGAACTGCAATGTTTTTTCTACCGAGTTGGAAACTTCCTTGACGTCACAATGCGCTATCGACCACGTGGCTCTGTCGGACAAAGAACTGATCACCTAACTCTCATTATTCAGCCCACATGCTTCGATTATGTAATCCAGGATCTTGGCGAAAACACACGTCTGTACAAATGAGCCATCGCCCACACCTAGCTTAGTACCTCCGCAAGTGGATGTAACAAAGTCCGCATGACTATTTAATTAATCTGATCAATTAATTAACCTCTCTGATGCGGAGAACTCCCACGTCCACCTAGACTTGGAATCAATTTTCGCCACTGCCACACCCACCTGGACTTGAAATGAAATAGTTAAAGTCCCTACCGACCACCATGTTCTTTTACCTACCCATGTTCGTTGGCTAACATCTACTAATGCTTGCTTCCGTTTACTAACGTGCACTAACGTGTACTAACCTACAGTAACTTATATCACATTCTGTCTATACAAATAAGCCAAGCTTCAATTCTGATGGTCAGTTCGTGTTTCGCTACCAAACACAAGAAAATTGTGGCAAACTAAGCCACTAACCTAAGTCACCTGTGATGACTCAAAATCGTCTGCTTTGCCCCTCTCACAAACCACGAGCGCGAGACCGCCCACATCACAGTATGGACCTTTATATTCGCGTCGGACATAGTGCTCTATAAATATTCTAGCTAAACTATGACCCTAATACTGTTGTTCAATCCACATGGTCTAGCACATGGCCAGAGCACACCCCCAGTACCTAAGCCGAGAACATTGCTTGCCCCATCTTTAGTTAACTGCTGAGAGACGGAGATATGCTGCAATCACACCCCTCGCGCTCTCGTAGCTACTCGCCTCAGCAATTCGATCTAACAAACCCTCCAAGTAGAAAAAATAACAACCAAATCGAACTCTCTCATATTCTATATCGTCCCACAAATACTTAACTTACATTTTATTTATGCATCGAGTATACCTATCACTCTCATACAAAAAACACTCGCCCTGATATAGCTGGTTTCATGTTGCACAGTCGGCAGACACGCAAAGAGCTCCTAACTTCAGTGCACAATATCAAACTGCTCCTAAATAATGCAGTACACAAGACTGTAAACACCATCAGTAGTCGTAATCTGTCCAAATAACGCACAGCAAAGTAACTCAACAGACGCGCTCAATCAACCTGTCCCACACTAAGTCACACGTCCGACAGCTCTCAATTCGCTCAAAGGCCTCTGTTCGACCCTTCAAACATGACTTGATGACAGCCGCATTCACACCTAGCACCTGAGAAATTCATATCACCTACACGCCGAACATGACTATCCACGCCCGGCCACGCGAGTCGTCTGTCACCGTCCTAACTCAGTGCGGTCCAACACACATGTTAAGGCAGCATTCCACTGCTTGCCGGCCTATATGCGACACATCTCCACCTTCACGTCTGTTGTCAGAATAGCCGAGAGCGAGTTCACACACACATCGTCCGCACACATCCCAGCACTTCTCTCCCCTCACAATCTAAAACGATCATTTGAAAATAAAAAAAAAAAAGATCAGTACCCCTCCGAAATTGTATAGTGCCCCCAAGAATAGTTAACGCTCGCATTCGTGTTTTCTCAGCTTATTTGTAAATTCAAATTCTTACCCTAACAGAACTTGTTCACCAAAATAATATTGAATGCGCTCCCCAGCTCCTACCTTTCCAGCTCTCAACATACGCAAATGTTCTCAACCCTCCTATATCCCAGCACAACCGATTAATTATTCTTATTCCTTCTTATCGAATTTACTGGCCTAATTTCCTAAGGACCCGTTATCGTAGTACCATCCTGCTCTTCTTTCTGAGGCTTCCTGTGCTTACTTTTACAGAGATCGCTAAATTACCTCTACAGTCCCCCTCAATCTACACACACACACACACACACACACACACACACACACACACACACACACACAGACACAGACACGGTCATCCTCTCTACTCATCACATAACATAAGCAATAGTAACTTTACAATCCATTATATATAAACCCAACACAATGTAAGCCACATTAACTTTGCAATACCCACTACATGCCCCAATTTTCTCAATTCCTAAGGAAGCACTGTGAACCTGCTCTTTCTTTCTACACACGCCACACTCAGAGGTAATCAGCCCTTCTGCTTCAACAGACGGAAGTCCCTCTCAGAACTGTGACGTCAAGGAAGTTTCCAACTCGGTAGAAAAAAAAATTGCAGTTCGAACGTGTCGTTTCCTGTCTATCGGCCTTGAATTGCAAAGTTTATGGGGATGTGGGCGCCCTTTGTGCCCCATCACATGTGCTTGTGGGGTGGAATGTGGCGTGAGGGTGGTTTTGACAGAGCAAGCTTGTCGGTTCCTGTTCGTCGGTGCTGAGAATTTGCGAACTTTAGGACCGATATAGCTTTTAGTGTGCCACGTGATAGAACTTTCCAAACATCTCGGGCGGTTGTGTGAGGTAGGTATCGGCAGGTTCGAACCTGTTCAGAATAATAAATTTGGGGTGGAACGTGTCCTTTGTCCAGCACGTGGTCGACCGGTTCCATCCTGTCCGGCGTTAAGTGCTCGCGGGTGGGGAAAGATGTTTACGTAGTCGGACTCTGCGGCGAGCGGGGCTGACTGTTTGTGGCTGGACCCTGAGGGGCCGCTCGCCGCCTACCTGGCGCGCTGGCCGTGGGGGCTGTGCGTGCACCGCTGGCCGCTTGACGTCAGCCGGCCAGGGAGCTGCCGATGGAGTGGGCTCAGCCGGCCGCGTGTACGCCACCTGCGCTCTGGAGTTTCGCTGTGTGAGCATGGAGAAGTCAGTTGGGTCACACCTGCATGATCGTAATGTCTGAAATAAGGAGTCATTTTCCAGGTATTTGCAGAAGACTACGTCCGTCGCGTGTATGGGGGGTGTGTGACGTAAGCGGGGCGGCGGTGCAGCGATTGTACAGTTATTACGCGCGCGCGAGAGCGAGTCAATTAGCGAGCGTTCTAGTGCGGACCAAACGTGCTGTTATGTAGTCATGGCGGATTCCACTGTCAAGACATCTTGAATAAATAATAAATGATAATAATAAATAGAAGTACAGTTTTCGAGACATTATCGTGTTGGAATTTGAATTTGGCGCAATTTTCTAGTGGAGGTAGGTCTATAATAAATAATAATAATAATAATAATAATAATAAATGATAATAAATGATAATAAATGACAATGAATGATAATAAATGACAATGAATGATAATAAATGATAATGAATAATAATAAACAAAAGCAAGGTTTTGCAGCCATTATCGTGTTGGAATTTGAATTTGGATTGAATTTTCTAGTGGAGGCAGGTCAATAATAATAAATAATAATAAATGATAATAAATAATAATAAATGATAATGAATCTTAATAAATGATGGTAATAATACAGAAATGTACGGTTTTTGCATGTATTATCCTGTTGGAATTCAAACTTCCGCCAATTTTTTCTTCTGGATGCTTAGGTTAGTGGACGTAGCATAATTGGTCTATTTTCCCGCCAAAATTCAAACTTCCCGCCATTTTTTCTTGAGGTTAGGTTAGTGGATGTAGCACAATTCGACTATTCTCCCGCCAAAAGCCGCCATTTTGGATGACGTCATGCGATGTTGCCAAGTCTACATGGCACCATCTTGGGTGATGTCATCGCCCCCGTCTTGAATAAATTTGGCAACAATGCAGAGTGTGCTGACGCGAAGGTTGTCCCTCTACTTGAATGCTATTCTTCTATGGTCCAAAGCGTGGCATAACCGTCATGCCGTTGAAAATCCGCAAAGCTGGCTGGTGTGATATCGCTGCAACCAACCACAGGCAAAGACAATGGTGGCACCTAGAGGCTGATCAGTACATAAAGCAGTGTTGTCAACATAAAGACAAAAACCAAAATTTCAGATGGTCTGGGGGGGCGAGATCGTATGATAGCAGGAGCACTCTCCTGGTTGAAATGTGGGAGTTAGGGAAGGCAGGAAAGGTGTGGACGGGGCCTAATCAGCTACTGTTGGTTGCACAGAAAACGCATACACTTCATTTAAAAAAAATAACTCTCAACAATCATTTTAAAAGATTTTACTGCACTGACGGCTGAAGGCCTTACTAAGAAGGAACTCAAAAATTTTTGTCGGCTGATGGCCACACGCAACTTCAGACTACTCAGCAGCTGAAGGCCTGAATTACAAGTGAGGAAGGCAGTTACACATTAACAAATACTAAGATACTTTCTTCTTAAACAATCAAGACACTGTCACGAGCTATAGTAACGACTGAAGGCCTTATTAAGAAAGAATGGCAAATTATTTGCCGGCTGAAGGCCACAAGCAATGTTACACACAATCAACGGCTGAAGACCTGATTAAGGGAAGTTCAAAATTATTCGTCGGCTGAATGCCACGAGCAATTTCAGAATACACAACGGCTGAAGGCCTGAATTACCAATAAAGTGGACAATTACACGTTAAAAATACTAAAACCCTTTTTTAAACAATCTTAATAAACTGTAACAAGTTATAGTGACGGCTGAAGGCCTAATTAAGACAGAATTGAAAACTATTTGTCGGCTGAAAGGCACAAGCAGTGTTACAAACAATTATCGGCTGAAGACCACAAGCAATTTCGGAATACACAACGGCTGAAGGCCTGAATTACCAGTTAATGAAGGCAATTACACATTAACAAATACTAAGATATTTTCTTCTTAAACAATCAAAACTGTGCAAGTTATAATAACGGCTGAAGGCCTTATCAAGAAAGAATTGCAAATTATTGATCGGCTGAAGGGCACAAGCAATTTCAGATTACACAACGGCTGAAGGCCTTAATTACAAGTGAGGAAGGCAGTTACACATTAAAACATTAGGGTAAATGTCAAACAATTATGTCAACTTGACCAAGTAAGACGGATCCACAGACAGTGCTCCCTGGATCGACCTGAGGATGGTCACTGCAGCTATGCAAGCGGTGAGACTGGCAGCCAAGAGTAATGCTCACCTAACGAGGGCAATTCAAACTAGAGACGGTTTAAACGCCGATCAACCTTCTTAGCAAAACTCCCTAACTTCAGATAACCAGTAAACGATGAAATAATTCAGGCGAGAGTGGAATGACAGACAGCACTGCGTCTCCAGATTCCGGTGTTTAAAACACCCAAAGGCAGAAGGAATCACTATAACCCAGGTAGGCAAGGAAATCAATTATCCATACCCCAATCGAGGAAGCTGTCATATTACACGCCATGCCGGACAGCAT
Organism: Schistocerca americana; assembly: GCF_021461395.2. Taxonomy (NCBI): domain Eukaryota; kingdom Metazoa; phylum Arthropoda; class Insecta; order Orthoptera; family Acrididae; genus Schistocerca; species Schistocerca americana. Next base: position 976,587,735 of record NC_060120.1, on the reverse strand, counting down.
CGGCAAGACGAGGAAAGTAAGCTGCAGCAAAATACGGGCAGGTAACCGGGGCGTAAGCGGCTACTAGGCAGTAAGATACCGCTGGTTGCACTTCAACAACACTAAATCCAAACTAACATCAAGCAGTAGAAGGCGGCTGATAGCTTCCGCCAACCTAACAGACTCCACTTGTTGCGGTTAGTCTCACCGACCCTGGGAGCAGCAACACACAAACAACTGCTATATCTCAAACAGTGGAGGTTTCGCTACTGGACAAGGTTCACTCAATTCAAACGTCCTGGGTTCGGTCGTCGGCTACAGCCCGTCGATCCGACAGTGCCAGCGCGAGCAGTCTCGCCCTACCCTCGCGCTGTGGACCTCCTCGTTCCTCCGCCCGAAGCCGAACTACCGACACCAGAACGCAGGCAGCATTTAAATAACTGGACGTTAAAAACCACACAAGATAGTCACGGATCCGCAAAGACAATTCCACAATGTCTCACACAATACTAAAACCAGTCACTGTGAAACAACACGGACAAATTATAAATCGGTATAACACAGAGGAGCCAGAAGCGGTTGGAAAACCAAATGCACGTCGGTATATTGATAATTTTTGCTTATGGACCGTGTGACAGCAACTGAATAAAACACAACATTAGTGTGTGCGTTTGTGTGTGTGTGTGTGTGTGTGTGTGTGTGTGTGTGTTTTATGGTGTGGTCACCCCAAAACACATACACACACACACACACACACACACACACACACACATAGCAAAAAAAAAAAAATTATATCACACCAAAACACACACATACACACACACACACACACACACACACACACACACACACACACACACACACACACACACACTAATGCATACACGAACAGATCACAGATACTTCAATAATTACACTCGAAAGTTTTGCAATAACATTCCACCTTTGCAAAAACATTTGACAGCCGGCAACAGAAACCAAAACATTGCATTGAAACAAGCGTTCAGTTCATAGTGCTGTGGAATGTGCGGAAAAACCACAAATTGGCATTCATAAGAAGAAGAATAACACCAAAAATGCAACAGGAGCGTAATATGTAAGAAATTGTCCACGCAACCTGTAAGTACAGTTCAAAACATTACTACTTAATAGGAAATACCAACAAGCAGAACTGTTTATAACCTATAGGCACAGTGACAAAAATGTAAATTAAATAGCTAACATATGTACATATTCCAGGCCACTGATGATGCCTTGCAGAAAATAAAGGCGAAACGCGTATGGCACTAAAATTGTGTTTTATTCAGTTGCTGTCAGACGGTCCATAAGTAAAAATTATTAATATACCGTAATATTACACGCAACTGAGAAAGACAGGACTACAAGTTGAAGATGTCAAATGCACGTCGTCTGCTGCGACGACCGGCTAAACGACCAACCAACGGTCTTCCCCACTCAAGTCAGGCACGGAAAATATCCCAGTATAAATCGTCGACTGACAGCTTATTCCCATGAGGGCACTTCTACGGGCGGACACACACACACAGGTGAAAATTGTACTACTAGAATATCACGGTCCATCCAACTAAAACTCGCTGAATCCGGTTCTTGACGTGGTCGTGCACTCTCGCGACCACATCCTTCCGTCGGACAGTGCATGTGTGTCGCCAGCGGTCGGGCAACTACTGGTTGTCCGGACCTCACTGCTGCTCCAGTCCCAACTCTCCTCACCCGACGCACGACGACCCGGAAATACCAGAGGCCGCTCCAAAGATGGTACCACAGTACGCGCTATCGATAAGCGCTGCTGCTGCCACTCACAGACAAACAAGGCGAGCAAACGTAGTGGCGTCAGTGAACACACTAAGAAAACGAGACGCCACTGTCGCTATTACAAGATGCCAAGCTATGAACGGCAAGAACGCGAGCTGTACACGGCTCACTGGTTGCCCCGTGCTCCCTGATCTCATAATTGTACGTCAGTTTGGTGACTCGACCTGCTGTGTTGCCATTCATAAACAGCATTCCAAGGGGTGTTTTCCAACAGGATAACGCTCGCCGGCATAACGATGTTGTAACCCAATAAGTTCTACGGAGGGTTGACATGTTGCGTTGCACCAGATCTGTCTCCAGTCGAGCACATACAGGACATCATCGGACGACAACAGCATCATCCACAACCAGCATTAACCGTCCCTGAATTGACCGATCAGGTGCAACAGGCATGGAACTTCATCCCACAAACTGACATCCAATACAGTGCATACACCGAGCGAGGTGGCGCAGTGGTTAGACACTGGACTCGCATTCGGGAGGACGACGGTTCAATCCCGCGTCCGGCCATCCTGATTTAGGTTTTCCGTGATTTCCCTAAATCGCTCCAGGCAAATGCCGGGATGGTTCCTCTGAAAGGGCACGGCCGACTTCCTTCCCCATCCTTCCCTAATCCGATGAGACCGATGACCTTGCTGTCTGGTCTCCTTCCCCAAAACCAACCAACCAACCAACCAACCAACCAACCAACAGTGCATACACGGATAATACAATACAATGCATAACGTTTCCATGCATGCATCCAACATTCTGGCTGTTACACCAATTACTAATATACCAGCATTTCACATTTTCAGTAGCTTATCTCGCGCTTGCATTAATTTGTGATCTTGCAGTGTTAATCATTTAAATATGTTACCTTTACCCTCAAACATACTCCTAAAATTTCGTTACTCTACATTATCTACTTTCTGGTGCCGCAATTTTTTTTCTCTCAGAGTATACAGCTCTCAAAACAATGCAGATATTCACAAAGCCCACAATGTTTCTCAACGTACCTAACACAGTGTTTCTCGAAAAAAGTAACGAAATTATCCTGCATACACAACTTCTAACAAGATAATAATTATAATGCTGGAGAATATGAATCTGCAACACGACAGATCAAAAGGATATTACTCGATTCCTGTAATCAGCTTCGTTTCATGACGCTGAAGGATACCTCTGCAAGTTCTACACGTGGAATGATTGCACTGTGACTGTACAGACATTTATAGCGCACAACTGAAATGACTTAGTCGTCTTCTATTAGACACCACGACAGTTGTCACAAACACCTCACTCATAATCTTCATAACTGTAGAATCTCCGAACCATCTCGCATCGTCACCAGACAAAGCAAGATGCAGAACAGACCAACCGAAAACGAGGACCAAACTGGTGAAAATTCATTCGAAACTATGTCGCTTCATGGTTCCCCACCGGCGAAGGTTTGCTATTGGCTGTCGTTTTGTATCTAAAGCTACGAAATGCATCGGCGGAAACACAAAGCTGAACGTAGTAAACATGCATAAGCTCGCGATTTGATAAAAAACAAATATTGTGGGGGAAAATAAAAGGACAATAGAGCAGACGACTTTCACACTGGCCAGTTCATCAAGTTCTTGTGCAATTTCGGTGCAAAGCGTCTTTCGTAAGCGAAAATGCCCCTTCGAAAATTAGGAGGAGAAGAAAGTGGAATCATTTGAAATGTGCTGCCAGGTAAGAACATTAGAAAATTAAGGAAACAGATGTCTGCTATTAAGAAGTGCTGAAGAGTAAGGGTGAGGATAAATATCTGTGGAAGACGCTTGCAAGAATAAGGTATGATTTCGTGTGGCATCTTCTACAGGATCCAGAAGTAATTAACTCATCACTGGAAGGAGCAGTGGAGGACGAGACATTTGAGGCAGAAAGAAGACTAGAATATGTATAACAGATTCCAGAAGATGTTGGATTTATCAATCACTTTCAATCAGAGGTTAAAAGATTGACACAAGAGAGGGGAACATGGTAGACAGCGTCAAGTTAGTAGAAAAACTAATGACTTGAGAAATGTTCTTCACATTTCGGCTAGTCGTGAAAGTAATACGCACAATCCTGCACAGTATATTCTTGTGTCCGTAATAAATGACCAACTTATTTTACTCGTTGCCAAAAGTTTCTGCTAAATGTCTAGCAGGATGGCGTAAGTAACTGCCGTCTGCGCTTTTTTTTTCGCCTCTCACGACAAACACACACTCATCCAGAAGTTGACACCCTGGACCGCATTCGAGCGGCCATAGAGTTGAAGTATTACCTGTCTGGAAAAGTTAACGATGTTTGTCACCGACCACAAATATTTTAAGAGAGGTTCAGTACCTTGGAGTTGTTTTGGAACTGACTTGATTGCTTTTCAACTTCTACATCTGATCTGAGCGGCGAAGAAGGCGAAGAACTTAATGGCCCTCGAAATGTTACGCCACCATCTCCAAAATTCCAACTGAGAAGTGCCATTAATGTCGACATTATCGTTCTGTGAGAGCTTACTGGCTACTCAGGACTCTCCATTCACAGTCGAGCTAATTTGAGTCGAGCTTCTTGCTTCTCATACAATCTCCTAAGTCGCTGAATTTACACTTCTTTTATCTGTTATAACTGACCTACCGCGACTAATGGACGTCAGTGATCATGCACTAAAAAATAAACACCGAAAAGCTGATAAAGGTCTCATTCCTGTCCTTAAGCGAGTGACGTTAACAGAACGTCGAATATCAGAATGAGAATGTAAAGGTTCCGCGACAATCACCTGCTAACTTCATTCACTAAAAAAAAAGTTTAGCAACTTATATAAAAGAACATTGCTATTTACTAGCTTACCACGGCGCACTGGTACTTGGAAACAATTCCTCGCATGTGGCAACATTTTCTTGTTGCGAGACGTGGATATACTGTGAGAACCATACAGGGCACCTGAGAAGCTGTTTCCACAAAAACTGTAATCATGCAGTGTGAACCACGTATGTTGGAAACTCCGAATATTTCGTAAATGGTTCCACGTTTAGAAACGAGGTTCCCTGCAAACTATAGTACGAGAAGGGACATGTAAATTGGTGTATTGGTAACCTTTGTATCTTTTAATCTACCGAGTTATTGAACTATACATTTTTAACTGAACGATTCACTTTTTCTAACAACATACGGAACCTCTCTGAAAGAGGTCTTACATAGCACAAGGTCTATTAATTTTCCAGTTCAATTTTCTCAATGCTATTCAGTTTGATTTCTAAATAAAAATGTCGAAGCAGGTCGCCAGACGCTGTTCCTGTTCCGCAATGAATCGCCAGCTGCGTGTCTAGCTATGTTCAGCAATGTTAACGCCTTCAGCACAAAAGAAACATCGACATGTCACTTGACTCGACATTTTTATTTATAAAATCTGCATCTACATCCATAGACGCTTACATACTCCGCAAGCCACCGTATGGTGTATGACGGAGGGTACCCTGTAATCATTTCATTTCCTGTTCCACTCACATATAGAACAAAGGGAAAAACGACTTATTTATAATCTCACCCTCGTGGTTCTTATGCGAAGCGTACGTTGTTGGCAGTAAAATCGTACTGCAGTCAGCCTCAAATGCCCGTTCTCTAAATTTTTTTCAATGTTGCTCCCCGAAAAGAAAGTCGCCTTCCCTCCCACTCATTCCTTTTGAGTTTCCGAAGCGTCCCCTAAATATTTGTGTACTTGCGTGATGTTCGAACCTATCGGTATCAAATCTAGCATTCCGCCTCTGAAATTACTCGATGCTCAAATGGCTCTGAGCACTATGAGACTTAACTTCTGAGGTTATCAGCCCCTAGAACAGAACTCTTAAACCTAACTAACTTGAGAACATTACATACATCCATGCCCGAGGCAGGATTCGAACCTGTGACCGTAGCGGTCCCGCGGTTCCAGACTGAAGCGCCTAGAACCGCTCGGCCACTCCGGCCGGCTTACTCGATGACTCCCTTTAATCCGACCTGGTGCAGATCCCAAAAACTCGAACTGTACTCAACAGTGAGTCGCACTAGAGTCGTATATGCGGTCTTCTTTGTAGATGAACCACACATTCCTAAAATTCTTCCAATAAACCGAAGTCGACCAATCGACTTTCCGAATACAACCGTTACCTGCTCATTCCATTTCTTATTGCTTTGCAACTTTATGCCTAGATATTTAATAGAGGTGAGTGTGTCAAGCGGCACACTAATAGTGCTGTACACTAACATTACGGGTTTGTTTTTCCTACTCATCTGCATTAACTTACATTTTTCTACATTTAGAGCTAGCTGCCATTCACCACAACAACTAGATATTTTGTCTAAGTCATCTTGTGTCGTTGTGCCCCCCCCCCCCCCACACCCTCCTAACAGTAAACAACGACACCTTCTGGTACAACACAGCATCACAGCAAATTGCGACCTAGCCTGTCTGCCAGGTCATTTCTGTTACATCATTTATCTATATAGAGAACAACAGCGGTTGTATCAAGCTTCCATGGAGCACTTCTGACTATACCCTTGTCTGTGATGAACACTCGCCGCCTAGGACAACACACTGGGTCCTGTTACTTTGTTACTTACGAAGTCTTCGAGCCACTGACTTACCCGGGAACCTATTCCGCACGCTTACACCTTCGTTAACAGCCGGCAGTGTGACATCGTGTCACATACTGTACGGAGATCTAGGAATATGGTATCCGCCTGTTGGCCTTCATCCATGATTCGCAGGATGTCATGTGAGAAAAGGGCAGGCTGAGTTTCGCACCAGCGATGCTTTCTAAAACAGCGTTGATTGTGGACAGAAGCTTTTACCTCTCGAGGAAATTTATTATATTCCAACTGAGAGGTTGTTCAAGGATTCTACAGCAAATCGATGTTAATGATATTGGTCTGTAATTCCGCGGGTCCGTTCCTTTGCCCTTCTTATGAACAGGAGTCACCTGCGGTTTCTTCCAGTCGCTTACACTTTGCGCTGGGCGAGAGATTTGCGATAAATGCAAGCTAAGTAAGGGAAAAATGCTGCAATCAACTGGGATTCAAAAATGTTCAAATGTGTGTGAAATCTTATGGGACGTAACTGCAAAGGTCATCAGTCCCAAAGCTTACAAACTACTTACCCTAAATTATCCTAAGGACAAATACACACACCCATGCCCGAGGGAGGACTCGAACCTACGCCGGGACCAGCCGCACAGTCCTTGACTGCAGCGCCTAGACCGCACTGCTAATCCCGCGCGGCAACTGGGAGTCCCATCAGGTTCAAAATGCTTCAAATGGCTCTGAGCACTATGGGACTTAACTTCTAAGGTCATCAGGCCCCTAGAACTTATAACTACTTAAAGCTAACTAACCTACGGACATCACACACATCCATGCCCGAGGCAGGATTCGAACCTGCGACCGTAGTTCCCATCAGGGCATGGCGACTTATTTCCTTTCAACTCTTTCAGTTGTTTGTCTACACCAGGGATATTTATTACTATTACCTCCGTGTAATCCAGTTATTGTTGCGAAAATTTCACTGCAAACCTTATCAGACGTTGTGTGACGGAACTTGGCCTTTCACTGTATTTCGAACACCGCTAAAAAAGTGCATCGTTTCTTTAAAAAATAGTTGGTTCAAACCTCCGGTGGATACAGTATTGTTACCGAAGCAGATATTTACTTTGCACTCTGCGCACAATCATTTACCGGAAACTTCGGTTCGATACGTCAAACATTTCACGCAATATCAATACGACAGTCCAGTTAACGTTCTCCATATAAGTGTACAGATATTTGAAATCGTTCTAATATCACCGAACGTCCCAATAATGTCCTGCAAATATTGAAGATGGGGAAATAATGTCCAACTGAAACAAAATAAAGGAGCTCATGCCGTACTGAATGTATTGTAATGTTCTCTTTCTTTTTCGGAGACTTATCATTCCAATTTTGCTTGAAAAAGTGGTGGTGTTTTATGAGTTAATATTTTACTTTTCTGTAGCGGTTGTATTGAATGGAGAGTCATGGACCGTGTCCCAGGGTAGTGTGTTGGGACTCTTGCCGTTCGTGTTGTGCATCAGCGACCTAGCAGGCAACATTAATAAGAGTAGAAATTTTAGCAGTTGATGCAGTAATCATAGTGAATGCCTTCTGGAAAGAAGCTGCGTAAATAAACAGTCAGATGCTAATAAGATTTTAAGATTGTGCAAAGTTTGGCAACTTGTTTTAAGTATATAGAAATGTGAATTGGTGCACTTCACAAACCGCAAAAACAAAAAAAAAAAAAAAAAAAAAAAGTAATAATAATAATAATATTGCACTGTTAAAATATCAGTGAGCTACAGCTGGAATCAGTTAATTCTTAAAAATATGTGAATGTAACAGTTTGTGGGGAGACGAAGCGGAATGATTACTTAGACTCAACGCAGATGGTGCTATCCGGTTAGCTGGTAGGAAAGTGAGAAAATGTAGTCCATCTGCAAAGGAGACTGGTTACAAAACACTCACGCACCCTATCCTTGAATATTGCTCAAGTGTGTGGAATCCAAGCTAAATAGAAATAAAAAGATATATTGGACGTTGATCAAAAACGGCAGCAAGAACGGTCACAGGAGAGCAACACGAAAGTATTCAAAAATTCGAGCTAGCCTGAACATAGACGTAAATTATCCCTCAAAAGCCTATGTACAATAATTGAAGAACCAGTGTCAACTGAAGAAGCTAAGAACTTAGATATCGCTGAGGTATCGACTGTGAAGACAATATTAGATTAATTATAGCACTTCGTAACATGAGTGTCACATACGCTCCACGTATTTTGTTTCAGCTCTTTTATGATTACTCGATTGTTTGTTGTGTGAGTTTGATACTTTTGCTGGGAGTGCAAAGTGATTAGATTTCTAGCAGGAAGGGAGTGAGTCTGGAGTGCTCGGAAATGTATCTTCTAGTTAGCAGCATGCTTTCACTGTGTCTCAAATGCGAGGAAACGGTAGCTTCAATGGAGACATCCAGTTTTTGTTGAAAATACTTGTTTCTCGAAATGTTATTGTGGTCAATTCCTGTCATTAATCGACTGGAATAAGCACGTAGCCGCTAGTCACAACAGCGTACATGAACGTGAAATTTGTCTCCCTGTCTGCACATCAAAAACAGCCACCTACCAACACTATACCCTGGCCACGTGAGGAAATCCGTTGTTTTCTTTCCAGTTTATGGACTGTTCAATCCACAATATCGCCCTCGCCGCCAGACATGCCATGTACAAAGCTACCCAACCTAATGAACTGTTGCTTAGCATATTTTACTTTAGTTTACTCCATTCTTCAGATCATTGCCCCGCGTAATGTATTTTACGTTATTCGCTTGACTAGCGCAAATTTTTTGTGTTCACATATATGACCAGCTGCATTTTAAGGGTGTTGCTTCAGCCTGATGTATTTCCATTGTGCGCAGTGGCCAAGCATTCGATTCGAATGTAAATAAGATTTACAGAGGGGATAGCGAGTGGATTATATTCGCATTCTTTATTACAGGATTAATTTATGTACAAGTTAGTGAGACTTATTTTGACCTCTTCCAGGTCTGTTATTATTCATATTGATTGTGTGAAGTGGTCTTTAATGGAACACTTGCGTACTTTACGTTTACTTTATGCATGCACTTAAATCATATTAAAATTTCATTAGTGATAGTCCTACATAATTTTCTTCGTTTTATGATAAGTGCTTAATTTTTCATTGCTAATCACTTCTCAGGAATCAACCAGGATCTCCGCACCATGTCGCGTCTGTGTCGCCAAGTATGGCTTCAGCCAATCTCTGTCTTGCTACAGGTGAATAAACATTTTTATTTTTATTTCTGGGTCACTACCTAGTCCTGTTAATGATACGCAGCCACTTACCCTCGGTCACGGCCTTATTTACGCTAAAATTAATAGTGTATTGTTCTGGGCTTATCCCCTTCTGCACTGAAACTCGCCCTTCTCTTGCTAATGGGAGTTTTATGATATCATTATCCACCTGCTCCGTTCGTCTCCAAAATGCGTTTGGCTTTAACCTGTTTGTTTCATGCCACTGTACATATATTGGTATAGATTGTTTTGTTAGTTTTCGGGTACATAAGATTAACTGCAATTGCCTTTTGTTGATATAATGTGAGTATTAATTTCTGAGGATCTCATACTATATTGTACTGTCGTCATGGATAAAGTTCATGTAAGGTCCATTAAATCCGGATGCCTCACACCTTTGTTGTTGTTTCCTATTTATCGAGTCCTCCCTCAATTTTCCCCATGTTGACTTCTCGTTTATTCTGTCCATATTGCTCCCAATTTATTTCTCCCGCTAAGCCTTTTAAATTTAGTATTTTATTATTTCCAATTCTTTGATTCTGTTCCTTTCTGCTTCCTTATTTCTGTAATCCATGGTATTGTTGATATGTTCTTCCAGAAGTACTGTAATATTTGTTCCATTACTCATTTCTAATTCATTTGGAACAGGTGCCCAAATAAGATTAATCTTCGCCCAGTTATTAATTATGATGTTGTCTCTTTATTTTTGCAGATTCCCATATTACTTCCCATTGTCCAACCATCTGTAGCTTGTTTTGCTCACATCATTTTTCTAATAATCCTTATTTCAAGTACCTCTGTTCCGTCCAGCTTATAGTTCATCATTACACGTTCTCAGCTATATAAACATTCTTGGTTCAAATGGTTCAAATGGCTCTGAGCACTATGGGACTCAACTGCTGTGGTCATGAGTCCCCTAGAACTTAGAACTACATAAACCTAACTAACCTAAGGACATCACACACATCCATGCCTGAGGCAGGATTCGAACCTGCGACCGTAGCGGTCGTGCGGTTCCAGACTGTAGCGCCTTTAAAAACATTCTTGTTGTACCACTGTAGTGTAGTGCTTTAGTTTTATTTTTATAAATATGCATTTCTTGTTGTAAATATTCTTTGTCAAACCATACACCTTTTCCAGTTTGTTAACTTTTACATCTACTGCAAATCTCTATAGTCTGTTCTGTTGCAGAGTTTCTCCAAGATATTTGTTTTTCCATGAATTTTGGTGGATTTTTTATACTTGTCATGAATTCCTTTTCTTCAGCCAAAATTTAGAAACCATTTCTATTAGCTGTTTTTTCCAGAAGATTTATCTGAATAACTGCTTCTACCAGATTTTCTGAAAATATTACAAAATCATCTGAAAGACCCAGACAGTTTACTTTAATTCCATTTGTATTCCTTACCAGAACTGATGGTTAAATAGTAAATGTGATAAACCATGCCCTTGTCTAATACCAGTTTTTATAATCTCCCATAAATTTAACTTTAGATATCGTATTTGTTGGAGTTGGTTTGCTAGTGTTGCTTAATGAGAAATTCTCTAATGATTTTATCTATTGTTTTTCGATCTACGTAAGTGAGGTTAGATTTTATTTGATTGTAGCATTGACATTTCACAGTGTTTTAGATTCTGTTATTTTATTTTTGTCATGGATAAGGCTACCAGAGCTCATTCAAGGGGAACAAGAAAGATTACTAGTCAAGACGATTGCTTGGAATGCCAAAAAATTGTGTCAGAATTTTATAAGGGACAGGCATCAATGTCAGTTCCATCGCCCGAGAGCAATGAAGTCACACTAGCCGTGGAACAATGTGAAACTAGCGTAGCTCGCGAAACCGAAACTACCGTGGCACAGAGCAGCTCAGATTCTAGAGCCGTAGGTGACATTCATTTATGGGTCAGACAGATCTTAGAACGAGCAGAAGCAGACAGAAAGATAACGGAAGCAGACAGAGATAGAGGCTGAAGCTGGAATGTTCCAAAACAAATTCTTCATTTTTCCAATCGAAACTGGCAGAGAAAAAAAAGTGTTGCATTAGTCATTGAACGCCTCTTGTAAAAGAGGAGATTGCGAGGCCAAGCATCATGGTGCAAATAGCATCAGATGTAAAAAGAATTCTGCAGGTACACATTGCACAATGCAACTGCGGAAGTTCACAGTTCAGTGCTGTGTTTTGGTCAGTGCAGGCAAGCCCTATAGCAAGAGAGACAGGCGTTGCATCGCAGTCTGTGTCCACCGTCGAGCAAGATTTCGACGAGAAACATTTCTTTTGGTTGCGAAAATTCGTCACATACGCTGCAGACGGAAATCTGCGAGTAGAAACGGGGACGGACAGTTCAACGATAGCTTCCCAGATTCCAGGCCGATTCAGTGGGAGTTTGAATTTATGAGCAGCCATACGGCTTGCGAAGTTATTTGCGTGAGTTCTAATGGTAATAAGAAGCTATAGATCGTTTGTACACTTTGGGGCAGAAGTTATGTAACTGTACCTGTCAACTGCGGAGCGGAACAGATTGCGCACTACAGTCATACAAACCTTGCCACTGTCAGCAGCGCAGTTCCAGACGGTCGCTACTCTTCAATGCTATCTTCAAAGGATGTCAGCGTTTCGATGACACCTATAATAATGGGGAGTTGGTACAGCGCTTCATCAATACGATGGTGAGACAACATAAGAGATACTTGCTTTGTGTACAGAAAGATGACCTAAACGTAACATCCAAAGGATCAATTGCACCATCGATGTTTTACCCATCTATTCACTGGCAAGTAATTAAAGCCACTTATGTCGCTGATTGTAATGGTTACCTAGACTTGGAGTTACAGTATTACTCACTTTATTATTCAGTATTATTAATTTAAAATTTTATTTGATCATTGGCCCTGTACATACTACCTATTGCTTTCAGCCGAGAGCGTTTTAATGCCCTTCTCTTCTAGTATGTACTTTCTTAAAGAACAACTTATGTTCCGTACATGGTTACAACAAATTATAGAAATTGAACATAGTTCCTTACCTGTTAAACAACGTAAAACTAGAAGAAAGTGCGTTACGTTACTCTTCTTTACATTATTATAGAGAAACAGCATTAAAAAGCTTCGTTGGGTACTAGCGCCATCTGTCAGTTAGCGTTTAAATGCAGCAATGACGCTACATACAAGGTGATTATACACACGTAAAAAAAAGTTTCGCATCACCTCGGTTCCGAGAGTTCCAAAAGCTGTACAGAAAATTGGAACAAAGATTAACATAAACATCATTTCTGCCCTTTTATTGCTCATGAAAATCACACATTGCATGATGTATCACTATACAGCGAGACCTTCAGAGGTGGTGGTCCAGACTGCTGTACACACCTTTAGCTCTAATACCCAGTAGCACGTACTCTTGCATTGATGCATGCCTGTATTCGTCGTGGCCTACTATGCACAAGTTCATCAAGGCACTGTTGGTACAGATTGTCCTACTCCTCAACGGTGATTCGGCATAGATACCTAAGAGTTGGTCACCTCGCCCATAAACAGCCCTTTTCGAACTATCCCAGGTCTATTCGATAGGGTTCATGCCTGGAGAACATGCTGGACACTCTAGTCGAGCGATTTCGTTATCCTGAACGAAGTCATTCACAAGATGTGCACGACACGGGTTCGAATTGTTGCCCATGAAGACGAATGCTTCGCCAATATGCTGCCGATATGGTTGCACTATTGGTCGGAGAATGGCATTCACGTGTCGTCAGCCATTACGGCGCCTTCCATGGCCACCAGCGGCGTACGTCGGTCCCACATAATACCACCCCAACACATGAGGGGCCATCCACCTTGCTGCACTCTCTGGACAGTGTGTCTAAGGCGATCAGCCTGACCGGGTTGCCTCCAAACACGTCTCCGACGATTGTCTGGTTGGAGGCATATGCGACACTCATCGGTGAAGAGAAAGTGACGCCAATCCTGTGCGGTCCATCCAGCATGTTGTTGGGCCCATCTGTTCCGCGCTGCATGGTGTCGTGGTTGCAATTATGTACCTCGCCTGGATGTTGGGAGTTAAGTTGCGCATCATGTAGCCTATTGCGCACAGTTTGAGTCGTAACACCACGTCCTGTGTCTGCACGAAAAGCGTTATTCAACATGGTGGCGTTGCTGTCAGGGTTACTCTGAGCCGTAATCCGTAGGCAGCGGTCATCCACTGCAGTAGTAGCCCTTGGGCGATCTGAACGCGGCATGTCATGGACAGTTCCTGTTTCTCTGTATCTCCTCCATGTCCGTGTAACATTGCTTTGGTTCACTGCGGGATGCCTGGTCACTTTCCTTGTTAGGAGCCCTTCCTGGTAAAAGGTAAGAATGCTGACGCGATCGAACCGCGATACTGACCGTCTAGGCATGGTTGAACTACAGACAAAACGAGCCGTGTACCTCTTTCCCGGTACAATGAATGGAACTGACTGGATGTCGGTCCCCCTCCGTGTAATAGACGCAGCTCATGCATCGTTGTTTACATCTTTGGGAGGGTTTAGTGACATCTTTGAACAGTCAAAGGGACTGTGTCTGTGATACAATACTACAGTCAACGTCTATCGTCACGAGTTCTGGGAGCTAGGGTGATGCAAAACTTCTTTGGATGTGTGCATTTTACGTCAAAATTTGTTTGAGGTCCTAATTTCAACCACACATCTCTCCAAAGCTAGTTGGGAATGTTGAATTCCACGTCGAAGAAAGGACAGTCTACGAACGACAGGATCTGCCAGCTGTGATAAAATATCCATAGTCAATGTCTATCTTCAGGATTTCTGGGAACCTGGGTGATGTAAAACTGTTTTTGATGTATTTAATTAAAGTGAAAATTTCAAACCGCTGTAGAAATAATACCACAATGACGTCAAATTGCATCGGAATATCACCGGAGAAGTGGGAAAACGTATGGCAGAATAAAAACGAATAGTTATAAAATGTAGCAGTAGATGGCACTGTAAGCATCATAATTTAATAGTTGTCGTCTACAAATGACAAATGAATCATACAACACTGACTAAGGTGTACGTTTGACGTTAAACAAACTGTACTACTCATTGTTCATGGGTGTACGGACGTGATACCGTTAGTTATATAATCCTATCCACCATAGCAAGATCATATCACATCAGACGGCAAAAATCGGTTTTTAATTGTCCTGAGGCCAAAACTGCATCAACCAAAATCAAATAGGATTATTAATTTCCGTGTGACTGGCGCAAAACATGTTCAGTATGCTGTCCATCGTTATCTGCAACAAGTTGAAATGGAGAAACAGCTTGTTCCACAACTGATTGAAGTGTTTCTGGAGTCACGTTCAGAAAATATTGCGCAATGTGTGCCTTCAGTTCAGCTACGATTGCAATCGGAACACTGAACATAACATCTTTCAGATAGCCCCACAGCCAGACGTCTCACGAATTAAGATCAGGTGATTGGGACTGTAGGGGTATGTCGGCTGATTACTCTAGCATTTCCGAAATGGCGCTTCAGCAGCTGCTTGACTGGATTTGCAATCTGCGGAGGTGCGCCATCTCGCATAAAAATGATCCCATACACACATCCACGCTATTGGAGAGCTGGAATGATGTGGATGCGCAAAAGACACTCAAAGCGCTTACCAGTGACGGTACAGGGAACAGGACCGGAAGCACATGTCTCTTCGAAAAAATATGGCACTATGATAAATGATGCCGTAAACTCGCATCACACAGTGATCTTTTCAGGATGAAGTGGTACTGATTGATTTGCGTGTGAATTTTCCGTTGCCCATATTCGACAATTCTGTGTATTGACATATCCTGTCAGATGCAAGTGGGCTTCGTCTGTCCACAAAATCTTCCACGGCCAATCATTGTCCATTTCCGTGCGTGCAAGGAATTCGGAAGCAAAGGTCTCTTTTGCTGGCAGGTCAACAGGAAGCAGGTCGTGCACATGGGTAACTTTGAATGGATAGCAAATAAGGATATTTCATAGGATTTTACGCACCGTGCTCACCGGTATGTGCAATTTTCGGGCAATTCTCCGTGCACTACACTTTAGCATACTACCACTCGTCTCCTCCTGCATAGCTGTGGCCACTGCTTCCACTGACGCCGAATCAATTCGTTTCCTCCCTCCACCAGGTTGCACCCCAAAAGAACCCGTCTTTCTGGGTTTCTGCATAATTTTCTCCAAACCCACGGCAGTCATCGGCCCAACCCCTTTTTCAAACCCCTTCTGTGTCCGGAACTTCTGCAGAGCGACGTGTGCAATCTTATAATATAGCAGAGTGCGATCCTGCATTGAGACAGTCATGGCGAACGTCACAGACGCGAAAAAATGTACCAGGCGTGTTTTTACCAACTTTAATGGGTCATTCTCATGACAGGTGTTTTCATTTACGTATTCTAACACATACAGCGCCATCTACTGATCAATTTTCACACTATTTTTTTTTTCTTCTGCCTTACGTTTTCCCCCTTCTCCGATAATATTCCGTTGAAATTTGACGTCATTCTTACCGGTGGTGTTGTTTCTACAGCGTTGTGAAAGTTTACCTTTAATTATAATCACCCTGTGTGTAGCCAGTTCTCTGACAACCGCAATACAGCTGCTTCCTTGTCCCTATAGCATTGCGAGCGATACACCGTATTTACGTAAATGTAATGTATTGCGAATACATAGAAAGAAGGATCCTTTATTGTATGATTATATGATAGCGGAACAAACACTGGTAGCAGTTACTTCTGTAAAATATCTGGGAGTATGCGTGCGGAACGATTTGAAGTGGAATGATCATATAAAATTAACTGTTGGTAAGGCGGGTACCAGGTTGAGATTCATTGGGAGAGTGCTTAGAAAATGTAGTCCATCAACAAAGGAGGTGGCTTACAAAACACTCGTTCGACCTATACTTGAGTATTGCTCATCAGTGTGGGATCCGTACCAGATCGGTCTGACGGAGGAGATAGAGAAGATCCAAAGAAGAGCGGCGCGTTTCGTCACAGGGTTATTTGGTAACCGTGATAGCGTTACGGAGATGTTTAATAAACTCAAGTGGCAGACTCTGCAAGAGAGGCGCTCTGCATCGCGGTGTAGCTTGCTCGCCAGGTTTCGAGAGGGTGCGTTTCTGGATGAGGTATCGAATATATTGCTTCCCCCTACTTATATCTCCCGAGGAGATCACGAATGTAAAATTAGAGAGATTAGAGCGCGCACGGAGGCTTTCAGACAGTCGTTCTTCCCGCGAACCATACGCGACTGGAACAGGAAAGCGAGGTAATGACAGTGGCACGTAAAGTGCCCTCCGCCACACACCGTTGGGTGGCTTGCGGAGTATAAATGTAGATGTAGATGTAGATACGTCCTCACATAGATTGTACGATAGTTACCACTGTCAGTCACCTTCCATATCAACACAATTGTGGCGATACGAGCACTGGAGACATATGTGGCTAAAATTGTTCGTTATATAACCAAGACGACGTACTTAGGTAAGATTATAGCTTTATATCACTTACCAAGTGTCCTTTGTACATCTATATTTTTATCACTATCTATAAATATTTTTAGGATGTACATGACAACAAGAGCGATTGACCTCAACAGATTATGACGACGTGTAATGCCTGGTGGCTGATCCACAAGGAATTAAGTAATAGTTTTTATTGATATGTTTCATAGAAGGGAAATTTAAATATAAAATGTATTATGGTGTTGTTCACCTCTTTTATGTAGTTTTTTGTATTTTAGATCTGAAGATGGCTCGTCGGTGAGCTGAACTACTAATCAATAAATGCGTTTTAGCGGTCCTGACGAAGGATTATTATCCGTACATTTTAACATGACAGCGGGCCGCTGTGTCCGAGCGGTTCTAGGCGCTTCAGTCCGGAACCGCGCTGCTGCTTCGGTCGGAGGTTCGAATCACGCCTCGGGCATGGATGTGTGTGATGCCCTTAAGTTAGTTAGGTTTAAGTAGTTCTAAGTCTAGGGGACTGATGACCTCAGACGTTAAGTCCCATAGTGCTTAGAGCCATTTGAACAATTTTTTTTAACGTAACAGATCGCCCATCTTCCAATTTGGCGCAGTGAAACAACGTATCTAGAAGTATTCGAATACATTCTAATGGATCTGGACTAGTTGAGAAGCGTCAGCCATTGCCTGGTCTGCCTTTTCTCATTTTTTTATATGCAAATGTAATCGGGTCTTCCTATGCTTTAATAAGAGAGTAATAGTGATTACTATAAGGTCAAATCACTTTCTTTTTCTCTAATTGACAATATCGACTTACACAGAGGTTGTACCGAGCAAGGATGCGCAGTGGTTAACACACTGCACTAGCATTCGGGAAGACGACGGTTCAGACTCCCGTGTGGCCATCCTGTATAGGTTTCCCGTGATTTCCTAAGTCGCTTCAAGCAAATACCGGGATAGTTCCTCTGAAAGGGCGCAGCAGACTTCCTCATCTATTCCGATGGGTTTGATGACGTCGCTGCTTGGTCCCTCCCCCAAATCAATCAACCAGCTAGAGAGGTTGTATTTCGCTGGAGAAACGCAGTCTTTGTGTACGGTGAGAGGAGAATGCGGGTAACAGGCTGGTAAACCCCAGCCCCCTTAGGCGCATGGACATAAAGTGGGGTGGGCTCGCCGGCCGGGGTGGCCGAGCGGTTCTAGGCGCTACAGTCTGGAACAGCGCGACCACTACGGTCGCAGGTTCGAATCCTGCCTCGGGCGTGGATGTGTCTGATGTCCTTAGTTTAGTTAGGTTTAAGTAGTTCTAAGATCTAGGGGACTGATGACCTCAGAAGTTAAGTCCTATAGTGCTCAGAGCCATTTGAACCATTTTTGGGGTGGGCCGAAAAAAGACAGAGACCAGAGACTACTACGGATGGTTTAAAACTGACCGACTAAAACCGATACCGGTAGCTAAGTTGTGAGTAGATGGTATATTTCGGTGTTTGTTTGGTCTCTTATAACAGATTTTTTTTATTTTGTACTATTAACAGAGAAAAAAAAACTGCAATATTAATTAGCCATAGCAGCAGCGCTAATTTTTTTCATTTTTAAATAAACCTTTTCAAGCAGAGAAGTAATTTTTATTCGTAAGACTTGCATTGGATTGAAATATTTCTTTATTTAGACAATGGAAAAAGCGATCAGTGCTCTTTTAATAACAATGCCATCAGAAAGGAGCAGCAAACACATAAGACAGGGTACATCAGTGCTGAGACAATGATGTACCTGTTGCCGTACATCGTGCTTTGAGGTACGCGTGTGCACGCAGAGTCCACAACTTGCCCCCACCTGGTCTGTACGGTAGGTATCAACCCCAGCCTGTAAATATTCTTAGGAAGTCATGTAGCAATGAAGTCAAATGCTTCATTTGATTTACAAGATTAAAGATTGCCCTCCCACTTCTATAAAAGAACGGAAGAGAAACGAAACTGTGATAGCAAGAGCAAATTAAAAACATAACAATTGACTCTAGTATACAATAAAAACATAAAGTAGCTTAGCTGGTGCTGCCTGCGTGTACATAATATACCCTTCTATGTTGTATCCCTTGAAAAGGGGCAAATTAACACGAAAAACAGAGTTTCCCGTTTTCACCCTTTAGCACTCACTATTCATAATGGCCGAATAGCGGTATCACCCCGATAATGACATGATTTTTAAGCAGAGTTTCAAAAATTAGAATCAGTAAGAGAATACAGGTGAGTTTTTGTAGTATTTAATCACTTATAACTTTCCTAGAAAAGCAGTGAATGGTGAACATAATAAGTTTTCTTTTATTTGCCCATTTAATTTAATATTGTTACGACATGTATTTTGAAACTGAGAGAGCCACATGTTCCAGTTTGTTTTCGATTTTATACATTTATTACAGTAAACAGGAGTAAAAAAATTCGGTTACTTCAGAAACCAGTTTTTTGAGAGGTTTTAACAGTCGGTTGAACTGGAGTGAAAAGTAAACCGTCTAATGGAAAACCGGTTCTTTCTACGATAACCACCATCCCCAGTGGCCACGCCAAACAGCTCATATGTCCGCCCAGCTAATGTATTCCGGTGTGGCGTCACAGTGGCGGCTACGGCAAGGTTTCACCAGCTAAATAATAAAACGAGCGGATTCATCCCCCCCCCCTTCCCCTCACCCCCTCCCATTATAAGGGCACTGTAACGAATCATCCCATTACAGGAGCGACCATTTTTGCTGTTCGGCTCCGCTGCGAATAAACGGTCTGTCTTTTGAGCTTTGTTGTACGCACAGCGAATTAGTTGAAGACGAGCGCGGGTGGGGGAGGGGGGGGGGCAATTTCTGCAGATGTATATATTTCCTCCGGGTCTGATAACAAAAGAAATATTTCGACAGGCCTCCTGTGTGTCGCTTTCACCACCAGGTGCAGAGACGACTGTCTGGCACCACAGCAGTGGAATGGCAGGAATTTGGCCATCCACAGACAGAAAGATACATCCTGAGCTCTCTTGAAAAACAGAGGGTAGTCTCGCGATATATTTCCATGTGAAACGACCGGTCGTTGGGCCACCAAAATTGTGCTTTTGTAACGGAGTTCCAAGGTGCAGAATTCTCAGAACACAGAAGGCTGGCAGGCACTGAACTGGAAGCTGTGCTTTATGGAATCCATGATGTGAGTAAAATTGCAAACTGACAAAAATATAAGGGCCGCTCAAAAAGTTTCAGTGCGAAGGTCGCACAGCCCAGAATGGGTCTGTCAATCAAGTAAAATCACCGTGTGCGTTGAGGCAATCATCTCATCGACACACTAGGTTGAAGATACCCATTTGACAACGCAATATGTCTTGTTGTGTGAAGAAGGAATAATGGACCATTGAAGGCCTTTTTTTAAGGGACTGAATGCTTAATAATCGTATGGGGTGAGATCAGGACTATGGGGCGGGTGCTCGGGTGTCTCCAAGTCGAGTTAACGTTGCGACATTTGCGATCTAGAGACGTGTGTTGTCATAAAGCAGTAGTGTCATTTGCCGGACCATTCCATAGTTGCGGTTTTCGACAGATGTGCTGCCCGTCGCCCCCCCCCCCCCCCCCAACCCTGCATATTCTTCATTCTCCGATCGATGTCTACCGGTGTTCGTCCATCAGCAGACAAGAAAAGAATAACAGCATCTGGTAATAACGTCGCATAGTTCATGTTTCCCGCATTTACCACACACAAGTCGGGAAGACGCGACTGCCACAGTAATCACCTGTCTACGTATCGGTGCTCATAGACCAGTATCGGATTCGCACTATGTTCCATATACGCTGCAGTAACGCCCCCAAACGGAAAATTTTTGATCGCTCTTATACTGTTGGTGGGGACATAGACAAATTACTGCCACCTGCACATCTGCAGTCGTTACATCTGCTCACTGTTTTGCTAATATCGTACAGCAACTTCGGCGGATTAGGTCGCAAAAAAGTTAAGGTTGTGCTAGACTCAAGTAAATTCACGCAGCCTTAACTTGACTGAATTCACAGACACGGTGCGCGTGTATTTCTTCTTCTTTCGATAGTGTGATCACTGTATTTCAGGCGGCTCCATTATGCTTAATGAACTTGATAAAAAGTGCCTTATCACTGTCATGTGTACCCTCATCCGATAGCCTTCCCAGCCCCATACATTTCTCTCTCTCTCGTGCAATCGATTCCATGTGTTACTTAAGGGGAGACGGAGGTGCCTATGCTGCCCATGTTAAAATCACTAAGTTTGAGGAACATTTATGAATAAACTACCAAATACAAAAATTTGAATTTTTTTTTACATATAGAGTGGTTTAGTATTGCAGTTATGACAGAGGGATTTTGGAGTATCTTTTCTATTTTCCTTCCAATAATTTTTTTTATTAATGACCCAAATTTTTTTACAGATAATTGCTTTATAATTAAACTGAAATGAAACTACTGAACATATTGCCAAATGGCTGTGTTACAATGTAAGTTTGACCACTAGGAGTACTGTATAAAAATTTCATCTCTCTAGCTTGAGTGGATTTTGAGAAAATGTTCCTTATATTCGAACAATTCTAATTTACGGGAAATGGCTATCAAAGCTTCTCAATACATTCCTGCACTATAGGATGGATTATCAGGGTCTTCTTCTTCATCCTCCAAAAGCTTCCTCTTCGGTCTTCTTTTCTGGTCTGTTGTTCCATCATACTTCATATGCCTTTCTCTTCTTTCTGCTCCTCTTATCCTTTCTCTGTCAATATTTCTTAGTGCTCGTACAGTGTTCACGCCAGCTGTAAATCCTAATGCCTTCAGAACTTCACACTGTTCCCGTGGTTGTAGGTTGCTATTGCATCATAAATGCCAAAGTGCAGTGTTTTTATGCTTACAAACACCCTTTTATGAATCACTTTCCAAATCAAATTGTTTACGCTCTCATTATGATTCTGCGTCTTTCCGTGTAGGCATTTGTGTAACGATTCTGGCTGCGCTAAGTCATGAAAAATTGGTTTTATTGCATTTATCACAGCTGCTGGCAAACCATGTTTGTGATCATAGTCCTTTTTTGCATTATATTTGCACCAGGAATCTTTTGGGCACAGGCTGTGTTGAGGGTATTCATTGGAAGAGGCAGTATGAAGGAACAATGCCCACACTGCTTTTCGCATGTCACTAACATTACTAGTATTTTGCCTTATAGCATACCCATAGTATCTCTGTAGACGTTCAATCACCTCATCAGTAAGCCTGCCTCTCCCTCCTATTGTCTTTCTATCACTGAGCTTACTTGAACCCAAAGTTTGTTTGAGCCTTCGAAGCCGTGCACCCATACGCTCTTAGCGCTTCATTTGTCACAGAAAACAATGTATCCAACCCTTGCACACTCGCTGTATGCGTAACATAAGGCGCTGTATGCGTAACAGGCCGAGAAAATCCCAAGCAGTTCGCCAGGAAGTCACGAGAGGGTGTTAGATACATTCAGCGGCCGCCCATTTCCTCTGCAGGCGTGGGGGGAAAATGGTAATAACTCCACTTCTAGGGCGAGTAGAACAATAATTCAAAGTTTACATTAAAGAGGAATGTTCCAATTAATTTTCGGTAGCAAAAAAAAAAATTGTAATTTTTTGGATTTGACCACCTCCGGCTCCCCTTAAATGTTCTTGAAGTATGTGCAATTAAAAGTTGTGATGTTTTCTATTAATCTGTGCACTCAAAATAGCTCGAAATAAAATTGGTATTTACCTGAACCCCATGTGTTTACGTAATTTCGTAATTCGTAAACCCCTTCCAAAAGATTAAACAGTATAAAAATTACAGAAATGTCAGTACGTGGTCTTCAATGAGAGGGCGTCTTTACTATCTATTCCCGTTTAAATAAACATGTGGAATTCAAGGACCAGTCGTCTCTCAGTAGGTCCCGTTGACGCAGATATGACCCACTCACAAACGGTATTTCTGGTCTCCGAAGACCAAGAGGGAAGACAAAAGAGAGAATCTTGCGTCAGGTACCAATACAGTCATTCAAACGGGGATCAGGACATGAGGGTGAATGTTTGATGAGGATAGCAACAGATCTAGTACCAGAGAGGCCACGAATTAATGGCGATAAATCCCAGCAGCCAAACGCTCAGACAAGCAGAAGCTAAACGATGTCAAAGTTAGCGTAAGGAGGGCTATGTGTGAAGCGTTCAGTGAATTCGAAAGTAAAATTCTATGTACCGACTTGACAGAAGATCCTAGGAAGTTCTAGTCTTACGTTAAATCAGTAAGTAGATCGAAACAGCATATCCAGTCACTCTGGGATGATAATGGCTTTGAAACAGAGGATGACATGCGTAAAGCTGAAATACTAAACACCTTTTTCCAAAGCTGTTTCACGGAGGAAGACCGCACTGCAGTTCCTTCTCTAAATCCTGGCACAAACGAAAAAATGGCTGACATCGAAATACGTGTCCAAGGAATAGACAAGCAACTGAAATCACTTAACAGAGGAAAGTCCACTGGTCCTGACGGGATACCAATTCGATTCTGCACAGAGTACGCGAAGGAACTTGCCCCCCTTCTAACAGCTATGTACCGCAAGTCTCTAGAGGAACGGAAGGTTCCAAATGATTGGAAAAGAGCACAGGTAGTTCCAGTTTTCAGGAAGGGTTGTCGAGCAGATGCGCAAAACTATAGGCCTATATATCTGACATCAATCTGTTGTAGAATTTTAGAACATGTTTTTTGCTCGCGTATCATGTCATTTCTGGAAACCCAGAATCTACTCTGTAGGAATCAACATGGACTCCGGAAACAGCGATCGTGTGAGACCCAACTCGCTTTATTTGTTCATGAGACCCAGAAAATATTAGATACAGGCGCCCAGGTAGATGCCATTTTCCTCGACTTCCGGAAGGCGTTCGATACAGTTCCGCACTGTCGCCTGATAAACAAAGGAAGAGCCTACCGATTATCAGACCAGCTGTGTGGCTGGATTGAAGAGTTTTTAGCAATTAGAACACAGCATGTTGTTATCAATGGAGAGACGTCTACAGACGTTAAAGTAATCTCTGGCGTGCCACAGGGAAGTGTTATGGGACCATTGCTTTTCACAATATATATATAAATGACCTAGTAGATAGTGTCGGAAGTTCCATGCGGCTTTTCGCGGATGATGCTGTAGTATATAGAGAAGTTGCAGCATTAGAAAATTGCAGCGAAATGCAGGAAGATCTGCAGCGGGCAGGCACTTGGTGCACGGAGTGGCAACTGTCCCTTAACATAGACAAATGTAATGTATTGCGAATACACAGAAAGAAGTATCCTTTACTGTATGATTATATGATAGCGGAACAAACACTGGTAACAGTTACTTTTGTAAAATATCTGGGAGTATGCGTACGGAACGATTTGAAGTGGAATGATCATATAAAATTAATTGTTGGTAAGGTGGGTGCCAGGTTGAGATCCATTGGGAGAGTCCTTAGAAAATGTAGTCCATCAACAAAGGAGGTGGTTTACAAAACACTCGTTCGACCTATACTTGAGTATTGCTCATCAGTGTGGGATCCGTACCAGGTCGGGTTGACGGAGGAGATAGAGAAGATCCAAAGAAGAGCGGCGCGTTTCGTCACAGGGTTATCTGGTAAGCGTGATAGCGTTACGGAGACGTTTAGCAAACTCAAGTGGCATAGTCAGCAAGAGAGCCGCTCTGCATCGCGGTGTAGCTTGCTACCCAGGTTTCGAGAGGGTGCGTTTCTGGATGAGGTATCAAATATATTGCTTCCCCCTACTTATACCTCCCGAGATCACCGTTTCTGGATGAGGTATCAAATATATTGCTTCCCCCTACTTATACCTCCCGAGATCACGAATGTAAAATTAGAGAGATTCGAGCGCGCACGGAAGCTTTCCGGCAGTCGTTCTTCCCGCGAACCATACGCGACTGGAACAGGAAAGGGAGGTAGTGACAGTGGCACGTAAAGTGCCCTCCGCCACACACAGTTGGGTGGCTTGCGGAGTGTAAATGTAGATGTAGATGTAGATGTAGGGCCTGCGGAGAAAGAGGGAAACTTATGGGCGGAAATCGTAGAAATTCTGAATCCGGTTCCGAACAGAAATCAGCTGGCCTGACTGAAACATGAACAGAAAATCGGTATAGACGAGAGCCAAATTTACACTCTGAACGTGCTTAGATATGAAGAGGTCAGGGACAGTGTTCTTGCTGGGACTGGCCGACACGTAACTGCTAGTATGTCCCACCGTAGTGATAAGATTAGGTAATATTAAATAGGGGTAATTTGAATTTTGTGCCTCTAACAAATAACAATTTATTTGTGTATTATGTTTGATACGCTATGAAGGGATAAGGTGCTGGAAATAAATTTTCTTCCCATAGCATCTGTGTCAGAGATAAGGTGTAGTGTGATTTACTGTGTACATATAAGTTACTTGCGGTTAGAAATTCAGCTTATTAATTGTCTCGTGGGACAATATTGTGTTACTGTTTAGCCTTCCTGTAGACAACGGTGAGGTACTGTATATTTGCGTATTTATTTCCTTTTGCTTGTGAAGATGTGTTTAACACATTGGAATCAGACCTTCCAAGGAAAACCATATATTAAGACGTTTCAGAGTACCCACGTAATTTCTGATTAACGTGGCACAGTATAAATAAGCACATGGCTTGGTAACCATGTCTGTTTTCCAAATGATACAGCTGAAGTAATGCAGTGCGGGTGAGATACATGTGTCGGCGAAACCTCTTGACACATGTTTTTCTCTTTCAGCGATGTCGAAATGCGACTGACACAGTAACAAAACATGTTGTATCGTCCTCTTTCAATTTTCTGTGGAAGTTGTGGCGCCTCATCCCATTTGTGATGTGTCCAATTATAGTATGACTACAGTTTTCGATGCCTTGCCTTCTTGATTATACTGGTTCCCATCAGATCTCCGAAGTTGAGCGCTGTCGGGCTTGGGTAGCTCTTGCATGGGTGAGCATCCGGGTCTGCCGAGTGTTGTTGGCAAGCAGTGTGCACTCAGCTCTTGTGAGACCAATTGAGTAGCTGCTTAAATGAAAAGTAGCGGCTCCAGGCACTAAAACTGGCAACGGCAAGGAGAGTGGTAACTGACCACACGTCTCTCCTTATCTGCATCCAGTGACGCCAGTCGTTGAGGATGACACGGCGGTCTGTCGGTTCCGCTATTCTTTCCGAGACCCGTTCGAACAGAACTTGTAGTTCTCGCTGAGATAGCTAATTTTTTCTTTGTGGAGACTTTACTTTCACTCACATCTTCAAAGTTTGACATATGACACATAAATTTTAAGTTTATGGCATGTTGAAGATAAGTAGATGTTTGCTGATCTGAATGGTCAAGGGACTCACCGCAGACTATACTGTATTTTGAGATACGCAGCCTACCGACAGTAGCAAATAACTCTCCTGGAGTGTTGGCAGGATGTTTCAGGGAATTTTTCAGACGCCAGTTTCTGCCAAAGGTACTATGAGCAATATCGATTTTATTTATGATAGGGGTTCTTCCTGCGCCACTTCCGAAA
Organism: Schistocerca americana; assembly: GCF_021461395.2. Taxonomy (NCBI): domain Eukaryota; kingdom Metazoa; phylum Arthropoda; class Insecta; order Orthoptera; family Acrididae; genus Schistocerca; species Schistocerca americana. Next base: position 976,561,075 of record NC_060120.1, on the reverse strand, counting down.
GTTTACAAGCTACGACGGCTAGATGATGTTGTTTATTTGAATTTTTGCCATCCTGTACGAACTTTCTACTTTACAGTATATCTCACCAACACATTCACTTGCACAAACAAAGGGAAGAGCACTGTTGTTTTTGTGGTCTTCAATCCAGAGACTGGTTTGATGCAGCTCTCCATGCTACTCTATCCTGTGCAAGCTTCTTCATCTCCCAGTACCTACTGCAACCTACATCCTTCTGTATCTGTTTAGTGTATTCATGTCTTGGTCTCCCTCTACGATTTTTACCCTCCACGCTGCCCTCCAATGCTAAATTTGTGATCCCTTGATGCCTCAGAACATGTCCTACCAACCGGCCCCTTCTTCTTGTGAAGTTGTGCCACAAACTTCTCTTCTCCCCAATTCTGTTCAATACCTCCTCATTAGTTATGTGATCTACCCATCTAATCTTCAGCATTCTTCTGTAACACCACATTTCAAAAGCTTCTTTTCCCTTCTTGTTCAAACTATTTATCGTCCATGTTTCACTTCCATACATGGTTACACTCCATACAAATACTTTCAAAAACGACTTCCTGACACCTAAATTTATACTCGATGTTAACAAATTTCTCTTCTTCAGAAACGCTTTCCTTGCCATTGAGAGTCTACAGTTTATATCTTCTCTACTTCGTCCATCATCAGTTATTTTGCTCCCCAAATAGCAAAACTCCTTTACTACTTTAAGTGTCTCATTTCCTAATCTAATTCCCTCAGCATCACCCGACTTAATTCGACTACATTCCATTATCCTTGTTTTGCTTTTGTTGATGTTCATCTTATATCCTCCTTTCAAGACACTGTCCATTCCGTTCAACTGCTCTTCCAAGTCCTGTGCTGTCTCTGACAGAATTACAATGTCATCGGCGATCCTCAAAGTTTTTATTTCTTCTCCATGGATTTTAATACCTACTCCGAATTTTTCTTTTGTTTCCTTTACGGCTTGCTCAATATACAGATTGAATAACATCGGGGAGAGGCTACAGCCCTGTCTCATTCCCTTCCCAACCACTGCTTCCCTTTCATGCCCCTCAACTCTTATAACTGCCATCTGGTTTCTGTACAAATTGTAAATAGCCTTTCGCTCCCTGTATTTAATCCATGCCACCTTTAGAATTTGGAAGAGAGTATTCCAGTCAACATTGTCAAAAGCTTTCTCTAAGTCTACAAATGTTAGAAACGTAGATTTGCCTTTCCTTAGTCTTTCTTCTAAGATAAGTCGTAAGGTCCGTATTGCCTCACGTGTTCCAATATTTCTACGGAATCCAAACTGATCTCCCCTGAGGTCGGCTTCTACCAGTTTTTCCATTCGTCTGTAAAGAATTCGCGTTAGTATTTTGCAGCTGTGACTTATTAAACTGATAATTCGGTAGTTTTCACATCTGTGAATACCTGCTTTCTTTGGTATTGGAATTATTATATTCTTCTTGAAGTCTGAGGGTATTTCGCCTGTCTCATACATATTACTCACCAGAAGGAAGAGTTTTGCCAGGACTGACTCTCCCAAGGCCGTCAATAGTTCTAATGGAATGTTGTCTACTCCCAGGTCCTTGTTTCGACTCAGGTCTTCCAGTGCTGTGTCAAACTCTTCACGCAGTATCGTATCCCCCATTTCATCTTCATCTACATCCTGTTCCATTTCCATAATATTGTTCTCAAGTACATCGCTCTTGTATAGACCCTCTTTATACTCCTTCCACCTTTCTGCTTTCCCTTCTTTGCTTAGAACTGAGTTTCCATCTGAGCTCTTGATATTCATACAAGTGGTTCTCTTCTCTGTAAAGGTCTCTTTAATTTTCCTGTAGGCAGTATCTATCTTACCCCTAGTGATATGTGCCTCTACATCCTTACATTTGTCCTCTAGCCATCCCTGCTTAGCCATTTTGCACTTCCTGTCGATCTCATTTTTGAGACGTTTCTGTTCCTTTTTGCCTGCTTCATTTACTGCATTTTTATATGTTCTCCTTTCATCAATTAAATTCAATATTTCTTCTGTTACCCCAAGGATTTCTACTAGCCCTCGTCTTTTTACCTACTTGATCCTCTGCTGCCTTCACTACTTCATCCTTGAAAGCTACCCATTCTTCTTCTACTGCGTTCCCCCATTTCTGTCAATTGTTCCCTTGTGCTCTCCCTGAAACTCTGTACAACCTCTGGTTTAGTCAATTTATCCAGGTCCCATCTCCTTAAATTCCCAGGTTTTTGCAGTTTCTTCAGTTTTAATCTACAGTTCATAACCAATAGGTTGTGGTCAGAGTCCAAATCTGCCCCTGGAAATGTCTTACAATTTAAAACCTGGTTCCTAAATCTCTGTCTTACCATTACATAATCTATATGATCGAATTCCAGTCACCCATGAATATTAAATTTTCGTCTCCCTTCACTACCTGAATTATTTCTTTTGTCTCATCACACATTTCATAAATTTCTTCAGACCACTAGAAAATTTTAATAAAATATTTTGGAGGTGACATTTTAATGTAGTGTAGAATGGACAAAGAGAACTTTAAAGAACATGCAGTTAAGAAATATTACTATCGTAACTGCGTTTTGCATTACATTTGTCTGGTATTTTAGTAAATTTATGTGATCAACGTTAAAGTTTTGTCTTGAATTGCAGGGTTGCACAGGTTGCCATTCCTGTTTAGAATCAAACATGGCCAAGTCGTTCCGTAGTAGGATTACTGTGAAGCTGAGCAGTTACATAAGTGACCCTTACCCGGAATGGAGTTTCAGAGAAAGTCACCAGTATGCGAAAACTGTCTTTCGACATCAAGAATAACCATTTACCGGCGCCACCCCTGGCCTTCCGTACATTTTATAGAACGTTCAATCCAAAGTGTCCCTCCTGCCACCAGTTGTGGCATGAATGATGCTAACCAATGGAAAGAGATTGTTCGGTACCAATACCAACCTAATGAATCGTAACATGCATTTTTGTACAGCTTGAGTGGGATATTTCTGCATGGGTAAACGACAGTCCCTTTCATCTCATTGTGCAGGGCGTTGCTGGGCTAAGGCTCTAGTCAATTTTTTTTGCACTGCCATGTACCGAGTGTCTCCTGCCAAGGTCCAAGTATCCGACCATCGTCCAGGTGTATGAACAGGACTTGTGTGCACGGAAACAGGAGGAAAAAGTTGAAAAGTTGGCCCTAACACGTGAACTGTAGTGAACTGTGTGCCCTGATTAACTAACTCCGTCGTCAGGCCACGAATGGCCTACCGGGACCATCCGACCGCCGTGTCATCCTCAGAGGAGGATGCGGATAGGAGGGGCATGGGGTCAGCACACCGCTCTCCCGGTCGTTAAGATGGTTTTCTTTGACCGGAGCCGCTACTATTCGGTCGAGTAGCTCCTCAATTGGCATCACGAGGCTGAGTGCACCCCGAAAAATGGCAACAGCGCATGGCGGCTGGATGGTCACCCATCCAAGAGCCGGCCACACCCAACAGCGCTTAACTTCGGTGATCTCACGGGAACCGGTGTATCCACTGCGGCAAGGCCGTTAAACATTAATAATTGCTAAGCAGTGATGGCGACTGTCAGCTACTGTAGTGAAACAAGAGTTACAGATTACCTACATTTATTCTTATGAATTCAATGACTTCACAGAACTAGCAAGGGTCAAGTAGTCATCACAGGAGCAATCGCTGAGCAATCAGCTAATGAAATATTTGTAAGTATCAATGGGTGGTTCACAGAAAATAATTTGTCACTGAATTTTGACAAGACCCAGTACATACAGTTTAGTACCTCACAAAGAATACCTGACCCTATGAGTATAAGGTATTCAAACAATGAAATTAAAGCTGTAGAAAGTGTCAAATGTTTTGGGTTACAGTTAGACTACAACCTAAATTGGAAAGCTCACACTCTACCCTTAATGGAACGCCTTAGTTTAGCTCCATTTGCAGTACGCATGATAGCAGAAATAGGTGATTTTAAAATGAAGAAGTTAGTTTATTCGGCATACTTCCATTCCCTAATGAGTTATGTAATCATCTTTTGGGGAAACTCCTCTCACAAAGAGAACATTTTCAAAATTCAGGAACGAGTCATTAGAATTATGTCTGGTGTCAACCCTAGATCATCATGCAGAGACCTCTTTAAGAAACTTGGTATTCTAACTACTACTTCTCAGCACATATACTCATTGATGTCCTTTGTCATGTCCAACATGTCTCTTTTTACACAAAATAGTGCAAAAGATGATTATAATACCGGAACCAAAAACAATCTGTATAAGGACTACAAAATCTTAACAGTAGTACAAAAAGAACTCAAATACATGAGTTCTCATTTATTCAGTAACTTACCAGAACGTATCAAAGGTCTTGTAAGTGATAAAGATCGGTTTCAGAGTGAATTGGCCAACTCCTTCAACTCCATCGGTGAATATCTTCACAAGGATTATAGCTCATAGCTCTGTCAGCATTAGAATTGTGCAATATCCATGTATCTGATGATTCTTTCCACGTCCCAGAGACTCCTCTCCAAGGGATCCATGGAAAAACGAAAAATGTAATGTAACAGGAGAATGAGTGGATATACACGTATTAGCGTGAGACAGTTGCGTATTTTCAGAGGAAAAGGATTGGGAAAGTTCTCACAAAATAGACCGAACTAACAAGAAATCGTGTTAACTGATTACTAACCGCGGAAATCTACTGACATAGTGCTGCTGGTTTCACTCCTTAGTTCATTTGTGTGAGCTCTCCAGGTGAGACGGTGGTCTAACGTTACGCCTAGGTATCTGGCAGTTGCTCTCCATGTTATGTCACGCCTCCGTAGCCTGAGCGGTATGTTTTCTCGCTGGCCATGTGATGGAGAGCGTTTTCCTCTCCTCTGGGGGCACATCGCCACTCCCAAAGATTCCGAGCTCCGACCTATGAAACGGTGTCCCGAAAAAAAACTTTTCCTAACTTTCTCTTCTGAGTGTTTACGAGCAAGGCGTCAGTGGTCTGCACTAGCCAAAAGACTCGCCTTTGGAGCCACCTCATGGTAACTACACTAGTAGAATCCATGGAATAGTGCGAACGTGTTCAAATGTCTGCGAGTCGTGTAACTGAGGCGGGACATGGGGACCAGCCCGGTATTCACCTATGGGGATGTGGTAAAGCGCCTGAAAACGACATACTGGCTGGTCAGTACACTGGCCCTCTTCGGTAATCTCTCAGGAGGATTCGATCCGGGGCCGGCGCCTTCCCGGGTCCACGAAGCAGTGCATTAGCGCTCTCGGCTATCCTGGCAGGTATTCTGAGCAGGTCAACAACTAAAAAAAAAAATTATCACGCATGATCTATTACTTGTATTTAATATTTGATTCGTTTATCTTGAATTTGCGAGCTCCTTAGATGTGGTACTCTTATTCCTTTTTGTCTCTGATGTATTTCAATTTATAGCAAGTACTACAGTGCTCAGCGTCATTTCATTTAGTTTACTTCACTTTTCAGAACATTGTGAAAGGTCTCTGTTGGATTCCTTTCATGTTAATTTATTAAATCTGTTGTCATTTACGGCATGTATTCCACTTCTAAATTTTCTGTGGTGTTTCTGACTATCTGGGAGGAGACTGAGCACTGGAACGTGTTATTTTACACATAATCAAGAACGATCTGTCACACTACTACACTTTAAAACACAGTTTATATGTAATTCATGTCACACAGTCTCATACGGAACCTACATCCGCTTTCTTTTATATACTGTATATGATAAGATACAGTCATCCCCCTTCCCTTCTGTGTGAAAGGATGAATGAGCAAATGTATTTCTAGTTGCATGCTTGATGTTAGCAGACAAGCCTGTCTCCGAACAGTAGGACCAACGTCGGAACAGGTAGCTACGCTTTCTAAAATCAAAGAGGTTTCTATTCTTAGTATGGTCCTGTCTGTTGGTTGGTTGGTTTGGGGAAGGAGACCAGACAGCGTGGTCATCGGTCTCATCGGATTAGGGGAGGATTGGGAAGGAAGTCGGCCGTGCCCTTTCAGAGGAACCATCCCGGCATTCGCCTGGAGTGATTTAGGAAATCACGGAAAACCTAAATCAGGATGGCCGGACGCGGGATTGAACCGTCGTCCTCCCGAATGCGAGTCCAGTGTTTAACCACTGCGGGTCCTGTCTGTCCCTTGTCATGTTGGTATAGGAAGCTGCCTCTCTGGTCACTTCTGTTTGTATCTGTGAAGCACTCTCAGTAGGGGCCCACAGCAGTCAGTCTACGGCGAGCGTCTGAAGTGGTAAGATCTCCGGCTAAACGCGTCCCTGCTAAGTCCATAGGAGAATGGATTTCTTAAGTTCAGCCTAACTGAAAATTTAATCGCCTTTATTTCAGGTTTAGATCTAAATTATCTTAAATTGCAACGCAGTGTAATTCGAGTGTGGAGTTCTGAATATCTTCTGGTAGTTGCTTTGTCACTACTTTGTGTGTAAAGGGGAACCACGTGTTGATCAGTAACTCTAACTAAGATCATCAATCTTAATTGCGAAGGTGCGTGAGATTATTACGTCTCATCTTGAGAATATTTTTCAATATAGCAACTTTTCTTTAAGTTCAACCCACGTGCGGTGTACTTTGTGAGACCAGTACCGCGAGCTTATACAATTGTTTGACCCATCAGGTTAATAGTAAGACGATATTAACCAGTTCGAGGTTTTTCTTTTGTAAATTGCGTTTAGATGTAATTTATTTTAATTATCAAAATTATTGTGGATATACACTCTTTGTGTAAACCAAGTTGGCCACGTGAAGCATGTGGTGTAATCATCAAAGTAGCCCTCAGCTATTCTTTTAGGGAAGATTTCACAGAGAGTTAGTATGAATTTAGTATACCAGTGTGTGGTAATTTCAAGATAGACAGGATTGCGCTACGACCGTAACTCCTTTGGGTGAAAATTGAATCGGTTGGTTGCGGTTAATTTCCTCTTGCATGTGTTTCAACGTTCTTCGTGTGTTATTTTATGAATGCAGTGTTGTATGCAGTCTCCCAATCTTGGCTCCATATTTGATGTGTTCCGTAAGCTTACAAACTCACATTTTCACAATCCTAAATAAGGCACCAGTTTAGTTATGAATCAAGTTTAATATGCTGAAATTTTAACGGAACAATAATCAATGTTAAAATAAATGCCCAAATATAAACTGATTGTCGTAAGATGACTATTAAAAGATTACAATTAATGTTAGTCTGTCTGGGAATTTGGTAAGCTACACGGGATACCTGGTGAAACAGTTGCTCAGTAATGCAAGGTTAACTTCCCCAGATAGCTCACAGCATTTAACCCGCTTTTATTGTTTTGAATATCAGCACCGCTTTCAGAACAAATTAATGCATCAACATTACAACTGATGTGTGGCATTTGTTGCCAATTACTGTTCTAAACTAGGGCAAATAAAATTTGTGTATTCACGATCTTGACTTACATTTTGAAATCCCTAATTTTCTTCAATTTCCCAACGTTGAGGCGACCCTGTTGCATCAGTATGATGAGTTTTCACTGTGTTTGGTGCCCAAGCATTACATTAAAAAATAAGAGATATACAGAGATTCATGCAGGTATATTTCGTCTTTGCAACCACATGATAGGCAATTTGGTTTTTGCTATACGCGTCCCGTTTCTTGTATTTATGAAGCATCTTCAGTGGAGATTAAGCGTACGTAACACAGCATAAAGTGCAAGTGAAGTGTTGTAACCAATGTAGGTGAGAAAACGCCGAAAACCGACCATTTAGAGTTGGGGAGCGAGTAGACACATCCCCAGGACGACAGACATGGACCAGCAACATTCGAAATCGCTACTGAAGATGCTTCATCAATAAGAAAAGCCAAACGCGTGAAGCAGAAAAAAAGTACCTTTCATTTAGATGCAAACACTGAACATAACTCCGTGAATTTTGAAGCAAATACGGATGGACGGAAAACGGGAAAAAATGACGATGGCGAATGAACAGTGCTTGCTCGTTTTATAACAGGTTTACTTTGCGCCAAGCTGCTGAGTCCTATTTCGACCTCTTCCAGGTCTATTACTGTGGTGTTATTCATGATAATTTTCTCATGCTGTGCGTGAAATGACATTTGCAATCTTTCCGTTTAATTTCTACATGCACTCAGTCAAAACTTGTTATCTGTTTTATTTCTTTGGTGACAGTCCAACGTGACTTGGCTCACTTTACGACAAACACCTAATTTTTCATTGCGATGACCTTCCCAGGAACTAACTAGTTAATTCTCATGGCGGTCCATTTGCCGGGATAAAACACTTAATTTTTCAGTTTACACCAAGATAGTCTTTCTTCCTGCCCTTCATACGTGAGTGGAACACGAAATAATCATAATATGGGTTTCAGTGGGATCTATCCTCTGGCGTGTACTTCACAGTGGTTTAGACAATTTGGCTGTTGATGTACTTAACTTGCTTACAAAGTATGAATTTCGTGTATGTCTTATAACTAAATTTGAGTTTTTTTTATGGAGCTGGCAGCACATCTGGACACACAAGTCACACAATTCCCGTAAATTCCGAGGAGAGGGGCAATGATCTCTGAAGCCGCGGTCAGTCACATCCCACATATTTTCGATCGGGTTCAGATCTGGTGAGTTGGGGGACCAGCACATCTACTGGAAATCACCATTGTGTTCCTCGAACCACTCCATCACACTTCTGGCCTTGTGACATAGCGCGTTATCTTGTTGAAAAATGCCACTGCCGTCGGGAAACACGATCGCCATGAAGGGGTGTACGTGGTCTGCAACCAGTGTACGATACTCCTTGGCCGTCATGGTGCCTTGAACGAGCTCCACTGGACCCTTGGATGCCCGTGTGAATATTCCTCGAGCGTAAAAGGAGCCCCGCCAGTTTGCCTTCGTCCCTTAGTACAGGTGTCTAGGAGCTGTTACTCTAGAAGACGACGGATTCGCAACCCCTCGTCGGCATGATGAAGAAGGTATCAGCATTCATCGGATCATGCAATGCTCTGCCACTGTACTAACTTCCAGTGCCGATAGTCAAGTGCCCATCTCAGTCGTAGTTACTGATGTCGTGATATTAACGTTAGGACATGCATGGGTTGTCGGCTACAGATGCCCATAGTTAGGAGTGTTGGTGCACTGTCTGTTCAGACACACTTCTACTCTGCCCAGCATTAAAGTCTGATGTTAGTTCCGCCACAGTTCGTCGCCTGTCCTGTTTCACCAGTCTGCTCCGTGTCTGACAAGTCGTGCAGATTCTGTAATGCTCGTGTCGAGCCTCCGAGTCATCACAATTTGCCCTTGGTCAAACTCAAATTGATTGCGCGCCTTCCCCATTCTATACACGGACAGCTCGCTCACTGATACTACATTCACCGTGTATGTGCCTGACTGTCATTCTTTGCCAGATGACGCTGCAATCACTTGGAAGGGTTTATATCGATAGTAGGTCGGTCGTTATAATGTTCTGGCTGATCAGTGAAATATAAAGCGTGTCCGGACTCTGCAGAAAGCGCAAACCAGCGTACTCATCGTCGTAATGCGGAAACGGAGTCATTTATTCTTTCTTTCTTTCTTTTTCTGAGCCTTTTCCCACAGTTCCGCAGGGTTGGCCATAGTTAAACGGATGTGACATGTTTAAGGGGTGGCCGGAAGCCCATCCTGCCGCCACCCTGTACGCTCCGGGAAGGAATGAGTGTACCCCAGCTATCTGTGTCTAATGTAAGCCATGGAATAGTGCGAACGTGTTGCAAATGTCTGCGAGTCGTGTAACTGAGGCGGAACGTGGGGACCAGCCCGGTACTCACCTAGGGGTATGTGGAAAACCGCCTAAAAACCGCATCCAGGCGGATTCGATCCGGGGCCGGCGCACCTACCGCAGTCCAGGAAGCAGCGCGTTAGCGCTCTCGGTTACCCTGGCGGGTAAACGGAGTGATTTACCTGAGTTTGTAAACTGTTTGCGTGCTGCCATGGTTGAAGTATGCTTTGCATGGCAAAATGGCGCTATCAAAACCGGCGCAAGGCCATAGATGACAGCTGTGAAAGACGACTGCAGAGATGTATATAGGTGAAAAGACCAGCAGTATTGTTGAGCAACTAACCGAACATTGTTGTGCAGCAGGTGCCTGGTCCTTGCACTCATGCTGACTGCTGTTCTTAGGGGAGAAAGTATGAAATTTGTGGTAAGATCTTATGGGACCAAACTGCTGAGGTCACACACTACTTAATCGAACTTAAACTAGCTTATACTAAGGACAACACATACACCCAACCCGAGGGAAGACTCGAACCTCCGACGGGAGGAGCCGCGCGAACCGTGACAGGACGCCCAAAACCGAGCGGCTACCCCGCGCAGCATCCTAGGAGAAGTCTGGAGTTTGCACGACCGTACTGCACTACATCTACATCTAAATGGTTACTCCCCAGTTCACATTTAAGTTCCTGGCAGAGGACTCATCGAACCATCGGTTGGAAATGTCTGAAATCAAACAACAATGGAAAGTGTCAGACAGCTTGCATCGTACGTGAGAGGTTCGAAGAGCACCAGGATGAGTTTTCCGTACACTGCTGGCCACCAAACTGTGCAGCTGGACACGGCACTCTGGAATCGACATGGCTCTGCATCCCTGTCGACACTTCCAGCACATCACTGACACTCTTCCTGCACGTCTCGCAGTGATCCGCGCTGCAAAAGGTGGTTATTCAAGCTTTCGGCAGTCACATTTGTGTGCGCGCGTGCGTGTGTGTGTGTATGTGTGTGTGTGTGTGTGTGTGTGTGTGTGTGTGTCTTTAGAAAATGTTACGTTGTTTAGATACCATGGGGAATTAACCAGCACAACTGTCTTTCTCGGCCGGCCCATGTGACCGAGCGGTTCTAGGCGCTTCAGTCCGGAACCGCGCTGCTGCTACGGTCGTAGGTTCGAATCCTGCCTCGGGCATGGACGTGTGTGGTGTCCTTAGGTTAGTTAGGTTTAAGTAGTTATAAGTCTAGGGGACTGACGACCTCAGATGTTAAGTCTCATAGTCCTTAGAACCATTTGAACCATTTGCTTTCTCGTAATTTTGATGGCTACTAAGATGAGAACAGCAGTGCATCCTTTTCCAAGACTTCATATCGCCTAAAATATTTACTTTAGACCACTCTTAGTCTCAAGGTCAGGTCGAGAACATTTTTCCACACTAGCGACGTATTTTTTGACGACCCCCCCTGCCCCCCCCCCCCTCTCTGTCCGTTTTTAGACAATTTATTTTCCTTGTTCTTTTGCAAACACCTTTAAAAATAAATCAAAAGCAGTCATCATGGAAATCTGTTCTTTTCTCTCTTAAAATAATGCATAGGTAATCCTCTGAAACAGAAATAAGCTTCTTAATCTTATTCCTGTGATAAATATCAAAAGAAGAAATAATTTCCATTAAGGGGAATGAAAGGATGACGGACGAAAATGTCGCACACACAGGATTGTTTTCTCCGTACTAGAATGCAACAATGCAGCAGACAAATGGGATTTCCGGCAATGGATAAAGTATATATTGACTTTTTTTGACTTTTTTAATTGAAAAATATTAATATCTTCACTGTGTAATTGAAATTTTCCTGAGGCAGCTCTGTAAGGAGGTAGATCGGTAGAGATTTGCAAAAATTTTTTTGGCGAAATTATAGCTATCTGAAAATAATGGCAGTTTTTGGATCCCTCTTTTTTGGCCGAAAAAAATACTGAACATCAACGTACAAAAATTGGCTACGATGAACTAAAGAGAATTCAGTTTGTTTCAAGGGAGACCAACAATCATTAAAATGGGATGAAAATTGTAGCGTGGGCGACGACAACCATGCCGAAAAACTTGGTTTAGAGAAAAACGCGTTTAAAGTTTGACAAGTATTCATCATATAAAAGAAAGGGACAAAGCTTGAAACCAACGGGATATAATAACTATCGCACTGGCTAGCTGGTGGTAGATTTCTGTTACTTTGATCTGATGAGCCCTCATTTTCATCCACAAAGCCCTTTTAGTCTCTGAGCGCATCGCCGCTGGCGTCTCTAGCTTCACACAATCGCGCATTTCATCGCCGATTTTGATTTGAAGGGCATTCACCACGTGCATTATGGCCTACATTGTATTTTGAAGCAATGTTGACAATTTCACTTCGGTTGGGTTTATTTCTAGATCGTATCTCAGAATGAGGCTATTGAGACATGCATTCAAATTTTACGTAAAACCGCGGAAACAACACTCCAGCAAATTAAGTTACTCAAATCGGTATTGAATATAGACGATGACATTGATAACGACTTGGGGCAATGACGTTTTTTGTTGTGTACGATCGGCATCAACCGCTTACAAAGTCGTTATTTTTTGAAGTTCGTGCACAACATTTTAGGGGAGTAATAAAAAGAGTTTCGAGTTTTTTCGACCATTACCCTGTCGTTCCCCCTTAACACAATTCCTGAGGTCTTTAAAACCTTTTACTGACACCAGAAAGAAGTAGATCTATTATGTTGCTGTATTTTCCTTAGAAATATGACAGCTATTTAATTGAGTGGAAAGAACGCAAATGTAAAATTTTAGTTATTTTTAGGTTCATAATGGAACTTTTTAATTCTGTAATTTACAAATTATTTCCATTTCTACTGGAAAAATTAGGTAGAACTATAAAAATGTGATCTAGTTTTAATTTGACGTGTTAAATATAAGACACCGTTCAGCTGCATGAGATGTACGTTACATGAAGATAAGGCATCAGAAAATACGAGGGAAATTCAAAACGTAAGTTACATGTCATTATGGCTAGCCGATTAATTTTCATTGAATGCTGTACTACACTTCAAACTAACGCAGATATATGACAATGTCTTTGAACGGTCTTTGTGAACAACGGATTTAAACTCGACGTTAGGAGTCCGCTCCTTGGTCACCGAGCCATTGGATAACCGCTGTACGAATGTTCTCTGAGTTGGAAAATCTCTTTCCCCATAGTTGTCCGCAGCTCGTGGTCGTGCGGTAGCGTTCTCGCTTTCCGCGCCCGGGTTCCCGGGTTCGATTCCCGGCGGGGTCAGGGATTTTCTCTGCCACGTGATGACTGGGTGTTGTGTGATGTCCTTAGGTTAGTTAGGTTTAAGTAGTTCTAAGTTCTAGGTGACTGATGACCATAGATGTTAAGTCCCATAGCGCTCAGAGAAATTTTAACCATTTGAACCTTTCCCCGCAGTTGTTTTTTCAACCTGCCAAGAAGATGGTAATCGCACTTTGCAGATCTGGACTTCAAGATGAGCATCACCTACGCCTTTGCAGCCTTGGTGAAATTGTTGGCACCGGGACACAACGTTGCGTTTGTTCCATACACTGCCAGAACTTCATGGTTAATTTGTGTAGTATTTACACGTTTTGCCCACAAGAATCGTACTGTCCCGCGAACTTCAACTTTGGAGTACGTTTCTAGTTGCCTTCGCATTTCACTTCCACTCTGTGGTACTACAGCAGATATGTGTCTGCAGAAAACCCACAACCCATACTCTCCTCTGACTACGCGCCACTTTTGGTGGGCAATGGTCTTACCGTGGGACGATATGTGTAACTTACTCTCTGAAGACCCCAGGTAGATAAATTTCTAAAAATCTGCCGTGACATTTATAAACTTGGTCAAAATTTTTTTTGTGCAACTGCAAGGGAAAACATAAATTAGTGTGTGATACGAAAGGGAAATATTGTGTTAACTAATAAAGTCACCTGAGGTCGACATATGGAAAACAAACAGTAGCATGCAGTGTGATGAAGTACTATCGTAGGCATGTTTCTTGTTACGTTAGGCTTTGGATGGACTTAGATGAGATCTTGATCGAAAATTTTACATTACCTATGCATTTGTAGTGTCTAGGAGAATACCCCATACTGATGTCAAGGGCAGCTCGTAGAAACCCAATTCACAGTTGTCTTACAAATGTCTCATTTGTGGACTCATGTTCACTGGACTGCTTTTGCTTTGATTAATATATACTTCACTCGCGTCAGTTTTAGATGGTAACTACGATACCCATTATTATGTCTCTTTCTCCGATGGAAGCGCCTGCCCAGGTAAATAATGTAGAACAATAATCATCTTCTGAATGTTGCAGTTTTTCTTATTTCCGTGCTTAATGAGAAAACTGCGAAGGAATTCCGCCTTATACAAGAGATCTTTTGCGTTTTGTTTTCACCTAGACATGTTTCAGCACTTTTTCTGCTATCTTAAATGATTTTTGAGATTTGTTCGCCAAGCACAGAATTTTCGCGAAGACTCTATGCTTGGCGAACAAATCTTTAAACAAAGGCGAAAGAAATAAGCACGTTATCTCGAGACAAACAACAGAAAAAAATCACCAAAATATCAAAAGTTACGACAATCTGGAGTCTGCGTAGAAGACCTAAAGCTACTAACATAAAGAGCCAATAACTTCACGTGAGAAGGAAAATAAAAAAAAATAAACCCACTGAAAATAGCACGAAATGAGATGAAATGTGTCTGGGTGAAAACAAAACTACTAACTTGTCTTTCATAAGGCGGAATTCCTCTCCAGTGTAGAACAAGTTTATTCATAAGTGCTGTACATACACAAAAGGCTCCTTCTTGGAGTAAGTCATTTACAAATGAAAATTTGGTTGATAGTTAGAACAAGGAAAGCAAATCACGATTAAGTAGTCGAAGTTCAAAATCAGTAACAAAAGCTTTCAAGTCCAGGTTCACTTGGAATGTTTTGTAGCAACAAAATCAATACTTATCTGACGTTAATCCGAAGGGTGAAGCAGTACGTTCACTGGGCTAAGCTCAGTGGAGATTCTGGATTAAGCACTGCACGGGTGAGTAAAGATTCAAAGACAAAACCCTACATGGCGACTAACCTACGATGATTCCTTAGCGAGACCCTGACTGATAAGCTGTGGACGCAGCCGGTACCTGGCCCAGAGAGCTCGAAAGAATAACTGGTTCTATAGGCGAGATCGAACTACCAATCCGTGATTGAGGCCGGCCTAAATACTGTAGACGTGCACGGATACGGCGCGAGCTGTTGGCGGGAACGTAGGATGTCTCAGGAAAATTGTGCCCACTATCGTAGTATCGTGATCATGGTAGTGCACTCAGATGGCAGCGAACTTGGTACCTCTCGTGGCGGCTGCCTCAGACTTTGTGGACAACGAATCAGCCTGTTGTTGTTGTTGTTGTTATCGAGAACATTTACCAACATTCATGACAAGCGTGAATCGCTGTTTGACTTACAGGGGTATGTACCTGTTTCGGCAGGCAACGCCTGATACTTGACTACCCAAACGACACGCGTGTGCTGCAGGTTTGCAGCTTGCTGTCTTGCAGGAGGTAAGCACTAGGTATACAGCGCAACAGAATTAAAAGATCGCTTTTTCGAAACACCGTAATTATCACCCATAGCGAATACTAAGTTTGAAATTTGGCTCAAAGATGCCTACCACCTTCCTCTGTAATGGTACAAAACCGTGGCGTCCTGCGACGTCATCCCATCCTTGGGTTCGATGACGCTTCGAACATTCGGCTCGTTTGGCCGAGCGGTTCTAGGCGCTTCAGTCCTGAACCGCGCGAGCGCTACTGTCGCAGGTTCGAATTCAGCTTCGGGCATGGACGTGTCTGATGTCCTTATGTTAGATGTTTCAGTATTTCTGCAGAATCACGGAAAGGAAATACGAAGCTTGCCAGTTACTTCTATGTCTACATCCACATCTACACCCACAATCTGCAAACCACTGAGAACTGCATCCCAGTCAATTCGCGCCAGTGACGTAGCTAGGTGACTTGGCACCCGGTGCGGGAATTTTAATACTGAATAATTTTTGAGGGGAAGCAATTTTTTATATAAGTGCTTAAGTAAGTAAAGTATAACGATAATTATAAGGCGTACAACTTTGCTTCCGCCGTTTGCCAATCGGTGGCGACAAAGGTAAGTAGCGATCGAAAGAGACAGATCGCAGACGTTAGGCAGTTAGCTTGGACCTCGGTCAACATAACCTCATTCGAACATTCGTCGATTTGTGTCTGCATCATAAAGTTCTTCTTGATTGAAAATAGTTTACGAGCCTAATTCTCGTCATTTGCGGGAGGTGTTACTGTTTTGTTTCGATATGAAGAAAACAGCGGCTGAGTCTCATCGAATGCTCTCAAGTACGTATGGTAAGGACGTTATTAGTGAAAGAACGTGTCGTGAGTGGTTTCAACGATCAAGAACACTGATTTTAACGTCGTAGACCGGCATAGTGGGGGAAGAGAGAATGTTTTCAAAGATGTTGAACTGGAGACACTGCTGAGTGAAGAATAGCGTCAACCTCAAGAAGAATTGGCAC
The DNA here is from genome assembly GCF_021461395.2 of Schistocerca americana. Classification (NCBI taxonomy): domain Eukaryota; kingdom Metazoa; phylum Arthropoda; class Insecta; order Orthoptera; family Acrididae; genus Schistocerca; species Schistocerca americana. Next base: position 976,544,734 of record NC_060120.1, on the reverse strand, counting down.
GATTAGTGGGAGTGACACTGCAAGCCGTTTTAAAACGTCTCAAGGCTAAGGGCGTCATTCAGAAAGAAGGAACTTGGGTCAAGTGTGAGCTGAAACCAAGAGACGTGGAACGGCGTTTGTGTGTTTGTGGACAGTAGCTTCAGAGTTAAAAATGGAAGGAATTTCTGCTTCGCATTGTGACTGGGGACGAAAAATGGATTCATTACGACAACCCTAAACGCAAAAAATCATGGGGATATCCCGGCCATGCCTCCACGTCGACGGTCAAACCGAATATTCACGGCTCCAAGATCATGCTCTGCCTTGGTGGGGCCGGCTCGGCGTCGCGTACTATGAGGTGTGAAGTGAAACAATCACAGGTGCTCGTTATCGAACGCAAGTAATGCGTCTGAGCAGAGGATTAAAAGACAAACGGGGGCGATACAGCGAGAGGCACCATAAAGTGATTTTGCAGCACGACAACGCTCGACGCCACGTTGCAAAAGAGGTCAAAACGAACTTCGAAACGCTAAAATGGCGTCTTACCCCACCCGCCGTTTTCTCCAGACATTGCTCCCTCTGACTATCACGTGTTTACATCAACGGCGCATGGCTTGGCTGACCAACATTTCCGATCTCACGAAGAAGTCACAAATTGGATCGATTCGTGGATCGCTGCAAATGATGAACAATTTTTTCGACGCGGGATTCGTACACTGCCCGAAAGATGGGAGGAAGTAGTAGCCAGCGATGGAAAATACTTTAAATGATACATGTGTAACCAGTTTGTTTCATTAAAGCCTCAAATGTTGGGGAAAAAACGGCGGAAGGAAAGTTGTACACCTTGCGTAAAACTTTATGATTCGAATCAAGTAAGAATAACCCTTTTTCATAAATAAGCTAGTGTAACTTATTGTTAATGAAACACTACAAATAACCAAAGCTCTTCTTAGTGACAGGTGACTTTAATATGTATCTTACAATCTCTTCCTTCGAACTTTTTGCTGAAGATTTTGAAATTGGGTCATTAATGCGGTATCATTAACTACATTATTTTCTATCGACAATACTGCCATATTAGATAGTCGTAGCTGACTCATAGTGAATCTACGATAGTTCTTAATTAGTTTGAGTTTTAATAACTTAAATGAAGCTACCAAAACACAGAAAGTTAAGGAACATCTTAACGCCAAAGTGAGGTTGATAACAGATTTAGAAAATTCGTATCCATCTACGAACTGTAAGAATCCAAAAGATGTCCAAGCAAAAGACACTTCTTTTAGAACGTTGCTAGTTTACAGAAATCTTCTTACGCGTGCAAGATTATCGTCTTCAGAAATCTCATCACATTTGTCAAGCAAAGTTTTTACAATCGTGGAAAGTTCAGTTTCTGAGATTTTAATCAGACTGCTGGCCCCTAAAACAGCATGACGATCTGATATACGTCCATGGATTCGAAACGTATCTCGATTTCTTACAGATACCTGTCGCTGCTCTCTAACACTGATTTTCTTAGTTCCTGGTGCAAAATCAGCGTCTCATTTGCAGCCATCTGTGTAGGCAACATTTCATTTCTCCCGAATTTTTTCCACGGCAACGCCCATCTCGTCACATGTGCCCTTCGGAAATTAAAGTATTCGCGAACAAAATAATTTCTCTTGTATTTCAATTATGATTTAGACTTATCATCCTTGTAATACACATTCTGAAGCTGACTCCAAGAATCTTTAAATACTTTCGAGCATTGTTGACTAGTTCTAGCACAGTGAGCCGTGACTGTTGCGCTGGTTTATCTGAGAGAGTGTAGAAGATTGCTGGCAACTGTTGCGGTTACTTGTCGCCGGCTTAATGAGAGGGCGCGGCGGCTCGCAAGGGACGTATTGGGCGGTGAGTGGCAAGGCGTGGTAGTACAGCTCTGTGGGGCAATGTGGCGTGACGTCTTCCTGACAGCGGAACTGGTGCTTGGCTGGGGTGTGATGTTTGGCTGATTTGCTGCGCTGCTCGAATTGATATTAAGCGGTGAGCCACATCCACTGCTCCACCCATACCCTCGCCCAAGGTGGCTTCCGCCAGCTCCCTCTCCCTGATGATGCCCTCACCCCCTCCGTCTACCCCTCCTAGCAACTTTGATCCTCCCCTACCACACCCTGCGTTTTTTCCCAAGGGCACCCTCTCTCCCTTCTCTCCCTCCTCCCTCCCTCCTCCCCCACCTTTTCCCCTCTGTCATGTCCCCAGACTCGTACACGTACAGTGAATATTCGCGCGCCGGATATCGTCACCAGTGTTTTGTGTGTGCCATCGTGTTAGTGATTCAGTGTTTCGTCATTTGTGCTCCTTCGTTCACGTGTGCCATTTCCGTCATCTCTGTTAGTGTCCGAGTGCTGAACGTTTTTATTTAGACACTGAACCTGTGAACGACTTCACGTATTTTAAATTTGTGTGTCTACTGTTGTCTATCCACCATGTTGTTTCGTTTTTCGATGTCTCCACTTGTACTGAATGTATTGTCTGTGGCCGAAGAGCGGCGTAATTTTGCCGCTGCCGGCCTGCCTTGTATGAGGTTTCAAAATAACAATAAAGAAAAAAACCACTGCTCCACATCTGACTATCCAATGGGCTCATGCTCTACGCTGTTAAAGCATTAATGCCCTTGTGTCCAGTATTAGTAGTACTACTGATTTGGTGCCTCGTTCGATCTCTTTTTGATTCTGACTGTGCCCTGCTGTTCTGAGCGATGAGAGTAAAGGAATTCGACAGAGCTTTTTGGTTGTGCGAAAGTCACGTCTTTTTTCTGGGAGATCTCTGTTGAGAGTTGCAAAAGAATTTTTTTTTTTTGCTATTTGTTACTGTGGGACTGTCCAGTTAACATGTTAAACAAATGCTGTTGAAGCAGAGTTCAAAACTGTTTGGTGGATTGTTATTTCTGATGGTTGTTTAAGCCATATATAAAGATGCCGCTATGAGAATTGTGTACTTGAAAGCTACAGATGCAAAATTTGTATTCAGCGGCATGTCTAAGGTTCATGATTCTCTGTTCCTTTTGAAAAATAATTTGAAATATGAGCACTAGTTACAACTGTGAAGGTAATTTAACCATCAGTGCCCTTGCTTGTAAATTTCCTGCTGGCTGATGTAGCAAGGTTTAGTTGGTGAAACAAGTTCTGTATGCTGATAGTGTTTTCTTGTGTTATAGATTTAGCTGTTCGTAGTCTACAAAGTCTTGCCTATGGCGCAGTGTCCGTTTGTATGACGATATTGGCTAAGCGGTTTGTGCTGTCGTAACCGACCACGCACAATGAACCTGTGAGTCTTGACTGCCTCTTTTTCTTTTTTTTTTAAAAAAAAAAGTTATTGTTTTTGCCAGTAGTATCAATAATTTAAGTTTGTACATATGGGGTGCAATCAGCCTCGTGATGCCGATTGAGGAGCTATTCGACCGAATAGTAGCGGCTTCGTTTAAGAATACCTCATAACGACCGGGAGAGCGGTGTGCTGACCCCACGCTCTTCCTATCCGCATCCTCCTTGAGGATGACACGGCAGTCGGATGGTCCCACTAGGCCACTCGTGGCCTGAAGACGGGGTACATAAGATAACAATTTGTAAAAGGGGAAAGGGATTTATTGTTTTTGATTAACACCCAGTGGTAGGAGTCAGTATTGGCTGTTCAGCTGCAACCTGTTTTATGCCGATTTGTTTAGTATGTGGTAACCAGAAAGGTTCCTAGAAGTATGTTTGTGCCTGGTTGTAAAATGATTGCTTGCATATTTCTTAATTTGATCTTATTGAAATTCAGATCAGGGTAAGACAATGTCTGTGTGAGGGTTTTCATTTATTATTAGTTGCCATGCACAAATCTTTCAGTACGAATGTCTTGTTAAATTGAGTGACCAATAGTAGTCTTTGTTGCTGTTACCTGATAATTCGGTGCTAATAGTTGTCTATAATTATTTTTTTAAATGGCACAACAGTTGTATCTAGCTAAAGGCTACTGGAGCAAAGAAGAGGGAGAAACAACTTCAATTTTTTTGCTTGTTTTATGTCTTTTCAAATAAATTAAAATATGTATCCTCTATTGAACTAAGGGTTCCTTCTCCAGAAGCGCCTATGCACTGCTTTTGAGGAAGCTCTTGTGGTTTCTATGGTTTCCAGAGAATCAGGCAGTTCTTAAATGGCATATATAATATTTTTAAAGCATCGAAACACTGGCTTAACAGCGTAGTAGTAGGCACTCCATCATGTATCTGAAACATCTAACGTCTTTGATAAGGCGCATCAATCTGTGGGCAGGAGCTGAGCGAAAAACTTAGAAACTTTCTAAGATCACAAAAAAAATTACCGACAGATGAATTTTCCGAAAGCGTGTAATCCGCATTGCCTGACAGAGTGGTTTGCACACAGTTCAGACATTTTGTGATTAAGTTCACAATTCTTGTTTAAACTGCTGAATACACTCCAGCCATTGTAAAAGCGCTGACGTATCCTTGTCCTTAGCACATTCTTATGTCAGACTATCCTGTTCAGTAACCCGTAAATTATCTTCATCTTCACGGCTTTCTTCCCAGTTTGCTGCAAATAACCTAGAAATGATTTCTTTACAAAAACGTCCATGTTTTGTATGTCGACGTAATGAATGATTTCACTGATCTGATCTATGTGTGAGATGTAGAAAGTTTCAGAATAGGCAAAATACAAGTCTCACAGGCTACTTTGATCCGATGCAAGTACTTTTCTATTTGTATTACGCAAATAAAAAATATACCACGATTCTGGAGCGAACTCTGCATCCAAGAACGTGCGTTTAACAGACACATACGACCGACTAGAGTACCTTATCTTGAAGGAATTCATGATATAACGTACTCACATTTTGGAGAAACACTGTTTTGTTTTCAGGAGACTAAGTCGGATATCTGCTTCATCCACAACCTCAGTTTCTTCATGAACATAGTACGTTCAGTAACAAAGGACTATTTTCCTTTGTTTTTCAATCTGAAATATCTACTTAGCATAAAATGGGAACAGCATGTAAACCTTCTCAGACACAAAATAAGAAAAAAAGCGGCTGTGAAACTGTATTATCAAAGTTCTCTTAAAAAATAGATATTAAAGTTAGATAATTGTCATCGCTGCCTGAAGTACTGCGTGAGAACAACTTTTACTTACAGTCTGGTTTTGCGGGAGAATACGCGTATGCATGCGAAACGGTCAGACCCAGTCCATAAGGTCTCTAGTTGCCAGCTCCCGTAAGTTTCTCTAATAAAACGATAAAACAATATTTTTAGTACTTGTACCACAGAAAATGACAAGTTCTGTCACCCAGGTGGAACTGGTACCCCGTGTGGACGCTATCCCCCCGCACCCATCTTGCTACGCCTATGATTGCGGATGGAGCCACGAAAAACTGACTCCTTAAATGCCCACTGTTTGCGTTAAGTATTCTTACATTGTTTAGGGGTCCCTACGGAAGCAATACATGGGGGTCGTGGTATATCCCTAGACTCCTCACACGGACGGTTTGTTTGCAAATAACTTTTCTGCTGCCAGTCACTGTTTTATTTTGTTCATATTTTACACGACGCGTTTCGGAAAATCGTTCCCATTTTCAAGTCTGTTTTCCCTTTGTACTATGCCATTTTTACTTAACGTTTTTGGTGTTTATCTGCTTTGTTACTGCAATATATAAAAAACACGCAATTTTTAGTTAGTTATCGATTTTTATACGTAGTTAATGGCGAAATTTGGAAGAAAATTTCGACACTATTTACCTAAAGATCGATAACTTATTAAAAATTGCGCTTTCTTTTATATGTTACAGTAAAGTCAACAAAACAAAACAGAACCTCACAAATCGAAACTGTTACGTAAAAATGACATAGTTCAAAGAGAAAACACACTTGAAAATGGGGATCATTTCCGGGAACGCGTCGTCTAAAATATTAATAAAATAAAATCGTGAGTAGTAGCATAAAATTTATGTATAAACAAATTCATCGTTTTCACAGTCGCAGCCTTTCAAAAAAAAATTATAATGGACAAAATCAGATCCTCACCTGATACTGATTCTTGAAACTTAGTAAGTGTAAGGAAACTGAGAAGCTGTTAGATAACGATCAGTTTGGCTTCAGGAAAGGTAAAGGCACCAGAGTGTCAGTTCTGACGTCGCATTTGATAATGGAAGCAAGGCTCAGAAAAATCATGACTCGGTCGTAGGATTTCTCGACCTTATAAAAGGGCTCGACATGGTAAAATGGTGCAAGATGTTTGAATTCCTCAGGAAAATATGTGAAAGCTGTAGGAAAAGACGGGAAATATACAATATGTACAAGAACCAAGAGACTATTTTTTGTTTTTTAGTAATCAGTTCTGTGAATGGTCTGATGCATCCCGCCTCGAATTCCCCTCGTGCAACAACCTTTCCATCTCTGAGCAGGACTTACACCCTACACCCATAATCATCTGCTGAACGCATTAAAATCTCTGTATTCCCCTATAGTTTTTACCCACTACAGCTTCCTCTAGTACCGTGGAGGTTTTACCCTGACGTCTTAATCGATGTCCTTTCGTCCTGCTCCTTCTTCTTGTCAACATTTCACATATCTTCCATTCGCCGCCGAACCTGCAGAGAACGTCCTGATTCCTTATACAGTAAGAATGGAGAAAAGCAAAGACGAAGTTATCAGATCATACAGCAAAGGGGTGTAGTCTTTTGCTCCTACTAGTCAATCTATACATCGGAGAAGTTATGAAGGAAATAAAAGAAAGGTTCATGAGTGGAATTAAAATGCAGACTGAAAGTATAACAATGATAAGATTAGCTGATGGCATTGCTGTCCTCACGGAAAGTGTACAAGAATGGCAGGACATGCTGAGTGGTATGAACAATCTAATTAGCACTCACTGTCGATTGAGAGTAAACTTAAGAAGTACGAAAGTAATTTGGAGTAGGAGGAATTAGAAAAGCGGTAAAATTTACATTAGAATTTGTGGTCCACGAATTCAACGAAGTGAAGAAACTCTACTACATTGGAAGCAAGAAAACATACTACAGATGAAACAGGGATGACATGACAAGCAGACTAGCAGAGGCAGAGAGTGCATTCCTGACCAAAAGAAGTCTGGTAGTATCAAACGTCAGACTTAATTCAAGGAAGAAATTTATGAGGATGCTCGTCTGGTGCACAGCATTGTATGGAGGTGAAACATGGGCTCTAGGAAAACACGAAAAGAAGAGAATCTAAGCATTTGAGAAGTGGTGCTATAAGAGGATCTTGAAGACTAGATGACCTGACAACATAAGATATGATGAGATTTCGACAGAAACGGCGAGGAGAACATCATGTGGAAAACAATGACAAGGACGAAGAACAAGATGACAGGACATGTGTTAAATGTTACCGAATCACTCTCCATGGTACTAGAGGGAGCAGTAGAGGGTAAAAATTGAAGTAGAAGACAGAGACTAGAATATAATCAGGAAATAACGTGTTACGTAGGGTGCTAATGTTATTCTGAGATGAAGGAAAAGAATTCGTGTTAGATCGCATCAGACGAGTCAGAACGTTGATGACAAAAGAAAAAAAACGTATGCGTTAGCGGTATGGTCGGCGCCTATCTGCAAGCTTAGCCTGAGAGCACCACTTGGCGGTATTTACTCCTCAGAAGTTGATCCGGCCGCCTTGCCTTCCAATTTTAGCACATTTCTGCTGCAAAACTGTTGAACTCTAACATTAACGGTACTCATCTTTTCCAGAGTTTTCTTATGCAGTTAAAAGTACTACATCGTTCAATTAAAAAACACACACCCGTACTTGCTTCCGAATTTCGGCTGATATAACTGTTTAGAATATTGAACAGATAACAAAATTACGAGTCTCTTCATTTGCCGAAAAACGTCGGTTCACTATTTCGAACTGTTCACAAAATAACACGGGTATTATATCTTACTCGACACATATTGTGTATTATAAAGTCCGGACGACAGACTACTCTTTACCTAACGTAATTTATTTGGATTTTATCAGATTCTTTGACTCAGTTTACATTTTTCTTTGGACATAATGGTCTTGAGAAACTGCCTACTTATTCGGCTTAATGAAGTAAACGGTACGTCGTCCTTGCAGAAACGTAATATTGCCATACGCCGGGGATTAGGCTTATGGGGGACAGTCGTGGTTTTTTTCTGCTGTCCGGGTTGCAAAAATATCCGGGGTTTGACGGTTTTATGAGTGGCGAGGTTTTTCATCATTTTGTCTCCATTCATTTTCCGTCTTATCGTTTAGAAATGACCAAAACAGAATCTGTGGTTAATGTTAACTTGCAACAGGAATAGTGACAATGAACGTGCTTATTTGCACATTATGTGATGCAGAATTTTTTGTTGCACATAGAGGATGAGGTGAAATCAAAAACCATGTGAAAACAGCTAAACATAGGAACGCTATTCATCACTCAGCAGTACTAAACATACGAGATTTTTTTAAATCCATTGATGGGACTAGGGACCTGGAGTGTGCTGCTAAATCGGCTACATTTTCACACCCCGTTGCTGCACACAAACTCAGTTTCAAAACATCAGACTGCACATCTTAACTAGTTAAAAACTGGTATGACCAAAATTTTCATCCGCCAGAACAAAAACCGAGGCAGTTACTGGTAACGTCATTTCGCCATTTATATTTGAAAATATGTGACGTTCTTTCAAAAGTATTAATTACGTGATAGTAACGACGGGTACCTGAAACGGAACTGAAGTAAAAACTTGTTCCAGTTGTAAGACATTTCTGTCTGACGAAGGGAATTCGAGTTACACTTTTTAAACTGCGAATTGGTATGGGTGGAGGTTATACTTAACAGCCGAACTAAGTTAATAATTGGCTCCTTATACCGATCCCCAGACTCCGATGATATAGTTGCTGAACAGTTCAGAGAAAATTTGAGTCTCGTAACAAATAAATACCCCACTCATACGGTTATATTTGGTGGGGACTTCAACCTTCCCTCGGTATGTTGGCAAAAATACTTCTTCAAAAACGGTGGTAGGCAGAAAACATCTTCCGAGATTGTCCTAAATGCTTTCTCCGAAAATTATTTCGAGCAGTTAGTCCACGAACCCACACGAGCTGTAAATGGTTGCGAAAACACGCTTGACCTCTTAGCCACAAACAATCCAGAGCTAATAGAGAGCATCATGACTGATACAGGGATTAGTGATCACAAGGTCGTTGTAGCTAGGCTCAATACCGTTTCTTCCAAATCCACCAGAAACAAATGCAAAATAAATTTATTTGAAAAAGCAGATAAAGTGTCACTAGAAGCCTTCCTAAGAGACAATCTCCATTCCTTCCGAACTGACTATGCAAATGTAGACGAGATGTGGCTCAAATTCAAAGATATAGTAGCAACAGCAATTAAGAGATTCATACCTCATAATTTGGTAAGAGAGGGAACTGATCCCCCATGGTACACTAAACAGGTCCAAACGCTGTTGCAGAGGCGACGGAAAAAGCATGCGAAGTTCAGAAGAACGTGAAATCCCGAAGATTGGCTAAAATTTACAGACGCGCGAAATTTGGCACGGACTTCAATGCGAGATGCCTTTAATAGGTTCCACAACGAAACATTGTCTCGAAATTTGGTAGAAAATCCGAAGAAATTCTGGTCGTATGTAAAGTACACAAGCGGCAAGACGCAGTCAATACCTTCGCTGCGCAGTGCCGATGGTACTGTTACCGATGACTGTGCCGCTAAAGCGGAGTTATTGAACGCAATTTTCCGAAATTCCTTCACCAGGGAAGACGAATGGAATATTCCAGAATTTGAAACACGAACAGCTGCTAGCATGAGTTTCTTAGAAGTAGATACCTTAGGGGTTGCGAAGCAACACAAATCGCTTGATACGGGCAAGTCTTCAGGTCCAGATTGTATATCGATTAGGTTCCTTTCAGATTACGCTGATACAATAGCTCCCTACTTAGCGATCATATACAACCGCTCGCTCACCGATAGATTTGTACCTACAGATTGGAAAACTGCGCAGGTCGCACCAGTGTTTAAGAAGGGTAGTAGGAGGAATCCATCGATCTACAGACCTATATCATTGACGTCGGTTTGCAGTAGGGTTTAGGAGCATATACTGTATTCAAACATTATGAATCACTTCGACGGGAACGATCTATTGATACGCAATCAGCATGGTTTCAGAAAGCATCGTTCTTGTGCAACGCAGCTAGCTCTTTATTCACACGAAGTAATGGCCGCTATCGACAGGGGATCTCAAATTGATTCCGTATTTCTAGATTTCCGGAAAGCTTTTGACACCGTTCCTCACAAGCGACTTCTAGTCAAGGTGCGGGCCTATGGGGTATCGTCTCAGTTGCGCGACTGGATTCGTGATTTCCTGTCAGGAAGGTCGCAGTTCGTAGTAATAGACTGCAAATCATTGAGTAAAACTGAAGTAATATCAGGTGTTCCCCAGGGAAGCGTCCTGGGACCTCTGCTGTTCCTGATCTAAATAAATGGCCTGGGTGACAATCTGAGCAGTTCTCTTAGGTTGTTCGCAGATGATGCTGTAATTTACCGTCTAGTAAGGTCATCCGAAGACCAGTATCAGTTGCAAAGCGATTTAGAAAAGATTGCTGTGTGGTGTGGCAGGTGGCAGTTGACGCTAAATAACGAAAAGTGTGAGGTGATCCACATGAGTTCCAAAAGATATCAGTTGGAATTCGATTACTCGATAAATAGTACAATTCTCAAGGCTGTCAATTCAACTAAGTACCTGGGTGTAAAAATTACGAACAACTTCAGCTGGAAAGACTACATAGATAATATTGTTGGGAAAGCGAGCCAAAGGTTGCGTTTATTGGCAGGACACTTAGAAGATGCAACGAGTCCACTAAAGAGACAGCTTACACTACACTCGTTCGTCTTCTGTTAGAATATTGCTGCGCGGTGTGGGATCCTTACCAGGTGGGATTGACGGAGGACATCGAAAGGGTGCAAAAAAGGGCAGCTCGTTTTGTGTTACCACGTAATAGGGGGGAGAGTGTAGCAGATATGATACGCGAGTTGGGATGGAAGTCATTAAAGCAAAGACTTTTTCGTCGCGGCGAGATCTGTTTACGAAATTTCAGTCACCAACTTTCTCTTCCGAATGCGAAAATATTTTGTTGAGCCCAACTTACATAGGTAGGAATGATCATTAAAATAAAATAAGAGAAATCAGAGCTCGAACAGAAAGGTTTAGGTGTTCGTTTTTACCGCGCCCTGTTCGGAAGTGGAATGGTAGGGAGATAGTATGATTGTGGTTCGATGAACCTTCTGCCAAACACTTAAATGTGAATTGCAGAGTAATCATGTAGATGTAGATGAATGTGAGGTACAGCTGCTCAAATTTTGAATCAGTGCCTTTTACAGTGTGCGAAAAAATATAAACGTCAAGACAAGTTGCTTTGTTATACTGATGATCAGAAAAGTTAAAAGTGATTTAGATACATCTATTTTAGGAAATGAATTTTTCATATGCAGAGTATTGAAGGGGGATCTGTTTCAATTGTTAAAACCCATTCAAAGTGAAGATCTTGGATTTGAATGATTTTTAGCAATTACTGGAGTTTGTTGTTCAGCCTACATTGTACACAACAATTTTTTTAAAAAAATAATATCATGTCTAATGAAAAATAAAACTGAATAAAGCTTAATGCTTCAGTAAACTGTTAAGACTTTTAAGAAATTTCAATAATATGACCTGGTTTGGACCCAGAAAAAGTATGGTTATGCTAATAATTATGTGGTTTCCGTTGGTTTTGAACGCTTGGGACGATGTTCACTAACGGACGCTCGCAGCATAGCGCATGCGCGCTTCCGCCGCCCGCTCCCCTTCACCTGTCGTGACGTAACAGGCCAGTCCATAACCTCTGACCGGGCGGCCTTGGCCAGCTCTGTACGGGCGTGGAAGCGCCCGCTGTCGATTCCCAGCTGCCACCGGGCAGTTTTCCACCGAAACAGCTGCCTTCCCACAGCTGCACGCGGCTCCACCGCCCCATCCCCCCCCCCCCCCCCCACACACACACACACGTCGCATATTCCACGCGTGAGATAGTCTGGCCAACATTTGCTGAATTTGTGGACTTGCTAAAACGCTTTTGTTACAGTTTTGTATACATCCACTATCTGAGAATTTTTCTTTCGTTACCGTCGATGTAGCTTCCATTTAATGTAGCTGACATTCGACAGCTTGTGAGTTAACTGCTTTTGCCACCAATACACGAACTGGAGCCTGGCATCTTCTGCTTCCACTGCTTCCGCTGCAAAATGCACTCTGCCCGGCAATACCCAGCGAACCGTTACAGTAGGCGATTCGTGTAACTTTGTTCCACATGCCTTAAGATGTGCGATGAAATAAGCAGGAGGAGGGGCGTAAAGGGGACTATGATCTACACTGTTTGTCAATTTCGGAGTTTTTAGTCTTTTTTGCGGGAGGAAGACGTTTTATACTTAATGAAAAACGTAATAAAGAAATCCATCTCTTATCTTTGTAATAGAATTTACTCCGCCAATGCAAATTTCAAAGTCACAGTTTGTGGTCCTTCATTAGACAACGCTCCCAAAACAACAGTCTGCGAATTTTGCTGATTTCTGTTGCATCATAATGAACAAATTCCGTCCGTTCGAATAACCAAACCGATTAACGCACCGCTTCCAGGACTCGGGAGTACGAGCCAGCCGCGTATCATATCCGCATCGCGGATTAACGACGTGCGCTGGTGAGCTGTCAGCCTGGAAATGGTTTTTAGGTGGTTCTCACATCCGACTAGGTGAATGCCAGGGTGACACCCACATCCCGCCTCACGCACTAACCATCCAAATATTTAGAAAGTTTGTCATATTTCAAAACAGATTTATGCAAGACGCAGACAGATGGAGTGGCATCGTGAATGGAACCCGGCCACCAAATGTCGCTAACATTGCGAATAACATATTATTAATGCCGACCACTTAAAGATACAGGAAAAAGTAAGGAAGAAGAAGTAGAACAAGAGGAGAAGGAGGAGGACACAACGAAGTAAATTCGACATTTCACTCAGTAAATACATTTACCATTATAATGTCCCAGAAAACTTGCAACATAGACATCGAAAACTGCATATTTTCTTATAACAGTGTACACAGTGCTGGTGTAGCTATACAATTCTTAATGATCTGTCAAACTTGTTGCACACAGGTGAAAATTCTATGTTCATATAAAACTGATAACATGCAGAAGTTACCTTGTTATCTTGTCAAACAATACGAATGAGCAACACTTGGAGATTGGCGTTTATGGTGTGCTGACAGTCTGATGAAGGCCCTTACACATTTGATAACTAAGTCCTGCCGATGAAGTTGTGACAGAGAAATGTGCAGTGGCGAAGTAAAAATGCTAATGAAAAGAACGTAGACGGATTTTGCCTGTTTTTATTTCGGCCCGCTGTAGAGCACGGGAAACAGTTATTTTGCTGGTTAGTATTTTCTTCTCCTACCAGAATCTCTTCATTTTTTCGCTGGAGTTCCTCACTTCGTCTGTTCAGATGATATTGGTGCTTGTAGTGCACCTTCCTTGGAAGCCCTTGCTTTGCTCAGTCTTCATCCGAAATAGATCTTTGTCAGATCTCTTTCTGACTCAGCCGAACTTATTAAATGCTCCATCTTATTGAAATCATTCTACTTCATAACTACAGCGGTGGTACCGGCACAACAACAGTTATAGATCTTCAAACACGGAAAAAACAGTCTTGGTTGTGCACGTGATGGGTTTATTTAATCTATACATGTGATGCGTCTCGCTTGTTCTATGGATCATAAGACAATCGAATAAAACCTCTTGGTAATCGTGACCGAGGCGTCGAACGTAATTAAAAGTCCCATAGAATCGGGAGGTGACAGCCAGATAGCGACAGTCGATACTTCATTACATCACCGATAAAATTTTTCCTACTCGTATCCAAAGCGTAAAACTTGATTAAAAGTCCAAAGAACTGGAAGGAAACAGCTCTCACAGTCCGTTAACGCCACATTTCGTCGCACTGTCCTAACATATACGTTCGTCGTACGTCCCACATGGTTTCTGCGGTTGTTTCATACAGTGTTGCGTGTCTGTTACCAACGATAACGCTAAGAAAACGCCGCTGCTCTCGGTTTTTAAGTGCTGACCTTCGACGCTTCTCTGGTGTGCTCCACTGTCTCTTCCGAAACACTACGACGTGCAGCGCCAGAATGTTGCGGAACTTGTCCAGTTGCCAGAAACGTACGATACCATTCTCTAATTGTTTTCACAACAGGTGAATCACATCCACACAGCCTACGATAGTTTTTTGCGCAGTAAGCGGCGATTTCTTTTCAGCAAACCACACTACTTGCTTGCTGCTGCGGAGTTGCCATTTTCCTTTCATGCGATCGAACTGCGCTGTGGCGACAACAGTTAGCGCGTCTGACGTGAGGATTTAATTTCTTTGAGATGCTCTATCATATCTTTCACTATCAAATGTACTGTGAATATTTTTTCCTGGACCTTTGGCACGCGGGAGCTCTGAAAAAAAAAAAAAAAAAAAAAAAAAAACACTGTACATCTAATGGATAAAAGAATGTTGAATAGCTATAAGTTATGTCGTTACCTTTTATGATATTATTTATGATACATTACGACTCTATTTGGTGTGTAACCTTGTACGGAAGTGAACGTGGACGATAAGCGGTTCATGCAAGAAGCTTTTGAAATGTGGTATTACAGAATAACGCTGAGAAGGTGTAGGTCGGAAAACTTGCTAGGAGGTCGAAATCCAGTGGGGAAGAAAGAAATTGTCTCAGAAAAATAAGGGATCACTTGATAAGACGCCTCCTGAGGCATCAGTTTGATAATGGAAGGAAGTATAGCTGGTAAAAAATGGAAGAACGCAACAATAATATCTTTAGCCTCTGTCAGATGGCACCCATAGATATTATGAATACAACGCAAAGATATAATTTGCACATGTATGTGGCCTTCACCGGTAATTGCTAGGTATTGTAATGGGTTAAAAGACATTTTAAATGATTCCATCTCGGCTGTTATTGAGAAGTATTCAGTTTATTACATTTTGCACGATTAGCCAATATTGGCCTCACAGGCTATTTTCAAGTGCAGTAGGTGTCAACTTGTAAATGGCCTGTAAGCCCGTAGTCGGCCAATCGTGTAAGTTTCAATAAAGTTAATATTTGTCAACAAAAACTTTTCTTAACAAATATACGGCTGTTCTACCCCACACGAAGAAAACAATACTATATTAGGATTCGTGAGCCTGATTGTATCCATGTGTCCCACATAAGTAGAACAGAGTATTTATAAAGCATTTTTTCTGCTTCAGTCACTTTTTACCAATAATTATTTGCTCGAGCCGTTTCGACAGCATGCTGCCATCGTCAAATTCTTTAGTTACATATAGAATAATTTAAATTACTCTTTTGGAGTGTGATGAGGTCTATTTTATGAGCGTGTACATGCAACTGTAAAGTATCTTATGATAGAGTGCCGTTGAAACACGTCGTGCTAAGAAATATTGACGAAAAGTGACTGGAGGGGGCAGGGCGACCAGGAGCGGGCAATGGTAGTGGCGGCGGGGGTTGGAGTGGAGAGAGCGTTCGACTGTCAGTGCATTCAGTCTTACGCAGACTCGGGAAGCATCAACTGCTGCGTTCCGTTTCGGTATATAGTTACTAGAGTAGGGTTCCATGCCGAGCTTAGCTGGTATACCTTGTCCCTGTTTACGGGATTGTCATGAAGCCTTATCGCAATAGATTTTTTAATAGTTCTCTCCAACAGCCATTAGCTTGGCACAGCATTTTGGTTTTCTCAAATTCGAACGTATGCCTCTAGTTGAGGCTGTGTTCTGCCACTGCTGATTTATCTATGTCGAGACGCACGCATCTAGCGTGTTCCATACAGCGTTGCGAAATGCAGCGTTGTGTCTACCCGATTTACAAGCGGCCACATTCTCTAATGATGCTATACGGGGAGGTTCAGCTGCCCCCACCGATGACACTTTATGCAACCCGAAATGTTATATTTGGACATCATAAATCACGCTCGAGTTTTTCATACTTTCTCGCTCACTACGCGCGGACTATTAGTCCTACAGAAAAAAATGGACGGGACCTTTTTGTGGGACATTTAATGTAGTTAAATTTTGTACTGGGATACGTTTTAGCTAGAGGCCGTAGTTTCCGAGTTATTCAAGAAAAACAAAAATGACCGTCAAACGCAACCCTCTCCCACACTCAGCCCTTACCGGACAGGATTTCTAGTACGTTGTTCATGGCACTATCTCCTTCCACTGCTCATAAATTTGCGACTGCACAATTATTTGTCCATTTCTGGTATTCGCTGACTGGCCTTCTTACACCACCGCCTTAATCGGGCGACCATAAATTGTAAAATTTACGTATGTGTAATATTACCTAAGAAGTTTAGATATTTTAACACAATAAAATAAGCCATTACATCGTTGTACTCGTCAGGCTGTCTGACTACAAAACTGCTATTTTTGTGTGGCTTAAGTTTTGATCGAATTGTCAACAAAGTTCGTTTTAGCGTAGTGTTTACAAAAGTCGTATTTCTTTCATTACTCTGACAGGAACGTTTACATTAATAATATTAACGAAATAGCCGACTATGCTGGTGACATAATAGTCTAATCAATAGAGATAAAATAAGTCGAATATCGAAAGTACTTTGTGTAGTCGGAAATTTAATCACTGTTAAGGCACGGAGTGTCACGAACAACGTACTAGAAATCCTGACTGGTGAAGGATGAGTGTGCATCAACAGCTGCCTATAATTCGCGTGGCGAGCTGTTCGATTCAACATGACGTAGCTTCTAAAATACTTTTGAACCGTGGATTTCTTTTCAAAGAATATTCTTAAAAATTTATTTTATTTACTAGCGATTCATCAAGAATATTAACACATTTAATCACACTATGTGAGCGTGGAAGTAGTTGCCAGGGAGTAACTGATGAAATCATAATTTTTATTCCTAAAGCTTTCGGGCTGAGAACCTTGCCGCTCCCTTTTGACACGGCCGTAGTCACGACCGCTCACAACAACCTCTGAAAGACTACACTGGTGCAAATCTGCAACACACCAGATTACTTTAAACTAAAAGTTGTAATAATTCACCCAAGCACATAAACTATGCACCGAATAGGAGGGATGTAAAAGGTACAAAACACTAAAATTAAAATATTAACTTGCCACCGATGGTGCTACTTGATTTTAACTTCCAAGAAAAGTCTTTATATATTAAAATGACCATTTAAATAAAAGCCCATGAAATGCAGTCTTATATAAAATTATACAAGGTTGGCCAAACGAGTTAACATGCTCTACAGTACACATATACCGCCTCTCAAGATGATAGGCAAGATCAAAACATATTTCAGGAATTAGGCCGTTACACTCCAAGCAATAAATTCATTAACACACCGAATCCGACAAACATGACAGAGGCAGCTAGTAACGTACGGCAGATTGATAGGGAGATTACCGAACAACCCGAACCGCAGGTTACTCAAACCCGCCCCTACTCCAGAAGGAAAAAAAAAAGGACCACCCAGTTCATAAATAACCACCTTCCCGCGGGTGGGCAAACGAAGAAGAATGGTGGGTCGACCCCAAAACAAAGTGGCTGGTGACCTCACCAAAAAACAAGTAGAATTTAACAAGTAAACGAAACAACGTATCACCAATCACTTAACTTCTAACAAACTGCGATTTCTGGCGAAGACCTGGCGCAGCACCCCCAAATCGCTCTCCCGAGCCGTCCGCTCCCAACCGCTTCAACGGACGCAGGAAGGCGCGCCGATCTCCCGTCTCACGGCGTCGCAGCTCGCACCGGCCAGACCACTGTCTTGGGTTGACTCGCTCTCGTGTCGACCGCGAAGCCACTACCCCTCGCTATACGCCGCGGCCCACTGGACTCACGTGGCGACCTCACATGCACCGACGCTCAAGGCGGACAAATCATCTTGTGTCTCAGTGCGCGACCGACCAACCGATCGATCCAACCGCCGATGACCATTGCCTGAGCAACTCGAGCAGACTGGCCGCCTAACGCGCAGACTCAGATGCAGGAACTAAGGCCCGACCGGGCGACCACTAGCTGAGTTCTCTTACTGGCGGAGTGGAAAGACTCATGTATCCGACTTTAAAGATTGATCCGAACGAAAGACATACTAACACTCCGGACGACAGATACACACTAACTGTCTCACAAATTCGGACGAGAGACTGACCCCAGAGACTCACCCAGAGTGACCGACTGGCGAGCTCATAGCGCCCCTTAAATGCACGTGAACAGGCTACCTTTCCCCTTTCCCACCAGAGGGAGACACCAAAGCTGCGATTGCCACAGCGGCGCCACCGCCAGAAACGGAGGGTGACTGCTTCACACTACGCCCTGCGGCGCGCTCTTCAAAACAGCAATTTTTACCACGGCTCAACTTTGACAATGAAACAGTTCTTCTGTGGGCATAATCTATATACTTCAGGAATGGCAATTATGTATAAAATTCAAGCAGGCCGCTGTGGCCAAGCGGTTTTAGGCGCTTCAGTCCGGAACGGCGCTGCTGCTGCGGGTGCAGGTTCGAAACCTGCCTCGGGCGTGGATGTGTGCGATGTCCTTAGGTTAGTTACGTTTAAGTAGTTTCTAAGTCTAGGTGATTGATGACCTCAGATGTTAAATAATGACGTGTGACGAGGGCCTCCCGTCGGGGAAACCGCTCGCCTGGTGCAAGTCTTTCGATTTGACGCCACTGCGGTGACTTGCGCGTCGTTGGGGATGAAATGATGATAATTAGGACAACACAACACCCAGTCCCTGAGCGGAGAAAACCTCCGACCCAGCTGGGAATCGAACCCGGGCCCTTAGGATTGACAGCCCGTCCCGTTGACCACTCAGCTACCGGGGGCGGACACCTCAGATGTTAAGCCCCATAGTGCTTAGAGCCATTTGAACCATTTTATAAAAACCAGTTTTTCATCGTTCTTGTCCAGAATCTCCCGCTAAACAAGTCAATGAATATTACTTATTTCGCTTTGACTAAAGTGTCAGTGTTTGGTACCAGTTTCTGAGCAATGCTGAATTGACGATAAGCTTTTAATCTGAAGTCCGTTAGTGTTCTTCTGAGCGTATATTTCTTTCTTTTCCTCGTGGAAGAAAGTTACTGTCACAAGCACGCAGGTTCAAACATTGACGCAATCGTAGCAACAGTCTTATATCGTGGTGGAAAGTTAAGCTGAAGGAAATTTTTATACACGTCTATGAGACTTATTACGAAATATATCACAGAACTGCCTGTCGCACTGTAGGTCTATAAGTTCTAAAGGTACCAAGGCAGCTTATAAACTGATGTCAGTTTATGTGAGCTTCACTTTGAAGTTCCTAACCCGTACATCATGCTGCTTTTCGTTTACTTCAAACTTACTCTCCACTTTAAGCACTGCGTCGTAGGTATACACGCTTGGGATGAATGCAAACACCGCTGACAGCTGGCACAACTTAGTTTTAACTGCCCCACTACCAGCTTCACACTCACGTCTTTAGCTGCAAACCTACATATTTAACAACTGAATGTAATTATAAACGGCTTTGAAAATTTGTGCTGTTATATATTTGGAGAACCGTACTGACGAAAATTCTTGAATTAATCCATCGCACGGGAACACAACGTTCTTAGTCAAGGTGTTGCCGTCAGAGAATAACGTCAATATTTGAAAAAAGAAGACGACATATACTCGTACGTAGGCTACTTGGAAAGGTGGTCCACGTAACATCCTCTACTAACGTCGCCGAGTAGACCGTACCGATATGCTGGCCGTTCATTGAATGTGCAAGTATCTATAAAAGAAAAAAAAAAAAAAAAAAAAAAAAAAAAAAGCAGTTCTTAAGGCTAAAACTTATTTCGAAGATATATCTCCAACGTAATTAACAGTGGAAATAATGTTAGACCGTAGGTCCAAAGTAGAATAAACTCGGCTGACCGCTTTCTTACCATCTGTCAGACACGGAAGGCGCAGTTTGCAAGAGCAGGCCCTGCCTTCACCGGTCCCAGGAAACACGGACTGCCCAGATAAACAATAACTACCACGCGGAGACTGTGTCGCAATGCACACGTGGTTAAGAGCGCTGTGTCACCCCCTTACAGTAATTAACTGTGCAGGCAATCAAAGTTTGCAAAAATACACTGAAGCAAAAAAATCGTAACACTAAAAAATAATGAATGTAGAGTAACGAAATTTCGAAAATGCATTTGTCTATCTAACATATTTAAGTGATGAACATTACAAGATCACAGGTTAAGGGGGGTAGGACGTCAAACATGCCGACTTGGAGCAGGATAGTCATCACCGGACATTTTAATTTGCGCTGCCTATACTTTTACACATAATTTCATAAAACTTTATCAGTATGACCAGGATGGGTTCAAGATTCAGATTCATAGCAGTGGAAGTTCAAAAACATAACAAAATAATTTTTTTTTCTTTGCATGTGAAATTTCTTCATTTTCCTCTTACTATTGGCTGCATTTGTTGCTATAGGTACACTTTTCTTCATAAGTAAGAGAGATTCTTTGATGAATTTTGCACAGCATACAAACCATAATTACAGGTGTATGAAACTCTAGAATTTATTTAATTTGTGAAAATGAATGAGCTGTTACATTTTAAACTTCATGTTTAGAAAAAACTCAAATTTTCTAGTTAATCATGCCAATTTTTATCACAGTTTTTAATAGATTTGGAAAATTCTAGAGTTTCATACACCTGTAACTATGGTTTGTATGTTGCGCAACATTCATCGAAGAATCTCTTATGAAGAAAAGTGTACCTATAGCAACAAATGCAGCTAATAGCAAGTTAAAAAATGATGAAATTTCACATGTAAAAAAAATCCATATTGTTGTTTTTGATGCTTCCACTGCTATGAGTATGTCCGCAGCTCGTGGTCGTGCGGTAGCGTTCTCGCTTCCCACGCCCGGGTTCCCGGGTTCGATTCCCGGCGAGGTCAGGGATTTTCTCTGCCTCGTGATACTGGGTGTTGTGTGATGTGCTTAGGTTAGTTCGGTTTAAGTAGTTCTAAGTTCTAGGGGACTGATGACCGTAGATGTTAACTTCCATAGTGCTCAGAGCCATTTGAACCATTTTTTGCTATGAGTGTGAACCCTGAATCCTTCCTCGTCATGCTGACAAAGTTTTATGAATTTATTTGTAAAAGTATAGACAGGAGAAATTAAAATTTCCTGTGGTGCCTGTCCTGCTCCAAATGGGCCCGTTTGACGTCGGATCCCCCTTAATGTATGCGCGAGATAAGCCATTGCAGATGTGAAGTGCTGGCACATTAATAACCGGTGTTACTGCCATAATGTTGAAAGCAGGCATCAAAAATGTATGCAATGTGTTGTGCAGGTGCTGGATGTCAGTTTGTGGGATGGAGTTCCATGCCCACTGCACTTGCTTACTCAACACAGAGACGCTTAATGCTGTTTGTGGCTGACGCTAGAGTTGTTGTGCGCTGTATTGGAAACTGATCTGGTGATCGAGCAGGCCAAGGCAAGAACTCATACACTGTAGAGGATGTTGGGTTACAACAGCGGTGTGTGAACGACCGTTATCCTCTTGGAAAATACCCCCTGGAATGCTGTTCATGAATGGCAGCACAACAGATTGAATCATCGGGCTGACATAAAAGTTTGGAGTCTGGATGCGTAGAATAACCAAGAGCGTGCTCCTGCTGTCATAGGAGGTGTAGGTCGAGTGTGTGCAGCACGCATACAGGTTGGTTGCAGGTCCTCGACTGACCACCTCCTAGCCAACACACGCCCTTCACTGGCACCGAGGCAGAACCAGCTTTCATCAGAAAACGCAACAGACGTCCACCCTGCCCCCTCAATGAGTTCTCGCTAGATACCACTGAAGTCGAAACTGGTGGTGGTTTGGGATGAGTGGAATGAACAGATACCATCTTCATTTTACCGGGTGATCAAAACGTCAGCATAAATTTGAAAACTTAATAAACCACGGAATAATGTAGATAGAGAGGTAAAAATTGACACACATGCTTGGAATGACATGGGGCTTTATTAGAACCAACCATATTGCTAGACGCGTGAAAGATCTCTTGTTCGCGTGATTTGGTGATGATCGTGTGCTAAGCCACCACTTTCGTAATGCTCGGCCTCCCAGGTCCCCTGACCTCAGTCCGTGCGATTACTGGCTTTGGGGTTACCTGAAGTTGCAAGTGTATCGTGATCGACCGACATTTCTAGGGATGCTGAAAGACAACATCCGACGCCAATGCCTCACCATAACTCCGGACATGCGTTACAGTGTTGTTCACAACATTATTCCTCGACTACAGCTATTGTTGAGGAATGATGGTGGACACATTGAGCATTTCCTGTAAAGAACATCATCTTTGCTTTGTCTTACTTTGTTGTGCTAATTATTGCTGTTCTGATCAGATGAAGCACCATCTGACGGACCTTTTTTGAACTTTTGTATTTTTTTGGTTCTAATAAAACCTCATGTCATTCCAAGCATGTGTGGCAATTTGTACCTCTCTATCTACATCATTCCGTGATTTATTCAGTTTTCAAATTTATACTGACTTTTTGATCGCCCGGTATATACAGGGTGTTACAAAAAGGTACGACCAAACTTTCAGGAAACATTCCTCACACACAAAGAAAGAAAATATGTTATGTGGACGTGTGTCCGGAAACGCTTACTTTCCATGTTAGAGCTCATTTTATTACTTCTCTTCAAATCACATTAATCATGGAATGGAAACACACAGCAACAGAACGTACCAGCGTGACTTCAAACACTTTGTTACAGGAAATGTTCAAAATGTCCTCCGTTAGCGAGGATACATGCATCCACTCTCCGTCGCATGGAATCCCTGACGCGCTGATGCAGCCCTGGAGAACGGCGTATTGTATCACAGCCGTCCACAATACGAGCACGAAGAGTCTCTACATTTGGTACCGGGGTTGCGTAGACAAGAGCTTTCAAATGCCCCCATAAATGAAAGTCAAGAGGGTTGAGGTCAGGAGAGCGTAGAGGCCATGGAATTGGTCCGCCTCTACCGATCCATCGGTCACTGAATCTGTTGTCGAGAAGCGTACGAACACTTCGACTGAAATGTGCAGGAGCTCCATTGTGCACGAACCACATGTTGTGTCGTACTTGTAAAGGCACATGTTCTAGCAGCACAGGTAGAGTATCCCGTATGAAATCATGATAACGTGCTCCATTGAGCGTAGGTGGAAGAACATGGGGCCCAACCAAGACATCACCAACAATGCCTGCCCAAACGTTCACAGAAACTCTGTGTTGATGACGTGATTGCACAATTGCGTGCGGATTCTCGTCAGCCCACACACGTTGATTGTGAAAATTTACAGTTTGTTCACGTTGGAATGAAGCCTCATCCATAAGAGAACATTTGCACTGAAATGAGGATTGACACATTGTTGGATGAACCATTCGCAGAAGTGTATCCGTGGAGGCCAATCAGCTGCTGATAGTGCCTGCACACGCTGTACTTGGTACGGAAACAACTGGTTCTCCCGTAGCACTCTCCGTACAGTGACGTGGTCAACGTTACCTTGTACAGCAGCAACTTCTCTGACGCTGACATTAGGGTTTTCGTCAACTGCACGAAGAATTGCCTCGTCCATTGCAGGTGTCCTCGTCGTTCTAGGTCTTCCCCAGTCGCGAGTCATAGGCTGTAATGTTCCGTGCTCCCTAAGACGCCGATAAATTGCTTCGAACGTCTTCCTGTCGGGAAACCTTCGTTCAGGAAATCTGTCTCGATACAAACGTACCGCGCCACGGCTATTGCCCCGAGCTAATCCATACATCAAATGGGCATCTGCCAACTCCGCATTTGTAAACATTGCACTGACTGCAAAACCATGTTCATGGTGAACACTAACCTGTTGATGCTACGTACTGATGTGCTTGATGCTAGTACTGTAGAGCAATGAGTCGCATGTCAACACAAGCACCGAAGTCAACATTACCTTCCTTCAATTGGGCCAACTGGCGGTGAATCGAGGAAGTACAGAACATACTGACGAAACTAAAATGAGCTCTAACATGGAAATTAAGCGTTTCCGGACACATGTCCACAAAACATCTTTTCTTTATTTGTGTGTTAGGAATGTTTCGTGAAAGTTTGGCCGTACCTTTTTGTATCGCCCTGTATAGTTAAGACTCACCGGCGATTTGGCCATCTTCTTCTGTGCGGATGCACAAACAGTGCCCCAACTCTTACGGAAATCGGCAGTAAAGCCGCGAGTAATGAGTATGATGGGCAGGGGCATTATGAATGTAGTGCGGGACAATAAGTTGCGAATGTGGGTCTAACGGCAGGCGTGCGAGAGATAAGTCCCTGCAGTCGCACTCGCCTGTGTGTCCTCCGTGGCTCAGACGGATAGAGCGTGTGCCGTGTAAGCAGGAGATCCCGGGTTCAAGACCCGGTCGGGGCCCACATTTTCAACTGTCCCCGTTGACTTGCATCAACGCCTGTATGCAGCTAAGGGTATTCATTTCACTGTAACCCTCTTCCTTGTTGCTGCCGTCCACCGCAGCAGCCGCGGAGTGCAGTTACACCCAGCGGCCGCTTGCACTGCTGAGATCTGGCCCTGCTAGATACTCTCTCGCCGTCCAAAACCAGGCTCCTCGTCCTGCTAACTGCTCTATGACGGTTCCCGCTGTGACGTCTGTGTCTAGCCTTACGATGCACAGCGCCGCAATCGAGCTGCTCAGGCATGTACGCCGAGCAACGGCCCGGGTTTTAACGTGTGGCGGCTGCGTAACCTCTTGTGGCGGCACAATAACTAAAGCTAGAAACGCACGTCATTGCACGCTGCACAGCATTGCTAGATGGCAAACAAATGCGTAGTATCCTGTACGGCAGGTAAGGCGTTCTTCCATGAATCGAAGCTTTCTCCGTCACAAGTGCAGCCTGCACTTCAGTCCACTGACAGACTTACAGGTCCCCTTATAGGATTCTCGAAATGTCATCTGCTATTTCCCTTGGCGGATTCTGTAAATACTTGCGTAGGGCGT
Organism: Schistocerca americana; assembly: GCF_021461395.2. Classification (NCBI taxonomy): domain Eukaryota; kingdom Metazoa; phylum Arthropoda; class Insecta; order Orthoptera; family Acrididae; genus Schistocerca; species Schistocerca americana. The sequence continues at coordinate 976,519,606 of NC_060120.1, read as the reverse complement.
TCTTCCGCGAAAGGCCACTTGCTGCACTACAAGCGCTGTTCGCTCTTCAACTTATCAACAGTTCGAGAGCTAATTATCTTGTAGGGTTCTTTAAATACTTCGATAGGGCGCTGTTCCGCAAAATGCCTCTTCCGCGAATGCAATATCGCCTACTGCGCGCTCTTCAATTTACCACCTGACTAAATAGCACAGGAACTAATTATCTTGTAGGGTTCTCGGAGTGCTAAGCTGGAAGGCGGGGGCACGCTAGGGATGCGCTCGGCTGAAACATAATCTCAAAGTGACATTTAGTCACCCAGTGGAGCAAAAGAAAGCGTGGTTGAGTCGCTCTTATACACTGGCGAAACTTTGTTACACCAATAATAAACTGTATTTGAAGCGGATATTTGGCCACGATACAACTTACAGCAGACCCTCATACTGTGTGAAATTGGTGGAAAGAAATCACGTAACGGTTACAAAGCACAAGAGGTTCAGAAGTTAAAATTTTCACATTAACATGTTATCGGTATCTGGCTGTGATTTCAGTCACAACTAGAGGTCACAAATAACAACTAAAAGTAGCATTTAAAACGCTGTGTGCGATGTTGACAGACGTTTTATTTCGTTCTAAGAACCTTGTCTCACGCTGTCGATATATAAGGAGCAATCAAAAACTTTCCGTTTGAGAGCGTTGGTGCAGCGTATACGCAACGTAGCGCAACTCCGATTCGGCTGTGTAGGCACCGTCATGTAGGCAAGTGGGCAGTGTGTTACTCGTGTCTTTCCGACCTGGGTGCGCTAAATGTGGGAACGTGAAAAATGCCGAAGTTATTACCAAATGCGTCGAAACATGAGCAACGTGCTGTTATCCTTTTGTTGGCTGTCGAAGGACAAATAGTGGTAGATATCTGTCGGCGAATCAGTTACGGCAGCATGTTTGTCGAAAACCAGCGTTGTGGAACGCTGCGACAAGAGGTTAAGTTGCTCCATGGTAACGCACTCTCCATATTTCAAATGTCATAACGCAGAAATGGAAGGCACTCGAGCATCCGCCCTATAGCGCTGATCGCTACCCGTGCGATTATCACGCCATCGGCCCCTTGAAAAACCCTTAACGGGTCGGCGATTCCTGTCGGACGAAAATGTGCAGAAGGCAGTTACGTATTTTTTCATGCAACAGGTTACTATATTTTACCAAAAAGGTATTTTTAATTTTTCGCGGCGGTCTTACGATTGCCTCAATACTCACAGTGATTTTCCCTGATAGGCGTACCGATTCTACACTGTACGGCGTTCGAATGGAAATCTTTTGATCTCCCCTTATACGCTGCTGGCCATTAAAATTGCAACACCACGAAAATGACGTGCTACAGACGCGAAATTTAACCGACAGAAAGAGGATGCTGTCATATGCAAATGATTAGCTTTTCACAGCATTCACACGAGGTTGGCGCCTGTGGCGACACCTACAACATGCTGATATGAGGAAAGTTTCCGATTTCTCATACACAAACAGCAGTTGGCCGGCGTTGCCTGGTGAAACGTTGTTGTGATGTCTCGTGTAAGGAGGAGAAATGCGCACCATCACGTTTCCGACTTTGATAAAGGTCGGATTGTAGCCTATCGCGATTGCGGTTTATCGTATCGTGACATTGCTGCTCGTGTTGATCGAGATCCAATGATTGTTAGCAGAATATGGAATCGGTGCGTTCAGGAGGGTAATACGGAACGCCGTACTGGATCCCAAAGGCCTCGTATCACTAGCAGTCGAGACGATAGGCATCTTATCCGCATGGCTGCAGCCGCGTCTCAATCCCTATGTCAACAGATGGGGACGTTTGCAAGACAACAACCAGCTGCAGGAACAGTTCGACGCCATTTACAGCAGCATGGACTATCAGTTCTTAGACCATGGGTGCGGTTACCCTTGACGCTGCATCACAGACAGGAGCGCCTGCGATGGTGTACTCAACGACGAACCTGGCTGCACGAATGGTAAAACGTCATTTTTTCGGATGAATCCAGGTTCTGTTTACAGCATCATGATGGTCGCATCCGTGTTTGGCGACATCGCGGTGAACGCACATTGGAAGTGTGTATTCGTCATCGCCTACTGGCGTATCACCCGGCGTGATGGTACACACCATCAAAGCTCTGTTTTGACTCAATGTCCAGGCGTATCAATACCGTTATTACGGCCAGAGGTGGTTGTTCTGGGTACTGACTTCTCAGGATCTATGCACCCACATTGCGTGAAAATGTTATCACATGTCAGTTCTAGTATATTTGTCCAATGAATACTCGTTTATCATCTGCATTTCTTCTTGGTGTTGCAATTTTAATGGTCAGTAGTGTTTTTATTCCAGTAGTATTGTAAGAGGTTATATGTTTAGCTTTTTATATTAATCATCAATGTAACTGAAGTAAACGGTACGTGTATACCACGTCAACAGCTGTACTTAGCTGAAACGTCAGAAGCGTGCTTCCTCACCCCAGCCAACGTTCGGTGGTCCGCTGGGTTTCAGGTCAAATCGGGTTTCCATTTGCAATCGAGGCAGATTCTTTATAATCATTACACAAACTAACCTTTGTACAGACGGAGCAGTGGCAAATTCTCCAATTCTGCTGACAATGATAGATTGAATTCTCTCTACACTGAGTGACGGAAAACATTGTTCGGAAAGCAATGAACATAACAAATTATTATTATACTGTGTGGTACTTTACACGATTCAGCATCACAAAATTAATATTTTCACACTTCTTTCATTACTACAAAAATTAAATCCAAAGAAAGAACAACGCTAAACCATACTACAGACGGCTAGTCGATGTTCATGTCTGACATTAAATGCATGCAGATCTGCACAGTTTCCTAGACAGCTATTCACAATGACACCATTAGTCCACAAACTAAACACTTCCATCGCTGTGGGATACGAATAGTTCACAAACTGTGCCGTTTCAAAATTATCCTCTCTTTTCGATGATGATACCGTTTTCCGAGTTAAATAAATCGTCAAACGAGTACGGACCTCTTGTCTTTATAAAGACTGCACAGTAAATACCTTCCTCAATGTAACACGTCCTACGAAGGTCGTTCAATAATATATGTCTCACATTTTTTTCTCTGAATAAAGTTGTTCTTGAGAGCCAATATACATCAGCATGTCTTGTCCATCTGCTATTTTTCTACGTAGTCTCCACCACTTTCTATGGCTGTACGCCAACGTTGTGGAAGAGCATGTATTCCCTGCTGGTAAAAGCTCTTGTCCTGTAGGCGTAGCAATGTTTTCATCGCATGACTGACACACTCGTCACCTTCAAAGTGTGTTCCCCGTAGAGAATCTTTAAGCAGTCCAAAGATATGGAAGTCCGAGGGTGCCAGGTCTGGACTAGGGTCGATGAGACAGTGACGTCCAAGCCAATTTGGCGACGTGTTCCCGGGTTCTTAGATTCTTTGAATATCCGAGAGTCTCGATCATTGCAGACGCACCTGAAATGTCGACTGACAACTGTAGAGCCAATTGTCGAGCTATGATGCGCCGGTAGGCACGACTAATGGCAACTGCACGATTCAGAATGTCTGGAGCTGTGGCTGTGACAGGACGTCCCGAGCGTGACTGATCATGGAGCTCTGTTTCTGAATTTCCTGAGGTTGTAGTTTTCTTTACCCTTCACCCAACTATACTCCTATCAACTGCAGCATTGCCATGCACTGCACACAAACGTTTATGGATGTTCACCTCGGTTTCTTTATCTGCACTCAAGAATTCAATAACAGACGCTATTTGTAACGTGAGCCGTATGTAGGCGCCATTTTGACGCTGTACTACTACTCTGCCATCTGCCAGAACGGTTCGAAACTTCAACGGCGCACAGAACAAACATCAGACGTGGAGCACCAACAAGGACGTTTGTCTATGTGTATTAATGGCTTTTTAAAACATGTGGGGCATTACAGATGGCCTTTCCGGATGAAACACGTTTTATGCTCTACAGGACAGATGGCAATTGGCGTGTACGGAGCGTAACATCTGGAAGCAAACAAGAAGGGAACCTTATGGAATGGGGAAAGTTTTAGTGGCTGCACAGCTGGGTGATCTCGTTACTGCACATGTATGCATCTACACTTGAGGACCATGCCCACCCGCACATGCAGTCTGTTTTCCCTTACCACGATGACGTCTGCCAATAGGACAATGTAATGTTTCGCACAATTCGCAGTGTACTTGCATGCTTCTGCACTACTGGCCATTAAAACTGTTACACGAAGAAGAAATGCAGATGACAAACGGGTATTCCTTGGACAAATATATTATACTAGAACTGACAAGTTATTAAATATTCACGCAATTTGGGTGCATAGATCCTGAAAAAACAGTACCCAGAACAACCACCTCTGGTCGTAATAATGGCCTTGATACGCCTGGGCATTGAGTCAAACAGGGCTTGGATGGTGTGTACAGGTACAGCTGCCCATGCAGCTTGAACACGATTCCACAGTTCATCAAGAGTAGTGACTGGTGTATTGTGACGAGCCAGTTGCTCGGCCACCATTGACCAGACGTTTTCAATTGGTGAGAGATCTGGAGAATGTGCTGGCCAGGGCAGCAGTCGAACATTTTCTGTATCTAGAAAGGCCTGTACAGGACCTGCAACATGCGGTCGTGCATTATCCTGCTGAAATGAAGGGTTTCGAAGGGATCGAATGAAGGGTGGAGCCACGGGTCGTAACACATCTGAAATGTAACGTCCACTGTTCAAAGTGCCGTCATTGCGAACAAGAGGTGACCGAGACGTGTAGCCAATGGCGCACCATACCATCACGCCGGGTGATACGCCAGTATGCCGATGACGAATACACGCTTCCAAAGTGCGTTCACCCCGATGTCGTCAAACACGGATGCGACCATCATGATGCTGTAAACAGAACCTGGATTCATCCGAAGAAATGACGTTTTGCCATTCATGCAGCCAGGTTCGTCGTTGAATACACCATCGCAGGTGCTCCTTTCTGTGATGTAGCGTCAAGGGTAACCGCAGCCTTGGTCTCCGAGCTGATAGTCCATGCTGCTGCAAACGTCGTCGCACTGTTCGTGCAGATGGTTCTTGTCTTGCAAACGTCCCCATCTGTTGATTCAGGGATCGACACGCGGCTGCACGATCCGTTACAGCCATGCGGATAAGATGCCTGTCATCTCGACTGCTAGTGATACGAGGCCATTGGGATCCAGCACGGCGTTCCGTATTACCCTCCTAAACCCACCGATTCTATATTCTGCTAACAGTCATTGGATCTCGACCAACGCGAGCAGCAATGTCGCGATACGATAAACCGCAATCGCGATAGGCTACAATCCGACCTTTTTCAAAGTTGGAAACGTAATGGTACGCATTTCTCCTCCTTACACGAGGCATCACAACAACGTTTCACCAGGCAACGCCGGTCAACTTCTGTTTGTGTATGAGAAATCGAAAACTTTCCTCATATCAGCACATAGTAGGTGTCGCCACCGGCGCCAACCTTTTGTGAATGCTCTGAAGAGCTAATAATTTGCATATCACAGCATCTTCTTCCTGTCGATTAAATTTCGCGTCTGTAGCGCGTCATCTTCGTGGTGTAGCAATTTTAATGGCCAGTAGTGTAAGTGCACCAGGATGGGTTAACTCTACTCCCCTGGCCGCCTATCTCCCCAGATTTAAATTCAAAAGAGAATCTGTGAGACCATCACGATCGGACTGTTTGCGCCATGGATCCTCCACCGAGAAACCTCTCGCAACTGGCCATGGTACCAGAGTCGGCATGGCTCCAAATCCCAGTTGCTACCTTCCAGAACCTCACTGACTTTCTTCATGCACCTCTCGCAGCAGTCCGCACTGAGAAAGGTGATTGTTCAGGATTGGACAGGTAGCCACATTAATATGACTGGACAGTGTACTTCGTCTTTGAGTTATCACTGTTGCGGTTTTCGGTCCAAAGATAAACGCAAGGCTATCCTGTGAAAACTACTACTTCTCTGCGTTACTACTACGGTCTATATCAAATTGAAACTGCTTACCGCAATCAAACCTTGGTCTCCCACTACTATTTATAAAACAGTTTCTCCATTACCAAACCGACATCTCCATGATACATTAGGACGTGTTCTATCAATCTATCAGTGCATTTAATGAAGTTGTGCCATAAATTTCTTTTATCCACAATCTGACTTCGTATTACCTCATTACCACAGGCAAAGCTTATCATTGATATCCTTTCACCTTGAATTTTTATTCCACTTTGAACCTTTCTTTAATTTCTATCGTTGCTTCATCGATGTATGGGGTTGGAAAACTACACCCTTTTTGATCCGAGCATTTCCTTCTTGATCTTGCAGTCTTATTATCCCCTCTTGGCTCTTGCACATGTTGTATATTACCCGTCTCTCCCTATAGTTTAGCCCTATTTTGAACATCTGGCATCATTTGACATTGTCGAACGTTTTTTCCAGGACGACAAATCCTATGAACGTGACATGTTTTTTCTTTATTCTTGCTTCCATTATCAACCGCAACATGAGAATTGCCTCTCTGCTGCCTTTATCTTTCCTAAAGCCAGACTGATCGCCATCCAACACATCCTCAATTTTCTTTTCCATTCTTCTGTATATTGTTCTTGTCAGCAACTTGCATGCATGTGAAAAACGTCAAAGATTTTCATGTTTATAATTAAAGGAGATTAGTTTATTGCAATATATGAAGTGTGATAGAGGTGAATTATTGTGTCATTAAGATTCGGTAAAGGGCTATGATTCTTCTCTTTGCAAACTTGGTACACTTCGTGCACGAAAGGAATTCTTGTGATGCGTTCCTAGCTGGGAAGCCCGGCGACCAGGTGGACACAAGTAGTGCGCCCACGTGCGAACGGCGGTCGCGCGCCCATGTCGGCACGCTTCACAGAGGGCAGGCCCCCAGAGGATTAGCGACAGGCGAAGACGCTGCATACATCAACACGCTGCCAAGGGAAGCCGTGGACATTCGCTCGTGTGCCCGAGGCAGCGGAAACTACAAACTTAAAACGAAAAACAGCCTTGTCATGATTTTAGGTGACGCGGACAGAGCGGCAAGTTGAATAGCAACAGCACGACTTGAGTGTCCAAGAATCTCAAGTGTCCCGGAGAATTTTGGCCGTTTCCCGAGAGCAGAACACCTGGGAACGTAGCGGCAATAATCAAAGGCAGAAGTCTTCGTTTATTTGTATACTCTGCCTCACACAGAGTATCGCTCTATTTTCCTCGCGGAATGCGACGGCAACGAGGGAGGAAATTTTGAAAGGGACCTCTTCATTGGCAAGAATCTAATGTTCGCTTTGAAAAATAATAAGAGCTACGTAATTTGCGGAAGGGCGGAGACAAGACGCTGGAGAGGAGCGTCTCTCTCTCTCTCTTTCTCTCTCTCTCTCTCTCTCTCTCTCTCTCTCCAGGTGCGAGGAGCGCACTGGTATTGGGCATTCCGAATATTGCTTCTGAGGAGGTAGGAGTTTACTCTTGACTGCTTCCGATAATTTGCAAGGATTCTCTTATCGCTTGTCATGAGACAATGTACTTTGCATTCGTCGCAAACAGCGTACAGAGCAAAGTTGTTAGATCCAAGTAGGCGAGCTTCACTCACTGTGCGCGTTATGCAGAGCTTAACTCAGGATCACATTTTGATTTACTACATGTCCGATGACGGTAGTAATCTTAGAACAGTTTTGAGCTTTGTTTAATGCAGTTTTCCGTAGGTTTGCACTTGCAGATGGACGCATGCTGTCATCCAGTAATGATAACTTCGAGTAGCAGGTTTCGGTCACTATTTTTAGCGTAGGGCAATGTTAGACGCTATCAACTACGTCGCCGGCAGAGTCTTGATGCAGCCGCACACAATCAGCCGATTCCACCGCCACTCCGACCACGCTATGAACAAGGTAATACAGAAAACGTCCGCTTTACTAGCTGCGCATACTTCTTTCGCTTTCTTCAATTTCTTTGCATTGTGTTAGATGCTCATAAAGACGAAAGGCACAGTATTCACCGTTTGCCCGTTAAGAGAATCATATGTTCAGCTTTTTTTTTTTTAATTCCTTCCTCATTTAGTATACAAGGTCAACCCATCTTGTGTAATTTATTTATATGTTAAATTAGAATGAAGTCATACAATGCTCATGTTAAAAGGCAAATACCAGGGCTGGCACCTTACATAATTCACTTGTTGTGAGCTCTTAGTGCCAATTTAATTCCATTTGTTGTAATTTTTTTATACTTTCTTCAGTATCTGGCGACCCAAATTTTTTATTTTTGGTTATCATTATTTGAAGAATTTATGAGTAATTTTTAAATGAATTTGATAAAATTTCGATAATTATTGCATGTGTAGTTTAATGCAATTTCACTGAATAAACCACTTATATGTTGAACAGCACTCCATGCATTTGATTTATAGAATTTAAATAAAATTCACATATGTTTGTCCCTCCTACACGAGGTATCTTGCACATGAACTGTCAAGCTGATTGTGCGAAAATTCTCGCATTTGTCAGTCTTGCAGTCTTCGGAATTGTGTGGACGATATTTTTCCGAAAGTCAGATGCTATATTGCCAGACTCATACATTCTACACACTAACGTGAATGGTCGTTTTGTTGCCCCTTCCCCCAACGATTTTAGAAATTCTGATGGAATGTTTTTTCATCGCTTTTGCCTTATTTGATCAAAAGTCGTCCAAAGCTCTTTTAAATTCTGGTAGATGTACTGAGCTCCAGATCTTTGAACACGGTGCCCCCACACCTCACCGTTATCGTGTCAGTCTACTGCTTTCCCATATACGTCTTGCATGCGGTGAATTCGGCTCGAACTCTATTTTCATGGATGAAAATGCGCGACCACAACGAACGTCAAAGGTGGAAGAGCTCTTGGAATGAAAGGATACTCGGCGAATGGATTAGCCTACCTGCTCCCCCCTGCTTAAATCCCATCGAGCAAGTGTGGGATGGGCTGGTGAGATTTATTGCAGCACATTCGCATTCACCGACCATCCTTCAGCTGTTGTGAACCGCGCTAGTGGAGGAATGGAACGCCCCTCCACAATAACTCCTTACAGACATTGTGGTCAACATGAGAGCACATTGTAGAGCATGCAATGCCGCGCGTGATAACCACACACCGCATTAAGAACCTTTGTCCAGGCCATAACAAATCGCGGGGTCTGTAAGATAAGTATTGTCTTTCAATAAAGGTGTTATTTATATTCGTCCTATTGCCAATTTCATTCAGTTACTTTCTGAACAACACTGTAGCATTTTTTCTGTGAATGCATTACTTGCACTACTGGCCATTAAATTTGCTACACCAAAAAGAAATGCAGATGATAAACGGGTATTCATTGGACAAATGTATTATACTAGAACTGACATGTGATTACATTTTCACGCAATTTAGGTGCATAGATCCTGAGAAATCAGTACTCATAACAACCACCTCTGGCCGTAATAACGGCCTTGATACGCCTGGGCATTGAGTCAAACAGAGCTTGGACGGCGTGTTCAGGTACAGCTGCCCATGCAGCTTCAGCACGATACAACAGTTCATCAAGAGTAGTGACTGGCGTATTGTAACGAGGCAGTTGCTCAGCCGCGATTGACCACACTTTTTCTGTTGGTGAGAGATCTGGAGAATGTGCTGGCCAGTGCAGCAGACGAAAAATTTTCTGTATCCAGAAATGCCCGTACAGGACGTGCAACATACGGTCGTGCATTATCCTGCTGAAATGTAGGGTTTCGCACGGATCGAATGAAAGGTAGAGCCACGGGTCGTAACACATCTGAAATGTAACGTCCACTGTTCAAGCCGTCCGGAGTAGCCGAGCGGTTCTAGGCGCTACAGTCTGGAGCCGCGAGACTGCTACGGTCGCAGGTTCGAATCCTGCCTCGGCCATGGATGTGTGTGATGTCCTTAGGTTAGTTAGGTTTAAGTAGTTCTAAGTTGTAGGGGACTGATGACCTCAGAATTTAAGTCCCACAGTGCTCAAAGCCATTTGAACCATTTGGTTTCCACTGTTCAAAATGCCGTACGTGCGAACAAGAGGACACCGAGACGTGTAACCAATGGCACCCCATACCATCACGCCAGGTGAACGCCAGTATGACTATGACGAATAAACCCTTCCAATGTGCGTTCACCGCGATGTCGCCAAACACGGATGCGACCATCATGATGCTGTAAACAGAACCTGAATTCATCCGAAAAAATGACGTTTTGCCATTCGTGCACCCAGGTTCGTCGTTGAGTACACCATTGCAGGCGCTCCTGCCTGTGATGCAGCGTCAAGGGTAACCGCAGCCATGGTAATACGGAATGCAGTGCTGGATCACACCGGCTTCGTATCACTAGCAGTCGAGATGATAGGCATCTTATCCGCATGGCTGAAACGGATCGTGCAGCCATGTCTCGTTCCCTGAGTCTACAGATGGGGACGTTTGCAAGACGACACCCATCTGCACGAACAGTTCGACGATGTTGTGTATGAGAAATCGGCTGGAAACGTTCCTCACGTCAGCACGTTGTAGGTATCGCCACCGGCGCCAACCTTGTGTGAATGGTCTGAAAAGCTAATCATTTGCATATCACAGCATCTTCTTCCTGTCGGTTAAATTTCGCGTCTGTAGCACGTCATTTTCGTGGTGTAGCAATTTTAATGGCCGGTATTGTAACAGTGACACACAATGTGAAAGTTACTTCCGGTCTATTGAGCAGACGCCACTGTCACTGAAAGTCGTTTCACGAATTTTGTTTACGAGGCGACGGAGGGGATCAGCAGGGTTGTCACGCGGATCTACTGGCGATAATAAAATGGTTCAAATGGCTCTGAGCACTATGGGACTTAATATCTATGGTCATCAGTCCCCTAGAACTTAGAACTACTTAAACCTAACTAACCTAAGGACATCACACAACACCCAGCCATCACGAGGCAGAGAAAATCCCTGACCCCGCTGGGAATCGAACCCGGGAACCCGGGCGTGGGAAGCGAGAACGCTACCGCACGACCACGAGCTGCGGACTGGCGATAATAATTTCGACGCACGCAGCCGCATGCTGACACTGGGAGAGGGGCGCCTGCAGGGGAACAAATGCCGGCTGCACCCGCAGAAGCGGCTGTTGATGCGTTCACAAATTGCAGCCGCGAGGCGTCAGTGCGGCGCAACGGAGCGGTCGGTGGTCCACGTCCGCCGGGACCGCCCCTGGGTCTCTATCGCGTGGCCATCACTCGCTGTGGCCAGGAAGCTGGCATCCGACCAGGCCGCACGCAGCAGCTGCGCGATGTCGCTATTGGCAGAGTCTGCTCCAGGCTCTGGTGGAACCAAACAAATCCAGTCGACAGCCCAACAGCTGTAAGGATGATGAAGTCCCATACTCCTTCACAGAGCGTAGGGAACGATGCGAGAGTCCCGCACCGCTGTACTAGGCAAGATCCTAGCGGAGGTGGTTTGCCACTGTCTTCCTCCGACCGTAATGGGGATGAATGGTGATGACGAAGACGACACAATAACACCCAGTCATCTCGAGGCAGTTGAAAATCCCTGACCCCGCCGGGAATCGAACCCGGAACCCCGTGTTCGGGTAGGGAGAACGCTACAGCGAGACACCAGCCGTAATCTCGCCAGTCAAAAGCTCTCTCTGCAATGGCCACTCACTCGATTATACTCGCTTTCCAACGGCTCTGAGGGCAATGAAAGCAATTTCTAAGTCTTTCACAGGATGTTCGGTGCGCTTTAAGCAACTTTTAACCGAACACACCTCAAATAATTCCGCCACCGTATACAATCTGGCAACCCCGTTTTCACCTACGTTGACTGGAACAAATGCCTCACTGGACGATGTATGTTAGGGTCACTTTTTAAGTTTCTACGAGCGTTCACTAGTCGGCGCCACTGAGATGCACGAATTACTTGACTGTACCGTCTGTTCTTGGTAAAATATTTTATACATAATGAGTGAAAACACAAACGGAATTGGCGTAACATTCACAGTATTTATTACTTACTTCACAAACCAGTTTTTCGGCTATTACATCGTCATCAGGTGTAAAGATAAATATGTGAAGCAGTGAAATTCTTGTACGCTCATAGATTTTAAACTAGTGCAGCTCTAGGGTATCTCCGTTTTCAAAGGTGGAAATTGTTAATGTTAGTTTTAGGAATGAAACGAGAGGAATTATTGCAGTCAAAATGCGATGTAAGCGTGTTTAAGTAAGACAAAATATAGGACACATCAACTATGGAACTATGTATACAAAGTACAGCTGTTGTTCTTAAAAGGAAAAGGGCCAGATCATCAATTGTAACACGCCACTGTGTTCCTCGAACCACTCCAGGACACTCCTGGCCTTGTGACATGACGCATTACCTTCTTGAAAAATGCCACTGCCGTCAGGAAACATCATCCTCATAACGGTCTATACGTGGTCTTTTAAAGGCACATTTGCACGCTGAGCGGTTATTTAGGAAAAAGTCGTAGTTATAAGTTGAAAAATAAAGATATATTAAAAAAGCACAGATCAAATCCATGGCTGTGCAAGCATTACCTGCAGCCGATGGAAAACAGAGGAAGAATTACGATAGTCAGATGACGAAAGTATAGGTTGCTTTTTGTTTGATAGGTCCTGTCCAGATCGGACGTGTGTGGCACACCACCATTAACATTATATTATTTCAATATTTTATTCACGAGTTGCAATCACCGGCACTCGTAATCACATGATGTAAGTGTATTTTTAAACTATGTTTGTATTTCAGAATATAGTTGTTATTAATCCGTGTATGTTTTATTTTGTGTCACTAGTTGTTTGTAAGATTGTTGAGTGTCTAGACTTGGCAAAGAAAGGATCCGTAAATTGAAAAGATAGTCGGTCAGCACGAACCATCGACGTCTTCGGGTGCTGATGTCAAATACGACGTCCGATATATATAGGTGAATCTGCAAGAGCGCGGTCATAATTAACATAACGGACAAAAATGCCTTGCCCAAGCACAAAAAAAGCAAAGTTTGTAAAATATCAAACATAATTCAGTATCAAACACAATAATAATATTGCTTACTGTTATCTCTCTTCTGTGTGTGTAAAGTTCAGATACGAAAAAGACCAAAATATTTATAGTCTGCAACCAGTGCACGGTGCTCCTTGGCCATCATGTACCTTGCACGAACTCCAGTCCACCCGTTGATGCCCACGTTGAGGTTGCCCATAGCATAGTGGAGCCGCCGCCAGCTTGTCTCCGTCCCGCAGTATAGATATCAAGGAGCTGTTCCTCTGGAAGACCACTGACTCGCACCCTCCCGTCGGCACGCTCTGCCACTGCGCGAACGTCCAGTCCCAACAGTCAAGTGCTCATGTTAACATTGGTACATACAGGGTGTTTCAAAAATGACCGGTATATTTGAAACGGCAATAAAAACTAAACGAGCAGCGATAGAAATACACCGTTTGTTGCAATATGCTTGGGACAACAGTACATTTTCAGGCGGACAAACTTTCGAAATTACAGTAGTTACAATTTTCAACAACAGATGGCGCTGCAAGTGATGTGAAAGATATAGAAGACAACGCAGTCTGTGGGTGCGCCATTCTGTACGTCGTCTTTCTGCTGTAAGCGTGTGCTGTTCACAACGTGCAAGTGTGCTGTAGACAACATGGTTTATTCCTTAGAACAGAGGATTTTTCTGGTGTTGGAATTCCACCGCCTAGAACACAGTGTTGTTGCAACAAGACGAAGTTTTCAACGGAGGTTTAATGTAACCAAAGGACCGAAAAGCGATACAATAAAGGATCTGCTCGAAAAATTTCAACGGACTGGGAACGTGACGGATGAACGTGCTGGAAAGGTAGGGCGACCGCGTATGGCAACCACAGAGGGCAACGCGCAGCTAGTGCAGCAGGTGATACAACAGCGGCCTCGGGTTTCCGTTCGCCGTGTTGCAGCTGCGGTCCAAATGACGCCAACGTCCACGTATCGTCTCATGCGCCAGAGTTTACACCTCTATCCATACAAGATTCAAACGCGGCAACCCCTCAGCGCCGCTACCATTGCTGCACGAGAGACATTCGCTAACGATATAGTGCACAGGATTGATGACAGCGATATGCATGTGGGCAGCATTTGGTTTACTGACGAAGCTTATTTTTACCTGGACGGCTTCGTCAATAAACAGAACTGGCGCATATGGGGAACCGAAAAGCCCCATGTTGCAGTCCGATCGTCCCTGCATCCTCAAAAAGTACTGGTCTGGGCCGCCATTTCTTCCAAAGGAATCATTGGCCCATTTTTCAGATCCGAAACGATTACTGCATCACGCTATCTGGACATTCTTCGTGAATTTGTGGCGGTACAAACTGCCTTAGACGACACTGCGAACACCTCGTGGTTTATGCATGATGGTGCCCGGCCACATCGCACGGCCGACGTCTTTAATTTCCTGAATGAATATCTCGATGATCGTGTGATTGCTTTGGGCTATCCGAAACATACAGGAGGCGGCGTGGATTGGCCTCCCTATTCGCCAGACATGAACCCCTGTGACTTCTTTGTGGGGACACTTGAAAGACCAGGTGTACCGCCAGAATCCAGAAACAATTGAACAGCTGAAGCAGTACATCTCATCTGCATGTGAAGCCATTCCGCCAGACACGTTGTCAAAGGTTTCGGGTAATTTCATTCAGAGACTACGCCATATTATTGCTACGCATGGTGGAATGTGGAAAATATCGTACTATAGAGTTTCCCAGACCGCAGCGCCATCTGTTGTTGAAAATTGTAACTACTGTAATTTCGAAAGTTTGTCTGCCTGAAAATGTACTGTTGTCCCAAGCATATTGCAACAAACGGTGTATTTCTATCGCTGCTCGTTTAGTTTTTATTGCCGTTTCAAATATACCGGTCATTTTTGAAACACCCTGTACATGCGCGTTTATAGGATCAGAGAGGGAGGGTTGTTTTGTTGTTTGTTTTCTAGTACCGGCAAATATCGGACGTGCGCGACCTGTACGATCAGCCACTATGGTAAAATTTTTGCACTGAAATCGTATGGATTCATGAATTCGCATGACAGGGATAGTCAACTTCAAATGCGATACTTTTCTGTAGAAAGGAACATCAAATCAATTAAGGCAATCGTACTACAACTTAGTGAGTGAAACAAAACTAATATTAAAATTATTTATCGAACTTTTGTGACGGTTTCTCATACGCAGTATAAATACAGTACAAGTGTGTCGTGCGTTAAAATCGTCCGCAAAGTTTTATTATTTTTCGACATTGTGCCTCTCTGATGGAATCGCTGGTTGTGTAGAATTTCTATGCCAGAGAGGCTCGTGGTGCGAATGTGGTCCTGCGGCACGAGGAAGGTGGTGAGCTGGCACCTGTGCTGGGAGCAGTCCGTGTATGTGCCGGAAAACGACTTGGCCCGACCTGGAGACATGGTTCAAATGGCTCTGAGCACTATGGTACTTAACATCTGAGGTCAACAGTCCCCTAGAATTTAGAACTACTTAAATCTAACTAACCTAAGGACATGACGCACATCCATGCCCGAGGCAGGATTCGAACCTGCGACCGTAGCAGTCGCGCGGTTCCGGACTGAAGCGCCTAGAACCGATCGGCCACAATGTCCTGCGGACCTGAAGTGATATCGCGGCCTAGTTGTAGTTGGGAGCCGTTGTTTGGGGACCTGTAATTTGGAAAGGAGCTGTTGGTCTATGAAGCCGTCACTATACTGTCGGTGCACCCTTGTTGCATTAACACATGAGTACTGGTAACTCCGTCTGAAGGTTGAGTAGCCTTATTATTGAGTACTTGCCCACCTGCGTGTTTTAGTTGTTCATCTTGCAGGATGTAATTGAGTCTGCTCTTGTAGGCCGCCATTAGAACCACTATTTCGTGACTGGTCTTTTGTTTGTTTTAAATGTTCATGTTACAAGGTTGTGACTGAGTTGCCCTGGTTGGGCCCATTCTTTGTATGCATGTGTGGGTCCAGTTATCAAATTTTAAATTGTGGCACTAGAAAAACTGGCGTGTACAAAACTCGTGTATTTCAAGTGCTTTGTTGAACTGGAATTATCTGAGAACTATTTTTAGGTTAGAGCTGCTGTCAATTTGTTATTATAAATGTGTCTAACGGTTACTACATGCATTTTTGAAATAGCCTTGGGCCTTTTAATGTTTTATCACAAGTAGTTATCGAACTTGAGACGAAACTTTTAATTGATGTGATAATTGCTTTGGGCTCAAATTTGGCACTACGGTCTCACCAGTATTTTACCCTTGATGTTGGATCAGTGTAAATATTATTAACAAAGAGTAATCCTTGTAATGGGTACCCTTTAACAAAAATAAATGAACAGGTTCGACAAAGTGTTGAGTAAGAATTGTTTGTTAATAAATTTATTTCAAAGGATATCTGAATTCATATTATCCCGGAGCCTTACCGCTCCTTAATAGCTCCTGCCACACCAATGGGGTGGTGATTACTGGTATTAATCAAAGAAATTCACAAACACAATAAACACTTCACCATGCAGCTGTATTGTCACAATTGTTAGATCACTAATGTCGTCGGTAATCCGAAACTTAGTAAAGTCAACACTAAATGTCCCGAACGTTGCTGACTTTTTAAGAATCAGTACTTGGGGGGGTGGCGACCAACTTATGGTGCCCGTATTATAACTAGTCTACTGGAGACTCATAAAAGGCTGATTTATGTAGGTTACCAATTAATAATAAAATCGTTACATGTGTGACCTGAGGTGCCACTCCAGAATGTCAGTATTGGCTCTTGATCAAAAAAGTTTCACGATCATTGTTTTGATTCACCCTAAGGTGTTACGATGGGTTCAGCTTGCGAATCTGGACACGTAGGTTCATTTCAGGTTTGTTACTGGCCACAAACGATTGCCTCAGGGATGCAGCTTTGTGACTAGGTGCATTGTCATCCTAATACAAACAATCATTGTCTCCGAAAAATGTCCCTATTGTACATAGTACACAGTGCTGTGAAATATGTTTATACCCTTCCGCCTTTAACGTTTCCTTAAGCACAATAATGGGACCACACCCTAACCACAAACAGTCGACATCTGCACCTTTAGAGAAACGAAATGTGCCTGATGGATTTGTTACCTAAGCGACCTCCAAAGACAACTCTACGTTCTAAGTCACTGAGCTCTGCTGAGCGACCCATTCTGAAGTTGCTGTTTCTCTAGTGACGACAAAATATTCTCCGCTTCCGTCTATACTGACGGTTCCGCTTCTTGTGACATCTAGTTATCAATTCCCCATTACATAGGGATCTCCGAATACTTTTGGTGAGATGTTGTATTTCTAATTACTTTCTTTTGTGCAATGAATACTTGACTGGATTTTGCTCGTGTTGAGAAAGCAGAAGGAGCGACCTGTTTTACTTAGTAAAATCGTTCTAAAGCCAAGATCGTATAAATATTTCTTTACTTAAAATAAACAGTTTTGATAGACTTCACTATTGTCTTCAGGTCTTCAAAAAATTTGTGTAAAACGTGTTCATTTTCAGTTGCAATCTCAGGTCAAGTAGTTATGTATGAAGTGCTACATTTTATCCATTAACCTAACTTGGCGTGAGGTTTCAACTCAAAATGAACACTTTTCGTAACAAAAGTTTTTGAACACCTAAAGACGACAGCAAAGTCTATCGCAACCGCTTGTTGTAAATAAAGAAATATTTATGCGATATTGCTTTTAGAATGTTTTTACCAATGAATACTTTTTGCCTACGTAGGAGTTAACCTAGAATATCATTCCACAAGACGTCAATGAATGAAAATATGCAAAATATTATAAGTTATTTACTTCTATATCCGCAAAGCTGGAAACTGATCTTAAGAAAAAGTAGCCGAACCCAGAGGTTTTAGATTTTTACTATATGATTTTACCAGTATCAGTTGCCATCGATTCACACACATAAGAATTTATGAGTTTCTACAATTATTACTTCTTGTTGGTATACTATGTTTGTAGAAGGTGGATTTTTTTGACACTAGAAACCTAGATGAATTTTTTGTTCAAATTCTAAAACTGACCCATTTGTGCAAAACCAATTGATTAAAAAATACTGTTCTATCTGTTCATGCTTCCTATCTCAGCTTCACAACAGTTCCTGTATCATTCGCAAACAGGACCGATTTTGGCTCGTAATTCCAACAAATATGGCATATCGTTAACATTAAGGAAGAACATTAGCGGGCCAGTGATAGAATCGCATGGGTAAAGGCTGAATTTAATTTGGGTTTCGATTTAAATAAGTTGTATCCTGAAAGTCCCTCAGGATCCGTATTAGCAATGTGAAATGGCCTTTTACGGCTACGTCGGGGCGTTGAACGCGGCCTGGAATTCATTTCTCCTCGTTGGCCACAAGACGACTCCAGATGAAATTCCTTTGGGAGCGCTGGAGGCGCCTGTTGGCAACCCTGTCGGGGCAGACAGAGGGTGGGGAAAGCCCCGCCGCCCTTTCCAGGCCACAATATACGGCGCCTGTCGCGCGAAATTGCTCCACCGATCGATGTCCAAATCTTCTGCAAACATTCCCCCTATGTTTTTCGATTCCGCGGATCTCATTTCGCTTTTCGTTTCCCATTATCGTTTAGCGGCGTGGGGTGCTGCGGACGCCGGCTGAATGATTACCCGCTCGCACTGTGGAAAACGTCTCTCGATTGACAGCCAGTGCTTCGGATTTTTACGTTAATTTGCAGTATTTGCCGATGTGGACGGCGCAGCAGAGTCCCTCGGGAATTCGGGAGACGATGTTTATTTATTTATCGCTTGTTTCACTTGACCAGATTATTACGTTAATCCTTTCAGACCCTCTGGCTACAAATGTGTATATTAAATTTTACTCTATCTTAGCTGCAACAGAAGTACCTTCTACCAATGGAAATCTGACGTACACATTCGTGAATGTTCAATCTTTACGTAATGAGGAAGTCCTGCCAACTGTGGTGCAACACTTCGAAAATATCAGCAAGTCAGTGTATCAGAAGGCAGCAGCTCGTTATCACCAGAATAGACAGTTATTGTTGGTTCGCTATATTCTACTGTATAACAGAATTTTTTCGTTATTTTGGGTGGAAATTATTGAATGATCATTTTGCTGTTTATTACAATACAGAATATTTCCTAATCACTTTGTAAAATGAAGTCAAATTTACAAAGTATGTTTTGAAAATGGGTACATATTTTTGTATAAAACTTCCATGTAAAATCATTAACAAATGACCTAAGAGCGTTACTGCATAAATAAAAATTTTCCTTCCTCCAGAAAAAGTTCACATCTGAAAGGGTACGTCGTGTCTTATATCTGACCGGGAACAACACGCAGAATGGACGTAAAGTAACTATAGGCAAGGTTTAATCTTATTGTTAGTCATTCTCTGGGGATGTATGGCCCAAATAAATGGATTAAGTATGGAAAAAATCATCCATGGTTTAATCATCAAATTCGGAAAATGCTAAGGGAACAGGAGATTGCTGCACTCATGGTTCAAAAGACATATCGCAAATGTCGACAGGCAGATGTTAGTAGAAATTCGTGTGTCGATAAGAAGATGAATGTGCGAACCATAAAACATCTTCCACCATCATACCTTATCAAAAGGTCTTGCCGAGAATCTATGAAAATTTTGCTCGTACGTAAAACCGGTAAGCGAGTTCCAAGGCTTCTATTCAGTCACTCGATGACCAACCTGGAGTGGCAACAGAGGAAAGTAAAAGGAAAGCTTAAGTTTTAAATATCGCGTTTTAGAAATCATTCACATAGAAATGAAAACAAATGAGTCACGATATGCTGATGCAGTCCCTATTCGGTTTTACGGACAGTACCCTGCAGCGCTGGCTCCTTACTTAGTTTGCATTTATCCCCTACGTCAAAGTCCCAAGACATTGAAAAAAAAAAAAAAAAGCGCTTGTGACTTCTGTCTATAAGAAAGGTAAAAGAAAGGACCTGCGAAATTGCAGACAAAATGCCTTAAAATGGGTCTGCTTCAGAATTCCTGAACGCACTGTGACGGTACAGCCCCCAACAAGGCACCTAACAAACTCTGGGAGAGGACGCGGCCGAGAGGGAGGAGTTTGTTGTGTTGTGCGTGACAGCTGTCAGCGCGCGATGTCGTGTCTGACAGATAAGAAGGGGTGTAACAAGCTGCGTCTGCCACGTGGTGGATGAGCGTGGCCACCCACAGCGGCAACAGTTTTGTACTTCGTCCGCTAGATGTCGGCGCTCTGCTATTGGAACGGACACCTTGGTTGAAAAATTCTGAAGCAAGCGCACGATAAACTCACTCTAGAACCACGCGGCAGGTATTTCCGGTGCTTGAAAGCCCTTGGGGAGAAAACAGTGAAAAGAGCCCCTGTGAGAGGCTAAAGGATCTTGTAAAGAGTGAAAAGTCAGATATGATCTAATAAAACGTGAACCTGGTAAGGTATTGGGAGGACTGTACCACAGAAATTGAGGGAAAATTATAGCGAATACAAGTATAAGTGTGGCCTCAGTGCGACGAATAGTTCTTAAGTTATTCAGCGACAAATTGTAAGTAAGCTGTTTAGGTTTTTATGTTGGTAACGCCACGTACCGCTCTGTATGAAAATCACTGACTGTGCTGTGTGCAGTCTGTGGCTGGTTGGCATTGTTGAAATATTCGCTATTGTAGTGTTGGGCAGTTAGATGTGAACAGCGCGTAGCGCTGCACAGTTGGAGTTGAGCCACCAGCAGTGGTGGATTTGGGGAGAGAGATGGCGGACTTTTGAGAGCGGATGATCTGGACGTGTGTCCATCAGAAACAGTACATTTGTAAGACTGGATGTCATGAAGTGATATATATATTATGACTTTTGAACACTATTAAGGTAAATACATTGTTTGTTCTCTATCAAAATCTTTCATTTGCTGAGTATGCCTATCAGTAGTTAGTGCCTTCAGTTGTTAGAATCTTTTATTCAGCTGGCAGCATTGGCACACGCTGTATTGCAGTAGTTTGAGTAACGAAGATTTTCGTGAGGTAAGTGATTCATGAAAGGTATAGGTTATTGTTACTCAGGGCCATTCTTTTGTAGGGATTTTTGAAAGTCAGATTGCGTTGCGCTAAAAATATTGTGTGTCAGTTTAGTGTTGATCAGAATAAGTAAAGAGCGAAATGTCTGAGTACGTTCAGTGTTGCTCAGCTGTTGAAAATCAAATAATTTAAGAGGTTTATCAGCATAGTAATTCATAAATTCTTCTAAGGAGATGTTTCAAAATAACTGAATGAATTTTAATTGTAACTCGGTGACAATTACGCCGATTTTCGTAAACGAAGAGTGTCGTAGAGACCTATCAGAGAAGTAAACCAAAACTGCGATAAACACTAATAGTTTTGAACTGTAGGCCGCAATGTGTATTAAGTGGTGAAAAATTGCCAACTTTGGCCACAAGATTAATGAAAGCCGTAAAACTGAAGATAGCATTAAAGAATTGCATACATTGTAGTTAGGAAGGAGAAATAGGTTCATAATTAATTGTTTATATTTATTATTAATAATATCACAAAAAGTAACGTTTTTCATATTAAAACTGTAATACATGCGAATACCAGGATGTGTACTAAAAATCTAATTTCAGAACTGAAAAGCTGATAAAATATAATGCTTCTCTATATCAATGGGTTTGTGTTTTTACATGATCAGAAAGAAAATACTTTTGTTTTGAGTCATGTGACGTATGCGAGAGTACAAATACTCGTCCGCCATTTTGGTTCATGGAAGTATTCGCAAGCAGTCTTTGTATGAGATAGTTGGTCGTCACGTGAAAGTGCCCGTGTTGTGGACTTAGCAAATCTTCTCGTGCGTCACCAGTGAACATTTAATAATTACTTAAAAGTAATTTTTCGTTAGGGTACTATTCCGAATTCTGAAATTTTACCGCCGATGAATTCGGGCTAGTGATTTTTCTCAGTTAGTATCTGAGAACTTTAACTTGAATCTGAAGGAAGCTGGACTTACAATCTTTCGAGGTTTTGTCATAAATGGGGACCTAGCTGAGATACTGCGTGGTTGTTTTTCTCGCAAAGGATAAACATTCATCTTTGGAAGATGATTAAACTTACTGCTTGTTCGTGAAACTCAAGCCCTTGAGAAGTGTGAATTTTAGTACGCAAGTCCCTACCTGCATTCTTTTGAATAATTTGGGCTAATGCGAAGAGTGAGTGGTTGGTTCCCAGATGTTAACGCAGCCAGACCTAAGAAAAATCCAAACTTTCACTGTGGTCCCTAACTTCAATAAACAGATACTTGCACAGTAGTGCTGCGGACTCAATGCTGTTGCAATCGTCCATTGGACATTGACTTCCAAGTGACGTTTGTTCACTTCAGTACTTCAACTTTATATTTTCAAGTTAGCCAGTGCACATAGGAATTAGTGGACAGTGCAGTTAAGTCGCACCATACTGAGTTCGGATGTAATCAATATCGTTGAGACAGGGAAAATTCTCTTCACAAAACAGTATGGGTCTAGAAAGCATCGCTCGGGTGGCACTCAGATTTCCCTTCTCTCATATGATGTCCTACGAACCAAGGATACAGGTTAACAGGGAGAGTCCATATTCGCAGGTTTTAGGAAGGGGTTTACGAAGGTCCGAAAATACGGATTAGGTTCCCATGTATGTCAGTGACTCGAGAACTTTTTAACTAACATAATGCAGTACGTTTTCTCGACGGCGGGTGTTCATCAGAGACAAGGGTATCGTCAGGAGTGTCCCAGGTAAGAGTCACAGGGCCGCTTTTATTCCCTACATAAATGGTCCGATTATTAGGACGAACAGCAGTTCACGGCTCTTTGCTGATGACGCTGTGGTACAGGCCAGTGTCGTCCTTAAGTGACTGTAGGAAATAAAAGATGGCATTGATAGAATTTCTAGTTGGTGATGAATGGCAGCTTGCTCTAAAATTTGGAAAAATGTATGTTGATGTGGATGAGTAGAAAAAACTATTCTGTTACGTTCGAGTCCGCAGCTCGTGGTCTAGTGGTTAGAACTGCCTCTGGTTCACGGGGTCCCAGGTTCGATTCCCGTTCGGGTTGGGGATTTTCTCTGCCCGGTGACTGGGTGTTTCTGTTGTCCTCATCATTTCATCATCATCATTCGTGACGGTGGCTAGTTTGGACTGTGTAAAAAACATTGGGCTGTATAAAATTTCGGACTTTGTACGGGCCCTGATGACCGCGCAGTTGAGTGCCCCATAAAAACCAAACATCATCATCAACATCTGTTACGTTCGAATACAGCGTCAGTAATGTGCTGCTTGACACAGTCACATCGATTAAATATCTAAGCTAAACGTTTCAGTGCGATATGAAATGAAATGATAACGTCGCGTCGGTAGTCGGGTAGTCGTTTTATTGGGAGGATTATGGAAAATTATAGCTCGTCTTTAAAGGAGAAGGCATATAGAATTGTAGTGCGACCCATTCTTAGTACGATGCAAGTGTTTGGGATCCTTCCCAAGTCGGATAAAAGGATGACACGAAGCAATTACAGTCACTTACACTAGAAAGTGTACGCCGTTATCTGTTTGAAGTAAAAAAACAGTATTATGAATATATGTGGACATGAAAATACATGTTACTACTAATTGAGCAATTACATAATAGTTCATTCAAACGCCGCCATTATCGGTTATAACCTGACACTTTTTTGGCATGCTTTTCACGAGATTTCCTGTATGTTCTCTCGGTAACGATATCCATATCGTTTTGATTTTATACGACAGCTGCTTCAATGGATATACTGGCTTTGCTTTAAGTTTCATCTTAATATACGACGAAACATTTCGATCGGATTTGCATCCAGAGATATTACAGGCTAATCCATCGTGGACACCCCATCGTCTTGCTTCCACGCTGTATAGAGGCAGCTGGGACGTTCCGGATCATTATCCTCTTGAAGAAACCAGTGCGTTTCGATCGAACCAGATAGCTTCTTAATGACCCTCAGAAGGCATTTTTGATAAATATTTCACATTTTTCAGCGTTTGAATTGGCTGTAGATAAGTGCAAATAGCCAAAACTGCGACCGACAGAACAAAACATTCAACTGTCACACTGTTACGCTATACACTGTACGAAAGCGCGTCGAGTCCAAATTCCAGACCACTTCCACAAATGTCGCTGTGGAAGTTACATTCAGCATCATGGCGTAAAGTTTCTTGTGGAACTGACTGTAGGAGGCGTAATGCTAGATCTGTTCCGGTAGGATCGATCAAGCCGCAAGTATTACGGAAATGATTCATGAACTCAAATGCAAATGCCTGGAGAGCAGACGACGCTCTTTCCGCGAGGCACTACTACGAAAATTTAGAGAACCTGCATCTGAGGCCGACTGAAGAGCAATTCTACTGCCACCAACGTACATTTCGTGTAAGGACCACGAAGATAAGACGAGAGAAATTAGGGCTCCTACGGTCGCTAATAGACAGTCCTTTTTTTCTCTCTCTAAATGCTAGTGGAACAGGAAACGAAATTACTATTAGCGGCGGCCGTAGTGGCTGAGCGGTTCTAGGCGCTTCAGTCTGGAACCGCGCCACCGCTACGATCGCAGGTTCGAATCCTGCCTCGGTCATGGATGTGTTTGATGTCCTTAGGTTAGTTAGTTTTAAGTAGTTCTAAGTTCTAGGGGACAGATGATCTCAGATGTTAAGTCCCATAGTGCTCAGAGCCATTTGAACCATTTGACTAGTAGCAGTACAGTGTACCCTCCACCACGCACCGTACGGTGCTTGCGGAGCCATTTGTAGATGATGTAGATGCACCAAAGATATTACAAAACATTCCTAATAATAAGATAATGATAACGATAATAATATAATAATAATAATAGGCACTAATTACAATGACAATGACAATGGTAACTGTTATAATAAGGCTATTGTGATAGAAGGTGGGCTATTAGCTGTCTTTTGAAGTTTGGAAGAAACTTAATTTCCCTGTTATTTTGAGGAAGTTTGTTCCAAAGTCGGGTTCCATACACAGAAAATTATTTACAAAACATGGCAGTGTTGTGTGATGGTACAGAGAGAATTTTACTTTGTAGAGAAAGAGTCTATCGCTGCTGTGCTGTCCAGATGCTAGTGTAAGAGTTGAAGACAAATGAGAGGCAGTGCAGTGATTGAGAAGACGATGGAGCAAACAGAGTATGATAGTCTCCATGCTTATTGGCACATAGCCATGGTAACTGTTAGTAGGTTGGAATGATACGGACGAGAAAGCGTACCTCACAGAATGACAACACCATCGTCAAGTATGGGGAGTATTACTGTCTCTACGAGCTTCTCTTTAAGTTCGAAAGGAAAACTTTTTTTGTATATCTGTTGTGAGTAAAGTGACGCTAACACGTTCTTACGGTCTGTAGTTGGATGTTCAGTCTAGTGATGGGCCAGAATTATCTCCGCGTTCTTAGCAGAAGAAGGAAGAGACACTTTTTTGCCCTGTTCATTATGAATGGTGGAAGGATGGGGTGTGTATAATAAGTGTTTTCGAGCGTCTAAGTTAAGTATCAAATCATGTTCTGCACTCACCCAGATAAGTAAACAGAGAGGGCAGTGCATTGTTAGACTTGCACTTAGATATAACTGAAACTCGTCAGCACATGGATGATGTTTGCAGTGGGAGAGAAAAGACATCATTGTCTGAGTGGGATCAGACGACATCTGACGACGCCCCAACCGGAAAGAAAGCAGAGGTTGGCACGACGCTCGAGTCGATGCCCATCGCTACTCTAACGTCGCTTCTCCAGTTCTGACTGGCATCCAGCGACATCATTCCCGTCTGAGGTGATGGAGAGCGAATCTGAAGAGTCGCCACCCCGTCAGTGCCCGGTAACGAAGGCAGATCGGAAGGAATCTGGCGTATGTGACGGGGAGCACAGTAGGTGTCGCGGTTGGTGCGACATCTACCGGCGTCTGAAGTAGGAGTCTGAGGTGGGAATCTGTAAGTAGGCTGTTTATGTTTTTTTATTGGTAACGCCACGTAGCGCTCTATATGAAAATCACTGACTGTGCTGTGTGCAGTCTGAGGCTGGTCGGCATTGTTGCAATAGTCGCTATTGTAGTGTTGGGCAGTTGGCTGTTAACAGCGCGTAGCGTTGCGCAGTTGGAGGTGAGCCGCCAGCAGTGGTGGATGTGGGGAAGTGAGATGGCGCATTTTTGAGAGCGGATGATCTGGACGTGTGTCCATCAGAAACAGTACATTTGTAAGAATGGATGTCATGAACTGCTATATATATTGACTTTTGAACACTATTAAGGTAAATATATTGTTTGTTCTCTATCAAAATCTTTCATTTGCTAACTATGCCTATCAGTAGTTAGTGCCTTCAGTAGTTTGAATCTTTTATTTAGCTGGCAGTAGTGGCGCTCGCTGTATTGCAGTAGCTTGAGTAACGAAGATTTTTGTGAGGTAAGTGATTTGTGAAAGGTATAGGTTAATGTTAGTCAGGGCCATTCTTTTGTAGGGATTATTGAAAGTCAGATCCCGTTGCGCTAAAAATATTGTGTGTCAGTTTAAGCACAGTCATGTATATGTTTTCTAAGGGGACGTTTCAAATCCAACTGGACATGGCCCTGCCAGGCCGCAGCTCGCTCGAGTTCGCAGCTTACCCGTACGCCACCACTCATCCAATAAGGCGGCACGTGTTTTATCAGTTCCAAGTCTGACCAGACGCACTCCATTTACGATGTGGTAGGTCTCTAAGGTCTGCCACTTTGCTGTGATGTGACAGACGACATTTCCGTAAAGTCGAAAGACAGACACGACCACCAAGCTTTAAAATACACAGGATGCGGAGGCTGAAAGCTGCATAATCAACTGAAACAGCTCCGACGTGGCCGTCACAGTGTTTGAATTTCAGTCCCTGGGTGAAATGTCGCACATCAGCATAAATTTCTTCGGTGCGCAGTTTGATGTACACGCAAACTGTTTCACGTCGTGCGTTCGAGATCGTGCATGTTACGCTTCAAAGATGATATTCATAGTCGCACGGTGGTAAGATAACGCCATGGCAGGTCTAAATGTGAATGAATATAGTGACGTAGCACGGCATTGGTTCTTAGGACCAAACAAACGTATAAACGTCCGCCTCGTGTTGCGGCTATGAGACGACTATCCTTGCATTGCGGCTGCACGGAAACCCTAGTCTAACGTCCTCCCTAACACAAACTTTAACTTCCACCTCAGATCATTTTAATATTTCCCTTCTTAAATCGTCAGTATTGCCGAGGAAATAGCGCCACGGCTTTGTGTGTAATTGGGAAATCCTGCCTATACCTCTCCAGGGAAAAGTAAGTAAGTCTTTGCTTATTTTACGAAAGTAATGTGTAAGGGCAGTATTCCGCCTGTTCAAATAGTTCAAATGACTCTGAGCACTATGGGACTTAACTTCTGAGGTCATCAGTCCCCTAGAACTTAGAACTACTTAAACCTAACTAACCTAAGGACATCACACACATCCATGCCCGAGGCAGGATCGAGTGGTTCCAGACTGTAGCGCCTAGAACCGCTCGGCCACCCCGGCCGGCATTCCGCCAGTCTCATGTGGTGTTAACAGTAAATATTTGTTGGAATCTCTGTATTGCACAGTACTACGACCGTGGCTGCCAGACTGAAAATCAGGAGAACTGAAGTACAGCTTCCACCTATGTCGCTATTCAACAGAGTTCATTACTGGAATTCAAACCAGAAATGATAATAAAAAGTACCTTGATTAATATTTATCTACCACAGAGGGAAACATAATGTTAGTATTGCACTCAGATAATAATTAAAAGTGGCATGTGCTATAAATAAGTCTTGTCACGGTCCACGCGACTCTGCCGGTCGGAGGTTCGAGTCCTCCCTCGGGCTTGGGTGTGTCGTCCTTAGCGTAAGTTAGTTTAGGTAGTGCGTAAGTATAGCGACCGTTGACCTCAGCAGCAGTTTGCTCCCCTAACACGTTGCCACAGATTTAAAAAAAAACAAAAAACAAAAACAAAAAAAAATTCTCTTCAGATCCTTGGAAGATTTCTGGTCTACTCGAACGAAATATTGGATTTAGTGCAGAGATCAGTCCACAACGTACCTTTCACAACGAGCATGAGGCCAAGAGTGAGTGACTATTTTGTCATACAGATCATTATATTACGTTGGTGAATAAGTTCGTAGTGTTTTTGTTTTGCTGGGTGGTATTCCCCTTGCTGTGGATTAGCTATCGATAGTCATTTTTATTGGTAGTTCACTGTTGCTATTTGAGTTTACATATCGTCATTTTGTGATTTGGAGACAGTGAGTGGAACTGATGACTCTAGAAAATGGAGCGCCAAACTTAGAAATCGGAACATAACCATTTGTGCTCAATAGAGGGATGACAGCAGCGGAGGCAGCCAGAAATATTTCCGCCGTATATGGAGATAATACCATTGCACAGAGCATGGGAAAAGATGGTTTTCTCCTTTTAAGGAAGATTGGACGAAAATAGTTTAAACCCGTTAATCCACAACGATTCACGTCAGTGCACTCGAGAGCTGACGTGACCAACTGTGGTAATTCCACTGTCATGTGACATTTGAATGCCAAAAATCAAGTGCATGGGTCCGCATGCTCTAAGCTGAAATTACAAAAATCAAGGGGCAGTTATGTGCATCTCTGCACCGACCATTCCTACCATGCACTGTTACTCGAGACGAGAAATGGTGTCTTTACGGTAACTTAAGGAAAAGAAAGGGATAGTTGGACCCAAGCAAAGCAGAAGTTTCCTGTACAACGACCTGCAAGCATCCACAAAAGACGTTATACATCTGGTGGAACGGTGACTGTGTGGTTACAACGAATTGCTTCCTCGAGGTGTGACCACCACTGCTGACATTTATTAACAACTGAGACGTCTCGCAGACGCAGTCCAAGAACGCAGACCAAGAAGGCAGCGTGAAGTGACCCTACTCCATGATACGACTGACAAATCACACTGCATAGGGGTTGGGGTGGGAAGTCATTCCGCACCCAGCTTATTCACCCGGTCTTGCACCCTCAGATTTTCCCCTTTTCCGCGCTCTATTGAACAGCCTTCAAGGAACTTCCTTTCCAGATGATAATGGACTCCGTAAATAGCTCGACGAGGTCTTTGCCTAATACCACGTGATTTCTACAGTCGCGGATTCGAAAAGTTTCCTCAGCATTGGCAGACTCGTTAACAGTGAAAGAGAATATATTATTGATTAAAGTCATTGTTATGTGTACGTGTTGTTTTTATTAAACATATGGAAAAACGCTACAAACTCAAGCACCAATCCAATACTACACATTACGAGAGTCAACACTTATTTCCAAAACTTCCTGCAAACGAGACGTCATTTTGACGTCACGAGCAGTATTGACAACCGCAAGCAACTACTACCTACTTTCGTTTGCGTCGGATTCGGGCCTCTGTCGCTTACATTTACGAGGTGCAATCAAGTTCTAAGGCCTCCGATTTTTTTTCTCCGGACTGGAAAGAAATAGAAACATGCGCATTGTTTTAAAATGAGGCCGCGTTCATTGTCAATACGTCTCAGAGATGGCAGCACCATATGGCAGATGGAATTTTACCGCCAGTGGCGAGAATGAGAACTGTTTTAAATACTTAAAATGGCGACGTTTTCCTTACTTGAACAGCGTGCAATCATTCGTTTTCTGAATTGCATGGTGTGAAACCAATTGAAATTAATCTACAGTTGAAGGAGACATGTGGTGATGGAGTTATGGATGTGTCGAAAGTGTGTTCGTGGGTGCGACAGTTTAATGAAGGCAGAACATCGTGTGACAACAAACCGAAACAACCTTGGGCTCGCACAAGCCGGTCTGACGACATGATCGAGAAAGTAGAGAGAATTGTTTTGGGGGATCGCCGAATGACTGTTGAACAGATCGCCTCCAGAGTTGGCATTTCTGTGGGTTCTGTGCACACAATCCTGCATGACGACCTGAAAATGCGAAAAGTGTCATCCAGGTGGGTGCCACGAACTCTGACGGACGACCACATGGCTGCCCGTGTGGCATGTTGCCAAGCAATGTTGACGCGCAACGACAGCATGAATGGGACTTTCTTTTCGTCAGTTGTGACAATGGATGGGACGTGGATGCTTTTTCAATCCAGAAACAAAGCGCCAGTCAGCTCAATGGAAGCACACAGATTCACTGCCACCCAAAAAATTTCGGGTAACTGCCAGTGCTGAAAAAATGATGGTGTCCATGTTCTGGGACAGCGAGGGTGTAATCCATACCCATTGCGTTCCAACGGGCTCTATGATAACAGTTGCATCCTACGAAAATGTTTTGAAGAACAAATTCCATCCTGCACTGCAACAAAAACGTCCGGGAAAGGCTGCGCATGTGCTGTTTCACCAAGACAACGCACCCGCACATCGAGCTAACGTTACGCAACAGTTTCTTCGTGATAACAACTTTGAAGTGATTCCTCATGCTCCCTACTCACCTGACCTGGCTCCTAGTGACTTTTGGCTTTTTCCAACAATGAAAGACACTCTCCGTGGCCGCACATTCACCAGCCGTGCTGCTATTGCCTCAGCGATTTTCCAGTGGTCAAAACAGACTCCTAAAGAAGCCTTCGCCGCTGCCATGGAATCATGGCGTCAGCGTTGTGAAAAATGTGTACGTCTGCATGGCGATTACGTTGAGAAGTAACGCCAGTTTCATCGATTTGGGGTGAGTAGTTAATTAGAATAAAAATCGGAGGCCTTAGAACTTGAATGCACCTCGTATTAGTGGCAGAAATATACCAACCAGAAGCGCCAATGATTTACAGGAAGTCTTGTAAAATGAATGTTACCCGCGAAATATCTGTGAACAGGAAGAGTTCTTCTTATGCGACAGCCACAACTGTAAAAGTTCAATTAAAAAAATGAAGAAAACCGCAGGACAGTTGCTTAATACACAATCTTTTATCGAGTATACGACCGGTTTCGGACCAGTTACAGTTACATCATCTGGTGTAGAAAGAAATCACTTAATCATCTGAGGTCATCCTCACCCCACTGATGTCATGGAACCAAAGGTTTCGTGTTAAAAGAGTGAAAGGTACGACATTTCCCAACAGTCGTTCCTTCATGCTGCGCGGCCGGGGACACTGGGGTCTTCATCAAAACATTACAGGCATGATGTTCCGTGGAGTTACGTTTCGATGTACAAACTACGCCAATGATCTGGAGGTTGTGCCCCGAAGTAACGACGATGTCACTGACACATTGGACTGGACGTAGAGTATGGGCTCAGATAGCGCCCTGAATGTCGATAAATCGCTCGCTATGTGTGTAGAAAATGGCACAGGAGAAAGACTAAATGACTTGTGGAATAAATTTCAGGTAGCAATATTGAATACTCTTTTGAACAATCACAATGGGAGGAGGTATGCTTGCAAAAGCCCAGGAGACACGGGAAGATTTCAGTCGGGTTACATCGTGGTGAGGTAGAGATTCCGGAATCAGATGCTGGGTTGTAGACTTACCCAGGAGCAGGTGCAGACTCAGAGTACAATTTGTAGTGATGAAGAGTGGGCTGACGCTCAACAGACTAATTATAAAGAATCGAGAAGTGGGATAGGAAAGTACTAAGCAATGAAGATTTATTTCTGAAGTTGTCTAAGGCTATCAATACCGCAGTGACGAATAGCTCGGTAGGCAGTTCAGTCGAAGAGTAATGGAAATGTCTAAAAAGGGCAATCACTGAAGTTGTACACAAAAAGGTAGGTATAAAGAAGGTGTATGCGAAGAAATCATGTGTAACAGAAGAAATACTCCAGTTGATCGGTGAAAGGAAGAAGTATGTAAATGTCCAGGGAAAAAAGGAATACAGAATACAAGTCGCAGAAGAAAGAAATAAATCGGAAATGCAAGAAAGCTAAGACGAAATGGCAGCACGAAAAATGTGAAGAAATCGAAAAAAGATGTGATTGTCGGGAGCACTGACTCAGCAGACAGAAAAGTCAAAACAACATTCCATGAAATTACAAGCAAGGGTGGTAACATTAAGAGTGGAATGGGAATCCCGCTGTAAAATACAGGGGAGGAAAGAGTACATTAAAGGCCTCTGAGGGGGAAGACTTGTCCGAGGACATGATAGAAGAAGAAAGAAGAGGTGATTTAAAAGAGATAGCGGATATGGTATTAGAATCAGAATTTAAGAGACCTTTGGAAGACTTAAGATCGAATAAAGCTCAAGGGATAGATACCATATCATCAGAATTTCTAAAGACATTTGGGGAAGTGGCAACAAAACGACTATTCACGTTGGTGTGTAGATTGTATGAGTCTGCCGACATACCATCTGACTTTTTGGAAAAATATCATCCATACAATTCTGAAGACTAAGTGCGAGAATCATCGCACTATCAGCTTAACAGCACATGCATCCAAGTTACCGACAAGAATAATATACAGAAGAATAAAAAATCAAATTGAGAATGTGTTGGATGACGATCAGTTTGGTTTTAGGACAAGTAAACGCACGAGAGAGGCGGTAATGACGTAGCGGTAGATATTGGAAGTAAGACTAAAGAAAAATCAAGACACGTTCATAGGATCTATCGACCTAGAGAAAGCGTTCGATAATGTCAAGTGACCCATGATGTTGAAAATTCTGAGGAAAATTGGGATAAGTGAGTAATACACAGCATGTACAAGAGCCAAGGGGGAACAATGAGAGTGGAAGACAAAGAACGAACTAGTTGTATTAAGAAGGGTGTAAGACAGGGATGTAGACTTTCGCACCTTCTGTTCAATCTGTGCATCGAAGAGGCAATGATGGAAACAAAAGAAATGTTCAAGAGAGGGATTAAAATTCAGGTTGAAATGATCTCAATTATTCGAATCGCTGCTGACATTGCTATCCTGAATGAAACTGAAGAAGAATTACAGAATCTGCTGATGGAGTGAACAGTCCATTGAGTACAGAACACCAATTGAGTAGCAAAAACGACAACAGTGAGTAACTTAAAATCAGGATTGGTGATCGCAAAGGAGATGAAGTGAAAGAGTTCTGCTACCTAGGCAGCAAAATTACCGAGGAGGGATGGAGCAAGGAGGATATCAAACGTAGACTAGCAATGGCAGAAATGGCATTCCTGGCCAAGAGATGTTTATTGGTATCAAACATGGGCTTTAATTAGAGTAAAAAAATTCTAAGAAAGTACGTTTGTTGCATAGCATTGTATGATAGTGAAATGTGGACTGTGGGAAACCGGGACAGAAGAGAGGCAAAGGATTTGAGGTGTGATACTACAGACGAACGTTGAGCATTAGGTAGACTGAGAGGTTCTGTGCAGAATCGGAGAGGAAAGGAACAGAGGGAGAACACTGACTAGAAGAGAGGACAGGATGACTGGACATCACAGAATAACTTCGATGGTACTAGAGGGAGCTGTAGAGGGCAAATACCGTAAAGGTAAGCAGAGGTTGGAATACATCCAGCAAATAATTGAGGACATGGATTGTAAGTGCTACTCTGAGATGAAGAGGTTGGCACAGGAGAGGAATTCGCGTTGAGTGGCATCAACCCAGTCAGAAGACTTCCTGAAAAAAAATAATGATAATAATAATAATAATAATAATAATAATAATTGGAGTAGGACTCCACCCGGCGTGTGTCGCCCCTTCCGACTTTGTGACACCATGAAGTGCTTAGGCATCGAATTCAGTAGCGACATTCGCCATATCTGGCCCAGAACTTAGCAGTACCAGCCACAATTGCATGACGTTTGTTAGCAGCCTTCGGATCTTTCTTCAACACCGGCATGTTACTCAAGGGTATTAACGGATGCCTCACCCTACTCCCAAATCGAGGGGTACTCATGCTCGTTCATGCCCACGACATGGCACTGGCCCTCTTCCTAACACACAGTTGAAGCTGTGAAGAACTTGCTCACGAAACCTGACGGACCTCCTCCAGGAATCGTTTGTCACATTCTTTCACATGCCCCGTGACGACGCGAAATGTCCACGCCCCCTCCTCTTTATGCCACCCAAGTCATTTTAGGTCGAATTTAGCTCTGTTCACCTCACTGTTCTGGCAACGCATCATAAGACGACGCGGGACGTTTATCGTTTCCTCCAGAGGGGTCGACCACCCGAACGTCATAGTCTAAAGACTCTCGCGTCCGATGGAAGGTTGTGTGGAAAACGATAAGGACGGACCTGATGAACACTGATGGTGAATCCACGTGGTATGTAACTGTCAATTGTTAACAGGTGACACAATGAAGACTTCACTGGATCAACATGGCAACTCATCCAATTGCGTCACCTGCGAAACGCCGTACACAGATGCACCTCGTTTTTGCGTTGGCGAGGCGGGCGGCGTATAGCACCTGATTCGGCAAATCCTGGCATATATTGACCTACAGGCTCTCCTTTTCCCAGACGACGCTTACCTATCCTCTTAGGAAAGCCAACTCTGTCGCATGGATCAAAGGACGCATATTTCGGAATGATACCAAAGACATCATGGACATACGGAATTATTTGAAAATAAGGCAGGGGTACTTAACTTTTGACAGAGCTGGCTCACTTTCCTCATTTTGTAAAAAATAAAAAAAATCGCTCGTTTCACTCGCAATTTCATTTATTTTTCAACAAAATTCAAAAAGTTACCTAGCTCTGTCAAAAGTTAACTACTCTTTCCCACCTAAAAAGAGACTGGTGAATGACTCATTTCCCTAGGTGAACGTAAGAAAATAAATTTAATGAGTTTGGTGAATGACTCATTTCCCTAGGTGAAAGTAAGAAATTAAATGGTGGATGTAAAAACTTACTTTCTGTTTTAGCAGCCATAAGATTATTATGAGCTGTTGTTAGTAAATCTTTTTGAGATAAGACTTGTTTACAGTTCTACGTGTAACATCTAACTCTAATTTTTTTTTGAAGTATCACTGTACAAAAAACTAAAATTGTTGTCAAAAAGTGCAACACATTCCCTATCGAACACCTTCCACTCGTTTTCCAGTTTCAGGCCTCTGCCCTGTCTACACGACTCTTCACAAAGTCTAAGTTCAGAATTAACTGAACTACTTCATTTTTTTCGGGTCGTTATTAAGTACACTGGCGAGGACAGAAAATGTTCAGCCAAATGGCTAGCTCTCCACACACCTATCGTTTCATTTGACCTCTGGTATGGCTGAAGTAAACGAGCTCGAAGTTTATATATATATATAATTCTTTTGTCCTCATACCAGCTCTGTAACGAAAATACCCTATATATATATATATATATATATATATAACGAAAATACCCTATATATATATATATAATATATATATAATTACTTAATTAACTTAGCAAAAGAATTATGCAGATTTCTAGTATAATATTAAATAATATTACTCAGAATTGCTGTTAAACAGTTTACTTAGATTAACTTCAAAGTTTAAATAATCAAAACCGGTCCAGAAATAGCAAAATTATCGTAATACTAATTTTCTGCTGTCAGAGGCATCTATTGAGAGCTTGCTTAACTACTGCAAGACAAGTGTAGCTGAGAGCGACAGAGAAAGCGATAAGAGGGGTAGCTAGTTACCTGCAGGCTGTGCAGCTGGCTTGAATTTCCTGCATTTGTCAGTTGAGTCAGAGCATTACTCAAGGCAGGACGTATGAAGTTTCTCAGTAGTCCAATACATCGATTTTCTCAGCTAAATATTAACCGATTTTATCAATTCAAAGTGCTATATCAAAAGATCTATTCTTATTTTTCAGTTTTTATATATTTCTGAAAACATTTCAAAATGAATTGAAAACATGAAGTTAACATTTTTGTAACTTTTTCTAGATTTTTGTTCATTTACATAATTAAAATTTTTCAGTAAGTATTCCATGTTGTGCATCGTATGTAAGATTCTTCTTACCATACATAACTACATAAGTAAGTGTATCATTCGGAATTTTATCATTAAAAGTGCCACAAAATTTTATAGTCGTTATCCGTGTAGTTACAACATTCTTTCTACGAGTCATATTGCTTGCATAAATCGGATAATTCGTTATGAAACTAAGTGGGTTAACATCGATGTCTGATTTTAGTAGAGTAACTAGTTTCAAATCGAGAAATGCGTCGTATGCTTTGAGAAAGTTATCTGGTGGATTCATGTTCCACATCTCCTGCAGAAACACATCATTTCGACCAGTTTTCAAGTATATGTTCTGAAGTTTAATGTGATCAAATAATGAAGTCAACTAATTGATTATTTTTTCGATTTGTCTGGAATGTGAAAAAAAAAACGAAGTAAGGCCTGTCGAATTCTACCGAGTTGTAGTAATTTGTGATATCGAGCTTAAAATTATTTCTCCCAGATAAGCCAGCGACTTCAACAGACTGAAGCTCATAAAAAGAAATAGACATTTTCGGATTCTTCAGAATGTCTTCTCGCTGCTCTATCTCGTAATTTGGTTCATATTTGACAATAGGAACACGAATTTCGATCGATTCTATGACGATTGTTCCTTCTTTTCGAAGAGTTTTATTTCAATTCTGGCCCCATTGTAGTCAGACCATCTAAGTATTGTGTCTCCAGAACTTGAACTATGTGTAAAAACTACAGTCAAATCTCCATCCCACATAATTTCTTTGTAGTCTTTAAAAACTCCACCAAGCATTAACAACAGATAAAGCACTTCATTTCTCTTACTTATTACTTTTCCAGCGTTTAGAACATGTCCCTCCAAGCTTATCTTGTCAGTATCAGATGAAGTCAGATGTAGTAAAACTGATGAGGAAATAAAAGGATGTTCAATTCTAGATAAAATACTACTCCCTTTCTTTATGGTTATGAAGTCAAACACTTTTGCTACATAATTATCGATTAATTTTTTATTGGATTTTCCATCAGAAGTTGGATAATCTGTACCATCATTTCAAAACGGTTCAAATGGCTCTGAGCACTATGGGACTTAGCATCTATGGTCATCAGTCCCCTAGAACTTAGAACTGCTTTAACCTAACTAACCTAAGGACATCACACAACACCCAGTCATCACGAGGCAGAGGAAATCCCTGACCCCGCCGGGAATCGAACCCGGGAACCCGGGCGCGGGAAGCGAGAACGCTACTCCACGATCACAAGCTGCGGACACCATCATTTCAAATAATACTAAAATTCATGTACAATTGTCCATGATTTGGATTAAGCCACTCCTCCCCAGTATTTATTGCAATCTCTGTATCCTTATTTGGAGCATTCAAATTATTTTTAGTTTTCTCATTTACAGGAAATGAGTAAAATTGGTAACTCTCAACATTATTCATGATGTGGTCTTTCACTGATTTATTAAGGAAAAAATTTATTAAGACATTTCTAAAACAACTGTTAAAATAGCACCATTAAAGTAAATTAAATTATCGTTTTCATCAGCTACAGTAATTTATAAGTCTTATATAGGATCGAAAATAGGAATATTTACAGGATAATGAGGTTCATGAATTATTGGTCCACCAAATTCGGCATTAGGCTTAAATGATGAAATAATATTAGCTTCTTTGTGAAAATATCAGTATGCTTTACAAACATTCCATCAGCAAGATTAAAATTTATGTTGATTAACTCAAATGGAATAATTTTAGGAACATCTTTAGCCACATATTTTTCTATAGCCTCAACAACTTGATTACTAAAACCAAGCAAACTTCCAATACTATCTGCTATACCCATACACAGTTTTATGCCACTTTTGATAACAATTCCGTTTAGAATTTGAATATGGGGCTTCTTTGAATGAATAAATTTTTTGAAATTTACTGACTTACAGGAATTTCTATTCTCTCTCCATCACAATAAATTTTATTATTTTTCAATGTAATATTTGGAGTTAAGAAAATCGAATAAAAATTGACTAGTGAAACATTAGTATTACTATCTCATATTGGTACAGTCAATCATTTTCGCAGAACTGATGACTTACCACTCAGTTGAAATAATCTACTCATTTACTACTGAAAAAAATAATAATATATGAGCAAAACTGATTGGGAGCCAAAAATAAGACTTCGAGAGAAGAAGTCGAAAAACAAACATGGTAAACTTTTATCAAATTCTATTCGATGTACAATAGTTGGACCGAGCACATGTGGAAAAACAACATTAATGATCGAAAATTATATTCTTGCTCCTGGCTGGTTGAACTGGAATAAAATAATCATCTATATGTTTATTCAAATTTATGAGAAGTTGTGAAAAATTGAAGATAAGCATAATGGAAATTAGCTACCCTTGTCGAGAATAACAATGGAATTGTTCCATTGGATCCATGTTAAGACAATTCAGTTGTTGTCTTCGGTGACTTCATTCTTGAGAACCAAGATATCATTAGAGAATATTTTACTAAAGGTAGACATAAAGGAATCAATTAAATTAAAGTTGAACAATGAACAATTAAATGTGATTGCTCCATTTTTGAATTATGTTCACAAGAGAAAGAAAGAAAAGAAAGTTGGTGGAAATTTACTTGTTACATTAGCTATTCCTGTTGTGAAGAAAATTATTGAATATCTAACAAGAAAGAAAGAAGGAAAAGGATTAACACAACATGAGGGTGGATTTCTTCCATTATTATTAGCTGCACTACCATATATAGCAACAATTGGTTCACTTACTGGAGGATCTGCAGCAACTGCAAATGCAGTATTAAATAAGAAGAAAGCTGATAAAGAATTGGAAGAACAGAAAAGATATAACTTAGGGATGGAAAAGAAAGGGTCTTATGCAATCCTAAGCCTGCTTCAGCTGGCGCTGGAGTAAAGAAAGTAAAAAAAAAAAAAAAATTCGAAGAACTGATTGAAAAATTTAATAGTCTTTTATCTAATTTTGACATAGAAAATCTTGCTAAACAATTGAAAATTAAACACTTTCGTGGTGCATACATGATTGATGAATTAACAGAACACAGTCCTAAGACTGCCTCAGCTGTTACTAGTCGACCAAGAGAATATGAATGTGGAACAGTTAATTTAGATACATCTGATCATATTGGTACTCGTTGGATTTGGAGGGCTTAGCACACCTGCGTTCAATCTAGAAAAAACCAAAAGCGAAATTGATCGAAAAATAGAAAATATGATTAAGCAATTTCAGTCATCAATAGGCCCAAAGGTAGCCAATGCAATGAAACAGTTTCAGAAAGAATTTAATGCTATTATTAAAGTAACTAGAGGTTAAATTGGGTTTAAAAGTAGAAGACTTGCGAATGTAAATGATCCAATTGATGCAAAGGATGTAGTGAAGAAACATTAGTTAGATAATGAGGTAGCATCAACTCAAGCTGACTTTAGTGAGCTACTATCAAATGTTGTTGCAAAACCTGAATATGCAAGCATTCTAACACAGTTCAATAACTCTATCACCACTACACAGTTTAATGAAAAAATTAATCAGATTCATCAAGATAACTACAACACTATAAAGAATTTCTTTACAAAAAAGGAAGTAGAAATAACTTTTGAAGATTTTTCGAAGGCAGATTTAACACCATATCTAAGTCAAATAAGTGAACTCCAGAAAAGAATGTATGACAAACATAGAGTGAAATTTGACTTTCATACTGGCACAGAAATATTTAAGTACACATTTGAATTAAGATGTAAAAATCAAGAGAATTATTTTATTTGGAGTCAATGTAAATCATGATCTGTCATATACTGATTTTAAAATAGAGATAAAAAGATTTATTTTTGATGAACTGCTAATTTTAGAAAAAGAAGGATAAAATACATATCTCTAAACGAATCTGTTAAGACTGTCCCTGTTTCAGGTGAATTAATCATGTTTGGTGAATTACCTTTAGAATTTAAGGATGATGATGGTGGCAGCTAAAATTATATTATTATATTTTTAATCTATTTAAATGAACGGTCATGGTTTGGACTCAGCTCCTCATAGCGATCACACTTCACATTTAGTCCTTAAGGACGAGTGTGATTTGCACTCAGCTCTTCAGAGCGATCATGATTTGCACTTAGCTCATCAGACCAATCACATTTCTTGCTTGAAGTGTAAAAAATTTACTGAGACACATAATCCACACAGAGTAACAACAAAAAAATGGAAGGGAAAGAATCAAAGGTCTTTGGACAGTATGTAAAACTCAAAAGAGTAAATTCGTTAAAAAAAATTTATAGGTGAAAATTTAAAGACTGTTTCTACTCGTGAAGAAATCATTAATGAGCTGCATAAGCTAATGAGAAATTTTTTTAAAAGAAGACATGTTGCCTTTCTTGGTATAGTTGATTTATGGCAAGCTGATCTACTAGAAATGGATTCAGGTAATTTGAAAGAAATTTCAAAAATAAACAAAGGATATAAATATATATTGACTGTTATTGATGACTTTCAAAATTTTCATGGACTGTTTGTGTTAAAGATAAAACAGGTACGAATGTGGTTGATGCATTCCAAAAAATTTTCTTCGTTAGATAGCCAAAAAATTTACAGACAGATAATGGTAAAGAATAATACAACATATAATTTCAAGAATTGTTGAAGAAATACATGAATCATTATTCAACTATTTCAGAATTAAAAGCATCTGTAGTTGAATGATTTAACAGAACATTGAAAGAGAAGATGTGGAAGAGATTTCACTTACAAGGAAATTATAAATGGACTGGATGTAGTCCACAGTCTGCTTCAGCTGACGCTGATATAGTCTCAAAATTAGTTAATGATTACAATAATACAAAACATTCTACAATAAGAATGAAACCAATAGGAGTTAGTGAGAAAAATTTTAAAATAGGCACCATTGTATCTAATTGAAAAGCTAAATTTAGAAAAAAGGTGATAAAGTGAGAATTACTAAACTGAAAGGTCTTCTCGAAAAAGGGTATACTGCCAGCTGGTCAAAAGATGTGATTCATTCTAATCCAGTCACATGTGAGATGAAGGCTCTAGATGGCGAAGAAGTAAAAGGAACTTTTTATGAATAAGAGCTACAGAAAACGAAATATCCAGATATATATATCGTTGAAAAAGTTTTGAGTAAGTAAGGAGATAAGCGCCAGCTAAAGCAGGCTTTCGCCTGTGGCCAAGTTTATGTTAAATGGTTGGGTTTTGATAATTCACACAACAGATGGGTAAATAAAGACAATATCATTTTTTAAAAGTTCAGTCTGGTGAAGCATTTCAATATCATTAATCAATTGTTCTTGCATATAGTTATTCAAAATATTGAAATTTTTCAGATGACAGACAATCCTCAAATTTTCTTTCATTAGTTGATAAAGATTTCTTGAGCTAGGATTATAGTTCAGTCTTAATATTTCTTCACAATTGGGATGCCTATCTTCGATTTTAGATAGTTGTTTCTGCAAATTTTTTCGTTGTGTTCTAATGACATAATAATTATATTCACATTCATCTTGAAATAACTTTGAAAGAACAAAAACTGGTCTTAAATTGTCATCAATTGTTTGGGGAACATGGTGAAGTAATAATGTGTTCATTCCTTTTATCTATTATTTCTGAAGCAGTATGAACTGTTTCAAATTTTGGATGTGATCATCTTTCATTTTCATTCTATCATCTTTTAATTCAATTATTTCTGTGTTTAATTTATTCAGTGTTTGTAGTTGTTGTATACAATTATCTCTGTGCTTTATTTGATCTTTGTAAAAAGTTTTAATTTTATACTCTCCATGTTTCCGAATTGAAGGTAAAACTTTTTCATAAATACAATCTGGAAAATCTTCTGCAAAAAGCACTTTCGATTTCATAACTAAAGAATAAAGACCAGGTTCATTGATAAATTTTGTTGAATTTTGTATACATTTAAGTTGCAGTGAAATGGCACTGCCAAAATTCTCGTTTGTTTTACAGAATTTTTGTTTAGTATGGTATTTAACTGTATCTCTATGTCAAACATCCTAACAGATCAGCAACTTGATTTGCATAAAACCAGCTGGCCGGAGTGGCCATGCGGATCTAGGTGCTACAGTATGGAACCGAGCGACCGCTACGGTCGCAGGTTCGAAACCTGCCTCGGGCATGGATGTGTGTGATTTCCTTAGGTTAGTTAGGTTTAATTAGTTCTAAGTTCTAGGCGACTCATGACCTCAGAAGTTAAGTCGCATAGTGCTCACAGCCATTTGAAGCATTTTGCATAAAACCAAGGATTATTTTTTGATCAATTATCAAAAACACTTGATTATTGTTATATGTAAGATTGTTGTTGAATAGATCTACAATTGACTCCATTTAAGAGAAACATTTTTTATTAGTTTTGCAAAAAATTAATAGTAGCTGAAGTTTGTAGATTGTATTCACCATGTTTTCTTTCATGAGTAACACATCATTTAAATTGTTTTGCAGCTTGTAATTTTGATCTCATAACTAAGACATAAAGACAATATTCTTGATAAAAAAGTATGTTTTACATTAAAGGTTAGGGTTGGTGAAACACCACTTCCAATTATATCTTCCATTTGTTTAAAATTCTCTCTGGAATTCCATGCAAAAAAGACAGAATATCAAAAATAGTTGTAACTGGACTAGTTGAAAGTAAAGTTCTATGCTCTTTGTACTTATCAGAGTAACCCATTTTTTAAAGTTTTTGCTTCTTCTTTCTTGGAAGACAAGATTAATGAATATAGTAATGCTTTGTCGATAATATCTTTCTTTTTTCGTTATAAGTTAGACCCCTACAGCATAGGGGTCTTGAAGATGGAAGTCTATGTTATTCCAAGTATCTAAAGTTTTAGATACTTGAAAGTCTATATTATTCCAAGTGGTAAAAATTTTGGCAAGTTGAAAATCTCTTTTAATATTACCATAATTAAAGGCAGGACAATCATTCCATAGTGAATTCCATAGTGAATAAATTCCATAGTGAAATTCCATAGTGAATAAAGCACATCTTCGTTTTCTATCTCTTATTTCAAAATGGTAGTTATTGCCATGCTGACTTTTATTAGTTTAAAATCTGCAAAGGGCACAAAATTACCCTCTGGAATTCTATACTAAAATATGGTATCTCATTATCTTTAAGAAATTGACCATAATGATTGTTATTTCTCTTTAAAATTGCATGATCCAAAAAATTGGACCTTGGAAATCCATTTCTTTGAATAACATT
Organism: Schistocerca americana; assembly: GCF_021461395.2. Classification (NCBI taxonomy): domain Eukaryota; kingdom Metazoa; phylum Arthropoda; class Insecta; order Orthoptera; family Acrididae; genus Schistocerca; species Schistocerca americana. Next base: position 976,476,432 of record NC_060120.1, on the reverse strand, counting down.
ACTTGGTCTTAAATTTTTCATTTCATTTTGAAAGTATTCATATTCTAAAGCTAACGGATCATCATGTTTGATTTATGTGTATCGAATATTGTTTTTCTTTAAAAGCTTTAACATAATGTTTTTTGTTTTGTCTAAAAATTTCAGCGCTCAAATAATTGACCGCTGGAATATCATACAAAAATAGCAAAATATTGTCAATAAATAATACACTCGTTTTTTCGAACAAAAGAAGCTAAGTATCTCTAAACCATGTTCCCAAATCCAATTCATATTTTTCTCTTAAATGAATTCGAAAATGTTCAGCATGGTCGACTCTGAGTTCTTTTGAGTTGTTTAACTGCTGGTAAGTTTTGAGCTCATAACTAAGTCGTATAATTCATGTTCTATAGTGAATATAGCGTTTTTTCCATTCTATGTTAGAGGTATCTCAGAGATACCTCTTATATTTTTGTAAAATTCTTTCTCATCTTCATCAACATGTTTTCTAACTGCATCATCTATTTCAATTTTTACAAATCTAATAAAAATTATTTCTTATAAATGCTGAGCCACAACAATCTGGAAATTAGAGCAAAAGAAAATAGAGAAATTGATTGGCAATACATATCAATGCATTGTGAGTTATCTGAAGATTTCATGAGAAAATTTGAAGACAAATTACATTGGGATATTATATCATGCTATCAAAAATTGATTGAAAATTTTACCAGAGAATTCCAAGATATATTAAACTGGCATGGTATATCATCTAGCCAAGTATTGTCTGAAGGATTCATTAGAGAGTTCCAAGATCATGTAAATTGGTAAGGTATATCATTTTACCATGTATTGTCTGAAAACATTATAAGAGAATTTCAAGACAAATTTGACTGGAATGAAATATCAAATGAGCAAGAGTTATCTGAAAGTTTCATTATTGAACTTTAAGGTAAAGTTAAATGGGATTACATCAATACATATCAGGTTCACTCTTAGAAAAAAACATAAACTTATAGAACAACCTGTCGATATTGAATGTTCTATATGTTTAAGTGATGAATATCATCAATTTGTAAAAGCCATGTGTAATCATATTTTTCACAAAGAATGTACTGATGAATGGTTAAAGGAAAGAAATAATTGCCCATTATGTAGAAGTAATATTAAAACCCAAATTGATTATGAGTCTGATGATGATTCGAGTTTAATTGTAAATGAAAATAACTTTATGGATTTAGAGTAATTATATTATTTTAATTCTGTATAAATGAAGATACTTCTGCTATTGCTGTTTGTGAAAGTAGTAGCGTTTCTGGCTGCTCCAGGCTCAGACCTGCAGCCTGATGAAAAGAACAAAGCAGCTAAATATTTAACTGATTTTGGTTACTTGAATATTCCATAACTGAAATAACCCAAGTGAGTGATGAATTATTAAGAGAATCGTTAATGTTATTTCAACTAACACACAATCTTGATGTTACTGTTGACTTAAGTGAAGTTACTTTACATTTTATGAACATACCTAGACATGGTGTAAAAGATTCATTCGATTGTTATAGAAGTAATATGTATAAATGGAATAAAAAGAATATAAAATGGAATTATAAAGGAGCAAATAAAAAAATATTGGAATGAACAGATGCAGCTTTTAGTGTAAGGCAGAATATAGCTGTATTTAGTTCATTCATGATATCAATAATCCTGATATCTTAATTACAGGTAAAAGACGAATACATTTAAATGAACTTAGTGGTCAACGATGTCCAAAGGAGTTAGATGGAAAAGGAAATGTCTTACTTCATGCTTTTTTTCCAAATATGAATAATGATCCAGTCGAAATACATATGGATAAAGATGAAAACTAGTACTTGGAAAATGATAAAAACACACAAAAATATCAAACAAATCTATTTGAAGTTCTGGTTCATGAAACTGCTCATACATTAGGTTTAGAGCACACAGATCTTTTTGAATCAATAATGTATCCTTACTATAATGGCTCACATTTAGAATTATCTCAAGATGATATAAATGCTATTCAGAGTTTGTATGGAACACAATCAAATACACCACCACTACCAACAACAACAAAAGTAACTACAACAACTCCTACTACGTCACCTCTACCAATTGTTCCATTATGTGAACTTAAGAAATTTGATCATCTACTATTTGCAAATGGAATTTTGTACATTTTTCATTAGAAGTAGGTTTCAATAAATGAGAACAAAGCTCAATTAATAACTAATTGGTTAAACTTCTTACCACAAAATGTACAAAAACAGATGGCTTATATCAAAGACCAAGTGGTGGAGTTGTATTATTCGTTGACAATATGATATGAAACATAGATTTGCAAACACTACAATTATTTTCCAGGTATCCAAAAGCAATAACTACTACAGGATTACGTCAAAATTTTTTATTAAATGGTGTAGTCAACACATATTCAGGTAGAACATTCTTATTCTATGCAAAATTAGATGAATGTACTTTGACATACAAATCATGAGGAGTTATTACTAGAGAATTTCCAGGATTACCTACCAAAATGAATTTGGCATTTAGGTACATTAATGGATTATTGTATTTTTTAAGGATGATACTGTCTATGAATATAATGGATTACCAAGAAAAATAGTTAGAGCTGGCACAACAGATTTATCCTTATTTGGTATTGGTTGTCATAAAACATCTGAATTAGTTCCTAAAGTAATAAATATATTGAAAGACACTGTACAAAAATTAATGGCTTTAACTTTTTCACAAATCTGATAAATTATTTCTATATAAATGGAGAGAGATCAGCAACCATCGCAGCAGTCTTCAGAAGACATCGAATATAAGTTTTGTAAATATTGCAATGCTGAGAAGTCAATTGATAATTTTACTTCACAGAAATACACAAAAGATGGATATAGAACTATGTGTAGACTATATATAATATCATGTAAAAAGTTACAGTGAATGTCGAATTCCTTAAATGTGTGGAAAAAATGGTGCTAAATATTAATACAAAGTACATTTATGCCAGATTCCGAGTGAAGAACATTCGAAAATATTATTATCGATGAATAACTAAGAAGCTGTCACTCATGAAGCATCCACATCTACAAAGAAATGTAAAGCTTGTTAAGAGATTAGAGATTTAAGTTGTTTTTGTATAAATCCTTCACATAAAGATAAACATAACAATAAAAGTAAGAAGTGTACTTTAGATTACATAAAAAATGAGAAAGCGAAAGCAGCTGTAGCTGGCTAAGGACTGCGTCCAGAGTCAGTTGACAACTGAAGCATCTTGAACTTTATAATTAATTATCTATTAAATAAGAATCCTTACCATCTATTAAATAATTATCTTTACCATCGATTTGTGAAAAAATATTTTTTGCAAATCTAATGAATTTTTATTCTTTCCTGGCAGATTAAAACTGTGTGCCGGACTGAGTCTCGAACTTGGGGCCTTTGCCTTTCACGGGCAAGTGCTCTACCAACTGAGCTACCCAAGCATGACTCACACCCTGTCATCACATGTTTTCTGTGGCCTATAAAAACTGCATTGTATCCAGTAGATTAAAATACTTAAAGATAACTAAATACAAAAATGTTGGTCTTGATAGTGATCAGTAACTTGAAAATATTGAGTTTCCTGTAGTGGTTGATTATATTCCGAAAGTTTAAAGTAGAATTAATGCATCTATCAATGTTTATTCATTTGATGAGGAATATCAAGGGTATCCATTAAAAAATTACAAAATATAAGAAAGACAAACATGTAAATTTGCTGTATTTTAAGGGTGGTGAAAATTGTCATTATTGTTGGATGAAGACTTTATCTCACCTTGTTTTGAGTCAAATTACAAAACACGATGGATTATAATGTATTTGTGACTTATGTTTACTTTATTTCAATAGTAAGGAAAAGTTAGATGAATACTCAAAAAATGTCTAATTAACAAACTGTTGAAAGTAGAAATGCCAAAGGAAGGGTCATATGCAAATTTCAAAAATTATCAATATACACAGAAAGTTCCATGATTTGTTATTTATGCTGATTTTGAAAGTTTACCTTTAAAGATTGACAACTGTCAACCAGATCCAGAAAAATCATATACAATGAAATATCAAAAATATGAACCAAGCGGATTTTGCTAATACATCAAGTACATATGTAGACATTATAAAGATCGTGTTGTCTATAGAGGACCAAATTGTCCTAAAAATTCATAGAATGCGTGAAGCAGGAGGTTGAAGAGGTTGGAAGAATTTATTCTGAAACTGAAGAAATTAAACCACTTACACCTGAAAATCAAACAAAACATGCAAGATCAAAAATTTGTACACTGTGTGAATGTAATTACTCACAGAAAAATAAAAAGGTTTGTCATTATGATCATCTAACTGGAAAATACATTGCCCCATTGCACAATAATTGTAATTTGCAACTTAACTATCAGTTTATTTACATAATTTATCTGGATATGATTCTCACCTCTTTGTGAAAGAACTTGGCTATGATGACGTAGAGACAGATTTAATACCCAAGAAAGAAGACAGATATATTAGTTTTGGTAACAAGACAGATAGTTTCAAAATGAAGTTTACTGATACGTTTAAATTTATGGCCTCTTCACTGACAAACTTTCATCGAATTTGAATAGAGATCAATTGAAAAATATTAAGAAGTTTTTCAAAGCAGAATTATTCAATTTAGTGATCGGGAAAGGTGTGTATCCATATGATCACATGGATTCTTGGGAAAAATTTGAAGAGACACAGTTACCACCAAAAGAAGAATTTTACAATAAACTGAATGACTGTGAAATAAGTGATGAAGATTACAAACATGCAAAATTAGTTTGGGATAAATATAGGTGAATATCATGATGTGTATCTGAAAACTAATGTACTATTGATAACTGGTGTGTTTGAAAATTTTAGAAAAACTTTTATACAAGCATATGATTTAGATCCATCTTGGTATTTTACAGCACCACATTTATCTTGGAATGCTACGTTGAAAATGACTAAAGAACCACTTGAATTATTACACAATTACAATATTATTTTAATGGTTGAAAAAGGAATACGACGTGGTATATCTCAGTGTTGTAAAAGATATATGAAAGCAAATAATAAATACATGAAAGATTATAATGTTAAACAGATATCAAATTACTTAGCTTATTTATATGCAAACAATTTATATGGTAATGGTATGAGTCAATATTTGCCTTATTCTTGATTTCAATGGGATGAACCAAATAATTTTGACTGTACAAAAATAAGTGAAATGTCAAATACTTCTTGAGAGGGATACATATTCAAATTAGATCCAGAATATCCAAATGAAATACATGATTTACATAAAGATTTGCCATTAGCTCCTGAAGGGGAAATTGTGCCAGGCACAAAGGAAAGTAAATTAATGATTACTCTGCTTGTCAAGCATAATTATGTAGTTCATTATAGTAACCTCAAACAGTATCTGTCTCTTGGAATGAAACTCACTAAAATACATAGTTTTAAAATTTAAACAATCTGATTGGCTAAAGAAATTTATAGATCTGAACACAATGATGAGGACCAAGGTTTGAAATGACTTTGATGAAGATTTATAGAAATTGATGAACAATTCTGTGTTTGGTAAGACGATGGTAAATATAAAAAACAGAGTGGATATAAAATTAGATTCAAATGGAGAAAAGTGTGATAAACATGTAGCTAAGCCAAACTTTAAAGGAAGAACAATATTTAATGAAAATCTTGTGGCCATTCATATGAACAACACAAAAATCACATTTAATAAGGCCATCTATGTCAGATATACTTGATCTGTCTAAAGTATTGATGTTCGATTTTCAGTACAGAGTTATGAAACCAAAATATGGAGAAACTATTGAATTGTGTTATCAAGATACAGATAGTCATCTCTACAATATACAGACTGAAAATTTCTATGGAAATTTATGGAATTCTGCAAGTAAACAAGAACGTTTTAGGAAAAATGTAAGATGAATGGAAAAATAATTGAAGAATGACTACCAAGTGCTGCAGCCGTTCTCCCTCCTGGAGATGCTTTCTTTGTTTATTTCATATTATTTCCTTTTCTTCTTGTAGAAATAGTAAACCGCTAGTCAGCTGCAAAATGGAAGGCTTATTAAAACCCATTTACCACAGTTTCAATGCTTATGTAAAGTATTCTTCAGAAGGAAATATTGACAAGTGAATAACATTTTGTGGCAGAGGTGTGTCAAAATATAGCTGAAACACATCAGTCAAATACAAAATTTCACCAAATGACAACAACCACGTTTTGCATACTGCAATGATGAGTATTATTTTCTGTTGCCACTGTAAATTGGAAAAGACTCACTTTGTAAGGTTTGGAGGTCAGAACAACAGGTGTAAGCTGTAAATCACTTTGGTTTAATGTTGCGATCTTATCACAGAATACACGCATTTACACAATTTACAATGTGACAATGTTACAACAGTTGTCAAACGAACGCATCTCGTCCTCAGAAAGTGAAATAATCCTAAATCCCACAATGGTATATTTTAACTAGAAGTTTCTTTACAAAATTATTCTTATGACTACGTCATGATGTTGGCCAGTACTTTTGATAAATCATCCGATTCCGGTTCAAAGTTCGATACTATTTAGGATGACAATCAAGTTTACGGAGGATGGTTAGTTTCGTGACAAGTTGAGCAAGAGGTTACCCAAGGTCGCACGAGTTTACAGTGGACACAAGCTGGTGAACCAACAAGTTTACGCCACTGCGCACAGTATTTCCCTTAGCTTCGATGAGCTCCCTTTGTTTGTAGTTACGCGAGAAAACATGTATCCATCCCTGGTCTTGGAATATGGCAATATGTGTGTGCATGGCTGGAGCAGCGTGCATATTAAAATGCCCTCTCAGTCCTCGCAAGGACAATTAACTAACTGGCTGGTTCGTTTCTCCGCAGTGGGAGCTCAACGATGCTTCAGATAATATGGTACAGAGCGTTAAGCGCTCCATGCAGCACTTGACGCCAGTTCAGAGAAGAGTCCCCAAAAATTTCGCTCTCGTCTTTCTCGTAACCGAACTCTCTCCCCAACCAGGTTCTTTTGTTCTCCACGTCACGGCTTTTTTCGACCAATAGAAGCGTTCCTCTTATTTTGTGGAAACTCTGCCAATCGAAAGGGCCCTACCGTTGAACTGCGTCGAAAACTCGGCACTTCTACTTTACTCTTTCCTAGTTCGTTTTCGCCAATCGTACGTTTCGTGCCCTCTCATGTGTACCATTCACTGTTCACGTGATCAACTGCGTCACTGGTTTAGTTCGTATCCATTTGGAATTCCGAAACGCAGTTTTCTAAAGCTTCTTTCTGTCCTACTTCTGGTGGCCCGTTACTTGCTCTCCAGTATGCGTCACCTGTCCGGTCGCCGACTCCCGCCGCGGGACGCTCGCTAAGAGCTTTTTGTAATGCCTCCCATGGTGCGGCCTCTGCTTCTGCCTACACTGGCTTCCACACAAAACGTTTCCTCTCGCTGCTTGTTTCACCTTCTGCTCATTGACATGCACTATATAGCAGCAGTGTGCTAATACTGCCGATTGAGTGTCATCCCTTTTGCATTATATACTTATAGGCAAATCCGCTCGTTATCACCGAAGTAAGTTGGGTGTCATTTTCACCTTCCCATTACGATGCATAAAAGTGCGAAATTGACCTTCATTTATTCCCCTACCTTACATCTTTTGCAAGTGCAGGTTGAGGGAATGTAGGGTTCGATTAACAGGTGGGTCGTAACCGTCATCTATGTCCAAGTGGAGCTAGCCCTCCGGGCATCACATCATCCAATACTCGTGGGAGCCTTTCTGATGGCCACTGCCGCGTTGGTGAATGCTGATAGTAGTAAACTGCGAAAGTAATATTACAATAAAACTAAATTGGACTCTTCATAATTCTCGATATATTTAATTTGTTGTCAATTTCTTCGAAAATCTCGATAAATCGAAGAATTTCGAACATATTGCACCATTTTACATCGTCGAACGCTTTTCCCAGCTCGACAAATCCTATGAAAGTGCCTTGATTTTTCTTTAGTTTTGCTTCCATTATTAACCATAACGTCAGAATTGCCTCTCTCGTACCTTTACTTTTTCTAAAGCCAAACTGATCGTCATCTAGCGCATCCTGAATTTTCATTTCCAGTGTTCTGTATATTATTCTTGTAAGCAACTTGGATTCATGAGCTGTTAAGCTGATTGTGCGACAATTCTCGCACTTATCAGCTCTTGCCGTCTTCGGAATTGTGTGCATGATGCTTTTCCGAAAGTCAGATGGTATGTCCCCAGAGTCACACATTCTACACACCAACGTGAATAGTCGTTTTGTTGCCACTTCCCCCAATGATTTTGGAAATTCTGATGGAATGTTATCTATACCTTCTGCCTTATTTGACCTTAAATCCTCCAAATCTCTTTTAAATTCTGATTCTAATACTGGATCCCCTAGCTCTTCTAAACCGACTCTTGTTTGTTCTTCTTTCACATCAGACAAATCTTCCGCTTCATAGAGGCTTTCAATGTATTCCATCTACTTATCCGCTCTCTCCTTTGCATTTAACAGTGGAATTCCCGTTGCCCTCTTAATGTTACAACCCTTGCTTTTAATGTCACCGAAGGTTGTTTTGACTTTCCTGAATGCTGAGTCTGTCCTTCCGATAATCATTTCTTATAATTTTTCCCGTAGCCATTTCGTCTTAGCTTCCCTCCTCTTCCTATTTATTTCATTCCTCAGCGACTTGCATTTCTGTATTCCTGAGTTTCCCGGAACACTTTTGTGCTTCCTCCTTTCATAGATCAAATGAAGTATTTGTTCTGTTACCCATGGTTTCTTTGCAGTTACCTTCTTTGTACCTATGTTTTCCTTCCCAACTTCTGTGATGGCCCATTTTAGAGACGTCCATTCCTCTTCAACTGTACTGCCTACTGAGTTATTCTTTATTGCTGCATTTATAGCCTTACAGAACTTCAAGCATATCTTGTCATTCCTTAGTACTTCCGTGTCCCACTTCCTTCCGTATTGATTCTTCCTGACTAATGTCTTAAACTTCAGGCTACTCTTCACATCACTATTATATTGCGATCTGAGTCTGTATCTGCTCCTGGGTACCCCTCACAATCCAGTATCTGATTTTGGTATCTCTGTCTGACCACGATCGAATGCAACTGAAATCTTCCCATATCACCCGGCCTCCTCCTGTCGTGATTCTTGAACAGGATATTAGCTATTACTAGTAAAACTTGTTACAGAACTCAATTAATCTTTCTTCTCTCTCGTCTCTTGTCCCAAGCCCATATTCTCCTGTAACCATTTCTTCTTCTCCTTCCCATACAACTTCATTCCAGTGCCCCCATGACTATTAGATTTTCATCCCCCTTTACTTACTGTATTACCCTTTCAATATCCTCATACACTTTCTCTATCTCTTCACCTTCAGCTTGCGACGTCGGCATGTATACCTGAAATGTCGTTGTCGGTGTTGGTTTGCTGTCTATTCTGATAAGAACGACCATGTCACTGAACTGTTCGCAGAAACACTTTCGCTGCCCTACCTTTCTATTTATAACTAATCCTACTCATGTTATACCATTTTCTGCTGCTGTTGATATTACTCTATACTCATCTGACCAGAAATCCTTGTCTTATTTCCACTTCACTTGACTGACCCCTACTATATCTAGATTGAGCCGTTGCCTTTCCCTTTTCAGCTTTTCTGGTTTCCCTACCACGTTCAAGCTTCTGACTTTTTGATTAATAATCAGCATTGGCGGCCGAAGACTTCCAGCATAAGAAGTCACTCTGCTGAATTCCACGTTATCCTTCCGTTGATGATTCAATCTTTTTCTCATGGTAACCTCCGCTTTGGCAGTCTCCTCCCTGAGATCCAAGTGGGTGACTATTCTTTAATCTTTTGCCAATGGAGAGATAATCATGACACTTCTTCAATTACAGGCCACATGCCTCGTGGATACACGTTACGTATGTTTAATGCAGTGGTTTCCATTGCTTCTGCATCTTCATACCGTTGATAGTTGCTGATTCGTCCGCCTTCAGGGGCAGTTTCCCACCCCTAGGACAAGAAAGTGCCCTGGACTTCTGTCCGCTCCTTCGCGTCCTTTGACAAGCCGTTAGTAGAGTAAGGGTGACTTCTTATGGCGGAAGTCTTCCGCCGCCAATGCTGATTATTAATGAAAATTTAAGCAGCGGCGGCATTTTTTGTTGATCTTATTTTTTGTTTTATATTGTTCGTTGAATTTGTTCGTGGCGGACGTCCGATGACACTCGTGCAGGTTGTTCGTTGAGTCGTGTACCCAGTTTTTTTTTATTACAGAGGGTATCTTAACCCTCTGACCGAACACCCTGAGTTACCGAGCCAGCAGCCGACGAACCTAGAAGTCAAGACATTTTGCTTGCGAATCAAAGACGATACCTCTAGATCACTTTTCCAGTCCGCTGTTAGCAGCGGTGGGCAGGGACGTCCTGCCTGTGTCCCGCTTGTTTGCGTACCGCGCGCGCGAGTGTTTCCTGTTTACCTTCCGCTGCGGCGAGTGTCAAGCGTCCGTGTCTCGGTAGTGCCATGGCGCACTCGTATCGTAAGTCCACAATTGAGATCACATTTCAAGAGGACTACGCAAGACCTGGAGCACTTGGCATTGAACGTTTCATCCGGGGAGAGCTTCATATTGCACCTCAAGACATAATTGGGACCCATTTTTCTTTAACAAACAGTGTCGTATACATAAAACTGATCAACGAAGAGGCGTGCACTGATGTTGTGTGCCGACACACTCATGGACTTAAATTTAAGCCTCCTGATGGCCGCATAGGAACTGTAACGATCCACCACGCTGGATTAGGCCTTCACACTCTGAGGGTCTTCGAGCTGCCATTCGAAGTCCCGCCAGATGTTTTGATGACAGCTTTCAAACAGTACGGCAACGTGCTAAGCCACCTGACTGAAAAATGGCAAACGTTTGAGACATACTCCGTCATAAAAGGAGTGCGACAAATTAAGATTGCACTGGCGAAGCATGTGCCATCCTATTTAGTAATTGGCGACTGGAGAGCCATTGTCATGTACGACGGACAACCGCGTACTTGCCCCGGCTGTGGCCAGGAAGGACATGTCCGACCGGCCTGCATTCAACGCCGACTGACTCAGACACCGGTTGGTGAAGTTCCATCCCAGGCAACAGCTACTTCACTCCCCATCACGTATGCAGCGGCTGCAACCGCAACAGCTGTTCCTGCCCAGGATCGTAACAACTTACTGCAGTCAGTGGTCGATGACAGTGTGGCGGACAGCATATCCCCCTCCACGACGCCATTGACAGAATTACCTCAAGACGGTGATCAATTGTGCCACCGCCGGCCGCCGTGGCCGAGCGGTTCTAGGCGCTTCAGTCTGGAACCGCGCGACTGCTATAGTCGCAGGTTCGAATCCTGCCTCGGGTATGGATGTGTGTGATGTCCTTAGGTTAGTTAGGTTTAAGTAGTTCTAAGTTCTAGGGGACAGATGACCTCAGATGTTAAGTCTCATAGTGCTCAGAGACATTTGAACCTTTTGAATTGTGCCACCGAGACGAGCCTAAAGAGAATATGAAAGTCGAACCAGAAATTGACCCGACTTCTGCCTTCCTACCAAAGGAGACCGCATCAGACGATTGCCGCCCGCACTCTGGCACAGAACAACATGTCCGAAAACAACGGTCCCCTCGAAAACGCAAGAAACGTCGCCATACGCCATCCGATGATTGCCTGCGTCGGATGTGTGACCCGGACGAACATCCGGCGTCGGACGACACTCAGGACTCCACCACCACAACTCACCCTTCCCATCACGATGCTACGGTGAATACAGTTTCTGAGCCTCGGACTGACAACACCACTTCTGCTACTGAACATGCGCGCGAGCGCTCTACTGACAACACTAATCAACAGTTACCAATTGCTGCATCTGATTCTTGGGTGGACGATGTCAAGGATGAGCCACAGCACCAGGAGGATGCCGAGGGCAAAGATACTCCCTCGGCTGTACCCATCTCCGACCAGCCACAGTGACTACGGCTGTATCGTCAGCCTCTGTGGGGCTGCCCCTGCCGCCCACACCTGGCCTCCTAAACAACCCAGTTGCCGACCTGCCCGACCAAACATACCGTCTGGCAGCGATTAACATCAACAACATACGTGCCCGACATAAACTAGTGATGCTACAGGATCTGCAACAGACATCGACATTGCGCTCCTTCAAGAAGTGTATGTCGCAGACTCCAAGGAACCAAATGGCTACAAGACTTGGGTATCACATACGTCGGCCAATGGCAGTGGTGTGACGATCCTCCTCCGTGAAGGCATACCCGCAGAAGACGTTGAGTATCTTCCTGACGCCAGAGGCATGGCTCTTACTATCCAAGGAGTCAAACTTACTAACATCTATGCACCGTCTGGATCTGGTCGGCGTTGCCAACGATCTACCTTTTCCGCTCAAACAATCACGCCCTTCTTTATCTGCCGTCAGGACGCCTTGATATTCGGAGGGGACTTCAACTGTAGCCAAGCACCTATGGATGAGTTGCCGCATAATTTTCCCTGCACAGAACTTGCGACAGTTATAAATAATCTTCAATTGGTGGACTCATGGGAACATGTTAGTGGCGATCGGCCCGGATTTACGCACTACACCAGCCATTCCTCCAGTCGCATCGACCGGATTTACATCTAGCGCACTATAGCTGTGGGGACGAGAGCTGCCGAAGTTTGGCCCACAGCGTTTTCTGACCACGAGGCCTACATCTGCGCCATTACCCTCGGCCGCCAGAAGGTATGGCACAGCCGTGGTCCTTGCAAGTTGAACGTCTCCCACCTAGCCTCTCAGGAATGTCGACGCCTTATACAGAACACGTGGTATTCCTGTAGCCGCCGTCGTGGCACCTACTGGTCTACTCTGTCGCGGTGGTTACTCTGCGCCAAACCAGCCCTCCGGAAGACCTTGATAGGCTACTGACGAGATGTAGCAGCATGGAAGAGACATATCATGGACTTTTACTGCAGCATCTTAAGGGAATGTACAAAATTGCCTTACTCACCTGCAAGGAAGGTGAACCGTGCCAAGGCACAGATCATATTTACGCGTTGTCACCTTGAGGGTGCGATTGTCAGAGCGCGCAGCCAAGACAGAGTGGCCCAGGATGAACCGTCCATGTACCATGTCATTGCAGAACGACGACGCCGACGCAGGACACTGATCCAAGCTATCACGACGGAAGACGGACGACGCCTTGATACCCAGCGCGATATATGAAACGCCCTTCATGCTGACTACACTAGGCTGTACTCGGAACTCCGACATCTCCCAGAAGTGATCGCCGAACACTCTCAACTCACATATGGCACGATCTTTCCGACAGCGGCAGCGGATTTGACTGTAGATGTAACGGAAGAGGAAATCATTGAAGCAACACAGGCGGGGGCTGCTCATAAGTCTCTGGGACCTGATGGCCTTCCTCTGGAATTTTATCGGACGTGTCAACAATTGCTGGCACCAGCGTGGACTGATATTTGCTGCGATCTTATGTCTCCAACGACGCAGATCTCTGGAGCGTTCCTCGAAAGACTATTGTTTCCATACACAAACCACGAGGCGGATCCAGGATCAGTTACATGAAGATTTTCACCCGGCTTCTGGCGGCACGCCTAAAGCGATCGGTACAATGTGTTGTGTCGCAGGACGAGGCATCGTTAGGAGGTGACCATAATATTCGCACTGCACTGTGCCGATATCAAGATATGATCGCGCTAGCCAAAGCTCGCCAACTGCCAGGAGTTTTGGGCTCACTCGACTTTAGCCAGACTTTTGACAGAGTCGACCACACATTTTTGATGGAGGTACTGCGACGCATGGGGTATCCGGACATGATAATTGAGGTACTGTGTAAGGTGTCAGGCAAATCCAACACCTTCCATGAAAACCCTGACATGATAAGCAAATCCAGTAGTATGTCACATAGCTCCGAATAAATCGTGACATTAAATTAACCAAAGTAATACGAGTAACGAGTGAGCAAATGGAATACCACAGACTAACACAAGAATGCCTAAATGCATGTCATACCTTCCCACTGTGAGACAGACGCAGTTATGAGGGGAGAAACGAGAACAGAAGCCGAGAGCAGAACCGTGTTAAGCTAGAAGGCCCTACGATAAGGGACGGACTAGACACCCACGTCGCCAGTTAACCACTAGGACCACCCCAGCTGCAAGTTTTAGTGTGAGACTTTTTCGCGTCTCTGTTACGTTAGGACCACCCCCCAGCCCATGTTAAAAGCTCGAGCCCTCCAGAAGAACAGTATAGATCTTACGATAACACAAAAAGGGCCACACCACCCGCAGGTTTTTAGCGTGAGACTTTTTCGCGTCTCTGTTACGTTAGGACCACCCCCCAGCCCATGTTAAAAGATAGAGCCCTCCAGAAGAACAGTATAGATCTTACGATAACACTAAAGGACCACACCAGCTTCAAGTTTTAGCGTGAGACTTTTTCGCGTCTCTGTTACGTTGCAAACTTTAAAAACATTGCCCCACCATGAAAAGTATAACGTTTCTCATTGGATAGACAGAATTTTGTAGGCGGAGCTTAAGGTTAACATTGAGACCCTGATTGGTCAGGTGAAAACACAGCCAGATAATTTTTTTTTAAACCAACTTCGGTAAATTGTAGTAAGGAGAAGTTAGGAGAGAGTTGCTTAGGAGACGGCGAGGTGAGCGGAGTTGTGCTGTCCGCCGCCCCCTGCCGAACACCGACAAGGTAATGAACGCACGCGATGCCGCATAACAGCGTATAAAGCTTCACTTAGAACTGCAGAAGTCTCATCTGTTACACCCCGTTTTTGCGTAATACTAGTGTCGATCGTCAATTAAAGCTCATGGTGTTCACATTTGCCACTTGTAAAAATCTGAAACGCGGTGATTCTTCTGTTATATAGTTATTGAGAAGCCACATCAGCCACTGTAATTTACGACAAGTTAGATAAGTAATTAAAGATAATTGAGGGTCACTGTAGACCATTTTGATAGTTTTCTCTTTTGTGAAACTTAATTTAAACCTAGATTATAGATGTGATATGGCATAGGTCATCCTTCAATCCATTGTAGAACTTGGAAACCCATTCAGGGAATATTCGTTCACGTTTTTGTTGAACGCAGTTGGTTTTTACCATCCTGTATTAAAACATTTCCTTTTATCAATAGTGCAATTTATAAACAATGTTTTGTGAGTAGAATAAAATTTCCAATGGTAAACTTAGCTGCTTTTTCGACGTTATTTTACCAGCTAACTAAAAATAGGAAAGCCTTGAACCCCTTCCACTAAATTTAGTTAGTATTAAGATTCTTTTACAGGGAGTGCAGTGGGGCTGACGGTGAAGTCATTAAGTATTTGGTTATATCATCGCTAGTCTCACTGAACTCTTCTGAATTGTACATGTCATGTGTGGTCTCGCGTCTCCTTACCAGCAACAGGTCCCAGGTTCAAACTAGTCAATTCCCTAAAAAACACGCTCAGAGCGTCGTTGCGCGAAAGTGGTAGGGAGACACGATATAGAACAGACAGACACCACGCAGAATGGTAGAACTGATGCGTCCCCTACGCGGTGCGATGTCCGATACAGACCCAACGCTCGGTGCGGCAAGGCTGCCCTCTTTCGGCGATATTGTATGCCCTCGTCCTGGAACCACTCTTCTGCGGCCTCCTACAACGCCTGACTGGGATGTCCCTTGGTGGACACACTTTTTTCTGTACTGCCTATGCTGATGATCTGGTACTCCTTCTTCGCAGTAATGACGATGTTCGTGCGGCCCTGGCGTGGGTGGCGTCCTACCGACCTACGGTGCGGCATTGGGGAGCAATCTCAATCTCCACAAATCGCACGCCCTCTCTATAGGCAGAGGTCTATCCACTGTCTTGGCATTTATTTCACATCTGACATGAAGCGTTCAACAGCTCTTAACTACAGGCGTTTATTGTATCAGATGAGAGACGGAATAAGCGACCACCGTCTTAATCTAGACCTCCTGCAACGGAAGCGATATGCTAATGTCTATTTGGCGTCACGTATCCCCCATTTTGCACAGATACTCCCGATACCACCTAGTTTGGCTCACCGCATTTTGGCGGTTTTGGGATCCTTTGTTAGTATGGGCACGTTATTTAAGATTGCTTACGAGTCCCTTACCCTCCCGAGGAGAAGAAGGGGTTTAGGCCTTTCCCATGTTCAGAACAGAGTGAAGACCCTGTTCGTCAGCTGTCACCTGCAACTGTGGCGACGAAGCCCCACGTGCCTCACAAGAGGCCATACGACCAACCTCACTCGCACCCCCTATGATGATATCGGACATCCCAGCACTAACATTAGCCAATTCCTCCTTGAATTAAGCTACATCCACACCGCGCTACTACCCACACGCGTCATGATGACGAGGGTGATATATGCTGCCATGCAACTGAACTGGACGCCGAATGTGATTGAAAGCAAACATCCCACTACAAAGTGGCGTGCTGTGTGGCAATCTGGATTGTACGTAACTGTTAATGGGAAACAGTTGTGCCAGTCCTGCCTACATCACATCCACCTCGTCGACTCACCCTTGTGTGCCACATGCCATGTGACTGACACGGATGAATATCGTTTCTAATGCGGGTCGGCAAAGGACGTTTGGTATTTGGTGCGCCAGATATTGGCTTTTCTCTCATACAAGGATCCCGACAGGATAACTACCCGATCACTTCTTTTCCCCGATGAGATGTATTTCCCAAGAGCAAAAACGAATTCTGTGACGTGGATTAGCGGCCACGCTGTTCACTACCTATTCGGTAATGGTGAAAAGACTGTACCCAGTTTTTGGTGTTACTTCAACGAACGACATTGTGCGATCGTCAAGAACCCTAAGTACAGGCAATATTTTTATAATTTTCTTTGGAGCGCATTCTATAATCCGCCTCGCAGCTGGATTATCGATGACGTGAGAAGATAACCATCGCACCGCTTTCCAGTTTATTTTTTTATGAGATTGAACAAACAACGGAAACAACACAGCAACGAGACGACAGTCATCGAAAAATTCTCAGCGGGATATGGTATGGAGCATCCTTAGGTCGTAACGGGACAACTTTCTATTATTCTGGTTATGTAGCCGAAGAGGAACTGCTTTCCTTTATCCATTTGTATCAAATAAATAAATAAATAAAAGAAAAATAGATAAAAATAAGAAACAAACCGTGCAAAATCTTTTTTCCTTTTTTTCATTTTTGTTTTCTAGAAGTTTCTGTGTCTTCCTTATTCATAATTTTAAAAAAATCACTGGGTACTCTGACACTGACGATGGGAATTTTTTCGTCGGCTATTCTTATAAGTACTTCGTCGTTCCACTATTCCCGACATTCCTTTGTCTTCTCAACAAAATGGTTCAAATGGCTCTGAGCACTATGGGACTCATCTGCTGAGGCCATTAGTCCCCTAGAACTTAGAACTAGTTAAACCTAACTAACCTAAGGACATCACAAACATCCATGCCCGAGGCAGGATTCGAACCTGCGACCGTAGCGGTCTTGCGGTTCCAGACTGCAGCGCCTTTAACCGCACGGCCACTTCGTCCGGCCTTCTCAACAATGCATATCGTACTACAGTATATAAATCAACGGTAAAAATGATTTAAAATGTTCGACTGTTTGACTTTGCCAGAAACGAAGCATAAAGGATGTGGTGATAAGTTTCGAGAAAATCTTGAAGCATAAAGATGATACTGCCGAGAAATACAGGACTATTACAAATGATTGAAGCGATTTCGCAGCTCTACAATAACTTGATTATTTGAGATATTTTCACAATGCTTTGCACACACATACAAAAACTCAAAAAGTTTTTTAGGCATTCACAAATGTTCGATATGTGCCCCTTTAGTGATTCGGCAGACATCAACCCGATAATCAAGTTCCTCCCACACTCGGCGCAGCATGTCCCCATCAATGAGTTCGAAAGCATCGTTGATGCGAGCTCGCAGTTCTGGCACGTTTCTTGGAAGAGGAGGTTTAAACACTGAATCTTTCACACAACCCCACAGAAAGAAATCGCATGGGGTTAAGTCGGGAGAGCGTGGAGGCCATGACATGAATTGCTGATCATGATCTCCACCGCGTCGAAAATTCAAAGCGTTTGACTTTGTCATCGGGTGTCAGGGCTTGTAGCGATTGTAAACGGTAAGGCTTCTGCTTTAGCCTTTTTCCGTAAGATTTTCCAAACCGTCGGCTGTGGTACGTTTAGCTCCCTGCTTGCTTTTATTCGTCGACTTCCGCGGGCTACGCGTGAAACTTGCCCGCACGCGTTCAACCGTTTCTTCGCTCACTGCGGGCCGACCCGTTGATTCCCCCTTACAGAGGCATCCAGAAGCTTTAAACTGCGCATACCATCGCCGAATGGAGTTAGCAGTTGGTGGATCTTTGTTGAACTTCGTCCTGAAGTGTCGTTGCACTGTTATGACTGACTGATGTGAGTGCATTTCAAGCACGACATACGCTTTCTCGGCTCCTGTCGCCATTTTGTCTCACTGCGCTCTCGAGCGCTCTGGCGGCAGAAACCTGAAGTGCGGCTTCAGCCGAACAAAACTTTATGAGTTTTTCTACGTATCTGTAGTGTGTCGTGACCATATGTGAATGAATGGAGCTACAGTGAATTTATGAAATCGCTTCAATCATTTGTAATAGCCCTGTGTCATAAGGATGGAGTAACCAGGGCCGCCACCCCGTCTTGCGGAATCCTTATCGAAATACTTTTGTAATAGTAGTCAGTACATACCTGTCCGTATTAGTCTGGGTATTGAAGGATTCACCGATGCTGAGGTGTGGCTCCATAACGTAAGGACACCATCGTTTTTAAGACGCATATGGGAGCGTTGATGACACTGTTTCTTCAGCCTCGAAGAACGAATAAAAATGAAGTTTTCTTATGTATTCTCGGAAATGTGTCTTCGTCGGAAATGTCAAATAAAAAATTAATAAGTGTCAATGATAAAAAGTGAACTATTTTTAAAATAATTTTCACCAAAATAAAATCCAGTCGACAGCTGCACAACATCTGTCCGTATCGCCGTATGTACTTAGGTTAGGTTAGGTTAGGTACGGCACTGCTTCCGGAATGGGGAGGTGCACTTGCCAACCTGTATGTGGTTTTTATGTTTCCCAGACCCCACTAGGTGAATACTTAGAAAATCTTTCGCTCACTTTCCAGGAGAGAGATAACCGAGTAACAAGGTCATTCGGTCACACCCTAAATTAATCGTGCTAAATCCGTTGCTAACCCTGCGCCGACGCGGGCCAAAGGTTCTAGAATAGAATAAGTCGTCAGCTGCACAAAAAACTAATTGAATTCATTTTACCAGTTTGAACAGATTAGTCTGTAACCCCCGCAGAAATCCGATGCAGCTCATATCATAGGTAAGCCGACATCAAATAAGGATCAACGAAAAGGGCGCCTTCGTTGGAGAATTAATTAATTTTAATTAAAGGATGGAAAAATAATAACCCTTTTAAATTATTAAAGGTCTCTGTTATACTCTGCTCTGCTTACATTCAAAAGGAAGTAGCTATGTTATTGACAGCAAAGTACCATTTTAGCATATACTTTTATTTCGTGTACCGCTTGATTCCACCTTTATCAGCTGAACCTTTGTTGAAAACACCTTTCAGTTATTGGAACTTTTTATTAGATCGCTTGAACTTCAGGTTATTGAGGATCGACTGTAACCTAAAAATAATTCGGTACCTAATGAATAATATTATCGAATTTCCGTCTCTGTCACTCAGTCTCTCGTCTCGGAAGGAAGATTTAAGTATATTGCCGCGGTGACAACAATATCATGAGAGATGGTTCACGAGTTCAAATTGGTGAAGATGGGAAAGAAAATAAAAGTGCTCTTTGACAGAAAACATCCAGGCATTCACCTTAAGGATTTCGGAAAACCACGGGAAACCTAAATCTGGATGGACGGATGGGGATCTGAACCATTGACATCCAGAATAGAAGACAATGTCTCACTAGAGCACCACTCAATCTGTTCTCCTCTCACATGGAAAAGCAAAATATAATGCTTCCTTTCTGTTAAACGTCCCGTACTTTGGCCGCGCTGTTGTATTAAAATCTGCGCTCCTTTTGGCGTCACACTAAAGCATCTCAGGTGTAAAAGATAAGGCGGGCCTTTACTTTGCCAAGAAATATATTGATTGTGCGTATGGTGCTGAATACGAAAGATGTCGTCAAGAGATTCACATTCCTTGTTATGCGGCGAGGCACGGCACGCGCTTGTATCATTGGCATGTGTTGTGTGAGATGTCGTCCTGAATTGACAGGAGCTGCAACAAGTCGACGCCGCTGAAAGTTCCATGTATGCCAGTTGCAGATAGCACGCTAGTATGATGCAGTTACCAAACGCCCGTCCTACGTCAATAATGCTTACGTGCTCTGAATGGAGACATTGGTTGCACTCACAGAATAACTTACGCTCTCGAAGGAAGAGTCTCAATATACGATTTTGGACAGAATCTGAACAGTCCTCTGGTTCCAGATATGTCTGTCGTTTAGCGTCTAGTAAAATCATATGAAGACCTGGCTTGTTAACCAAAAGGGCTTGATCAATCAGAGGGAACACAAATAGAATTAGGTTCTCTATAGAGACTTTACTTGCATCGGATCTTGCTCTGATTTTTTCAGCCGCTTAGTGTTTTGCTTGCGTGTGGTTCAATAGTTGTCATACCTGCCTCGTCGATGAGCAACTCGACAACACGATGCGCATGATTACTGATACAGTCGGATCAACTACTTTCTACTGTCAGCAGCTCGAGGTCTCGTTCTCGCTTCCCGAGCACGGGGTCCCGGGTTCGATTCCCGGCGGGGTCAGCGATTTTCACCTGCCTCGAGAAGGCTGGGGGTTTGTGTTGTCCTCATCATTCCTCCACCATTCATGCAAGTTGCGGGATTTGACTGAGCAAGGGTTGGAAATTTGTTTGGGCGCTGATAACTACGCAGTTGCCGGCCGAAGTGGCCGTGCGGTTAAAGGCGCTGCAGTCTGGATCCGCAAGACCGCTATGGTCGCAGGTTCGAATCCTGCCTCGGGCATGGATGTTTGTGAGGTCCTTAGGTTAGTTAGGTTTAACTAGTTCTAAGTTCTAGGGGACTAATGACCTCAGCAGTTGAGTCCCATAGTGCTCAGAGCCATTTTTTGAACTGCGCAGTTGAGCGCCCCACAATCCAAACATCATCTTCAACAACTATTTTCTACTGGGGTCCCCTGCTAAGCAATATCTACCCACCACAGATTCACAGAACTGAGCCAGTGCTTGTAAATTCATAAGAGAAGATCACCCACGGATCACGACATACCTGTCTTACGAAGAAATACGCTTCATTCGAGGCACCCACCACTACTGTACGTGAACAGGTAGCTACACTTTTCAGTAAGAGGGTTGTGGAATATCGATAATTACCAAAAACGGAAAACTTTCGAGAAATATATCAGTTATATTTCTCGAACCACTGTGGGTGTCGAACTTGACAGGAAACTGTGGGTCAGATTAAACATAATCGGCACTGCGTGTGGTCGATGCTCTGACTCACTCTATATAGGTCTATGGGCTATTGTGGAGTGTCTTTGGTGCGCTGAAACAAATTAACAGATATATAAGAGAGGAGGGCGTCCTATGATTTTGTGAGGGCACGTCGAGTGATTTTATAAATGCCAATGCCAACGGCGATGGAATGGATTAGAAACTTAGATATTAATATTTAGTGATTTTATTGTTGTTTTATGCAATCCCATTCATTATCTGTTACAAATATACTGCACTTTTGTGCTGTACGAATGATTATAATCATCGGAAGATTAAAACTAATTGAAAATTAATGTAGACCAGACAGCTGTACTGTTTGAAAAGTGGCATTTGACCCTAAACAATACTACTGTGTATTCCTTCGCACTAAAAGGAAAACTATAAATATCGGTTACACTATTAACACACATATCTAAGGCTACCGATTCAACTAAATAGCCAAGGATTACACTTACAAACAACTTAAATAGGAACAGTCACATAGATACTGCTGTGGGGAAGGCAATCCAAAGACTGCGTTTTATTGGCAGAACGCTTAGGTGACGATGATGTTAGGTTTGTGGGGCGCTCAACTGCGCGGCTATCAGCGCCCGTACAAATTCCCAGCCTTTGCTCAGTCCAATCTCGCCACTTACATGAATGATGATGAAAATGATGAGGACAACACAAACACTCAAGAGACTGCCCACACCATCCTTCACCGTCCTTTTCTGGAGCATCGCAAGGCGGTGTACAATACTTATCAGAAAAGACTGACGGTGGACAAGTCCAGTGAAGGGCAGGACGTTTAGTATTATCGAGAAACAGGGGAGAAAGTCTCACGGATCTGACAACCGAGTTGGGGTGGCTGTTATTAAAGCAAAGACTGTTTTCCTTGTTACGAGATTTTTTCGCGAAATTTCGATAGTTAACTTTGCCGTCCGAATGTCCAAATATGTTCTTGGGTTCCACGTACACAGGGAGGAATAATCATCGCAATATAATAAGTGACATCAGAGATCGCACGGAAAGATTTAGGTGTTCATTTGTCCTATGTGCTATTAGAGAGTGTAATGGTGGAGAATGAATCTGAAAGTTGGTCTAGGGAATCTCTACCGAACACTTAAATTAGATTGCAGAATATTCATAGAGATGTCGATGTATCCAGGCGCAAAAGCACCAGCACTATCTCTCTCTCTCTCTCTCTCTCTCTCTCTCTCTCTCTCTCTCTCTCTCACACACACACACACACACACACACACATTGGAGTATAAGCTTGAGAAACAGAGGGCAGTTCCAAAAGATAACTGCCACGACGAAGACGCAAAGAGGAATCTTGAGTCTACATCTACATCGTGAGTGATCAAATGACTGTAAGGAATCTCGTTGGAAAGTGAAACTGTGCTGTCTATATAGAAAAGCAGTACTTCGAAACGGCACCTGATTTGAGGACAATGAAAATCAATACGCTTGTTTGTTTTATTTGCTTGTTTCCTTGCTGTCTTCAGGCAGATTAAAATTATGTGCCGAATCACTTTGTCCCTCGACCTTGCCTTTCGCAGCCATTGCTCTTACCGGTTGAGCTATCAAGGCACGACTCACGGCTCACCGTCACAGCTTAAGCTCTTCCCCGACCTTAAAACCTTTCTCAATCGGTGAGGTTCCGAATTCGACACATAGTGGTCTCCAACACAACTTTAAACACCAAAATGTTCTCACTTCAGGGTGAAATAAACGGTGTCCATAATTAAAGTTCCAGTTTCGAAACCCTGTAGGAAGATAACCAGTGCTCAGAATAACGTCAAACTTGAACAGCGTATTATTGACACAGGGGATAAATTCATGTAATAAAAAAAATGTAAATTCGAGTCGCATTGAGAGCTTTAATGGTGTTAGTGTTAAAGTCACACGACATAATTAAACACTGGTCATACAATGTGTTTGTAAATGTTCAGATTCATACACATTGAAAATTTCCTCTCTTCTTCTTCTTCTTCTTATTTTACTTTTCCCAACATAAGTTGGTCATGTTCTCTTTCGAGTGGTCTCGGTTATTCCAGTCGAAAGCAGTTAACTCCTTTTAATTCCTTGCTCGATAAATATGTAATTCCCATGAGAAAGGTGGCCGTCCCATTTTATTTCTTCTCGTGGCCCACATTAACATCTTCTTGGGTCACATGACACTGCGCGTTCTTTCAGCGTGGCCAAACCACTGAAGGCCAGTCTGCTGTTAAGCAGTCTGCTGTTAATGACAGTGTCACTTCCTTATTTTCCCATTTTCATGTTGTAATTTTACTTTCACAGAACCTGCAGGTGTCTTCTCATAAAATCTAGTTCTGCTGACCTGATTCTGTCCCGTCTTTTATTCGTAAGTGGCCCCATTTTTCCACTGCAAGTGACAATGGTACTATGAAATATCTTTTTTATGGTCTGTTCGCTAACACTATTGTTGTAAGTAAGTCCAAGTTTCTTCACTGCTTTTCTGTTTGAAAATCTTTGTCACAGGCGCCGTCACTGGATACAATAGAAAATAAATATTTAAAATTTTCACATTTTTTTAGTTTTTTTGCGAACTAAACCTGTTCCTTGTTTAACAGTATCCGTATTCCGTCTTTTCTAAATAAATTTTTAAATCCCATCTTGTGTACTCCTGCAGTTCATCCAGTATGTGTTCCATATCCTGTCATCTGCTTGTGAAAATCATTTGGTCACCTGCAAAAAGTGGTGAACGCATTAAGCCCTGTCAAACTAAAATACCCATTCCTGAATATTTTTTGTACCCCGTCGCCAGCGCTTGGTCTATACTTATGTTTAAAAGTAATGGGGATATATTGCAAACTAGCTTAATGCCTCAGATCTCAGATTTTGGCGTGCTGGCGTGTGCTTTTTCCAGATCGACGAAAGTAATATGCATTTCAATGTTAATAGTTCTGTTCCTCTATCCTGCTGATGTAAAATAGTAGATACACTACGTGATAAAAAGTATACGGACACCTGGCTGAAATAGACCTACAAGTTCGTGGCGCCTTCCATCGGTAATGCTGGAATTCAGTATGATGTTGGCCTTGATGGCAGCTTCCACTCTCACAGGCATACATTCAATCAGGTGCAGCAAGGTTTCTTGGCGAATGGCAGCCCATTCTTCACTGAGTGCTCCACTGTGGAGAGGTATCGATGTCTGACGGTGAGGTCTGGCACAAAGTCGGCCTTCCAAAACATCCCAGAGGTGTTCTATAGGATTCAGGTCAGAACTCTGTGCAGGCCAGTCCATTACAGAGGGATATTGCCGTGTAACCACCAAGCCATATGCCGTGCGTTATGAACAGGTGCTCGATCTTGTTGAAAAAGGCAATCCCATCCCCGCATTGCCCTTCAGCAGTGGGAAGCGACAAGGTGCTTAAAACATGAATGTAGGCCTGTGCTGTGATAGTGCCACGCAAAACAACAAGGGATGCAAGGCCCCTCCATGAAAAACACGACCACATCGTAATACCGCCGCCTCCGAATTTTACTGTTGGCACTACACACGCTGGCAGATGACGTTCACCGGGCATTCGCCATACCCGCACCCTGCCATCGCATTGCCACATTGTGTACCGTGATTCATCACTCCACATAACGTATTTCCACTCTTCAATCGTCCAATGTTTACTCTCCTTATACTAAGCGAGGCGTCGTTTGACATTTACCGGCGTGATGTGTGGCTTATGAGCAGCCGCTCGACCATGAAACCCAAGTTTTCTCACCTCCTGCCTAACTATCATAGACTTGCAGTGGGTCCTGATGCAGTCTGGAATCACTGTGTGTTGGTCTGGATATATGTCTGCCTGTTACACACTACGACTCCCTTCAACTGTCGGCGGCCTCTGTCAGTCAACAGGCGAGGTCGGCCTGTACGCTTTTGTGCCGTACGTGCCCCTTCATGTTTCCACTTCACTATCACATCGGAAACAGTAAACCTAGGGAAGCTTAGGTGTGTGGAAATCTCGCGTACATACGTATGTCACAAGTGACACCCAATCACCTGACCACGTTCGAAGTCCATGAGTTCCGCGGAGCACCCCATTCTGCTCTCTCACGATGTCTAATAACTACTGTGGTCGCTGGCAGTAGCTGGCAGCACAATGCACCTAATATGAAAAACATATGTTTTTGGGTGTGTTCGGATACTTTTGATCACATAGTGTATTATCCACAAAGGATCTACGAGCCCTAAAACGATTCGTTGTTCTGAGAAATTTGTCATATTCTGTTCAACGTCTTCCTTAAGGATACTAGATAAAATTTATACTTCTGAAGGTATAACACTAACTTCTCCGTAATTTCAATGAGACTTCTTCTCTCCCTTTTTAAGGAAGTTACAATCAACAGACATGTTCCACTGTCTAGGTATACGCTCCTCTGATTCCACTTCCTTAAAAATTAAATGCATATATTTACTATCTTCGTACCTCCATATTTCAAGAGTTCCATTCTAACGTTTCCTGAACCAGAAGTCTTATTAATTTTCGCCTTTAGAATTATTGACATCTTCCTGTTGTATTGGGTACTAGTGTGTCGTCAAACACTAGAACTTTGTACATCATTACGTTGTTCTGAGCGCTGCGTTCTCTGGTCGTTGCTCATTCTGTGTGCGCTCTGAATTGTTATATCTATTGATAAATTTAATTACATCTGCTCACTAAGGTACGCCAACGCAACACCCAGCGACTTACCACTGATATTAGTTCCTGCGCCAAAGTAGATTCAACAGTCTCGTCTGATAACCATTCGAGGTCAACTTTTTTCTTCTCCACAATTCAGTTATGGCGGTGGAGAGTGCGGTGGTGCAGGAATCGAGAGGTGAGCGTAACAACATTCCACAGTGAACCATTTTTCATTAAGTGACACAAAAATCGAAGCATTGAAATGAATACCCGAACAAGGGATAACCAACAGAATTACAGCTTTACCATAAGCATCAATAAAGACCCCCAAATTGTACAATTATTTACAAGTCTAGAAATAGCATCCATTAAAAATTTTAATGAAGTAATAATCCCAAAATGAACAATTGTTTAAAAAGTACAAACTCCCATTGCTTAGGATGTTGCGCCACCCTTTCAGAATTTATTAAGCAAGACTGAGGGAAGAAGAAAATTAAAGAAATAACCTGACGCCCATACTCCCATAAAACAATAACAGTACGTAACACTCTCATACAGTTTAAATCTCAAGCCGATGATTACACCAGTCACTACGAAAACGACCCCCATGTAAAGAGTAACAGAATCTCAGTTTAAATAAAGGGAGCCAACAGAATATACAACTATCAAAATGAATCTTAGAGGCAACTGACACTGCTGAATATTATTGAATTAACATCTAGTGAACGAAGAACAACAGGTAACACAAGATAATACGAGGTTCTCAACATCAACTAATGATAAAAGGCCTCAGTGTGTAATGCCCACATTCATCTTGCATGACTGAACCCCTCCGTCAGTAACCCAGCACTGCTTGCCACTGCACAAATTTCCGGCAAGCCAAACTTTGCGTATAGACAAAAGAAACAGAACAGGCACATGTTCCGACATCGTAGTCTGGATGGAGGATCCTTAACGATTCCCGGCTCGCGTCAGGTTGGTATATCCAGCAAGACGTGCCATTGTAGTCCAGGTTGTCTGCGCCGTATTGACTTGCTGGCCGCCACACAAGAATTGAGACCACTCAACAAGACAGCAGCACCGAAGCGCCCGTGGAACGCAGTTTCGATAGCTGTGGCCGACCTGAACGCTTTCACGGCGGCGCGCGCGTGCCGCGACGGCGCGGTTAAGTGGACGTTCAAAATGCGCTCGCGTCCGTGACGAACCGTCACAATAATCTTCCATACTCTCTCTATTTTCCACATACTTGTTCCGCCTTGTCTCAATCCCTAGACCTGCTGTTACTGATGGGGAAGCAGCGCTCTTGAAGTCATCAGATAGCTGTTCCGGTATAACCATCCTATCGAGGATTACATCGCCAGCATGTTTTGGTACACAAACATAATACTGTGTCTCATCAGGTCTCATTTAAATATGTATTCCTGCAATGGTGTTTCATTTCTATGTTTTCTTGCAGTAGATGTCCTTACTTTAAAGGGATAAACCATTTTCCTTGTTGCCATATGAGATTACCTGCACATTCAGGTTTGCTCAGTACTCACAAGTCCCTCACTTTGAATTTTCTGTTTCTGCGGACTGTCATCAGGTCGGTGTGGCGTTTTGCATCCTCTCCACTGGGATATGCTGGAATAATTACACGTCAAGATAACTCTCCGTCGAGAATGACGTGCTGTGATATACAGGGTGATTATAATTAAAGTTAAACTTTCAAAACACTGTATAAATAACAAAACAGGTCAGAACGACGTCAAATTGCAACGAAATACTATCGGAGAAGGGGGAAAACGTATGGCAGAAGAAAAAAATAGTGTGAAAATTGGTCAATAGATGGTGCTGTATGTGTCAGAAGAAATGACAACACCTGTCATGCTCACAACTCATTGAAGTTAGTATAAACACGCTGGGTAGACGGATTTTCCACATCTGGAGAGTTGGATCCCCTTCGAAAACGACAGATTGAAGAGCCTGGGCTACCCTCAGGGTGGACTCTCCCTCTTCGAAGCTTGTTACTGTTGCTGTCTGTCTGTCCAACCGTCCGTCCGTCCGCCTGCCTGCTCGCCGCCGCCGACAGAGGATTCTGGGCCGCCACCTTCGTGCCGTCATCGTCCAGCTGCTGCCCGGAGAGTTTCACCGACCCACTTTCATCGCCTACCGGAGGGGCTGCTGCCCTCTCTCGCGCCGCCTCCATGTCCCAACCCACCACCTCTATCATTTTCACCTCCCCCTCCGCTGCTCCAACCACCATCACATGGAGCTCATCCTCCACCCCCATTCCCGTCCTTCTTTCCCTCCCTGTTCACCCCACTGCTGCACCGTTTTCGGCTGTAACTACCCCCAACTCTCCCTCCCCTGTCACTGTCGCCCCATCGTCGTCTGCAGACTTTCCGCCGCTCCCTGCACCACCTCCGACAGGCTCCAAGCCAGCACGGATTTCAGCTCGCTGTTCCACAGTCTCTGTGCCACCCACGCCCCCTCCCTCTGCGTCATCCGCTCCTCAGGGTGGTACTGCCCCCCGCCATTTCCCCCTGCAGCCCATCCCACAGTCCCCTCTCCACCCTATCATGACCGCGAAACCTTACAAGCGCCCTAATATTGACCCTTCCCCTGCAATCTCCTCAAAGAAAACCCCTGATCCCCATGACCCACCATCCCCCATGGACGCGACCCTGATCCCCACCCCAGCCACACCTACCACCCACACCTTTGTCCTCTCCAATCCTGATCCTCAATTCCTTGACACCCATACCCTCACCCTGGCCATCCGTAAATACTATCCCAATGCCCCCATCTCCCTTCTTATTCCTCGCAAGAACTTGGTTCTTATTAAATCCCCCGATGCTTCCTTCCACACGGATCTCTTCACCCACATCCCACATATCCAATTTGGCCAACATACCACCCTCACCCCCTAACACACCACGTCCTCTCCCCATCAGCCTCAACCCCCCCTCTCCGACGTCCGCCAACCTTCACTGCCGTAATCATGAAGCTTAGCCCCTTGGTCACAGAGCCTGAGGTGTTTGAGGAACTCAACTCCCAGCCCAATATCGAAATCTGCTTGGCCTGTCGCATCTTTTATGATGCCAGGGCGACTTATCTAATGTGGATATTCACCGAGTCCTCCTCCTCCACTGATCGCCTCCTCACGGAGGGGGTCCTCATATACAATCACCATCACAAAGTCGACCCCTCCCGTTCCTCATTCCAATCCTACCACTGCCAACAATGCCTCACATTCAATGACCATGTTACCTCTGCCTGCAAGAACCCCCCTACCTGTCCCCACTGCAAGGCTTCCCACTTCCTCAAGAACTGCCCCAACCTCACCTCTCTCCCCTCCTGCAACGCCTGTAACAAACCACATACTACCTACTCCTCGGAGTATAAAGCAAAACCTCCTCCAGTCTACCCTGAACTCACCATCCCTGTGCGACTTGTTGATGACCCCATCCACCCTAACAATTCACTCCGCTCTCTGCCTGCTGCAGAGGACAACATCCGTTTTATCACCATTCTGCTCCAAAACATCCACCCCTTCCAGTGCCCCCTCACCCTTTCCCAAACCGCCCTTGCTGCCCATTCCATCTTCCATCTTACCACCTATGCCACCTACTCCTACAACCAGGCCCACTTCACCTTCACCCCCTCACCACCCTCGTCTAACTCTACCCTCCCATGGTACAACACTACAGTATCCTGTACCACAATATTCGCTCCCTGCCCACCCACAAACTTCTCTTCCTCCACATCCTCCATTAGCACTGCATGGATGCCTTTGTCCTAAATGAAACCTGTCTTCAACCCCATATCTCTATCTCCACAGCTCCTTACACCCTTCACCACACTGATAACCCATACACTCTGGTGCATGGGAGAGTTGCTACAGGCTGCCTCAAGTACCTCCCTGTCCAGCCCCAACCTCTCCTTAACAATCCTGCTGAGCATCTCACACTCAGCCCCCTCTTCTCCACCCTTACCGTCACCTGTGCCACCATTTATGTCCACCCTCACACCCCCATCCCATATGATTTCCTGGCCCACACTGACCACACCTTCCCCACCTACGTGATTGCCACTGACCTCAATATCCACAGCTGTGCTCCTGCCCACCTCCAGCAGTGGCATCGTTTTATCGTCACCCTCCAGGGATACCTGGTTCCCCTCCCCCAGCACACCCAACCTGAATCCAACACCACTTCCGATGTGGTCCTTGCCTCTCCCAACCTCCTCAGGCACATCACCGCAGATGTCCTTGACCTTATTGGTAGTGACCATGCTCCTGTTCTCCTCACTATCTCTACTGGTCGCCATCCCCGCCCCGCTCACTTCCCCGACATCCCTCCTAAACTTGTCCATGATTACTCCTGTGCCAACTGGGATGCCTACCAGGACTCCATTCACACCCAGGTTGAAGGCCATGACCTTACCCTCCAATCTCCTGATGACATCTCTCGCACTGCTGCCTTCCAGCACCAGACCTTGTCCGATGCCATCGCCACCCATATCCCCACCAAAGCCATCCACCCTCACTTCCCAGCCCTGACCCCACAGGCCATCCTTCTCCTTCACGACTCCCACCACCTCTGCCGCACTTTTCTCTGCACTCATGACCGGGACACACTTACCACCACAGGCAATTACAACGACACATCCGCAACCTGCTTACTGCAAAAAAAATGCCGTGCCTGGCGCCAGACATGAATACAACTCAACACCATGCTCCCAGTAAACTCTTCCAAGTATTGGTCTGCTTCCCACCACCTTACTGGGAACCGACCACCACCCAGTACCCTCTCCTCCTTGATGGCCGTCCCTTTCCTGACAACCTTAGTAAGGCCAACCACATTGTCTCTCACATATCTGATGTTTTTTCCATCCCAGATGATCCCCAATTTGATTATTTCCTCTTCCCTGACCTCATCGACCATACAAATACCTCTGTTCCTTCCCTTGCTTCTAGCTTCCAGTACTTGGGCCACACACCTCATCTGAACTTAACACTCCCATCATTACGCAGGACATCAGCCTCACTCAACACTAAACGCAACACTGCTCCCAGCCACGACCGCGTTACCTACCGCCATCTCAAACGCTGTCCACCCTCCTTCCCTGCAGTACTCACCGCCCTCTACAACGTCATCCTTGCCACCGGCTTCTACCCCAACCTTTGGAAAACCTAACGTATCCTGATGGTCTCCAAACCCAACAAGCCTCCATCTGATGCCTCTTCCTATCATTCTGTATCTCTCACCTCGGTGTTCAGCAAGCTCTTGGAATCCATTCTTATCCAGCCCATCCATCACCACCTCCACCTAAACCACCTTGTCCCCAATACCCAATGTGGCTTTCGACCTTCCTTCTCTGCCAATGACCAACTCCTACGCCTCACTCCTCTCCCTCCAGCTTAACTCCTGTCACTCAGCCATTTTTGTCCCCCTCCACCTCGGAAAGGCCAATGACCGTGTCTGGAATCCCAGTCTCCTGTTTAAACTCCAAACCTACGCCCTTCCTGTCAACTACATCCTTCCTCCTACGTTGCCATCCATAATGCCAATTCCCACACCTTCTACTCCTCTGCAGGTGTGCCCCAGGGCTCTGTCCTCTCCCCTCTCCTCTACCTCCTGTAGATGGCAGATATGCCCCAACCCCCCCTCCAGTACATCTCTTGCAGTATCCCAATGACACCGCATTCCTTGCCCTCACTCCTACCCTCCAACGGTCGCAACACCTTCTCCAGACTCACCTTGACCTTTTTGCTGCATGGTGTAACCAGTGGCTCCTGAAAATCAATCCTTCCAAGATCCAGGCAATCATCGTAAGTTGTACCACTCGCTCCTTCTGGCTCCTGGATTTGTTCGTTACCATCTGCGACCGTCCGCCTCTCCCCCACCCGCACCTACCTTGGACTCACCATTGACCGTCACCGCAACTGGATCCCTCATCTCTGCTCCATCTATCTCCTCTCCCATCCCTGCCCTATGCCATGCCTTCACTGTTGTGTCTCCCCTATCCTCCATCTCTACACCCTTCATCTCCTTTCCCAAGGTGGCTTCTGTCAAGTCCCTCTCCCGGATGATGCCCTCTCTCCCTCCATTTATCCCTCCTATCAACTCTGATCCTCACCCCCCCCCCCCTCCTTTCCTCTGTCTATTCCCTGGGTTCCCTCTTTTCCCCCCTTCCCCTACGTAAATAAAAGAAAAACCTTTAATGGCAAGCTTGAAGGGCACACTAATGAATGTATTTAATTAGTTAATCTATACGAAATGCACTTAAGATTGCGGTATAACGCTAAATATGCACACTCGGAAAGTAAGGCAAAGCAGCGAAATATAAACAAAGCTTACTTTTCGCGATTACTGGAACAATACGCAAATAAAAAAAGAACCTTTAACGGTGAGCTTGAAAAGCACTCTAATGAACGTATTTAATCAGTTAAACTACAGCAAATGCACTTACAGTTGCACTATAACGCTAAATATGCACACTCGAAAAATTAGACCTAAGCAGCAGTAGGTAAACAAACGAACTTTTCGCGATTACTGGAACACTATGTAAATAAAAGAAAAACTTTTAACTTTGAAGAGTACACTAAAGAACGTATTTAATTAGTTAAAAGTGTTCAACTCCAATTAATTACAACCTAAATTACTTATGTTTCACGAGAGCTCTGTCTCCGTACGTGCGGCCTTGTGCAGGGCTACCAACAATCCTCGCTCGAGCATGGGTGTGTGTCTTGTCCTTAGCAGTAAGTTAGTTTAAGTTAGATTAAGTAGTGTGTAAGCTTAGGGACCGATGACCTCAGCAGTTTGGTCCCATAAGATCTTACCACCAATTTCCAATTACTTGTTTGATGCCGACCTCCATGATACTCTGTCCTGTGCAAGGTTCATCATCTCTAAATAAGTGCTGTAACCATCTGTGTTCATCCCTTGATTCACTCTGCAATTTTTATCCCCCGCACTTCGCTCCATCACTAAATTTAAGGCTCCTGATGTTTTAGGATCTGTCCTACCAACCGATCCCTTCTTTTAGCCAAGTTCTTTTTTCCCCAATATGTTTCATTGCCTCCTCATTACATACTCGACGTTCCCATTTAATCTTCAGCATTCTTCTATAGCACCAGATTTCAAAAGCTTTTATTCTCCTCTTGTCTAAACTATCATCCACGTTCCACTTCCGTACAAGGCACTGCTCGAGACAATATCTTCATAAATGACTTCCTAACACATAAATTTTTATTCGATGTTAACAAATTCCAATTTTTCACGGGCACTTTTCGTGTTATAGCGAGAATCAGCTACTTAGCTACTCAAATAGCAAACCACATATACTACTCTTCCCGTCTCATTTCCTTATCTAATTCCTCCAGCGTCACCCTGATTTAATTCTACTAATTTCCTATACCCTTGTTTCTCTTTTGTTGATGTTCACGTAGTAACCGATTTTTAAGACTCTAATCGCTTCATTCAGCTGCAATTTAAGTCCTGTGCTGTGTATGACATATCTGCAAAGTCATCGGTTAACCTCAAAGCTTATCTCTATTCTCCCTGAGCTTCAATTCTGTCACCAAATTTCTCCTTGCTTTCCCACATTGCTTGCACATGGACTGAAAAACTGGGGGGGGGGGGGGGTACATCTCTCTCTGACTCACTTCTCAGTCACTGCTTCTTTTTCACCTCTGAACTCTTGTAACTGTCGTCTAATTTCTGCTACCTTCGGAATTTCAAAGACTATAAGTATAGGTTTGCCTATCTTTAACTTATCTTGTAAGCTGAGCCGTATGGTTTGTATTGCCTCGCGTGTTCCCACGTTTTCCAGAAACCAAACTGGTCAGCCCCAAGGTCGGCTTCCTCTTGTGTATGGGTATCTGTAGCATCCTAAGGAAGTGCTATTCACACACAAAAAAATGTCTCTTTGAAGACGAATGTTCTACAAATTCTCGAGCACTGTTCGTCAGTTGCAACAGTTACCAAGTTGGGCTACCGGAAGAGATAGATTCAAAGAAGATCTCCATTACTCGGCATGAGTTTGTGTAGTCAGAGTGAAAATGTCTAAGATACCATCAACAAACCGTTGTGCGAGACGGAGAAGAAAATCGTGTTCCAGGGAAAACTTTACAGAACTCCGAAAGCCAATCTTCCAAACATACTTAATGCTTCCTCCAACCAACATGTCCCGTAATGACCACAGCTCGAAAATTAGATATATTCGGACCAATACATAGATGTTAAGATAATTTTTCTTCTCCGTTACCTGCCCCAAGTGGGAAAATGGTATTGCTGCACGGGGCTCCTCCGCCAAGCAACAGAACGTGGACTGCGATGTACAGCTGTAGATATGAGAGGCCAGGTGCTGCATATCTACCCACAGGTTTGTCTCTTTTTCTTTAATTCTAGTGTTCTGGGAAATCATATGAAGTAGCATTTTTTTCGGACATTTCGTTCCTCTATAATCCTACTGATTAGTACCAGTCATCCACCTAACGGATTCAATGCAGCGGTAACCAAAGAAGGAAAAAAATAAGCTCTCGCCTGCCTCGTTTGAATACTCGTCAATAACGAACATATTAAACAGGGAATGCCGTTGAGTTTATTCCGTATTTGCTCTGGGAAATAGTGTGTATTTAAAAACTTATTTTTCTGCCGTGAAGTCAATTAAAAACATTCGCTGCACATAAACCTTTCACGAGGACACGCGGAAGCCGCTGAGTTTAATCCGTAGCGGCAGTGAATGTTGCTGCCGCACCCAACGAGAGCGGAAACGTAATGTATACCCTCCCGGTTTATGTCCTTCACCACGACAGAGGAGTTCCAGCTTGGCTTTATATCTGGCAGCAATTACAAAGCTGCAATAAATTTCCGCCACAGATTGGTCAGTTAGTATCCATTGACACTTGCAGCTTATTTTTAAATCCACGTGTATAAGTGGTTTTTCTGGTGTTCACGCATGGATCTGCTGCATGGGCCACGATTAGTGTCACCAGGATGCGGACATTGCAGCGCCTGCAGAACAAGGTGCTCAGGTGGAGCCTGCACGCCCCGCCACTCACGAGAATTGTCACTCTCCACGAGGAAGCGGATATCGTCCCCCTAAAGACGACCATACGCAACAACGCGCGGCGGCTCTATGAGAAACTGGATGCCTTGCGGGACACTGTCCATGGGTTACGCCACGTTGGGACCACACTTCCACGCCGCTGGCATCGACATCCGGTTCCCCTAACCATCCTAGAGGAAACGGATTCCGACCATGGCTAACGATAGGCCTGGCACGCCCACCATGGACGCATCCTTTGGCGGGACTAGTCCCCATTCTACGTCCAATACTTTCCAACCACACCTGCCCACGTTAGGCTAAATTTTTCTGGCTGACTCATGTAGTACTGTCACTGTCAGAGGGTGGTACGGGATTACAAGTCCCACCGCCACACCTCCAAAGTGAATTGCAGTGACGCAGTCACTGCCCTGTGGAAATTTACTGCCTCACCAACACAGTTAGACCGCAATAGACCGGTGATGCTGTATTGTAACATATCACCAAAAAAAACAAAAAAAATAAATAAATAAAAGAGTTCGGAAATTCGCACCAAATCTCTTCACCGTACAATGTGGTGTTGAAACCGAGGGAAAAGGCGCCGTGTATGCTGTGATATATGGAAAGGTCTGGTCATTGAGTGACTGCAGGATAAAGATGAAGATGGAAAAATTTCTAGTTGGTGTGAAAAATTACAGCTAGCTCTTAATGTACAAAAAATGTACGTTAATGCAGGTGAGTAGGAAAAAGAAACCCATACTATTCGAATACAGTATTAGTAGTGTGGTGCCTGAAACACACACACACACACACACACACACATGTCGAATAAATATCTTGGCGTAACGCTGCAAAGCAGTATAACATGGAATGAGTATGCAATGACCGTAGTAAGGAAAGCGAATGGTTGACTTCAGTTTCTTGGGAGAATTTTAGGAAAGCGCGGTTCATCAATAAAGAAGGCCGCATATAGGGAACTAATGCGATCTATTGTTGACTGTTCGAGTATTATGTCGAGTATTATGTCTGTGACACTATGTCCCCTATTTCGCGATAATGCAAAACGAGCAGCCCTTCTTTGTACTTTTTCGATGTCATCCGTCAGTCCCACCTGATGCAGATCCCACACCGCACAGCAGTACTCGAGAATAGGGCGGACAAGCGTAGTGTAAGCAATCTCTTTGGTAGACCTGTTGCACCTTCCAAGTGTTCTGCCAATGTATCGCAGTCTTTGGTTTGCTCTACCCACGATATTATCTATGTGTTCGTTCCAATTTAGGTTATTTGTAATTGTAATCCCTAAGTATTTAGTTGAATTTACAGCTGTCAGATTTGTGTGACTTATCGCGTAATCGAAATTTAGCTGATTTCTTTTAGTACTCATGTGAATAACTTTGCATTTCTCTTTATTCAAGATCAACTGCCACTTTTCGCACCATACAGATATCTTATCTAAATCATTTTGAATGTCGTTTTGATCATCTGATGACTCTACATGACGGTAAATGACAGCATCATCTGGAAACAATCTAAGACGGCTACTCAGATTGTCTCCTATGTCGTTAATATAGATCAGGAACAATAGAGGGCCTATAACACTTCCTTGGGGAACGTCGGATATTACTTCTGTTTTACTCGATGACTTTCCGTCTATTACTACGAACTGTGACCTTTCTGATAGGAAATCACGAATTCAGTCGCACAACTGAGGCGATACTCCGTAGGCACACAGTCTGATTAGAAGACGCTTGTGAGGAACGGTTTCGAAAGCCTTTGGGAAATCTAAAAATATGGAATCAATTTGACATCCCCTGTCGATAGCACTTATTACTTCATGAGTATAAAGAGTTAGTTATGTTTCACAAGAACGATATTTTCTGAATCCGTGCTGACTATAAGTCAATAAATCGTTTTCTTCGAGGTACTTCATAATGTTCGAATACAGGATATGTTCTAATACCCTACTGCAAATCGACATTAGTGATATAGGCCTGTAATTCAGCGGATTACTCCTACTTCCCTTTTTGGGTATTGGTGTGACTTGAGCAAATTTCCAGTCTTTACGTACGTATCTTTCTGTGAGCGAGCGGTTGTATATAATTGCTAAATATGGAGCTATTTTATCAGCATACTCTGAGAGGAACCTGACTGGTATACAATCTGGACTGGAGGCCTTGCCCTTATTAAGTGATTTAAGCTGCTTTGTTACACCGAGGATATCTACTTCTATGTTTCTCATCTTGGCAGTTGTTCTTGATTGAAATTCAGGACTATTGACTTCGTCTTCTTTGGTGAAGGAGTTTCGGAAAGCCGTGTTTAATAACTCTGCTTTAGTGGCACTGTCATCAGTGACTTCACCGTTGTTATCGTGCAGTGAAGGTATTGATTGTGTCTTGCCACTGGTGTGCTTTATGTATGACCAGAACCTCTATGGGTTTTCTGCCAGATTTCGAGACAGAATTTCGTCGTGGAAATCATTAAAAGCATCTCGCATTGAAGTACGCGCCACATTTCGAACTTCTGTAAAACTTTAACAATCCTGGGGATTTTGCGTTCTTTTAAATTTGGCATGCTTTTTTCGTTGTTAGCACACACAATTCATGTAATTCCCGTACATTCCGAGGAAGGGAGTGATGAGCTCTGACGCCAGTTTCAATCACATCCCAGATGTGTACGATCGGGTTCACATCTGGCTAATTGGGGGGGGGGGGGGGGGACAGTAAATCAATTGGAACTCGCCACTGTGTTCATCGAACCACTCGATCACTCTCTTGGTTTGTGGTATGGCACCTTATCTTGTAGGGAAATGCCACTGCCATCGGGGAACATGATCGTCATGGTACGAGGTCTCCAGCCTGTGTACGATGTCGTCATAGTGGCTTGCACGAGCTCCACTGGGCCGAGAGCATAATGGAACAGACAGCAGCCTGTCTCCGGCCCTCAGTACAGGCGTCGAAGAGCTGTCCCCCTTGAGGACGACGGATTTGCACCCTCCCATCTGCACGATGAAGAAGCTGTCGGGATTCATTAGGCCATGCAATGCTCTGCCACTGCACAAACGTTCAGTGCCGATAGTCATGCGCCCATTTGAGTCGTAGTTGCGATGTCGTGGTGGCAGATGCGTGAGTCGTCGGCTGCGGAGGCGCTTCGTTAGGTTCTCGGTGAACTGTGTGTTCAGATTGTAAGTAGGCTGTCTAGGTTTTGTATGTTGGTAACGCCACGTAGCGCTCTGTATGAAGATCACTGACTGTGCTGTGTGCAGTCAGTGACTGGTTGGGCTCATAGTTCGAATGTTCGCTTGTGTAGTGTTGGGCAGTTGGACGTGAACAGCACGTAGCGTTGGGCAGTTGGAGGTGCCAGCAGTGGTGGATATGGAGAGAGAGATGCCATAGTTTTGAGAGGTTACTATAAGCAGACGAACTGGACGTGTGTCCGCCAGAAAAAAAGGAAATTTGTAAAGATGGTTGTCATGAACTGATAGATATATATGATGACTTTTGAACGTTATTAAGGTAAATACATTGTTTGTTCTCTGTCAAAATCTTTCTTTTCCTAACTCTGCCTATCAGTAGTTAGTGCCTTCAGTAGTTATAATCTTTTATTCAGCCGGCAGTATTGGCGCTCGCTGTATTGCAGTAGTTCGAGTAACGAAGATTTTTGTGAGGTAAGTGATTTGTGAAGGGTATAGGTTATTGTTAGTCAGGGCCATTCTTTTGTAGGGACTATTGAAAGTCAGACTGCCTTGCGGTAAAAAAAATTGTGTATCAGTTTAGTGAAGATCATAATTAGTAAAGAGAAAACTGTTTGAGTACGTTGAGTTTTGCTCAGCTGTTTGAAAAGCAAATAACGCAGAAGTTTACCATTACAGTCATGTATAATTTTTCAAGAGGATGTTTCAAGATGCACTTGTAGTACTCTGCTCAGCATTAAAGTCTGATATTAGTTCCGCCGCAGTTAAGATCCTGATTTATCAGTCTGCCCAGCCTACGACGTCCATCTACTATGAGGGGTGGCCGCCCAACGGCACCAAGTCTGCAGGTGGTTTCCACTTGGTTTCGCTACGTGCTGAAGACGCTCACCGCAGTACTTCTCGAACACTCGAGATGCCGTGCAGTTTCCGAAGTGCTCGTGCCGAGCTCCTGGGCCATCACAATCTGCACTCGATCAGACTGAGATATATCGCATCTTTTCCCAATTTTACACACGGGCAGCACGCTCACGGATATTACATGCACGGTGAGTGTGTCTGACTAGGTAACGCTGCTATCGCCTCAACGTATTAGTATCGATAGTAGGTGTGTGGTCATAATGTTCTAGCTGATTGCCGTATACTGAATCTTGACCATGCGCTGAGAAATATGTTTTCTCGTCTTCCGTTGGCTGTACACAGCACGTCATTGTGGGTAAGTATTTCCTTTTCTGGCCTCTGACTAGTTTTTGAAAATAGAGACATGAATAGGTGACGACAGTCTGATAGCGAATGTCAACGGAGAGAAACGTATCTAGTGCGAGAATTTGTTTTATTCAACGTGAGTTGAAAGTGCTTGTGATAACGAGTGGTACACAACCCACAAGGATAGATGTTGTGATAAGTAAAAAGAATGTTCACTTGCTTCTACATACGTACCGTATGGTGCATGGTGGAGGGTACTGTTGTAACCGCGACCGGAACGGTCGCAGGGTTGCCGAGAACGAAGCGCGAGGGGATCAGACGGGAGCGGCCCGCGAGCAAACAAACGAACGGGACAGGACGGACACGAACAACGACGGACGACCGAGCAAGACCTTAACGAAGACAACACGCAAGAAGCAACGGGGTCACAAGCGACAACCTCGCGAATCCACAACGTCCACTCGTACAAGGAAACAAAGTAATGTAAATACGTTGTCTGTAGGCGTGATCTCGATAGAATCACGCGAATTGTGAAAAATATGTCACACTTTACAATTATCTTTGTTTTTAATTCGGTTTCTTTAAAGGAATTCGATTCTGTATCATATTTACCTGCTACTTACAATTACATTTCTGTTCATGTATAGTTGTAAAGATGTTATGTTGTAATGATGTAATGTTAACAAATAAATAAATAAATTACAAAAAAAACCGCGACCTTCCGGCGCGTAATTTTTGGAAGTCGGGATGGCGTTCGCGATAACCTGACAATAAACAAAAAAAAAAAAAAAAGCTGCTTCGCTGAACGAGAGACAAGCGCTTAAATACAGGATAGGGTACATCGCTATTGGCTGCTGGGGCCATGTGCTCCACAGTGGCGCCCTGACGTTATATGCTGCCTAGGAACGCGCGCAGCCACGGGTTACGGAGCGACGGCTGCAGAGACCTCTAGTGGTAATAGAGGTCCATGCCGTCTGTAGCGGATTCGAAACCCGCGGCGTTCGGTACCAGAGGAACCTTGTACTGCTGCTTGTTATTTCCTTTCCTGTACCACTCGCAAATAGAGAGAGTGAGAAAGGCTGTCACAATGCCTCCGTTTGAGATCTAATTTCTCTTACCAGATGTTATTGGTCATCTCAACAGATGTAACTTTTTCAAAAATGTGTGTGAAATCTTATGGGACTTAACTGCTAAGGTCATCAGTCCCTAAGCTTACACACTACTTAACCTAAATTATCCTAAGGACAAAAACACACACCCATGCCCGAGGGAGGACTCGAACCTCCGCCGGGACCAGCCGCACAGTACATGACTGTAGTGCCTTAGACCGCTCGGCTAATCCTGCACAGCGTTGTAAATTGTCGGCAGCAGAAGCCTTCCGCAGACAGCTTCAAATAATGGTCTCTAAATATTTTCAATAGTGTTTCGCGGAAAGGATGTCGTCTTCCCTCCAGGGATTCCCATTTGATTTCACGAAGCATCACCTTAATAACTCTGTTTGTTGCTCGAACCTACTGGCAACAACTTTAGCAACCCGTCTCTGAATTATTTCGATTTCTTCCTCTAATCCGGCCTAATGGTGTTGCCTAACACACTATCAATTATCAAGAGCGAGTTACACCTTCCAACAGTTCTCACAATAGACCGCAGAAAACCATTCGCCTTTCCTTACGTGCTCGTTCAATTTAATATCGCTTAGCACCGTTATGCCTGGATACTTAATCGGCGCGAGTCTGTCAAGCACCGCACTTCTAATGATGGCTGGTTCAAATGGCTCTGAGCACTATGGGACTCAACTGCTGAGGTCATTAGTCCCCTAGAACTTAGAACTAGTTAAACCTAACTAACCTAAGGACATCACAAACATCCATGCCCGAGGCAGTATACGAACCTGCGACCGTAGCGGTCTTGCGGTTCCAGACTGCAGCGCCTTTAACCGCACGGCCACTTCGGCCGGCTCTAATGATGTTGTCTAACATCATGGAGCTGTTTTTCCAACTCATGTGCATTAATTTACATTTTTCTACATTTAGAGCAAGTAGCCATTCATCACAGTAACTAGAAAGAGCGAAGAAGATTACGGTTTAACATGCCGTTGACATCGATGTCATTGGATACGGAGCACAAGGTCAGAATGTTTCAAGATTGGGGAAGGAAATCGGCGGTGCGTTTAAAGAAACCACCCCGGAATTTCATGGAGCTATCTGTAGAAGTCACGGAAAACCTAAATCTGGCTGGTCGAACGCGGATTTGAATCGTCATTCTTCCGAATAAGAGTCCAGTGTGCTAATCACTGCCATACCGGGTACGGAACACCAAGTAGAAATTTTGCTTAAGCCATCTTCTGTCCTCCTGGGGTCACTCGACGACCACACCTTCCCGTACACTACAGCTTCATCAGCAAAGTGTCGCAGACCACTGCTCACCCTGTCCCTCAGATCAGTTATGAATATAGAGAAGAGCCTTCTTGTCACACTCCTAAGGGGTACTCCTGATGATACTAGTGTCTCTCATGAAAATATTAGGCTAAGAGAAGATTGAGGCGCGTACAGCACGTGCGACGTGACACGACACTGTTTCAGATTTCTGTCACAATAGCTGCTGCAGAAATGAATTTCTGCAAATTATACTGTGTTTTGACAAAAGAAGTGCGATTAAACGCCGCGTGGTCTAAGGCACCATGCCGTGGTTGCTTGAGCAATACGATAGGTTACGTGGTTTCTGCATGACGGAGCACCACCCCACTTCAGCATTACAGTTCGCGGACACCTTGACAACATCTTCCATGGACTTTGGGTTGGACCCAGAGGCCCTGCAGCATGGCCTGCTAGGTCAGCGGCCTTAAACAGTGTGGATTTCTACCTCTATGGGCATCAGAAAAGCGTTGTGTGTGCTTAACCAGGTCCTGATGTGCAGCGCGTTCACGACGCCTGTCACGCTATTCGGAGAGAGGCCAGAACATTCGAAAGATTTCGGCATTCCAAGACGCGACGTAATGAACGTGTACATTCTATCCCATCGTGTTCACTTTGAAGATCTGCTCTGACGTGGATGCGATGCAGCATTGTACTGTGCCGCGTGTTCCTTGTGATCGATGCAGCGTACTGTATGCGTCAGAATGCTCCGCTACTCTTGTCGGGAGCAAGTGTAGGTGGTGTTTGTGTACGGCCAAGCAGATGGAAACCGCCAAGAGACTATCCCTATCACCTGCAACGAGTAAAAGGATTATAAGCAGCGGCTTTCCCTCTACGGTAAGGATTTCGTAGGTGATTTTTGCACCAGACCATCACAGTTATGGGATTATTGTCATCAGGCCTCTTTACCGATGAAGCAACCTTTACCAGAACTAGCACCGCCAATCTGCTTAATCGTCATCCGTGGACTGCAACAATCCTCGGCGAGTGGTTGAGACTTCTCATCAGCATCGATTCAGCATGAATGAGCGAGCAGGGATTTCTTGGTGACCGCATGCTTGGACACTTTAGTATTCCACAACGGCTTGACGGAGGAATGCACATGAAATTCCTGCGGAATATCTGCTTGGGCTGCTTGAGCAATACGACAGGTTGTGTTGTTTCAGCGTGACGGAGCACAAACCCACTTCAGCATTAGAGTTCGCGGGCTCCTCGACAACATCTTCCCCGGACTTTGGGTTAGAACATGGTTCAAATGCCTCTGAGCACTATGGGACTTAACATTGAGGTCATCACTTCATCAGTCCCCTAGAACTACTTAAACCTAACTGACGTAAGGACATCACACACATCAATGCCCGAGGCAGAATTCGAACCTGCGACCGTAGCAGCAGCGCGGTTACGGACTGAAGCGCCTAGAACCGCTCGGCCACAACGGCCGGCCGTTGGGTTAGACCCGGAGGTCCTGCAGCATGACCTACTAGGTCAGTGGCCTTAAACCCTCTGGATTTCTGCATCTATTGGCATCTGAAAAGCGTTGTGTTTGCTCAACAGTTCTTGATGTGCAGCGCGTTCACGACGCCTGCGACGCTATACGGAGAGAGGCCAGAACAATCGAAAGATTTCGGCAGTCCAAGACGCGACGTAATGAACGCGTACATTCTATCCCATCGTGTTCACTTTGAAGATCTGCTTTGACGTGGATGCGATGTAGCATTGTACTGTGTTCCGAGACGATTTGTCGTCGTTGCCGGCACACCGTCCACTTCTGAACACATGTTCACAGGACCTTTTTTC
Organism: Schistocerca americana; assembly: GCF_021461395.2. Lineage (NCBI taxonomy): Eukaryota > Metazoa > Arthropoda > Insecta > Orthoptera > Acrididae > Schistocerca > Schistocerca americana. Next base: position 976,432,481 of record NC_060120.1, on the reverse strand, counting down.
CTCCATTTCCAGTCAGAAATCCGTCCCTGTAGTTTGCCGTTTTTGTTAATGTTCACCCTGTATAAATAAGTAATACAATTTGAAAAGATGCATTTGCTCAATATGTTGCGGTAGAATATGATTCAAAGTCGCATGTATTTACAAGGAACGTTGCCGAATCTGAAGTCAGACGAGTCACCATCGATGTCATAGCATTAGATAATGAGTTTTGTGTAGGGGTAGACAACATTACGTTAGAAAGGGAGGAAGCCCATGTTGATGACGTAATTCTTAGAAAACGATGAATGTTTTATAAACGCCTAGTGTAACAGTAGGTTTGTTATTTGAGTAAGAAACTGTAACAACCACGATAATGATTTAAAAATTATGGTCCAGATTCCAAGACAAATTCTTAAATGTTTCTTTCATTTCTGTTGCGACCTTCCTCCATGACGAGATGATCATCTCTGCCTCCGAATACGATCTCATAGTGAACACAGAATAGTTCTTATTTTCAACTTCCAAGACAGCTAAAACCATTTATTTAGTAGATTACGGTTTCGGCAATTCTTTGTTGCCATCTTCGGATCTATGTTTACATCATATCAATCTTTTTCCTTCAGTACAGTAAGTGGTGCTATACAACGTAGGTGCATGCTGGTATCGTGAGCATGGACATACATGGACACACATTATATAGCACCACTTACTGTACTGAAGGAGAAGGTTGTGTTATGATGTTAACATAGATCTGAAGATGGTAACAGAGAAGTGCCGAAACAGGTAATCTTGTCAGCTGAAAACTTATTCAGTGTTCATAATATCACAGATCGCCCGATCTCCCCCCGCCACGTCCTCACGCTGGCGACGTCAGAAGTGTATAACGATTTCACAATGTAATCCACCAGAAAAGGGCTTTTTTCAACAAGCCGAACAAAAGACGTCATCTTCGAAACGTACTCTTGTGCGAGCGACATGTTGACGATACGCAGCACGGAAGGAAGTGCAGAAATCTAGACGTCTTTCCAAAATGAAAACTCACTGACGAGTGAATGCTTCGACATATATTGGCAGAAACTCGAGCGTGGTGCGTCGTAGCTTGTCGCGGCGAAACGCCAAAATATATCTCGTATTCGCTCGAGACTGGGAAGAGGTACGGCTTTTCCTTCCGGCGTTAAAAACAATATAGATTTGTTAGCTACATTTATTATGCAGTATATGCCGTAAAATGCGCTAAATGTAAACTGGCTAGCGACTGCATTGTCTTACAGCAAACTTTTCATAATATGCGCGGTGCTGTACTTTACTTTGAAGTATCACAATAACCGCAGGCAATAACGAAAAGTAAAGTAGTTCATTGTCAAGCTACGATGTGTATCTACAACATGCGGAATTGTTTTCATCAAATAGTTTCCTCAAAATCGAATGAGAAAGACTGCACATGTTCATGAATCAGTACGGCTTTAGGAAGCATGCTCGTGCGAAACCCAGAATGCTCGTTTCTCACATGATGTGCTGCGAACTATGGATAAAGAGCAACAGGCAGGTTCCATACCTCTAGATTTTCGAAAAGCATTCGAGACGGTATCCCACTGCAGGCTGTCAATGAAGGTACGTGCATACGTAATAGGCTCCCAGAAATGTGACTGGCTGGAAGACTTCTTAAGTAATTTAACCCTGTATGTTGTATGTTATCCTCGTCGGCGAATGTTCATGGAAGACAGGGGCAACATCAGGAGTGCCCCAAGGAAATGTAATAGCACAGTTGCTATTTTCTGTATACGCAAATGATCTATCAGACAGGGTGGGCAGCAATCTGCGGTTGTTGGCTGTGGTGTACAAGAATGTATCGAAGATAAGTGACTGTAGGTTGACACAAGACGACCTAGACAAAATATCTGGCTCTTAACGCAGAAAAATGTAAGTTAATGTGGATCAGTAGGGAAAGAAAACCCGTAATATTCCGTGACAGGATCAGTAGTGTCCTGCTTGACACAGTGAAGCCGTTTAAATATCTGGGCGTAACGTTGCGAAGCGATATGAAATGGAACAAACATGTGAAGATTGTGTTAGCGGGGGCGACTGGTCAACTACGGTAAAGGAGATCGCATACAGGACGCTCGAGCGACCTATTCTTGAATACTGCTCTAGTGTTTGCGAACCGTACCAGGTCGGACTGAAAGAAAACATCGAAGCAATTTCGAGGTGACATGCTAGATTTGTTATTGGTAGTTTCGATCAGCATGCTAGTGTTACGAATATGCTTCGATGCTCAAGTGGGAATACCTGGAGGGAAGAGGATATTCATTTCGAAGAACACAACTGAGAAATTTTAGAGAACCGGCATTTGAAGCTGACTGCAGAACGATCCTAATACCGCCAACATACATTTTACGTAGGGACCACGAAGATAAGATACGAGAAATTAGAGTTCATACGGAAGCATATAAACAGTCGTTTTTCCCTCGCTCTATCTGCGAGTGGAACAGAAAAGGAAACGACTAGTTGTGGTACAAGGTACCCTTCGCCACGGCCACCCCGGCCGGCTTATATGAATTGACCGCGAGTTTTTTACTATATCCTTTCTGCCAAGTACCCGCCGTTCTCCTAGCGTGATCGGCAATCCCTCAGACACTGAAACATCACGGGTCTAGAAATGAGACAGTTTAGGAATGGGTTGGCTACATACCGTGCAGAAGGATCATAAACAGGAAATGGATCATACAAAACATCATCAAAACGTCAAAGTATTACAACATGTAGGTATGAAACACAACACAAAATTAAGCGGAACACAGGATAATGGGCACATTTACTGAATGATTATTACATTATTTGAACACTATTACATATGTTTTGGAGGAAGCTTGAGCAGGGGCCCATTACAGCCTAATGATCAGTTGATTGATGTCAACGTGGCATATTCCACCCGTTCGTCTAAAAGGGCCGGCAACCCCTCAAACACTGAAGCGTTGTCAATTTGCATAAGTACAAGGCGTTGCCTCCACCGACAGCGTCGATTACAAGGACGACACATGGCAGGACAAGCGCCACCAGAGATCCTGCGTGCCAGGGACCTATTTTCTCTGCCGTTTCACGTGTGCGGAACTAGTTCGCCACGAATTCCTCCGCTCCCCAGCTATATAGGGCTGCGCAAGCCATCACTAGGAGACCAACACAGCTCCTCTAAAGATGTCCATTCGAGAGAAGGCAAGGCGAATCCACGACAAAGTGGACGCCTTGCGCGACACGACTCCCCGGCACTGGCACCGCCACGCTGTTCCTTTTACCATTCTCGAGGACTCTCATCGGGACCGTGGCTAATGATAGTACTTGTTCTACGGCCACTAATAATGTGTGTTCTAATACGGCCACTCATTCTGTTCGATAACTGGTGCGACCACCACTCCAACTACCAATGTAGTTGTGTCCCATCTTATCAGCAACTTTGAACTTAGGTGATCGGAGGGTGGTATGGGACTTCATGTCCCACCACCACACCTCCAACGTGCAGTACAATGACGTCATTGTGGGCCGTCATTGTAAGGCAGTAAAACATAACTGCGCCACCAAGACAGTTAGACCGCTCTACACCTGTGACACTGTACCACTGCCATCCACAAAGAAAGAAAAACCACAGCACGTCGGCAGTTCGTTCCACCGGAGCTCTGTGCCAATTCACACGCTCATCAATCAGAGCTGGGTCGGAAGCCGCAGCAGACGGACCTACGAATTTTCAGCTGTATCCAGAGAAATATCTGTTGGCCAACTACGCCGAACGCTCAACCTCTGACAGAGATTATCAGTGGCATAGGCTCTCCTTCCCACTATGTTTATTCACTGTGTGTTTCAGGCGTATGCCTATTAGTGCCTAAGGAGATGTATTATTTTTTATTGAGAAGAATTTTCCTCTCTCTCCTGTGGTGGTAATAAATCCTTTTTCTTTTTTACCTGTGTATTATTTCTTACCAAGCATCTCTCCGTGGGAGATTAGTACTTTTTAGCGAGGGGTATAGGCAATATTGTTTTTTTCCCCATTTTTCTACTAAGATCTATATCTGAGGATGTAGTTATTAAATCTGAAACCCGTCGCTTCAGTAAAAGGTCTTTTAACAGCTGTTGCAATTCTTCATTTATGAAGACGTTTATATCTGGTTAGACACTATCAACGGATAGGCTGGGTCTAGGGGCGTCGAAGTTGCAAATAATAGGTTCTATTTTAGTGGAATTAATGCGCACGCCAGTACTTAGAAAATAATCTAAAGGAATTTCTATTGCATCTATGGAGCATCGCAGTCTTTCGTCGTGGCCATTTTTCATGACAGTTAGTGAACGTACTTCACAGTTTGACTTTCACTCCGCCAAAGCCTTATAATCCGTATTTTCCTGTCATGTTCTGAAAACGGAGCTGATTATGCCTCCACCCGTTGACACCTGTTGTCGGCATTCCGTAACGCGGCCCTTACTGTTAAAAGTGACATAGGCCTCTTTCTTCACTCAGTGTAGACTTGGCGGCGATTATTAATAAATAAAACAGGAACATAAGCTGTCGTGGAGGAACAATGCCTCTTTCAAGCAAGCAGCAGCACACAATGCGTTTTGCGTCGTAGAGAGCGAGAGTGCCATGAGGGAAACAATAGCTGATCCCTGGTGCAAAACTTCCTTAACGATGCTAATGAGCTGGTGCACAATGCATCCAGTCATAAGCCGCAGATGTTAAGTCAGCCATATCGTATGCAAGCTGATACTCGCTTGTACCCCGAACACCGACACGTCGTATGGCTTGTTTAAACGTTCCGCGAGTTTCTAAGTGTAACACAGGCTTTTCTATCTGCTACAGCATTTTTGTTTTCCAAAAGACTGCCGAGCAACTCTGACTTGGAGTATCGGCACAGACATCTCTATTGTACTGAACAAAATCTGTCGAAAGTAAAGTTTTGTGAAGTTATCCATTGTAGTGTACTTGGTCGAACAATCCCGGGAGAAATTTGTATACGTTAAATAGAGATTATTTTATCACTTTTTCCCGTCGGAGGGTCGAGTCCTCCCTCGGGCATGGGTGTATGTGTTGTCCTTATGGTAAGTTAGTTTAATTAGTGTGTAAGTCTAGCGACCGATGACCTCAGCAGTTTGGTTCCTTAGGAATTCACACACATTTTATCATGTTTCCTATTTATTAGAACGAGAGGGCTATTGTAGAACTCCATTATTTTCAAATATTTCCATCAGACTGGGAATGGAACAGATGATTTCCCTATAATGAATATGCTGGAGGCGACTTTGTAATCAGGTGTGGGACAAACTGTAACCGCTATCATGCATAATTTCGGAAAAGTCTTTCTGACGTTTAAATTTGTGTTCATTGTTAACATGTTCCTCTCTTTCAGAAAAAAAGCTTGTCTTGGTACGCCAATCTGCATTTTATGCAATGCCTACTTCGGGCATCATGAGTTATTTCGGTGCCCAAATAGAGAAACTCGTCAGCCAGTTCTCTCTCCAATTTCCTAACGTAATGCCCTCAGCACCGACTGATTCATTTAGTGTATGCTCCTTAACTCTTGTTTTACTTTAGGCTATATTCATATTACAGTCTTATTCCAAGTCATTATCCTCTACATTGAACTGATGTTTCTGATACTTAGCCTTCTATAACAGAATTAGAATGTCTTCGACAAACCCTACGCTATTTAGGCTTACATATTTAAACGAGTACAGGTTGCAACCCTATCTCACTTCCATCTGAATCACTGCCTCTGTATCATCTCCTACGGCTCTTACGACAAGCTGTAGATAGCTTTTGCTTCCGGTATTTATCAATAACTTACAGTTTCAAAGATCGTAAGACAGTCAATCACGTCAAAAGCTTACTAAAATTATACAAATGCTCTAAACGTCTCTTTGCTTTTCTTCAACTCACTATCTAACATATGTCATATGGTCATATTGCTTCGCATGTCCCTACAGTTCTCCGAAAACCAAAACGAATATTCCTCAGGTCGACTTTCGTACGTCCTGTGTGCATTAATTTTTGATTAATTTGCACAGTAGTCTGAAGTAGTCGTATGGCATGTGTTTTGTACAAAGCATAAACCAGACTGCGGTACTGTCATGCCGTACGATGGTTTCGACGGTTTAACACAGAAGGAAATTCATTCAAATTAGACATTTCAAAGGCATCTTTAACAGTTTAGAACTCGACAGGCGGATAAAGGTGTGCAAGGTAGCTGATTCCATAGGCACATGAGAAGGACCAGTACAGTATTTTTCTCGTGGAAAAATCACTACGAGGAAAAATTTTTTAAATCTGGATATTGTACTGAATGTGCTGGATACATGCTATACGAGAGAACAAGTACTTCTGCAAGTTCATCTGTAAGTCAGTTTACGGTGTGTGGCGAAGAGTACTTGTGATACCAATGTGATCTCCGTCCTTTCCTGCTTTATTCGCGAATTATGCGCGTGAAGAGACAGTGCCAGTTGACGTTCCTGTAAGCTGTGGTCTCTCTGATTTTCTCGACGCTATGTTTTCGCAGTACAATGCTTCCCTTGTTGCATCTACCAATGGAGTTTGTTGAGCATCTCTCTGACGTTCTCGCTCCGATAAAGGATCCCGTGACGAAACGTACTGCTCTTATTCAGATTTTCGATATCTTTCCTATTAAACCAGAGACGGATGAAAAATACTCAAAACTCGTTCCAAAGTCTTGTAATCAGCTTTTTGACTGACGCCAGCTCCTGTATACCCATGGCACCCAATTTTTAAAAAATCATGGTCCTGTATATCAGCTATTTGCAGAAACAGGGTAACACCGTCGTCGTGGATAGCTGCCGATACAGGTCTGCCCCATTTGTGGGTTGGGCAGTTCCTGCTTTTATCAAGGTCCTGAGACACTGCATGTTTATCTGTCGTTTTTTACGGCTGCCCGTGCGTGGCAACCATAATTTGGATATGGAGTAGGACGTGACCAGGTTGTGACTAAAATCTGGTGGCAGGAAAACGATTAGTGACAAGCAAGCGCCAGCTAATATAAAACAGCTACTTAGCTTTATTGACAGCGAAGAGTGTGCCGTAGATACAGTTCCAATTAGTGTCCAAAGAATATTCCTGATTCGTGGCCTAAGTCGTTATACAATACTGAATCACATAGCGAGCTAGGTAACCAGACAACGAACGACGGTACTGACGACTGCAACGATCTGTCTGCAAGACTCCCTGACTTGGAGCCAGCGCTCCTGTTATATCGTGTAGCCCCAGCTCAGCAATGGCGCGACGTCTTCGGTCGGCGGCAACGCCATGCGCCGCCGGCGGTCGCGACGGGAAACTGTGGCAAGCGATGCCACGGCAGGGCGCGCGCGCTATTCGGTTGGGTCCGCGGATACAACATTCGTAACGCGAACACCCAAGTATCAAATGTTTGAGGCATCTAATCTCAGTTGGATGTGCCCCACAGTCGAAGATGGCTGATTTTGCATCATATAAAGATGTGCAGCATAATAGCAGTGACATAGCCGGATAATGCTCACTAGTAAGATAAGACCTCCGAGGTGTCAGGTTAAACCTGACTCAACCGATTCAGTTTTAAAGGTAATCCCACCCCAGTGGCCTCCCTCCTGTGTCACCCCACACTGCCCACGCACCTTAGGCAATTTTATGGGCTACACACACCAGGGACTCCCCTCTCTCACACCCCTTTCCTTCTGGACCAATAAGAATCACTCTCCCCCATACCCTCGCCCACTTATGTTACTAGAATTATATGGGCCGCGTCACTCGAGGTTGGCTACCATATGTGGAAGCATAAGCGGCTAAAGACTCTACGAGGTGCATTCAAGTTCTAAGGCCTCCGATTTTTATTCTCCGGACTAGAAAGAGATAGAAACATGCGGATTGTTTTAAAATGAGGCCGCGTTCATTGTCAATACGTCCCAGAGATGGCAGCACCGTACGGCAGATGGAATTTTACCGCCAGCGGCGAGAATGAGAACTGTTTTAAATACTTAAAATGGCGACTTTGTCCTTTCTTGAACAGCGTGCAATCATTCGTTTTCTGAATTTGCGTGGTGTGAAACCAATTGAAATTCATCGACAGTTGAAGGAGACATGTGGTGATGGAGTTATGGATGTGTCGAAAGTGCGTTCGTGAGTGCGACAGTTTAATGAAGGCAGAAAATCGTGTGACAACAAACCGAAACAACCTCGGGCTCGCACAAGCCGGTCTGACGACATGATCGAGAAAGTGGAGAGAATTGTTTTGGGGGATCGCCGAATGACTGTTGAACAGATCGCCTCCAGAGTTGGCATTTCTGTGGGTTCTGTGCACACAATCCTGCATGACGATCTGAAAATGCGAAAAGTGTCATCCAGGTGGGTGCCACGAATGCTGATGGACGACCACATGGCTGCCCATGTGGCATGTTGCCAAGCAATGTTGACGCGCAACGACAGCATGAATGGGACTTTCTTTTCGTCGGTTGTGACAATGGATGAGACGTGGATGCCATTTTTCAATTCAGAAACAAAGCGCCAGTCAGCTCAATGGAAGCACACAGATTCACCGCCACCAAAATAATATCGGGTAACCGCCAGTGCTGAAAAAAAGATGGTGTCCATGTTCTGGGACAGCGAGGGCGTAATCCTTACCCATTGCGTTCCAAAGGGCACTACGGTAACAGGTGCATCCTACGAAAATGTTTTGAAGAACAAATTCCTTCCTGCACTGCAACAAAAACGTCCGGGAAGGGCTGCGTGTGTGCTGTTTCACCAAGAAAACGCACACGCACATCGAGCTAACGTTACGCAACAGTTTCTTCGTGATAACAACTTTGAAGTGATTCCTCATGCTCCCTACTCACCTGAACTGGCTCCTAGTGACTTTTGGCTTTTTTCAACAATGAAAGACACTCTCCGTGGCCGCACATTCACCAGCCGTGCTGCTATTGCCTCAGCGATTTTCCAGTGGTCTAAACAGACTCCTAAAGAAGCCTTTGCCGCTGCCATGGAATCATAGCGTCAGCGTTGTAAAAAATGTGTACGTCTGCAGGGCGATTACGTCGAGAAGTAACGCCAGTTTCATCGATTTCGGGTGAGTAGTTAATTAGAAAAAAAATCGGAGGCCTTAGAACTTGAATGCACCTCGTACTAACTATGGCATAACCACCTATGGCTAGCTAACATACATACAAGCGACAACATCGGTAAGCCCCTGCATATGAACAACGTTGACTGGATATGCCAGCTGACATTAAAGCCGATCAACGCGTTGCAGCAAGGAAACCGTCAAGCTCGCACTCTGACGCACAAACAAACTGCCAACAGTACCCTACACCGCGAAGCCGATATATGAGCTATCGGACACAAAACGACGATGAACCTTACTGTTACAGGTATGCTGACGCTGAAAGAGAAATCAACACCGGCACCCAGCAGCAGTCGCCGAGTAACACCACCTCACAAAGACAAAGGTATCGACTTGCATGATACCCACTACTGACGTAGCCTAGCCTTGCATTACCTGTCGCAGGCAGCAAGAAAACCGCTAATGCTCTTACATCCCGACCCAACTATTGCAAACGATTTTCCATTGCCTTTTGTCTTGGCATTTTTTTCCCTCAGCCCATCAAATCGCTACCCATCGTCCAACTTTCGACCCAATCTACGTCCAGATGAGTGCGTTAACCTTAACCAAACGTACGCGAACATCGCAGTACCCACATCCTGCAAGACCTCACTAACCCTTATGCAGAGATGGCAGTAGACCTTTTGTGTTGGCCATGTGCCGGTGTGAGTGTGGAGGGGCTCCATCTCTATAATAAGAAAAAAAAACATACGAAGTTGGAACAATAACGTCACTGTATGCCTGTCCACAGCAAACTTGGAAATAACGACTGACAATCGTAAGTATACGCACACACTCACAACACATTTTTAAATTTACACTGTAAGCAAAAATGGTCACAAATAGCACTGTATTTAGAACAAACAAAGAAATACGATGTGAAATCACGCCTTTAATCAGTTTCGCAGTTCGTGCGAACCTGACAATAGCATGGTGCTGTGCAGTGGCCCCCAATGAAGTGATAACGTAACTAAATGCTGCCTTCAGAGCTGCTCCTATCTGCCTGAAAGAGACAAGGCCTCTACACCTTGCGTTCATGCACCGTCTGGCTCACGGGAGTTCCACCACACCTGTGTTCACAATCGAGGGACGTCAATGGAGGGACATTAATGGAGCTAAACTTCTAACTGTTGTTATTTATAGATCCCCAGACTCCGATTTCACAACATTTTTGCTAAAGCTAGAGGAAGTTCTTGGTTCACTTTATAGGAAATACAAAAAGTTAGTTATATGTGGTGACTTCAATATTAATTGTATAAGTGATTGTGCAACTAAGAGGATGCTGGTAGACCTCCTTAATTCATATAATCTTATGAAAACCGTATTCTTTCCAACGAGAGTGCAAGGGAACAGTAGAACAACCATAGACAACATTTTTGTTCATTCCTCATTACTAGAAGGGCATTCTGTTAGCAAAAAGGTGAATGGCCTTTCAGATCATGATGCACAAATTTTAACTCTAAAAGATTTTTGTGTTGCAACACGTGTTAGGAAAACTGATCCAGTTGCTGCAGAGACCTTTGTAAACCTTATCAAGGAACAAGGGTGGCAAGATGTTTATAGCGCTGATACAGTAGACGATAAATATAATGCTTTTCTCAAGACTTTTCTCGTGCTCTTTGGAAGTTGCTTTCCGTTAGAACGTTCATAACAGGGTACTAGCACAAACAGGCAGCCTGGGTGGCTGACTAGAGGGATAAGAATATCTTCTAGAACAAAGTGGCAATTATATCAAAACGTTAGAAACAATCAGAATCTAAATGCAGCAGCCCATTACAAACAGTATTGTAGGGTGCTTAAAAATGTTATTAGGAAGGCAAAAAGTACGTGGTATGCAGATAAAATAGCTAAGTCTCAGGATAAAATTAAAACCATATGGTCAGTCGTAAAGGAAGTGGCTGGTCTGCAGAGACAGGTCGAGGATATAGAATCAGTGCGTACTGGGAATGTCCGTGTTACTGATAAGTCGCATATATGTACAGTATTTAATAATCACTTTCTGAATATAGCAGGTGAACTAAATAGAAACCTAGTCCCAACGGGGAATCATATAGCGCTCTTAGAAAAAAGTGTTCCTAGACTGTATCCTGAAATGCTCCTCCATGATACTGACAAGAGAGAGATTGAGTTAATAATTAAGTCACTAAAGACCAAGAACTCTCATGGATATGACGGGGTATCTAGCAGAATACTGAAGTATTGTTCTGTTAGCCCAGTACTTAGCCATATCTGTAACTTTTCCTTGAGGAGTGGTCGGTTTCCTGACCGATTTAAGTACTCGGTAGTGAAGCCACTTTATAAAAAGGGAGACAGGGATATTATTGACAATTATAGACCTATTTCTATGCCATCGGTGTTTGCTAAAGTTATCGAGAAGGTTGTATATACAATGTTACTGGAGCGTTTAAATTCACATAATTTGCTGTCAAACGTTCAGTTTGGTTTTAGAAATGGTTTAACAACTAAAAATGCTGTATTCTCTTTTCTCTGTGAGGTTTTGGACGGATTAAATAAAAGGTTGCGAACGCTAGGTGTTTTCTTTGATTTAACGAAGGCTTTTGACTGTGCTGACCACAAAATATTACTGCAGAAGTTGGACCATTATGGAGTAAGGGGAGTAGCTTACAATTGGTTCGCCTCTTACTTTAAGAACAGAAAGCAGAAGGTAATTCTCCGCAATATTGAGAGTGGTGGTGATGTTCAGTCCCAATGGGGCACTGTTAAGTGGGGCATTCCCCAAGGGCCGGTGCTGGGGCCACTGCTGTTTCTTATTTATATATGTATATATGATATGCCTTCTAGTATATGCTTTCTAGTATTACAGGTGATCCAAAAATATTTCTGTTTGCTGATGACACCAGCTTGGTAGTGAAGGATCTTGTGTGTAATATACAAACAGTATCAAATAATGTAGTTCATGAAATAAGTTCGTGGCTTATGGAAAATAATTTGATGCTAAATCACAGTAAGACTCAGTTTTTACAGTTTCTAACTCACAATTCAACAAGAACCGATATTTTGATCAGACAGAATGGGCATATTATAAGCGAGACGGAACAGTTCAAGTTCCTAGGCGTTCGGATAGATAGTAAGTTGTTGCGGAAAGCCCATGTCCAGGATCTTGTTCAGAAACTAAATGCTGCTTTATTTACCACTAGAACAGTATCTGAAATAAGTGACACTTCAACACGAAAAGTAATCCGCATATTTTCATACGCTTATGTCGTATGGTATTATTTTTTGGGGTAATTCTTCTGATTCAAAAAGGGTATTTTTGGCTCAAAAACGGGCTGTTCGAGCTATATGTGGTGTAAATTCGAGAACCTCTTGTCGACCCCTATTCAATAGTCTGAGAATTCTGACATTGCCCTCACAGTATATATTTTCTTTAATGTCGTTTGTTGTTAGCAATATCAGCCTATTCCCAAGAGTTAGCAGCTTTCACTCAGTTAATACTAGGCAGAAATCCAATCTCCATGTGGAATGAACTTCCTTGACTCTTGTGCAGAAAGGAGTGCAGTATTCTGCTGCATCCATTTAACAATAAGCTACCACAAGAACTCATAAATCTTAGCAGTAGCCCAAACTCTTTTAAGTCTAAACTGAAGAGTTTCCTCATGGCTCACTCCTTCTATTCTGTTGAGGAGCTCCTGGAAGAGCTAAAAAATTAAGCAAATTCCAGTGTTACATTGTTGATTTTCTTCATTTAAACTTACGATTTGTAACTTGAATGTGTTTTTTTATATTTCATTTTATCTGTTTCTAATATCGTGTTATAATTTCATGTACCGACTCGTTCCATGACCATGGAGACTTCTCCTTAATTTGGTCCCACGGAACAATAAATAAATAAATAAATAAAGCAAATTTTAGACAACACACATGCATTCGCTTAAAATATCTTTTGTATACATGATAAATGGAGAATCTCCCGTTCTGTATCGTACGCAGTAATGGTCAAACATTCCTCACAACAGCGCAGAAGCCGCACTTGAGTCTTCGAGAAATGAGTTGCATCATTCCTTAAATATGCCCACCCACGAGCACCATCTACACAACTGAGATTGTACCAGTGTATGGACTATCGAAAACAACCAGAGGATACAGCCTACAGGCTGTCTTAAAAACTATTTAAAATCTTTTTATTATACATCTCTCTAAATACCAAACATATTTCCAATAACATTAATTTCTAGGTGTTTTATTTCGTTAACAGTCGTTGATTTGAACTGTGTCCCTTCTCTCAAACGTATATTTTTGCGGTAACCTACAGTATGGTAGATGGATGTGAGAGCCATACTGCACTGCTGGCAGTATGGGCGACTTCTCAGTTTTTATTTTGTGCCGATGTGATGCTGTCAGTAGTAAATCATGTATGCTGCTGAGTGCTTCTGTAATCTGATGGATTTATTCATACAGCCTTGCAGTGTATATGTTTAATCTATCAAGGAGTTTTCTTCAGAATGTTACTGATTATTGCCTTTGTCAACTTGTATTAGGAATCTTCTCTAACACATACAGTTTTTAAGGTTCGAGATATACAGGTAGTTGCTGACAACTCTCTGTAACACATGTTTCTACTGTAAAACCCTCTCAGTCTCTACTGCTATACTCCCTTGTACATTTTCACTCTCGGCGAGTATGTAGGCGGAATGCTGGTAACCCTTTAATATCCATATGCATTAAAATGTACGTGCGTATTTCGTTACTCAACTATCCACTTCCTCCCATCGAAACGCCACATACGTAAGCGTTGGCTTCTGCGGCCTTTGTTACTGTCATTAAAATTATTCTGGGCTGCTGAGTGCATTGTCAATATATAAAAATTGTTCGAAGTTTCGGTCACTGTTCCAGATGGCCTTCGTCAGGGCTTTGTGCTGAGCTGACTGCTGAATGAGAGAGACTTTAGATCTCATATGTGAGCCACACGGATTCTTATGTCAAGGAGTCCATTCATCTTGTGACACTTTTAAAAGGAAAGTGTGTCTTAGGTGCGGATGTGATGGTTAGCTTTGACGTGAAGTCTCTGTTCAGGAATGTACCAATGTCAGACACGATGATCATCTTGGAGGAACGTGTGACACTTTACATCTGCGAACTAGGGATCACTGTTTAACGACCTCCTATTTCAGGTCGAAAGGCGAATTTTATGAACAGATGGACGGTGTACCTATGGGTTCCGCTCTGTCACCTGTTGCAGCGGATATATTCATGGAGCCATCTGAAGAAACAGCTCTCCACTCCGCAACATTACGCCCTGATTGCTGGCTCCGATATGTTGATTATGCCTTTGTCAACTTGTCACGTGGAAGGGAAGAGCCGGCCGGAGTGGTTCTAGGCGCTACATTCTGGAGCCGAGCGACCGCTACGGTCGCAGGTTCGAATCCTGCCTCGTGCATGGATGTATGTGATGTCCTTAGGTTAGTTAGGTTTAATTAGTTCTAAGTTCTAGGCGACTGATGACCTCAGATGTTAAGTCTCATAGTGCTCAGAGCCATTTGAACCATTTTTGAAGGGAAGAACTACGTAACTTCCACCAACATCTCAGTCAACTGAACAGTAAAATACAGTGTACTACGGAGGCTGAAAAGAGTGGGTACTGCCTTTCCTTGAAGTGGGGCTTTACCGAAAGCCTGATGGTTAACTTGGTCACAGAGTATACAGAAAATCCACCAGTGAGGACAGTTACCTCCACGCCTCCTCCCACCATCATCCTTCACAGAAGTAGTTCGTCCTACACAGTTTAACCAGGAGGGCCTACAGGATCAGCAATGACCTGCACCTGAAGGTGGAACTACGAAACCACAGATCCATTTTTGGAGCCAATGGTTATGGCAAGAATATGATCGTTGGAACTATGACGGCAAAGGATGAAGGCAATAGGGAAGGGCAGAAGGAAGCACAGAACATAGCCCTATTACTATATGAACAAGGGGTCACTGAATGTGTGGGCAAAATTCTCCGCAGAGCCACCATCAAGCCAATCTTTCCGAGCAATAACAAAATAAAAGACATTCCAGGCTCAGCGACAGATGCGGTCGACAAGCTTAACTCTGTGGGAGTCTACGAAATCGGTTGTGAATGTGAAATGGTATATGCAAGCGAGACGGGGAGGCCGATCAACGCACGAGTTGCAGAGCATGAAAGATATATTCGTCTGCGACAACGCACCATGTCAGCGGTGGTGGAACACCGGCATAAATACGATAAAGAGATAATATTCCGTGAAGCCCGCGTACTGGCGAAACAGCCATTTACACTGAGGAGACAGAAATAGCCAAGCGACCCGCCAGCATGAATAGAGAGGACAGCATAGGCTTCCGGCGTTCTGGCCGCCAGCGGTGACAATGCTGTGAGAGGACAGCGTGCGCAAAGCAACTCACACAGGCGCAAGGGAGACCGCAGTGCTCGCACGTAAGCAGAGCGGAGGCAGCCGCAGCCCGCACCTGGCAATAAGTAAACAGCGCTACGTCACAGATACCGCCCGTTTCTAATTCGCCTGTTTCCACCAATGGCAAGAAACAATGCAAACGCCAATCAAGACCGTCTTTATCTACCAACGACAAGAAATAATATAAAGACCAATAAAGAACGCCTAACAGCCCTCCTACTATCCTCAAGTAGCCTATCAAATCACGTAAACAGCTTCCTCCGCTATTACATAAGATCTAAAGTCTGTCTCGTTCAGCAGTCAGCTCGGCACAAAGCCCTGAGGAAGATCATTTGGAACAGTGGCCGAAACGTCGGACAATATTATCTATTGACAATGCGGTCAAGAGCCCAGAAGAATTTTATTGAGTCACACACGTAGATTACCATAAATAGGTAACTTCTTAGGATTTTTGGCAGGCGAGCGTATAACAAACAAAATTATTCTCATGTAGGATCTTAATTCCCTCAAATACATTTACACACAAAAATAACTCTTCCTGAACATCCAATTTAATGTTTAATGATCCTTTGATATTGTGTGCAGAACCTCTAATATATATACGTACCAAGGACATTTTGGAAGAATTAGAAATATGTAAAAACGCAAAAATTATCTGAACGATATCCTTAACGAACAAATCGAACTCAGAGACAAAATTTACTAGAAAATTTTATTGACATTTTGGAAAACGATAATGGATGAAAATCACTTTAAATACAAAACCTAAGATAGCCATAGATACAAACTACAACAAAATTATAATAGCAATGAAATGCAAGTAACATAATTGATTAGCAAAGATTGCACTGTAAACATAAAGTAACGGGAATAAAATATCATTACAGCTGTCAAAAGTATTACATGAAAATATTCTACACAAACAATAATTACGTGATTGTAGCGATCTTGCAAGAAATACACAGTCGACAGTTTACTAACTGTGCAGTATGGGAATCCATTCCAACTAGATGTAAGCCTGTATACAAACTGACCTTTCAGTACAACTTTTGTAAATGTGAGTAGACTCACCAAATGCAACATCTACAGGTCTTCTTGGGAATGGCAGTATATCCGAATCAAGCTTGCAGTAGTGAAGGGTTACTACTAATTGAACCATTTGCAGATTACCTGCAATTATTCATTACAAAACGTCATAGTATGACATATTATATTCTACAGTCCGGACCGAAAAGAACACTTGTACTTCGTCTGAATCAAGTTATACGTTAATGTGGCTAAAATGGTTCAAATGGCTCTGAGCACTATGCGACTTAACTTCTGAAGTCATCAGTCGCCTAGAACTTAGAACTAATTAAACCTAACTAACCTAAGGACATCACATACATCCATGCCCGAGGCAGGATTCGAACCTGCGACCGTAGCGGTCGCTCGGCTCCAGACTGTAGCGCCTAGAACCGCACGGCCACTCCGGCCAGCGTTAATGTTTAGAAACAGTTGTATATACATGTTGTTCTATGGAAATGGTTTGTACAGAGCTAACTAATTTATTTTACCTATGCTGTACTAAAGAGTACTAATATTTTATGTGTTATAGTACCCACTCAGTCTAATCCCACATCAAAATAAAGAACCCACCATTCTACCGACGAGTCCAGTGCAACACATACTAGGTTTTTTCCATAGTTATTTGCGAGTCTACAACAGACAGTCTTATAGTGATCTCACACACTACTAACGTGAGGATAATGTAGACTTGGACATAGAGGAGCCTATTTGTTGTTAAATAATACAATGCAAAAACTGGTTAACTCGGTATGAGGATACATTTATTAAATTATCACCGTGTAAATGTCATATATCTGAGTAATTTGTTTAAATATCAGGCTGCAGTAATTGGTCACTCTCGCTTTGTTTCACATGCGTGTCTTCAGAGAAAATCAATGAACTCTAAAAAATAGCAGTGGGATGTGTATTCTTTACGCCACTGTTTTTTTTTTTTTTTTTTACAATTTACGATGTCTCACATTAATAATACAGGGACGTGTATCAATATCTTTTTCGTTATACTGTGGTAACTGCCCAGTTACATACTTAGAGTGGATATTTGTGGAAAAATCGACTAAAATTGTAAACAACAATGGGAGTTGGAGTGCTTGCATAAAATACGCAACAATTTGCTGCTACTTCTTTTAATTAAGATATTGAATTTCAACGTGGCCATTTTGGACCCTTCACTACTGGCTACCATTTTTACGCAGGATAACAACCTGTCACACAACTTGGCTAGAGGAGTGGATGGACTAATATTTTCCGCCATTTTTGCAGAATAACCATGGCATCATTAAATTATAGTAATTGAAACCACACAGTAATGTCAAAGTATCTCACCTCTTAAATTACGTTCATATGAAATGCCATTTTCCAGAACATGCTAAGAACGCCCAATTCTTTTCCAGTAATTGTGTTAATTAAGATACAAACTTGAAGATGTGCATTTTGGAACATTAATTATAGAAACTTTAGTTACCATCTTTAAGTAGGACAACACCCTGTCACATAATTCGCCTAGAGGAGTGTATCTACTAATATTTTACACCATTTATGCAGAATGTATCATGTCATTAACTTATAGTAATTCAGCCAGACATTGTAACGTCAAAATATGTTCCTTCATAAATTACATTTGTGTTAACGACCCTTTTGGAGAGTATACCATGGTGCTATTAATTTATAGTAATTTAGCTGCACACTAATGTGAAAGTGCTTACCTCATAAATTGTAGTAATATCTGAGGACATTAATTCAGCAGGTTAATGCTGCTGCTTATAGTCCTCTCATTACAGAACGTAGACCTCGAATGACGAGGTTGACACTATAGCACTAATAACAAACAGGACGGTGGGAGCTTGATTATTATTGGGGCAATGCGAAAGGGGTGAGGAGAAGTGGGAAGAAGAGGAGAGGGACTTTGAGTGTAACACATACAATTACCCCAGGTGTGAGGGTGGACTGGGAGTTACCTGTGAGTATAAGGCTGAGGGGGGGGAGGCTCATTTAGAAGATAACAAGCCCAATTACCTGAGGGTTCACCTGATACCTCAAAAATATCAGTGATCTTGTAAACTTCTCCACAATCTGTCCTGCAACATTACTCGCATTCCGGTAATCATATAACGTCTACATTGCTTTACTTGTGAAAACCAAGATTTTATGGAATTCTCGGCTATATTGCGCCATAATATCTCCCTTTGGACTGTTATGAGAGCTACCACCTTCGTGACCATTCTTGCAAGACCTGTTTCCTTGCACTAGCAGCGAAATCTGTGTGTGTAAGATAAGAGTTGTAAAGTTGCCCATCAATCATACTTTTTCGCCTGGGGATCCACCAACTCATTATATTGATGGAAAACAACTGGACACGTTTACGATGGCTTTCACGCTGGTTGATTAACTTAATTACATCAAGCACATGGTAGTCTGTATTGGAGTCTCACTGTTGATTTTCTAAGTTTTCCAGTGCCGTCCTCTCATCTGTGACAATAAGAATGTCGTCAAACTGATCTGTCACATATCTAAGCGCATCATTAATGTCAGGAAGTTTGGCAGTGAAGATGCTAGCTTCCGTCAGAAGTTTCAACATATTCCAAGGAAGCGAATCACCACAGAAGTAAGCGAAACCAATGGCCCCTCTTCTTTTGGAGCTGTGTGTGAATATTTTGATCAATAATTGCCACGCTTACAGTTTAGTAATTCGTATTCCAATTTACATGCGGAAGGCTGCGAGCCTTTCAGTACGAGGGTCACCACAAATCTTTGCTGTCTGTAACATTGAAGTAGTAGAGGTGTCCTCTTCCCTCGCTTCATATCGAGATACTCACTGCCCTCAATGAAGTGGTTAAGTTTAGGGAGGAGGGGATGACCTATGTGCTACTCTAGTAGGTATGAATTTCTGAGCTGAGGAATTCCTCATCAGTTGTTGTAGCATTATTCTTGCCTCTGCTATGATTACTATAGTGGAAACAATTAAATATCCTGGCAGGGTCGACATGTACAATTATTACTAATCGTGGGTGGCCTCAGTTAATTGGTAGTGCAAAATATAAACAAATACAAGAGCTGGAACTGTTAAACTTATTAGGTGTAAGGTAGGGAATATGCCGCCTACGAAAAACAAACTACTGATTCATTTCAGTTGCTGTTATTTAAAGCTTTTCATGATGATATAAAGGAATTGAAAAATATATACATAATTCAAATATAAATAAGGGAATATAAAATCATTTACCTATATTCCTATGATGTCCACCCCAAATTCCGTGCATCTCGATAATACAAAGCGTGCTGCCTTCCTTTGAACTTTCTTGATGTACTCTGTTAATCCTATCTAATAAGGATCCCAAGCCGCTCAGCAGTACTCCAAAAGATGACGGAAAGACGTTATTTAACAACCACTCAAGTCTGCACGTCATCATCAGATTCCTTTATACTAATTGAAAGAATATACACTGAAGAACCAAAGAAACTGGTACACCTGTCTAAAATCGTGTAGAGACCCCGCGAGCAAGGGGAAGTGCCGCAACACGACGTGGGATGGGCTCCACTAATGTCTGAAGTACTGCTGAGGGGAACTGACACCATGAATCCGACAGGGCTCTCCATAAATCCTTAACAGTACGAGGAGGTGGAGATCTCTTCTGAACAACACGTTGCAAACCATCAAAATGGTTCAAATGGCTGTGAGCACTATGGGACTTAACTTCTGAGGTCATCAGTCCCCTAGAACCTAGAACTACTTAAACCTAACTAACCTAAGGACATCACACACATCCATGCCCGAGGCAGGATTCGAACCTGCGACCGTAACGGTCGCGCGGTTCCAGACTGTAACGCCTAGAACCGCTCGGCCACCCCAACCGGCACAAACCATCCCAGAGATGCTCAATAATGATCACGTCTGAGGAGTCTGGTGGCCAGCGGAAGTGTTTACACTCCGTAGAGTGTTCTTCTAGCCGCTCTAGAGCAATTCTGGACGTGTGGGGTGTCGTATCGTCCTGCTGTAATTGCCCAAGTCCGTCGGATGTACAATGGACATGAACGGATGCAGGTGATCAGACACGATGCTTAAGTACGTGTTACCTGTCTGAGTCGTATCTAGACGCATCATGATTCCCATATCACTCCAACTGCAAACGTTCTACGCCATTACAGAGCCTTGACCAGCTTGAACAGTCCCTGCTGACATGCACGGTCCATGGAATCATGAGACTTTCTCCATAAGCGTACACGTCTATCCACTCGATACAATTTGAAAGGAGACTCGTCCGACCAAGCAACATGTTTCCAGTCATCACCAGTCCATTGTCGGTGTTGAGGGCCCAGACGAAGAGTAAAGCTTTGTGTCGTGTAGTCATCAAGGGTACACGAGTGGGCCTTTGGTTCCGAAAGCCCATATCGATGATGTTTCGTTGAATGGTTCACACGATGACACTTGATGATGACCAAGCATTGAAATCTGTAGCTATTTGCTGAATAATTGTACTTCTGTCACGTTGAACGATTCTCTTCAGCCCCGTTCTTGCAGGATTTTTTTTCCGGCCGCAGCGATATGTTTTACCAGATTCCTGATATGCACGGTACACTCGTGAAATGGTAGCACAGGAAAATCCCCACTTCATCGCTACCTCGGAGATGCTGTGTCCCATGGCTCGTGCGCTGCCTGTGACACCACGTTCAAATTCATTTGAACCTTGATAGTCTGCCATTGTAGCAGCAGTAACGTATCTGACAATTGCGCCAGACACTTTTTGTGTGGCGGTCGCTGTGTCCGAGCGGTTCTAGGCGCTTCAGTCCGGAACATCGCTGCTCCTACGGTCGCACGTTCGAATCCTGACTCGGGGATGGCTATGTGTGATGTCCTTCGGTTAGTTAGGTTTAAGTATTTCTAAGTCTAGGGGACTGATGACCTCAGATGTTAACTCCCATAGTGCTGAGAGCCATTTGAAACATTTCTGAGCTTGTTGTGTCATACAGGCGTTGCCGATCGCAGTACCGTATTCTGCCTGTTTACCTATCTCTGTATTTGAATACTCATCCCAATACCAGTTTGTTTGGGGCTTCAGGGTATAAAAAGCATCACAAGACAAAACTGTGACAGTGCTGTTAACTGTTGTAAATATATATGGAAACCTATATGTAATAAAACATCTCTCTCTCTCTCTCTCTCTCTCTCTCTCTCTCTCTCTCTCTCTCTCTCTCTCACACACACACACACACACACATACATAAAAGCAACATCGTATTAGGCATCATTAGCGTCTGATAATAAAATCGTCACTGGAAATGGGGTACGACGCACAGAACAATGTAAGCACCTATGAACAAAGCCTCCAAAAAACAATTTGACACATAGTATTTATATAGAGCTACCTGTTCTCACATACTAATATAAATTACATTGTGAATCATGAACTGTACGAGGCAGTGTATTTATTCATATTACAATAACAGTAAAAGTTAGCCATAGGATTGGAGCCATTTTACATACTGCCAACTGCACAGTTGATCACCATTTACCAGCTGAATCAAAGATAGTCTAGACGTCTGCCTACATCGATAGCTCCAGTATGCTTCCAGGGACCATTATCGTAAGATAACAGATGTTGTCGTTTCCTACAGTGTGCAAATTTGACAGTCCTAACGGGTAAAAATCTGTGCGTCGCACCCGGTATCACCTTACTTTTGTTGGAAGAACAGTAGTGGCAACAGGAAACAAAATTTTTAAGAAGAACGTGTTACAAATACAGACAGACACATGTGTCTGATAAGCTCCAGCCATAGTCACCATGCGTACTGCTTCAGTTTTACTGTGACTTGAGAAACAGAGAATGAAGAGAGAGAAAGGAAAGAAAGGAAAGAACGAGAGAGAAAGCACATGTTCGTTCAACAAATGTTTCGGTGCCATGGAATGCGGAATGTTGGTCCTTAGAAAACACTCTTATGAGAAGCTTGGACAGGTACTTAAACTTAACTCTGGCCACTTGTGGACGTCTACAGAGGAGGAAAACGAACTCGGATCTGCCCCTACTGGTGCCGCTCTTGTGCGACGCCAGACAAAATTGCACTATTGGACGACAGCAGGGGCGTCTCTCAAGTTTGTCTATGCGACTTTCTGACGTTGGTCGGCAAGGCATCTGGTAGCCATCTTTGTCTCCCGAGCCAACTAATAACACGCATACTGAGAACGAAACAAGCTGTATATTGTGCAAGAAACCCCTTGGCCATGGCGCGTGCCAGAAGCTCCCGCCTGCAATCTCTTCAAAGTATGTGAGAGGAATTCATATTTTCTTTACTTCCTACGTCTTGCATGTTCAAATAGTTTTACCTTCACAAAGATTCACTTGCCGTGAGTTATGGTCAGGGCTAGTGCAAAGTCAAAACTGGTCATTTAGTTGCAAAAGGGAAACTTATTCCTTTTCAGCGAGTAATATAAGAACTTCCCTTACTTTGCCTATACGAAGTGATGCAACTAAACCACAGTGGGAAAATGATATGATGGTGACCTTGCCCAATGATCTTCTGCAGTGGTTTCTCCTATTTATTATTACCTTGCTCACTCCCTTGCTATTAGAGTTGCGGAAAATTAAGCAATAAACGGACACAGAGATTGATCTCAACGAAACAGGCCAGCTATCAGTTGGAGGAACAGTTTCATTAACGGCACCATCCGACGAAAATGTGCTAGTGGATGTCTCACTAAGAGGTGCAATACTGCAACACATGTAAGCATTTTTATATCTTTTTGATTATCTGTTGTTGTGTACATAGTTCCGCGTAGTCAGCGCGTACACAACTTTCCCACTAGAGCGCGCCTCGCTAAGCACAACAGCGCAGGCACAGCGCTCGTCCGTCTCTGCACTACGAGATGGTGCTGCCTTAGAGATGGACCAAATACTGCTTCCGCCGATCCGCGTATTAATATGTAACGCAGCCAATGAGATTGCTGCTAACGTAGAATCTTTTCTCCTTGTGGATCACACTCGTGCAGTGATACCTGAATGCGTGAGGTATTATAACGAGTGTACAGACCTCCGATTAATCAGTCTGCATTTGTCTGCACCAGTCTGCACCAGTCTGCATTAGTCTGTACCAGTCTGCATTAGTTTGTACCAGTGTATAGTCAAGTTTCAGTTTGCGCCTAATAAGATTACCATATTCCTGTACATAGCCATGAAGATAAATGTACAGACACTTTGTCAAGTATCAGAGATATGTGAGAATAGGATTAACGTACCAAGACCAAAGGAACTTCAGATTGTCAATTGTAAACAGCATCCAGAATCAAGTTACATAATGTCTACGCTTTTTATTATTTTAATAAATGTGTGTGAAAATTAATCAAGTTCTGTTTAAAGTTGGTCACCGTCAATCTGCTACTCTAAGCGTGCAAGTGGCATTTCTATCGTCTGACCTAACGGCAGAAGATAAACACGCCACGATAAGACCACGAGACATATTGCTGACACTCGCCTACTTCGTTAGAGCGACAAGTCAAATAATCTGATGATGTGTGTACCGAAGGTCTTACAGTACGCACACCACATCTGTTGTTAGCTGTCATTGGGTTAAATTCGTCACATTATCTTTACTAGTATAGGAGTAAGGAGTGAGGCGCCATGTTATTTTTTTTATTATTTATTCATGATCGCCTGCTTAGCTGGGTGGAAAGCCGGCACGGTAGCTCAGCGTGTTCGGTCAGAGGGTCAGCTGCCCCCTGGAATAATAATAATTAAAAAAAACTGAGTTAACCCAACGACGAACTTAAACGGGTGTCTTACGACGTCCGCCCCGAGCAGATGCAATGAACGAAAGCGAACAAAATGATATTTTAAAAAAAAAGAAAAACAAAGAAAGAAAACAGGAAGGTGGTAACGTGCTTGCCTCCCATGCTAGCGGCCAGAGTTCGATTCCCGGCAGGGTTGGAGATTTTCTCCGCTCGTGGACTGGGTGTTGTGTTGTACTCATCATCATTTCATCTTCATTACCAGCGCGGAAGTCGCCCAATGTGGCGTCGAATAAAATAAGACTTACACTTGGCGGCCGAACTTCCGCCGATGGGGCCTTCTGGCCAACGATTCCATACGCTCATTTCCATTTTTTACTTATTCACTAACATCTAAGTATTATTTGATTTATTCATTCAGTTTCGCAAAGTTTTTGTACTTGAAATTAAGTTACAAACCCAAGAGTAACACACACACTCAATCCAATCACCCGTGTAGATGCCTATGTTAACTTCATTCATACGACAACTTTCACATTTTTAATTCTGGAGTTGCTGTAAACATATAACAAAACGCAATACCTTACTGTGAATAAGCCCAGATTGACTCTTTAAGTTTACAATTAATGTAATATCAACGCTTTCATTCATTCATTCATTAAGCATCACAGTCTTCCTATTCACACCGCCATTACGGATTAAGTACAAAGAAACATGCACACCAAACATAGTACAAGGAAAAACAATATAAACAATCTCATCAGACCACTACGTTCAAAGTAACATTAAAAAGCACTCCGTCTTCAGGCCCACTCCGTCTTCAGGCAACGAGTGGCCTACCGGGACCATCCGCCCGCCGTGTCATCTGAAGTTCAGGATGCGGATAGAAGGGGCGTGGGGTCAGCACACCGCTCTCCCGGTCGTTATGATGGTATTCTTGACCGAAGCCGGTACTGTTCGGTCGAGTAGCTTCTCAATTGGCATCACGAGGCTGAGTGCACCCCGAAAAATGGCAACAGCGCTTGGCAGCCCGGATGGTCACCCATCCAGGTGCCGACCACTCCCGACAGCGCTTAACTTCGGTGATCTCACTGGAACCGGTGTATCCACTGTGGCAAGGCCGTTGCCTCAAAGTAACATTAGCAATAGTAAAAGAATTTTTTTGAAAATATGACGGTATCTAAACATTTAATTATACAACAGAAAATACTTAACTGAAAATTACATCTGGAGAAAGCATTTCACGGTTCATTATTATTCATCTCGAGAAAAATGTTGAAATAATTACAATAATCACCTAAATTACTGTATCAATTTGAGTATTTTACGATTCAGATGTGTCCTTTTCTTAAAGAAACAATACACAGACACAAAATGTATTAATCCTAACCCAAACTGGATATTATTAGTTAGCCATGAAAAATAGCTAACAAGAAACAAAAAAAGGAGCTCAAGCAGCGTCTCACTCGATATTGCATCACAGTCACTGACCACTACTAAAAAAAAGCCACAAAAGGGTTCACAGACAGTACATTTAAGTTTTTATCAAATGCTGAAAGAACGTACACAGTCGTTTAGTCCTAGATGTGACAGGTGTTCGATCGACACTGTTCACACACATGAAAGCTTTATGGGCGGGGGAGAGGGGGGGGGGGGGCTCTGTGATATCAGGCTTTAATAGGGCAGGACATGGTTTCCTTAAGGCGACTTGTGGCTTGGACAAGAGACAAGGGGGAATAGGGGTTGTAGCAGTTTTCAGCGACGACTTAGTCTTAGTCTGCAACAACAGAGTCCCTTGCTGCCCCTCTGACGTTTACCCGAGATGCCTATGCGACGCACCTTGTGGTAACAATCAGTAACAGGACACACCGTCTCGTAAATAACGTCAGGTGTAACTGACATCAGCACTGGGTCGACCGTTTGTCAGTTTCATGGAAACTGGCATCATTTGCCAGGTGGTGTACGGGGTACTACTCATAAGTACAAGCACCAGGCTGTGTGCGGTGTGCTTGTAGCTGCAACGAATGTGTTGTGGAGTAGGTAATGACTGAGAGTAGTTAACAAAGTGTCACGGTAAACAAGCCATATGTGGTTCAGTCACGTGAGTACCTTATCTTGTTGCTCTGACAAAGCTGGCCGAAGTGGCCGTGCGGTTAAAGGCGCTGCAGTCTGGAACCGCACGACCGCTACGGTCGCAGGTTCGAATCCTGCCTCGGGCATGGATGTTTGTGATGTCCTTAGGTTAGTTGGGTTTAACTAGTTCTAAGTTATAGGGGACTAATGACCTCAGCAGTTGAGTCCCATAGTGCTCAGAGCCATTTGAACCATTTTGCTCTGACAACTTCTTCATTTTCATGTGAGGCCGTACGCCAGGACTTGCGTTTACACGTGTCAGACTGCTTTGATGCCAGTTCTCCACAGTTCTCCAAGCATCCACTACCGGCTACGCTCACTGGCTCAGAAGATACATCTGCGTTGCGTGTCGCCATTGGCATTCGATCAGCCAGCAGATGAAACTCCCCTTAAGCACATCACTTAAAACTGCGAAGCTAATGGGCCGTAGTCGATGTATAAAACGTTTTCCTATAGTTTCCGTCTGAGGGAGATATCTTGAGAGATAAAGTGGTGAACTACCTATTAGCCCGGCCTATTGGCCCGGCAGTATTAACTGATGTCTGTACCAACCGTGAAAGCTTACAGTCTATGATGCCCTTGGGAGTTCACAACGTAGTGTTTTTTAGGTATAAATAAAAAAAGACAATTCTTCAATACTCCTAATTTCTTTACATATAACTAGGGTTTATTTAGCTATTAAATGAAAAAAAAAGTTCTTAAACTCTGCCTAACATTTTTACTTTTTGGGGTTTATATTCCACATCCTTTGGATTATGAGCACCGATATTACGCCAGAATTTATGTTAAGCCTGGAAACTCCTCCTAAGAGCATGAATAGGACTTAATCCATATCACATGCAGCTGATTACTGCAGACTACCTTTTATCATTTTGTCTTCATTCCTCTATTTTCGTCTACTTATAAACTGCACTTTACTATCGTCAATCAACTAAGATAAACCTCATTAAATCAAACGCAACACACACTTGCCTTAAATAGAATTGACTACTTTGCACTAGTGTACAACTGATTCAACTAAAATGGGTTTATATCTGTCGTTTCATTTCTTTCTTCACTCACCGATAGTTTCCCAATTACGACAGTTAATTATCGCTGTGGTAGCTATACTGCATCTATCAAAACCATCGGTAATAAATTGTGGTCTCTCGTATACTGTAAAACTGATTTACATTAGTACTGTTTCAAATTTACGTATGGCACAAAATAATTGAATCCACATGGAATTTAAGTGACCAAGTGGGATGTTTCACGCTTAATACGTTAAACTGTATACTTTCGCCTGTTCACATAATCAGTCAATTAGGTAGTCTCCACTTTATTGAGAAAAACAAATATGCAGCAGTGAAAACTACACTAACAAAAAAGTGAAAGTCGAAAGTCCCGAGTTCGAGTCGCTGTCCGGCACGCAGTTTTAATCTGCCACAGGAAGTGTCAATCTACGTTTGTTGGGAAACCATTGATCATCATTAGATGTCTTATTATTCCTCAAAACGACGTAAACAAAAAGAATCACACTGTTCTTCCTGCAACTTGGAGGCAAATTGTCGCTCCACAAAAATCAGCCACAAATAAAACTTTAAACTTTCACTTCCAGCAACCTTAAAATACCATCACGATCTTGGAAACCATTATTCAAGTGCTGGTATGTCCTTGGAATAGTATTTTCATCAAATCTGACTCAGAATCATTCCTGCCCTCACACAACTTATCATACTACTCATATTATTCAGTTCTATTATTCTTGACTTGGGCATCCATTTCCCCTCTGAGATGGTAAATACTTTAAAACACTCTCATAGGAGACATACGAACAGCAAAAAATCCACACTCACATAGACACAGAACCGCAAAAGAACAGATAGTAGCAAGGGAAAAAAATAATGGAAATGAGGCTACTAACAGCTGAGCTTACCATATCCGTAACATAGACAGACTATATAATCCGCTGGGTTTTTAATTTGATATTCTCTCACCATGGAAGATTTGCAAAATCATCCCCACAGTTTTACCATTCTAACTCAACAGTGGGCCAGTCCAATACTCTTAATAACTGTGATCACACGGATCAATAGTCAAAACCCAAATTCACAACCAAACGGACAGCAACCAAAAAGAAAACGAAATCTCAGAACAACAATAAAAGAAGAAACCAAGGAAATTATAATCACACTCAGTAAACAGCTCCACATCACTTACTTCTCTGGTAGAGCACACAAACCATTCTTTACTTACAAGTTTAATGAAGTACATTGGTATAAACCCAGTCTATTCATCTCTCAATATCATCTCAGACTAAGCCTCCCTAGGTAGAAAAATACCCGATTATCTGATCACTTAGTAAAATTACGCAAACGAAAAGCGAAATAAATTACTGTAACTTTTCCTCCTACATACACACACCGAAATACTCAACATGTGGAACATAGTTCCACTAACAAAGAGAGGGCACAAACGTAACAATACCGCTGCCTGATCAGAGAGAGCAGAATTCATTCAGAACAGATGCAACACCCTCAAACACTGCATACAGTTATGTCATACTTTCTTATACTGGTGAGTGATCCTTCTTCAGTATACCAGACATAGGATTTATGCATAATTCATTTTTAGTAGTGTTCCACCCTTTGGAATGATGTCAGCCAACAAGCTTTCTGTTTGGAAAAGCTATTGTACTTAATTTTCAATTGTTTAAGCACTCAAAAATTTCACTGCTCTTTACTTTCACAGCGAATAAAATCTGACACTACCTAACCCGCGTCTCGTAACGGATCTGAACGTATTATAGCTTAGGCGTTAGAAAAAACATGAGCTCTCTCGATACTTTAGTTCTCGATGGTTTCGCAAAATTACGATGAGTGTTTTCGACAGACTGAGACGCAACAGTTCGGAATACAGCTCTTCCCTCAAAAATCTCATTCGCTACCTCCTTGCTTCTGACGTGTTCCCCATCATAAAGCCGGCCAGAGTGGCCGTGCGGTTCTAGGCGCTACAGTCTGGAGCCGCGTGACAGCTACGTTCGCACGTTCGAATCCTGCCTCGGGCATGGGTCTGTGTGATGTCCTTAGGTTAGTTAGGTTTAACTAGTTCTAAGTTCTAGGGGCTGATGACCACAACAGTTAAGTTCCATAGTGCTCAGAGCCATTTGAACCATTTTGAACCCATCATAAATATTTTATCGTATATCAGGCCTGGCCCCGAAGTTCGGACAGGTTACGTTCTGCCAGATGTTCTGCCAATTGATGTCAGTTTTCAGGGACCACAATTACGTTTAATTCAAGTAAGCATTCTCTGTTACTTATCCAACGCTCTCTCACATCTGCATTTATTTCAGAAATATTCTCTTTCATTACTTTGACGACGCTCTTTTGATACATTTAAATTCTCCAGTACAGTTCCACCAAACATTACATCCTCCACTTCTTAAGCACATTAATTCGTTCGGTCACTATCAGTGAGATAAACGAGCTCCTCACAAATGCCCTAAAGGTGGAAGAGAGTCGACCAGCCGCCGTGTCGTCCTCTGCCATTCGGCGTCATGCGGATGCGGTATGGAGGGGCATGTGGTCAGCACACCGCTCTACCGGCCGTTTTGCCGACTTCCGAAGTATCTCCCCAATTGGCATCACGAGCCTGAGTGCAAGCCGCATCCGTCCTGCCACCGGGAAAATATACTAGGCACAACCATGAGTCGAAACCTGGTGCCCTGCGTGGCGAACTCTGGCCCTCAGCACGGCAGGGCTCTACTACAAATGTACCGCAACTAGCGCACCGTGACTCACTGGTGAAGGGTGTGATGCGAATATTTGCATACACCACCAGGAAGAAATTAGTACACCCTTTTAGAGCTTTCCAGTTCAGTTTTTTTTTTTTTTTTTTTTTTTTTTTTTTTTTTTTTTTTTTTTTTTTTTTTTTTTTTTGCAGCAGCAGCAGTGCATATTGAGCCGTGTATCGACTCGTGTTACACCTTGTGTTTATATTGCATTGGTTTTCCTTCTCTTCCCCTGACATGTTTGTTTGATATGTTGCCTGTCGTTAAGTGGCTGCTTGGTTGTCTTTTCCCTCTGCTCTCGATATCTGCGTTTTTGCTTCCGGGAAACGGCTATGGAGGAAGTGAGATCTTTGACCGGCTGTAACCTCGTGTGGTGGCGCGGAAGTAGGGCCGTTGCACGCAGAGAGAGTGTGGTGGACACGGGAGGGCAGTGTGGCTCGCCAGCGCAAAGCAGGCGTGGTCGGGTGGTCGGTTGTACCGAGTCGCCACGTGATGTACGAGTATGTTGGTTGTGTGTAACGAGCGGGTCGAGTTGACGGAAAAGCTCCCCGCGTGTTGGTTGTATACAGAATCGCTCCACGAGTAGTTGCTGTTCATTTCGCCTTGGTGGTACGTTAACAAGCTTCTTTAAGTTCTCCGTTTCAACACTGGAGTTTAAAAGGAGACACCTAACATGAAGGAGCGGTCACTACCTGCCAACGTTGCAGAGAAGACCTGAACTCCGGTGACAGAGCGTGTTGTTGCGTGGCCGTGGCGTGTTGGATACGCTGGCGACGCGTGCGCTGTCGGATGTGTGGATCCTTGCCATCGGAGGTCGTGTACTTCCTGTTCGAGCATAAGAACAAGTTAAGTTCGTGGAAGCTTTAATCATTAAGTAATAATTTTGTGTAACCAGAGTCTGTTCTGCCTTGTGGCCTCTGGCGACCGGGTTTCCTGTCCCTGGCACCGGTGTAATTGAAGACAGTGATCTTTCCTCCTCCTCTCGTTACTGTCCTATAAGAGGTGTAGTTTTGGCAGTTTGATTGTTTCGCTAATGTGTCATGGGTTATGAGTAAATTCATGCTACTTGTTGGTTGATCATGTGGTCGCTCATTCATGACTGTGTGCTGTAATGTTACCTTGCACGAGGTTAGCTCTAATTCTGTCAGCCATCTTATAACAAGTTTTTGCTGGCTGAAAGTCGGTGCGGTGACCAGCCTGAGAGTGTCAATTGTGTTTACGGGTGTATTTAAATTGGTCAGTATTCTGTCTAGCCTGAGCATCCCTGAGTAGGTGATTTGTGGCCGTCTTACACGGGTTCGTCATATCTGTTGTGTTCTAATAATATTCCAGGTCACTTTTGTTTAAAAAAATTTTTTAAATTCGTCCAAATTTGTAAATTCCTTTTATTGCCATTAATGGTGTGTTTGCTGAGACCTGTTTAATTTTTTAAATGGCGGTGTTGGTAGCTTCACTACCTCACCGTACTTTATTAACAAAGTTATGTATTTACTTTAGTAGCCTGTTTACTAATGTTCTTTAAATTTTTTTAAAATTGTTGTGTTGCTATAAATTACTTTGATTGGCGTTGGCGGCGAGTTTTAAAAGGTAGTTTATTGCCGTACTGCTAGCTTCTGTGTGTGTCACATATGGAGTACATGGAATGATTACATTTAGAGATGAACAGCAGAAGCCTTTCTGATGTACGAGGTACCGATTCATGCTTAAACAGCTATACAGGTATGTGTTGTAGCCTCCACGGGCGACAATGGAAGCACCGACTCTGGCATCCAGTCGATCGTACAGATGATGAATACGGATCCGTTACTCCACGCTTGCTCGACATGTTCACGTAGTTCTGTAAGCGTAGGACATTTGTTAAGGCATCAGGGAATAATTTCCACTTTAATCCAGAGAGCTGCAGACGGTAAAAACTGTTGAGGAAAACAGAGAGTGGAATAGAGCCGTCAACTAAGGACGTAGGTTTTAAGTGCTACTCTGAAATGAAGAGGTTGGCACGGGAGTGAGGAATTCCTACTACCCAGGCAGCAAAATAACCAGAGACGGACGGAGCAAGCTGGACATCAGAAACAGACTAGCACTGGCAAAAAGGGCATTCTTCGCGAAGAGAAGTGTACCAGCATCAAACATAGGACTTAATTTCTGAGAATGTACGTTTGGAGGGCAGCATTTATAACACTTCCGTCCGCTACTGCTGTACCATAACCTTAAAGTTGGAGGCAGGTTTTGAAATAAAACTATCTTATTAAGGAAAATATGGTATAACGCAACGGAGCAGTGTTACCCTCTGAGAGGAATTTTGTTATGTTAATCGTGATATACCTAGCGGATGTGGCGTATCGGAAGCGAATGTCAGAAATACGTAATTATTCAAACAGTAATTAATAATGTTTTACCTAGCTACACTGCATAAAGAATAAGGAAAACGGTCGCCAGCCTAATTAGGCAAGAGAAAGATTAACGTTCTTTTCAAAGAAAGTAGGTATGAGTAACTTTAACGGGTAACACAACCTATATTTTACCACACGCGAGTGCAATGAACTCTGACACCTGCATATGTTAACGTTAAGGTTGGAACTAACAGCTAGAGCAGCACAAACTATTTGCATAAATATAAGAAATAACGAAACCCACTATTACTTTCAGTGCTTATTCAAACTGAATGATCTTTATAACGTTACTATTACTATTCACTGCAGAATCGTTAATTGGGCATAGGTTCAGTATTATTGTTCAAATATTTTCCTAGCTGACATAAAATTATAAATGCAGTTCAATGCATTTTTATGAACTGGTCACAGGTTAAATATCTCTCAACTAAATACTATTCTATTTAGAATGAAAGTTAAATGGAATTCACTAACAGGTTACTTCTCACTGTCTTTTGAATAAATAAATTATGGTTTTAATAAGTAGTGGTCTTCCCGTTACTTGTTACCTAGCATTGGCACAATAGACAAACTGTGGATCCTGTTATACTATTAATATGCACTTGCAGTACACAAGAGAGACAAACACTTAGCAATCATGAACATATAACTTTCTATTATTGCAGTTTTCCTCATTTACTACAGTGAAACACAATATTGACAAAATTGCAAGAAACTGACTCACCTTCTAAAACTTACTGCAGGCAGCAATGTGATCGTTTAACAAGCAAAACTTTAGAAGCCTCATTTTTATGAACTTTTAATCTTTAAAAGAAACAGCAAATTGTCTTTATTACCACTGTCTCCCACTTGCAAGTAAATAATTAAATAGGTGACTTTGAAACTCCACAAAACTATAAATTGGACTATTTCCATCACTGGGAGGCTTTCACAAAACTACATTTACTACCTCCCACAATTTCATGAAATCCACAGTAAACCTGAACACTCTCTTATTACCAAAGATCAAACAACATCATTTAATGTTTTGAGGCTTTCATTTTTTCCACAAACTAGGACACTCGGTAATCATAGTTCAAATGGAGAGATAGGGAAAAAATCAAGGTAGGTACATGAATTCAGTTATAAGTTACCTTATATTTGTGCACACTAAAACATCCAATAAGCTGATCCTTCACTGTACATTATTATAGCATTCCGATACAGTGATTGCGCAATGTGGTGGCAACTGCATGCTGGTAGATGGATTTGCAGGCAGAATTGCTGGACCCTGTCCCTTCTTGGAGGCGATGATGGATACCAATTCCAGAATCGTTCCAGCTATTTATCCATTCATCCGAGGCATTGGAAAGTGGCAGAAAAAGCCTCTCTCGGAACCAGAACAATATACAACTTTTACATGGCAGTGCACAGTTTGGAAGCTCGTCCCCGACTGACTCTTGTTCCACCTTTTCTACCTAGACCAACCACAATTTGCGCGCGCTACACAGTTCCGTTCCCGAGGGGAACCACAACACCTTTTATATATAAGATAACTAAGAACCCTAAGTGAGGATCAGCAATTTACATAACAGCAACCAAACACATTAAATAAAACAGAACATTTGTACATATTGACATTTCTACAAAAATTATTCACACAGAAATTCAATTATATACAGTAAGTTTTGTTGCCTACAAATGGGACAAAGAATTTAAATGACAGATACACTACTTTGCATAGAATCAAACCATGACATCAAAGTTTTTAGAAAGAAAGGAGTAAACAATTTTGTGTTATCGATTCAATCAAACACATTTACAGAACTCACCGATGTAACATTAAATGAAACAAAAGCAAATTAAATCAGTTGAGTATTAGAGCTATGGTGTTACACATTGTATGGTAGTGAAACATGGTCTGTGGGAAAATCGGAAGAGAACAGAATCGACGCATTTGAGATGTGGTGCTACAGATGAACGTTGAAAATGTTGAGGACTGATAAGGTAAGGAATGAGGTTGTGCGCAGAATCCTAGAGGAAAGAAATGTGTGGAAAACACTGACAAGGAGAGGGGGCATGATGACAGGACATTTGTTAAGAAATCAGGGAATGGCTTCCATGGCACTAGAGGGGATGCTGTAGAGGGCGGAAAACTGTAGAGGAAGACAGAGATTGGAATACATCCAGCAAATAAGTGAGGACGTAGGTTGCAAGTGCTACTCTGAGATGAAGAGGATGGCGCAGGAGAAGAATTCGTGACTGGCCGCATGAAACCTGTCAGAATACTGATGATTGAAAAGAAGAAAAAAATGTTAACTACCATTTCCGTGTCCAGACTGAAGTCACAAAACAGTACACGCTGCTATTTACCACTATCAGGGAGACCTTGTGGCAACTAAATTTTGTATGTCTCAAAAGACAAACGACGCTACAAAAAACGCAGACAAGCACATGAGGAATGACTGAGCCTCGGTTGGCGCGATGTATACTAGCCTTGCGTGGGCTACGTGAAAACCTCTGTCGAATGCTTTCTACGCCTTGCTTCGAGCGTCGTTATTAATTCAGCAGCACGTACGTAAAACAACATACCTATTCTTCGTATGTAGCGAGCTAAACCCACGAAGATGGCATCGCACATGCATTCGAAAATAATTGAGTGGTTGAAGACAGATTGTTGCCCGCTCTCGTGATTTGAATGTGGGCATCAGCTCTATAAGGTACCGTACAAATACGATAATATTCGGATTTTGCAGTTAGCCCCAAGGGGACTTGACGATTTCACCGTTTCTAACTCAGTCCTCTTAATTGTAGTGTTTTTACGAACCGTCTACTCGGCTGGTCACACTATCTTTGTGCTCTGAAAAAGACATTTACTTAGCACATCATGGGTTCATTTATGAATACAGAATATTTAGTATGAAATCTTCTTCACTTATAGAAGTTACAAGATCCTATAATTTCAGTGACCTTCAAACATTTCCACTTTTCATTCATAATCTGCGTAATTGGTATTCACCAGAGCTTGTAAATTCGTCCGTGCACTATCCACTTTCCAATTAAATGCGAATTGGCCTTGAAATTAACTATTCACTTTATTGAGTCTTTAAAAATGTTCTAAATAACAAATATATCAGTATCAGTTATCACTTTGGCCTGATCTCCTATCACAATTCAGATCAATGAAATTACATTGTCCACCTGCGTTAGTTTTTATCAACAGAAGATAACTTTCACTTTTTCATTAGTGTCGATATGAATCTCGTCTTTGATTATGATTTTTCTTAGAATGGCAATAGTCTTTCTGGCACAAGTCTTTCAGATATTCTTTTCTGAAAATTATCAAGATAAATCAAAACACCAACATCATAAAATCAAGTTCAGCTCCTCGCGAAAGTTCTATTGCAACACTATGTACAGCGTCTTTCCACGAAATAACTTTTTAATCTATCCAATAGATAGTGGCTATTGCGACATTACATAAACCGCATTACAGCTCTTGACATTTCAAGATCTCAAAACAGTGTTTCACAGTATAAATTATATCTTTTTTTGTACATTGTTAACATAAACAGGCACAGCAAGAGCTCGACGCACTTGGCTCATCACTCTGGTCGCTGACTTCATGGCGATATGCAGGTGAAGACTGCCGTCGCTGCCAATTATTTCTTTCTACGACGCTATATGGGCGGAAAATGGGGCAACGTATTGAAATTAGCGACTCTGACAAAGGGGATATTTATATTGCGAATTGTACAATCAGTTGAAATAAGCGACCTTAACAAAGGGCAGATGATTATCCCCTACAGCGTGTGAACGAGTATCTCAAAAATGCCAAAGCTGGTCGAATGCCGTGAGAGAAGGGCAGAGAAACCACCACTAGGGCTTAAATGGTTGGATGTCCATGACTCTTCACAGAACATGGGGTTCGGAGGGCAGCGAAACCACCACTAGGGCTTAAATTGTTGGATGTCCACGACTCTTCACAGAACATGGGGTTCGAGGCCCATTATCTTTACAGAACGTGGGGTTTGGAGGTTTGTCTGGTCTGTAAAGTAGGACAGATCTGCGAATCTCTGCCTAAAGAGCACAATGCTGGTGTACGCACAATTTTTTCAGAGCACACCGTTCATTGTACATTGTTGAACATTAAGCTCCGCAGCAGACCATGCCTATGTGTTCAAATATTGACCCATCGTCAATTAACGATTGCAGTGGGCACGGAATCATCGGGATTCGACCGTCGATCAACGGAAACGTGTCGGCTCTTCGGGTGAACGACATTTCTACCACATCTGGTCGATGATGGTCTCCACAAACACGTCATTGAGGTTTATGGCGGTTCGAAATGCGCAGCGTGCCATAGACGCAGGATGGTGGGATCAGTATTATGCTACGGGAGACATGGGACCTGTGGTAGTAATCAAAGACACGTTGACGCTGCGGACCACCTGCATCCCTTCATGCTTGATGTCTTCACCGAAGGCGATGTCATCTTTCAGCAGTGTAATTGAGCGTGCCTCAGAGCCAGAACCGTACTACAGTGGTTTGAGGAGCGTTATACTAAATTGACCCTTGATGTCTCGGCGACCAAATTCGTCAGATGCAAATCCTATGTAACCATCTGGGTCACTCTCGGGAGCAATCACCTCGTACGCAGATCAGGGGCCCGTTATTTACGCGAATTACATGATCTGTGCGTAGACACCCAATGCTACATACCTCCACTAACGTATCAACAGACTGTCGCGTCCCTGATAATCAGTGTCGTATTTCGTTCCAAAGACGGACAAAAAAAGCTACTAAGCAGGTGGTCAGAATGTTCTGACTCATCAGTGTGAGTCATAATTACATTAAAACATAAATTCGACTTAACATATATCGTTGCTGCTGGGAAAACCGGTAACGATGATGCACCTTGAAACCTTCCCTTCTCGTCTATATCTCTTGTTACGCAACCTTCCCTTGTACAACGTGGCCCTCAGTCGTTATCTGCAATAACCCAAAACTGTTCCTTAACTTTTTTACTGTTATTGGATCGCCATCTGACTGCTACATCGAACTGCGACAAGAATATACTTACTCTGTTTTACTATACTTTATTAGCTGCTGTTGGGCTGTCATAAAAAGTGGCTGTATTTCTTACCAAAGCTGACTTTATTCTTTAGTAGCAAAGCTGACGTTATTCTTTAATTAATTTGACTTACGTTACGTAATTCATAGTTAAACTTTTTCTTGACAACAATAAAATTTTACCAAGTTTTACGTTGATGGTTTTTGGGATGGATTATAATCAGTAATGCAATATTGTTGGCAAAAATTAATTATATTCTGAATGAAATGATTTTACAAACGTTCAAATGGGACTTACTTTTTACAATAATCTTACAACTAGCATTGCGCAAACATACCTTCAGTAGTCTTGAGTTTCTCAAAAAAAATTATTCAATAATATTAGTTCCTCTTCTGATAATAGTTAGCTGATGACTCTGTGCATCCGTTTATAATCTCTTGTAAATCATAGCTGGTGGCTGGCAGGCACACCGCTCCTCTCAACCTCTTGCTTCAGACCTGCTACCGACTCGCTTCACTTCTCACTTACTACTGACTTCCTACTAAAGTTAAAGTGCGGTCTCTCCCACCAACAATGCTTTCTGGTGCAGACAATCCATGCTACCGTTACAAAATGTATCAATGCGCGGTCTTTCCCGCTCTTTTCCTAAAATGTATCCATACGCGGTCTCTCCCGCCCTTTTTAAAATTATATCAACGTGCGGTCTCTCCTGCCTACAATACTTTGGTGCAGACATTCCCTGCTACCACAGTTATTTCCAACATGACAAATATTAATTATTCCTACTTAATCCCATTAATGAAATATAAACATCTTTCATAAATTGTGGTTCGACAGTAGACAATAGAAATATACACGTCTTACAACCTGAATGTTTCAAATCGCTACGATCCGTGGAATTCCCCTTTTATAAATAATCAGTGTTTTGAACCTCCTTTGCCATAAGCTGTGGGAGGTGCAGTGCCGGTCTCTTGGCGAAAGTCATTTCACAAAGTAGTAATGTCACCTGTTCAAGCGGGGAGTATAAGGACTTTTTTGCTTCTGTGCTATGACCATCTTGACGCATATTGGGTAATGAACGATCGAACACACATCTAGACATCTACCGGCAACAACGTGAACCGGCGGCTTACAAGTGGCACCAAGATGAACTTTTAGTCTCAATGCGCAACTTAAAATTTACTCCAAGTTACACCATGCGGAACCGTATGCTAGACTGTCCTCAGTTTCCAAAATTAGTGAGTATTATAAAATTATATAATTTAATGGATGCCTAAGATACACGTACTCATGATAAACTTTCGTATGTCTACAACGCGTATACGAGGGTTGTCCAGAAAGTAACTTCCAATCGGTCGCGAAATGGAAACCACAGCGAAAACCAGAAACGTTTTATTTGCGACAGTTAGGTACACCTTCCACCTACTTCTCTACATAGCCACCGCTCCAACTTCGAGTGTTGTCGTAGTGTTGTATCAACTTTCCAATACCCTTGTCATAGTAAGCACCCGCCTGTGCTTTCGGTCAGTTATCTGCACTGGACTGCAATTCGTTGTCTATGGAAAAATTTTGCCTTCATAGCCAGCGGTTCTTGTGAGCAGAGATGAGAGCCAGTGGGAGCCAATTATGGACTGTATCGTGGGTGATCAAACACTTCTCATCGGAAACGCTGCAGTGTGCGGCCGAGAACTGGCATGAAGAAGGAACTGCTCGACAGTTGTATTATGTGGGCTGCATAACACAGGCGAAATCTCTAACCAGGCGCTCATACTTGGCGGGAGACGCTATTCCCTACGCATCTTTACGTGCTCATTTTCACTCAAAACTGAAAAGAGCGACGCAACACGACCGACGGGCAGACTAAAGACACTGCCCAACACATCTGTGCAAAGCTTTACCGGATTTTCCCAGTGGTTTCCATTTCGCGACCGATCGGAACTTACTTTCTGGACAACCCTCGTACATACACGTGAAAACACCGCGAGAAGGGCGTACGAGCAGATGGCTCAAAATGGTTCAAATGGCTCTGAGCACTATGGGACTCAACTGCTGAGGTCATTAGTCCCCTAGAACTTAGAACTAGTTAAACCTAACTAACCTAAGGACATCACAAACATCCATGCCCGAGGCAGGATTCGAACCTGCGACCGTAGCGGTCTTGCGGTTCCAGACTGCAGCGCCTTTAACCGCACGGCCACTTCGGCCGGCCATACGAGCAGATGGTAAGCGAGACTATACGTTGCGTTGTTGTACTTGACCACGAGCGGCATCTGTACAATGTCCTCAATACTTCCCACATATCGCAGTCAGTCGTGATTATAACAATGTTCAGCATGGTTGTGAGTGGATTATGTCGCAGCTAGGTGAATTTGAACGTGGACAAATTATTGCTGCTCGTGTGGATGCTACCCTAACAATGCAGCCAAAATGTTTCGTGTCTGAAGAAGCACTATATAGAAGATTCATGGAGCATAGAGGGAAATTGGAAAAATATCATCTGGTAAGGGGGGGTAAAAGTGTGCATTGAGTGATCGAGACAGACGGTCATTGAAGGGGATCGCGACGGTAAATAAAAGGATTACAGCTGCAAAACTCACTGCGGAACTGATTGTCTCAGTCGCGACCCGTGTCACCATCAAACAACACGAGGAGAGCTCTATGGGCAAACGTAAGGCCGAAGCCAAAACGTCTTGTCTGTGGAACAATGAGAGAAAGTCATTTGGTCGAGTGAGACTTGTTTGACACCGAGCGAGGTGGTGCAGTGGATAGCACACTGGACTCGCACTGGGATGGACGACGGTTCAAAGCCACGTCCGGCGATGCTGAATTTGATTTCCCGTGGTTTCCCTAAACCGTTTCAGGGAAATATCGGGATGGTTCCTTTGAAAGGGTAAGGCCTACTTCCTTTCTCATCCATACCTAATCCGATGGAACCGATGATCTCACTGTTTGGTCCCTCCCCTAAACTAACTAACCTACTTGTTATTGTTTCACACTGTCTCCAGTTTCTGGCCGAGTTTAGGTACCAAGAGTGAAAAACGTGGGGGGGGGGGGGGGGGGGGGGGAGGAGGGAATTTGGTGATGATTTGGCCAGCCATATTGTGGTATTCCTGGAGCCCCATTCTTATACGGCAAGATCGCAGAACTGCCAAGGATTCTGTGAACATTTTGGCTGATTAGGCCCATCGCATGGTAAAAGTGGTGACGCCGGTTTCCAAGACGACTGGACGCCCGTGCCCACGGCTAACATGTCCAAGACTGGTTTTCTGTGCACGAAGTGGAATTGCTGCATCGTAGCCACTAGACCTCAGTACAATCGAAACTGTGTGGAGGAAAGGATGACTGATCGCTCTCCATCTCCGCCATCCTTAGCTAAATTGCCACTAATTTGCAGGAAGAATAGTAAAAGATTTCCTCGAAAACTATACAGGACCTGTATTTATCCATTCCGAGACGACTCGAAGCCATTTTGAATGCCAACAAATTTGCTACATTGTATCAGCTATGGTAATGTGCTGTGTTTTACGTGTTTCCATACCTTTGTTTGTCCCAATAAGGTTCAAATGGCTCTGAGCACTATGGGACTTAACATCTGAGGTCATCAGTCCCCTAGAACTTAAAACTACTTAAACCTAACTAACCTAAGGACATCACACACATCCATGCCCGAGGCAGGATTCGAACCTGCGGCCGTAGCGGTCGCGCGGTTCCAGACTGAAGCGCCTAGAACCGCTCGGCCACTTCGGCCGTCTCCCAATATGTGTACCACGTTTTTTTAATGATTTTACACAATTCGTTTGGATGCTGTAACAGATAACAATTATCTACTTGACGCCAAGGAACCTTTCTTTAATCTCATGATATGGTATTCAATACCATCTGCCTTACAACAAGAGGTCGCCCGAGTTATTTTGCCGTCTGCCATTATTTTCTGTTAATACGAAGACAACTTGAATGCCGCTTGAGCGGGACTGGTTATCGATAAATAAATACAACATTACAGAATATTTTGGCATTTCTGTGACACCGTTCTTTAAATAAATTGGATCTCTGCAGCACTATTTACAGAAAACTTTTGGAAGACAAGAAAACTTGTCTTAAATTCACCTACAGTTACTGGGAGAAAAAACAATGACAGTGTGAAACAAAGATGATGTTGGCAGCAAGCTGCGTGAAACTTAAGCCTAACGTACGCTGGAAGTGTTGTAGTGGGTGGGGGGTTGCAGTACAGCTACTGCACCAGCAGCGCCACTGGGGTCGTCCTATGGGGTATTGTCAGCGCCTGAGCCAGTTTTCCGTATCCTATGAATGTAGGCTTTGTCCAGCCTAGAGTCGATAGGCTGGAGTTACCGGTTATGTTTGTGAAGGGTTTTGTGATAGGGACCTTCCGGGCTGGCTTAAAAGCAGATGACTTTGACGCTCCTCTCCTTGCTGTTGTTACCAACACCCACGCCACACAATAGGCAGCAGTTTGGCGGGAGCTGGCCACAGTGTACAGGCGTGATTAGCTTAACAAGCGGCGGGGATGTAAAATTAACTGACTACCCACAAGGGGAGCCCACGTCGTTGCAATCACAGATTTAATTCAAACTTTGTACACGTTTCGTAGGCCATTAAAACAGCAGAATGTGCAGGTAGTAAGGTGCCGTACTCTGGAAATTCCGAGAAAATAGCAAGAGAAGTTTTATTCGCGTACTATGTGGGTTATGTATCTGTTCGTAGGTGCCGGACAGTAGAGTTCATGTCGTCGCGTGCCACCGACACGGTAGATCAGCGTGTTTGGTCAGAAAGTCTGATGCCATCTGTAATGAAAAAACTTTATAATGGATCGATGATGAACTTCAAGGGGTGTCATGAGACGTCCGCCCCGAACAAATTCAACGGACACTAGCGAACAAAATCAGATAAAGAAAGTTATTAGCGTTTGAGCTCCGTAAGACGAACGTATATGAGGCGACAGTTCGACTTCCGCTCAAACTTAATTATTAATGTATTCTTTTCATTACTGGTCATATTATATAATATATATATATATATATTTATGTATTATATATATTTATATTATATATTTATTTATTTATTTAACATTTGAGAGGTAATATAATTAAAAATGTATGTTGTCGAGAGCACATCCGACGAGTAACTGTATATTATTCTTGTGCTCTGCCGCCTGGTGACTTACTATATTATTTATATTATTGGTTGTGAGTAACGTCATTCGCATCATTATTTATCGAGGTTTGACTTGAGCTTTCCAAACCTGTCCCTCGTCCTTGAAAATTTTGTTATAAATAATAAATACTCAAATAACATATGAAATTCATTACAACTTAATGAATATGCATGTGTTTTTTTTTCATTATGTTACATCTGAAATGTCATAAATTAAATAACGGGACCAGTGACGAAAATAATATAGATTAAAAAAGTAAGTTTTAGAAGGATTCGAACCGTCGTCTCGTTCACGACCCATTTTCAAAGAGCGAACGCTAACGACGTTTTTTGGACCTATCTTGTCATGTAGCTAAATTTAATCTCCAAAAATAAAAGAAAAAAACATTGTGTTCTGCCTGACGGCAGCTCTTGTCGTGGGGGAAGAGGTCCACCGCATGAGCGTCTAGGGAAGTGATTCCAGTGGTGGTTTCCCGTTTCCTTCCACTGATAATGATGAAATGATAATTAGGACAACACAACATCCAGTTCCTGAGCGGAGAAAATCTCTGTCCCAGCCGGGAATCGAACCCGGGCCCCTTGGTGTGACAGACCGGCGCGCTGACCACTCAGCTGGCGGGGCGGACAAAAATAAAAGAAACAAGTATTAAATCTAGTCCAGCTTGGCACCGCCATTTCAGCTCTACCGAAAATGACCTATCCCTCCTCAGGCGTTGCTCCTGACTAATCGCAAAAATTCTCCCAAGGGGTAGTAGGTTCCATGGGTCTATGATTTTTTTTATTTTTTCATTTTTTTATATAATTACGTGACTATCATTAGCAAATGTGTACAAATAAAAATGTTATAAAACAAAATCTTTCAATAAAAATGTGATTCGAAGCTGAAGTAAAATAGCTTTGAATATTGCTTGCTCTACTTCAGCAAAAAGAATCTTTCTTCGAGAAACTGTACAACTGGAGATTTCTCGTCCACTGTCGCTCCACTAGTGTTTTCTGTGTCCATCACCACTTCACCACAATGACTTCTTACACCCGGCGCCTTCGCACAGATATATAAACCACATAATAGACGCGTAAAACTTCTCTTGCGATTTTCTCGGGTCGACCTGGGTGACCGAGCGGTTCTAGGCGCTTCAGGATGGAACCACGCGACCGCTACGGCCGCAGGTTCGAATCCTGCCCCGGGCATGGATGTGTGTGATGTCCTTAAGTTAGTTAGGTTTAAGTAATTCTAAGCTCTAGGGGACTGATGATCTCAGGTGTTAAGTCGCATAGCGCTCAGAGCCATTTTTGATTTTCTCGGAATTGCCAGAGTAATAGTCCTTACTACTTGCACATTATGTTGTTTTAATTGGCTACTGAAGGTGTACAAAACTTGAAGTAAATCCGCGTACTCAAAGTCGTAGCGTCCCCGTGTCAGTCCCGAAAGTGCAAGAAGTATCGTCTTCGAACATACATGCAAAGGGTTACTGATTAAGTAGGAGACTCTGGGAGGTGGATAGAGAGCACAACTCGAATGTAGGTTATGAAATGGCTAAAGCGGACACTGCCTATGTAATCACTTCCAGCACCAACAGAAATTTGATTTTCAATATTACATATACGCGTTGACCTCTGAATTAAAGATTTAAAATTCTGTCATAATATAAACATTAAGAGGTATAATCCTAGACGCGCAGTTCACTCACGCAGTATTCAGCCCGCAGTTGAGAATGAGAGCATTTAGCGACTTCCAACAAATGAATAGGAAATCACCGACGTTCTGACTACGGACGGACTAATCGGTTCCGCCCGTTCGTCCTGTCGTTCTCAGCCAATGGCATCACATGGAAGCGATATAAAGGGGCGTACGGCCAGTGAACCGCCCTACCTGCTGCTGTCGGCTTTTCAGACCTCGCAGCATCTACTTCTCATTCTAGTAGCTTGTCATTTTTTTTTTTTTTTTTTTTTTTTTTTTTTTGCCGATACGCAGGCGGACGGCTTTCAATAAACTTTACACATAATTTC
Source organism: Schistocerca americana (assembly GCF_021461395.2). Classification (NCBI taxonomy): domain Eukaryota; kingdom Metazoa; phylum Arthropoda; class Insecta; order Orthoptera; family Acrididae; genus Schistocerca; species Schistocerca americana. The sequence continues at coordinate 976,387,686 of NC_060120.1, read as the reverse complement.
AAACTTCTTCGAAAACTTGTCTCGCTCACATCTCCCACAATATAATGAAGGGTAAAAATTATCGTTTACTCAGTTTCGCTGTTCATGCACTAAAAGTTCAGCTTCAGGCACGACGTTTTAATTTAATACTTATTTGCTACTAACTGTGCTCACAAAATATTTTACAAACAGTATTCACATACACCAATGAATGTACCTGCAAAATTATATCGTTATACGACACACATTTCAGGAGATATGCCGTCATATGCATTGAGATGCGTGAAAAACGAGTGTTTTGCGTCATGAACCATAAAGGTTTCACGTGATTAACGTCAAATATTTTACAAATAAATATATTTATAATCAGACGTTTGAAACTGTTTTATACATGGAAGTTCGACTCTTTTAAGAATCAGGGGCGGGGTCCGGGTTTTACTAGTTAAATAGAACGATTAGAGGTTAATAAAGAGGTATATTTTAATGACAGTAAGTCGCAGATATGAACGAGAGCGGAGTTCACAGACATTTTTGTCGTATTAAAGAACGTGGAGTATCTTGATAGACATTAAACAAGAGTTAACAGCAAACGACTTAACCAGTCACAAAGTTGTTTATGTATAACTCAGGCACTGTGCTAGAGAGATGGTGCATGAGTGGGTACTGTTCTCCTGGAGAACCCATGAGACACTGTAGGACGTGACACAGGGGAAGGGATGCCGATTAAGCTCAAAGAACCGGTTTTCGGTTGTATCAGCTTTTCTTCAATGCCTGTTTAACCGGACTATTATAACCGATCAAACTAACCGGTTTCTGATTTTTTTTCGGTTTCTTATTCCTGTTATTTCCTGTAATAAACACAGATATATAACAAAAATAGAAAAATTTAGACCCCTAGTTTCAGAACAAATAGAATCAAAATAAATTAAATATGCAATCTTAGTTCTTCCACAGTTCGCTGCTTCGTCCACCGTTCGCTGCTCTTATCGAAAACTGATAAATGGTTGACTATTACAAAAAATCACCACAACTCTCCTACTGATTCTAATCTTTTGAAAACTCATCTCAATAATCATGGTTTAATCAGAGATCGTAACACCATCTGGACATCACGAATGGTCAGTGCTAATGGGTGAAAACTGAGTTTTAAGTACTCAATTTTCGTGTTAATTTGTCCATTTTCAAGAGCTGCAACCAGATACAGGCGTATTACCCGTATGTAGACACAGGCAGCAAATCAGCTACTTCCTATTTTAAACGCATGCTATGAATTTTTTATCTATTGTTATGCCATGTGTTTGTCGCTCGTTTTTGTCGACATTGTTATTAAAGTAGCACCGATCGCTTTTCCCACTTCCTATAACAACACAATATTTCAAAACAATGGACATTTTACGAATAAATATCACTTTTTCCTTAAGTAGGATTTTTATTTTGTGGTTTTTTTACCCGGTCGTTCGCAAAAAATAAAAACACCTGTTATAATCGAAAAATACCGATTATTCAGAACTAAAATCTGTTTTTTCACATCCCTACAGGGGGGCTTCGGGGGGAGGGGGGGGGGGTCGGTTACGAAAACATTGCTGGCGCTACCAACTTTCGGTCGAAGCGCAACACAGTCGCATACGCCGGGTTAAGACTGTCGAACTGTGATTAGCTGTAAGGCGACAACAACGCGTGTTTACGTCGGCGTCGTGGCGCCAGTCGTGAGTCCAGATCGAAGATACACAGAATGATTGGCATGGCTGTGCTCTGATGCTTTATGGTCACTGCTCCTTAGTGAGCTTAGAACCACAAAAAACAAGTCAAGTTTCCAGCTGCAGAGAGCACAAGAGGTCAAGGGTACCGTATAGTGACACGCGGAACTGACCACGTCTTTTGCTAACAGGGGTCAACATTCCGCCTCAGTTCTAACCGTCGAGAAGCGGTGCTCACTGTCGTCTTAACCCCAATGAGGAAAAGAAATAGCGTTTATAACGTGGAGAATTTTTAACAGTTGCCGTTATTTTGAGTAAATTAGTAACTTCTCCCAAAATGACCACACCCGCATTCTTATAACTGTTTTCTGTTCCCCAGTACTTCATGAACCTGTTTAATATGGTGTCCTTTGTCTTTCAGTGTTTTTATTAAGACATGAAACTGCAACTGAAATTTAGTATGGTTCAAAATAAAATTATTATTATTATTATTATTGTGCCACGGATATGATACGCGAGCTGAAGTAGCAGTCGTTAAGAGTGAGGTGTTTTTCGTAGTGGCGAGATCTTTTCGCGAAACTTCATTCACTACATTTATTTTCAGAATTTTAAAATATTTTACTGACGCCCATGCACATAGGGAGAAATGATAATTCTGGTAAACAAGAAACATTAGAGATAGCACCCAATGACTTCTGTGTTCGTTTTTCCTGCGTGCTATTCGAGACGGGAACGGTAGAGAAACAGTCTGAATTTGGTTTTATCAACGCTCTGCCAAGCATAGTAATTATGCAGGTATAGATGTTCATATCCGGTTTTACAATGTATTTACGTTTTCCGGTAAGCCATTATTATAAACCGAATTTAATTTTCACTCTCCATCTGTCCATATATTACCTTTAATATTTTTTCTTCTATTTAATGTGTGAAATTCCTGTACCCATGCGGCCGATGGTCAGCCTCCTTTCTTCCTTTCTGGTGCTACCCATCCCATGATCCGCCGTTACAATGTTGCCTATGACATTAGATGGTTTTCTCTCACATGATTAATAATCGAACTAGTGAGACAGTACATCCCGGAAATTGAGCGTAGAAATGTGTGTGCGTGCCCTGATGTGACGTCAGGAGCAGGCGTGGCCGAGGGGGGTGGGGGGTGGTGGTGGGGGTGGGGAGTTTTGACAGCTGAGGAGGCGGGTCTGCCGAGACAGGCAGGGCCCAGTAGCCTCATGGCGGCACCCTTTGAGGCTCAGCAATGAGTTTAAATTTCATAGAGCGGCTATACGCCACCCACGATTAAAACAAATTGAATTCCCGTCCGCCATTTTATCGGTAGTTAAGGGCATCGCCTGCTGTGTCACGTCCACTTGAAATTGCCCTTGACTAAGTTCAATGAGATCATCCTAGCTTCATTTTTCTCCTAAAACACTAAACAATAGTTATTTATGCGTACACTGGCAGCAACAATGGAAGCTGAAGTCGAAATATGGACAAATTTTTCGACGCAGATAACATTGCAAACGACTCAAAACATTTTCGTCCAGTTGCGATAAGTCTTTGTTTCATGTAAACTGACCTGCAATCTTAGCAGTTATCACAAGAAGATTATGGAGTAAGCTTCGAAACGCGTTGTAGTTAACTGACAGAAACAGTGCCTCACGCAGAAATTCCTTACTTTTGTCTGTATTTAAGCATAGTCACAGCATCAAAAACCAGTCCACTATGGAAGAGAATATTTTTAAAGAACTGCTTCTTATAAGTAATTCAATAATAATAATGACTTACGAGGCAAAGTAACTTTTTGACATTTCGGTTTTACAATCTTTTCATTCGCATTTCATTTCTACAGTGTTTTCATTGAAATTTTATTTTTGCAATGTTTTCACTGACCTTTAAATAAAGTAAGCTATCTACACAATTGTGTCACAGCTTTATCTCCCTAATTAAAGGATTTAGATTTACAACAATGTTTTCACTGCACGTAAAATAATGTTTGGGAAGCAGTGTTGAATTCAAATTTCACATAGTGTGTTTCATCCCCAAATTCAGTTGTTGTACAAAAATGGTCCCTCATTATAAATAAGGGACTTTCAGCAATTGCTGTGGAGTATGCTTGGGTAAGATAATTTCACCAACTTTCGTGAGCAACTATACATCTCAGCAGAAAGAAAAACGTAGGATCAGACCAAATTTCCATATTTGCTGAGAATATTGTGATATCTTACCATTAGCTTCAAGTTCCAAAAGCTCTATCAAAAGATCCATTATATTTTTACTACTGGTATTTAACATGTCAAAAACTGAATTAATAGTCTTTTTTTTCAAATCAGCAACTAAAATTTGTAACTGCGCTACTCGTTTCTGTTGCAGATTGAGTTGTTTTATATGCATCTACAGTAGCACCCTGTCGCAGTGCTTTCAAACTTTTTTGGACTTGGAAGACAGTAACGCTGGTGATCGTAAACAGATGTAGAAAAGGCACTCAAAGAATATAATTCCACCACAAGTTTATAATAATAATAATAACAACAATAATAATTTTACTGCGTAAAAAATAGAAACTATCACGCTGTGTCAGTGGCTCCAGACATAATCAAAACTGGGAACTGAGAAGCCTGATTATGTGTTTCCTTAAAATACTGTAGTGAAACCTTACGAACCTTCCTATATCACACTTTCAGGCTGAAGTACCCGTATTGCACTTAACTGAGTGCTGCAAAAACAACGAAAGTGCTTCCCTGGAAAACATAGTTTGTGTGTTCGTTGTAATCCAAGTCGTGGTAGCATGAAATGTGCAGTACGCTCCTAAAGCATGAAAATGTCAAAATTGCGGTGACTGAAAACATTACCATAAACAGTTAGTAAAGCAAACATTAAGTAGTGCGAATTACTAGACACACACTAAACATGTTGTTTAAATGAGGAATCCGCCAGGTTTAAAGTGTTTGTGGATAAAATGATTTAAAAGTGGATAATATAACTTACAACTGCGAGTTAAATAAAACTAAATCTAGTTCTGTGTAATTTGGAATTTAAAAATATATAGGCACTGTCTAAGCTAGAAAACTGATGAACTGAGCAGACACCTGACGAACTTTATTAGTTAAAAGTCAATTTAAATCTCAAGCTGTGATGAAATACTCTTATTCCATGTGAGTTCATCAATTAACCAAGAACCTTTGGACTAGTCACATAGGAAAATTGCGCTATGAGCTCTCTCGAGTTATTATTTACCGCATAAACCAAGAAACAGTTAGTGGAACATGGGTACACACATAATTTTCGTTTATCTACTCACGCTATACTTACAAAAGCATTGTGGGGAAGCTCCTGGTTCAAAAAATTTCTTATGAGTAGCAAAAGAGGACATCAGATGTATTGCAGTACTGATTCCAAGTGTGTCATGTAAAGAGCATTTTAATCATCTTAACGTTTAGGCAATCTTCAGCTTGTCTCCTCAGCGTTAAAGGGAACACAAATAATTTTATCCAAAGGATGTCTGTACATGTTCATAACACAACTGAACAATCAACTGACCTCTCCTTCAGTTAGTTACAAGTCTCATGGATCATGCACGATTAATCATAATGATGTCGATTAGTCTCAGACATTTGTAGTAGACTGCTAAATGCAGTGCGTTTTGTTCCACTGAGTAGATCTAAAATTGTCTTAGCTGAATTTTTTAAGTAAAATGCGTTCTATAAATTGTTGACAGTGTTGGTGGTCTTGGGTTACTTTATACCAAAAGTACCATTACCGGTTTCGAATTTTTCACGATTCATAATCAGATGGTGTTTTCCTCATTTCCTCAAATCAAATTATACATTAAACATTACTTTATTCAGAAAGTGCTGTTACCAGTTTCTTTTCACAATTCATCATCAGACAATTTTTTCATGCTTTCATCAAAACATATTATACATTGTTTTGATGAAAGCATGAAAAATCCGTCTGATGATGAACTGTGAAAAATTCGAAAGCGGTGGTGTTACTTTTTGAAAAAAGTAACAACAATTTATTTCATATATCAGTCATGGTCTCCAACCATGTTTTTACTAAATAACATTGCAAAAATACATACTATACAATAAAAGTGTGTGAGGAATAAGAGTTAAATGACAGGAATTTATCAATGATTTCTTCACACTGTAAACTGTAATACAGTAAACTTTAAATGCAACACTATATTATTGATGGGAATATCGTTGATTTCTTTCCCTATACATGAGAAATACATACAACAATTACTTGTACATATAATTTTTGAAGTTGAATAAGCAAAATAATTTTAAAAATTCCCATATTTTTTTTAAATTGCGGGCTAAAAGTAAAACACTTGGAAATTTAAAAATATTAAAATAATTTGTTAACATTTTCTTTTTTACAGTTTTCATTGATCTTTAAACAGAAGGAGCTTAGTATACAACTGCGTTATGAATGTGTCCTCTGTGCTCAAAAGGTTTTGATTTGCACAAATGGTCTATTCTACAGACAAAAATATTGCTTGAGATGAAGTTTTACAATTGTAGCGTAATAGTTTTCTTACTCAAATTCAGTGCCCTTAAATAGATGGTTACAGTGTACAATTGAGTAACCCCTCAACGATTGTAACGCTTATGTTTGACACCTTAACAAAACATTTCTCTGACATAGGTATTGAATCCCCGTGTCCCCCTTTTCTTCTCAGCAAAACGAAAAGGTTATCAATCTTCCTACCTGAATCGATTAAGCTGTTGTTTACATCATTCAGCATAATCAGTCCAGCTCGGCTGATTCACTCAAAGCAAAGAGCGTATCTAAACAGATAGTACAGGGAATGTTTTTGGTTGCTTCCATCTATATATTCAATTACATACTCTGAGTATATTCTCAGTGATGCATAGTTAGGTATATAATCACGATCTAAAGCCACTGAGCTTACTATACCTTAAAAACAGAGGTGGTGGCATGGTGTAGAATCCATAAAACTTCCATGTTAAGAGCCATCTGTCTGAGCATTTAATCATGTGCTGTAAGGTGACATAAATTGAACAGCTTTCAGATTATTCCTGCTTCCACCTGTCCTACGTATTGTTAAAAAGGCTCTAAGAGGTCCTGATTTAGTCTTAGAGTTAAAATATAATTCATTTCTGCATTTTCCTGCCAAACACCTAATTCTGCATTTTTTCTGCTCATTAAATGTAGTATTAATCCACAGAATGGCATTTTTATGTTGGACACAGGAAAAGAAGTTGCGCCAGACTCACGATATCTGAGATAATGAACGCAATTATGGATTCTTTTTCAAATTGTGTCCCTATTCCCCTTGAAAATCGGTGTCTTAGTGTTTTTGTCAAGAGTGTAACAATAATTAAGTCAAAGGCATTATCTATCATTTTTATGTATTGTACTGTGAGCTCACACCCATAAAATTCGTTTAAGCCAAATTTTTTGCAAAATAACGTTGCATTTGCAACAGAATTACTAATTGTTTAGGCTGCCAAAGCCACCTTCATTTTTTAAATGTAATGCGTAGTGTTTTGCCTTCTAAGTTCGTTTGCAGCGTGCATACCTCCTCTTTCCTGTAAGTCAGAACTGCCCCTCTGGTGCCTTTACCTTTCCTAAAGCCAAACTGATCGTCATCTAACACACCCTCCATTTTATTTTCAAGTCTTCTCTACCATATTATTGTCAGCAACTTGAATGCTTGGGCTGTTAAATTGATTTTGCGACAATTCCTGCACGTGTCAGCTCCTGCAGCCCTGGAAACTGTGTGAATGTTTTTTTTCCGGAAGTCAGACGGTATATTGCCAGGCTCATACTTTCTACACGCCAGTGCGAAGGGTCGTTTGGTGGTCACTTCCCCCAACTATTTTAGAAATTCTGATGGAATGTTATCTATCCCTTCTGCCGTATTTGGTCTTAAGTCTTCCAAACCTCTTCTAAATTCTGATCCTAATACTGGATCCCCTATCTCTACTAAATCGACTCCTCTTTCTTTTTCTATCACATCAGACAAATCGTCCCCCTAGTAGAGGCTTTCAGTGTGTTCTTTCCACCTATCTGCTCTCTCCTCTGCATTTAATAGTGGAATTCCCGTTGCACTCTTAATGTTACCATCCTTGCTTTTAATTTCAGCGAAGATTGTTTTAACTTTTCTATATGCTAAGTCAGTGTTTCCGACCACCATTTCTTTTTTGTTGTTTCAAATATGTCATTCAGCCATTCCGTTTTGGCTTCCCTGCACTTTTTATTTATTTCACTCCTCGGTGACTTGTGTTTCTGTATTCCTGAATTTCGCTGAACATTTTCGTACCTCCTCCTTTTATCGATCAACTGACGTATTTCTTCTGTTACCCTTGGTTACTTCGCAATTTCCTTGTTTGTTTCTATCTTTTTCTTTCCATCTTCTGTAACTGACCTTTTTAGATACGTCAGTTCCTCTTCAACTCAACTGCCTTCTGAGCAATACCGCTGTATCACAGTATCTGTAGCCTTAGAGAACTTCAAGCCCATCTTTTCATTTCTCAGTACTTCCGTATCCCATTTCTTTGCGTACTGATTCTTCCTGACTAATCTCAGACTTCAGCCTGCTCTTGTCCGCCCCCAGCAGCTGAGTGGTCAGCGCGACAGAATGTCAGTCGTTAGGGCCAGGGTTCGATTACCGGCTGGATCGTAGATTTTCTCCGCTTAGGGACTGTGTTTTGTCCTAATCATCATCATTTCATCCCCATCGACGCGCAAGTCGCCGAAGTGGCGTCAAATCGAAAGGCTTGCACCCGGCGAACGGTCTACCCGACGCTAGGACCTAGTCACATGACATTTACGTTTTGGACTACTCTTCATCGCTACTAAATTGTGATCTGGTTCTACATCTGCTCCTGGATACTCCTTGCAATCCAGTATCTGATTTCTGAATCTCTGCCTGACCATGACGAAACCGAACTGGAACCTCCACTATCTCCTGGCCTTTTCCAAATATACTTCCTCCTCTTGTGACTCCTGAACAGAGCATTCGCTGTTACTAGCTGAAATTTATTACAGAACTCAATTAGTCTTTCACCTCTTTCATTCCTATTACCAGGTCTACATTCTGGCGTAACCCTCTCTTCACTCCTTCTCCCTCACCGCATTCCAATCCCCCATGACCGTTATACTTTCATCTCCATTTACGCACTAAATTAACCGTTCAGCATCGTCATATGCTTTGTCTGTTTCTCTATTTTCAGCTTGCAATGTCGATATGTATACCTGAACCACCATTGTCCGTGTTGGATAGCTGTCGATTCTGATGAGAACAACCTTATCACTGAACTGTTCGCAGTGACTCATTCTCTGCCCTGCTTTCTTACTCACAACGAATCCTGCTCCCGTTATACCATGCTCTGCTGCTGTGGATATTACCTTATACTCATCAGACCAGAAATCCTTGTCTTCTTTCCATTTCACTTCACTAACTCCTATTATATTTAGACTGAGCCTTTCCCTTCTCATATTTTCTAGCTTCCCCACCACATTCAAACTTCTGACATTCCACGTCTCGCTTGGTAGAACATTGTCCGTTCGTTAGTTATTGAATCACTTTCTCATAGTCACCTCGCCCCTGGCAGTCCCCTCCTGGAGATCCGAATGGGAGACTATTCCGGTATCTTTTTCCATTATAGAGATCATTATGGCACTGTAATTGTATAAACTGATTATTAGTTGTAAAGTGTGTCTCTCTTTGTTGGAGGGTTTGCAATGGGACGCCACATCCGTTTCCTGAGATGTGGCGAACCTGGGGAGGGTCACTATTGTCAATTTTCCCGTTAAGGTAGGTGTCTGTCAGCATTTTGAAAAGCTATAGCATGAAGGAGCTCTCTCAAGGAGATTACCGGCCATTAAAAATGCTACACCACGAACATCACGTGCTACAGACGCGAAATTTAACTGACAGGAAGAAGACACTGTGATATGCAAATGATTAGCTTTTCAGAGCATTCACACAAGGTTAGCGCCGGTGGCGACACCTACAACGTGCTGACATGAGGAAAGTTTCCAACCGATTTCTCATACACAAGCAGCAGCTGACCGGCGTTGCCTGGTGGAGCGTTGTTGTGATACCTCGTGTAACGAGGAGAAATGCGTACCATAACGTTTCCGACTTTCATAAAGGTCGGATTGTAGCCTATCGCGATTGCGGTTTATCGTATCGCGACATTGCTGCTCACGTTGGTCGAGATCCAATGACTGTTAGCAGAATATGGAATCGGTGGGATCAGGAGGGTAATACGGAACACCGCGCTGGATCCCAACGGCCTCGTATCACTAGCAGTCGAGATGAGAGGCATCTAATCCGCATGGCTGTAACGGATATTGCAGCCACGTCTCGATCCCTTAGTCAACAGATGGGGACGTTTGCAAGACAACATCCATCTGCACGAACAGTTCGACGAAGTTTGGAGGATCATGGACCGTCAGTTCGGAGACCGTGGCTGTGGTTACCCTTGACGCTGCATCAGACAGGAGCGCCTGCGATGGTGTACTCAACGACGAACCTGGGTGCACGAATGGCAAAACATCATTTTTTTCAGATGAATCCAGGTTCTGTTTACAGCATCATGATGGTCGCATCCGTGTTTGGCGACACTGCGGTTAACGCACATTGGAAGCGTGTATTCGTCATCGCTATACTGGCGTATCACCCGGCGTTATGATATGGGTTGCCATTGGTTACACGTCTCGATCACCTCTTGTTCGCATTGACGGCACTTTGAACAGTGGACGTTACATTTCAGATGTGTTACGACGCGTGGCTCTACCCTTCATTCGATCCCTGCGAAACCCTACATTTCAGCAGGATAATGCACGCACGCATGTTGCAGGTCCTGTACGGGACTTTCTGGATACAGAAAATGTTCGACTGCTGCCCTGACCAGCCCATTCTCCAGATATCTCAACTGAAAACGTCTGGTCAATGGTGGCCGAGCAACTGGCTCGTCACAATACGCCAGTCACTACTCTTGAGGAACTGTGGTATCGTGTTGAAGCTGCATGGGCAGCTGTACCTGTACAGGTCATCCAAGCTCTGTCTGACTCAATGCCCAGGCGTAACAAGGCCGATATTACGGCCAGAGGTGGTTGTTCTGGGAACTGATTTCTCGGGATCTCTGCACCCAAATTGCGTTAAAATGTAATCACATGTCAGTTCTACTATAATATAATTGTCCAATGAATACCCGTTTATCATCTGCATTTCTTCTTGGTGTAGCAATTTTAATGGCAAGTTGTGTATTTGCAGGGTCAGGAAACGGCCAATGGAACCATATGAATCACAATGCAAAGATTACAAATGAATGGAAGACGCGTTGTTGCTCTATGCACATGTAGAATAACCCCATTATCTTCACTCTCCTTCCTAACGTGAAATTCCAAAACTCCTTTCCAAAAATAAACATCTAAACTCATCTGCCAACACTGAACCGACGAACTCAACTCCAAAACTGCAATGACGCCACAAACCTGCCGGCCGAAGTGGCCGTGCGGTTCTTAGCTCTACAGTCTGGAACCGAGCGACCGCTACGGTCGCAGGTTCGAATCCTGCCTCGGGCATGGATGTATGTGATGTCCTTAGGTTAGTTAGGTTTAATTAGTTCTAAGTTCTAGGCGACTGATGACCTCAGAAGTTAAGTCGCCTAGTGCTCAGAGACATTTGAACCATTTGAACCACAAACCTAGTGGTCATCTATTCTTTAGTTTTTGTTCTAACTTTCAGCGGATTAGAGAACAGAAAATGGCATCCTTTCTTTTAAGGAATACCCAATTTGAGTCGATGAAACGAATTTTACTCTTCTCGAACGTGATCACTCATGCACCTTCTTTGTCGTTTCGCGTGATCAGAACGCGTCACGATGCAGTATGTGCTGCCCAGCGGGGTTTCAGCTATACTGCACCGTGTTAACCGCGAGCGCCAATTAGCCATAAATGTTACACTTGGATAGCTCAGTCGGATCGTCCCCCTCAGTGTAATTGATTTCACACGTGTAGATAATTAATACAGGTTCGCTCATAAACTTATGCGACTAAACCTGCGTAGCAGACCTGTCGTGTGATTTGTATCACAACGACATACAACGCTAACAAGGGGAGCATCAGATTTTTTAACCATGGATTCCCATGGGTCTCAAAGTACATGTCGTGAAAAATTATTCAGAAACCATCCCATCACCGAAATGTACTCCATGTTGCCAACCCTGTCATGTCTATTTTTACATGTAGGTTAAAATTTTCACGAAAAAAACACAGAAAATTTTCCCCACAGCTTAAAGCAAAAACAGCTTCGGGGGAAGATTCCATAAACGTACATTATTAAAATCTGCACCGATTTTGTGCACCTGCTTTCAAAGGAACGATGAAATATGCGCGACACGAATCGAAGTTGATCGAAGAAAGAACAATCTTTTTGAATTCCAATGAACTGTGTTTCCCGGTATAACTCCTGAAAAATCCGTGTACCTGCAAGGATAATGTGTGCTCTACTTAACAAATTTATGTTCCGGCTATTCCTACATCGAACAACATCTGGAATTCTGACCTTGCACAGCAAGCGATAGTGCCACAACTGATATTTACCCCATAATCGGGAAAAAATACATAAAAATGAGTTGTTTTCTTTTTAAACTTGATTAGGTTTAGTAAACCCATATTTTATTTATTAAGTGTGTTAAATAGTGTTTTTAACATGTGATTAAAAATACTTTGATTAAAAAAACTTTATTTTAAACATGCCAACCCTTAGTAGTATTCAAACAGACAGAGAGGTTGATAAAAGGGCTCCACGAAAATACTGGGTGGCGCACGAAATGTGTTACCAATTGTTTCTTTCACAATTTACGACGCACATTAGATATCCCGCTGGGATCTCTACAGCGGTACCAGCAGAGCTTGGAAAAACAAATGAGTTACGAAATGACGTGTAATTCACGATACTGCCGCTAGAAGACTAGAAAGCAGCAATGGGTGACTATGGAAGACTGACGACACAGCAACGATCGGCAGTTGTGTTACTTTTTCATGAAACGAAAAGCCCTGCTGTGACTCAGAGGCGTTTTCAACAACAGTTTAACACACGATGGGTACCTTGCAAGATGACCATCCACAGGTTGTACGGTAAGTTTGTACAGGAAGGAACAGTGTTGGAAGCGAAGCGACCTCGCCCTAAGCCTGTTTGTTCGCCGGAGAATATTGAAGCGGTACGAGTTACTGTACAGAGAAGTCCCGGGAAATCGTGTAGAAAGGCAGCAGTGCAACTGGGAATATCCAGACGCTCTGTTCAACGCATTCTTAAAAGTGACCTCCATATGTACCCATACAAGATGACCTGACCACAGAAGCCCACTGAAGAACACAAGCAGCAGAGACTACTGTTTGCTCTGTGGGTGGAGGTTAGGGAAGAAACTCTCAATAACGTTTGGTTTTCAGACGAGGCGCATTTTCATGTAGACGGTGTGGTTAACAAACAAAATGTACGCTTTTTGGCCACTGAAAACCCACAAGTGCTTCATGAACGACAACATTATGCTCCGAGGATTACAGCGTGGGCGGCAATTTCCAGTCACGGACTTATTGGACCCTTTTCCTTTGAAGAAACTGTGAACAGCGAGCGTTATTTGAGCATGCTTCGCAATAGCTTCATTCCACAGCTTCTTGCTGCTGCCTTGCCCTTCAACACGCAGTAGTTCATGTAAGATGGAGCAAGGCCACATACTGCAGACAATGTGTTGGAGTTTTTACACGAGCATTTCGACATGCGGATCATTTCATTCAGGTTTCCAGGCCGCTTCAATGACTGACAAAATTGGCCCCCCAATATTCCAGACTTATCCATGTGACTTTTTTCTTTGGGGGTACCTAAAGGAAAAAAATTTCCCGAAACGTCCACGTGCTTTAATGGAGCTCGGAAAACTTATTCTCCTAGCTTGCAGTGAAATTACGGAAGACATGTACCGTAGGGTAATCACTAACTTCAGTGTTCGTTTGAAGGAAGTTAGGAAACGAAATGGTGGACATATTGAGCGTGTGCTGAGTTAGAACAAATCTCCATGGACGGCTCTTCATTGTAGTATATGTTCCTTTCAGATTGTATTGACAAAAAAGTTTATATTCAAAAACAAAATGGTAACACATTTCGTGCGCCACCCTGTATATTAACCGCTCTGGCAGTCACTGAAAAATTGACCTTGTTTTGGTATATTATATACATTAAGTGCCAGCGGCCTTGCCGCAGTGGTAACACCGGTTCCCGTCAGATCTTAGAGGTTAAGCGGCGCCGGGCTTGGCAAACACTTGGATGGGTGACCGTCTTGGCTGTCGAGCGCGGTGAACAAGCGGGGTGCACTCAGCCCTTGTGAGGCCAATTGAGGAGCTACTTGACTGGGAGTAACGGTTCCAGTCATGAAAACTGACTACGGACACGGACGGGAGAGCGGTGTGCTGACCATACGCCCCTCCTTATCCCCATCTGTTGACGCCTGTTGGCTGAGAATCACACGACGGTTGGTGGGTACCTTCGGGCCTTCCAGGCCTGTTCAGACGTAGTTTAGTGTATATATTAAATCCCATTGTACCGTTACTTTGCAGATGAAAGACAACGTGGTTTGTACCTTCCTTTGAACCGTATGTTTATGTAACTTTTGAGTCTATTCATTTACGTGAGCTTCAAGATACTGTAATTCTTCTCGATGAACTTGAGCTTAGTTTCCTTCGACAGGCTATTAACTTCTTTTTCGCCCATGTGTTTCGATTTGTGGGCGTGCCTCTTAAGATACGCATTGTAAGAGTTTTGGTACAAATTCAAGTTGAACACAATAATATCGGCTTTATATGCATTGGAGAACATCATCACTGATTCACTTTGGCACACAGTGATTTCGACCGGCGCGGCAGAGAACTCCCCGAAAGAGAACTGACGTGTTTCAAATCGGGGTATCTCAGATATGCACACGTGTAAAGAAATCATTTCAGTTCAGAGAGGTCATAAAGACTGGTAGGCACTTTAATATTATCTAGTCTCTGGATTAATTAGATAAAACAAAATGCCATCCTTTGTAATAACGTATATCCATCGAATTAAAAATTTGGCATGAGATTTTCATTGCTCCCCACTTTCAATAAGATTTGGTGAGATTTTGGCAGACCCTTCCACCCCCCTCTCCCCCCGACCCTCCCTATTTTGGCCTCACATAATTAATCGGCGTCCACTAACACGATTCTGCAATCAATTTTGTAACAAAAGTAGCAGAAATGAGAAGAAAGTTTGGTCTAATGATTGAATTACTGATAAATTTACTACACCGAAAGTGACCATTTTTGAATAACTTTGCATGACGTATACTATTTAAAGAAAGTATACACACAGGATCTGAACCTGTAAGGCTGTGCCACCAGCGTGGTAACCGTGAACTCCGGACCGCTGTGCTACGCTCGCTTGGTCGAAATAGAACTAACGTTACGGTACGGTTATGGGAGACACGTGTGAAAATTCAGCATCAGTTTTCTCGGACACCAGAGACCGTCGCATGAAAATAGCCAGATGTATAGGACAGGTCTCTCTGCGACATACCTAAGTCTCATCGAAATCCACGATTAACACTTTGCCGTCGGTACGTCTCGTACAAATTTATTCGCTTGGCGCTGGCAGAGCTAATTCGGATTACTTGGCTTGTCGCCGTCTGCTTGTCACCTTTCCGTTGATGACAAGCTTCAAACACAAGTACGGTATCTCAGAACGAGCCTGAGCGCTTTACTTTTCCTGAAATCCTCTATTTTGCCGAATCGTTCGACAAATTCGAATTTTCTTTCCAAGTAACTTCTCTGCTACACTGTTATAATAATCATCCATGCAGAGGTGATGCCACTTTCCACCACAAGGTGTCAATAGTTCCATCACTGTTTCTGCTAAAGGCTGTCCAGCGCCGGAATATATCTTGAATGAGGAAATGTATCGCGTACTCGAATCACACAGCATCCGAATGAGTAGCCGTATTTCGTAATTTTCAACGGATTGTAAACTTTAAAATTTAACCGTTCACGCCACGGTATCATTCCTTCATCAGCTGAGATTTTTTGACTTAGATTAAATGTTTCTTTAAACTTTTTGGAAAAATAATCAATTACGAATTGCACTTTGACAAGTCGGTCGGCATTATCCGGTTTATTGTAAAATGTAAAAATGATAGTATTTGTCTGAATCGGTTCGGGGGACATCGTTTTTCGAAATATCGGTGTGTCTATCAACGGATTCGTTGACCAAAATCATCGACCCATGCTTTTTTTACAATTCCCATAAGGATAGGAAGCCCAAACCATTTTCTAAGTTCGGGTCCCGTAACGTCGACAAATTTGGCATTTTGTTAATCCAGTTTCCTTCTATTGCAATTTTGACTGTAGTACTTGTTGGTTCCGTTGCTAATATATTCTGTTAGATTGTTCCCAATAAATAAATCTACGATATCCTCGACGCTCTGTTTAACTTTGGGAAATATGTTTGCACCCGGGGATCCTTCAAATTTATTATTGGTACTCGGTAAATCAAAGTATGACTACTGTACACTGTCTTCTTCGCCTAATTCAGCAGTATCAGTTGGCAAACGTAGAGTTCGCCGAATTCTTCTTGGACGTATTTCACTATCTGCCTAAGATTCTGCTTCACTTTCTCTTTTTTTTTTATATATCCAATGTCTTCTTCCCAATCGGCCAAGTCGTCCGGAACGTCAGACAAGACGTCCGCGTATTCACTGTAAATAATCCTATTGTCTGTTTTGTCCGCCATGATGAAAGGGCACAAGTACTCATCAAAAAAAAAAAAAAAAAAAAAACTTGTTGTCGTGTATAACTTACTGTTACATAAACAAAACACCAACAGGATGCAAAAGATACTGAAGTGCTGTCGCCGGCCACTGCGCGAAACTGTACTCACGACACCACTGTGGTTTCGCCGGTCACTGAGCGATACTATGCAGACGACACCACTGTGGTGTCGCCGGCCGTTGACCGCTATTTCGCGCACGACAGCATAGTGTTAACAGGTCGGACGGCTCCCTTGCAATGGTGCAACTTCGCGTGACGCCACAGAAGCATCGAAAACGCGTGTAAGTAACGTACACGGGTGAAGGTTCGACTACAGAGTTGTTACTGTGGCCACAGGACTTGTGTCATGGACTGAACATGAGCCGCGCCTCTAGCCTCGTTGTCACCCCATTACTTTCATCGTAGCTGTCAATCCTAATTTTAATCAGGGAATGTTCTTCGGAGTGCAGTTTATTACACTAGTTAACTATCATGTCAAGAGTGAGCGAACGACGCTGAAAGTAACATGTTGAGCCGTTTAGTTGGCACTCATTTGCTTGTGTCGTGGGATTGGCACAAATTCGTGGTGCGGGGGCTGGACTGACATGAGCACCATCTGGAGGCGGAGGCGCGAGGAGGGACGACTAGGGAGTCAGTTGAAGCGAGCTGTCAGAGAGACACGTGTGACCAGCAGCCCTGATTAGTACGAGATGATGTAAGACTGCTAGAGTAAGGAGTTGGCTGACTCACAGTATGCGACTTGTGTTTCAAGCATTTTAGATATCTTAAATCCAATTATTGTTTAGCCCAGGTATCTCCGAACATTTTGGTCTAACGGCCATACTGGCTCTTCCACTAAGAGCCAAGGGCCAAGACCTATCTACAAAAAATGGTTCAAATGGCTCTGAGCACTATGGGACTTAACATCTGAGGTCATCAGTCCCCTAGAACTTAGAACTACTTAAACCTAACCAACCTAAGGACATAACGCACATCCATGCCCGAGGCAGGATTCGAACCTGCGACCGTAGCGGTCGCGCGGTTCCAGACTGTAGCGCCTAGAACCGCTCGGCCACACAAGCCGGCAGACCTATCTACAGTAAGTTTTCTTGAGGCTGAATAAAACAGTAATCTTCGAAACTTTTTGATACAATTCAAAAAGTTTGTCAGTTTGCATGAGCTGACACTGAGCGACACTGCAGTGGTCATTACGCAGCGAACGGCTTATTGTTTCAGCTTGAGCTGTGGCCTTAGCTTCATTTAATGTACATTACTACAAATAAACTCCACTCGTGAAGGCTGCTGTAAAGGGCTTCCAAGACACCTCGTTACTTCCGTGCGTCATTCACATCACAGCAAGTGGTCGGAACACGGCGCGAGGTGTGTATAGTATCAGGAGCGAGGGATATCTTCCCACCGCAACATTCCTCGACACTCGACGGCAGCAGGGGTTACCTCTTCGTTCCTTGTAATCATCGCCAGCATGGGTCAAGAAAAGTTGGACATAGTTCATCATAACAACACATTATAGTATTGAATCACCCACAGATTTGCGTTTCAGGACTAGACGGTGGACGCCACTCCACAATTTCTGTTCACTCTTACGGGCAAGTCCAGATCATTTCACTGCCACGCAGACAGTCGATACGCGTGCTGCGATTAGCGTATTGTTACGACTACTTCCGACTATGCCAAATGTATGCAAGTGACGCCTTCCGGAGAGTAGAGAAGTTAATTGTTGTTGTTGTTGTTGTTGTTGTTGTTCCAGGGAAAAGACCAGACAGCGAGGTCATCGGTCTCATCGGATTAGGGAAGGACGGGGAAGGAAGTCGGCCGTGCCCTTTCAAAGGAACCATCCCGGCATTTGCTTATAGCGATTTAGGAAAATCACGGAAAACCTAAATCAGGATGGCCGGACGTGGGACTGAACCGTCGTCCTCCCGAATGCGACTCCAGTGTGCTAGCCACTGCAGAAGTTAATTGTAGTAGCACAGAACCATCTGGTGGGTAGCGGTAACACGTCCCATCTGAAAAGCAAAATATAGTGGGACTTGTGTGTTTTATGATACAGTTTCTTAGTGAAGACGCAGTGTGCTTCGCTGTGAGTTCTAATTTAATTAAAATTGCCTTGAAGATGAATCCAGTGCACTTCTTTACTCAGAACCCATGCATTTAATACTAATAATTGACAGCATTTTGATCTGCAGTTGTGTCCGATTTGTGTAAATATAGAAAGAAACGAAAGGTACATGGTGAGTGAAGAAATTTAAAAGAGCGATCAGTGTTTCGTGATTGAGTGAGATGTGTATAATTTGCAATGAAACAATACCAGTTCGCGAATAACAGAATATGTAGAACAGGCCATTGTATCCCATTCCGAAAATATATGTACTCAAAGAGATTTGTAATGCAGCATTGTACTTTACAGTACAGTATATCTTATGTTAGAAGAGGGTCGACTAAATGTTTGTTTACGCCTGTACTTCAAAATCTGCCGAAAAACATATATACCCTTATCGTAGATCAAACTGGCTGCGCACATAGCTACTGTCTTACCTACTGGCATCTTTATTGGGTTCGTATAAGTTAACAACAACAAATCAGATTTGGAATTCATAAATAGGTATTGCTAGGGAGAGGGCTACCATGCACCGGCCAAGATAAGATCTAGCAACGTCGTTGCAGAGAATTTCCAACATCGTTGGGAAAGACCGAGCAGTGGAACGAGTGCGAACAATGGCGGCGAGAGGCGCTTTGCCATCAGTAAAGCTGACTGAATGCAGCTTGTCGGAGATTCTACTTCGCAGTGTGGTAGCTAATACGAGAACGCGTGACTTAGTGTCCATTTATAGAAACCAAAGAGACCGATCCAGGGCAGAACATGGTTTTTGAAACGCCCATTAAAGACTGAAAAAACAACAAAACTGACTCTTTACGTGGAACATCGTTCGATAAACGAATCACTCGTTGCGGGTGGAGCTCGATTAGCAAAGATCCATTGTGATATAAAAAATTACAGTTGGCCGATACCACGCATGTCCTGACCCGTTAACGTGAGCGGGATAGATAGTGCTCGTGAGCCATAGTTTGGAGACTCCAGGTTTAGCCGACGGATATACTGGTGCTAACGGTTGGAAGTCCCTATACTGGACAAATGAGGTATGCATCTGGACACGCAACGTTACATGTGAGGTTGTTGGTGAACCTTATTGCTGTTTATGGTTCCTTGCCTGGCCTTGTTAGACTGTGTATTCGAACCGATGCGATGCCGTCGCACGTAATTTACGTTGAGCGTCATGCTGTAAGTGCTTTCATGCTGCGACCTTAATCTCTTTGCATGCGTGTATTATCCTAGTTTGTTTGGGCTAGCATATTGCTGCGGAACTTGAGTCCGCGTAGCCAGCCTACTACATGTGGGCGCGCCACCACTTGGGAGTAGATAAGCTCGCATCAAGCCTGTGTCATTATTTGTAGTAAAGTCGAGTGAGTTCATTTGCGTGAATGCATGGTGTCTTGTAACCTCCCCACAAAAATATTAATTAAATGAACCATGTGTAACCTCCCCACGAAAATATTAATTAAATGAATTTTTAAATATTGTAACCTCTGAACAAAATTAGGTTCCCATTTATTATCTCTGTGCAGAAATGCATTCACATTTACTGTACCCACAAAATTCTTTTCTCATTGAATGTAAGCTCGAAACAGATAAATTCCTAAAAACCAAAAATAATAAAAAATTCAGTAACCTGGTAAATTTTTTGACGACAGCAGCGCTGCGCCTCGGCCCTGTATTCTGAATAAAAAGGGCAAAAAATTCTTACCTCAATAAAAACTGCGAATATATCTGCTCTTACATAAAAAAATTTCGGCACAGCTCCGTGCAATGCTGGCCTATGCTTTGTGATTCATGAAAGGAAAGATAATCCATTGAATAAAATCTTTAAATTAAAATGAATGCCTTTTTGTTAAAAAAAAACTACTTTATATTATAAAATTATTGTTGGGGCATTTTTTAAAAGAAATTGAATGACAGTTAACATACATTACTAGATATGCGCAAGGCTGCTTCTTTACCTTCTACAATAATACTCATCCTCCAGAGTCCTGACCAGAGCAGACTGCCGACAAGGGCCGACACGCGCCGACTACTGCCGACTCACGCAGACTACTGCCGACTATTGCCGACTCTCGCAGACTACTGAATACTACTGCAGACTAGCACAGACCAACGACAAGCAACAACTAACTACATACTGCTCTCTGGTCAGAGACTCTCCTATGCCTTGCCTATTGCAGGCAGCGCATAAATCGCATACCTCTTATATAACTCTCCACTGGGGGGGGCAAAAATTTGGCAGCGATGGTGAGTCAATTGGACTTGCCATGAGCAACAAATTTTTCTTAATGAACTAAGTTTACCATCACAGCAAATATACATATATATAAGTGCAGAACATGAAATAAAATATAGTGCACATGCACTGAGTACAGAACATATCAAGCAATGACAAAATGTATACGCAATGAGGACAAAACATATTAACAAATGACAAAAGTGCACATGCACTGTAATAATTTTTTTTACTATTTTACAAGAACTAGGATAGGAAAGGGAAGGATTGCATCATGGTTGTAGCACATTAGGTTACACACAGCTGCACTGAAAGTCCATATCTTTCTACCGAAGCACAACACCAAGTGAGACAATTTGAAGTTCTTTTCCCTGAAGTATTAATCAGTGTAGCTAAGACACTGAAATGTCGTATTAATATTCCATGTTATCATTTTGGTAGTACATTAGGTACACCAAACAGTGGGACCATAATAACATCTCCATCGCTCAAGGTGGTGGACAGCATGTCGTGTCAACACCATGTTCTTGTAAGGTACACCAACGTATAATTAGTGCAAAAACCAAATATAGCATGAGGATAGACGGGACAAACGGATATTGTAGTAATTTCTGGTAATTAGGTCAGAAGGTGAAGGACATTAAGTCTTATGCCAGTCATCATTGATAATTACTAGTCTATCAACTAATTTCAGTAATTCGTGGCACTCATCGCCCAGTTATTGAACATTTCTGTACCATGTATGAAGTATTACAGGATAATGTTCAAAAGTTAATTGTTTACAGAGAACATTGGCACTCATTGACCAGTTATAAACCATCAGAAGTCATCAGTCAAAACAGGTGTTAAAGAGTGCAGAGCATGCATGCATTATTACAAAATATCATTCACTATTACTCAGAAATCATCATTTAAGTGACATAAGACATAATTAAAATGTAACACTCTGTAACTATTACTCAAAGTCTGTGATTAGAAAACATCATTCAGTATTACTCATAACTCTTTTAAATTGGTAGTATTATTTGGGACTGGTAATACAAAATGGATTATTAAGCTGAAAGAAGAAACGCATATTGAAATGTGTATTAAATATATATTCTCTAGCTGTCCTTTCCAAAACCTTCAGTCATCATACCATGCGGCATAAGACATACTGTCAAGACGAACTGCAACAACTACTTAAATAACTACATAGCATAAATACATAAACTTCAACATTATCCTCATCTGCAAAGAAAAAATTTATTATCCTTATCAACATAACTCCATTATTATCATCACCTGTAAAGAAAAACTTCATTATCCATATTAGCATATTCTACATCACTATTCATCATCATTCATTATCATCTGCAAAAAAGTCACTTCATTATTCATTATGCAACTATTCATAGTATAGAGTTCCTTACTTCTAGCATATTTCATCACTAAAACTAAGATGTGTAGTTCTGTCTGACAGCCTACATCAATCGCCTCGTATTCTGAAAGAAAAAATTAGTTAAGACTGCTATCATACGATGCGTATAGTATATTCTTGTTAATTCTTGTTAATTCTGATCCATTTACTCTTCGTGACGAGGTATTGCATCTTCTTTCGTTCATTCCGAAGGTGAAATGCCCATAATTTATTTCTTTTACACGTTATTTCTTTCTGAAAATGATGAACAATGATTAATGTCTTGCATTTAAATCATATACCCATTAAATAGAAACTGGTTTCTAGTGATATAATTGAGCATACAGCATAGCATGACAGAAAACGTAATATGTCAAAAACAGACAGTGTGCAGGTGCAAATATGTACACAGAGTATCACAATGTAGCAGCAAAAAAAAAAAAAAATGAAAATAGTCACGATGTTGAGCTATCATAAGGAAAAATGTCAAAATCAATGGTGTTTGTTAAATCTTAAATATTTCATAGTGCATACAAACAAAACAGTAAAACAATCATACATACATGAAAAATGGAAAATGTGCACGGTCTGATGTGTAACGACAAGAAGAGCGACTTGTTAACTTTACCTTGCTGGGCACTTGCCAAAAAAAAAAAAAAAGAGAAAAATACGATAATCATAAGTAAGTGTTCATGTAAATATAATTGCACGAGTGGTCAAAAAAAATCAGGAAATGTCATTACAGTGTGATAAATCATAAAGTATGTTCATTCAATAAAGGGTTTGATGTTCGAGACATTGTGATTCCCTTTGGTTTTTCTGGTTCTCAGAGTTTCGACGTGTATTACATTGGGGTGAGGAATGCTGCGAATTCGATATGGACCTGCGTATAAAAGATCAAATTTACTACATCTACTTTTTCCTCTATTAGATAAATAATTTGTGTGTACTAATATCTTCTGTCCAATGTGAAAGTGACGGCGTGTACAAACCTGTTTTTGCTGTCTTCTCCGGCGTTCTGCGGCACGTTTGATGTTGTTCAGCGCAATGTCAATTATTTCATGGTGTCGTAGTCGACGAGATGTAGGAAAGGTTACTAATTCATTAATTTTGTTAGGTGGTTCCACATTTTTCAGTATAACAGACGGAGATAGCATAGTAGATTCATTTGGTATGGAATTAATTACATCCTGGAATGAGAGTATGTGTGTGTCCTAATCAATGTGTTTTTTATGGCAGTATATTCTGCACAGTTTACCAATTTCTTTCATTAATCGTTCACAAGGGTTCGAAGAAGCATCGTACCTGGATATATAGATCGGAGAAATGTTTCTAGCTCGTAACATATGTCTCCATATAGCAGATCGAAACTGTGGTCCATTGTCAGAAATTACTTTCAATACAAGCCCTACATGGGAATAGAAAATGTTTTACAAATGCTTTCGAAACAGTTTTAGCAGTAGCTTTGCGTAACGGAGTGAAGGTAGCAAATTTTGAAGTGAGTTCAACAGCGACAAAGATGTAGCAAAAACCTCTATTAGTTCTGGGAATCGGACCAAAAATGTCTACAGCGGCCATGTGTCTCAATTTAACAGGTACAATGGGATGTAACGGAGGAATATATGAAGTCGTATCTGACTCAGCTTTCTGGCAGATTTTACATGACGCTAAAACTCGTCGAATACGTTTCTCTATGTTAGTAAAATAACAGTTCTGTCTCAGTATAAGAAAACATTTTCTGGCTCTGTAATGTGCATAACTTAAATGAGTATACCAGATTAATTTGTTAACAAGTTCGTCAGGAATGCATAATAACCAATTGTTGCTGTCAGGGTGAGAGCGGCGAAACAGAATGTTATTGCGTACAGTGTAATGGTTTCTAATGGTAACGTTATTCCTATCTTTCCAAAGGTGTTTAATTTATTTCCACAAGTTGTCTTTACTCTGCTCTTGTGCTATGTCTTGTAAATGACGACGAAATGAAATTTTCAAATGCAACTTGTTGAATGTACATGACGCTGAAATTTGCTTTGCAGAAGTTGGTTGCGATGTCTTGCTGATTGTTGCTGAGATAACGGGATAGTGCGTCTGCTACAATATTTTGTGTACCGGGAATGTGAACAAATGTAAAATTAAATTCCTGTAAATAAAGTTTCCATCTGCTTAATCTGTCGTGTGTAAATTTTGCGGAAAGTAAAAACTGTATCGCTCTATGATCTGTGTAAACGGTGGTATGTCTTCCATAAAGAAAATGCCGAATTCTCGTAAATGCTCATACAACACATAATGTTTCAAGTTCTGTCACAGAATAATTGCGTTCAGCAGGTGACAGAATGCGACTCGCAAAGGCTATGTTTTTAATTACTGTAGTGCCATCTTCTTCAATTTCCTGAAAAATATGTACGCCTAAAGTGGTGTTAGAACTGTCGGTGGCAATGGAAAAATTTCTAGTAAGATCTGGAAGTGATAAAAGTGGTGCATTCAACAAAGCATGTTTCAAATAACATTTTCGTGAACAAGATTCTGTGTATCTGAAGTATTGCTTACGTTGCTGGAAGATGCAACCTGTACTGAATTTAGTCAAATTCTATCTGACGTGCTATTATTTTCGGGAGGATGCTGTGGCATTTCAACTATTTGAACTGTTCTGTTATTTCTACCTGACGTATTACGTTCGGGATGATATCTACTGTCTGGTTCATTCATGATAATCTGTTGTTGTGGATGATTCTGCTGCTGATAAGACCGACTGTTATTAAACGTACGCTGAAAATTGTGCTCATTACTTTTACGCCTGTGATGATAGTCATTTCTATATGGTGCATTGCGATAGGAATTGAAACGGTGTGTTTTCTATACGTAGTTATTTCCTTGTTGCTGTGCGTTGCTATTTGTTGGAGCTGATGCTATACATGCAGGCGGCGAGACATTAAAGCTTGGTTGACCTTGTACATTACATTGTTGGTTAGGTATGCTAACCAGTTGGTTTTGTTGCTGTTGCGGAGAAAAGCCTCTATTGTTACCAAAATGTGTTTGCGACTGCTGAAAATTTTGTCGATACTGAAAATGCTGTACATACTGATGATTACTATTTTATCTGTTATTAAAATTACAGTGATAGTTGTTATTTCGGGGGTGTCTAAAGAGAACTGTCACTTTCGGTAAAATTTGTCATATCAGGTTTTCTTTACTCATTCTTAATTATAGATAGATCGATAGTTGAAGAGCTGTTTTAATAGATATAAAGGATAGTAGAAGAGAAGGCAGCAGTGCAGAAAACTAAAGATGAAACAGCACTACTACGGCTCGGGGCCCTGTGCACGCTACGGCACATATTCATTAAAGCGTAATGAATCCCCTGAGGTCTTTTACGCGCTACAAATAAATTTTAGCTTTTGCGTTACAGGCAATGGCGGTAAAAATTCAAAAGTAAATTGTTGTACCCAATCCAAGGGGTGAATCTGTGGTCTGTCATTTTTAAATACTTCAAATTTTCTCACTGATAGAAAATGTTTGTAATCAAAATTATCGTCTCTGTACGTCTGAACAAGTTCAGGATTGTATGAGAAGCTATTTGTCTGCGATTGTTCGGAATCTAAGTCACGTACTCTCTGTAAATTACCTAAATTATACTGGCTGTGTGAGTGTGACAAATGTTCGGAATGTGCCGTATGCTGTGACGTGTTATTGACCGAAACATTTTTCATCTCTGTCACTTCTTGCTGTAAAGTTGACAATTTTCTACGTAATGTATTATTGGACGAATCTATCTCACTGATCGTCTGCTGTAAATTTTGGAATTCAGGTGTTTGATTAAACGAAATCGGTGAAGTATCGTCTGATTTGCTGTCATTATTACTTTCACTAACGTCAATACGACTGGCCAATTCATCATATTTTTCAGTCAGTATTTTTACCTGATCATCGTTTTTAGTGTCACAAGCATTAATTTGTTTTTGTATTTTACGTGTGGTTTCGTTCAATTTTTTAACATCTGCTTTGATGACATCGGAATCCTGTATTAGTTCTAATTGTTCAAGTGTGTCGGTCATTGTCTGAAAGTCTACTGTATGTGTATCTGTTTTTGTTTTAAGATCGGAAATTTCATCACGCAGTTCGGTGTTCAACTGTTTGATAGTATTAATTTCGTCTGATACTGTAGCAATATTGTTGTCTACGTATGTTTTTGCTTTCGTAAACAATTTACGTTTATCTTCCTGTCTCTGTGCGGTAATTGTTTCCATGACTTGTCGTTTTACTTTATTTTGTTCCTGTATGAATTTACAGTAACGCGTTTCACTGTTTTGTAGGTGGTGATTAAAACGTTCGTCAATTTGACTGTTCTGTTGGTCGAATTTCGCGTCTACTTTTGCATCCAGTGTGCGCGAAAGTTCTGCTGACATTAATTTAGACTCGTCGCGTAACTGTGTTGCGTTCTCAGAGCAATTTTTAGCGACTGCACTAATTTCGTCTCTAAGTGATTCTGTTGCAGCTGTTTGCGTATTCCTTAATTCTTGAGCAACAGATCTAATTTCTTCACTACTTTTCCTAGCACAAGCCTTAATTTCCTCACGTAATTGTTCTTTAGTATCACGACATTGCGCGGCAACAGCTATAATCTGTTCACTAAGCTGTCTGGAATTGTTGTCTAGTTTTTCATTAAGGTTGTCTTGTTTTTCACTCAACTGTTTGTATTTGTTGTCTAGTTTTTCATTAAGTTGTTGTTTGAGATTTTCATTATTTTCATTAAGTTGTTTGAAGTTGTTGTCTTGTTTTTTATTATGTTCAATAATTTGTTGCAACAATGTCATAATTTGATCCGAGCCAAAATTAGCAACTCTATTCTCTGTGCTGTGTGTTGGTGTATCTGAATTTGTCACGTTTTCTGTAACCATTTGGTCATTCTGTAATTCTTGAAAAGGTTTGCCAATCGGAATCAAATAAATCTGACGTACTTTGAGTACATTGTTCATTTTCGTTAGAAAAATTTATCTGTTCACAATTCCAATTTTGCAAATCGGTTGTGTTAAACTGGGCAGCGTTCATTGTAACAGAACGTTCTGCGTCATCAATTGTCGTTAAATCAACAGAGGACACAATTGAATTTATTTGTTCATCATTAGGATCAAAATCATTACTAGTGGTCGGTACGCACTGACTGTCTACAATTAGGGGATTATCATCATTATACTGAGTGTCGCAAGTACTATTGGTCAAATTATTCGAGTCGGCTATTTCACTCATTGCACATCGCGATGTACTGTTAACTGTTTTTCGCGGCATTTTTCACAAATCAAAATTAAGCACAAATGATACAAGGACAATGCAAAAATGCAACAAACACAATCACAAGAAAGAGCAACAAATTGCTGATGATCTGTGAAAGAAAGAGTGACTAATTAGTAAATGCGTTGCGCCAGATGCAAACTACATTTAAGTAAATAAGAGCAGATATATGACTACCTATCAGAAGATTCACAAAAAAATACGATCCTGGCCGGATGTCGCCAAGTGTAACCTCCCCACAAAAATTATTAAATAATGAATTAAGTGTAAACTCCCCATGGAAATAATTATTTAAATGAATTTTTAAATATTGTAACCTCTGAACAAAATTAGGTTCCCATTTATTATCTCTGTGCAGAAATGCATTCACATTTAATGTACCCACAAAACTCTTTTCTCATTTAATGTTAAGTTCGAAACAGAAAAATTCCTAAACCCAAAAATAATAAAAAATATTCAGTAACCTGGTAAATTTTATGACGACAGCAGCGCTGCGCCTCGGCCCTGTATTCTGAATAAAAAGGCAAAAAATTCTTACCTCAATAAAAACTGCGAATATATCTGCTCTTACATAAAAAAATTTCGGCACAGCTCCGTGCAATGCTGGCCTATGCTTTGTGATTCATGAAAGGAAAGATAATCCATTGAATAAAATCTTTAAATTGAAATGAATGCCTTTTTTTTAAATTTAGTTTATATTATAAAATTATTATTGGGGCATTTTTTAAAAGAAATTGAATGACAGTTAACATACATTACTAGACACGCGCAAGGCTGCTTCTTTACCTTCTACAATAATACTCATCGTCCAGAGTCCCGACCAGAGCAGACTGCCGACAAGCGCAGACGCGCGTCGACTACTGCAGACTATAGTTGTGTCGATTCGTGAATGAGTCGTTCATTTGAACGACTCTAAATAAAGAATCGTAAGAACCGAATCGTGATACGGACGAATCGTCGTTCAAAAGAATCGTAAGAACGATTGCGTGTTTCCGAGTCGTGACAATTCCAAGTTCCAACGATTCATCGATTCTTAGTACGCTATGCTTCGAAGGCAACTTCCGAATCATGCCGAGTCGTGCCGAATGATTACGACCGCCAGATGGCAGTCAAGTGGAGGATGCGTGTGAACAATGGAAGCAATTTTGCACCACCTTTCGCACAAATCTCTTTCCTGGCATACTGAAATAAAACAATAGATGCAATCAAATCAAACGTGACCTTTCATCAGTTAAGGCATTACACGTATAAATCGAGAATCACACTTGTAACGTTATATGCATGTTTACTAATGAATAAACTATTTCTGGCATATCTTATCAAGACACTGTTCGATTCTAACCCCATTGAAGATTTCAGACATGTCCTGCCATCTGTGAGTAAGATGTAGAACTTTTTGCATTCTGTAAGAATCGTGCCACCGCAGACTAGAATGAATCGTGAAAGAATCGTGAACGAATCGTAGGAATCGATTCACAATGTGAGATTGAATCGTAGGAATCGAATCGGGAAAAAGAATCGTGCTGCCCAACTCTACTGCCGACTACTGCCGACTCACGCAGACTACTATCGACTACTGCCGACTCACGCAGACTACTGCATACTACTGCAGACTAGCACAGACTAACGACAAGCAACAACTAACTACATACAGCTCTCTAGTCAGAGACTCTCCTATCCTTTGCCTATTGCAAGCAGCGCATACATCGCATACCTCTTACAGTCTGTCTTTTCGGACATGTTCGAAAGAACGGACACCGCATATTCATATAACTGGTTCACCTAGATGGGCAACGAATCCACCTTCTTCAGTATGGATCCACAAATACTCCAGACTTCCTGCGGGAATCTGAGTAACGAGCATGAAGGACATAGACAGGGGCTGCGGATAGGTGGTGCTATATTGGAGTGTGGGTACGCCATGAGGGGTCCCGAGCTAGTCAGCGCAGGAACGATGTACACTGTTCCGGGTGGTGCAGTGGTTAACGTAGCTGCCTAGTAAGCACTGGTGTATGCATGTGTAGCTCAGTGTGCTCGGTCAGAGGGCTGCTCGCCCTCTGTAATAAAAAAAAGACTGAGTAAAGAAATCAACTATCAACTTGAACGGACGTCTTGTCACGTCCGCCCAGACCAATGCAACGAACAATACCAAAAAGAAAAAAGAAAAAAAAGGTTAGCGTCTTTAAAAATAAAAAAAGTAAGTAGGAGATCCCGAGTTCGAATCCCGCACCGACACGTATTTTCACTCGTCACCACAGCTTTCGTGTAATCAGTTATCTCCTTCCTTTCCTTTCTCCCCTCCCCAACTTCAATTCACATGTAATGAGTGAGTTCACTTGTTACTGTGCTGCAGCTGGCGGTTGAGAACTGTTCCTAGAAGTGAAAATCTGGCGCTACCACTTGGAGTTATGATTATTTTATTTGATGAATATTGTCACTGTTAGTACAGCTTAGGTTTTAGATAACTGGATAATTCACTGGTATCTGGCTTAGTGGGCAGAATTCAGCCTTACACTGGGGGATCTTTAAGTTCGTGGTGTTAGGATAGTAATGTTGTTAAAGGTAAATGTGGCGGCACTATGAGCAAAGGGAGTTGTTATTGAATGTTTCTGTGGTCAGGTTTAATATAGTTTCCCTTTCAGACGAGCCCATGGTCATATTATTTGTATTATTTGTGTCAGCCTGGTTTCGGTTGCTTCCGTGGACAGTTACATTGTGCGCAATTATATTTTGTACACAAACACTAATTGTGGAGGTGAAGATTTGATTAATAGTTCAAAAGAAAGCTTAAATCTTATTGCATTTTGATGTTTTATTTACTTGTTTGGGTAGTTAACTAACATTTTAATGTGATGTTCCTCAAATTGATCGAAAATGTCCATTTTCGTTTCATTTTTATTTATTAGTAGACCTCATAGACAACAAGTTACAAAAGTTTCAGTGAGGAAATCACAGTCGAAATGTCTGAAAAAAATTAAAGATGACGCGACATTCCTGCCATGCCCACTTTTTGAAGCAATTGTTCCATACTAGCTCGACTGCGTCCATTACTTTCAAGCAACACTGCACAGGATACATAAGACTGCGATATATACTATTTGACCTTATAGATCATCTGTGACTATTCCATATCTTAGAAACAATAACAAACCAGCCCTTTCGTTTACGAAAAAGCAGTTCTTTTATTGGCGCATTTTCATGCACTACACTTGTCATAATTGCTGCTTATGTTGCAGTTCTTGGATTTAATGATGCGAACGTGGGGGGATGAAGGTTTAAGAGAGAATAGGCTTTAAGAAAACTGATTTACAGCGCCTCCCTACAGCTGAAAGAACAGTTAAAGACCTGGTAAAGGAAAGAATGCAGTAAACAAGAAACCAGTAAAGAAGTCTTTACGGGGAAGAGGTACCTGAGTAGAAATCCGGGGCCTTCTGAAGAGACGACGTAAGAAGAACTTTAGACTCAACTTTAAACTGTATTTCTTGAAAATTATAGTTTGTAAAGGTTACGAACTTTTTTCTCAGTATCTATGAAGGCTATAATTATTAAATTTTGTACGGATATTTCTATAAACCCAGTAAATGTTGTCTCAAGAGCACATTTTGATATTCTGAGTGAAAGCTGATATATATGGGTCAAAGTGCTTCAAATTTTGTTCGAATTTGCTATTAAAAATCGTTAAAATTCTCCTATTCGATATGTTCGAAAAACCTCATGAGAGAAGCTTAGTATACGCAGGGAGGTTAAACAGAGAAAATTTTGCGGAAATCTCTTGGATAGTTTCGGGTGAAAAGTTACATATATATGTTACTTTTTGGAAATTAAATTTTTAATTCCATAAAAAACTTGTGTGTTTATAATCCACGGAACTTAACTGCAGATGTGTTAATTTCATGTAAATCATGGTACAAATTTCAATGCCATATCTTTAAAGTTGTGGATTTGGTGCATCTTTTAAATAGAGTGTGTTTTTCATGATCGAATTTCCTTAAAACGCCTCTCTGCACCTGTTGGATACAATTGTTTCACCATTTCTGTATATGTAACACTGTCAAGATCTGTTACCCAGGATACGACCAAGAAACGCGGTGAGCCGTTTGCTCCTCAATGCAACAATTTATTCTGAATGATG
This sequence comes from Schistocerca americana, assembly GCF_021461395.2. Classification (NCBI taxonomy): domain Eukaryota; kingdom Metazoa; phylum Arthropoda; class Insecta; order Orthoptera; family Acrididae; genus Schistocerca; species Schistocerca americana. Next base: position 976,356,036 of record NC_060120.1, on the reverse strand, counting down.
GATGACCTTGATTCTGGAAGTGTGCATTATGACTGTTCAGGAAAATCTGCACTTCGAAAATTACATCCCCGTCATTTTGGGAATACCTGCCGCACAATTGTTTCTTCATCAGAGAAAAGAGCAATAAGTCACTGGGTGACACGTGAAGAGGGTACATAGAGGGAATGGAGATGGGGCCAACTTTTATAGCCTAAAGATGCAGTAAGTGTGACCGAATAGTGCTAGAAGTGTGATGGAGTATTATCGTGGAGAAAAGACGCGTTCCCTGGACAGCGTCCCGCGGTGCTTCGCCTTGAGAGCCTCCTGTAATCATGTCAAGAGATTCCTGTAATATCCCCTCCGTCTCGCTTTGCTCCTTACGAGCGTAACCTGTTAGCAACACACCACGGAAGTCCCTAAAAACCACACAGCGACACTTTCCCAGCAAGTCGATCGCGTCTTCTCCGCGGCTGTGAATGCAGAAGTTTCCACTGGTTGTTTCACTCCATTGCCTTGAAATTATATTACCACTCCTCCACGGTGATAGGCGTTTGAAGACGTCATCCGGATTTACCTGGCACTGTTGCAATATTTCCGCCACTGCCTTGCTTCAGAGGGCTTTTTAAACATGTTTCAGCATTGTCAGAACCCAGCTGTGAGGGGGCCTCTGTCATACAAATAAAAACAAAAGTTATCGGCGTTAGTCATTTATTTTGCCACTACGCATCTCCATGGTTAGCACAATCGTCTTCACGTGGAGAACTGTTTAGTTACATAACATTTAAAGTTAAAAAACATGAACTACTGACAATAAATTCTACTTACAGTGGCAGTACAATCGTACAAGGTCAGCATACTGCTACTTATTGAATGTCTTCTTTACTGTACGTTAAGTTCACAGTCACTTCAAACCTGTACATGTTACAGATATGCTTCCTTACATGGGATAGAAAGACAACTGGAAAGCACAATAGCTGGAGCTAGGTAAATTCGTCACTCTACATCACAGCTCAATTATTATAATCAATAGCTATAAACACGCATACGTTTTTATTTTATTTTAGAAGTATTAATGTACTGCAGCAGAATATGGACATGTGCACAATTCAATTATTATATTAAGTGCTTATGCAAGGTGTAACGAGTATAAGGATAAATATTCTTATAACGCTATCTTAATATGTACACGCATCCGTATGCTGGTAGTTTTCTCTCTGTGTCAGGCTGTCTTCCCACAAACTTGCCACAAATTTTACGACCTGATGTTTTCTGCACAGTTGTAACATGCCCTGTGGTCGTAGCAATTCAATACTTTACTAATTGTCCAGGGGAAAATAGACAATAGCTTGCTTGTGGCACACCTATGTGGAGGCACTATCCAAGCTAAAAACCTAAGACTTGTAATAGCTATAATTATTAGTCTGTAAAAGACGTAAATACTAATGTAATGTTGTTCAGTAAGCCGTCCTCAGCAGCAGGAGAAATATCTGCGCTTATACACCCTGCACATAAAAAAGATTACAACAAATAACACGTATGTATCGCAGACTGACTTCATTGGAAAATGAGTAGGAGTGGTTAAATAAATTCCTCTGCATTGAAACAGAAAATTAACAATGCTTCAAGTACTTTGTGAAAGCTGTTGAGAAAGGTGTTTGAGACTTTTCCCTAGTTTCTTTCTGTGGATATGGATTTCTAGTTCTTCATATAGAAATTTCGATGTCCTTGTTCTGTGTATAGTACGTAAAGGTTGCTTTGTACACTGTCTAATGGGTGTCCTGTATCTTTCATATGGAAGGCTATTGCAGATTTGCGTGGCGTTGTGTACTGGAAGGTATAGGTGTGTCTTTGGAATCTGTTGTAGAAGTGAAGACCTGTTTGAGCTATGTACTGAGCTGGGTATTTACTGCATATTATTTTATATACATGACAGAGGATGAATATTTATCTGAACATCTCCGTCATTGTCAAAATTTCGTACAAGAAGTTGAAAAGCCATTCATGATTGATTCTTCACTTTCTCCACTGTTGCCTCGACTGCGGTACGCCGCTTTTCGTACACCGGGTTATAGTTTGATTAGAGCGCTATTCGTTCCAATTGCTCCATAGTGAGGAGATCCTCCAGGATGTAGAACATGTGAGAAGAACAAGAATAAATAATAAATATTTACAATGGAAAACAAGTACGCGTATGGTAATGCACATTCCACAGATCTCAAGTAGAATGATCGTCATGGATGTGGAATGAGTCAAAATTTTTTAAATATATTTTCGTTTATTAGGTAATAAACAATGAAGAGAAGAATCATAATACAATACTTATTTACAACGATCGCATTACTGCATTAAATTTGTGCAGAAGTTAGATTGTACTAATATTTGCATTATTTTACATTATTAGTAACACACACACACACACACACACACACACACACACACACACACACACAGCAGTTGTTTCTACTAAGAAATTTATAAATGGTGTAGAAGGAGTTGGCCACCAATACAACCCTTAGCTCCTCCTAAACTGGTAGTTAAACTTTTTATGGCTCCTGGAAAATTATTGAAAATGGTTGTTCCTGAATAATATACACCTTTTTGGACAAAGTAAGTTGTTTTAAGTCTTTGTGATGATTAGTATTCCTATTTCAAGTATTGATTGCATTAACTGAGCTATTGGTTTGAAAAAGAGATGTAATGATAAATTTCATTAAGGAGTAAATGTTTTTGGAAGCAGCAGTTAAGATTTCTAGTTCCCTGAATTGGCCGCTGCATGGTGTTCTTCGCACCACAAATACTTCTTATTATACATTTTTGTACACGGAAAGCTTCAGCTTGGCTTGATAATTCACACCAAAAAATGATACGAAATGACATTATGGAATGAAAGTAAGCATAGTACGTCACCTTTTACACCTTTATATACCCTATAACTGACAACATTCGTATTGCAAACAGATATTTGTTTAGGTGGCTCAGTAGTTCTGTGGTGTTCTCCTCCCACCTGCATCCCAAGAATTTAACACTGTCCACGTCTTCTGTCTGTTCGTTGTCATATTATAGGCGTATAATGGTCGGAAAAAGAATTTCTGAATTACATTTAGTATGTTTTTTTGGAGGTTTAGTGACAAGGAATTGGCTAGGGACCATTTATTAATTTCCATGAAAATTTCATTAGCGCCGCCACTTCTTTTACGACTGCTGGTTCTCCATAATGAGATGAACTGTCACTTCGTCTTCTTCATTCGTCCATGTCAGAGCACATTGGACGCATTCGTATCACCTCGACATTGTGCACTATGGTTTTAGACGTGCACTTCCAAGAACTCACGCTGGATGATTGCAGCATTGTTCCCCATCAAATGCAGAAAATTAATTACTTTATCTGCTGTATGCGCTATCTTGCCTTCGATGCTCTAGGAGCGTTCTACTGTACTTTGGTGCGGATATTTCATTCCTTACCAGAACTGCACAAATGTATACCGAAAGAAAAGAAAAATTACTTAAATTTAATATTTCTTTGGTGTGATAACTAAGACGTTGCAACCCCTCCCCCATCCCCCCCCCCCCTCCCACCCTCCCATTACGTTCTGAGGCCTGGCTCTGCCGGCCTTGGGAACTGGTGTAGATGTTACGCAGAAACTGGAGGTTTGCCGCACGCAGCTTCAGACGCAGCCTCGAGGTTTGGGTCACTTGGGCTGTTTCTGCCTCGCGGCTCGACCAGTCTCTCATTTGCATAGCCGGCAGCCGCAGCGGTAGCGTGCTAGCATCGGGCCAGCCCCGCTCATGTTTACGACCATCCAAGAGGCCATGGCGAACTTTCTGCAGCAGATTGCGGCAACAGCTGGAGCCCGCACAACTCCAGCTTACGTAACACTCATGAATAACATCCTCGTAACGCCAGAATAAAATAGCTACTACCGTTCGCGTTGCACATCTCGCAAAAAAAGAAATGAAGTTAGAAATTTTTTATAGTCATTTACGGATACCTTCTGATGAAATTCATCTCATCGTAAGCTTTTATTAAGCGGGTAGTCCTCTGTGAAAAGAAAAGTCCAATAGTGGAATTAACACTGAAACGTCTCTGTGAAGTCGTTTCATAAGACGCTTGTCGAATTCGGTACAACCTATTCATTTTACTACCTGATTTTAGCTCTACTCATGAACTCTTCCAGAAAGACTGAGCATTCAAATAAGGCCTATTGAATATTATATGTGTGTTTTAATGTGGGGTTTCGGTTTTGTTTTGTGGGAAACGCTGAGTTGTTCATCGTCTGCTGGGAGCGGACGATGTTGCTTCTCGTTTGAAGGAGAGCACAGGATGACCAACTTAGATTTCCAATACCTGAACAGAAGGGTTTACCCATCTTAGTCGAGGGCTGTTTCTGTGTGAGGTTGGCGACGGAGGGCTACCCCTCTGGTAGCATCCGCTCCACGGGGAGCTCGGTAATCTCTAAAGAGAAAGGGGCACTCTTCGGTGAACGCTTGGTGAGTACGGATCGTAGCTCTTAAAGGGGGTTTCAGGTGATAGGAATCAGGTTGAGTTAGGACTTCGTTATGTTTAACTGGTGAAATACTTAAGAACTTTAGCTTATCTGAAGCGTGTGAAGCGAGTTTTTTTTTAATTATTTTTAATCTTATATTTTGTGGAAATAGCTTTTGTCTTTGTGTGTCGATTTTGTGCCACGTGTTTGGTAATCAATGAGCCTTCTGGTACACCACGGCACCGCAATAGATTTTATTTTGACAGTTTGCTTGTTTAATGAGCTACAATTTCTGGAAGAATATCTGTTCTTTCGTGCCATTTCTACAAAGCAGCGAAACAGTTCCAGTCAGAATGCACCACGGTCGTTTGCAAGCAGCAGACGCAGTCAGTATGTTAAATAATTATCGCACAGCCTTGTGTATTTGTTGAACCTCTGTCCAGAATAGGGAATGCGTAGAATCGTAATGCAAATCTCTCTTACATATTTTTACGGTAAATGAAAAGCACCAGTTTGCTTTTGTTCTATAATATTACTTTTATTGCTAACCGGTTTTCGGCTTACAAGGCCATCTTCAGACATTTACTGAGATGGCCTTGCAAGCCGAAATGAATGAAAGTAGTATCTTCAGATATTTACTGAGATGGCCTTGTAAGCCGAAAACCAGTTAGCAATAAAAGTAATATTGTAGAACAAAAGCAAACTGGTGTTTTCATTTATTATAATGTTGTTCTACCAAGAACCGACGGAAGATTCTGTTAATATTTATTATGCAAAGGAAATGATAGTATAATTGTCTCCCACCCCCGTCTTCTGTGATTCTTCTTGCTGTAGTTAAATTGTGCTCTGTTTCATTCTCACGTAATTCTTACTCAAATATTTCGAATCAGGCACCAGTTATGCGTAGTTGGGATGTGCAACCAAATATTTAGTTACAATAAATAATTTACGTGAAAGATAAATTCTTTCGTGTCGATCTTACCCCATTACTCTGATTTCCATTCATGAATTAATCAAGTTGCTTCATGCACGACATGGAGTGCTATTTATCTGGCTGCTTAAAGAAATTTGCGTACTCGTAATTAAATTATTAAAGTAATTAAACTAATAATTTTCCAGCTCCGTTTTATCTAAATGGTTAGGAAGGGCTTGGGCTGGTGGCACCCTGAATTTCCGAATTTTTATCATTATTTCTGTGTGTGAGAGAAGCAGCTAGAAATGCGAGATAACGTATACGGCTCGATGAGAAACGTCGTAAACATAGTAATACGTTACAACATTCAAGATGGAAGGATTTTAATGATTAGATTTGCCTGACATTGCTACTCTGAGTGAAAATAAAGAAGAATTACAGGATCTGTTGAATGGAATGAACAGTCGAATAAGTGCAGAGTATGGACAGAGTAAATCGAAGAAATAAGAAAGTAATGAGTCGTATCAGAAGTGAGAACAGTGAGAAATTTAACATCAAGACTGATAGTTACGAAGTACACCAAGGCAGCAAAATAACCCATGACAGACAAAGAAAGCGGAACATAAAAAGCAGACTAGCACTGGCAAAAAGGGCATTCCTGGTGAAATAGTATCAAACATAGGCCTTGATTTGAGGAAGAAATTTGCGAGAATGCACCAGCTGGCCCATGCATGCCGTCCCCTGTTGACGTTAGTTAGTCCTGGAGACGTACAGAGTGGGGCCCTTGCTAAACGTAAAACCAGCGCTTCGAAACAAATACTTTACAGCTATAATTGGTCCTATAGCTCGTCGCTATAAAACTTGCTTGCTGTAGGATGGGGGTTCGATTACTGGGCTCGAGAAAGGTATATGTGTAGAAGAATGATTGTCCCTGACCAAAACAAACGAATAAGGGCCAAAGCATATTAACTATCTGTTTCAGGTCATATCAACATATGATAGCTAATTTATTAACACACAATGCACCATTTCGTGCTTCGCAACTGGCAATACTACGTAGATGCTATCATATCTCCTGTTGCAATCAACAACAACGAATGTAACTAATATCATAAATGATGTTCCTTCAAACCTATGTTATTGACTGACAGGTCTTTGTAACTGCATCATTCAAAACGATGATGATGAGGTCCCACATTGCGAGGAGCGTAGGGGTCGATGCGGGAGACCCGCATCGCTCACTAGGCAAGGTCCTTTCGGAGGTGGTTTGCCATTGCATTCCTCCGACCGTAATGTGGATGAATGATGATGATGAAGACGACACAGTAACACCCAGTCATCTCGAAGCAGGGAAAATCCCTAACCCCGCCGGGAATCGATCCCGGGACACTGTGCGCGGGAAGCGAGAACGCTACCGCAAGACCACGAGCTGCGGACCTTACTCAAAATACAAATGTTTAAATGCTCGTCCACCTTGCTGTATGCACTGATGTTAGCGCGTCTCATTATTAGCGTGGACATCTCTTACTATTTCTGCAGATACTGAAGAACAATCATGATGTTTTGGTTCTTTCAACACATCTGGATTCTCTGGTTCCGTCTCGTAAACCCTCGCTTTGTTATGACATCTAAGCAAAAATCCAAGGGGGTTAAATCAGGCGATCTCGTTGGCCATCGAACGCAACCACCATGACATATCCGCCGTTCGGGGTACACGTGATTGAGATACTCCTTAACCCCTTTGCAAAGGGTGGTGCACCATCGTGCTGAAACCTGTTCCTCACTGCTAACTGAAGTGGGACGTCATCTATGAGATGCCCGAGATACAGCACATTCTGTAGGATTTGCAAGAAGAACCGACCCGCTAGACTGGGAGCCAAATCCACTGGTACAGTGACGTGCGCCGCCATTAGTTAACACACCAGTGCGCTTAGAAGTGATGTGGTCGTAACCAGTGAGGATTTGCTGCAACCCAGTAATGTACAATACTGGCCAAGAAGAAATGCAGATGATAAACGGGTATTCATTGGACAAATATATTATACTAGAACTGACATGTGATTACATTTTCACGCAATTTGGGTGCATAGATCCTGAGATATCAGTACCCAGAACAACCACCTCTGGCCCTAATAATGTCCTTGATACGCCTGGGCATTGAGTCAAACAGAGCTTGGATGGCCTGTACAGGTACAGCTACCCATGCAGCTTCAACACGATACCACAGTTCATCAAGAGTATGTAGTGACTGGCGTATTGTGACGAGCCAGTTGCTCGGGCACCATTGACCAGACGTTTTCAGTTGGTGAGACATCTCGAGAACGTGCTGGCCAGGGCAGCAGTCGAACATTTTCTATATCCAGAAAGGCCCGTAGGGGACCTGCAACAAGCGGTCGTGCGTTATCCTGCTGAACTGTAGGGTTTCGCACGGATCGAATGAAGGGTAGAGCCATGCGTCGTAACACATCTGAAATGTAACGCCCACTGTTCAAAGCGCCGTCAATGTGAACAAGAGGTGACCGAGACGTGTAACCAATGGCACCCCATACCATCACGCCGGATGGTACGCCAGTATGGTGATGACGAATACACGCTTCCAATGTGCGTTCACCGCGATGACGCCAAACACGGATGCGAACATCATGATGCTGTAAACATAACCTGGATTCATCCGAAAAAATGACGTTTTGCCATTCTTGCACCCAGGTTCGTCGTTGAGTACACCATCGCAGGCGCTCCTGTCTGTGATGCAGCGTCAAGGGTAACCGTAGCCATGGTCTCCGAGCTGATAGTCCATGCTGCTGCAAATGTCGTCGAACTGTTAGTGCAGATGGTTGTTGTCTTGCAAACGTCCCCATCTGTTGACTCACGGATCGAGACGTGGCTGCACGATCCGTTACAGCCATGCGGATAAGATGCCTGTTATCTCGACAGCTAGTGATACGAGGCCGTTGGGATACAGCACGGCGTTCCGTATTACCCTCCTGAACTCACCGATTCCATATTCTGCTAACAGTCATTGGATCTCGACCAAGGCGAGCAGCAATGTTGCGATACCATAAACCGCAATCGTGATGGCTACAATCCAACCTTTATCAAAGTCGGAATCGTGATGGTACGCATTTCTCCTCCTTACACGAGGCATCACAACAACGTGTCACTAGGCAACGCCGGTCAACTGCTGATTGTGTATGAGAAATCGGTTGGAAACTTTCCTCATGTCAGCACGTTGTAGGTGTAGCCACCGGTGCCAACCTTATGTGAATGCTCTGAAAAACTAATCATTTGCATATCACAGCATCTTCTTCCTATCGGTTAAATTTCGGGTCTGTAGCGCGTCATCTTCGTGGTGTAGCAATTTTAATGGCCAGTAGTGTAGTTTTCGTCTATTGACAGTGTCGTCATTGGCACAGCATTTATCTTCCAATAAGATCTGCCTGATGAAATGCGAATTTACGGCTACTTTACTTGCGAGACGTCTGCAGAACGATCCCTGATTTTGGAAATCTTTTGCTTATAGCTGTTTGTGCCGGTGCAGCTTAAAGTGATGCCATTTTCGTTCCGCCAGAATCCTTTGTCCTGAAGATTTCATTATTCCCAGGTCCTTTGCAGCTCTTCTTGTTCTAATTATGATGGGATACAGGTATTACTGGGTGGGATCTAATGACATTCGTAATAGTAATAAGTGTGATTATTATTATTATATTATAGGTACAAATTATATTGCAACCTAAATGCAATAGGTCGACAACACTTTAGTTCATACTAAATTGTACGTACGCAATATTTTAATTTACGCTGTGCTTACTGTGCGTAAGATGTGCTCCAAAATATTGAATAAGGTTCCGGGCGGCATCGGATGCCAAACTGATTGGTCTTTCGACGGGACGTTGTATCTGGTAAGCCCTCTCGATTCTTAAACGCATCCCTAAAAGTCCAAATAAATGTGCAGAAGGCAGACGTCTCCTGGGAAAACGTTGTGAATACAGCCTTGAGGCCTCAGCCACATGGCGGTGCGTCTGCCCGTAGATCAGTATCATATCGCCGTAGTCTTCGCTGAAGTACACTGCTGTTGATACCTGTCTAACTGTGAGACCTTATTCGAGCTACAGACAGACGGCAAGGCGACCTTATCAAAGTGAACCGAGAGGAAAACGCACTCGGCAGGTGCCGCCTTGTATTTGCCCGCCGCAGTCAGAACTCCAAAAGAGAATGAACGTCAGTTTGTGCCGTGAGCCATATAAAAGGCAGAAGAACGACCGATTGCGCACTCTGGTGGGACGCAACTGCCCCAGTTGGTAGGTAACTGCCACAGATGAAAGAGGACAACCTCTATCGATATGAGCCGGAGTAGCTCTAAAAATTAAGAAATAAAATGTTAAAATTTTGAACATACACTATGTTATCGATAGTATCCGGACATACGGCTGATAATGACTCACAGCTTTGTGGCGCCCTCCATCGATAATGCTGGAATTCAACAACATGGTGTAGGCCCACCCTTAGCTTTGATGACAACTTTCACTCTCGCAAGCATCCGTTCAATCAGGTGCTGGAAGGTTTCTTGCGTAATGACAGCCCATTCTTCACGGAACGCTGCACTGAGGAGAGCTATCGATGTCGGTCGGTGAGAACTGGCAGGAAGTCGTCGTTCCAAAACATCCCAAATGTGTTCTATAGGATTCAGGTCAGGACTCTGTGCAGGCCAGTCCGTTACAGGGATGTTATTGTCGTGTAAACACTCCGCCACAGGACGAGCATTATGAACAGGTGCTCGATCGTGTTGAAAGATGCAATGGCCATCCCCGAATTGCTCTTCAGCAGTGGGAAGCAATAAGGTGCTTAAAACATCAATGTAGGCCTGTTCTGTGATAGTGCCACGCAAAAAAACCAGGGTTGCAAGCCCCCTCAATGAAAAACACGACCACACCATAACACCACCACCTCCGAATTTTACTGTTTGCCATACACACGCTAGCAGATGACGTTCACTGGGCGTTCACCATACCCACACCCTGCCACTGATCGTCACGTTGTGTACCGTGATTCGTCACTCCACACAACGTTTTCCCAGTGTTCAATCGTCCAATGTTTACGCTCCTTACACCAAGCGAGGCGTATCTTGGCATTTACCGGCGTGATATGTGGATTATGAGAAGCAGCTCGACCATGAAATCCAAGGTTTTTCACCTCCCCACTAACTGTCACAGAGTTGCAGTGGATCCTGATTCAGTTTGGAATTTCTGTGTGATGGTCTGTACAGATGCCTGCGTATTACACATTACGGCCCTCTTCAACTGTCGGCGGTCTGTCAGCAACAGACGGGGTTCGGCCTGTACGCTTTTGTGTCGTACGTGTCCCGTCACATTTCCACTTCACTGTCACATCGGAAACAGTGGACCTAGGAATGTATAGCAGTGTAGAAATCTCGCGTACAGACGTATGACACAAGTGACACCCAATCACTTGACCACGTTCGAAGTCCGTGAGCTCCGCGGAGCGCCCCCTTCTGCTCTCTCACGATATCTATTGACTACTGACGTAGCTGATATGGAGTACCTGGCAGTAGGTGGTAGCACGATGAAAGTACTATGAAAAACGTATATTTTTGGAGGTGTCCGGATACTTCTGATCACATAGTGTAACTGCTGTTCATCATCGGTGAACGTAAATGAATGATTCGAGAAAATCAGCCAACTAGTTGCAGGTAAAAGGTTTATTATATGGCCATGGTTTTAGCAATTGTAAGATTGTCTTCTTCGGAAGTACATGGACGTATTGACTAAATTTTTTACATGATACTTAAAAAGAATTGTCAAGGCTTCGTGCACTGCGGAGCTGTCAGTCGCCACATGGCACCGTCCACATCCGGGCTATTTCACTGCCATTTACTTTCATGTACTGATGTGAGGACTTTTATGCTTAGCCCAGCTCCATTGGAAATGGTTTTTAATGGATTTTATTTGGTTTTACTGGTGGGTATACATACCATGTTACTCATCATGAAGGTTTTCTCTGAAATTTGTCGTCACCAATATGTGATTTTACGTGTAACTAAATTTGTTTATTACTTTTCTATCAAGTGGTTTTGTTCATCCTCTACACCTTGATAATTCTTTTCAACTATGATGTGATAAATTTCCATCTGAAGAAGACAATTTTACAATTGTTGAAACTGTGGTCAGTGGTAGCTGATAAACCATTATACCTGCAATTGGTTGCCTGATTTTCTCGAATCATTCAAATAAAACCTTAACTTTTTCCAGATATACAAAATTTAGTGTCTAGTGAACAGGTAGGTGGCTTGGTGGTTTCTTCATATCGAGAGTAACCCATATGGAAAATGAAAATCAAAGCTGTCAACTGTTCCAAATTCGTATCTTTCCACAGGACTTCTAAAACAGCATAATTCAATATTTGTGTTTCTGAGGAATTTGCGCTCATTTCCATGTAACAATGAGCTGTACATACGAGTACTGTTACCACCAAGTCGAGAACAATTACTTCCGCAGCGGAAAGAACAGTTCATTTCCAAGTATTGTGTCGGTGCATATGTTTGTGTCGCATTTACAATACCGCAATCCTTTATGTTTACTTAAAATAATTTGCATTACATTAGAATACAATATTGTAGCAAGACGTATTCACTAGTCAGTGATGTAATCACCATCTTTGCATTGACCGTTCAGGTCGGAACTCTACGTCTATTGTTGTGATTTCTAGTGGAAGAAATCTGGTATTTAGTTGCTAACACAAGGATGATATTTAATCATGAAACAATAGTCCATGAATGTTTTTAGACAGAGCTCGGAAAATATGATGATCAGGAGTGCCTAATTCTAGTGTATATGAGGAAGTGGTTTCGTACCAAGTTCAGGAGTCATCTATGGTGATTCTAGTCTTATGCAGGCATGCATTTTCGTGGAGTAACGACACTGATTTACCAAGTGATTTGTTTTCAGCAGTAACAGCCAGTCGTCTTAGCTGTTCAGCATACGCAGCATCTTTTATCGGTTCATTTCTTGCTAGCTATTCACGATGACGAAAGCCACTTTCATTCCATCAAAATTTGAGAGTGGGCACCAACATTTGTATGGGGTTTTGCATTTTTTGACAGACTGAGCTATTTTTCCTCTTCTTTAAGTTAACATACAGGCCCCATTTCTCGTCACCTGTAACTGTGTTACCAAGGATTGACTTATACTTACGACAAGCCAAATGTTAATCGGCCAGAAAAGACGAACATACAGCTATTCGCAAATTTTTTGTTGATGTCGCTAAACACATGTGGTTGCCATGTACTCAGTTTCTTGCAGGTTATCCAATAAAGGCAAATGAAGCACAATGGTTGTGTTCTTACATTTCATAACTCGAATTGCTTGGCAAGGATATTTCTGAACCAGCCCATTTATGGCGTATGCCTGAAAAAGAGGTCTCCCAGATACTGGTTCATAAAACAAATTTCATTTTCGTCTTCAGAAACGAGAAAACTATTTTCGTGCTGTTCTTTCAACAAGTGCATCGATCCCATCCACATCAAAAATTGTCTGCGTGAGTTCTGCTGCACGACATTCTCGACTAAAATCCAAGAGTAAAAGCCTCGGAAGTGTTAATTTTCTCTCCTTGGCACTTCATACTGACTAGCCTGGAAAAGGAACAAAACGAGACCCTGTTCGCAACTATCAGGTTTAAAAGCGAGAAAACCACTGAATATTGAAAACCGACGGCTTCGCAATGCCGTGGTGACAACACAATGAAGAACGGCATGGATTTATGCACCGGCCAAATAGATTCCCATACTATATGGTCAGTATGTCTATACTTGTAGAGCCGTGGTCAGATACTGCAGGTTCGAAGTACATAGTTCAGTAAACAGATGGATTGCAGTATTTGCTTCATTAAGATAACTACGTGACACTTGACATTAACAGGTGATGGAGATAAGCGATCTTTCGTATTTCTAAGACTTCTTAATTTTTTTACTGTGACTTTTATTGTCTTGATCGCAAAAGTACATTACATTCCAACGGGTCACTGTAAGAGGCAATCAAAAAGTTTCCGTTGGAAGTACGTAGAGTCCAGAATATGTATACCAGTCAGGCAAGATCTGCGTGAGCACTGAGGCACTCGTCCCACCGATGGACCAGGCTGAAGACAGAAAAATGCCCGTTTTGTAAAACACGGTGTCCTGCTGCGTGAAGGAGTCCGTAACTGCCTGCTGTACATCCTCGTCCGGCAGGAATCGCCGAGCCTTCAAGGTCTCTTTGATGCGACCGCAGGCGTGATAATCACATAGCCAGAGATAAGAACTGTAGGGCAGATGCTCGAGTGCCCCCCACCTGGGTTGGCGTAATTTCTGCGTTACGACATTTGCGATATGGGGACGTGCGTTATCGTGTTGGTTTTTGACAGACGTCCTGACCTCTATACATTATTCGTTCTCTGATGGATGTGTAGCAACGTTTGTCGTTGGGCTGCCAAGAAAAGAATAACAACACGTTGGTTCTGTATGGACGCATGTTGTGATAATGTAGCCATAGTTTACCCTTCCACATTTACCGCAAGCACGTCGGGAATACATGAATACCACACTAATCCATTGCCTACTTGTCGGCGCTTATATACACGCATCGGAACGGCGCTACGTTGCATATACGTTGCACTAATGCCGCCAAACGGAAACTTCTTGGTTGCCTGTTATAGTTTCCGTTGCGAAACAACCATCCTCAAATTACTCATGGCAAAGACATGTTATATACGTACACTGTAGACCGTCTTACAAATTACTCGTGGCAAAGACACTGTGTTTACGCACACTGTACATTAGAACACCATCGTTTTATAATATACTGTGGTGTCACCGCCAGACACCACACTTGCTAGGTGGTAGCCTTTAAATCGGCCGCGGTCCATTAGTATACGTCGGACCCGCGTGTCGCCACTGTCAGTGATAGCAGACCGAGCGCCACCACACGGCAGGTCTAGAGAGACGTACTGGCACTTGCCCCAGTTGTACAGCCGACTTAGCCTGAGATGGATCACTGACAATTACGCTCTCATTTGCCGAGACTATAGTTAACATAGCCTTCAGCTACGTCATTTGCTACGACCTAGCAAGGCGCCATTCATCCTTTGCTATGTATCTAATGAAGCATGTACAGTAACGAGAGATGTTCACCAAGTATTCACTAAGTATTCAAGCCACTACGTACTTTAATTACTAGACTCAACTCCTTTAACTGTTCCAGACCTCACGACAGTTTGCGTGTAATTAAACGCGTGCCTTTCGGCTACCCGTCCTAGTGGATTGGCTGTCGGGTCAGTCCACTACATATACTCCCATCTAGGAACTTGCTCACTAATTAACTAGTTTTCAATGCGCTGTTGACTATACCAACAAAGTTACAAAATGCAATTCTGAACCATGCTTATTGAGAAATTCGCTTCAAAAGCACGCTGGGAGTAGTAAACGTATTGAAGGTGAAGCTCGAGTTAAGAATGACTTAAGCCATGCTTAAAACTTGGTTGAACTAGTATGTAGAAGAAGCAGTGCAGGGACTAAAAGAAAATTTCGGAAGAGTGATAAATGTTCGAGAGGAATGGATACCAATGAGAAAGTCGTAGGTAAGGAAGAGTCGAAAAGATGATGAAATGAAGGGACAGTGCACTTAGCACAGGCTGTAGCTCAAGGCTAAACAAATTAAAGACGAAGGTGATTAAGAGTAACAGAAACGAGAATGAAGGCCTGCTTAACTTGAAAACAGGGAACGATTCGGTGGTGAAAGAATTCTGTATGGCAAGTAAGGTTACACACAATGGAGGAAGCAAGGGAGACACCAAAGGGAATTTGGCACAGGTGAAGGAAGCTTTCTTCAGTAAAAGAGCTTACCTGATTTATGGAAATGAGGAAGGAGTTCCTGGAAGTGTACGTGTTGAGCACAGTAAGTAAATGAAACGTCGACAATCCGAAATCTTGAGAAGAAGAAGCTGGAAGAATTTGACATACGGTGCAGTGGAAAGACGTTAAATGTTAAGCGAAGAGATAACGAGCGAAATGATGAATTGCTGAAAGGGAAAGGCAGGGAAAAAAGTCTGTGGGCGATCATAGCAGAATGAGGCACAGGTTAGTGCGACATCTGTAACAACATCCGGAAGTAATTAACTAGATGCTGGAATGAGTAGTTGATTGGAAAAATAGTAGGATCAGACAGAAGAGAATATGAAAAACAGGTTGTAGAGGTTGTTGGGTGCGGCAGTTACATAGAGGTGAAAACATCAGCAAAAAGTAGGAAAAGACAGAGAAAACAACAAACCAGTTGAAAGACGAAACTCTCAAAAATGAAAAAGAAAATAAAGTGTGATGTGTCGAATCCCTTTCATAGACGCAATGGAGGACTATGTTTACTTCAAACCTCACAGCTCCAAGCAAAACGAGTATTCCATCTGAAAGACTGATTTCTCATCTTGGGAGTGCTTAGTGAGATCTCCTTTTGCTCTCCAACATTAGTATTCCTGGGATACGCCCTTCCCACCCGAACCCATACGTTTGTGCGTATTCGTTTTCTTTCTGCCAGACAAAGTCTCTCGGCTTGCTTCCAACTAATTTGCAGCGACTGTGCACTCCCTGCGCTATGTCTCTTGTTCATGCTGCCACTCTGCGTCATTACATCGCAGCACATATAACAGTTTTGTCAGGACGAAAGCACCAGGCTGCCGTAGATCAGTAGCTCGTGGCTACGTTGGGTTGTTTTGGCTATCGGCTGGTTATGATTGTTGGAAAGGAGCGCACAGTGTTACACTGTCGACAGTTATTAATAATCCCATGTCCACGCAAAGTAGTTTAGATTTAAACTTGTGGTAGCAAGATTGTGGGGTTTATGTGCTTACTGCATAACTTGCACCATGAATGGGCACGGCTGTGTGTTCGTTCTGTCACCACCTGAGGAAAAGCACTGGTGCACATTAGCTTCGCTATATGCAGGTCACATTCGTTCTCTGTTAAAGGATTCTTGTTTGTGCGATGCTCCGTCTGTTTTTATTGCAGTTGGTAGATCTTTCAGTTGTCGACTACTGGTTTCTGTGCAGAGAGCACTGCCGTGAAAACTAGATTGCGAATAAGAACGTTATGAATCTTCTGAAATTTCGAATGTCTTTGGTTGAGGCTCTTTTGCCTTGTCCAGACGGAAAGAGGAACGCAGGAGAGGGTGAGACACGATCATAAGATGAGATAGGCTTCTCAAAAAAGGCAAACATACTTAAAGTTCATGAAAAACCAATTTATACATTATGATCACTGGCCCATAGTGGACGTTATTTTGTCACTACCAACATGTCAGAATGAGCACGGTAATGGCAGAACTAAAATAAAGTGAATAAAATGCTGCCAGTACGTCCGTCTTACGAAGGAAATCATTGTTTCAAACACTTATAAAAAAGGTGAATAAGTCAGCCCTTGAATTAAAAATTTTTTAAATGACATTATATTATCACATTTTCATGAGATAGGATGCGACCTCTAAGCTAAAATATCGTGAAAGAATTTTGTTACTATTTTTTCATCGTTTAAAATGCCGAAATGTTCAGAGAATTTACCCTAATTCATTATTTTCTTTAAAAAAGAATGTGTTCATTAGGAAAGGATAGACACTTGAACTCCAAGACAGCAACGCACTACCTTCACCTCTGTTACATCAGAGGCTTTTCTAATGTTCACTTAACACTGTACAGATTCACACCGACAAAGAGACATTATCTGATATTACTATTGACGGGGTGGGGGGGGGGGGGGGAGGAATGAGTCATTTCTTGTAACACAGTAATCATGTAACGTACTGTCTGTGTAGCCATACAGTATGCACTCCTTCCCCGAAGCACCTGGTCAACTGAAATTACGTTATCTATCTGAAATGTGTATTGGCACCACCCTCGATACGCTTTTGTTTCCGATATGAATTATCAGTGGTAATTCTGTGCCTATGTCTATATTGTCAATAAAATATCAGATTCAATAGCCCATACCAACGAAAAATATTCTTTAAATGCTTTTTGTACTGTAACAGCTTACTTTTATGCTTTTTTGGGCAATGGATCTATACGTTAATCCTTTTTTTCTATCATGTACAATACCGTCACGACGTGGCTGCGTTATAAACTTGATAATTAGCAACACAATGAAAGTCATGCACAATTTCCTACTTGTGGATTCGTCTGAAACTACAGCGTAAGTTTTTAACGTCCTGAAACATTAATCCTTTGTATAATGCCGACCCATATTTGCATCAATGCAACCTAACTTTGTTTTTAAATTTCGCAGTAGCAAAAACGTCCTGAAAAATGGTTCAAATGGCTCTGAGCACTATGGGACTTGATATCTGAGGTCATCAGCCCCTAGAACTTAGAACTACTTAAACCTATCTAACCTAAGAACATCACACTCATCCATCCCGAGGCAGGATTCGAACTTGCGACCGTACCGGTCACGTGGTTCCAGACTGAAGCGCCTAGAACCACTCGGCCACTGCAGCCGCCCAAAAAGTCCTCATACCGCAATAAGTAAATAATTAAAAGGCTGAGGAGGAGTTAACAGGAGTTAAACCAAGACAGAAATGAGACCATAATCATTATGGTAGACCTCATGCAGCTGCAACACGACATACCAGCACAGCTAAAAATTTCATAAAATTAAAATACCATCACTGTTGAAAGCAATTTATTCCCTGTCGGCTCTTAAATGTAGTTCAAGCGGACGTAACGTCTGAGAACGTAGTTCTTACGTGAATACAAGTAGAGATACAGAACACGTGAAAGTCTAAATTAAATAAAAATCAGGGTAGTGAAAAATAAGCTCGTAAGAATCCAAAATTAATATTCAGAAATTGAAACAAAATCGAATGTTTCATAAAACAATCCCATTCAATAGACTACGTATCTTTAGCTGACAATCCATATACAACAGCAAACAAAATTATCGTGTATTAGCGTTAACGTCCGAAATCGTAACTGATGGGTGGAAGAGTAAATAGATTAACAATCCGATTGTTCGGATGTCTGTATAAAAATGGATACTGGTTCCCTTATGTTCAAACGAAGTTGCGAATGCGAACAGGGACCTGACGTTTCCTGTCGTAAATACGACTGCAAGATATCCCGTCGAAAAAAATCTAATATTCCACAATCCTGAAAGGCACATAACGTGCGGTCACGTAGATGCAGCGCAGGCAAGCAGCCAGTAGAGCATCCCGTAACAATCTAGAACGAACTCGCTTCAATATGCCCACTTAACTGTCAGCAGACAAAGCTCCTATACTGAACAGACAGGCATGTCTCCAAAGCAGCAAGTGGAAAAAGTGTGTCCAGTGACCCTTTGAGCACTGACCACGTGGTCCTCCCTAAGACATTCTCCCTCCAAGCTTTCCTGTTTCTTATGTCACGTCAAACTTCAGACTATTCTCCAACACATGCCTTGCAGTTTCCACCCAGCGATGTACACTATGTGATCAAAAGTATCCGGACACCTGGCTGAAAATGACTTAAAACTTCGTTGCGCCCTCCATCGACAATGCTGAAATTCAGTATGATGTTGGACAATCCTTAGCCTTGATGACACCTTCCACTTCCGCAGGCTTCGTTCAATCAGGTGCTGGAAGGTTTATTGGGGAATAGCAGCCCATTCTTAACGGAGTAATGCACTAAGAAGAGGTATCGACGTCCGTCGGTGAGGCATGGCACGAAGTCGGCGTTCCGAAATATCCCAAAGGTGTTCTATAGGATTTAGGTCAGGACTCTGTTCAGGCCAGTCCATTACAGGGATGTTATTGTGGTGCAACCACTCCGCCACAGGACGAGCATTATGAACAGGTGCTCGATCGTGTTGAAAGATGCAATCGCTATCCCCGAATTGCTCTTCGACAGTGGGAAGCAAGAAGGTGCTTAAAACATCATTGTACGCCTGTGCTGTGATAGTGTCTCGCAAAACAACAAGGGGTGCAAGCCCCCTCAATGAAAAACACGACCACACCATAACACCACCGCCTCCGAATTTCACTGTTGGCAATACACACGCCCGCAGATGACGTTCACCGGGCATTTGCCATACCCACACCATGCCATCGGATCGCCACATTGTGTACCGTGATTCGTCACTCCACACAAAGTTTTTCCACTGTTAAATCGTCCAATGTTTATGCTCCTTAAACCAAGCGAGGCGTTGTTTGGTATGTACCGGCGTGATGTGTGGCTTATGAGAAGCCACTCGACCATGAAATCCACGTTTTCTCACCTCCCTCCTAACTGTCGTAATACTTGCAGTGGATCCTGATGCTATCTGGAGTTCCTGTGTAATGGTCTGGATAGAGTATGCCTGTTACATATTACGACCCTTCTAACATTCTGCGTAGTGTCTGTTTGTTCTAAGTCGTGTCTCCCTACCACTTTCACGCAACGACGCTCTGAGCGTGTTTTTTAGGGAATTGACTAGTTTGAACCTGGGACCTGTTGCTGGTAAGGAGACGCCAGACCACACATGACATGTAGAGTTCAGAAGAGTTCAGTGCGACTAGCGATGATATAATCAAATACTTATTGATTTCAGCGTCAGCTCCACTGCACTCCCTGTAAAAGAATCTTAATACTAACTAAATTTAGTGGAAGGGGTTCAAGGCTTTCCTATATTTAGTTAGCTGGAAAAATAACGTCGAAAAAGCAGTTAAGTTTACCATTGGAAATTTTATTCTACTCACAAAACATTGTTTATAAATTGCACTATTGATAAAAGGAGCCGGCCGCGGTGGTCTCGCGGTTAAGGCGCTCAGTCCGGAACCGCGCGACTGCTACGGTCGCAGGTTCGAATCCTGCCTCGGGCATGGATGTGTGGGATGTCCTTAGGTTAGTTAGGTTTAAGTAGTTCTAAGTTCTAGGGGACTGATGACCACAGAAGTTAAGTCCCATAGTGCTCAGAGCCATTTGAACCATTTTGATAAAAGGAAATATTTTAATACAGGATGATAAAAATCAACTGCGTTCAACAAGTGTGAACGAATATTCCCTGAATGGGTTTCCAAGTTCTATAATGGATTGAAGGATGACCTATGCCATATCACATCTATAATCTAGGTTTAAATTAATTTTCATAAAAGAGAAAACGATCAAAGTGTTCTACAGTGACCCTCAGTTATCTTTAATTGCTTATGTAACTTGTCGTAAATTACAGTGACTGATGTGGCTTCTCAATAATTATACAACAGAAAAATCATCGCGTTTCAGATTTTTAACTTCTAATAGCAAATGTGAACACCATGAGATTTAATTGACGATCGACACTAGTATTACGTAAAAAGGGAATGTAACAGATGAGACTTTTGCAGTTCTGAATGAAGCCTTATGACTCTTATGCGGCATCGCGTGCGTTCATTACCTTGTCGGTGGTTAGGCAGCGTCAGAGAGCGGCGGGCGGCGCAGCTCCACACACCTCGCCGTCTCGGAAGCAACTCTTCTCTAACCTCTCCTTACTACAATTTACAGAAGTTGGTTTAAGAAAAGCTATCTGGCTGTGTTTTCAACTGACCAATCAGGGTCTCAGTGTTAACCTTAAGCTCCGCCTACAAAAATTCTGTCTATCCAATGAGAAACTTTATACTTTTGGTCGTGCGGCAATGTTTTTAACGTTTGCAACGTAACAGGGACACGTATAGTCTCACGCAAAAACTTGCAGCTGGTGTGGCCCTTTTAGTGTTATCGTAAGATCTATACTGTTCTTCTCGTGGGCTCTATCTTTTAACCTGGGCTGGGGGGTGGTCTTGGCGGTCGGCCGGAGATGTGGGTGTCTGTCCATTATCGTAGGGCCTTCTAGCTTAACACGGTTCCGGTCTCGTTTCTCCCCTCGGAACTGCGTCTGTTTCACAGTGGGAAGGTATGACATGCATTTAGGCTTTCTTGTGTTAGTTTGTGGTATTCCATGTGCTCACTCGTTGATCGTATTACTTTGGTTAATTTAATGTCAGGATTTATTCGGAGCTATGTGACATACTGCCGGATATGCTATCATGTCAGGGTTTTCATGGAAGGTGTTGGATTTGCCTGACACCTTACACCCTCTTCTACTATCAGCGTTCTCTGTCAGTCAACAGATGGGGTCGGTGTGGTGTCAGCGCCAGACGCCACACTTGCTTGGTGGTAGCCTTTAAATCGCCGCGGTCCGTTAGTATACGTCGGACCCGCGTGTCGCCACTATCAGTGATTGCAGTCCGAGCGCCGCCACACGGCAGGTCTAGTCTAGAGAGACTCCCTAGCACTCGCCCCAGTTGTACAGCCGACTTTGGAGCGATGGTTCACTGCCTACATACGCTCTCATTTGCAGAGACGATAGTTTAGCATAGCCTTCAGCTACGTCATTTGCTACGACCTAGCAAGGCGGCATACTATGTCTTCTGAACAGATAATATCAAGAGCAACGTTCATCATTAATGGATTAAAGTTAAGTATCAAACTAATTACGTCCGCTTTCTGAATTCTAATTCCGTGTCATGTTCCAGACCTCACGTCAGTGTAGTTGTTCCCTCCTAACGCCAGCCTGCGTGAGCTAAAACGCGTGCATTTCGGCCTCCACGAGTAACACAGTGTTGGCTCTTCAGCCAACACAACAGTCGGCCAGTACGTTTTTTTGCTGTACGTGTCCCTTCACGCTTCCACTTCAGTATCACATCGGAAACAGTGGACCTAGGTGTGTTTAGAAGTATGGAAATCTCGCATACAGACGTATGACACAAGTGACACCCAATCATCTGATCACTTTCGAAGTCCGTGAGCTCCGCGGAGCGCCCCATTCTGCTCTCTCACGATGTCTAATGACTACTGACGTAGCTGATATGGAGTACCTGGCAACAGGTGGCACCACAATGCACCTAATGTGAAAAACGTATAGGTTTGGGAGTGTCCGGATACTTTTGATCTCATAGTGTACTATTCCAGCTGACAGCTAGATGACTATAAGTCCTTCGAGACGGACAAGTGTCTACCGACGCGCATATGAACATATGCCGTGCTATGGATCTGACAGCAGACAACTTTCAACGCATATGACAGAATGAAACATAACTTAATATTTCACCACGAACGAAGGAATTATGTGCCCAACGACTTACATTCCCTTTCTCTCATACAGTTTCTTCCCAAATGAACTGCCTGTTGTTCTTATCGGTGAAGCGACCAAGAATAGAAGCCCATCATACTGCTATTTCAGGGTCTATCAAAACTTTTATGTGTTAATGATAACGTTCACCGTATTCCTCACTTATATTGCGCAAATTTTCATGGGAGAAACGTAGGTGACTGTTGAAATAGTGTATCTTTAGGTTAATCACACAGCCTAACATCTTTAACTTTTGTAACGTGTTAATAGCAGCAGAAATACGTGGTGTCCCAAGTGTCAGTATTCAGGTATTCAGGGGTATGACAGGAACGATTATTCGAAGTAAAAATATCTAGTAAACATTTGCTCTGAGACGGGTAGCTTAAGTGCTATGAGCACTTCCTCATCTTCAACACTGAGAAACAAATCCTACTTCAAGCTCTTTGCTTTCCATATTTTGGGAGGAGGTGGTAGGGACCAAAACAAGAAAAAATTATCCAGTAAACGTGAGCTCTAAAATGCATACTTTAAGCACTATGAGCACTTGTTAAGCAGAGCGGATGGTTCAAAAGGCTCTGAGCACTATGGGACTTAACTTCTGAGGTCATCAGTCCCCTAGAACGTAGAACTACTTAAACCTAACTAACCTAAGGACATCACACACATCCATGCCCGAGGCAGGATTCGAACCTGCGACTGTAGCGGAGAGTGGATGTGTTTCGCAGGAGCGAAGATAAACAAGTGTACACAGCTCTTAAGGTATGCGCTTTAGAGCTCATGATCACTGGAAATTGTTTTCTTGTTTTGGTCTATACTAGCGCCTCTCAAAATGTGGAAAGCGAAGAGCTCGCAGTAGAAGAGATTTGTTGTACGGTGTCAAAGAGTAAGAAGTACTTATAGGTGTTTATATACGCTTTTTAGAGCCCAAATGATCGTTTCTGCCATGTCCCTGAGTATCGACCATTTCTTCTGACACTACCTTTGTAGTGTTGGCTGAAGAGCTGTTGGCTGAAGAGCCAACACCGTGTTACGAATGGTGGCCGAAATGCACACGTTTTAGCTCACGTATACTAACGGACCGCGGCCGATTTAAAGGCTACCACCTAGCAAGTGTGGTGTCTGGCGGTGACACCACAACCTTGTAATGAGATCCTTTAGGTTACCTAAGGAGGAAGTAACTATCTTCCTTAAATGTATCCCAGCCTTCCTCTCATTAACTGCCATTTTTCATCCAATGTTGGAATCAAGCAGTATTTTTCGTATGTCAGATTCAACAAAGAAGACCTGTTTCAATTTCGCTTCACGTAATTGAGAAAAAGTCTAGTACAGACAGTTGAAGCATTATCAACATCATTTCAGTTTTGTTTTTGGCCATTTTCTGAATAGTTCACCGCATATTTCGCTTACCACATACGGCATTCACGAATTGTACTTGTCACCAAGCTTATTTCCTACTTTCTTTACGAAAGCTGTGATGTTCCTCTCATAGGTCATAATCACAAACCCACCACAAACGTAAGAAAAAATAAAATATATCATTGAAATCACCAAAAATGCATTTCTTTGAATATTGAAACTGTAGAAACCTAGCGGATGGTACGGTGTTTTCGTTATCAAATTAGCATTCGGTCTATTAAAAGCCTAAAGAATATGCCCCATCCACTTAAAAATTGTTTCTATCGTTGACTTGTGTGAGGGAACAGATGATTTGTCAGTAGCGCAGATGTAGCATGTAAGTCCCAACAAGAAAAAAGCACTCAAATGTTTAATTCTTCAGAGACATTATTTTTTGCTTGTGGTCGCAGCTACACCTTGAAACAACAGTCCCTTCATCGTGTCGTAACTCTTCATTCAGAACAGTTTACTCAGCAACATATTTGGGACAGAGGACAAGAGCAACATTTATTGGAACCACTTTTCCGTATTACATTCTCTAAACCGATGGTTTGCAACGAGCGAGAGCCTCTCGCGAAAGATCAGTTTCTAGTCCATGCGTGGCAGCTGTCGACCGAAATTAGGAACGAGTTTAATTTCATCCTGAAAGCCTAATTCAACTTCGCTCCAGCAGCTGTCAGAACGAATACAGCGGCTCATTCACGTCACGTGGATGCGCCTACGCGCGACACGTGGATCACATACGTCACGAGCGCTCTTCCAACTGTTAATGCCGAACCTTCGCGAGACGAGTTTATTCCTAACGTGGACGGACAGGTAATGGTGAAATTTTCCGCTGATTCAGTACCTCTGCCGATACAGCATTAAAAAAAAAAATCTTGATATCGTTTTCATCAGAAAACACGCTGCAAATCGGATAGAAAACTAACTAACGCTAGCAAAAGCGAGCAAAAAAAACTATAAACGAAATTAGCCTGTACGTCGTCGTTCGACGTTGAGCCATGTTATATGACGATAATTTTGGCCCAAAACCTGTATTTAAATGACGTTAAGAAATGCACAATAAATATCCAAATGTTGGACATCATTACAAACATTATCTCGACCGTGGACTACGCAGTTCGTATCGTTCAAATAGAATTTCTAAGTTCTTGACCCATCTCTTCGACAGGCGTCCAGCATCACTGCGAGCAATCGGTTTTTTAGACCAAAGCCTTTTTCACAGATCTTTTAACTTCCATTCGTAAGAGATCGTCTTACCAGTTGCGTTTTTGCTCTTCTACCATGAAGTTTTGAAGAATATTGGTAGGTAGGTCATCACAGAGTAGACCCACTGTCGTCCTGGTAGAGATTACGGTATTGGTGGGCCACCACAGGTGCAGACCCAGTGCAGCCCTTGTAGAAATAATGGTATTGGTGGGTCCTCAAGGATGCAGACCCACTGCAGTCCTTGTAGAGACGGCCAGCAGCCATCTGTTGCGACTGTGCAGGTGCACAATCACCATCGAAGAGTCTTGCGGAGAATATGGCAAGTCCATAAACTACCACTTGTGCACGCACATAGTTTTTGGAATTGTCCTTAGAAGTCTTGCAGACAATATAGCAAGTCCATGATATCCAATATTACAAATTTACTCTTTCTGATGGACACACGCCCAGATCGTCCGCTCTCAAAATTCCGCCATCTCTATCCCCACATCCACCACTGCTGGCGGCTCACCTCCAACTGTGCAACGCTACCCGCTGTTCACATCCAGCTGCCCAACACTACAATGGCAGACAACAATGAAAACTAGCCACAGACTGCACACAGCACAGCCAGTGATTTTCATACAGAGCGCTACGTGGCGTTACCAATAAGAAAACCTAAACAGCCTACTTACACCATTCGTAAGAGATCGTCTTACCAGTTGCGTTTTTGCTCTTCTACCATTTCATTTATGTTAAACTAGTAACATGCCCTGGCTTCCCACGGGTAGTTCGGAGTATCTGCAGCCTGAAAACGTGACTGACGTATCGGTAATAAATTGTACACACAAACATTCCTCGTGAATCAGTCAATCTATTATCGAAAATCGAATCAAAATCCCTACAAGAGTTACCGAGATTCGCCTTCACATGCAGACAGAAAAGGGCAACAGCGTAGTTTAGTTTAACAATGCGCATAGATATGTTTAATTCTTGCATCATATTTTCGTTTCCCATTTCGCCATTATGGAATTTCATTTAGCTGTTTCAGTTGCTCTCTTCGTCGTGTCTGTAGTGACACGTACTCTACAGCAAGGCAGTAGGAACACCCTATATCGACAACTAGATGACAAACGTGGCTTTGTCTGGGTGTTCACTTTGTCATTTTCTTATTAGAAACGGAAACAAAAAGTGGAGTGTGTCTGTAGTATTAATATCGAAAAAATTTCATATCCATGTTTTCGTGGAAACACCTTTGTATTTATGTAACAATGGCACAAAGAATAAAATGTATAATATAGTTGCTTGCTTATCTGTAAACATCTGTACTGGCAATGCCTCTTCATAGCTCCACAGACTGCTATTCTTTTCGGTTGCAGCCTTTTGTGCTTCACGGTTGAAAGCTGTCAACTGCACTGCCAGGTGTCAGGGATTTCCTTACGTTGACTCGAATGTAGGGGTGTCTCAGTAGCAAAAGTAAATTTATTAAAACTTAATGTATGATACGGCATATCTTCACGTATCTCAGTATATCTCTCGAACTATGTGGCATACAACGACGTATTTGTGTAGGTGCACTCAGCGATATATGTGGAAATTTATGGCGAATAGAGATAGGAGCAAAGAAGTAATAAATTTAAATATAATAATTAATATAAATAAATATAATAATTAAAAAATAAATATAATAATTAAATAAATTTAATATATATATATATATATACAATACGTATGGATGTTAAATTATAAATTATGTTACTTGATCACCCTGCATTTCAAAAACCACTGCAGTAATGGACATGGAACTTTTACAGGATTACACGTTACGTTACGTTCTTAGTGTACAGGACTAAAATCATTGCATTTCAGCCAGTGGTTTGGAAGACATAGTTTTTTTAACTATACAGTTATAATTTTGTATTATTTGTCCTTTCTCCTATATAATTATAATTATACTTAATATTAAGTTCTTGTTTCAGTACAGTAATACAGTAATGTTTAGTACAGTAGTATTTTTATGCTGCAAATCCCTGAAAATTTGAGTACGCTTCCTCAAGTGGTCTGGAGATTTAGAAAATAATGCAAATGAAAATGTTAATTTTCAGAGACAGCTTCCAAAGTTTTAAATAACCAAAATTCTCTTAATGAGTTACGTTTTTTTTTGTTTCTACTCACTCATAAGTACCCTGTGGGATACTGTGTAACATCCTCTTCATCATCTTCCATGAATCTCATTCTTTTCTCCGTTCTGGACTCCTTAGTGGCCAGTTCTGTTCCACACTGTGCTACATCGAAGTTAATGTTGTCCATGCATTGAAGTTCTCTGATGCAGTTTAGTCCAAGAATTATTCGCATATGCTGTACCGGTAGTCCTTTCACTCTAACTCTGTTGCCATCATTAAAAGCAATAACAGCATCAAAGGCCCCGCATTTTAGAGTATTTTTCACAACAAAAATATTTTTTAGTATGCCAGTCCATATGAGATTTTTGACAATCGTCATCTGGATTCTGAGTTTGCCCTTGTAGGCACTTTTTTAAGTTAGGATGTACCAGGTCTCTGAAATTGGGCTTTATGACTTGCATGACTGCTACTTGGATAGGATGTTTCTGGTTGTATGAAGTTTTTGAGTACTGCATGGTGCGACAGTTGCACCATTAATCTGGTCTGGGTGGACGAAGTTGATGTTCTGGTTCGTTGTCTGTTGACAGTTAATGGAAGAAGGTAGCCCACACACTGCTTGCCTCATTCTGAACAATTCTTCAGTGTTAGTCCTAATTCCTGTAATTCATCAGTATTTCTGCCTGGCAGCCTACTCCCTTATGGTTTTACCATCAGAAAGTTTTTTTTTCTCGATCTTAGTTCCAACTTCCTCAGCCTGGTGCCCATTCTTTTCTGGACATAAACCAAACTTTGCAGTTTAATGACAATATTATCAGCATAAGGCTGAGCTGCTGCTAACAGTATACTTTTGAGTCCCCATCACCTAAAAACTTAGAGTAACAAAACCCCATTTCATTCATTAATCGACTAAAAGCTGCAATAGCTGAAGCGACCTCCGTTCCACCACTTGTTTCTTCATAGTTTCTATCACAAATATGTTTTGTTTGGGTCATTGATTTAGATTTACAAGAATGTTTTGTCAGAATCTGAAAATACCTTTCCAGTATCGACACTGATCACCACTGCATCAGAAGTCTTAGAATTTCTACATACAATATCGATTTATATTATGCAAAGCTATTGTATGACAGTGTTACCGATAGAAACAGCATCTATCTGCCTTTGTAATATTGCATTTCACAGCCCTCCCTTCAAAAGGTTAACGACATTACTTGATCTTGAATTAATGCACGTAAAATTTTTAACATTTTAGACTGGTGCAGGTGACATTTAAAAAAATGCAAATAGATTACTTACCATGCTAATTTATAAGTCAGTACCTGAGTAGCTGGCGTTCTCTGAGTATGTATTTATCCCAGTTCTATTAGCTTATCTCTCTCTCCTGTCTTTGTCCATCTCTTCCGCCCTCTGTCCACCTCCTTCTCCTCCCTCTTTCTGTCCACCTCTTCCACCCCCACTGTCTGTGTCCTGTCCCTCTCATAGTCCATTTTCTACTCTATTCTCTCAATGTCCAACTGCTCCTCCTAACTCTCAGACCATCTGCTGTTGCCCCCCTGTATATCTGCACCTTCCCCCTCTGTCGCTCTCCTTCACCCCCTTTCTCTGAGACCCTCCTCCTTCCCCTCTACCACCACTCCCTTTATCTCCTCCACCCCCTCTCTCTGTCCATCTTCTTCTCTCCTCTCTCTGTCCATCCCGTCCTCTGTCCTTCCTCTGTCCATTTCCCCACTCCCCTTCACTGTGTTTTTCTCATCCTCCCTCATATATGTGTCCACGTCCTCGTTCCCCCTCTCTATCTGCCCATCTCTTACTTCCCCCTCCCCTTTCCACATTATAGCCTCTACCTCAGTAGGAGGCTGCTAGTTCTTACTCCCACACTGTTTCCTTCTGGATCCAAGTTTCGTTGGGATGGATCCAGGATTTAGGAGGACCTTTTTACCTACAGCTTTGCCAGGGCACACACATGCCACATATATTTCACATGTATTTTAATACATGTCACACTTATTTGTACACATATTTCACCTCTATCTGTAGCAAATTTCGTCCTACAGTTTTGATTTCATGTAGTTCTTTCTCTATGACGTCAAATCTCCTGAACAACACGTCGTACACCTATATCATTTTCGCAGCAGTGTATTTGTGTACAGCATGCGAAACGTGTTGCGAATAAAGTTAATACTAAAGACGAAATAAATTGAAACGTCGTGCATGATGCGGCAGTTTTACGCGCATCTTACTGTTTATTGCATCACATCTCCTGAGCTGTCTATCGTACAGTGATATAATTTTGCAGGTACATTCAGTGGAATGAGTGAATACTGTCTGTAAAATGTCTCATCAATACAGTGGGTAGCAAAGAAGTGATAAAACCTCATTCCTGATGCGGCAGTTTTACTTCATGAACAGCGAAAATGCAGTATGCGATAAATATCTTTCCTTTCATCATATTGGGAGGGGGTTGTGAATGAGAGAAAGTTTCTTAAATGTTTGAAATTATGGGTAGATTTTGCTGTAAGTCGCTAAGTGCTCTTATTCTCAAATGTTGGATGAATGGATGAATACAGCCTACGAATTCACGCGACGTGAGCTACACTACTGTTTCACTCCCACACCCACCCCTTTAATAGTAGGTGTTTCTTACCCCCCCTACAGCAGTTCTATCCGGACAGCAACTGATATGTACATCAAATTTGATTGAAATCGGTCGATTGGTTTTGGAGCGAATGGGGAATATATATACAAACCTTTTTATAATATGTACGAATTGACATAGCATTTTATTAAAAACGTTACATGCTTTACAGTAGGGTCAAAAATTCGAAAATGTCAAGAAAAATTTTTTTGCTCCTATGTAGCCTTAATCACTAGGCTTCGCCATTTCTGTTTGACTCGTCTAGTTACTAGTTGCAGTACTATGATACTGCGAGCAGGCAGTTCATTGTGAACCATGACCGCAGTCACGTATTTGCAAACAAACAGAAAAATAATCCGCAACTTAGTTTTTTCAAACACTTTTCATTCTTTTAGGTAGAACGGACTTTTCGAGGAATGATCCATTGGAGAGTCTGGGACTTTCCAACCAAACACCCGGAAAGTTTGCAGTGTGGGCAATGGGAATGCCAACGATGAATATTTTGGAGGGTATTTCCAGTTCCTGCTGTTTGCAACCAAGGGAAACATCCCGAAAACTTTGTTTATAACCGGGGGTTCGAAACTACATTTAATTTAATTCTGGGACAATATATCCGCGACAAAAATATAAGAAAGAGTGTTCTCGCCCCTGTTCCAGTTACTATGTATTTAACTTACCTTATTTTCATCACGCTCATAGGGAACCAAACATCACAAACAGTTTTCAGCAGTTAGTGACAGCCGGCCGCAGAGGCCGAGCGGTTCTAGGCGCTACAGTCTGGAACCGCGCGACCGCTACGGTCGCAGGTTCAAATCCTGCCTCGGGCATGGATGTGTGTGGTGTCCTGAGGTTAGTTTTGTTTAAGTAGTTCTAAGTACTAGGGGACCGATGACAGCAGAAGTTAAGTCCCATAGTGCTCAGAGTCAGTTAGTGACAGCAAGTAGAGCCCAGGGACTCCAAGCAACGGCTCTCATGTGGTCTGGGTTAATTTACTGTGGTCTGATGACAGTAATTATAACCGAAACCAGTCCCCACCAACAAAATTAAAGGTAAATGCGGTTTAGATTATTATTGTTTGTTGTTATATAAAGTAGAAAATCGCTGAAGTTCCTAAGTGTTGCCTAAATTTCTAAGATAGATAATTTGCTAACCTGTTGGATTGCTTTATTGTCCATTAAATTATTTGAACGAACTGGATATTTCTGATGAAATGCAATTACATTATCTCCGGATTGTAATCAAATCTCAGTTGAAAAGTTGATAAGTGGCTGGTTGCTGATCAGTCTCGTTGCCTGCAAATAAAGCCTGATCTCCAGCAAATAAAATGGTTTAAAACTGTTTTTCCAATCATAAAATTTTCATGTTGCTTTACCAGTAGTTTTTGTAACAGCTTCAGTATAAATATTGAAAAGCTTCACCGATAGGTCCACTCTTTTCTCACCCATTCACACGTGGCTTTATCTGCGGATCTTTTCCCTGCATTTTCCACACGGATGGTTGTATCTGTAGAATATCAAAGTGTTGTGGACTCTTTTTACAAAAACCGCAGCCTATCTGATACGACTCCTTCGTCTTTCCTGTCTGTACTATGTCACCCTTTTGATGACTGTATAGTAGCTGTCGGTAGTGTAAAGGATGTATGATAATTAATAGTGCACACAGATACAGCTGAAAGTACACGTTACTAGAAGCAAAAAAGTCACAGATAACTTGGGCCCTCAGACGAACCGTTTTCGAGGTAAGTGCACCTTTGTGGTTACCGGCCACGAGTGACTTCATTCTGTATGAACTCATCCCGGTTAGGAAGAGGTAACAATATTGTACAAAATTAAGGACAGTTATCAGAGGTACTTTGGTAGAAGTGCAGGTGTTTTGAATGAACAAATGGTTCAAATTGCTCTGAGCACTATGGGACTTAACATCTGAGGTCATCAGTCCCCTAGACTTAGAGCTACTTAAACCTAACTAACCTAAGGACATCACACACATCCATTACCGAGGCAGGATTCGAACCTGTGACCGCAGCAGCAGCGCGGTTCCGGACTGAAGAGCCTAGAACCGCTCGGCCACAGCGGCCGGCTTGAATGAACACGACCACAGTAACATGACTGTGCGCGTAGTCAAGGAAGGTGTTCAAAGTGTCGACCCTGTACTTGAATGCAGGCCTGTACCGGTCGCCTCAATGAGTTTCGAAACTTTTCGAACACGCCTGGACCATTTCGAAGTTCCTGAAAAGCATAAAAGAGTGGTGTACGCTGCACCTTTAAGGTGGCGTCAAACACAGAAATGCATGGAGTTGTGATGAGGTGATCCCGGAGGCCACGGTACAGGTCCTCCTCGCCCAATCCAACTTTGACCATACCGGAGCATCAGATGTCTTCTCTCCGGAGCAGCAAAATGTGCCGGTGCTCCATCGCGGATGCACCACATCCTCTGACGTTGCTCTAAAGGAACATACTCGAACAGTCCTGCAAGATGATGCAGCAGAAACCGATCATTCCATCCATTGAGTTTGTTTGGTAGCATGTACGACTCAATAAGACATCCAAGTGGATCATGTAACCATATAATCAATGTAATCAATGAGAGACTTCGCTGGAGTGGTGACTCATGCATAGCATCTGGATTGGAGCCTAGATTACTCCAAACGGAAAAAAAAATGTTGATAATGAAACACACCATCACGAGTGAACCCTGCTTCAACTGTAAATAAATTTTTATGGTCAAACATAGTTCAACGGCTTGGTGTTCCATCCACTGACAGAACATTAGTCTAGGACCAGAATCTGCCTCACTAACACACCGAACTCGCTGGAGATGGCGTAGGTACAATGCATTGCGATGCATTATTTTCCAAACACTGCTGAATTCCAGGAATTAGTGAGATTCCTAGCGAGTGTTCGACTGTTTCCAACGCCACATCTTCAAGCACAGGAGTAGTTCGTGCAGGCCTATCCGCTCCCGCAGAATGTGTGAAGCTCCCGTTTTCTGAGAGGCGTTTATGCACACCTGCAATCGTTTGACTCTCGGGGCTCCTAAGGCCATAGTATCCTTCCTGGTGTAAGCATGTAGCGTCCCATGTATTGCCGTTAGCCCTACCATACATGAAATGCATATGCACATATTCGTTACAGTAAAATTCCATGATACCGTCAACATTCGTACAGCCGGCCGTGGTGGCCGAGCGGTTCTAGGCGCTACAGTCTAGAACCGCGCGACCGTTGCGGTCACAGGTTCGAATCCTGCCTCGGCCATGGATGTGTGTGATGTCCTTAGGTTAGTTAGGTTTAAGTAGTTCGAAGTTCTAGGAGACTGATGACCTCAGAAGTTAAGTCCCATAGTGCTCAGAGCCATTTGAATCATTTGAACATTAGTACAGCACAACTAACGCTCCGCTAACAAGTGACATGAGTGACACCCTGTGCGCTGTGCCGTCGTATCCATTCCGCCTTGAAAATTAAAACAAAGGAAACACCACAGACCGGCTTGCGGTGTTTGTACTGAATCGTGTTAGTAGTGGCTGGTTACGATTCTGTGTTTACTGAGACTTTTTCACTTCTAGTATTGTGTACTTTCAGCTGTATTCGTTTACGCCATTAATTATGATACAGCGTGTATATGCTAGCTGTTGAGACCACTAAGTCTCTGATGTAATGCTCCCTCCAGTGCCAGATTAATAATGTTCAAGGACGTTCTGGCACGTGGTCCAACAGTGGCTGACATTAGAGGCGGTATGAGGCTGTAGATACTGCGATAATGAATAACTAAGTAGGCAGTTCTGCTAAAGAGGAACGAACATCTTTAAATACACTTGTTGTAGCTGGGATGCACAGTCATAAAAACTTTCTGAAGGACATTATCTTTACGCCAGTGACTGTTATAAGTTTTTATTACACACTATTGCAATTTCGACCTTAGGCCATTATCAAGTGATATTACCGCTTTAAGCCATGTCAACGTAATGTGGCAGCTTACATTAAGTTGACATGGCTTAAAGCTGTAATATCATTTGATAATGGCCTAAGGCCGAAATTGCAATAGTGTGTAATAAAAACTTATAACAGTCACTGGAGTAAAAATGATGTCCGCCAAGAACATCTTTAAAAAGAGCAATCACAGAAGCTGGAAGGAAACCCATGGGTACAGTGAAGTAACTGTGAAGAAACCTTGGGCAACAAACGAAATACTTCAGTACATCGACGAAAGAAGAAAGTACAAAAAATTTTCATGGAAATTCAGGAATACAGAAATACAAGTCACTTAATGAACTAATTAGGAACTGCAGCGAAGCTAAGGCGAAATGGCTGTATGAACATACGGAAAAATCGAATAAAGAAACGACTGTCGGAAGCACGCAGAAAAGTCAAAGCAACCTTTGGCGAAATCAAAAGCAAGGACGGTAACGATAAGAGTGCAATTGGAATTCCACCGTTAAATCTAGAGAACAGACCAAACAGGTTGGAGGAGGATATTGGGAGCTTTTATGACGGGGAGGACTTACTTGATGACGTGTTAGAAGAAGAAACAGGGTTTGATAGGGAAGAGGTAGGGGATACAGTATTCGAATCAAAATTTAAAGGCTGAGATCAAATAAGGTAGAAGGGATAGCTAACATTCCATCGGAATATCTAAAATCATTGCGGGAACTAGCAAAAGATCGACCTTTCACGTTCGTTATAGAACGTATGAGACTGGTGATACACCATTAGACTTTCGGAAACACAGCATCCACACAACTACGAAGACTGAAAAAGCCGACAAGTGCGAGAATTATCGCAGCTTATGCAACAAAATTACTGACAAGAATAATGTACAGAAAAATGGAAAAGAAAATTGATGGTTTGCTAGAGGACGATCAGTTTGGCTTTACGAAAACCAGAGGCAGCTCTGAGATAGCGGTTGATAATGGAAAAGAAGTTCACATGATCGTCGACCGGGAAAAAACGTTCAAAAATGTAAAATAGAGCCAGATGTTCGAAATTCTGAGAAAAATAAGCTTAAGCTATAAGGAAAGACTGATAATATACTGTATGTACAAGAGCGAAGAGGGAACAGTAAGAGTGGAAGACCAAGAAAGAAGTGCTAGAATTAAAAAGGGTGTAAGACAGGGTTGTAGTCCCTCCTCTCTACTGCTCAACCTATACATCGAAGAAGCAATCACAGAGATTAAAGAAAGACTGAAGAGAGGGGTTACGATTCAGAATGAAAGGATATGATAGTAAAACTGATGACATTGCTATCCTCAGTGAAAGTGAAGAAAAATTGCAGGATCTCCTGAATGGAATGAACAGCTTAATGAGTACAGAATATGGATTGACAGTAGCTCGAAAGATCCGAAAGTAACGAGAAGTATCAGAAACGATAACATCAGAAAACTTGACATTAAAACTGGTGATCACGAAGTAGATGAAGTTAAGGAAGTTTGCTACTTAGGCAGCAAAATAACGCGTGTTGGACGGAGCAAGGAGGAGATAGAAGTAGACTAGCACAAAGAAAAGAGCGTTCCTGGCCAAAAGAAGTTTACTAGTATCAAACAAATATTTTAATTTGAGGAAGAAATTTCTGAGTGTGTACGTTTCGAACACAGCATTGTACGGTAGTGAAATATGGACTGTGGGAAAGTCGGAACAGAAGAGAAACGAAGCATTTCAAGTGTGGTGCTATAGAAGAATGTTGAAAATTTGGTTAACTGATAAGGTAGGAAATGAGAAGGCTCTGCGCAGAATCGGAGAGGAAAGGAATATATGGAAAATTCTGAAAAGAAGATGGGACAGGATGATAGGACATCGGGGAGTGACTGCCATGGTACTAGAGGGAGCAGTGGAGAGTGAAAACTCTACAGGAAGACAGACATTGGAATGCATCCAGCAAGTATTTGAGGGCGTAGGTTACAATTGCTACTACTCTGAGATGAAGAGGTTGACACAGGAGGAATTGGTGGTGGATCGCATCAAACCAGTCATACGACTGATAACAAGAAAAAGGTGCCGCACGGTCACCCTGCTCAGTCTACACTTGATGTTGTACAAGAACTGAACAACATGATTCCATGGAATATTTTTATGAAACTCAGGTCCTTACGAATGGCCCGCACGGTCGCCCGATTTAACACTAGTAGATCTCTTTTTCTGGGAGTACCTAAGGAATCGGCTGTATGTCACCTAATACGCAAGCTTTGACGACCTCACACAGCCCATCTAGGGATCTTACTGTTCCGTGACACCAGAAAATTTACATCTTAGTCACCCGTCATGTAGAGAGCGAATTGAGTTGTGGATTCAGGAAAACAGACACTCGTTTGAGCACCTCACATAAATGAACAATCCGCCATCAGAACATCCCTCTGAAGACAGCTAAATACATACAACTTGTTGTAACCATACCTAACACTTCGAACGTTTCCAGTTCTCTAACTGAAATCCGTAGAAATCTGAGGAGGAGGAGGAGGAGGAGGAGATTAGTGTTTAACGTCCCGTTGACAACGAGGTCATTAGAGACGGAGCGCAAGCTCGGGTGAGGGAAGGATGGGGAAGGAAATCGGCCGTGCCCTTTCAAAGGAACCATCCCGGCATTTGCCTGAAGCGATTTAGGAAAATCACGGAAAACCTAAATCAGGATGGCCGGAGACGGGATTGAACCGTCGTCCTCCCGAATGCGAGTCCAGTGTGCTAACCACTGCGCCACCTCGCTCGGCACGTAGAAATCTGATTTAAACTGATTTATACAGGGCTGGTTATAATGCATTAGCAACATGTTAGAAAACCTCCAGTAAGTGCGATCAGGACTCCCGCGCCGAGGATTCCGCATGAACTTAATTACGTATGCAGACAGTTCATCCATCACGGAAATGGAAAATTTCGGCCATTGTTACCTGTTGACGATATCGATACTGGAAAAATATCAAAATACGTGACATAAATGGCTTATCTTTCGATTGCATTGGCGTAGAATCTGGATTATTTTACACTGCCAAAGAAACGTAACCTGTAGTATGTGACTTAAATTTCAACTTGATACGTCTACCCCTTCTTGAGAAAAAAGGTTATTAACAGACGGAAAGACCGACAGTCGGATAAGATGAGAAAAGAATATAGTTCTCGAGTGGTGTCATTACAGATTAACAATTTTCTGATTTTTTTCTCTTATTTGTGTAGTGAAACCTTTCGTCTTGCAAATTTCATGATCCTAGGACAACAGGAAGTAACCTACAGGAGAGGAATTCTGCGAATATCAAAATATATGACATAAATGCCAGTATCTTTTGGTTACATAACTTAGAAGCTTAAGGTTTACACGATAAAGGACCATACACTTAAGTATGTGACATAAATCTCAACCTCATAGGTCTACCTGATCCTGAAAAGAAAGGGTCGTAACAGGCAGATAGATAACAGGTGATAAAAATATTTAAAAAATTTTTTCGTTTAAAATAATTACAAATTAACAGTTTTACGATTTTTCCCATTGGTTGTACTGTAAAACCCTGCTTCTTGCCAGATTTCATGATTCTAGATCAACGGGAAGGTTTTGGTGAGTGAGTCGAGTTTGCGAGTATCAAAATAGTTATGTTACGTAAATGGCCGTATCATTTGAAACGGCCGAGTGATCACAGACCGTATGTATCACAAAGTTCCACTTTATATGTGAACTCGTTCCTGACAAAAAAGGTTCTTCACTGTCGGACAGAGACACAGACAGGCAGAGGGCAACAAAGTGATCCTACGCTTACAAGGGTTACGTTTTTACCGTATGATGTACAGAAACTTAAAAATAGTCTTCTATTTAAAAATTATAATTCGTTGTTGTAACACTCTGAAGAATACTTGTTAAAACCCGCAGTAAGGGTGGCTGGCGTTTCTTATGTTTACCTTTCTAAATAAATATTCCTTTCAGTTATTGTTTCCTAAGCTACATAGAGAAACACCTCATCTAAAACACCCTATGTGTATGAGAGAGAGAGAGACAAATCATTCAAAAAATGTTCAAATGTGTGTGAAATCTTATGGGACTTAACTACTAAGGTCATCAGTCCCTAAGCTTACACATTGCTTAACCTAAATTATCCTAAGGACAAACACACACACACCCATGCCCGAGGAAGGACTCGAACCTCCGCAGGGACGAGCCTCACTGTCCATGACTGCAGCGCCAAAGACCGCTCGGCTAATCCCGCGCGTCCAAATATGATTGAACAGGGGGAAGGAGAAGATATGAAGACGGAAAATGAATTGTCATGTCCGTGTTTTCTCGATGAAGACTGTCGACCAGAACTGTTCTTAGCAGGCAAATTGTTCTGAGTAGACAACTGGTACCAAGTAGAGGACTTTGTAATCTATCATACTATGTAAGTGCGGACTCGGAGATGCAGGCCTGGCACAGATTCGTGTTTGAGTTTCCCGTAATTATGTTTGTCTTTCCTTGAATGAAACCAGTATTCTCTTTCCGGGAGCACTGCAACGAAGTTCAGTTTGCCTCTTTCCTCAGTTCTCAGCGTTCTGGCCACCTTCTCGCGTTGGCGAGGCTCGTAACAAAGAGCTGAGGAATTAATGAGTAACTGTACTGGAATCCATTGCAAGCGCGTGTGCACAGCGACCGTTAAATACTCAAATTTAAAGGAGGACAGAAGTCAGTAGCAAAAGCCCGGAATTTACTGCAGCCTTAGATTTCGACTGCAATAAAGTCATCTTCGGTGCATCGATGTATCACCACCTAGATCTACCATAAATTACGGACTTTTGCCACTGCCTGCTACCTTCCTTTATATTTAAATAAATGAGCTCTACTCACTCTTGACGCTCTACACTGTGTTAACAGAATTTTTACTGAGTAAGCGACACAATCACTTCACTTATTGTAAATGCGTCACATCCCCGTAAACGAGCAGAATATAAGGTGTCACGTGATAATGGCAGTGCAGTTAGAAATAAAACACTATATGTTTGACGCTTAATGATATGAGGTGTCTGACAATAAGTCAGCTTTGTTATCAGTCGTGTTGTTGTGTCTTGTTACGAGGCTTTGAGGAAAGATACAACCCATTAGTAAGATTTGAGAAACTGCTACGAAAGGAAGACAGAATTTTCTCTGCCTGTGTAGTGAACATCTTTGTACTTTGAAACTATTAGTATTTTATGTGGTTTTATTAGACCTACACTACTGGTCATTAAAATTACTACACCACGAAGTTGACGTGCTACGAACGCGAAATCTAACCGACAA
The DNA here is from genome assembly GCF_021461395.2 of Schistocerca americana. Lineage (NCBI taxonomy): Eukaryota > Metazoa > Arthropoda > Insecta > Orthoptera > Acrididae > Schistocerca > Schistocerca americana. The sequence continues at coordinate 976,316,975 of NC_060120.1, read as the reverse complement.
GAAGAAGATGCTGTGATATGCAAATGATTAGCTTTTCAGAGCACTCACGCAAGGTTGGCGTCGGTGCTGACATGAGGAAAGTTTCCAACCGATTTCTCATACACAAACAACAGTTGACCGGCGTTGCCTGGTGAAACGTTGTTGTGATGCCTCGTGTAAGGAGGAGAAATGCGTACCATCACGTTTCCGACTTTGATGAAGGTCGGATTGTAGCCTATCGCGGTTGCGGTTTATCATATCGCGACATTGCTGCTCGCGTTGGTCGAGATCCAGTGACTGTTAGCAGAATATGGAATCGGTGGGTTCAAAAGGGTAACACGGAACGCCGTGCTGGATCCCAACGGCCTCGTATCACTAGCAGTCGAGATGACAGGCATCTTATCCGCATGGCTGTAACGGATCGTGCAGCCACGTCTCGGTCCCTGAGTCAACAGATGGGAGTGTTTGGAAGACAACAACCATCTGCACGAACAGATTGACGACATTTGCAGCAGCATGGACTATCAGCTCGGTGACCATGGCTGCGGTTACACTTGACGCTGCATCACAGACAGGAGCGCCTGCCATGGTGTACTCAACGACGAACCTGGGTGCACGAATGGCAAAACGTCATTTTTTCTGGTGAATCCAGGTTCTGTTTACGGCATCAAGATGGTCGCATCCGTATTTGGCGACATCGCGGTGAACGCACATTGGAAGCGTGTATTCGTCATCGCCATACTGGCGGAACACCCGGCTTGATGGAATGGGGTGCCATTGGTAACACGTCTCGGTCACCTCTTGTTCGCATTGACGGCACTTTGAACAGTGGACGTTACATTTCAGATGAGCTACGACCCGTGTATCTACCCTTCATTCGATCCCTGCGAAACCCTACATTTCGGCAGGATAGTGCACGACCGCATGTTGCAAGTCCTGTACGGACCTTTCTGGAAACAGAAAATGTTCGACTGCTGTCCTGGTCAGCACATTCTCCGGATCTCTCACCAATTTAAAACGTCTGGTCAATGGTGACCGAGCAACTGGCTCGTCACAATACGCCAGTCACTACTCTTGATGAACTGTGCTATCGTGTTGAAGCTGCATGGGCAACTGTACCTGTACACGCCATCCAAGCTCTGTTTGACCCAATGCCCAGGCATATCAAGGCCGTTATTACGCCCCGAGGTGGTTGTTCTGGGTACTGATTTCTCAGGATCTATGCACCCAAATTGCGTGAAAATGTAACCACATGTCAGTTCTAGTATAATATATTTGTCCAATGAATACCGGTTTATGATGTGCATTTCTTCTTGGTGTAGCAACTTTAATGGCCAGTAGTGTATTTATTTTGTCCCGCCTTTTCCCGATGACTTGATTTCAACGAGCGAAGTGGCGCAGTGGTTAGCACACTGGACTCGCATTCGGGAGGATGACGGCTGAGCCATGCGTTCGGCCATCCTGACTGAGGTTTTCCGTGATTTCCGTAAGTCACTTCAGGTAAATGCCGAAATAGTTCCTTTGAAAGGGCACGGCCGACTTCCTTCCCCATATCCTGCTCTAATCCGATGGGACCGGTGACCTCGCTGTTTGCTCCCCTCACCCCAAATTAACCAACAAGTTGATTTCAGTACTTAAGAACGACTCTAGAAGGCCTGCCAGATAACCCTCTACGACTACCATATTGTCTGATATGGGGTCAAAAAGTTTTCCAACTTCTATTTCGTTGGGGTACGGGGATCTTTACGCGTAACTAGGGTACCGTATTATGAGGAGCGGGATGTTCTTACGACAAATCTCAGAGTTCTGTACAAGCCGCATGACCAAAAATACTGGAGCGCCCATAAGGTGAGGCGGCAACGAAATGGAACAGCAGTGGATCAGAGGGTATGTGATGTTACTTCAGTGGTTACAAAATAGAGTGAGATTTACAAGGAACTTGGCATTACAATCCAGCTGATCATGGTGACTGGCACCGCTTCTGGCCTGAACGTACGCACTAAGCTTGGAAAGAGTGTGACAAAGAATTTGTATCCTCTCCTGAAACAATCTGGCCCACCACTATCGAAACTGATTCTTGATATCCTCGATACTGGCGTCAGGACGATGTGCGAGCTGGTCCCAGAGATGTTCGATAGGAAACTGGTACGGGTATCTAACCTGTCACAGGACAACTTGAGCATTACGCACACAGTTCATAGAGACACGAGACATGTGTAACGAGCATTGTCCTATTGAAAAATGGCACCACGATACTGTCTCATGAGGGGTTGTGGCGAAACAGGCGCTGTATCATTTAAGAGATACAGAGACGAGCGAGTGTGCCTAGACAACCCCATTTCACTGCTACTAGCGCCATGTCTTCATAATGCACCTGAACGTAGCATACAAAGTATTGCGCCATCATCTAAGAGTGAAATTAAAAAGTAAAATAGCTTTTCCAAACATTATCAACGTATGCTTCAGCATATTAATGTTCAAATTGTTAAATCTCAGAGTGATCAGATGGATATGTTTTCCTAAATACATCGTTTTAAATAAAAAACAAATGTCGCCAAATATTTATTTATTTATTTATTTATTTATTTATTTATTTAACCTGGCAAGATTAGGGCCATCAGGCCCTCTCTTACATCTAACCAGGCATTCTACTTGTTTTACATTCATATGTTTTAGTAGGCATGTTAAACTAAATCTAGTACAAAAAGTGAAATAATTTGAAAGGTACACCTGGAAAAATACATACATATAGAGTTTATATTCTTAGGTCACAAGTACTGTTATAATTAGACATTATTGAAGAGACAGATTTTAGATAGGAGTGCCGGCAGCAGGGAGTATGAGGGAGACTCATGGTGAAGGGAGGAGAAGAATAGAGACATGATGAAACATAATTAAGGAAATATAAAGGAAAAGAAGATTGCGTGGCTAATAGAGAAAGATGAAGAGGAAGGCATCTCAGGAGCAAGATAGGAGACGCTAGCTTTGCTATTTGACAGATGAGGGGATTGTCCTTGTACATTAATTTTGTGGAGAACTTTGTGAGGATGATAGTAGGAAATGCTTCAACTTCTTCTTAAAAGCAGCAGGAGATCGAATTTTGCGCAAGGTAAGGGGCAGTTTGTTCCAGAGGCGGACAGCGGCAACTGAGAAGGAGTTTGCAAAAGTTTTTGTTTTGTGAGTGGGCACAGTTAGGATACCAAATAAGTGACCTCGTGTTTCGATTATGATGACATGACAGGTTTTTAATCTCTGAAGCAAGGTACTGGGGTGCTTGCGCGATGAGGAGTCGGTGGAGTAGACATAGTGTGGTAGTCACGCAATTTGTCCGGCCGCAGCCACCCTAGCTCGGAGTATGAAGCACTAACATGATCATATCGGCGAATGTTGCAGGTGTAACGCACACAGGCATTCATGGTTAGCTCTAGCCGTCTTTTGTTTTCACTACTCATGCCTTGTTGAATCACATCACAATAGTGGAGGTTCGGTAGAACGAGTGCTTGCACGAGCTGGCGTTTCAAGTCCTGTGGAAATATGTTCCGAAACTTTTTGAGAGCATAGAGACAAGCAGACGTCTTTCGGCACACTGCGACTGTATTCTCCGCCCAGTTGAGACGCTCATCCAAAGTTACACCCAAGTTCTTCACTGTTTTCTGGTATGGTATTGGAGTACCGTCGAGCAGAATAGGAGGTAGCCGTTCGCGGAAATCTGAACTTATTAATTTCTGATGGGCTATTAAGATTACTTGCGTCTTTTTTGCATTTAGTTTAAGCCCCAGGTTTTTCGCCCATCTCACTACTGAAGACAGATCATCATTCATCTGAGCGATTGCAGTGTTTACATCTTCAGGTCTGACGCTTAGGTAGAGCTGGAGGTCGTCGGCATAGAAATGATATTTACATGAGGACAGAACCGACGAAATATCGTTGACATATAAAGAAAACAAAAGTGGTCCTAAGACTGATCCTTGTGGCACTCCCGAGGAAACATGTTTCCAGGAAGATTTTTCATTTACGCAGACAACACATTGCTGTCTGTCTTTTAAGTAGCTTTCAAACCATCTCATTGCACTATCAGAGAAATTAAGCTGTTGCATTTTTCTGAGCAATATGTCAAAGTTAACAGTGTCAAAAGCTTTGCTGAAGTCCAGTAGCGTCAATATTGTTGCCTTTCGATTGTCGATGGCATATTTCAGGTCATCAGTTACTTTAATTAGAGCAGTGTTTGTGCTGTGATGTTTACGGAAACCGGATTGAAATTTGTCATATAGGCTGAATTCATGCAAGTGTTCAGTGATTTGGTCATGAACAATATATTCAAGTGCTTTGGAAACAGCAGGCAGTATGCTAATTGGTCGGTAGTCACTAGGCAGTTGCGGGTTTTCGATCTTAGGGATGGGTCGAATTAGGCTTCTTTTCCATGCAGTGGGATATATTCCGTTCACGAGGGAAAAATTAAATATGTCAGTTAAGACAGGTACTAAGATATCGGCAACATTCTTAATCATGGTTATACCGATACTGTCGTTGCCTATTGCATCAGAAGAGATTCTCATTATTGCTTTCCTTGCCGTATTTGTTGTTACATGTTTTAGATGGAAGGTATCGTTGTTAGTTATCCTGTTTGGGGATTCTTGTGGACGGTAATTATCAGCTGTGCTGGTATTCAGAGGTGCAGAGAAGAATTCATTTAATTCGTTAGCTGACACATGAAAAGTAGTTTCCGATTTTGCCTTTCCGACCCCCAAGCTACGGAGATTCTTCCATAGAGTCGTGGGCGTCAGATCGCTGCATACAAGGGAGCGAGCGTGCCTGATTTTAGCATTGCGAATGCATTGTTTCACTCTGTTCCGTAGCTTTCTATATTCTTCGAAACGCTCGGGTTTCGGATCTGCCTTGAAACGCCTGTGGGCAGCATCCCTATTAGTCATCATTTGACGTAATTCAGCTGTCAGCCATGGAGCAGGAGATTTTCTTACACGGATTGTGCGCACAGGTGCATGTTTGTCATAGAGGGCAGTGAGTTTATCACCAAGTTCATTAATTTTGCCGTCGATTGTGGGTTTTCTGATAGTTTCATATAGTAGAGGTATAAAGCCAAAAATCGGTCAGAGTATGCAAATGAATGTCAAAATTAACTGCTACAAATTTCAACTTGATCGGAACAAAATTTTGATCAGAAACCACATTTTTAAGAAAAATTGAAGGCTCTAAATATTAGACATAGAAAGATGAAAATTGGTATGAAGCGTCAGTTTGATATGAACACCTTAACTATATGACCCCATTAAACTTCCTCTAATAGTTTTCAAGTAGTTTATAGAAAACTAAATTTGGAACAAAAACGTTCTTATTTGTAGTAGATTAAGTATGTTATATTAATGGTAGTTCTGACTAGAGCCCTTGGTTACATATATTAAATAATGAAGATATAACAAGTTTCAAGAGTTTCATGTAAATAAGAATATTTACAAAGTCTCTTAAAGATGTAGTTCAGAGGTCATGTTCTACTGTCGGTTCCGTTCAAAAAATTCTGGACGCTAAAGTTTAAATGCAGGTGATCTAAAACTTTTTCTGTGATTAAGGCCTACTTAAATACATTCATATAAAAATTACGAAGACTGTACATTGATACACAATAGTGTTTTAAAATGATATGTGTCAGAGAAAGCGGCCATTTAGAAGCTTTACTTAGGGATAGAGCGGATGACGGTAGGTTTTTTCTTCGGCCGTCCGCTGCGCTCATATACACTCCTGGAAATTGAAATAAGAACACCGTGAGTTTATTGTCCCAGGAAGGGGAAACTTTATTGACACATCCCTGGGGTCAGATACATCACATGATCACACTGACAGAACCACAGGCACATAGACACAGACAACAGAGCATGCACAATGTCGGCACTAGTACAGTGTATATCCACCTTTCGCAGCAATGCAGGCTGCTATTCTCCCATGGAGACGATCGTAGAGATGCTGGATGTAGTCCTGTGGAACGGCTTGCCACGCCATTTCCACCTGGCGCCTCAGTTGGACCAGCGTTCGTGCTGGACGTGCAGACCGCGTGAGACGACGCTTCATCCAGTCCCAAACATGCTCAATGGGGGACAGATCCGGAGATCTTGCTGGCCAGGGTAGTTGACTTACACCTTCTAGAGCACGTTGGGTGGCACGGGATACATGCGGACGTGCATTGTCCTGTTGGACCAGCAAGTTCCCTTGCCGGTCTAGGAATGGTAGAACGATGGGTTCGATGACGGTTTGGATGTACCGTGCACTATTCAGTGTCCCCTCGACGATCACCAGTGGTGTACGGCCAGTGTAGGAGATCGCTCCCCACACCATGATGCCGGGTGTTGGCCCTGTGTGCCTCGGTCGTATGCAGTCCTGATTGTGGCGCTCACCCGCACGGCGCCAAACACGCATACGACCATTATTGGCACCAAGGCAGAAGCGACTCTCATCGCTGAAGACGACACGTCTCCATTCGTCCCTCCATTCACGCCTGTCACGACACCACTGGAGGCGGGCTGCACGATGTTGGGGCGTGAGCGGAAGACGGCCTAACGGTGTGCGGGACCGTAGCCCAGCTTCATGGAGACGGTTGCGAATGGTCCTCGCCGATACCCCAGGAGCAACAGTGTCCCTAATTTGCTGGGAAGTGGCGGTGCGGTCCCCTACGGCACTGCGTAGGATCCTACGGTCTTGGCGTGCATCCGTGCGTCGCTGCGGTCCGGTCCCAGGTCGACGGGCACGTGCACCTTCCGCCGACCACTGGCGACAACATCGATGTACTGTGGAGACCTCAAGCCCCACGTGTTGAGCAATTCGGCGGTACGTCCACCCGGCCTCCCGCATGCCCACTATACGCCCTCGCTCAAAGTCCGTCAACTGCACATACGGTTCACGTCCACGCTGTCGCGGCATGCTACCAGTGTTAAAGACTGCGATGGAGCTCCGTATGCCACGGCAAACTGGCTGACACTGACGGCGGCGGTGCACAAATGCTGCGCAGCTAGCGCCATTCGACGGCCAACACCGCGGTTCCTGGTGTGTCCGCTGTGGCGTGCGTGTGATCATTGCTTGTACAGCCCTCTCGCAGTGTCCGGAGCAAGTATGGTGGGTCTGACACACCGGTGTCAATGTGTTCTTTTTTCCATTTCCAGGAGTGTATAAACACGGTCTGAGAGGCAGTGACACGACTTCACTTCGCACCCAGCTATGAAGTGGCCCGCGTCAGTCAAACGCCGGCTTACGCGCTGCCTCGGATGACGTCACAACCAGGCTGCAAGTAATCGCATGTTTTTGGCACAAACAGGAAGTGAACTCACGAAGAATGACCACCGTTTTGGATCGCTCAGATTTCGCGCAAGTAACTTTTTGTGCCGTCCATGATGTTAACAAGACCGCGTGGCAAGTGATTGTATTTTACGCTTTTGTGACTAGCAAATGACACTGATAATCAGAAGTCAGGGCGAAAGAGCATTTAATGGGAACTTACCGTAGCCGGCCGGAGTGGCCGAGCGATTCTAGGCGTTACAGTCTGGAACCGCGCGACCGCTACGGTCGCAGGTTCGAATCCTGCCTCGGGCATGGATGTGTGTGATGTCCTTAGGTTAGTTAGGTTTAAGTAGTTCTAAGTTCTAGGGACTGATGACCTCAGAAGTAAGTCCCATAGTGCTCAGAGCCATTTGAACCATTTGAACTTACCGTAGAGGTCACCACTGAACTTCTAATACTGCTATTTTTGATAGAGACATAATAATAATAATAATAATTATTATTATTATTATTATTATTATTATTATTATTATTATACTATCAACTACAGGAGTCATACCACACAATATCCACCAGTACATCAACGCAATACAGCTACATCCAAACGTATATATACAACTACAGAAATCTGTAATTATTGACACATGTTCAATCACCCGAAAGTTCCTAAATGCAATGTAACACATATCGTACAGTTAAAAGGAAGTCACGCTTGATCAAGGTCCGTGTCACTTTCCATTTTTAACCAGACATAACGTCTGAGAAAGGAAAGAAATAATAGTAATATTAATTATTATTATTATTATTATTATTATCAAGAATACTACTATGTTGTGCGTGTGAAAGTTTATCAGATATATCGAACAATTAGAACTCTAAATTTTCATTTATAATCATACTTCCTGATCTTGTTGAGTAAATAGAGGGTAGAAACATTTCTTTCAGTGAACAAAAGAAGAATGTGGACTTGGAGAATGGAAACTACGCTCAGTATGTTCTCCATGGCTTTCTGGCTGACCACAAAAATACTTTTCAGGCTCTCGTATAGGACGGTTATTATTCCTATATTTCATATTTTTCGCATACTACTATCCATCCGCCACCCCACAACGTAACACAAAAGGACGCAGGACGTCAGTGGTGTAGCGCTGTGGCGTGTTCCCGTAGTCAGTGCCGATCGTGCCTTGGACTCCATCCGATGGCTCTCTACAACATGACGCCAGGACTAACACCGCTGTGCCTCTCCAAAACGTTAGAAGAATGGCACCTCTCCTGAGGTTGTCGTCACACTCGCCAACGATGGTCATCCGGGATAGGGGAAAACCGATATTAATCGCTGAACACTTTGCGACGCCATTCACCAGCAGACCACCCTTACCGGTCGTGGCACCACTCCAAACACAGTCGTTTTGTCAAGTCCACGGCAGGCTACGCATGGGACGGTTATTTCCTAGTCCGGATGCTGGATGTCTCTGGCCAGCGCTGCAGGAACACACAGAACATTGCAGGAAGCCCATTACGTGTGGAACCCAGCTCGCGCTATTTTCCACGAGACTCAGAGGGCCATAGACACGGGTTCCCAGATAGATGCCGTGTTTCTTGACTTCCGCAAGGCGTTCGATACAGTTCCCCACAGTCGTTTAATGAACAAAGTAAGAGAATATGTACTATCAGACCAATTGTGTGATTGGATTCAAGAGTTAATAGATAACAGAACGCAGCACGTCATTGTGAATGGAGAGAAGACTTCCGAAATAAGAGTGATTTCGAGTGTCCTATGACAGTTGCTATTCACAATATATGTAAATGACCTTGTGGATAACATCGGAAGATCACTTAGGATTTTGCGGATGATGCTGTAGTATATCGAGAGGTTTTAACAATGGAAAATTGTACTGAAATGCAGGAGAATCTGCAACGAATTGACGCACGGTACAGGGAAATGCAATTGAATCTCAATTTAGACAAGTGTAATGTGCTGCGAATACATAAAAAGAAAAATCCTTTATCATTTAGCTACAATATAGCAGGTCATCAAGTGGAAGCAGTTAATTCCAAAAATAATCTGGGAGTAGACATTAGGAGTGATTTAAAATGGAATGACCATATAAAATTAATCGTCGGTAAAGCAGATGCCAGACTGAGATTCACTGGAAGAATCCTAAGGAAATGCAGTCCGAAAACAAAGGAAGTAGGTTACAGTACACTTGTTCGCCCACTGCTTGAATACTGCTCACCGGTCTGGGATCAGTACCAGACAGGGTTGATAGAAGAGATAGAGAAGATCCAACGGAGAGCAGCGCGCTTCGTTACAGGATCATTTAGTAATCGCGAAAGCGTTACGGAGATGATAGATAAACTCCAGTGGACGACTCTGCAGGAGAGACGCTCAGTAGCTCGGTACGGGCTTTTGTTGAAGTTTCAAGAACATACCTTCACCGAGGAGTCAAGCAGTATATTGCTCCCTCTTACGTATATCTCGCGAAGAGACCATGAGAATGAAATCAGAGAGATTAGAGCCCACACAGAGGCATACCGTCATTCTTTCTTTCCACGAACAATACGAGCCTGGAATAGAAGGGAGAACCGATAGAGGTACTTAAGGTACCCTCCGCCACACACCGTCAGGTGGCTTGCGGAGTATGAATGTAGATACTTGCTCTCCGGCGGCAGGTGCAGAAGTGAAAGGGTTAGAATGTGCTTGTTGCAGGATACGGCGATCTACCCTTGTGTTGATCAGATGTAGTCGACAGGAATTTGCCATCACCTTCCTATGGAGTCCAATTACTGTCACACACGAAGGATCAAGCACACGATTGAGCAGCCGACGGTATGGAGACCCACAATGAAGCTCCTTCCAAACTCGGTGAGGCGTTAATAATGCAACCTCACTCGGGTACGCGCATCTCCGTGTCCTACACACTGATCACTTAACATCTGTCGTTAAGGTCTTTTACTTATATATACCCTACCAGACCTGGTAACAACATCAAAGCACGCTATTGGCCGTTCTACTTATCACAGCTCATATCATTTACTTAACCGCCGATGGTGTGCTTGTGTGTGTGTGTGTGTGTGTGTGTGTGTGTGTGCAAATTACTCTGACATCTGATCGTGTCTTCTGGGTGTTTTCCTTCTTTTTTTTTTTTTTTTTTTTTGTCAGGCGGTATATACTGGGTGTAAAGGGTTAAGTGCAGATATTTTAATTGGTGACTGAAGACAATGTACTGAAGATCATTACATCGGTGTTAACTGCATTTGTGGACTAATAATTATAGCTACTGCAAGTGGTTTATTTAGGTTGGTTAGTACCTCCGAGTACATGTGACAAGAACAAGCCATTAATACTTATTTTGCCCTAGGCAGCAGGTGAGGTGTTGAAGTGTGGACACGTGGATTCAAAACACTTACAAGGGGACCCTCCATACTGTAAATCACGGATTCTGATGCACTTCAAATATGTTGTAGAGGCACTTACCCTGAGTACGTAGCTATCCGGTTTTTGAAGGACGGGCCTTGGTTTTTGAGAAAATCGATTTTGAATTTCATTGCGCGACGTGTTTACCCGTGACATGATCTGTATTCCGAGAATTCAGCGTAGCGCAGCGGTAAAGGTTCACGGCTACCGCGCTGAATGTACCGCGTTATAATCCTACTCCTGTGCTATTTTTTTCCCAAAATCGACCGAATATTTCAATTCTATTTCAAAGAATATGAACCAACTGTGTAAGGTGTGCGAAATTATAAAGATACACTGCTGGCCACCGTAAATGCAACACCAAGAAAGACAAGAGGTAGCACAACAAAATTTATTTTGTAGATAACATGTTGACCAAGTATCAAATTATTACGTTTACAGACGTCTGTGACATGTGGTTCCTGCCAGAATCAGTAGCCAGAGTAGCCGCCATTGTTGGAGATCACCGCTGCCACACGTCTCGGCATTGAGTCAAAGAGACGTTGGATGTGTTCCTGGGGTACAGCAGCCCAAGCAGCTTCCACACGTTGCCAAAGATCATCTGGTGTGGCAGCTGGGGATGTAATCTGGGTCACTCGTTGAGCAACCATGGACCACATGTTTTCTATCGGCGAAAGATCCGGAGAGCGAGCCGGCCAGGGAAGCAATTCAATCTGGTTATTGACGAAGAACCTTTGGACAATGCGTGCCACGTGTGGTCGCGCATTATCCTGTTGAAATATGGCTGTGGCCGAGCCCTGAAGGTAAGGAAGGACAACTGGCTCCAGCACCTCGGATATGTAGCGCCGGCTATTTAAAGTACCGGCAATGCGTACTAGAGGCGTGCGAGAGTAATATCCAGTACCGCCCCATACTATAATACCCGGTGGAAGACCAGTGTGGCGGTGCATAATGCAGCTGTCCAGCATCCTCTCTCCACGGTGTCTCCACACTCGAATCCGACCATCGTGGTGCTGCAGACAGAAGCGTGCCTCGTCAGTAAGACAACGTCATTCCATTCTGCCGTCCACATCCGTCTGTCATCACACCATTGGCGATGGAGACGTCTGTGGTTCTGCGTCAATGGTAGACGAAACAATGGACGTCTTGCGGACAGACCACTCTGCTGTAAACGGCGTCGAATGGTACGCGCAGACACTGGATGATGCGTTACAGACGCAATGTGCTGTGCTATGGTTCGGGATGTCACTGAGCGATCCGTCACTGCCGTGCGCACAATTTGCCTATCAGCACGTGCAGTGGTGCACCGAGGCGAATGCGATCGACCACGTCGGTCCGTCGTAACCTCCTGCATCCAACGGTCACATATCCGCATTACAGTTGTTTGGTTTCGTCCAACACGACTAGCGATTTCTCGGTAAGCCACTATCCTTCCTCTGTCGAACTCGGATACTTGATCAAACGATGTTCGCTGTTGGCTACGAGGCATAATTGATCGTCTTGTGAAACAACCACAAGGTAAACACACGTGCCGAACGTACACTCGTCGAAATCGCCAAGCCTTAAATGGCGCTATGAGGTGGCGCCACAGGCGCGCGTGATGTGCGTCTGCGCTGAAATTCTAATCAGTTGCATATCTCATCGCTGCAAACCCATGCTGTAAATTTCACTTGATTCGGATGCTTCCTTCAGGGTGTTGCATTTACGGTGGCCAGCAGTGTATATTCAGTTATTATTTTTTTCTGTCATAGAATATTACAAAATCTCATTTCTCATCGTCCACATTCCTTTATGTGCCAGAACGATATTGTGGGTGATACTTATCACAGAAACAACCGAAACCGCAGCACCACGCGCATTTTATGAAAGCAACCGTCTTGCAGGCGTACGGTTGCTTCATGAGCGATACCGGGAAACACAATTCTTTTGCATTAAAAAATATTTCTCTTTCATCCGCTAATTTCGATGCGAACCATGCGTATCTAATTATGCTTTCAGAATTAGGAGCGCTGAATTGATCTAGGATTAGCGGATGTAATTTTATCCAATTTTCCCTATAAGCGATCTCTCTATTGTGTTTCATCAAGTCGGGAGCATTCTGAATAATTTCCGTGAAGATTTTCACCCGTCGGTAAAAATAAACATCGCAGGGCTGGCAATAAGGATTGCACATTGGTGGGACCACTTTCAGGGTGCAGGTGCTCGCTTTCCTTTCATCAGTGAATAGATGATTGTATGAAGTTGAATCGTTTGCCGGCCGGTGTGGCCGTGCGGTTCTAGGCGCTTCAGTCTGGAACCACGTGACCGCTACGGTCGCAGGTTCGAATCGTGCCTCGGGCATGGATGTGTGTGATGTCCTTAGGTTAGTTAGGTTTAAGTAGTTCTAAGTTGTTCTAGAGGACTGATGACCACAGATGTTAAGTCCCATAGTGCTCAGAGCCATTAGAACCATTTTTTTAATCGTTTACCCTCAGCACGAATCGATAGTGTACAAAAATTCTTTCTGTCCCACATACGGAAGAATTACAGAACGCAAAAATTCTTCGTATACCAGATTTGTGAACTTCTCGGATTTCCCGCAGGACACGACTACATTTCTGTATTTCCCAGTTAATTCATCTACTCGTTTTTGAACGTTCGGACCAAATTTTCCAGACGGTTCTTGCATACATAAAAAAATATGAGAGCAGGATTCGAACAAGGTACCTCCACTGCGGGAGTCGTGAACCTTAACACAAAGGACACAATGAACTTCAAAACCGATTTTCTCAAAAACCAAGGCTCGTCGTAAAAATACCGGATAGCCGGGTACTCTGTGTAAGTGCCTCTACAACATATTTGAAGCGCATCAAAATCCGTGATTTACAGCATGGAGGGTCCCCTTGTTAGTCTATACAGAGAAGTGTAGTCCACTTAAATAATCCACTTAAACATCCAGTTACGACTGTACAGAAAAAATCAAATCATAAAATTTGTGATGTGTTTGTGGGAAGACTCTTCGACACTGAGAAAAAACAACTAACACAGTGATTTGCGGAGATATAAAGGTGCCAGATATAAAAATATCTGCACTTATACCCGTTGCACCCTACATAATTACAAAGTGTCCCAAAAAAATATCGACAAGGTTTAGAGACACATTCCTTACATCAAAACAAAAAAAGTCTAGTAAACAAAAATGGTTGAAATGGCTCTGAGCACTATGGGACTTAACATCTATGGTCATCAGTCCCCTAGAACTTAGAACTACTTAAACCTAACTAACCTAAGGGCATTACACAACACCCAGTCATCACGAGGCAGAGAAAATCCCTGACCCCGCGGGAAATCGAACCCGGGAACCCCGGCGTGGGAAGCGAGAACGCTACCGCACGACCACGAGCTGCGGACTCCAGTAAACATGGGCTCTAAAATGCATACCTTTTGAGCTATGAGCACTTGTTCAGTAGAAGAGATGTGTTTCACACTAGCGGAGATGATGAAGTGGTCATAGCTCTTAAAGTATGCATTTTAGATCCTACGTTTACTGGATGGTTTCTTCTTGGTTTGGTGCGTACTACCTCCTCTCAAAACATGGAAAGCAAAGGCTTACGTTAGAAGAGATGTGTTTCATGGATTCGAAGAGGAACAAGTGCTCATAGATCTTACAGTGAGCATTTTAGAGCCCATGTTTATTGCCCTTTTTTCTTGTTGCTGTGCAGAGAACCTGTGCCTAAAGGAAGAGTGCCCGACAGTTCTGCCAACACCTTCGTATATATGGCGTAACCATCATGATGTTAACGTAAAAGGGATTAGGCCCTTTCAGAGGCACAGATATGCTCTCTGTACGTGAATAGAATAGGACAGATATTCTTTAATACATTGTACATCGTACCACCGCCACAAATATGTAAACACGGCACAACTGTTTATACACATTGGCCATTAGACTTTTCCTTTCTTTCCAGTGTAGCAGTCGTCCCCCCCATTCGCTGAAATTGAAAGAGAACACTAATTACAAGTTCAATACAGGATGAGAATACAGTGCTCACACTGACTTCTGTTTTCCGCAGTTACGCAAAGCACGAATACTGTGGATAAAGCCCAAGACCATCTCATCGCTATGAAACAGCGTCAGATTCCAACATCAAATACAGTCCACTCTCGCAGCGTAGGTCGTCAACCACACGGTACCTGGCGCTGGTGTTGTAAACATGTAACAGAATACGACACTGGCTTGTTGCCGCTGCGTGGGCAACTCTATCCCGCTCCAGACACCACGAGAGGAGGGACTCCTCGCTATCTGCTGTGTGTATATAGCACCGCCATTTGTGAGACTGAGTAAACAGTCTCTGTATCTGAGTTTTTATGTACAGCTGCTGGGTCATCAATCTTCTCACTGGTTTGATCCGACGTGCCGCGATTTCCTGTTTAGTGCTGATATCTTACATCTACATCTACATCTACATTTATACTCCGCAAGCCACCCAACGGTGTGTGGCGGAGGGCACTTTACGTGCCACTGTCATTACCTCCCTTTTCTGCTCCAGTCTCGTATGGTTCGCGGGAAGAACGACTGTCTGAAAGCCTCCGTGCGCGCTCGAATTTCTCTAATTTTACATTCGTGATCTCCTCGCGAGGTATAAGTAGGGGGAAGGGGGAAGCAATATATTCGATCTCAGAGTAACTCTTAAACACAACCAAATGCAGTTTAGTATTTTGACAAGCACCAATCATTGCCAGGCGAAAGAAGCGGTAAGTAGCGAGAGGCTCCTCGGAGCAACCGTGGACTGGCTCTCGAAGTTTTGAATTTGTAGTCAGACACTTATCCACTTCTCGCCCTCTCTGTCCTCCCCTTACAGCCATACCTTTCGCTCACCATTTCGGCCTACTTACTGCGCCATTAATATCGAATTATACTGATATGATACGGTATTTACATGCTTCATTTAGGGCATAGCAAGTTCTCCGTCCGTAAAACAGCTTAGTCATGGGATTAAAAGAAATAAAAAACCAGAGCAATTACGTCTTAAGGACTAAAGGACATACCAGTCATAATCTCAGAAACTCGACGATTTAGCGGGAATTGGAACAAAAAATTCAAAATAAAAATCTTTCTCTAAAATTTTTATACACTCTTTTGCTGAAGTAGTTGTCTGTAGCCAGTACTTCGCAAATGATGTATACAAAATTCTACATGCTTATTTTGCACTTGAGCAGCTTAATCATCGTCAAATTTTCATCGCATATTGTGCAGTGCGCAATAGATGTGACTGCTCATTGTTCACATGAAACGCTTCCTTTCAGCGGTAGTGAACAAAGACCAGTTGTATCGTAACAAATATTCCTTGGTGAAATGTAATTCGCTAGATTTGATCATGAGGGCCAATTTCTTTCTTACCCAGCCCCATACTACGGTTTGGGTCATGCATACAAATCTATGTTGTAGCGAGTCAGTCGGTAAGACCGGCCTCCAGGGCACGTTCTTCAATTTATCCTGGACAGTTCTCCAGCAGTGGGAATACATTCTACATCTACATCCACATACATACTCCGCAAGCCTAAATATGGTGCATGGCATAGGATACCTTGTAGCACTACCCATTCCTTCCTGTTCTGCTCGTAAACAGAGCGAGGGAAAAATGATTATATGCCTCCGTAGGAGGACGACGGTTCAATCCCGCGTCCGGCCATCTTGATTTAGGTTTTCCGAGATTTCCCTAAATCGCTTCAGGCAAATGCTGGGATGGTTCCTTTGAAAGGGCATGGCCGACTTCCTTCCCCATCATTCCCTGATCCAATGAGACTGATGACTTCACCGTTTGATCTCTTCCACTAAATCAATCCAACCTAACCTCCGTAGAAGCCCTAATTTCTCTTATCTTCGTTGTCCTTACGCGAAATGTCCTTTGACGGCAGCAGACTCGTTCTGTAGTCAACTTCAGCCGTAGGTTCTCTACATTTTCTCAGCAGTGTGTCGCGAAAAGAACGACTTCCTCTCTCAAGCCAAACACTGGCCACTAACATTGCGACATCAGGAAGGACAGCAAATAACGAAATTTTAGTTATTGTGTCTATACAGTACAGTGAGTAAAATATGTGATTAAAGTTGTACATTATTTGCGGTTACTAAAAAATTTAAAGAAAATCTCCGCCCGACCAGGCCATGAAGGCCCAGCGGTACCGACAGGCCGCCGTGTCAACCTCAGCGCACAGGCGCCACTGGATGAGGATATGGAGGGGCATGAGATCAGCACACCGCTTTCCCGGGCGTTCTGCAGTTTACGAGACCGTAGCCGCTACTTCTCAATCAAGTAGCTCCTGAATTAGCCTCACAAGGGCTGAGTGCACCCCTACTGCCAACAGCTTTCGGCAGACCGGATGGTTCTAGCCCAGCGTGACAGCGCTTACCTTCGGTGATCTGACGGGAAACGGTGTTACCACTGCGGTAAGGCCGTTGGCTCGATTTGCGGGTACACACGGTGTGAAATTCAGTATCCAGATCTGTCACCTGTGGCAGCTACAACAGCTCTAACCCAGCTAGACATGGAGCTGAATTGGAATTAAATGAGAGGTGTGGGTCATAGTTCCATATTGTTTCACCTCTATGCTACAGTTGGTCAATGCTAATGGCTGGCTAATGGTGGCTTGCCCGTCTGTCACCAACGATTCACCAGAAGTTTTCAGTGGGTGACATATCTAGCCAAACTTGTGTGCCGAGGTATGTCAGGATAGCATTGGAGATACGCAGTCTTGCGTTATCTTGTCGAAAGACAAGACCTCGAAGATAGAGAACAGCCGCTCAAATTACCGTCTATGCGAACCAGACGTGACTGAGTTGTGTAGCAAGTGGTACCCCATACCATCACACCGGTTAGCGGACCCCAGTGACAATGGCGAATGCAATCCGGAAACGTTCGTTCTTCTCGGGACCTCCATACACAGAAACGTCGATCATGATTGTATGGCCAAAATCAGGACTCGTCCGTGAAGACAAGGTGGTGCCCTGTGTCCATCACTGCCGTTGGCCCCACCTCTGTCACCGCTGCTCTCTCTACTGCCGCGTCAAGGAGAGTAGCAACAACGGTCGCGTTGCTGATGCTCCGTAGTGCCTCATATGTCACGCCGTCCATGTGGGTATTTGTTTTCCTGCAGACAAACCTGTTTTCTAATTGTATGTAACGTGACTGTCCTGTCCTTCATGTCCGAGTGAACAGTTGTGTGTCGTCTCGAGCGCTAGGCGCGTGGGACAGATGAACATGTGCTTGGCGTTGAGTATGGTCCTCCTGAGGATATTGAGTCCACATTCGTATAACAGCCGTGCTACCACCAACACGAACAGCAATATCGTGGAACTACAAACCAAAGTCACAATAGCTCCGATCCAGCTACTGTCCAATTCCAACAAGTGTTTTCTAAGACGTCACTGGGGTTAAGAGTTTACATTCATATATCATGCCAATGATCTGACCGAGCACCCCGTCCTGATATGCAGTTCTCCCCTACCTTTCATATACATAATAATGAGGTTTGGATTCCGTAGAAATGTTGGAACACGTGAGGCAATACTAACCTTACGACTTATCTTAGAAGAAAGATTAAGAAAAGGCAAACCTACGTTTCTAGCATTTGTAGACTTAGAGAAAGCTTTTGACAACGTTAACTGGAATACTCTCTTTCAAATTCTGAAGGTGGCAGGGGTAAAATACAGGGAGCGAAAGGCTATTTACAATTTGCACAGAAACCAGATGGCAGTTATAAGAGTCGAGGGGCGTGAAAGGGAAGCAGTGGTTGGGTTGTAGCCTCTCCCCGATGTTATTCAATCTGTATATTGAGCAAGCAGTAAAGGAAACAAAAGAAAAATTCGGAGTAGGTATTAAAATCCATGGAGAAGAAATAAAAACTTTGAGGTTCGCCGATGACATTGTAATTCTTTCAGAGACAGTAAAGGACTTGGAAGAGCAGTTGAACGGAATGGACAGTGTCTTGAAAGGAGGATATAAGATGAACATCAACAAAAGCAAAACGAGGATAATGGAATGTAGTCAAATTAAATCGGGTGATGCTGAGGGGATTAGATTAGGAAATGAGACACTTAAAGTAGTAAAGGAGTTTTGCTATTTAGGGGGCAAAATAACTGATGATGGTCGAAGTAGAGAGGATATAAAATGTAGACTGGCAATGGCAAGGAAATCGTTTCTGAAGAAGAGAAATTTGTTAACATCGAGTATAGATTTAAGTGTCAGGAAGTCGTTTCTGAAAGTATTTGTATGGAGTGTAGCCATGTATGGAAGTGAAACATGGATGATAACCAGTTTGGACAAGAAGAGAATAGAAGCTTTCGAAATGTGGTGCTACAGAAGAATGCTGAAGATAAGGTGGGTAGATCACGTAACTAATGAGGAGGTATTGAATAGGATTGGGGAGAAGAGAAGTTTGTGACACAACTTGACTAGAAGAAGGGATCTGTTGGTAGGACATGTTTTGAGGCATCAAGGGATCACAAATTTAGCATTGGAGGGCAGCGTGGAGGGTAAAAATCGTGGAGGGAGACCAAGAGATCAATACACTAAGCAGATTCAGAAGGATGTAGGTTGCAGTAGGTACTGGGAGATGAAGAAGCTTACACAGGATAGAGTAGCATGGAGAGCTGCATCAAACCAGTCTCAGGACTGAAGACCACAACAACAACAACAATAATGAGGTATGCACAAGGAAACGGAACAGGTGGATGGCCCTGACAAGAGAATCATAGCAGTGGGTGTTGTATTACATTTATAATTGGCGACAGTAGAATCGATCTGTAGTGTACTTCAGCCGTAGGTTCTCCACATTTTTTCACTGGCCAATAACATTGCGACATCAGGAAGGACAACAAATAACATTTCTGACCACTAAATCTACTGAGACACCCCCGCAAAATGGTTCAAATGGCTCTGAGCACTATGGGACTTAACAGCTGTGGTCATCAGTCCCCTAGAACTGAGAACTACTTAAACCTAACTAACCTAAGGACATCACACACATCCATGCCCAAGGCAGGATTCGAACCTGCGACCGTAGCAGTCGCGCGGTTGCGGACTGCGCGCCCAGAACCGCGAGACCACCGCGGCCGGCGCACCCCCGCAAACCACGGTACGGCGAGTGGCGGAATGTACCCCGTACCAGTACAAGCCATTTCCTTTCATATATACAGAGAGAGAGAGAGAGAGAGAGAGAGAGAGAGAGAGAGAGAGAGAGAGAGAGCGAGAAAAAAGCGACTGTCTATATGCCTCGGTATGAGCCCTAATTTCTCGTATCTTATCTTTGTGGTCCTTACGCATATTGTGTGTTGTAGGCAACAGAACAGTCCTGCAGTCAGCTTCAAATGCCGGTTCCCTACCTTTTCTCAGTAGTGCCTCTCGAAAAGAATGTCGCCTTGCCTACAGGGTTTCCTATTTGATTTCCTAAAAAATGTTTGTAACGCTTGCATGTTGTTCGATCCTACCAGTTGAAAGGGTCCTGTAGCCACCTTTCATTAGTCCGGTAGCCCATTTTCATTACCATTTCTCTTTCTTTTCCTTGTTTCTCTATTCTCTTTACTCTCATAGTGGTGTGATTGAATGAATGTGGTTGTGTGCCACGTTGCTAGACGGTGGCGTAGTCTGCTGCAGAAAGTCTGCGATAGTCGTACAGATTCAGCAGCAGTTGCACAGAATAGCCAACTCTCGTAGTGGTCAAGTCGGCAAAGAAGTTTCCGCTACTTGTGAGAAATCCACCTGCGTTAGGTTGGTGGCGGAAATGGTATCTTGGGATTTTCCGGTCCACGCGGAGCGTGGAAGAGGCTGGAGAAGCGGGAGGCAGTCTGCTGCCGGTACGGGAAGCGTCCACAGCTGTGCTCCAGTCGAAGAAGGGTGAGTTAGACTGACCGCGTGGCGTATTGTTACTTGGCGATGGGAGAGCTGTTAGCCTTTGGTCTCGCTTTTCAAATCTGGACGATTGCTTTGCCTTGTCGCAGCAAGGAATGCAAAACTTTGGCAGATTTTTCTTTTAGCAAATTTCTGTAGCAGACTTGGATCCGCCGGAAGAGCGCCACACAAAGGTGTCGATAAGAAGTGAGCACTCGCTTCTGCATGAATGTCTGTTTGCCTTCAGCTGTGCCTGTATAAGCTTTCACCTTTCTAAATATTTAGAGCCTTGCCTTCTCGTAAATTTTCCTTACTTTCCGTGTCTTTCGTCCGTGGGGAGCCAACCACGTGGTAGAACATTATGGTTGTTGGGCTACCGGCATCACTAACTGTCCGATCGCATGTTTGTTTTAGAAAATGTTAACATGATTGTGTGATGTGATATTGTTGCAACTTGCCCACGATACCTCACGAATAGTTACACATGGCTTACCCTGCTCACGGATTTCGGTAAACCAGAGATCTTCTGATGCGCAGTGAGGATTAGTTATTTTCGGTTGGATGTGCTAATTGGTATATTGTCTTTCTGTGATACAGAATTTACGTGAATTTATGATATAGGTGTGCATTTTCTTACATGTTTTGTCTTCTATATGTATTACTGTACAGACATTGTGAGTTAGTATTCAATTGTGTTACAAGTGTTGGTTGATTCTTGTCCTGTGGCGTGTATCGGTGTCATATAGTAAATCTTGGGTGCTTTGTGGGGACTGTGAGTCCATTAGGAGACTTTGGCATTATTCTTGTTGTATTTTGGAGCACGGAGTAACTATCCTTATGATGGAGACGCGTAGCTGTTCAGGGAGCCGCGATCGGAAAAACCTGCCAGACAATAACCCTGAACAAGGACGAGATCAAAACGTCGAGTCCGACCAGGAACGAAACGCGGAAAACGCAAGTACAAGTGTTGTCCATCCTGAGCCCGCTGTAGTGATTTCGAATCATTCGATAGATGCAAATTCATTACAGGCTATGCTACGACAATTACTAGACAGTAATAGGAGACATATCGATGAAGTGAATAAAAAACAAGCGGAAGAAAATAAGAGACATAGCTAGGAAGTGAATAAAAAACAAGCGGAAGAAAACAGGAGACATATCGAGGAAGTGAATAAAAAACAAGCAGAAGAAAATAGGAGGCATATCGAGGAAGCAAATAAAAGATTGACTAGTGAAATAGTACAGGGTGTTGGGGAGAAACTGGCAATCATTGACCAACGCATCTCCGCCTTAGATGAGGGGCAGCGAGTCATTAGCAAGCAGGTGATGGAGCAAGAAGAAAGGTTCGCTGGGAATATACGTATGCTAGTAGAACAATGCCAGAGTGAACAAGCGGCTCTTGTGTCCCGAATAGAGGACACTGCGGCTAAGTGCCCGGTCCACTTTACCGCGTAGGTAGAAACCCTCAGCCAGGCGATAATAGCTCTCGAGCGAGAGCAAGGGCTTACGCAAACACAAGAAGACACGGCCCACCGAGAGATGCGAAAAGAAAGAGCCAGGATCTCAGACGCAGTGGCGCGTTTGACAATAATAGGGAAAGGATTACCTCGTCATCAGCGGATGCAGACGAAATACGGCCGATAACGAAATGTCCGCGTGGACAGTGTGAAATAAATATAAAACAAAGTCGGGTTACCGAGGGACTACGTGAACGCATGGCCCGTTTAGAACTTTACCTAAAAGGGTTAACGGCCCATGAAGTTGAAAGAAATGAACGAAAGGGCCATTATTCCGATGATGATTCCGGGAACGATGGCGAATTTGATCATCGTCACGATCACGGATCTCGTATCAGGTGGGAACGGCGCGGATATCCTCAGGACCGTTCGCCAAGGGAAACTCACGAATTTGACTTTAAACATTTTCTGACCGTGAGGAAGTTTGAAGTCTTCCGTAACTCGGCTACGGGGATTCACCCACGGGCCTGGTTACAGCAGTTCGAGTTCTCCCTCCCTCCTACGTGGCCCAGTGCGCACCAGATAGAGTATATGTGCGGCTACCTGGAGGGTGAGCCAGCGGCGCGGATGAGGTCAATTGCACGCAATTGCTACACTGTTGGGGAGTTTCGACAACACTTCCTGTCGATCTATTGGTCAGTGGCAGCGCAAAGTCGTGTAAAACACGGACTCATTATGCTACCAGAGTTAAACAGGTCAAAATTCTCCAGCCCTGTGCAGATGTTCGAGCACATGCTGCAGGCGAATGGACATCTTGACGATCCTTATGGACCTGCAGAAATTATTCGTATTTGCCTGGGAAAGTTTCCAATGCAGTTGCGGCACGTTATCCTTGCAGGACGATGTAAGGATGACGTAGAGGGGTTTCGCAATTTCCTTTTAGAGCTTGAGTGCGATGCGAATGGCACCACGCAGAATTACGGTCAGAGCGCCTACGAGCAGCGGCCGCGCGAGCGAAGCCGCAGCCGTAGAGACAGGTGGCACTCCAGACGTAACGGGTCGCCTCAGAGTTACAGAGCGCGTGAGCATTGGCAGTGTCGCGACTCCTCACGGAACGCGGGCAGAACAAACGATGCCAATCGTCATCATTCGCCGAGAGTAAATCAAAGACACCCCCGGGAGTTTAGAAGATATGGTAATGAGCAGAGATATTGGCGTAATTATAGCGGACCTAGGAACGGTAGTCGTGACCGACCACAGAATAATTATCGAATAAGCAACAACAGGGGTGCCGTAAACAGTACAGGTGGTCCGCCAGTGGGTGTTGAAATTCGTCCCGCAATCTCGCGTCACAATCCGCCACATGACCCTAATCAAAGGGATCAATGACTAGCGGCTGACTCGGTTGGCGTCAACTTAATGAGGACCAGTGCTATTGATGTGCATTTGATAGAGGAAGACGATATTGGGGAAGATTTGTTGAGGGAGGACCACAGTATTGGTGTGCCCGCGGTAAACCCAGTCGTGTCTGTTTAGATTCGGGGAGTCAGTCTTAGATGTGTACTCGATACAGGCAGCCCCTTTTCGCTGATTAGTGAGGCAGCGTTTCGGAAGTCTGAGGAAACGGGGAGTTGGCCAACTTTCCAGGTGAGAGGAACCACAGTCGGGGGCGCGATATATGGAAAAAGTGTTAAAATTAAAGTTCAGACTCGAGTAAACTTCGTCTGTCAAGGACATGAGTTTGAATTCAATTTTTTGTGATGCCGCTAATGAGCGTGGCGATGATATTGGGGACTGACTTCATGAATGCCCACCGTGCCGTAATCGACGTGGCTGGCGGTGTTATGACTATCGTTGTCGGGAGCAACCCTGTCAGTCTAATTTTCGAGGAATGTGTTTTGCGCAAGGAGTCTGAGGTGAGTTGTCTGAAATTTCACGTTAGGACTGAGTCGCGACCTGGGCAGGAGGTTTTGGTCAATCTGATTAGTGACGTAGATTCACAACCTAATGAGTATGGTAGGAACGATGTTTTCACGAACACTGTGAAAAGGTGTATTGCTGGTGCGGGAGCCCCGGAAGCGAATCGTATGGAATTGTGTCGCGTTCTGAGAAGCCATTCCCGAGTATTTTCGGATTCACCGGGGGCAATTGATGGATTTCTGTACCGCTTTACGGTGCGCGAGCATCTTCCTTTCTTTCTTAAGCCCCACCCCATCCCACTGGTGCACAAGAGCAGTGTGGAAGCCGAAATAAGTAGGATGCTGGAGCAGGGTATAATAGAGCGAGCTAGGAGTTCATATAACTCGCCATTACTCGTTGTGACAAAGCGGGACAAGTCCGTGCGTTTGGTGTTCGACTCGCGGCAAATAAATACGGTAATTATGTCTGAGACAGATAGGCCAGAAGGATTGGAGGAACTGCTGCAAAGGTTTCATGGCGTGAAAGTTTTGTCATCCGTTGACCTCCGAAACAGCTATTGGCAAATTATGCTCGATTCGTCTTGCAGGCAATACACTGCCTTCCTCTGCTATGGGAGCTGCTACCAGTTTAAACGCCTCCCTTTCGGGTTGAATGTTTCTTCAGCCGCCTTCATAAGAGGCCTGAATAGCATACTACCTGACGACCTAAGAGCGCGCGTAACTGTGTATGTGGACGACATTCTAATTGCAGAGAAGTCATGGGAGGAACACAACCGGGTTCTAAATCGATTGCTCGAAGTATTCGAGAAAGCGGGGGTGACCGTGAATCTGGACAAATCCCAGTTCGGGCGCGAAAGCATAAAGTTTCTGGGTCATATTGTGTCGGCGGATGGAATTCATCAGGATCCCGAAAAAATATCAGCGATTGCGGAATGCGCAACGCCCACGTCAAAGCATCAGCTCAGGGGTTATTTGGGGCTTTGCAATTTCTACAAAATATTTATAAATCTCATTGTCCACCCCTCGTTTATGTGCACTGACGGGTAAGAACACCGTTTGGATGTGGGACGAACAAGCACAAAGCGAATTTGACGAATTAAAGAATGCATTGGTTAACGCTCCATTGCTCGCCCATCCGGATTTGAATCAGGAGTTTTGCCTGAGATAGTTCACTGACGGGGCTGGGAGCGGTGTTGTTCCAGACGGATGGTGGAAAGGACCCGTCCACCTGGAAAACTATCTCGTTCGCCAGCCGTGTGCTCTCGCGGAGTGAACGAAACTACTCTGTCACGGAGCTTGAAGCCCTGGCGATTGTCTGGGCGTTCAAGAAATTCCGTTACTATTTGTTCGGGCGCACGACCAGGGTGTACAGTGACCACCGAGCACTACAATTCCTAATGAGCGCCAAAATCAATCACGGTAGACTCGGACGGTGGACGGTGTTCCTCCAGGAATACCACTTCACGGTAGAGTACATTCCGGGGCACAAGAACATCATTGCTGATGCTCTATCTCGGATGCCTATCGGGCTCACCCATGCTGTGGATAACGCTATTGATGAAAACAATTTCAGTGTGTTATACCTTCAAAATGTGGCATTCGAGAATTATGTCACTACGTCACTAGGCAATATCGGGGCGGAACAAGACAAGGACGAAGTCTTGCGTGACATCAGAGAGAAATGGCATGATAAATCCCACGCGGCCATTAGGCAGTATTATATTATCCAGAGTGGCATCCTATTCAAGAGGCGAGCTCTGGATGACTCCAGGTGGCTGTTAGCGATTCCGGAGGAACTGGTGAACAAGCTCGTGTGGTACGTGCATTTGAGCTACGGTCACTTTGGTGCGAGGAAATGCTTGGAGAAGCTGCGGGAAACCTGTTACTTTAATAATATGCTTCGGCGTATACGTAAAGTAATTAGGGTATGCAAGCCCTGTCAGCAAGCCAAGCCGCCCACTGTGTCGTTTGCCGCACCAATACACGCGATCGTTCCCAATAAACTCAGGGATCTCGCAGCAGTAGATCTATTCGGTCCGCTAGTGCGTTCTAGGAACGGATTTGCGTAGATATTTGTGGCAGTAGAGCTGACATCAAAATTCGTCTGCCTCACCCCGCTGCGTAGGGCCACCGGGAAGGCAGTAGCTGCCGCGTTCGCAAATCACTTCTTACGGGAGGTTGGCACTGTGAAGCGTGTGATTTCGGACAACGGGCCACAATTCAGGTCACGTCACTGGGAGCATATGCTTCGGAGAAAGCGAGTGAAACCGATCTTTATCTCCCTTTTCTGCCCATGAGCAAATCCTTGTGAAAGGTGGATGAAGGAGATTGGAAAATTGTGTAGGTTATACTGCCACCGTGACCACCGGACGTGGGGCACGAAACTAGCCGGTTTCCAGAACATATTAAATGAGTTGCCAAATGCCTCGACGATGTTGCCACCGATTCTGGTCCTGAAAAACAAGGAGCCTCCGAGTAAAATAAAAGAGGTGGTTCTCTGGCCAGCAGAACCCAGGTTACGAAGATCTGCAATTGTGGAGCTTGCCCTGAAAAATATAAAGAGTGCCGCCGAGGCTCCGATAAGAACCTACAAAAAGAAGGTGCGGAATATAACTTTTCACGTAGGCCAGAAAGTACTTGTACGCTCGCACAAGCTCTCTAATAAACGGGCTGGGTTGTCAAAGAAGTTCTTCTTCTTATTCAATGGGCCGTACAGAATCAAGCGGATTCCACATCCGAATGCGCTTGAAGTAGAAACACTCCGCTCTCGAAAGTCGAAGTGCCTGCACCACATCTCCAACGTAAAACCTTACATTGAATAAGAAGCAGAAGATCTTGCCCCTCGGAGGTCGGAATGACGTATTGCCCATATGTTTTTCTTGCATTCATTCTTTCGTGAGTACAATTACAGTGCATATTTTCCAATGTTTTGATTCACTCTGGTATGATTAAAATTAAAGTGTATATTTTCTGTGTATTGGAAAGGGTCCCCCAATATGTGTGTAGTTATTTCTTCGTCTCAGCAGAAAGGAGTAGTGTTGTGCAGCTTCAAAACGTCTGAATGTGAATGACTATGAGGCTCATATGAAACGTTTCCTTTTACAGTAAGATGGCTTTTGTTTCTTGATGACTAAAAAGGTATCGGGTGTGTTGGCGTGGCGAGTCAATGGTCGTAAGGTAATTCTTGATGATAAATTACAGTTTGTGTTCTTAATCCCCTTAGGTGAGCATGATTCAGTGAGATTTTTCAAATGTACTGCGATGTTAATGAAGCAACTTGGTGACTTGTAGGTGAAGGACTTGTGTATGAAGGGACATTAATAGTGTTTGATTTTCAGAGTTGCCATCTTATAAGATATTTGGAAAGTATAACTTGCCGTCACATACTACTAGGTACGGTTGAGGACACCAGGATGTGAAACCCCAGAAGATGTATATGGAAACAGCTTATACACTCAAGCAGCTTGATATTTAATAGAGAATCAATGCGACTACCTCCAAGCTAAAATAACATGACGGTAGGTGAGGACCCCTGGGGACATGTGGTGAGTAAGTGTGTAATCATTATGAGTATCTTATGATAGCAGTAAGTTGGGTACTCATGGCCCTGGACAATGGATTTCTTTTGACAGTATTTTAATGTACTTATAGGACGAAGTGTTTATGTGTTTGCTAATAGGATAGGATGATTTTTATTTCCATTTTTATGCCCACTGACCTTTTGCATTAGTCTGATGAATAGATGTTGAAACATTTACCATTCCAGATGTGACTTGAATGAACCTTCTGTGTCTCATTAATCATAACTTTTATTATGCAATGTCCATAGAAAAGAAGTCTCGGAAATTGTTCACAGATCAGCAAACATGTTCTGCAAACCTTGGAGGAGCAGTCAATGAACAACGATATGGGTATTGGTGTTGAAAGGAATATTTTGTTTATATGTGGGAATTGTAGTCGGGCTATATGGTGATGGTGACTAGTACGAGCTGTGTAGATTGTGTGTGAGAGCGTAGTTAGGAGTAGGTAGAGTTTTGTGTCTGTAGCTATCAGCGGCGCCAAATCCTATCCAAATCCTGACCAAACCTTGTAAAAGATCTACCCTGAATAATTGACAGCAGATGTAATGCTGGAACTATATTTTATAAAAAGGATTTTTTGTTTGTTTGAATATTGGTTATTTAATTTTCTTCATTGTTTTTTTATTAGTAATGTTAAGAAGGCCCTTTTTGTCAAGTTAATTTTGGGCACTATTCCATGTATTGATCAGGAGTGAGAAACTCCGAAGATTTTGTGGTAATCTGCACACATGATATTTTGTAACGATCTCTGTGAGCGCAGTTCTTAAGTGGGTGCATGGCCACCTAGGGAGCCTCCGCATCAGAAAGCACAGGGCTTGGTCCACCGGCAGGCGTTGCAGAACCCTGGTATCAACGGCGAAGCAGTGGTGCGGCGAGCGGTCACAGCTGTTTCCCCATCAGAGGGGAGGGGATGCTGGTCTTCCCCCAGGCGCAGACTCACACCGGAGCCCGCAGGCGTGTCACCACGGCAGCGCCAGCTGATGGCCGGCGTTCCACCCCATGCGCTAGTCATCTGACAAGCGAAAGGGAAAGTATGACGCACACCAGGCGAGGCCGCCGATCCCTGAGCGCCGCTAGTCCAGACGGCTGCTGCGGTGAGGTAACGCCCACTGCCCGGAGGGACACGGGTCCCACCACTGACGCATCAGCTGAGACGGTGCAAAGAGGTGATAAGCGGGTCTCAAGCCCGACACCCGCACGAGTTTACGTCGACCTCGATGCGACGCAGAAGAGCGCGTGTCTCCCCATTGACACGACAGGAGACGGGGGCGTGTGTCGGTAAAACACATTCCTCCACAACACACGGACGACGACCGCCAAGCCGCCTTCTCGATGATGAGGCAGGGCCCACAAGTGGCGATGTCCTGAAAATCTGCAACGCTGAACCATCCCACAGTATGGACGCAGAGGGTGGAAACGGGCACGAGGCAACGTCGCGGGGTGCTGTCTAGGATGAACAACCTGGGTTACAACGGACGTTACAATCAACGCCGCTGCGAACTCCCCAGTTCAGTGTTGTGGTCCCCTAGTAGCTTATTCTCCAAGTCGCCTTTAGAAGAGACGCCCACCCCAGCACCTAGAGAGAATACCCAGTGAAAATACCATGTGACGAAACTGCAAAATGACAGCGTGTCAACGAGCTGGTTTCTGGGTGTGTTTTTGTACTCATGTCTTATTTTCCATAGGTGGTTATTTACCAGCTGTCATTCCATTGGGTTCATTAATGATTTTGTATCACTGTATTTGTTGTGAAAATTGTATTTTGCACTTTCACTTACATGTTTTTATTTATGCCAGCACCAGCTGATACTGCTTTGGTTCGTGATAATGATTTTGCAACATTGAATTTGTTTATATATGTATATATTTTGTGTACCTGTTCATCTATGTCTCTGTGTTAAGTTTCGATAATAGGTTTAAGCTATTTTAAGATAATATCTCATGTTTGTTGTCGTTGTAGGTCAGATGACATGATGTTAGCGTACAATATCACACTTAATTTAATTTGTTTTGTTAGCCTTGCGGACCGCATGAGGTCACAATTATTGATTAAGGTCAGATAAAACTCATTTGGATCTAAGAGATCAATCAATTCTTTTGTGCTGCTGTTTGCCTGTTGCAATTGTTGATCGTTAGGGTATGTTTGTTTTGAAGACTGTTGGCGAATCTCCTAGTATGGCGAGAAAATTCGCGGCACAGTCTTCTCCGGGACGTTTGGGGTGATGAAAGGGTCCTGTAGCCACCTTTCATTAGTCCGGTAGCCCATTTCATTACCATTTCTCTTTCTTTTCCTTGTTTCTCTATTCTCTTTACTCTCATAGTGGTGTGATTGAATGAATGTGGTTGTGTGTCACGTTGCTAGACGGTGGCGTAGTCTGCTGCAGAAAGGTTCAAATGGTTCAAATGGCTCTGAGCACGATGGGACTCAACTGCTGAGGTCATTAGTCCCCTAGAACTTAGAACTAGTTAAACCTAACTAACCTAAGGACATCACACACATCCATGCCCTAGGCAGGATTCGAACCTGCGACCGTAGCTGTCTCGCGGTTCCAGACTGCAGCGCCAGAACCGCGCGGCCACTTCGGCCGGCGCTGCAGAAAGTCTGCGATAGTCGTACAGATTCAGCAGCAGTTGCACAGAATAGCCAACTCTCGTAGTGGTCAAGTCGGCAAAGAGGTTTCCGCTACTTGTGAGAAATCCACCTGCGTTAGGTTGGTGGCGGAAATGGTATCTTGGGATTTTCCGGTCCACGCGGAGCGTGGAAGAGGCTGGAGAAGCGGGAGGCAGTCTGCCGCCGGTACGGGAAGCGTCCACAGCTGTGCTCCAGTCGAAGAAGGGTGAGTTAGACTGACCGCGTGGCGTGTTGTTACTTGGCGAGAGGAGAGCTGTTAGCCTTTGGTCTCGCTTTTCAAATCTGGAAGATTGCTTTGCCTTGTCGCAGCAAGGAATGCAAAACTTTGGCAGATTTTTCTTTTAGCAAATTTCTGTAGCAGACTTGTATCCTCCGGAAGAGCGCCACACAAAGGTGTCGATAAGAAGTGAGCACTCGCTTCTGTATGAATGTCTGTTTGCCTTCAGCTGTGCCTGTATAAGCTTTCACCTTTCTGAATATTTAGAGCCTTGCCTTCTCGTAAATTTTCCTTACTTTCCGTGTCTTTCGTCCGTGGGGAGCCAACCACGTGGTAGAACATTATAGTTGTTGGGCTACCGGCATCACTAACTGTCCGATCGCATGTTTGTTTTAGATAATGTTAACATGATTGTATGATGTGATATTGTCGGAATTTGGCACTATACCTAGAAATTGTGCCTCCACAAACCACGTGTTATCAGGAATCGTGTACATGCCTCACGTCCTTAGTTTAGGAGTAAATGATTTTATCTACAATTTTCTCTTGTGTTCCGAGATTACGTTTTTGCGCCTAAGCCACTCACCTCGTAGCTTTCCCATTATCACATCCAATGCGTTTCCTTGTGCACAGGTCCAGTGATTAGTCTCCTCTTGTATTTTGTAACAAATGCTTTAGATTAAGTCATATTTTCAGGTGTGTTGCTGGGAACTGATCTTACGCAGTGTTCATGCATTTTCTATTTTATTTTAAATGTTTGACTGTCATGAACAGTGCACGGGCAATACTATTAATTACATCGTATCCGCTGTGAGCGACCTCACAACGTATGCATTTTTTGTGAGTTTTTGGTCTGTGATCAAATTAATTTATTTTCCGACTCGACCAAATCTTTGATTAGTTGTATGATTTGAGTCGGTGGCGACCCTATTCTTCTCACGTTGATTTCATAAGCAATAAGTCTTTCCATTCCCAATAATAAGGAATAACCCGTAGTAACCGGTTAGTTACACAGTAGCAAATCTAGCAGCCAACCTCTGAACCGCTTCGATGTCATCTTTTAAGCCGACCTGGTACGGATCCAAACACTCGAGCAGTACTCAAGAATAGGTCGCACCAGCGTCCTGTACGCGGTCTCCTTTACATATGAACAAAACTTTCTCAGAGTTCTCTCAATAAAACGAAGTCGGCCATTCGCATTCATTACCGCAATCCTCATACTCTCGTTCCACCTCATATCGTTTTGCAGCGTTACGCACAGATATTTAAACGACGCGAATGTGTCAAGCAGGACACTACTAATGCTGTATCCCGAACATTAGGGATCTGTTTCTCCTACTCATCCGCATTAACTAACATTTTTCTACATTTAGAGCTAGCTGCCATTCATCACATCAATTAGAAATTATGTTAAGTCTCGTTGCATCCTTCTTCAGTCACTGAACTTCAACACCTTGCCGTACACCACAGCATCATCAGTAAACAACCGCAAATTGCTGCCCATCCGGTCCGCCAAATCATTTATGTTTAGACAGAGAATAATAGCGCTTCTATCGTACTTCCCTGGGGCTCTCGTGATGATATTCTTGTCTCTAATGAACACTCGTCCTCGAGGGCAACGTTCTGGGTTCTACTACTTAAGAAATCTCCGGGTCACTCACATATCTTTGAACTTATTCCATATGCTTGTACCTTAGTTAACAGCCTGCAAGGGTATAGTGTAGTTATATATATGGGATAACTTCACACACACGCACACACACACGCGTACGTATATGTATCATTGTGTGTGTAAATGTGAATAAATTATGTATGTGTAGTATAACTGTAACACGTTGTATGAAATTGTATTTAAACGGATAAAGATTAATTATTTTCATCAAAGATCTTCCTACAATATTTGAACTGTAAAAGTGATAACACTGACTTATTACAGCCAACGCTTTGGTGTGCTGAATAATGGATTATAATGATTTACTTTTACTGGAGGTACGTTATCGCGCAGATATGTTATTGCGCACCAAAGCAAAACTGATTTGTGACTATGACCTCTTTTGGTCTCAGGGTTTGAAACATTAGGGTTCGTAAGGATGTACATTTATTAGAAGCGCATTGGTTTGTTAATTTTAGTTGCATGAAGCATATTTAGTTACAGCTTTCTCTGTAATGGAGCCTACGTGAAAAATAACGTACTCGATATTTGTGGCCCAGTACGGCAAAATTTGCATCATAAAATAAAATAATGACGGAGACACTTTAATATTTTTATAAACGCATAATCTAAATTAGTTATCTCAATAATACCTGGGCTAGAAGATCCTTAGTTGCCAAAAGTAGTTGTACCGACCGCAATGGTGGACAGCAATAGGGTAAGATCGTAACTAATAAAATTTTTACTAGCTGCAGGAAAGGACACAATTCTCCTATAAATAAAAGATGGCTTGAATAGTAACAAATAACATTTTGTATTCTGAAAACTATTTAGATAAATCACAAATTATTACACTTATTACAGCCCTCTTTATACGGAACGTAGGCAGAGTGCGTCTTGCTAGGTAGCTGTGTTATTCGGAAAGGTACAAGGTCTTCTCTTTTCTCAGACAAATGAAAATTAACGGAGTGTATATTGTCTTCTTTAATCATTGCGTACAAGGATAATAAATTGTAATAAATCGTGCTTATTGTCTATGTACTTTTCATTTGATGCACTTCACATGAAAAAAGTCAATGTTTTTCACATATTCCAGAAAAATATTAGGTCCTTTTTCTCAAGTATAATCTCAGGAAAGTGCTTTCTGGATATCTAGAACTATGGAGTCTGTCTATTGCCCTTCATCCATAGGTCGCAGTATATCATGTGAGAAAAGGGCAAGCTGAGTTTCGCACGACCGAAGCTTTCTAAAACCATGCCTATTCGTGGACATGAGATTCTCGATCTCAAGAAAATTTACTATATTCCAAATGAGAATGCGTTCAAGGATTCTGCAGCAAACCGGTGTTATTGGTATGTAAGTCTGTGGGTTCTTTTACGTGCACTTTTTTTTCAGTGCTTAGAACTTTGTGGTGGGCGAGACATTCGCGATAAACGCGAGCTAGGTACGGGGCCAATGCTACTGAGTACTCTTTGAATATTCGAATTGGAATTCCATCCGAACCTAGAGACTTATTTGTTTTCGTTCTTTCAGTTGTTTCTCTACATCAGGAATGCTTATTAATGTATCGTCCATACAGGAGTCTGTTCGACGGACAAACGATGGTATGTTTGTACGATTTGCCTGCGAGAATGATTTATTAAATATTCGTTTTGCTATCTTCAACTGCCACATCAGACTGGTCGACAATGACTGGATGGAATTCTTAGATCCACTTAGCGATTTTATACAAGACCAGAATTTTCTCGTGTTCTCTGCCGGATCTTTTGCTAAGGCGTGACGATAGTAGTAGCTGTATGCTTCGATCATAGATCTTTTCAGAGACGTACGAATGTCCGCCAACCTGCACATGTCGTCTTGTTTGTGTATTCTCTTTTGAACCAACAGTGTAACAGCGTCTGCGTCCTCAACATTTTCCCAATGTCGTTATTAAACCATGTGTAAGGTGGCAGCTTGAATGAATGTTAATTTTGCACCTTACATGAGATTTTATACGTCGTAACCAGTAGATGAATATGTCACCTGACATACTTCAGCGATAGTGAGCAGATTTGCCTATGAAAATGTACAGCATGTAGGCCAAAAGGGATGATACTCGATTCGAC
Source organism: Schistocerca americana (assembly GCF_021461395.2). Taxonomy (NCBI): domain Eukaryota; kingdom Metazoa; phylum Arthropoda; class Insecta; order Orthoptera; family Acrididae; genus Schistocerca; species Schistocerca americana. The sequence continues at coordinate 976,282,868 of NC_060120.1, read as the reverse complement.
GGTATTAACACACTGAACCCAAATTCTACATGTCAGTGAGAAAAAGGTGAAAAAAGTTGCTGGAAGAAAGACAATATTTTGGGGCAGACGCTAGTTTCGTCGTCATAGCCCGCATACATCGAAAGGCTTCTAACAGGTGTTGGTGACGCACAACGAGAGAGACAACGAACGCGCCGAGCGATACATCGAGGGGAGCAGGTAGCAGCCCAGTGTTTTCTGCAGCGGAGAAATTCTTTAGAAAACTGCGTTGGAGAATTTCCACATAAATACACTCCTGGAAATGGAAAAAAGAACACATTGACACCGGTGTGTCAGACCCACCATACTTGCTCCGGACACTGCGAGAGGGCTGTACAAGCAATGATCACACGCACGGCACAGCGGACACACCAGGAACCGCGGTGTTGGCCGTCGAATGGCGCTAGCTGCGGAGCATTTGTGCACCGCCGCCGTCAGTGTCAGCCAGTTTGCCGTGGCATACGGAGCTCCATCGCAGTCTTTAACACTGGTAGCATGCCGCGACAGCGTGGACGTGAACCGTATGTGCAGTTGACGGACTTTGAGCGAGGGCGTATAGTGGGCATGCGGGAGGCCGGGTGGACGTACCGCCGAATTGCTCAACACGTGGGGCGTGAGGTCTCCACAGTACATCGATGTTGTCGCCAGTGGTCGGCGGAAGGTGCACGTGCCCGTCGACCTGGGACCGGACCGCAGCGACGCACGGATGCACGCCAAGACCGTAGGATCCTACACAGTGCCGTAGGGGACCGCACCGCCACTTCCCATCAAATTAGGGACACTGTTGCTCCTGGGGTATCGGTGAGGACCATTCGCAACCGTCACCATGAAGCTGGGCTACGGTCCCGCACACCGTTAGGCCGTCTTCCGCTCACGCCCCAACATCGTGCAGCCCGCCTCCAGTGGTGTCGCGACAGGCGTGAATGGAGGGACGAATGGAGACGTGTCGTCTTCAGCGATGAGAGTCGCTTCTGCCTTGGTGCCAATGATGGTCGTATGCGTGTTTGGCGCCGTGCAGGTGAGCGCCACAATCAGGACTGCATACGACCGAGGCACACAGGGCCAACACCCGGCATCATGGTGTGGGGAGCGATCTCCTACACTGGCCGTACACCACTGGTGATCGTCGAGGGGACACTGAATAGTGCACGGTACATCCAAACCGTCATCGAACCCATCGTTCTACCATTCCTAGACCGGCAAGGGAACTTGCTGTTCCAACAGGACAATACACGTCCGCATGTATCCCATGCCACCCAACGTGCTCTAGAAGGTGTAAGTCAACTACCCTGGCCAGCAAGATCTCCGGATCTGTCCCCCATTGAGCATGTTTGGGACTGGATGAAGCGTCGTCTCACGCGGTCTGCACGTCCAGCACGAACGCTGGTCCAACTGAGGCGCCAGGTGGAAATGGCATGGCAAGCCGTTCCACAGGACTACATCCGGCATCTCTACGATCGTCTCCATGGGAGAATAGCAGCCTGCATTGCTGCGAAAGGTGGATATACACTGTACTAGTGCCGACATCGTGCATGCTCTGTTGCCTGTGTCTATGTGCCTGTGGTTCTGTAAGTGTGATCATGTGATGTATCTGACCCCAGGAATGTGTCAATAAAGTTTCCCCTTCCTGGGACAATGAATTCACGGTGTTCTTATTTCAATTTCCAGGAGTGTATAAACGGGCCAGCGATGCAGTTGATCATGTGAAAAGGGGGGGGGGGCGGGGGCACAAAATGTCCGTTTGGCTTAAATAAACTCAGAAGGAGTAAAAGTGACGATATTTCGATGCAGGCACAACACCGAAAACTTAAGGGACTCTCCTTTGAACCAGCGTCAAATGTAAAACATGTCGCACTACCCTCTGTACGACGACCAAATAGCGAGGTACCTGAAACTGTAACCAGAATCTGTAACCCTAATAACGGTAAGACGCTCTCTACCACATCTTCGCTCGAGATGCTGCCAAAATTACTCGTATGCCAATCTAAGGGAACGTGTCAGCCACAGCCAATGAGAGTCCACGTCACAAACTTCGCCTTCCCGTTACGCAGAATTTTGTTCTTCCTCTGGCCAATTGCATCATTTTTATTAGGTTAAGCAAGTGGTGGGAGGCCTCTGCTTCAGGACGTTGAGAGTTCTGTCAAACAGCAGAATTCTGTTTCTAACATTTGCGAACGCCTGCCAATCAGAACACTGTCTGATTTTCGTGCGCCAGTCGACGTGGGTCGTAGGGATGCCGATTATCGCTGAAACAACCGCTTTTCGTTTATATCGATTTTTTCCACCCCAGTTTAATTTGAATGTTAACACCATCAAAGGCTTCTGAAATAAGCAATTTTTCGTTTTTTATTCTATTATTTCCTATAACAAACACAGAAATCGAACGAAGGTTGAAAAATTTTGACACAGTCATATAGGCAAATAAAAAAAAGGACACTTATTCCGTCCACCGTTCACTGGTGTTCTCGGAAAGTGCGAAGTGGTTGAATATGACAAAAAAAACACACCATTATTGTCCTACAGATTCAGATTTTTTGAAATTCTGTTCGAAATTCATGTTGTATTTGGGCATTACGAGTAGTCAATGCTAAACGGTGAAAACAGAGGTTGAAATACTGTGTTTTACATTTAAATCGCTACATCTGCTTCTGCATGAACATCTACATGGATATTGTGCAAATAACTGGCAGAGGGTTCATAGAACCAACTTCGCAATAATTCTCTATTATTCGACTCTCGAACAGCGCGCCGAAAAAAAACATCTCTATCTTTCCGTGCGAACTCCGGTTTCCTTTATTTTATTACGACGATAGTTTCTCCCTATGTAGGCCGGCGTCCAAAAAATATTTCCGTATTCTCAGGAGAAAGCTGGTGACTGAAATTTCGTGAGAAGATTCCGCCGCAACGAGAAACGCCTTTGTTTTAACGATATACACCCCAAATCCCGTATCATGTCAGTGACGTTCTCTCCCCTATTTTTCGATAATACAAAACGTGCCGCTCTTCTTTGAACTTTCTCGATGTACTCTGTTAATCCTATCTGGTAAGGATCCCACACCGCGCAGCAGTACTGCAAAAGAGGACGGACAAGCGTAGGCAGTCTCTTCAGTAGACCCGTTCCATCTTCTAAATGTTCTACCAATAAATCACAGTCTTTGTTTCGCTTACCCACAATATTTTCTGTGTGTTCTTTCCAATTTAGATGGTTTGTAATTGTAATTCCTGATTTATCGTGTAACCGAAGTTTACCAGATTCCCTTTAGCACTCATGTGCATGACATCACACTTTTCATCGTTTATAGTCAATTGCCAACTTTCGCACCACACAAATATATTTCCTAAACCGTTTTTCCATTTCCTTTGATCTTCTGATGACTTTACTACGCAAAAACCGCCAGCATCATCTGCAAACAACCTAACACGACAACTCAGATTGTCTCCTAAATCGTATATATAGATAAGGAGCATCTCAGGTTCTATAACACTACCTTGGGGAACGCAAGAAATCACTTGTATTTTACTCAATGACTTTCCGTCAGTTACTGCGAACTGTGACCTCTCTGAGAGGAAGTCACGAATCCAGTAACGTAACTATATGCCATAAGCAGGCAGTTTGATTACAAGCCACTTGTGAGGTACTGCAAGACTACACTGGTTTTGCGGTTTGATTTGAAAGACTACAGGCAACTGCACGTTTACACTCAGACAGGAGTCTCTTCGACTTGTAAGCCTTCCACATGTCTACGTGGCCAAGCATCTGCTAAATTAATTCTGCCCTCTAACAGTGGTTGTTGGTGCTTGCCTACATTGAAGGTTATCATTTTTATCAGAATCTTAAATAAAACTTGAGTGCTCAGAAAAATTAATGAAATGGTGACCCTGTCACTATTGTAGTAAATTATTGATGGCTGATTAATATATCATCACGGGATTAATATTTTGTAGAAGAAGGCAAGAGTTAATTAATCATAAAAAAGGACAAACAACTGAAGTTAAGCAAGATTACAAATAAATCATGAACTGTTGGCAACACAAATGGAAGCACCCAATAATTTGCACTCCACTGGGAGGCGTTTGGTTGGTAAAGACTAAGGTTTATCTGTTTAATCTGTTCAACCTGGCTGAAAACATTGATAACGCAGTCTGAAATTATCTAATGCTGATAGAGAAAATGGTTCAAATGGCTCTGAGCACTGCGAAACTTAACTTCTGCGGTCATCAGTCCCCTAGAACTTAAGAACTACTTAAACCTAAGGATATCACACACATCCATGCCTGAGGCAGGATTCGAACCTGTGACCGTAGCGGTCGCGCGGTTCCATACTGTAGCGCCTAGAACCGCTCGGCCACTCCGGCTGGCTGCTGAATAGATTTTGATGGATTTATTCTACACAGAAGTTACACTACGGTGGTGCAGCTGCGAACAAGTGGCGAGATTGTGATTCTGTTTGCCCTAACAAGCCGGAGCAGCAATGCTGTACCCCTTTCTCGATGCATGGAGCTGCCTGAGGTGACAGTCGTGGGGCAAGCGTCTTCAGAGTAGCAATGTGAGGTGCCTGTAATTCGTTATTGTGGGCAAGAAATATTCAAAGTCCTAGGCACGCGATCTGTCAAACGGATCGCAATTACTAACTGAGCCCTGAAATCACGGCAGATTCCAGTGTGTGACGCTACCGTTCGCTGTCATGCAATGTACCAATTTGACTCACTTATGTGGCAGTGCACACATGGAGGTCAAACATCTACGCGGCAGGCCTGATACGAACAAGACTTCTCGGCACAGGGAGTTGTCCAAGATGATTGAGGTCCAAATTGTTGGTACAACTAAGACTCCACCACAGGCTTCCCGGTCAAGGCCAGTGCCAGTCCAAAGTCACATTCAGGATGAATGTACCAAGTGTAACCCACTCATAACAAGAGTCCAGACCAGAATCTTTTCTGCAGAGCAGTCTGAATCATAAACTCTATTCCTCCCCTCGTGCAATCCCACCAAAACTCGTAAACTCACGGGTTTGGTGGTAACCACAAGACTCCACAAGCGCCACATCTCCCCTAGAATTCATCTGCTCTACCTCTCGGCCAATCCTAACCAAAGTTAGTAATATATTCTTTTCTCTGCTGCAGAAGCACCCAATCCCTGACTCATAAATTTCCGCGCAGCGTGGAGAAGAGTTTACACTCCTGAATTATGTTTGCCACAGCCACTTTAGGCTGCGGGTTTTGAGAGTTTTTGTTTAAGTCTGAACAACATATTTGTCACAGAGATTATTATCTTGATGGGCCGAACGTTACAGCATATCCGACGAAGGGCCTCACCTAAACTAAGAGAAGCCTATTGTGTCCCAACGTAGACCATTTCAGAGCATCCATAAATGTTAGATTCCAACCTAAAATTCTTCCAAAGGCCCGAGGCTTCCCAAAACACTCGACAGGCAGAGGGACGAAGCCACCAGATGACTCCATCTATAGCGTCCAGTCCAAGGATTTTTACAGACGCCAGTGCTTTACACAACGGGCGTTTGCAACACTGTCGAAACGCTTTGGCCGGGCGAACCACTTCCTCTCCTTCACTCCTGTCCCTGCCTTGGCTAGAAACTGCTGACAGGTAGAGCAAGGTAGGCAGTTTTTCGCCTCTACAGCCCAAAGCATTCTCTGCACACCGGTGCGATAAATTATTGGGACCAGTATTCTGTCCCCAGTAAGTGCTTTGAGATGTTCTTCTCCCTAACAGCTGCACTTGGCTGCCAAGCCCCAAATGTCCATTGCAAATTTACTGTTAATTAACCAATCTGCTTGCTTGTTCTCGAATCCAGAAAATACTATTCGAAGGAGATAAACGAAAACCATATATCACAAAGATCCCACAGGTATCACAATGTACATGCTCCCATCAATGCCTGCTCATGTTGATAACTACCGTCGTCTGACAAAAAATGATATCTACGAGGGTCATTCAATAATTAAAGAGACAGATTGGTCTGGGGAAAAAACTGTTAGTTGGGCAGGTTTGGTACTTTTGTGGCTTTAAATTGGCATCGCTGTGATGAGGCCTGATCGGCTGATGTATCAACATTGTTTTGTTTATAGCCTCAAAAATACATTTCAAGATAACGAGTCCGCTTGAAACGTCCACATTAGTTGAACAACGTTCTGTTATTCGTTTTTTACTTGCTGAAGGCGAGAAACCAGTGAATATATACTTTGGCATGTCTGACGTTTATGGTGACGGTTGAATGAACCGTGCATATCCTTACATGTGGGCAGAGCCGTTCAAAAATGCTCGCGACTCAGTGACTGACGAAAACCGTTCTGGCCGACCAGCTGCAGTTTCAACTCCCTCACTTGAAAGTCGAATTGATGACATTACTCGTGCCGACAGCCGTGTAACTGTGGAAATGATAGTTCATAAGGTTCAATTTAGTACTGGTACAGTTCATAACATTATCTGTAACAAGCTGAAGTAGCGCAAAACATATGCAAGATGGGTCCCAAAGGAGTTGACGCTATAGGAACGTTATGAAAGAGAAGGTGAGCACTTTCTCAACAAAATTTTAACTTGCGATGAAACTTGGGTGCACTATTATGAGCCAGAATAAAAAAGACAAAGCACGGAGTAGAAGCACACCAACTCACTTGTCAAGAAAAAATTCAAAACCTAAGCATCAGCAGGAAAAGTCATGTTGATGGTGTTTTGGGATGCTGAAGGTCCAGTTTTTTGAGTTTATCTCCAAGAGCAGCGAACAATGAACAGCCAATACTACTCGGATTTGCTTTTAAACGAGGTGAAGCCAGACATGAGAAGGAGACTTCTTGGCCGTCAGAGGAGATGTGTGATTCTCCAGCAAGACAAAGCATACCCTCACATTGCTCAACTAACCCGTGAAACCATCGATAAAATGGGCTACGAAATACTGCCTTATCCCCCATACAGTCCTGATTTAGCACCTAGTGATTTCCATTTTTCTGGTGCACTGAAGGAGGCATTGCGTAGGAAGAGGCTCCGGGACAACGAGGACGTTAAAAAGTTTGTGGTAAATTGGTTCAAACATTAAGATAAAGAGTTCTTTGCAGTCGGAATAAATAAAGCTGCGTAAATGTTCAAGGGGATTTTGTTGAAAAGTAGAAAAAGTATTCTTTTGTAAAAATAAACGGTTGGTTCTCCAGACCAATTTGTCTCTTTAATTATTGAATCACCCTCGTGCCTGTTTACGTGTCAATTTGTCCGTTTTCAGGGGCTACAAGCAGACCAAGGGCACATTATTTAGTCACAGGCAGCAGATCACCTACTTTCTATTCTTATTGAATAGTTAAGTTTTATAGAATAGTTAAGTTTTTAGTTTATTACTATTACCATAATTACCTTCCTCATTCGTTATTTCATAGAAATAGCAAGTTGTCACAGGAGAGGAATTCGTGGCGGGACGCATCAAACCAGTCAGAAGACTGATGACTCAAAAAATATATGAATGAATAAAATAAAAAAAACCAGACAGATCTTTAATCATTTAAGCAAATTAAGTGTTGTGCTTCATTGCTACAGTGTTACATCCCTTCGTGAAAAAATATTTCCACACTAAAGTTGGTGCTACTCTGTTATACAACAAGTGTCCAGCGATGAGAGTAAGAAACTACCGTGTAGAACCAGGTGGGTGCTAGATTTTGCGCTCTGCATATACTCACGTACCTTAAGCCACGACAGACGGCAATAGGAAACTCGATGTCTCAGCAATGCTGTAGCAATTCTTATGCTATCTGTTTGTTGCTTGCTTCTGTCGGCATTGTTATTACAATAGCACTGATCGCTTTTCCCATTTTCAGTTAGTAACGCGATATTGCAAACCAATGCAAATTTTACAAATGTAGATTACTGCTTTTTTTAAAAAGTGTTTATTCAAAAACGAAAAATTTTAGCACCAATGCTATGGCTGTTTGTTATTTCGTTTCTTTGCACTCAGTTATTCTTAAAAAAATAAAAAATGCCACCTGTTATAACCGAGACCAACAAATACGGGAAAAATAGTGATTATTCAGAAATAAAATAGCGGTATCGGTTTTAACTGGTCGATTTTCTCCCATTCCTAGTGGATTGTTCCTGAACAGCAGCGACAGCAGACGTATTTCGACAACAAACGTGTCTCTTAATGGTGGTGTTATAAGCATTTCCCACGTTATGAACCGATCTTATCATGCTGGGCAGCACGGAGGGGCGCGCTGTTGATAGCCTGACGTTAAGTCGCGTCAGTCCACCTTCCGTGTGGTCGGCTGCAGTCTGGAGACGAGCTACTGATAAATGTGCTGCAGACTTTATAATAGGACAGCGTCAGCTTGGCGCCTCCATTTCGCCGAGACAGTAATCCTCTCAAACGGCGCTTGCTGACTGCCTACCTAAAGGAGCAGGAAGAAATTACGTCCGGCCACAGCCACACAACAGCTCAGCTGCTTACCAGTTTCGGCGCCCTGTCCTTACCTACTTTCATGACGCTCTGATGGAACCGCCTTCGCCACATCTCGGCTCCTACGACCAGCGGCTGCATACAGAAAGACACGTTACAAAAATAGGAAAGAGTAACTTCCATAATCGTCATTCCAGCCCTATACACGAGTGTGTCCTACTACATAAAGCAAACATTACGCGACTGGAAAGAAAATCTGGATGTCACATCACAGAATTAACTTCATTGCTTAAGGAAAGTGCAACTCCATACTGGCTACAGCCGAGCATGTCTTACCCAAGATACACTGCGATCTTCTTACAAATAAACATAATTCAAACGCGATTTCTGTGTGAGAAGACCCCCTTTCCTCATATACAGAATACACATTGCATTATTTCTGCCTGATTCGTTCAGCTGCTCGTAAATACTAATCGCTGCTTCTTCAAGCATGTAGTACAGTTTGTGTCAGTCTAACGTTTGTAAAATGCGTCCTACGTATTATTGCAGTTTTAATGACCAACAGTATGATGTGAATCACGTGGACTGTATGTGTGTTTTTAACATCATTTTGTGAATATTCTTTCATACGTTGCCCTTCTCAGTTCCTAAGTCTCTCTTATTCCCTAACCCACCGTGCCACACAAGAGATCAAACTCTCAAAGATATGAACAAATCAACTCATAACACTCTTCCGTCGACAACACAACAAATCCCGTCACGGGAAAAGCCACGTATATCACAATCGGCACAATTAAAATTATAATATGCCGGTAACGTTACTCTTGTGAAAGTATACTTCTTTGACTGTGATCGTGCGTAATGGAAAGACATCGGATTAATTTTGTTTCCATAAAGATTTATATTGATAGGAAGCAGTGGTAAGACAACAGGGAATCGAACCAAGGTTCTCTTATTAATCAATAAACCGTAATTACGTAAAAGGAAACGGTTGCCAGCCTAATTAGGAAAACTTTAACTATCATGCTTCATAAAGAAAGTCAACTATTGGTGTTGACTTTACTTGATAGTGAGCTTCTGTTTCTGCTGATAAGATTCAAGACAGTAGCACGATTTAATAATGTACCAGCGATTTGACTTGAACTGCACAGTAGTACTAACACGTTTAGGCAACAACTGACGCTCAATAACGCTTATTATCCATATAGTACAGTAGGAAGGCAATGATAGTTATAGGTAAATGCTTCCCAATAGTGGAGCACTACTAATGTGGACAAGACGCTCTTTCGTCAGTTTAATAATAGAAAATTACTACTGCTGAAATAGTAATGAGGCAATTGTATCTTTTGTACTGATTATTATGTGCATTCCAAAGGAACATTCACAACTTCATACTACAGTATTTAGCTCAAGTGGAATATGCAATACATGGATCTACTATAGTTTGAATATTTGTAGCCAGATGCTTATTCTTGATTGCTGTTATTGTAATATAACATTTAAATCTGGCTCAACTGTTATCGTGAGATATCCAAAAACTAATCTACCGAGGCTAAACACTTTAGTCACAACACAATATGGGAAACGCTGTTAACTACATAACACATGAAATTGTAAACACTATTTTTATTTCAATAAGAAAAAACTTTCAAGTGAATGCTTTAAGTCCCCTCTTAATGAGTGTACTTTGATGAAACTTTAACTGCCCATTTATGAAAACTACGTGGAGTATTTGTAAATTTATACTCATTAAATACTTATGTACTTTACAGCTCCACAGAGGATAATAGCTTCAGTTGAGGAAGGTAATTACTTCTCAGTTCAGTAAAATAAGTTATTGGGATTCATCGTAGCACATGGGATAAGACCGTGTATAGGTAAAAGACTAAAATAATATGCTTCAACACAAAGTTTACAGATTACAAACTTTTTATTGAAAACGAAACCACGTAACTGATTCATGCAGTTACAAAGTACTCTGCTGGTAATTTGAAATGAAGGTGGTGGCAGTATCGGTCTGTGCTATTGAAAAATGGCAGCAAAAGTATCCATGGCTCTACCTGTGTATCAAGCTCTGAAAATTCTTTTCTTAGCGCCGGATTTTCATGGTATAGCGCTAACCATAGTATGCCATGAAAAAGTGCCCGAGCTACTCCCTCACTCGAGACTATATTATATTATCGTGAAGTTGTTCTCACCTTTTCCAGTTCGCAATATGCTCACCCATTGCCTGCTAGTTACCGAATGACTCTTGCCACACAGGAGGCTTGCATTTCGACCGACAGATCCATCTTCTCTGTTCTTGCCTAGCTAGTTCCTTTGCGGAAGGACGTCCCTCCAAGTTTTACATGATTACAAACCTACTTTCCTTGAGCGTGAACCACTGTTACAGTTTAAGTTTTACATTCTTTTACTGCACATTACTTTTGAAATTACATCCACTGATTAGTTACAGTTATATAAATGATCATAAATAATGAACAAAACATTTACGTCAACGTTAAATCAAAGAGCATGGTTGTACAGAAGTCGCATTAGCTAAGAAACAGATAAAGAAGCTAGATACGATCATTATAGGTAATCTCGATCATAGCGTTACACTTGCCCCTTGTTTCATTGATGTTTTCTGTTAGGGATACATTAGTGAAACATCCGTAACACCTCAAACAGTGTTTGGCGAAAGATTAAAATTTGCAAACACATCACAACCGCATTCACTTTACATAACTAGCAATGCAAAAACAAAGAACATCATTTCATCTCATTCACACAAGAACAACATTACTTACATTTTACATAACGTGGAGAAGAAAAGCTGTGTTACATAGAGCACTGGATAACAATGTGCACACTCACATGCAAACGACACGTAGGCCTATATAAGAGGACACTTAATACATAAATTCAAGGAAAAAAATATGATACATACTTTCACATAAAGATTATACAAATTATGTTCGGTTTTTTATTGTTGTTTACTAGAATTTTTAAGCAGTTCGTTTAGCTGTCTTTAAAGGACAAACTAACATTTAAAATTGTTACCATTTTCGCCGGCCGCGGTGGTCCCGCGGTTCTAGGGGCGCAGTCCGGAACCGCGCGACTGCTACAGTCGCAGGTTCGAATCCTGCCTCGGGCATGGATGTGTGTGATGTCCTTAGGTTAGTTAGGTTTAAGTAGTTCTAAGTACTAGGGGACTGATGACCACAGCTGTTAAGTCCCATAGTGCTCAGAGCCATTTGAACCATTTTTTGTTACCATTTTCAAAATACTTCTGAAGACTTTTCTTTCGGTTTGTGTGCATAAAAAACAATTAAGAAAAACTATCACTTTCACCAGACACTAATTTCTGGCTGCGTTAATCGTTATGCAGTTGAACACAGTAATACAACATTGTTTACAATAAGCACAGCCCATAACTCTAGGGAGTTCACAGCAGCACTTTTATGTACCAAACTTGTTTACCGTTTGACTCCCCACTGCGATTTTTGGCAGTCCACTTCACATCGCCTTTCCTGTTTTATTCACTTAGTAAGAAGTTACGCTGCACATTTTACAAATTGGCAGTTCATCTTATTAAACTTCACAATGACATTTCGTTACGCCTTTCTGGATTTCTGTTACTTCAATACATTCTTCATCCGAAATATTTGCTGTATCTGACTATTCTGGGTCACTGTTCGGTTCTAGACACTTTCTTAGACACATGTTAATTTCCTCATCCGACCTTTCGTCGATTCTTAAATACTCAGGGTCACTGTTTCCACCTAATGTTATTAGTTCTTTTGCTTTCATAGCGGGTTTTTCATCAGAACCGTCATTTACACCGGCTCTAATAACGTCTGCCTTCGTATTTTGTGTAGTTTTCGTGAACTTCAGCAATTTGTAAACAATCGTCTGCATCTACTTCTTCCCACTTACTGACTGCAGTTTTCGCTGCTAGCTATTCGTTAGCCATGAATGTTTCATCAGCAACACCGAGTATTTCATCTTCTTCCTGTCTTCTTATTGCGATCATATTTCTTTTCTTACTATCGGGCAACCTTTTGTTTGTTAATTCCTTTTAAAATCCTCTCACTCGCACTGCTTTAGCCCTTGGTACAGATCATCGATGTGTTCACATCAACTAGTAATCTCTGACGACTCATTTTCGCAAATTTTATCGTAATTCAAACTATCGTCAGCGCTTTCTTCCTGGCCTAAGAGCATGTTCACGTTTTCTCTTTCCTTGGTGTCGTTATCTGCAGAAACAGGTTCATCGAAGTCATTTGTGACGCCCTCATACTGTTCTACTCTCGTTACTACAGCTCCCATACGAACAGCTGAGCGGTCTGATGTAATCTTCACTCTGTCCGTACGTTAGTATACGTTTCAGCACCTGGCTGTCATGACTCGTTTCTGAGCGCACCTGTCGCTTGGTTTGCAGCGGGCTGCGGTGCTTCTCAGACGCTTTCTCGAGTATTTGATTCATTACGTCTACGCCGGTATTGTTTCTTGACGTTTGGCCCGTGCGAATCTGTCCGAGTTACCAGAATGAGATTTTCACTCTGCAGCGGAGTGTGCGCTGATATGAAACTTCCTGGCAGATTAAAACTGTGTGCCCGACCGAGACTCGAACTCGGGACCTTTGCCTTTCGCGGGCAAGTGCTCTACCATCTGAGCTACCGAAGCACTACTCACGCCCGGTTTGGAAGGTAGGAGATGAGATATTGGCAGAAGTAAAGCTGTGAGGACCGGGCGTGAGTCGTGCTTCGGTAGCTCAGATGGTAGAGCCCTTGCCCACGAAAGGCAAAGGTCCCGAGTTCGAGTCTCGGTGGGGCACACAGTTTTTATCTGCCAGGAAGTTTCTGTCCGAGTTAGTTTGGCTCGAAACATAGGCGGTTCTTTTTTCCACGTTGTTGCTGTGGTAATGACGCGGTGCAAATCCTGATCCGCGAACGGCTGGAGCATCTCGACCTTTGTCCCCACCTCGTTGAACAGTATTAACCCTTACACAGAAACATAGGCTGATAGTACGTAATTAGAAACATCCGGTCTGAGAGACCTGATTTTTCCTGTTCCATACTTTTTCATAGTTTTAACAGTTTTAATAGTTTATTTGTGGGTTTAAAAGCTCTCCGTCTTCGGGCCACGAGTGGCCTACCGGGATCATCCCACCGCCGTGTCATCCTCAGTGGAGGATGCGGATAGGAGGGGTGGGGGGTCAGCACATCGCACTCCCGGTCGTTATGATGGTATTCTTGACCGAAGCCGCTACTATTCGGTCGAGTAGCTCCTCAATTGGCATCACGTGGCTGAGAGCACCCCGAAAAATGGCAACAGCGCATGGCGGCCTTCATGATCACCCATCCAAGTGCCGCCCACGCCCGACAGCGCTTAACTTTGGTGATCTCACGGGAACCGGTGTATCTGCTGCGGCAAGGCCCTTGCCTATTTGTGGTTTTAGGACAATATTTTTAAATGAAACATTAAACTGAGTAATTTTGTAGTATTATTTATTCAAAATTACCAAACTAACTACATAAATTGTACTGAGAAAATAATAATATTGTAACTGTTTATGAAAACGAACGTTTATTCATTTTTGATTACACATGTGGTACACACTTTCCTGCCACACACCAGACATATTGGCTTGCTACACTGAACACACTTGAGGGAAATCTTTCGGTCTTTGGAAGATGGAAACTTAAAAATGGTTCAAATGGCTCTGAGCACTATGGGACTCAACGGCTGAGGTCATTAGTCCCCTAGAACTTAGAACTAGTTAAACCTAACTACCCTAAGGACATCACAAACATCCATGCCCGAGGCAGGATTCGAACCTGCGACCATAGCGGTCTTGCGGTTCCAGACTGCAGCCCCTTTAACCGCACGGCCACTTCGGCCGGCATGGAAACTTAGAGGAGGTTTTTCTCTTCTCAGGTTCATCGCTTGGAACTTGATCATCTCCTCCCTCAACAGATTCCCCGTCAAGCAGCTCTTACTGTATGAGGTCCTTGAAATCAAAAAATGGCTCTGAGCACTATGGGACTCAACTGCTGTGGTCATAAGTCCCCTAGAACTTAGAACTACTTAAACCTAAATAACCTAAGGACAGCACACAACACCCAGCCATCACGAGGCAGAGAAAATCCCTGACCCCGCCGGGAATCGAACCCGGGAACCCGGGCGTGGGAAGCGAGAACGCTACCGCACGACCACGAGATGCGGGCCTTTGATATCACGAGGCAGATTCAGAATGGTGAGCCGTCGTCTGATGTGCGGTTCTGTTAGAGAGTGGGCCAATCTTTTGATAAACCTCACCCTTTTGATAATAGGGTTTTGTTGATAGCTCAAGTATGAAACTGTTTACACAAATTATGTTTATAAGTGTGTAAAAAATAGCTAATGGTCATCTCCTATTGGAAGAATATAGGGCACATTTTAGGTCCAGAAGGTCTAATACACCTCATGTCTTGTTATAATAGCAGATAATATCTGGCTTTTTCTTGACAGGGTACGTTTCGAAGCTGTGGTGCATTGAAGATATGAGAAAAACTGCTCTGTTCTTCTTGGGAACAACAGGCAGGTAAATCGTATGCAAAACCATAGAGAACTGAGCAAACTGGTCTAAATTTATCAGACTCGAATTCTGGTGGAATAACAGTTTGATGGGACCGATTGCCTTTGTAGTCTGGTCCTTTCAACCCCCTCAACCAACCAACCAACTAACATTTTGATTTTATTTCGTGGTTCTGACAAATGCCAGTGACCTTTTTCTCAGTTCTTCTACCAGTCCATGGATGAGAACCAATTATCTGCATCGACGTTTCTGTTTGAACCTTCAGTTGGTTTGCATAGGTGCACTGTTGATTGCGTAGGTTTATGAAGTTTCTTTTCTTCTTCACTTAGTCCAGTGCCATCACTGTCCTCTCCAGTATAAATGTAAGCATTGAAAAGGTATGAAATAGATGAGTCAGCCATGCACAGTATCTTGATACCATACTTGCCCGGTTTCTTTGGCATATAAATGCGAAATCGCACCTCCCTCTGAAAGGAACAAGAATTTCATCAACCGTCACATTCTCACTAGTGCAATACATCTGCTGGGAATTATATATGAACTTGCTGAATATTTTAAGAGATATCAGCCGCACTGTCTCATTTTTTCCTTACCTCACGTGTTGTAGAATCATCAAACTATACGCAGTTGATCAATATTTCATACCGTTTGACAGACATCGTTATTCTAAATATTGGTCTTCCAGTCAGGTCCTTGGCGAAGAGAGAGATGACATTGTCGTAGGCAGATCGGAAAGTGGATACGAACATCAGCAAATCAATCAAGGCACTAATTTCTACAAAGTCACTTTTGCGGTAGTTAGATTGGTTTGCTGTGTCTTTCAAGTTGTTCCTCACTGACAAACGTTTCCTATTTGTATGAAAAACGATACTGTCAATTATAGTTTGGCCAAACAAACACTCCCAAATTGCACGAATGTCAGGATTACCTAAGTTAGTAGCTTTCCTAGTCAGTCCAGGTAATCATCTCACAATGTTTTGACTTCGTGGTCTGACATCTCTTGTTGGTTCTAATCTATTCCATGCAAAATCTGTTTTGTTCCTTCTTCCAAGAAAAATATCTGCCTTGTTGCTTCGTTCGCCATGTATATTGTCCGTAAAAATATCTTACGTGTCTTCAAGAACATTGTCACATTCGTCGACGTCATCGTCATCATCATCATCGCTACTCTCACTTAATATCAGTCTATTGCCATTATTATTTCTTCTCTGAAAATCATTTCTCTCGTCAGTAATTGCAAAATGACTATATTCAATTTCCACCTCGGATTCATCACTGCTTTCCTGTAGCCACACGGAAATTTTTTCTCAAAACTGGCATTACTGCAACGTATTCTCTCATTTCTTGGGCCTCAAGCTGATTTTCGAACACACCCCGAAGTACTAGCCATCATGGAGTCTTCTAAAACACACAAAAGACGACACATCACAAAAGTAAGGAGTAGTCGAAAAAATAAATCACACATAATTCGACACACCAGGTCTGAAAGACCTGTAGTGATTACGAAATTACAGTGTAACTGACAGTTAGTAACCCTAAGCTGAACTACAATGCCCTTGCTACGTGTGTGATTTTACAATGTGAAGGTACTGTGGAGGGGAAACTGGAGAACAGGTCTGTGTTGCCACAGATTTAAAAAACATTGTCGGTCTCTCAAACCGATGTGACGCTTTGAGGGTTAACGAGATACCAGTCGCCGTCATTCTGTTCATTGTCATTGTGGTTAACCCTATTGTTATTATCACAACGATAGTCACGATTACCTCGCCAGTAATCTTCCTCTACTCTTTCTAAAATCACAGAAGAGATTTTAAGATAGCTTCCTACGTACCTTGTCGAATCCTCTGGCAGGTTTTGGGTTCAGATCGTCTACTTCTTAAGTTTGTCAGTTTTCGGTACCAGGATTCACAGAAATCTTTCATAGAATTTCTGTCCCTATTGTCATATAATCTGGCCATCATGAATTCTCTCTATAATCAATTTCGTTTTTGTTCTGACTAGTATTCCTCTATACACTTTTGTTTGAACTCGTTAAACATCATGTGATCATTGTTCAAATTTAGCTCCACCGTTTAGCATCACCTGCTAATGCACTGGTAACTATTTTCCTTATCTGTCAAATACTCAGGAAAAATTCTTTCCCAATTTTTCAGAAAATTCAATGGGTGGCAGTCAGTATGTCTTTTGTCAGGACCAAAACGTTCTCAGAGGATCAAAACGCTCTTCACTTTCTAATAGTTTATCATGAGGTATCCTATCATTGACACATCTGGACTTGTCTCTTATTTTCTTTTCAAGGTCGCGGAACATGTCTTGAATTTGAGAAGTATTTTGGTTACACTTCCGTTCGCAACTATTCACTTGTTCAATTATTTATTTCTCAGAATCAACCACTGTCCCTCTCTCAAATGCAAAGTTTCATTTTACATTCGTCAATAATTTGAGTTTTCAGACAAATCTTTTTCGTCCGCTCTCGTTACTACAAAAGGGTGTACCATTTCTTGGATCGTTATGATTTCTGAATCTAATCTTTCGTTGATATCATTGATCTATTCCTGCATAGGGGCCATACTGGTACTTGTGGTGTTTATTTCAGTTTCATGTCTTTGATTACAGTACTCAAAACACCTGCATCTTCGTCTATCTTTTCGACCTGTTTTTACAGTCTGTGTTTTCGTTTCATAATTCTAGGTACTAATACCACTTGCTTGTGTTTTCAGTTGAATCTTAAGGCCACTAACTTCTGCCGTACTTTGAAGATTAATCCTACTAATTTGTGCTTTACTCTCATCATTAATTTGTGTAGACGAAAGTTTTGAATAGGTCGTTCATGCTTGACGATTTTTCACTACCTTGCTCTGCTGTATTTTCATGTTCTGATTCTACTTAATGTTTCTCGATAAGTTCGTTCTCTAACTGTGGCGAACTGAACATATCGACCCATTCATTCGCGTAACCACTATATTCCACATAACCTTTCTCATTTATTCCGTCCTTTGGTTCCTGTTTTCTTTGTGACGGACTCATCATTTAAGTCTAATCATTTACGTACGCGTGGTATGCTATGTAAGCCAAGAGGGATTCTGTGGTGCTACCTGTGCACTCATTTCGGCAACTGGTATCGGGCTCCATGATGTTTCTCGGTACACACTGTACTGTCTCGTTCTGTTCGCTTTGGTCTACTACTGTGTTTGTATCCATTTACTTTCTAAACTCCCGTAATACTCGCTATTATTTGTCTTATTGTATTTACTGCAAGTCGTGCCACTGGACATTCATAGCTCGTAATACGTTTGTTTCGCTCTTAGTACACATGCTGTGGTATGTATGTTGCTGTGTACGAAGCTAACGAATGTCCTGCCACGCGGCACTTCCCTCGACAGCACAACTAGTCGTGTCACGGGAAAAGCCACGTATAACACTACCAGCTACTATTATAATAGTGATATGCCTATAATCATATTGTTCTCGTGAAAGGATACTTCTTTGACAGTGTAGTTGGGAACTCTAACGTTAGGCGCGTAATGGGGCCCCTTAGGAACATGCCTGCCAGGGAGGGCAAGGAAGCGAGCGAGCACTCCGTGTGCATACCGGGTGGAGTCATTCCGGATGTGGGATAGGTGCTTCCGGATACCATGTAGAGTACGGGGTGCAGCCAACTGCAGCTGGTGGCCCACGTCGGTACTAATGACGTGCGTCGCTTTGGATCGGAGGAGATTCTTTCTGGTTTCGGGTGGCTAGCGGAAATGTAAAGACTGCCAGTCTTGCTTGTGAGATTAAGGTGGAGCTCACCATCTGCAGCATCGTCGACAGAACCGACTGTGGTCCTTTGGCAGAGCTGAGTGGAGGGTCTGAATCAGAGGGTCGGGCGGTGCTGTGACCGTGTAGGCTGCAGATTCCTTGACTTGCGCCGTCGGGTGGTCGGTTTCGGGGTTCCGCTTAGTAAGTCAGGAGTCCACTGCGCACAGGAAGCGGCTACACCTGTAGCGGGGGCTGTATGGAAGGGACTGAGCGGGTTTTTAGGTTAGAGGGTCTCAGGAAACCACAGAAATGGCGTCCATCCAAAAACGGGCAGGTAAAACACAGTAAGGTAGCTGTAGATACGATCGGTATTATAGTCGTAAATCGTCGTAGCTGTGTTGGGAAAAAAACAAAGCTCCAAACCCTAACAGAAGGCACTGAAGCTCAAACATTTATAGGTACGCAAAACTGGCTAAACCGGAAATAAGTTCACCGAAATTTTTTCAAACGACACAACAGAGCTTAGAAAGGATAGATTAAATACAGCTGGTAGTCGAGTATTTATTGCTGTCAGAAATAGTTTACCCTGTAATGAAATTGAAGTAGATAGTTCCTGCGAAATAGGATGGGTAGCGGTTATACTTGACAATGGGGCTAAACTATTAATTGGATCGTTTTACCGACCCCCCGATCAGAAGATATAGGTGCTGATCAGTTCAAAAAAAACTTGAGTCTCATTTCAAATAGGTACCAAACTCATAAAATTATAGTCGGTGGTGACTATAATCTACCCTCGCTATGCCGGAAAAATTATAGATTTAAAGCCGGCGGTAGGCATAAAACGTCATCCGAAATTGTACTGAATGCTTTCTTGGAAAATTGTTTTGAACAAATAGTTCACGAGCCCACTCGAAGCGTAAATGGTTGCGGAATCATACTTGACTTCTAAGTAACATTTAGTCCCGGACAAATAGGCAGTATCATGGCGAATACAGGGATTAGCGACCACAAGGCAGTTGCTGCTAGTCTGAATACCGTAACACCCACAACCATCAAAAAGAAACGCAAAGTACACCTATTTAAAAAAAAGGTGATAAAAATGCTCTTAACGCCTTTTTAAGAGACAGTCTGCATTCCTTCCGATCTGATCACGTAAGCGTTGAGATGTGCAATGATTTGAAAGAGATAGTATCGACGGCAATTGAGAGATAAAATAAATTAATAAGTGATGGTACTGAACCCCCATGGTACACAAAACGGGTCAGATCGCTATCGCAGAAGCAACGAAAATAGCATGCCAAATTTAAAAGAACGCAAAATCCCAAAGATCTGCAAAGTTTTGCGGAAGTTCCAAATATAGCGCGTACTTCAATGAGAGATGTTTTTAATGATTTTCAGAACGAAATTCTGTCTCGAAATCTCGCAGAAAACCCAAAGAGATTCTGGTCATACATAAAGCACACCAGTGGCAAGACGCAATCAATAATTTCACTGCGCGATAACGACGGTGAAGTCACTGCTGACATTGCCACTAAAGCAGAGTTTTCCGAAACTCCTTCATCCAAGAAGACGAAGTAAATATTCCAGAATTCCAATCAAGACCAACTGCCAAGATCTGAAACATAGAAGTAGATGTTCTCGATGTAGCAAAGCAGCTTAAATCACTTAATAAAGGCAAGGCTTCCGGTCCAGATGGTATACCAGTTAGGTTCCTTTCAGAGTATACAGATGCAATAGCTCCATATTTAGCAATTATATACAACCGCTCGCTCACAGAAAGATCGGTGCCTAAATACTGGAAAATTGCTGAAGTCACACCAATGCCCAAAAGAGAAATAGGAGTAATCCACTGAATTACAGGCCCATATCATTAACATCGATTTGCAGCAGTTTTTCGGAACATATACTGTGTTCGAACATTATAAATTGCCTCGAAGAAAACGATTTATTGACACACAGTCAGCACGGATTCAGAAAGCATCGTTCTTGTGAAACCCAACTAGCTGTTTATACTCATGATGTAATGAGTGCTATCGACAGGGGATGTTAAACTGATTCCATATTTTTACATTTCCAGAAGGCTTTCGGCACCGTTTCTCACAAGCGTCTTCTAACCAAACTGCATGCCTAAGGAATATCGCCTCAGTTGTGCGAGTGGATTCGTAATTTCCTGTCAGAGAGGCACAGTTCGCAGTAATAGACGGAAAGTCATCGAGTAAAACAGAAGTAATGTCCGGCGTTCCCCATGGAAGTATTGTAGGTCCTCTGTTGCTCCTGATCTATATTAACGACATACGAGACAATCTGAGTAGCCCTATTAGATTGTTTGCAGTTGATGCTGTCATTTGCCGTCTTGTGAAGTCATCAGATAACCAAAACGAATTGCAAAATAATTTAAATAAGATATCTGTATGGTGCGAAAAGCGGCAATTGTCCAGGAATAAAGAAAAGTGTGAAGTTATTCTCATGAGTACTACAAGAAATCTGCTAAATTTCGATTACGCGGTAAATCACATAATTCTTAAGGCTGTAAAACAAGTTCAACTAAATACTTAGGGGTTACAATTAGAAATAATCTAAATTGGAACAATCACATAGGTAATGTTGTAGGTAGAGCAAACCAGAGACTGCGGTTCATTGGCAGAATACTTAGGAGGTGCAACAGGTCTAATAAAGAGACGGCTTGCACCACGCTTGTCCGCCCCATTCTGGAGTATTGCCGTGCGGTGTGGGAATCGCATCAGGTGGGACTGACGGATGACATCGAAAAAGTTCAAAGAAGGGCGGCTGGTTTTGCATTAACGCGGAATAGGGGAGACAATGCCATAGATATGATACGTGAATTGGAGTGGCAATCATTAAAACAAAAGCGTTTTTCGTTGCGACTGGATCTTCTCATGAAATTTCAATCAGCAGTTTACTCCTCCCATTGTGAAAACATTCTGCTGGCATCCACCTACATAGGGAGAAATGATCATCACCATAAAATAAGAGTAATCAGGGGTCGCACAGAAAAATTTAAGTGCTCGTTTTCCCGCTCGCCGTTCGAGAGTGGGACGGTAGAGAGTGAGTTTGAAGGTGCTTTAGTGAACACTCTTCCATGCCCTTTACTGTGAAAAGCGGGGTAATCACGTAGATGTAGATCGTGCGTAATGAAAAGATATCGGACTAATTCTGTTTCCTCAAAGATTTCTATTGATTGGAAGCAGTAACAATACAACTGGGAATCGAACTAATGTTCTATTAGTAATCAAGTAAAATGTAATTACATAAAGGGAAACGGTCGCCAGCCTAATTAAGCACTGTTGTACCCAGCACTATCATGGTTCATAAAGAATGTTAACTATTAGGGTTGACTTTACTTAATACTGAACTTTTGTTTTGCTGATAAGATGCAAGAGAGTGGCACAATTTAGTAGTATACCAATGATTTGACACAGGAGGAGTATTAATACGTTTAGGCAACAACTTATTCTCAGTAACACTTACCAACCGTACACTACAGTAGGAATATAGTGATAATTATAGGCAGATGATTACTAATGATGGAGCACCACTGACTTGGGCAATACTTTCTTTTGTCAGTTTAATTGTAGGAAAATACTGCTGTTGATATTTTATTCGCATTCTCAAGGAACATTCACATCGTCGTATCATTTAGCTCAAATGGAACATATGATGCCTGCTTCTAGTATAGTTTGAATATTTGTAGCCGGATGCTTATTCTTGATAGCTGTTAGTGTAATATGACGTTTAAATCTGGCTCAACTATTAGCTTGGGGACCCAGAAACTAATCTATCGGTAGACAGAGATCGAGACTGAACTCTTTAGTCACAACACAATATGGGAAACACTGTTAACTACACAACACATGAAACTGTAAACACTATTTTTATTTCAATGAGAAAAATCTTTCAAGTGAATACTTTCAGTCTTCTCTTAGTAAGTGTACTTTGATGAAACTTTAACTGCCCATTTATGAAAACTACGTGGAGTATTTGTAAATATATGCTCACTAAATACTTACGTACTTTACAAGTCCACAGAGGTTAATAGCTTTTGTTGAGGAAGGTAATTACTTCTAAGTTCAGTAAAATAAGATATTGGGATTCATCGTAGTACATGGGATAAGACCGTGTGTAGGTAAATGACTAAGGGTAAAATAAGGCACCTCAACACAATGTTTACAGAATACAAACTTCTTATTGAAAACGAAACCACGTAACTGCTTCATGCAGTTATAAAGTACTCCACTGATAATTTGAAATGAAGGCGGTGGCAGTATCAGTCTCCTGTGCTATTCAAAAATGGCGGCAAAAGAATCCATGGCTTTACCTGTGTAACAAGCTCTGAAAATTCTTTTCTTAGCGTCGGATTTTCATAGTACAACGCTAACCAAAGTATGCCACGAAAAATTACCCGAGTTACTGCCGCATCTGAGGCTTTATTACATAATCTTGCAGTTCTTCTAGCCTTTTTCGGTTCACGTTGTGCGCAACCATTGCCTGCTGGTCACCGAATGACTCATGCCACACAGGAGGCTTGCAGGTCGAACGTTATTAAGCGAATACCTCTTGTCTGGTGACCAGAAAGTAGATGAAGTTAAAGAATTTCGCTACCTAGTTCGCAAAATTACCCAAGACGGTCGGAGCAAGGAGGTCACAAAAAGCAAACTAGCACTGGCAAAAAAAGGCATTTCTGGCCAAGAAAAGTCTACTAATATCAAATATCGGCCTTAATTTGAGGAAGACATTTCTGAGAATGTATGGAACACAGAATTGTTTGGTAGTCGAACATGTGGTGTGAGAAAACCAGAAAAGAAGAGAATCGAAGCATTTGAGATGTGGTGCTACAGACGAATGCTGAAAATATGGCCGACTGATAAGGTACGGAATGAGGAGATTCTCCGCAAAATCAGATAGGAAAGGATTATATCGAAAACACTGACTAGAACAACAGACAGAATGATGAGGCAACTGTTGAGACATCACAATGAGCTTCCGTGTACTAGAGGAAACTTAGAGTGTAAAAACTGTAGAGGAAGGCGAATATTGGTATACTTCCAGAAAATAATTGAGGACGTAGGTTGCAAGTGCTAATGTGGGATGAAGAGGTTGGCACAGAGACTGAATTCGGGGTGGACCGCATCAAACCAGTCAGAAGACTGGTGACCCAAAAAAAAGAGACCAACTTTTAAATCAGTACCAGCTGCAGATTGCCTATCTCATGGTTTGCAGTGGCAACAATATTTTCGATATTTCGTGTAATTATTGATCGAATTTATAAATTTAAAATGATGTCATGATCTAGTCATTAAGAGGTATAATTCTTATTGTAATACGACAACTATTTTAGTTGTTAACTTGAGGTAGCGTAAATTACGGCGCCAAATATAATAATATATTTATCTAGTTTTCGAGAATAAGGGCACTTACTGTGTTCAAAAAACTTTAAATATAATTGCAAACCTTTGCAGAAAGTTTTCTCGTAGGAACTCCCCACAATATGCTGAAAGAAAAAAGTTTGTCGCTGTTTGTGCATTCAGACTTCATCCTCAGGCATACCGCTTTAATTTATTACTACTTTACTGCCGATTCCATTCACAATTCAGTTTGCAAACTCTGTCCACATATACCACTGAATGTATCTTCAAAGTTATATCACTGTACGACAGCTAGTTCAGGAGTAATGACTCTATGGACATTTAGATGCGTGAAAAACTAGCCTTTACTTAAAAGGGCGCGCAATAAAACTTTTAACATTAGGCACGATGTTTTAATTCATTAGTTATTTACTATTAATTCTATTCGAAATGGACTTTGCAGACAGTATCTACGTATATCACTGAAGTACCTGCGAAATTATCTATGACAAATAGTTCAGGAAATATTATATCGTACACACTGACATGTGAAACACTAGATTTTGCTCCATAGGGAGCGCAAATTTCCCAGACTATATGCATCCAATGTTTCATAATGTGAGCACTCCGACAAACTGTACGCATAAATTCAAACTTATTGTTAACATTTTTTTCTTTTACATGTTGTAACGTTTTCATATGTTTTCTTCCATTGTAAATAATTCACCTTTACAGTACTGGGACCAAGATTAATGAGCATGCTGCACGAATAGTTATAAGACCCTTGATTCTGTGTTTAAGTTTATCCATAGTTTGTTTGCTTGCCTGTCAGCTGTGCTGCGCTAGAGCATTCTTATTTGGGGCATAATAGCGAGCAGCTGAGTTTCTGGAGAAGATTATTTGATATTTATGAATTTGGGAGAATTTATCTGAACTACTTCGTTATCGAGACTAAAATTTGCTGGTAAACGCATGTTATTGATTCTATTGATGAAAAAGATTTTTTGGCGGAATTTTTGCAGGTAACTAATGCATGCTCAAGAATGAAATGTTTGTTTGTCAGAACTATTGATTGAAGGAAATCTTTGTCCCTCAGATAACTCATAATGTTCATGATTACTGTCAATGTGATCTCTTTGTTTTCATTGCATCACAAATAACACAATTGATTGGAATGTTTGTCTTTTTGTATTGAGAGAATTTCGTATGTTAGGGTCTTCTTATCTTGTACAGCCTTTTTTGACAATAACCAGAGTTTAATTTTAGAATTACGACTTCCATTACAATAAAAACCCCTCCATCATTTTTAGTAAAGTTTTCTGTATTTGTAAGGTGGCAGCTTCAATGAACGTCAATTTCGCAACTTATATGAGATTTTATGTGTCCTAACAAGTAGATGAAGATGTCACCTGACATACTTTGGAGATAATGAGCAGATTTGCCTATGAAAATGTACTGAATGTAATGCAAAGAGATGACACTCGATTCGATGGTATTAACACACTGAACCCAAATCCTGCATGCCAATGAGAAAAAGGTGGAAAAAGCTGCTGGAAGAAATGTATCATTTTGAGGACAGACGCGAGTCGCGCCGTCACAGCCCGAGTACATCTGAATGCTCCTAAATGGTTTGGTGACCCGCGGTGAGAGGGACAACGAACACGCCAGGCGATACATCTAGGGGAGCAGTTAGTAGCGAAGCGCTGCTTGCGATGAAGCAATTCTGTAGAAAACTGCGTTGGGGAATTTGAAAATGTATACAAACAGACCAGCAAAGTAGTCGATCACGTGAAATGCCTGTGAAGCGCTCATGGTATACGCGTGTAGCTTTTAGGCGTCAAAAGCAGGCACAAAATGTCTGGTTGGCTGAAATAAACTTGGTTTGAGAAAAAGGGGCGACGTTGCAACGCAGTTTAAAGTTAGATTCCTTACGATTGGCGGAGGTAGTTTCCATAAGATGAAAGGAACGCTCCCATTGGTTTGAAAAGGCCATGACGTGAAGCGCGAAAGTAAACAGGTGGGGGACAGTTTGCTACGAAAGACCAAGGAGGAAAACTTCGTGAACTCTCCTCTGAACCAGCGTCAAGTGTAGTAGAGAGGGCACCACGGTCTGTACGATGCCAAAAGAGGTATTTTTGTTTGAACACTGTGTTCAATTTGGCTGCCATTCAGATAGAAATTAGCTGAAGAGTCGGTGAGCTCCGATAGCGGAGAAACGAAATAGCCACGTAGTTAATTGTTCTTGCGAGAACTGAGAGGGCGTTGAAGTATACACACTGCTCCAGCTAAGCACGTGTATATCGCCGTATTTTCCAGACAGAGGATGAGTTCATGTTTTCTCGCCTAACGAGAAACGTAGGACAGTTTCAGCTCATAAAATCAGCAAAGATTTCCACAGGGCGAGAGCAGCCATGCAACCAACAGCACATCGCAGCTAAAAGGTAAATGTCGCTGGCAGAGGCGTAATCGTGTTGGTTCACCACCTTGTGTCCGCTGTGAACTCGAGCAACCTTGAGTAATCTTTTGCTCATCTTGTTACAAAAACTAATCATCCTATGTAGTCTTGACTGTCATCCTCAATAGTGGCGAACTTAAAACCGGAATCGGATGATTTGTCGTAATATTGGCCAACTTCCCGGTGCATAAGTAAGAAAAATCTTGCAGAGGACCTTCTATTTAAATTCGATATTGTGTTCAGTGTTATTTCTGCTAAACAGGAAGAAATGCCTTATCTAGGCAACTTTCCTGACATTGTCATATCACAGTCTATGTAAATTCGTGTACTTCTTTGACAATAATACTGAAATTAAACAAATTGTGTACAGCTAAACACCGATGTGCTCTGTCACAGAAAAAGGGTCCACTCCTAACCCCAGCCATTTATTCTAGGGACGCTAACGCACTCACAGTGTGGTTTTGCTGATGTCTGACAAATTTGAAAAGGAGTGGAGTGTCAGATATTTTGTTGTGTATGCATTGCACCTTACGCCACCCAAAGCCACAAATTATTTCTGATTACATCTACATGGATATTCTGCCAAACACATTCAAGTGCCTGGCAGAGGATTCATCGAACCACCTTCACAATTCTATATTATTCCAATCTCGTATAGTGCTCAGAAAGAATGAACACCTATATCTTTCCGTACGAGCTCTGATTTCCCTCATTTTATCGTGGTGATCGTTCCTCCCCTAGTAGTCGGTGTCAAAAAATATTTTCGCATTCGGAGGAGAAATTTGGTGATTGGAATTTCGTGAGAAGATTCCGTCGCAACGAAAAACGCCTTTCTTTTAATGATTTCCAGCCCAAATCCTGTATCATTTCTGTGACACTCTCTCCCATATTTCGCGATAATACAAAACGTGCTGCATTTCTTAGAACTTTTTCGATGTACTCCGTCAGTCCTATCTGGTAAGGATCCCACACAGCGCAGCAGCATTCTAAAAGACGGCGGACAAGCGTATTGTAGGCAGTCTCCTTAGTTGGTCTATTACATTTTCTAAATGTCCTGCCAATTAGGAAAACAAAATAGTAGTGAGTAGTTATTATTTTTCATTAGGTGCTGCATCTGCTGGTTTATATTTGCTTCTGAGAACTTCAGTCCAGCAGACACAAAATAACATGGTGAGCTTTAACTAATTTATTTTTATTTCGGGGCAGGTCTCACTTTGCATTCTTATTAGGAGCCAGTAGCCAGAATTATCAGGTGTTGTGTTAAGCAAGCAGATTAATTTACAGTGAACAGTGTAGGTAATTTGAAACTGTTATTTCTCTTCTGAGTAGAGCAGTATTTTATTTTTGTAGACGTTTCAAGTCAGAAATTGCACTTCGCGTCATGCAACTTTCGTAATACACTTCAGTACTGAGTTTCGGTTAAGTAGTTTTCTCTGAGCACACATTTAGTTACTTTCTGCACTTAGTTAGATTAGTTTCCATTATTTCAAATTCAGTATTTTACGAAGTTTAAAGTTCTGTATCACTGCGCTGTTCACATGCGTGACACAGAGCCAACCAATAGTCAGTATTGCTCAGCAGTTGAGTACGATGTATAAAGCACACGTTACACGAGGAGGAAGTTTTGTTATTTTTAGATAAATTTTTGTTGAAAGCTTACAATCTTCGCCGTCAAATATTGAGAACTCGCTCTCAATTAATGAGACATCTGAAGCGGTTGAAACGGATGTTTTATACATGGGAGTTCAATTCTTTAAAGGCTAAGAGGTTTACTGCTACGTATCTAGCACGAGTATCCAGCACACAACGCAGACAGAAAATGGAAGGATTGTGTGGGAAACGAAGGTAGCAGAGAAAATGAAGACCTAGGTGCAACATGGTGGTTTAATGTTGCCGCTGAATCCCAAGTTCACCATAATATTGCCATACTACCGATTTCATATTTATATCAATGACTTACTGCTTCGATCAAATGCGGCTGCTTTCAATAAAAGCGCAGTCGAAACGTGCTTTTTGTGTGGCTAATGTTGCTTTCGCAGAAGTTTCCAGTTTCTTCCTCTGTGCGCCTTGTCTATAATATGTTTGTATGCTTAAAATAACTCTGTATGACATGTCAAACACTGTATGAGCAGCCTGCAACAGTACTAGTTTTACCGCTTTTTTCTGCACAACCTTGGTGACGTAACGAAGTCTGTCTGCCCCGTGACCT
Source organism: Schistocerca americana (assembly GCF_021461395.2). Classification (NCBI taxonomy): domain Eukaryota; kingdom Metazoa; phylum Arthropoda; class Insecta; order Orthoptera; family Acrididae; genus Schistocerca; species Schistocerca americana. The sequence goes on along the minus strand of NC_060120.1, from coordinate 976,254,127 downwards.
TCTGAAGCGAATCTCTGCTCTTGTTCTCGTTCCCTGCAGCACTACACAACTAGACAAGCCTTGCTCACATTTCCAACAACCGTGCACAGTTCTGCTGCGGGCGTCCAGAGAGGCAGCTCCGCCAAGAATCCACGAATCAGCTCCGGCTGGCGTACTCTGGAATGTCTCTCATTCAAATTCCTGGCAGAGGAAAGCGGCTAAGGCTTCCCAGAACCTGGAAACTGCTCCGTTTGTCGATTTAATTGAACATTCTTCCTTTAGCTATCGTCTATTTTGTGGGGGTTACACGTAATTCGATACGAGGGGATGAAACACCACGTGCTAAAGAAACTTCAAAGCAAAATATACTCTAACACGAAGAAAAACGACGCAGCACGAAGGAATTATCTGAATGGGACGGAAATCGGTAGACATGATTTACATGCACAAACAAACAAATAATTACAATTTCAGAAAAATTGAAGGATTTATTAAAGAGAAAGAGGTTCAGAAATTGATCAAGTCCCATTGATACACCTCTGGCCTTTACGCAAGCAGTAATTCGCTTTGGTATTGACTGATTTGTTGGATGTCCTCCTGGGGGATATGCTGCCAAATTATGCCCAACTGGCGCGTTAGAGAGTCAAAATCCCGAGCAGGTTGTGGGGCCCTAACCGTTGTTGTTGTTGTTGTGGTCTTCAGTCCTGAGACTGGTTTGATGCAGCTCTCCATGCTACTATATCCTGTGCAAGCTTCTTCATCTCCCAGTACCTACTGCAACCCACATCCTTCTGAATCTGCTTAGTGTACTCATCTCTTGGTCTCCATCTACGATTTTTTCCCTCCACGCTGCACTCCAATGCTAAATTTCTGATCCCCTGATGCCTCATAACATGTCCTACCAACCGGTCTCATCTTCTTGTCAAGTTGTGCCACAAACTCCTCCCCAATTCTATTCAATAGCTCCTCATTAGTTATATGATCTACCCATCTAATCTTCAGCATTCTTCTGTAGCACCTCATTTCGAAAGCTTCTATTCGTTTCTTGTCCAAACTATATATCGTCCATGTTTCACTTCCATACATGGCTACACTCCCAACAAATACTCTCAGAAACGACTTCCTGACACTTAAATCTATACTCGATGTTAACAAATTCTTCTTTGGAAACGCTTTCCTTGCGATTACCAGTCTACACTTTGTATCCACCCTACTTCGACCATCATAAGTTATTTTGATCCCCAAATAGCAAAACTCATTTACTACTTTAAGTGTCTCATTTACTAATCTAATTCCCTCAGCATGACCCGACTTAATTCGACTACGTTACATTATCCTCGTTTTGCTTTTCTTGATGTTCGTCTTATATTCTCCTTTTAAGACACTGTCCATTCCGTTCAGCTGCTCTTCCAGGTCCTTTGCTGTCTCTGACAGAATTACAATGTCATCGGCGAACCTCAAAGTTTTTATTTCTTCTCCATGGATTTTAATACCTACTCCGAATTTTTCTTTCGTTTCCTTTACTGCTTGCTCAATATACAGATTGAATAACATCCGGGAGAGGCTACAGCCTTGTCTCACTCCCTTCCCAACCACTGCTTCCCTTTTATGCCATCTCGTTTCTGTACAAATTGCAAATAGCCTTTCGCTCCCTGTATTTTACCCCTGCCACCGTTAGAATTTGAAAGAGAGTATTCCAGTCAACATTGTCAAAAGCTTTCTCTAAGTCTACAAATGCTAGAAACGTAGGTTTGCCTTTCCTTAATCTTTCTTCTAAGATAAGTCGTAAGGTCAGTATTGCCTCACGTGTTCCAACATTTGTACGGGATCCAAACTGATCTTCCTCAAGGTCGGCTTATACCAGTTTTTCCATTCGTCTGTAAAGAATTCGCGTTAGTATTTTGCAGCTGTGGCTTATTAAACTGATAGTTCGGTTATTTTCACATCTGTCAACGCCTGCTTTCTTTGGCATTGTAATTATTATATTCTTCTTGAAGTCTGAGGGTATTTCGCCTGTCTCATACATCTTGCTCACTAGATGGTAGAGTTTTCTCGGGACTGGCTCTCCCAAGACCGTCAGTAGTTCTAATGGAATGTTGTCTACTCCCGGGGCCTTGTTTCGACTCAGGTCTTCCAGTGCTCTGTCAAACTCTCCACGCAGTATCGTATCTCCCATTTCATCTCCATCTACATCCTCTTCCATTACCATAATATTGTCCTCAAGTACATCGCCCTTGTATAGGCCCTCGATATACTCCTTCTACCTTTCTCCTTTCCCTTCTTTGCTTAGAACTGGGTTTCCATCTGAGCTCTTGATATTCATACAAGTTGCTCTCTTTTCTCCTAACTATAGCGCTCCAGATCTTCTCGTTTGGGGGAGATTGGCGACCTTGCTGGTTAAGTTACGGTTTCGCAAGCAAGAACACAATCGGTAGAAACTCTCGCCGTATGTGCTGTGCAATATCTTGCTTGAATGCAAGCCTAGGATGACTTGCCATGAAAGTTAACAAAACGGGCCGTGAAATGTCCTCGACGTATCGCTGTGTTGTAAGGGTGCCGCAGATGACAACTGAAGAGGTCTTGTTATGAAAAGAAAAATGCAGCCCAGACCATAACTCGGGGTTGTCGAGCCGTATGGCGGGCGATAGTCTGGTTACTTTCCAAGCGCTGTCTGGGGCGTCTCTAGCGACGTCTTCGGCCTGGAATCTCATTGACTGGAATAGAATAGCCTTCAGTGATGACTGCTGCTTCAAACTGAGCCCCGATGACCGTTATATTAGGAAGTTTCGCTACTGGTGCCTCAAAGTGAAATAACACAATTGCAACGGCAATTCCGAAACCAATGCTGCCTTTTGTTTTCGCGGAAACTACGACTGATACAGCAATCACAACAAGACAGTTAAACATATCAACATTTCAGCTACATACTATCACTTTTCCCCATAAGTACACATTTCCAAATATAAACAGTACCTTGCATGGCACACTCGTTAAAAACTGAAACCCCCAGAGGCTAGTCAGAGTATCTGAATCTGGAAACAGTCGGTCACGTAGTTCGTCCTTCATAGGTCCAAAGAGATGGAAGTCTGAAGGTGCTAAATCAGGATTGTACGATGTGTATGATAGTCCAACCAACAATGAGTTCCATCGTTGCAAGACCGTCGTGGTACCTGGTGTCATTGTTTAACTATTTATCTGGCCGAACTCTGGAAATTGGCCTTTCAATCTATACAGTATCGTAATGCAGTGTCCTAAATTGATGGTTGCCTTAGGCTCCCAGACATCCAAAAGAGCCACACCCAGGCTGTACCCGAAGACTATGAACTCACTTTGCTTGCTCATGGCTGTGTCTTGAACTTCTTTGTCGTAGAGATTACATGTCACCACTCCATGGACAATCTTATGGGTTCTGGCTCGTAGTCGTGAGACGATGTGTCTACTCCGGCGATGATGGTGATCATAACATTGTAACGTTCAACATCGATTTGATCCAACAGGACCAGACAAATTTCCATTCGATGATTTTTTGTCTCGTTTAAGCAATAAAATGGAAATGCCTTGTTGCTAGGGCCTGCCGTCCGGTAGACCGTTCGCCTGTTCCAACTCTTTCGAGTTGACGCCACTTCGGTTACTTGCGTGTCGGTGGGGATGAAATGATGATGATAAGGACAACACAACACCCAGTCGCTGAGCGAAGAAAATCTCCGAGCCAACCGGGAATCGAACCCAGGCCGTTAGGTATGACATTCCGTCGCGCTGACCACTTTTTTTATACTTAGAACTACTTTTTTTAAATTTATTTTTTTAACTGACGATCGGGACTCGATCCAGCGAGTACTGTGCTTGAACACTAACCACTTTTTTTTTTTTTTTTGAGTGTGTGTAGGAGATGGATCAGGTAGTGGGGTAGCGGAGGCAAGGCGGGCAGGGGTCGCAACCCGAGGCCTGGCCACGATGTCTCCTCCCTCCCATCCTGGGGATGTGATGTGGTACAAAGGATGCAGTTGGTGTATTAGCGTGAATGTTTATTTTATTTTATTTTATTTTATTTATTTATGTATTTTTAATTTTTTATTCTTATTTTTTTTTATAGTAAGTAATTGAAAACTAGTAAGTACACTTGCTGCGTCGTGTTGGGGACGCACATGACTAAAAACATGCTTATAGTTGTAGCAAAAGGCATAAAGAAAGAGAGCAAAGTGCGGGGCTAAGGAAGCCATGAAACAAAACTTAAGGTTGGAATCCATACCACCATTAACCGGTGCTACATTTTGCACCGGATAGGAAACAAAATCTGCGAAGACCTTTTCGCACCAGGGACAAAAAGAGGAAATGGGGCAAAAACTGCTATAGAGTGCGAGGGTTCACGACGAAACTCTCCATCTGCTGTACCATCCAGGTATGGCTTCTCGTAATGACCAAGGTAGAGCCCACGTTGTACCATGTAGTGTTCTATCATCTTCTTGTAATTTTAGCTTCTCTTACCCGTGATGTTCCAGCTACGTAGAGGGTCGTGGAACGCACTCCACAAACAATTGGAAAAAATATTGTCGATACTTTGTGTTACGGAGGATCTTGCAATGTCGTTCCTGCAAATAGTTCCAAAAGTCTAAAGTCTCCTTAGTGCCGTCTTGAAACAAATAATGCACTGCATGTCCACGAAGCAACGTCATGGCATTAGTTACCACTCAGCTACCAGTGGCGGACGTTTAAACAATCATTGGAACCAACTCGCACACATTTAGCGAAAACCTAGTGTAACATCCTGTCTGAAGCATTACATTCCACGTTATGAGGGTTGACAGCTGAACAGAGTTGCCTGGGATGTGGCGAGTCTTGTTCACTCCCGTCTTACCATATTGAAACGCATGTTACACACGTTTACTATATAGTTTCCTTAGAGCTTTAGCATTCTTCGATTGACATAAATTGATGCAATTTATTTAGCAAAAAATGGCTCTGAGCACTATGGGACTCAACTGCTGAGGTCATTAGTCCCCTAGAACGTAGAACTAGTTAAACCTAACTAACCTAAGGACATCACAAACATCCATGCCCGAGGCAGGATTCGAACCTGCGACCGTAGCGGTCTTGCGGTTCCAGACTGCAGCGTCTTTAACCGCACGGCCACTTCGGCCGGAAATTTATTTAGTAGCGACGAATTCAGTGACATAGCTCTGTTTCACACACACTTCTTTGTCAGATACCGTGTGGAACTCTCCCCTGTTGCTGCTATTTGTCGCAGGACAACGAAACGATGTGATATTTATTAATTTAATAAAGAACAGACGCAGGCAATGTTGACTGATGAAGTGAACATACTTAATGAGGAGGCCTTACAGTCACGTCCAAATCACATTGAATACCAATAATTACAGCGTCCTCCCAGATGTACAAAAACCTGAGAGTCAGAAGGAAGTGATCATGCAAATAGCCGCACTGCTAAAATACTCGTTACTAGGATTTGAAACAAAGTTACTTAGATTTCTGAGTCTGTGCTGGAAAAGGAAGGAAATACCGGATGAATGGAAGATATCGCAGATCAAACCAGTCTTTAAAAAGGGTGATTGACAAAATCCAGAACATTTTAGAGGGATTTCGTTACTGAGCTCGGTCTATAAGATACACGCTAGAATAATAACCGAAAGACTGGAGCCCATAATTCAGTGCATCCTATCAGAGAAACATAAAATTGTTTCGGAAGAGGAAGAAGTTGTTCAGACAATACATTTACTCTACAAAAAACTATAGAGAAACACGAAAAATACGATGAAGAAATGCATATCTTTTTCATAGGTTATGCAGAGGCCTTCTATAAAGTAAATAGACTGTCATTATGGGAGACGTTAAAAATAGACATACCAATACATCTTACACAGGAAATTCAGAAGATCTGTAATAATACAGGAGTCCAAATTATTGGGGACAGGTAGAAAAGAACAAAGGATATTAACTTAAGAGTTCGACAAGCTTGCAGCCTTTTGCCATTGCTGTTTAATATATGCAGTGACAAAATTGTATGGCACTGGAAGACAAACTACGGAATTACACATAAGATTTTAACCAACAAGTTAATATAATGACTATGCTGTCTGCAGATGACCATATTTTTATCTGGAACACAGAAGATGGACTACAGAGAGCTGCCTATGAACTACATGAAATATGTTTAACATGTCGATATCAATACAAAAAACAAAAACCATGGCTTTCTCTGAGAAAAATCCAATAAGAACAAAAAAAGTAGAAAACAAGAACATAGATCGAGTAGATAGGTTTACATTTTTTGGGAACACACTAATGTACAAGAGACCTAAATAAAAAGACAAAATTTGGATGTTTATTAGAAGATCTCGCTAAAACAAAGTACGACTAAAACATATCTTAAATATTATAAAGTTACGTTGATACCAACTTTGCTGTAGCTGGGTGAATCTTGGTCTTCGGCAATGAAAAATAAAAGATAAAATAAGATTACAGGTCATCGAAATGAAATTCCTTAGAAACATAGCAAGACACACTAAATCATATCGCAAAAGAAACATAGATACTGCGAAGGGATTGAAAATATTTGATATAAACAGAGCGTTGAAGAAAATAGGCAAAAATGAATATTCCATCTGTTGCGAATGGAGGAATCAAGATTACCAACACATTTTTGGCAATATATTCCGCAATGTAAAAGATGCATTGGAAGACCAGCAGAAAGATGGAAGAACAAAAGTAGCTGCAACAAGCCGAACAAGGCCTAACTCATGAAAGGAGATGAATAAGAAGAACAGGGCATTAGCGGGAAGTTTGAAGGTTCAAACATTAACATTATACAAACATAATCTGATTTGGGCACTCAGAGTCAACACAAAAATAACGAAGCATTAGTCAGGAAGACCATTGCAATTGCAGGATACGCAGTGGCCATACGCATTTGTTGAATGAGACAATATTCAGTTCTGCACGCGAAAGAGTAACACGCAGGCACGTAATGCTATTTCAACAGTTCGTGTGGCGCTGTTCTTGTCTCTCGTGATACAGTGAAATAACACAAAAACATTTAATTGGAAAGGTTTGAAAGTGAAACACACAGTTTCACCAAATGTGGATTCTTGTTCTACACATACACATAGTTTAATGATAATTTAGGTTTGTGATCACGACGTCACCTAAACCATTAATGATCGTATCCTACATGAAATGTTACCACAGAGCCGCATAATATTCTAGCTGGTTATCTAATAACACCATTTTATCACACGCAGTGACATTATTGGTAAAATTAACCATCTAGAACCACACCTAACAGTCGACAGTCGTCAATTATAGTTAACCAAAATACTGAAATATCAAGTACCTCTGCAGTAAACTAACATGGAACCTCACCTACTAACTATTAAAAAAAGAACACCGTACACTAAAACTACTAACCAGCCGAACCACACTTCTCAACACATATAAATTGTAAGTAGGCTGTTTATGTTTTCTCTATGTAAGTAGGCTGTTTAGGTTTTTTATTGGTAACGCCACCTCTGTATGACAATCACTGGCTGTGCTGTGGGCAGTCTGTGTCTGCTTTGCATTGTTGTAATACTCGCCATTGTAGTGTTAGGCAGCTGGCTGTGAACAGCGCGTAGCGTTGCGCAGTTGGAGGTGAGCCGCCAGTAGTGGTGGATGTGGGGAGAGAGATGGCGGAGATTTGTAATTTGTCATGAACTGATATATATATTATGACTTGTGATGATATCAAGGTAAATACATTGTTTGTTCTCTATTAATATCTTTCATTTGCTAACTATCCCTATCAGTAGTTAGTGCCTTCAGTAGTTTGAATCTTTCATTTAGCTGGCAGTAGTGGCGCTCGCTGTATTGCAGTAGCTTGAGCAGCGAAGATTTTTGTGAGGTAAGTGATTTGTGAAAGGTATAGTTTAATGTTAGTCAGGGCCATTCTTTTGCAGGGATCTTTGATAGTCAGATTGCGTTGCGCTAACAAAGTATTGTGTGTCAGGTTAAGCACAGTCTCGTGTAAAATTGTTCAAAGGGGAAGTTTCATATGTCGACCCTTAGCCTAGGATACCTCACTGGAATCTTCTGATTTTTCTTGTAGTTTGTGTATTTAGTGTAGCTTTTGTTTATTGCTAGCGCGTAATTGTAGAGAGAATCTCCTTCGTAGTTGTAGCCTTTCATTGTTGTACAGTAAAACAGTTGTGGCATGCATATAGATTTGCACCAAGTATTTCGCAGCTGTAATTAACTAGATATTATTTTCAGTGTTATGTTAATGTGTTCTCTTATTTTTGCTCTTCAAATTGTGTCTTTCTGTGTTGTCGTGTGAAATACTGTGACAATAATGGCGTGTGAAAAACGTAATACTAGGCTCCAAAGTAAACTGAGAAATGACAGTGAAAATGAAAGCAGTGTGTTAGCGCCACCGAGTAATGAATTAACTGATGTTCAAAGTAGTAATTTGATAATTGTGCATAGGGAAATGGAGCGGGCGGCAAACAATGGCGTGGACAGTGAAACAATTAGTGAAGAGGGAAGCATTATCGATCGATCGGTCGGCAACAGCTCGCCTCAGGAATCCGAAATGATAGGACACAATTTTGCAAACACTGTAGATTCAGGTTTTGCGTCCTCACCGTTTTCTCAAATGAGTCAAGACACGTTTTCCGCTTGTCAAAATGTGAATGTTGCCGGTGCAAATTCACTGCCGAAAAGCACTGAGGAACATGTTTCAGACACCAGTGCATTGTTATTACAGTTAATGCAACAAATGAGACAAAGGCTACAAAAGTTAGACACAACGCTTGAACAAAATCAGAAACAAACACAGCAACAGTTACACACAATGGAACAAAACCAGAGACAAACACAGCAGAATCTTAAAAAGTTAGACACAATGGAACAAAATCTTCAAAAGTTAGACACCACACTTGAACAAACACGTGAAGATTTAACTACTGAGTTGCATAAGATCGAATCGAAATGTCAAAAAGTCTGTAACGACGTAAAAACACAAATTTGTGAGCATTTTCAACCTATTTTTTCGCGGCATGAAAATGCATTACAGAATCACGAAGCAGCCATAAAAGAACTGCAAATTATTGTTCATGAAAATCATGAGACCTTGCAAGCTAAAATTGACTCAGTTGCATCTACCGATTCGGTTACGCAACTTGCAAAAACTCAGGAAAACTTAAAGGACACAGTAGAAAGACACATGGAGGAAATTAGTTCATTATCAGAGAAAGTAGTTGAACTTTCGGATCAGCTAAATAATTTATCTACGAAGGTAGATGATAATCTGAATGACACAAAACCGGTAGTCTTTAATAACACAGAAGAGAGCGAACAAATTAGGAAACTGAAACAAAATCTGAATCAAATTGATACGCAACACCAAAGAGAAATCCGGGAAGTACAAGATCAGCTAACACAGGTAATACAAGAATTACGTATTTCAGAGGACACTCGCGCTCCAACACGGGAAGAGGGACTTAGAAACACGGAAAAGCTGCAAAATAATAACACAGGGCATTTCGGAAGTAATGAAAGAAATTGGGAATGTGCACCGAATTTTGAGATGGAACCGCCGAAGCGACGTAACAATGACCGACATGCGACTCGCCGATATGATGATTTTGACTATAAGCTGTTCATTACTACACGTAAATTCAAAACGTTTAAGAATTCTGCCAACGACATTCATCCACAAGCATGGCTCCATCAATTCTCTCATTGTTTTCCTCCCAACTGGTCGTTGGAACACAGATTAGAATTTATGTGTGGCTACTTGGAGAATGAACCAGCTGTAAGAATGCGATCGGTAATTCACGATTGCCACAGTGAAGGAGAGTTTTACCATGCCTTCCTCTCAGCATATTGGTCTCCAGCCACACAAGACCGAGTAAAACATGGCATCATAATGATGAAATGTTTCGAACAATCTGAATTTTCCAGTCTTATGAAATATTTTGAAGACATGTTGCATAAGAATCAGTATCTTTCAAACCCATACAGCCCCTCAGAACTCATCCGCATTTGCTTAATCAAACTGCCTGAACATTTACGACATATTATTTTGGCAGGACGTTGCAAAGACGACATTGAAGCATTTCAGGGACTCTTACAAGAATTAGAAATTGACACTGACAATCGCGGAACGCGAAACCAGGAACACAGCAATTACAGGTCACATCCGTCGCAATTCCGCGATGAAAGAAGTAATAACTTTACACGACAAGGCTATTCTCACAACACAAATCGTGACCAAAACAGACACCACCCGTATGACAACCGTTGGCAGAGTAGTAATAACTACAGGGAAAGATCACCTCTCCGTGGTAATGACTATCACAAAGACAATCAGAGAAACAGACAATATGGGAACCAAAACAAGTATTATCAAGGGAGGCAGAATAACTTCAGACGCAACAGTTCGGCGCAGAGTTACGATTCAGGGAGAAATTCTCCATCACATGACCGACAAACAAGAAACTATGTAAACTACCGACAAAACAACAGACGTGAATTTCATCAGAACTGGCGGGATTCTAACAGAGCTGGGCCCTCTCGGCAAGGCGAATTTGTAGAAGTTAGGTCTCCTAATCCCAATAACAACGCGCGCCAACAAAGAGACAGACAATGACTCGCGCCGCAGGCACCCACGTGCGCCGGCTGGCTCAGAGAAAAATAACATAGACGCTAACCTTGAGAAAAATTCCAGTATTCTTTGCCGACGTATACCGCATGACAATTGCATTCAAGTTCAAACTCTGAGTACTATGAAGAGTAAAGGTTTACACCAGGTTTCACATGTAAAACCATTTATTGAAAGATAATCTGCTTTTTAACTTTGTCTTTGTCATAAAATTTTTCGCTTCACATTACTTAAATGCTTTGTCAGACTTAAGAAACTGTTAACATACAACAATGTTTGAAGTACAATATCCAGTCTAGAACCTAGGGAACATTTTAAACAGAAATTACGAATGCATTGTTATAGTGAACAGACGACACAGTATTGTATTTGTACATTCTTGCTTGTTTGTTGCACGATTACGTAACGACTATAAGGCTCACATACTTAGAACATTTACCAGTACTGCTAATGAGATTTTAATGCAACATTTTGGTTTATTTGAAAATAAATTCTGAATTTAAAGTGCTTTCTGAGAGATACCAGATGACACAGAGGTTAGTTTATGTGACAGCTACACGATTTTTATCACGACGCTACTAATGAGTGAAAATTTACAATGTTGCTTTTGCAGTGTTTCTGTTTTATATCTGCACAGTTTTCTGTTTTATTCTGGAAAGTAAAACAGGTTTTAGTAGTAACTTTTGTAGTATAGCTACAATGAGACTGCCTTTTCCGTAGCACAACAATACGTTACAGCACAGTACTTTCTTCATCACGGCAATAAGCGTAATAACTAAGACATTTATACGCAAAGCATTTCACTTTTGTGTATTATGAGGTAAGTACATTGACTTCTGCAGAACTTAGCTTTCGGAGGACGATAACTACGACACTTCCACAGAATTATCTTACAGCAAGACGCACATTTAGCGCTACAGTACACGTATTTGAGTGATCAATTTTATACTTAAAACATTTATTTTTAAAGATTTTTGAATTACAAAGAAAGTTTTCCGTGATATATTTCATTCCATTGGTGTAATCTGTAACACCTGAGGGTATAATTACATTTATCCTCAGGGGGGTACACGCCTACTTTGTGTACCATGTGTGTGGCAACCACAAGGAACCCTAGCTAATATGGTATTTGCTTATACAACTTTACACATCGGTACCATATTTTTCTAACACACAATTTACACAGCTATCTGATCATTTAACTGAGAGAGACAAACATTTTTTTTACTATATCAGTGACAGATGTTTACGTAATTACACAGTTGGATAACTTCACACTTACGAAATTGTATTTTGTCTGTACTTTGAGAAATGCTCACATTTTTCGGAACCATTGTGATACTATGAGAGCTTTGAATGATGGATTTGGTAAAGGGATTATGATTTTTAAAGTACGTTTGAGGCAGATGACACTTTTGACATGAGCAGAGAATTTTTTTAATTATTGGAGGAAGCTACGACGATTTTGAGATTTGACTGAGGTGTTATGATGTTATTTTTACGACGACGATGTGTATTATGCTGCTGAGGTATGTTTACGATTAATAGGATGAGGCTATATGAGTTATTTGATTATGCTTCATATTTTTAATGACGAAATATTGACGAGTGTCGATGGATACGTATATGTGTAATAAGGTAAGGAGTAATGAATAGTGGGTAGGGACTCTTGACTTGTGAAAAAGGATGTTGGAAACCAAGAATCGTACTTTAAGAGTTATGACATGTGTGAATCATATGTGAATGTATCACAATGCCACTGAACATTTTTTTGGACACTTATATTTATAGGATTTTGTTTATACAGATTTGCAACGCTAATTCTTGACCTGTGAAATATTTTTATGTGAGACTGTCACTTTAGCGAAAAGTGCTGTCGTAAATATTTCCGTACGAAAGTTAAGTGACCACCTGCACGTAATGCGTCGCGGGCACCCAGCTGTGTCAGACGTCTGGAGAAAAAGCCATTATTGTGAGCCCTTGTCAGCGGCACAGGTAGAACAAAAAAAAAAGGGGAGGCCATTATCCTCGGAAATATTTTTACATCTGCACACCTGATTATGACAAGCGTCTTTCTACGAGAGTTGAGAGAATTTCTACTAACTTATGAAATGTCACATGACTACTGAATGATATTTTTATGCTTTGCTTTTCATAGTTGCTTATTTCATTTGACATCTGTTTTCCAGCTGTGTTGCAGCATTGCTTTTATAAAATAAAATGCATTTGCTAATGTGAACACTTTCTGTCAACAGATCTATTAAATAATTATTTTATGAGCCACATTCTTTAAAAAAGGAGCACTTGGAAAGGAAAGAACAATAAGAAGGAACTAGTAACTGCATTCATAATTTTCTTTTCAAGTACATGGTAATATTTCTTTTACAATAAGTTATTGTGGTGCACCACTTTAATTACATAGACATTAAGATGTGAATATACATTTCCCTTATCTGCATTGTTGTTTAGTGTAATATTTTTCTGCTTGCGCTATGTCATGTTTAGGTATAAGTTGCTGCTGTTTGCCAGGCATAGTGTTATTGAATTTGACTTTTGCTCATTTATGCTGCTAGCTTTGCCAATTTGCATTTTTTGCATTGCTGTTTATATTAATTGTTATGTGATGCTGCATTGCCTCGTCCCTTAGTTTAGCATCTGAGCTCAGTAGATTTAAGTTAGCTTAAGAGGGGGTAGCCTCTAAGAGAATGAGTTGCGATGAATTGGAAGAAATGCATTGAGAAAACAGGTTTAGGTAGGATTTTCTTGGAAATAAATGTTGAGGTAAGAAATGTGTGAACATATAAATACAGAAAGCATGCTTAGATAGAATTTTTTTGGTGGAAACAAAGGATGAAATAAGAGGAAAGATATATGAAGTTTTGGGTTGGACTGCAGTACCAAATGTTACACTGAAAACGAACCCTGTCCTTTCCTATTGGTGTTATCCCACTATGTGTTTGTGTACCCTTGTGTATTTGTTTTCTTCCTGTCTCTGTGTAGTTTCATAGAATTTTTTCTTCTTTTAATATTAAGCTACATTCACTATGATGAGGAATACTGTTATCCTCAAATATAATTGGCATTAATAATATGTTATTTACTTTGTAAAGATGTTAGACTATTAATTCCGTTCTGTTTAATACTCATGTGTAAAGTTGATGTTTCAAAAGTTATTCTGATCTTTTATGTATTTACTAATGTCATAATTCCTGTAACACTGATGTATATGTTATTTCGATTCTTTTGTAAAGCCCATATTACTACAAATGTTATCTGTATTGTTATGTTTTTAATGATGTATTTTGTACCTTTTGTAATTATATTTTCGTGTTATAATATTGTAATTGACACCAGTTAATCAAATTAAGTAACTTGTAAGTTACATTTCACTGCACACATTTCTGTTGGTCATAGTACATGGACAATATGTGAGAAGTAGGGACTGATAGTGTTTGCATGTGTGTTAATGATTCAGCAAGGGACTGGATAACAGCATTGCTCGTTCTAAAGACAATTCCAAAAACTTTGTGAGTGCACAAGTGGTGGTTTATGGACTTGCTATATTCTCCGCAAGACTCTTCGATGGTGAATGTGCACCTGCACAATCGCAACAGATGGCTGTGCATCTACGATGACCCACCAACGCCATTATTTCTACAGGGACTGCAGTGGGTCTGCACCTCTGGTGGCCCACCAATACCGTAATCTCTACCAGGACTACAGTGGGTCTGCTCTGTGATGACCTACCAATACTCTTCAAAACTTCGAATGACTCTGCTGTGGGTTTGCTCCATTGTGGCCCATTACCTGTCAGCATGTCAAGAGCCAGCACTGTCTTTCCGTTGGAAGGTCAACACTACTTCTTCAAGACTGCATGGAAATCCACTACTTCTATGTGCATTTTCTTTTACTGCTTGGACTTTGAGAAAAACTCTGCATTTTTACTGTGATGAACAATGTGGACTGTCTTTATGGACTGTGAGAAATTTTGATCTTTTGACCAACATAATATTAATAAGTGTGTGCATTTTATATCTTTGTTACTGTAATTGTGAAAAATTTTTGTCAAATCTGTATTGGCCAGTGCCCAACACCATTTGTAAAAATTTTTGTGGGGAGCATGGGGGCTATGTAAGTAGGCTGTTTATGTTTTCTCTATGTAAGTAGGCTGTTTAGGTTTTTTATTGGTAACGCCACCTCTGTATGACAATCACTGGCTGTGCTGTGGGCAGTCTGTGTCTGCTTTGCATTGTTGTAATACTCGCCATTGTAGTGTTAGGCAGCTGGCTGTGAACAGCGCGTAGCGTTGCGCAGTTGGAGGTGAGCCGCCAGTAGTGGTGGATGTGGGGAGAGAGATGGCGGAGATTTGTAATTTGTCATGAACTGATATATATATTATGACTTGTGATGATATCAAGGTAAATACATTGTTTGTTCTCTATTAATATCTTTCATTTGCTAACTATCCCTATCAGTAGTTAGTGCCTTCAGTAGTTTGAATCTTTCATTTAGCTGGCAGTAGTGGCGCTCGCTGTATTGCAGTAGCTTGAGCAGCGAAGATTTTTGTGAGGTAAGTGATTTGTGAAAGGTATAGTTTAATGTTAGTCAGGGCCATTCTTTTGCAGGGATCTTTGATAGTCAGATTGCGTTGCGCTAACAAAGTATTGTGTGTCAGGTTAAGCACAGTCTCGTGTAAAATTGTTCTAAGGGGAAGTTTCAAAATGCTTGATTTGAGCCATTCTCACCCATGTCAAAGTCACCTGGGTATTGAATGCACGCAGTTATTATCAGTCTCTCCAAGGCCTTGAACGCAATGCATTCCCCCTGACTTACCGCGTCAGTGTACCCTCCCTTACGCAAACTCTTGACTAGCTCAGCAAAGCGGGCTCCCTCATTATCCACATTCATAAAATACGTTTATCGTTGACATCCCGCAAACCCGACCAAAATAATCCTATCGTATCCTCACTAGCTACTAATCCTGACATGCTGCCGCGCCTGTACCAAACACGTCCTATCGTCTCTATGCCTACGTATCCTCATTGCCCTCATGCATCAAAAATTCTATAAAAATTGACATGGTGAAGTTTGTGGAACACACGATCTTAATTTGCAATATACCATTTATAAAATGGTGACCAGTTTCGATTGCTCAAGAGATCATATTTCAGATGTAAAAAGAAAAAAAAGAAGGTAGGTAACATACCATTAAAATTACGTTGCATTAATTAATTCGTCACATGCAGCACACAAAGACATACTGTGTCATTAAAATTACTGAGTGTTCTATGAGCTTCCACATAAACAATATAGAGACAAACGCATTTCTGCTAGGGGGTACAGCAGGTGTACACAGTCAATGATTAAATGTATCGAACAGAACCAAATTCAAACAAAATCCAGAGAGTAATAATGTTGGAGGTTTAACTGAAGATAGTGAAAGTATTCCACAACTGATAATCATATATAATACGAAGTTATTTAAGAAATTAAGTGCAAGGTAAAAGAGGATAGCGAGAGAACTTTACACCGCCGATGCGTTTATTCCAGCCACCAGGGGTCGCCTTCTTCAGGTGCGCTCTTACTTCTTCTTGCCTGCAGTCACTGATGTGTTGTGGGCGAGCGCAGACGGGCCATGTGGAAACGGTCTCTGTCTCCTTGATTTCACAAGGGGCAGTAAGCGTCAGAACCACTCTTGTTTCTGTATATTAATGCACCACATTTTAGCACACGATGTCAATATAACAGATCACTAAATCAGCTCCTCAGATATGTTACAATAGGTTAATCAACCTCGTACTGTTCGTTATAAATGTGTTCTGGAGAGCACTTTTTGTTGCTAAAGATTTCAATTTCCTCTAAAACACGAAGCAGTCTTTCCTTGTTCGCTGCATGTAGCACTTCAGTGTTCAGTTTTACATTTGTCATGGTGTGCTTACTTTCAGCTATCCGTATACCACAGGCCGTTTTATTTTTGAAATATGTATGCTCTTTGAAAATGTGTTTTAAATGTCCGTGCTGTATGGCCTATGTAACACTGATCACAATCGTAGCACTTCATCTTATCTGTACCTGAGTTCTGGAACTTGTCACGTTTAGGTCTATTTTTATGGCGAAGACGGAACTGGAAGCATGATTTGTTTGAAAACCTATTGTAATGTTTGATTTTTCAAACATTGTTCAGTTTTTGTGATATTCTGCCATTATGCGTCATAGCAATATACTTATTTTTTTTCTTATCGTAACAGGTTTTCCTCGTTTACATACATATCGTTCCTTAATTTTTCTGTAAGGCTAATCCCACAGCCTTCCCCTCCCAGACAGCGGAACCCACCATGACAATTAACCCTTCTATCAGATCTGACCTGTTTCCCATACCTGTGTTGACTGGGTGTGAACCGTGAATTTACTTTCAAAACCTTTTCTTAAGAATTTACTTTATTTACTAGCGATTCATCAAGAACATTAACACATTTAATCACACTATGTGAGCGTGGAAGTAGTTGCCAGTGGGTAACTGATGAAAACAAATTAAATTTCTTCCAACAAATGTAAATTTTATTCCTAAAAGCCCCCCTTTTTTAAACAGATTTAAAATTATAATCAGAAAGCACCCTCTAAATATCAAGTTACAATTTATTCAAAGGCAGAAAGAACAAATTTTGACAGTATGAGCTTTCGCGCTGAGAACCTTGCCGCTCCATTCTGACTCGGCAGTAGTCACGACCTCTGAAAGTCTACACTGGTGCAAATCTGCAACACACCAGATTACTTTAAATTAAAAATTTTAACAACTCACACAAGCACATAAACTATGCACCCGATAAGAGGGATGGAAATGGTGCAAAACACTAACAATTAAAATATTAACCATGCCACCGAAGGTGCAACTTGATTTTAACTTCCAAGAAAATTCTTATGGTGAAAGGGTGGCAACTTTCTATACCAAAATGATCATTTAAATAAAAGCCCATGAAATGCAATCTTATATAAAATTCTACAAGGTTGGCCAAACAATAGTTAAGATGCTCTACAGTACACAGATACCGCCTCTCAAGATCATAGGCAATAATATCAAAGTTTTCAATGATCAAAACATATTTCAGGTATTAGGCCGTTACACTTCAAGCAATAAATTCGTTAAACCGAATCCGACAAACATGACAGAGGTAGGTATTAACGTACGGCAGACCGACAGACAGACAGACAGACAGATACAAACTGCCTAACAAATGCGGACGGGAGGCAGACGAACAAGCTGGGGACGAGAGACTGACCAAGAAAACAAGTAGAATTCAACAAGTAAATGAAACAGCATATCACAAATCACTTCTAAAAAAACTGCGATGTCTGGCGAAGACCTGGCGCAGCACCCCCAAAACGCTCTCCCGAACCGTCCACTGCCAGCCGCTTCGACGGAGGCTGGAAGGCGCGCCGATCTCCCGTCTCACGGGCGTCGCAGCTCGCACCGGCCAGACCGATGTCGTGGGTTGACTCCTGTTGCTCTCGTGTCGGCCGCGAACCCACTACCCTTCGCTATACGGCGCGGGCCCACTGGACTGACGTGGCGACCTCACATGCGCCGACGCCCAAGACGGACCAGTCATCTTGTGTCCCAGTGCGCGACCAACCAACCGCTCCATCCAACCGCCAATGACCATTGCCTGAACAAACTCGAGCAGACTGGCGGCCTAACACATACTAGCACTCTGGACGACAGACAGATACTGACTGCCCCACACGGACCCAGCTGACCAACTGACCAGACTCGCCGCCTAGCAAGTTTTTTTTTTCTTTATTGTTATTTTGAAAACCTGTTACAGGTAGGCCATCAGTGGCATAGTACGCCGCTCTTTGGCCACAGAGAATACAAAAGAGACAAATGAAGACAATTATAGAATAAATATGGTGGATATATAAAGGGAGACATTCACTTTTAAAATACAAGGGGCCGTTCACAGGTGTAGAGTCCAAGATAAAATTTGTTCAGACATGTGGACACACACAGAGACCAAAATTGTCACACACGAACGGAGGAGCATAAAGCGAATAACACTGGAACACTTGAGCATGAATGACGTCACACACAGAAACACGAGGCGACGATCTCTGGCGCGCGAATGTTCACTGAGCGTGTACGAGTCTGGGGACCAGCCAAGAGAGGAGGACGGGGGGTGGGAGAGGGAGAGGGAAGAGCAGAGATGCCAAGGGCAGGGGAGATAGGGGGGAGGAAGAAAGGAAGAAAGGGAGGAGGGGGGTAGGGGAAGCCCAGGGGAAGAAGGGTGGAGGAAGGGGGGATGGAGGGAAAAGGAGAGAGAATGGAGGGAGGGTGCCCAAAGGGAAAAACACAGGAAGGGAGGGGAGGATCAAAGTTGGTAGGAGGGGTATATGGAGGGCAGGAGGACATTATCAGGGAGGGGGAGCTGGCGGAAGCCACCTTGGGAGAGGGTAAGGAGGGTGGAGAGATAGAGAGCAGGTGGGACATGGGAATACAGGTGCAGCAGTGGGTGGGGGTGGGAGAGGATGGATGATACAAGTGGGTGAGGAGGATCGAGTTTACGGGAAGTGTAGAGGATCTGTATCCATTCAAGGAAAAGGAGGAGGTGGGGGAATGGGATGGGGTCGTACAGTATCCGCATGGGGAAGGTGAGACTGATACGATAGGCGAGGCGGAGAGTATGGTGTTCAAGGATCCAAAGGGATTTGTAAAAGGTAGGGGGGCGGAGATCCAGGCAGGATGGGCGTAACAGAGGATAGGGCGGATGAGGGATTTATAGGTGTGGAGTATGGAGGAGGGGTCCAGACCCCACGTACGGCCGGAAAGGAGCTTGAGGAGACGGAGTTGGGAGCGTGCCTTGGCTTGGATTGCCAAGAGATGGGGGGTCAAGGAGAGGTGGTGGTCGAGGGTGACGCCAAGGTACTTAAGGGTGGGGGTGAGGGTGATAGGACGGCCATAGATGGTTAGATAGAAATAAAGGAGGCGGAAGGAAGGGGTGGTTTTGCCTACAATGATCGCCTGGGTTTTGGAGGAATTGACCTTAAGCAACCACCGATCAAGATGGGATTGGAAAAGGTGTTGGGAACGCTGCAGGGTGGGGGCAAGGGCAAGGATGCCGGTGTCATCGGCAAACTGGAGATGGTGGACGAGGGGTGACGGCGGCGGCATGTCCACCATATACAAAAGGTACAGAAGGGGGGAGAGGACGGAGCCTTGGGGCACACCGGCGGAGGGAAAAAGGTGTCAGAATCTGTGTTATGGATGGTGACATAGGAAGGACGGTGGGTGAGAAAGGAGCCTATCAGACGGACGTAGTTAATGGGAAGGGCAAAGGTTTGGAGCTTGAAGAGGAGACCGGAATGCCATACGCGGTCATAGGCACGTTCGAGGTCCAGGGAGAGGAAAATTGCGGAGCGACGGGAATTAAGCTGTTCGGAAAGAAGATGAGTGAGGTGAAGGAGGTCATTGGAAGAGAAGGACGGCCGAAAGCCACACTGGGCCTAGCAAGCTCATAGCGCCCCTTGAATGCACGCGAATAGGCTACGTTTCCCCTTTCCCACCAGAGGGAGACACCAAAGCTGCGATTGCCACAGCGGCGCCGCCGCCAGAAACGGAGGGCGACTGCTTCACACAACATGCAGCGGCGCGCTCTTCAAAACAGCAATTTTTTACCTCGGCTCAGGGTGGTGTTTCAGATTAAAGAGTATTGGGAAAGTACAACCAGGGGTACAGACTGAAATAGTGTAGGTCAGACACAAGACGAGGATAGACCGAGGAACTGGTAGTTTTAACACTGCGCGCCGGACCGAATCTGTAAACCTTTGCCATTCGGAGACAAGAGCTCCTAAGCACGATTCACTACCCGCCATCACAGCTTTAGTTCCGCCAGTACCTCATCTCCTATTTTCTAGATTTCACAGAAATCTTGCGAACATACAGTCTTCATTTCTTCCAAACTATGGCATAAATTCAAAGAAATAGTGTTGAAAGCAGTTGAGAGCTTTGTACCAATTAACTTAATAAGAGCGGATTAGTCCCAAATGAAATATAAAATAGGTCAGGACGTTGTTACAGAAGCAACAAAATAAAAAAAATGCCATGTTTGAAATAACGCAAAATCTCCAGGATTGGAGCCCGTTTTCAGATCTTCCAAAACTTAGAGGGGACTTCAGTGCGAACTGCTTTTAGAAGATGCCACAACAAACAGTACCTTCACTACGTGATAGCAATAGTAACGTTAGTGACCACAGCACTACTAAAGCAGAGTTACTGAACATGATTTCCGTAATCCCTTCACCAAAAGAGTTGCAGTAAATATTCGAATCAAGGGCAACTGCCAAGAGCAGTAATTTGGGAACAGATACATTCGGTGTACCAAAACAGCGTAAGTCACTTAATAAAGGCAAGTCTTCTGGCACAAATTTTCTGAGTTTACTGTTAAAACAGAACCATTTCTAGCAACTGCTTGCACGTCCAAAGATCGTTACTAAAGACTGGGAAGTTGTACAAGTCGCACCTACACGTAAGAACGTAAACCTAAGTTAAAATTTTTGGAACAGTCGATGGCATTTGCGCTGTTAATTTTTATTTATTTATTTTTTGGATGACCGGTTTCGGTCAGATCTACATTCCTTGGTTACAATGAGCAGTATTCTCCACACCAGCACGGACGGACCTGCTCCACGCCGACGATTCCTACTGTCATCGAGAAATGTAGATCTGATGATGAGCTCTTAGATTACCGAGACCAGTCATCTGAAACGTAAAAATTAACAGCATAAATGCGATCACGACTGTGTTTATTAAATAGGAAACAGAAGTAACCCGCTGAATTATAGTCCCGTATCACTGACATCAATCTGCAGTAGGACATTGGATCATGTGATTACACTGAGTTCGAACATTACGAAAGTACCTCGACGAAGTCGATCTATTGACACACAACTAGAATGGATTCAGAAAATTACTTATTTCGAAAGGAGGTTGCCGCCATATTGGTTGCCCAACAAGGGAAGTTCATGTAAAAATCTGATGACGCCCCAAAAGGGTGAAATGCGTCATTGATAATAAATAATTTCGCAACCAAGACGGTTTTTATACTGAAACCAGAAAATTTCGTTTTTGTGGAACACAAATGGCTGTTTATTCGCACGAAGTAATGATTGCTATTGACAGAAGATCTCAAGTTCATTCGATACTCTCGTATTACTGGAGGCTTTCGACATCATTCCTTACAAACGGCTTTTAATTAAACTGCGTACCTATGGAGCATCGTGGGTTCGTAATTTCCTGTCAGAAAGGTCATATGTCGTAGTAACTGTCGGGAAGTTATCTAGTGATACAGAAATGATATCTGGGTTTGTCCAAGGAAGTGATAAAGGCTCTCCACCGTTGTTAATACACAGTAACGAATTAGGAGACATATGAGCAACCATCTTAGATTGTTTGCAGATGGTACTGAAGTTGACCGTTTAGTAAAGTCATCAAAAGATAAAACCGAATTACAAAATGATTCGGACAAAATTGTATGGTGTGAAAAGTAGCAATTGACACTAAATAATGAGAAGTTTGAGGTCATCCACACCATCACATAAAAATCCGTTGAATTTCTGTTACACGATAAATGACATAAATTTTTAAGGTTGTCGATTGAACTAAATACCAATGGAATATTATTACGAACAACTCAAACTGGAAGCAGTATATAGAAAATTTTCTAGGAAGGTGAATAAAGACTGTCTATTATTCTCAGAACACTTAAAAGATCCGATATATACTAAGCAGACGCTTATTGGTTGTCTTCTGGAATATTTCCGCCCGGTATGGGAGCCTTACCAGATAGCGTTCGCGGAAGATATTGAAAAAGTTGAAAGAAAGGTAGCTCGTTTTATATCACCGCCAAGCAGAGCAGGGAATGTGACGGATATGACTTGCGAGTTGTAGTGGCAGTCAATCAAACGAAAACTCATTTGTTGCGGCGAGATCCTTTCTCGAAATTTCCATCACCAGTTTTCCCGTCCGAAAATAATCATTCTATGCATACTGCATCCCCATTTTTATGTATAAATAGATTGTATGTAATTATAAGATAATAAAAGTTTTACAGTTACAAAAACGCAATTGGGCGAATAAGTGGAAAAAATGAAAAGTGTGCTGGAAACAAGTGTCCCTGAATTACTGAATATGTTAAGCAGGGCCAATCACCTCTTACTTCCTTTTAGACACACAGTGCTGTTCGATAAACTAGCAATGTTAACTGTTCACATTAAATGTAACTCTACTTTGGCCAGAGTATTCGTCAAGGATAGATGTGTATTTTGTTGACATCCACCCAAAAGAAGGAGAAATGACCGTCATAATAGCATACAATAATTGAGGCTTTCAGTTTTCCCTCGTGCTATTAGAGAGCCGAAAGATAGAAAAATAATCACGGAAGGTGGTACCACGAACCCTCTGACAAACATTTAAGTTTGAATCCCAGAGTATTCGTTTAGATGTTACGTACATGTTTTCTGTCTCACATTCAGGTTCACTAAGGTTCCCTGTATCACCCTTTCTTCTGTCCCCATGGCCCGTCTTGCATCGCAGTTATTCCTCTTCCAAATCCCATGTCTCCTGTCACACAGTATCTCGAACTGTATGTCCCCACGTAGTAATTTCTCCTCTCACTCACTACTCAAAGCGCAGTTTAAAGTTCCTGTTCTTATTTGTCGGAGCAGGTCCTCCTTACGGTTTAGAATAGTTCAGTAATGGGCTTTGATTTTATTTCAAAGAGTGAAAGCAAAAGGTAAAGCAGTCCACAACCAGATGGTTGACTGGAATACCGCAGTGTTTTAGTAGGCATTGCCCTATTTGATGTGGCAAAATTGAATACTATTTTGAATTTATATTTGTGTGTGTGTGTGTGTGTGTGTGTGTGTGTGTGTGTGTGTGTGTGTGTGTACTTTCCTTAAATGGCACACTAGGACTGTACTTGAGAATACTGTAATGAGTAGTGCAGATTGGTGGGAATTCTCTTCTTCTGTTCGTCGGGGTTGTTATTGTATCACAAGAACTCTGTAAACTAAAAAGTCTCTTCATAAATCGTCTCTGTAGATCATACAGAGCCTGCCTATGTGCAACAATACGTCGCTCAATGAAAACTGATTGATAGGTCCGAAAGAAATAGTAAAATACACTTCCGTAGAGAATAATAATCTTCCTTCGACGAAATCGGATACTGACTGCTGGTTCGTGCTATCGAACCAATGTTCATCGAAATCTTATATCGTTCGGATTAAGAAAAGTCGACGTACCTTTTAAATAAAACTTCAGCACATATTCTGAAAATAGTTAACGCTCTCTACAAATTCAGTCGACTCTGATGATACTTCCGCCTAACAATAAGTTGAACTTGCACTCTAACAGAATTTTTCTAATAGCTGATTTCAACAGTGGCTAAAATCCTTGACGAATACTCTGACCAAAGTAAAGTTACATTTAAAAGTTATAAAAGACTATCTTCTACAACACATCTATCCTTGGCGAATACTTTGGCCAAAGTAGAGTTACATTTAACGTGAATGGTTAACATTGCTAGTTTATGGACTAGCACTGCGCGTCTAAAAATAAGTGAAAGGTGCTTAACATATTCATTAATATAGGGACACTTTTTTCCAGCATACTTTTAATTTTTTCTCTTATTCACCCTACTGCGTATTTGTAACTGTATAACTTTTATTATATTAGAATTACATATAATCTTTTTATACATAAAAATGGGAACTGCAGTATGCATACAATGATGATTTTAATAATTATGTTTTCAACTTTTTCTAATTTGGAGGAATATTCACTGTTGCCTTTAAGTCGTCACATCCTTCTTTTCCTTCTTATACATCCTGATCTTCCACTTCCAGAGTATCTAAGGCGTAATTTATCAATCAGCAGTTGATGATATGATGAATCTGTGAATTCTTTACAAGACTACAGACGTAGTCTCAAAGAACAATTTTCATTACTGCTGTGGGGTTGGGGTTTGTGATTCCACAGCAACCTCTGGCTCGTGAGAGCGAGAGAACTTTGCTTGGTCCTCTATGGATCCTCGATTATTAATGGAAGAGAAAGGGGGAAAGACTGTCAGAGTAATAGTGGCAGTTAATGTGGAATTTAATACAGTGATGTTTACAAGGTGATTAAGCTGCCACTACCAATGATTTTATGCAAGCCACAACATCGTCAAATACATGTGCACGATTTTCATGTTCTCGTGCAAACTATCAGTCCTACAAAAAAATAAATAGGACCTTTTCGTAGACAAATTAATGCAGTTAAATTTTGTACCGGGATACATTTTCGATAGACGCCGTATGTTTCGAATTATTGAAGAAAAACTAACAAAAGTGACCTTCAAACGCGATTTTCTTGGATAACTTTAATTTAACTACATTAAAATTTAACTATATTAAATTTCCTACAAAAAGGTCCTATCCACATCTTCTGTAGGACTAATAGTTAGCACATAGCAAGCAAGAGAGAATATGAAAATCTCGTGTGTGGGTTTTGAAGGCACTGCGAGTAGCATAAATTCCATAGACAGGGGCAGCTGACTCACCCTTCATATACTTATCCGAATCAGCATGTGATCGTGCTGCTGGGGTCTAATAAATTAATTGCTTTCGAAAAACTGAGTTTACATGTGGATACAATAGTCAGAACGGAGAAACCACGCCTCAGCACTAAAATAAGGTCACCAAAACATTAGTTAATTTGAATGCAATTGCTTTATTTCTGCCTCCATTTCGATGTCATGAGTTATTTAGGAATTAAGATTCGTATTTAACAGTTACAATTACTGTTAACATCGGTATGAATAGTGATTAAGGATGGAAGCACAAACACGTACGCTGAGCTATGGACACCAGTGTCAGAAGAAGCATGAAGTGTAAGGGAATCTGTGCCGTTCAAACGCCCAAGTCGCCATTTGGGGCGGCAAGCTGACAGGGGCGTCAGGGAAAACCAAGTACGAAATTTGTATGGAGAGTGTATCATGATTAATCGATGAAGGTATACTATTATAGAAGCGAAAACGTTCCGCTGTACATGGGTGAGAAAACAAGTCGTTTGCCACATAAGTGCGTGTGCGTGGAAGTGAGCCTTTATTGACATCATTATCAAACTGCCCCTGTTAGTATATATGTATCTGAAATGTAAGCCTTTTAGAGCCCACTTCCATCCCCGTCTAATTGGGCTCAATTCACTCGAGGCCTACGTTATCAAATAATACGACACTGCTTCAGATCATGGCATGTTACAAGTTGTGTTCCTCACATGATTTTATTAAAAAGTTCGAATATTTTTCTTTCTTATCACACAAACTTGTGTATTTTCCTTTCCAGTTGGATATAAAAAACTTTTTATCGCATTTATCAATTTTTAACTAGTTTCATGAAAAATCTTCTGAAATATAACTACTTAAATGACGAATTTTCTTCACGTGTAACAAACGTTACGCTGCTAACCATGTCAGTATAAAATGGGATTACTTTTTTTGTGCATTCTGTCCCATTTTTCCGATAGAATGTGAAACAGTTAGTAAGTTACATTACTAAAAGAAAAAGAAGGTGACAGAAATTATACATTCTCTCTATTCTCTTTGATAGATGGCACATTTTTATTGAAGCTGGAACTGTAAAATAATCCTACTTCTTACAGCGTTCCCCAAAAACTTTTAAAGACATCGTAAGTTACCTTCAATGGACTTTCCCTTAATACTGATCACTGGAATATGATAAAGAAATTTATTTCAGTTACAGAGATTTGTCTGTAGTAGAAATTTTAAGAGACAAAGAAACTTTTAAAGATATCGTGAGTTACCTTAAATGGACTTTGTTTCTTCCTTTAATACTGATCACTGGAATGAGATTAAGGAATTTTTTTCTTTTATAGAGGATTGTCTATGTTGTACAAATTTTAAGAGAAAAAACCAGCCCTTCTCCATCATTGTAAAGGTCGGTGGCAAGAAATACCTAAGAGTGGGTGGTGAGGACTGGCCGGGAGCGTGTTGGGAGAGGGGGGGGGGGGCGGAAGGAGAGAGTGAGGGCCCAATGTGTGAAAAAATATTCTCGAACAGGCCCTTAAACCAGTTGTGTTTGTCTAAAGTTTGCACAGAAAGAATTACGAGGGAAAGAAAAGGGTAACTGGCGATCTGGTCACTGTGGTTAGCATTTAGCCAGTCTAGTTCTTGTATCAAATCTCACTGGACAGCCTGTTCCTATGTTCAAATGTTTATGAATTTCTGAAGGACCTTAGACTTACACACTACTTAAACTAACTTAAACTAAGGACAACACACACACCCATGCCCGAGGGAGGAATCGAACCTCCGGCTACCACGCGGCTACCACGCGCGGCACAGCCTGTTTCACTGCGCTTTATTTATAGTAAACCTACTTACAAAACTATAAAATAATTTGCTAAATCTGTGTACAAAATTGTATAGAAAGAGACGGTTGAATGTTTCAGTTTGTATTTAGGGTATGTAAAAACAGTATTTGTTTCGCTGTACTGATGTTTTTTGCGTCCCCAAAAAATGAGATCGATCGCCAGGAAAAAGGAATGAAAGAGAGAAACACAAAAAATGGGCAATTATTTCCAGAAAGCGAACTGAAAGTAACTGACACGAAATACGGTGGGTTTTAAGCGTTGTTTCGTAAATAATTTCTACTTACTGGCCACTAACGCATATATAAAGCACTGATCTTTCAAGCGCGATATCAAGAGTGTTTCTTATATTCAGTAAATAGCGGCTTCCGACACAAAGAGGTGTACTTTGGTTTGTCCAAGTGTGCCGGTTATCTGTTTTATCTCAGGCCACATTAACGCGGACACTCGGGACTTTTCGGTCTCCTAGTCATATCGTTGTGCTGTTGGGGAAAGCGGCGAGTGCGAGTGCACACCATGTCACGTCGGCAGCCACCTGCCTGCCCCCTCCCCCCCCCCCCCCCCCCCCCTCCAGCCCGACGTCCCGAGATCCACGAGAAAGACACGCCGAGGCGCGTACCTCACAGCACGTGACACTGCAGCTCTTACAACTGCCATGTAACCACTCTGATACGCCCTAAGTCGTAATTTAAGGTTTTATAATTACAAAAATAATTGGTTCATATACTTTACCAAATATTGGACGTCTAGTATTAATAATGGAATAATTAGATTCCTAACAACACAAAGGCTGGAGAAGCTAAAGATATGACATTGTTTTTATTTTCTTATAAGTAGCAATGTAACACTTTGTTCCTCGTCTCCCCCTTTTCTTCTCTCTTGAGTCCTTGTGTGTTGCTCTGTGGAGCACAGACGTCTATTACTGTACTGGAAAAGTTCTGATCTGTGGAAGTGTATTGAAAAGGATTTTATTTAACAAATCTTCAAGATGCGAAAACCTGTGCATATAACTGGACAGATGATTAATATTTTCAAGTCTTAATAGAAGAGATTTAGTTAAAAAGGAGAGATAATTAATCTGAATCAGGTTTAGTGGCCATTTATAGGTAGTGACTTTATTAACTGAAAGTATTCAGTCGTATTTAACTGGCAAATTTACGCTATGCACTGTAGACGTAGTTGACTCGTGTCATTAGATTGCCGGTTCTTGCGTTCTTGTGACATCTCTGTCCAGCACTGTTTCCGACGATACTGAAACTTGAAAAATGAATTAAAAGTCTTTAAAAATCTGGTCATTAACTGGAAGTGACTATATTTGTGAGATATCAGTGATGGCACTGACACTCAAATATTGATACTGTGTGAGTAGGCTGTTTAGGTTTTTATGTTGGTAACGCCACGTAGCGCTCTATATGAAAATCACTGACTGTGCTGTGTGAAGTCTGTGGCTGGTTTGCATTGTTGGAATCTTTGTTGTTGGGCAGTTGGATGTGAACAGCGCGTAGCGTTGCGCAGTTGGAGGTAGAGATGGGTCGAACTCGTTCATTCCCGTGGACTACTTCATTCATTTCACTCTTTGCCGTGAAGCGTTCAAAAGAAGTAGTTCATTCACGAAGTACGGAGGCCTGGCGAAGTTGCCCAGTTCGCCGCTCAGCCGCGGCTACGCTCGCTTCGTCTCGCTCATACAATAAAGCTTCGTAATACTTCATAATTTTACCAACAGATGGCCGAACTATGCAGTAACGTGCACGCAACGTTTTACACTCTTACAGCGTCTGAGTTAACTTACATAGAGTATGGTAGAAGGGGACAAAGGAAAGATAAACAGAGAAGCCTGTCACGTATAAAGAAGGTATTACATTTAATCTTGCTCGACGTTTTCTCATAAAGCGACCAAAATAGTCTTTATCTGCCAAATGAAACATTATTTGTTGTATTCATGGACTGAAAACTAGGGCTACCAACGAAATGCAGTCCAATTTTATGTTCGTTTTAATATTTTAATCGAAAATAGAATGAGTATGTTTACCACTGTCACAAAATCTATATACCTAAGATAAGTAATTATTCAGAAGTTTTCCCGTAGATTTTATTTTTGTTGAGAATAGTAATCCTCCAGATTCAAAACGTAAACTGTCACCTGTAGTCGTTGGTACGATTTCAGGTAAAATCCCTCTTTTAGTGTTATTAATAAACCTTTTAGTTTCATATTGGCTGTGCGTGCTCACACAGCCACCCTCTTCGTTTGTATCTATAATATTCATTTGTCTGCAAGCGCAGCCAACTGTAGGCTACCCGTAGACGCGAAGTTTAACTGCACAAATAGTCACGGGTAATGATGTCTGCACTGCGGGAAGCAGCTGACGCTGCCTTCCACTCGCCCCTCACCTCCCCAACCCCTCGTAAACCTATCGTTCCCCACAAACACCGTGCGATTCGTCGACAGGCAGTAGAGGGAGGACTTAAGGTTGACTGAAGTGAAGGGAGGGTGAGTGACGTAGAGCCGATGTAGTGGGGGAGGGAGAGGGGAAGAGAGTGAGTGAACTAGAAAAAAGTGTGGTGTGTGCTATCTGTGAAGACTTTGAAGTACCAGTTCATTGAAATTGAGTGGTTAGTTCACACTTCACTGGAGTGAAGCGTTCATTCGAACGACTCATTCACGAGCTCCACATCACTAGTTGGAGGTGAGCCGCCAGCAGTGGTGGATGTGGGGAGAGAGCTGGCAGAATTTTGAGAGCGGACGATTTGGACGTGCGTTCGTCAGAAAAAGTAAATTTGTAATACTGTACATCATGAAATAATTTATATATGACGACGTTTGAATATTATTAAGGTAAATACATTGTTTGTTCTCTATCGAAATCTTCCATTTGCTAACTATGCCTATCAGTAGTTAGTGCCTTCAGTATTTAGAATCTTTTATTTAGCTGGCAGTATTGGTGCTCGCTGTATTGCAGTAGTTCGAGTAACGAAGTTTTTTGTGAGGTAAGTGATTCATGAAAGGTATAGATTATTGTTAGTCGGGGCCATTCTTTTGTAGGGATTATTGAAAGTCAGATTGAATTGCGTTAAAAATATTGTGTGTCAGTTTAGTGTTGATCAGAATAGGTAAAGAGCGAAATGTCTGAGTACGTTCAGTTCTGCTCAGCTGTTTGAAAATCAAATGAAGTAAGAGGTTTACCAGCACAGTCATTCATAAATTTTTCTAAGGGGACATTTGAGCTGCATAGTTAATTATTGTTTAGTCTCCTGTGCAAGATAATCCAAAAATCTACACATCCCTGAGAAATTAAGGTCAAAGAATAACAAATCGTGAGCGCGGCTTCGTACACGCAGCACCGGAGGCCACACCACACCCAGCTGTCTTCTCCGGCAGAGAGCGAGTCATTATTTGAGACGATTTTATTAATTCTTAACTATGCCTTTAAATGCATGAAAGCTCTCGGTAGCACAGGACAGAGTTAAGGTACGTAGTGGGTATCTTTTCATTCACGCAGGTACATGTAGCGGCTGGATGTCGGACGAGGCAAGCTGTCGTCTCTGCTACGAACACGTGCGTGAGTTTCGCTGCGTCAGCTGCATGTGGCCTTGTAGCGGCTCTGAAGGGCTGCTGAAACAGCCAGGCGCTCGCATTTGTTTCGACAGCGGAGATGGCGTCGAAGGCGTGGAGGATTATTGGCCGCTACCAACCCAGCACACAATAGTACCATTTATCCTTGCAAATAGCGACCTCCTGCCGCGATCTTATCTTTACACCCCACTTTCACATTTATCTCCAAGCAGTCCCCTCAATTACAAACCCATATTACTGACGCCGAATTACAGTAGTGTTTTGGGACATATGCTGCGTGCGAACGTCATGTATTACATCGAAAAAAAAAAAAAAAAAACGATCTGTTGACGCACAACACGGATCTCTTGTGAAACACAACAGACGCTATATTCACACGAAATGAGGAGTGCCAGCGACAGGGAATCCCAAATTCGTTCCACATTTCTAGATTTCCAGAAAACTTTTGACACTGTTTCTATCCATCGGTTTCTAATCAGACTGTGTGCCTGTGGAGTGTCGTCGAAATTGTGCGTCTGGATTCGTGATATCGCGTCAGCAAGTTTACTTTTTGTAGTCACCTGCGCGAAATCATCGAGTAAAACAGAAGTGATATCTGGTGTGCCCCGCGCAAATGTTATAGGATCTCTGTCATTCCTAGTCTGCACTGGAGTGCAAAACAAAAGTAATTTCAGCGTGGTGTGTCACTGCCAAGTAACAAAGGTCGATGAAACTTGGACAATACATAGAAAGGAATGCTAAATTGTATTACAGATGATTGTTGTCGTTGTTGTTATTGTTGTGGTCTTCAATCCAAAGGCTGGTGTGATGCAGCTCTCCACTCTAATCTATCCTGTGCAAGTCTCTTCATCTGCGAGTAACTACTGCAAGCTACATCCTTCTGAGTCTGCTTAGTATATGCATCTCTTGGTCTCCCTCTACGATTTCTACCCTCCCTGTTTCCCTCCAGTACTAAACTGGTGATCCCTTCATGCCTCAGAACGTGTCCTACCAACCGATCCATTCTTCTAGTCAAGTTGTGCCACAAATTCCTCTTCTCTCCAATTCCACTCAGAACCTCCTCATCAGTTACGTGGTCTACCCATCTAATCTTCAGCATTCTTCTGTAGCACCGCATGTCAAAAGCTTCTATTCTCGTCTTGTGTAAACTGTTTATCGACCACATTTCACATCCATACATGGATACACTCCATACAAACACTTTGAGGAAAGACTTCCTGACACCTAAATCTACACTCAATGTTAACAAATTCCTCTTCTTCAGAAACGCTTTCCTTGCCATTGCCAGAATACATTTCATATCCTCTCTACTTCGACCATTATCAGTTATTTTGCTCCCCAAATAGCAAAACTCATCTACTACTTTAAGTGTCTAAGTTCATATTATAGCCCCCTTTCAAGTCACTGTCCGTTCCATTAAACTGTTCTTCCTACTCCTTTGCTGTACCGACAGAATTACACTGTCATCGGCAAATCTCAAAGTTTTTATTTCTTCTCCATGGATTTTAATACTTACTCCAAACCTTTCTTTGGTTTCCTTTATTGCTTGTTCAATGGACAGATTGAATAACACTGGGGTAGGCTAGAACCCTGTCTCACTACCTTCTCAACCACTGCTTCCGTTTCATGTCGCTTGACTCATATAACTGCCGTTTGGTTTCTTTACAAATCAAAAATAGCCTTTCGTTCCCTATATTTTATCCGCACTACCTTCAGAATTTGAAAGAGAGTGTTCCAGTCAACATTATCAAAAGCTTTCTCTAATTCTACGAATATTATACACGTAGGTTTGCCTTTCATTAACCTAGGTTCTAAGGTTAAGTCGTAGGTTCAGTATTGTCTCACGTGTTCTACATTTCTACCGAATCCAAAATGATCTTCCCTGAGGTCAGCTTCTACCTGTTGTTTCATTCGCCTGTAAATAATTCGTGATAGTATTTTGCAACCGTGACTTATTAAACTGATAGTTCGGTAATTTTCA
The DNA here is from genome assembly GCF_021461395.2 of Schistocerca americana. Taxonomy (NCBI): domain Eukaryota; kingdom Metazoa; phylum Arthropoda; class Insecta; order Orthoptera; family Acrididae; genus Schistocerca; species Schistocerca americana. The sequence continues at coordinate 976,221,522 of NC_060120.1, read as the reverse complement.
CACCTGTGAACAGCTGTTTTCTTTGGGATTGGAATTATTATTGTCTTCTTTAAGTCTCGGCCACCAAATGCAAGAGTTTGGTCTTAGCTGGCTCTCCCAAGGCTATTAGTAGCTCTAACGGGATGTCGTCTACTTCCGAGGCCTTGATTCTACTTAGGTCTTTCAGTGCTCTAACAAATTCTTCACGCAGTATCATACATCCCATCTCATCTACATCCTCTTCTATGTCCATAATACTGCCGTAACGTACATCGCCTTTGTATAGACCCTCTTTATACTCCTTCCGCCTTTCTGCTTTCCCTTCTTTGCTTAGAACTGGTATTCCATCTGAGCTCTTGATATTCATACTGGTGGTTCTCTTTTCTCCAAATGTCTCTTTAATTTTTCTGTAGGGGGCATCTATCTTTCCCCTAGATTTATACACTTCTACATCCTTACATTTGTCCTCTAGGCATTCCCACTTAGCCGTTTTGCACGCCCGTGGTCTTGCGGTAGCGTTCTCGCTTCCTGCGCACTGGGTCCCGGGTTCGATTCCCGGCGAGGTCAGGGGTTTTCTCTGCCTCGTGATGACTGGGTGTTGTGTGTTCATCATCATTTCATCTTCATTGACTCGCAAGTCGCCGAAGTGGCGTCAACTAAAAAGGACTTGCAATACGGCGGCCGAACTTCCCCGCATGGGGCCTCCCGGCCAACAATGCCATACGATCATTTCATTGAGACGTTTGTATTCCCTTTGCCTGCTTCATTTACTGCATCTTTGTAAATTTTCTCCTTTCAACAATTAAATTCAAAATTTCTTGTATTACCCAAGGATTCAAACTAGCCCTCGTCTTTTTTCCCACTTGATCCTCTGCTGTCTTCACTACTCCATCTCTCAAAGCTACACATTCTTCTTCTACTGTACTTCTTTTCCCTGTTATTGTCAATCGTTCCCTAATACTCTCTCCTAAACTCTGGTTCTTTCAGTTCATCCAGGTCCCATCTCATTAAATTCCTAGCTTTTTGCAGTTTCATCAGTTTTTATTTACAGTTCATAAGCAATAAATTGTGGTCAGAGGCCACGTCTGCCACTGGAAATGTCTTACAATTTAAAACCCGTTTCTTAAATCTTTGTCTTACCATTAGATAATAAATCTGAAACCTTGAGGTATCTCCAGGTCTCTTCCATGACTCCTGGGTGGGGGGGGGGGGGGGAGGGGGGTATGGGGGGGGGGGGGTATGAAGGTAACTGAAAGAAATACGCAATGACACGAACAAAAATGACACTTTTATTAAAAGACAATCAGTACATTGAAGTCACCACGATTATTTATGATGGTGCCCCGGATATTATAAGAGCCTGGACATAATTCTTAATAGAGTGTATGATCACCACAGATAGCAACGCATGATCTGCAAGGTGTTCCCATGCTGGTCACGAGGTTAGTAAGGAGTCCCTGCGGTAGAATGTTCTGTTGCTCCACTAACGAGATTGGCAACTGCTGGCTGATCGTTGGTGCATGTGGACGTCCTCTCCCCAATGGAAATTTAAGTCGGGGGAACGCGTAGGACAATCCATTCGCCGAGTATCTTCTCGTTCCAAGAACTCCTCCACTTGCGCTGTTTGATGTGATTGCGCATTGGAATACAGAAAAATGAAGTAAGGGGCGAATGTAGTCCCGAAACTACGCACATGGGAAAAGAGTGCAGTGCCACAGTAATGTTGACCAGTGAATGCGGCGTACGAAGAGTCTTGCAATGGTGCCGAAAATATAGGAACTGGACCAGCTCTTTTCGGATGAGACAAGATTCCGTCCGTTTAGTGATACTGGACGTACCCTCATATCGCGAGAGGTGGGATCACGTAATGCACCCAGAAATGCTGTGGAACATGATTTTCATGGGTGACTATGCGTGCATCTAACAGCGCAGGTGCAGGAGCGCTTGGAGCGACAACATATACTGCTGGCCATTAAAATTGCTACACTACGAAGATGACGCGCTACAGACGCGAAATTTAACCGACAGGAAGAAGATGCTGTGATATGCAAGTGATTAGCTTTTCAGAGCATTCACACAAAGTTGGCTCCGGTGGCAACATCTACAACGTGCTGACATAAGGAAAGTTCCAACCGATTTCTCATACACAAACAGCAGTTGACCGGCGTTGCCTGGTGAAACGTTGTTGTGATGCCTCGTGTAAGGAGGAGAAATGCGTACCATCACGTTTCCGACTTTGACAAAGATTTGCGGTTTATGTTTTCGCGACACTGCTGCTCGCGCTGGTCGATATCGAATGACTGTTAGCAGAATATGGAATCGGTGGGTTAAGGGGGGAACACGGAGCGCCGTGCTGGATCCCAACGGCCTCGTATCACTAGGAGTTGAGATTACAGGCTTCTTATCCGCATGGCTGTAACGGATCGCGCAGCCGCGTCTCGATCCCTGAGTCAACAGATGCGGAAGTTTGCAAGACAACAACCATCTGCACGAACAGTTCGACGACGTTCGCAGCAACATGGACTATCATCTCGGAGACCATGGCTCCGGTTACCCTTGACGCTGCATCGCAGGCTGGAGCGCCTGCGATGGTGTACTCAACGACGAACCTGTGTGCACCAATGGCAAAATGTCATTTTTTCGGATGAATCCAGGTTCTGTTTACAGCATCATGATGGTCGCATCCGTGTTTGGCGACATCGCGGTGAACGCACATTGGAAGTGTGTATTCGTCATCGCCATACTGGCGTATCGCCCGGCGTGATGGTATGGTGTGCCATTGGTTACACGTCTCGGTCACCTCTTGTTCGCATTGGCGGCACTTTGAACAATGGACGTTACATTTCAGATGTGTTACGACCCGTGGCTCTACCCTTCATTCGATCCCTGCGAAACCCTCTACTTCAGCAGGATAATGCACGACCGCATGTTGCAGATCCTCTACGGGCCTTTCTGGATGCAGAAAATGTTCGACTGCTACCCTGGCCAGCACATTCTCCAGATATCTGACTAATTGAAAACGTCTGGTCAATGGTGGACGAACAACTGGCTCGTCACAATACGCCAGTCACTACTCTTGATGAACTGTGATATCGTGTTGAAGCTGTATGGGCAGCTGTACCTGTACACGCCATCCAAGCTCTGTTTGACACAATGCTCAGGCGTATCAAGGCCGTTATTACGGCCAGAGGTGGTTGTTCTGGGTGCTGATTTCTCAGGATTTATGCACCCAAATTGCGTGAAAATGTAATCACATGTCAGTTCTAGTATAATATATTTGTCCAATGAACACCCGTATATCATCTGCATTTCTTCTTGGTGTAGCAATTTTAATGGGCAGTAGTGTATTTGGCGGATAGACTGACCCGCTCGTCCCGCCGAATTAAATCCCATCGAGCGCTTGCTTGCTAATGGGGAGCCGTACCGCACCAAGGCCACACGCACCCAAGAGCATCCAGTGCTGGTGGAGGACTGGAACGCCCTACCACAGGAAGGCAATACAAATCTTGCGGCCAGCAAAACAGCACTTTGCAGAGCATACATTGCCGTCTGCTCTAGTCACACACCCTATTAAGAACGATGTCCCAGCTTTTATGATGTCCATAAATTACATAACGTCAGTTTCTCTGTTGTCTTTGAAGAGACGGGTCATTTCTGTTCGCCTCATTGCGTATTTTTTTCAGTGACCTTATGCACTATACTGTAACAGTTCTTTCTATGTATGGACCAAGTTTCACGGACTATTTTACTTGGCGGTCACACTTACTGCGAAAGCTGCTTTTCTCCTCAAGTATTGCACGCCGGTGAATATAATCAATTTTATGCGACAGTGAGAATAACCCTTCTGGTTGTTTGCATATGATGCTGTGGTTTACTCTCTAGTAAAGTCATCAGAAGATCAGGAAGAATTGCGAAATGATTTAGACAAGATATTTGTATGATTAAAAAAGTGGCAGTTGATCCGAAAGAACACTGAAAGGAGTTCGTTAAATTTCTGTTACACGATAAATCACACAAATTTAATGACTTTCAATTAAACTGAATACCTAGGGAGTACAATGAAGAAATAGGTACATTGGAAACATCAGATATGAAATGTTGGGAGGAAGGTGAACCGAAAACTTCGTTTTATTGGTAGAACACGTAGAAGATGAAACAGCTCCACTACAGAGACTGCCTATATTATGATTTCCGTCTGTTCTGGAGTACAGTAGCGTGATATGGGGTGCTTGCATGCAATGACTGAAGGAAGATATTGAAATACTTCAAAGTAGAGCAGATCATGGTTTATTACAGCGAAAAAAGGGAGTGAGTGTGACGGATGTGATACGCAAGAAGTTTGCCGCCCATTGTGGGCGAGCGGTTCTAGGCGCTACAGTCTGCAACCACGCGACCACTACGGTCGCAGGTTCGAATCCTGCCTCGGGCGTGGATGTGTGTAATGTCCTTACGTTAGTGAGGTTTAAGTAGTTCTAAGTTCTAGGGGACTGATGACCTCAGAAGTTAAGTCCCATAGTGCTCAGAGCCATTTGAACCATACGCAAAAAATGTGTAGTCATTAAAATACAGGTTTTTCTCGTTGCAGAAATTTCAAACTTCCTCCTCCGGCTGAGAAGTATTTTGTTGACTACCATCTACAAATAATCGAAACTGGAGATCGCACGGAAAATTTACGTGTTCGGTTTTTTCAAGTACTATTCGAGAGTCGAAAGTCTGAAAGTGATGCGTTATACTCTCTCCCATGCACTTAAAAGTGAACTACAGCGTTCTCATGTAGGTGAAGATGTAGATAAATCAATGTCCTTTTCCATGGCGTTTAGACACCTCTATTTATCAGACCACGAATTAATCCGCCTACAGTCGATGTTTGAGTGTAAAAAAATGTAAAGACTTGAGAACTATTAGTCGCTGAAATACCAGTACCGTGTGACAGAGAATTATTCATAGTAATCTCGGTAGCCCACTCGTTTATCACCGAACTCGCGTCGACTCGACGTGGATATAACACAGCCGCAGAACGCTTTTCATATTTCAACAGTACAGAGAACCAACGCACTGGCACCTTCATGTCTCAACAACGAGCTACGTCAACGGCGGATCGGCGCTACGTAAACTACTAATCTCGCGTTGCACCATTGACCTACAGAGTCACCAGATGTCATGACATTTGATTCTTTTGTGGGTGTTTGTGAAAAACTCCGTCAATGTGCCTCCCCTCACAGTTCTTCGGGTGAGCAACCACTCCCATAGGAACAACAGTTTAACGCTTATAGGACTATGGGACGAGATCAAATATCGTCTCGATGTCTGCGGTGCGTCTGCCGGAGGGTACATTGAATATTTGTACAAGGTAAATGAATAGTTTCATTCTGTAAAAATTAACCAAATGCTGTATGTGCATTCATGTAGGAGATATACCCTTATAGAATCAGATGACGAATTTGACAGCAAAAACTTTGTAACCATAGTGTAAGTTAAAATTTACCGCAAGGTCCTGTCTTCATTCATGTAGATGGTACAGTCTTGTGAATGCGAATGAACCTTTTTGAAACACCCTGTTATATTACTGTTTTATTTCATCACCCGTATTTATACTGTTATCTGCAACCTAATTTGTGCACCGAGCTAGAATTGTAAAGTCTCCGTTGCGAAACTGATGTTCCTTTTTTGTCTTTTGATAATGCGATTACTGTGGCTTTGAGTGTCGGACTACTGCGTTGTGGATATACCAAAGTGATACACTGTGTTGACATGTTATCACTGCAAAGTACGCACATTGTTCCATTCCGCTGTTTTTTAATTACTTCAGTTAAATTCTACATTCTGCAAGGGATAAGTCCCTTCAGTCGCGCTATTCATCTGTGTGCTCGGTGGTTCAGATGGATAGAGTGTCTGCCATAGAAGCAGGAGATCCCGGGTTCGAAAAAATGGTTCAAGTGGCTCTGAGCACTATGGGACTTAACATCTGTGGTCATCAGTCCCCTAGAACTTAGAACTACGTAAACCTAACTAACCTAAGGACATCACACACATCCATGCCCAAGGCAGGATTCGAACCTGCGATCGTAGCGGTCACCCGGTTCCAAACTGAAGCGCCTAGAACCGCACGGCCACATCGGCCGGCCCCCGGGTTCCAGTCCCGGTCGGGGCACACGTTTTCAGCTGTCCCCATCGAGGTATGTCAACAACACCTGTCGGCAGCTGAGGGTTTCAGTTAATTATCATTTATTCTAGATAAGCTGCACACTAATCAATAGTATCTGTTCTTTCGAGAACAGTTACTATCTACATGTATATAGGGTGGTCCATTGATCGTGACCGCTCCAAATATCTCACGAAATATGCGTCAAACAGAAACATATATTTCTTTACGTACTACACCAATATGTATTAAAAAATTGGAGTTCCTATTTTAAAAAACGCAGTTGATATCCGTTTGACCATGGCAGCGCCATCTGGCGGTCCAACCATAGCGCCATCTGGTTTCCCCCTTCAAGCTAAACGAGTTTCGTTCTTTGTAGTTTTTTCGTTTGATGCTAATTTCGTGAGATATGTGGCCCGGTCATTATCAATGGACCACCCTGTAAATATATAGTTAAAGACTACCCACCCATTGACCTTTGTGCGAATGCGCACAGGTTACCCGAACTCTTACGAGAATCGTCACCTTAGTGTGGGCGCGTAATGAGTGGATGGGCAAATATCTCTTAGGTACATGACGTATGTAAATTATGGACAGATGGGAATGTGGGTCTCACGGGAAGCGTGCACGGAATAAGTCCCTGCAGTCGCGTTATGCATCTGTGTGGTTGGTGGCTCAGACAGCCGGCACGGTAGCTCAGCGTTTTCGGTCAGATGGTTAGCAGCTCCCTGTAATAAAAAAACTGAGTTAATCGATTAACAACAAACTTAAACGGATATTTTACGACGTCCGCCCCGAGCAGATGCAACGAACTAAAGCGAACAAAAGGAGACTAAAAAATAAAATAAAATAAATGATGGATAGAGCGGCTGCCATGTAAGCAGGAGTTCTCGGGTTCGAGTACCGCTCGGGGCATTCATTTTCAGCTGTCAAAGGTATATTAGCAACACCTGTCGGCAGCTGAGGGTTTGAATTAATTATCATTTATTCTACATTTGAACTTTGTCGATGAAGAGGAAAAATCATAAGGAAACACAGCAACTTCTATTTTTAAGAAATATGACGTTGTGAATATAGCATGAGTTAAAATATATTGTTTCAAGCAAACTTTTTTAAAGCGTCACATATCTTCTGACTAGTTTGAAACGGGCTGCCACGACTTCCTCTCTTGGGAACTTGCACCCAGAGTCCTTAATTAATGTTACATCTACTCTAACTTCTGTTTTCATCTGCAGCTTTTACCGTCTATAGCTCCAGCTAGCAGCGCGGAAGTTATTCCCTGATTTTTAACGCATATCCTGTCAGCGTCTTCATTCCCTTCCACTTGTCAGTGTTTTTCACAAATTTCTTTCTTCGCCGATTCTTCGGGGGACCTCCTCACTTCTTATCTTATCCGTCCACCTGATTTACAACATTCTTTTGTAGCACCAAATATAGTACGCTCCGAATCTCCCCTTTTCCGGTTTCTCCGCAGATGCTGATTCACAGCCATACACTGCTGTACTCCTGTTGTTGTTGTTGTTGTTCGAGGTCTTAAGTCCTGAGACTGGTTTGATGCAGCTCTCCATGCTACCCTATCCTGTGCAAGCTTCTTCATCTCCCAGTACCTACTGCAACCTACATCCTTCTGAATCTGCTTGGTGTATTCATCTCTTGGTCTCCCTCTACGATTTTTACCCTCCACGCTGCCCTCCAATACTAAATTGGTGATCCCTTGATGCCTCAGAATATGTCCTACCAACCGATCCCTTCTTCTAGTCAAGTTGTGCCACAAACTCCTCTTTTCCCCAATCCTATTCAATACCTCCTCATTAGTCATGTGATCTAATCTTCAGCATTCTTCTGTAGCACCACATTTCGAAAGCTTCTATTATCTTCTTGTCCAAACTATTTATCGTCCACGTTTCACTTCCATACATGGCTACACCCCATACAAATACTTTCAGAAACGAATTCCTGACACTTGATTCTATACTCGATGTTAACAAATTCCTCTTCAGAAACGCTTTCCTTGCCATTGCCAGTCTACATTTTATATCCTCCTGTTCTCCTGTACTCCTCAGAAATTTATTTCTGAGCTGAAGAGCTATGTTTCATACCAGTAGACTTCTCTTAGCCAGGAATGTCGTCCATGACCATGCAAATCTGTTTTTCATATCCTCTTGGTTTCCCCCGTCGTGTGTTATTTTGCTATCAAGACAGTTAAATTGCTTCACTTCGTCTACTTCTTGGTCCCCTGTTTTGATGTTAACTTTATCGCTAATATCATTCAAATGGTTCAAATGGCTCTGAGCACTATGGGACACAACATCTGAGGTTATCAGTCCCCTAGAACTTAGAACTTCTTAAACCAAACTAACCTAAGGACGTCACACACATCCATGCCCGAGGCAGTATTCGAACCTGCGACCGTAGCGGTCGCGCGGTTCCAGACTGAAGCGCTAGAACCGTTCGGCCACTCCGGCCGGCGCTAATATCATTTCAGCCACTTCTCATTCCTTTCGTCTTTCTTCGGTTTACGTTCATTACATATTCTGTACTTATTAGATTGTTCATTCCATTCAGTCGGGCCTTTAGTTGATCTTTAACTTTTACTTTTACTTTCGTTTATAACTCATTTAAATTCATTACAATCTTAGTTCTATTCCTGTCAGTTAATAAATATTTAATACTGTCATTAAGTAACCTCTGTGAGTGCAAGGATTAACCAGCCCACTCGTACAATAATTCTGTCTCTTTGCTGGCGCGAGTTTTGCATGTGACTTTGTCTGTAGGGGAGCGGCGTCATGATTTGCCAGGGAAGAAACAGACAGCTGGGCAGTGACTCGGAATCCGGTCAAGCCCCCTGGGAGTTTCGGCTCGCCTTTCTACATCTGCACACACATGCCGCAAGCCACCGCATGGTGCATGGCAGAGGATACTTTGTACCACTACCAGTTCCTTCCTTTCCTGTTCCAGTCGCTAACAGGGCGCGGGGAAAACGACTATCTGGATGCTTCTGCATGAGCTCCAATTTCTCTTGTTTTCGTGGTCCCTAGGCGAAATGCACGATGGAGGCAGTAGAATCGGTCTCCAGTCAGCTTCAGATGGCGATTCTCCGAATTTTCTCGGTAGTTTTCATCGAAAAGAACGTCACCTTCCATCCAGGGATTTCAATTTGAGGTCCCGAAGCGTTTACGTAATACTTGCGTGATGATCGAACATACCAGAAGCAAATCTGGTAGCCCGCGTCTTAATTGCTTTGATGTCTTCCTTTAACCGACCTCATGGAGATCGAAAACACTCGAGCAGTAGTCAAGAGTGGGTCGTATTAGTGTTCTCTATGCTGTCTCCTTTACAGATGACTCACACTGTCCTAAAACTCTCCAAAAACAAGTCGATATCGACCACTTTCCTTTCCAACTGCAATGCTTACGCGCTCGTTCCATCTGATATTACTTTGCAACGTTACACTATATGGTGGCCGTGACAGTGTCAATCAGAACACCGCTAATGCGATATTCAAATAGTACGGGTCTATTTTTCCTACTCATCTACATTAACTTACATTTTTCTACATTTAGAGGTAGCTACCATTCATGACACCAACTATCCTCCTACAGTCAGATCAGTTACGTATATAGAGATCAAAAGGGGCCCTGTCAGACTTCCATGATAACTCCTGACTACGTCTCTGACGAACACACGCCGTCCAGGACAACGTACTAGGTTCTATAACTTAAGAAGTCTTTGAGCCATTCACCTATACGAGAACCTATTCCGTGTGCTCGTAACTTCCTTAACAGTCAGCAGAGGAGCCCATGACAAAAGCCTTTCGGAAACATGGGAATACCAATCTGCCTGTAGCCCCTAACCTGTCGTTCGCAGTACATCATGTGAGGGAAGGGGAAGATGACTTTCGCCCGAAAGATACTTTCTAAAATAGTCCTGATTTTTTGGACAGTGGCTTTTCCATATAAAGGAAATTTATTTTATTCGAACTCAGAATATGTTCAAGAATTCTGCAGCAAACAGACGTTAAGGATATTGGTCTGTAATTTTGCAGGTCCGTTCATTTATCCTTCTTACGTAGTGGGAGTCGCGTGCGCTTTTTTCCATTCGTTAGGGACTTTGCACTGGCCGAGAAACTTGCTGTAAATGCAAGCTAAGTAAGGGACCAATGCCGTAGAATACTCTTTGTAACACGAAATTGAGATTCCATCCGGACCTGGCGACTTGTTTTCAACGCTTTCAGTTGCTTCACTACGCCACGTATGTCTATTACCACGTCTTCCACAAAGAGTCTGTGCGATGGTCAAACGGCAGTGTGTTTGTACAACTTCCTGCCTGAACGATCTCTTAAACGCGAAATTTTAAATATCCTTTTGCTATCTTAATTCACTTACTCAGCACATACTTCTCGAGATCTCGATTAACAGTCCGCCTAAACTCTGTCCATAATTCCCCTACGTCCATCAAACTGCAACTAGTTGATGTCCCTTCATTGTCTAAGCGGAATGCTAACAACTGGCTATATGCTCTTTCTGGAAGAAACACTGTCCTAGCCTTCTTGATTGATTTATTAACTTAAGTAAATACAGTTTCTATTTTGAAATCACGATCTGTCTCTATACTGACGCCGTCGATAAGGCAGGTAGGCTACAAGTTCTAAATATTTCCATTGCTTGTGGGCTCTCGAACCAGATTCCTGAGACAGTTTTCGGGAAACCTGTTCAGAAGCACTTCACAAAATGTTTCTCTGTACCCCTTGCAATGAATCCATAGACTTCCCAGTCTATACTCAGTAAGTTAAAATCGTCTCCAACTAGTATCGGATGATCTGGATATTTCCCCGCTACTGAGCGTAGACTTTCTTTGAATGAGTCTTAAAACTATCACGGCAGAATCGGGTGGCTTGAACAAACATTCGACAATTAAGTTTATTTCACCTAGGCCTGTTATATGTGTCTAGATAACTTTACATGCACTCTCAGATTTGAGAATAGAGACAGTACTTTTTTCGACTGCAATATACACTCCCCCTCCAATGGTGTCTATGTTCCATGACTCGCAAATTATTTCAGAGCTTTCTACTTCGGGTTTCAGCCAGCTCTAGGTCTCATGAACAATTTCAGTGCGAGAAATGTCCTGGAGGGTAGTAACTTCGGGGACTTTATTACGGATACTTTGGCAATTTACTGATAAAATTTTGACATTAGTAGTGTCTTTACTCTGAACACAGTCTGATTTTGCTATGTGTGTATCGACTGACGAGCGTTCATCAGAGTACATCAAACTAGCATTTAGCCTAAAAACAACCACGTGCACTTCACAAGCACTTTTTTACCTGCTCTGAGAGGTGAAAATGAGGTGATGGGGGAAGCGTGCACTCGTGGCGGTATAACGTTACAAGCCAATCAGTGTTGCTAGGCTGTCCGGGAGTCGCCTTCCGCCAGTTTTTTCTCATACGCGGACTGCACAATATGAGCTCCCGGCCTCTACCAAAGAAAGTCATATAACATGCCGTGAGGAGAATCTGGACTTCTGCACAATCTTGGCTTATACGGGCTGTGGCATGCGGTGAAAATACATATCAAAACAACCTTGTTTTTGGCCGACATTTCGCCTTCCTAGAACGCAGTGGATTGGGACGTCAGTGGCAGATACATATCTCTGTGTCTCATGAGAAGCGAAGCATGTGCATTTTATTCAAGTATTGTTTTCTGTCTTTGTAATAGCGATGGGCCGACATTTCGGAGCTGCTCCTCTTAGGGTGAACACCCTCCTGCCTCAAATGTTGTAAGAAGGCACTTCATTGGTTAATGTGAAAAAGTAGCAGAGAAGCGGAAGTCAGGACACCAGTTGCCGAAAAATTCAGATGTGGAGACAAGCATATTGGCTGAAGTGAGAAACTTAAATGAAGAGTGTGAATTTAACACAGAGTGGTTTAAGAACTGTGTATGTAGGAGATAAGACGACTGCACAACGTTTGCTGCGTAAAGATTAGTTATTTTGGTAACAACAATATCATTGGTCAGCATTTTGCAGAACTTTTTCATTGGTGCATGGGAACTGTGCGGACTTTGTGGGAGGGGAGAGGGTACAATTTCAGTATGATGTTCTTCGTTTAAGAATTCTGAGTAAAACATATCGGCTGGAGATATTGAGACAGGCACTTGGTTCTCAGAGGGTGAGGAGAACGTTTTGCCCACACATGGAGAGAATAGACGTCGCAATCAGCAGCTGAGAGGCTGCAGAGAACAGCAGATCTCGGCATTCGCAGCTTTTTACATCATAGTGTGCTTAGTTTGGTGAGGAATTACAACTTAGGCAAGCGGAGCATGAAAATTATTTATCGTTCTTAGGCATCTCACACTTTTATTGAGGGCTCGTTCATGACTCTACCAGTGATGGTGTTTGCATGTAATAGTTTTCAGTTCTTCTGGGGCGATCAGCCAATCACTGTCTGTCCACTGCGGATTTATCTTCCCAAATGTGATTTGTAAGATGCTTTCTTAGGCATCTTACACTTTTATTGAGGGCTCATTCATGACTCTACCAGTGATGGTGTTTGCATGTAATAGTTTTCAGTTCTTCTGGGGCGATCAGCCAATCACTGTCTGTCCACTGCGGATTTATCTTCCCAAAAGTGATTTGTAAGATGCTTTCTTAGGCATCTTGTACTTTTATTGAGGGCTCATTCATGACTCTACCAGTGATGGTGTCTGCATGTAATAGTTTTCAGTTCTTCTGGGGCGATCAGCCAATCACTGCGGATTTATCTTCGCAAAAGTGGTTTGCAAGATGATGGTTTTTTTCAGTTTATCTAAGCTATCCAACATTTGCCTGGTCATTTGAATGGCATATTAGAACTATTTCTGGGTAGTAATCGTCAGTATTCGTGTTCTCTGTGTTTTTCAATCTCGGACAGATCCTATGGTTAATTCTTGTACTATCATGCATTACCAAAGAACTTTATATCTACATCTGTATCTACATGGACACTCTGCAAATCAGACTTAAGTGCCTGGCAGAAGATCTATCGAACCACCTTCACAATAATTCTCTATTATTCCACTTTCGAACAGCGCGTGGAAGAAACAAACACCTATATGTTTCCGTGCGAGCGCTCATAGCCCTTATTTCATTATGATGGCCGCTTTTCCCAATGTAGGAGGGTCAACAAAATATTTTCGCAATCGGAGGAGAAAGTTAGCGACTGAAATTTCGTGAGAAGATCCCACCGCAACGAGAAACGCATTTGTTCTCATTATGTCCACCCGAAATCCTGTAGCACGTCCGTGACACTCGCTCCCCTATTTCTCAATAGTAAAAAAAAACGTGCTGCTCTTCTTTGAACTTTCTCGATTCCTCCTTTAATCCTATTTGGTAAGGATACCACACTGCGCAGCAGTACTCGAAAAGAGGACGGACAAGCGTAGCGTAGGCAGTCTCTCTCGTAGATCTGTTGCGTCTTCTAAGTGTTCCGCCAATAAATCGCAGTCTTTGGTTCGCCATCCTCACAACATTTTCTGTTTTCTTTCCAATTTAAGTTGTTCGTAATTGGAATTCCCATGTATTCAGTTGAATTTACGGCTTTTAGATTTGATTAATTTATCGTGTAACCTAAATTTGATGTATCCGTTTTAGCACTCATGTGGATGACATCACACTTTTCATTATTTAGAGTCTACTGCCAACTTTCGCTCCATACAGATATCTTATCTGAATAGTTTTGCAGTTGCCGGCCGCCGTGGCCGAGCGGTTCTAGGCGCTTCAGTCCGGAACCGCGCGACTCCTGCGGTCGCAGGTTCGAATAGTGCCTCGTGCATGGATGTGTGTGATGTCCTTAGGTTCGTTAGGTTTAAGTAGTTATAAATTTAGGGGACTGATGACCTCAGATGTTAAGTCCCGTAGTGCTCAGAGCCATTTGAACCATTTGAACCAAGTGTCGTAGTTGTTTTGATCATTTGATGTCGTTACTAGACGATGAACGACAGCATCATCTGAAAACGACCTTAGATGTATGCTCAGATTGTCTCCTAAATCGTTTATGTAGACAAGGAACAACAGATAGCCTATAACACTACCTGGGGGAACGCCAGAAATCACTTCGGCTTTACTTGATGACTTCTCTTCAATTACTACAAACTACGACGCCTGTCACAGGAAATCACAACTCCAGTTGCATAACTGAAACTGTATTCCATAAGTAAGCAGCTTGAATATAAGCCACTTGTGAGGTACAGTGTCAAAAGCCTGCAAATCTATAAATATGGAATCAATTTGAAATCCCTTGTCAATAGCACTCAGCACTTCGTGTGTGTAAAGAGCTAGTCGGGTTTCCCAAGAATGATGGTTTCTAAACCCATGTTGGCTGTGTGTCAATAGACCGTTCTCTTCGAGGTAATTCATAATGCTCGAATACAATATACACTCCTGGAAATTGAAATAAGAACACCGTGAATTCATTGTCCCAGGAAGGGGAAACTTTATTGACACATTCCTGGGGTCAGATACATCACATGATCACACTGACAGAACCACAGGCACATAGACACAGGCAACAGGGCATGCACAATGTCGGCACTAGTACAGTGTATATCCACCTTTCGCAGCAATGCAGGCTGCTATTCTCCCATGGAGACGATCGTAGAGATGCTAGATGTAGTCCTGTGGAACGGCTTGCCATGCCATTTCCACCTGGCGCCTCAGTTGGACCAGCGTTCGTGCTGGACGTGCAGACCGCGTGAGACGACGCTTCATCCAGTCCCAAACATGCTCAATGGGGACAGATCCGGAGATCTTGCTGGCCAGGGTAGTTGAATTACACCTTCTAGAGCACGTTGGGTGGCACGGGATACATGCGGACGTGCATTGTCCTGTTGGAACAGCAAGTTCCCTTGCCGGTCTAGGAATGGTAGAACGATGGGTTCGATGACGGTTTGGATGTACCGTGCACTATTCAGTGTCCCCTCGACGATCACCAGTGGTGTACGGCCAGTGTAGGAGATCGCTCCCCACACCATGATGCCGGGTGTTGGCCCTGTGTGCCTCGGTCGTATGCAGTCCTGATTGTGGCGCTCACCTGCACGGCGCCAAACACGCATACGACCATCATTGGCACCAAGGCAGAAGCGACTCTCATCGCTGAAGACGACACGTCTCCATTCGTCCCTCCATTCACGCCTGTCGCGACACCACTGGAGGCGGGCTGCACGATGTTGGGGCGTGAGCGGAAGACGGCCTAACGGTGTGCGGGACCGTAGCCCAGCTTCATGGAGACGGTTGCGAATGGTCCTCGCCGATACCCCAGGAGCAACAGTGTCCCTAATTTGCTGGGAAGTGGCGGTGCGGTCCCCTACGGCACTGCGTAGGATCCTACGGTCTTGGCGTGCATCCGTGCGTCGCTGCGGTCCGGTCCCAGGTCGACGGGCACGTGCACCTTCCGCCGACCACTGGCGACAACATCGATGTACTGTGGAGACCTCACGCCCCACGTGTTGAGCAATTCGGCGGTACGTCCACCCGGCCTCCCGCATGCCCACTATACGCCCTCGCTCAAAGTCCGTCAACTGCACATACGCGGCATGCTACCAGTGTTAAAGACTGCGATGGAGCTCCGTATGCCACGGCAAACTGGCTGACACTGACGGCGGCGGTGCACAAATGCTGCGCAGTTAGCGCCATTCGACGGCCAACACCGCGGTTCCTGGTATGTCCGCTGTGCCGTGCGTGTGATCATTGCTTGTACAGCCCTCTCGCAGTGTCCGGAGCAAGCATGGTGGGTCTGACACACCGGTGTCAATGTGTTCTTTTTTCCATTTCCAGGAGTGTATGTTCCAAAATCCTGTTGCAAACCGGCGTTAATGATATAGGCCTGTAATTTAATGGATGACTCCTTCTGCCTTCCTTGAATATTAGTGTGACCTGTGCAACTTCCGAGTCTTTGGGTACGGATTTTTCGTTGAGCGAGCGGTTGTATGTGAAAGTCAAGTACGACGCTATTGCATCAGCATATTCTGATATGATATGAAACTTCCCCTTTGAATGTAAAGAAAGACTGTGCTGGTAAAACTCTTACGTTATTTGATTTCAAACAGCTGAGCAAAACTCAGCGTACTCAGACGGTTTTCTTCTTACTTATTCTGATCATCACTAAACTGACACACAATATTTTAGCACAACGCAATCTGACTTTCAATAATCCCTACAAAAGAATGGCCCAGACTAACAATAACTTACACTTTTCATGAATCACTTACTTCAAAAAAATCTTCGTGACTCGAACTACTGCAATACAGCGAGCGCCAATACTGCCAGCTAAATAAAGTAAATGAAAGATTCTGGTAGAGAACAAACAACGTATTTACCTTAATAGCGTTTTCTGACGAACACAAGCCCAGATCGTCCGCTCATAGTAACCTCTCAAAACTCTAGCATCTCTCTCCCGACATCCACTACAATTGGCGGCTCACCTCCAAACTGCCCAACGCTACGCGCTGTTCACACCAAACTGCCCAACACTACACTAGCGAATAATCCAACAGTGAGTCCAACCAGCCACAGACTGCACACAGCGCAGTCAGTGATTTTCATACAGAGCACTACGTGGCGTTACCAACATAAAAACCTAAACAGCATATTTACAAGGAATCTAACTGAAATAAGTCTGGAGAGGAAAACTGCCTTTTATTAAGTGATTTAAGTTGTTTCATTACTCTGAGGATATCTACTTCTAAGATGCTCATGTTGGCAGCTGCTCTTGATTCGAATTCTGTCCTTTGTTCGAATTCTGTAACATTTACTTCGTCTTCTTTGGTGGAGGTTATGTTTAGTAACTCTGCTTGAGCAGCTCTGTCGTCGATAATATCTCCATTCCTATCGCGCAGAGAATGCATTGATTGTGTCTTGTCGCTAGCATACTTTACATACGACAGGAATCTCTTTGGTTTTTCTGCCAGGTTTTGGGACGAAGTTTCATTCTGGAAACTATTATAATCATCTCGCATTGCAGTCCGTGCTAAATTTCGAGGTTCCGTAAAAGATCGCAAATCTTGAGGATTTTGCCTTCGTTTAGACTTGGCATGCTTTTTTCGTTGTTTCTGCAGCAGTGTTCTGTCCCACGGGATAACACCTCCGTCGTTTGTTATTTTATTTCATATAAATCTCCTAATTTCTGTCGATACTATTTCTTTGAATTCAGGCCACTTCTAGTCTACATTTACATTGTTAAATTCGAAGGAGTGGAGATTGTCTCTCTGGAATTTTTATCTGCTTTTTTGAATAGGTATATTTTTCGTTTATTTGTGGAGGATTCGGTAGTTCCGGTATTCATTCTCGGTACGACAATCCTGTGTTGACTAATCTCTATATTCGTTTTGATGCTCACTATTTGCTCAGGATTATTTGTTGCTAAGAATGAGTTTAGCACAATTTCGGTGGTGTTTTATGCGTACCTCCGGATATGAACATGAATTTTCGTCGACATATCGAGGGTACATTGAAGTCACCACCAACTATAATTTTGTGAGTCTAGTAAGTGTTTGAAATTAGACTCAAGTTTTCTTTGAATTTTTCAGCAACTGTATCATCTGAGTTGAGAGGTCGGTAAGAGGATCCAGTTATCATTTTATTCCTGTTGCCAAGAGTGACCTCTATCCATAATAACTACTTCAATTTCGCGACAAGATAGACTGCTTGTAACAGAAACAAACACGTCAGCGCCAACTGTGTTTAGCTTGTCCTTCCTGAACACCGTTAGGTCCTTCGCAAAAATTTCGGCTGATCTTGTGTGGCCTATGCCATCTTTCAATGCCTATAATGATTTGAGCATCTGTGCTTTCAACTAGCGCTTGTAGCTCTGATACTTCTTCTACACAACTACGACAATATACAACTGTTACACCGATGGTTCCTAGATTTATGTTCTTCCAACGTTGGACCTGCACCTTTTGAGACTGAAGTTCTTTTTTGTGTTTTCCCGAGACCCTTTAACCCAAAAAACCACCCAGTCCACGCCTCACAACCCCTGCTACCCGTGTAGCAGCCTCCTGCGTGTAGAGGATTCGTGACCTATTTAGGGGAACCCGAATCTCCACCACCCTGTGGCACAAGTTGGGGAACATACAGCTTAAATGGAGACAGAACTGTCTGAACCCCTGATTCCGACCCTCCACTCCGCTCTGTACCAGAGGTCCCCAATCGGTCATGTCGACTATGCTGCAAATGGTGAGCTTTTATTTCGTCTCACATGTAAGACCGGCAGCTTTTACCACCTCCGATAGACGCTCGCGACCAGAGAGAATCTCTGCTTATCCGAAGCGACACATATCATTGGTGACGACGTGAGCCACCACCTGCAGCTGTCTGTGCACTGCACTCTTCAGGTCATCTGGAAGAACCCGTTCAACTTCGGGAATGACTCCAGCTGGTAGGCACATGGAATGCACATTGGCTTTCTTCCCTTTCTTATCGCCATATTTCCTGACCCCATAAAGCGCTTGACATTGGATCTCCCAGCTACCTATAATTCCACCTCTGTGATTGCCCGGATCTTGCAGGCTGAGAGGTTTCCTCTGTAGCAGAACAAGCAATTGCATCTGGCTGAGGGACAGTGTCAGCCACAGACAGCACCTGGAACCTGTTTGACAGACTAACTTGGGAGGCCTTACGTTCGGCAACCTATAAAGTCTTTCACCACCTGCCACGCCACGAGGTGACCTCCCACACGACCATGGGTCAACCCCAGTGCGGGCAGTAACTGGGCTGGTCACCAGTGCAGACCATCGGCGGACTCGTGGGTCGTGCTGGATGTCCGTTGAATCCCCACGGCCAGCCCACAACAATGGTGCCCATCCACTGCAGCCTCAAGCTGTGTAACCGAAGCCATCACAGCCTGTAGCTGAGAACGTAGTGTCAGCCGCACACCCCAATCACAGTCCCTGTCCACCCTGAAGACCGTGGGAAGCTACACTACACAGGCTAACAGAACAGAGGACTATCGACACGAAACTGTAGGCACTGACGAAAAGGCAAGAACTGTGTCCAATAAATTAGATTAAAATACAGAGATCCAAAATCTAACTGTGAGGAAGCAATTCGTAGAACACCCTACCCCGTTGTTCCTGAAGATGCGTAACATTATCCTTCGTGGATGTGCACAAGTCTTTATAAGGAGAGTTGCTGCTTCGTTTTGGCTCTACCGTTTCTTTCTTTTACCTATGTTAGCATAAAGACACCATCTCTCGTCAGCAGTAACATTACAGGATAGCAATGATCGGTGTTGTTCGCGAACCAATTGATAAGGAGCAAACAGAGATGCACATATGGCCATCCACTGAATTTTTGTGGTTTTGGCTTAGACCATGTGGTACGCATAAACTTGATTTTTTTAATATTCCAAACTGTATGTAAATGTCACACGATGGTGGAATGATCATAGTTCATCACATCTGCCAGTCCTCGAGTACAATGAGCTGGATTAACGAGTTTAAATGATCTTCATCAAACACCGAAGGTGTTTATGAACGTGGAGAGTCACTAATGCCAAAAAGATCCTCCTTAAAACGAGAAAATCATTTTCTTGTCGTGATCTGTCAAATGGCATTATTCCCATACATGGCACAAATGTTTCTGGCACCCTCCGCTGCTATCACCCCCCTGCTGAACTCGAACAGGAGAATATGTCGTAAATGTTCCGATTTCTTCACATGGCACTTGATTTTCTAGCGGCCACAGTTCACTCTCTACCGCCAAATGACAATACGTAAACTCAAATAACAACATTGAACTACAAATAAAAAATGACCGTCTATAAATAAATCCATAGCCAGTGTAATATCAACATGGAAAACAAGGAGCTACGAACTTATGCAACAACCTAATAAAATGGGGTTAACCTGGACGATTGTTTCATTTCATACATGATACCGTTTTCATTACCTATTGTGGTGTACACAATCTATTTCTCATGTTTGCTAAGCTCATCCTTTTCCTGTCATTAATACGTTCCGCTACAGTTCTGTTTATTAAATAATTTAATCCCTTGGGGAGCGATGTGGTATCAGTCAGTCTAGTTGATGCGGATGAGTGTGATACCCACAGGGATATGTCAAAAGCTCAGTTGACGCCTTGCATACAATGGGCAACTCCTACGCAAGGTTTCGATCACTATGGACATGCTGACCCGCAGCAAATAGTACTTACAGTATAAAATTCAGAATTCTGTATACATTCACTCTCCGAAATTTTTCAGAAGTGATTGGGCATTTAGCGTCACTGATCCCGATTCTTTTGGATGAAATTTGAATATGGTATTAATTATAATTTTGGTAAACAGCAGAAAGCTGGAAAAGGTTTAGTTAAGCTGCTTGAAGGGTGACATTATTCCACTAGGATGTGTTTAAAACATTTTATTTGCGCTACTGTCTTAAGTTGGTTGCATACGAGATTAATCCATGAATTTCTCTTGCAGCATTCTATTGATTCTGTGTTGGTTTCTACTAGTCCATCTTGATGTTACCAACGTTGTTGTTATCCATGTTGCACTGTTTTGGAGGGTAACTGTTTCATGTGCGAGGTAATTAATGAAAGATTTTTACTTTGGATTTTTACTGTGCAAGTGTTTTGCATATTAAAATTTGTGGCCTTACTAGACAGTGCCTAGGTTGATATGCGCAAGAGTAAAGAGTTTAGCTGGAATGTGTGTAGTTCCACAGGATACTAATAATTTGGAGAGCTTAGAAACTGAGGGCAACATGGAGAGCTGAGAAGAAATTGATCAGCAGGCTAGTATTAGCGAGATGCAGGAAAATAGTGTTCAGGACGGTGAGCAGGCTGGTATTGGTATGGCAGGAACACAAAGCGTTGGGGAACAGCCTAGGGTTCGGTTTGGTAGTTAACGAGAACCGTGGCGACGCCTTCCCAGGAACGTCAGGACTTGCAGATACTATGTACGAGAAGAAGGCGCACAGCCCAGTGGGTAATGAGTCGACGCTGACTGCACCTGCTGCATCTGCATTTTCCGCCCTTCAAACGTTTTTAGTATGCACGGATAAAAAGAATGCTGAGCAATTTCAGAACCTAAGCAAAGAGAATAAGGAGCAAAGCAAAAAGATCTAGGACAATTTGAGAAAGAAAGCTGAAGAGCAGGTACAACAATTTAATCAAAAATTAGAAACGTTTGTCCAAGAGAGCAAAGGTACCACGAATGAAACAACAAAAGCGGACTCAGATTTGTGAACGAATCTTGAAATGGATACTACGTGGCAGGGTGGAGTTGCAGAACAAATGACAGTGATTATCAATGGACAAGTCATTTTAAGTTAATGACTTGGACATCCAGTGTCCATGCCACAAGAAGTGACTATGATAGGTTCGGATGTCTTAACAAGATGACAGAGCAGGTTGGAGTTTTATCTACAGCTGTGGAAGAGCTCTCGTTAGAATGTGATACAAAGTATGATCGTACAATTCAGTTTGAAGAAATAAATAAATTATTCCTATTCAAAGAAGCTCAGGCAAACAGTCAGGAATCTGGAAATGTTGCTCCAATTGCACCTAAATAAGGAGCACAGTGGTAATACGGATAACAATGTGAAAGATGTAAAGTCGAGTATAAGTTAGACAGAGATGAGAACACGAAAAATTAGGTAACGTGACTGAAAGGCATTAGGGGCACACCGCTGCAGCCATCTGCAAATGATTACAATGAAGATGAGAGTTGTAGGCATACAGTTGAAAAGCACTCACTCCTCCCAGACCCATCAAACAATCTGTATCTTATGATCTGAATCGATACTTTAATTACTGATATCATGCTCCAGAGATTAATTCTGTGAGTGGACACCAGTGTGAAGAAGCTGCAGCATACTTGCGAGAGGATGCAAGACCTGTGATGAATTTAGAAGTGCTCTTCTGGCCGAATATTGTACAAGAGCATGCCAAGATCAAGTGACATTAGGGATACTTGTGACGGAAACGTTTCGTAACTCCAGGTGTCAGAATCTTCTACAATATTTTCAGGAGACAGTCCATCGCAGTCAATTCTTGCAAGTACAATACGATCAGCTGGAGCTTATACGACTTTACCTTACGAAATAACTACACTACTGGCCATTAAAATTGCTTGACCAAGAAGAAATGCAGATAATAAACGGGTATTCATTGGACAAATATATTATACTAGAACTGACATGTGATTACATTTTCATGAAATTTGGGTGCTTATATCCTGAGAAATCAGTACCCAGAACAACCACCTCTGGCCATAATAACGACCTTGATACGCCTGGGCGTTGAGTCAGACCTTGAATGGCGTGTACAGGTACAGCTACAGCGGCAACACGATACCACAGCTCATCAAGAGTAGTGACTGGCGTATTGTGACGAGCCAGTTGCTCGGCCACCATTGACCAGACGTTTTCAGTTGATGAGAGGTCTGGAGAATGTGCTGGCCAGGGCAGCAGTCGAACATTTTCTGCATCCAGAAAGGCGCGTACAGGACCTGCAACATGCGGTCGTGCATTATCCGGCTGAAATGTAGGGTTTCGCAAGGATCGAATGAAGGGTAGAGCCACGGGTAGTAACACATCTGAATCTGAAATGTAACGTCCACTGTTCAAAGTGCCGCCAATGCGAACAAGAGGTGACCGAGACGTGTAACCAATGGCACCCCATACCATCACGCCGGGTGAGACGCCAGTATGGCGATGACGAATTCACGCTTCCAATGTGCGTTCACCGCGATGTCGCCAAACACGGATGCGACCATCATGATGCTGTAAACTGAACCTGGATTCATCCGAAAAAATGACGTTTTGCCATTCGTCCACCCAGGTTCCTCGTTGAGTATATCATCGCAGCCGCTCCTGTCTGTGATGCAGCGTCAAGGGTAACCACAACCATGGTCTCCGAGCTGATAGTCCATGCTGCTGCAAACGTCGCCGAACTGTTCGTGCAGATGGTTGTTGTCTTGCAAACGTCCCCATCTCTTGACTCAGGGGTCGAGACTTGGCTGCACGATCCGTTACAGCCATGTGGATAAGATGCCTGTCATCTCGACTGCTTGGGATCCAGCACGGCGTTCCATATTACCCTCCTGAACCCACCGATTCCATATTCTGCTAACAGTCATTGGATCTCGACCAACGCGAGCACCAATGTCGCGAATCGATAAACGGCAATCGCGATAGGCTACAATCCGACATTTTTCAAAGTCTGAAACGTGATGGTACGCATTTCTCCTCCTTACACGTGGCATCAAAACATCGTTTCACCAGGCAACGCCGGTCAACTGCTGTTTGTGTATGGGATATCGGTTGGAAACTTTCCTGATGTCAGCACGTTGTAGGTGTCACCACCGGCGCCAACCTTGTGTGAATGCTCTGAAAAGCTAATCATTTGCATATCACAGCATCTTCTTCCTGTCGGTTAAATTTCGCGTCTGTAGCACGTTATCTTCGTGGTATAGTAATTTTAGTGGCCTGTAGTGTACATTTACTGAAGTGTGAAATAGCAGGAAGGAGCACGCATGATGTGAAAGCCTTTCAGGGCTTGTGGTAGGAACTAGGTTATGTTCGTTGTGCAGAGGCACACTAACGAGTGCACTTTGTGCAAATTAATTTTCAGCCATAATGGGGAGAACCTTATAATTAGAGAGCCAGGCATGGTCCAATGCGAAATGGTGCCCCGTGTAATAGACAACTTCAACGAAGCCTTTGGTCACTGCATTATAGGCAGGACGGGCATGAGTACCATGCAAGCAGAAACGACGGATTTTGAGAAAGAGTAAACGTGGCAGAGATTTGTAATCCAAATCCACAACATAATGAGCGGCACGGCGATCGGAATTAGGTGCCATGAAACTGACTAGTAAAGGTTGCTGCATCCAGGCCTACGGAGAGCACAAATGCACAAGGAACTTCATGTTTCAATTCACGAGCTACAAAAGACGTTTCTAGGAGGAACTGAAGGAGTTGGTTATGGTTACCCTTTAGTTAAATTAAATATTAGTACGTGAAATTTATTCGCAGTTGCGAATATGAACAACTATCAGCCGTATAACGAAATGACGACACTGAAAATTTGTGATGGAACGGGATTTGAACCCGGATTTCCGGCTTAACGCTCACTGTCGCCTCACTATTACACTGTCCAGGCACAGCTCGCGACTTCACCCAGACTTTCATATGTTATTAAGCACGTGTCTACAGCCTGCACTCGTACATCCATTACGTGTATTCTCATACTTCTGAACAACACGGGCAGTGCAATATCGTATTTATCCGCCGGCACGAAGCAAGCGCCTTTCAATGAAAATGTCTCCGACTATACATATATAATGGGTGTACGAGTGCAGGTTGTGGACACATGGCTGACAGTAAATGCAAAAATTGGGCCTAGCTGCAGGTCCGGCACAAATTTTCGTTATCGTCATTCCATTGGACGGCTTATGGTTGCCTCTATATTCGCAACTGTGAATAAATTTAATGTATTTCGTAAATACTGTAGTCCCTGCATACGTTGTTCCTTTGTACAAGCAAGCATATCCAAAGGAACAGTGGATCATAGTCCTGAAAGACACAGTCACTGAAATATGGTAAAAATTGATGGTGAATTGGTGCAGTGTGTTCTAAATTCTGGGAGTGAAGTCATAGTCTCTGACAAGTACGTACGTAAGTCATCCGACAAGGAAAAACTATGGGCAGTGTTTGGAATGAAGAGTATGAGAGTGCATGGAGATGTGAGTGGGAAGCTTGCAGAAGTGCAAGAGCAGGTTAGGGTTAAGTATGTATGTCAATCACACAAGTTCAGTGCAGACATTTTAACTGCTCGAGATCTCACAATGGGAGCCATTTTAGGACTTGATGTCTTACGACGGTACAAGACAATTTTGCACTTTTAAAGAAAGGTTTGTTTTTGCTAAAGTTGATAATCAAGTAGTTAAGCTAAAATTCAGAGATTTTTCTGCGGAGGAAGGTGCGAAGTGCCGGGGTCGAGAAGAGTTGTTACCTCTGTAATTCTAACGAATTTTCCATGAGAACGAGACATGCACTCGACCCCCTACTTACCCACCAACTCATTAATTATGTGCAGAACGGAGACGAAAGGAAATGATAGTGGACCCTGCTAGTTGGTAAAATAAGGAGTGCACACTCACAATAATTTAATAAAAATCGTAATCTACTGAGAGAAAAAAAAGAGAACTTGGTCGTAATAAAAAATAGGAAATGGGATTTATTCAGTATGAACACCGGAGACGTCAACGAGACGCTGCAGAAAGCCAATTTTGCACCCGGTGGCCGAAATTGAAGCTAATTTTTTTCCATCATAAATGGGTTCCACATTAAGGCATCAGCTTATCTACAAAGTTTCGCTTCCATAGCCCACACTGGTCCTGCGTGAGTAGCTGCAGTTTAATTATAACCATCTGATACTCGGTTTATTTGCGGATTGAATTGAAACCATGATAATCCAATTGCACTGCAAGAAAAGACGAATGATGAAGCCGCGCGGGATTAGCCGAGCGGTCTTGGGCGCTGCAGTCATGGACTGTGCGGCTGGCCCGGAGGAGGTTCGAGTCCTCCCTCGGGCATGGGTGTGTGTGTTTGTCCTTAGGATAACTTAATTTAAGTAATGTGTAAGCTTAGGGACTGATGACCCTACCAGTTAAGTCCCATAAGATTTCACACACATTCGAACATTCGAATGATGAACAATTGATTGTTATTAGTAAGGTGCTGTAGAGTGACTATACATTTCGACGTTCTATGTGGTAAAATTTCTGTCCGTGAATCGCGGTTTTCGTGAGCTATTCAAGTAAATTTTGTATATTACCCGAAAAAAAAATAATGAATAAGTATCATGTTCATCGTGTAAGGTTTGGAACTAAGACTAAGTTAGGATTCCATGATTGCTGTCATTTTATTTGTTTTCGCAATAAGGGTAGATTACAACCATTCTCCCATAGTGTTTGAGGAAGTACGAGACCAGAATTGGAGATGAGACACGCGTCATTCGGGCTTACCACTACTGAAGGCAGCTTGAACGTTCCTCTGCATCAGCAGCTGATGGTGAAAAGAACCGCGTCACTTGCCTCCCCTGTTGGGCACTGTGTACGGCATGCCAATGCTGCGCAAGGCCGGCTGACGCCTTGCAAATTGTTTCATTTCATTTCCCGTATTTATTACCTATTGTGAGTTGCAACGCCAATGTTTTACGTTTGCCTGGGCCATCCTTTTCCTACCATTAATCCGTTGTGCTTTAGTTCTTTATCAATGCACAGGAGCCCATGGGGAGCGATTTGACTATCGGACATACAATACCAATGTAAGCTGCGAATCTTATCACTGATATTCTTTCACCTTGAATTTGTATCCTACTCCTGAACTTTTATCTCAGTCATGCATTCTCAGTTCTGCAACCATTTTCATCCGAACATTTCGTTTTTCGTCTTCCATTCTTATTTTTCCCTGTGAAAGGGGTGTTGCCATTTGTTGACTATCAGCTTCCCTTACGACTTGTATACACAGACGGCAGTCGCGCTTACTTTGTTTCTCAGACAGCGTGCAGTGTCATCTACGACACAGCGGATGCTGGTCGCGGAGACAGTCCGCAATGGGTAATGCTGAAGTGAGCCACGGCCGAGGAATCGGCATGTGTAACACCTAGAGCGCCCCTCGGTGTCGAAAAGAACAAAAATAGCTCCCAAATTAGCTCCCATGTCCTTAAAATATCAATTCACAAAATGACCCAAGTCCTTCCACAAGTAGTAATTACGAAAAATAAATAAAAAACAAATAGAGGGAAATATCTAGTATAGAAAGCAAAAGAAAAGAAAAGGAAAATTTAATTATAAATTTTAGAAACATGAGAAGGGGGAAAAACAGTAGAAAATATTAAAATATTAGTTATTCCAGTACGTAAGAAAATCAATGTTATAGTCATAGAACGTAGGTCTGGGACACCAAAGATGGTGTTTATTAAAGTATAAATAGATGTTGTAATTACGATACTCCAGTCTCTAGTCTGTTCTGGTTCGGAAGTTATTTAGGACGTACAGCTTTAGAGAACAACAATTGGGACTTTATTAAACGGGGATCAAGAATAGATCGTGACGAGATTGTTTTTGAGGATAGTCAATTCAAGACTTTAATTTGGACATTAATCAGATTAGATAAACGGGAAGGTGAATAGTAATCTCTTTGGTTTTCATGTCAATTCGTGTTAATATTTAAACGCTTTACTGAATTGAGAATTTTAACCCGCTTCAGACTTTGAATTGTGATAGTGGGAAACTTTAACTTCACGCGACTAGTGATCATAGTTAATGACAGTTTGCGGATATTAAATAGAAATAACTTATTTACAAAAACTGACAGGATATTATCTAACGTCTCTGATGATAGCAGGAATCCTACTTATACATCTAATTAAAGAACTTCTTTGAATGATATCGTATGAGTGAACCTATTTATTAATAATTATTGTCAATAAACTGACGTTGTTAATTTGAAATATAATAAAAGTCTTGAACATTAATTTAACTTAGATTAATAAATGTTAAGGTTACTTGATCTATGCCAAGAACAAACGAGCAATTCGTAACTAAAACAATTGAACGACAGGTTAAAGTATCGTCGTCTGTAAATATTGGTAGTAAAGCTACTAAAGATTTTTTCTCTGAGTTGGGAAGACTACACGTGTAGTGACCCACGTTTAACATTTGGTTTTAAAAGTAATCAAAGTGATACTTAGCCAGGACAATATTAAATAAAAGTAAAACCCTTCAGTGACAGTCAATGTGTAAAAAATAAAATCAAACTTTCACCTCTTAGACGAAAAAGCGAAAACAGAAAAAGGGCTGCAACACGTGGCAAGAACGAAGAAAGTTAGTCTCTGCACTGCAATACACAAATTCGCGGACTGCCATCGAGTCCGGTGATAAGGGAGGGTAAGCAGGGTGGCTGCTGTTCCTCCGAAGAATTCTTGGGTGGTCTGATGGCCTCTCGTTCGAATTGGCATCACGCTGCTTCCTGAGGTTGGCGAAGTAGTCTACGGCTGCTTGGTCCTCTGGGGCAGGCTTCCTCATGCCGGAGCACTACTCTTCCTTCCTTCCTTCACCCACTTCTCCGCGTTGAGAAGACGGAGCTGCTTCCGGGACACCACCTCGTGCAATAGACCACTGGTGCGGCGAAGGTCGCACGGGTGGTGGGCAAGGGAACGCTTGGGCGTGTCCGAGGCGTGAAAGAATATGGGTTGTCCCAGTGTGGGTACGCAGTCTTCTTGAGAAAGGGCGGCACACTGCGCTCATCTGGGCAGCTCTTACTTTTCTGACGCCTCTTCCTCGTCGTGTGAGGAAGCGGACGGCGTCTCTTCCCCGGTGTGTGTGTCTCTCTCCACAGCGGGAGGCAGAGCAAGCGATTCCACGTCCATCTCCAGGTGCACAGCCTTCCGCAGTTGTGCAGAGCGCGAGGCTGTGGACGTCTCCTGGCGACGTCCACCCTCACTGGCCGCGTCACGGGGGAGGCGGGGGTAGCAACAGGCGTCTTCTTCTTCGGAACCTGCAGCTCCTCGCGCAGTTGTTGGAGAGCTGCAAGTTCGTCCTTGAGTGCGGCTCTTTCGGCCGCAAAGGCGGCTTGGAAGCCGGACAAGGCGTCGTCGGTGGCGGCCCGCTGCCCTCGCCGCCTGTCTTGGAGCCAGGCTCCGCCGTAGGGTGCGTCGCAGCGGAGCTCCTTGAGGTAGACAACACCTACGTGACTTA
Source organism: Schistocerca americana (assembly GCF_021461395.2). Classification (NCBI taxonomy): domain Eukaryota; kingdom Metazoa; phylum Arthropoda; class Insecta; order Orthoptera; family Acrididae; genus Schistocerca; species Schistocerca americana. The sequence goes on along the minus strand of NC_060120.1, from coordinate 976,192,657 downwards.
GCGGCGTGGGACCCGCCGCGGTTCACGCATCTGCGAGCCACTCCACGTAGCTTGGGGCAGTTGGCGAGTGTCATGTGCTGCCGCGGCCTCGCATGTACTCCCAACACGCCCCACCCGCTGGCACTTGTAGCATCGCGGTCATTTGCTTTGGCTGTCTTTACCGAGGAAACTGCTTTTGTAGTGTGGTTTTGGATTCTTTACTTCGAGAAAGAAAGATTTTTTTGACTGATTTGATGAAGGCTTCATAATAAGGAAACTATTAATTTTCTTTGCTCTAACTGTGCTCCAGCTGCTGCTTGCACACCGTTATAACAATATACACTACCGGCCATTAAAAATGCTACGCCACGAAGATGACATGCTACAGACGCGAAATTTAACAGACAGGAGGAAGATGCTGTGATATGCAAATGATTAGCTTTTCAGTGCATTCACACAAGGTTGGCGCCGGTGGCGACACCTACAACGTGCTGACATCAGGAAAGTTTTTGTTTGGACTCTGCTACTCACTCCAACTGCCATCTAGTGGCAGCTTCAGACTGGCCAGGTCAGACTGTCCAGTATAGTCTGCTCCCTGTCGGAAGAATTTGCAACCTATGTGCGGAAGTGGACCTCCCAGGTCCTTTGTGTGCGCAGGTAGGATTAGCCGTTGTAACGGCCAGGCTGGTAGCTGCGAGACCCCGTAGCGGACGGGCGTGTATGTCTTCCAGCTAAGCCAGGAGCCGCAGTTGGCGCGCTGCCTGTGCAAGTTGTAACGTTTAATGTAATAAACAGTTATAACAGACAACTTGTTCCGTCTAGTTATTGTGAGTGCAAACAAGGGGAGGACAGTAAGTTCTCTCGCACTATACATTCACACTCCAATGTGCCACCACGGGAAGAAGAGCCCGCGCGCACATTTTTTGGTCCTCCGGGCCGGATACAGTGACCACGCGGAATTTACGTTCGCGCGGATTTGTTTTCCGGTATTTGTGAACTTCTAAAAAACCACGTGTGAGCTGCGCACGTGATCGGTTTCGTCGTTGCCTGCTATCGAGTGTCCCAAGGCCTGTTCGGGACTTCGACAATAACAGCCTTAACGACGATCGGGGACGTATTTGTGAACATTTAATGTGTCTCTAATTCAAACGCGAGAGGCAGAGAAACGCGTCGGTGCCATCATCATCGGTGACGTCACCTCCTGCTCCCGCCGAAACTTCGCGCCGCCGGAGACTGCAGCGCCTGCCACGCCAGCTGCCAGTGTCCGTGACGCCGCTGCTGTTCCAGTCCACACTGCCCCGTACTGCCGCTGCAGCCTGGTAAGTGCAACTGTTGGCTTCCTGCTACCATCCTCCTGGTCCTAAAATGGAGCCCTCAGAGAAAACAAAAATAGTCAAGCAGAGAGGTGTAGCAAAGGCCGCTCTCGCGCGCTTAGCGAGCTTTGTGCAGTCTGCAGACAGTGCCAGCATCGAAATGTTGGAATCAAAATTAAATCGTTTGACTCGTATTCAGATTGATTTTGAGTCGTCTCAAACACGGCTGGAAATTGAAGACGAATCAGCAGATCACAGTAAGGACAGGGCAGAATTCGAGGATTCGTGGGACTTTGTTGAATCCACTCTCAAGGGTTCAATGAAGAGGTACACCCAGCTTCCGCAGCCTTTGGGCTCGAATCCATCAGGCAGTGTCAGTTCTTTGAAACTACCCGCTATTAACTTGCCAAATTTTGAAGGTGACTACCTTAAGTGGTCATCCTACAGGGATACGTTTTTGAGCCTCATTATGAATAACAATTTAAATGATGACGTTCAAAAACTTCACTACCTTAATTTGTCCTTGCGAGGTGAAGCTAAAGACCTTTTGAAACATATACCTGTCACAGCAGGAAATCTAGCGATAGCCTGGGGACTTATTACGCAGAGGTATAATAACCCAAAAATAATTGCAGCCAGACATGCTAAGGCTTTGTTGGCCTTGCCTACAGTCGGCCACGGCGCAGCGAGCGATTATAGGCAATTAATTAATCACGTATGCAGCCATTTGAAGGCCTTAGAAGCTCTCAAACCTGATGTTCCACTTCATGAAGTTATTCTTTCGGAAGAGATTCTGTCCAGTATGCGACCCACAGATCGTCATGAGTGGGAGGTAAAGATGTCTGGGTTGACATTCACCACATTAAATCAACTAATAGATTTTTTGGAAACAAAATGTCAGGCCCTTGAGTTGATCAGGTTCAGGGATAACACCTCAAGGGATTTGCAAGGAAATGTTAATAATTTAAATCAAACGAGACATGTGAGGAGGGCTCATCTCACTAATGCTGATGCTGAGGAATCATGTAATTTTTGTAGTGAACCTCATACTATCACTAAATGCAAAGGATTTCAAGCACTAAATGTCGATGAGCGGCGGGCATATGTCACAAAAAATAAACTTTGTTTTTTGTGCATCCGCTCTGGTCATTTCTCGACTAAATGCAGGATTTCTCCTTGTAAGACCTGTAAAGGAAGGCACAACATACTGCTCCACAAGCCTGCTGAACCAAGGAATGGGCAGAATAGTGAACCAGGAGGCCATTCCCTGGCCCATCAAACTACGAACGGGAAGGCAAACACCCATTGTAATGTTTTGTTGGCAACAGCTGTTGTCAACATTAAAGACAGCATGGGTAGACAGCAGGTTTGCAGAGTTCTGCTAGACAGTGCGAGTCAGCTATCCTTTATATCTAAGGGCATGGCGGAGAAATTAAAACTGAAACGAAGTAAACATTCGTTTCCTGTGAAGGGTATAAACAATGCCTTTGCAGCCTCAGTGTCTTACACTTGTGATGTTGAACTGTCGTCTAGGGTCAACGACTTTCATATCAGAACCACTTGTGCTATCGTAGATCATGTCACCAGTGACCTACCAGCGTGCAAGATAGACACAAGGTCCTGGAGTGTCCCCTGTAATCTTCCGCTCGCTGATCCAGAATTCAACAAGCCTGCCACAGTAGATTTAATTCTTGGTGCTGAGGCTTTCTTTGACGTTGTTTGTAAGGAAAGGCTGGTGAAACCAAGTCATCCTTCACTGGTCGAATCAAGATTTGGCTGGATTTTGTCTGGTAGGATGCCTTCACCAGCATGCAACATGCCTCGTTCTACAGTGATCTCGTGCTTTGTTAGAGGTGACAGTTTAGATGCCAAACTGGAAAGGTTTTGGGAGTTAGAGGAACTGTCTACGAAAACGATGAGTAGGCAGGATAAAATATGTGAGGCTCACTTTCAGCGCCACACCGCACGAGATGAAGAAGGGAGATTTGTGGTTCGACTACCAGTGAAACCTGACTGTAAATCATTAGGCGAATCACGACAACAAGCATCTCGGAGACTGGCGCATCTTGAGAGGAGGTTTAAAAGGCAACCGAATCTGCAGAAGGAATATGCTGCATTCATGCATGAATATGTCGAATTGAGGCACATGGAGATCTCTAATCCTCAAGGTATTATTGGTCCAAGGTGTTACCTTCCACATCACGCTGTCTTCAAAGAATGCAGCTCCACTACTAAGTTGAGGGTAGTATTTGATGGCTCTGCTGCCACTTCTAATGGAGTATCTCGTAATGATATCTTGATGGTTGGTCCCTCTGTCCAGCCAGATTTATTTTCCATTATTATAAAATTTCGCTCTTTTAATGTGGCTCTGTCAGCTGACATAGCAAAAATGTATCGCCAGGTGTCTCTCCATCCTGATGATAGGAACTTCCAGAGAATTCTGTGGCGGGAATCACCGTCTGAACCTATGCAAGAATATAGACTGTGTACACTCACTTATGGAACCGCTCCTGCTGCCTTTCTTGCTACCAGATGTCTTCAACAGTTGGCTTTGGAAAATCAAAACAGGTTTCCAATGGCATCACAAGCCTTGACGTCTAGCTTTTATGTGGATGACTTCTTAGGTGGCTCAGCCACGGAAGCCGAAGCTCAGGAACTTCAAACCCAGCTGACTCAACTACTTGCTTCAGGGGGGTTTCCACTGAGAAAATGGTGTTCCAATAGTCACAAGGTCATGGAAAAAATTCCTGTGCAGGACAGATAAACGTCTTTACCTTGTCATCTTACTGGTGAACAAGCCATAAAAACGTTAGGGATATTATGGCACCCTGGCTCTGACACTTTCCAGTGCCATGTACAGCTGAAGAGTCTTCGGCTCTCAAAGGTTACCAAACGCAGTGTCCTGTCTACAATAGCATCAATCTATGACCCACTGGGGCTTTTAGGTCCAGCAGTCATAAGATGTAAATTGTTCTTGCAGCGCTTGTGGCAACTAAGCCTTGATTGGGATGAAATTCTTCCATCCAATCTCACTGATGAATGGAATGTTCTTTGTGTGCAACTGCCTTCCCTAAATGGTATTTTCATTAACCGGAAGATTATTCCTTGCACCCAGCATGTTAAATTAGAAATTCATGGGTTTTGTGACGCTTCACAGTTGGCATATGGGGCGTGTGTATACGTCAGATGTGTTCTTCCCAATAACAGCGTGTTGGTCTCATTGGCTGCAGCCAAGTCTCGGGTTGCCCCTGTAAAACAACAGTCTCTTCCACGACTGGAATTATGCGGTGCGCTACTTCTTACCCGACTCATTCACAAGGTGTCCAATGCCTTAGGCATCATAGATAGTGGCGACATTCATTTGTGGACAGACTCCACAATAGTTCTCTGTTGGCTGCAGCATAGTCCTTGTCACTGGAAAACCTTTGTTGCTAACAGAGTCTCTGAAATCCAGCAACTGAGTTCAGTTGCCAACTGGAGACATGCCAAATCAGAAGATAATCCTGATGACCACTTATCACGTGGTATTAATCCAGCTGCCTTGAGTTCACTTGTTCAGTGGTGGTCTGGCCCGTCATGGCTATCCACTTGCGACCTCGACTGCAACACTTGCACTCCACTTAGTGTAGAAGATGTGCCTGAGAGAAGGTGTACACAAGTATCCTTGGTGTCTGTCATTAATCTTGATGATGAACCGCTGTGTAAATATTCATCATTCAAAAAAACTTACAGAGTTTTGGCCTATGCACTGAGGTTTGCTAATAACACTAGGCTTCAGAAATCAGACAGGATAACTGGGTCACTCACTCCACAGGAATGCCACAACGCTATCAAAAGGGCATTTGGCGCAACTCAACACAGTGAATATGGTAAAGAGATCGCTTTGTTGAAGGCCAGCTCCCCTATTCCACATTATAGCAAATAAAGGGATTTGCACCTGTTTGTTGATGCCGAAGGTATTTTACGAGTGAGAGGGAGATTAATGAATGCTGATGTACCATATGATGAGTGCCATCCTATTATCATTCCGCCTAAGCATCATTTGACAAAAATTCTCATTATAGATGAACATGAAAATCTGTTGCACGCTGGGCACAACTTTTGTTGGCTATGTTGCGTAGGAGGTTCTGGATCCCCAATGGGCGTAACACAGTCAAAGGAGTTATCAGAAAATGTATAAAATGCTTTAGGCTTAAGTCCAAGACAGCAGTTCAACTCATGGGTCAGCTACCTGCAGCTAGAGTAAACCAGTCTCATCCATTCCAGCACTGTGGAGTAGATTATGCAGGCCCTATTGCTGTAAAGCATGGTGGAAGGCGGAGTAAAGTTACCACCAAGGCTTATATTGCTTTATTCATTTGCATGGCAACGAAGGCGACCCACTTAGAATTAGTTAGTAACTTGGTAACAAGTTCATTTTTGGCTGCCCTAAGGAGATTCATTGCAAGAAGAGGGAAACCTTCTCACATGTACAGTGACAATGGTACCACATTTGTAGGTGCAGACAATGAGCTTAAACGTTTTCTCTCCAACGATGTTACTGTTGAAAGTGTGGTGAATTATTCGACCTCAGAGGGAATCAGTGAACGTTGGAGGTTCACTCCACCTCATGCCCCTCACTTTGGTGGACTCTGGGAGGCAGGAATCAAATGCATGAAGTCGCATCTCAAACGCGTCATCGGCAATGCAGTGTTGACATTTGAAGAACTGACTACTGTGTTAATTCAGATAGAAGCATGCTTGAATTCAAGGCCGTTGTGTCTTCTCTCTGATGACCTAGATTCTCCTGCTGCTCTCACTCCTGGTCATTTCCTAATCGGACAGCCCCTTTGTGCTCATCCTGAACCCTCTGTCCTTGAGGTTCCCGCCAACAGGTTGCACAGATGGCAACTTGTGCAGCAGTTGCATCAGTCCTTCTGGAAGAGGTGGTCCACAGAATATATACATGATCTGCAGCAACGCAAAAAATGGACATCGGAAGGAGCATGGCAACCCCAGATCGGCGATCATGTGCTGGTCAAGGAGGATAATTTGCCTCCCTTGGTGTGGAGGCTGGGTGTCATTGACCAGCTGTTTCCCGGTCCTGATAAGTGTGTGCGTGTGGTAATGGTAAAAACTGCTAATGGGCATATTAAGAGGCCTATAGCAAAATTGTGTCCCCTACCTAAACAGTGAATCAGTTAAGTGTTCCCTCAGATCTGTGTAGTGATTATATGATACAGAGCCACTGCCAAATTGTCATTTACTGGAATAACCACATAATTCATAAAATCAGCTTGGGAGGCTGTGGATGTTTCTTGTGGACTAACTGCTGTTAGTATTGATTTCATGTTTTTATGCAGTATAATATTAATACTCTATTGTTTTGTGTCCTGTATGTTAGTACCCATTGTGTTTCACATGCAGCATGACAGTGGTGTTTGGTGATGTGGGCATCCCAAAAGTTAGTGTATTCATGTTTTATGTGCATTGATATTGTGTCTAGTTATATTTTTATTGTTTACTTGTTTTGGTGTTGATGTTTGTTAAAATGTTGGTTATTTGTAAAAAATGTTAGTGTATTCCTGTTTTATGTGCATTGATCTTGTACCTAGTTATATTTTTTATTGTTTACTTGTTTTGGTTTTGTTGTTTGTTAAAATTTCGGTATTTGTAAAATGAGAAAACTCATTTTAGAGTGGGAGTATGTTTGGACTCTGCTACTCACTCCAACTGCCATCTAGTGACAGCTTCAGACTGGCCAGGTCAGACTGTCCAGTACAGTCTGCTCCCTGTCGGAAGAATTTGCAACCTATGTGCGGAAGTGGACCTCCCAGGTCCTTTGTGTGCGCAGGTAGGATTAGCCGTTGTAACGGCCAGGCTGGTAGCTGCGAGACCCCGTAGCGGACGGGTGTGTATGTCTTCCAGCTAAGCCAGGAGCCGCAGTTGGCGCGCTGCCTGTGCAAGTTGTAACGTTTAATGTAATAAACAATTATAACAGACAACTTGTTCCGTCTAGTTATTGTGAGTGGAAACAAGGGGAGGACAGAAAGTTCTCTCGCACTATACATTCACACTCCAATGTGCCACCACGGGAAGAAGAGCCCGAGCGCACAGTTTCCAACCGATTTCTCATACACAAACAGCAGTTGACGGCGTTGCATGGTGAAACGTTGTTGTGATGCATCGTGTAAAGAGGAGAAATGCGTCCCATCACGTTTCCGACTTAGATAAAGGTCGAACTGTAGCTTATCGCGATTGCGGTTTATCGTATCGCGACATTGGTGCTCGCGTTGGTCGAGATCCAATGACTGTTAGCAGAATATGGAATCGGTGGGTTCAGGAGGGTAATACGGAACGCCGTGCTGGATCCCAACGGCCTCGTATCACTAGCAGTCTAGATGACAGGCATCTTATCCGCATGGCTGAGACGGATCGTGCAGCCACGTCTCGATCCCTGAGTGAACAGATGGGGACGTTTGCAAGACAACAACCATCTGCGCGAACAGTTCGACGACGTTTGCAGTAGCATGGACTATTAGCTCGGAGACCATGGCTGCGGTCACCCTTGACGCTGCATCACAGACAGGAGCGCCTGCAATGATATACTCAACGAGGAACCTGGGTGGACGAATGGCAAAACGTCATTTTTTCGGATGAATCTAGGTTCTGTTTACAGCATCATGATGGTCGCATCCGTGTTTGGCGACATCGCGGTAAACGCACATTGGAAGCGTATATTCGTCATCGCCATACTGGCGTCTCACCCGGCGTGCTGGTATGGGGTGCCATTGGTTACACGTCTCGGTCACCTCTTGTTCGCACTGGCGGCACTTTGAACAGTGGACGTTACAGTTCAGATTCCGATGTGTTACGACCCGTGGCTCTACCCTTCATTCGGTCCTTGCGAAACCCTACATTTCAACAGGATAATGCACGACCGCATGTTGCAGGTCCTGTACGGGTCTTTCTGGATGCAGAAAATGTTCGACTGCTGCCCTGGCCAGCACATTCTCCAGATCTCTCACCAACTGAAAATGTCTGCTCAATGGTGGCCGAGCAACTGGCTCGTCACAATACGCCAGTCATTACTCTGACGAACTGTGGTATCTTGTTGAAGCTGCATGGGCAGCTGTACCTGTACACGCAATCCAAGCTCTGTTTGACTCAATGCCCAGGCGTATCAAGGCTGTTATTACGGCCAGAGGTGGTTGTTCTGGGTACTGATTTCTCAGGATCTGTGCACCCAAATTGCGTGAAAATGTAATCACATGTCAGTTCTAGTATAATATATTTGTCCACTGAATACCCGTTTATCATCTGCATTTCTTCTTGGTGTAGCAGTTTTAATGGCCAGTAGTGTAGTATCCAACACTGAACTTTCCCCTCTTCTTCATAAGATAACATTGGAGGCAATTCATGGAAGATTAACTCAGTTAATGGAACCTATTGCAGTCTACGATGAACATATATATTTTTAATAATTCTTTGAACATGACACTGTTGGACTAAAAAACATTAAAGTATTTTCAGAATATGTCATTTCCTTGCAGTTCTTGGTCATAATGAAGAGTACTTTTGCAATGTGACATTTCTTCTTATTTTCACAATATACCGTTTAAAGGAATCACCATTAAAATAATTTGCCACATCATCACCCATTTCCCAATCTTTTTTATTCATTAGATGAAGTCTTGCAATCGCAATTTAAAGTAGAGGCATCTCAGTACCTGAACTCATTGCACACAGAGCTCACCTGTAGTTAGTTTGACGCACAGTAAATAGACGAGCCATTTTAGTAGCGTTCAATAACAGCAGTTTCTAGAGAACAGTTGCCCGAACGTTCGTTGCCACTGCTAAGCCAAAACAAAAAATTACACTTCAGATTTCAAGGGACTGCCTTTCATAGGAGCAGAGTCAGTTACAGTTTTGTCAGATTTCATATCAGAGCAGTAAACTGTGTGACAATTTTTGATGGGAACTTAGGTAGAAAGGTATTTTTTTTTATTCAGTACACTGCCTCGGAAATCACGCAACCAGATTGTTCACAATAGACTACAACCTTTCAGACAATCCAAGCAAAGAAATTGCCAATACATAATCAACAAATAGAATCTATCAGTAAAAGTAATGATGATTTTTTTAAAGAATCACTTGGCGACATCTGCTCAAAGGAAGGGCTCAGTGGTTTTTTTTGTAAATTTTGTAATCAGATATAGGTGCAATGCTCGCGTCTACGATTCTTTTTAGTAAATTTCTGCCGCATTTGTGCTGTATTTGTAGTATCGCTGCGCCATTTACTAACCATTTGTGTTCTTTTTGCAGCCTAGAAGAAATAGTTTCTATCTTTTAATTTTCTATACTTCGTAAAAATGTATCTCACCAATATGTCTAATGCTGAAGGAAATATTAGGTCCAGCAGCACGACCAACAAGCAACCACGACCAACAAGCAACATCAGAATCAAAATTCTTCATTTCCTACCGCAGCCATGGCTTCCGATGAGTTAGCAGCTAATCAGTGAACGCAGCGGTGACGTAACAATGCAAGACACGACAACATTCCACACGAACAGTCAGCTTCCGCTCAACACAGACACGTTGCAGAGTGGTGAATTAATCATATTTTCCACCTTGAACATTTACTTCCCAGACAGTTCTCGTGATTCTAGAGGACAAACAAGGATTCCATTGCAACAGACACTAATCAGATGGTGCTAAATTTTGCTGTGACAAACTGCTAAACGGAGAACCCAAATAACAGCGAATTCCACACGTTGCTTACATGACACTGACCTTACGCAAATGGTACAACAAGTGCTAAAAACAGGAGAAGAATTAAAAACACATTTCACTACTCAGTTTGACAAATTTATCAAGAAACGGGAGGAAGGCATTAAATCTTTTGAAACGGACTTAGAGGAAATTCCTGGCGCAATTCTGAAAACAGTAGAACTCAGGGAACAAATAGGTAATGACATTAAACCAAAACTGACGAATTTATCAGCTGCAATCGTGGAGATTTCTGCTACGCAGACACGTTTAGATGAACACATCAAGCAGTGCGAAAAATTAGTAGACAATAGATTCAAGGACCTCATTAACATCAAGGATAAAGAATAGATCATGGCAAAAATCAACAATCCAGCTCACTAGTTACAAAATTACCAGAACACTCACAACAGATACAACAATTAGAAAAGACAGAATCACTACACACACTAATGAAATACATGGACATGAAAACTAAAGAACAGTACCACACTTTAAACGAATATGCAGATGAACTTCCGCAGAGAATGCCACAAATTTATTTAAATTCCGACACACACGCTGACGATACGCATCCGATACATTTTCAGAGACGGAAGACCTCCAGTCACTTGAACAATTCTAAGGACAGATGGCTATATATGATCAACGAAAACATGAAGTTAATAGATTACACCTCAGCAGCCTCCGGAAGATGTGCTCGTACTGTGAGCACAGAATATCAACTTATTCCAAGAACATTATTACAAACATGATCAATCTGCAAGACATAGGGAGACATTACTACAAGAGAATGAAGAAACCAAAGGAAACGTGGCTCATCATGTTATTAATATACACGTAGGAAAACATTCTTTATCTGCAGTTTTGGATTCTGGCTCTCCCATCTCAGTAATCAGTGACACTACTTTCAACAGATGTAACGAAGATGAAACTTGACGAACACTAACTTTACAGAGTACTAAAGTAAGAGGTGCTATTTCAGGAACAGAAGTAGATGTTAAAACGCAAACATATTTAGAATTCACTGCAAAAGACCACACATTTTTTTACGAATTTCTTAATCGCTACGTTACTTACGACCGAAGTTCTGCTTGGCATCTATTTCTTGAGTAGACAGAAAGCTATACTTGATTTCAGTAATTCTTATATTTCTCTACGAAATAACGACACTATTGTCACGTTATATTTCGATCGCTGCATGACGAGAGAAGAACGACTTTGTAACGCCGGAAATGCATATCCTCCTATTTCCATCTATTGTACTATAAATGTTTTCCATATTTTGGTACATGAAGATATGACATTTCTGTGTCTTTATATATTGTAATTGTATATATGTATAATTGGTTTGTTTTGTAAATATTATTTGTATTTTTACCCTGGGTCTTGCCTAGGGAAAGCTAGGCTATCGAACGATTACTTCGATAGGTCGTGTGGAGAACCAAAGTAGGATCTTGGGTAGTGTTAACTCTGCCACCTGGAGCGCGAGAAGAGCAGAGTCTGGCTGGAGTAGGGCGGTAGAGCTGGTGTGTTGAGTGACTCTCCCGCGAGTTGCCGCGCATTTGGGGTTTGGCAGCATATAATTGCGCTCGACTTGCTATGATAGTTTTTGGCACAGTGTCGTGGACGGGATACATTAGCTAGCACACATCAAGAGCCCGTTTCGCCTGGTGACCGTCTCGAGAAGAAGGCGAGCCAACATCCAGTTTCTGCAACAGCGACTGCCGACAATAAGTCATTGTCGCCACCTCCTCGATCGACGACTTCAAACCTTCAATCAATCAACAAGGAAGACTGAAAGCACGTTCAGTTTTAGAACTGTATGGCAGACATCAGCTTTTCAAACTGTTCCATTTGCAACACTAAAATACAGCAACTTAGCATGAACCTTTGTTGCTCATTGTCCCAATTGCATTACCAAGTAGGGTCCCTTCCATTTCCAAAATGAACCCGAGTGTCATTGAAATTCAAACGCCAGCATTAAAGTAATATCATTTCATTTCAATGCTTTAATTTCAAAGTTCAGTTATTCATAGCTGGCTAAAATAACCAAACATAACCTTATTTAGATTAGACAAGCACAAATTAAGAGTGCGAGTTTTGTTACCGTATTTTAACTTACCTGTGACTGCAGCTCAGCTTGGTACGTACTAAATTTTACTATTGTTAATTCTTCAGAATCATTTAATTCAAGTTCAAAGTTAAATCTCTTATTTATAAATTGCGTAGATTCAAGTAGCTTTTGAAATGATTGTTGAGGTAGCCCAAGACTAACCTTATTTAATTTAATTTCGTAGTGCTTTAGAAACAAAGTTCACTATTAATTTGAGTCACTAAATTAACTTTCAATTTTACGGCTTTATTAATTCTTTTGCTAAATTAAGTAAGAGTGTAGCGAAATTTATTACTTCTGACAAACATTCAGTTTTCACACAACACGTGTCAACCTTCAGTTGCCACGCGTTTAGTGTTAATTATATGTGCATTAACCTGTCTTTTTCAGTTATTATAGTAGTTGTCCATAGGACTGGCGACAGTAATTTTCCGCAAATCTCAAATATCTAATTAACGCCAGTTAATTGTTAACGTAACGACTGCATATTTACTTTCTTTATTAAATTTACCCTTTTTCAAAATTAATTTCCACCAATTTCATTTGCATTTTTCCTTTCATTTAGATGTAACCCTTCCTCCCTCTTTACCTACAGATTAACTTCGGTGACGATTGCCTTTCCCAAATTTCCATTAGGTACATGCGGTTAAATTTTTCACTGTCATTAAGGTCGATAAGTGACAGGGGAAGGTTACAACTTCACACGGTAAAATGAATTAGTACTCATGTTTTTATAGTAATGTAAAAATTTTCCATATCAACGAAGACGACGAATGTGACATAGATCTGTTTCAGGTAATTCAGAAGAAAGCAGACGAAGATGAAGCTGTGATAGATAGTGAAAACCAAGAATCACACCACATTTTACAGTCTCAATCTCATTTTTTTGAACATTCCAGGTATAATTGTAGGATTTGTGTATGAATTCCAGGTATAATCGCATCGTGAATTTACTGTTCCGCCACATAATATTCCACTCATGTACTAAAAAAAGTCCAACAGGAGACTGAATTTATGGAACAGCACGGTGTCATAGCCCGCCTCATATTGTTGAGAAGAAAGATGGTTAGACGAGAGTAGTGTTGGATTCCCGAAAAATTGTTACAGAAACTGATAGACTTCAAATACTAGTCGCATTACTATCACCGTATTATCCATCCCTAATCTTAAATCGACATTTCAACAGACTGAGTTGCACTCAAACTGTCGTAAATACACAGAATTCTTACGTTGTGGAAATTGCTCCAATTTTTGAAACTATTTTTTGGTTTAAAATTTTATTCAGCTGCATTCATTAGAAATTTGAATACCATTCATCGAAACTATTTTAAAGACAGAATCACATCTTACGTCGATGATACTCTCATTGCAGAGAAAACTTGGTACGACCACAATTCCACTCTGAAATTATTGTTAGGAGCCTTTTCAGATCAAGGCATTACTCTCAGTCTTGACAAATGTGAATTTGGAAAATTTCACTTTAAATTTCTAGGACGTATCTTTTCGGGCACAGTCAATATATCAGATCCACAGAAATTACAGGCACTTCATGACATTGAACTCCTACATCAACACGTCATATTAGAAGCTTATTTTGGTCTCAATTTTTTTTTCGTCGCTTCATTGGTTGCAAAGCTTTTAACACTCCACGGTAGTGCCAATCAACAGTTAAGAACACAGTCTGTAATCGAGATAAAAACCTCAAGCAGAATTTGATAGTTCAAAACATGCATTAATTAGCGCTCCATTACTTTTCCATCCTGATCCTTCTTGCGTTTTCTGCATTGCCACAGATTCTTCTAAGACTGTTCCTGGAACACGTTTATTTCAGGAAATTAAAGAGAACAGTGCTATAGTACAAACGAATATTGTTTTCACTAGCAGTATTTTATCACCTCCAGAACGCAATTATTCAGTCACAGAACTTGAAGCGCTAGCAGTTGTTTGGGCTTTTATAAAATTTCGATATTTATTATTTGGAAAAGACATTAAAGCCTATATTGACCACCGTACACTGGATTTTTTAATGGTAGTGTAGGGAAGCAGCCTACTCACGCCGTATAAAATTCACATCAGTCTTTCCATTGTGTGCCAGCCAGTCTGCTGTAACTAGCTCTGATGTCATAAATGTTGTGCAATACTTTAAAAATCAAGTAAATAACCTGAAACGTTTCTAGAATGTCAGGAGTAATACTAAACCAATATGTGTTGAATATCAGTTCAATAACTTTAACCATTTTCGAATTTGGATATTTTTCTGCAAAAATCAATGGCGCAACAGAAAAGAGCTAGAAACTTAAAAATTTGTATTTAGATTCCTTTTTCATAAAAATTTAGTAGAAACAGTATTCTGGATCTCACAAATTAAAATTTTAGTTGAAATTCATGATTTTCTGGTTTTTGTCTTAGAAATTAAGGAAGCAAGATAGATTAAGTAGGCGAATAAATAAGGCTAGGATGTTTAAATTTAAGTACGAGGGAGATCCGCTATAATCATAAAGATGTGAGAAGTTTCAACTGAATAACTATATAACTATAGCGATAGCGTATCTCCAAAGGGCAAGTTCAGAGCTCATCTACTGCGTGTATTGTAATTAAATTAATTCTCTCGCCCAAAATATTTGACTTAGCCACGTCAGACTTTTATTATGATTACTTACCTGTGTGCTGATTGCACATTTAAATTGAGAGCTTCATCGGCCATCAGCAAAGGAAGCGATGATTTATTCGATAACAAAGTGGTGCATTACTAGCCCAGCGGCTAGTCGGGAGAGCGGATTTGATCAGGCGTTCTCTTAGCCGTACGCACCGCAGCTTTATATATAAGAACGCTGCTCTCGAGAAGAAGGCTCCAGTTCTCTCCAGACGCTGATGAGCGCACCACCTGTGCCGGGAGTCGCATCGCGTCGGTATCATTGCTATGAACAGCCTCGGATGCCGTAATAAGTAACTCGGGATACGCGTAACCATGAAATCGTTCTCGAGTGAAGTGTTAATTCTGGGATGACTTTAATGATCTATCTTCAGTTTGCGTATGTCGTATTTTCACGTGCCGCCGCGGGACAGACATTCTACCATTATTTAGCGTGGCGTTTGATGAACATTATCATCAAATTATGGCGAGCATTCACTTAAACATTTAATTTGAACCATTATAGTTGCATCATCGCATTAGACTCTGAACTGCTCTGGTAGTTGGATTGTGTGGATTCTTTTTGGTCTGTGACTTTCAGAATATAGTGAACATTTTAGAGAGAATGGTTTTTTGATTATGAATCCCAGACAATCTCCTAATTCCTCAGAGCTATAAGCTGTAACTATAAATGTATTTCTCAAATGAAGTGGGCACTAGGATTTCTAATTACAGGCTTCACGTTTTGCTAATCACTTTCTGGTTGCCAATATTGTAGTTAGAGAGCCAGTGTTGAGAACAGCAAACAATTAAATAAATAATAGGAACTTTTTTATAACAAATAATTCCACCCGCCGCCCCACAGTAGCAAAACACTCCCAAAAATGTTTGGCTCAATGAGCACTGTATCCACAAGAACTTCAGTTTACTGTAATACACATTCCTGGCAATAGTTGCTGAGGCCCTTTTTCAATCGGATGGTGAAACACAGCATGATAAAGCAGAACAATTTTGCCAGAACAACTTCAGCCTTTTATGTATACGGACAACAGGTAGCTATGAAAATTTCTTCTCATCCGCTCTGAGCGACATTGCAAAAGACCAAGATAAAGCTACTATTCGGAAAAACATCGAACAACGATGGTATGACAAGAAAAAACGACTGTGACAAAGTAATACCTAGCGAGGAACAATATTCTTTTCAAACGATAGGAGCCAAACAGTGTTCTATTTGGCTTGTATGCATTCGAGGAGAAGGAATAAACAGACTTGTGTGGCATATTTATCTCACTTATGATGCAAGAAAATGTTTTTTCTTGCTAAGTAAGACTTTTTGTTTCTGAGTAATGGGAGAACTATTTGTTGTGTTCTTGGTAAATGCAAATATCAGAAAACTAAACCACCCACAGCCTCACACGTGCCTCACATTTTTCCTATCACTTCTGTAAAATTACGTAATCTAGGTGCAGTTGATCTCTACGGACCAGTCCCAACGACAAAACAACAATTTCCTTACATTTACGTTGTAATAGAGTTATCTTCTAAATTTGTTTCTTTCACAGCTTTGCGAAAAGCAAGAGCCAAAACAGTATCTGCATCCTTTGTTAACTTTTTCTTACGAGAAGTAGGTCACATAGGCAAACTAATTTCTTGATTTAAGACGCTAAGCTGTCAACAGGTGTTGATATACATCAACGGGGATAGTTGAAAATGTGTGCCCCGACCGGGACTCGAAACTGAGATCTCCTGCTTAGATGGCGGACGCTCTATCCATCTGAGCCACCGAGGGCACAGAGGATAGTGCGACTGCAGCGATTTATCCCTTGCACGCTCCCCGTAAGACCCACATTCCTAACTTAATGTTCACACACTACATTCGTAGTGCCCCTGCCCATTACACTCATTACTCACGGCAGACAATCTTATCGAGTCCCGTGAGAGTTCGGGCAATGCGTGTGCATCCAGCACAGAAGAAGAAGGTCAAGGGCCGGTTAGCCTTAACTATATATGAAGATGGTATCTGTTCTTTCGGACATGTCCGAAAGAACAGATACCATACTCATAGAAAACTAATTTCTGACAGTATACCATAATGTGGAACTGGTTTTTGGATTCACACTTTGAAAAGAAAAAAAATTTAACCTATCTTTATTTCCTTGTACCACGCACAATCCGATCCCGCTGAACGTATAATGAAGGAATAAAAAAATTGCATGGATTGTACTGTCACAGAAAACATACTGGATGGGAGGAATATAAACATATTTTTCAGGAAATCATAAATTCCGTGCCAAACGACTTCACATGGCTTTCTCCACATGTAGGGTTGACAAACACGTTGCCTCCAGATCTCATTAGATAAATTATTCATTTTCCACAGCAAAAACGTTTGTGACATCATGACATCATTAACATTGTTAACGAAAGCATAAACAAACAGCAGAGAGGAGGAAACGCACGCAAAGATCGAAAATGAACAATAAAGAATTTCAGGTAGGTCAAAAGGTTTTAGTTTTCTCACATCTTCTATCTCGAAAAGGTAGGTGTCAGAAATTCTTTCTCTTGCATGATGGTCCTTTTCGCATTCGCGAGATCACCCATCCCGATGTTGTAACGTTGCAAACCAGGAAAACTAGAGGCTTGCACGACGTTTCCAACGTTAAGGTATTTATCGATTGAGACAAGATTTTACAGGCATGTCAGACTATGAAATTTTATTGAGGAAGATAAAAGATTATATACATGTTTTACCACAGTTTCTTCTTATGCCATTCAATTTTGATATCACGGAGGAATAGCGTGTACACAGACACGATTGATCAGGAACTGATTTAACTTGCGTTTTTGTGAACAGTATTTTATGGAAAGTTTTTGCTTAGGCTTAGGTAGACAATCAATAAAATTTAGCTTTTCTCACAGATATGACTACTAGAAAAAGCTATATCTAGCACAATTTTTTCACAGTTGGTTCCCATACTTATGTAGATACATTTACTGTTGCAGAGAATGAGCATACTTTTGCCAACAACCAAGATTTCTGAACCATTTTAACTGAAGACATAATCGGACGGGTATGCTATCTACTAATGAAATTTATTTGATGAAGACTTCATAATAAGGTAATAATTAATTTTCTTTGCTTTACTTGTGTGTGAGCTACCGCCTGCATTTCACTATAACAATTTAGAATCAAACTAAAAACTTAGATCCTTTTCTTGATTAGATGACATTAGCGACAATTCAGGAAAGTTAACTCAGTGCAATCTACTCTAATGTATGATGGACATATATATATTGTAATGATTCTTTGAACCTGACGCTTTGGAACAAACAACTTAAAATCAGTTTTCAGATTTTGTCATTCTTTGCATTTCTTGATTATAATGAATAATAATTTTGTAAAGTGACTTTTCTAAATTTGACAGGACAACTTTTAAAGAAATCAGCATTAACGTAATTTACCACATCATTCGTTTCACAACCTTTGGTATTCATTAGATAAAGTTTCACAATTGCAGTTCAAAACAGAGACGGGTTACTTGGACTCAATGTACACGGAATTGACCTGTGGGTAGTTCGCCACAGAGTAAATGAGTTTCGCCCTTCAGTAGCTTTCCACAGCAGCAGCAATTTCCAGGGAGCAGTTTCTCGAATGTTATTCGTTGCCATTGGTAGTGAAAAAGAGAAAAATAAAAAATTACGTTTCAGACTTCAAAGGACTTCCTTTATACGACCAGGGTTCTGTCAAATTTCATGTCAGACAAGAAAAGGAGTATGAAGCAGAATATTACAATTTTTAATCGGAACTTATGTAGAATGTAGTTTCCTTTATTAGGTGACTAAGTACACTTCCTTAGATATATCGCAGCCATATTAACTTCTACTTTGACTCATTGTTCGCAATAGACGCAAGTTCTCGAACAACCTTTGAGAAAATCCAAGCAAAGTAATTGCCAACACAAAATCAATAAATAGAAGCTATATGTAAAATTATTAATAATTTGTTTTTTAAGGACTCTTTGACCTCTTGTTCCTTATACACACCATGTACAAGCCGTCTTTCGCTGAGGATTTCTAACATCTTGCTCCATTTTATATTGCTGGACGCTTTCTCTTTCTCAACAAATCCTATGACGGTGTCTTGATTTTTCTTTAAGTCTTGCTTCCATTATCAAGCAGAACTGCTCCTCTGGTGCCTTTACCTTTCCTAAGGCGAAACCGGTCGTCTCCATAGAGATCCCCTATTTGTTTTCCATTCTCCTGCACATTATTCTTCAACCGCCTGGCATCAGCACTATTCGCCACATAATATATACTTTATAATTCATGTTTACGCGCTGCAGTTAACTCTCTGTTGAATTGCATTGTTTACTGAGTCCCTTGTACGTCTCTTGAGTTTAAATTCATCTCTTTACAGATAAATAATGTTGATGGGTGGTAGAACAGGCACATCTCTGCCTTTAAATATCTTTTTTATTCCGTTTTAGGAGCTTGCACGATAAAACTTCCTTTGACAGGGTCATTAATTTTTCATCCGATTGGATCTAGGTGAATATACACGAGGTGTGTGAGAAGTACTCCTACGAAAGGAAGAAGGGACAGTAGGGTTTCACTCCCAACCTTTACAAAATTTGGAGACAATTTCCTCACAGGAAAAGAACAGTAACAGTTTATATAGACTTAAAGTATTTGTTTAACACCACAAACGGTCATCAAGCCACAGTCACTGAAACAATGAATTTCTTTAAAAGGTTCTACAACGTGTTTCGACTCACTGAGTCGTCATTTTTAAATGTAATCACAAACCGGGAAAACTGCTTTAATAACAGCAGCCACACTCCTTTCAAATATTACGAAAAATACACTGAAATCAATAAACTGAAGCGAAGGCAGCAGAAATGGGTCACAACATGTGATGAAAATTTTTGGCTGATCGGTGATGACGTCTTGTGACCCGTTACTGCTGCCTTTGCTTCAGTTTACTGCTTTTAGAGAATTGTTCAAAATTAAAATGTGTGTGAAAGCTTATGGGATTTAACTGCTAAGGTCATCAGTCCCTAAGCTTACACACTACTTAACCTAAATTATCCTAAGGACAAACACACACACCCATGGCCAAGGGAGGACTCTAACCTCCACCGGGACCTTTAGAGTATTGTTCGTAATATTTGAAAGAAGCGTTGTTGCAATTACTAATGCCGTTTTCCAGGTTTGTGATTACAATTTGTAATGAAGTCTTAGTGCGTCGAAACTAGTTACGCAACCTTTACAAAAAATTTCATTGTTTTAGTGACTGTGGTTTGACGACCATATTTGGTGTCAAATAATCATTTCACATTTCATTCAGTCACATTCCTTGATGACAGTTATGTCGAAATACAAAATAATGTTTATACAAACATACGTCCGAAAATCTTTTTTATGATTTACAAAGAAATAAAATTTCAGAAAGTTCCCGACTGTCGCAATTATAAACTCTTTCACCAGTTCAAAGACGATGTTGACCGGTTTTTCAGTGATTTCTGTCACATTCATGAAGCAAGGAATGCGCAATCCATGCAACTCTTCCTCACTTCCTCACATTTGTAGCATGGCAGATGTTATCCAGTGTATTTTCAACAATGTGACTGAAATGTGCCGGAGCCCCAACAATAATAAGGTACATGCACCTTATAATCTAAAATTACACATCGCCAAGAAAATATTAAGTGTGCTCTGAATTAATTCCTTTGTAGACAGCTCCTGTAAGACTTGCTAGGAGAACCGCCAGTCACCTACAATTGCAGCCCATATATTAATTTTAAGCTGTTACTAATGTCTAGAGTGAACAGTAACATGAACATTTTTACTGTCTCAAAATCTTTGGTTACCTGTTGCTGTTTTTGTGGTCTTCAGACCGAAGGCTAGCTTGCTGCAGAGCTCAATACTAGTGTATCCTGCGCAAATCTCTTCATATCTGCATAAACACTGCCGCCTGCATCCACTTGAACTTGCTCACAGAAATCAACACTAGTTCCCTCCCTACATTTCTCACCCCTCAAACATCTCTCATTTCCAAATTAACTGATCCTTGATGCCTCGGGATGTGTCCTTCCAACGTATCGTATCTCTTATTTTACCCAAATTGTGTTGTGCAGATCATTTGCCGAGAGGGATTAGCCGTGCGGTCTAAGGCGCTGCAGTCATGGAGTGTGCGGCTGTTCCCGGCGGAGGTTCGAGTCCTCCGTCGGTCATGTGTGTGTGTGTTTGTCCTTAGGATAATTTAGGTTAAGTCGTGTGTAAGCTTAGGGACTGATGACCTTAGCAGTTAAGTCCCATAAGATTTCACACAAATGGTTCAAATGGCTCTGAGCACTATGGGACTCAACTGCTGAGGTCATTAGTCCCCTAGAACTTAGAACTAGTTAAACCTAACTAACCTAACTAACCTAAGGACATCACAAACATCCATGCCCGAGGCAGGATTCGAACCTGCGACCGTAGCTGTCTCGCGGTTCCAGACTGCAGCGACTTTAACCGCACGGCCACTTCGGCCGGCGATTTCACACACATTTGAACGTTTGAGATCATTTCTGTCCCACTCTTCATTAATTAGCCGATCTATTTATCTAATCGTCCGTACTCTTCTGTAGCACCGCATATGAAAACCTACTATTTCGTAGTGTCTGTTCTGTTTATCGTCCACATTTCACTTCTTTATAAGACTACGATACGAACATGAAATAATTTCCTAACAATCAAATTTATTTTATATTTAACAAAATTTCTGTTTCTCGGAAAAGCTATTGTTTGCTATTGCCAACCCTACATTTTATATCTTGTAAATTTCGACCTTAGTGAGTTGTTTTGCTGCCCAAACAGCATAGCTCGTCTATTACTTTTAGTTTCTCATTTCAAAGTCTAATTCTCTCAGCACCGTACCCCTTTACAATCATTTTACTTTTACTGATATTCAGCCCATAACTGTTTTTCAAGGTACCATTCAACTGAGTCCTTTGTCGTCTCTCAAAGGATTATGTCATCGGGAAACCTCAAAGCTTTTATTTTTTTTCTCACGGAAGTTTAATTAATTTTCAAGATTTTTCATTTGTTGCTAGCTCTATAGACACATTGAATGACATGGGGCATAGACTGCACCGCTATCCTACTCCTTTCTCAGTGATTGTCTCCTTTCCATGTCCTTCAACTCTTATCAAAGTAACTTGGTTTCTCTACTAACTGTATATAACCTTACGCTTTCTGTATCTTATCGTGGTACTATATATCTGTTCCAAATGTATCGTTATTGTGTGCAAGACTGAATACACACAAAATCACTTGGAAGTTTGTTGAACGGATCTGCGGCAAAAGTTCTTCCGTTGTCTGTGATATGTGGCTGAAAGATACCGCAGAGGTTAAAGCTGATAAAAACAAATCTCCACATGAAGCACCCTCTATGCGGTACATCAGTGATATCAAAATCAAGAGCGATGTGTCGTGTGCTGATACATAGATATCCTTGGCAGCCAGCAGAACTGTCCTTCCTGGTCAGGCGCTGGATAATTCTTGGTCTACCTCGGTCCAACGGTCGTACAGCTACTGATCGTATCTCAGTAACGGGAAGTTAAACAACGGCCAGGACAGACTCATTGTGTTCTTTTGCATTCTTACGCGCGTTACCATTCATGTCCAGGTAATGCAAGTTAAATGATCCTGTTCCAGAAATGAATCTCCTGCCACGGTTAAACAGAATATTTGTCACTTAATTCACTGCTGGTACGAGTGGTAGTTGTGAAGTTTTCGTTATTAGGCCTGCTTAAAAAATAAAATTTCATAACTATTTTTTTTTTACTTTTTGTATGTACATTCCTACAGTCGTGGTACAGTCTGCCACAGTACCGTGTCTCGCCGTCAGAAGAGCCAAAATACACTGCCTAACAAAAAACTGATGCAACAAGAAGACATCGGCTGATGACAAAATAACTATCTACAAGTACATACTGTCGGCGGATATGTAAATGATTACAGCTGTGACAGATAGAAAGTACACTAGATGGCGTTAGTGTTGTTCATTTTTAGTGTTTTTACCACGCCAGTTAGTGTATTTAGAGGCATGGACAGCGTATGATACTGAGCGACCAATGACAAGATTGTGCTATATACACATGTGAGACAGCGTTACTGGCATCCGCCACAGTGTGAAAGAGGCTTCATTGTGAGTCTCCGTTTTGTCGGCTGATGAAATCGTGCAATATCCAGTCTTGTGAGACATTCGGAAGTGACAGTGGCCCAATGTTGGACTGCATGGGAACGTAAGGGTAGGCATAGAGTCGTCACGGTTACGTGCATCAAGCACACCTTAACCCCTTCTCACCCACACCTACTACCTGAGAATAAAAAGGAGTCTCTGCAACATTCTGTGTAGTCCAGCACCATTGGACGGAGACCAGCAGCATTCAGACTAAGGCATTGCTGTTCCACGTGTAGGCTGCCGCTAAAACCATGAGACATAACACGCTTTCTTTCACTCATTTTTTGACAGATTAATCAGGTTACCACTGACAAGTGAAAACATTAATGACAAACTAAATTAATTACGACACATTGTTGTGCAGAACGGGTCTGAACCAGTCTTGGTTGATGGTTTATTTAAAGAAGAAAATTAAACAAATTAAACTGAAAGAAAAGGCCACAATGCATGGAATTACATTACGGAATATATGTGACTGAAAGAAAACTAAATCTGCTGTTCTCCTCTACCTCTGGAGAGTATCAAAGAAAATTAGTCAGTTATTCAAAAAATTTATGTCACTATCTTTTTCCAGGATGACAAGAATTAAAATCTAAAATTGTAGAAAAGTATTGAGGAAGATTACATGAATGATCTATGAGGTGTTCATAAAATCGTATGTCTGCCGTTTGATAGATTTTCTATTGATTAGACAGGAAGAAAGTTTTATAGCAGATTCAAGGAATACACTCACCAAACATCTCATCAGCTTCAGATATTCATTTAAAAACTCAGAAGCACTCACTCAATAACATGAAGGATGAAATGGAAATGCTATGTATAGCCATTGAAAGAAAAGTCATGAATTTACTTGAAGGGATATAAATATGCCTAAACACCGATATAAAATCTTGACTGAACCGATAGACTTAAAGAATTACTATGAGACCCTCATTTAATTGTTCAGTGTATTACAAATAACCCCTAATTTTTAAAACCTTCTTCACACAATCAAATTTCAACTTACAACTTTGCTTCCCGGTATTGTATTATGCGATATCATCCTTTTGCGTCACTTATTATACAACCCATATGACAAAATGACTTGGGTAGTCTTAGATACCATTACACATCTGTTTTTTCTGTGCTTATTACCTCTGATGCTAATTCTTCCAAAGACAATTTCATATCGTTATTCTCAATCTTATGCTTCATGGTTACTAACCTACACTTCCCGCCCTCCCCCTCCCTCTTATACTATTTTGCTGCATTGACTGCTTCTTTCCTGTGATTATGGTGTACTACTTTTTATGAAAAAAGATGTGGTATGTACTTGAGGTACCCCGCCCCGTTATATGATGTATTAACAACCAGTTTAAACTTAAATTTGATAAAACATAAGCTACTTGTTAAATCACATCACGAAGTTGTTCCTCTTCAGCCCGAGATTCATTGATGTGAGTTTGGAGCTGGTCCTTAACTTTAGTTATTTGCTTAGAAAGTTCTAACGTCAGAGATAAATTACTATTAACTAGATGTTATGATAGTTGTGTCTTTACTTTCTCTGTAACTTGCATAGTAAGTTGTTCAACCAGAGTCTGGTTGCGACTACCCATTTGTTTACTGCTCTGCTGAGAGCTCTGAGCCGTAAGAACTTGTTTAGTGCTGACTAGGCGTTCATCAAACCTATAAATTCACTCATTGAAATGTCATTTCCTCGTTTGACTGCTGAGACATCTAAGCAACAAGAGCCAAATTATTGTTAACCCTTTGTTCATTCATCTTCTTTTTCCGTTCCCTGCTCTCCTTCCGTTTGTCTCCTATTAATACCTGAATGGTTTCCGAATCCATTTTGAATTATTATATCCTCAAATATTTTCAAAATTGTGTTTAAAATTTCGTCTAAACAGGTTTCTAACAAAAATCATTTTAAACTGCTTTCAGTACGTCACTGAAAAATCAGGTATCGTAAATACTGTTCATGGTTTTGAAAATGACTTACCGTTATGCTCGCACAACCACCGTCGTCGCGACTGCACAGATATCGCTTCGTCGTTTCTCCCTCCCCCCTCTCTCCCGCCATTCCCCAGCAGCGGAGCTGAGCTCAAAAGTTTGTGAATATATTGTCCCGGCTAATTAAGAGCCATTCCCTGCCGTGTGGGTCGGGCATAAAACATCTCTGAATCACGTTGTGAATCTAGTCGTGTGAACTAGCAGTTCAAAATTGATCGCGTTTTTCCAGAGATATTTCATACACTTTCAACCACGACGGATCCAAAGACTTTTTTTTTTATTACTCTGGAGTAAGATATCAATTGAGTTACAGTCTATTTTTGCTAATTTGTTTCCTGGAGTAATTTTATTTAGTTACCTTAGCAGTCTGTATGCATTCGTTGAATCCTATTACATCAGTTTGTAAAAAGGTTTATCAGCTTAATTCAATAGCCCTTGAATGTTCACAGATGATATTGTCTATGTACTAGCTGATTATGGAATTTAGTAAATACTGGGAATGTCCTGTATATTTCTGTTTTATTGACACAATTGAGTTCTTAAATTAATGAGAGATGGCACCGGGGGATCAATGAAAGGAGAGTTGATCCTAGTGTGTATTGTTTCGGTATGATAGCAGTCGGTCAGTACTACATTCTTTCGTGTACCTATCACCAAAGATATGCTTTCCCCTGAAATTGTCCTTTGCCATTAATGTCCGATAAATTATAAATATGTCTCTGGGCCTTACAATGTCTAAGCTTCTCAATTCTCACGACACGATATTAATTACGGGTTCGAATCCTTTCAGTGTCTGTTCAGCACAAGTTTAATCTTTTAACGGGCACTGTTTTTCACTTCTCCTTTATTAGCGGAATCACTTTGATAACGAGCGGCAAAGATACTAGTGTGATAAGGTCCAAACCATTTTCGGTCCCAATACTCTTTAATAATTCGCATACAGCGAATAAAGTCCTAATTCAATATTAAAGTTTCCGTATTTTCAATAAATATCTTCACAATCGTAAGTATAAGATCGTAGGGTTTCGTTTAGCGCGTACCATCACCATTCACTTGAATATCAATGTTCGTACACCCAATCACCTCTAATTGACTCCGTCTCTGAATTTATCCCAAAATAATATATTCTCCACCACTCCAATGTCTAATCCAGTTCTATGAATGCAGTTTAATTAGGCTTCTAATCCCAAAATTCCGACTACCACGGAAGAACAGCGAACACATTCGCCACCGCTGAAAACATAAGCTCAAGAGACCTAACAATGTTGCACATTGGTTTATATATTACATTCAAAACAAAACTAATCTCAATTATGTCTTCCTTGGATTCCCTTGGTACTACTTTGCGTTACTCTATTTCGAATATCTGCTTTTTGTAAAAATTCTTGCTATTACTTCGAAATACTGCTACCGTTTTTTGGCTCTTAGGCCATTTCGCATTACAGAATTTAATCTAATACTCGTTTCCGTATAACCACTCTCTAAAGAGCGGTTACACCGTTAACGGCAATTATCGTTGCTGACACGGCGGTGGTGAAGCCGTCGACTGCAATACGACGTCTCCAACTCGTGGCCGCATCTCGTCAGAAGGACTGCTTACGTCTGCTCTCCTTTGACGGCCGAAGGGTGTAGCTGTCGCTTCGCCCGCGTATGCTGCCGAACGCTGGTGGCAAAGACACGGAGCCGCCCCCAGCTACCGTAGATGTACTCGAAGTGCACTGCGTGACCGCGCAAACACTGCACGGAGACTGCTAGACTGGAGCTGGACACATTTTCAAATTTGTTGCGGAAGCGAGTAGTGTCTCGCCCTACACAGATTTTTCGTAAATTTAGTGTTCCCACGATGATTCGTAACTCGATGATTTCCTCCACTACTGTTCTAGCGACGTCCTGGAACCATCGGTCGCCATGATGAGGCACCCCGTCCATGATGCATTAAGACGTAAATAAGCTGCCTTTCTTCGTAGAATAGTCATCAGTTGACAAACGTTACCGTGTTTTTCGGAATGGAACGAAGTCTCACATGAAGTTTTATTTCGTCTTCAATATTGCTTTATATAATTATAATTGCCCCCCATGAACCATGGACCTTGCCGTTGGTGGGGAGGCTTGCGTGCCTCAGCGATACAGATAGCCGTACCGTAGGTGCAACCACAACGGAGGGGTATTTGTTGAGAGGCCAGACAAACGTGTGGTTCCTGAAGAGAGGCAGCAGCCTTTTCAGTAGTTGCAAGGGCAACAGTCTGGATGATTGACTCATCTGGCCTTGTAACAATAACCAAAATACCTTGCTGTGCTGGTACTGCAAACGGCTGAAAGCAAGGGGAAACTACAGCCGTAATTTTTCCCGAGGGCATGCAGCTTTACTGTATGATTAAATGATGATGGCGTCCTCTTGGGTAAAATATTCCGGAGGTAAAATAGTCCCCCATTCGGATCTCCGGGCGGGGACTACTCAAGAGAATGTCGTTATCAGGAGAAAGAAAACAGGCGTTCTACTGATCAGAGCGTGGAATGTCAGATCCCTTAATCGGGCAGGTAGGTTAGAAAATTTAAAAAGGGAAATGGATAGGTTCAAGTTAGATATAGTGGGAATTAGTGAAGTTCGGTGGCAGGAGGAACAAGACTTCTGGTCAGGTGACTACAGGGTTATAAACACAAAATCAAATAGGGGTAATGCAGGAGTAGGTTTAATAATGAATAGGAAAATAGGAATGCGGGTAAGCTACTACAAACAGCATAGTGAACTCATTATTGTGGCCAAGATAGATACGAAGCCCACACCTACTACAGTAGTACGAGTTTATATGCCAACTAGCTCTGCAGATGACGAAGAAATTGAAGAAATGTATGATGAAATAAAAGAAATTATTCAGATTGTGAAGGGAGACGAAAATTTAATAGTCATGGGTGAGTGGAATTCGAGTGTAGGAAAAGGGAGAGATGGAAACATAGTAGGTGAATATGGATTGGGGCTAAGAAATGAAAGAGGAAGCCGCTTGGTAGAATTTTGCACAGAGCACAACATAATCATAGCTAACACTTGGTTTAAGAAACATGAAAGAAGGTTGTATACATGGAAACACCCTGGAGATACGAAAACGTATCAGATAGATTATATAATGGTAAAACAAAGATTTAGGAACCAGGTTTTAAATTGTAAGACATTTCCAGGGGCAGATGTGGACTCTGACCACAATCTATTGGGTATGACCTGTACATTAAAACTGAAGAAACTGCAAAAAGGTGGGAATTTAAGGAGATGGGACCTGGATAAACTGAAAGAACCAGAGATTGTCCAGAGTTTCAGGGAGAGCATAAGGGAACAATTGACAGGAATGGAGGAAAGAAATACAGTAGAAGAAGAATGGGTAGCTTTGAGGGATGAAGTAGCGAAGACAGCAGAGGATCAAGTAGGTAAAAAGACGAGGGCTAGTAGAAATCCTTGGATAACAGAAGAAGTATTGAATTTAATTGGTGAAAGGAGAAAATATAAAAATGCAGTAAATGAAGCAGGCAAAAAGGAATACAAACGTATCAAAAATGAGATCGACAGGAAGTGCAAAATGGCTAAGCAGGGATGGCTAGAGGACAGATGTAAGGATGTAGAGGCCTATCTCACTAGGGGTAAGATAGATACTGCCTACAGGAAAATTAAAGAGATCTTTGGAGATAAGAGAACGACTTGTATGAATATCAAGAGCTCAGATGGAAACCCAGTTCTAAGCAAAGAAGGGAAAGCAGAAAGGTGGAAGGAGTATATAGAGGATCTATACAAGGGCGATGTACTTGAGGACAATATTATGGAAATGGAAGAGGATGTAGATGAAGATGAAATGGGAGATATGATACTGCGTGAAGAGTTTGACAGTGCACTGAAAGACCTGAGTCGTAACAAGGCCCCCGGAGTAGACAACATTCCATTGGAACTACTGACGGCCTTGAGAGAGCCAGTCCTGACAAAAGTCTACCATCTGGTGAGCAAGATGTATGAAACAGGCGAAATACCCTCAGACTTCAAGAAGAATATAATAATTCCAATCCCAAAGAAAGCAGGTGTTGACAGATGTGGAAATTACCGAACTATCAGTTTAATAAGTCACAGCTGCAAAATACTAACACGAATTCTTTACAGACGAATGAAAAAACTAGTAGAAGCCAACCTCGGGAAAGATCAGTTTGGATTCCGTAGAAACACTGGAACACGTGAGGCAATACTGACCTTACGACTTATCTTAGAAGAAAGATTAAGGAAAGGCAAACCTACATTTCTAGCATTTGTAGACTTAGAGAAAGCTTTTGACAATGTTGACTGGAATACTCTCTTTCAAATTCTAAAGGTGGCAGGGGTAAAATACAGGGAGCGACAGGCTATTTACAATTTGTACAGAAACCAGATGGCAGTTATAAGAGTCGAGGGACATGAAAGGGAAGCAGCGGTTGGGAAGGGAGTGAGACAGGGTTGTAGCCTCTCCCCGATGTTGTTCAATCTGTATATTGAGCAAGCAGTAAAGGAAACAAAAGAAAAATTCGGAGTAGGTATTAAAATTCATGGAGAAGAAATAAAAACTTTGAGGTTCGCCGATGACATTGCAATTCTGTCAGAGACAGCAAAGGACTTGGAAGAGCAGTTGAATGGAATGGACAGTGTCTTGAAAGGAGGATATAAGAAGAACATCAACAAAAGCAAAATGAGGATAATGGAATGTAGTCTAATTAAGTTGGGTGATGCTGAGGGAATTAGATTAGGAAATGAGACACTTAAAGTAGTAAAGGAGTTTTGCTATTTGGGGAGCAAAATAACTGATGATGGTCGAAGTAGAGAGGATATAAAATGTAGACTGGCAATGGCAAGGAAAGCGTTTCTGAAGAAGAGAAATTTGTTAACATCGAGTATAGATTTAAGTGTCAGGAAGTCATTTCTGAAAGTATTTGTATGGAGTGTAGCCATGTATGGAAGTGAAACATGGACGATAAATAGTTTGGACAAGAAGAGAATAGAAGCTTTCGAAATGTGGTGCTACAGAAGAATGCTGAAGATTAGATTGGTAGATCACATAACTAATGAGGAAGTATTGAATAGGATTGGGGAGAAGAGAAGTTTGTGGCCCAACTTGACCAAGAGAAGGGATCGGTTGGTAGGACATGTTCTGAGGCATCAAGGGATCACCAATTTAGTATTGGAGGGCAGCGTGGAGGGTAAAAATCGTAGAGGGAGACCAAGAGATGAATACACTAAGCAGATTCAGAAGGATGTAGGTTGCAGTAAGTACTGGGAGATGAAAAAGCTTGCACAGGATTGAGTAGCATGGAGAGCTGCATCAAACCAGTCTCAGGACTGAAGACCACAACAACAACAACAACAATTATTATTGTGGATTACGTTGAATATATTGCGCACGATCGTCTTATCTGACTCAGGGAGAAGGGATGACTTAAACTGCGACGTATAATTCGTCGTCGTAGGTCACTAGCTGCAGAGGGTTACGCAAAACAATGAAGCGTCGACTTAACAAATTACTGTCAATCAGCGATATTGTTTAATTTCGCTGTAGCGTAATATCTTTAAACTAATATTGAAACACAGTTAGCCGTAATGTTTCACTCATTTACTGTTGATTATCCAAGATAAGTACGCATTTAATTAACTTCGACTGCTCTTTTGTAAGCACCGAAACAGTTTACACCCTTGAAAATCACTGCCAAAGATCATGTAATATGCTGAGATCGATAACTTCGTGCAACGTCGATCAAAACTGACCTCAAGAACGTTTAGAGATTTCGAATTTACCACTATATCTGATTGCTTTTTTAAAACATTCTGTTTTTATCAGTTTTGGATTCACTGAGCTTCAAGAAATCACTGGTTTCAAAGCGCTGTTGTTCATAGCCTTTCAAACCAAAACTATGAAAAATTCAGTTTCGTCAAACTTGTGACATGGGCAATAAAATACTTTTCAAAAACACATCAGTTACGAGTGTAAGAAATTAATTCGGTATCTACTGCGGACTTTCTTGTCACGTTTTCACGTTAATTCACAGTACCAACTCCCAACGTGAACGTTTGAGTCACTTAAAAAAATCATGTAAATAACTCTAAATGACTGATGACTAAGTTTACTAAATAAAAATTTCCTCAATACTAGACATACCTGGTCGTTTTATTTTCTCACAATATAGAGCTATTCGCTAATATCGTAAATGTTAACAGCTTGAGAGTCAAACAGTAACTCTTTACCTTTTACAATATTTTTCGTTTTGCAGTTCGTTAACAATGAATACAGAGATTCAACACAATGGTGGAGCGACATTCTCGCCGATGGCAACGGTTGGCTATATCTGCTGAAGTGACCCACACCGCCGGACACTGGTTCGTGGGGAACACTGCTGGAACACCTTGTCTATATTCTCCTCGGATTACATGGAATAAATTTCAACGGAAGACACATATATTTAACAAACATTTATTCAAATTATTAACGTAATTAGGGCTTCCTTGATTTCGTTTAAACGGAGAAGTGAAGACAGTACCGCCCATCCAAACTGGCGCACTACATACTCACACTTGTGACTAGTGAATATACACTACTGGCCATTGAAGTTGCTACACCACGAAGATGACGTGCTACAGACGAGAAATTTAACCTACAGGAAGAAGATGCTGTGATATGCAAATGATTAGCTTTTCACATTGTTCACACAAGATTGGCGCCGTTGGCGACACCTACAACGTACTGACATGAGGAAAGTTTCCAGTCGAATTCTCATACACAAACAGCAGTTGACCAGCGTTGCCTGGTGAAACGTTGTTGTGATGCCTCGTGTAAGGAGGAGAAATGCGTACCATGACGTTTCCGACTTCGATAAAGGTCGGATTGTAGCCTATCGCGATTGGGGTTTATCCTATCGCGACATTGCTGCCCGCGTTGGTCGAGATCCAATGACTATTAACAGAATATGGAATCGGTGGGTTCAGGAGGATAATACGGAACGCCGTGTTGGATCCCAACGGCCTCGTATCACTAGCAGTCGAGATGACAGGCATATTATCCGCATGGCTGCAACGGATCGTGTAGCCACGTCTCTATCCCTGAGTCAGCAGGACAACCACCATCTGCACGAACAGTTCGACGACGTTTGCAGCAGCATGGACTATCAGCTCGGAGACCATGGCTGCGGTTACCCTTGACGCTGCATCACAAACGAGAGCGCCTGCGATGGTGTACTCAACGACGAACCTGGGTGCACGAATGGTAAAACGTCATTTTTTCGGATGAATCCAGGTTCTGTTTACAGCATCATGATGGTTGCATCCGTGTTTGGCGACATCGTGGTGAACGCACGTTGGAAGCGTGTATTCGTCATCGCCGTACTGGCATACCACCCGGCGTGATGGTATGGCGTGCCATTGGTTACACGTCTCGGTCACCTCTTGTTCGCATTGACGGCACTATGAAGAGTGGACGTTACGTTTCAGATATGTCACGACCCGTGGCTCTACCCTTCATTCGATCCCTGCGAAACCCTACATTTCAGCAGGATAATGCACGACCGTATGTTGCAGGCCCTGTACGGCCCTTTCTGGATACAGGAAATGTTCGACTGCTGCCCTGGCCAGCACATTCTCCAGATCTCTCACCAACTGAAAACGCCTTGTCAATGGTGGCCGAGCAACTGGCTCGTCACAATACGCCAGTCACTACTCTTAATGAACTGTGGTATCGTGCTGAAGCTGCATGGGCAGCTGTACCTGTACACGCCATCCAAGCTCTGTTTGACTCAATGCCCAGGCGTATCAAGGCCGTTATTACTGCCAGAGGTGGTTGTTCTGGGCACTGATTTCTCAGGATCTGTGCACCCAAATTGCGTGAAAATGTAATCACATGTCAGTTCTAGTATAATATATTTGTCCAATGAATAACCGTTTATCATCTGCATTTTTCTTGGTGTAGAAATTTTAATGGCCAGTAGTGTATAATACTCTTATGTTGAGAAAGTAACAGAACACCTTGAACGAGTAGAGGTAGCACGTTCATATTCATAGGACATGTAAATTAGTATGTTCTGCAGAAATAATTATCATTTTGACCATGTAGGCCAGCGGGTTCTAGGTCAACATCGATATCGCGGCAGAACACCACCTACCGGTAAAATGTGCCTGCGGCTCTCGTTGTCGCTATAAACCTAAGACAATAGATCAGTGTGACTTGAGCAGACGTGCAGGATGCCTCGCAGAGGTATGAGCGAACCGTACCGTCAAACCAAAGAGTTTGAAAGAGAGCGCATTATTGCCATGAGAGAATGTGATGGATCCGTTTGGGAAACTGCTGCTCGTGGGGGAGGAAGTGTTTCGGGAGTGCAACGTGTGTCTGTAAAATGGTTCACACAAGGCCATAGAACTGGACGAGATGGGTTAGGTTGCATCACTCAGACCATCAAATTCAAATGGTTCAAATGGCTCTGAGCACTATGGGACTTAACTGCTGTGGTCATCAGTCCCCTAGAACTTAGAACTAATTAAAACTAACTAACCTAAGGACATCACACACATCCATGCCCGAGGCAAGATTCGAATCTGCGACCGTAGCGGTCACGCGGCTCCAGACTGTAGCGCCTAGAACCGCACGACCACTCCGCCCGGCACTCAGACCATCCCCCGAGAAGATCCACACCTCATTCGAATTGCACTGCAAAACAAATCTGTGTCCTCCCCGGCTCTGCGCCAACAGCGGAATAGTGGAATACATCGTACACTATGAGGGGTGACAGTCTGTCGCCGTTTATTAAGGCACCGGTTACGTGAGCGTCGTCCACTTCTACACCTACTTTTGACGAATGTGCAGAAACATTCTAGACGACAATGGAGTATGTAACGACGTCACTGGGGACAGGAATCGTATCAGATAGTGTTTTCGGCTGAACCCAGGTTCAGTCTGTTTGGAAATGGTGGCCGCGTTTTGGTTCGCAGCAAGCAGGGTGAGCGGCATCTCAGTGACTGCATTCACACAAGACATACCGCTCCAACTCAGGGCCTTATGGTGTGAGGTGCTATTGTACAACCACAAATCACAGTTGGTGCGTGTCCGGTGCACAGTGACCCGTGACATACATGACTGACTTATGTTGCACATTAGCGAACGACCGTGGTCCCCAAAACCACCATTCAATAGGATGGACATACGGAAACTTTACGTGAATGACGTCCTGTGACCCGTAGGCTTACCCTTTCTACATTTCAAGCCAGACGCCATTTTTCAGCAAGACAATGCATGACAACATGTTGCTGTAGGAAAACGTGCCTTCTTGGTGTCATAGGATGTCAGCCTTTTGCCAGATCACCACACTTATCGCCAATCGAAAATGTGTGGGATACGGTGAAACGACAGTTGCAGGCCTGTGATCCAACGCCAACTAACACAGATGAACTTTGGAACCAGGTGAACGCACCATGGATGGATGTATCGCAGGACGCCATTCGCGCCTTATACACGTCGATCCCATCACGCACGGAACAAGCCATCAGGGCCTATGACATGTTAGGCAACAACACACGCTAAACTGAGGTGACTGAAATATTAATCATTTCTGCAGAGCATACTAATGTACATGTCCTGTGAATGTGAACGTCCTATCTCCTGTCGTTCAAGGTGCTCTGTGCTTTCTGAACATGAGTGTACTTCTTATACGACACAGTGATAATTACTGTTCGTTCATATTTGGTACTTACATTATGTCTCCAACCTTCTGCAGGGCTACGTTATTTAGTTGTCATTTCTGGTTCTCACATTAGTGTACACATATTGATTCCAACATGCTGTTGCGTGAAATATTAGGTATGATGTCTGCGCACTGTTATTTGTAAATGTTACAAATGTGTTACACTTGTTAGTACTTGCTTTACTGATGTTTATAAAAAAGGCTGCCACTACTGCTCACACCTCCCCTTTCGTTATCTGCATCTGTATACTATTCTGTATTATTCTCATTCTGGTTCTGAGACGTTACTATTTTTCTTTATTTCATTATAATTTCTTAGAAGTGGCTTATAATTTTCTCGTAAAATTTTTATTCTGTCCTGACGTGTAGTATCAATGTCTTATGTTTTGTGCTAACTTAGAGCATTGCATGCTTGAAGAAGCACCAGTTTCATCTTCGATTGGCTTTTTCTCCATAATATTTGTAAACATATACAGCTGCATGCCCTTTGACATGCGTACAC
The DNA here is from genome assembly GCF_021461395.2 of Schistocerca americana. Classification (NCBI taxonomy): domain Eukaryota; kingdom Metazoa; phylum Arthropoda; class Insecta; order Orthoptera; family Acrididae; genus Schistocerca; species Schistocerca americana. The sequence goes on along the minus strand of NC_060120.1, from coordinate 976,157,426 downwards.
TTTGCTGATGATCACTTGTAACAGAGATTTCAAATTGGGCATACCGCCTTTTCTGCAAGGATACTCGTTGCTTCTGCTTTTGTTTAGCAGTTCGGATCAGACCGTAATTATATGTTTTGCCTCACTGACATAAGCTGTGACATGTGATTTGTACTTGAGGTGTTGTATGCATTAATTTATACCTTGTACGTATAACCGTTTAGATTTTTTTTGCATTTCTATTTCTTACATGCTTTGTTTGTATGTATACAGATATGTTTCAATAAAAGACCATTAAACAGCTAGCTAACATGTATTTTTAAAAAGTCACAGAAACACTGGCTGATTAAACCAGCAAATGGCGGCAGTGAAAACGTATATAAATTGACTGAATATTTTACGAAACAACTGTGGTGGTGGTGAATTGTAACGTTTTTTTTTTAAATACCTACGAGCTGTGCGGCACTACCTTCACAAAATAATCAACGCTGTTCTCCGCTTCATCATGCTGTCGGAAGATCGTTATCCGACGACTGGACCACAACTACTCGTCAGTACCGATACCGTCCAAATTAATAGGATATTCGAGGCTTAGCCAGAAATCAAAGAGACTGAAGTGAGAGCTCCTGATGGCCAAGTGGTTAAAGAAAACAGCTTTTTTGGCACCGTTTCGGGGAGGCATGAGAGCCCTTTATTTTAGTCTTGTTTCCACACAGAAACTGGTGCAGTGGAAATAGTACAGCGTGGTAATTCGAGGGTCGCGGGTTTGAGTTCCTATACATAAACTTTTCTTACTTTTAATTTTTACGTCACTTAAATGAGTTTCGCCCTTCAGTAGCTTTCCACAGCAGCAGCAATTTCCAGGGAGCAGTTTCTCGAATGTTATTCGTTGCCATTGGTAGTGAAAAAGAGAAAAATAAAAAATTACGTTTCAGATTTCAAAGGACTTCCTTTATACGACCTGGATTCTGTCAAATTTCATGTCAGACAAGAAAAGGAGTATGAAGCAGAATATTACAATTTTTAATCGGAACTTATGTAGAATGTAGTTTCCGTTATTAGGTGACTAAGTACACTTCCTTAGATATAACGCAGCCATATTAACTTCTACTTTGACTCATTGTTCGCAATAGACGCAAGTTCTCGAACAACCTTTCAGAAAATCCAAGCAAAGTAGTTGCCAACACAAAATCAATAAATAGAAGCTATATGTAAAATTATTAATAATTTGTTTTTTAAAGACTCTTTGACCTCTTGTTCCTTATACACACCATGTATAAGCCGTCTTTCGCTGAGGATTTCTAACATCTTGCTCCATTTTATATTGCTGGACGCTTTCTCTTTCTCAACAAATCCTATGACGGTGTCTTGATTTTTCTTTAAGTCTTGCTTCCATTATCAAGCAGAACTGCTCCTCTGGTGCCTTTACCTTTCCTAAGGCGAAACCGGTCGTCTCCATAGAGATCCCCTATTTGTTTTCCATTCTCCTGCACATTATTCTTCAACCGCCTGGCATCAGCACTATTCGCCACATAATATATACTTTATAATTCCTGTTTACGCGCTGCAGTTAACTCTCTGTTGAATTGCATTGTTTACTGAGTCCCTTGTACGTCTCTTGAGTTTAAATTCATCTCTTTACAGATAAATAATGTTGATGGGTGGTAGAACAGACACACCGCTGCCTTTAAATATTTTTTTTATTCCGTTTTAGGATCTTGCACGATAAAACTTCCTTTGACAGGGTCATTAATTTTTCATCCGATTGGATCTAGGTGAATATACACGAGGTGTGTGAGAAGTACTCCTACGAAAGGAAGAAGGGACAGTAGGGTTTCACTCCCAACCTTTACAAAATTTGGAGACAATTTCCTCACAGGAAAAGAACAGTAACAGTTTATATAGACTTAAAGTATTTGTTTAACACCACAAACGGTCATCAAGCCACAGTCACTGAAACAATGAATTTCTTTAAAAGGTTCTACAACGTGTTTCGACTCACTGAGTCGTCATATTTAAATGTAATCACATACCGGGAAAACTGCTTTAATAATAGCAGCCACACTCCTTTCAAATATTACGAAAAATACACAGAAATCAATAAACTGAAGCGAAGGCAGCAGAAACGGGTCACAACATGTGATGAAAATTTTTGGCTGATCGGTGATGGCGTCTTGTGACCCGTTACTGCTGCCTTTGCTTCAGTTTACTGCTTTTAGAGAATTGTTCAAAATTAAAATGTGTGTGAAAGCTTATGGGATTTAACTGCTAAGGTCATCAGTCCCTAAGCTTACACACTACTTAACCTAAATTATCCTAAGGACAAACACACACACCCATGGCCAAGGGAGGACTCTAACCTCCACCGGGACCTTTAGAGTATTGTTCGTAATATTTGAAAGAAGCGTTGTTGCAATTACTAATGCCGTTTTCCAGGTTTGTGATTACAATTTGTAATAAAGTCTCAGTGCGTCGAAATTAGTTACGCAACCTTTACAAAAAATTTCATTGTTTTAGTGACTGTGGCTTGAGGACCATATTTGGTGTCAAATAATCATTTTACATTTCATTCAGTCACATCCCTTGATGACAGTTATGTCGAAATACAAAATAATGTTTATACAAACATACGTCCGAAAATCTTTTTTATGATTTACAAAGAAATAAAATTTTAGAAAGTTCCCGACTGTCACAATTATAAACTCTTTCACCAGTTCAAAGACGATGTTGACCGGTTTTCCAGTGATTTCTGTCACATTCATGAAGCAAGGAATGCGCAATCCATGCAACTCTTCCTCACTTCCTCACATTTGTAGCATGGCAGACGTTATCCAGTGTATTTTCAACAATGTGACTGAAATGTGCCGGAGCCCCAACAATAATAAGGTACATGCACCTTATAATCTAAAATTACACATCGTCAAGAAAATATTAAGTGTGCTCTGAATGAATTCCTTTGTAGACAGCTCCTGTAAGACGTGCTAGGAGAACCGCCACTCACCTACAATTCCAGCCCATATATTATTTTTAAGCTGTTACTAATGTCTAGAGTGAACAGTAACATGAACACTTTTAGTGTCTCAAAATCTTTGGTTACCTGTTGCTGTTTTTGTGGTCTTCAGACCGAAGGCTAGCTTGCTGCAGAGCTCAATACTAGTGTATCCTGCGCAAATCTCTTCATATCTGCATAAACACTGCCGCCTGCATCCACTTGAACTTGCTCACAGAAATCAACACTTCGGCCGGCGATTTCATACACATTTGAACGTTTGAGATCATTTCTGTCCCACTCTTCATTAATTAGCCGATCTATTTATCTAATCTTCCGTACTCTTCTGTAGCACCGCATATGAAAACCTACTATTTCGTCATGTCTGTTCTGCTTATCGTCCACATTTCACTTCTTTATAAGACTACGATACGAACATGAAATAATTTCCTAACAATCAAATTTATTTTATATTTAACAAAATTTCTGTTTCTCGGAAAAGCTATTGTTTGCTATTGCCAACCCTACATTTTATATCTTGTAAATTTCGACCCTAGTGAGTTGTTTTGCTGCCCAACCAGCATAGCTCGTCTATTACTTTTAGTTTCTCATTTCAAAGTCTAATTCTCTCAGCACCGTACACCTTTACAATCATTTTACTTTTACTGATATTCAGCCCATAACTGTTTTTCAAGGCACCATTCAACTGAGTCCTTTGTCGTCTCTCAAAGGATTACGTCATCGGGAAACCTCAAAGTTTTTATTTTTTTTCTCACGGAAGTTTAATTAATTTTCAAGATTTTTCATTTGTTGCTAGCTGTATGGACACATTGAATGACATGGGGCATAGACTGCACCGCTATCCTACTCCTTTCTCAGTTATTGTCTCCTTTCCATGTCCTTCAACTCGTATCAAAGTAACTTGGTTTCTCTACTAACTGTATATAACCTTACGCTTTCTGTATCTTATCATGGTACTATATATCTGTTCCAAATGTATCGTTATTGTGTGCAAGACTGAATACGCACAAAATCACTTGGAAGTTTGTTGAACGGATCTGCGGCAAAAGTTCTTCCGTTGTCTGCGATATGTGGCTGAAAGATACCGCAGAGGTTAAAGCTGATAAAAACAAATCTCCACATGAAGCACCCTCTATGCGGTACATCAGTGATATCAAAATCAAGAGCGATGTGTCGTGTGCTGATACATAGATATCCTTGGCAGCCAGCAGAACTGTTCTTCCTGGTCAGGCGCTGGATAATTCTTGGTCTACCTCGGTCCAACTGTCGTACTGCTACTGATCGTATCTCAGCAACGGGAAGTTAAACAACGGCCAGGACAGACTCATTGTGTTCTTTTGCATTCTTACGCGCGTTGCCATTCATGTCCAGGTAATGCAAGTTAAATGATCCTGTTCCAGAAATGAATCTCCTGCCACAGTTAAACAGAATATTTGTCACTTAATTCACTGCTGGTACGAGTGGTAGTTGTGAAGTTTTCGTTATTAGGCCTGCTTAAAAAATAAAATTTCATAACTATTTTTTTTTTACTTTTTGTATGTACATTCCTACAGTCGTGGTACAGTCTGCCACAGTACCGTGTCTCGCCGTCAGAAGAGCCAAAATACACTGCCTAACAAAAAACTGATGCAACAAGAAGACATCGGCTGATGACAAAATAACTATCTACATGTACATACTGTCGGCGGATATGTAAATGATTACAGCTGTGACAGATAGAAAGTACACTAGATGGCGTTAGTGTTGTTCATTTTTAGTATTTTTACCACGCCAGTTAGTGTATTTAGAGGCATGGACAGCGTATGATACTGAGCGACCAATGACAAGATTGTTCTATATACACATGTGAGACAGCGTTACTGGCATCTGCCACAGTGTGAAAGAGGCTTCATTGTGAGTCTCCGTTTTGTCGGCTGATGAAATCGTGCAATATCCAGTCTTGTGAGACATTCGGAAGTGACAGTGGCCCAATGTTGGACTGCATGGGAACGTAAGGGTAGGCATAGAGTCGTCACGGTTACGTGCATCAAGCACACCTTAACCCCTTCTCACCCACACCTGCTACCTGAGAGTAAAAAGGAGTCTCTGCAACATTCTGTGTAGTCCAGCACCATTGGACGGAGACCAGCAGCATTCAGACTAAGGCATTGCTGTTCCACGTGTAGGCTGCCGCTAAAACCATGAGACATAACACGCTTTCTTTCACTCATTTTTTGACATATTAATCAGGTTACCACTGACAAGTGAAAACATTAATGACAAACTAAATTAATTACGACACATTGTTGTGCAGAACGGGTCTGAACCAGTCTTGGTTGATGGTTTATTTAAAGAAGAAAATTAAACAAATTAAACTGAAAGAAAAGGCCACAATGCATGGAATTACATTACGGAATATATGTGACTGAAAGAAAACTAAATCTGCTGTTCTCCTCTACCTCTGGAGAGTATCATAGAAAATTAGTCAATTATTCAAAAAATTTATGTCACTATCTTTTTCCAGGATGACAAGAATTAAAATCTAAAATTGTAGAAAAGTATTGAGGAAGATTACATGAATGATCTATGAGGTGTTCATAAAATCGTATGTCTGCCGTTTGACAGATTTTCTATTGATTAGGCAGGAAGAACGTTTTATAGCAGATTCAAGGAATACACTCACCAAACATCTCATCAGCTTCAGATATTCATTTAAAAACTCAGAAGCACTCACTCAATAACATGAAGGATGAAATGGAAATGCTATGTATAGCCATTGAAAGAAAAGTCATGAATTTACTTGAAGGGATATAAATATGCCTAAACACCGATATAAAATCTTGACTGAACCGATAGACTTAAAGAATTACTATGAGAACCTCATTTAATTGTTCAGTGTATTACAAATAACCCCTAATTTTTAAAACCTTCTTCACACAATCAAATTTCAACTTACAACTTTGCTTCCCGGTATTGTATTATGCGATATCATCCTTTTGCGTCACTTATTATACAACCCATATGACAAAATGACTTGGGTAGTCTTAGATACCATTACACATCTGTTTTTTCTGTGCTTATTACCTCTGATGCTAATTCTTCCAAAGACAATTTCATATCGTTATTCTCAATCTTATGCTTCATGGTTACTAACCTACACTTCCCGCCCTCCCCCTCCCTCTTATACTATTTTGCTGCATTGACTGCTTCTTTCCTGTGAATATGGTGTACTACTTTTTATGAAAAAAGATGTGGTATGTACTTGAGGTACCCCGCCCCGTTATATGATGTATTAACAACCAGTTTAAACTTAAATTTGATAAAACATAAGCTACTTGTTAAATCACATCACGAAGTTGTTCCTCTTCAGCCCGAGATTCATTGATGTGAGTTTGGAGCTGGTCCTTAACTTTAGTTATTTGCTTAGAAAGTTCTAACGTCAGAGATAAATTACTATTAACTAGATGTTATGATAGTTGTGTCTTTACTTTCTCTGTAACTTGCATAGTAAGTTGTTCAACCAGAGTCTGGTTGCGACTACCCATTTGTTTACTGCTCTGCTGAGAGCTCTGAGCCGTAAGAACTTGTTTAGTGCTGACTAGGCGTTCATCAAACCTATAAATTCACTCATTGAAATGTCATTTCCTCGTTTGACTGCTGAGACATCTAAGCAACAAGAGCCAAATTATTGTTAACCCTTTGTTCATTCATCTTCTTTTTCCGTTCCCTGCTCTCCTTCCGTTGGTCTCCTATTAATACCTGAATGGTTTCCGAATCCATTTTGAATTATTATATCCTCAAATATTTTCAAAATTGTGTACAAAATTTCGTCTAAACAGGTTTCTAACAAAAATCATTTTAAACTGCTTTCAGTACGTCACTGAAAAATCAGGTATCGTAAATACTGTTCATGGTTTTGAAAACGACTTACCGTTATGCTCGCACAACCACCGTCGTCGCGACTGCACAGATATCGCTTCGCCGTTTCCCCCCTCCCCCCTCTCTCCCCCCATCCCCCAGCAGCGGAGCTGAGCTCAAAAGTTTGTGAATACATTGTCCCGGCTAATTAAGAGCCATTCCCTGCCGTGTGGGTCGGGCATAAAACATCTCTGAATCACGTTGTGAATCTAGTCGTGTGAACTAGCAGTTCAAAATTGATCGCGTTTTTCCAGAGATATTTCATACACTTTCAACCACGACGGATCCAAAGACTTTTTTTTTTATTACTCTGGAGTAAGATATCAATTGAGTTACAGTCTATTTTTGCTAATTTGTTTCCTGGAGTAATTTTATTTAGTTACCTTATGAAACGTCCCCTTTGAACAATTATACAAGACTGTGCTTAACCTAACACACAATATTTTTAGCGCAACGCAATCTGACTTTCAAAAAATCCCTACGGAAGAATGGGCCCTGACTAACAGTAAACTATACCTTTCACAAATCACTTACCTCATAAAAATTTTCGCTACTCAAGCTACTGCAATACAGCGAGCGCCACTACTGCCAGCTAAATAAAAGATTCAAACTACTGAAGGCACTAACTACTGATAGGGATAGTTAGCAAATGAAAGATATTAATAGAGAACAAACAATGTATTTACCTTGATATCATCATATATAAATATAGCAGTTCATGACAAATTTCAAAACTCCGCCATCTCTCTCCCCACATCCACCACTGCTGGTGGCTCACCTCCAACTGCGCAACGCTACGCGCTGTACACAGCCAGCTGCCTAACACTACAATGGCGAGTATTACAACAATGCAAAGCAGCCACAGACTGCACACAGCACAGCCAGTGATTTTCATACAGAGGTGGCGTTACCAATAAAAAACCTAAACAGCCTACTTACAACCTTAGCAGTCTGTATGCATTCGTTGAATCCTATTACATCTGTTTGTAAAAAGGTTTATCAGCTTCCTTCAATAACCCTTGAATGTTCACAGATGATATTGTCTATGTACTAGCTGATTATGAAATTTAGTAAACACTGGGAATGTCCTGTATATTTCTGTTTTATTGACACAATTGAGTTCTTAAATTAATGAGAGATGGCACCGGGGGATCAATGAAAGGAGAGTTGATCCTAGTGTGTATTGTTTCGGTATGATAGCAGTCGGTCAGTACTACATTCTTTCGTGTACCTATCACCAAAGATATGCTTGCCCCTGAAATTGTCCTTTGCCATTAATGTCCGATAAATTATAAATATGTCTCTGGGCCTTACAATGTCTAAGCTTCTCAATTCTCACGACACAATATTAATTACGGGTTCGAATCCTTTCAGTGTCTGTTCAGCACAAGTTTAATCTTTTAACGGGCACTGTTTTTCACTTCTCCTTTATTAGCGGAATCACTTTGATAACGAGCGGCAAAGATACTAGTGTGATAAGGTCCAAACCATTTTCGGTCCCAATACTCTTTAATAATTCGCATACAACGAATAAAGTCCTAATTCAATATTAAAGTTTCCGTATTTTCAATAAATATCTTCACAATCGTAAGTATAAGATCGTAGGGTTTCGTTTAACGCGTGCCATCACCATTCACTTGAATATCAATGTTCGTACACCCAATCACCTCTAATTGACTCCGTCTCTGAATTTATGCCAAAATAATATATTCTCCACCACTCCAATGTCTAATCCAGTTCTATGAATGCAATTTAATTAGGCTTCTAATCCCAAAATTCCGACTACCACGGAAGAACAGCGAACACATTCGCCACCGCTGAAAACAAAAGCTCAAGAGACCTAACAATGTTGCGCATTGGTTTATACATTACATTCAAAACAAAACTAATCTCAATTATGTCTTCCTTGGATTCCCTTGGTACTACTTTGCGTTACTCTATTTCGAATATCTGCTTTATGTAAAAATTCTTGCTATTACTTCGAAATACTACTACCGTTTTTTGGCTCTTAGGCTATTTCGTATTACAGAATTTAATCTAATACTCGTTTCTGTATAACCCCTCTCTAAAGAGCGGTTACACCGTTAACGGTAATTATCGTTGCTGAAACGGCGGTGGTGAAGCCGTCAACTGCAATACGACGTCTCCAACTCGTGGCCGCATCTCGTCAGAAGGACTGCTTACGTCTGCTCTCCTTTGACGGCCGAAGGGTGTAGCTGTCGCTTCGCCCCCGTATGCTGCCGAACGCTGGTGGCAAAGACACGGAGCCGCCCACAGCTACCGTAGATGTACTCGAAGTGCACTGCGTAACCGCGCAAACACTGCACGGGGACTGCTAGACTGGAGCTGGACACATTTTCAAATTTGTTGCGGAAGCGAGTAGTGTCTCGCCCTACACAGATTTTTCGTAAATTAAGTGTTCCCACGATGATTCGTAACTCGATGATTTCCTCCACTACTGTTCTAGCGACGTCCTGGAACCATCGGTCGCCACGATGAGGCACCCCGTCCATGATGCATTAAGACGTAAATAAGCTGCCTTTCTTCGTAGAATAGTCCTCAGTTGACAAACGTTACCGTGTTTTTCGGAATGGAACGAAGTCTCACATGAAGTTTTATTTCGTCTTCAATATTGCTTTATATAATTATTATTGTGGATTACGTTGAATATATTGCGCACGATCGTCTTATCTGACTCAGGGAGAAGGGATGACTTAAACTGCGACGTATAATTCGTCGTCGTAGGTCACTAGCTGCAGAGGGTTGCGTAAAACAATGAAGCGTCGACTTAACAAATTACTGTCAACCAGCGATATTGTTTAATTTCGCTGTAGCGTAATATCTTTAATCTACTATTGAAACACAGTTAGCCGTAATGTTTCACTCATTTACTGTTGACTATCCAAGATAAGTACGCATTTAATTAACTTCGAGTGCTCTTTTGTAAGCACCGAAATAGTTTACACCCTTGAAAATCACTGCCAAAGATCATGTAATATGCTGAGATCGATAACTTCGTGCAACGTCGATCAAAACTGACCTCAAGAACGTTTAGAGATTTCGAATTTACCACTATATCTGATTGCTTTTTTAAAACATTCTGTTTTTATCAGTTTTGGATTCACTGAGCTTCAAGAAATCACAGGTTTCAAAGCGCTGTTGTTCATAGCCTTTCAAACCAAAACTATGAAAAATTCAGTTTCGTCAAACTTGTGACATGGGCAATAAAATACTTTTCAAAAACACATCAGTTACGAGTGTAAGAAATTACTTCGGTATCTACTGCGGACTTTCTTTCCACGTTTTCAAGTTAATTCACAGTACCAACTTCCAACGTGAACGTTTGAGTCACTTAAAAAAATCATGTAAATAACTCTAAATGACTCATGACTAAGTTTACTAAATAAAAATTTCCTCAATACTAGACATACCTGGTCGTTTTATTTTCTCACAATATAGAGCTATTCGCTAATATCGTAAATGTTAACAGCTTGAGAGTCAAACAGTAACTCTTTACCTTTTACAATATTTTTCGTTTTGCAGTTCGTTAACAATGAATACAGAGATTCAACACAATGGTGGAGCGACATTCTCGCCAATGACAACGGTTGGCTATATCTGCTGAAGTGACCCGCACCGCCGGACACTGGTTCGTGGTGAACACTGCTGGAACACCTTGTCTATATTCTCCTCGGATTACATGGAATAAATTTCAACGGAAGACACATATATTTAACAAACATTTATTCAAATTATTAACGTAATTAGAGCTTCTTTGATTTAGTTTAAACGGAGAAATGAAGACAGTACCGCCCATCCAAATTGGCGCACTACATACTCACACTTGTGACTAGTGAATATACACTACGGGCCATTGAAGTTGCTACACCACGAAGATGACGTGCTACAGACGAGAAATTTAACCTACAGGAAGAAGATGCTGTGATATGCAAATGATTAGCTTTTCACATTGTTCACACAAGGTTGGCGCCGTTGGCGACACCTACAACGTACTGACATGAGGAAAGTTTCCAATCGAATTCTCATACACAAACAGCAGTTGACCGGCGTTGCCTGGTGAAACGTTGTTGTGATGCCTCGTGTAAGGAGGAGAAATGCGTACCATGACGTTTCCGACTTCGATAAAGGTCGGATTGTAGCCTATCGCGATTGGGGTTTATCCTATCGCGACATTGCTGCCCGCGTTGGTCGAGATCCAATGACTAATAACAGAATATGGAATCGGTGGGTTCAGGAGGATAATACGGAACGCCGTGCTGGATCCCAACGGCCTCGTATCACTAGCAGTCGAGATGACAGGCATATTATCCGCATGGCTGCAACGGATCGTGTAGCCACGTCTCTATCCCTGAGTCACCAGGACAACCACCATCTGCACGAACAGTTCGACGACGTTTGCAGCAGCATGGACTATCAGCTCGGAGACCATGGCTCCGGTTACCCTTGACGCTGCATCACAAACAGGAGCGCCTGCGATGGTGTACTCAACGACGAACCTGGGTGCACGAATGGTAAAACGTCATTTTTTCGGATGAATCCAGGTTCTGTTTACAGCATCATGATGGCTGCATCCGTGTTTGGCGACATCGTGGTGAACGCACATTGGAAGCGTGTATTCGTCATCGCCATACTGGCATATCACCCGGCGTGATGGTATGGCGTGCCATTGGTTACACGTCTCGGTCACCTCTTGTTCGCATTGACGGCACTTTGAACAGTGGACGTTACGTTTCAGATATGTTACGACCCGTGGCTCTACCCTTCGTTCGATCCCTGCGAAACCCTACATTTCAGCAGGATAATGCACGACCGTATGTTGCAGGCCCTGTACGGGCCTTTCTGGATACAGGAAATGTTCGACTGCTGCCCTGGCCAGCACATTCTCCAGATCTCTCACCAACTGAAATCGCCTTGTCAATGGTGGCCGAGCAACTGGCTCGTCACAATAAGCCAGTCACTACTCTTGATGAACTGTGGTATTGTGCTGAAGCTGCATGGGCAGCTGTACCTGTACACGCCATCCAAGCTCTGTTTGACTCAATGCCCGGGCGTATCAAGGCCGTTATTACTGCCAGAGGTGGTTGTTCTGGGCACTGATTTCTCAGGATCTGTGCACCCAAATTGCGTGAAAATGTAATCACATGTCAGTTCTAGTATAATATATTTGTCCAATGAATAACCGTTTATCATCTGCATTTCTTCTTGGTGTAGAAATTTTAATGGCCAGTAGTGTATAATACTCTTATGTTGAGAAAGTAACAGAACACCTTGAACGAGTAGAGGTAGCACGTTCATATTCATAGGACATGTAAATTAGTATGTTCTGCAGAAATAATTATCATTTTGACCATGTAGGCCAGCGGGTTCTAGGTCAACATCGATATCGCGGAAGAACACCACCTACCGGTAAAATGTGCCTGCGGCTCTCGTTGTCGCTATAAACCTAAGACAATAGATCAGTGTGACTTGAGCAGACGTGCAGGATGCCTCGCAGAGGTATGAGCGAACCGTACCGTCAAACCAAAGAGTTTGAAAGAGAGCGCATTGTTGCCATGAGAGAATGTTTGGGAAACTGCTGCTCGTGGGGGAGGAAGTGTTTCGGGAGTGCAACGTGTGTCTGTAAAATGGTTCACACAAGGCCATAGAACTGGACGAGATGGGTTATGTTGCGTCACTCAGACCATCAAATTCAAATGGTTCAAATGGCTCTGAGCACTATGGGACTTAACTGCTGTGGTCATCAGTCCCCTAGAACTTAGAACCAATTAAAACTAACTAACCTAAGTACATCACACACATCCATGCCCGAGGCAAGATTCGAACCTGCGACCGTAGCGGTCACGCGGCTCCAGACTGTAGCGCCTAGAACCGCACGACCACTCCGCCCGGCACTCAGACCATCCCCCGAGAAAATCCATACCTCATCCGAATTGCACTGCAAAACAAATCTGTGTCCTCCTCGGCTCTGCGCCAACAGCGGAATAGTGGAATACATCGTACACTATGAGGGGTGACAGTCTGTCGCCGTTTATTAAGGCACCGGTTACGTGAGCGTCGTCCACTTCTCCACCTACTTTTGACGAATGTGCAGAAACATTCTAGACGACAATGGAGTATGTAACGACGTCACTGGGGACAGGAATCGTATCAGATAGTGTTTTCGGCTGAATCCAGGTTCAGTCTGTTTGGAAATGGTGGCCGCGTTTTGGTTCGCAGTAAGCAGGGTGAGCGGCATCTCAGTGACTGCATTCACACAAGACATACCGCTCCAACTCAAGGCCTTATGGTGTGAAATGCTATTGTACAACCACAGATCACAGTTGGTGCATGTCCGGTGCACAGTGACCCGTGACATACATGACTGACTTATGTTGCACATTAGCGAACGACCGTGGTCCCCAAAACCACCATTCAATAGGATGGACATACGGAAACTTTACGTGAATGACATCCTGTGACCCGTAGGCTTACCCTTTCTACATTTCAAGCCAGACGCCATTTTTCAGCAAGACAATGCGTGACAACATGTTGCTGTAGGAAAACGTGCCTTCTTGGTGTCATAGGATGTCAGCCTTTTGCCAGATCACCAGACTTATCGCCAATCGAAAATGTGTGGGATACGGTGAAACGACAGTTGCAGGCCTGTGATCCAACGCCAACTAACACAGATGAACTTTGGAACCAGGTGAACGCACCATGGATGGATATATCGCAGGACGCCATTCGCGCCTTATACACGTCGATCCCATCACGCACGGAACAAGCCATCAGGGCCTATGACATGTTAGGCAACAACACACGCTAAACTGAGGTGACTGAAATATTAATCATTTCTGCAAAGCATACTAATGTACATGTCCTGTGAATGTGAACGTCCTATCTCCTGTCGTTCAAGGTGCTCTGTGCTTTCTGAACATGAGTGTACTTCTTATACGACACAGTGATAATTACTGTTCGCTCATATTTGGTACTTACATTATGTCTCCAACCTTCTGCAGGGCTACGTTATTTAGTTGTCATTTCTGGTTCTCACATTAGTGTACACATATTGATTCCAACATGCTGTTCCGTGAAATATTAGGTATGATGTCTGCGCACTGTTATTTGTAAATGTTACAAATGTGTTACACTTGTTAGTACTTGCTTCACTGATGTTTATAAAAAAGGCTGCTACTACTGCTCACACCTCCGCTTTCGTTATCTGCATCTGTATGCTATTCTGTATTATTCTCATTCTGGTTCTGAGACGTTACTATTTTTCTTTATTTCATTATAATTTCTTAGAAGAGGCTTATAATTTTCTCGTAAAATTTCTATTCTGTCCTGACGTGTAGTATCAATGTCTTATGTTTTGTGCTAACTTAGAGCATTGCATGCTTGAAGAAGCACCTGTTTCATCTTCGATTGGTTTTTTCTCCATAATATTTGTAAACATATACAGCTGCATGCCCTTTGACATGCGTACACTTTGCTGATGATCACTTGTAACAGAGATTTCAAATTGGGCATACCGCCTTTTCTGCTTTTGCTTTTGTTTAGCAGTTCGGATCGGACCATAATTATATGTTTTGCCTCACTGACATAAGCTGTGACATGTGATTTGTACTTGGTGTGTTGTATGCATTAATTTATACCTTGTACGTATAACCGTTTAGATTTTTTTGCATTTCTATTTCTTACATGCTTTGTTTGTATGTATACAGATATGTTTCAATAAAAGACCATTAAACAGCTCGCTAACATGTATTTTTAAAAAGTCACAGAAACACTGGCTGATTAAACCAGCAAATGGCGGCAGTGAAAACGTATATAAATTGACTGAATATTTTACGAAACAACTGTGGTGGTGGTGAATTGTAACGTTTTTTTAAATACCTACGAGCTCTGCGGCACTACCTTCACAAAATAATCAACGCTGTTCTCCGCTTCATCATGCTGTCGGAAGATCGTTATCCGACGAGTGGACCACAACTACTCGTCAATACCGATACCGTCCAAATTTATAGGATATGCCAGGCTTAGCCAGAAATCAAAGAGACTGAAGTGAGAGCTCCTGATGGCCAAGTGGGTAAAGAAAACAGCATTTTTGGCACCGTTTGGGAGAGGCATGAGAGCCCTTTATTTTAGTCTTGTTTCCACACAGAAACTGGTGCAGTGGAAATAGTACAGCGTGGTAATTCGAGGGTCGCGAGTTTGAGTTCCTATACATAAACTTTTCTTACTTTTAATTTTTACGTCACTTACACTGCAAATAAAGGGAAATAATGCTGATTACATTGTATTTATTAGTATTTTCATAAAGGAAAAGCACAGGAAATTTGGGATCATAAGTATATTTCCAGGAAAGAATTCTAACGGGTGCACCAGAACATCGCACACAAAGCTATATCCAATTTTATCGTGCTACTATTAACGAATTACACTTGGTGGAGTGATGTTCATGGTAAAAAAAAAGGGCCGCAGTAACTTCCCCGACATCTTACACTTGTTGTAAACGACACTTGTCCGCAATTACGTGATTGTTTTAAAGTTTCTATTTGTCCGCCGCGGCAGCTGCGCGGTCAACGCGGCGCATTGTTATCCGAAGGGACCTGGGTTCGATTCCCGGCCGAGTAGGTTTTCTCCGCTCGGAGACTGCGTGTCGTGTTGCCCTTACGTTACAGGCCACAGATGTTTCATAAATAAAAGAAGCGAAACGGGTATGGCAAAAAAACCAACTGCCTTTTATTTAGTTGCATAAACGGAACGCACTTCAATGAAGTACAATATCTGTACCACTTTTCCGCAATCTCATCAGAAAAGTAAAACCATATACTACGCACAAAAAGGTGAATGCTCGAATTTTGGAGTACTAAAAGAAGTGACAGCGAAAAATATATGTTCTAATGTTTTCTGTTCCACTGATTCATGTTGTCGAATCTGTTCTAAATAATTGCGTTGCAGTGACACTGT
Source organism: Schistocerca americana (assembly GCF_021461395.2). Lineage (NCBI taxonomy): Eukaryota > Metazoa > Arthropoda > Insecta > Orthoptera > Acrididae > Schistocerca > Schistocerca americana. Next base: position 976,141,567 of record NC_060120.1, on the reverse strand, counting down.
ATAGGGAGCTGTCTGATGCAGACATACTTAGGTACATACAAGAGTTTGAGAACCTGTGTAAATGAAAAGAAATTAATCATACTGTCATGTATAAATTTTGTCTCCTTATGGGACTGATGACCTCAGAAGTTAAGTCCCATAGTGCTCAGAGCCATTTGAACCATTTTTTTTGTCTTCTTATGAACATAGCACCAATATGTATGTGCTGAATGGCAGTTTACACAACCACACTTGCAAATTTATCTGGCACTTCTGTCGGAAACACATTGTAAACTCGCGGAAGTTATCTCTAAAATAAAAGACTAAAATACCGTGTTTCCATATTTTTCGACAAATAAAGTGCCTCAAATCAATATGACATTTACAGTTATTCATTTTTCATACATATTTATGAAAAGCAACTAGTCCTCCTTTCACATACTTCTCTTTGCGACCGTAGCAACGACAGTATTGCACAATAGCTGCCACAAAAACTCACACGTGCAAAAACGTACGTAAAACAGGGCGAATATGAGTAACATTCGAGCTAGACTATTACTGCAACTTTGAGACGTGCAGTGTCGTCACAAAATTATGTGATTAGCCCGGTCTAATGTTGAGAACATGCGCAGTAGCCTACGCTCACTGCAGAAATTTACATACTCCATGTGAGCGACGCGATATCATGTTCCCGCGGCAGCGCGGCACCCAATAGCGCTCTCGTTGAGTCGCAGCCACCGACCGAGCACGCGTTATCTCTGCCCTAGACACCCACAGACTCAGCTGTGCGCCTGATGTAAGGCGGTCACGTGACGTGGCGGCCGGCGCATTCAGCGGGACACGGCCCGCTCCTCGGCCAGTGCGTCTCGCGCGGTCTGGTGGTGCGGTGCGCATGCGCGCGGCAGCTAACGGCAACAACAACAGCTGAGCAGCGCTTCCGCCTTCTGAAAGCACGCTGCTTGTCCGCCGCTGACAATAGGTACAGTGCGCGCTCGCTCAGCGCCCCACGTATGTGGGACTCGGAAAAAAACTTTGCCTCTTACCTTCTCGTTATTATTGGGTTGATGCACAAGTTCGTAGCGCTTTTCCGTGAGTTTAATAAACACAATATATTCACATAGTAGAAACTTTATTGATCAACATAATATTCTCCTTCACTATTTATAATAGTCTGCAGTTGCCGGGGTAACTTTTCGACTCCACGACTGTAGAAATCACTTAGCTTTGAGACGAAGAACTCGTCGATCCACGTTCGGAATGCATTTTCATCTGCAAAGGAAATTTCTTGAACGTTTTTCGATAGACAGCTGAAAAGGTGAAAAATCTGAGGGTGCAAGATCAGGTGAAAAGGTGGGTGAGGAATGATTTCCCAATTCAACTCTAGTATAGTGTTTATTGTCAGTCTAGCAGAAAGCAGGTAGGCGTAACCGTGGAGTAGGGTCACTTCACGCAGTCTTCCTGGTCGTTGTTCTTGGATTGCGTCTACAAGACGTCTCAGTTTTTGGCAGTAAATGTTAGCAGTGACGTTTATACCTCGGGGAAGCAATTCGTAGTACACCACACCGACGCTGTTCCACCAGATGCATTATCTTTTGTGGATGCGCGCAGGCCTTTGTACGGCGAGTTGCTTCTTTGTTTGGGTTCAGTCATTCCTTTCTTTTCCTTGTGTTAGTATATATACACCATTTCTCGTCACCAGTAACGATACGGGACAGGAATAGTCGGCGTTGTTCATGAGCCAATTGATGACTAGCAAGCAGAGATGCTCATATGTCCACCCGATGATTTTTGTGCTTTTGGCTTAGAGCATTCGGTGCTCATACAGTCGATTTCGGAACCTTCCGCATTCCACGCAAATGTCGCGCTATTGTGGAATGATCACAGTTCACCACATCTGTCAATTCTCGAGTACCCTGGTATGGATAACTGCGGATTAATGCGTTTAAATGATCTTCATCAAACCCCGAAGATCTACCTAAACATGGAGTGTCATTAACGTTAAATCCAGCTTCTGTTGATGGCATACGCGGTACAAATGTTTCCGGCTTCCTACACTGCTACCACTCCACCATTGAACTCAAACAGAAGAATACGTCCGAAATGTTCAGATTTCTCCATTTGGCACTCCATCTTCTAGCGGCCACAGCTCCACTCACTATCTCCAAATGACACTATGTAACTGAAATAGAAACAATGAACTACAAGTAGAAAAGACAGTCGATAAATAATCCCATAGCAACCGGAATACCAACATGTAAAACAAAAACGCCACGAACTTGCGCACGAACCTAATATATTAACAACCCAGTAGGTCTTGGAATATACTCATTAAATGCTGGATAGTTTGCTTAGAGGTCATATTACTGATAGCACTGAATTTACGTTTCTCATTTTATGCTCGTCACACACACACACACACACACACACACACACACTAATAAGTCATGTACAACAACCATCATTTCAGAATTCTCTCCCAGCCATTCTGTGTGTCCATGTTACTTTCATTGTCTCCTGATGGGATTTCTTTTCTACCCTCAGACCAAATGGTTACTGCCTTCTTGAGTTTTTGTTCCTGGCCGTTGATCAATTCGTGAATATTTATGCAAAATATTTGAACTTGTTTTCCTACTGTGTTATCGCTTGTCATATTACACCTACTCCAGACTGCGAGGTAGATGATCGGTTTAGTTTCGTGATTTAAAGTAACGATTATATTTTTTGTTCTGACATATTTTGCTGTTTTGATCATTTACATATTTAATACCCCCTCAGTTTCTCTCGCCATCAAAAGAGGAAGAAGAAGCCGTGTGAAGACGATGCACAAAGCTGAGTCAGTAGCTGTGTGGTCTGCAGTGAGACTGGCAAGAAGTCGAGTACCTTTATAACATCCTTTGTATAACAGTTAATCGAATTACTGCGAAAAATAAAGATAAAATGTAAATTAAATAAAACATTCGGCCTTGTCTGCTTTGCTTCAAATTCCACTTGATTCAGCTTCGCAGTGCATCAACACAGAAATGTGTCTGCATTGCGAATCCGAAGAAGCCGCAAGAAAAAACTTTCTCTATCAAGGGTCATGGTCACCAAAAGAGAGAGAGAGTAATATTAAAGGCTACTTCTTTTTAGGCCGTCTTTTAGTGGTTCATATAACTCCACAACTTATGTCTATTCATTTCATACGACCATAGAATTTTCGCCTCCGGTTTTCCTTCTTTTCTTTTTTTTTTTTTTTTACATCCGAAAATTTCCGTATACTATTGAATTGGCGTATTTGTTTTTAGTTTTTTATACTCTGTATGTTTCTTCTTCACTCTCTTCTGAACACAAGATTTTCCTCACTTCTCTTGGATCTTCCTGCCGGTTGATGCTATGTCTCTCTCTCTATTTTAAATGAACGTTTGAGCACCATAAAATATTATGTTTCAGCGAAGCAGATGTAATGATCTAGTTTTGCGTATCTTGTGCTGCAGTTTTTCATTTTTTTTGTAGAAATATATAATGAATCAATTTTTTGTAATGCATTTTATCACTACCGTCAAAAATCATTGTAGAGTTGCCCCCATGTGGATCAACCGCATTACAAGGTCCGTGGTCAAGGCCTTTCGATTATTATCCGTCTGGATCATCAGGGCACAATGCGTGTGAATTCCATGTCTGCTTGAACTAACACCGGATGTTCCCTGTCGTAGATACAAAGACTGGCAGCCGTGACTGGCCGTATCTTGTTTCACTGACGGGAGAGAGCAACGAAAATATTGGAAAATCTGAACTGGTTGAAGCTGGACTAAAGGCCCCTGATATCCAGAGCAAACTTAGATTGTTGCAGTACTACTTTTCGGACATAACCTACAAAAAAATTTACCCACCTTATATTAGTCCTACTGTGGCCACAATGATGACAGTAAATATTTCCCACCGGTAGCACACAAGTTCTAATTCTTTCCATGGTCCATCCATGACTGGGACTAGAGGAAAGAAAATGTACATACTGCCATGGTACTTTTATACTAATTTGTGCAGTACAGACGTCGATCTAGATTTTTTTCATTTGCTCTGATCGTGTGGCTGTTGTCTGCTGCAAGAAAAAGGCGCTTGCTCTATTAAATGAATATCATATGGGCAGTATTCGTACGCAAGAATTTAACTTGCGCGTAACAGATTCGTCACTCGCTAAGAGCTGGGTACACATCCAATCAACATAAACAACAAAGGAAGCTGAACTTTGCGAGTCAAAGAAATTAATTCCTGAATATATGTTTTAACATGCGCTACAGAAGGAACTATAGTCCTGAAGAAGAACTTTGAAGCATTAGAGTGTGTGGACTTAAAAAGTAATACAAGAATGGGACAAATATAATGACTGATAAGGTAATGTAGAACATTTCTGTAGAGGTAAGTGGCTTGGTGGAGAACCAGTTTTAGTTGAAGGCGCTATCTGGAACGTATCTCTTTCGAAACGCCGAAACTCGGCCCTATTGGCTACGTTAAGGTCGTTACACACATATAGTCCGAACCTTTACGAAAAGAAAAGTTTGTGGTAAGGACTATAGGACCAAACTGCTGAGGTTATTGGTCCCTTGGCTTACACACTACTTAATCTAACTTAAACTAACTTACGGTAAACACTCATGGCCGAAGGAGGACTCGAACCTCCTACGGAGGGAGACGCGCCGGTCGCGACAAGAGGGCATAGACCGCACGGCTACTCCGCACGGCGAACCGTTACGATTTTGCCAGGGACTCTAGGGAAGTTTTCCAAGCCGGTCGTGGCTTTGACCAGTTCACAATAGCGCAGCTGGGAAACCCTTTGGTGTCTGCCCGTGCGCTAGTGATGTACGCTACAAAGCCTCCGTCTCTTCATTTATTTATCTGTTTATTTATTCATTTATGAATCTCCATGAGACCATATGACCCACTTAGTCGTAGAATATAGATTAGTGTATGCCAACTAGAAAGTTTATAAACCAAGAATTAAATAATTAGTAGAACGCGAAACAGAGAGCATACGAATCAACAATACACTGCAAAGAAAAGTTCTCAACAAATGTGAGGAACTCGTGTACAGAATAGAAGGAATGAGCCATAATGGATCTTTTCGACTTGGATTTGAATACTTTTTTCAGTTTTGCTGGCAGCTTATTGAAAATGAAACCGCTGAATAATACACGTCATTCTGCACAACGCTGAAGGAAGTGTTAGCCAACTGTACATCGTCTTCCCGTCTAATGTTCACTGAATGAATGTTCTGTTTTTCTCTGAGTGAGTTAGTACTGTCAAAAACAACTGGTGTGGTGAAATATACGTACAGGGATGACGGAGTTACGATTCCAAGACACCTGAACAACAACTTACGCGAATTTCAATAACTGATACAGATCAGTCTGACCGCCCTATTCCGAGTTAAGATATTCTTGGTGCGTACACAGAATTGCCCCAAACTATAACACCACACTCTATGATATTGGCTACTCTTCAAGTCTCTCTAGCCTTTAAGGTTACGTTATTTTTTTTTGTTTTGTTTTCTTGTTGTCACTGAATCTGTGACCAGTGAATATTATAATGTTTCATCTATTAATGGAACGCTTTATAGTTAGATATGGGAACGAGACCTCATTTGGCGGGTAAAAATGGAAATGTCGTGTGGCTAGGGCCTCCCGTCGGGTAGACCGTTCGCCTGGTGCAGGTCTTTCGATTTGACGCCACTTCGGCGACCTGCGCGTCGATGGGAATGAAATGATGATGATTAGGACAACACAGCACCCAGTCCCTGAGCGGAGAAAATCTCCGACCCAGCCGGGAATCGAACCCGGGCCCTTATGATTGACAGTCTGTCGCATCAGCAGTGACTGGTAATCATAAAGTCACAAACGTATCGCAAACAACTTATTTGCGGAGTTACGTTTACTGAGACAGTATTCTTCTAGTATCGTGTCCTTTCACCTGTACGCGTTGACACAATTTATTATGATTAGGGAACGGATATGTACATGAATAAATACTTTTTGTTCGTAGAGAAAAAACTATAACTAACACAGAAATTCCGAAAGAGCACACACAAATCGTATACGAAAATCTGTTTTACATTAAAATACATAATTATTTATATATTTTAAGTAAATAAACATCTTAAAAATTTCTGTTAAAACATAATTTTTCACTTCCCTTTCTTTTAATTTTTAAATTTAGCAAAAACTCTCGAGCATAGACATATTATCAGAAAGGAATTTGAATGAACTTCTTTCGCAAATGTACTGACTTCCACCACACGTGGATTGATTCACTCAAAGCCCCGAAAATGGAAGCTGTTAAATAGAAGAAATTTAGAAGTGTGTTCGAAAAAGAAAATGGTGGACTTCATATGATGTGTGAAATTGCCAAGATTTTGGGAGGAGTAGTAGATGTTGGTGAAATTGAAAATGTGTGTACTGGAGACATTCCTCAGATGAAACGTGAAAGACTATCGTCGTGTGATGTTGAAAGCAACAGCTCCCAGTATCGTGCATTGTTTCGAGACAACCGACATTGATTTGTAGTGGAAAACTTGGAGAAAGTATTCGTGATCTACTGCAATAGCGGTTGGCTTCAGTCCACTAATGCGTTAGCGTGACTTGTAACTGATTTTTCAACGAAAGTATGTACATTTTACAATAGTGAAACAAAATATTTTTCTATTTTTGTGCATATTCTTATGTTTTTCCTACATAAAAATAATGTAATTTTATGTTTTTTAGCACTTAAAAGTCCATTCCCTAATTATAACACACTTTTTATATCACAAAGATTGATAAAAATTATGTTTTAAATATTGAGTTTTAATTATGAAAAACTAATGGAAGAGACGCCTTTTTTAATCAAATTTTTATTCTTAAGTATCATATTATAATTTTAAAAATCACAAGAATATGTCACTTCCATTATAAGTTTTTTTTCATCAGTGGCCTATGGAATCGGCCGAGTGCCATCGTTATCTGAACCAACGTTTCAACGCGTGTCCTACACGGCATCTTCAGGCGATTTCAGCTGACACACGTTTAATCCTTGCATCTAGACAAGAGTTGTGAACCGAGTGATAGCGTCACATGAAAGCCACGTTTTAACGACTGCTCAAGAAAATGTCGAGGAGTTCAAACAAGATAAAGTCTTCTTATGAATAATTTTTTTCCCTCGTTTCGTTTACGGGAAAAACAACGTTTGTGAAATAAAGTTAGTGTGAGAGAAACTGTTTCTCTTAAATAGTCTCACCTTTCACGAAACTTTTGCGCGTTTTCTCGCGAACACAGGCCTAAGTTCCAATATTCAAATGTATGTGAATTCCTAAGGGACCAAACTGCTTAGGTCATCGGTCCCTAGACTTACACACTACGTAAACTAATTTATACTAAAAACAACACACACACCTATGCCCGAGGGAGGACTCGAACCTCCGGCGGGAAGGGCTGATCGTGTAAGTAGTTAGGGGTAATACTAAAGAACGAATACGTAAAATGTGTAGTGGGCAAGACGAGTAGAAGACGAAGATTTATTGAAAAAGTTGAAAAGTTCTGCAAACTGCGGTGCATATGTAGAGCAAACAGCACGTAACACGCTATTGCGATCAGTTCTAGCGTATTTTACCACCGTTTGGAGTACTCATTAAAAGTATGTGACTACAGGCACTAAACGAATTGACAGACCTATTCCTACGACTGTAACAGTTCTGCATAGTCTCTATGGAAGTGTAACGAAAATGGTCGGGATACTTAAACGCGAAAATTTGGAAAAAAGAACGGAAGGAAGATTAGGTTTTAAAGTCCCGTCGATGACGAGGTCATTAGGGATGGGACACAAACCCGAATTTCCGTTCGGAGCGAAATGGTGCAGTGGTCAGCACACTAGACTCGCATTCGGGAGGGAGACGGTTCAAACCCACGCACGGCCATCCAAATTTAGGTTTTCCGTGATTTCCCTAAACCCCTCCCGGCAAACGCCCGCGTGTTTCCTTCTCTATCCCCAAAACAATCCGACCTTCTGCTGCATCACTAATGACCTCTACGTCGACGGGACGTTAGGGATTAATCCTAATCTTCCTTTTTTCTTGTTCGAAATTCGGTAGGGTTGGGGAAGGAGATGAAAGACACTATCCAGGCAGTTGCTTTAGGAGATTTAAGGAAACCACTTGAAACCTAAATCTGAATATCTGGATGACTCGATGGGGATTCGAGCCACCATCCTCTGAATGCGAGTCCATTGTCTTAACGCTGCTCTGTCACGCTCGGTTTTGGGTTAAAGGCGACGTTTCTCTCGCGAAACATTGCTAGGTTAATTTGGAGAACCTGTACCCGACAGAAACCGTGAGACAGTGGTACTGCGTGGGGATCATTAAACTTGGCCACCTACAAAGGGATACAGAGACGTATTTTTCCCTCACTCGGTGAGTGAATAAAACAGGGCCGAAAAACGATAGAATTAGCACGAAATATCCTCCGACAGGAACTGTACTGTGGTTTGCGGGATATACACTATCAGATGAAAACATCCGGGCGCCCCTGTATAACGCGCAAATGGCCACTAGATGTCACGGGACGCGGACTCGACAGTAGGAAAGGAGGCGGAAACACTGTGTTACTAGTAGAGAAACAGCAACATCAAACTGGATCCCTAGGAAGTCACAAGTTGGACAGTCAGACGTAGGTACGAGGAAGGTAACTGCGAAGAAACTTTGAATAAAAGAATAAATACTTCGGTTGATCAACGAAAGAAGAAATTACTAAGGAAATGACAGGAATACAGAAATACAGCTCCGAGCCAGGTGGCGCAGTGGTTAGCACCCTGGACTCGCATTCGGGAGGACGACAGTTCAGCCGGCCGGAGTGGCCGTGCGGTTCTGGGCGCCACAGTCTGGAGCCGAGCGACCGCTACGGTCGCAGGTTCGAATCCTGCCTCGGGCATGGATGTGTGTGATGTCCTTAGGTTAGTTAGGTTTAATTAGTTCTAAGTTCTAGGCGACTGATGACCTCAGAAGTTACGTCGCATAGTGCTCAGAGCCATTTTTGACGACAGTTCAAACCCGCGTCCAGCCATTCTGATTTAGGTTTTCCGTTATTTCCCTAAATCGCTTCAGACAAATACCGCGATGGTTCTTTTGAAAGGGCACGATTTCCTTCCATATCCTTCCCCAACCCGAGAATGTCTTCCGTCTCTAATGACACCGTTGTCGACGGGACTTTAAACACTAATGTCCTATACTTCCTCCTCCAGGAATACAGCAATAAAAATCCCTTAGGAATGAAAGAAACCGAAAATGAAGGACAGCTAAATGGCTGAAAAAAAGAGGTCATCTTCGGAGGACTTAGCTTGCATATTGAAAACTCAAAACTACCTCCGATGAAATGGGTGGTAACATTAAGAGTGCAATGGCATGTCTATTGTTAAGTGCATAGAAGAGTGCGGCCTCTTAGAAAAGAGTGCAATGAACGCCTCTATGACTTGACAGGAGCAGGAATTGGAGTCGATATGGAAAACGTAGGGGATCCAGTTATAGAGTCAAAAGATCTCTCGAGACTAGGGCAGAAAACGTATACAACTTTCCATTGGAATTTCTAAAATTATAGGTGGAAGTGGAAATCAAACGACTGTCATGTAGAAAATATGAGACTGGTGACATACCATCAGACTTTCGGAAAAATATCATCCATACAATTTTGACGACAGCAAGAGCGGATATCTCTGAGAACTATCACACCTTCAACTTAACAGTGCATGCATCCAACTAGTGACAAGGATTATATATACAAGAATAGAAAAGAAAATTGAGGATCAGTTAGATGACGATCGTTTGGCTTTAGGAAAGGTACAGGCACCAGAGAGGCAGCTCTGGCAAGACGATTGACAGTTGAAGCAAAACTGAAGAAAAACCAAGAATCGGTCATTGGATAAGTCGACCTAGAAATCGCGTTCGACATTATGAAATGGTGCAAGATGTTGGAAATTCTGAGAAAAGTAGGGTTAAGTTACAGAGAAAAATGGGTAATACAGAGTATCTGCAAGCACCAAGAGGTAAAAATAAGATTAAAAGACCAAGAGCGAATTGCTCGGATTAAAAAAGGGAGTAAGACAGCGATGCAGTCTTTTGTCCCTGCTGTGCAATGTATACATCGAAGAAACAATGACGGAAATAAAGCAAAGGTTCAAGAGAGGGATTAAAATTCTGGACGGAAGGTTATCTATGATAAGATTTTCAGTTGACCTTGCTATCCTTGGTGAAAGTAAGAAGTAATTACGGGATCTGCTGACTGGAATGAACCATGTAATGGGTGCAGTGGATGGATTGAGAATACTCCGGAAAAAGACAAAAGTAAGGAGAAGTTTAACATCAAAATTGGTGGTCGCGAAGTAGACGAAGTTAAGCCAATGTGCTAGCTTGCAAGCAACATCACTTATGACGGACGAAGTGAGGAAGACGTAAAAAGGCCATCAAAGACAAAGAGGGCATTCCTGTCCAAGAGAAGTTAGCCAGTTTTCAAACAAAGACCTCAATTTGGGGAAGAGTGTCGGTTTGGAGCACACCATAGTGTGAGGCATGGACAGTGGGAAAACAACGGAGATTCGAAGCATTTAAAATGTAGTGCTATAGAAAGATGTTGAAAATTAAATGAACTGATAAGATAAGGAATGAATATGTTCTCCGCAGAATTGGCAAGGAAGGAAACTGTGGTGTCACAGCCAGACACCACACTTGCTAGGTGGTAGCTTTTAAATCGGCCGCGGTCCGTTAGTATACGTCGGACCCGCGTGTCGCCACTATCAGTGATTGCAGACCGAGCACCGCCACACGGCAGGTCTAGAGAGCCTTCCTAGCACTCGCCCCAGTTCTACAGCCGACTTTGCTAGCGATGGTTCACTGTCTACATACGCTCTCATTTGCAGAGACGACAGTTTAGCATAGCCTTCAGCTACGTCATTTGCTACGACCTAGCAAGGCGCCATATTCTTCAAGAATGTATTCTGAGCAGATAATATTGTGAATCATGCATCGTCAAAAGCGACGTTCATCATTAATGGATTAAAGTTAAGTATCAAACTAATTACGTCCGCTTTCTGAATTCTCATTCCTTGTCATGTTCCAGACCTCACGTCAGTATAGTTCTTCCCTCCTAACGCCAGCCTGCGTGAGCTAAAACGCGTGCATTTCGGCCTCCATTCGTAACACGGTGTTGGCTCTTCTGCCAACACAACAGAAACATATGGAAACACGGACAAGAGGAAGGGACAGGATGAGGGTACATGAGTTAAAACATCAGAGAATAACGTGAAAAAAAAAGTCGGTCACGAGAGCTCACTGACTTGGAACATGTACTAGTCATTGGATGTGACCTGTGTACCAAAGCCGTCAGGGATATTTGAATAATTCTGAAGCAGAAACAGTAAGGGACAGCCACAGCTAAACCAAGAGCAGGCAGATCTGACGGACAGAGGCCAGTAGAAGGAGTCACTCGCGAGTTCCGCAGTGCTACCAACAGCCCATCTAGCATAGTGAATGTGTGTATGGAGTTGAAAAGAATGGGGTGCAGTGACCGAGCACCTGTGCTGAGTGACGCTTGAGGTTGCGTGAAGAGCGATGCCACTGGAAAGTGGATGACAAGAGACGAGTGCTTTGGAGTGATGAAACCTTTGTCAATCCGATGGTAGGGTTTGGGTTTGGCCATCGCCTGGAGAACGTTACCACCCATCATTCGTAGGGCCAACACCGAGTTACGTAGGAGGTGGTATTTCAGTGCAGGAGTGCTTTTCATCGCTAGGGTGAAGTCACCTTGTGCCGCGTAAAGAAACTCTAAATGCTGAAGGATACGAGCACATGTTACAGTATTGTTCACTGCGTGCAGCAGCAGAATGACAGTTCTCTGACTCTATGACTCTGTTATAAACTATAATCCCTGAAGTAATGGTTTGTGGATAATGAAGTTCCTGTAATGAGTGACCTGCTCAGAGTCTCGACCTGAACTCAACGGAACGCCTATAGGATGGGTTAGAACGTCTACCCCTCTCTAGACCTCAACGTTCAACATCACTACCTTCTCTCGTTTCGGCTCTTGAGAAAGAATGGGCTGCCATTCCTCCACAGAAATTCAGACACCTCACTGAAAATATCCAAAGGAGAATTAAAAGTGTCATAAAACCAAAGAGCTGTTTGTAGAAGTGGAGCCTTCACGTACGCCTGAAGGAAGCAGCCGTGAGCGGATGACACCTCTTAATTTGAAGTACAGGGGAGAGGCAAAATAATGTGAGCACTTGTACTTACTTGGGAATGGTTTATTAATAAGGGGTTGGACCCCCATTTGGCCGTAATACAGATGCGATTCTTCTTGGAATACTGGCACATAACGATTGTATAGTCTCCAGTGGAATACTATGCAACTCTTCGATAAGAACCTCTTCTAACTCCTGTAGTGACGAGGGAGGTGGAAATCTGCTCCGGAGTCTGCGCTCCAATACTGCCCACAAGGGTTCGATAATGTTCAAGTCTGTGGAGTGTGCTGGACAGGGAAGGCATCGCAGTTCAGTTTCATGCTTCTCATAACACGATTGTACTGTCCTGTCTATGTGAATGGGAGCATTATCGTCTCGAAACATGTCGTCATTGTTGGAGAACAACATTTGAATCACGGCGTGCACCTGATCACCTAAAATGTTCACGTAATCGTTGGCTGTAACACGGCCTTCGAGAGTAGTGATGGGACCAGCAGAATACCACGATGTGGCTGCCCACACCATCACACTTTCACCTCCACGCTTATTCGAGGGAATCAAAGAATCAGAACTGAAGGATTCTTTTGGCGTTGTCCAGACGTGAACTCGGCCCGATGTTGGAAATAACGAAACCGTTGACACGTCGGACCATATGACGTGTTTTCACTGATCGGTTTTCCGGGACGTGTGCTCCTGACACCAAGTTTTACGCTTCTTTTTGTTGGTTGTCACTGATGTTTTCGATACGGCAGCTCATCTATGAATATTCGCTTTATGGAGCTCTCGGCGGACAGTGTCGATAGATACGGGGCCTCGAAGATGGCTATTGAACTCGGCAGTCGCTTTAGCCGCCGTAGTTTTGTGTTGTTTTGGGGGGTTGGGTTGACTTGGGGGACGAGACCAAACTGCATCGGTCTCGTCAGATTAGGGAAGGATGGCAAAGGAAGTCAGCCGTGCCCTTTCAAAGGAACCATCCCGGCATTTGCTTGAAGCGATTTAGGGAAATCACGGAAAACCTACGTCAGGATGGCCGGACGCGTGATTGAACCGTCGTCCTCGCGAATGCGAGTCCAGTGTGCTAACCACTGCGCCACCTCGCTCGGTCCGTGTTGTTTTGACACAATTTGAGTTAGCGTACGGCGACCTCTGTCATTTAGTTTTGCGCCCGCACGATGATATCATACTACGTTTCGTGCAGGCTACCACGACTGTTGAAACTGTGGTGTCACCGCCAGACACCACGCTTGCTAGGTGGTAGCTTAAATCGGCCGCGGTCCATTTAGTACATGTCGGACCCGGCGTGACGCCACTGTGTGATCGCAGACCGAGCGCCACCACAAGGCAGGTCTCGAGATACGGGATAGCACTCGCCCCAGTTGTACGACGACTTTGCTAGCGACTACACTGACGAAGCCTTTCTCTCATTTGCCGAGAGACAGTTAGAATAGCCTTCAGCTAAGTCCATGGCTACGACCTAGCAAGGCGCCATTAGCCTTACATAGTTTGATACTTACCGTATAAAGCATGTCTCTACAAGAACGTTGTAAACCAATGAAGATATAAAAGTTCAGTATAGCAGCTACGTACTTTTCTTGCTACCATTCACTACTTATCCTGTTCCAGAATTCACGCCCGTATGCGTTAGATAGCTTCCATTTCGGCCTCCTCTATCTACAAGGTGTTGGCACATTTACCAACACATCAGAAACAGTTACTCTTGAAACATTCAATAAGTTGGCTGTCTTGGCTACTGATGCTGCAGCTAATCGGGCCACCACAATCTGCCCTCTTTGGAACTCCTGTTAGGTCTTTCATTGCACGTCGAACTCGGCCTCTGAATGCAAATACGAAGTGTGCACTACTCGTAAACAACCTGCACTGATGCGTAGTCCGTACTAAACACGCACAGTCCATAGCGACACGTGCCTTACCTGCATTGTTGACAGTCAGACGCAACCACTGCTGTTAACATTATTTTGGCTATCCCCTGTAGCCATCACCGAAACTCACAAGACTAGAAAAATCGCAACGTTAAGCTGGAGCGTGAGTGACGATGCAGTCGAGGACATCATCAGTATCTAGCCTACAGGCATTTTCCTTGGGGATTACCTCTGCGAGAGGAGATATCTATCGTTTAACGGGGTAGAACACTCACTTTTTTAACGTATGATCGGTATTGTTATGACGTATATCGCACCTACTGTAGAAGATCAAGTACATCATTCGGAGCGTATGTGGTCTTCTTACATTTACATATTACGCTTTTGTAGTAAAGTATCTTTGCATTGCGTAACAGCTTGCACCGGACGTTGTTAGTCACTTCAGTTTCGATTTCTATCTGAGATGGATTTTGCATAGTAGTTACTTTATAATACGAAATTGGCGATAGTAACGTTATTAACTGTATCCACAGCTTTCAGACTTCTGTCATTGTCAAAGAGATACAAGGACAACAAATAACAGTGGTAGTTAACGGAAGCAAACCGTACACTTCGCTAAGAAAAGCGCCCGTACGATTTCACGGTTCATAACTGTTATGTGCAGAAAGTACGTCGTAAGGTATAAGTCAATGGTCGTTTATGAAGCAGAGGCCACAAAAAACTGCGTGGAAGGCTTTATCGTCTCAGATACGACTCTACGTTGTTGATGTCGGATGAAGAATGCTTAAACCAGGCCACTACAGCGCACAGGCTTTCAGGAGAGTAGCACGTGAAAGAATTCATGAACTGGAGCAGTAGGTTGTACAGAATGTGCGAGAGAAACGCAATTAAAGCTCGACAGCACACGAGGAGTTATCAGAATGAAGACGCCGAGATAAGAGGAATTTTCCAGCGGCAGGCGGCACAGAATTCAAAGCGAGAACGAACTCAGGTGTGCCGGTGACAAAAGCGGCAGGGATTACGTTGCGGAGTAAACCAACGGTACCTCAGAAAATCCTCGCGCCGTTTACAGTTTCACCTCATATGCTCAGTGTGAATGATAGTGCAGATCATTAGTTTGGATAATAACTCAAAAATTGTTAAGATCAAAATAAACTGACGTAAAAAAATAAAGTTCAATAATGAAATTTCGGGAATACAAATGTCTAGGTAACATATTTCAGTGATTAATGTGGTGACTTGGCAAGACAGCCAAGCCACTATGAGAGGAAGCCGAAAGGCACGCGTTTAAGCTCACGCAGGCTGACGTGAGGTCTGGAACAGTTAAAGGAGTTGAGTCTAGTAAAAAAAAAGTACGTAGCTTCTGGAATACTTAACTTTAATCCATAATTGGTGAACATCGGTCTGACGGTACATGCATCACAAGATAAATAGCAAAAGATAATGGCGCCTTGCTAGGTCGTAGCAAATGACGTAGTTGAAGGCTATGCTAACTATCGCCTCGGCAAATGAGAGCGTAATTTGTCAGTGAACCATCGCTAGCAAAGTCGGCTGTACAACTGGGGCGAGTGCTAGGACGTCTCTCTAGACCTGCCGTGTGGCGGCGCTCGGTCTGCAATCACTGATAGTGGCGACACGCGGGTCCGACGTATACTAGCGGACCGCGGCCGATTTAAAGGCTAACAACTAGCAAGTGTGGTGTCTGGCGGTGACACCACAATTAACATTGCAAGATCACAAGTTAGTGTAATCGCGAGGGTAAGCCATTGCAAATGTGAAATGCTGGTGCATTGATAATCGGTGTAACTGGCAGAATGTTGAACGCAAGCATGCAAATGTGCATACATTATGTTGTACAGGTGTCTGATGTCAGTTTGTAGACTGGAGTTTCACACCTGTTGTCCGCAGCACGTGGTCGTGTGGTAGCGTTCTCGCTTCCCGCGCCCGGGTTCCCGGGTTCGATTCCCGGCGGGGTCAGGGATTTTCTCTGCCTCGTGATGATTGGGTGTTGTGTGGTGTCCTTAGGTTAGTTAGGTTTAAGTAGTTCTAAGTTCTAGGGGACTGATGACCATAGATGTTAAGTCCCATAGTGCTCAGAGCCATTTGAACCAGCCATTTCCACTCCTGTTGAACTTTGGTCGGTGAATACGAGGTGTGGCTAGAAAAAAACCGGACTAGTACTGGTGAAACAATAAAACGAATGCAATAAGGCTGAAAGTCGCGTGGCCTGTCACGTGACTCTCGCTCCGCCTACTGCTCGAGTTTCATCTGCCTCCTGCACTCAGTCTGCCTGTGGCGTCTGTTTTAAGTAGTTGACGTTTTGTCTGTGCGTCGGAAAATGTTGAGTGTACAGAAAGAACAGCGTGTTAACATCAAATTTTGTTTCAAACTAGGAAAATCTGGAAGTGAAACGTTTGTAATGTTACAAGTGTACGGCGATGATTGTTTATCGCGAACACAAGAATTTGAGTGGTTTAAACGATTTAAAGATGGCCGCGAAGACACCAGTGATGACACTCGCACTGGCAGACCATTGTCAGCAAAAACTGATGCAAACATTGAAAAAATCGGTAAACTTGTTCGACAAGATCGCCGTTTAACAATCAGAGCAGTGTCTGAGTTAACAGGAGTTGACAAGGAAAGTGTTAGGCAGATTCTTCATGAAAGTTTCAACATGAACGAAGTGTGTACAAAAATGGTTCCAAAGTGTCTCACAATTGAACAGAAGGAACGCCGAAGAATGATTTGTTCTGACACCCTGGAAAACATTGAAAGTGATCTCACCTTCTTACAAAATGATATTACTTGCGATGAATCGTGGTTTTTTACTTACGATCCCGAAACTAAACGCCAATCGATGCATTGGAAAACTCTTGGCTCTCCACGACAAAAAAAAAGCACGAATGTCAAAATCGAAATTCAAGGCAATGATGATTGTTTTTTTTTGACATCAAAGGGATTGTGCACATTGATTGGGTACCAGAGGGACAAACAGTGAATCAGCGTTACTACATTAGCGTCCTGGCTACCCTACGTGAGCGAGTACGGAGAAAACGGAACGATTTGTGGAGAAAAAAGTCATGGATCCTTCACCAAGACAATGCCCCAGCTCACAGTGGGTTGTCAGTGAAGACGTTTTTGGCAAAACACAACATTCCCATCTTAGATCATCCACCCTACTCAGCTGATTTGGCCCCCTGCGACTTTTTTCTTTTCCCTAAAGTCAAGTCAGCTTTGAAAGGAACTAGATTTGAGACTGTTGAAGCAGTAAAAGAAAAAGCGACGGAAGTAATGTATGGACTTACCGAAAATGATCTGCAGCGTTGCTATGAACAGTGGAAAATTCGTATGGAGCGGTGTAGAGACCGAGGAGGAGAGTACATTGAAGGAGATAACATGAAATTGCAAATAATTGTAAATAAATGTTTTTTTCCAGCATCGGTCCGGTTTTTTTCTAGCCGCACCTCGTACAGGGATGGTTAGTGCTCAGGCTGGAGTTGTCGTCTGGTGATGTTTTTATACGTCCTCGACTGGAGACAGATCTGATGATCCAGCAGGCCAAGGCAACATGCCGACACTCTGTAGAGCATCTTGGGTTACAACGTTAGTTTGTGGGCGAGCGCTACACTGTTGGAGAACACCCCCTGGAAAGCATTTCATGAATGGCAGCACTGCAGGTCGAATCACCAGACTGACGTGGGATGACAATGAGAGTGCTTCTGCTGTCGTAGCAAATCGCGCCCCAGACCATAGCTAGAGGTGTAGGCCCAGTGCGACTAGCACGCAGACAAATTGGTTGCAGGCCCTCAGCAGGTCTCCTTGTAACCAAAACACCGCCCTCACTGCTACCGAGGCACAACCAGCTTTCATCAGAAAACACAACAGATCTCCACCCACCCAGTGAGTTCTCGCTTGACAACCTGAAGTTGCAAATCGGTGGTCTTGGGTCAGTGAAACGCAAGCTTCAGGGCGTCTGGCTCTGAGCAGTCCTTGAAGTAACCGATGTTTCACAGTTCGTTATGGCACTGTCATGCCAGCTGCTGCTCAAATTTATGCTGCAGTGCGATGCGCCAGAACCATATGTCAGACACGATAGTCTTTGCTCAAAACAGTGCAACATAGCCGTCCCGAGTCCGGTCACCTTGTGACGTACATTCTCGTGGCCGCCGCTGCCCGCAGTCAGCGGCTACCTTCCTGACAAGTCTTCCTGCAGTATCACAGAAGGGACTCCACCAGTATCACAGAAGGGACTTCGAGCTTCTCGTGGCTCTATTTCACGGCCCCATTCAAACTGACAAGGGGAGGCCGCCAATTGTCAAATTCAGATTCGATTCATACTGCGCATAATAAAAGCTCATGGCCAGAGGCGTAATGTGGCAAAGCACCAAGATGCACTTCTCAGCCGTTGTCGAGAAAATCGACAGTTAAAAGAAACCGTTGCAGTGAAATACTCTCTACGATTAATAATTCTCTACAGCGTCGTGGCGCAGCGGTAAGCGCTCGGGTTCGTAATCCGAAGGTCGCCGGATCGAATCTCGCGCTATGCAAACTTGTTTTTAGTATTGGTTTTTTATAATTCATATATACACTCCTGGAAATGGAAAAAAGAACACATTGACACCGGTGTGTCAGACCCACCATACTTGCTCCGGACACTGCGAGAGGGCTGTACAAGCAATGATCACACGCACGGCACAGCGGACACACCAGGAACTGCGGTGTTGGCCGTCGAATGGCGCTAGCTGCGCAGCATTTGTGCACCGCCGCCGTCAGTGTCAGCCAGTTTGCCGTGGCATACGGAGCTCCATCGCAGTCTTTAACACTGGTAGCATGCCGCGACAGCGTGGACGTGAACCGTATGTGCAGTTGATGGACTTTGAGCGAGGGCGTATAGTGGGCATGCGGGAGGCCGGGTGGACGTACCGCCGAATTGCTCAACACGTGGGGCGTGAGGTCTCCACAGTACATCGATGTTGTCGCCAGTGGTCGGCGGAAGGTGCACGTGCCCGTCGACCTGGGACCGGACCGCAGCGACGCACGGATGCACGCCAAGACCGTAGGATCCTACGCAGTGCCGTAGGGGACCGCACCGCCACTTCCCAGCAAATTAGGGACACTGTTGCTCCTGGGGTATCGGCGAGGACCATTCGCAACCGTCTCCATGAAGCTGGGCTACGGTCCCACACACCGTTAGGCCGTCTTCCGCTCACGCCCCAACATTGTGCAGCCCGCCTCCAGTGGTGTCGCGACGGGCGTGAATGGAGGGACGAATGGAGACGTGTCGTCTTCAGCGATGAGAGTCGCTTCTGCCTTGGTGCCAATGATGGTCGTATGCGTGTTTGGCGCCGTGCAGGTGAGCGCCACAATCAGGACTGCATACGACCGAGGCACACAGGGCCAACACCCGGCATCATGGTGTGGGGAGCGATCTCCTACACTGGGCGTACACCACTGGTGATCGTCGAGGGGACACTGAATAGTGCACGGTACATCCAAACCGTCATCGAACCCATCGTTCTACCATTCCTAGACCGGCAAGGGAACTTGCTGTTCCAACAGGACAATGCACGTCCGCATGTATCCCGTGCCACCCAACGTGCTCTAGAAGGTGTAAGTCAACTACCCTGGCCAGCAAGATCTCCGGATCTGTCCCCCATTGAGCATGTTTGGGACTGGATGAAGCGTCGTCTCACGCGGTCTGCACGTCCAGCACGAACGCTGGTCCAACTGAGGCGCCAGGTGGAAATGGCATGGCAAGCCGTTCCACAGGACTACATCCAGCATCTCTACGATCGTCTCCATGGGAGAATAGCAGCCTGCATTGCTGCGAAAGGTGGATATACACTGTACTAGTGCCGACATTGTGCATGCTCTGTTGCCTGTGTCTATGTGCCTGTGGTTCTGTCAGTGTGATCATGTGATGTATCTGACCCCAGGAATGTGTCAATAAAGTTTCCCCTTCCTGGGACAATGAATTCACGGTGTTCTTATTTCAATTTCCAGGAGTGTATATATATATAAGATATATTTTTCCCACGTGGAATGTTTCCCTCTATTGTATATATATATGTATATATATATATATATATATATAATTCCCGGCAATCAGTTGCAACAATTATGCATATAATAAGTTGTTGAAAGTCGTTTGTCGTGGAAAAACTGGCGACATCATTATATTTTCCGCTAACAAAGTTGTATTTCACAAATGTTATTAATTGTCTTCGTAATGTTAACCACGTATAGTTAACGGAAGACGTAGAAACGATATTCCGAAACGAATACGTATAGCGTAAGTCAAACGTTCGAATCAGAATAGAGACCCCACGAACACAAGTTTGCTGTGGCAGGTATGAAGTATAAACTCCTTTACTCGCTCGTTACACTTGAATGACAAATGTTGAATGGGTCGAAACGAGCCGCCGCATAACAGTGTAGTTGCCTGCTAACTTCGAAAGAAGGTAGAAGCGGTCCCTAGCGCAACTTATAACATTGTCGAAAATCATTGCGGACGGGAGAGCTTTGGTACATCCTGTTAAAAAAACCGGAGAAATGGAGGCGGTAAAATTGGAGAGCGATCCGCCTTCACCAAAATGCATAAGAAATTCATTAATTATATATATATATATATATATATATATATATATATATATATATATATATATATATATTTGAATTACAAAAAACTAATAATAATTTAAAAAATTGCATGGCGCGAGATCCGATCCGGCGACCTCCGAATTACGAACCCGAGCGCTTACCGCTGCACCACGCGCCACGCGCCATGCATAGCATGAATCGAATCTGAATTTCACAATTGGCGGCCTCCCCTTGTGAGTGAGGTGTTGCTAATGGCGTCCTTGTCCCCTTCAAGCCATTCTTGGCTGATGTCAGCTCACCATGTCTTATTTGCAGCGTGTATCTGAAGCAAACGTGATTTCCATATTCATAATGGCGCGACTGGCGCGAAATTTGAATAGACATTATCTTTCAAATGTAGAAACACGCCTTCACAACTTTCGTTTATGTTGCAGAACTCCTTGGTGTTGCGATATTTTTTCCGACAGCGTATGTTGAACTGTTAGAAATTCTTTCCACCGTAGCTTGACGGCTGTTGGCTTTCGCTGACTGGTCACTGGCTGTCTTCTTATGGCAGAAATTTCGCATCAATAAATTTCTGGCCGATGATTCAATGGAAAATTCCACTGGGCTTGACGTCCACCATTCTGATGTGAAGTTATTATAACGTTTTTTTATCCTTTGAATAACATCGGGGATAGGCTACAACCCTGTTTCACTCCCTTCCCAACCACTGCTTCCCTTTCATGCCCCTCGACTTTTATCCCCCTCCAATGAACCATTGACTTTGCCGTTGGTGGGGAGGCTTGCGTGTCTCAGCGATACAGAGAGCCGTACAGTAGGTGCGTAGGTGCAACCACAACGGAGGGGTAACTGTTGAGAGGCCAGACAAACGTGTGGTTCCTGAAGAGGGGCAGCAGCCTTTTCAATAGTTGCAGGGGCAACAGTCTGGATGACTGACTGATCTGTAACTTTAACCAAAACAGGCTTGCTGTGCTGGTACTGCGAACGGCTGAAAGCAAGGGGAAACTACAGCCGTAATTTTTCCCGAGAGCATGCAGCTACACTGTAGGGTGAAATGATGATGCCTTCCTCTTGAGTAAATTATTCCGGAAGTAAAATAGCCCCCATTCGGATCTCTGGGCGAGGACTTCTAAGGAGGACGCCGTTATCAGGAGAAACAAAACTGGCGTTCTACGGATCGGAGCGTGGAATGTTAGATTCCTTAAACGGACAGGTAGGTCAGAAAATTTAAAAAGGGAAATGGATAGGTTAAAGGTAGATATAGTGGGAATTAGTGAAGTTCGGTGGCAGGACGCACAAGACTTTTGGTCAGGTGAATACAAATTATAAATACAAAATCCTATTGGGGTAACGAAGGAGTAGGTTCAATAATGAATAGGAAAATAGGAATGCGGGTAAGCTACTACAAACAGCATAGTGAACGCATTATTGTGGCCAAGATAGATACGAAGCCCACTCCTACCACAGTAGTACAAGTTTATATGCCAACTGGCTCGCAGATGGCGAAGAAATTGAAGAAATGTATGATGCGATCATTCAGATGTGAGGGAAGACGAAATTTTAATAGTCATGGGGGACTGAAATTCGAGAGTAGGAAAACGAAGAGAAGGAAAAGTAGTAGGTGAATACAGAATGGGGGTAAGGAGTGAAAGAGGATGCCAGCTGGTAGACTTTTGCGTAGAGCATAACTTACTCATAGCTAACACTTGGTTTAAGAATCATGAAAGAAGGTTGTATACATGGAAGAGGCCTGGAGACACTGGGAGGTTTCAGATACGTTATATAATGGTAAGACAGAGATTTAGGTACCAAGTTTTAAACTGTAAGACATTTCCAGGAGCAGATATGAACTCTGACCACAATCTATTGGTTACGAACTGTAGATGAAAACTGAAGAAACTGCGAAAAGGTAGGAATTTAAGAAGCTGTGACCTGGATAAACTGTAAGAACTAGAGGCTGTAGGGAGTTTCAGAGAGAGCGTTAGGGAACGATTGACAAGAACAGGGGAATGAAATAGAGTAGATGAAGAATGTGTAGTTTTAAGAGATGAAATAGTGAAGGTAGCAGAGGATAAAATAGGTAAAAATACGAGGGCTAGTAGAAATCCTTGGGTAACAGAAGAGATATTGAATTTAATTGATGAAAGCAGAAAATATAAAAATGCAGTAAATGAAGCAAGCAAAGAGGAATAAGAAATTCTCAAAAATGAGATCGACGGAAAGTTCAAAATGGCTAAGCAGGGATGGCTGGAGGAGAAATGTAAGGTTGCAGAGGCGTGTATCACTAGGGGTAAGACAGATACTGCCTAGAGGAAAATTAGAGAGACCTTTCGGGAAAAGAGAACCACTTGTATGAATATCAAGAGTTCAAATGGAAAACCAGTTCCAACCAAAGAAGGGAAAGCAGAAAGGTGGAAGGAGCATATAGAGGGTCTATACAAGGGCGATGTACTTGACAGCAATATTATGGAAATAAGAGAGGACGTAGATGAAGATGAAATGGGAGATACGATAGTGGGTGACGGGTTTGACAGAGCACTGGAAGATCTGAGTAGAAACAAGGCCCCAGGAGTAGACAACATTCCATTTGACCTACTGTTAACCTTTGGAGAGCCAGCCCTTCCAAAACTCTACCGTCTGGCGGGTAAGATGTATGAGATGTAATAAATCCAACCCCAAAGAAAACAGGTATTGACAGGTGTGAAAATTACCGAACTATCAGTTTAATAAGTCACGGCTGCAAAATACTAACACGAATTCCTTACAAACGAATGGAAAAACTGGTAGAACCCGACCTTGGTGAAGATCAGTTTGGATTCAGTAGAAATGTTGGAACACTTGAGGTAATACTGACACTACGACTTGTCTTAGAAGATAGATTAAGGAAAGGCAAACCTACATTTCTAGCATTTGTAGATTTAGAGAAAGCTTTTGACAATGTTGACCGGAATACTCTCTTTCAGATTCTGAAGGTGGCAGGGGTCAAACACATTGAACGAAAGGCTATTTATTTGTGCAGATAGCAGATGGCAGTTATAAGCAGGGAAGCAGCGGTTGGGAAGAGAGTGCCACGGGGTGTAACCTATCCCCGATCTTATTCAGTTTGTATATTGAGCAAGCAATAAAGGAAGCAAAAGAAATATTTGGGGTAGGAATCAAAATCCAAGGAGAAGAAATAAAAGCTTTGATGTTTGTCGATGACACTGTAATTCTCTCAGTGATAGCAGATGACTTGGAAGAGCAGTTGAACGGAATGGACAGTGTCTTGAAAGGAAGATATAAGATGAACATCAACGAAAGCAAATTGTGGAAAATGGAATGTAGTCGAATTAAATCAGGCTATGCTGAGCGAATTAGATTAGGAAATGACACACTTAAAGTAGAAGATGAGTTTTGCTATTTGGGGAGCAAAACAACTTATGAGGGAGGACGTAAAATGTAGAATGGTAGTGGCAAGGAAAGTGTTTCTGAAGAAGAGAAATTTGTTAACAGCTAGAATAGATTTAAGTGTCAAGAAGTCTTTTCTGAAATTATTTGTATGGAGTACAGCCACGGATGGAAGTGAAACATGGACGATGGATGGTTTAGACAAAAGAGAATAGAGGATTTGAAATGTGGTGCTGCAGAAGATGGATAGATAACGTAACTATTGGAAAGGTAATGAATAGAAATGGAAAGAAGAGGGATCGGTTGGTAGGACACGTTCTGAGGCATCAAGGGATCACCAAATTAGTATTGGAGGACAACGTGGATGGTAAAAGTCATAGAGGGAGACAAATGAATACACTACGCAGATTCAGAAGGATGTAGGTTGCAGTAGGTACTTGGAGATGAAGAAGGACAGGGTAGCATGAAGAGCTGCATCAAACAAGAGTCTGGACTGAAGACCAAAACAACAACACATGTAAGAGTTGGTGGGGTGGTTACAAGCGACTGTGAATTCCACCTATATTAGTTCTCTCAGTTTCGGCTCGTGTTGGTGATGGACTCACTTCCAGTTTCGTTGAAAAGCACGCTTGTTTCATATGTCGATGACAGTTTGATGACTATGATCCTTTGTTCGAAGTTGAAGCCGCCGCCACACGGTTCTTTCTTCCTGTCGCTCCTCGGACGACATTGCAACATTATTTTGTATAACTACAAGTAGATTTGGGCAATTATTAACGTCGTAGTAATCAGATTAGATGCACTAAAATGAACTGAATAGATCAGAAATGGAGATGAAATGACAGAAGATGCGATCACACGAAATTATATCAGTGAAATCCCGTCAGAAATGCTGTTCCATCAGTGTAGTGAAGATGTCGTAGTTAATGGAAATTATCGCCAAAACTGGCCCAGGCAAAGAAAGTTTGAGCCAGAGCTAGAGGCGTGGCCGGATAAACTACAGGACTGACGGAAACGCTGGCTGCAGTTTTAAGTAGATACGACGCATTCATCTCAAGAAACTTCATCGCCGTTATGTTTCTCTTGCTGTGTACTCTTCATATGATGTACTTTTTTTGTTATAATGTAAAACTATTCTTTATAAGATGGATGATTTGTTCCCGTCCGTATGTAGCTATTTCACGTGCTATGCCCTCTGAACAGCCTTAGCCATCCAATTGAGAGCTATTTAGAGCAAACTTTGAGCCATACTACAACATGCGATTTTTAACGTTTTTAAAGCATTGCAAGAGGTGAAAAAGGGACAACTGAAAAAATTCTAGGACCAACTAACGTTTGATCACAGGCCTTCCGATGTATAGTCGAACGTATTCACTGAGAAATGTGTTTAAATTATGCGGTACTAAAATGTCACAAACGGTTAATCCATTGATTTGTTTCCGGGTGTCAACGTGTTTACTAGTAGCGGAATGTATCAGTGTATACACGGTAGACATAAAATTCCGTAAAACGCACGTGACAGGTGTGTGTGTACGTGGTTTTAAACGTAGGAGACAAATTATTTGATATGTAGATGCTTCTGTTTGTATGTGATTTGGTTCCATATAGGGTGTGTACACCTAACGTGGCAATCGGCGGATCGAGGGAATAACTCCCGCCTCCCTGTCGTAGGGCTGGTACATTACGTCCCTGCTCAGCAAGGAATATAACAAAGGCGCCCGGCGAGAGAAACATTCCCAGTCGTCTTTCGGTGCTGTGACATCAGCCGCAGGACAGTGGTGGATCTTTATTTATTCTCAAACGGAAATCGTGTTGTCCACCAAAGGAAAATGAGCAAGGGTGAATGTAATTGCGCAGCGGCACAATGCATTAATATTAATAGACGGACGACAAATGTTATTTACATAATTTTCCCAAAATGAACACTTGCAACTTCAATGAATAGTTCGATGCGACGAAGGAACTATTTCTTGGGCTAAAGAAAAAATAATATCATTATCAAATATGGGAGTATAACGTAGCGGTTAAGACACATTCCTGACATGTTGATGGTTGTAGGTTTGAATCCCATCAGATGCTTTTTTTCATTTTTATTTGTATTCAGTTAATTGGCAGAAATTTAATTTTTTTTATTTTCAGTATTTTTCTGAATCAATTTAATCATTGTAACTTCTTCTTTACTGTCTTTTCTCCTTCCTATCATTCCTCTTACAATTACAATCTGTATACATGCTATTTTAATTATTTTGCGTAGCTATCATAACATGTAAACATTTAAAAATACTGATCTGTCAGTTACAATGAAATACTCTACTTAAACTGGCTGTGAAATAGTGTGAATATGTATTTCTCGTTGCAAGGTGTACATTTTTTGAAATATAATCGTCGTAAAAACATGTGAGACGTAAATTCTTGTTGCGCTATGGACAAAATAACACAGGTGAAGATTTAAACTAAAGAATGAATTATAAATATAACGAGATTCAAGCAACAGGAGGAATATAAATAATGAATATAATAACATTGACGAAAATATAAAATGATACAACAAGAGAAACTAAATCAAAGTTAATACTTAAAGAGAACTAAAATCTCATAGACAAAAATTCCAAAGGAAAACAGAGCAAATAAAAAAGTTGTTATGATGCTTAAAATTGTACAGCAAAGGATCATAAATAAAAAAAACTTACATTGAAACAATTAATAGCATGAAAATAAGGATCAAAGTTATTTTGATACAGATTCCAAAATAAATAAATTGAAATCACCTGATAAAATACGAACCCACAACCTTCAGCACACAAGGAATGAATCATAACCAATACGCTACACGACTACTCAGTGTAAATTATGTCGACCAATTACAAGTATGAAAAATGCTAGAAACTGTGAAAGTTCAAGAAAATTTATTAACAGACGTGGTAGAAGTGTGCGATGATTCCGGAATATGGGATGTTCTTCCAAAACAGATGACAGACGTTGCAGGCTATACTGAATTTAGATCCCAAAGTATTAACAAATAATTGGGCTCACCTGCAGCAAAAACTGAACTTTGCACAGCCATTATCAATTATTTCTCGTGAGGGTTATCTCTGTCCAGCATGAAAAAATAAAGTATTATACTTTGAAGCAGAATTTGCAGCTTTTCACGGGAGCAGGGCGTGGCGTGCAAACGAAAAAAAGGCGTAAAATATCTGTGGCCCATTTTGAAACAAAAGTTTTGTGAGATTCATGACCCAGTTATTGCTCTTTACGTAAGAACAAGAACATATATAAGAATTAGGTATCTAAATCAAGAAGCTAATTGGAAGCCATGAAGAAATGTGGCAAAAGGAAGAGAAACCTGACTGTTGGTTTTTCATTTGGTAAGTGCCAATAGAAATCTGGAAAGGCACACATTAACATCTGCTTCTTCGTAACATCTGCTTCGCCGTAAGTACAGTCCTTTCTTGTAAATTTATTTGTAACTCCAAACTTTCCCTTACCTTTCTTTTTCAACCTCTAACCGACCAAGGTGGCTCAGTGGTTAGCACACTTGACTCGCATTCGGAAGGACGACGGTTCAAACTCGCGTCCGGCCCTTCGCAATGAGGTTTTCCGTGGTTTCCCTAAATCGCTACAGGAAAATGCCGTGATGATTCCTTTGAAAGGGCACTGTCGATTTCGTTCCCCATCCTCGACACAATCTGAACTTGTGCTCTGTCTCTAATGATCTCGAAGTCGACGGGACGTTAAGCTCAATCTTCCTTCCTTCCAATTTTTTTCATGAAAATATTGATAAGTACAATATATTTAGCATTATTTCGCTTTTATTTGCAGTGTAAGTATCGTTACAAAAAAAATCCGGCTCTACAATGCACGGGTTACTGTGTGCCACTCTTTCCGCTGCGAAAATCGCCGCTGGAAACTACTCTAACATAAATGGCTCATGGTTCACCCGACCCTCACAAACTTTTTTTTTTCTTTCCAAACGCTTTGCCATCTTGTCACTTTCATTTCTGGCCGAGTCCTGCATATACTATTAATCTGGACGAAATTGATGGTGACGAGTAGGCGCGATCCCCTCTTTAGTGCAATGATAGTAAGCGATGGAAAAGAAGAGCAAGGGCCTTGAGAGCAACTGGACAGAATATTCTACTCTATTGGGTTCTTGTAGGGGTAAAGGCGCCTCATCAGCCGCTGGCACTTCGAGAGGGTAGCTTTGCAAAGTCTACACTCTATGTTGGTGACAGTGTCCCGGGTCTTTCATCCCTGTAGACTCGAGGACGCAGTCACGTACCACCTGTTGCCGACGCCGCGGGTGAGACGGTAGCACAACGCCTCGCTGTTACCATGTTCTTCTTGGTGCACCGCTGTCCCGTTTGGGAAGCAGTTACCCATTGTTTACTTAAAACTCTTTCCGCTGCCGGTACCAACTGGTAACTCAATATAATTAGTAAATCTGGCGTTACCTAAGCAGAATTCTCAGGGAGTGTCTTGGCTTCCAAGAGCAAACTTCGTGGCAGATGACAACCGTGAACAGGACAGAGACTCGAACGTGTGACAGTTGCCTTTCGCAGATAGGTGCTCTACCGACTGAGCTATCCAAGCACAACACACGACGCGCCATCGCAGTCTCGATTCGGCCAGTATGTCTTCTCCAGTTTTCTAAACTTCACGTACTTTCTCGTACATACATTGCGGGACCGTTATTTCTGGAAGAAAGAATGTACCGGAGAAATCGTTTAGCTGTAGTTTTAATCTGCCAGGAAGTTTCAGATCAGGGAGCACTCTGCTGCAAGGTTAAAATTCAGGCGGAAACAAATCGATAGTACGTGGCTAAGCCATTCTTTCTTCCAGTAGTGCTAGTCCAGCGAGGTATGCAACAGAACATGTGCGGAAGTCTCAAGATAGGAGGAGAGGCCCTGGGGGTGGGTCGTGAATCGTGTCTGGGCAGCTCAGTCGGTAGAGCACTTGCCCATGAAAGGTTACGGTCACACGTTCAAGGCTAGGCGCTGTACACAGTTTTCATCTGCTAGGAAGATTCAAAACAGCTCACACTCCGCTGCAGTCAAGTTCAAAACCATCCCACCACCTAAAACTTGGTTCAAATGGCTCTGAGCACTGTGCGACTTAACTTCTGAGGTCATCAGTCGCCTAGAACTTAGAACTAATTAAACCTAACTAACCTAAGGACATCACACACATCAATGCCCGAGGCAGGATTCGAACCTGCGACCGTAGCGGTCGCTCGGCTCCAGACTGTAACGCCTAGAGCCGCACGGCCACTCCGTCCGGCCACCTGAAACTGCCACGTTTAAAAGTCCGCATGATACTGATGTAAGAAGCACTATGTACCGTAAGTCTGCAACTGGAAATTCATTCTGGCCGTAAGTATTTGTTTCCCTGCTGGTCACACAATTATATACAATTCATCACTTTGTGTAAGCCTAGTTGCAGCATTTCGAACTCAGCAACGTTAATGTTTCGCTGCCGACGTCCCACATTTCCAAATAACATTTGCATTGTTTTCCACCAGGATTGTGTGCTAACTGTAGCTTATTTTAAGACTTGTAGCATCCTGCCTGGTGACGACTTCGGTGAATTAATTGAACCCTTTAAGCATAAACTAACTACCATAAAAATAGCTAATCCTATTGATTCATGTCTCAGTGTGCGTTTTGTTGAATCAGATTTGTAGACACATCATTTTGGTGCCATTTTTTGGACCTGAGATATCACAAACGATAAGAAGGGGAGCATTCAACTAACAACTGAAGTCACAACACGATGTATAAGTAGACAAAATAATCCGGACTGAAACCTTCATTTCTTAGTATAGTGTCTGCTATTTTGAAAGTTTCTAGCAGACTAAAACTGTATGCTGGATCAGGATTTGAACCGGAAACCTTGCCTTGTGCAGGTATTGCTTTTACCGACGTTTGTCCATTTTTAATTTTTTTTTCCGTATGGGTCTATCTTCCGTTGTAGCCTGCCTCACCGCAAATACTTTCCATGGCTAGCTCCTCACGTTATTTTCCTCAACATTTTGTTAAAGCGTAACTTGCAATACATTTCTTCAACGTAACGTAAGAATCACGGTTCCTCTTCGAAGCAACAACAGGAAAATAACGTCTTCTGAAAACGCAAATATGATATTTGTTCCAAAATAAACAGGAAGCCTCTTCCAAAGCAAATAAAATTCATAAAACAAGCAACATTCGCCTTTTATAAGAAACAAATTTCCCCTTCTAAAATCAAACAAGACCCCTCTTCTGGAGTGATCATTGCTCCTCTTCTGAAACGAACATTCATCCTGTTCTGTAACAAAGATGCCTGTCTTTTAAAACAAACAGGGCTTATCTTCTTTGTCTAAAGCAAAGGAGTCTCCTCTTTTACATCAGAGCTTCTTTTCTAACGTAACTCTCTTCTGACAGACATAAGACTCCTCTTCTACAACAGCAAACATTTTTCTCTTAAGACAACAGAGCTCTTCTTTTAGAATAAATTTCTTCTTTGAGAACGTACAGACTAACAAACACCTCTTCTCAAACAAACCGTTCTTCTTGTGGAACAAACAAAAGTATCTCATCTTTCAACACCAACAGAGCCGTTTCTTCTAAAACAAAGCATTTTTTCCTAAAACGTACAGGGCTCCCTTTCTAGATACACCATACTTCTACCTCTGAGTACGCAGCTCGTGGTCTTGCGGTAGCGTTCTCGCGTCCCGCTATCGGGGTCCCGCGTTCGATTCCCGGCGGGGTCAGATATTTTCTCTGCCTCGAGGTGACTGGGTGTTGTTGTGTCGTCTTCATCATCATCATTCGTCCCCATTACGGTCGGAGGAAGGCAACGGCAAACCACCTCCTCTAGGACCTAGCCAAGTCCAGCGGTGCGGGTCTCCCGCATCGTCCCCTACGCTCCTCGGAGTATGGGACCTCATCATCTTCATCTGTTTCTGAGCTATAAAAGTATGACTCAAGATCCGTCCTCACTGCTTGAATTCTGTTCAACTTTCCAAATCTTACGTAAGTCATCCCGTTCACTTGCAGGACTAACAGTCCCATGAGAAAGCAAACTGGCGGAGAAGTGGCTTAGGTCCCAACTTTGGGGCTTGTCGGAAGTTTGGAAAGTAGCGGAGAGCTACTGGTAGCCGTGAAACTGTGAGGGCGAACTGTAGGTCGCGTCTGGTTAACTTACATGGTAAGGGCATTGCCTGCGGGAGGCACGATCCTGGGTTATGTTCCTAGTTCGGCATACAGTTTAATCCAGAGTGGGCGTCTTAGGCACAACGTTTCTCGTGATTCATTCTGGCTGGAATGGACGCTAATGTCGGTAATCTGCAAATGCAGAGTCTGTGTTTTGCAACTATTCAACCAAGTATTTGCATTTCTTGTGGGTTTGTCACAATTTCAGACGAGCAGATAATGTACGTACAGTTAATGACATGGAATCAGAAAAGGAAACCCAGATGCTCTAATACTAGTTATGTTTGCAGAAGAGATTACACGTAGAATTGGTTTTCCCACTTTTATTCACAACAAAGATTCTTATCACCTTACTTTTCCCACCAAAATACGTTCCGGCACATTTGTGGCAGCATCACTGGAGCCTTATTTCACTGAAATTTTAAAATACTTTTGATAAGATTTGTGAATAAAAATTATACTTAAAACATTTGTTATTGTCTTTTACCTTAATTAGTGATTGATTATTACCCTTATGAACAGATCGGATAATTAGTCATCTACAACAACACGTATTTTTTTGTGCAGGTAGTAACGAAAATTACTTTTTTCGCTGCAATTTCGTCGCTCGAATTTCACAACAGTAATTCGCGAGTATCTGCAGTTCGTTTTAGAGTTCTTGTCATGTATGTGTGCCTCCCGTGAAGATGGAGACGCAAAGCCAACGCATATGATGTTTTTAGTAACAGCATGATGTCATACCAAGTTGTTAAAGCTATGTTTAGGTTATTAACAAATTTCACAAAGGCTGCCTACATCTGGTTTTTCAGTGTGACGAAAAGTACGTAAAACTATAAACACATGTGGCCAGTTTCAAGAACGAGTATCTTTCTGCTCTTTTATTCGATTGCCTTTTATTTTCATGTTTCATCCAGTACAGTTAACGCCTCCATTTTTTATACAATTTTGTTAATAACCATTTACATAAGTGATCAATCAAAGCACATCAAATAGAAAATCGTCGATGCTCATCTACTAGGAAGAGTAGGTCAGATTCTAGGAAACCCATGCTGCCTTTATACTACGTGTAACTGTGAATCTTTTATAATATTACCACATTTGCATACAAACTTTTAATTAACTCATATGAATTTGTTATACACGTAAATGAACGGGAAGTAGATCGTAGTGGTGTTTACTGAATTGTCAGCTTTCATTTGACATTTCATTTGATCAGGTCCCTCCAGCAGTTCAGCTGTCATTGATTTGTCAGCTATCATAATTAAAACAATTTTAATTTGCTTAATATTTATTCGAAAATAATGCTTAAAATTGCAATGAACTCGTCCCATTGCCACGATTTTTATGGAGTGCTTGGTTTTAATACAATATTATCATAACATGTCAAATAAGTAAGAACTTAGCAAACCACTTCCGCCTTCACAACCTGTTTCTTAGCACAATAAATATCACACAAAGCGAGTATACCTGCAACAGAGTAAAATAACAATGCAAATTCTGTAAAGTAAGGGATAATTACCCAGCAGGTATTCAGCATCACGTATACTTTCAAATAAAATGCAAAATTCCATTTCCATCGCCTATCAAACAGTTATCCGTGCTAATCGTGTCAACATGAACCATTAACTTCTTTTCAGTATGATGGTGAGAACTTGTGAACGTATTGTTTATTTCTGTCAGCACAGATCAGATCCCAGTTTGTCAGTTATTTTATTAAATATATTACAATACTTGTATTTGCAGTAGATACATTCTTTTACTTTCTTCCATTTAGGTAAGTTTAATATTGAATGCTTTCATCTTTACGGATGAGTAGGAAATTGTTTTAGATAATGCATCGAAGTGTAATTCACAATGCGGATGTGTATTATTTTCACTTTGTAATAATCAACAGAGAGAGATCACAAACCAATTTATACCACTCATAAGAACATACTGGTTGAGTCACTTTAACTCGCAACGCCTAACTCATGACTTAAAATAGGCACCACACATGCCGTCCATATTTCGTGTATCCCTAGGCATGTTTAGCGCGGTGTAGTTTAAAGCCGGTCCTTTTTGCTACATTTTGTGGGCAGATTTTTATTTTACACGCCAAATCCATTAGTTTCTGACCACACTATCCACTTCAGGTTAACGTGATCGCCTCCCCATTGGCAGTTCCGTGCCGCAGATCCGAACAGGGACTAACCCAGTATGTTTTGCCAATGGAGAGATCAACATGAAACTTTTTCAACTAAAAGCCACACGTAGTGTGGATAGCCCTTGTGTGCCTTTAAATCATTGGTTCCCATTCCGTTCTGCATCCTCATGCCGTTGATCATTGCTGATTCTTCAGCCATTCAGGGACATTTTTTCCACAACAGGGGCAAAAGAGAGCCCCGAACCTCTTCCGCCTCCTCCGCCCTCTTTTGCAAAGCAGTTGGCAAAACCAGGGTGACTTCTTATGCCGGCAGTCTTCGGCCCCCGTTGCTGATGATTTTCATTCAAAAATATAAGTAGTGATTGGGTTCACGTCCAGGACTCCGGGCGTATTGATAACTGGTCAAAGATGCTACCTCTAGACCACAGGTTTTGCTGTCTGGCTTCTTTAACAGTCTCTTATTGCCTCTCCGCTATCTGGATCGTATTATCTTCTTGGCCAGTAATGACATATCTCGTAAA
The DNA here is from genome assembly GCF_021461395.2 of Schistocerca americana. NCBI lineage: Eukaryota > Metazoa > Arthropoda > Insecta > Orthoptera > Acrididae > Schistocerca > Schistocerca americana. The sequence continues at coordinate 976,107,639 of NC_060120.1, read as the reverse complement.
TACCACGTGTCTTTTCTGGGTGATAACTGGAGATACAGGGGTACAGTTCGGTCTCTTTACGAAAACAGGGATCCTTAGCGTGAGAGGGAAATCCAGGCAATGCGGAAATCCCTTATCACCGAAGCTGGCCATTATGCTTCCACTTGTTTTCTTGTTGGAAGTAATTTCTGTCTGAACGGCTAGATAAAAGTGTCCCTTGTCTAGACTTACTTCGTACAAGGATATACTGAAATGGATGAATACTTTTTCCACTATTATAGGCCATTTGTCGCACACTAAATGCCGTAACTTATTTTGCACTCGTTCTATTGTAAGTTTCCGTTTGCCAAAGTAGTTTTTATTCTCCCCTGAGATCTAAGTATACTTTATTATAAATGGTATTCATTCGAGTCTCCACTAACAGCGTGGGCTTCCAAATCCGCAAGTGCGGTGCATAAACTTACCTTGTAATTGTTTCTTGTCCATGGTTGCTCCTCTGTGGCCTCCTATGTTGAGTGGGGTGGTTTTATTAACCTTATAAAAAACGAATAAAAAATTTGGATAGGTGTGTTGCTTATTGTACTGGGTAAAAACAATAGCACAGATTGATGCGCTGAAATAGCTTTCTGGTCAGTGGGTCAGACTTAGGTAACTGAAATGATTCGAAATACTGCTCAATAAAACTTATGTGTTCCGATGAGATACCAGAAAAGGGTTGGCTAATCGATTTCAGAGGTCTGCTTCGTCCACCTAAACAGACGAACAAGAGACGACAGTGAGCTCTCATTACAGTTAGTTACAAGTTCTGAACCTTTTTTGGTAATATATAATAACGTGATTCTAGATGTATCGCGCAGCTCAATATCGAAATTTCCCGTCATTGTCCCAAACGTACAAGGAAACTGTTGCCGAATGGCATCAACGCATACATCAGTTCAAAAAATGGTTCAAATGGATCTGAGCACTATGGGACTCAACTGCTGTGGTCATAAGTCCCCTAGAACGTACAACTACTTAAACCTAACTAACCTAAGGACATCACACACATCCATGCCCGAGGCAGGATTCGAACCTGCGACCGTAGCGGTCGTGCGGTTCCAGACTGTAGCGCCTTTAACCGCTCAGCCACTCCGTCCGGCATATATCAGTTACCATCACTGTAGGCAAAATGTTCAAATGTGTGTAAAATCTTATGGGACTTAACTGCTAAGGTCATCAGTCCCTAAGCTTACGCACTACTTAACCTAAATTATCCCAAGGACAAACACACACACCCATGCCCGAGGGAGGACTCGAACCTCCGCCGGGATCAGCCGCACAGCACTGTAGGCAAAACAGTACACAGCCATCATGGAGACATATGCACATCAGTGGCTAGCAAAACGTCTGCTAGCTACATTCGTCGATATTGCGTCGAGACTGTCACCACAACCGCTGAAGTGCTCCCCCCCCCCCCCCCCTCTCCTTCAACTGAAGATGTTCATTTCGTTCTAGTGGATTCTGATGTCCTTCGTATCGCATCAAACAAGACCTACGCCGTAAATACGTCGTGTCTTGTGACTCAAATTAAGTTTAAAGTAATTTAAAGCTATGTTGATGGTTAATTACACAGATAACTCATTGCATCCAAATTACATTGCGAGTGCCTCACAAATTCCGTTTCTGATTGTAAGAAAATCATATTTATAATATTGGTGAATAACGCACGCAGCTACAAGTTCTTATGAAATGCCTTTATTTCAGAGCCATAACCAGTTTCGGACATGCCCAACTTCAGGCGCCCAACGTTTCCAGTTACATGAATGTTTCCAGCAGCAGCAGAATGTCGTCAGGTCCAGCACTGCACAAGAATAGCTTAACTCTTACGTTGTTTTGAAGATAAAAACACTCTATTACGACTGAACATATTCAGATATAAGGCGAAACAGCTGTATACACTTACTTATACTCCAATTGATGGCGCTCCGTCATGCCATACTCCGTATTCTCTTCCAGGATGACGTATAAGCTGTTGCATTGTAAACAGCACACGAACATATCGCTGTGTCACGTAAGACACACTTCAAAAAATTCTGTATGTCAATCTGGTCGTCACATATGAACTTCTCAATCGATATTTTTATTTACAAAACAAGTATCATCCATTAAGCAAAGATATCATTGATTTCTTATTGAGCAAAGATCTAAACTGAGCAAAGAAAATGTGTTAGAGATGCAACGTGTTAAAGCCCTTAAGTAATTTCATTCTTCAGGTGAAAATTTATTTGTTTTTAACATGTTGCGCCTCTAACTTATTTGCTTTAGTTAGTTTAAATCTTCGTTGAATATGAAAACGGTTATATCTCGGCTTAGTGAATCCTCTTCGCTTGGTAAATAAAAACATCGAGTATGAAGCGCATGTGTGACGCCAACCCGCGCGGAGTGGCCGCGCGGTTAGAGGCGCCATGTCACGGATTGTACGGTTGTACTTAGCGTAAGTTAGTTTAAGTAGTGTGTAAGTCTATGGACCGATGACCTCAGCAGTTTGGTCCCTTAGGAATTCACACACATTTTGCAAAGCCGAGACTAATATAATGAATATTAAGAAGTGTGTTTTACGTGCCCCACGGTTTGTTTCTGTGCTGTTTGCAATGCGCAGCTTGTACATCGTCCTGGGAGAGAAAAGGAACCATGACGAGACGAAACGACATCCACTGGAGCATATGTAAGTCTACACAACTCTCTCGACTTAAATCTAAATAACTGCAGGCGTATCAGCGTATTTTTACCGTCGAAACAACATAGAAGTGTTACTAAATACTCAGATAATCTTGCGCAGCACTGGAGCTTGCGACATGGTCCTACTGAAAACATTTACGCAAAAGGAAACGTTACCCATCTGAAGACGGGCATGAATGCCCGAAACCGGTTATGGCTCTGAAATAAAATCATTTTATGTACATTTGTAGCTGGTTTTGTTATTTGCCAGTATTCATTAACAGCTGCAGAGTTTACGAGGACCAATATGATTAATTTACTGTTTATAATTACTGAACCATGTTGAAAGATTGTGGAAGGGCTCAACAGATATGAAAACAAAACCCACTAGACAATGGGAAAATAAAAATTGAATAGAATCCTATCGTGCTGTATAGCAAACGATTCTGTTTGATCGGAAGACTACGAATTTAAAATTGAATACTGTCTGGGCAAAGTATTAAGAAAGTTATCGGTTCATAATTAATAATAATTGAAACGACTTTTAAGGTTAACTATCAACTTCGAGGTATTCTGATTTCCTGCTTCGATTAAAGTATATCACCTACTTTAAATGGCTTTTCTAAAAACCAGTGTCAAAATTATGGTGAACTGTTTTCTCATATCATGGAAGCCAGCCCCCAAAAAATATGTAAAATGGCTCTGAGCACTATGGGACTTCACTGCTGAGGTCATCAGTCCCCTAGAACTTATAACTACTTAAACCTAACTAACCTAAGGACATCACAAACATCCATGCCCGAGGCAGGATTCGAACTTGCGAGCGTAGTGGTCGCGCGGTTCCAGACTGAAGCGCCTAGAACCGCTCGGCCACTCCGGCCGGCCCAAAATGTAACGTCACTACGAATAGGAGGCAGTTCTTATTTGGGATGCATATTAATACAGTTGGGGATGTGTTCTGAAAGAGCAACAAAATACGAAAACTTGAACCACATGAAGGAAGCTGAAAACGTGAAAATAAGTAGAAAAATATCGATATGGAAAGGGACGGAAAACTTCAAGAAATTTTACGTAGTAACCGGAAGTGTCTGTTACGTTACATGACAACCAACTTTTCTTACTTCGATTTTAGGTTATAAGAAGCAAATCAGTTTTCATCTGAATCAATCTGTTTAGAATAGATCGAATGGTCACTATCGTTTCTGGATCTGTGAAAAGAGCAACCAGCTGAAGAGAAATACATCACACTATCCATTTTTCCTCGTCTACTTTGTTTCTTCCTCATCGCATGGGTCCACGTTGTTTGTGCCAATCCCTGTCGCTATACCATGATAATTACTTCTTCTTCTTCTTCTTCTTTGGAAACAAATTGACATAATGTTTTACAGCTTGGAAGTACTCAATACACATAGAGCACAGTTGGCATAACTTGGTAAAACTGTAAAGATTCAATACGACAAACACTACTTCGCATACCAAGAAACTGATATCAGTCATCAGTCACAAGGATTCTGTATAGACCCTTGCTAATGTTCCTGTGTACGGAGACAATGGTTATTTCCACCTCTAGAGAATCCATTATCTGTCAGCACTCTCTTTTTGATTGTCTCTGATCACGCAATATCTGTCTGCTACGAGCGCTCTGGGATGTGATTTCTCCTCTAACCTTGGTGAGTTACTCCATTTTCTTTTTTTTCAGATAAGACCAGAATAAGATAGTGGTATCTATCGATCTATCAACGATCAATGGCCCTGAAACTTTTAACAATGCTTTCGTAAACACTTCGGGGCTATCTGTAGACAACGATCGCACATAGAGTGCCGGCGATATTTGCTGGGGCCATCCGATAAGAATCGCCTTCGCGTTCAAATATAAACGTTTACTTATCATCATGGTTGGTATCACAGTGGGATTCCTAACGGTACTGCTAATGTTTGTGGGCTGCTAAGCGACATGTAACATAACTTAAAATCTCGACTTGGATATCACACAAGTAGTCTTATTTCTCGCCATTGTTCGTCTTCGAAGAGAAAAGAATCAAGAAAACACGAAGAGAAATTGAATCTTCGTGGCAGATTAAAACTGTGTGACGGACCTAGACTCGAAATCAGTACCTTCGCCTTTGGCGGGCAAGTGCACTTGTCAAGTGAAAATTTCATTCTGGAAACGTCCCCTGGGCTACGGCTAAGGCATGTCTCCGCAATATCCTTTCTTCCAGGAGCGCTAGTCATGAAAGATTCGCAGGAGTGCTTCTAGGAAGTTTGGAAGGCAAGAGACGAGATACTGGCGGAACTGAAGCTGTGAGGATAGGTCGTGAGTCGTTCTTGGGAAGCTCAGTCGGTAGAGCGCGTGCTCAGGGAAGGTAAAGGTCCCGAGATAGTGTCTCGGCCAGGCACAGAAATTAAATCTACCAGGAAGTTTCGTATGGACGCACACTCCGCTGCAGAGTGAACATTTAGTTCTAAGAAGAGAAATTTCTTTCACGGTAATTAAAGAATAGGAAAATAAAACAAAAATGCGTCGTTGGAGAAGTGTAATGACGAGATAGAAAGATCAAGGAATATCGGAATAAAAGTTGATGGGAGAACATTAATCGATTAAGAACAAACTGAATAACGACAGCGAAGGTATTACATTCCTTGCGTGTGAGACATTTTCTTTCTCGACTGTTCAGCTTCGTGTGCCATCTGTCGAAGTTCAAATGGTTCAAATGGCTCTGCGCACTACGGGACTTAACATCTGAGGTCATCAGTCCCCTGGAACTTAGAACTAATTAAACTTAACTAACCTAGGGAAACCACACACATCGATGCCCGAGGCGGGATTCGAACCTGCGACTGTAGCAGTCGCGCGATTCCGGACTGAAGCGCCCAGAACCGCTCGGCCACCGCGACCGGCCAGGGTGAATCAGGAGGAAAAGAAAGTGGTCTTAGGAGTGATAGTATTGGTGATACAGAACAAAAAATTCAAAAGAACTTATGCCTTTTTCTTAATTATATCCGACATACAGCTGTTTGAAAACCAAGAGTATCATCGGCACTCACATGCGAATACAACCAAAGCTCACCCTTTCCCTCACCTTTAGAGCAGCCAGTTGCAGTACTGACTTCCAGCAGCAATACAATCAGTTGCACCCATTCAACTTGACGGCATCCCAATACAATATCAGAAAACAGCGAAGAACTTTGGTGGAATTTTGGATGAGCATTTAAAGTGGGCAAAGAACACTGTCGCCACATGCCGGAAGACTTCTGCTTTCTGTAAACGCAACGTTTCACCTATCCAGCATCCTGGCTGCACCGATTCATAAAATAAAAACATTGGCAAACTCCTTCGCTGAGGGTGTTGTCCGCCTCTGGAACAAGCTCCCCTCCACTCTTCACGTAACTCGACCTCTTTCTACGTTTAAGAAAAATTTGAAGCAATTCTTCCTGTCATTCTCCTAGCACTTCCTCAAAATTGACGTATATGGCCAACGTCCTCTCTGTCAAATAGCAAAGCCAGTGCTCCTATCTTCTTCCAATTATGCTTGTTTCTCTTTTCCTTTGTCTATGAGTCACGCCACTTCTCTTATATTCTTTAACGGTGTTTTGTCACATTCATATTCCACGCCCATTCGGGCTAGCACTCATAATTATAACCCTACATTATTGTAATTTCTAAATATTGTTGTATTTACCAGGTACATATACTAACTGTGTGTACATTTTTCTTATCTGCGCTACTGCAACAGAAAAAAGAGTGCAAAGGAGGACGGGGTACCCCTTCTCTCCCATTTGTGAGGGCACTGCCAGATGGCGGACGAAGCGAGTTGCTCCAACAGCAGACTTTCTATGCCAGCTGTTTCTAACGCCACACTATATGGGAGGATCTGTGAATGTTTGATAATTGTGATGGTTATAAGAAATATTCAGTATGCCGTAAAATACGAAACCACATCGATAAATTCAATCGGCAGCGTCATTATGCCCTAAATTAAGCGGGAGAGTACGACAAACATGTCGACAACGAGTACAAGACAGTAATCCTTGACCTGAAGGCCTGCGTTTCGTACGAAGTAAGTTACCATTTAAAGTTTAAAATAGAGGCAAATTTTGTAGTGTGACGACATTAGGGTGAAATACAGCAATTTTCACTTCAACAGCAATTAGTTTGCCGAGTTGCCTCTCCTTGCTGCATTGATCTACGGATTGTTGCGTGAAGACACAGCTACTGTCAGCTGTTCGTGCCGGAGACGCTTATCTGGAGCGAGCTAGAGGCAGCACAAATGAAGCGACATTCACTTCCGACACAAACAAAAGTCGCACGACTGCATCCTTTGCTCTGCGGCTTGTTACTTGCCATGGAGCTACAATAATGGCTGACAGGCACATTAGCTAGACGCAGCGAAACCATAGCTCCTGAAGTACGAGTAGATCGTTCACATAAATGTTATGGACGATAAGGACACTATGTGGAATTTTTTTTCTGTAATGCGACAATTGAATAGCTTACAAATGGATGTGATAGCGACATTTAAATCATCGTCAGCAGCAATAGCAACAGTCATTAGACGTCCATTCTTAGATTAACTTATAACACTTGCCTCGGTTGTATGTCACTCTTCCCTAACTACCGAACATTTAAGTCCTGTCACGGCAAAAGCCAGGTATAACACTAACCTACCGTGACATAAGCTAATGTTACCCTCTGAGAGGATATTGGAATTTTGACCGCGTGTTTTTCTAGCGGATAAGGGTATCAGTCTGTAATTTTGAATATATTGCAATTAACAGAAAAAACTAAACATGCTATAACTTTGGGGTTCCATGAAAGAAGAAAAGTTCATACGAATCAAACAATGAATGATCGCCAGCCCAATTAGGCACATTAATATGGAAATATATGCTTAATAAAATTAAATGTTAGTTATTGAAGTTAATTTCACCAATATTTCCCTTTTGCATAGCACACACGATACAAACGGACACAGGGCACTCTGTGCTGTGGGAGGCAGCAGTTATTCAATAATGCACAAACTAGTAATCATAGAAAGCAAAATTGTAACCTACTCATAGTAATAACAGCTACAATCACGATCATTACCTGACTCAGTACTGAGATGATACTGCAGAAAGCACCGAACTAAAGTTGAACATGGAGGGGCTTATAACTTAACTGACATGTAAATACCTCAAATAAAAATAAATAATACCACAATTACACAGCCGGCCGGGGTGGCCGAGCGGTTCTAGGCGCTACGGTCTGGAACCGCACGACCGCTACGGTCGCAGGTTCGAAACCTGCCTCGGGCATGGATGTGTGTGATGTCCTTAGGTTAGTTAGGTTTAGTAGTTCTAAGTTCTAGGGGACTGCTGACCTCAGAAGTTAAGTCCCATAGTGCTCAGAGCCATTTGAACCATTTTTGAACCACAATTACACTGAAACTTCCTGGCAGATTAAAACTGTGTGCCCGACCGAGACTCGAACTCGGGACCTTTGCCTTTCGCGGGCAAGTGGTAGAGCACTTGCCCGCGAAAGGCAAAGGTCCCGAGTTCGAGTCTCGGTCGGGCACACAGTTTTAATCTGCCAGGAAGTTTCATATCAGCGCACACTCCGCTGCAGAGTGAAAATCTCATTCTGGAAACATCCCCCAGGCTGTGGCTAAGCCATGTCTCCGCAATATCCTTTCTTTCAGGAGTGCTAGTTCTGCATGGTTCGCAGGAGAGCTTCTGTAAAGTTTGGAATGTAGGAGACGAGATACTGGCAGAAGTAAAGCTGTGAGTACCGGGCGTGAGTCGTGCTTCGGTAGCTCAGTTGGAGAGCACTTGCCCGCGAAAGGCAAAGGTCCCGAGTTCGAGTCTCGGTCGGGCACACAGTTTTAATCTGCCAGGAAGTTTCATATCAGCGCACACTCCGCTGCAGAGTGAAAATCTCATTCCACAATTACATTGTTTATACTCCCATGTATAGAAATATAGCCTATCAAATTTCCTTAGTAGTAATAACAGTCCTAAATGAAGATGGTATCTGTTCTTTCGGACATCTTCTGTGCCCTCGGTGGCTTAGTTGGATAGACCGTCTGCCATGTAAGCAGGAGATCCCGCGTTCGAGTCCCAGTCGGGGCAGACATTTTCAACAGTCCCCATTGCTGTATATAAACGCCTGTCGGCCGCTTAGGGTCCTGATTTAATTATCATTTAATAATAGTCCATTTATTTTTCTTATGTGAGAAGAATATGGTGGGGATCCATAAACTGACATTGTATCACTAGTCAAACTCTATGATTTACTTCAGTAGCAAAATTCAGTGCAACAAATTTTTATTCTTACCTTCACTTGGAATAGTTTATGGTTTTACTCTTTTCACGGCAAATTATTCAACACTGATGCTCAATTAACTTCAAAAATGCGTTCATGATAGTAATCAAAGCTAAATCAAGTTTCAAATGAGTGTAACTGATTTGTCTTTTTTCATCACCTGTGAAGCAGGTGTTTTAGACAATAATATTTACGCAGTCTGGCACTGAATTTTTGCAAAACGATACTTTGCAATAAACTGTGATCATTTTAGCAGTATTCTAACTAACTTCCACTCTTGCTAATCCTTTCACTTTTCTACACCTACATCTACATCCATATACCGCAAGCCACCTGACGGTGTGTGGCGGGGGGTACCTTGAGTACCTCTATCGGTTCTCCCTTCTATTCCAGTCTCGTATTGTTCATGAGAAGAAAGATTGTCGGTATGCCACTGTGTGGGCTCTAATCTCTCTGATTTTATCCTCATGGTCTCTCGGCGAGAAATACGTAGGAGGGAGCAATATACTGCTTGACTGCTCGGTGAAGGTATGTTCTCGAAACTTCAACAAAAGACCGAACCGAGCTACTGAGCGTCTCTCTTGCAGAGTCTTCCACTGGATTTTATCTATCATCTTCCGCAATCACTAAATGATCCTGTAACGAAGCGCGCTGCTCTCCGTTGGCTCTTCTCTATCTCTTCCATCATCCCTATCTGGTACGGATCCCACACCGGTGAGCAGTATTCAAGCAATGGGCGAACAAGTGTACTGTAACCTACTTCCTTTGTTTTCGGATTGCATTTCCTTAGGATTCTTCCAATGAATCTCAGTATGGCATCTGCTTTACCGACGATTAATTTTATATGGTCATTCCATTTTAGATCACTCCTAATGCCTACTCTCAGATAATTTATGGAATTAACTGCTTCCAGTTGCTGCCCTGCTATATTGTAGCTAAATGAAAAGGATCTTTCTTTCTATGTATTCGCAGCACATTACACTTGTCTACAATGAGATTCAATTGCCATTCCCTGCCCCATGCGTCAATACGTTGCAGATCCTCCTGCATTTCGGTACAATTTTCCATTGTTACAACCGCTCGATATACTACAGTATCATCCGCAAAAAGCCTCAGTGAACTTCCGATGTTATCCACAAGGTCGTTTATGTAAATCGTGAATAACCACGGTCCTGCGACAGTCCCCTGCGACACACCTGAAATCACTCTTACTTCGGAAGACTTCTCTGCATTGAGAATGACATGCTGCGTTCTGTTATCTAGGAACTCTTCAATCCAATCACATAATTGGTCTTATAGTCCATATGCTCTTACTTTGTTCCTTAAATAACTGTGGGGAACTGTATCAAACGCCTTGCGGAAGTCAAGAAACACGGTATCTACCTGGGAACCCGTGTCTATGGCCCTCTGAGTCTCGTGGACGAATAGCGCGAGCTGGGTTTCACACGATCGTCTTTTTCGAAACCCATGCTGATTCCTACAGAGTAGATTTCTAGTCTCCAGAAAAGTCATCATACTCGAACATAATACGTGTTCCAAAATTCTACAAAGGATCGACCTTAGAGATATGACAAACATAAATAAATCACTAGTTAATTTGAAACAGGATAGTCGGTTATCTGAACACCTAGGAGGGGATCCTGCATAGGTTCATGATTAGGATAAAAGATATGGTTCTAAACACAGGTTTATAGCACTTGGATTATTTTTAAATCACTCATACAAATTGACTGGTCTATGCTCTGATACATATCTGTACGCATGAAGTTGGTGGAGCAGTGGCGAAGTTGTGGCAAGTGACGTGGCGGCTAACTATTTACTCACGGCTCTTGATGTTCGAATGCTCTGTACGATTTCTTCTTGGCGACGGATTTTTAATGTGTTAGACCAATTCCTTATAGTCGAGGGTCGCATGCAACAGCCAAATCCACATCCGAGGCAAAATTCCTTGCAAACCGGCTTCCGATTGCCTCTCTTGGCACCGTGGATGTGTACCGTGCAACGGCTAGCCACTGACTGCGTACCGTTCCCACCAAGGAGCCGCCCAGTTCGACCACCAAAATCTCCTTTTACATCGCGCCAAACCACTTCAATTGCGGAGGGACTTCCCTACGTCTTTTACATTTTATAATACAAGTGCCCTAAGCATGAACCAGTTTCCAATAACGTTGTTTTCCTTGTAAATATACACATATTATAAAATGTCATTATTTTAAATATCATTTAGCTTTTTCTATACATACATTACAAACTTTAAATTTCCTGTCACAAATCAATGACCTTAACTAACAATAATTACAGACACAAAGTTGCATAGTATAAACCTACCTCTAATCGATATAAATGTTACAAACTCTTCGCCTAGACGGTTATCCTACACGCATCCACGGCGGACGTGCACGTTTTCTAGTCTTATCTACCTACCTGCCATTAAGTTGTCTTTTCGATGTTTCATTTTCTCTTGAAGTCCAGTAAAGTACTTCCTTAGGCAATCTCTTGTCCTTCTGCCTGTTTACAACATCTGCCCACCTCGATCTGATATTCAAACAAGGGGAACTCCAGGTTGGAATAAAAGTAGTGTAAGGAATAGGATAGTCTGCTACTCACTTCATGGATGACCTGTTAGTTGCAGACAGATGCAACGAAAAGATGTTACACTGGTAGCTATCGGCCAAAGCCTTCCTCAGCAAAGAAACGCATGGCATTGTTCAGGCGTCTTAAAATTCAAACTCAGCCGCTCCTGTACATGTACTCCATCAAGGTGTTTGTTGTTGACAGCACTGAGTCAGCAGAAGGAAAAATGCTTCTATCATAGCACAAGAAAGAATGTAAAAGGAGGTAATTATCTGTTCGACTTAGCTGCCAACTTTAAAGTCTTTTACATCGTGTCATCTTAACATATTCTCACATTTTTTACTTGTTAGTGTTTTCACCAATGTCATGTACTATAATGCATTGTATCAAGTCACGTCGTGTCATGTCGTATAACACGATACACATCGTCATGTCATCCAAAATGGCAACGCGTTCATTAAAGTTTAGGATGCATGCATCCCACCCTAGGATACTTCCTATTATAAGATGCACCACCACTCTCGGATATTACCTGTTGTACATGTAACTCATTCCTTAGAAGCCACCCCATCCAGAAATCAAAAAAATTGTTTTACCGCCCTCCAAGGAACAAATCCATCGTCAGACGTTTTATGTCCGGCAGCTGTTACATGTATGCTCTTCAGCCATATGGTATTATATATTGTCTACTATGGCTGGCGAATCTTCTGGATTTTGGACACAGGATAAAGAACTATAGCCTACAAAGCGGAAGATGCAGGTGTGCCACCACCTTGCAGCTAAGAGAGCTCACAGCACTAATGAAGTAGTGTTAACTCGTAAAAAAGCGGGAATAGTCGAGAAGATTCGATTTTAATATCTTTGAAGCAGCCAGTAAGTCGAAAAGCTAGTTCCCTCCTTTGGATCCCAAACTCCGCCCAGGAGTATTCACCTCTTTTCTGCCATGATAGGAACATTTTTTATTCGGGTTCCCAACTTTTACTCTGCCACAATTTTGACATTAGAACACCATAGCTCGGCAGCCGATGTAGATTTTTGTTGACTCGTGCTGTGACTGATCCGGTATAGGATTTTTTATTGCCTTTCGAACCACGTTGCGTGAGATGGCCACCGTTAGCATCGCTCCTCTACGGTTACCTACCTGATATGGCTGAAACTGTCAAGTGTATCCTACTGTGTCCTCAGAGTACACAAACCTCACCACAACATCAAGGTCACATGCCCATGGGAATTTTATATTTACATTTTTCAAACTTTTTGTTTTTTATTATTTTGTTCTTTTGTTTATATTTTTTAATTTTTGTTTATTTTTTATTTTTTATAGTTGCACACATTCATTACTATGCACATGAGACTGTATATGCAAACAAAAGAAATAACAATAAATACTTAATACAGTGTACAAATTAACAATAAACACAAACACGATATCGAATGAAATATTAAATACTGTAAGTGAGTTGCCTTCACTTGTGTGTGTGCTTGTTATCGTAAATACAAACCTAGGAATGTGAACTGACAACCTAAATGTGCTACTGAGCTCAAAGACACATCACTCACATGAAACTGAAAAGAATCCTGTTTGTGTGAAAACCAGTCTCCATAAGCAAATACCTAAACAAACGAATAATTTCACGCTCAGTAGACTTGGCCAGTACGAACCGTTCGAAAAAAACCTGTTATGTCGACCTGTATAAGAATGTAATCTGAAGGACACGAAAATTTCTGCACTGACATTTGGCCCTGGTAAAATAAAGAAACTGCCAGAACTTACATTGCGCAAAGCAAACGAAACGATCACTTATTGTGAATCTCACCTGCAAAATGAAGTACCAGCAGAAACAGCAACATAGCAAGACTCTGCAACAGCTAAGAAAATACTGCTAAAAACTACATAACTAGAGTTGATCCAGGGAAATTGGGTTCATAATCTTGACACAGAATGCCAGTGAAACACAAGATCCAGCTTTTAAGTTCTGAAATTTAATTTGGGAAGGAATTTACAAAAAGCAATCATACACTCTATTATGCAAATTCACTCAATCTAATAACTTCCATTGTGCAGTAAATTAACTCAGAAGATCAATCAGTAAAATAATTTTCAAAAGCCCGACTGTGACGAGGGTGAAGTGAACCAACGGTACAAGTCAACAAAAATAAAAATAAACTTTTTACATCAAATAATATCTCGTTCTAAATTTTAAAACCTTTTTATGTCCGTATGCTACCCAAGCATGGTTCTGAGTCACCGTTCCTCGTCGTAATAAAACTGCAACTGAAATCGTCCCAAAAGTGCGTCCATGCATTAAACTATACACTCGACGAATCCCCGCCTGCTCACACCGCAGCTATCAACTACTGACTGTCAAAGTCTCTACGACTCCACCGTCCTGCCATCGCAACACAGATACTTAAGACTAACAACTCTTTCTCTGACCACAGTTCTTCAAATATATCATTTTAATATACAAATATTAAGACATCCAATAAAATCATCAAAAAAGCCATCTTACAATACAGTGCAAAGCTTTTAATAGTAATATATGTAAATAGTTTATATTATGTAGATAAACCTACGATACGACTATATTACATAGGTGAACTTACTTAAAAGCTTACTATATCGCAAGCTGAATAATTCGCGCAACAAATAATAAAATATTGAAGAGCATATATCTTGTGACTATCTGTTATCTTAAAATTCTTGTCATTGCTTATTTAAAGAATGCAGTAATAAAAATAGAAAATTAAGAAACCACCGCTAGAAAAACTGCCTCGAATAATTTTGGCACGAAATATTGCAACAACCAATCCGAATTAAGTATGAGCACGATTGGATGAAATACGCAGAAGAACTGCGAAAAATGTATGCACGACAAAATACTATCGATTTTTCCGTCGTGTGCGAAAACTGATGAACTTAAATCTGTTTTGACCCTTAAATAAATTTTCTACAAGATAGCACCGTAGTTTTTGAAGAAAACGCAGTAAAACATATTCTGTTGGGTAGAAATAAGGAAACCATTTGTCTAAAAATTATTTTTATAGCAATTATTAGGATAGTTTAATTTTCTGCGTGGCCATCCATAAAGTTTTAAATGGTCAATCAAACAGTTTTTCATTTTGTACAGGGCTGTGCATAATTGTAGTTTGTTACGTGGGTTAGTTTGCTCATGCAAATATTTTGTTATGATCTTAGGCCACTGGTCAATAAAATCTTTAAGGTATAAACAAGGAAACGATAATCAACACTAATAACCAGTTTTTTTTAATTATATCCAAATACAGCGCTTAAAATGCAACGGATTTCTGGGAAACACAGTTTCATGTGCAAACGCGTGGTTTTCGCTCGTAAAACCCGAACGCTAAAGATCTTTGCAAATACTTCTTATAACGGCCGTAAGAAAACATGTTTTATTGTCCAATGTATCACTTTGAATCGTCTCAGCAAGTGCGGTTGGCTTGAAATTGGACTTTACGTGCATTTTATGTGTAACTTTAGACTGCTGTATTGTGGCAACGGATAAAGCTTTCACAAAACAACAGAACAACCATTAATTACATGTATTTGTCTACCATCGTACAAAATTTGAAGCAGTTCGCACAAGCCTGAAACATAGAAGTGCATACGTAAAAAGCTCACAAAACGTGTTTTTTGCACATAAAATGCGAATGAAGATAGATTTTTTTAAACGAGTTTTCACTTTTGTAGTAAGAATGCATTTTTTATTTATTTGTTCCAATTTAAACCGTTTCTGCTCATTCAGTAGACGAAAGAATGAATTTTACGTGCTTAATTTAGCACGACTTTAACCATCGTATCTCGACAACGGATAAAGATTATTCGATAAAAAAATTAGTTTTGAATTTACGCATCTATCTACCTTCATGCAAAGTTTGAACCAGTTCGTACAAGTATAAAGTATAGAAGTGACGCGCTTCAGAAATACTCCAGTAAAACGTGTTTTTTTAGACGTAGGCTAAAATCCAAAGTATAAAGTATACAAGTGACGCGCTTCAGAAATACTCCAGTAAAACGTGTTTTTTTAGACGTAGGCTAAAATCCAAATAAAGCAAGATTTTTGGAAACGGTTAAAAATTTTCTTAGAACAAGGTCCGATACTCCTGTGGAGCATATTTAAACCATCAGTCTCGCTCCAGTCCGGAGTTATTTAAGGGTGACTGTTTTACACGTGAAATCCGAACGGTGTACATACAAATGGTGCCGCAAGCTGATCATTAACTTCAGCCAAATTAAAGTATTTTGCAAAAGAAATTAATTTATTCGTACAAATTAGCTGAGCGCCAGCTCCTTTTCGTCGTCTAAACCGTGATTTATACACAGCAACATAGCTGCAGTAAGACAGATGTTCGAATGGCTGCAGAAATGGCCACTGGTCTGGGTTAAACCTAAACTGTTGACCCCTCGTTCCTTGCTCAAATAGGAACCGAGCACCAACTCCTTCCGAAGCCGCCATTCTGCGCGCTGCCATTTTATACACATTTATTAGAGTGAACACAACGCGGAAAAAACCATTTGCCCTTGGAATCAATTAAGAATTATACAGGAAGGTGTACAGTATACAACAGGGTTCGTTTTCGTTAGGATTCCAACCGAATGACAAACACCCAGTATTTAAATTCAAGTTAAAATGTTTGCTTGTGACACAACCCTTCTATTTTGTACAGCAGTTCCTCGCAATAGATGAGAACTTTCCCCTATAGTGAGTTATTTATTTTTACACTCTAAGGTAATTTTTAACGTGTTTTGTTAGTCTATAGTGGTTTGCTTTTTCTAATCAACATGATGTAAGCTAAGTTTTTGTGTGTCCATCCTTCTGACTGAAGGTTTGAGGGACTTCGGCCATTCACTTATGTAGTGAAATAGAACGCCTATAGCCGTCCTTTCGGTGTTCTTTATTATATGGTTGATCGTTGGAGACTCAATATCATTGTTACAGTCTACGGAAACCAGTTCATACACGATTCGAGTTAATCCCCACAGCGTCAGTTCAGGCTTGAAGATGATGTACTGTCACTGAAACTGGTAGCCAAATAACAAATAACACAGAAAGGACAACTGCAGGTATTCCATTTCATTACACCATGTAAACTATGTACGTGGGGCGGACAAAAATGATTGTCAGCATAATTTTAGTGCTCACAGGAACCATTTACCGAAGAAACAAATAGAGACTATCTTACAGATATTCCCCGGCAATGTCTCCGCACTTTTCCTATCGTTGTGGCAAATTTCGCGTTTGCGTAGCACTGGTGGACAACTGCATGAAGGTAGTCATTCGTTGTGAAGTTCTTACACTGCATGACCTCTTTTCCTGCCGCCGGGGGTTCGAGTCCTTCCTTGGGCACGGGTGTGTGTGTTGTCCTTAGTGTGTAAGTCTAAGGACCGATGATCTTAGCAGTTTGGTCCCTTACGAATTCACACACATTTGAACGTTTGACCTCTTTCCTTACGTCCAATAGGCCATAGTCGCTAGGAGTTAGATTTGGCGAATAAGGAGAATGGGGCAACACAGAAAACCCTATTTCACAGACGGTGACAATGTTCTGGAGACTGGCATGTGCCTGCGTATTTTCGCGTTGGAGCAGAACACCACCGCCCCGTTTCCCCTGGCGGCGTTGTTGACTGCATCAGCTGGAGCAGTGAACTGCAGTGCCGATCGCTGTTGAGGGTAGTATTGGGAGAGAGCCATTCCATCAGCAGTACCTGACTCCAAGAAACAGTCGCCATTTGTTATTGCAAGAATAGTCCCGCCCATGACTTCTTGAGACGAGGGCTCCAAGTATGCTTCCACACCGTAGACTGGCGTTCCTTTTCTGGACTCTCGTGGAAGAACCATGACTCGTCCACGGTGACCAGACCATCAAAGACCTCCGGTCGATCTGCAGTGTACTATTGCATAAAATGATGCCTTATCTCGACAAGCCGCGCGGGATTAGCCGAGCGGTCTGAGGCGCTGCAGTCATGGGCTGTGCGGCTGGTCCTGGCAGAGGTTCGAGTCCTCCCTCGGGCATGGTTGTGTGTGTTTGTCCTCAGGATAATTTAGGTTAAGTAGTGTGTAAGCTTAGGGACTGATGACCTTAGCAGTTAAGTCCCATAAGATTTCACACACATTTGAACATTTTTTATCTCGACAAGCATCTGTTTCTGCGCAGTGGTAAGAGATTGGGGCACCCAGTGTGCACACACCTTCTTTATCTTGAAATTCTTGTGGATGATGGCGTTGAGGGTTCTCCGTGATAGGCTTGATGCTTTCTCTTGTTCATCAAGCGTGATTCGCCTGCGCCCCATTATCAGTTCATTGATACGCTAGGCATTGTTTGGTTTGTGTACGTTTTTCAGCAGCTGTCTGTGAACTCTGATACCCAACGAAAAACACGGATCTGCGACTTCGTGTTGTTTCCCCACGTATGTCTACCAGTCTCCGGTGGGCGTCTGAAGCGGTCATTCCTTCCCTCCAGAGAGATCACACTGTTCACCGTTGTCCATCCTTGTCTGCTTCCTTGTTGTCTTACCGATGTCCATCAAGGTTCTCGCAAGCCGGAACAAGTGCTGCTGCAAAGCGCCATCTGTGAGAAGCAGCAGCATGGTAGACAGTACTATAGTCTGTCTTCACGCATAGTCGACAGACACTTCAAACTGCTACTTTTCAAAAGCTGTAAGCGAAATAAAAGCGAAACACCAATTACTATTGAACGAACTAAATACTTACTTGTTCCGTGGCCATGAAGTTTTGCCTCACACTAAATATGCTAAAAGAAGTAAAATTTTTAAAGAAAGTCTAGTCAAACAGTAATATAAGAAAATTGAGTCCGCCTTGATCCAAAACACCTTGTTATTTGTTTGTTTCCTTATTCTCCCAAACTAGTTTCGGTGGCAAATATCACCATCATCATAATGGGATAGAAGAGCTACACAGTAACATCAACACAGTACACCCACAAATTCACTTCACAATGGAAATAGAAAACAACAAGAAACTATATTTCTTGGATCTTACAATTACAAGAAACAACCACCAACATGAATTCTCCATCTACAGAAAGCCCACATCCACAAGCACTGTTATCCACAGCTCATCCAACCACCCGACTGTGCATAAATATGCCAGTTTCACACACATGCTCCACAGTATAAACAGAACACCTCTTAAACCAGAAAACTACACACAGGAACTAAATATAATCAAACAAATTGCTGTTGAAAATGACTACAAAACAGATATCATAAACAAACTGAACAACAAGGTAAAACGGAAAAATGAAGTACTCACAAACAACACAGCAAACCACACCACTTCAGAAATAAGAGAGAGATGGTACACACTAACATACAATAACAAAATATCACATAGAATAGGAAACATCCAGAAAAAGCAAGGGATCCCAGTAACATTCAGAACAAACAATACTGTTCAGAGAAGACTAAGACCAGTCAGAAAAACCTCAGACAAATTCAGTAATGCTGGAATATATCAACTCACTTGCAACTCCTGTCAGGCCCAATACATAGGACAAACACGCAGAAATTTCCGAACGAGATACACAGAGCACATGAGAGCTCTAAACAGTGACAGCACACATTCAACTTTTGCAGAACATCTAATGAACAAAAACCATAATATCGAAAACGATCTACACATTCTGAGAAACAGCAACGGTCTATACCGACAACTAACAATAGGAAGAAAATTACTACATACAAAAGGCTATAGTCGAAGGGAAAAATGTAATAAACGAAAACACAACACTTTGTAACAACACACTCTTTACCGCTCTGAGAGAATTGACCAACGACACAGAACAGAAAGCACACACACACAAAAGAATCACTCCCCCATCACACACGGAGACATAAATAATGAACAGAAGTCGTCGTAATTCGCGCCACAGTTTTTCGTAGCCTTAATCGCCACATGCGATACACCTCTCGCGACACACGCGAACAACAAGATGGCGTAATGATCTGGATCAGAAACAGAGTTCGAAAGTTTTGTTTTTCTGTGTATAAAAGCAGCCACATACCACCCAATGAACGTGACTACAAGTATAGCTAAGTAACAGCTCAGTACATGCCAAATAACTGGTTTTCCACAACACTACCACAACCCCAAGTATATATTGCTGACATACGAAGTTCACCTTTAAGTATTTTGTTTACTAACAGCCGCTGACATGTTTGCAGATGACATGATGTTCGCTAAGGAAAATAAGGCAACAGAAGCAAAAAGCACACAGAAAATATGTCGCAGACAGCAACAATAATTGCTTACAACATGCTGTAACATGCAATAAATAAGGTAGTATAAAAGTGTCCACAGAAAAATATATTTAAAAAAACGAATAGTAAAAATGTAATAACGTGCTACTGTGTTTGTATAACCATGCTATTTTCTGCATGTTTTAGATATTAAAAAAGCACTGATGATGATGATGATATTTGTCGCCGAAACTAGTTTGGGAGGATAAAGAAATAAACAAGTAACAAGGTGTTTTCCATCAAGGCGGACTCAATTTTCTTTTATATTTCTGTTCTTCTATGGAAACACGGACCAAATGGAAGAGTTGCAAGATAAAATCAAAGTCTAGTAATTCACAAATGCATCTTCCACAAGGGATGTCATAAAGCTGGAACGACTAACACTGAATAAAAATAATTTTAAAATATGAATATATGTGTGTTCTACAACCGGTTCAGGTCATGCATTTATGTCCAATCGACGTTTGAAGATTAACGAATCTGGAGACTACAGAGGCATAACACCTTGCCACACAGACTGTTGTTATTATACTTTAGTAGGTACAATCTTTCTCCTAGACGTCTTATTGCTTTAAAATTAACACACGACAGATGACGCTATGCGACTGATATTTCATCATCCATCTTCACTCTGCTATCTGTAAGCAACTTTCTGCGTCGAGATGTGGATCTGTGTTAATATACACGTGGCAAGAGTTGCTTTCGAAGTTGATGACACTTTTGTATCAGTTGATAACGTGATCACAATGGCCTTTGATATTAGATCATTGTAGATACACCGTAAATGATGTGGCACGTCAACCTATGGCCCTTGAGAATCTTGCATACTGTTCCACTCCACCGTGTTTCACTCATTTCACGCAACCTCTTTACTTGAGCATCGATGACGAATAAGGGAAGAATGTACGACAACATTGCAATTTCTGTTTTGTGGAATATAAAGCAGTGGTTACAGCACTTGTCAACATGTATTGTTTCAAGCAAATCTTTATCTAATTGTCAAGTAATATATAATTTATGAGTCTTGTGAATCTTCTGATCACAGCTGACTACATTCTGTCTTTAGCGGCTTGTATTTCTACGGACTTTGGAGACTTTAACCTTCAAACATGGGTTGTACACAAATGCAGACTCTTGCAGATAAGTGTCCTTGATGGCTGGTAGAACAGACACATTTCTGTATTTTAAAATCATTTTTATTCGGTTTGAAGTCGTCCGCATTGGGATATTTCTCGCTGAGATAACACATACTGATCGCACGCTGTCCGTCCTACACACATCAGAAACTTAGGATTCAGACCCTAGTTTAGGTTTCCAAACGAATGCCACGCCATTTTTGTGTAACTTCTGAGTTACAAGAGAATATACTTACGAAGCATTACCTTCGTTGATTATTGGATTGCTTTGCGTATTTCACAACTACTGCCAGACTCCAGAACCACGTATTTTCTACAATAATGTTAGAAGCTCAATAAATTAATTAAAATTTGCACCACAGCCAAGATCTGAACCCGGATTCCCTTGCTTACAAGGCAGGAGTGCTAAGCTTTTACACCACTACAGAAGTGTCTGAAACTCAGCTGCACCAACTTCAATTGACGTCTTCAGCTTATTTTCCCCTTCTTAAACCGTCGCTATTGCCGTGGCTCTCTGATACTGGAATAGAATCTCAACTTTGAAAGTAATGGGGAAATCCTGCCTGTACCTCAGGCGTAGGTGATCTGTAGATCAATAGATCTCACATAATTAAATTTTCCTTGAGACATATGAGTCTCATCTTTATCTACAGTAATGTTAGAAGGTGAAGAAATGAATTAAAATTTGTGCCATAGCCAGAACTAGAAACCAAGTCTCCTTACTTACTAGTTGGGTGTTCTAGCAATTACACGACCGCAGTAGCATATGAAATACAACCTAACACAAACTTAAATTCAGTCTTCGTTGTTCCATTGTGGATATGAGACGGCAGCTGGTCAAATATTTGACAGTGAAATTCGCCCTGCAGTTGAGATGTTATTTTATTTTATTGTCGCTACC
This sequence comes from Schistocerca americana, assembly GCF_021461395.2. Classification (NCBI taxonomy): domain Eukaryota; kingdom Metazoa; phylum Arthropoda; class Insecta; order Orthoptera; family Acrididae; genus Schistocerca; species Schistocerca americana. The sequence continues at coordinate 976,085,770 of NC_060120.1, read as the reverse complement.
AGTTTCGGCAGTTCGTTATGCCATCTTCAGATCCCGTATGAACCTCTAAAAAATAATCGATATTGGTATTTTGGGGCCATTTGTTATTGGATGTCGTAAATTCGTAGCTCAAGCTCGAAGAACTGACTGCAACTGACAGTTCTCTCTCTCTCTCCTCTCTCTCTCTCTCTCTCTCTCTCTCTCTCTCTCTCTCTCTCTCTGTCTCGATAAGATCAGTTTTAAAGCTTTCTGATCAGATTCTTTACCTAACGGTAAAAACAGACTTCTTAGATTCGCACTAGCGGAATGCATTTGGGGAGAGGTGGGGGGTATACTTCATTACTGCACGATGGCAGTCCTTTTTCGTCTTGAGGAATCTCGTCGTGTGTGCGTATGTCGATTTATCTCCCCTCCTCAAGAGTCAATAAACATAAGGAAAGAATGAATGTTCTTCTGCAAATAATTATGGGTGATATAAGTTTCACAGATTTTGAGAAGGTTACGACGACATTCCTATATCTTGCCTTTGCTTTTCACGCCTTTTATGAAAATATTAACAAATACGATGTAGCTAGCATTATTTCAGGTTGTTTACAGTGTAAGTAACGTAAACACTGAAAATAAAGAAAAGATAAAATTATTTCCACATATGGAGTCGACCCCGCAACCCTCGTATCTCCGCCGGCCGAAGTGGCCGTGCGGTTAAAGGCGCTGCAGTCTGGAACCGCAAGACCGCTACGGTCGCAGGTTCGAATCCTGCCTCGGGCATGGATGTTTGTGATGTCCTTAGGTTAGTTAGGTTTAACTAGTTCTAAGTTCTAGGGGACTAATGACCTCAGCAGTTGAGTCCCATAGTGCTCAGAGCCATTTGAACCCTCGTATCTCCGCGCCAAACGCTGGTTAGAAGGTACGCTAACTTTAATGGTTTGCGCCTCGCCCGACCCTAACCAAAAATGCTATTTTTATTTGAGTGCCTGCCCATCTTGAGCTCTCACTTCTGTTACTTCTATTTCTGGCCAGGCGCTGCACGTACCATAAATGTGGACGAAATCGGTGATGAGCAGCAGACGTGATCCCCTCGTTAAGCGCACTGCAAATCAAGAGAATATTACACGAGGCACATTTCGCTTCTATTGACAGAGCATCATCAATGGTCGTTCTGCGTACATAATAAGTTTTGCATTTTTAATACGTATCGATTAAAAACACTCTTTCTTTGATAATTTGGCGTTCAACATACTTATGATCATTATTCCTCCTTTTTAACTACTACGAAGATGACAGTTTTTTTTTTCTCTTTGCTAGCAGTGGCTGTGGACGAAAGAGCTCGGAATACTTCGCGTTTCTTCGGTTTTTAGAAAGACGCTTTTCGTTTTGCTGCACTGGTATTCTTTGCAATTCTCTTCATTGTTGTAAAATCTCCCACAAGCTATCTTTATAGAAATTCTATTGCGGCCGCACTTGTTTTGTATTTACCACAGTGTTTCTGTCTGTTCATCTACTTTTTGTGTGTGTCCTGCCAAAACTGCGAATTCAGCGTTGTTAAGGATACTTCCATATCCATTAGTATTTATGTGTGTGTGTGTGTGTGTGTGTGTGTGTGTGTGTGTGTGTGTATGTGTGCACTGCTGAAGATGCCATTCATTCAAACATGTTACATTTTATTTGTTTCGCACATTTCGTTTCGAACCCTGTAGCTTCATCATCATACGCAGGTTACTGGAATTACATATTTGTTCTGCAAAGGAATGAGTCGGTTTATTAACAGTACACTGTGGCAGAACGCCAGAGACGAAAAGCGTCAAGAGCACTTCCACTCTCTATAGTAAAGAATGGAGGATTGTGTTATAACGCCCCGCCAGCGAGCAGGTAATTGATGACGCAACACAAGCTAGATTGAGAAAAGAAGTCTGCTGTCTCCCTTATGAACGAACCAATCGGCAATTTGTCTAATTGTATTTGGAGAAACCAAAGAAAATGTAGATCTGTAGATCCGTCCGAACGCGAATTTTAACCTCGTTCACCTTACTTGCGCTTCCAGTGTCTTGACCATTGTGTAACTTTGCTCCGTGGATTTACTTAGCGCAAAAGCAAATTTTGTATCACATATTGTTATGTACCGCCAGCATATGTTAAAAGATTTTAGCTAAGGAAGCGATTTTCAAAGCGTAGCGGAGCTCTAGTTAGCAAAATCATTACTGGAACGTCAACAGTTTGAAGCTCAATACATCCTGGTTGTTCTTTTAATATTCAACTACAGTTAAGACACACGCAAATACACTTTATACGTAGACAAACATTTATACAACGTTTTAATTTTTAGCTGGGAGAATGAATGATGTTGTCCCAGCAACAATCGAAAGTTCCGTTCTGGTCACAGATGGGCTAATCAGGACAGCCTGACCGCCACGTCACCCTCCACTAACGGCGTTATACGGATGTAGTATGGAGGCAGTGCTGGGAATCGAAGAGGGTTCCCCCGCTGACAGTCAGCCCCTCAGCTACAGATAAATACGAAACTGGTAAAACCTCTCCCGTTTATTCCCAATTGGGAACCCGCTCTGTCCCACTACCACCTCGCTCGTAAACTGGCTGAAAAGAACCCCTTTTTAATAACGAGCTGGATCTAAAACAATCCGCTCAACTACGTGGAGTGGAGAGTAAAAACGAGAAAGTAGATTTCGACAGCTATCCTTTGGCTGTAAGGCGAGTAGCGGAATTGGTATCCCAAACAACTGTTCCTATTTGGGTATCCATGCACCATACCACCAGTTCTCGTGACAACTGGCTGAAGAAAAAAGAGAGAGAGAGAGAGAGAGAGAGAGAGACTCCATAACGCTCGGCTCTCAACCAGCCCGATCAACGTTGTGGAAAGTAACTTCACACGTTTGCGTTACGTATGATTCACTACAACACAGGTATACATCTGTTGCGATTAATAATGGAAGAAAATCTAGACACGTGCACAGGATTTGTCAACCTGGAAAAAGCATTCACCAGTGTAAAATGTGACAAGGCGTTGAACATTATGAGAAAAGTTGGGGTGAACTACAGGGAAAGACGGGTAATGTACAACGATGAGCGAAAACATTATTACCACCTGTTTAATAGCGTGTTCCACATTTCAAACGCAGAACAACAGAGATTCTGCTTGGTATCGATTCTACAAGTCCTTGACAGGATTCCAGATGTATGTGGCGCCAGATATCCACGCACAGGTCAAGAAAATTACGGGGTGGTTGTTTACGGGCACGCAGCTGGCGCCCGATATGTGCCCCAGTGTGTACAGATCAGGTACACCAAGATATCAGTGTGAGTTCAGTGAACGTCCCTAAGACCACTGCAGCATGAATCTGACCTTGCAACACGGAAGAAGTCGCAACTAGCAGCGCGGCTATATAAAGTCGAGGCCACACGGACGTGGCAGTCATTTACCACTTCCCAATGCTCAAGAAGAGCTTCCTAGAAAGGTCGTGGGTTTTTAACCACCTTATACGGCTGGAAGCGCGAGAAGATTTTATTAACACGAGGGTAGTTACCACTTTGGGTTGCTCTAGTGCGTGGTCAAGCTTCCTAACACATTTTAATTACCAGTTCTTGGCTAGTCTTTGCTACATTGTCCTGGGTTAAATTCCAAACCTCTCCGCGGTGGCTTCTGGAGTGACGGCTATTGTGTGTGTGTGTGTCTGTGTGTGTGTGTGTGTGTGTGTGTGTGTGTGTGTGTGTGTGTGCGAGTCTGTGGCTGTGTCCGTGTCCTACTCCCGTCAGACTGATACGCTAAATGTATCGTTGTCTGTTTTATTTGACCATCATCAACACAACAAAAACAACAGTGGGCTCTCAATGAAATTGACAGAGTCACATTCAACACACAAATATACGAGGGCAGTTCAATAACTAATGCAACACATTTTTTTTCTGAAACAGGGGTTGTTTTATTCAGCATTGAAATACACCAGGTTATTCCCCAGTCTGTTAGCTACACAACACTATTTTTCAACGTAATCTCCATTCAATGCTACGGCCTTACGCCACCTTGAAATGAAGTCCTGTATGCCTGCACAGTACCATTCCACTGGTCGATGTCGGAGCCAACGTCGTACTGCATCAATAACTTCTTCATCATCCGCGTAGTGCCTCCCACGGATTGCGTCCTTCATTGGGCCAAACATATGGAAATCCGACGGTGCGAGATCGGGGCTGTAGGGTGCATGAGGAAGAACAGTGCACTGAAGTTTTGTGAGCTCCTCTCGTGTGCGAAGACTTGTGTGAGGTCTTGCGTTGTCATGAAGAAGGAGAAGTTCGTTCAGATTTTTGTGCCTACGAACACGCTGAAGTCGTTTCTTCAATTTCTGAAGAGTAGCACAATACAGTTGATCGTTTGACCATGGGGAAGGACATCTAACAGAATAACCCCTTCAGCGTCCCAGAAGACTGTAACCATGACTTTACCGGCTGAGGGTATGGCTTTAAACTTTTTCTTGGTACGGGAGTGGGTGTGGCGCCACTCCATTGATTGCCGTTTTGTTTCAGGTTCGAAGTGATGAACCCATGTTTCATCGCCTGTAACAATCTCAAGAAATTGTCACCCTCAACCACATGACGAGCAAGCAATTCCGCACAGATGGTTCTCCTTTGCTCATTATGGTGTTCGGTTAGACAACGAGGGACCCAGCGGGAACAAACCTTTGAATATCCCAACTGGTGAACAATTGTGACAGCACTACCAACAGAGATGTCAAGTTGAGCACTGAGTTGTTTGATGGTGATCCGCCGATCATCTCGAACGAGTGTGTTCCCACGCTCCGCCATTGCAGGAGTCACAGCTGTGCACGGCCGGCCCGCACGCGGGAGATCAGACAGTCTTGCTTGACCTTGCGGCGATGATGACACACGCTTTGCCCAACGACTCACCGTGCTTTTGTCCACTGCCAGATCACCGTAGACATTCTGCAAGCGCCTATGAATATCTGAGATGCCCTGGTTTTCCGCCAAAAGAAACTCGATCACTGCCCATTGTTTGCAACGCACATCCGTTACAGACGCCATTTTAACAGCTCCGTACAGCGCTGCCACCTGTCGGAAGTCAATGAAACTATACGAGACGAAGCGGGAATGTTTGAAAATATTCCACAAGAAATTTCCGGTTTTTTCAACCAAAATTGGCCGAGCAAAGAAATGTGTTGCATTACTTATTGAACTGCCCTCGTATCTACATCTACAGTCCACAGGCCACCTTCCCTGTTACGTCCTGTGAGTGGGAAGAATGATTGTCATTAACTCTCCTTATTCGCTCTAATTTCTCGGATTTATTATGGTAATTTTGCGAGACGTATCTGGGAGAAAGTAGTATATGTGGCCCTCTTTCCCCGAAACGTACTCTCTCGTATTTTCTGGAGCAAAACTATCCGTGAAGCACCACGCCTCTTTTTTCTGTCACTAAACTTTGTTGAGAATCTACGTAATATTCTCGTACCAACTAAACTATCCAGTGACGAAACGCACCGCTCTTCGTTGGATCTTGTCTCTCTTTTCTTTTAATCCAATCTGCTAAAGGTCCCAGTCTCATGAGCAATACTCAAGAATAGGTCGAACGTGTGTTTTGTAAGGCATTTTTTTCGTGGACTGATTGATTTCCTTATGATTCTCCGTATGAATCTCAGCCTGGCATCTGATTTTCCTGCAAATAACTTTTCGTGATCATTCCACTTTAAGTCGCTCTAGATGGTTGGTTCTAGATATTTTATTGTAGTTACTGTTTCCAGTGATTTGTTTCCAATAGTGTAATAGCATAGTAGTAGATTTCTTCGCCTATTTATGCGCCATGTGTTACATTTATTTACTTTCGAGGTCAACGTCCGGGCCCAACACCAGTCATCAGTCCATTGCAAGTATTCCTGCAGGTCGCTACAGTCTTCTACGTTATGGAGTTATTCACTGCATCATTTAAATGCGCAGGTTGTGTCAAAGTCTTTGCGACGAAATTTTGTTAGAGACACAACGTTCCCTAAAAAATTCCTCCAGGCATTAGGTGTCGTTCTGGTTATATCCGTCAGTGGCAACTTGGTATAGGTACTCTGCGCGTTTCTATGCAATGTGCGATGCCTGTCATCCAGTCATCTGCTTCACGTGAAGGGTGGTAGGCTGGGCAAAACTGAAGTTCCTAAATCGATGCTAAAATACCTTTCTCCGCTTAGTGATCGTCTTACTGTTTTCTGTTGAAAACATATCAGTTTACTAGGATGGGTAGTATGCTGCACACATGATAACTAGACCCCGCTAGTTTGGTTAAAATTCGTCGTCCCAGGACCGAAAAATACAAAAGGACGCCTAGAAGTGTTGGGAAAAGTCGGCGAACGTTTTGTCTCTAACAAATGTTGTTCTCCATGACGTAATCTATCACTCGTACGTTCCTACACAGAGACTTTGAAACACCCTTTAACGATCCTACAGTACTTCCCTCGAGTACTCCTGAAATTATCTTTACACTTGTCGATTTTGTTCGTGCTATTGTGTATGTTTCGAAAAGGATGGTTATTCTACGGATGCTCGTCCTATTGAATTCTTTAGTGTTTTTACGCAACGATAAATTAACCCGCTAGATACGTGCTGGTTCCTATAATGACTCGGCGTGCTTTTTTCCAACCCAGCAAAAGCGCTACGGACATTTCATTACAGCGCTGCCACGTTGGAACTTCGTAATGCTCAAGACGAAGGAGGGGGGGGGGGGCGCAAGATAAATGCTTTAAATTATATGAGCATTGTTATGTTAATGGGACGGTAATTTACATCTGCTTTATATGGAAATGCAAGGGAGGAGAAGACACAAGACAAAAACTTTGTCTCTCGAGAAAAGATGCAATAAATGAGCGAAAGTGTGTGTTCATTGGCGTACATTAACTTGTCACGTAATTTCAAAACATTATGACTTAATTCACCATAAATTTTCTTGACCGGGTATATTAAAGCAATATATCACGCTTTCTGAAGCGTTCCTCGTACAATACGCATGAAGACTAGTGACTCCCTTATGACATCATAGTGCGTAGACATCACGGAAAGGCATCGTCGTTGAATGACTTGAAGAGAATTTTTATTTTACCACACGTTCCAATACTTATTCGCACGACGCGTTTCGACAGCATGCCGTCATCATATGGTGTCTAACTCTTTGTAGTGCACCAGCGGTTAGTTATCGATGCATTTGATGTGAGGAAAAGATTTTTTACTGGGTTTGCGAATGAAATTATGTTCCGAATGTTATATCCCCTGTCCAGAAAGATTTATTTTATTCCGTAATATTATCTGTGTGGTACGTTTAAATAATCTCCGTGATATCGTTACATGCATGTTTTGGGAATGTATCCTTCTCTGGCACACTAAGCGTAGTAAGAAACAAAAGATCATTATTTCACTCAGCTGCTTACCTGCCAAAGATCCTCTGTGTAATATAATACGCACGTTAACTGCCAAGACGATACATGCAACACAAAAAAGGTACTTTTTTGTACAAACAGATTTACATCATGAAGCATGTAACACACTGTGTTATTTAGTAGTTATTAAGAAATTCAGTATCATTCAGAACTTTTTAATGCCGCTAGCTGTCCGTATTTACCTTTCTTTTTATCTTATTTATTGAGATTTTCCTCTACACGAAGGTTTTTCTTCAACTTCACTGCACCAAGTCTTCTCATTAGTAATAGTACATTTTGAAGCCAGGCGGTCATATGGCGTCCTCTTCTCTTCTTTCCCCTCCGGTTCCCATTCCAGGATCATATTTGGTATTCTGGCTTCTTCCATTCTTCTTACATACCCGTACGATTGTAACTTCCTTCAATCCATCGCGTCATTTATTCTTTCTCTTACTCCCATCCTTATTATTTCGTCGTTTCTTATTTTCCATTTTCTAGGAGTTCTTACTGATCTTCTCCAGAAGTCTATTCTGCTTGCATCTTTTTATGTGCTTCAGATTAGTAATCCATGTCTTCAATTCATACATAACTGTGCTTTCTAATATAGATTTACATATGATTCTTTTTATTTGGTTTATTACATTTCTGCTCCATAAGATTGAGTTAACCATCCCAATGACCTTCCTTCCACTGCTAATTCATTTATTAATTTCTACCTCTGATTTTCCCAGCATCGCTAAAATGGAATAATAGGAAGTATTGACCTTCTTAATTCTCTTTCCCTCCATGTGTAACTCATCTGGATGATTCATATTTTTGGAGTACTGCTGCGAAATGTGGTATCCTTACCAAATAGGATTAAAGGAGGAATCGAAAAAGTTCAAAGAAAGGCAGCACGTTTTGTATTATCGCGCAATATGGGAGAGAGTGTCACAGAAATGATACAGGATTTGGGCAGGAAATCATTGAAAGAAAGGCGTTTTTCGTTGCGACGGAATCTTCTCACTAAATCCCAATCACCAACTTTCTCCTCCGAATGCGAAAATACACTCCTGGAAATTGAAATAATAACACCGTGAATTCATTGTCCCAGGAAGGGGAAACTTTATTGACACATTCCTGGGGTCAGATACATCACATGATCACACTGACAGGACCACAGGCACATAGCCACAGGCAGCAGAGCATGCACAATGTCGGCACTAGTACAGTGTATATCCACCTTTCGCAGCAATGCAGGCTGCTATTCTCCCATGGAGACGATCGTAGAGATGCTGGATGTAGTCCTGTGGAACGGCTTGCCATGCCATTTCCACCTGGCGCCTCAGTTGGACCAGCGTTCGTGCTGGACGTGCAGACCGCGTGAGACGACGCTTCATCCAGTCCCAAACATGCTCAATGGGGGACAGATCCGGAGATCTTGCTGGCCAGGGTAGTTGACTTACACCTTCTAGAGCACGTTGGGTGGCACGGGATACATGCGGACGTGCATTGTCCTGTTGGAACAGCAAGTTCCCTTGCCGGTCTAGGAATGGTAGAACGATGGGTTCGATGACGGTTTGGATGTACCGTGCACTATTCAGTGTCCCCTCGACGATCACCAGTGGTGTACGGCCAGTGTAGGAGATCGCTCCCCACACCATGATGCCGGGTGTTGGCCCTGTGTGCCTCGGTCGTATGCAGTCCTGATAGTGGCGCTCACCTGCACGGCGCCAAACACGCATACGACCATCATTGGCACCAAGGCAGAAGCGACTCTCATCGCTGAAGACGACACGTCTCCATTCGTCCCTCCATTCACGCCTGTCGCGACACCACTGGAGGCGGGCTGCACGATGTTGGGGCGTGAGCGGAAGACGGCCTAACGGTGTGCGGGACCGTAGCCCAGCTTCATGGAGACGGTTGCGAACGGTCCTCGCCGATACCCCAGGAGCAACAGTGTCCCTAATTTGCTGGGAAGTGGCGGTGCGGTCCCCTACGGCACTGCGTAGCATCCTACGGTCTTGGCGTGCATCCGTGCGTCGCTGCGGTCCGGTCCCAGGTCGACGGGCACGTGCACCTTCCGCCGACCACTGGCGACAACATCGATGTACTGTGGAGACCTCACGCCCCACGTGTTGAGCAATTCGGCGGTACGTCCACCCGGCCTCCCGCATGCCCACTACACGCCCTCGCTCAAAGTCCGTCAGCTGCACATACGGTTCACGTCCACGCTGTCGCGGCATGCTACCAGTGTTAAAGACTGCGATGGAGCTCCGTATGCCACGGCAAACTGGCTGACACTGACGGCGGCGGTGCACAAATGCTGCGCAGCTAGCGCCATTCGACGGCCGACACCGCGGTTCCTGGTGTGTCCGCTGTGCCGTGCGTGTGATCATTGCTTGTACAGCCCTCTCGCAGTGTCCGGAGCAAGTATGGTGGGTCTGACACACCGGTGTCAATGTGTTCTTTTTTACATTTCCAGGAGTGTATTTTGTTGACACCGACCTACATGGGGAGGAATGATTACCACGATAAAATAAGGTTAATCAGAGCTCGTACGGAAAGATATAGGTGTTCGTTCTTCCCGCGCGCTATACGATATTGGAATAGTAGAGCTTTGTGAAGGTGGTTCGATGAGCCCTCTGCCAGCCACTTAAATGTGATTTGCAGAGTATCCATGTAGATGTGGGTGTAGAGATCGAAAATATCGAATCTGGACTAGTCACTGTATGTCACATGAGTTTCAGATTCACATGAGTTTCAGATCCATTCATTTCAACAAGCTGTCCAGCCGACAGATTGTGATGTGATTATGAAGTGGAAACGCAAAGCAAGAAGCACACCTAATCCAAGGCAAGTCACACCAGATGTACAGAAGAACAGGGACTGCAGAGCATTGCCGAGGGTGTTTAAAAAGAATAGCATGAGATTAGTGGAAAGAATCACCCGCAAATTCCAAAGTGCTGCCAGCAGCCTATGTAGCACAACGCCTGTGCGTGCCGTGTAAAGAGAATGGGGTACAAAGCCCGAACAGCTCTTCATAAGATACAGATTTCTGTAGGCAGTGCGAAGCGAGGCTTGAGTCGGTATAACGAGAGACGGAAATGGACAGTAAACGGCTGGAACTGAGTGATTTGAAGTGGTGAGTCATGCTATTGTACTCTCTGGCAGTCCTCGGGAAGGGTTTGGGTTTGCTGAATGCCTGAAGAACTTTTACCAGCCATCATGTGTAGTGCCAATAGTCTAGCAGATATGAGGCGACGTTCCAGTTTAGGATTGTTTTTCGCGGTCAGGGGGTGGTCTCCTTTACTGTGCTTAAGAAAATGCTAAGTCATAACGATATGAACATATTTTGAACATATTGTACTGTGTACAATAGAGCAGTAGTTCAGAGACGTCAGTGGACAGTGAATGGCAGAAACTAAGTGATTTGAAGAGAAGAGTTCCGGTATTCCCTTTGGCAGTCTGATGGAAGAGTTTGGGTTTGCCGAATGCCTGAACAATGTTACCTGCCATCACGTGTAGCGCCGACAGTTAAGCAGATACGAGGTGCCGTTACGGTATGGCCGTATTTCTCGCATCACGGGGCAGTCCCCTTACTGTGCTTAAGAAAACGCTAAATGCGTAACGATATGAATATACTTTACAGCGTTGTGTACTGCGTACGGTAGGGCAATAGTTCGGAGACGATGATTGTTTGTATCAACATGACAATGCAACCTGTCATAAAGCAGTGGGTGAGAGACAATGGTTTGTGGAGAGTAACATTTCTGAAGTAAACAGTGGCCTGCACACAGTCCCGCCTGCACCCAGTGGAACAACTTTGGGATGAGTTAGAAAGCCGACGTAGCTCCAGGCTCCAGCGTACAGCATCAACTCCTCTGATTTTGGCTCATGAGGGAGAATAGGCTGTTACCCCTCCACAGATATTCAGATACGTCACTGAAACCATCCCCAGCAGAGTTCAAGCCGTCAAATAGACCGTGGCTGTGCGCACACCATATAAATGTCCGTTAACATGTAATGGAAATAAAAGAAACGCTCTGGAGTGGGATTAAAATTCCAGGTGAAAGGATATCAATGGTATGATTCGCTGACAACATTGCTATCCTCAGTGGAAGTGAAGAAGAATTACATGATCTGCTGAATGGGATAAACAGTCTAAAAAATGGTTCAAATGGCTCTGAGCACAATGGGACTTAACTTCTGAGGTCATCAGTCCCCTAGAACTTAGAACTACTTAAACCTAACTAACCTAAGGACATCACACACATTCTTGCCCGAGGCAAGGTTCGAACCTGCGACCGTAGCGGTCGCGTTGTTCCAGACTATAGCGCCTAGAACCGCTCGGCCGTCCCGATCGGCGGATAAACAGTCTAATAAGTACAGAATATGGATTAAGAGTAAATCAAAGAAAGAACGGAAGTGATGAGAAATAGGACAAATGGGAACAGCGAGAAACGTAACATCAGGGTTGATGTTCACGGAGTAGATGAATTTAAAAAAGTCTACTGTCTAGGCAGCAAAATACCCAGTGACAGACGGATCAAGGAGGACATCAGAAGCATACTAACACTGGCAAAAATGACATTTCTGGACAAGAGCAGTCCATAGTATTGCAACTTCAGAGGGCGTAACTGAAACAACTGTCTCTCTACTTGGTTTTATCATTTCAACACTGACCTACGGAATTTTCCCTGACAAAGACAACTCAAACTTAACCTATTCGTTTATTACCCACAATATACAAGCCCAACGCAATCTGACTGCTATACATTGACCACATAGCTTCAAATAATTAACACAAAAGAAAGGCCCTGAATTTCAAGAAATCCTAACAATAACCAATACTTTTTCATAAGTCACTTACCACACAGAAAATCTTCATAACACGAACTACAGCAGTTACAGCAAGCAGCAACTGCAGTCAGCTAAATAAAAAGATTCTAACTGCTATAGACTCTTACTACTAGGAGGCATATGGTTAGCAAAAGAAAGATTTTGTTGAAGAGCAAACAATGTATTTAGAAGATTTTACCTTATTCATGTGACATCCAGTTCCAAAAATTTTATGAAGACAGAATTGTTCTCGAAAGAACGGATACCATTAATGACCGTGCATCTTCTCTAGAATAAATGATAATTAATTCGAACCCTCAGCTGCCGACAGGTGTTGTTGATATACCTCAAGTGTAAGGGATAAGTCCCTGCAGTCGCGTTATTCATCTGTGTCCTCGGTGGCTCAGATGGATAGAGTGTCTGCCATGTGAGCAGGAGCTCCCAGGTTCGAGTCCCAGTCGAGACACACATTTTCAACTGTCCCCATCGAGGTATATCAATAACACCTGTCGATAGCTGAGGGTTTCAGTCAAGTATCAGTTATATAGTTGTCAATAATTCCAATACCCAAACATTACCAACTACATCCATCCTCATTTTACAGTGCATGTTCTACCAGCACTGAGTCTCCAGTAAGACATCATGTCCAAACCCTTCTCTGTTCGCTCGCTAACTGCTAGTGCGTCCAACCACAGAATCTCTTGCAACATACAAGCATACAAACACGCTACTTACAGTATCAAACATAGGCCTTAATTTGGGGAAAAAATCCAGAGAATGTACGTTTGGAGCACAGCATTGTATGGGAGTGAAACATGGCCTGTGGGAAAACTGGAACAGAAGAAAATCGAAGCATTTGAGATTTGGTGCTGCAGAGGAATGTTAAAAATTCTGCGCAGACTCGGGGAGGAAAGAAATATGTGGAAAACACTGACAAGGAGAAGCGACAGGGTGTTAAGACACCAGGGAGTGAATTCCATGGTACTAGAGGGAGCTGTAGAGGGCAGAAACTGTAGAGGAAGACAGAGATTGGAATAATCCAGCACATAATTGAGGACGTAGGTTTCAAGTCCTACTCTGAGATGAAAAGGTTGGCACAGGAGAAGAATTCGTGGTGGGCCGCATCAAACCAGTCAACAGTCAAAGACAGACGACTCAAAGAAAAAGAAAAAAAGAACAGATACCTCGATACTTTTGAGCAGGTACTGTGCTGTTCACTGCATCGTTTTTGAAAGTCTCTCCCAGCTTGGCCCACGCCGAGGGCTGTACCAGAAACTCTTTTGTATTTGCTTGGTTATCGATACATATCTGAGAATTTCTATTTCATGCGATGATAACGATTTGCTTTAAACATAAATAAATGCAAGATTATGCGAATGGATAGGAGGAACAGTCTTGTAATGCTCAAGTACACTGCCATTGGTATGATGTCAGACTTATTCGCTCCTATGAAATACTTCGTCGGTTTATTAGTCTATCGTCTTTACGATAAATATGTTTTTGTATTTTATGTTATTTTTTATACTCACGCTTTGTATCTTGATCTTCACTATCGCCATAGAACTATTTTAGAGTATGTTAATCGCTTTCTGTTCGATAAAAAATTGAAGCTCATTTTGTATTGCCCCCCACGTTCGTCTCGCTTAAAGGCCGTAAGAAGAAAGTAAGGGAGTTCAGGACTTGTATTGAGGTATGCAAACAGTCATTTTCTTTCCTTCACGCCATCTGCGAGTCGAACAGGATGGGGAATGGCTAAGAATGGCGCAAAATACACTTCGACATGTACTGTATGGTGGCTTGTGGAGTATGTATGTACATGTACAACGCAATATCCAGAACTACGGACTGGCAAATGGCGGACAGATTTGAGCAATAGCGACGACGTGGCTCAAGAAGATTTGCAAGAGTAGCCATCGGGTTTCAACAGTGACGTAATAGTAATTGATGCTGTGGCGTCCCTTCTTGGTGTGTATTTTGAAAGTATCTTCGTTACAGCGGTATCGTTTGTCATTTTTCTGTTGGTTTCGACAGAATTTCAGAATTTATTTTTTAATCTCTGCTATGTATGAGAAAAAAATACGTTTCGAGGGAAATTCTAATACTTCATTGACTTATCAGTCTTATCACCTTTACGATAAATATTTTTTACTTTTTGTTCGCACGGTGTCGTGGTCTTCACTACGGCTGCATAAAGTTTATTCCGGATTAAAACTGAAGTTCTTCTTGTGCTAACCGGATCGATATACTATTCATACAAATATAATACTTATATTTGTGACTGCATATATTGCAAGTTCCTTTGAGTTATTTAACTGAAATGTATTTTGTGATGCCTTCTGTGGTTTTTTTATCATTATATTTGTTTCCTTTTTAAATAATTGTGATATACTGTATAACTATCAAGTATCCATCACACTTGTAGAGATTCCTTTACGATATGGTATACACATACTAGTCGTACAGGAATGAATGAGATATCGTTAACCGGCTCTGACATTGCTCACCGACTTTGCCCTAAAACTTACTTTTTGTGGACAATTTTAACACAAAAGGTAAAGGAGCATCATGGATACTTAGCTTCATACTTATATTTTATGAAGGTAACTTTTTATTTACGGATAAGAGGCTCCCTTTTCATATTGCCTTAATCACTTTAAAGTACTTACTAACTGGAAAATTCATCTTTAGCATTCTCATAGATAATAGCAATGACTGTTGCGGTAGCCCGTCAACTCTACCCCTCGTACAAGTAGTGTTTTATAAAAGAATATACTTTCTGAGACGACAAGCATATTTGTCACTGTCATCTTGTACTGTGATATACGTATTGCTGTTACAATCTAACGTGCTGACATAAAATACTAAGTGCAATTAAAATCTCAAAATACAGTTCGAAGTTATTGTGGAATTAGTGGAATACCAAGTAAGGAGTCGATGCTCCGTCCTAACCTATATATTTTACATTTATTTACTTCTTTGTATTTTTTATTCGTATTTTTCATTAACTGGCTCTTCAGAAACAGGTAAATATAAATATTACGGTCGAATGTTAAAAATTACAAGCAGTTGATGACAGTCAAATAGTCATGTGCAGCAAATTACATATCCTTACTTCTTTTACATTTGTGTTCGTATTTTCTCATTAATTATTAACGTTTGTCAACAACGGGGTGGTGTAATTACAACTGCCATAAATTGTAAATGACAAATTTACAGTGCCAAGGGAAAGAACATTAGAAGCTGTAAGCGAGAAGAGTCTCTCCAAAAGGGTGTCTGAAGCTTAAGCACCTACTAAGAGAGAACTGTCCTTATCCCAATGACTATACTTATTCCGAATATGTCATTAATTAAAACTATAAAAGTACGAAAGTTTCGCACGGGTCCCCTGGTTTTATCTAGTCACGGTAATTGTTTCTGTTATTAAACTGCGATTGTGCATCATAGGTATAATCAAAAATATTTCTTTTCTTTCTGATTGTTGTATTTACATTACAGTCTTAATGTTACCATTACCTAACCCATCTTTATTACGTATCTGGCCAAAGCGACCGGGTAATATCGCCGTTCCCACTGTATCGCGACCTGCTAAGGTATCCAGGGAGCAGCCCAAAAGTTATTGCCAGCAAATAAATAATAACAGTAGCCGACGCTGTACTTCCGGGTGTTCTGCCGATCTATTCCCATTTTACGCATAATACGTCGATGACCGACCCTTTTTTGTTAGGTACTGCGAGATCTGCTGTTACATGCACTGATTGTCTGTTGCAGCATGTGAACTACTCATTCTCTGGAGCAGCTATTGAAAGATAGGTCGCTCTCCGAAACATTGTGCATAAAATGGAAAGAACCACGCGGCTGGATTCCCGGAAACACACTATTAATCACACACGCCGAGGAAACCTGAGACATCAAGTGACACTGATATCACGTAGCATGTCCCGGAGAAGCAGTCATCAATCTGGGCTCACAGATCCATTAGTGAGATCTTTGTTTTCTGATGATGAAGATTAATGAAAACCCCTCAGCTGTATTATTACACATTTACTGTGTTACGATCAATTTCGTTCCTTCGAACATCTTCAGGTTGCCTGCACGTAAACAAAGCAAGACATTAAGCTAAAGCTACAGCTACAGCACCTTATCGAATAAAACAGCCGACTTGCATTGATAACAATCTTATACTACAGGGTGATTCAAAAAGAATACCACAACTTCAGGAATTTAAAACTCTGAAACGACAAAAGGCAGAGCTAAGCACTATCTGTTGGCGAATTAAGGGAGCTATAAAGTTTCATTTAGTTATACATTTGTTCGCTTGAGGCGCTGTTGACTAGGCGTCAGCGTCAGTTGATGCTAAGATGGCGACCGCTCAACAGAAAGCTTTTTGTGTTGTTGAGTACGGCAGAAGTGAATCGACGACAGTTGTTCAGCGTGCATTTCGAACGAAGTATGGTGTTAAACATCCTGATAGGTGGTGTATTAAACGTTGGTATAAACAGTTTACAGAGAATGGGTGTTTGTGCAAAGGGAAAAGTTCTGGACGGCCGAGAACGAGTGATGAAAATGTAGCACGCATCCAGCAAGCATTTGTTCGCAGCCCAGGAAAATCGACTCACAGAGCTAGCAGAGAGCTGCAAATTCCCTAATCAACTGTATGGAGAGTCCTACGAAAAAGGTTAGTTATGAAACCTTATCGTCTGAAATTGGTTCAAGCACTGTCTGCAGCTGATAAGATTAAAAGAATCGATTTCTGTGATTTTATCCTTGCTCAAATGGAAACAGATGAATCTTTCGTTTCAAAGATTGTGTTTAGTGATGAAGCAACTTTCCACACTAACGGGAAAGTCAACCGTCACAATGTCTGTATATGGGACACTGAGAATCCGCGGGAAACAACTCAGTATGAACGTGACTCGCCTAAGGTGAACGTTTTCTGTGCCATTTCAGCCAATAAAGTTTTTGGTCCCTTTTTCTTCGAAGGTGCTACTGTAACTGCACTACAGTATCTGGAGATGTCAGAGAATTGGCTGTTCCCTCAGCTCGAACAAGAAGCACAAAATTCATATTTCAGCAGGATGGAGCGCCACCACATTGGCACTTATCTGTCCGTAACTACGTGAACGTCAACTACCCGAGGCGATGGATCGGCCGCCAGGCAGCCCGTGACAGAGCACTTCATCACTGGCCTCCAAGAAGCCCTGATCTTACCCCCTGCGATTTTTTCTTATGGGTGTATGTTAAGGATATGGTGTTTCGGCCACCTCTCCCAGCCACCATTGATGATTTGAAACGAGAAATAACAGCAGCTATCCAAACTGTTACGCCTGATATGCTACAGAGAGTGTGGAACGAGTTGGAGTATCGAGTTGATATTGCTCGAGTGCCTGGAGGGGGCCATATTGAACATCTCTGAACTTGTTTTTGAGTGAAAAAAAACCTTTTTAAATACTCTTTGTAATGATGTATAACAGAAGGTTATATTATGTTTCTTTCATTAAATACACATTTTTAAAGTTGTGGTATTCTTTTTGAATCACCCTGTATATTCTGACGGAATTATGCTGAAATTTGGTTATAGTACGTAATCTTAAATACCAAATCCAGGAACATTGGCCGTAAACATTCTGCCGACTACTTGGCGGACGTATGGCGAGCAGATACGGCATGTTACGTATTATTATTATTATTGTTAGTACAGTAAACTGCGTAGACAAGACCGTTCCTCGACAGAGGTAAACATCCAAACACAGTATTTGGCCACTGTCGAGTGCGACTGGCGATTTTGCGATAATAATTGCTACAAACAATGATGAAATCTTAAGTACAAAATTTATATTAAAAGATGCAAAAAGATGCACAATTAATGCAATCAGTTGAAAAGTAGAACTGTAAAAAATTAACTACACAATTAAGAACAATAACAAGGGAATAAGAGACTGCGCCTATACCAAACCACATCGTCGTTTGACAGCTATGGCAATTAGTGAATAATTATACAGTTGCAGAATGATTACGTAAATACTCGTATATTTGGAACGAAATTTAGACTTCACAGAACGATCTTAAGTTATTACAAACGTTGTTAGAAGAATGTTTGTCTTTTAAAAATGCAAAACAGCTAAGGCAACCAAACTGGTGGTTATGGTATGCAGTTAATAATAACATCTTGTCACTGAACCTATAAATAATTGAAAATAGCTGAACAGGGTATATTTTGTGCGGGGTTAACAAATTAAAAGTGACCTGTGCTTAATTTGCTACATGTCTGTACAATAAAGGAAAAGAGAACCAAATGTTTCGTGCTCGCATTCGTAGACTTCAAGAAAGCTCATGATTTAGCAGACAGACGAACACTGTTCCAAGTTTTAGAGGAGTTTGGATAGAAAATCCAGTGAACTGAAAATGGGTCAAATAACTCTGAGCACTATGGGACTTAACATCAGAGGTCGTCAGTCCCCGAGAACTTGGAACTACTTAAACCTAACTAACCTAAGGACATCACACACATCCGTGCCCGAGGCAGTCGCGCGGTTCCGGACTGAAGCGCCTAGAATCGCTCGGCCACTGCGGCCGGCTCCAGTGAACTAATTAAACAGACTTTAAGCAACACAATATCCAAGGTCAAGTTTAGAAGAAAGCTGTCAGAGCTCTTCAAGATTAAAATTGGAATAAGACAGGGAGATGGACTCTCCCCCTTTGCTCTTTGTCCTTGATAAGATGATCAGGGTGTGGCGACGAGAAATGAAAGGAGTAGGTGGAATACGACTGGGGTACGACGAGAAATACGGGTAGATTGTCTAGGATTCGCAGATGATATTTTGATAGTGTCGGAATTATTAGAAGAGGCTGTTAAACAAACCACGCAAATACACAGACAAGCGGCTAAAGCTGGCCTACAGATCTCTTTCAAGAAGAATGACAAACATCAAGGCAGGTCGAAGATGGGTGATAATGGGAGGAGTGAAAATTCAGAAGCCGGAGAGATTTAAATACATGGGAGAGTGGATAGAAACAATGAAAAGGAAGCAATGGGAGGACCAATAAACAAAATTAATTTAACATACAAACTAACTACGAACATCTACAACAAGAATATTTCGATCCATGCAAAACAGAGACATTACCAGACAGTCATCGATCATGAGGCCTAATAGCCAGCAAAATCTCTTAACTTTGTAAGAACAGGAGTATTTAAGAGATTAGCCTGGTGGAATGAAACTCTCAGGAGTATATTGGGACTCCAAAGAACACAAGATGGTCAATTTGGAAGACGAGGGAACCAAAAACTGTATACCAAGCTAGAGAGAATCTCGGTCATCATCAGGAAAAAGAGGAGCGTTTTCTATGGAAATGTCCTTATAATGGATCAGCGAAGGCTAATACAGCAAATACACAGAAGAGCCAGACAAACTGGTACACCTGCCTAATAGCATGGAGGGCTTCCTCGAGCACGCAGAAGTGTCGCAGCAGGAAATTTGTAAATTTGTGGTAAGGGCTTAGGGGCCAAACTGCTGAGGCCATCGGTCTCTCAGCCTACACACCACTTCATCTAACTTAAACTAACTTACGCTGTGGACAACACACACACCCACGCCCGAGGGAGGACTTGAACCTCCGACGGGGGGAGCCTCAGACCACGCGGCTAGCACGCGCGTCGCCGCAGCAGGACATGGCATGGACTCTACTAATGTCTGAAGTAGTGCTGGAGGGAACTGACACCATTAATCCTGCAGAGCTGTCTATAAATCCGTAAGAGTACAAGGGGGTGGAGAATTCTTCTGAGCAGCACATTGCAAGGCATTCCAGATATGCTCAATAATGTTCATGTCTGAGGAGTCTGGTGGCCAGCGAAATGTATTTAATTTCAAAAGAGTGCTCTTGGAGCCACTCTGCAGAAATTCTGGACGTGTGGGGTGTTGCATTGTCCTGCTGGAATTACCCAAGTCCATCGGAATGCACAATGGACATGAATGGATGCATGTGACCAGCCAGGATGATTACGTACGTATCACCTGTCAGAGTCGTATCTAGTAGTATGAGGAGCCCCATATCATTCCAACTGCTCACGCCCCACACTATTACAGAACCTCCACCAGCTTGAACAGTCCTCTGCAGGCATGCAGGGTCCATGGATTCATGAGGTTGCCTCCATACCCGTACACGTCCATCTGCTCGATACAATTTGAAACTAGACCAGCTAACATGTTTCCAGTCATCAACAGTCCAATGTCGGTGTCGATGGGCCCAGGCGAGGCGTAAAGCTTTTTGTCGGGCAGTCATCAAGCATACACGAGCGTGCCTTCAGTTCTGAAAGCGGTTCGCACGCTGACACTTGTTGATGATCCAGCACTGAAATCTACAGCAATTTGCCGAAGGGTTGCACTTCTGTCACGTTGAACTATTCTCTTCAGTCGTCGTTGGTCCCGTTCTCGCAGGATCTTTTTCCGACCTCAGCGATGTCGGAGATTTGATGTTTTACCGGATTCCTGATATTCACGGTACATTCGTGAAATGGCCATACAGGAAAATCCCCACTTCATCGCTACCTCGGAGAAGCTGTGTCCCATCGCTCGTGCGCCGACTGTAACACCACGTTCAAACTCACTTAAAGCTTGATAACCTTCCATTGTAGCAACAGTAACCGATCTAACAACTTGTTATCTCATACAGCCGTTGCCAGCCGCAGCGCCGTATTCTGCTCTGTTTACGTATCTCTGGATTTGAATACGCATGCCTACACCAGTTTCTTTGGTGCTTCTGTGTAATACAGTTTCTGGTGGACATGGGAGTTAAAGTGCGCTGGATCCAGAAGGTACAGAGGGATTTGGAAGATATGGGAATTCAGGAACCAGAAATAACAACAGGGTGATATTCAAATTTTAAAAAATAAAAAAAAGATAATGCTTTCACAGATTTCTAAGCTAGAGTTAGCCCCACAACAAAACCATCATGAGCAGAAGAGCACAGAGCAAAGAATGGTTCAAAGTATGAGAAAGGAAGACTAGAAGAAATGAAGGTGACGCGAATTATCGTGGTGCCCAGATGGCCAAAACGAAAAGAAGAAGAAGAAAGGAACAGATTCCAGAGCTTACACGATGTGACCGTAACAATGAACAATGAGTAAATGTGACTACAAGAAAACTTGTAAACATGTGGAATGCTGAAATAGATAGTTTCAGTCGTATATTGATAATTAAAATCAAGCTGTGTTTCGTATGCTACTATTACGTGCCAGTACGGAACTGCTCAAGCATAAAAGCCACTTCATAATCTGTTCAAAGAATTAAAAAACAAATACGGACAAAAGTTTTCAGGGCATTTATGCACAATGACAACGGATCAGGTGAAGTTGATTACACCAAACTGCATCGTCATTGGACATATATTGCGATAAATAAATAACTATAAAAGACATATGTAAATAATCATAAAACGGATAATTAGAAAGTAATTATATACATTACTGAAGAATAATAATTAAGACCTCACATAATGGTCATAACCGAGCGAGGTGGCGCAGAGGTTAGCACATTGGACTCATCGGGAGGACGACAGTTAAAACCCGCTTCCGGCCAACATGGTTTAAGTTTCCCGTGATTTCCCTACATCTCTTCAAGCAAATGATGGTTCCTTTGAAAGGGCACGGCCGACTTCATCCCCATCTTTCCCTTATAGAATGGGACCGATGACCTCGTGGCTTGGTCCCATACCCCCAATCAACCAAACGATCAAAGATCATAAGGCATGAATAACGTAGGGTGAACATCAATAAAACCGAAAAACTGCAGGGACGAATTCCTGACTGAAAAACGTCCTATGAATATGTGTCCAGAAATGGACGGTGTGCGTTAAACGACAAGAAATCATCCACGTGAGAACAGACGTTCTAAGTGACCTCCATGGAATGCAGTGCACGCGTTCACACGTCGCATCATGGATTGTCTTACACATGTTGGCGGGTTACTTGTATCCAGCTTGTACTAGGGTTTCATCTCAATATTCAGTGCAACCCGGTCCCCCAAATCTGGTGCACCCACCGTCCGCCGCCTCCCTGCACTTTCGTCTGTCTGAAAGGACCCATGATCACACAAACACCCAAAAAACGGCTTGAAATATTGTGTGATGTGGCTGGTGTGTGTGAGGGTACTTGTTTTGGTATAGCCGTGCCGCCTCTCGACGGTTTCCATCTGCTTGGTCGTACACAAACACCATCTCGGCTTGTTGCCGAGATCAATACCAGACCATTACGCTGCATACAGTACGCTGCGTCCATTACACACAACATGTAACTCGTAAGGCACTTGGTCAGAGAAACTTTCATTCGTCTGCGCCATCTACTGTGGCAACGGTGCATTTCCGGACACATGTTCATAGGACCTTTTTCCTCCATTTCTAGTCAGGAATCAGTCCTTGCAGTTTGCCTATTCTATTAATGCTCACCGTGTACAGTTACAGGAGACGCATTGTTATCAAAAATGTAAAAGAACTGAAGCTTTGCTTTCACTGAATGGTGACGTTGCCCATCTGCACTTGTTTTTCAGCGGTCACATGTGATATCAATATCGGTTTCTTCTCGATTCCTCACGAAGAAGGCAAAGAGGAGTAATGGAGCACCTGAGGTGCGATTTATGTCGTGACTGCAGCAAGCGCGCTCCAGATATTGGAAATTTGAGAGCGTCAGTTGTTCTCGCGAGCTCTCTGGCGCGAGTATCCCACTAGATAAAACAGCAGCTTCGTCGGCGCGGCTGCGGTCAGATAATAGAGAGCGGAGCTTAGGCAAATAGGCTCGTACTTACGATGTCCGAAACGGTAACAGAAATATTTATTTGTGTAAAGATAATAATGCCCCCAACTAAGATTCTTTAAGGAATTGAACTCTCATGTGTACAGCAGTTCCACAAGTTTAAAGTTTTCTGGAAGCTGCTAAATGCTCTCATTATCAAACACTCGACGAATGTAATGTGGATAATTTGCGCTCCACGTTCGGAAAATCTAGTTTTCACGAATCTCAGTGTTTATGACGTCATGTGTCCTGAAAAGTGTGTCGTACAGTGACATAATTCTGCAGTGGTATAGATAGATACTGCAAAATGCACTGTGAACAGAGCAAGGAAGTAATAAATTCCAATGTCGTGCTTGATACTGAAGTTTTAATGCGTGGACAGCGAAAATGCAGTAAGAGATAAGCCTTTTTCCTTTCATTATTTTGAGGGCGCTTTCAGGACGAAAAAGTGTCATAAGGTTTGAAATTGTTTGAAATTACGCGCAAAGTTCTTTGGTAGTCGCAAATTACTCCTTCTCAAATACTGGGGAGTATATTCTGGGTAATTTGCAGACCATGTGTTACACTGCCTCAGAACATGTACACAGTTTCTGTCTTTAACAGCTGTCTTATTGCGGTAAACCTTCAACTTTAGACTGTATCTCTTAACGGGCAGATCATGACCTTATTTGAGATTTTTAAATTCAGTCAATAATGGCGTGAAATACTGGAGACCAAATTTTTGTTGCCCTGTAAGCTACTGGATAGGCAATCTGCAACTAGGATTGGGTGACGGCGATTGTTTTAGCCATTTAATAATACACATGTGAAGAACAGAAAGTTTGCTGAAACTTTCTGATAGTGAAATCCCTCAGATACCACCAACTGGTAATTCGCAATGAACATTATAACATTGTTTCCATTTGCAAGTACCGTCTGCACTGATGTTTCCTCTGCCTTTCAGACGTGACAGTTTTCTCCATTAATTATGAAATATACTGTATATTTGTTTTTGAACCACGTCGACCCGCGGGTAAACATCGATATCGCGGTGCAACACCACCTACCGGTAAAATGTGCCAGCACCTCTCGTTGTCGCTATAAGCTGATGGAGGGTACGGTTCTCTCATACGTCTGCGAGGCTCCCTGCACGTCTGCTCGCCACACTGAAATGTAGGTTTCTACGTTATTTTCTCAAACAACTTTCACAATTTATTCTGTGTGCTCATAAACTGTGCCTGGTTTGCTCTAACCATCGACGCTAATCATTATGAAGTGATCGCTTTCCGCTGTCTTTCTGTTCGTCATTTGATGTCATATGAAACTGATGGCTCAAATGGCTCTGAGCACTATCGGACTTAACATGTGAGGTCATCAGTCCCCTAGAACTTAGAACTACTTAAACCTAACTAACCTAAGGACATCACACACATCCATGCCCGAGGCAGGATTCGAACCTGCAACCATAGCGGTCGAGCGGTTCCAGACTGAAGCGCCTAGAACCGCTCGGCCACTCCGGGAGCTCCTGATCATTCAGAAAACCCGCCAAGATGAAAAATTCAAACTCTTAACTGTGAAACACGAAGCTGAGTGGATTAAGTTAGCTCGCAGCATGGGTAGGTATTGTTTTTTGTGCTGATACGAGATCTATTTGCTCATTACTACGGAGTGACCAGCTCCAGCAGTGGAGCAGCGAGCCGTTATTCGAGAGACCACTGTTCACATAATTTCATATTGTTGCAGCCGCGTTCCTACACGACCTATCATTTTCGTTACGGAGCTGTGATCAGTTACATGCTGTTGTTAGCAATAGTTCGGTAGTTACTTAGTTTATCGAAATTTTGTCGAAACTGCTGTTGGTTCGGTATTAAAAGCTGCGAACAGCAGGTTTTGTGTGACCATCTAGTTAGACGTATATTCACATCGTTAGTGCTATTGTGTGATCGGCGTATTACTTTTTGAGTTATTCCTTTTCAGTAGCCTAAGTTTTCGCTACTAGTCATTTAATATATTTAATATGAAAGTTTTCTTCGTATAGTGCAATGTCATATTACAATAATTATCACTGCTGAAGTCCGCCCCCGGTAGCTGAGTAGTCAGCACCACAGAATGTCAATCCTAAGGGCCCGGGTTCGATTCCCGGAGTTTTTCTCCGCTCATTGACTGGGTGTTGTGTTGTCCTAATCATTTCATTTCATCCCCATCGACGCGCAAGTCGCCGAAGTGGCGTCAAATTGAAAGACTTGCACCCGGCGAACGGTCTACCCGATAGGAGACCCTAGTCACACGACATTTACATTTCACTGCTGAAAGCGACGTTCCGGCCACAGTTACAGTGGCCCTCTTCCGTGTATACGAAGGGGTATCCAAAACTAAAACCGAAATTATTTTTTAAGAGCTATATATTTTCAAATTGTTTGCAAAACTACCTTAACCGCTTCAAAATGGTCTGCATTACAACTAATGTATTTGTCAGGTTACCTTCCATTGGGAAAGTGGGTGCACTCAGCGGCTGTTATGTGACTTATAAATTATAGAGTGCAGCAATCAGTCGTCCTTTTTTTTGTAGGTTTTATTACGCAAATCCAGATTTCGGCTAATGCCTAACCATTATCAATGCAACATTTCCTAATCTCGATGCATGTTAGTTCCCTGTCAAGAACTGTGACTGACGCCCGAACAACAGGGAACCAACATGGATCGAGATTAGCTCTGTACGCAACAGACTCATGCTCTGTAGGATGCACTGCCAGGTTTCTTATATATACAAATCTTTCAAGTGGCACACTACACTTAGTTGGATCCACAGTCCAATGTCTGAAAATTTAAAAAGTCTTAAGACAAAGATCTACAGTACAGACATATTACTTTTAAATCATATTTTAAATGGTGATTAAATGGATTTACTAGACAGAGTCAACGACTCCCACATTGGATATAGATAATGTGATTCTACGTACGATACCTTCTGAAGAATACAGTTTTGAGACTGTCGAAACCATGGTCAGGCTTTAATAAACCTATATTTTCCATCTGGTTGACTTTTATTTCCAATCCATCGAAGCTCTTGCATGTGCAATTGCTGAAGCGCAGCCACGTAACTAAATCTTAAACTTATATTTTCACATACGTTACTAGCTGTGTCTACGATATGCGAAATCACGGGTGTAACCGAAGGAGCCACCAAAAATTTAAGAGTTTGTAGTTGAGTCCTCATTTGACTGGCAGGCTAGATTACTGGGTAAGTGCCACGAAGGCAAGCACGGCGCTCCAGCACGCCTCTAGCAATGCCCTATTGTGGAGTCATTTCGATTCAGGCGACGCAGCCGCCTTCACGTCGCGAGGCCGCGTGTGAAGCACGTCTGACCTTTGTCTGCCTCAAGACCTTACGTGACACCGCCTCCCGAGCGAAGAATTCCGTTTGCTAATGTCTGTTGTGGAGTTACTGAAGGGCATATCTTACATAGTTTGTGAAAGCTCGACTTGTAGAAAGAATTCCCAGTACATTTACTGCATTTTACAAGTTGCTGTTGTTGTGATCTTCAGTCCGAAGACTGCCCGCGTAAGTCTCTTCATAACTGTTGCAGCCATGTGAACCTGTGTATCTGCTTACTGTAGTCAGGCTTCGGTATCTCTCAGTAATCAGCACTCACCCCTCCTCACCTTCCTTCCACTATGAAAAAGACTATTATTTGATGTCTCAGTATGTGCTCTGTGAACCAATCCCTTCGTTTTAGTCAAGTTGTGCAATAAATTTCTTTTCTACCAAATGATATTCAGTACCTCCTCATAAGTTACTTCATCTACTGGTGTAATCTTCAGCTTTTTTCTGTGGTACCACATTTCAGTAGCCTTCATTCTGTCCTTTTTTGAACTGTTTATCCTCGACGTTTTACTTCCGTACAAACTTACACTCGAGATATATATACCTACATAAATCATTTATATTCCTCTTCTTCAGAAATACTTTTCTTACTGTTGCCATTTTATGTCTTCTCTCTTTCGCTCATCGTCACTTTCTTTGCTTTGTAAGTATGAAAACTCATATACTACTATTAATACCTCATTTTCTAATGTAATATCTCAGCATCACCTGATTCAGTTCGACTACCATCACATTACCCTTGTTTTATTTTTTTCTGTTGAGCACTTTATCACCTTTTCTCGAGATAGTACCCATGTTGTTCAACTAATCATCTTAGTCCACTGCCATCGCTGACAAAATTGCAATGTAATCGCCTTGCTATCGTTACTGGGATATAGCGATCGCAATGGTGTTAGCAATATTACAAAATTCACTCTCTTGCATGTCATATCATACTGCTGTTGATATTGACGTGCAAGTTCAAATGGTTCAAATGGCTCTGAGCACTATGGGACTCAACTGCTGTGGTCATAAGTCCCCTAGAACTTAGAACTACTTAAACCTAACTAACCTAAGGACAGCACACAACACCCAGCCATCACGAGGCAGAGAAAATCCCTGACCCCGCCGGGAATCGAACCCGGGAACCCGGGTGTGGGAAGCGAGAACGCTACCGCACGACCACGAGATGCGGGCTCACGTGCTAGTTGTAGTGAAACATTTTACTTTTGGGTTTTTATTTAACCTGATGAGATTAGGCTCTTTCTTACGTCGGTCTAGGTATTCACACATGCCGTACAAAATTGCCTGACAAAATTGCAATGTAATCGCCGTGCTATCGTTACTGGGATATAGCGATCGCAATGGTGTTAGCAATATTACAAAATTCACTCTCCTACATGTCATACTGCTGTTGATATTGACGTGCAAGTTGTAGTGAAACATTTTACTTTTGGGTTTTTTTTAACCTGATGAGATTAGGCTCTTTCTTACGTCGGTCTAGGTATTCACACATGCCGTACTAAAAAATAACAACAATTTAATATGAGAACTAATAATAACATAGTATTAATAGAATAAGAAAGAATCTGAATGTATGTAGAGACGATGTGAACTAATAAAGTTAATACTAGAATTACTTCTACTACTGCTGCCAGTGATAAATAATAGTCATAATTTTCAAAAAGATGGAGCACAGCAATCAGTCGTCCTTTTCTTTCAGGTTTTATTAAGCAAATCTAGATTTCGGCCAGTGCCTAGCCATTATCAATGCACTACGTCACAGTATCAATGCATGTCCTAGTACGTGAGTCCTCTGTTCTTCGAGCTTCTTGAGCGAACTGTGACAGAGGAGGGGACTGACGTACTAGGACATGCATTGATACTACGATATAGTGCACTAATAATGGTTAGCCACTAGCCGAAATCTAGATTTGCTTAATAAAACCTGAAAGAAAAGGAAGACTGATTGCTGTGCTCCATCATTTTGAAAATCGTACCACAGTCATTGAGTGCGTCTACATTCCTAATGGAAGGTAACTTGAATAGTAATAATAATAGCGATAGTGGCAGATTTAAAACTTTTATTTCTGCTACCTGAATTCTGAAAGTTGCTGACGTTTAAAACTGTGAGTTGAACCGGGACTATCGGCTGCAGAACCAAAAATCCATGCTGGAAACAATCCCCTAGGCTATGGCTAATCCTTATCTATGCCACATTGTTTTTTCCCGACGTCCTCGTGCAGTTAGATTTATAGCAGAGTTTCTGTAAAATACGGAAAGTAGGAAAGATGTAAGGGCAGAAGTGAAGGCTGGTTCTGAGTTGTGCCTGGTTAGCTCACTCGGAGAGAGCATTGCACGTAAGTAAATGTTCTGGGTTCGTGTACCAGATGCGCACGCACTTTTTTAATCTGTGAGGGCGTTTCATAAGTAATACGTTTAAACTGAAGTGTCTGACAAAATGAGAAGCACATGAAAAAGAAGCAAAGGAATCGAACAATATTTTTGATTGTCCGATCCAGTAAACACACCTCCTTTCAATTTCCCTTCTTACAAACGCGGTAACACCTCGCTAACATACGTGAACCATTCTCCGTCTTTCAGCAGGGCATCCACAAAGTGTTCCCTGAGGTCCAACGTGAAGTGTGGAGGTGTAAACAGATCGTCGTGGGCTCCAGGACGTTCTTACTAAAAAAAAGAACAGCCAAAAGCTTTGTAGTTGCGGTATATGCTAGCCAGTGAACCACTAGCTCCGTAATTTCTTTTAATGTTGTTACTGTTTTAAATATCAAATTAAGAATGTCGTTCAAATCGTTTAAATAAGCATTTTTAAGTTTCTGTACCTCAGTCGCGAAAAAAGGAACCGTTATACAATCACTTTATTGCCCCTCTGTCTGACTGTTAAAAACCATGTTTCTCAGGAACGGGTAGACGTATCAACTTGAAATTTATGTCACATACTAAGGTTGAAACTTCTTTAATTAAATGTGTGAATCTGTACATAAATTATTGAATGACTGAGAAGATGAAAGTTCTACGTTATTTGATTCTGAAACAGCTGAGTAAAACTGAACGCACTGAGCCTACATTCTCTTTACTTTTATCATGTCAACACTGACCCAAAATATTCTAGCGCAACGCAATCTGACTGCTCAAAAAAATGACAACCTGACTTCAGATAATTAATACAAAAGAATGGCCCTGAGTAAGAAGCAATCCTGACAATAATCTACACATTTCATTAAGCACTTACAAAAATCTTCATTATGCGAACAACTGCAATACAGCGAGCGTCAATACTGCCAGATAAATAAAAGATTCTAACTACTAAAGCCACTAAATACTAATAGGCATGGGGTTAGCAAAGGAAAGAGTTTGTTGCAATCCAAATAATGTATTTTTTACCTTAATAATGTGACATCCAGTTCAAACACGAATCGTCATTGACATCCAATACAAAGATATATAATCATGAATAATTTTCTATCTCCAAGTCGGATACTTCCGCATCGTTAGCCTACGCTAAGACTTCAGACCTCTACCCTCCACCAAAGCTAACTTATCACATTTATCATCCATCACTGCTGGCTGTGCACGCTCCAACTGCCCAACAGTACTTCCATCACCGATGGCGACTAACTTCCAACTGCCCAACACTACTGGCGATTAACGTCCGACAACGAGTCCAACCAGCGATAGAGTTTCTTACAAAGAAAGCGCAGTCAGAGATCCAATGCAAAGTGCTACACAGCGCTGCCAACACAGAAGCAGCCCACTTACAAGGCCTACGGTCATTTGGCGGCGTAAAATGTCTGAGTCAATGCAGTTAAAAGATGCGGCCATTTATGTCACATATTTTGATACACGCAAACTCATCAAAACCTACAGCGCACCTCCCGTTGACTCAGAATCAAGAAATTTTGCAGCAGCAAGTTCTCACAGTAAAAGGAAAAGAAAAAAGAAATCAGAAATTGTAAAGCTGTAATTACGTGACACGAAAAAAATGTTTCTTTTGTCATTTTTATCCGACTTCAAATTTAAAACGTTCTCGAAAGTCTTGGACTTTCCGGGACCGGTATCTTGCCATTATCATTGTCGATAATAGGCAAACATCGTCTATATTCTCTATTCACGGGATGGCTAAACTTTCTGTAAAGATAATTAGTTTTATACGGAACCCCAAAGCGGTAGTCCTACTCGCACCTCGTCAGTTTTTGAATAAGGGATGTAATTTAAAAAAAAAGTGGGTGATAAAGCGTTTGATATCATATTAGGATTCAGCACATTAAAAAAGGTTTTTCGTATTCAGCCTGTGTTATCGATCATTATTTCAGCGATGAATAATATAGAGCAAGTATCTCTGACTTAATGAAGGCGGTGTTTGTCAAGTTTTATAAAGCATAAAGATAGGAGATAGGGCTTGTGTATGTGTTGAATCCTGCCTAGTCGTCAAGCATGGGGTGTCTAGGGAACCTGCTTTCTCGGATCGCGAGACAAACAATTCAAATAGATCGTATTAATGAGTTTTATTACGAAAAGTAAATGACAATACTTAACTCTGAATATTTCACAGATGTGTCGAAGCAAAGGGCGACAGACAAAATAACCGAGTTCCTTCAGTGTAGACAATATTACATAGTACAAGCGAAATGACTAGTCTTGAAGCTATTATAGAACTGGGCTGCGACCAGCAGGGCGCACTCTTCGAATAGCGCAGCTGCTGTCACGTTGTCGTCCTGGAGAGGGGCCGGTCAGCGTGCAACTGGCTGACGTCTTCTCCACAGCCCTCTCTGCTCGTTCCCGACTGGCGTGCCGGCGCTTGCCTTTACGCCGTAACAGTATCGATTGTTTTGAAATCGAAAGCAGTAAGGGAGACACTAGGGTCAGATTTTTACTTCTAGCCGAAAGCGATCTGCAGTGAGGGTTATGGAGATCCAATCGGGCGTGCCTTCGTCAAAGCAGCCACACTAACCACGCCAATATTCAGTTGAAGAGGATCTGGAAAAAACTATAAATTTGGATCAGCGTTCTGAGGGACTTGGACCCTGGTCCTCGCTGTCAGGGTAATTACTGTTCCTAGTTGGACGGTGTTGTTGAGCCAGAAACAGAGATGGGCAGGCCATAATGGCAAGCGAGCTCACCAAGGTCGGGATAAGGAAATAAGGAAATTGTATGACGTTTTCCTCGTGATTAGAAACGACCCTTGTCGATTGGCTTGAAGGCCGATGGGTAGAGGACACGAGGAGAGATCCGAACATACTTACGAGGATCAAGTTGTGTGTGTGAAAAATCTGATAGATAAACAATGAACTTTGTTGCAGTCTCGTTAGCTCTAGCGGCTTCGACGTGTCAGTCATTTTCAAAAAGTTAAGCGTTTGATGCATTACATATAGATATACAAAGATACTCGATTCACACCACCGGTGTTTACGAAATACATCGCTGATTACACTTGCGGCCTGACTGCACCACGGAGACAGTTGTTTGTCTTTGTAATTACATTGTCTGATGAGCCAACGACGAAATTTAAAAAAAAATGAAAGTGGCTTCCTCTTGAACATTCTATATCGCTGAATCCTAATATGACAACAGATAAATGCATATTGTCCACAATTTTTTTACAGTTAGTACTTAATAGTTCAAAAAGGAATTTAGCTAATTTAATTTCCGATAAAAAACATTATACCACCATTATAATAGTAATCAAAATAATAATCAGTTTTCGATGGAACTGATATTGTGAAATTGTGGCTATGTGAAAACACATGTTTATTCTTGAAATAAAAACAGCAACCAGACACCGCTAACAATGCTATTTATTGGCATCGTTGCCGGTTTCAAACCGACAGGTGCATCTTCAGAGGTTTGAACTTACATTATGATTGACGTAGATCTGATATCCACTGATTGTGGTGAAAGTCCCCTGTGGTGGTTGTGCCCTACATCAAAAACCGATTCAAGAAAAAAAAATGAACAATTTTTTGGAAAGCCACGCAATACTGAATTATAATAACATAACCTACTTCTTAAGAACTGAAATAGTTTTGTCTTATTTACAGCGAAAATCTGACGTCTTTTTATTGCACTCTTTATTGCTTTTGAAGGAGCGCATATTTCATCGAACGCCAGACAAGACTTAACAGTTTCTGAACTTTGAAAATACGGGTAGTATAGAGCACTACACACGCACCAAAGTATTTCGACCGTACTGATCCTTATATAGAACGATAGCGATTTACAAGGGCAGAACTGAGCCATACAAATTTCATTTGCCGTTTCACTTAACAATTGTATGAAGTTTAAATTTCTGTGGCTGTGGTTGCAGTGTTGAGTATACTATACATCGAAACTGCTATGACAAACTCCTTGTACCTTCTCTGGATTTCTTAAAAATTCTTTTTGCATCACTACAATTAAGTTAGCCATAAAGAAACAGTTTGTGAAAACCTTACCTAAAGGTGAAGAAAGTTGAAAGCATCTCTCCGAGAAATTTTCTCTCCAGTCGGAAGCGAAACTGAAAGAAGGCATGTTTGTCGAAACCGATATTCGAAAAATTGTGTTAGATTTCAAATTTAAATGAAGCCTGTGGGTGAGACGTAGGCTGGGGTGGGTATCACGCAAGAAGTTTGTTACTACGTTCTTAGGTAGCAATAAGGGATCTATATTATACTTGGGTTGCAGCCAACATGGTGAAAAAGTTTGTCAGGCTGTTCAGTGAGTTACATGATTCACTTTCTGAATAGTAAATTTGAGTGATATCAGCGAGGAGTGAAGAGAGTGCTTTCATCAAGACATCAAAAAGACAGAAAGATGCTATCAGCTTTTCCTCGGCGTGTGAGTAGCCTCTTAGGGCTTGCAGTTCTTTCGAAGTGAAAGAAACACAGGTTGTCGGAATGACGATTCTGCGATACGAAGCGGGTTGTTAACTGCTAGACCCCAAAAGGAGCGAACACATACTTGAGTGATTGTGAGTCCGGAGCACCACTGGTGAACTAATGGAGTACGGGAGCAGATTACAGCACTTTTAGCGCATGCTTGAATGTAGGACAACCCAGAGAGCTTGGCAATAGAACCAGTAGAGAAAGCAAAAAGGGACGGAGAAGGGAGAGATAACTTCCGTCATTCTGCATTCCTGCTTATGTCGTTTGTGGACCGTGAGCGAAAAGTAAATACCTTTCATGAAGAAGTCATCCGATGTGCAGGATACTCCTTATGCACTCTGACATCGTAGCAGCTGACTCAGGAGCTTTCCTCTGTAACGATATGATCAGTTATTAACTGCACATTTCTTTGTACGTTTTGTGGAGCAAAAACCACTTTTAAGTCAAACTGATCACACACCTCCATTAATCTGACTCCATTGTCATTTCTGAATCCTCCCCAGAATGCCGAACTATGTTATTTACCTTTTTGCTACCAACATAACCACTGAAATTGCCCACGGGGATCACATCGTTTTACTCGACTTTGTAAAAGCGGTGTAGTCAGTCTGTGAAGAGACTCATTTTGTTTCTGTCCAGTAATGGATTTTTAAAACACAGTGTACCTAAGAAGAAACATTAAAAGATGGAAAAGGCATTTAGATGACATTACTAAAACGGGTGATGAAGATTTTCAAGGTGACCGCTGTGGTATGGTTGATGGTGATGCTTCTGTAGGTCAGCTGAAGGATGATGTCTGGTGGCTTGATGAATAGCTCTAGATAGACAAGTAAGTGGAGTGGGCCTTATAGCAGGAAAAGAGGAAGAGGGACGAAATGGAGGAGCTGATATAGAGACTTGGAGAAGGAAATTTGTCAGATTTTAATACTAAGGTTCGGGTAACAGGACGGAAACTGGTTGAGATTGTGATAGGGATTTGCTCCAGAAGACTTGTAGACACTGCACGCGGTAGGCCAGGAATAAAATCAAGCTGCGGTTGTGCGATTCGCGTATGAATCGCAGAAGCAGAATTTGTAACTGATCTCACGAAATCGCGAAATCTGTTGCCAATGTTTATCGTTCTTTCCTGTTATTACTCTTGTACATGATGGTTTTTGGTAACAATTTTCGCATAATTAGCAATTATTTTATTTCTCATTTTTTAATAATAATCGTTGCCGAAACTTTTTTTTTTTTGGACATGTAATATTTTGTCCTACAGAGTTCATCCAGTCTTTGTTACAGGACTTTTTCAATCAAATAGCACAAATGTAATACTCAGATTCGAAGATGGTTCAGATAAGATACATTGCTGTGTACTCCACCTTTATCTCACTTCACTGATTTAACAAGTTTTCTCAAGGCTGCTGATAACTGAAGATAATTTCGGAGAAATTGAATCCCTTTTCCTAAGACATTATTCAGCTCGATATGCTGACCTTGTCCATGTGAAATAAAATACGCAGTGAATAATAGACCACAGGCTTGAAACGATTATAACATAATATTTTTTCATTTGGACACTGCTTTTAATATTTTCAGTTTTCGTTGTTACTGTTGCAGGCACCAGAACGTTGAGCACCAACCACCAGAGCGCCGCCAGTTTGTGGGTGAAAACTGGAAGACTACAAACTTAAAACTATTCTCTGTGAGTACGGATTTTATTTTAGATTGTTAAGTGTCTACACTGTCTTTGCGACTTCTGTATTATGATAAGTATTTGGCTAAAAGTAAACAAAATTTTGGAATACGTTTGGGTATGAAGACTGTTAGGGCGAGGTCGGGTAAGAGTACGCGTCTGGTAAGAGTTCGCAGTGGCGTTTTCTCTGCATTGGCGACTCTGACCGACAACGAAAAACTGCATTCAGTTTTTGGCTCTGAAGCGACGCCATCGTGTGTAATCTTGAAGAGCTCCGCCAGATTTTGAAATGATAATTAAATCAATACCCTAAGCTGTCGGCAGGCGTTGATATACATCAACGGGGACAGTTGAAAATGTGTGCTCCGACCGGGACTCGAACCCGGGATCTCCTGCTTACATGGCAGACGCTCTATCCATCCGAGCCACCGAGGGCACATAGGATAATGCGACTGCATGGATTTATCCCTTGCACGTTCCCCGTGAGACCCACATTACAAACTTAACGTCCACACACTGCATTCGTAGTGCCCCTGCCGATTACACTCATTACTCGCGGCAGACAATCCCGTAAGAGTTCGGGCAATGCGTGTGCATCGGCACAGAAGAAGAAGGTCAATGGCCGGTTAGCCTTAACTATATGAAGATGGTATCTATTCTTTCGGACATGTCCGAAAGAACAGATACCATCTTCATATACCGCCAGATTTTGGTTGTAGAAAGTAAATATAGGTTTTTGTTTCAAGTAATGTAATCTTTAAGCTGTAAATAGTAAGCAAAAAGCACTTTTTAGGTATGCAGTAGAAAATTATCTGCCTAAAGCCGACCGTAGTGGCCGTGCAGTTCTAGGCGCTTCAGTCTGGAACTGCGTGACCGCTACGGTCGCAGGTTCGAATCCTGCCTGGGGCATGGATGTGTGTGATGTCCTTAGGTTAGTTAGGTTTAAGTAGTTCTAAGTTCTAGGGGACTGATGACCTCAGATGTTAAGTCCCATAGTGCTCAGAGCCATTTGAACCATTTTTATTTGCCAAAAAAATCACTTTTCTGCGAAGAACAAACCACGGCACGACAAACAGCGGAACCAAGGAGTGACTGCCATTTGTGTCATTTTTTTGAACTGTGTGACGCATGGGTTAAGTGTACGCTTCGTTTCTAACGGTCAGAAATGTAGGAAGAATCATTAAGCGGACAGATGTGAGTGTTTTGTTTCGAGCTGCACATTCTACAGTAGATGCAATTCAAACAGCTGAGGAAACCTTCGACTCAAAGGGTATATTGCCGTTCAGTCCTGATGGCTTCACGATAGATGACTTTGCTCCAACATAACTCATTGACAGAGCCGGACTTCCAACAACTGAAGAAGGTAAATGAGTTCGGCACAAACCCACATACAAATGCGGCTGCTGAGTGACAGTGATTTGTCTGTGCAGTCACCAGAAAAAAAATCAAGAACGTGATACCAATGAAGTTCAGAGAGCTGATGTACGGACACGTGCAGGTGTATTCAGTATTTATCGACTGACAAAATATGATTGGCCCACAACAAAGAAGAAAATGACAAAAAATCCGAGATTTTGTCTGAATCTCCGTTCAAAAATCTATTGTTTGACAAACAAGATAAATCAGACAAAACCAAGAAGAGACAAAATGCCAGAACCAAGAACGCAGAATCGCTTTGGTTAGTGTAGACTTAACCGCGCCATAATCTGCAGGAACAACGAAGTCCAAATCTAAGGAGGGACCTGATGTGTTGAATTGCCAAAAAAAAAAAAAAAAAAAAAAAAAAAAAAAAAAAAAAAAAAAAAAAAAAAAAAAAAAAAAAAAAAAGAGGCTCTCAGCACTATGGTTCTTAACATCTGAGGTCATCAGTCCCCTAGAACTCTAGAACTTAGAACTACTTAAACCTAACTAACCTAAGGACATCACACTCATCCATGCCCGCGCAGTTCCAGACTGCAGTTCCTAGAACCGCTCGGCCACATTGGCCGGCCTGAATTGCCCAGACTGTGGTGAAGTCTACAAGAAGCCTACCACGGATGACTGGATTCAATGTGACAACTGCTCTCATTAGTGGCATGAAGAATGCACAGGTTATGAAGGACAGGGTGAATTTCCTTTTGATTCATGTTAGTGCGTACTCTTCGACTACTTGCTGCGTACTCTTACCAGCAGATGCGACTAAGAAGACGAACGAGTAGTGTCTTACATTTGTTGACATTTAAGGTTTGTGTTAACAGCTAGCAGCTGTACGTGATTTATGTTGCTCGCAAATAAACCAGCAATAATTTATTATCAGAAAAGATTGTTTTAACCTTCTCATCTACTAGATATGAGCGGTTAAATACTAAGTGCGTACTCTTTCCCGACTTTCCCCTACTTACATATTATGCATACTTTAAGACGTGGAATGAAATGCTTAACTGCTGCAAACTAACTATGAGAATTGTCTAGGACAGCTAAGTCGGTGGTAATTAGAGAAACATGTTTACATAAGCGGAAATTGACCATATCGCAGTAGAAACTGGGAATGATGGTTTGTAGGAGGCTCAACTGCGCGGTCATCAGCTCCGGTACAAAGTCCAAACTTTCACAGAGTCCAATTGTTTCACATTCCAATCTAACCACTGTCACGAATGATGGTGATGATGAAATGATAAGGACAACACAAACACCCAGTCTCCGTGCAGAGAAAATCCCCAACCCAGCCGGGGATCTAACCCGGGACCCAGTGATCCAGAGGCAGCAAGTCTAGCCACTAGACCACGAGCTGCGGACAGAAACTGAGGAGAAGTTGTACCTCACTATTACTATCTGACCAAAAGCATCCCGGCGAATATTAGTGTACATTAATATGGTGCGTCTCCACCCTTCACCTTTATGACGGCTTGAAATTTGCTGGGAACACTTTCAGTGAGGTGTCTGAATATCTGTGCAGAATGGCAGCCCATTCCTGCTGGAGAGGCGAAACCAGAGAATGTAGTATTGTTGGACTCTGGGGGCTGGAGCGAATTCGACGTGCTGACTAATCCCAAAGGTATTGCATTTGGTTCAGGCCGTAACTCTGGGCAGGATAGTCTTTTTCAGAAATGGTATTGTCCAAAAACGTTGCCTCGCACATACTGCTTTATGGCAGGGTGCATTTTCATGGTGACAGAAACAAGCATCGTCTCTGAGCTCTTGCTCTGCTGCGAGCTCTACACAAGGCTGTAAAATGTGTTGATATCCTTCCGCGTTTAGCGTACTTTAAAGCGTAAAAACCGGACCACACCTCAACCACGATAAACGTCCCCATACCGTAGCACCACCTCCTCCGTACCTCACTCAACCAACCTCAGTGTAAAGCAACAGCCTCCGAAATATTGCAAAAAAACTGAAGAGGAGCCTCACGGCACAATACACAGCCACAGTCTTTCACAACAAGGATCCGTATAACAAAATTCACTGATAAAGGTTAGTATTATATGCATCAAAACACTTTGTTTCAATTACCAGCGTGGAGACAGAAAATATCAATACACAGGACCGTGAAGGAACTAAGTAACTACGGGTGTTCAGCACTGCGTCAAAACAGTGTAATTTTCTCTATGGTACTGATTAGTACATGACAGCTCTGTTATTAAAAACTAATATTTTTCATTGAACTAGAATGCTCTATTATATTAGGACAACACTGTTTTGAAATACACTACAATTACCTAGTCCAACTGGTCACAAATTCCGAAATTTCATTTGCACGGGTTCAGAGTTCGAATTACATTTAAATGAGTTACCAAAGCGAACCAGTTACTTGTAATACAAGTGACGCCAACAATTAACAGATTTCAGATAACTTGTTTTTTTTTCTTTGGTTTTTTTTTTTAAGTTTTAAAATAGTTCTTAGCCCTCTTGGACAGTAAAACAGAACGGCTGCAGTAGCTCGTACTGGTATGAAAAATAAAGCCACATGGAACACCCACTTATGCTAAGGCCACCAAAGACCTGTTTGTGTGGCACCAAAACTAATACTAGTAGTAATGCAGATTATCAAATTAACTCGAGCCATAAGGATCTCATGGCCAGAATCATAAAGCTGGCATTGAAGCGTTCACTCTAAATTGCTTTAAGTACACACAAATGACAGTATATAGTAAGCAAGATCAGTCAAAATTGATCGTTTTTTCCAGTATTATGTAACCGGCGCCTTTCAATACTCAGACACATTAAGTAGTAACTATAAGCCTTAATAGTTGCCAGGAGCGTGAAACGCATCCAGCCACCACAGTAGGTTGGACTTTATCTTTAGGACAGTTTGAATAAACGTCACCTGCAACTTTTGACAACCGTCAGCACAAAACACTCTTCAGTACTACACACTTCAGGCTGATTTCTGTTTTAAGCAGAAAGGTAGTTTAGCTAAATTGTGATGTAATGAGGTGACAAGAGTTATCGATTACCGATATGCACACATACAGATGGCGCAAATATCGCGTACACGAGGTATGGAAATGGAAGTAACCGTTTGGCGTCATTGGCCGGGAGACCCCGTATGGGCAGGTCCGGCCGCCTTGGTGCGGGCCTTATTACATTCGACGCCACATTGGGCGACCTGCGCGCCGGATGGGGATGAAGTGATGATGAAGACAACACAACACCCAGTCCCTGAGCGGAGAAAATCCTCGTCCCAGCCGGGAATCGAACCCGGGCCCGTAGGACGGCAATCCGTCAGGCTGACCACTCAGCTATTGGGGCGGACTACACGAGGTATGAAACAGCAGTACATTGGCAGATCTGTCATTTATATTCAAGCAAGTTTGGTGAAACGTTTTGCGAGGTGGTTGTGGTCGCACGACGGGAATCAAGAGACTTTGAACGCGGAGTAGTAGTTGGAGCTAGACGCATAAGACATTCCGTTTTCTGAAATTGCTAAGGAACTCAATATTCCACGATCCACAGAGTCAAGAGTGCACCGACAACACCAAATTTCACGCATTATCTCTCACCACGTACAACCCACTGAGAGTATCGGTGTGTGTTTAGAATGGTCAGTGCTAAAAGGCAAGCAACACTCAGTGAAATAACTTCAAAAATCAACGTGGTACGAACGACGAGCGTATCCGTTAGGGCTGTGCGGCGAAATGTGGGGCTATGATATTAGAACGAAACGAGCGCCTTTGCAAACAGCACGATATCG
This sequence comes from Schistocerca americana, assembly GCF_021461395.2. NCBI lineage: Eukaryota > Metazoa > Arthropoda > Insecta > Orthoptera > Acrididae > Schistocerca > Schistocerca americana. Next base: position 976,045,700 of record NC_060120.1, on the reverse strand, counting down.
CCTGCAGCGCCTCTCCTTGGCTCATGACCATAGCAGTTTGGCCCTCACCGACTGGAAAACCGTGGCCTGGTCAGATGAGTCCCAGTTTCAGTTGTAAGAGCTGATGGTGGGTTTCGAGTGTGGCGCAGACCCCACGAATCCATGGACACAAATTGTCAACAACGCACAGCGCAAGCAGGCGGTTGCTCCATAATTTTGTGGGCTGTGTTTACGTGTGAAGGAATGGGTCCTCTGGTCCAACCGAACCGATTATTGACTGGAAGTGATTACGTTCGGCTATCTGGAGACCATTTGCAGCCATTCATGGACTCGTATGTCCCCAAGCGATAATAGAAGTTTTATGGATGACAATGTGGCATATCACTGGGTCACCATTGTTTGCGATTGGCTTTAAGAACATTCTGGAAAGTTAGTGCGAATCATTTGCCCTCCTAGATCTCCCGACATGAATTCCATCGAATATTAATGGGAGGTAATCGAGAGGTCAGTTCGTTCAAAAAATATTGGTTCAATATTTCTGCGTGGGACTTCCAACAACTTACTGAGTCCATGCCACGTCGAGTCGCTGCACAGTAACGGGAAAAATGGGGTCCGGCACAATATTAGGAGGTATCCCATGACACTTGTGACCTCAGTGTAATGTTCCTCAGCTGATCAACACAATGGCTGTGTTGCACCTGACCTCAAAACAGACTTACGCTATGATGTAGCCCCAGCGGTGAGCGGAAAGGCAGCACTAAGTCAGATTTTGCTGCCTTCAGCTTCGAGCGACAAAATGCCTCAGCGATTCTTAATTCTGTATGGACAGGAACGACGAACCAGCCAAGCACGATCGCTGGGAAGCAATGCCAACTGCACGTAGCACAGCAGCCTGGTACACAAATCTCAGCCACGACTGTTAACTTCCCAGTGGCCCTTTCTCCCTCTCTCTCTCTCTCTCTTGCCTCTTTCTGTACCTCTCCACGGTCTTCCGGGTCCCACTCCGCCAGGCCACAAGTAAACATCTCCTACCCCGCTGCTCTCGACGGCGCTCACCGCTCCCGAGTCGGACGCCAAACACCTTTCTCACTACGGATATATCGATACTGATGAAACCATCGACGTACCCGCTGTACGATACAGAAACCCTTCCATCGGATGGCGACAAGGCATGTGTCGTTCATCACTCTAAAACACTCGTTTCGTACTTTTGTTCAGTGAAAAATATACAAGCCAATCTGGAGCCACAAAAACTATTGAATTTTGAAGAAGAGAGGGAAGCTATAATTTGCGGAACTGAGACCAGTTGTGTAATTCAAATAACGATAATCGTTCAGTTGGACGCACAGCATATGTAGCGTAACACACAATATTTGAGAAGGGTGGGCTTCGTCCACTGACCAACTACCACAGCGGTGCTAGGAAGCATACTGGCTTCTCTCAGTGCACTGTTGGAAGCTAGAACGTGGCGGTCAGCCTTTAGCTGCAGTATGATATGTGTATCCATGACTGGACTTCGGGACGAGGAGGTAGGAGTTTGGGTGAGGGGAGGAAGAAATCTCCCACGACTCCCTCCACTAAATCTAGGTTGCCGCCAGCCCTACTTTTAACTTATTACAGATATCAACGATTTTAATAATAGCAATAATAATAAAATGTATAAATGCTGTATTTTAACCACAATAAAATGCCTAAAACGTTTTAACATAATAATAACAACAAGAATGATAACTATCTGTAGATCGTTCACGACGTTCATATACATCTACATCCACAAGATAACACTGCAATTCACAATTATGTGCCTGGCAGATCTTTCTCTACCCTTCCAGTCTTGAACGGCGCGCGAGGAAATCGAGCACTTGAAAGTTTCTGCGCGAGCTCAGATTTTTCTCATTTTATCGTGATAATCATTTCTCCCTACGTAGGTAGGCGCCAACAGAACATTTTCGCGATAGGAGGAAAAAGTGCCTGACTGAAATTTCACGAAAAGAACCTGCCGCAACGAAAAACGCTTGTGTTTTAATGATTGCCATCCCAGTTCACGTATCATGTCTGTGGCACTATCTCCCCTATTTCACGACAATACGAAATGAGTTGCCCTTCTCCGAAATTTTTCGATATCCTCTGTCAGTCCATTCTGATGCGAGTCCCACACCGCACAGTAGTATTCCAGAAGAGGGCAGACAAGTGTGGTGCAAGCACTCTCTTCAGGGGACTTGTTGAAGTTTCTGAGTGTTTTGCTAATAAATCGCAGTCTCTTGTTTGCCTTATCTACGCGATCTTCCAACGTAAGTGGTACATAATTGCAATCCTTAAGTATTTAGTTGAATTTACGGCCTTTAGATTCATATGATTTGTCGTGTAACGGAAATTTAGCGGATTTTATTTAGTGGTCAGGAACCACGCTGTTGCTACGGTCGCAGGTTCGAATCCTGCCTCGGGCATGGATGTGTGTAATGTCCTTAGGTTAGTTAGGTTTAAGTAGTTCTAAGTCTAGCAGACTGATAACCTCAGAAGTTAAGTCCGATAGTGCTTAGAGCCATCTGAATCTAATTAGTGGTCATGTGGACGACTTCGCACTTCTAATTATTCAGATTTTTCGCACCATACAGATATCTTGTCTAAATCATTTTGCAATTGGGTTTGGTCATCTCACGACTTTGTAAGACGATAATGACTGCATAATCTGCGAAGAATCTAAGAGCGCTGTTCAGATTGTCTCCTATGTCGTTTAGATAGATCAGGAAGAGGAGAGAACCTATAACACTTCCCTGGAGAACACCAGATAATACTTCTTTTTTACTCGGTCAGTTACTACGAACTTTGACCTTTCTGACCATAAACCATGAATCCAGTCACGCAACTGAGGCGATATTCCATAGGCACACAATTTGATGAGAAGAAGCTTGTGAGGAACGGTGTCGAAAGCCTTCTGGAAATCTAAAAATGCGGAATCAATTTGACACCCCTATCGATAGCGCTTATTACTTCGTGGTACGCTATTTCAGGTTTACGTATTCGTTCCTTAAATGCTTCATAGTCGAGTTCCTTTTTCATAATGATATCATCCAAGTACCTTAATTTGTCTGATCTGCTGATGTCTTCATATTTCGTCCTCAGTTTTGAAGGGGCATCTTTGATGGTATGTATTATTCCGTCGTTTTTTTCTCTTAAAGTGATATCTGAAACAAAAAATGCCTTTCAAAAAAAAATTAAGATACGTCAGTATGAAAGGGATTTGAAGGCAGTAGTTACGTATGAAGCCGAGTTCCTGTCCCAAAAAATGCAAATAACGGCCACCGCGAAGAACTGGGGAAAATAGAGCGCAGAATCAGTACGAAAGTCGTGGGATCCAATTACAAGAATAGTATCCACCAAAAAAGATCCAAAAAGGAAGTCTAGGCAAAATAGAAAAAAATTACAGACACATTCCAGCAAAAACGCGTACGATTTTACGGTCATCTCAAAGGAAAGGACGGTAATGGTTGACCAAGAAGCTCTTTTTTTTATTATTCAAACCCTCCAAAACCACATTGCCCTAGTTGAGAAACGAATGAAACACAAAGGTGCTGCGTCAGGGATATCTTCCGTAAGAAGATAGTGACGAACGAGCTACACCGAGAGGCCAGCATGGTTCTCCTTGGACGGAGGGACGCAAGTAGACCCAACTCACAAAAAATTATAGGGAATCTGGGGATCGAGGGAAGGCATTTCCTCTGTGAAATTTAACAGGGCTTAATGCGGTCCTGGATGGCCCAAGTGAAATAACAAGAATGATATCACATTGTTACATCAGGGCTTAGTATATCGCTTTAGCACAGAGGTGGTCAGCCGGGCGCCCGTTTGGCGTAGCCCGGTGCAGCCAGGCAGACGTGACGTAACCGCGGTCAGTTCACCAGCTCGCTTACGTCACAGCGTAGCGGGACCACGTGGGAGAGCGGCCGGACGCAGCCACGCGGTGGAACGTTGCGCGGGCCTACTGCGGCTGGAGGTCTGAACTCTCTCTCGGGCGTGTGTTTGTGACGTTCTACGTTACATTAGATTAGGCACATTCTGGACATGAAACACAATCTTGCGGTGATAAAGATTCATCGGCAGCAGGTTAAATGTACCATAATATTATTTTATTACTTACAATATACAGAGTGTAAATTTTAAGTCGACAAACCATAATAACTCGAAAAATAAGCTTCACGAATCCAAAGTTGATTATTTTCGAGGGGGACATCTGCTAGTGCTAGAATTAGCCCGCCACCCCAGCCCCTTGGTGGTGGGGCGGGAGGCAACTTTAAAATTTCAAATGGGAACCTTCATTTTATATTGCAGAATCAGATTCTACATAAAAAACTACGCATATTCTTCCTTAAACATTTGTTTTGATTTTTGGTAGTTGGCTCTGTAATTCAAGAAAATCCATGTTCTCATTTTTGCGTGGAAAATGGTTACGGATAAACAAAAAGCATTTATTTACTCCGTACATTTTGATTCGCTAAAACTAAAACTCTCCCTCTCTCCCCAAAGGGTGGGATTTGAGAGAGAGGAATTAGAATTTTACAAATGCTGACCCAAATATTAATTTTTTTGCGCAGATTCGAGTAAGTTTTGTTTGTTTCGTGGTCATGAGGCCACACAACTTTTAATTATCAAACAAATCATCTGACTAGATAACCAACTAACCACACATCCTACTTACTAACGAGTGAACTCATTAACTCACAGAGTAAGCAATGTAAAAGACTAACTGAGGAAAAGACTAACCCACTCGCTAACTAAAAATGAACGTTTTCCCGTTTAAGATTTGGTGGTCCTGAAAAGGAGCGATTGGTATCGTTTTATTGTTGATTATTTGCAAATACTTGCAAGTATTTCTTATTTATCCGTAACTATTTTCCACGCAAAAATGAGAACATGGATTTCCTTGTATTACAGCGCCAACCACCAGGAATCAAAACAAGTGTTTACGAAAAATGTACGTTGTTTTTTTATGTAGAATCTGATTCTGCAATAAAAAATGGGGGTTCCAATTTGAAATTTTAAAGTTGCCTCCCGTCCAACCCCCAGAGGGGAGGGGGGGCGGGGGGCGGTGGGTAGCGGGCTAATTTTAGCAACACTAGATGTCCCCCTCGAAAATAATCAACTTTGGATTCTACACATTTTTTCGTGTGAAGGTTATTTTTCGAGTTATTCTGGTCTGTCAACTTAAAATTTACACCCTGTATGCACCGATGAGTCAAGGAAATTGGTATACCTGCCTAATATCGTGTAGTGCCCCTACAAACACGCATAAGTGCTGCAACACGACGCGGCACGGATTCGGCTAATGTCTGAAGTAGTGCTGGAGGCAACGGACATCATGAATCCTGCAGGCCTGTCTATAAATCCGTAAGAGTACGAGGGGCTGGAGATCTCTTCTGAACAGCACGTTGCAAGACGTCCCAGACATATTCAATAATATTCATGTCTGGGGAGATTGGTGTACAATGGCACTGTTTAAACTCAGAAGTGTGTTTCTGGAGCCTCTCTGTAGCAATTCTGGATGTGTGGGGTACCGCATTGTCCTGCTAGAATTGCCAAAGTCCATCGGAATCCACAATGGACATGAATGGATGGGGGTGAACAGACAGGATGCTTACGTACGTGTCACCTTTCAGAGTCGTATCTAGACGTATCAGTGGTCCCATATCACTCCTACTGCACACGCCCCACACCATTACAGAGCCTCAACCAGCTTGAACAGTCCCCTGCTGACATGCAGGGTTCATGGATTCTTGAGGTTGTCTCCATACCCAGGCCCGGCGCAAAGCTTGGTGTCGTGCAGTCATCAAGGGTACACGAGTGGGCCTTCGGCTCCGTAAGCCCATATCGATGATGTTTCGTTGTAAGGTTCGTACGCTGAGACTTGTTGATGGCGCAGCAGTAAAATCTGCAGCAATTTGCGGAAGGATTGCACTTCTGTCACACTGAACGTTTCTCTTCAGTCGTCGTTGGTCCCATTCTTGCAGGGTCTTTTTCCTTCCGCAGCGATGTCGGATTTGATGTATAACCGAATTCCTGATATTCACGGTACACTCGTGAAATGGTCGTACGCAAAAATCCCCACTTCATCGCTACTTCGGAGATGCTGTACCCCATCGCCCTTGCACCGACTACAATACCACATTCAAACTCACTTAAAACTTGATAACCTGCCACTGTAGCAGCAGTAGCCTATCTAACAACTACGGCAGACACTTGTTGTCTTATGTAGGCGTTGCCGAACGTAGCGCCGTGTTCTGCCTATTTATATAACTATATATTTTAATACACATGCCTATATGCGCTTCAGTGTAATTGCATCACATACAAAACTTCAGACACTGTTGTATTACATTTAAATATGTTATGACCCATATTTATCACGTTTACTGCAAGCTAGGGGTTGCCAGGACGAATACAACTTGTGGTGTTCAATCGAAGAACGGTCCTCAGATGGCTATCTGTCATTTGTGATCTATGTTTCGATTTTCAAAGCTTTAAGACCGAGAAAAGTTGTTCACATAAATAAGCAGAACCAAACATGCACACTATAGCTGCTGCTTTCACTTGTAATTAGGGAATGTATCCCGTGGAACGCAAGAATAGAACTGAAAGATGTCATTCGCCATTCTAAACTTATCCGTAATGAAGCGGTCACTATGCAGATCTATCAATTGTAGCTGCACCTCTGCGGACACAGTTCTAACGTCCACCGAGCATAGTGACATCTGAAAATCTGGCTCAATCTTCGAACCTTTTTCCGAATGCTGCATCCAAATTATCAAGAGACTGAACAAGTGACGCAACAAGGTCATTATTAATGTAAACTGCAAACCGGTGCACGTTCGGAAAATGCGTGAAATTGCGGTCCTGGAACTGACCTCTCCATATCTACAATTTCATTTGCATAGCGCAAATTTTAGAAAATAGAGATACAATTAATTAACTTTTCTCCTGCAACGAAGCATTGAGACTAATCAAAGGAGTCGTTATGTCGGTAATAGATGCTTGGTTAACAACCATTGAGGGTCAGAATACTCAGTAACCCACCTTCCTTTCATATCCATAAAAAGATTTAACCGTTCAAGCAAAAGGAGGAAACGTTCAAGGTTTATACCCCTACTCAGCTACCTTACCTGCCAAAAACAGTGTGTATCATTAAAGTCATATTCTAGCGAATCCATTAACTCTCGAAATTGTCTGGGATTAAACTCTGCAGAGCGTACAAATTTTGCAGACCTAATAATGACATTCATAACCCTGCCATATAGTATAGTCTTCGCACAAAGTGCCTCTTCATGAATTACACTATGCACTGAGTGAAACTGCGGTCCTGGGCTCAGCTTAGTTATTAGACGTCCCATAAATCCCACGTTACAGGCGACTGAAACGAGCTTATTCCAAGGCGGATTGAGTTTCGTAACAGCACGTTGAACAGCACTAAATACATATTCGCCGGTACATGTCTTCTCATTGGGACTAAATCAAGAAGCTCTTCTGTGATATTTAAATCTATATCCGCCCTTCGGACGAATATAACCAATTGTGTGCTGTGTCAGTAACGTTGGTACTGCCGGCACGGTAGCTCAACTTGTTCTGTCAGAGAGCTGGTTGGACTCTGCAATAAAAAAAAAAAAAAACTGAGTGACAGGATCAACAACGAACTTGAACTGATGTCATGTGACGTCCGCAACGACCAAACAGAACGATAAAAAAAGAGGTGGTCAGCGCGACAGAATGTCAGTCCTAAGGACCCGTGGGGCGATTCCCGGCTGGGTCGGAGATTTTATCCACTCAGGGACTGGGTGTCGTGTTGCCCTAATCGTCATCATTTCATCCCCATCGACGCGTAAGTCGCTTAAGTGACGTCAAATCGAACAACTTCCCCCCGGTAAACGGTCTACCTGTCGGGAGGCCCTAGTCACACGACATTTACATTCAACATCAAGAAACATAATATGCAAAAAGTCGTTGTTCTCTCACCGTTAGCTGCCGTTCACCATTTGCACTGAGGTCTTCCAAACGGCGTGCAATTGTGCGTCGAGACAGTCAAAGTGCACGAAATTTTGTTGTCCTTAGATGACATACGGATTCACTAGCACTGTCGAGGCATTCTTTCGCAAACGGCCCTGTGGAGAATGGTCGAAACTTCCCGAGCAATTAAATGGGCAATTCTAAAGCTAGCCCTCATTGCACCTTCATTTGTAGCTTCGAATGCGTAGAAATAAAATTCTCCTATAAATCCAATTGCAACATAATTTAAATAATATTAATAGTTGATGGAAGATTAATTAAGATAACTGAGCGTACCTCACTGCCGAAGGAGTCTTTTAACTTTGCAGTTGACTACAGACGCTCGTCTCCCTGAACACTGTTATATACGTCGCAATGTTTGGAATTGTAGTGTCGCTCAACATTAGATTTTATTGGCATAACAGAATGCTGACGTAGTAAACACGTGGCACGTTCTCCAATATGCACAAAAAGTCACTACAATTCCCACTGGGATTCTTGCTGCACGCAATTTGCACTAGAATTCGGTCTCTTTTCAGCTGAATCCATATTCATAGCATGAGCTGTCAACGCCAAGCCGGCCGGAGTGGCCGAGCGGTTCTAGGCGCTACAGTCTGGAACCGCGCGACCGCTATGGTCGCAGGTTCGAATCCTGCCTCGGGCATGGATGTGTGTGATGTCCTTAGGTTAGTTAGGTTTAAGTAGTTCTAAGTTCTAGGGGACTAATGATTTCAGAAGTTAAGTCCCATAGTGCTCAGAGCCATTTTTTTTGTCAACGCCAATAGGTTTGTTTACGCAGCGAAGACTGACAACAACAACACGCGACTGCCGTGCCTGTTCGCCGTCCGTGTATCAAGCGGGCTCCCTCTAGCCGGAAAGCCCCGTGTGTGCAAGCCTGCTTTAGCATAACACACGAGAAACTGCAGTTCGAAGATATATGTCATTTGAAAAGCAAATGTCTGAAAATTTGAGAGGTATTTAAGAGTACATGCATCATGCAATTAATTTAAGAACTATAGTCTCATAATTTATGCAGGACAAAATCAAAGATTTCTGCCACTACTTTCAGAATTTCACTTAGCACTACGGTTATTACACACGTCTAAAGCATACTATGGCTGTGCAAGTGGGTGCAGTAGGGAAATGAAGTTCCCTGCAGTCGTCTCCACCTACATTCCGAAGTCGGCCTTTATTTTTTCGAGAGTGGACTTTCATTATCTATCGTGTTGCATACCTTGTTGACAGGAGGTACGGTCAGCCTTTACATTGCTGGAATGTTCACAGGTGAGGATGCGAGACCTGCCGTGTGAGTAGACCATTCCGTTTAGGTATGATGCGTACTGGTCAGCACGTACATCAAGCGCGTGACCTACGCAGCTGTTCGGGCAGCGAGAAACCCGTGGCTCAAGTATAAGAGGTGACAATTTTAGGCGATTCGTAGCGGAATCGAAATAGGCGAAGTGTACTAATGAGTGATCTGCCATGGATACCGGACGCATGATGAGCACACGTTTAATGAGCACAATATTTAATCATTACAATATTTCGACCTTTGTATTATCTTCCCCTCTCGCTTACAAGCAAATATTCAGTCGTTCCAGACAAGCAGGAAAACGAAACATAACTACAACATGGCGGTAGAAACCTTACGTTTTGCTGATAAGACATATGAAATTCGTTTGTAATAGGTGGACACGACAATAGCAAAAGACGTACGTGTTTACACACACACACACACACACACACACACACACACACACACACACACGCACATCATAAAGAAGAGAAGCAAGGCCACGGGATGAAAAACAATAGTAAGTAAAACTCTAAATAACGCTGTATAATATAACGATTTTCAGTATGAAATGGACTAAAAACAGAAAACTGGAAAACGTTTCGTTGTTTGCAGGTGACAAGATGCAAAAAGCCTGTTAGTTACTAAACAATCATCATACATAACTGATAGCGTCATGTGAGATCTGGGCACAAATGTATAACCGTTTTATGTCCGAATTAGTATCCTAGACTAAATTTTTTCAGCACAGCGTAAGTGTAAAAATTGTAATGCCTTAACTCGGTGATAAGTGTCTTTAATTATATTTGCAAACTAAGGTAACGTAACATGTCTACGAGGAAAACTTTTAATGTGATGTAAGGTAAAGTTTGATGTCTAAGTATTCTCCTTTGTACATGTTAATAGCTTCAAACCAGAAATTCATATAACTTCCACAAGATGTTAATATATGATAATAACAATTTTCAGAAAGGAGAAAAGTAAAAATCCATTGGCGATAGCGTATAAAGTATGGCAACACTTTAGGTAAAACAAGAGTAATCAAACGTTGTCTTACATAAGGTGGACGTTCTCTCCAATAGCAAAAACACGGATATTTGTATGCTAGCGAAAATATACACATACAAACACGTCGAAAACCTTTATGAGTCAATACATAAAGCCTGTGTGCCGTGTCCGTTGTGCCTCTTTCTCTTTCTAAGTACCAAGAAATCAACTGTATTTTTTACATTCAATAGAGCTGGTGCTTCTGCTCCCTAAAGAAGATTGCATCATGCGTTTATTTTCCCATGTGCACAGCGTAGGCTTTTTCCTGTCTAGGCGTTGTAAAACCTAAATCATTTTTTTGTTTCAGACTTCTGGCCTCTCTTGTTGAGGAACATTCATGGAAAGAATATCAAAGTAGTCATCGAACATTTTCAATGTGGCACGAGAACGAAACAAAAGAGCTCAAAAATCCACACTACTGTGATTTGAGTGAGCATGGCGAAAATAACTTGACTGTCGACGTTAGCAGAGAACGACACTTTCGCCCCCCCCCCCCCTCCCCCGGGGAGAGCACTTGCCCGCGAAAGGCAAAGGTCCCGAGTTCGAGTCTCGGTCGGACACACAGTTTTAATCTGCCAGGAAGTTTCATATCAGCGCACACTCCACTGCAGAGTGAAAATCTCATTCTGGAAACATCCCCCAGGCTGTGGCTAAGCCATGTCTCCGCAGTATCCTTTCTTTCAGGAGTGCTAGTTTTGCAAGGTTCGCAGGAGAGCTTCTGTAAAGTTTGGAAGGTAGGAGACGTGGTACTGGCAGAAGTAAAGCTGTGAGTACCGGGCATGAGTCGTGCTTCGGTAGCTCAGTTGGTAGAGCGCTTGCCTGCGTAAGGCAAAGGTCCCGAGTTCGAGTCTCGGTCGGGCAAACAGTTTTAATCTGCCAGGAAGTTTCATATCAGCGCACACTCCGCTGCAGAGTGAAAATCTCATTCTGAAAACATGTTGGTTTCCATTCAGAAATTTTCGGGCCGTGCACGTATCTGGGAACCTATTTTGTACCGTCGAACGTTCTTTAAGAGTATGCAGTGAGGCAATATGTCAAACACTTGCTGGAAATCTAGGCATACGGAATCTGCCTTTTGGCCTTCAACCATGGTATGCAAGATACCTTGCGAGAAGAGGACAAGTTGAGTTTCGCACGAGCGATGCTTTCTAAATCCGTGCTGATTTGTGGACAGTAGCTTTTCTGTCTCGAGGAAATTTGCTACGTATATTCGAACTCAGAATACGCTCAAGAATTCTTCGGCAAACCGATGTTACGAACACGAGTTGTTTGGTACTTTGCGCTGCACTAGAGACTGCGATAAATGCAACCCAAGTAAGGGACCAATGCCGAAGTGTATTCTCTTCCACTGTAAATATACGCTCGGCTGATTACTACGAAAATTGTGGGGTTTGTTGTTGACATCATGATTATTTCTCACCATCAACGATGAGCGTAATGGAGGTATTTCTATTGGTGACTGAGGAAGGTGTACTAAACAACGTTACTCAGCATTTACATCATTTGCAAAATAATAATTGTAGCTATTACAAGTCATATGTTTTTAGGTTGGTTTGTACCTCCAAGTACATGCGCCAAGGGCAGGCCATTACTGATTGTTTTCCCCTGAGCAGCAGGTCAGGCGTTGAAGTGTGCAGACATGGACGCAAAAGGGTAGTCTATACTGACATGCGTAGTCCACTTAGTGGTGCAGTAGGATCATGCAGAAACCTTGAGATCGTAAAGTTTTTGATACAAGACTGTTAGATGCAGAGAAAAAACAACCAACACACTGCACAAGGGCGGGGGGGGGGGGGGGAGAGAGAGAGAGAGAGAGAGAGAGAGAGAGGGAGAGACAGAGAGAGAGACTTCTGGCGAGCTTCAGATGCAGCCATGGTTGGTTAACCGGCCGGGCGATGTCGGCGACCGGTCTGCTGGGTTGCGCCAGTGACTGGGGGGATAGCGCAGCGGGCGTCCTTGACAACAACATGCGGGAGCGTCGTTCTGGCGTTGGCTCAGTTGCGGCAGGTCTGCGCTCCGGAGCACGCCACCAGCCGTGTTTGCCACACAGTGCGCAACTTGACGCAACGGCGGCCCTCTGTGTGAACCAGTTCCAGCAGCAGCCGATGCAGCTGTGCTGGCTGTGCCTGTGTCCCATCTCACCGAGCTCTGGTCATCCGTCATTTTGCCAGCGTACGTGAGGGTTTAATGGTGCCGAGTGTTTCGCGCGTTTGTGCCGAATTACTATTCTGATCGGATTTCTCTGGAATACGCCGTAAACTCCCGTCACTTCTTGCGCTGTCAGAGTGCATAGCACTGGTGATGCATCGGTCCAATTGAAGGATCACTGCCGAACACCGACACCTCCCGATTACAGGTATGTTAAACAGCCTTCAATAATTGGGCTGGACTGTGATACTGATTGCTTGCCCACCGTCCCCTCGGTCGGTGTGGCAGATCTTTAGAGTGGCCCCACGCCTAGATTAGGTTAGAAGATGACATGTTGCTTCAAGTGGCTCTGAGCACTATGGGACTTAACTTCTGAGGTCATCAGTCCCCTAGAGCTGAGAACTACTTAAACCTAACTAACCTAAGGACATCACACACATCCATGCTCGAGGCAGGATTCGAACCTGCGACCGTAGCAGTCGCGCGGTTCCAGACTGTAGCGCCCAGAACCGCTCGGCCACCCAAGCTGGCCTGACAATTTGGTTGAGAGTTCGCGAACTCAAAGAATATGTAGGCGAAAGATCAAGAGGTATGTTCGATTCAAGTCGTTCGCTTTGGCCGGTGACGTAATGTTAATCGTTGTTGTCACGTCACTTTTTCGTGCGTATATTTGTTGGTAGTTGGCGGAGCCAATGTATATGAAGCAAAAAATCCTGGTTGTTGTGACAGATTGATCTGTAGCTTAGCCCGAGGTATAGGTTAGGATGGAATGTAACAATCTTGGGTTAGATAGAGCAGCAATCAGTCGTGGAATTAAGTTGCTTTAATACGACATTTATAGTCACAACGCAGATCAGATTTCGACCTGTGTCAGGTCATTATCAATGCAGTGCGGAATTGTAGCAGTTGTTCGTGCCCAAGTGAATGCTTATATAGTTCAACCATGAACTGTGTAAGCATTCACTTGGGCACGAACAACTGCTACAATTCCGCACTGCATTGATAATGACCTGACACAGGTCGAAATCTGATCTGCGTTGTGACTATAAATGTCATGTTAAAGCAACTTAATTCCACGACTGATTGCTGCTCTATCTAACCCAATATAACCACAGTCGTTGCGTGCACCCACCCCATGGAGGGCAACCTGATGTAACAATCTGATTGTGAGTTGACGAAGCCAATAAATGTGATACTAACAAAAAGGCTGTGGTGACAGACTGATATGCAGGTTTGTCCGGGTTTGGTGACAGAAGACTAATCTGTAGGTTTGCCCGAGATCTAGATTAGGTTAGAAAATGATAGTTTGGTTAAAAATTGGCGAAGCCGAAGAATGCGATGGTTAAAAAAACCTGGTTGTGGTGGCACTCTTATTTGGAGTTTACTCAATCTGAAAAAAATCGCCAATAACATCACATTACAATCGCCATATTTAGAGTGTTTGTCGCATGGTTTCAATGTCAGTCGTCAAAGCCGACGACTCGTATTGAAAATTCCTCTGTACCCGTATGCGAAACGAACCTTGTGGTGACGGAATCATCTGCCTCGTAACCTAATGCCTACGTTCGCGTAATATTTAATGTAACTAATTGGCATATGCAACTGCAAATTTCATTATAGCTAAAACTGCAAGATGTAGCTAGAAAAGTGTGAGATAATACAATAGTGTCTCATAAATAAGTGGGGTACATATATCCTACGTAAACCACAGTGCGTTAACTATAACAGAAAGCCGGGGAGGTCAGTGGAGAAGGCAAGCCCGATCCCCATATAGACCGCCAACAGGCGCCCGTATGGGGGACAGGGTGAGAAACGGCACTTGACCCCATCCCTTCTGCAATCTGGAGTACAGAGGTTTTCTTGATACAGTGAGTGGATAACCATAAATTTTCTAGGATATTATAAGTTTCTTGTGTTACCTATAAAATTAGTTCTTGTGGCATGACATGTGTCGAAATTAACCAACTCATTCATACCAATTTTGCTACTTTAGCCCCCGCTCCCTTTAAATACTTGTTCGGACGCCTATGCCGCTACGAGGTGACAAGCTGCGCGGGGAAACGAAGCTTGCCTGCCCCTATGGTAAAACCATAAACTGCCGTTAGTTCCTCTGCGGAACAGATCAAGCTCGAAAGTAAAAGGCGCATACATGTTACTCGTAAACGAAACTGTTTTGCGTATTGACATGCTTAATAAAGATCCAGCAATTACGTTCACTTATCGCAAGCAAAGGGTACAGTACTAAATACAGTGAGGTACAACAAAATGACATAAGAGACAACAATGGTTACATGACACAGTACTGTCAGCTAGCTAATGTTGACTGCAGCCAAAAACAGATTACAGGCCGAAACCTTCCGAATTTTGCCGACTTACACCGATTCAGGTCTAGGAAGCGAATCGGCCAACTTAAAGTCAACACATTATAATAAATTGCAAGAGGGAGGAGGGGCACTGCGTAACTCGTACCAATATTTGTACTTAGGACAGTATAGCACTTCTAATTGGCATTATCTCAATAGCTAATAGTTTTAAACCACAGTGTCCAGAAACAGTTCTGAAGTGGAACAGACCAATATTGGTCTATGCATGATGTTATTGTCATGATGGTGATGGTTAGTCTGTGAATATCGTTGCACATTGACAACACATAAAAAAGCCACAAGTGTTAATAATTATGGATTATGGATGACTAAATGATCGTGAAACCGAAATCCAGCATGGCGCACTTCTGTACAGTATCATATCGGTTTAACATCTCCTCCTTCAGAAGCATCGACAAAACACCCACCGTAACTAACCAAGGCGTTTCGGAACGATTTGCCCCGTTAACTCAGAACAAAGGCGCAACGTCTGGTGATCAGCAACCTGACGCCACCACCTCGCCGTTCTGGAAACACGCATCCCATCGTACTTCGCGCTGTAGCTGTCCTATTAAACAAGAGTAACTGCACTCTTGGTAACAGTTACAACATTGCTTGTTCATCAGTTGACATTCGTGTAGTTTGTGGAAAACCTTTACGTTAAATGTACGCGTAAAAATGCGAACAGGAATTCCCTGGTAGATTAAAACTGCGTGCCGGGCCGGGACTCGAAAGTGGAATCTTTGCATTTTCCGGTCAACTGACTGAACTCTCCAGGCACTGGCAGTCCTCACAGCTCGATTTTGCAAGTGCTATCTTCTAAACTTCCCAACTTCAAGAATCTTATGTTCGAGTATAATGACTTTCCTGGAGACTAGAAATCTACTCTGTAGGAATCAGCATGGGTTTCGAAAAAGACGGTCGTGTGAAACCCAGCTCGCGCTATTCGTCCACGAGACTCAGAGGGCCATAGACACGGGTTCACAGGTAGATGCCGTGTTTCTTGACTTCCGCAAGGCGTTTGATAAAGTTCCCCACAGTCGTTTAATGAACTATCAGACCAATTGTGTGATTGGATTGAGGAGTTCCTAGATAACAGAACGCAGCATGTCATTCTCAATGGAGAGAAGTCTTCCGAAGTAACAGTGATTTCAGGTGTGCCACAGAGGAGTGTCATGGGACCGTTGCTGTTCACAATATACATAAGTGACCTGGTGGATGACATCGGAAGTTCACTGAGGCTTTTTGCAGATGATGCTGTGGTGTATCGAGAGGTTGTAACAATGGAAATTTGTACTGAAATGCAGGAGGATCTGCAGCGAATTGACGCATGGTGCAGGGAATGGCAATTGAATCTCAATGTAGACAAGTGTAATGTGCTGCGAATACATAGAAAGATAGATCCCTTATCATTTAGCTACAAAATAGCAGGTCAGCAACTGGAAGCAGTTAATTCCATAAATTATCTGGGAGTACGCATTAGGAGTGATTTAAAATGGAATGATCATACAAAGTTGATCGTCGGTAAAGCAGATGCCAGACTCAGATTCATTGGAAGAATCCTAAGGAAATGCAATCCGAAAACAAAGGAAGTAGGTTACAGTACGCTTGTTCGCCCACTGCTTGAATACTGCTCAGCAGTGTGGGTTCCGTACCAGATAGGGTTGATAGAAGAGATAGAGAAGATCCAACGGAGAGCAGCGCGTTTAGTTACAGGATCATTTAGTAATCGCGAAAGCGTTACGGAGATGATAGATAAACTCCAGTGGAAGACTCTGCAGGAGAGACACTCAGTAGCTCGGTACGGGCTTTTGTTAAAGTTTCGAGAACATACTTTCACCGAAGAGTCAAGCAGTATATTGCTCCCTCCTACGTGTATCTCACGAAGAGACCATGAGGATAAAATCAGAGAGATTAAAGCCCACACAGAAGCATACCGACAATCCTTCTTTCCACGAACAATACAAGACTGGAATAGAAGGGAGAACCGATAGAGGTACTCAGGGTACCCTCCGCCACACACCGTCAGGTGGCTTGCGGAGTATGGATGTAGATGTAGATGTAGAATCTCTCATGTATTTCTCACTGGAGGAGCACACCTGGAAAGAACAACAGAGCACAGAAACTGCTTAACCACAGTTAGAATACGTTTTCTTTATGTAATGGCTGTTCCTCAGTTACAAAGAATGAGGAGGTGCGTAAAACTTGTTGTATTGCAGCGGCAAAATGCCACCACGTCGATGCCCGGGTTCCTCTACTTAATTAAAAAATGTTTTATACCGTGAAGTTAGCATTAATTTACGTCCGGGATACGCTTTCTCAATGTTACAAAGGACAGCGTCAGTCGAGGAAATTACATTCTTAGTAAAAATTATCGTTACACTCTTTTACTCGGAGAGTATTGATAGGCCGATTGGTGGACCGCCGAACATTAAAAGGTGATATCCATAGGCTGCTAGTTCGAAACTAGCCTGCAACAATATTTTGTTTGTAAAACAAATCGAGAGTCCTTTCTTATTGGAAGTTGTTGTTGTTGTTGTTGTGGTCTTCGGTCCAGAGACTAGTTTGATGCAGCCCTCCATGCTACTCTATCCTGCGCAAGCTTCTTCATCTCCAAATAACTACTGGAACCTACATTCCTCTGAATAAGCTTAGTGTATTCATCACTTGGTCTCCCTCTATGGTTTTTATCCTGCACGCTGCCCTCCAATACTAAACTGGTGATCCCTTGATGCCTCAGAACATGCCCTACCAACCGATTCCTTCATCTAGTAAAATTGTGTCCCAACTTCCTGTTCTCCCCAATTCCATTCAGTACCTTGTCACTAGTTACGTGATCTACCCATCTAATCTTCCGCATTCTTCTGTAGCATCAGATTTCGAAAGCTTATATTCTCATCTAAACTAGTTATCGTCATGTTTCACTTCCATACATGGCTACACTCCATGGAAATACTTTCAGAAATGACTATCTGACACTTAAATCTATACTATGTTATATACTCTCTAATTCGACCATCATCAGTTATTTTGCTCCCCAAAAGACAAAATTCATGTGCTACTTTAAGTGTCTCATTTCCTAATCTAATTCCCTCAGCATCACTTGATTTCATTCGAGAACATTCTATTATCCTCGTTTTGCTATTGTTGATGTTAATCTGATATCCTTCTTTCACGACACTGTCCATTCCGTCGAACTGCCCTTCCAGGTCCTTTGCTGTCTCTTACAGAATTGCAATGTCATCGGCAAACTGCAAAGTTTTTATTTCTTCTCCAGGGATTTTAATTCCCATTCCAAATTTTTCTTTTGTTTCCTTTACTACTTGCTCATTATACAGATTGAACAACATCGGGGATAGGCTACAATCCTGTCTCACTCCCCTCCCAACAACTGCTTCCCTTTCATTCCCCTCGACTCTTATAATTGGCTCTGAGCACTATGGGACTTAACAGCTGTGGTCATCAGTCGCCTAGAACTTAGAACTACTTAAACCTAACTAACCTAAGGACATCACACACATCCATGCCCGAGGCAGGATTCGAACCTGCGACCGTAGCAGTCGCGCGGTTCCGGACTGCGCGCCTAGAACGTCGAGACCACCGCGGCCGGCGACTCTTATAATTGCCATCTGGTTTCTGTACAAATAGTAAATAGCCTTTTGAAGTTTCATCATCTTGAACGAAATGATGTTTGGTCTGCTTCTGACATGACGTTAGTTTAGACTCACAAACAGCACAGCCCTTACGTTTGTGTTACTTGCATGTTGTACATGCTTTATATCTCTCCACATACAAAAACCTCATCGTCACACACCTCGATGAACTGTGAGAGTGTGGAGATAGCTTCACTACTAGCAATGCTTTCCGAAAAAGATAACTATTTGTAAGCGAAGTTGGTGCATATACCCTCAGTTGTCCATTTCTCAGACTAACATTAATGTGAAGCTGTATACAACACATCCCACCATCGAAACAACTGCTACAATGAGTTCTTGCTGACGCTTTTTTCATATTTCGTGCAAAACTTTTAAAAATTTATGACCCTTCCAGGATTCGGCCCTGTTTTATTCTTTTCCGCAATCACCTTCGCTACCCGTTGCGCCACAGAGCGCGTGCTCCTTGTGGCATCGCTACTGCGGACATTGTATACCGGAAATAAGCACTAAGATTTTCCACAAGAATAATTTTATTGTGCTTTGGGTCGTATTTCATTACTGATAGACGACAATCTAGATATAAGATACGGACCCATTTGCAAAAGTCCCACATTTCCTAAGTTTTGAGCGGGTCTAATGATGTTGCGTGCAGCAGGGAAAAGAATGTCCGCCCTTGCACATATCGCCACTCTAAATGAGTGGATCACATACACATCAAATTTCGTAAGGTTTCCACTATAGGGCTCACAAAATTCCTTTCTATTGTTATTTAAAAGATGCAAATGCGTTTCCCATCATTAAATAGTTTAACTATTTGAAGAATTACGTAAAAACCTAGTAACATTGGCTAACACACCTGTTATACACGTACAGCTTCGTCTTACTTCTGGTCTGTTACGCCGCCAGAGCTTCAGCCAATAACAGAGCGTTTTCGATTACGTGACCAGATCTTTTTTAAGTCTTAATTACATGTACATATGTTGAAACATCCTGGCAGATTAAAACTGTGTGCCCGACCGAGACTCGAACTCGGGACCTTTGCTTTTCGCGGGCAAGTGCTCTACCATCTGAGCTACCGAAGCACGACTCACGCCCGCTACTCACAGCTTTACTTCTGCCAGTATCTCGTCTCCTACCTTCCAAACTTTACAGAAGCTCTCCTGCGAACATATGTTATATTTTGTGAGGATATTGACCGTAAATGCGATCTGAATGTTATAGTCGCTCCGAATAACAACAATCCGAATCATATTTTTGGCACAGCCCATTGGCTGGCAGCTGGCCCCTGCCGCTCGACTTACTGAATTGTCAATCACAGAGTTGTTTTAATCGAAGAGTGTATTTTTGGAAATTGCACTGAAAATCGTTTGTAATATGGTGTAGCCTTGCAGATGCCCGGCATGGTCTTCTTGAGAAAAATGAGCCTGAACCAACGCTTGAACAGCGTAAAGAATTTGAAATTAATATTGGAAAACAGAACGTGTGAAGTCTATTTAATAATGAAGACTTGAATATGGAACAGATCCAGTCACGCGGGCAACAACGTAACACATTAGTCTTAATTTTTGGTACTCAAGATACCTGACATGTTACGAGTTACGGGAGTCATGCTCCGTTGGCTTTTATTTTTTTATTTTTTTTTTTTTTTTCATCAGTCTACTGACTGGTTTGATGCGGCCCGCCACGAATTCCTTTCCTGGGCTAACCTCTTCATCTCAGCGTAGCACTTGCAACCTACGTCCTCAATTCCAGAATGAGATTTTCACTCTGCAGCGGATTGTGCGCTGATATGAAACTTCCTGGGAGATTAAATCTGTGTGCCCGACCGAGACTCAACTCGGGACCTTTGCCTTTCGCGGGAAAGTGCTCTACCATCTGAGCTACCAAAGCACGACTCACGCCCGGTACTCACAGCTTCACTTCTGCCAGTTCCTCGTCTCCTAACTTCCAAACTTTACAGAAGCTCTCCTGCGAACCTTGCAGAACTAGCACTCCTGAAAGAAAGGCTTTTGCGGAGACATGGCTTAGCCACAGCCAGGGGGATGTTTCCAGAATGAGATTTTCACTCTGCACTCTCCACTCTGAGTCCTCGATTATTTGCTTGACATATTCCAATCTCTGCCTTCCTCTACAGTTTTTGCCTTCTACATCTCCCTCTAGTACCATGGAAGTCATTCCCTCATGTCTTAGCAGATGTCTTATCATCCTGTCCCTTCTCCTTATCAGTGTTTTCCACATATTCCTTTCCTCTCCGATTCTGCGTAGAACCTCCTCATTCCTTACCTTATCAGTCCACCTAATTTTCAACATTCGTCTACAGCACCACATCTCAAGTGCTTCGATTCTCTTCTGTTCCGGTTTTCCCACAGTCCATGTTTCACTACCATACAATGCTGTACTCCAGACGTACATCCTCAGAAATTTCTTCCTCAAATTAAGACCGGTATTTGATATTAGTAGACTTCTCTTGGCCAGAAATGCCTTTTTTGTCATAGCGAGTCTGCATTTGATGTCCTCCTTGCTCCGTCCGTCATTGGTTATTTTACTGCCTAGGTAGCAGAATTCCTTAACTTCATTGACTTCGTGACCATCAATCCTAATGTTAAGTTTCTCGCTGTTCTCATTTCTGCTACTTCTCATTACTTTCGTCTTTCTCCGATTTACTCTCAGACCATACTGTGTACTCATTAGACTGGACATTACGTTCAGCAGACCATTTAATTCTTCTTCACTTTCACTCAGGATAGCAATGTCATCAGCGAATCGTATCATTGATATCCTTTCACCTTGTATTTTAATGCCACTCCTGAACCTTTCTTTTATTTCCATCATTGCTTCCTCGATGTACAGATTGAAGAGTAGGGGCCAACGGCTACAGCTTTGTCTTACACACTTCTTAATACGAGCACTTCGTTCCTGATCGTCCACTCTTATTATTCCCTCTTGGTTGTTGTACATATTGTATATGACCCGTCTCTCCCTGTAGCTTACCCCTACTTTTTTCAGAATCTCGAACAGCTTGCACCATTTTATATTGTCGAACGCTTTTTCCAGGTCGACAAATCCTATGAAAGTGTCTTGATTTTTCTTTAGCCTTGCTTCCATTATTAGCCGTAACGTCAGAATTGCCTCTCTCGTCCCTTTACTTTTCCTAAAGGCAAATTGATCGTCACCTAGCGCATTCTCAATTTTTTTTCCAATTCTTCTGCATATTATTCTTGTAAGCAGCTTCGATGCATGAGCTGTTAAGCTGATTGTGCGATAATTCTCGCACTTGTCAGCTCTTACCGTCTTCGGAATTGTGTGGATGATGCTTTTCCGAAAGTCAGATGGTATGTCGCCAGACTCATATATTCTACACACCAAAGTGAATAGTCGTTTTGTTGCCACTTCCCCCAATGATTTTAGAAATTCTGATGGAATGTTATCTATCCCTTCTGCCTTATTTGACCGTAAGTCCTCCAAAGCTCTTTTAAATTCCGATTCTAATACTGGGTCCCCTATCTCTTCTAAATCGACTCCTGTTTCTTCTTCTATCACATCAGACAAATCTTCACTCTCGTAGAGGCTTTCAATGTATTCTTTCCACCTATCTGCTCTCTCCTCTGCATTTAACTGTGGAATTCCCGTTGCACTCTTGATGTTACCACCGTTGCTTTTAATGTCACCAAAGGTTGTTTTGACTTTCCTGTATGCTGAGTCGGTCCTTCCGACAACCATATCTTTTTCGATGTCTTCACATTTTTCCTGCAGCCATTTCTTCTTAGCTTCCATGCACTTCCTATTTATTTCATTCCTCAGCGCCTTGTACTTCTGTTTGGCTTTAGTGCAGGAATATTTTGCATTCTCACAAGAAACACACCAGAAAATTTGCCCCTGAGAGTTCCCTTACCACAGTATGGCTTACGCAGCGATCTTAACAAGCGCATCCGCAGTAGTCGCAGTATGTAGTTCGACAAGCGCTGCGTAGGATGCAGCTGGCCGTAACTGGAAATGGTAGGGCGCTGGTGACGATTGTTTTGAGTAACTATCAAAAATGTAGATAACTGATACTCGTCTTGTTTTCTTCTATGAACTCAGATATACCGAGTCTTTTTCCGCTTCCCTCGAATATACATACATTTTTCTGAAATTCTCTGTACTTACCGGTCACGTCACTTGCTGGAAAGTAAACACTATCGCTTTCGTCTGTGCCGAAGACTTGTAGGCTTTTGTTGAGTAATTGTAGTGCTGTGATGTACTGTATGTACTGAAGACAAAGCCTCTAGGCGTGACATAGTAAAACTTACACCAACTGTAAGCTATTCGACCAATGGCCATGGACATGTGTTAATAATGTATTATTGTAATCAGGAACAGTGAATATTAAGAAAAATTTCGTCAATTAACACTTCTTACCAGTAGAAATGCTATAGTCTGAGGGGATCTGTCTGACTGAGCTGTCGTGTGCTCCACATAATTACAGTTCAACTGCATTGAGGCTACTTGCTACAGGACAGCTCGTTTCGTGCCTACATCACAGTCCACATGTACTGGATGGCCACCCATTTATTGGAAGCAGAAATTGCCACTGCAACCATTTCGTGTATGCATTCGATCAAGAACAACGAAGGAAGAAAAAACACACAGAAATGATTAACATTAGCTGCTAGTGGACATTGATTTAAATTAATGGAAAGATTTTAAAATTTATGCTTAACCGGGATTCGAATCCGGGTGTCCTGCTTACTAGGCAAATGCCCTGACTACTGCTCCTTCTGGACAAATTGGTAATCGCAACTGCATGGACTACCTTAGCACACCTCCCATCAAACCAAAATTCTTGACTTACCCACACGCAACTGATGTAGCGCCCTTTGCCGTTTAACCTCTTTACTCGTGGCACTTCACCGATTCCCATAAGAGTTAGTGCGTGGTGTGCATCTGCACTGAAGTGATACATTGGTCGTCCTCACTTTAATTGTACAGACACCACATATACTGAAATTACAGGAATTTATTATCAGCAAGGCTTCATTCATGTTGATGATGTTAACGAGGGCTCGTGGGCGAAGTGGTTTACTGAGACAGTGAATAATCCTTCCCCAACGACTGAACAATCTTTTTGATTCATTTATTCACATGAAGTGTTTAGATATATTCAGCGTGGTTGTCAAATGTTGCGTGGATCGTTATGTCGGATGCCCAGAAATTAGACAAAGTGTAGTGCTAATTTCTGGCAGTCTTACATCAAGTTCGACGTAACGTTCAGTACTCTTCTTTTTCTTGGCGTTATCCAGTGTCTTCACGGAGTCGACATATTATTCTGGATTTTCCAGTGGGAGGGGCAGCCCTTCCCGTCGGCACCCCTCCCCCCCCCCCCTGCCACTCACCGCTTTAGGGGACGGAATTTGTGACCCCCATCTATCGACGGCTGGGTGAGAACTTGTTCTAAATGTTTCCGAATCGCGTATCTGCGGCGGGACGAGGATACCAGCCCAGCAGTCGCCTAGACTGGCGCGGGAAACCGCCTAAAAACCACAGTCAGGCTGGCCGGCACGCTGACCCTAGTCGTTAATCCGCCGGGAGTATTCAGCCTCGGCCTATCGTGCCTCCCCTAATTTCAAGAGAGGCTCCTAACGCGCGTGGTTATCCGGACATGTCCATGTAACGTGTGTGTGTGTGTGCGTGCGTGCGTGTGTGTGTGTGTGTGTGTGTGTGTGTGTGTGTGTGTGTGTGTGTGTGTGCATGTATGAAAACCAACACAGTCTATGTTCGCTAATATTTGTTTTATTCAGTCACCCATTTCAGTCGTTACGGCTATCATCGGATTGATAGTTCCCTGTGAAGTTAACAACAGAGACAAAATTTATAGCCACAATTGACAGCGTCACATGATAAAATTGAAATAAATGTAGGGTCATTGTTAGTACACTGTCACAGTTATTGTTCACGGTCTTGTCTTCAACAACTGGTGTGAACTTATATCGTAAGCGACGTAGTAGTCACATTGTCAGGATGACACATCCCAGAGCACTCACCTAAGCTTCATAAATATTGTTTTCCTTGAGATGAAATTTGAATGCAGACACTACACCCACTAACGACCGGAAAAAAGTTTAATGGTTATGTCGAAACAGATTACTTATTCGCAAGAAGTACTGATCTCGAACGCTTCCTGATAAAATAACTAGTTACGCTACATCAAGAAACCGCATTTCTTAATCTTTTGTGATGAAATACATCGTATACTTCGAGCAGTTTTTAATATTTTTTAACATTGCTCCGAGAGATAAGCATCACATATAGCTGAGTTCAAAGGAGCAAGGAGTATTTAACACGAAGAAAATCTTATCAACACTCATATCATAGACATCTTTCTTTATTTGTCATCAGTCTTCTGACTGCTTTGATGCGGGCCGCCACGAATTCCTCTCCTATGCCAACCTCTTCCTCTCAGAGTAGCACTTCCAACCCGCGCCCTCAGTTACTTGCCAGATGTATTCCAGTCTCTGCCTTCGTCTTAAGTTCTCTCCCTTTACAGTTCCCAGTTCCCTCTAGTACCATGCTAGCATTCCCTGATGTCTTAAGAGGTATCCGATCAGCCTGTCTCTTCTTTTTATAAGTGTTTTTCACATATTCCTTTCCTCTCCGATTCTGCGGAGAACTACTTCAGTCCTTACCTTATCAGTCCACTTAATTTTCAACTTCGTCTGTAGCACCACATCTCAAATGCTTCGATTCTTTCCTGTTCCAGACGTACATTCTTAGAAATTTCTTCCTCAAATGAAGGCCTATTTTTGATTCCAGCAGACTTCTCTTTGCCAGGAATGCCCTTTTTGCCATTGCTAGTCTGCTTTTGATGTCCTCCTTGCTCTGTCCGTCATTGCTTATTTTACTGCCTAGGTAGCAGAATTCCATAACTTCATCTACTTCGTGACCAACAGTTCTGATGTTAAGTTTCTCGCTGTTCTCATTTATGCTGCTTCTCATTACTGTTCGATTTACTCTCAATTCATATTCTGTACTCATTAGATTGTTCAATGCATTCAGCACATCCTGTAATTCTTCTTCACTTTCACTCAGAATAGCAATGTCATCAGCGAATCGTATCATTGATATCCTTTCATCTTGAACTTTAATTCCAGTCGGGAACCTTTCTTTTATTTCCATAATTGCTTCTTCGATGTACAGATTGAACAGTAGGGACGAAAGATTGCGTCCCTGTCTTACAACCTTTTTAATCCTAGCACTTCGTTCTTGGTCGTCCTCTCTTGGCTCCTGTACATATTGTATATTACCAGTCTCTCCCTATAGCTTATCCCAATTTTCCTCAGAATTTCCAACATCTTGTACCATTTTACATTATCTAACGCTTTTTCCAGGTCGACAGATCATATGAACTTGTCTTGATTTTTCTTTAGTATTGCTTCCATTATCAGTCGCAACATCAGAATTGCCTCTCTCGTGCCTTTACCTTTCCTAAAACCAAAATGATAGTCCTGTACCACATTCTCAATTTTACATTCTTTTGTGTATTATTCTTGCAAGTAACTTTGATGCATGAGATGTTAATTGTGCGATAATTCTCGCACTTGTCAACTCTTGCGGTCTTCGGAATTGTATGGATGATCTTTTCCCGAATGTCAGATGGTATGTCGCCAGACTCACACATTCTACATACCAAAGTGAATAGTCGTTTTGTTGCCACTTCCTCCAATCATTTTAGAAATTCTGATGGAGTGTTACCTATCCCTTCTGCCGTATTTGATCCTAAGTCCTCCAAAGCTCTC
Organism: Schistocerca americana; assembly: GCF_021461395.2. NCBI lineage: Eukaryota > Metazoa > Arthropoda > Insecta > Orthoptera > Acrididae > Schistocerca > Schistocerca americana. The sequence goes on along the minus strand of NC_060120.1, from coordinate 976,019,410 downwards.
TTACATTATGATTCTAGTACTGGATTCCCTATCTCTCCTGAATCTATTCCTGTTTCATCTTCTATCACATCAGACAAATCGTCTCCATCGTAGAGCCCCTCAGTGTATCCTTTCCACCTATCCGCTCTCTCCTCTGCATTTAACAGTGGAATTCCCGTTCCATTCTTAATCTTATCACCTTTGCTTTTTTATTTCACTGAATGTTGTTGTGAATTTCCTCTGTGATGAATGAGTCCTTCAGCCAATTATTTCATTTCAAATTGGCTCACATTTTTCGTGCAGAGATTTCATCGTAGCTTCTCTGCACTTCCTATTTTTTCCTCATTAACTTTATTTCTGTATTCCTGAAATTCTCAGAATAGTTTTGTATTTTCTTTTTTCATCGATCAACTGAAGTACTTCTTGTGTTACCCATGGTTTCTTCGCAGTTACCTTCTTTGTACCTATGTTTTTCTTTCCAACATCTGTGATTACCTTTTCTACAAATGTACATTTCTCTTCAACTGCACTGCCTACTGAGCTATTCCTTATTGCTGTATCTATAGCCTTAGAGAACTTCAAGCGTATCACGTCATTCCTTAGTACTTCTGTATCCCACTTCTTTACGTATGTTTTCTTCCTGATTAATCTCTTAAACTTTAGTCTACTCTTCATCACTACTACATTCTGATCTGAGTCTATATCTGCTCCTGGGTACGCCTTTATTTAAAGTATCTGATTTCGGAATTTCTGCCTATGATGTAATTTAACTGAAATCTCTCGGCCTTTTCCAAGTATAGCTTCTCCTCTTGTGATTCTTGAACAGAATATTCGCTATTACCGAATAAAATTTATTACAAAACTCATACTTTGTCCCAAGCAAATACTGTCCTATAACATTTTCCTCTACTCTTTCCCCTACAACTACATTCCTGTCCCCCATGACTATTAGATTTTCATCTGCCATTACACACTGTATTACTCTTTCGATATCTTCATATACTTTCTCTATCTCTTCGTCTTCGCCGGCCGGAGTGGCCGAGCGGTTGTAGGCGCTTCAGTCTGGAACCGCGCGACCGCTACGGTCGCAGGTTAGAATACTGCCTCGGGCATGGATGTGTGTGATGTCCTTAGGTTAGTTAGGTTTAATTAGTTCTAAGTTCTAGGCGACTGATGACCTCGGGGTTAAGTCGCATAGTGCTCAGAACCATTTGAACCATTTTCTTCGTCTTCAGCTTGTGATGTTGGGATGTATACCCGAACTATCGTTGTCGGTTTGCTGTCGATTCTGATAAAAGCAATCCTATCACTGTACTGTTTACAGTAACACACTCTCTGCCCTACCTTCCTATTCATAATGATCCTACTCCCTTTATACCATTTTTGCTGCTGTTGATATTACCGCATACTCACCTGACCAGAAATACTTGTCTTCTTTCCATTTCACCTCGCTGACCGCTACTATATCTACACTGAGCCTTTGCAGTTTCGCTTTTCAGATTATCTAACTTGCCTACCACGTTCCGGCTTCCGACATTCCTCACTCCGACACGTAAAACTTTACCCTTTCGATGGTTATTCAGTCTTTTTCTCATGCTCACCTCCCCATTTGCAGTCCCTCCCGGAGATCCATATGGGGGACTATTCCGGGCCGGCCGCGGTGGCCGAGCGTTTCTAGGCGCTTCTGTAAGTAGTTCTACGTTCTAGGGAACTGATGACCTCAGATGTTCAGTCCCAAAGTGCTCAGAGCCATTTGAACCATTTGACTATTTCGGAATCTTTTGCCAACAGAGAGATCATCATGACACTTACAGGCCACATGTGCTGTGGATACAGGTTATGTGTCAGTAATGCAGTGATTTTCTTTGCCTTCTGTATCCTCATGCCGTTGTTCATTACTGATTCTTCCGCCTTGGGGGGCACTTTCCCACCCCATGGACAAGGGCGTACACTGAACATCTGTCCGCTCTTCCGCCCTCTATGACGGTTCCGTTGGCAGAATGAGGGTGACTTCCACAGGTGGTTTTGTACAGGACAACTCTCGTCCGCACATTGCACGTGTTTCTATGAATTTGCGCTATGTTGAGGTACTCTTGTGACCAGCAAGATCACCAGACCTGTTCACCAATAAAAAATGTGTGGACGAGTTCGTACGCCAACTCTGCCCTAGTGTGAGTATGCAGGAATGAAGGACTAATTGCTACAGTTGTGGGATAGCTTGGCTCAAGAGAGGATACAACCGTTTATGATACCCGTCCCATTCGAATCAGTGGGTGCATGCAGGTCAGATGAAGTGCAAACTCATACTGGTAGCCGGCCGCTGGTGGCCGAGTGGTTCTAGGCCCTTCAGTCTGGAACCGCGCGACCGCTACGGTCGAAGGTTCGAATACTGCCTCGGGCATGGATGTGTGTGATGTCCATAGGTTAGTTAGGTTTAAGTAGTTCTAAGTTCTAGGGGACTGATGACCTGAGATGTTAAGTCACATAGTGTTGAGAGCCATTTGAACCATTTTTTTTTTCATACTGGTAAGTGGGGTCATACTGCCAAGTTCTTTGCTATTTCCTCTCACTTTTTTAACCACTGAAACAACGACACTAATCCTGTCAACCCATTAAATTTCCTTTCCTTTCCTACTCCCTTTCTACGCGTTTTAATCCTTTTTGTCAGGTAATGTAGATGTATTTGTATGCTTCTTTCGCAGTTCTGTATGGTCATCTTTGAGCAATGTCATGAGCGTCTCTGTTAAAGGGTCGGGTACTGTTGGCAGTCGATGTTCAGACATCGACGATGAAATCGAAGTCAGCATCGATCGCTTGCCAGCATCGCACTTGCATAAGACTCCGGGATGAATTTATGGGCGCCATAAAGGAAGGACTATCTCGCCACCAAATCATGAAGATGACATTTCAGAACCAACCTTAGGCTGAGAAGAAGATAAGAACAACAATGCTCCGAGAAGCTGTGCTTCAACAGTTTACAAATGTGCCTGAGCTGAATGACCGCTGCGGTAAAGATGAAATGCGTTGCGCAGTCACAGTGAAGATGCTGAGTTAGTTGACATAATATGCAGTTTGGGTAAGCGGCGGCAGCAAGGAAGCAACTAGTGAGACGGGCATTACGTAAGCACAGTAACCGACTGCCTCGTTAGCTGCGACAGTTCAGCCTGTTGCCTTCTCACGGCGAGGGATCGGTTTCCCAGCCTTGTGTACTGTTAGCCTTTCTCTCTTTCCGGCATCTGCACACCCACTTCCCGTCTCGCTCTCTACAGTCCCGCTACGAGAGATACCGTCGGTGTGGACGTCCAAAGGGTCTAACCAGTACACAGACGTCCGTGACAGTTTCCTACTAGCAATGTCGTTCATTAAGAATACTCAGAGATCAGTGGCTCAAATACAGGTCGCATTTGCATCCACATGACTGCTGTGCCGTTCACAGTTAAGTGCCTGGCCGATATTTAATCGAAACACCTTCAAGCTATTTCTGTACCGTTCCACTCACGAACAGCGTGCGGGAAAAACAAACATTTCAATCTTTCTGTGTGAGCTCTGACTTGAAATATTTTTCTCCGATGATCGTTTCTCCGTATGTAGGTGGATACCAACAAAATATTTTCGCATTCGGAGGAGAAAGTTGGTGATTCAAATTTCGTGAAAAGATCCTGTCACAATATGAAACGCTTCTGTTTTAATGACTGTCATCCCAGCTCGCGTATCATATCTGTCTCTCCCCTTTTTTCGCGACAAAACAGAACAAGCTTCCCTTCTTTGAACATTTTCAATGTACTCCGACGCTCCTACACAAGAAAGAGGACGGACAAGCGTGGTGTAGGCAGCCTCTTTAGTAGCCCTATTGCACTCTCTAAGTGTAGCGCCAGTAAAACGCAGTCTTCGTTTCGCTTTCCATCTTAGTGATGTTCCAATTTAAGTTATTCGTAAATGTAACCCATAAGCAGTCGTAGATTTGTGACGTTATCGTGTAACCAAAATTTAGCGGATTCGCTTATAGTACTCGGGTGGATTACTCCTTTTCCTTATTTAGTGGCAATTGCCATTTTCCGCACTGAACAGGTATCTTATTTAAACCGTTTTGCAATTGGTTTTGATCTTCATTGCAGCCTCAATGTCTTGGTGGATTGGCAGGCTTCGATTTACCGTGATGTTTCTGTAGTCCGGACTGACGCGCCTAGAACCACTCGGCCACAGCGTCCGGCAGCATCATATTACACTGGATAAAATGACTTCTAAGTCATCGAATATATTACTTCAACAGATTCAATCATTTTTTAATAATTATGTAGCACATAGGTTGCAATGTATTTCAAACACATTTTAACAAAAGAATAATAGCGGCAAATAGTTTACTATCTAAACCAATAAACACCATTTAACTTAAAATGGGCACCTTATTATTTATCAATATACACTGTATGTTTATCAATGTGCGTGTACCACTTACAATAATCAAGAAAATTAAAGATGCCTGGTATGACTACCAACATTCAAATTGCTGACCCCAGACAAAAACTTGGAGCCGGCCGCTGTGGGTGAGCGGTTCAAGACGCTTCAGTCCGGAATACAAAAACATCATGGGAAATCGAAGCCTGCCAATCCACCAAGCCATTGAGGCTGCAAACACTAATAGGCTTCGATCTAGGAACCCGCCAACAAGAACAGCAAGGAACTGTGTACAAGAGGGTTTCAGTGTCACAAACGCATGGTCTGAAAAATGGAACGCATGGCAAAATCATAACATGCCTTGCATCACACAAAAGCCACCTGGTTTTGGCCTACCACACAAAACGTGGTCCACTCTAAATAGGATTCGAACTCGTCATGGCAGATGTGCCTACTCCCTGTATAAATGGGGCAAAATGCCATCCCCGCAGTGTGACTGCGGAGAAAGTCAGACCATCAGCCACATTGTTGAAGAGTGTTCCAGAAGAGCCTATAATGGGAGCCCCGACGACTTCCTGCTCGCAACTCCAGAGTCGATAGATTATATTAATAGACTTGGTGATTGTTTGTAATCCTTAAACTTTGTAATTTAAGTGATGTTTGTTTACAATTATTAACGTTTGATATATTAGTGATTTGTCTGTTTCTTTCTTATGTGTCTGTATTGCCATACTCTAAATAAATAAATTGTCCGGAACAGCGCTGCTGCCGCGGTCGCAGGTTCGAATCCTGCCTTGGGCATGGACGTGTGTGATGTCCTTAGGTTAGTTAGGTTTAAGTAGTTCTAAGTCCAGGGGACTGATGACCTCAGATGTTAAGTCCTATAGTGCTTAGAGCCGTTTGAACCATTTTTTGAAAAACTTGGAAATCGCTGGACATCTGGAATCGTATTATTTTCCCGAGCACACACACATTGTGTAGACACGTTTTTACCTTGAACTCCAAAACAGTTACCAAAAACTACTTCAAACAACACCAGATTTTACCAGTTGGTCGGTGGAGGACCCCATCTTTCCTTTTGTTAAGCGATATTCCATTCCCCCAACCCCCCCCCCCCCCCCCCGCCCCCTGACACTAGACACCCCCCGCCCCCCGATTCCTCTTGACCGACTTCTAGAATCAACCCTGTCTCTGGCTTTGCATGTTTTAAAAGTAAAGTATACCATTACTACAATATTAATGTAACATAAAAATACAAAACTTTCCTTATAAACTACTTTTTCAGTATGTCTTCTAGAAGCAGTAGTAACAACATTCTTTGGTCCTCATTCTTGAACAGATAGCAAATAGATTTCTGCAGAGAAACGTAACGTGCTCTAAATTCGCTCCGTAATATTTTCTTAGATTGTGTCAGTGACCTGTTGATCGTGATAGATAAAGCAAATCTCATCGTAAATTCCGATATATTAAAGTTAAAAGAAAGAGCCTTCAAATCTGTATGAATTCCTAATGGGCCAAACTGCTTAGGTCATCGGTCCCTAGACTGACACACTACTTAAACTACCTTGTACTAACTTACGCTAAGAACAACACACACACACACTCACACACACACACACACACACACACGCGCGCGCGCGCGCCCGAGGGAGAACTCGAACCTTCAGCGGGAGGGGCAGAAAGATCCTTTGGCGTGAGTGAGATCAGTGTAGTAACTGTCTCACCCTTTGTCTTTCCTGTTAAGATCACAGCATTGATACATCCTGATTAGAATCATCTCTTAACACATCCTAACGTCGTTGCAATACTTTTACATGTCGAGGAACGATAGTAAAATTACTGGAAGTGTCACTTTAAGGCGATGTGGCGACAACTGCGCCTGATCTACTACGTTTAGTATCTTCTGGAAGATTTTAATGGCTTCTGTACTGTACCGCACTGTATGATTAATTAGAGGTACAGTGACATGTAAGTTTGCTTCTGTGTAAATACTGTTGTAATTAGTTCTCGCAATTTATTTTATCAATGTGCAAATTGTGTGCTAAATTTAATTTTGGAGAAAATGTCACAAAAGTACGTTATGCCACCTGAGGAGTAGGACAAAACATGCAGATCATGGTTTTCATTTAACGTGCGCCCCCTTGCGTCGAGCGATACATCGCTGTCAGTCTCGGTAGCAATATCACTCACAATCCGTTGCTCTTTTCGCCCGTTCGTACACCAATGGACCGTGTTTTGCTATGGAAAACAAAGTGCTATGTCAAATAGCAGTGGCAGATGGATCCGCGCTTCTCGATTAAACTTGTGTAAAAAAAGAAAAATAATACAGCGACGGAGAGAGACGTGGAGAGAGAGTATTGAAATTCAGTAAATTTCTTTTGAAACGCTGCTGTTGCGCACTGTAGACTATCCACTAAACGTATAGATCCAAACTATTTGCCACATATCTAAGAAAACTCATTAATAGTGTCTGTAATTATGAGTATACCTTTGATCAGTTCAGTACTTAGCTTTAAAGAAATTTCCTCGTTTTCCTCATTCTTCTTTCCTGACCCAGGTTTTATTACTTGTAACACAGTCAACTTCCATTTCCGTAGATATTTACTAAACATAATATTTTGTTCTACTTATAATCTAGGGTTTAGAAGCATTTAATTTATTTACGCACTGTATTTTTGGGGGACAACGGTATTCAAAGTAGGTTGAGATATGTTACAAAATACATTACATTGTTTGTTGTAGACAGTTTTCTCAGAATGTTTTTCGGATATTCGTCGTAAAGTCTTTTAGATATATTGTTAATAGCTTTGTTCGCGGCTTGTGGTCTCGCTTCCCGCACACGGGGTCGTGGGTTCGATTCCCGGCGGGGTCAGGGATTTTCTATGCCTCGAGATGACTGGGTGTTGTGTGTCTTTCATCCTCATTTCATCTTTATTCAATCGCAAGTCGCCGTAGTGGCATTAAAGAACTTGTGGAGCGGCGGTCGAACCGCCCCGCGAGGGGTCTCCCGGCCACCAATGCCATACGCTCATTATTATTATTAATAGCTTTGCTGTATGTCTTTGTCTACAAAAATGTTATCGATAGCAATGCTAGTAGTTTTCACTCTTGTTGTAAATTGTTTGACTGTCTTCACGAGCATGGTACTTAAGGTAAGTATTGTTCCTGAATAGGTATGCCCTAAAATATTAATCACCTTATCCACGTAATATTACCTCATTCCGCTACGAAGTAAAAAGTTTAATAATACTTCAAGTTGTTTCATAAATAACTCAAACTCACCGGCTGGAGCCCGATATTTTGTGTGTTACTATTGACTTTCCATGAACCTCTACTTCTACAGCACGAGCATCGAAACGCTTATCACTGCAAAATTTACGAGTCTTGGTCTTCTTATATTTGTGACAGAAACCCTTCGACTTTACTTTTCAGAATATTTAGAGAGCTCTGAATAAGGATATATTCTGGCGTGATGTTCTTATTCTACGTGGCTAAAATGACACGAAACAAAATTACATTACAATGCTTAATGGATTGACAAACGGGTCTCTTACAAGTTTCTCCGTATTCGTAAGGTGCTGTTACTCCGCAACTGTACTCTATTAACGAAAAGCCACTTGAGTTGCTAATAGGTATTTTATTGAGCCCAATACCTGTTTCGTCCTTTAATGATCTATATATAAATATTTCTAAACAAATACTTTACTAACAGGAGATAAAAAAGGAAGGTTACATGTTCATAATCTAAGTGCAAAAAGAATACATAAGTTACGTTATGTTGTTGATGAAGCAACATCAAATGATAAAAGAAAGTAAAAGTCAGGTGCATTTAAAGAGGTTATGTGCCCAATGACACCGTGAGAAAATGGATGTGTCATGATCATAACACTTGTGCACTTCGATACATTAAAAGTATTAGCGTGCTTTATCATTCAAGGAAGTTACTTCTGAACTGTTCCAAATTCCAGACTGCATGCTCTACAACAAAAGTAAAAGGTAACTTTTTAGATTTAATGGAAATCTGAAATAGTTGCAGTGAACAGGTCGTCCAAGTCGAGATACAGTTGCGTCCTCGAGCGTGAGATGGCGAAAGATAAATCACAGGGAACTGCAGAGAACGGTACGTGTTTTGAGCGCAACGTGGACTGCTTACACGAGCTCGTTTACAAATTCGACATACAGTTACGAATATCCAGAACAAATTTAAGTTGTCAATAACGACCCAGCAGATGTCCAAGGAACTGGTGTTTCATAGTGTGTGTCTCAACGACATACTAATTTTACACTGAAGCGCCAAAGAAACTGGTATAGGCATGCGTATTCAAATACAGAGATATGTAAACAGGCAGAATACGGCGCTGGGGTTGGCAATGCCTATGTAAGACAAGTGTCTGGCGCAGTTTTTACATCGATTACTGCTGCTACAATGCCAGGGTATCAAGATTTAAATGAGATTGAACGTGGGGTTATAACCGCCGTACGAGCGGTGAGACACAGCATCTCCGAAGTAGCGATGAAGTAAGAATTTACCCGTAAGACGATTTCATGAGTGTACCGTGAATGTCAGGAATCCGGTAAAACATCAGATCTCCACATAGCTGCGGCTGGGAAAAGATCCTGCAAGAACGGGACCAACGACGACTGAAGAGAATATTTGAAAGTGACAGAAGTGCAACCCTTCCGCAGATTGGTGCAGATTTCAACGGTGGGACATTAACAAGTGTCAGCGTGAGAACCATTCAAGGAAACATCGTCGATATGGGCTTTCGGAACCGAAGGCCCAGTCATGTACCCTTGACGACTGCACGAGACGAAACTTTACACCTTGCCTGGACCTGTCAACACCGACACTGGACTGTTGATGCCTGGAAACATGTTACCCGGTCGGACGAGTCTCGTTTCAAATTCTATCTAGCGGATGGACGCGCAAAGCTAAAGACACAACCTCATCAATCCACGGACCCTGCATGTCAGCACGGGACTGTTCAAGCTGCTGGGTGCTCTGTAATGGTGCGGGGCGTGTGCAGTTGGAGTGATATCGGACCTTCTAGAAACAACTTTTACAGGTGACACGTTCGTTAGCATCCTGTCTGATCACCTTCATTCGTCCATTGTGCATTCCTCCGGACTTCGGCAATTCCAGCAGGACAATGCGACACCCACACGTCCAAAATTGCTAGAGAGGAGCTTCAGGAACACTCATCTGAGTTTAAACACTTCCGCTAGCCACCGTACTCCCCAGACATGAACATTATTGAGCATATCTGGGATGCCTTGCAACATGCTGTTAGGAAGACATCTTTACAACCTAAGAGTCCTGCAGGATTCATGGAATCAGTTCTCTCCAGCACTACTTCAGATAATAGTCGAGTCCGTGCCACATCGTGCTGCGGCACTTCTGCGTGCTCGCGGGGGCCCTACACGATATTAGGCAGTTTTACCAGTGTATGAGCTTCGTTTTTTGTCTCTTGTTGTTAAAAATATTTATGAATCCATCATATTATGCATTAACAATGACAACGTCACATATACTTGAAAATGGCCATATTGTAAGGCCGAAACCAGTCGTGGACTTACAAAAGTTCTCAGCTATTCGTTAAAAGACTCTGTCAGGAAGCCGTATTGCCAGACGCGAGTGATTTGTCGCCTGTAAGTTATCGGATCCATTGGGAATTTCGAGCGATATGCGATCTGCTATTTGCGCGTACAAATGCCATCTACAGTGAGATTGTGCTACCTTCAGACACGCTGCTGTGATCCTTCGGTTGTGGGTTGTGTGCTCTAACTCTAAATGATCGCTGATTTTGTTCGTCTATCTCTCCCTTCTTCTCCGTTCAGTTGTGCGCCAAGCAGTGCGCGTGTGTGCGGAACGAACTGGTCGATGTGGGTCAACTTGTGGCTTAGGCTTTGAGAAAGCTGCAAATATTCGTCGCTTGCAGCTACGTAATGGCGACGGGAAACCAGCAAGTTAGCATTTCACGTCAGTTCTGGTCCCCGTAGAGTAAGAACATCTATGAAATAAGCATTCGTATAGGTAGAACGTAGATTTTATTGTCAAAGCACATGGCCTGGTGACTATGGCGTGGCGTGACGTTGGTCTATTAGCAATTTGCAGATTATGAATATCATTATGTCGCTATTAAAAAGAGATGCCGCTCAAAATTAGTGTGGAACTTATACAAGCGTTTCACACGCAACGTAATACTTAACATTCGATATCGGGAATGAACTTCGTTTAAAGGTCTTAAGAGGCAAATGCATCTTCTCTGCTGCTAAACTATTTAGAAATGTTGCTCTCACAGGTGGCAAATACCGTAAAAATAACCTGAAATATTTGTTGTTATAAGGGGTTTGCTTTTAATACATGATACTTCCATCCACTTCCTGTGAAAGAAGTGTGATCATTTCATTTTTAGTTCGTGCATAGTATTCACTTGAGGGAAATGCATTGCCTGTAAGTAGCTAAAGTATCGATTAATACTGACACGGGAACCTCCCCATCGCACCCCCCTCAGATTTCGTTATAAGTTGGCACAGTGGATAGGCCTTGAAAAACTGAACACAGATCAATCGAGAAAACAGGAAGAAGTTGTGTGGAACTATGAAAAAATAAGCAAAATATACAAATTGAGTAGTCCATGCGAAGACAGCGAACAACGAGCATAATCTGCTTGCAGGATCGCTGTGGTCCCGTGGTTAGCGTGAGCAACTGTGGAACGAGAGGTCCTTGGTTCAAGTCTCCCTCGAGCGAAATATTTTTCTTTATTTTCGCAAAGTTATGATCTGTCCATTCGTTCATTGACGTCTCTGTTCACTGTAATAAGTTTAGTGTATGTGTTTTTCGACCGCACCGCAAAACCGTGCTATTAGTAGACCAAAGGACGTGACTCTTCAATGAGAACCGAAAACATTTGATCGCAAGGTCATAGGTCAACCGATTCCTCCACAGGAAAACACGTCTGATATATTCTACACGACACTGGTGACGGCATGTGCCTCACATGACAGGAATATGTTGTCGACCCACATAACTTGTACACTTGGCGAATGGGTAAAAACATTCTTCTACGTTGCCCGATTTAGGTTTTTTTGTGGATGTAATAATTACTCCCAAAAAAGTGATGAAAACGTAAGAGTTTGTCACATAAACTGCAACAAATGAATCCAACAGTTTCACAGTCGCTCACTTTTCCTTGTGCTCTGTCAAAACATATGTTTTTAACGTTTTCAAATTTTTCCGTGTGTAGACCGTCAAATCCTGCATATGTCCAAGCACATCTGAACATGTCCTGGAATATTGGAGAGCGAAGTTGATTATGTGTGAGTGCCTGAACTTTGATAATTGTCTTAAAATAAAAAATTAAAATTTTCGCTCGAAAGAAGACTTGAACCAAGGACCTCTCGCTCCGCAGCTGCTCACGCTAACCACGAGACCACGGCTCTCCTGAGTTGCACCTCTTCCAGATGTTGCCTATAATTCGCATGGATTACTCAGTTTGTATATTTTGCTTAATTTTTCGTAGTTCCACACAACTTCTTCCTGTTTTCTCGATTGATCTGTGTTCAGTTTTTCAAGGCCTATCCACTGTGCCAACTTATAACTAAATCTGAGGAGGGTGCGTTGAGGAGGTTCCCTTGTGAGTGAACAACTTGTGTTGCTGGCTTTTAACGTAGCATTCAGGTGAGAAGATGCTAACGTCACATAAAACAAAACATATTTGCGTCAGAACTTCCCTGTGTCTTAAATGCTTTTAAAACATTTTTCAAAAAGTAATAACTCTGATAGAATTTTTGATAGCTAGAAAAATGTAACATATTGTGAAGACGGCGATTAGAATTGGCGTATTAAAATCATAGTTTATTTTAGCAATGATTCTGTAATTGTTGGTAATATTCAGTTGAGTAATTTGCAAAGAGAAACTTAGTGCAGACTGACGTGGAAAACTAAAGGACGAAAGTAACGTTCGCATGAGGTGTCACTGCCATGTAACACAGCTCGATGAAACTTGATCATACACAGAAAGAACTGCTACAGTATAGTACAGAAGGTAACTGAAAGAAATTTGCAATGAGAGAAACAGAAATGGCCCTTCTATTCAAAGACAATAGCTACACTGTAGTCACCGCGACTGATGATGGTCTCGTGGATATTACGAAAGGCGGGACATGGTTCTTAATAGGATGTATGATCACCATGGACAGCAGTGCAACTTGGTGCCATACTGGCCACAAGGTTATACGGAATTCTTGGGATACGGCTTTCCATTTCTTCACCAGCGCGGCTGACTATTGCTGGATGGTTGTTAATGTATTGGTCGTGCTGCAGTTAACCTCTTAAACGCATACCACACGTGCTCGAGTGATTTAAGTCTAGGAACGGCGGGCCAGTCAATTTGCGGAGTACCCCCTAGCACCACGAGTTCCTCCACTTGCGCTGTTCGATTTGACGGCGCATTGTCATCCAGAAAAACAAAGTCCGGGCATAATGCACCCAAGATAAGACCTACATGGGGAGGAGTACAGTGCCTCAACAGCGTTGACTGCTGGGTGTACCGTATTCAAACACTGGAGAATAGTATTTCCATGCAACAATATCCCTTCCCCCACCAAAACACACAGACCATAAAAACTATCACGATCGGCTGTGTTCCTATGTATGTCACCTGTTCATAACTCTCGCCATATGACTGTACGTCCACATTGTACTTCACAGTAACCGTGCCAGCTTTTTAAGTCCAAAGAAAATACCGCACAACGGCGATGTTAACAATTACACTACTGGCCATTAAAATTGCTACACCAAGAAGAAATGCAGATGATAAACGGGTATTTATTGGAGAAATATATTGTACTAGAACTAACATGTGATTACATTTTCACGCAATTCGGGTGCATAGATCCTCAGAAATCAGTACCCAGAACAGCCACATCTGGTCTTAATAACGGCCTTGATACGCCTGGGCATTGAGTCAAAAAGAGCTTGGATGGCGTGTACAGGTACAGCTGCCCATGCATCTTCAACACGATACCACAGTTTATCAAGAGTAGTGACTGGCGTATTGTGACGAGCCAGTTGCTCGTCCACCATTGACAAGACGTTTTCAATTGGTAAGAGATCTGGAGAATATGCTGGCCAGGGCAGCAGTCGAACATTTTCTGTATCCAGAAAGGCCCGTACAGGACCTGCAACAAGCGGTCGTGCATTATCCTGCTGAATTGTAGAGTTTCGCAGGGATCGAATGAAGGGTAGAGCCACGGGTCCTAACATATCTGAAATGTAACGTCCACTGTTCAAAGTGCCGTCAATGCGAACAAGAGGTGACCGAGACGTGTAACCAATGGCACCCCATACCATCACGCCGGGTGATACACCAGTATGGCGATGACGAATACACGTTTCCAATGTGCGTTCACCGCGATGTCGCCAAACACGGATGAGACCACCATGATGCTGCAAACAGAACCTCGATTCATCCGGAAAAATGACGTTTTGCCATTCCTGCTCCCAGGTACGTCGTTGAGTACACCATAGCAGGCGCACCTGTCTGTGATGCAGCGTCAATGGTAATCGCAGCCATGGTCTCCGAAGTGATAGTCCATGCTGCTGCAAACGTCGTCGAACTGTTCGTGCAGATGGTTGTTGTCTTGCAACCGTCCCCATCTGTTGACTCAGGGATCGAGACGTGGCTGCACGATCCGTTACAGCCATGCGAATAAGAAGAGGCCGTTGGGATTCAGCACGGCGTTCCGTATTACCCTCCTGAACCTACCGATTCCATATTCTGTTAAGTCATTAGATCTCGACCAACACGAGCAGGAATGTCGCGATACGATAAACCGCAATCGCGATAGGCTACAATCCGATCTTTATCAAAGTCGGAAACGTGATGGTACGCATATATCCTCCTTACACGAGGCATCACAACAACGTTTCACCAGGCAACGCCGGCCAACTGCTGTTTTGTGTACAAGAAATCGGTGGGAAACCTTCCTCATGTCAGCACGTTGTAGGTGTCGCCACCGACGCCAACCTTGTGTGAATGCTCTGAAAAGCTAATGATTTGCATATCACAGTATCTTCTTCCTGTCGGTTAAATTTCTCGTCTGTAGCACGTCATCTTCGTGGTGTAGAAATTTTAATGGCCAGAAGTGTAAATAGCACTATCCTGCTTCTTTAATCACACACTCGTTTGTTTCATTAATCTATGAATTGTAGCATAAAAATGTTCAAAGAAAAGAAAACTCTTGCACCAGCTACAGGTTAGAAAACAGGCACTCTGACACAGTGAAGAAAGCATGTTTCCCGTGTACTCGCAATAAGTGGTCCACGAAGCTGTTACTCACTTCACTGTACAGTGCTTCGCGCTCAGGTATTAAGCGGCTGCCGTGGGGCGGAACGAGTGTGAAACAGCCGGTGCGTACAAAAGCTTAAAAGCCGTACTTACAGAATTACGGCCCAAATTTTCGCGAAGGGTCGATTTCTGCTGTCGGTATCTTGCTACTGTGCTTTTTTCTCCTTAAAATACGAGGTCATGTTGTTTCTTTGTAAGAGTAGCCACCAAATATCTAAAATGTAGACGTTTTATTTATCCAATTAAAGCTCCAGAAGAACGGAATATCTGCATCCATACTCTTAAAAACTAACGCAAGTTGAAAGAGAGAGATTGAGAGAGGGTGATTTTCCCTCGAAAATTTCTCTCCCTTCTACCTCCTCTGTGTTACCGCAGGTGACGTATCACTGATTTCATTTGTACTAAGACTGCAGTACACGCGAGGTGCCTATTTGTTTCCACCTCCCTGAGTGAAACGCCTAAGTTCTAATTAATATTCACCAACCTGCTGTCGTATATAGTTGTCCCCTGCGCAGAAAACAGCACATAGGTCGTGAATCCGTTACGTTGAGATTGTGATAAACTCTTAGCGAGGAACATATTGGATAAATAATTAAATCTTCAATTAGATTGTTTATACGGGATGCCACCCGCAATTTTTATTAGCAGAATACGAGAAACTGCAAAATTAAATCCAGCTTTACGATTAACAAATAATTTGCAATCTTCGCACTTTCATAAAAATAATCAAAACAATGAACTGCGTATTTGTATAATTAGTATCAAATTGTTCTCAATTACTTTTCGAAATAATTAGAGAATGGCCGGCCGGATTGGCCGAGCGGTTCTAGGCGCTACAGTCTGGAACAGCGCGACCGCTACTGTCACAGGTTTGAATCCAGCCTCGGGTATGGCTGTGTGTGATGTCCTTAGCTTAGTTAGGTTTAAGTAGTTCTAAGTTCTAGAGGACTGATGACCACAGCAGTTGAGTCCCATAGTGCTCAGAGCCATTTGAACCATTTGAGCCATTTGAACGTTAAGATGGTGGTTTTAATGTTTCAGGTGTTCTAGTCTTTCCGCACTTGAGTTCAATGCACAGAGCGTTCACACAACCACGAGACACTGTCAGAACTTTCGGATGTTGTTCAACTCGCGCGACACATTCGAAGTTTACACTGCGTGTCTTTTGGTAAGTTCGCATTGATAACACCACATCTCGTCACCCGTGGTGATTTCTTTTCCGGAAAAGAACTGCACGCGTTTTTCATTTCAGCCAAATCTCGGCAAGCGTCGAAGCATCGTTGTTTCTTGTTAGAGTGTCAATGTGTTATGCATAAACTTTTAGCGCGCTTTCTCATTCTGGAGAATGTCTCGAGCACTTCATTTAGAGATGTTGCTGCATTGCAATTTTGTGACAACAACGGCGACACAATACGTTCGCTCTTTCAGTAATTAGCACTGCCTACTCACAACTGACTGGTCGAACGCACATCTGTTAATTGCAGTTTTTATTTCAGACTGCCACCGTAATTACGCTGACGTCACTTTTTGCACGGACGGTTTAAATTGAGCCTCTAGGCTGTCTAGTTAGTTGTTGAAGTTGGGGCGTAACGGGGCAAGGTGCAGAGAGCCGGCTGACTTTGCGGTTAATAAGAAAGGCAGCGCCATGACTCACAGTGGACTTCATTCCGGATGGCGGACGGCCTTGCGCAGCCTCCGCTCTGTGTCAGCTTCCGGAGTGATGGCGAAACCGTGACGTCACCTGCAAAAAGCCCAGTCCAGCATCGCGAAAGCTCTGCACTACATAGCTAAGCAGGTTTGTTGTTATGACACCGCGCGCCAGACGCTCCACAGTTCCCGATAGTAATCTCACAGCGCTGTCCGATGCAACATCCGCTGCCGATCTGCAGCCATTCGAAGGAAGTCCGACACCTGGACAGGGTATATTTCGCTCGAGTGTTTGCTGTGCGTAGTTTCCACACGAGACTAAAGTGACGTCACAGCAAGTGGCAAGACGGCTAAGACAACAGCGCCGTGTGCTGCTATTACCCAAATGGCATTAGAATTGAGCTAAGAAACCAATTAGAAACAATGAAAGCATCATCGTTGAACTTGGAAGTAGAACAGCGCGGTTTGTTTCAGGTTCACTTAGTGAGCGCGAAAGCATCACGGAGATGCTCTGCGAGCTCCAGTAGCAAACGCTCCAAAACAGGCGTTCCGTGTCACGGTGTGGTTTACTGTTAAATTTCTGAGAGTGTTCGTGTCTGGAAAAGTCAGTCAATGTGCTGCTTCCCGCTAAGTCTATCTCGAGATAAGACATGGACCTAAAATTAGAGAGAGTAGAACTCATACCGATGCTTACCGACAATCTTTCTTCCCTCGAACCATTCGCGACTGAAACAGATCGAGACTAGAGTTGCCAAGTCCAAAGCTAGAAAAGGCCGACTTGGTATTATATTTAGCCGGACATTTTGCAGTACTGCCTGCTTTGAACATACATAGAGCCAGTTTGGTTATTTTCAATCGTTTATTAATAATCATTTAGCTTTTTGAGAGACTGAAACAGGCATACGTTTAACAAAACCAAAAACAAATTCAGTAAACAGATTATACAGTAAAGCGCCTAAGAAACTGGCGTAGGAATGCGTATTCAAATACATAGACATGTAAACAGGCAGCGTACGACGCTGCGGTCGGTAACGCCTATATAAGGCAAGTGTCTGGAGCAGTTGTTAGACCGGTTCCTGCTGCTGCAGTGGCAGGTTATCAAGGTTTAAGTGAGTTTGAACGTGGTGGTGTAGTTGGCGCAGGAGCGGCGAGACACAGCATCTCCGAGGTAACGATGAAGTGGGGATTTTCCCGTACGACCATTTCACGAGTGTACCATGAAGATCAGGAATCCGGCAAAACATCTAATCTCCTACACCGCTTCGGCCTGAAAAAGATCCCGCAAGAATGGCACCTTGATGACTGCACGACACATTACTCCTCACCTGGGCCCGTCAACACCGACACTGGACTGTTGATGACTGGAAACATGTTGCCTGCTCGAACGAGACTCGTTTCAAATTGTATCGAGTGGATGGACGTGTACGGGTATGGGGACAACCTCATGAATCCATGAACGCTGCATGTCAGAAGGCGACTTTCAAGCTGGTGAAGGCTCTGTATTGGTGTGGAGCGTGTGCAGTTGGAGTGATATGGGACCCTGATACGTCCAGATACGACTCTGACGGGTGACTCGTACGTAAGCATCCTGTCTGATCACCTGCATCCAGTCATGTCCATTGTGCATCCGACGCACTTGGACTGTTCAGTTCCAGCAGGACTCTGCGACACCCCAAACGTCCCGAATTGCTACAGAGTGGCTCCAGGAACACTCTTCTGAGTTTAAACACTTCCGCTGGCCACCAGACTCCCCTGACGTGAACACTATTGAGCATATCTGGGGTGCCTTGCAGCGTGCTGTTCAGAACAGATCTCCACCCCCTCGTACTCTTACGGATTTATGGACAGCCCTATAGGATTAACGGTGTCAATTCCCTCCAGCATTACTGGAGACATTAGTCGAGTCCATGCCACGTCGTGTTGGGGACCTCCTGAGTGCTCGCGGGGACCTACACGATATTAAGCAGGTGTGCCAGTTCCTTCGGCTCTTCACGGTAACTTCACAAGACAGTAACTGAGTGCTCACTCTCCTTAACTGTTTAGTCTTCTTCGTAAGATACTTTCATGTCATAAAGAACAAAAAGTTCTTCATTATGCAGTATAAACATCTATTATTATAGGACGAAAAATGAAAATAAATTCAATAACTGCGTTCATTTCAATCAGACTTATAAAGAAATATCAATAATCCGTACTTAGGTATCTTAATTTCTCATACGAACCGACTTTATCAAGAACATTATCTTTTCGTCTGGGAAATCATATCGTAGAAGTCTTGAAAGGGTTGTTTTAAATTACACAGCAACAACTTCTTTGTGATTGTGTCGGTTTGTGATTTATTGCTTCCCTTTGTCTGTTGGGTACTTATGAAAAAGAGCACGACTATGGCGTTGGCATTGTAGGATGATATTACAATGTAATATACTAAGAATTTCGTTATTTCCGGATACCATTCTTCGTTATGCTGTTATCTGAAATAAGCTGTCCACTTTTATGTGCCTAAGCTTTTAAAGGGAGAGTTCTCTCTTTTTTGCAGCACGAATTTCGTCAGATTTTGCTAATGATTGAAAAATTTACTGTCGTTCATGTGGCTTGTACGGGCGGTTTGGTATCGGCTGATCGACTCGACACATTGGCTTTGCCTCTACGCGTAGCGTGGTAATGAGGCTGTGTGTTACGCTCTTTCGGCTTACAAACAGAAACGTAGGACCAGATATAAGAATATCATTGATTGGTATACCTGAATATTCTCCTTATATTTATTCCTCGCGCTAACAACAATAGCTTGGGTAAAATATAAATAAATGTCCATGTGATTCATTTTCTGCAACCGAGCCCATTTCCTGACTCCAACCGAAGATAAACAGTGATCTCGGTAAACCACATTCCTAGCGTTGTCGGATTGGACACGCGTCTCCCCTTCTTAAGTGAGGCATTACCCACTGCTTAATATTTAGTGTCACTCGTACGTACTTCGTAGGGCTTCAGTGAAGAGCTAATCATATGCATATGCAAGCATGCAGTACACTGTATGCCAACTTGAATCTTGTTGCACGTCGTCTTCACGGTGCTGCAGTTTTATTGGGGAACAGTGTGCATGAAGAGATCAGCGCCCAAAGATACAATTTCCTATTGTGTGTGTGTGTGTGTGTGTGTGTGTGTGTGTGTGTGTGTGTCAAGCTGCTCATATAACGCCATGAATGCCCTCAGTGGTGCGGAGGCATCCGTTAGCCGGGTTAGAAGTTTATTATTGAGGGCGGTACTCAATGCTTCAGTTTGATCAGTGACGCAGTGGCAGGAATGTACTGGCCGACCTCTCATCCGAACTGCGTACTCTGGGGCAACGAGGGGTCCTCCTCCACACTTCTCTAACAGCGTATAAAATCCTCTCCACGTCCTGAAATATACCTACGAATCGTGAAGTTCCTCTGTAGAACCTCATACAGTTATAATCAAAACGGCGACTTATTTTCTAATTTAGAAAGAAGCAATGATTCTACGTAGTGTATGGAATACATTATTGTGTCACTTGGACACTAAATTTTTGTTTGTGTACCAAAAAAATGGTTCAAATGGCTCTGAGCACTATGGGACTCAACTGCTGAGGTCATTAGTCCCCTAGAACTTAGAACTAGTTAAACCTAACTAACCTAAGGACATCACAAACATCCATGCCCGAGGCAGGATTCGAACCTGCGACCGTAGCGGTCTTGCAGTTCCAGACTGCAGCGCCTTTAACCGCACGGCCACTTCGGCCGGCGTTTGTGTACCCACCTTCAATTAGACGAGGGGACTCCAGTTTTTACTAAGTTTTTATTGAAGTATGAAAGAATCTTTAAGCTTTATTTAGAACCATTGCTTTATCTGCTATCGATTTCGGCCTTAAAATGCACCATCTACGGGGTCCTCTGTGATAAACTGAGTAATCTTGCGGATAACCGGGTAAGTGGCAATATACACCACTGTAGACGCAATCAAACTGATGTCCGCGTTGATGAATTTCTTCCCTTTCGAGTTGTGGTACTGGCAAAGCCAGAGTGATTTCGTCATTTCAGGCTTCAAGGACAGCAGAAATGTCTCCCATTTCAGGAGAATTCGCTACCATGTCTTTTAGTGCTATAAACAAGTGTACATATCATATTTCCTAGATGTTTCGAGAAAGAAAACCATTGTTTTCGGCACATGCGAGTATTCTGCTATGTTATAATTGAACCGATCGAAGGAAATGCGGCTGCGTAAAATGCAGCAATCGATAGCTATGTAATATCTTTGAAATTGAAGGCTTGTTGGTCATCACAGGCAGATTTGCCGCCAGACGCTTGTTACTTTCCTTCAGTTTTTTTACATCGTCAGTCTTACGACTAGTTTGACGCTGTCGTCCATCTTACTCCACTGCAATAAATTTATGAAAATTAGTCTGCAGATGTCCCCTGTGTTGAGTACCAAAACGTACTTATCCAAGTGTTTGGAACGGAATCATTGAATTTAATTTTGGAATCAAAGTAATTAAAGCATGGATGCGTTTCTGTGTATTATAATATCATGGATGCAAATATAAAACTCGGTGCTGATTTGACGGGGCATAGGCATGACTCAGTAATCAGGCAAGAAGAGGGATTCCACCACTCCACCGACAGACATTGTAACAACCAGAGATGGTCTCACCATTCGCCAAAGACAGATTACCATGAAAACATGTGCATCAGATGCGAGGTTAGCATGATGTGTCGGTTAACTCGTTGTTTTTGTGGCAGCGGGTTGATAGCCAGAAGCTGTCATCTTCCGCCCTGTATTGTCCTTCGTATGTGTCTCGCAGAAGCAGTATTAGCATAATACACGGTCAGGCAAAATAATGTGAACAGTGGTAGACATGGGATGGTTGTGTTTGACGGTCAACAACGCACGTAAGGTTCGTGTCGCGTTGGACTGTGCGTCTTCAGTTCGGACTAGGGGTCAGTGCAGGTCGTTTACGAGTAGCGCACACTTCGTATTTGCATTCAGAGGTCGAGGTCGACGTGCAATGAAAGACCTAATAGAGTTCCCAAGAGGGCAGTTTGTGGGGGCCCGATTAGCTGGAGCATCAGTAACCAAGGCAGCCAACTTATTGAACGTTTCAAAAGCAGCTGTTTCAACAGTCCTGACAGCCCGCACAAAACATGGAAAGACATCATAGTGTAAACGTAATAGTGGGCGCAAATCAAAACTAAATGACAGAGACTGTCGTGTGCTAACACAAATTGTGTCAAAACAACACAAAACTACGGCGGCTAAAGTGACTGCAGAGCTCATCAGCCATCTTAGAGACCCCGTATCTATCGACAGTGTCTGCCGAGAACTCCATAAAGCGAATATTCATGGACGAGCTGCTGTACCGAAACCATTATTGACGACAACCAACGCAAAGAAGCGCAAAATGTGCATCAGCGTACCTGATGATGGCGACGTGGTCGATTGCCGAAATGTTGTGTCATATGCACACTCATACCAGGCTGTTCACCCAAGATTTATTCTGTCAAGATTTAACATCACTGACAATGAGGTGTTTAAAAAATGCCACATCGTGCATGATATTTTAATACATTTATTTTTAACTACTAAGACACTCCTACAGTAGAGTCAAATCGAGGAAATCCCTGACATCTGGCAGCACTTTTGACGCCTTTCAACAGCGACGTGGAAATGGCTGTAGGCGAAAACAGCAGCCGTCTATGGAGTAGCGAAAAGACGTTGCCATAGAGACTTTTACAAAATCAGGTGGTGGACACGCTATGCAGTTTTGCCCAGCGTGCAGAAACTGTCCAGGATCATGTTTCCTAATCTGGATACTGCACTTACACATTTTTACGACTGTTCCATTATTTCGAAGATTTTTTCACGAGTACATGGAAAAGAAATTTTTTCGATACTTCTCAAGAAACACAGTTAATTTTTTGGTTTCGTTGCTTATTGAATACTGTCACAATCAGTACATGCCCGTTTTTTCAGCTAGTAATTAAATAAAAATTACGTCTTTACCTGTGGTGATACGTTCACACTGCCAGCTCTGTTCAAGAACGAGGTGTGTTCGTTTAGTACTGGCGCAGCAAGTTACGTCTTTGTACACATTCTGTTTTCGAACACATTCCTTTCGCCATTATCGTCAGTGAAACCAAATGCGGCTCTGCTGACTGAGCGGCACTGATTTACCGTGAACTCGTGCGAAAAGTACTCAAGTCGTGGGCGGCAGCGTCGCGAGAGTAACAAGTGTCTGTGAACCTGAGGTGGTCGGTTACAGTATCAATCCCGTTTCCTCAGCAGTTCGCCGTCCTTTCTGACCACCTGCGCCAGCGAACTGCGCAGAAACCCGACATTAGCGATCTTCCATTTTTCTCGGCACAGTTTTAAATCTTCTTGAAGTTTTAATCCGATTCCGAAGTTTTACGCGACAAGTTCGTTGCAGCGGCAGCCTGATGCTGTGTCGTTCGTCTGCCCAGCTGTCGTCTGTCAACCGGAATCTGCCGAGCGAAACAGTCGGGGGCTCAGTTGCAGCTGCAACGAAGCGTGACGGCTCTCCTCGCAAGACAGATCAGATATAATTACATGTAATGGCTGTTGTGATGTCGCTTAACACTAGTAGTAGCACAAGGGTCAATTTTGACCCACAAGGGTCTTTCGACGGCCGCACCCCCCTCCATAATCATAGCAGGACCAAACGATCCCCTGACTTTTCATCATTTGTGGGGTTGTACAACTCACGAAAATTTCATCCCCCTAGCCCACCAAGAAGTATGAAAAATTTACCTCTTATACCAGTAGTGCCATGTGGGTCATTTCTGACCCATATGCATTTCAATGCATTTTGATCTCAGTAACACCGATTTTCAGACACTAAATAATCTCTGGGCGCGCCTCGACGTTGTTCACGAGATGTTAGAGTATATTACGACACTCTGGGCCAAAAAGAACGTGAAATACAAAGAATTCGGAGTTTGGGCCATACTTTATATCAGCGTGGCTTTCCGTTTTCTACAGACTGATGACACACAGACATACAAAAAGACACTGGGAAGCTATAGATTAACATATTATACTGTGGGGAAGCCCCCTCCCCCTCCTACAATGATGTCTGGGGCACTGCTAATAGTTCTCTTACACGACAGAAGATGTCAGGCATGTCACCATTATGGAACGTCTTAACTGACAGCTTCTTCACCTCCGTGAAACTGGCGGATGAGCTAAAACAAAAAGGAAAAATGTTTAGTTGTCACTCTTCAGAGATCACTCAAAGAGGTTCCTCCTGTGGCGCGAAGATGAGACGACACATTGTATGCAGTACACTTAAGAATCAGGCGACCATCTTCTCACAGCATTCCAATGGAAAAAGAAAAATAGTTCCTTATTATGAGTAACATCCATGCCCCCACTTTTCCTATTCCTTGAACACATCTGCATCTGTATATTGGCCGCCGACTCGATCCGCCCCCCAACCCCTGGTGTCCCCCTTCATCTCCACTCCCAGTCCGTTGTTGCGCCTTTACCATTGTGTCCCACCCTCTCTCCATCTCCACACCCTCCCCCTCCTTTCCCAACACAACTTCCAGCACCTACCCCTCCTGGATAATAAACTTTACTCTGACGTCTACCCCTCCAACCAACTCTAACCCCACCTTCCTCCTACCTCCTCATCAGGGCTCCCTGTCTTCCCCCTCCCGAGCTGCTTTCCCCCTTCTACACCCCCTCCTTCCCCTTCCTGTCTTGTCTTCCCTCTTCATCTCCTGCCCCACCTGTCTCCTGTCTCTTGGTACACTCCCTGACCTCCCTATTCCCTTCATCCCACCCCCTCCCCCACCGCACCTTGCTCTCCCCTCTTTTTTATGAGGCCTCTCCCTCGGCAGGTCCCACCTGGCAGGTTTTATTCTTTGCCGTGTGTGCTTCATCTCTTAAAGTGATTTTAAGGTGCCTTTGTTCTGGAGTGTTTTAATACTGTGGCCAACTTTTAACCTGTGCTTATGACTTCAGTTTCTTTTTCGTGCTCTACAAATCGCCAACTGTGTTTTTTTTAAACTTTATGTAGACTTTTTTTAATTGTCACCCAATGAATGTCTCCATATCAGTGTATATTTTCCCTCCACAGTCTCCCATTACTCTGTTTTTGTGTCCCCCTTTCTATCGCCCTTGTATGTATAATTTTATTATTTTATTAGCTGTCCTGTCACTTGGCTGAAGAGTGGCAGATTGTGCCACTGCCAGCCCTCACAATAAAGGAAAAAAAAAACATGCATGCTGAATGAGAGAACTGAGAAGAAACTTCCAGAAACTGCAAACTTTTTATGGTGAAACTGAGGATGGAGTCGATATAGTTGATCAAATGGCTGTACACTATAGTGTCCAAGCTGTCACCCACTGAAGGCCTGTGCATGTCTTCACCTTACCATGCTCAACACTCACACAGTTTCTAAGTTACATACCTCTCAGAAGATTTCGCACTGAACCTTATCCTCAAGAGTACCAGACGAGTTTGTTGCTCCTTAGAAACTGCAGAGAGGAGCCAAACTCCCGTTACAGCCGCTCAATTCCAGTGGCGGCCAATATGGAAATAGAAGATGTTGTCAAAGTCAGGTTTCCTGCATACAACAAAGGGGACTGAAATATCAAACGTATGCTTCAAGTGCAACAAGTATGGTGCAAAAGCTGCCAAGAAAAAACTCTTGTCGAATTTCTGAACTGTGAGCCCATCTCAGCTTAGGTAATTCTGTCAAATCTTTGTTCCTGAATATTTCCAAATATTTATAATTATAGACAGAAGTCATTTGTTCTTATGTTGTAGTTCCTTGACTGCAATAAGCAAGAAAACACACAGAGCATTTTAGTCAATTGCTGCGTTTTAGGATATTTCATAAATACTTGGTACTTACCTTATTTTCTGTAAAAGTACAAATACCATTAGTACTCACATAAAAAATATGTTTCGATTCTGTTTACTGACTTGTTTTAAGAATGACTAATGAAATACTGTGGAATTTCTTCTGTAAAATTTAAAATAAGAGTTTATTTCTGAAAATTTGTGTTTCGCAATGTACTATTCATTTTAGAGACCAAATTATCCTTTGGTTACACTTTAGAGTCTTCCTGAACTATTATCATCATGGCGACACTCAAAACACCACCAAAATATGAATAAAAAAGTGGTTTACTACTGTGGGTAAAAATGACTCAGTAGGAGTACGGCAAAGCCCGGTTCTTCTAGTGTTAACAGTGACTGTGGTGATAGATGGGTATCTGTACAGTACTGGTTCCGCTCAGTTAAATAAGATAAATTTCCATTTATACGCGTGAGATTTAATCATAGATCATTTCGCAGTCATCGCAGCATCCTTGCTGCGAATGTGACGAAGTATAAAACACATTTTCTTCCCAAGTAGGCCACGTGAAAAATTGATAATGGAATTTTTACATCAGTAATTATATAATATTTCCCTTTCATAAAAATGACACATTTATTCTAAAAATATGAATACCTTTTTTAAATAAACTGCCTGACAAGAAAAAGTGAAGCACCCGGGAGACATAGTGGGACGTCAGTATAACTTCGCACATATGCGCACCATCGGCAGGTACGTAAATGATTCAGAGTTAGAGTTCTCCGTGACAGGTAGCACAACCAACAGCACGCGCGCTTATTGTTGCTACCAGACCAGATTTGGTACGTAAGGGGCCTCAACAACGCCAGATGTTGAGTGATCACTGGAAGGTCATGAAGTTGAGGCTGACTCATGTGTGATGAGTGGGAAAAACCTGTTCGTCAAGCTCGCAGTGTCGAGAAGTGGTCTTGCCAGCACGAGGGTGAATTGTCGCATCTACACTGGGCACCACACTGACCAGATCTCAGTATTATTGAGCCTTTGTGGTGTGCTTTGGAGAGAAGGGTGTGTGGTGGCTAACCATCGTTACCTCAACTTGCCATTATTTCGCAGGAGCAATGCTATAAGAGTCCCTTGAAAACCATACAGACCCTGTGATTACCCATTTCGGGATGACTGGAAGCGGTTTTGAATGCGAAGAAGTTTTCCTATGGATTTGGTTTCAGTGCCCAGGAAAAAAAGATTGGACTAAGCTATTATGTACCAAAAGGAAATATTTGTTCTATGGCTTCTGTAATCACTGAAGAAAAGCCACTGTCACAAAGTTTCACAAAGGAGGTGACCTTAGAAGACAGGGGGAAAGCATTTGGACACTTTACAAATACTGAAAAGGAACGCTAATATCGTAATGATTTAATAGAGCAGGAGCCTCGAAAGGTTGTTGTATTGGTAATGAGAGAGAGAGAGAGAGAGAGAGACAGAGAGAGAGAGAGGGAGAGAGACGAGAATACAAACTTCATCTCATCCACAGACCACTGATACTGCTGATGAAAGCGGATTTCAAAGACCACTGATCTACTACAAAATTCCATTGTGTCTTTCTTTCTTTCTTTGCTTGTGCCGTTTTTCCTGTGGATACACAGAGTGGGCGTGGTTAATCGGCTGTGGCAATGTTAGTTGAAGGGGTGGCCGGATGCCATTCCTGACGCCACCCCATACTCCCCAGGAAGGAATTACTGTACTTGAACTGTCTGGGACTAGTGTAATCCATGGAATAGTGCGAAAGTGTTCAGATGTCTGCGAGGCGTGTAACTGAGGCGGGACGTGGGGACCAGCCCGGTATTCACCTAGGGGAATGTGGAAAACCGCCTAAAAACCGCATCCAGGCTGGCTGGCACACAGGCCCTCGTCGTTAATCCGCCGGACGGATTCGATCCGGGGCCGGCACGCCTACCCGAGTCCAGGAAGTAGCGTGTTAGCGCGCTGGCTAAGCTGGCGGGTACAAAATTCCATTGTGTATGTATATGTTATTCAGTAGGACGCGTTACTCCTGAGTAAATATTCTGTGCTATTGCATTTCACTTGTGTCAATGTTTTTGGAAAGGAGTGTACCACATGATTCGCCATCTGAGCGACTTATATGTCAGCAAACACCTGGGCTCTCGACGCCCAACGAGAAAGCTATACCGAAGAAGTTTTATCGAAGCACTTTCCAAAGAGCCTTTGTCAACTAATGAAAGTTTCTCGTTGCACCTCAGTCGCTCCTGTATACATAAGGGTCACGTCCCGGCTGGGACTGGCAAGAAACAGCTTGTGCGTGGCCTGCATGTGCTGAGAAACTGGGTTGTGAGCGCTTTAGCTCCTTCGTCATAAACGCCGCACCGCTACATTCGTCACGGCAGACCAACACACTGTACTAGAGCGCGTCAGCAGAAGCTGGCGTCGTCGCTACAGCCTGAACTACGAACATTGGCCCAGTTATTTCACTGAGAGCGAGAACTCCTGACGTTAGCCGCTACGATCCCGGCACTCATGTTTTTTGTTACTGTCATCTCTCACCTCTGACAGCGGACTATACTAGGAGGTGAAGTAGTACTTGCGCTGGAGCAGTGGCTTCCAACTTTGATAACATTACCGCTGGATTCGACCAGGTGTCAGTGAACACTACGAATTAAGTGCGGCACCTGTCTAAATTTTAAAGCGAACAAAGAAACCTTCTTGTGCAATCCTGCTTCTAAAATGATGAAATATACATAACATTTAGTTGAAGTTCAAACAGATAATATTGGAATGTTTTGGAACCAAGAAGTAGTAGGTCAGTTAAGCAACTGGTACTGTTTATTTTTTAGTCATTTTGTATTCTCTTTGGTCGTTGACAATGCATACTGTAAGTCGTGCTCCAAAATAATTTATCTCACACTTTTATTTCTATTGATGACGTTGCCGAAAAGCCACTTTCACACCTGTCAGTTGCAGCGAATCTATATAGAATTTGAACACTTTCTTTGATAGTGGACACTAACAACCATCGTTTCATCAAAATTATGGCAGTTCCTCCAGAATTTACTACTTTGTGTTGTCTTTGGGAGTCCAAAACTCAAATTTCCCTACTGAAAATATTCCTTTATTCGCTAAAAATTTTCCTAGAACCCAGACATTTATTTGGCTATTTCTCAAATCATGAAAGTAGTTGCTAACAGAACTTATAACTAGTGTAGACTTACTCAATCTAGGAATATAAATTTTTCATTGCTTGCATCGATCATCATTGACAGTTCTGTGACGATCTGAAAATCTTCGAATTCAGCCCGACTTTGGCGAAGCTCCAATTCGCATAGGAAACTGACGGCTTTATTTTGTGCTGTCAGAATATCCACCGTATTTTCTTGAACGCCGAGGTTAAAACAATTTCTTACTCCAAAGAAATCTAAGAGACATGGCAGTTTGGCAATAAGTACGTTATCCACATTTTGGCTCGGTCGCCAAGCGAACACCTGACTAGCAAAGCAATGAGCTACAGTGTTCAGATCACCTTCATGACATTGGTTTTGTGGGCGTTAGGGTATGGCATGTTTTTCTTCCACGACGTATTGCCCATAAAACCAGTTTCGACAAAGATGTATATACAGGTGGTGGATCGCTGCATTATATGTCAATGTTCAAATAAGTTACGGGATTGCAGGCAAGTAACGTCCTCGAAAACCGCCGATATTTCGACCGGTGCATATCTTGTCATTTTCAAGATGAAAACGAAACGAGACGTCACTGTGCACGGCAGTTTGAACCTTGGCGATACTGCAATCAAAGAAAAGCAATTACAGCAAGACAACAGGCTCTATATATATATATATATATATATATAAAAAAAAAAAAAAAAAAAAAAAAAACAAACTTGCTCCGCCACACAACCCCAAATGACCATCAGAATGTTGACAATAAAACATTTAACCAACAACACATGAGCAAGTAGAGCTTCCTCTGTCCCTCTGTTGTTTGACCAGCAAGAGAGAGAGAGAGAATTCCGAACAGAATTTAGGCAGAAACCTCTATCTCTTTATAAGGTTAATTGCCAATGTAAACTGTTTTATTCAGTTGCAGATTTGCCTGGTTACTGTAAGCATCTACGACGACCCTCCACAGTTGATATGTGATTGTTCAAGGACATATTTTCTTAGAAGACTTTATGACAGCTAAAGTTATATTCGATGTTTGCAAATTTCTTTTTGTCAGAAACATTTGTCTTGCTACTCAAAGTTTGGATTTTATACGCTCTTCCCTTCGGGCGTCATTTTGCTGCCCAAATAGCAAAGTTTCAAAGTATCACATTCTAATATAATATCTTCAGTATGTCCTGATTTCACTGCTCTTGTTTTAGTTTACACTCCATCCAACTCTAGTGATTTCCCAACTCCTAAGAGAATTACAGTGTCATCGGCAAACCTCAGAGTTTTCGTTTGTTTCTCTTAAAGATCAATTCCCTTTCCAAATTTTTCCTTGTTTTGTTTTATTAATTGTTTAGTGTGCAGGTTGAATTAGACCAGGAATAAGCTACCCCATTCTCCGCTTTTCTTTCAGCTTCGTATGTTCCTTCTTTCCCTCCAGATCCCAAACTGGTCGTGTTCTACTACGAGTACTTATAGTGTTATGTCAATACCTGGTTACCTATCCAATAAAAATAAGGTATAATGTACCGGGCAGCCTGGATGAGGCAAACAAAATGCTGAGAAGCTAGTTAAGTCAGCCAGCTGATAGTCAATAGTGACCGATGAAACGAGTCAGGTGGACACGGAAGTTGTTATAATGTGCGATCAGAAAGCTTCCATTTGAGGGCTTTGCTACAGCTTGTAAGCAACGTAGCACGACTCCTATTTAGGTCTATATGGTGATAGTTACTAACGTTTAAAAACCTATGAAGCGAAGTAGAAGGCGCTGAGACAAGTGATTTTATGTAAGACACATGCGTCTCAAATGTCGGGAAATACCCAAAAAGTGGATGACAAATGTTGTAACGTCATCAGATGAATTACATCGCCGCACGTGCGGCGGTTGAACCATAGGTCTGTCGCGCCTGATCGTTCCAACCCAAGTCAAGTATGCGGGTAGGTGTGGCTCTGGACCCATGTGTGCGACTTTAGTGCGTGAGTATCAGGGTTCGAGTCTTGCGTCTGGCATACAGCATTTTCTTTTTCATTGTGCTAGATAGTTTTGTATTTACGTCGAGGTAAGATTTATTGCTTTATTTGCCGATCTCGCCGTCTCCGCCAGTTTACTGCAAGGTACAGTACAACAAAAACTTACCGTGTTGCGTCGTAAGTAAATGAGCTTATGCTTCCGAATGACCCACGTATTAGTATAATGTCTGTAAACAAAAAAAGAACGGACAAAAGGAAAGAAACACAAAGTAAGACTAGCTCTTACTTTGTTACAGCGAGGACAGTAATTTTGTGGTGATTAAATCTTCTCAGACTTCCATCCGCGTACCTGCGTCGAAAATCCGAAACGTTTCAATGAGTGACACTCATCGAAACGTGGCGGATTTTCGACGCAGCTACCCCGATGGAAGCCCGAGAAGATTTCATAGGCATTATACACCAAAAATGGCTCTGAGCACTATGGGACTCAACATCTTAGGTCATAAGTCCCCTAGAACTTAGAACTACTTAAACCTAACTAACCTAAGGACATCACACACACCCATGCCCGAGGCAGGATTCGAACCTGCGACAGTAGCAGCCCCGCGGTTCCGGACTGCAGCGCCAGAACCGCACGGCCACCGCGGCCGGCTGCATTACACCGGGAAAGCCTGCATTCACACAGTAATTTTGTGACTTCTACATTTACAACATTGTCACCTTTAGGAAATGCTTACGAAATTCGTACCACTTGCTCGCAGCAAGTATTGCATCGGTCAATCACGCCTTCATGCCAAGCTTAATCGCTGCTCGTGCGGCGAGGTATGTCTGGCGATGACACATGTTCAACGTTTCTCATCAATTTTTGGGGTATTTCCCGACATTTGCGACCTCATGTGTCGTATATCAAATTACTTGCGTCAACGTCGTCTATGTCGCTTCGGGGTTTTTCAAACGTTAATAAGCATCAGCCTGTGCAAGCACCAACATCCAGACTCGGGATTAGTGTGTCGTTCGCGTCCTTCCAACGTGCGCGCGGTAAATACGGAGCTTAAACTATGGCGAAGTTATTAAAAAAACTGAATGCAATCAGAATCAGCGTGCTGTTATTCTTTCCTTGGCTGACTAAGGACAAACACCGGTAGACATCCGTTTGAGAATGAAGAATGAGTATGGGACAGCACGTCTGTCGAAAACCGCTCTTGAGAAATGGTTCGCCAAAGGTTGCATGCTGCTTCATGATAACGCACGTCCCCATATTGAAAATGTCGTAAAGCAGAAATTACGCCAAATCAAGTGGCAGCCACTCGAGCATCCGCCCTGTACTACTGATCTCTCAGCACGCGATTTCCACGCTTTCGGTCCCTCAGGAAAGGCCTTGAATTGTCTACTGTCCATGTGGGACGAGGATGTGCAGCAGGCAGGTACGGACTTCTTCCCGCAGAAGGACACACTGTTCTACTAAAAGGGTATCTTCAACCTGGTGCGTCGTTGTAATGATTGCCTCAATGCTCACGGCGATTTTGCCTGATTTGAATACCGATAGTGGACTGTATGGTCTTCTGACGGAAACTTTTTCATAGCACCTTATGTAATTATTTACTTTCTCCCGCATAAGACGCACAAAGCCAGAAACATGTACTGGATTCGTGCTCTACTTCCGGAGCGGCTAACAAAGAATTTATTTGAAAATTGTTTTAAGGATCTTCGCAACTAATCGATTCGTTTCTTTTTAACTATGTAAGAATGTCAGTCCAGTCATTTTATAGTCTTCTGGAAAATATAAGTAATTCTGTTTTTACTAGTGATACCTGTATGCGAGCTTGTGTAAGACCGGAATAAAAATTGATAATTACTTTGAAGTGATTACAAAAACAAAAACTGTAAGGCCTTAACTTTCCCCGGCGAATTGGATGTTCAAATAACTTACGGGTCTACTGCGGGGTGACGTTGTCGACCACCGCCGATATTTCGGCAGCAGGACACCCTGCCATTCTCAAGGCACAACTGCAAGGAGGAAGCAGTGTGCAAGGCAATTTAATACCTCGGTTCACAGAGGAGAAACAAGGAAGATACCACACACAGAACAAGTAACCGCAGAGTCAACACACAATCAACGATAACCAACATCAGAAATATCGATAGTCACTATTAATCAAAAGGTGAGGTAGCACTAATTCTGTTCCTCTGTTTTTTTATGAGAGACAGAGCCGGATTCCAGGCAGCATTTAAACAAAATCCACCATCTCTGTTTGTAAGATTGCTTGATAGTTTGATTTCAACAGATTTCTTAATAACACTATCCCAATAGCTGGACGTGCAAGCCAGAATCTCCGTGTTGTTGTATACAAGTGTCAAGGCAATGTTCTGCAATAGCGGATTTGCTGGGCTGTTGTAAGCGTGTGTGACGCTTATGTTCAATACACCGGTCTTCCATAGTAATGATTGTCTG
Source organism: Schistocerca americana (assembly GCF_021461395.2). Lineage (NCBI taxonomy): Eukaryota > Metazoa > Arthropoda > Insecta > Orthoptera > Acrididae > Schistocerca > Schistocerca americana. The sequence continues at coordinate 975,986,613 of NC_060120.1, read as the reverse complement.
ACCAATATATGACGTGCCACAACTGCAAGGAATACGATAGACACCAGCCTTACGCAAACCAAGATCATCTTTTACGGACGAAAACAGGGCCTTAACCTTAGAAGGTGGTCGAAAAACACATTTCACATCATATTCCCGCAAAATACAGCCAATCCTGTTCGAAATGCTTCCTGCGTAAGGCAAAAAGGCCGTAGACTTAGGTGCCATTTCGTTGCTATCGTCACTCACCCGTTGCACAGAAGGCTGATAGCGCAACGCACTCTTTATCTGCCTCTCACTATAAGCATTCAGACTAAAGATGACTTCGAGATGTGATACCTCAACTGCCAAACTTTCAGGGTCTGAGATAACGTGGACCCTGTGAACCAAAGTACGAAGTACTCCTTCACGCTGAGCTGTATGGTGACAACTATCAGCTCGCAGATACAAGTCAGTGTGAGTAGGCTTCCTATAAACAGAATGTCGCAGTCTTCCTTCTGACCACCACATCAAGGAAGGAAGGAATCCATTCTTTTCCACCTCCAAAGTGAACTTAGTATTCGGGTGGATTGAATTCCGGTTTATGGAACACGGAGATTCTGGCTTGGACGTCCAGCTATTGCGATAGTGTTGTTAAGGAAGTTGTTGAAATCAAAATATCAAGCAACCTTATAAACAGAGATGGTGGATTTTGTTTAAATGCTGCTTGGAATCCGGCTTTGTCTCTCATCAAAAAACAGAGGGACAGAATTAGTGCTACCTGACCTTTTGATTAATAGTGACTATCGATATTTCTGATGTTGGTTATCTTTGATTTTGTGTTGACTCTGCGGTTACTTGTTCTGTGTGTGGTATCTTCCTTGTTTCTCTTCTGTGAACCGAGATATTAAATTCCCTTTCACAATGCTTCCTCCTCGCAGTTGTGCCTTGAGAATGGCAGGGTGGTCGACGACGTCACCCGGCAGCAAACCAGTAGTTTATTTTTAATAACATTTGACTTGTCAGAAAATGAAACAGTGATAGTCACAATTGACTCATTTCCATTCTGAAATAAAATTCCTTGGAAGCGAGTAACTCGAAAGATTTGTAACACAAACCGATAATGGTCGCACAAATGAGGAAATATGAAATTAAAAATGATGTATAGAGCCAATCGGATGCAAAATGTTTATCGTAATAAGCCGTGATCAGGTTTCTATACCACTAGGGCTATCTTCTTCGGAAGGAACAACGTCACATAACTTAAATTACGCTAAACTTATAGGCATACATTATGAGCTAAAAAGTCAAATAGCAGAAATGATAAAGTCATCCATGAAAAACAGCAAAAATTACCCCAAAGGACAGCTTATTATATTGTTATAAACATGCATATTATAAGCTGTACTTATGGAGTTGATTCTTGGAGGACTCAATCTATCATATCTGCTATTTGACTCGAGCGTTTTAGCTCATAATGAAAATTACGAGTTTTCACTCCTTCTGAAGAAGATTCCTCTAGTGGTACTGAAACGTGATCGAGGTTTACTACAATAGACTTTATGCTGCTGTCAGTCGTGTTTGAAATTGTTCACCACAGTAAGTACGGAAAGTTGTCGCAAATTTTGTTCCGGGATGCTTCGACAAGCGCGCGGAAACTGTAGACAGTCAGCCACCTATGTCTTCGACGAGACACCTTGCTCACAACTGTTCTCGCGGAACCAGCTATTTGCCATTCTGTCAGACGTGTTCTAAACACGGCAGCCGGAACCAGGAAATCCTAGCTGGCCATTGCAATGAACTGTCGTCGTTTTATTGGCTCCCGCAGCCAGGTTGCCTGGAGCGTCACGGCGATGAACTACTCGCAGAGTTTAACGCGTAGCGTATTAGCTTACGAGAGCACCAAACTCTGATGGAATCCGGGCAGCGGGTCAACGACCATTAGTCTAGCACACCGGACAGTCTGAGTTTGATTTTTACCGAGTTTTTGACGGTCATTTAGACGAATACGACAGACAAAGACTAAAAATACAGTAAGTCACATAGAAAAGTTTACACGAGTCAGAGACACATAGCAACATGACTTCCCTCCGTTTCGTTAACTGACGACCGAATGTCCAGACAAATTATAAAAATATGTGTGTGTATATGTGTACATTCCACATCTCCTCCTAAACTACTAGACCGGTATCAAGCAAACTTAGTACACCTATCACTTACTGTCTGGAAAGAATCACTGTGCCGTTGGAAACCACACATATCAAAGGAGTGCAGGTTGGGGTGAAAAAGTAGTGTAGCTCTTGCCGCGAGAATAACCATAATTTAGCTATCCAGTATTTGAGAATGAGAGAACTTAAGACTTTCAGTAAGCTTTAGACACAATTTCACATCTTTACGCAACTTCCTCCCGCTGACGACTCCTACAAAACGAGGAAAGGAAAAAAAAAAGTTTGTCACTTGCTACATTTCTTCTGTTCATGCAGTAAAACTGCCACATGAAGCACAACATTTTGATTTACTACCAGCTGTAATCGTGGCACATTCCGCAGACAACATTCGCATAAACCAGTGGATGTACCAGAAAATTACAGAATTGTACGACACTTAGTTCAGGAGATAAATCATAAACACTAAATGAGTGAAAAACTACCGCATCATGCAAGAAGTTCTAATTTATTACTTCGTTGCTAATAACTATTTGCAGCACTTTTCGCAGACACTACACATAGCCATTGAACGTACGTAGGAAAATGTATCATTTTACGAGATCTAGTTCAGGAGATATGAGGTCATGAACTTTAAGATGCGTGAGAAACTGCCGCATATGAATGACGTTTTAGTTTTTTACTTCTTTGTTAATAACACTATTCACAACATATTTGTCAGAGAGTAACCACATATACCACTGGATGTACTTGCAAAATTATATCACTGTAGTGCACCAATTCAGTAATTGTTATGAGCATTAACCTGCGTGAAAATGAAACTGGAGGGCGAAATTAGTTAGACATATAGCTGAAATACACCTGTGAAATATATTTGACGCGTGCATACACGTGCTAGGTCACAGTAAAAAGCTCATCCTAAACTGCCAGAAAGATTTCAGTCAAATTTGGTAAGTATATTAGTTACAATATGGAAATAAATACTGTATGGGTCAGAACCACCAGCCACTTATTGGGATGAGTGAGATAACGTGGAGAGAGAAGGGAGGTCGAGGAGATGGACAGACAGCGAAGGGAAAGGAGGAAATAGGCGCAGATAGGAGGAGCAGAGAGACAGAGGTAGGGGAAGGGGAAATGGACAGAGAGTGGGAAGAGGAGGGGTTGGACAGAGAAACGGGAGAATTTGGACAGAGAGATGGGAAATGAGGAGATGGACACAGAAAGGGAAGGAGAGGGGGTGAACAGGGAGAAGGAGGAGACAGACAGAAGGGAGTTGAAGATGGACTGATAGGAGATTCGGATAAATAAATGGCAGGGCAAAGCCATTCTACCTTATCAATACTGTGGAGTCCGTACGATGGGATAAACGGTAGAGACACACACAGAGAGAGAGAGAGAGAGAGAGAGAGAGAGAGAGAGAGAGAGGGAGAGAGGGGGGGAGGGGAGGGAGGGAAACAGAGAGGGAGGGAGGGAGAGGGGGGAGGAAGGGGACAAACTAGCGACGTCTGAAATGTGACTTTTAAAATAATTTAGCCTCGTGACTAAATCATAGTCGAATCATAGTCTTTTGTATACATGGATCAATAGCCGCTGTAAACTTCTTGAGTGGAAGTCTTTTTCCTGGGTGGGCTGTTTTTAACACTTTTTTATTAGTCCCCTTACTTGTCTATTTTTTGTGCTGTACAAAATTTGCGATTTTAAACTAACTTCTCGATGACCTAGGTACTTTAAACATTCAATGCAGATCAGGACTGGACGACGACGCAATATCAACTGGCTTTCTTGTCTGGTGTGGCAGAGAGTACTTTGTGTACCACTTGCAGATCCCCTTTTCGTGTTCTAGTCGCGAATGATTTGCGAGAAGTAAGATTGCCAGTAAGCATCCGAGTCGAATTGGATCTAATGTTTACCTTTACGGTCTTTCGCGGGATATACATAGAAGAAACCAACATATTGCCTGATTCAGGTGAAGAAAAACAAGAATAAGCCGGAAATTCATCACATATCTATGTTGTAATCTCAACAAAATGTTTCAAATCGACTGAAACATTTCGCTCATACACAAAACTAAAAAGCAGAAGATAATTATTTAAATAAAAATCAGTTTTTAATATACTACGTTTTTAAATCGGACTAAAATGTATAAAATGACTTCTCGTAGCATCATACATATTCCTAAGACCGTACAGGTAGTCCCGAAAATACTTGTAAGATTTCAAACTAAAAGTGTCGGGCGCGTGCAATAGATAATAGTAACCATTTTATCAATTATATACTGCATATACTCCCCCCCCCCCCCCCTCCCCCCATTCTTCGTTTTGACTCTTATAAGTATTTTTATAGCAATTAAAATTGACAACCACACTTGTTCAGGACTATGTGGATGGGGCTAGGAATCCATATGTTGCTAGGAGAAATCATTTTATACCTTTATTAGTGCGATCTAAAAACGTGATATGTTAAAATGGATTTTTATTTAATTATTATTTTTGAAATAATGACTATTTCACGCAAAGCTGTTAATTCTTTTCGTTCCCTTGAGCATTTTCAATCTACCTTTTTTATTTTCATCACGGTGAAAAACTACAATCGTATATCACACACATGTGTGTTGAAGAACGAAGACCTGAGGGCATCCTTAGTAAAGGGTCTTTATGATCATTGCAGTAACTGGCACTATGTTAGCCATGAATTCCATATGCAGCAGGGACGGATTTTCTTTTCTTTTTTCTTTTCTTTTTTCATTTTTTTTTTTCATACGATATTTACATCTGACATAGTTGCGTCCGTAACTTCAATGATCATAACAATCCTTTATTGAGCATGCCCCCAGGCCTTGATTTCTCCACACACATGGGTGGAAATACACGATGCTATATGATTGGAGTTTTTCACTGTTGTGCAATGGTGATGCAACATTCCAGGCAATATTAATAGTAATGTCAGACTTTTTGCAGATTATGCATTTATCTACAATGAAGTACTGTCTGAAAGAAGCTGCTGGAATATTCAGTCAGAGCCTGATAAGATTTCATTGTGGTGCGGAGATTCCCAACTTGCTTTAAATGTTCAGAAATGCAAAACTGTGCACATAAGAAAATGAACTATAATATCAGTGACTCACAGTTGGAACGAGTAAACTCATACAAATACCTGAGTGTAACACTTCGTAGGGATATTAAATGAAATGATCACATATGCTCGACTATAGGACAGGTTGTAGACTTCGGTCTAGATACTGGCAAAATGCAGTCAGTCTACAAAGGCGACCACCTACAGATCGCTCGGTCGATCCATCTTAAGTACTGCTTAAATGGGCGGGACCCGTATTGGATAGGACTGACAGGGGATATTGGAGGTATACAGAGAAGGGCACCACGCACAGTTGGTTTGTTTGGCCCATAGGAGACTGTTAGAGATATGCTGTATGGGTGAGAACCACCAGCCACTTATTGGGATTATCCTTGAAATGCCCAACGAGACGGAATTATCTAGTAGCTAAGGGTGAAATGAAGTGATTATTTCGAAAATGAAAACAGCCCACGCAGGAAAATGACTTCTCCCAAAATCGAACTTTTTTGTTTTTATTATTTCATTTATTTTTATTTTATTTTATTTTATTTTTTTACTCTCAGAAGGTTTCCTTTTTAACACCCCACGGGGTTTCTCCCTGGTTGTGAACCACCGTGATGGAACGAGCTGTTTTTAGGGTTCCGTACCTCAATCTGTAACAACAGAAGCCTTACAGGATCATTTTGTTGTCCGTTCGTCTGTTTGGAAACATTTTTCTTTTTTAATTTAGGAACGGGTAGATGCACCATGTTGAAATTTATATCACATGCTAATGTCTATGGTCCCTTGGAGGTCGAAAAGAGAGAAGCTTGTAGGGCAGTGCAATCAAAAGACACGGCAATTCATGTAAAAGATTCTAATGCTCGCAAACTCACTCACTAAAACTTCCCTGTAGCTGGGATCATGAAATTTGGAAAAAAATCTTAAATTAGAGATAAACAATTTCACACGAAGAAAAATTTTTCTTTTGTCATTTGTCATCTGCCTGTATGTCCGTCCGTCTGTTACAATTGTATTTCCAAGGAACGAACTGACGTATCGAGTTGAAATTAACGTCACATACTAAGGTCTTCAAATTCAAATGGCTGTGAGCACTGTGGGACTTAACATCTGAGGTCAACAGCCCCGAGAACTTAGAACTACTTAAACCTAACTAGCCTAAGGACATCACACAAATCTATGCCCGACGCAGGATTCGAACCTGCGACCGTAGCGGTGTGGCGGTTCCAGACTGAAGCGCCTAGAACCGCTCGGTCACACGGCCGCCCGGCCATTCCGGCCGGCTACTAAGTTCTATGATATTTTGGCGGTATAAACAGTAGAAGATTCTAAGACAATGCAGTTAGAATACACAACCGTTTATGTTCACGTATTTTGATGCTTGCAAACTCATCCACCAGAATCTATAAGGTACTGCACGGTAAGCTAGGATCACGAAATTTCGTGTGAAACAAGGTTTTACAGTCAATCAGAAAACTGGTAATATGTAATGTTATCACACAAAAATATTTCTTTTGTCATTTGTTATCCGACTGCAGACCTAAAATTAAAACATTCTCTAAAGTATTGGAATTTCTGGGACCTATATCTTGACAGTATCGATGTCGATAACAGGCAGGAAATTCTCGATTGACGGGACTGATAAAGTATCTGAATACATAATTACGTTTGTTCGAAACTCTCAGTGCGTGAGTCCTACTCGCACTTACCCAGATTTTCTTTACTAACCATCGTGTTTGTTTGTTCGGTCACGCCGCAAGAGGATTATCTGTGTTTGCGCACAGCAGTCTGCTGATACGGGGCGCGACCAGCAGCGGCGAGGCCCCTGCAAGGCCGCGGCGTGCGACCTTGACCCACGAGGCGGCGCTCTGCTGGTGCACAGTATTCCCGGTAGAGACCCGCGCGCTCTTGACGCTGCGCGCGCGTGTGGCAGCCTGCCACCTCAGCGCCCAAACCACCTGCTGCTGGGGGACGCGCCTCCATCTGTGGCACGCGCCTACTGGCCGTCGCGAATGCAAATCCCAGCGCACTCATAGACTTACTAAATAAAAACTAGACCGCGCATTGGCGCTAGTGTCACGTCCCCACATTGAAAGTGATAGAAGCCGCCATTTGCAGGGAAACAGTGCGTAAATAGGGTTCGTTCGTGTGCTGCTTTTAATTGTAACAGTATAATGGAAGCAAAGACGAAGACGGAAACAATGTTACATTTCACAGGTCAGTCATTACTGCTTGTTTGTTACTTTCTACTACTTGTATATAGTATTTTCATGGAGAAATAATACATCATGAGCGTTTCTTTTTGTTTAGGTTTCCCTTTACAAACAATTTTCTAAATCGGAAATGGATAGTTCCTACTCGGAGAGAGAACTTCCAAACGACAGCAAATCGTTTTCTGTGCTCTCTTCATTTTGAAGAGAATTGTTACATGGAAAATTATGTAAATGGACGTCAACTGAAGGACGAAGCTATACTGACAGTATTTGGATTTCCAACTCATTTGAAAAAGGTGTAGTGTCCTGGAAATCGTACAATATAGGTCTAGGTTAAATATTGTGAAAATACTGTCAGTATGTATAATTTTGAACGTTCAAATGGTTCAAATGGCTCTGAGCACTATGCGACTTAACTTCTGAGGTCATCAGTCGCCCAGAACTTAGAACTAATTAAACATAACTAACCTAAGGACATCACACACATCCATGCCCGAGGCAGGATTCGAACCTGCGACCGTAGCGATCGCTTGGCTCCAGACTGTAGCGCCTAGAACCGCACGGCCACTCTGGCCAGCTTTCAACGTTCCTTTTACAGGTTACCAAGGCAATCAAATATATATATATATATATATTAAGTATGAATCAGTGGTAGGTCGAATAATTGCGTTTAGATACTTATCATATGTTGTCAGGTGGTGATTATACTTCCTAAATGGTCGCCGGCCGTGGTGGCCAAGCGGTTAAAGGCGCTACAGTCTGGAACCGCGCGGCCGCTACGGTCGCAGGTTCGAATCCTGCCTCGGGCATGGATGTGTGTGATGTCCTTAGGTTAGTTAGGTTTAAGTAGTTCTAAGTTCTAGGGGACTGATGACCTTAGAAGTTAAGTCCCATAGTGCTCAGAGCCAGCCAGCCAGCCTAAATGGTCAAATATTTGATGAAATGTTGCAAACTCAACCACTTTTAGAGGTGCTATCAGTGTTAAAAACTAATGTGCGAATGAAATTCCTACGGTATTTAAAGTGATATGGGTTATTACAATTAATCATACCAATATTCGAGTATAAACAATACTGTGCTCAACAAAAGTAAGCGTACAAAATGTACACAGTAGTCGGCAAAAAGCAAACAGGACCTGACAGGAAAATTATGTGAATTAAATAAGAATCGTACTGTCTACTACATTAAGAGTTTCATGTAATTATCTAATGCAAATAGGTCGATGTAAACTCGCTCCACCTTGTCAGGAAAGAGCCTTACATTCTTAAATTTCGCGTCTGTATGCAGACGTATTTCGGACATTAGGAAACTTCATTCATTTAAGTATACTTTTAAAATAGACTCGAATAATCAGTACTTTTTTAAACAAACATGTGTTTAATTTGTGCTTCAATTTGCTCCTGTTGCGTCTCATATACGTCAAATCACAACCCCAGTACTAGGATTCATCCCTGCAAGTGGCGGCGATCAGCTGCTTCAATTGGGGGACAGTTGCCTCGCTTCTCCGCTACGGCAGGGTTGGGGCTTGAGTGCACTACGCACGTCTGCTCGCGCCTGGTGTAGCTACGTTTCGTTGAGCGTTAGGCTCATGGGATCGCGCCTACTCGTCATAACCAATTTCGTGTAAATTTATGGTACACTACCTGTTCCCAGCCAGGCGTTGCTGTGGGTCAGTCAGGGTAAATCGAAAAGAAAGAGAAAACACGTTTCTAATACGTACGTCCTAACCTCCTTCTCTTCCCCCTTCCCTGTTTCTGTCCATCTCCTCCTCCTCTCCCTCCCTATGTCCAATCCATCTCCTTCACCTATCTCTGTCTGTATTGTCCTCCTTTTCCCTCTCCCCGTCCATCCTCTCCCATCGCTCTCTTCTCTCCCTCCATCTCCCTCTCTCCATCTCCTGCCTTCCACTCTCTTTGCCCATTTCGTCTCACCACCATCCCCCTCCATCCCTAACGTTGAGCCTTGTTTATTGTCTCCGTAAATTCATATTCTGTAATTTTATTCTAACCATAAACGTCTAAGACAGAAATACAACTTTCCTCCCTTCTATGAAAACTGCCTGCAAGGAAGAAAGCAAAACAAACAGTTTTGTATACAGCTTATGCTTAAAAACTGTAAAGAGAAAGAACATACATGGAAGGAACAATTTGTCTGTTCGCTTTCTAACTGTCTGTGAGAAACAAAAATTGCAAATTTTTACAGGAGAACATTCTATTTGTCTCAGTCTGTTTTAACAGAAAATCTGTGCAATTTTGTTTAAAAATAAGTAGTCTATGCACGTCTGAATGTTTAATAGCACATAGCATAGTTTAAAATTTAAAGTAAATCGTTCTAGAACTTCTCGAGATCTTTTACTAGCAACGTTCCACTATACATTTAAAAAAATGTACATCCTATATTCGTCCAAACGTTTGTGAGAGTAACGCTTAAAAATTTTGAGTAAATTAGCAAGTACTTTCGAGATATTTATTAGCAATCTTCCCTCTTTGTATACTTCATATACATTAAGATATTATATGAATTAAAACAATATGTATGCTACTGACAATACGACTCATCATTAGAGTATCGTGAAAAACTTTGAAGTAAATCGGTCAAGAAATTTTCGACGTTTTTGATAACAACGTTTCCCCTTTATATATTTACTTACATATTGTATATAGTTAAAATACGCATATAAGTTTCCGTGAAGAACGATCGGAGATTTAAGATTTTAAACAATCGAACATTGCTGTTTTTATTTATATGAATGCAAGGCTTGGCCAGAAATGAAAGTGAGAGAAGCGGTAGTCCAGATGGCTAAACGTTTACGGTAAACAGCGGTTCCGGCACGGGTCGGGCGAGTCATGAGCTATTTATGTTTGCAGACAGCGACTGGAGCAGTGGAATGGGTGCAGAGCGGTAATCCAAGGATCGAGGATTTGAGTATATACGCGGAAACAATTTTTTTAATTTCAGTTTTACGGTTCTTACATTGCAAATAAACCGAAATATGAACAAAGTAACGAAGTCAACTCACATACAGCGCAATACGCTATACCCCTTTCTGAAATATTGTTGCCAACGATCTACATATGTCTGCAAGAGAGAGCTGGCTCTTTCGAACCGAGGATTTAGAGAGATGAGTACGGGGCAAAATATGCTCTGTCAAAATCTGGGGAACTTATAACAGCATTAAATGAAAATGTTTTGAATTATGTGATGAATCCCTACGTGCGGGAGAACAAATTTCTACTCTTATTTGACTCGTGGGAAAGAAAATCCACAATTACAAGATGAGATTTTTTAAGATGAAGAGCTGAAGTGATTCACTCCTCCCCCCAAATCACTACAACAGTGCGACCTGCGATGTCTATTTTTATCGTCTGGTAACGAATATATCTCACCGACAGAGAAAATGAAACGTCCCCTTAGAACAATTATACAAGACTGTGCTTATCCTGACACACAATATTTTTTAGCGCAACGCAATCTGACTTTCAAAAATCCCTACAAAAGAATGGCCCTGACTAACATTAACCTATACGTTTCACAAATCACTTACCTCACAAAAATCTTCGTTACTCGAACTACTGCAATACAGCGAGCGCCACTACTGCCAGCTAAATAAAAGATTCAAACTACTGAAGGCACTAACTACTGATAGGTATAGTTAGCAAATGAAAGATTTTGATAAAGAACAAACAATGTATTTACCTCAATAGAGTTCAAAAGTCATAGTATATATATCAATTCATGGCATCCAGTCTTCAAATTTACTGTCTCTGTCCAAAACTCCGCCATCTCACTCCCCACATCCACCACTGCTGGCGGCTCACCTCCAACTGCGCAATGCTACGCGCTGTTAACATCCAGCTGCCCAACACTACAATGGCAGACAACAATGCAAACCAGCCACACACTGCACACAGCACAGACAGTGATTTTCATACAGAGCGCTACGTGGCGTTACCAATAAGAAAACCTAAACAGCCTACTTACATAGCCCTCATGCTCCCCACAAAAAATTTTACAAATTGTTTTGGGCAGTGGCCAATACAGATTTGAAGAAATTCTTCATAATTACAATAACAAAGATATCAAATGCACACACTTATTGATGCAATGTTGGTCAAAAGCTAAAATTTTATCACAGTCCATAAAGACAGTCCTGATCATTCATCACAGCAGATTTTTTTTTTTTTTTTCAAAGTCTGAGCAGTAAAAGAAAATGCACACGGAAGTAGTGGATTTCCATGCAGTCTTGAAGAAGTAGTGTTGCCCTTCCAACGGAAAGACAGTGTTGGCTCTTGCCATGCAGACAGGTAATGGGCTACAACAGAGCAAACTCACTGCAGAGTCAGTCGAAGTTTTGAAGAATATTGGTAGGTAGGTCATCACAGAGCAGACCCAGTGTAGTCCTGGTAGAGATTATGGTATTGGTGGGCCACCAGAGGTGCAGACCCACTGCAGTCCTTGTAGGAATAATGGTATTGGTGGGCCATCGAAGGTGCAGACCCACTTCAGTCCCTGTAGAGACTGCCAACAGCCATCTGTTGCGACTGTGCAGGTGCACAATCACCATCGAAGAGAAAAATAAATTACTTTCCTTGAAGACTGCATAAAAACACATTCCATTTGACATCACCTGCTGTCATCGCCAATATTTGTCGAACTGATGCGTTAAGAGTGTCTTACTGCCAAACTGTGCGATAAGAACGAACCAAGTTTCTTGTTCTATAGAAATGTACAAGTAATTGTAAAAATGCGGTGTTTATAACGAGTGGAAGATGCCGAGAAAGTTACTGCTTCCTCTCTTCTTACGTTCAGTATCATTCCTGCACGTGTAAACCGCCACTCTAAAATAATGGAAGTATCTAATTTTATACAGGGCGTTTAGAAACACTGTGAAAAGCTTGTTAGGGTGCTGCCGGATAGGTGTGCTGTGAATAAAACAGTTACGAAAAAAATTCGATACGCTGCGGCGTTTACAAATTTATTACGTAGCATAGAAGTTAGCCAATAAAGCCACAGCCCTCCCATATTCATGTCACTGTTGCCAGTGATTGAGTGAACTCCACGCATTTCCTGCATCCGCATACACTGGAGGGCCAAAGAAACTGGTACACCTATCTCATATGGTGTTGGCCCCCCACGAACACGCATAAGTGCCGCACCACGACGTGGCATGGACTCGACTAATGTCTGCGATAGTGCTGGAGGGAACTGACACCATGAATCCTGCAGGGCCGTCCATAAATCCGTAAGAGTACAAGGGAGTGGAGATCTCTTCTGAAAAGCATGTTGCAAGGCGTCCCAGATATGCTCAATAATGTTCATGTCTGGGGAGTTTGGTTCAAAATGGTTCAAATGGCTCTGAGCTCTATGGGACTTAACATCTGAGGTCATCAGTCCCTAGAACTTAAAACTACTTAAACCTAACTAACCTAAGGACATCACACACGTCCATGCCCAAGGCAGGATTCGAACCTGCGACCGTAGTGGGGAGTTTGGTGGCTAGCGGAAGTGTTTAAACTCAGAAGAGTTTTCCTGGAGGCATCTTGTAGCAATTCTGGAGGTGTGGGGTGTCGCATTGTCCTGCTGGAATTGCCCAAGTCCGCCGGATGCACAATGAACATAAATGGATACAGGTAATCAGACGGGATGCTTAGGTACGTGTCATCTGTCGGAGTCGTGTCTAGACGTATCAGGGGTCGCATATCACTCCAATTGCACATTCCACAGACCATTACAGAGCCTCAACCAGTTTGAATAATCCCCTGCTGACGTACAGGTTCCATAGATTCATGACGTTGCCCCTATAGCCGTACACATCCATTCGCTCGATACAATTTGAAACGAGACTCTTCCGATCAGCAATATACTACCAGTCATCTACAGTCCAATGTCGTAGTTGACGGGCCCAGGCGAGGCGTAAAGCTTTGGGTCCTGCAGTCAGCAAGGGTACACGAATGGGCCTTCGGCTCCAAAAGTCTATATCGATGGTTTTTCGTTGAATGGTTCGCAAGCTGTCAATTGTTGATGACCCACCACTGACATCTGGTGCATTTTGCGCAAGGTTTGCACTTGTGTCACATTGAACGATTCTCTTGAGTCGTTGTTGGTCCCGTTTTTGCAGGATCTTTTTCCGGCCGCAGCGATGTCGGAGAATTGATGTTTTACGGGATTTCTTATATTCACGGCACACTCGTGAAATGGTCGTACGGGAAAATTCCCACTTCATCGCTACCTCGGAGAAGCAACTATAACACCACGTTCAAATTCACTTAAATCCTGACAGCCTGCCATTGCAGCAGCAGTAACATATCTAACAACTGTGCCAGACACTTGCTGTCTCATACAGGCGTTGCCGACGGCAAAGCCGTATTCTGCCCGTTTACATATCCCTGTATTTGAATATGCGTGGCTATACCAGTTTTTTGGCGCTTCAGTGTATATTACCTCTCATATGATAATATGGCGGTACCATTTTTCAATAGGACAATGCACGTCCACACGTGGCGCTTGTGATATTAGAGTATCCCCGTGGCCAGCAAGTTCCCGTGACTGACCGTGTAACGTCGAGGCACTCTTGGTGCCGGAACGATCCTTGATAGCGCACGTGTGGGACATTTTCGGACACAAACTGGGTCCCAGTGCCAATACCTGGAATATCCAGGACCAGTTACAATAGTTGTAGGCCATCTTGTCTCAGGATTCAACGGCTTTAACACCTGTCCTAACCGCATCAGTTCCTTGTAGACTTAATTTGACGTTGTGACCACAGAAACAACTTCATATGCCTTCTCAATCCGTGACGTTTCATTTCCTCCTCCCCGTTTTGGTTGCTTCACTTTTCCGTCAGGGAGCGAACTGAAAACAGCTATGACAATTCGAAGAGATCTCGTAGAATTTAATTTTTCCTCTTCTTACCTAGTAAATCATACGTTTTTGTGACCAGCGGATACCATCATGTGCCCCACTCCCGTTTTGTAGTTCATTTGTTGTTTTACAAATTCATCTGTAGTGTGAAAGAATTTTTTGCTGTGAATTCCAGTGAGATTATGTTCCGAAATATTTTCGATCACGTTATCCTTATCTGGTGCACTGAGGACGAGAACAGATGCACTCCACCATCACTTCACGCTTCCTCACACAGTTGTTTATAGTGGAATGTCAGTCACGACTGCGTCGCAGCAACTTTTTCTGTGCTCGGAAGTTAACGTAAATCGTCTGTGCTGTACTCCACTTATTGTCGAAGCAACCACCGTAGGTACTGCGGTATGTGCGGAAGCTCGACACTTTCGCAGCCGAGGCAGTGTTCTGCTGGCAGTTGCAAGATGCGGCAGTCTTTGATTCATCGGCACGCCGAGCACACGACAGGCCGTGGTACGCCGGGACTCGGAATGACCATTACGAGTCTACTTGGAACAATCCCAGCGCTACGACGCAGCGACCCGGTGACCTCGGAGATACGCAGGGGCCTTGCTTGTCCGCGATACCAAGACCTGACGCGACTTTCTGACGTGTCTGGTTCTAAGGCAACTAAGAGGGTGATACTATAACGTTCACGCACTCTTTTCTCTTTTTATGACGCAAATGGAACGCATAAAAATCGTTGCACCGTTTTTCAATTTTTTTATCAGTAGCCGATAAACTACAGAGTGGGGCAGAGTCACTTGCTTATTTTAATTTGGTTCCTCTAAGGAGGGTGGGGTTAGGCACATTCGAGAGTGCTGGGCGTAAAGTTGTGGCTGTCGAGGCACAGTTTCTGACAATCGCTCAGTCATCTACACGTTACGTTTATTCCGTACCTATTTCAGTGCTTCAGAGAAATTGGTGATGTTGTAAGTAGGCTGTTTAAAAGGATTTTGTGTTGGTAACGCCACGTAGCGCTCTGTATGAAAATCACTGACTGTGCTGTGTGCAATCTGTGGCTGGTTGGCATTGTTGGAATATTCGCTATGGTAGTGTTGGGCTGTTGGATGTTAACAGCGCGTAGCGTTGCGCAGTTGGTGAGCCGCTAGCAGTGGTGGATGTGGGGAGAGAGGTGGCATATATATCAGTTCATGACATCCGGTCTTACAAATTTCGTTTTTCTGACGGACACACGTCCAGATCGTCCGCTCTCAAAACTCTGCCATCTCTCTCCCCACATCCACCACTGCTAACGGCTCACCAACTGCGCAACGCTACGCGCTGTTCACATCCATATATATATTATGAGTTTTGAACACTATTAAGGTAAATACATTGTTTGTTCTACATCAAACTCTTTCATTTGCTAACTATGCCTATCAGTAGTTAGTGCCTTCAGTAGTCAGAATCTTTTATTTAGCTGGCAGTATTGGCGCTCGCTGTATTGCAGTAGTTCGAGTAACGAAGATTTTTATGAGGTAAGTGATTCGTGAAAGGTATAGGTTATTGTTAGTCAGGGCCATTCTTTTGTAGGGATTAATGAAAGTCAGATTGCGTTGCGCTAAAAAAAATTTAAAAAAATATTGTGTGTCAGTTTACTGTTGAACAGAATAAGTAAAGAGAGAAATGTCTGAGTACGTTCAGTTCTGCTCAGCTGTTTGAAAATCAAATAACGTAAGAAGTTTACCAGCACTGTCATTCTTAATTTTTCGAAGGGGATGTTTCAATGTGAAAAAAAAGCTGACGAACAGCAAAGACACCCTAAAACTTTGACACGGTAGGGTTTTCTGTTTCGCGATCAACATGCAGTTGCTTTAGGTAGTCTGCACGTTCTGTGAGGCGAATCCTTCACGAAGAACTAAATTTTCATCACTACAAATTGACTCTGGTGTAGGAATTTTACTCGAGGAAATGCATGCTAACCAGCATCTTTCGGGATCTGTAAATAAGTAGAGCATACGGTACCGGAGCCCAGGTAATCCCTGACAACTTCATCAGCATCCCTACACTCACAGCGTGTAACTGTCTGGTAGCAGCATGCAGCAGTCTGTGGAGTGTGTCGCTGTTTTTCCGACGAAGGCAATGGCCGAAAGCTTATGTGTAAGTGTCTTTTAACTGTGCCTGTCTGCAACTTAGCGTGTTATCTTTACTTCGGCTGGCCGGAGTGGCCATGCGGTTCTAGGCGCTGCAGTCTGGAGCCGCGAGACCGCTACGGTCGCAGGTTCGAATCCTGCCTCGGGCATGGATGTGTGTGATGACCTAAAGTTAGTTACGTTTAAGTAGTTATAAGTTCTGGGGGACTGATAACCTCAGAAGTTGAGTCCCATAGTGCTCAGAGCCATTTGAACCATTTTTTTGTTATCTTTACGGTAAGCAGCAATGGCACGTGAAGATGACAGCGGTATTGTGGTGCTGAAGTGGAGGGATGTTCGTAATGTTAGGATGTTATTAACAAAAGGTGCACCTATGATCACGTCAAGTTTGAATTCTACGCCGGCCGGAGTGGCCGAGCGGTTCTAGGCGCTACAGTCTGGAGCTGCGCGAACACTACGGTTGCAGGTTCGAATCCTGCCTCGGGCATGGTTGTGTGTGATGTTTTTTGGTTAGGTTTAAGTAGTTCTAAGTTCTAGGGGACTGATGACCTCAGAAGTTGCCCCGTAGTGCTCAGAGCCATTTGGATTCTACGCATCGCAGTCCTCCTGCGAAATAGCAAACCTTTGGTGACACTGGCGTATAATAATCGAAAAACTGGCATCGACAGAAGCGACCAGATGGTGTCACATCCCGCAATGATACGGAAGGGTGTCAAGTGAATTCGAAATTAGCACTACTATTTGCTTTAGGAGCAAGTGTAGTAAACGCTCACATTGTGTACCAGAGG
Organism: Schistocerca americana; assembly: GCF_021461395.2. Lineage (NCBI taxonomy): Eukaryota > Metazoa > Arthropoda > Insecta > Orthoptera > Acrididae > Schistocerca > Schistocerca americana. The sequence continues at coordinate 975,969,427 of NC_060120.1, read as the reverse complement.
GCCACAAATACAAAAATAGTAATAAGAAAATTTTGGGAACGTCTTGTTACCGTATGATTGTCCGCGAAAAATGCTATGCCTGGCAGTAATATAAATAAAATAGGCAACATGTCCCACCATTTAGAAATTCGTAAGAATCAGCAGGGCTGGTCTGTACATAAGTTCTCCACGAACTTGTCTCCTTGAGCGGTGTCTTAAGTATTGTCTCGATCGTCTTTACTCGTGGAGCATCGACAATGGCCTTCGCTTTTCCACTGACGAAACCGTTTGTATGAATTTCTGGCGGCGCGCCGGGTTTCTTACACCGTCATTACATCTCAGGCCTGTAGTTCTTCCGTTCGCTGAAACTACGAAATTCCTAGTCCTCATGCTCGATAGGAAACTAGCTTGGTCCTCCCATGTCTTACCTGGCCGCCAGCTGTACGTCGCGCCCGCAGTGTCCTACGTATCCTCAGCAGCAGCAGGGGTGCAGATCGGACCACCCTGGTCTGTTAGTACCGCCCTTGTCTATTGGAAACTAGATTGTGGGTGTTTCGTTTTTGCATTTGCACGTGCGTCCATCTTACGCCGTCTCAATACAATCCACCCTCGTGACATCCGTTTGACCACTGGAGCCTTTCACACTAGCGCGGTCGAGAGTCTGTATGCCGAGGCTGCCGAACTACCGCTGTCATACCGCCGTGATTTACTCCTCCGCCTGGCCACCCATCCTATGCCTCATTCTCCTTTGATCCCCAGTGTGGGGCGCGCCCCTCTTGTCTGTTAGCGCCTGGAATTCGCTCTCGGCTTTTGGTCTGGCAGCATAATTTCACGCTGCCTGCCACTTTCCCACTGGGTGAGAACCCTGCACCAGCCTGGCTTCGAGCGGCTGCCGTGTTCACCTTGGCCTTCATTCGCTTCCTAAGGACACTACTCCAGCCGCACTCTATCGCCGTAAGTTTCTCGCAAAGAACTTCGCGATGGTACCTTTGTGTACACTGATGGTTCTCTGACTGGCCGTGGTGTCGTATCTGACTTCGTCACTGGCACCGACGATTTTCGTGACCGGCTTCCGGAACACTGCTCATTATTTACAGCGGAACTCTTCGCCCTGTATCAGGCCACACAGTACATCCGGTGACGCGGCTCTTCAATAGTGTCAACTGCTCCGACTCTCTCAGTGCTGCCCAGAGCCTCTGTGCGCTGTACACCGTTCGTCCCTTAGTGCAACGGGTCCAGGAAAGCTTTCACATGCTCACTCTTGATGGAGACACCGTGTGTTTGTGGGTTCCTGGTCACGTCTGTCTGACGGGAAACGAGGCCGCTGACGCTGCTGCCAAGGCTGCAGGCCTCATACCTCGGCGCACTATTTCTTCCATTCCCTCCGATGATCTCTGTGTTGCCGCATGGCACCAGGTGGCAGTAGCACTGGCCTTCCCTTCATGGGAAAAAGCTCCGGGAATTAAACGTCTCCGGCGGCTTGTACGACTTCCTCTTGGCTCTATCGCCGCGGGGAGAGGTTGCGTATTGAACACTGTCTTTTTAACCATCGCCATTTGTTAAGGGGTGATTTCCCACCACTTCTTGCTCATTGCCTTCAATCTTTGACGGTTCATCATTTCCTGACAGAATTTCCTTTTTTTAACCATTTACGTTCTCATCATATGTTTGCCGTTTTAGCGAACGACGCGCGGGCTGTCGACCGCTTTTTACTTTTTATCCGTCGCGCAAATACGGCGAAGGACATTTAATCTTTGATTCAGGACCTCCGTTGTCTCCATGGCTTATTTTATGGACATTTCTCAAAGTCCCTGTTTTTGCTTTCTTTACTTCCATCGATTGGGCTTAACGTGTAATCGTTATTAACTCCTTCTTCGTCTTCGTGTTCTACGGTTCTGACATGGGTGTGTATGGCCCTAGTTGTTTTTGCGCTCTAAAACAGAAAAAGGCTATACGAAGGATGTGCGCCCTATCTTACTCGAAGAAGGGGCAAACTGCCGAACGCAAGAAGTGACAAAGAAAAAAGCTGACATACGTTTTCACAGTGTTTTAACGGTTGCCACATAACACAGTGTAAGGTAATATCTTATCCTAAATATCAGTGAATAAAACGTATAGTTGTTGTTGCTGTGGTCTTCAGTCCAGAGAATGGTTTGATGCAGCGCTACATGCTACTCTATCCTGTGCAAGCTTCTTCATCTCTCAGTACCTACTGCAACCTACATCCTTCTGAATCTGTTTAGTGTATTAATCTCTTGGTCTCCCCTCTACGATTTTTACCCTCCACGCTCCCCTCCAATACTAAATTGGTGATCCCTTGATGCCTCAGAACATGTCCTACCAAGCGATCCCTTCTTCTAGTCAAGTTGTGCCACAAACTTCTCCCCAATCCTATTCAGTACCTCCTCATTAGTTATGTGATCTACCCATCTAATCTTCAGCATTCTTCAGTAGCACCACATTTCGAAAGCTTCTATTCTCTTCTTGTCCAAACTATTTATCGTCCACGTTTCACTTCCATACATGGCTACACACCATACAAATACTTTCAGAAACGACTTCCTGACACTTAAATCTATACTCGATGTTAACAAATTTCTCTTCTTCAGAAACGCTTTCCTTGCTACATTTTATATCCTCTCTACTTCGACCATCATCAGTTATTTTGCTCCCCAAATAGCAGAACTCATTTACTACTTCAAGTGTCTCATTTCCTAATCTTATTCCCTCAGCATTACCCGATTTAATTCAACTGCATTCCATTATCCTCGTTTTGCTTTTGTTGATGTTCATCTTATATCCTCCTTTCAAGACACTGTCCATTCCGATCAGCTGCTTTTCCAGGTCCTTTGCTGTCTCTGACAGAATTACGATGTCATCGGCGAACTTCAAAGTTTTTCTTTCTTCTCCGTGGATTTTAATTCCTACTCCGAAGCCGGCCGGTGTGACCGAGCGGTCCTAGGCGCTTCAGTCCGGAACCGCCTGACTGCTACGGTCGCAGGTTCGAATCCTGCCTCGGGCATGGATGTGTGTGATGTCATTAGGTTAGTTAGGTTTAAGTAGTTTTAAGTTCTAGGGGACTGATGACCTAAGATGTTAAGTCCCATAGTTGTCAGAGCCATTCGAACCTACTCTGAATTTTTGTTTCCTTTACCGCCTGCTCAATAGACAGATTGAATAACATTGGGGATAGGCTACAACCCTGTCTCACTCCCTTCCCAACCACTGCTTCCCTTTCATGCCCCTCGACTCTTATAACTGCCATATGGTTTCTGTACAAATTGTAAATAGCCTTTCACTCCCTGTATTTTACCCCTGCCACCTTCAGAATTTGAAAGAGATTATTCCAGTCAACATTGTCAAAAGCTGTCTCTAAGTCTACAAATGCTAGAAACATAGGTTTGCCTTTCCTTAATCTATTTTCTAAGATAGGTTGTAGGGCCAGTATTGCCTCATGTGTTCCAACATTTCTACGGAATCCAAACTGATCTTCGCCGATGTCGGTTTCTAACAGTTTTTCCATTCGTCTGTAAAGAATTCGTGCTACTATTTTGCAGCTGTGGCTTATTAAACTGATAGTTCGGTAATTTACACGTCTATTAACACCTGCTTTCTTTGGGATTGGAATTATTATATTCTTCTTGAAGTCTGAGGTTATTTCGCTGGTCTCATACATCTTGCTCACCAGATGGTAGAGTTTTGTCAGGGCTGGCTCTCCCAAGGCTATCAGTAGTTCTAATGGAATGTTGTCTACTCCCGGGGCCTTGTTTCGACTTAGGTCTTTCAGTGCTCTGTCAAACTCTTCCCTCAGTATCATATCTCCCATTTCATCTTCATCTACATCCTCTTCCATTTCCATAATATTGTCCTCAAGTACATCGCCCTTGTATAGACCATCTATATACTCCTTCCATCTTTCTGCTTTCCCTTCTTTGCTTAGAACTGGGTTTCCATCTGAGCTCTTGATTTTCATACAAGTGGTTCTCTTTTCTCCAAATGTCTCTTTAATTTTCCTGTAGGCAGTATCTATCTTACCGCTAATGATTTACGCCTCTACATCCTTACATTTGTTCCCTAGCCATCCATGCGTAGCCATTTTGCACTTCCTGTCGATCTCATTTTTGAGGCGTTTGTTTTTACCTGCTTCATTTACTGCATTGTTGTATTTTCTTATTTCATGAATTAAGTTCAGTATTTCTTTGTTACCTAAGAATTTCTATTAGCCCTCGTCTTTTTACCTACTTGATCCTCTACTGCCTTCACTATTTCATCTCTCAAAGCTACCCAGACTTCTACTACTGTATTTCATTCACCTTTTGTTGTCAATCGTTTCGTAATGCTCTCCCTGAAACTGTCTACAACCTCTGGTTTAGTGAGTTTATCCAGGTCCCATCTCCTTAAATTCCCATCTTTTTGCAGTTTCTTCAGTTTTAACCTACAGTTCATAACCAATAGATTGTGGTCAGTGTCCACATCTGCCCCTGGAAATGTCTTACAATTTAAAATCTGGTTCCTAAATCTCTGTCTTATCATTATATAATCTATCTGAAACCTTCCAGTATCTCCAGGCTTCTTCCATCTATACAACCTTCTTTCATGATTCTTGAACCAAGTGTTAGCTATGATTAAGTTATGCTCTGTGCAAAATTCTACCAGGCGGATTCCTCTTTCATTCCTTACCCCCATTCCATATTCACCTACTTCGTTTCCTTCTCTTCCTTGTGTACTATCGAATTCCAGTCACCCATGACTATTAAATTTTCGTCTCCCTCCACTATCTGAATAATTTCTTTTATGTCATCACACATTTCTTCACTCTCTTCGTCATCTCCGGAGCTAGTTGGCATATAAACTTGTAGTACTGTAGTAGGCGTGGGCATCGTCTCTATCTTGGCCACAATAATGCGTTCACTATGCTGTTTGTAGTAGCTTGCCCGCATTCCTATTTTACTATTCATTATTAAACCTACTCCTGCTTTACCCCTATTTGATTTTGTATTTATAACCCTGTATTCACCTGACCAGAAGTCTTGTTCCTCGTGCCACCGAACTTCACTAATTCCCACTATATCTAACTTAAACCCATCCATTTCCCTTTTTATATGTTCTAACTTACCTGCTCGATTAAGGGTTGTTGTTGAGTTGTTTTTGGAGAAGGAGAAAGCGAGGTCATCGGTCTCATCGGATTAGGGAAGGAAGAGGAAGGAAGTCGGCCGTGCCCTTTCAAAGGAATCATCCCGGCATTTGCCTGGAGCGATTTAGGGAAATCACGGAAAACCTAAATCAGGATGGCCGGACGCGGGAGCTCGATTAAGGGACCTGACATATAGTATTATGTGTATATTCTTTGTATGTTTACGTTGTGTGACTTACAGGTATCCTATAGGTATATTTCAGTGCTTATTCCGTTAAATTCTTTGAAAATTCCAACTGCAAATACTATTAACTTCAGCAAGAAGAGCGTCACCCTCACGTGGGTGGTGGGGGCACCACGGAAACTTACCCGTCACCCAGATATGGGTGACGTGGTGACGAACGTGTCAAACCTGCTGGACGCAGCCTGCACTTAATATAGAATAGTTCACGCAGAGCGGTGCTGTCTTCCGGCATGCACAGTATAGCGCATGCGCGCTGCTAACTTCCGCTCCACGATACCGGAAGCTGACAGTGAGCCGGCGAGCACGCGCCGTATGAGCCAGGCCCGCCGGCCTGCGACCGCGTCCACAGCCGCCCCCGCAGAACCAGCTGTTGCTGACGCAACGCTACGCCCGCACGTTTGCAGTACCGGCAACAGTTACACACTCAACTGGCTTCGCCGAAAGCTGCTCTGTCATCTAGTTAGCAGCCTCTTTCTTTCAAGCGAATATTGGCAAAGTAGGCCATTGGCGCTCTTACGGCTACTTCCTGGGGTGGGGTTAAAGAAAAAAATGATTAACTCATTCAGTACTCCTAATGCACAAAAAGCTAATTTTACACAAAAAATTCCTGTTAGATAATAAGTAATTTAACACATATATCACCACGAAATCTTTCGCGACGGATTTGTTGTAATAGGCTGCGTTCACAGTGGCTCCGTCTGCTGTGGTCAGACGCCAGAGGTCGTCCGATCACAACTTGTGAACTGCAGAGCGCCCTCCCTTAACACACTGCCGTCTGGGGACAGCACAGTGGTGTCGTCAGCGTGGTATCGCGCAGTGGCCGGCGACAGCGCTTTAGTATCTTTTGCATTCTGTTGGTGTTTTGTTTAGGTAACAGTAAGTTACACACGTCAAAAAAAGAAAAAAAGATTCAAATGACTCTGAGCACTAAGGGACTCAACATCTAAGGTCATCAGTCCTCTAGAACTTAGAACTACTTAAACCTAACTAACCTAAGGACATCACACACATCTATGCCCGAGGCAGGATTCGAACCTGCGGCCGTAGCGGTCGCACGGTTCCAGACTGAAGCGCCTAGAACCGCTCGGCCACAGAACTTGGCCCACGTCAACAAGTTTTTTTTAAGTATTTGTGCCCTTGCATTATGGCAGACGAAAGAGACGATACGATTACTTACGATGAATGCACGGAGCAAAACTTAGCGGCTGCCACTACGTCGCGTACATCCCATCATGATCCGGTTGACACACTTTCCGGCCATATAAAGCAACACTAACTAATAGACCTAAGTATTTCCGAAACGAATAAACGGAAACGAAAAAACTGCCCTGTATGTTGCAAAAACAAAAAAAGAATAACAAACTTAATGTACAAGTCTTGTGGAGTTGCATTACATCTTGGGGACTGTTTTGCTGCAATCATACGAAAGAGAAATACTAAGTACCGAAGACCATGCAAATAAACAATACATAAGAAACAAACAAATTTTGAATTTATTTACGTATGTATATCTTCGAAATTTCGTGAAAATAGGGGAACAGGGTTGAGATTAGTAAAACGTAACAATTAATAATCTCCCGATAATGTCAAGAACGGCCGGCGACAAGCCAAGTTATCCGAATAAGCGCTGCCGGCGCCAAGCGAATAAATCTGTACGAGACGTACGGACGGCGAAGTCCTGCGGACAGCACTAAAAGGAGGATATGTGAACTGCGGACAGAGGATTAGTCAGCCAGTTAGCGTTATCCTGTAAACTCCACGATAATCACCTTAGCATTCTTTTTATAACTTTGATTTGATATAAAGCTGTATACTGTCATTTTTATAGCTTCACTTACATTGACCCTTATATATTGTTGATGCTGTCCTTACACAAAGACTACTTGGGCAAAGATGCATATTCATTTGGTTTACTTATTTCTGACGTTGCAGTTTCTTTCATACACCTATCATTATCTACAGTTAAAAGGTTGGTAGTTTACTTCAGGATTTTGCAGTTCAATGTATCATCCAACTGTGTAGTTTTAGTCATGTAACATTTGCCTAGTGATTTTATTAACAAACAGTACTTTTTTACAATGTATAGAGTAGAAATTCGTTATGGTATACTATATATAATGATACAGGGTGACAACTGAACGCCGGCCGGAGTGCCCGTGCGGTTCTAGGCACTACAGTCTGTAGCCGAGCGACCGATACGGTCGCAGGTTCGAATCCTGCCTCGGGCATGGATGTGTGTAATGTCCTTAGGTTAGTTAGGTTTAATTAGTTCTAAGTTCTAGGCGACTGATGACCTCAGAAGTTAAGTCGCATAGTGCTCAGAGCCATTTGAACCATTTTTTGACAATTGAACTATATCAAAAAAACGTGGATTATTTACAAACTACAGCGCGCACGGACTTTATTCAACATGTAAACGCCACTATAGATATTCGTATTTAAGTTATAACATGTTCGATATGTCTGCCATGACGATGATGTGGCGCAGACCAATAGCGAAATTCTGCATGAACCGCTGAAGTGTTGCAACATCGATGCTGTTGGTGACCTCCTGAATGCCTGTCTTCAGCTCAGCAACGGTTTTGGGGTTACTGATGTACACCTTGCCTTTAATACAGCTGCACAAAAAGGAGTCGCATGTGTTCAGATCCGGAGAAGATGTCGGCCAACCGAGGCCCATGCCAGTGGCCTCTTGGTACCCCAGAGCCAGAATGCGGTCCCCAAAGTGCTCCTTCAACACATCATTCTCCTGCCTCCATGAAGTCGAGCACCGTCACGCATGAATCACGTCTTGTCGAAATCAGGGACACTTTGGACAATGGGGATGAAATCATCTTCCAAAACCTCAAGTACCGTTCCGTAGTCACCGTGCCATCAGGAAACATCGCACCGATTATTCGACATTGCACACTACACAATCACACGGTGAGAGTGAAGAGACTTCTCGATCGCGAAATGCGGAGGCTCAGTTCCTCAAATGTGACAATTTTGCTTAGAGGCGAACCCATCAAGATGAAGGTGGGCTTCGTCGCTAAACCAAACGCTGTATGCACGTACTAATTCCTTTCATGTCTCGTGGGTAACCGTGCAGTTTGAAGGTCCTAACGCAAAGGTCAGAAGTTATTACGATTTTAGTTCATGTAGTTCAATAATTGTCACCCCTGTGTGTTTGGTAGGTGACAGCGAATCTACCTATTGATTTTTATCAAATGGTTACCGTAAATTCACTAGCATTGTGTTGTCCTTTATTCTTATTCTGCTTTTAATCTGTCTCTGTATTTGCTTTGTTGGTAAGTTGATGGTGCTATCATAACTGTGCATGAATACAGGCCTGAAGATGGTGTATTGACTCACCGCAGCCGGTTGCAATATAATAAGCAACGTCAAAACGACGCCAGCAGGTGCTTCACTTATTACCCAACTTTTAAACGTTCTCGGCTCTCACCTGTTCTGAATTCATCCCCAGCCAATGCGTATACTCATCACATTTTCTGTGCACCCTGTAGCGATGACCATGCTTGAGAAGACACGGTTCCGTTTCGTTGTTGTCAGTATTCCCATTACTCTCTCTGTATAACACTCAAGTATCTTAGGCCTAAGAAATTATACGGAAATGAAGGCTGTCGGCGAAGGCACTGCCTGACTGACGGCGACAACGAATCCGCTGCTAAAATATAGTGAACGACTTAGGTGAATCAGCAGTGTGGAAGGCTCTGGTCGGAAGTCCGACGGTACCTGCCGACCATCAAAAGCGTCGGAAAGCCCACGCAACCGTACTGCGGAGGAGCTTACCTGATTTCCGCAGTTCTCTACGAAAGGACTCTAATTGGCACGAGAGTCTGATGTTTCCCAGGAATTCTTGCACTTCGATTGAGTATTTCTTCCGTAATTACCTGCCTGCCGAAAGTTACTGTACCGAATTTGCATTAATGCTGCCAGCCTTTAATCATAACGCTTGAGTGAGTAATTAGGCGATAAGTTTTGTTTTTCTCACACGTATTGCTTCAATAATATTATTTTTTCGTTTCACACTCATCCAAGCTGTGGTGAATGTCCTATTCAATTAATTATATATCTTCTTTTCGTTTTCGTAAAAGTACGAAACGGTGCCTCAAGACTGAAAATCTTAGATTAATCTCACTATTTGGGCAGCAAAATAACTGACGATGACCGAAGTATAGTTAGATTCAAAGTAGATGGTCCCTGACGTTTAAGGGGGAAACAAAAGGCGACGGTCGAAAAAAACATGAATCTTTTTGAATTCGAATGTAATTACATTGAAGAATTATTCCCAAAAATATTATGCGCGAACTCCAAAAAGTAACGATTCTGTGAGCGTTTGAAGCCGAGCGTGGACAACTCAAAACGCCCTTGCCACAAGTCGTAATCGATGCCATCACCCCTGTTTCTACCGATTTGAGGAAACCTGATTTCTGGAGCATTGTTTGGGCGGTTTTACGCAAAATGTGAACGAAAGTTTCAGTAGTCACATTCGAAGATACACTCCCAAAATAACATCTAGCCGAAGCGAATTTGTCAACATTGTTTCGAATCTAGCCTTATGTCTATTCAGTAGACATACTGTATTAATGCACGTGGCAAGTGCCCTTTCCTGTATGCTGTCCTTCTGACAATCATTTCTTTTTCGATTTCTTCACATTTTTCATGCAGCCTTTTCGTCTTAGCTTCCCTGCACTTCCTATTTATTTCGTCCCTCAGCAACTTGTATTTTCGTTTTCCTGAGTTTCCCGGAACATTTTTGTACTTCCTCCTTTCATCGATCAACTGAAGTATTTCTTCTGTTACACATGTTTTCTTCGCAGTTACCTTCTTTGCACCTACGTTTTTCTTTCCAACTTGTGTGATGGCCCTTTTTAGAGGTGTCCATTCCTCTTCCACTTTACTGCCTACTGAGCTATTCCTTATTGCTGTATCTTTAACCTTAGAGAACTCCAGGCAGATCTTGTCATTCTTTAGTAGCTCCGACCCGCTTCTTTGCGTAATGATTCTTCCCGGCTAATATCTTAAACTATGGCCTACTCCTCATCACTACTACATTGTGGTCTGAGTCTATATATGCTCCTGGGTACGCCTTACAATCCAGTATCTGATTTCGGAATTTCTGTCTCACCATGATGTAATCTAATTGAAATCTTTCCATATCAACCGGCCTTTTCCAGGAATACGTCCTCCTCTTATGATTCTTAAACAGAGTATTGGCTATTACTAGCTGAAATTTATTACAGAACTGAATGAGTCTTTTTCGTTTCTCATTTCTTGTCCCAAGCCCGTATTATCCCGTAACGTTTTCTTCTACCCCTACTCCTACAGCTGCATTCTAGTGCCCAGTGACTGTCAGACTTTTATCTCCCTTTACGTACTGTTTTAATCTTTCAACATCCTCATATACTCTCTGTCTGTCTTCATCTTCAGCTTGCGACTTCGGCATGTACATCTGAACTATCTTTGCCGGTGTTGGTTTGCTGTCGATTCTGATAAGAACAACCCTATCACTGAACTATTCGCAGAAACACACTCTCTACCCCACCTTCCCATTCATAACGAATCCTACTCCCGTTATACCATTTTCTGCTGTTGTAATATTACTCTATACTCATCTGACCAGAAATCCTTGTCTTCTTTCAATTTCACTTCACTGACCCCTACAATATCTAGTTTCAGCCTTTGCATATCCCTTTTAAGATTTTCTAGTTTCCCTACGACCTTAAAGCTTCTAACATTCCACCCTCCGAGTCATAGAATGTTATCCTTTCGTTGATTATTCAATTTTTTCTCATGGTCACCTTCCCTTTGGCAGTCGCCTCCAGGAGTTTCGAATGGGGGGCTATTCCGGAATCTTTTACCAATGGAGAGATCCACATGACACTTTCTCAATTACAGGCGACATTTCATGTGGATATACGTTACGTGTCTTTAATGCAGTGGTTTCCGTTGCCTTCTGCATCCTCATGCCTTCGATCACTGCTAATCCGTCAGCGTTTAGGGCCAGTTTCTCACCGCTAGGACAAGAGAGTGCGCTGAACCTCCGTCCTCTCATAAGCTCCCTTCGACAAGTCCGTTGGCAGGATGAGGGTGACTCCTTATGCCTGATGTCTTCGTAGATGTTTATGCTCCACATTACAAACGACGCTCACTGTGACGACCACATGCATCCACGACAGCCTGGAGCCACTCTAGGGTTTGCCTTACTGCTACGCGGAACAACAGTGGACCAAGGAATGTTCAGCTCTCTTGACGCAGGTCATGCACTGTTTGAAGATCGCACTAGTCAAGAAACCATGGGAAGCTAATGGAGTGTGTTCAACAACGAACGAGATATCGTCAACCATTGTTTTGAAATGGAGAAGCGATTTCACTTACATCGTGTGAATTATATATGGAAATCAGCTTTTCAGATGGCAGGTGTAATTATCTTAGAAATCAGTTTCCAGTGTCAACATGTTGCGCTCGAAGCACTAAAATAACTGTTAACGTTGGGCTAAGGGAAGTTCAGCGTCAAACGCTTCCAGTATCCGCAATGACGAAACAATGAATCTGTGAGACACTTTCGCCACATAACAAAATTCTCTTTTTTACCTCTTCTAATAACGCTACAAATTTGTATACGCAGCTTCTTTACATCCTGAGTACCAGTCTCCGTCTTCTTCTGAAGATTTTACATTCTACAGGTCGCTCAAATACCGTGGAAGTCAATCCCTCACGTTTTTACACAAGCCCTATTACCTGACCCTTCTACCTGTCAATTTTTTCCACATGTCCACTCTTCACCTTGTCAACAGATACTGGATTGTAAGGTGTTCCCAGGGAAAGAGGTAAACTTAGATCACAATGTAGTAACGATGAAGAGTAAGCTGTAGTTTAAGAAATTATTCAGGAGCAATCGGTACGCAAAGTGGCATACGGAAACACTAAGGAATGGAGAGATACACCCGAAGTTGTCTGAGGTTATAGATACTGCAGTAAGGAATAGCTGTGTAGGCAGTTATGTTCAAGATGTATGGATATCTCTAAAAAGTGTAATCACTGAAGTTGGAAAGAAAAACATAGGTACATAGGAGTTAGCAAAGAAACCGTGGGTGACAGAAGAAATACTTCAGTTGATCGAAGAAACATGGAAGTACAAAAATGTTCAAGGAAAGTCAATTTTGTAATAAAAAAAGAAATTAGTTAATCTGATGCCTGTGTCTGCATACCTCTACCTGCTAGCGGCACTTAGAAATGGACAACTTAACATGAAAAACAGAGTTCTCCAACCTTAGTTTTCACTCTTTAGCGCTGACTACTCGTAATGCCTAAATAGTAGTGTGTGATCCTCCTTTACAACGTCATTTTTTCACATAGATTTAAAAAATTAAAATCAGTGGAGAATATTGGTGAATTTTTTTGTACACTGCCCCCTGCTCCCCCCCCCCCCCCCACCCCTATGCGGGGCCGCCCGCATCGCCACCCACGCCGCCCCCGCCAGTCAGCTCGCACGCTATTCGTTCGTTTCTTCCGTCAGTCGACTCGACTGAATCGAATTATCGATTAGTTGTACTTTCTTTTGTAGCATGCGCGTCCGCGTCATCGTATTTTATACGTTTCTGTCAGCCATATAGATAGCTAACGCATACTTACGAGAAAAGTCGCGTCCATTCTAGTGCTCTCGATACTTTATTCTGTCTGGCATTTGTTCGAGAAAAGTCGCGAATATTCTACTGTTTTCTTATACAGGGAATCTTCGATACGTAGCGTTATAAGCACGGACTATTCGCCGAATAGGAAGCTAGTTTACATTCAGAAGCAGAAATATTAAGATTGAAGAATGAATAACTAAAACATCCTAGTTATAGCAAGTGGAAGGTGAAGATTAGTCAAGAGCGAGAGTGCTCAGTAGATTGTGAAGTATTAATAATAGTAATTTATCAGTAAAAATATTGTTACGAGACTTGTAACAATATTTTTATTGATAACGTAACAATAGTTTCCAATACCTAACTCGTAATAGGATCATAAACGCCCTTAATGATAGTGATTCTGTTACGCAAGCGTTGTCTGTTCGTCCTAGATCTGACTACCCTACTTTGCACACGCTGAAAAAAAATTTGCTTTTCTACCTTTATCTATTGCTACAGTAGAAGGAAGTTTTTCAACATTGCGGCGTACAAAGATATGGCTGTGCTCGACAATGAAGCTCTTAATGGCTTAGCTCTGTTGAACACTCACCCTGATTGTCATATTGACGATGTAATTAACCAATTTGTCAGGAAGAATAGGCGCATAGAATTCATCATTTAAGGAAGAGAACCACAATTTTAACTTTTTTATATCATAAGACGACACAGTCATGTATATTTGTATAATCAGTTTAAAGAAAACTTTGCATGTGACTTGATTATTTGTTATTACAGTAAAAGAAGAGGTAGCTCAAGATATCTTTAGCGCCCTTTCCTTGAGGTTTCTCTATATTCGCCGCTTGTACAGGCTGTTTTTTATATATTTTATTTGATATTTTGATTCTTTGTATATTGAAAAGTATAACGCAAATGACTGAGAGTCCATGTTTATTGTTGGAAATAATAGCAATGAAAACAGAAAAGCCGGCCGGTGTGACCGAGCGGTTCTAGACGCTTCAGTCTGGGACCGCGCGATCGCTACGGTCGTAGGTTCGAATCCTGCCTCGGGCATGGATGTGTGTGATGTCCTTAGGTTAGATAGGTTTAAGTAGTTCTAAGTTATAGGGGACTGATGACCTCAGATGATAAGTCCCACAGTGCTCAGAGCCATTTGAACCATTTTGAAAACCGAAAATCGGTTATTTCAGAAATCCGTTAATTTGATCGGTTTTAGTAATCAGGTTAAACTAGATACAAAATAACCAGTGTAGCCAAACATCGGTTTTTTCAAGGATAACCGCGATACCTATCTCCAAATACGGTTTTTGTGTATGGAACGGAAAACTACAGCAATTGCCAACGCCCACTTATAATAAGATAGGTGCGCCAAAAATCAGAGGGAGGAATTAGATGGTTTTCAGCCTCAGTTCCATTCAAGACAGGTACAAAAAAGAAAGTCAAGCCTCGTGTGATTCTCGAGGGCCGCCGGGTCTGAAGCAGATTAACGACCTGTGACGGCATCGGACACCGAACGCGTAGGAAGACTGAGGAGTCGGGCCCAACCCGCGCGGTCTCTGGCGGGATAACGAGGCAAGCAGCCGGCGGCGCGCCACGGAGCGGCAACGGGTTGACGGGTAGCAGGTGTAGAGGGGGCTGGAAGGGGGCGGGGGCTTGGGACGGTTGGTGAAGGGAAGGGTTGAGTGAGGGGGGCCACATCATAAATCGAGGGTGGGGGGGAGGGCGGGCCACGGGGCCGCTCGTTACCGCCATGTGGCGGAAGGGGCGCAGATAACGCCCACCTCGCCCCACTTTCCAAACGCTTCTCCCGCCACATCCACATTCCCTCCCCGTTCGACAGCCTTACCAAGCACGAAGAGCGCGGGTTATATTCGTAGGCCACAAGGAACTTCCCGCAAGCTATAACCTGCCTAACCACATTTTCCTCGTCCCTCATTAACGTTCTCTTGTGTCGTCCTGGCCCACTGACTTTATCTCCGCCGTGCTGTTTAACGCCTAGAAACGACCCGGCTTTGCGCTTACGGTACGTGTGTCTCGACGAGCTACACGCGATCGCAAAGCGCTCCGGCGACAGTTGTCGCTTGTACTTGGATCGCGTGTCACACAGTTTGTTTGGAAAATGGACAGGCGTAAAATTCGTACATTAGCTCTATTAAATCACACAACTTGCCAGTCATATCCCTGGATAAACACTTTGTTGTGTTTATGCGAAATGTTCTGGTGGTGTTTACAGGTTCTTCATGTTTGATTACACTCTAATCGAGCTAGCCGAGATGTGTCTCGTTTATGGCATGGCATGATGCAACATACGAGCACCAAAGCAGAACTATATCAACGTGGGAGGTAAAACACGATCCTTTGGACCAATGATGGACTCTGCAGTGTGCGAAGTGTTCTGTCCAAGGAAGCTATGTTACGGCGAATTTAGGATAACCCTCAAGACAAGCACGTGATCCATTGCTAAGAAACTGATGGTGGTGGTGGTGGTGGTGGTTAGTGTTTAACGTCCCGTCGACAACGTGGTCATTAGAGACGGAGCGCAAGCTCGGGTTAGGGAAGGATTGGGAAGGAAATCGGCCGTGCCCTTTCAAAGGAACCATCCCGGCATTTGCCTGAAACGATTTTTAGGGAAATCACGGAAAACCTAAATCAGGATGGCCGGAGACGGGATTGAACCGTCGTCCTCCCAAATGCGAGTCCAGTGTGCTAACCACTGCGCCACCTCGCTCGGTAAGAAACTGAATACCACGAGGTTATAATTAAAGTATAGCTACTTTCGGAGGTTCAGTGTGGATTGTAATTATCGTATGCCAGAGAAACTTGGTAGGTATGCTGATTCCTTAACGCAGAACCGATTTACGCTGGAAAACAAACTGGTTCCAATTGTGACCACCAGGTGCAAATCTGGCAATGTACGCTGCTTGTATGACAGTATGACAGCCACGCTGTCATTTGACAAGCCTTAACGTGATTGAACAGTGTGGCTATCGGGAAGAGAGACCACCTCGCTTTAGTGAAACTGTTTTATGGTAACGGCAGTTATTACAGTGCTGCACTGAGAGAGTGTCGCAGACTGGATGGTTTGACGAGAGGCATGCAGCACTTCTCCGGGTTAGTGTTAGTGCTCGTGCAGTGACACGAGAATTGTTCATCGCATGGTCAACAATACAGAAAGTTTTTGCTCTATTTTCCACTGGTACCCGCACAAGATCCAGCCGGTCCAGCAAATGACACCTTAAGATCCGCAGCGACGTTCTCAATGTGCTCTTCCGTTATTAACGGGGATCGATGACAAGTGCCGCTCAGTGTTCTATGGACCGACGAGACACATTTTACACCACAGGGTGCAGTTAATACACACAACTGCCGAATTTGGGGTAAGCTACTGTTAAACCGCGTGTTGCGCACGAAGAGCCGTTGCACTCGCCATATTTGAATGTATACATATGGATATGGTGTCTGCTCTTTCGGACATGTCCGCAAGAACAGACATCACTGATGACCTGCAGCCGTCTAGAACGAAATTGGAATTATATTAATACCTTTAGCTGCTGACGAGCGTTGATATGTATCAACAGGGACTGGTGAAAATGTGTGTCCAGACCGGGTCTCGAACCCGGGATCTCCTGCTTACATGGCAGATGCAGCATCCGTCTGAGCCACTGAGGGCACAGAGGATAGCGCGACTGCAGGGACTATCTCGCGCACGCCTCTGCAGGAGATCCCGGGTTCGAGTCCCCGCCGGGGCACCTATTTTCACCTATCCCCGTTGATATATATCAACGCCCGTCAGCAGCTGAAGGTATTAATATAATTCCAGTTTCATATTTGAATGTGTCGTGTGGATTCACAAGCACCTTTATTCCTGGTCCGTTCTTCTTCAAAGGGAGCACATCCAGAGGGCCCGTCAGGTGAACCGTGACGTCTGCAGTTTTCGAAGCCCCCTTGTACAGGACGTGATTCCTGCTTTGGAAGAGTGCATGTGTGTGGAGATCACTGTTTTCATGCAAAATAGTACAACACCTCACGTCGCTCGCCCAGTGAAACATCTGCTTCATGCAACCCTCCACGAACGTGTTATCTCCAGAGCTTTTCAAGATACATGTCCTACAAGATCACCTAATCTGAATATATGTGACTTCTGGCATTGCAGATATCTAGAAAGACGCGTTTACCAGGGACACGTTCGATCTCTACCTCATACGAAGGACTGTATATAGAAATACGTTGCTGGGGTTCCACAGGAACTGCTGCGAACCACTGTTGATCAGCATCTCGCCAAAATAATGGAAAAAACATTGTGCCTTTGTTCCTTGTTTGACCTTTCCTGCCCACGTGCCCTTCCTAATCAATTAGATATGGAAACCCATCTAAACGTCTCTCTTGCATTCACAGCGACAGAGTTGCAACTGGTGCCCAAAACTGGGCCACATTTTTTTCAGCGTAAATCGGCTTCACATTAAGGCGTTAGAACGTCTACCACACTTTGTCCGCAATGGAGTCTGTTACGACTGCACTGTAATTATAACCACCCGGTACCTCGAACGCCAATGCGTGGAACGTCCCACACGAGCCGGATATGCACCCATTCAAGTTTCTGGAGGTACAAGATATATCAGCTGACAACTTACTCCAGGGCGTGGTATTCTGCCAACGGCATCTATGGCAGTTTGTAAACATCCCATTACAAACGGGCCCCTCATTTACTGACGAGGCTGCCTTCACAAGGAAAGGAATACTCAGCAGCAACGTAGCCATGTCTGTCGGTTGGAAAATCCTAAGGCAGTTCGTGTGTACCACCGTCAACAGCGATTTAACAAGAATGTGAAGGGTGGTATCGCTCACGACCGTCTGACTGAACCGGACCTCCTCCTAACGGGATCGACGAAGGAATAGTTCGCTGTGAATTACTACCTGAAATGCTTGAGAATGTGTCGCTTGCACCCAGGCAATGGTGAGCACGAAGGGACCACACCACACTTTGTTGTTGATTTTAGGAAATATTTCCCCAGTTGTTGGATTGAGAGGGGTTGACCAGAACCGTGGCCACCTCATTGTCCCGACTTCACTACTATGTGTTTTTTGTGTTTGGGGGGGGGGGGGGGGGGGGGAAGGAGGGAGAGACCAAGCGTTCGGTGTACGAAACACGAGAAGATGTGGATGCCCATTTGTCTGAAGTCGCTGCCGCTATTCGTGAAACATCTGGGTATTTCCAGAATGTTAATCATTAGTGCGCAGATTCCAGTAGTGCATTAATGTAAACAGACGACCTATTCATCAACATTTCTAAAACAATATTCATCACAGCGCAGTTTGAACACTAACGTCAAAGCCTTCAAAGAATTCTTGCAGGAAAACGGTGCCCATGTGAGAATTTTGTCATATAATAAAGTATTTTCTTCTATCTTGTGGAAAACACTCTAAATTTTGTGTGCGTAGTTTTTTTACGCCCCGTATATCTAACAAATACTTAAGACGCTGCCTGCAAGTGCTACTCTGAAGTGATTAGCACAGTTGAGAAATTCCTGGCAGACCACATCAAGCCAGTCAGAGGGCAGACGGAAAATAAGGTTGGTTGGTTTGGGGAAGGAGACCAGACAGCGTGGTCATCGGTCTCATCGGATTAGGGAAGGATGGGGAAGGAAGTCGGCCGTGCCCTTTCAGAGGAACCATCCCGGCATTTGCCTGGAGTGATTTAGGGAAATCACGGAAAACCTAAATCAGGATGGCCGGACGCGGGGTTGAACCGTCGTCCTCCCGAATGCGAGTCCAGTGTGTAACCACTGCGCCGGAAAATAAGGAACAGCCCAGTAATGTCAGTCGGTTGATGGAGTAGGAGCGGGGAAAGTCACCAAATGATATGTCTCATTTGCGGAAAAATGTTCTCCCTGCAGTTGTTGGAAGAACAAGCGGGATGATGTGATCTCTGACTGCGTCGATGCTGCTCACCAGGATAGTGGCAAGATGGCGTCTGCTCCTTCTTCTAACTTTATAAATTCACAAATAAATATTGCTCTCTAACCTGCAGTTCCAGAAATGAACTCGGTGGTAAGAAATCTTGTTATCTTTCCAAAGAAAATTGCTGGATGAGGTTTAGAGGAGGTGTGGCACGAAACACGTTTTATGACTACAATACACACAGCAGATGTAATTCACAAGCGAAGTGAACTTCAATTTCCACATGCTCGTACTATGTTCCTACAGCAATTTAAAGCTAGTTGTAAATAGTTACTTGCTAACGGAAGTCCATGTAATGTACAAAAATTCTAATAAAAACAGATTGTAAGTCTGCTACAGCTTGTCTGTACTCCACAGTCCAAATAAGCATTTCACCTCGTTAAACAATAAAGTTTAAGTAACTCCGCTCTCGGTAAAACACTGTTCATTCACCTTCTGTTAGACAGGTTCAGATCAGAATCGAGTTAGTTGTCCAATCACGCAAGGTCTGTCGTCCGGCATTAAGCGAGTCTTCTATTCTACTCCTTTTCTTTTCCCATTACATAACCCGATCCTCCTTTAACGCACTTCTACGTCTGTCGCCATCTTTACGCTCTCCGATCTTCTCTTGTTTGTGACACCACAGGTGTTAATTTTATCCTAACGGGCATAGTACTTTGTTTATATAAACAACAAATTTTACATTAATATTAAATAAAACTATAAGAAACTTGGAGCGACAGGAGTTTTTATTACTTGGCTGTAATGGGATGTTACAGTGATCGTCACTGTTATCACGCCACTGGTGAGCTAGATTAAAAGAATGAAGGGTGACTTACTAACTTTTCACTATCAGGCACCGAAAAGATCACTAATCTGCTGACCTTTTGTCCCCAGACAGATAAGGCATACATCTTCTACTCGCAAGGGTTTGGTCGCCTAGTCGGTAATATAATAAATTAAAAAAAAGGGACAAATGCGAGTAGCAGTCGCGCTTCGACGCTCCGGTAGTATATAGATGACCCCGGGAATCGAGAACCTCGAGGGTGTTTACCAGTATCAATGTTGATACTGGCAAGATATCGATCCGGGAATGTTTTAATTGTAAGCTTTTAGTTCCATTTATTAGTTTCGTATTCACTAATGTAATATTCTATTTATTTTATTAATTTTGCTACATTACTGAGCAATTGCAAATGCGATGGCTTCGTCTGCTCTCCTCCCCATTAGAATTACTGGTAACATTTGATGGAAGTCTTCAGAGAAAAATACAGTACAGCCGGGTGTAGGGCTATTGTTACGTGTATGTCGGACTGTTCCGTGGGACGCTTAAAAGGATATTTTATGGGAAATTGGAACCTCATCCCAAACAATGGAGGTGCAATTCTGCTTTAGTTACCCATATCACTTCGCTCTGTAACATTGCAGATGCTGTACGTGTCGCATGCATAGACTGTCAAGGAAAGTTTGTATGTAGAAATCAGTAGTTTAAAGGCCGTGGTATGGTAGTCGGGAGGCCTTACGCCTTTCACCGCTAGATGGCAAAGGCATCGCTTGTACGGCCTCTGGGGACCTACGGTAGCTCAGCCAATCAGCACGAAATATTTGCAGATTATATACACAAACCTTCCATGTAAATCATGCTACCTATTACTGAAAACAAGATCAAAATGCTGGCAGTAGTTCCTGAGGTCTTTGACAATTCACGAATGAAAAAAAATTACGTGATATAATTGCAAATCCGGATGTATTCCTTTACTTGTACTGTGAAACCTTGCATTTTGTTAATTGTATGATTCTAGGTTACGGGAAGGTTTTGATTTGTGAACTTGTATAAAAAAATGACCGTATCTGTCAGTCAGACAGACAGACAGATGAACAATGAAGTGGTCATGTAAGGGTTCCATTTTTACTGACTGAGGTACGAAACTGTAAAAAACGGTAAACCTGTGAATTAACTCACCATGTAAAGTATTGATAATTAATCAAGCTGAACGCACTGCTGAATCGATACACATTAATTACACGTGACGAAAAATCTTGGTACCTTTACGTTCCTAACTGAGACACTTCCAAACAGTTTCTTCACGTGATTGCGCTGCTTCCTCGCGGCGTCATTCACTTCGATAATTTCGCAGCAGACTCCTGTCATAAAACTTCATTAACTGAGACCCTAGTAATCAACGAATTCCGAAAATAGGTCATCTGGAGACGGCTTACTTCTCGGACGCCACGATAGGTCTGTGACTCTCGCACACGGCTGCCAGGTCCCAAAACTGCGACTATATCCCCTCCAGCTCTCCCTTCATACCCCCCCGCCACTGTCCACCGCCTGCTCGGCTCCAGCACTCAGGCTTTCAGCTTTACTTGCCGCACGAGAGAGCAAGTGCTTGCTCCGTCCACTGCTGACAGTGTTCGAGCACTCTCTCTGTTGCTGTTTGGTCCAACACCCATCCTTCCACTTCCTTGCAACGCCGCATTTGCAATCCTGTTTCATCCACACTCCATTATAGACTTTCAACGTTATGGTCACTCTCCCAACACACACTCCCTCCAGTGTCAGGTTCACGTCGTCCGCATTGTGAGTGGAAAACGTCGCTCTTCGCCGTTTCTCTTATAATTTGCACTCTATTTGGCCTATGTGTAATGGAAAGGTTGTTTTCGTAATGTTCTCGATTTTGAAGTACTAAAAGTTGGCTCCAAGCTGTGGCATAATCACAGCCCACGTAAGAGAAAAAGCGATTGTAAAGTTACTACGGGAAACAGTAATGAAGTACTGTCACAACTTCTGCTTCGAAATAAAAATTTTCTGTAGAGCAGTGATACACTTAAAAGTCAGCTCCACCACTCAAAAGACCTTGTAACTTCTAGTGACATTGGCTGTCGGACTGTTCGTAGATAGCATTAATTAAATGCATTATAGGCAATGATACTGAACGAAATCAGTACATATGTAAATTTATACCTCACTAACTACCGCAGTACCAAAACACCAAGGATAGCGCAGTTACAAGTTTCATAGACAAGGATGCACATCACGCTTACTTATAGGGGCAATCAAATGGAAACGAGACGGATTGACAAAATATTGGGCAGATGCGAGTAGGACACGCCTAAGTGAGGGTTCCGTGCAAACTTAATTGCGTATACAGACAGTTCATCCATTCCGGGATTATTGACGATTATTGGCTGTTATCGATATTGATACTGGCAAGATATCTGTCCTAGTGACTCCAAACACTTTCGAGAATATTTTAATTTCAATTCTGAAGTCGGATAACAAATGACAATAATACAATTACAAATTAACGGTTTAGGTTCAAATGGTTCAAATGGCTATGAGCACTATAGGACTTAACATCTGAGGTCATCAGTCTCCTAGACTTAGAACTACTTAAACCTAACTAACCTAAGAACATCACACGAATCCACGCCCGAGGCAGGATTCGAACCTGCGACCGTAGCTGTCACGCGGTTCCAGACTGAAGCCCCTAGAACCGCTCGGCCACATCGGCCGGCTAACGGTTTAGGATTTTTGTCTTTAATAGTACTGTGAAACCTTGCTTTTTGCCAAATTTCATGATGCTACGTCAACAGGAGGCACCCTCTAGGTTTCGATGAGTGAGATTCCGAGCATCAAAGTATGTGATATAAACGATCGTATATTTTGACTGTCTTAACTTAGACGCTTAAAATTTTTATACCGCCAAGGGGCAATAGACCTTTTAATGTGACATAAATTGAAACGTGGTATGTCTCCTCGTTTCTGAGAAAAAGGGTTCTTAACATTCGTACAGACAGAGGGACAACAAAGCGTTTTTACAGATTGAAGCAGGGAACACTAAAAAGCAAGTAATTATTTGTGTCCTGAAATTCAAGAGAATGTCGGCATTTTGAAAAGAAAGCGCCGTAGCTGTTAATAAATTTCCCCACTGCGAGACAACACAGACGCTTTCATGGAAAAGTGTGGCAGCTGCCTCCGGAGCTACGACTGTATCCAGGCCACGAATGTATTCCTTTAGGACTCCAAACGCAAGGAAATCGCGTGATGAGAGATCGGATACTGTATGGTGGATGTGAAATGGATTCTCCGCGAAACGTCTGCATCATAGTCGAAACAGCCTTGGTGGTATGTGGGCCTTACCCTGAAAAGTGTCCACGTGGAATTGCGGAACAAAGTAACAAGTTAAGGAATGCCGATGTGTCCCATTGGAAAGGGCGTGGTCGACATTTTTCCCATATCCTCATCCTTGCCTAACCCGAGCTTAAACTCGAGTCATATCGACAAAACCTACATCCCCAGAAGCATACACGATTGCACTGCCATGAATGGATCAATGGCGATTAAAGAACGAAGCTGCAATGACATTAAATTACAGCAGAGTCCCGCTAATCCGAACCCCGGTTGATCCGAACATGAAAAATGTTAGTCTAAATATAGAAAGCTGTGCGGTAAACTTCTGTAGATACACACTATTTTAATTTACACAGCACAGTAAACAAGTATTAGAAAAATCGGCAAGAAAACATTAGGTTTAAACAATGCATAACAATGAAAGAAAAGGTGTCAAACATACTAAAATACAGCGAACATTTTATCCCTACTTCTTAGATAACAAAAACTCAGTCATTGTTTTTTGACGTAATGAAGACAGTCTGTTATGTGACGTATAGTTGCGTCATCGTCTCATAAACATTAAACATTAAATAACGTAGCGCGAGGTCAAGGGCATCTGCTGCGTCAGTGTGTGGCACCAGCTCTCCTTTGTCGCTTTTAGGCTCATTGTCACTTCCCTCACAGCAGTCCACTTCTTCCTGGTCTTGAGTCACAGCAGCGTCAGTAAGGTTCTCCACACATTCTCCACACATGCCCCATCCGCTGCCATCCACTCACCCTACGTCTCCTTCACTAGCTTCTTCACATCCAGGGATTGCCTGTATCATTTGTAGTAGATTTTCATCTTCATTTTTCACTAGGTTGTCCCGAAATTCAAGAGATGCCCACAGTTTTCTCAGAGTATTTTCTGAAATATTCTGCCATGCCTCAGCAGCCCAATAAAGAACATCCTTCACATTGGTCTTTTTTTTTATTTTGTCCACTAAAGGAATGCTATCATCTTGGATCAGAATTGTTTTCTGTAAATCAGTTTGAATGTTTGCAGTACGCCCTGGTCCTTCGGCTGTACAAGTGGTGTAACGTGAATCTTCAGGTTTTCGCGGCGCAAAGACTGCTCCATTAAAATTCGGGAATGCAGCCGCATAAATTCTGCTTCTTCTTCTAATATTTCGGCTGTATATCTTTCAGCCATCTTCAGAGAGAGCCGTAGACTGACGCTCCAGCACTCGCTCCATCCTTTTAAACTCGCGGACCGCGCCGCTGCGCATGCGGCCACAGATGAACAAGGCGCCAGTGATGTTGATCGGCGGCAAAGACGTAACATATGCATGAGTTACTACTCCGCAAACCTGGAGTTTACAAGATACCATGTGAATGTGGCCTTTCATATATCGGACAAACGAATCGTACAGTCCAAGAGAGGTGTACGGAACATCGCAGGTACACTCGGCTCTTACAACCCAGTAAATCGGCTGTGGCAGAGCATTGTATTGATTCTGGTCACTCTATGGTATACGAAAATGTCGAAATTCTGACTTCTGTTTCATCTTTCTGGGACTCCGTAGTAAAAGAGGCCATTGAAATCCGCTTGGCGAAGAATTTAATTAATAGAGACAGCGGTTTCACATTAGATAAATCATGGAATCCGGCACTTTCAATATTGAACTTACAAAGACGTCGCTACAGTTCAGCTCCCAGTAATACATCGATCTGCCAGCATGGATCGAATGCGCAGCCACAGACGTAACTCATGCATATGTTACGTCTTTGCCGCCGATCAACATCACTGGCGCCTTGTTCATCTGTGGCCGCATGCGCAGTGGCGCGGTCCGCGAGTTTAAAAGGATGGAGCGAGTGCTGGAGCGTCAGTCGTACGGCTCTCTCTGAAGATGGCTGAAAGATATACAGCCGAAATATTAGAAGAAGAAGCAGAATTTATGCGGCTGCATTCCCGAATTTTAATGGAGCAAGTGGTGTAACATTTGGCAGCAAAAACTTCGTAGTTTCTCGATCACATAATTCCTCAGTGCTGGGATGAGATGATGCGTTATCAATCAAAAGGACTGCACGGGGAGGCAAATGATTTTCCTGAGAAAACCGTCGAGCAGAGGGAACAAACCATTCTTTGAACAGCTTACCATCCATCCATGCTTTATTCTGGTTGCGGTAATATACGGGGAGGGACTTCGTGTTGCAGTTTTTAAAAGTTGTGGGCCTAGCAGATTTGCCGATCAACATTAAAGGGAGCTTGTGATTACCAGCAGCGTCGCTGCACGCTAATAAAGTCCCACGGTCTTTGCACATTTTAAAACCAGGAGCATGGTCTTCTGATTTGATGCTAGGCTTTTTGCTGGCAATGCCCTAAAATTAAGGCCAGTCTCGTCAGCGTTATAAATTTGTTGAGGAGAATACTTTCCCTCTCCTATCATTTTTTCAAACTCACCCAAGTATTCCTTCACTACATCACTGTTAGAAGAAAGCTTCTCTCCAGTAATTGTTAGCTGTCGGATTCCATGATGTTTTTTGAATCTGTCCAACCAACCCATACTCGCACTAAAAGACGCATCAAAATTCATTATCTTGTTCAGGTAAACAGCCTTCTCCTGAACCAGTGCTCCACTCAGAGGAGTTCCTCTTTCTCTTTCCTGCGTAAACCAAAGTAAATGAGCTTCATCCGCTTTATCATACTGGGATTGTTTCAAAGTCTGCCGAATTTCGAGTGTTTTTTTCCCGAAGACGTTGCACAAGACTGTTCAAGTTTCACTCGGTTCTTCTTCCAATCAGAAATAGTTGCTTCACCATCACCCATTTCCGTTGCCAGTTTAGATACATTCTCACCATTGTCTATTCACTTCACAGCATTCAGTTTTTCTTTGAGAGTTAACGTTGGGGGTTTTCGTTTACTCATGACGAAAATACGTACACCACTACACCTGAACGAATACAATACAACTGTTACGAGTGCCAACGATCGATAACTAACATAACCAAGTGCTTTGCGAGCCAACTAGCACTGCATTGACCTCTAGACACTACAAAGGTCTCAACAATGCACAACAACTAGGGCAGGGAGTGAGAGTGAGCCATTGTTCCCACACTTGTTCCCATTTGTTACCATGGTGTACCTACTTATCTCCTTTGTACACTTCATTCTAGAAACTCGTCACCGTAATTTCGCCTAATCCGAACAAATCGGTAATGCGAACAAGGTCCGGTCCCAATTACTTCGGATTAACAGGACTGTCCTGTATATCAGTGCAAAACATTCACACGTACTGAACCTGCCATACAATCAGTAAGCACAGGAAAACAAAAATTTTTGCCGGACCGGGATTCAAACGCAGATTCCCTGCTTATCGGGAGTAGTCGCCTTATTCATTAGTTTTTTTTTCCTTCGACGTCTTAAAATAACGTCACTGCCGTAGCGGCATACGTACGTAGTCATAAAAACTCGTAGCATATTGCACAGAACGTTGCTCGACCCGGTTAGATTCGACACGACAGTTACAAAGCTTCGAGAATACGGAATGTTGCTCTCGCTCGTGTTCGCTACGACAGGGGTCATGTACCAAAATGACAGATACACATTTCTGTTCATCCACAACGGGTAATGGTGTACATTAACGAGTATGGGAGTAGACACTTAAAAATAACAAACTGCCCTGAACATAAGACCACAGTATAAATGTCTGACTGTGCACTGGTGTACAAAACTGAAGGACAAAAGAAACTTTCGCATGATGTGTCATTCCCAAATAACTTTGACGACACTTGCAACGAACTGCGACACTATTCTAGCGATCTTCGCACGCCGTCAGGCCTGACGCAAACTTTCGTTGTCACTGAGATTCCACCTATCATTTTTGAACACTTCACAAAAGAAATTCCCCATCGACTCTTTTACCTCAGTCGTGTTATTACCACGAATCGCGAACTGGAACCTCTGGCAGTAGTGTACGGAAGCCATGGGTAAAAATACACTCCTGGAAATGGAAAAAAGAACACATTGACACCGGTGTGTCAGACCCACCATACTTGCTCCGGACACTGCGAGAGGGCTGTACAAGCAATGATCACACGCACGGCACAGCGGACACACCAGGAACCGCG
Source organism: Schistocerca americana (assembly GCF_021461395.2). Taxonomy (NCBI): domain Eukaryota; kingdom Metazoa; phylum Arthropoda; class Insecta; order Orthoptera; family Acrididae; genus Schistocerca; species Schistocerca americana. The sequence continues at coordinate 975,942,272 of NC_060120.1, read as the reverse complement.
GTGTTGGCCGTCGAATGGCGCTAGCTGCGCAGCATTTGTGCACCGCCGCCGTCAGTGTCAGCCAGTTTGCCGTGGCATACGGAGCTCCATCGCAGTCTTTAACGCTGGTAGCATGCCGCGACAGCGTGGACGTGAACCGTATGTGCAGTTGACGGACTTTGAGCGAGGGCGTATAGTGGGCATGCGGGAGGCCGGGTGGACGTACCGCCGAATTGCTCAACACGTGGAGCGTGAGGTCTCCACAGTACATCGATGTTGTCGCCAGTGGTCGGCGGAAGGTGCACGTGCCCGTCGACCTGCGACCGGACCGCAGCGACGCACGGATGCACGCCAAGACCGTAGGATCCTACGCAGTGCCGTAGGGGACCGCACCGCCACTTCCCAGCAAATTAGGGACACTGTTGCTCCTGGGGTATCGGCGAGGACCATTCGCAACCGTCTCCATGAAGCTGGGCTACGGTCCCGCACACCGTTAGGCCGTCTTCCGCTCACGCCCCAACATCGTGCAGCCCGCCTCCAGTGGTGTCGCGACAGGCGTGAATGGAGGGACGAATGGAGACGTGTCGTCTTCAGCGATGAGAGTCGCTTCCGCCTTGGTGCCAATGATGGTCGTATGCGTGTTTGGCGCCGTGCAGGTGAGCGCCACAATCAGGACTGCATACGACCGAGGCACACAGGGCCAACACCCGGCATCATGGTGTGGGGAGCGATCTCCTACACTGGCCGTACACCACTGGTGATCGTCGAGGGGACACTGAATAGTGCACGGTACATCCAAACCGTCATCGAACCCATCGTTCTACCATTCCTAGACCGGCAAGGGAACTTGCTGTTCCAACATCACAATGCACGTCCTCATGTATCCCGTGCCACCCAACGTGCTCTAGAAGGTGTAAGTCAACTACCCTGGCCAGCAAGATCTCCGGATCTGTCCCCCATTGGGCATGTTTGGGACTGGATGAAGCGTCGTCTCACGCGGTCTGCACGTCCAGCACGAACGCTGGTCCAACTGAGGCGCCAGGTGGAAATGGCATGGCAAGCCGTTCCACAGGACTACATCCAGCATCTCTACGATCGTCTCCATGGGAGAATAGCAGCCTGCATTGCTGCGAAAGGTGGATATACACTGTACTAGTGCCGACATTGTGCATGCTCTGTTGCCTGTGTCTATGTGCCTGTGGTTCTGTCAGTGTGATCATGTGATGTATCTGACCCCAGGAATGTGTCAATAAAGTTTCCCCTTCCTGGGACAATGAATTCACGGTGTTCTTATTTCAATTTCCAGGAGTGTATAAATGAAAATGAAACTTTTCTTCACCTCTGGGTTCTTAATCAGATAGCACGTCTTGTATTGAGAAGTCGGCGCCAAAACTGTGAATGTTGTTAATGTTGTCTGCTGCACAGTTTGGCACTAAAGTGAACGGTGAAAGTGATGCTATGAAGGACCGTCCTCCATAAAGAATGTCGAAATACAGTAACAGAGGTAAGGAATGTATACATACGAACCCACCAAATAATATTTTGAAGTGAGAACATATTGCCTTTGAAATTGAAAGAAATGGTCAAGGCTGCTGTGCTCACCACGATCAGGAAATTTATATTTGAATCGGGCACTGGAACTGATATTCAAGTGTCACTACATATTCAGAAGAGTAGCCGTTTAGTGACGCACTTTCACGAGTGTTTCCTTCTTCTTCTTCTTCATCACTTTTCCACTTTTTGCGGGTTACCTTTGGCTTCTGTACTTGTGATGCCACGCACGCCTGGGGTGGCAAAGTGTTATCGCCACATCAGAAATGGATTAACTGGAGATCAACAAGCCTTTGAGGCCAGCACTGACATTCGTATATGAACCAATTAATTTTGACTATGATTTTATTCGTGATTTTATAAGTGTTGCGTGGATGGAGCTTAGTAAGGTTCGCCATGATGACATTTTCCGTCATAAGGGAGCCGTTTGCGCGACGTTTGAACGGTCTTTTACGCGTGACTACTCCAGAGACTGTTTTGGCCGTTAGAAGAAGTCGACGTCTGGCGACCTGAAGTACAAAGATTAGCTTGCCCAAAACTGTGCAAATCACCACAGTTACGTTGTCTGTTCAAAGCATAGCCATCTGTGAAGTCGGTCGTTTTCTTCAAAATCCTGGGTTTGTTTGCCTTCACAGCAAGTGTTCTGCCCTAGTGGGACCAGAATTCTTCTACCGTCAAGGCGCTTTTCCTTGGCTAGTGGCGTCACTCTCATTTGCTACGAATCGTCAATAATTTCCTCACGCGTAATAACTTTTTTGTGTTTATAATATTCTTTTGCTATTCTATAAGTAGAAGAAACACCGTAAAAGGGAATATAAACAAACATAAAATTTAAATTGTTGCATTGTATTTAGTCAACGTTGATTGTGGTGTCGAACGTTACACGTTAAGTATCGGTGTGCAATCTGATTGTATTTGACATCAACAAGATTCTAGACATTCGATCGAGGTGTTTCTGCGTCCATGTGCAAATCTCTGGTAGGTGGTCTGACCAGAGGTCCCATTTCTGTACTCCATAACTAGGAGGTGCTACTGGATGATACTGGCGCGTTCTCGGATTTTAATTTTCGTCAAGCATTGACTTGGGGAGTTATATATACACTGAAGTTCGAATTTCCATCGTTCAATGCGCGACAGTCAAATTATTGATCCTCCTGATTTACACCTTAGCCAACCATGTTACTTAAAATGCGCTTAAACGCACAAGCAACACGGCAAGTACAGTAAGAACGTACATTTTACATTACTTTATTTTTTTTTTTAATTTCTGAACTCTGCACTGTGCTAATAAAAGAAAATTATTTTCTGTCACACTTGTTTATTAAAACGTTCATTTTCACTGGAATTACCAAGTTGCGGGGGTGGGGGGGGGAGGGAGGGAGGGAATCATAGAGGGAGACAAAGAGATGAGTACAAATTCAGGAGGATGTATGTTGCAGTGGTTATTCGGAGATAAAGAGGCTTGCACATAGTAGATTCGCTGGTTAAAAGCCACGACGAAGTCTTTGTTTGAATTAACATTCCCATTCTGTGTTGTGATGTTGATGATTTCCGCTCATGGTACTGCATTTGGATGGGTTCTGTTCGGTGTTACGATTTCGAAGAAACATTGGGTTTGCCTGGAGACAATCTGTGCTGGTGTCGAGATTCTACGGTTGTTATAGAGTTGGGTGAGATTATTTCAATTATTTGCTATGTATGTTATTTAGAGGACTGCTGGATAAATTTCTGCACCCTTTGGTCGCGATTACACTGCGTTCAAGCACGCGTTATTCATCCGCCCGGTAAAGTGGAATCTCATAGTTGCGAAAACTTGGTTGAATAGAAGCTGATTACAGCGCCTCATATCATTTTTCCAATCCGTCGTCCTTCGGGTTCAAAGTAGCCATCATCTCACCACTAAAAAACTACATTAAATCTAATTTTTTTTAAATTCGCACTCCGGGAACGTATTACTCCGATTACTGATTGTGAAACTGCGGTTTTGAGGACGCAGATAGACTTGTAAACTAATTCCGTGTGTTTAGATAGCAATATATATACTTACGAACCAAATTCTTTCTGCATAGTAACGATCAAACCAAATCATTCTTTCTTACTTAGACATAATGTAGTGCCACGTTCTACGGCCTCCACTATGTTGTATCATTCGACACAAGGTCCGTGAATACTTTGGTGTATACATATTTAGTCGCAGGTATAAAACATTAGTAAGAAGGAGTTTCTTTTGCCATGCTATCGGGTTACAGACGCAGACAGTTCGACAGGTGCTTTTTCGACGGCCACTGCATACTAAATATTATGCGGAGTGACGTCTCACATTAGTGTGGTGTTAAGTGAAAATGATACAGCTTATGTTATCATCCTGATAGCTTAATTCTTCTTTTGTGTTTAAAGTTAGTGATTACAGAACTGAGGAAACATCGTCGTTCAGACAGCTAGGTGACGTAAACATAAAAGCTAACACTTGTTAAATTCTGGATCACTATATTGCTAAATCATTAGTTGCTCGTTAACATTCAAATGATAGCCGCTCTAAGCTTACTTTCAATTGCGCTATATTATGTAAGTGTGTGTGTGTGAGTGTGTGTGTGTGTGTGTGAGAGAGAGAGAGAGAGAGAGAGAGAGAGAGAGAGAGAGACTACTTCTCAAAAAATGGTTCAAATGGCTCTGAGCACTATGGGACTTAACTTCTGAGGTCATCAGTCTCCTAGACTTAGAACTACTTAAACCTAACTAACGTAAGGACGTCACACACATCCATGCCCGAAGCAGGATTCGACCCTGCGACCGTAGCGGTCGCGCGGTTCCAGACTGTAGCGCCTAGAACCGCTCGACCACCCCGGCCGGAGAGACTACTTCTCCTAAACTTTACGAGTGAGGTAGCGTATCCAAATTGTTTTCTGAGGCGTAAAATTTATACCAATTGCATAGCTTAATGGTTCAGGACTCAGCTGTCACTAACCACAGAAGTAGTACACTGTCTTTTCTGTCGCACATATAGCTTTAAGAAGGTAATGTAAAAATTGCTCCCGGGGTATGCCAGAGAATTGTTACAAGGGCGTTGCTGTTTACTGTAGACGTGTCCAACCTCTTACCTTACCTGTGCCCCGTTGGAAGAAGACGAGTATTTTTGGGGCGCACTTAACACTGACGATAACCTCCGAGAAACAGAAAGAAAGGTGAGGGGGGGGGGGGGCGGCGAGGAGGGGGGGGGGGACCAGTGAGAAAATAGCAGCATCATGTGGCGGGAGTTTCAATTAGAAAATATTCCATTTATCGTAACTTAACATAAAAGGAGAAAGAGTTTCAAGAAATCCTTTTTTACTGATTGTGTGATACGTGCTCACTTCCTGGGCGACATTGATATTTGCTTTGGACTTAGGGTTTTACACCCCTGGTTTAGAACGTACACTGATGTGGAAAACTTAACCGACAAAGTAACTTCGATAAGATGCGTCACTGTCCCTGGACATGACTCCCAGTATACCATTTTCTCCTGCTGTTGATATTACCCTCTTTGTTCTCATATGACCAGAAATCCTCGTCTTCTTTTCTCGTCACTTATCCCCACCATATTCAGATTGAGCCTTAAGATTTCCCTTTTCATATTTTCTAGCTTCCCCGCTAAAAAAAATGGCTCTGAGCACTATGGGACTCAACTTCTGAGGTCATTAGTACCCTAGAACTTAGAACTACTTAAACCTAACTAACCTAAGGACATCACACACATCCATGCCCGAGGCAGAATTCGAACCTGCGACCGTAGCGGTCTCGCGGTTCCAGACTGCAGCGCCTAGAACCGCACGGCCACTTCGGCCGGCGCTTCCCCGTTACTTTCAGACTTTTCTCATTCCACGCCTCTACTCGAAGAACATTACCCTTTCGTTGGTTAATCAATCTTCCTCGTGGTCATCTCCCCCTTGGCAGTCCCCATCCGAAGATCGGAATGGGGCACTAGTCCGGAATATTTTCCCTATGGAGATATCATCACAACACTTTTTCGGTGGCCGGCCCCTGTGGCCGAGCGGTTCTAGGCGCTTCAGTCCGGAACCGCACTGCTGCTACGGTCGCAGGTTCGAATCCTGCCTCGGGCATGGATGTGTGTGATGTCCTTAGGTTAGTTAGGTTTAAGTAGTTCTAAGTCTAGGGGACTAATGGTTCAAATGGATCTGAGCACTATGGGACTTAACTTCTGAGGTCATCAGTCCCCTAGAACTTAGAACTACTTAAACCTAACTAACCTAAGGACATCACACACATCCATGCCCGAGGCAGGATTCGAACCTGCGACCGTAGCGAGATGCTTAGAGCCATTTGAACCATTTGAATTTTTTCGGTTACAGGCAACCTGTCCTGTGGAACTCCATTATGTATCTTTAATGCGGTGGTTTCCAGTGCTTCTGCATCCTCATGCCATTGACCATTGCTGAGTCATCCGCCTTTTAGGGGCAGTTTCCCATCCCAAGGGCACGGTAGTGACCTGAGCCTCTGTCCGCCCCTCAGCTCTTTAACAAGGTCGTTGGCAGAACGAGGGTGACATCTTATGCCGGAAGCCTTCGGTGGCCATTGCTGATGGTTTTTATTCAAGAATTTAAGCAGTGGCGGGATTCCAGCCTCGGACCGAGCACGTTTTGGATGATAGTCAAGGACGATACCCTTATACCACGGGACCACCGGGAGGATTGTAAAAGTAACACTGGTTAAATATGTGGGAGTAAGCAACCAGATACGTGTAAAGTGAAATGGCCGCACAAAAGAGATGTGAGGCTGAGATTCATTGGAGGAATCTTAGTAAAATGCAGTTCACTTACGAAACAAATGGCCCATAAAACACTAGTGCACCTGATTCTTGACTTACTACTTGTCAATCTGCCATACGTACGAAGCTGGATCAATAGAAGAGATAGAGAAGGTCCAGAGAAGAGTGGCGCATATCGTCACGACATCTTTAGGAAGCGCGAGAGAGTTACAGAAACTGTCAACAAATTCCAGTAGCAGACGCTATAAAAAAAGCTTTGTGTGCCACAGAGACGTTTACTACAGAAAAGTCGAGAGCGTAACCCCAAGAAAGAAATGGCAACGTAGTATCTCCTTCCTCTTGCATCTTGCGAATTGTCCACTTCGAGGAAAACAGAGAAAAAGTCAGTTGTTCTCGCCGTATACCATTCACAAAGGGAACTATGAAGTTGGAGGGGGAGGGGGACTAATATTGGTTTCAGAAGTACCCACGCACTGTGAAGTGGGTCGTGGAATGTAGATGCAGATGCAGCAAGTTGCGTTGATGAATTTTAAGAGGAAAATCGTGAAAGTTTTCAATAGCTCGAGTTTATGTTATTTTTTCTTCCTCTTCATCGACTTCTATATATCTCCAATATAATTTTCCATCATGGAGACAATCGCCGTTCAGAGATATGAGTCTTTCCCTTGTAGCAGTGAGTTGTTCAGCTGCACGTGACTTTTCTCAATGACTAGTAACAATTTTATTTTAAAAATTGAAGTATCAGGTCATCGGGAAACTTGATTTGCGTCAAAATTGATAAGGTTTTCGCGTCCATGACAAATTACGTGTTGGATTCTGCCTCGAGTTCCTCGGCTGACGTTTTCTGATGATTTTCTGACGTTTCACCAGCACGAATGGCTGGCATTTTCAAAGCTTCAGTCTCCGTTACCGGTAGCGGGACTGGAGTCGTGCTCGCGGGCGCAGATTATGTGCACCTGGCGTGCCAACGTCCAAACGCTTTTCCGTTGGCATTTCCAGTGCGGTTCTCCCCTTGCTACCTACAAACGATCAACGATTATCCTTTCTAGACGTGTTGGTTACGACAGATGGTGAAAACCTAGGACACAGCGTATTTAGAAAACCGTCACATACAGACTGATTCCTGCATAAACTGTCGAATCACCAACCGAGCTCGAAACAAGGCATAATTAACACGTTCGTGATAGGCGCAAGACGAATATGTGACCCGAAACATACCAGACGTCAACGCAACACCTAGGAAACGTTCTGAGGAGCAATGAGTACTTTACAAGTTACATGAAAAGTGTAGTTAAATCAAACACGCGGCGAACTCTCATATCGGAAGAAGAAATTTCGAGTAGGGCCTTTCTGCCGTACATTCTCCAGAGTGACGGACAGAATCGGCCGTATGTTGCGCATACCCGACGTAAGAACTATTTATAAACCGGCAAAGAAGATCAAAGAGTGTCTCAGATCGGCAAAGGAGAAAAAGAATCCACTTGCAATGTCGGGAGCAAGCCGTGTATGAGGTTTATGAATAGACGATAAATTGTAAGTAGGCTGTTTAGGTTTTTATGTTGGTAACGTCACGTAGCGCTCTGTATGAAAATCACTGACTGTGCAGTCTGTGCAGTCTGTGGCTGGTTTGCGTTGTTGGAATTCGCTATTGTTGTGTATATATATATATATATATATATATATATATATATATATATATATATATATATATATATAATATTGTGTGTCAGTTTAGTGTTGATCAGAATAAGTAAAGAGAGAAATGTCTCAGTACGTTCAGTTTTGCTCAGCTGTTTGAAAATCAAATAACATAGAGGTTTATCACCACAGTAATTCATCAATTTTTCTAAGGGGATGTTTCAAAATCAACATGAGGATCAACGAACGTAAGTGGCACTACAGGTTTGGGCAGGTGAAGAAATTGGCTGTGGCGGGAGCACGCGTTGTATGAAAGCGGACCACAAAATAAAACTGGCCGACACGAAAGTTCTTGCTGTAGCTAAAGAGCCACCACACCTACTTGTTCAGGGAAGCTACAGATATCCACATACGTGATAGCAGCTTCAACAACAAAGAGGAAACCCTCAAGATGAAATGGTTCTGAATTCCTGTGCTCCAGCGAACGATCGATGTAAATAGTAAATGGAAGAACCACAGCGGTAATAACCACGGAGAAACCATCGGACTTGGCATGCCAGGTCCACATGATCAGCGGCCGCGAGCTCGATTCCACTCCACCACTAGTAATGTAGAGTGAATTTTGACAAGGCAAACCTCTCGTGTTGGCGAAACGTCAGACAAATTGTCAAACAAACGTCAGCCGAAGGAAGGAGCTAACAGGCAACTGAAGTATATCCGTTACACACACACACACTTATACACAGCTTTACTAAGCGACGTCAGCAGATGATGTGCTAATTTATACTAACGATTATGTTTGCTTTTCTCTTTTTCAGAGTCGAGATGACGCAGGGACGCACACTCGTGGTGATGGCAGCACTGCTGTCCACGTCAGCTGCTTCGTATATGGTCGGAATCGGAATCGCTGACATCACAGGGCCACCGGTGGAAGTCACTTTCGTAAGTACCCTCTTTCATGTGCCAGCAAAATTTCTAACAGTCTCGAACTACTCATATTTCAAGCCCATTTTGTATATTAACTTTCATTTCTCGAGTATACTCTTGCGGAGAAACTCCTACGTTTTACCTTTCTGTGTCGTATGAATACGTGTCTAAATGGATTTCCGAAACCGGGAATATGATAATTGTTACTAAAGTTATCAGTCTATTTAAAAAGTGGTAAAGAAAAACACGAGCAGCTACAGAGGATAGCAGGGCTTGAAATCCTTAATAATAGCCTACAAACTAAGGGAAAGGCGTTAACTTCTGTTGATCACTGACTTTAGAAATGGTCTAACATGTGCGCTCCGTAGGTGTAGAAACGGTAACTGTTTGCAACTTACTGCAGTGGAGTAGAGGAAGACGAAAACGAACAGTTTGATACGGGACACATGTGCCTTACCAAATCGGGAAAGTACTTCAAATAGACCTACGAAAATACGGAAAACACAAGTGCATGTGTGGGCGTAGCGTGAGATTTCCAATATTCAAAATGGTTCAAATGGCTCTGAGGAATATGGGACTTAACAGCAGAGGTCATCAGTCCCCTAGAACGTAGAACTACTTAAACCTAACTAACCTAAGGACATCACACACATCCATGCCCGAGGCAGGATTCGAACCTGCGACCGTAGCAGTCGTGCGGTTCCGGACTGAAGCGCCTAGAACCGCCCGGCCACCACGGTTGGTATTTCCAATATTCTCTCGCTCTCTTCGCACAAACTATTAGTCCTAGAGAAGAAATGAATAGGTTCTCTCTTGTAACAACTTTTGGCTCATTCCCCAACCAGTCAGGATTTTTAGTATGTTTTTCATGGCACTCCCGCCTACTACTTCACAAAAATTTGCGACTACACTATTTGTGTTCCACATTCCACATTTTTGGTCTTCATTGATTGCGATATTACTCCACTAGCTTAGTCATGCACCACAAATTGTAACACATTCGTGTAAATTTTACCTGTTTTGTAAATTTTAACATCATAAAATTAACAATTATATCGTTTCGTTTGTCTGGCCTTCTTACTACGAAAACTGCAGTGCTTGCACGAGTTAAGTTTAGATAGAATTGTAAAAGTAGCTAGTTTTTGCGTGGTACTTACAAAAGGCTTTTTTTATTTCATTACCCTCATGGGAAATTTTAAATTAATAATAATAGACGGTTAAGCCGGTGGCGTAATAGCTCGGTCAATGAAAACCAAAAAAAGTCGAACATGGGAAATGATTCGTGTAGTAACAGAATTTTGCACAGCGGTAGCAGTGTGTGCCATGAAGGACATACTAAAAATCCTGACGGTTTGGCGTGTGAGATGGGGAGAGGGGCAGTTGCGCTTTTGTTGAATAACTCTAAAAGCGCGGCCTCTGGTGAATGTGTATCCCAGTAAAAATCAAACTAAATTAAAATTGCTACAAAGGAGGCCCTATTCATTTTTTTTACTTGCGACTAATAGTTTGCGCGAAGAGAGGGAGAGGATATTGAGAATCTCAGTCTACGCGTATGCGCTGTCATTTATATGGGTTTCGTAGCCCGATTTGAGGTAGTTGCCCGACTTGATAGACTACAAGTGTTTTACATCTCGACTTCCCAAATACTACTGTGGTACGCTGTAAACAGTCACCCTATATTCATCGTTAAAATGATTGTAAAACAGAGAAAATATGTCGCAGAAACGCATTTATTCTTCACACACGTAATGAAAGCTTTCGACAGTCTATATACCATAAATCTTTGGAAGGTGCTGCCATAATTTCAGAAAGAAAGAAAAAAAAAACTGGTAAACAAATACTACAAGGTCTGCATTGGGGGCGTATCATGTACAGTTTTTGATATTGTACATAGAGATAATAAAACGCTGGAAAGCGATGGCTAATGCAGGAATTACAGACAGAAAGACCATAGCAGGCTGTATGCTGTTTGCGAATGGTACAGTTGTTTTGATAGGAAATGAAGAAATTTTATGAAGGTTGAATTTAATCTGTAGGCAGAGACTACGATGTGAGGTCATACATCATAATACATCGCAGCAACTCGGTTCTACCACAGTCAAAATTTGAGCAGCTTGGAATTATTGCACAAATCTTGTCGCTTACGTAATTTAACCATTTACAAAATGAATTTACTTCTAACATTCAAAAATAAAAAACCAACGTAATTATTTCAATGAATGCAGTATTGAGAGACAAGCCATGATATTGGTCAGAAAAAACGTAGTGCACTTTAACACCCACTATTTTATGTTATTTTGCGTTATGGGCACTAGAACGTTGGAATAGATACAGTAACAGATAATACTGTTCAAATATAAGTACCACAAATTCACTCGAATGCGTTATTGTTATCGTAACTCAATAAATTAAACTGAAAAGGTGGGACACTGGTAGTTTAAAGAGGTTTCTGGTTTTGTAGTAGATCTGTACTCGAAACCAGAACGTCTGCTGTTCGGGGGCAAATTCTCTGTTGACAGAGCTATCCAGGTACGGCTCACGACCTGCACTCACTTCCCAAATTTCATTGTCCTGCATACCTTGCGGGTCTAGCACTCGTGGGAGAAAGAGTATTATGAATAAATGACTTAGTCATAGCTTTGGGAATTGTTCCCAGATGTCAGGTCTGTTTGCTTGTTCTTTCCATACCGATGTATAACCTGATTATCCACCTAGGTTATAACGAAATGCGAGGACAGCTCCTAATAGTCCTACATGGATGCACCTTTCCGAACAACTGGACGAATCTCGCATATGACGGTTGGTCTCTAGTTACGTTTGTTTTTTATAATATGTGGAGAAGATTCCAGTGCCCAATGGCCTACAGATCCCAAACAAATAAACATTTTTTGCGGGAACGTGATAGTTACAGTGTAGTGTTGACAGAACTGATCAACAGTTTTACATTTCCAATGACTTCTCCTCGTTCAAAAGTGCTATCGTGTCTTTGACACAGAAATTGTTTACGCTACGAACAGAAAATTCAGTGCTCTATGGTGACAGCTTACATCGCAAATCTTACTTATACAAACAGTGGTGTACTTTGTTTCGTGAATTCCGTGTCTTGCGCCTACAGAACTGAGATGCAGATATATATTCTGACTTGCAGTTTGTTTGCAGACTTTGTTCTGATGTGTTTCTGCCGCTTGTTATCTCTGTAGAAGATCATCGTGTCTCCGATGGCTTTGACCTGCCTTTATCTGGTGTTCACAGCCGCGATACAAGAGGCCTAGGTCGCCTCGGGCGAAATCTGCCGATATGTGTCATGAGTGCGTGCAAACCTATAGGCCGGCTCTATGCATAGAAAGCAGCACTAGGCTCCGCTTTTCGCATCAGGAGGAAGAGACGCCGGAGAGTACGTGCTATACACTTATAGTCCGTAGTATACTGCTGAATCTATGCAGGCCTCTTATCTTTCGATCATGTTTTCCTGGTGACTGGTGAGGAACTGGAGAGAACGCCTTTCTCTTAACAGTAATGTTCATTGCAGTCAAATACTTGCAAATAATATTTCTTTCCAACATAATCTTCTCACAAATTTAGGCACTCACAATAGTGGCGAACGAGGTTTGAAATTCCATTGTCAGTCACGTCCCCACCTTGCACCGAATTTTTGTCAAACTAGCTTCTGTTCAACGATTTGCTGCAACCAACAAGGTGAAACTTGTGGATAGCTAAACGAGAAGTCTGTTATGGTGAATGGGCGGTCTTCTTCTCATTGACTTTGCGACCAGTTCATCAGTCACAATGCTTGGTCGTCCACCTCACTCTTCATAGTGAACATTAGAACATCAGGCTGGAAACTTCCAAGCCTAATGCACTACTGGCGCACTCCGCCGTCAGTGATTACGTTGTTTCCGTACACTTTACACAGTTGCCAATAAATTTCAAGTAGTTTATGGTTTTTTTTTGCTAGCAAACACCGTACTACTGACCGCGCTGCACAACTCGTGGGATTTTCAGTTGCAGCAAATATTTAAAACTTTTATTGTGAAACAACGGGAAACGGCACGATCTTCTCGCTGCCAAGGCAGGATGCCGACTAAATGAACAAACGCTCAGGGCTGCCAGATTCTTCCGTTCTTCTTGTAGCCAACCGCTGAACAAAAATAGCCAAATCATCGTCAACTTTTTATAAACAAAAATAGGCAAAATATCATCATTTTCATCATTTAGCATAGTTTTCCTAATTCTTGACTGAACTGTCATATGACTCGACAACGACAATCCAGAAATAAGTTCACTGAGGTGGCTGGTCATTCAATAACCGCTAAAACGCACTCCAGCACACTCAATACTTACACGCGCCAGACTTGACGTAACCGAGGAACTTTCCTCTTCAAACAAACATTTCGCTAGTCCAGCCGGGAATTGAACCAAGTTACTCTAACGAGAGAGCTGTGAAGCCAATCAAAATAAGAGGGAGAATCTGGAAGTACAGTAGTTACTAAATTATAGTTACATTTAACTACCACATTAAGTAATTTGAGAACTTGTAACACTTAGACATGAAATGCGTCAAGAATCAGTATATCAAAATTGTGCACGGGATATTCTCTTGCGCAGCCTCGGTTGCAAGAAACCACTTTCATCTTCTTCAGTATCGCTGTTTATAGCTGTTGAATAAGTTGAGCTATTGAATTTTGTAAACATGTCTTTAATACACACAAAATCGTCACAACACTTAGAGATGTGATGGACTTCAATTTGTAACAGTGCACTAACCATTTTTGTTTTCATTCTATTTCGACTTCCGTTTTCATTGCATTCATATTACTGAATACTCTTTCCACTACAGCATTAGAAATAGGTTGTAACATCAGCAATAACACGATTGCAGCTAACTCTTTGAAAATCAAAGAGCCTCGACCTTTTCTGTGGTGTAAAACTGTTGGCCAAAATTTGTATGAGCTTGTCAAAATGTCGCGTTCATAAAACTTAGCCCAGCTAACTTTATCAGTGGAGTTACGTTGATTATCAATAGTATCCATTCCATTTGTTAGGTAAATATTTATTAATGGCAAATCTTTGAAATTCGCTTTTGATGCTCGTGACAGACATATCTTATGGCTGAAATATTGAAGTTTCTTAAAATGATTAAAGTCTGTGAGAAACTATTTTAGAAGTTGGTAAATTAAAACAATTTTGACAACACACGACAACATTCTGTACCTAGCTCAATATCTCTATTATCTAGGTATGCTAGATCGTTTTCAATGGACTCAATTATTTTGTGTAAACCATGGTGAACAGAAACAAGTTTGAAAACCTTTCTAGCTAGTAAGAACATGATCAACATTTTACCGTCATTATAGAAAAGTCCAGTTTCGATATTTGTGTGCTGAAAAATTAGATTCGCTTTGGTTGGTTCAAATGGTTCTGAGCACCATGGGACTTACCTGCTGAGGTCATCAGTCCCCTAGAACTTAGAACTACTTAAACCTAACTTACCTAAGGACATCACACACATCCATGCCCGAGGCAGGATTCGAACCTGCTACCGTAGCGGTCGCGCGGTTCCAGACTGTAGCGCCTAGAACCACTCGGCCACCCCGGCCGGCCGATTCGCTTTATTTACCTAAAAAAGAACGAGTTTCATAAACGTTAAATATACATAGCTGGCATCATCTTGCAACATCTCTTTTAGTGTCATTCCTATAAACCAATTTTTTTCTTTGTCTGCCGTAGTACGAATATGCACTTATAGTTCTTCATAGTGTTATGATATTATATTACTGTATTACTCCTACTTAGCCACCTGATTTTGCTTAGCTGTACGAAAGTCAAATGTTTTTAGTTATTATTGAAAATTTTAAATAACATTTGCTCATCTAGTTTCGGTTATGGGCTTGAATGAAACCAGTTGTATATTTCCCTGTAAATCGAATATTTTGCAGGACGTGCTTAAGATGCCTGTGATGCAGCATTGACAAACGGACAGAGCAAAAGCTTAATTCTGTACCCTATATATATTGCTACCATTGTCCGTATCAATCGGTAACATTATATTTACATTCAATGATAACTTTTGCATGTGCAACTTAAGTGCTTCACACACAATCACTGTCCTTGCCTTCTCAATGTCTGTTAATCCAAGAAAGTCGACGGTGACGTCCGTTTCACCTTGCTGTAATATCTCACGCAAATGCAAAGGTATTTTATGTCCCCCATGCCGGTGCTCTCGCCAGTAATTAATTATTAAAAATCGTTACCAATGTCAAGCAATATAGGATCAGGTAAACACAGTGCAGTAACGTGATTGGTGAGAGCACAGCATTTCGTCCTCTGAATTCTTACAGAGTTTTCACTAGTCCTCTTATTTGTTAAAGACTTCTAAATAACCAACGGTTTTATCGATGGGTGCATTGCCACATGAAGAGATACTGATAGCCGTTCCTCCTTCCTTGATTCATTAACGACATCCACAAAATTATTTGATCTCTGCTGTTCGTTTTGTGGCCACCGACCTTTCATTTTTGAGACACGAGATTTCCCAGTTACAGGCTTCTGCAGACCCTTGTTGTTGGGGCGTAGATATTTCCTACAAACTCTGCAAAAGGCTTCTTCGATGACAGCATCTTTTGAACGGTCCATCCTGAAGTGCAGTAGTATATATTATAGTCGAAATTAAGGTTCATTATTATGACCGTTTAGTTTAACCCTAATTACTTAAGGACACGCCGCAATTTAATAATTAATAAAATATGTGGGTAACACATACCTTACGGTTACTCCTTTGCTTTCCATTCCCTGCGATATTTTTTAAGGCTTGCATGGATTCGGAAGTTCCATAATCATAACCCACAGCCCACGATCTCTCCTCTACTTGAGCCCGTACAATTGTTGACTGGTGGGTCAGCTCAGTAACAATAGTTGACGACAGCGATATCTGGGATAGACTGTTACTGCACCATGAAAGAATGTAAGGCCAGCGAAAGTAAGCGGGGAGTACCACTCTTTTGGTCAGGTGTTGTTACGTCTAGAAATAAAGCAACACTAACGAGGAAGACAGGAAAATTATAGTATGTTCAACCGGTATCGTTAACAGTGATGTCCCAAGAGGAAATGTTTTATAATGGCTTTACTTGCATTCAAGTAAAAAATAGCTATTAAATCGCCAACTAATTCCTTTACTAGCCAAATCTGATTGCCAGTCGCGAAAGAGTTACAGGCAAATATTTTAATTTTTTTTAAAAAGCGAAAAATGCGAAAAATCGCCGTACCTGGCACTCCTACAAACGCTGAGACAACAATATGCTGCAGGCGGAAACATAATCTACTTTCTGGATAGCCCCCATAGTACAATACGCTGTCAAAAATTACTGATTAGCAGGAATCGGATTGGGCACTGAAATATTGTATGCGTGTGATAGGAAAAAAAAAAAACGGTAGATTCACACCTTTTCACGAAATGCAATAATGCCCTTCATTCTGTCAGATTACTCACGATGTGTTGTGTGAGGTCGATATACTGTAGATTTGCAAATTACTCGCACCGTTTCACGAATTGTAGTAATGCCCTCAATTCTGAAAGAATTGTCACAACAAAACATTCTCTATGCTATTTAAAGTAATTCAGCTTATCGTCTGGCACGGGACGCAGTTAAAAAAGAACGTTTTTTGACTCAAGAGACTTGCATTGAATGATGATGTAAGTTTTGAGACAAGGCAAACTATGCTCTTTTATTTCACAGACAGCCTTACATCACAGAGAATTCATTTTATTGTTTTGTAACAACGAGAAGAACTAGTGTATTGTTATATGGAGAATTCATCGACATTCGCTCCTAAAATAATAACTACTGATAATATTTTTTATCAAGTAATTATTTAATTTATTGGTTTTTCATCATCAAGGGAACGGCTGATTTTGGATAACATCGGCACTTAACGTGATGGGAGTCTGTTGCTCAGCTTATCAAAGGAGATTAAGATTTAACGATCTTCTCGTCCAGACTCTAAGAGACCTCACATAAGCTCAAAGTCCAGAAGGATGGGGAAGGAATTCGACTGTTACCTCTGTAAAAGCATCATCGCAGTATCTGCTCCAAGCGATTTGAGGGAACTACGGAAAATTAAATCCCCCTCGAGTCTTAACCCCTGTGCCACTTTTCTCTGTTCAACCGGCAATAGTGCTCTATTTGATTTTTTCCCTACACTTCCAAATCTACAACCATTGCACGTTTTGCATCTACGTTCCACGTACTAGGATTCTCTGTCGTAAACACTGCCTCTAGATTTCTGATACATAACAGACAAAGTCAGAAGAAAAATCGTTTGAAATACGCTGTTGCAGAAGAACGCTGAAATGTGTGTAGGTGGAAACTAACCTGAAGGCAGTATTATATAAAGGGAAGAGGACGTAAAAGAAGATGGGAGAGGAGATACTATGCAGCGAGAAGACTTAAGTCGAAATAAGGCCCACAGAGTACACTTCCTTCCCTTAGAACTACTGAAATCTTTGCGACAGCCAGCTATAACAAACCTACTCCATGTGGTATGCAAGACGTATGAGACAGGCGAAATATCTTCAGTCTTCAAGAAGAATGAATTACTCCAAATTGCAAAGAAAGCAGGTGCTGACAGGTATGAATAATACCGAAGTGTTGGTGTAATAATTCATGGTTGCAAAACACTAACACGAGTTGCTCACAGAAGAATAGAAAAACTGGTAGAAGCTGATCTCGGGGAAGATCAGTTTGAATTCCGGAGAAATGTAGGAACACGAGAGGCAATACTGACCTTAGGATTTACCTTAGAAGATAGGGCAAGGAGAAGTAAATCTACGTTTATAGCTTTTGTAGATTTGGAGGAACCTTTTGACAATGTCGGCTGAAACAAACCCTTTGAAAGCGGAAGGCTATTTACAACTTGTATAGAAACCAGATGCTAGTTGCAAGAGTCGAGGGGAATGAAAGGGAAATAGTGGTTGAGAAGAGAGTGAAAAGGGTTGTAGCCTATCCCTGATATTATTCAATATGTACACTGAGCAAGCAGTAAAGAAAAGGAAAGAATAATTTGGAGAAGGAATTCAAGTTTACCGAGCAGAAATAAAAACTCTGAGGTTTTATGATGAGATTGTAATTACGTCAGAGACAGCAAAGGACTTGGAAGAGGAGCTGAACGAAATGGACAGTGTCTTGAAAAGAGAATATAAGATGAACATTAACAAAAGCAAAATGAGGGTAGCAAAATGTAATCAAATAAATCAGGCAATGCTGAGGGAATTAGATTAGGTAGTAGCTGAGTTTTGCTTTCTGGGCAGCCAAACAGCTGATGACAGTCGAACTAGAGGATATAAAATGTCCAGAAAAGCGTTTCTGAAGAAGAAAAATCTGTTAACATCGCATGTACATTTAAGTGTTCGAAAGTCTCTTCTGCAAGTATTTGTCTGGACTGTACCCATGTATGTAAGTGAAACGTGGACGATAAGTACAGGATGTTTTTAAAAGAATATAGGTATTTTGAATGCATATATTTACTAAACTTGAAGACATACGAATGTGAAACCTTACACTCATATTTACGAACCTCTCCATCAGCGACACGAACAATATCACATCGATACCGAAGTTCCTCCCATACTCGGGCAAGCATGTCCTTCGTCACTGATGTTATGGCAGTACGATTCTTCAACTTTTCCAGATTCTGTGGGAGTTGTGGATCATAAACGTTGTCTTTAACGAAACCCCACAGGAAGAAGTCAGAGGGTGTGAAATTCGGTGACCGTGGAGCCCAGCTGAGGCGTGTTAAGTCACCAGCTCCTTGACGACCAATCCAACGGTTCGGTAGAGTTTGGCGACCCCAGTGAAGCGGTGCCCCGTCTTCTTGAAAATGAAGTTGCCTTGCAGCCCCTGAAACAACCAGTTTTGTAACATAGCGAGATACTGCTGACCGTCAACCGTGTTTCCATAAAAGAAGAACGGGCCGTAAACCGATGATCGGGATATCGCACAAAAAAACATTGACTTTTGGCGAATCTCGTACATGTCCAATAGCTGCATGTGGGTTCTGTAGGCCCCATATTCGAACACTGTATTTGTTTACTTGACCAGTAACATCACTGAACACGATGCGTTGTGCGAAAGTGTTATCACTGTCAATAGCATCAAGAATCTCGTTACAAAATGTCACAGGTTTGCGTTTGTCACCAGGATGCAGAGCTTGTAAGAGCTGTAACTTGTACGGCTTTATAACCAACCGACTTCTCAAAACATGCCAAATTGTTGTTGTAGGCAGTTGTAACTCCCGACTAGCACGACGAATTGATTTTCAAGTTCTACGTTGGAAAGCAGTTTGAATTCGTGCAACATTTTCTTCAGGAACACGAGAGCGTCCAGGACTCTTTCCTTTACATACACATCCTGTACCTAGAAACTGTCGACACCATCTGCGAATGTTCCACCCACTCGGTGGTTCAGTTTGGTACCTCAACCTGCAACGTCTTTGCACTGTAATCATGGAATTGCACTTAGCAAACTGGAGAACACAAAATGATTTCTGCTGTGGAGTAGCCATGTTAAACATATGACGGTTACCAAGCAAAACAGAAGAAAACTGACATCTAGCGGCTATTAATATACACTAGACTATGTATTCGTTTCTCCAATAGCCGAGCTGAGGCGAAGCTATCGATAGTTTGGACAAAATAATACTTTGTAATACGTATATTCCTTTTGAAACACCCTGTATTTTAGATAAGAAGAGAATAGAAACTTTTGAAATGTGGCGCTGTGGAAGAATGCCGAAGATTAGATAGTTAAAAATGGTCCAAATGGCTCTGAGCACTGTGGGACTTAACTTCTGAGGTCATCAGTACCCTAAAACGTAGAACTACTTAAACCTAACTAACCTAAGGACATCACAAACATCCATGCCCTTGGCAGGATTCGAACCTGCGGCCGTAGCGGTATCGCGGTTCCAGGGGATAGTTAAATCATGTGACTAATGAATAGGTACACTCATGTTCAGAGAAAAACAGAACATCTTGAAAGACTAGACATAGGACGTTCATATTCACAGGACATGTACATCAGTATGTATTGCAGAAATGATTAGCATTTTTGTCACCTCGGTTCAGCATGTATCCTGTTGCCTAGCAGGCACATGGTCCACCATGGGCCCTGATAACTTGTAACATGCGTGATGGCGTTGAAGCATTTAAGGGGCAAATGGCGTCATTTGGTATAGCTATTCCTGCTGCACTCACCTGGTTCCAAAGTTTGTCTGTGGTGGTTGGCATTGGGTCACAGTGCTGCACCCTTCGTTTCGCCATATCCCACACGTTTTCGACTGGCGACAAGTTTGCTTATCTGGCGGGTCAGGGCAAAAGGCATATATCCTTCGACACCAAGAAGGCACGTGTTCGTGCAGCAACACATGGTCGTGTATTGTCTTGCTGAAACATGGCACCTGATGTCTTTCGCAGAAAGTGTTTGGGTACGGGCCGCAGGATATTATTCGCGTAGGTCACACTGGTCACAGTGCCCTGTACACGCACCAGCTGCGATTTGTGGTTGTACCCAGTAGCACCCCCACACCATAAGGCCTTCCGTTGGTTCAATGTGTCTTGTGCGAATGCAGTCGAACCTAAATGCGGCCATCATTTTCAAACAAACAGAACATGGATTCGTCCGAAAACTCTGTGTGCTGCCATTCATGTCCGCAGTTATGTAGTTACATACATCATTGCCGTCTAACATTCGTCAAAGATAGGGGGAGAATTGGACGACACTCACGTAACCCATGACACAATAAACGGCGACGGCCACACTCGACAGTGTATAATGTGTTGCAGTGTTCCACTGTCGCACCAGAGCCGAGGGCGACGCAGATCTGCCCTGCAATGCCATCCGGATGAAGTTTCGACCTTCAGGTGGGCAGTCTGGGTGGTGCGACCTGACCCATCTATTGTCCTCCGACCTTCTGCGAACCATTCTGCACACACCCGTTGCAACGCCGAATCACTTCGTCCCACACGAGCAGCAATTTCCCGGATGGATGCTTCACATTCTCTCTTGGCAATAATGCACCATCTTTCAAACTCACTGATTTGACGGTACGGTTCGCGCATACCCCTACGAGACATCCTGCATGTCTGTTCAAGTTACACTGCTCCATTACCTTCGGTTTATAGCGACAACGAGAGTCGCAGGCACATTTTACCTGTAGGTGATGTTGCGTCGCGGTATAGATGTTGACCTTGAACCCTCGGGCTGACATGGTTCAAATGCTAATTATTTCTACGAAAGATTCCTTTGTACATGCCCTGTCAATATGAACGTCCGATCTCTAGTCGTTCAATCTGCCCTGTTTTTCCTGAACACGAGTGTACTTTAATAGAACTGGGGTGACACGAAGTTTGCGGCATAACTTAACTAAAAAAATGTATCGGTTGATGGGAAATATACTGAGGCTCCAAGGGGTCACCACTTTAGTATTGGAGGGAAGTGCGTTGTTTGTGATGGTGTGGCGAGGGGGAAGGTGAGGGGGATGGTATAAATTATTGAGGGACACCAAGAGATGACTACAGTAAGGAGGTAGGTTGTAGTAGTTATTCGGAGACGAAAAGGCTTGCACAGGATGCAGCAGCATGGAGAGCTGCTTCAAATCAATCTGAAGGTCACAACCACACAATAATAAAGATTCATAGAAGTTGAAGCTCTGTGAAACAGCCACTCTTCCGAGTCACTCATCTCTGTACTATTAAACTTCTATGTTGTTCATCTTCATAGACTTCCGTTATGAACTGAATTAGGTTCCAGTTAATTTGTTTTCCTTCCTTGGATGTATTAAACAAAGCCCTTTTTAATTAATTTTTATTTATTGTTTCTTCACTGGATTACCCTTTAATCCGAAATGTTATTGAGGCTCTTTTATTTGTCTACATACTTGTTGCATATTTTCCTTTACAATATCCTTGAACTCCGCGCTTCATTATCACAACTTAAAACTGCTGAAGTAAACTGTGTGATAATCTTCGATGGTCATCGTATAGAATCACACATATTAAGTAATAAAAAACTGCTAGCAATATATGTGATGCAAGAGGTTTTTACAACTATCACGGAAACATTCAACAAATCCACCACAGATTCACCATTCTCATGAAGTCAGACCTCAAACTGGCTACAAAGGTATGAACAGGAATTATACTGCCTTTATTGTTTCGCATACGTATAGACCGTTTATCTTATCTTCGCTTTTGTGATGTGATTGAAAAGCGCAAAGGCTTTTCCGTGAAAATCGTTTGAAGTATAACAAAGCAGAATATTTTTCACGTATACTGCACTCGTAACACTGTCGCTGGCATAAGTAATCTACGTAGCGGAAAGCGATTTCGGAGTACACACGTGTGTGTGTGTGTGTGCGTTCATTGTATTCAGGGGAAGGGGCGGAGATAACGTGCATGCAAGTCCAGAAATATGCTTCCGCTCCGCCACAATACATAGAGGCAGCGCTTTTAACAGCGCAGCCACTTGGGGAATGCGTTTATTGTTAGACTCGTCTACAGATTTATTTGTGCAACGATAGCACCATACTCTTTCTTAAAAGTGATCAATGAAATGAGCTTGAGTAGTATTTCTTTTTTTTTAATATCGATTTTTGGAGCATCTCTAGATGGATTTCTGTTTCTCATGACATTAAACTCAATGGTTGCGGTACAGTATTTAATTCCTTAATTTTTCGTTACTAATGTTCCTGTTGTTATTACAAATATACGAAAGATATCTGAAGTCCTACCAACATTCAGTAGCGAAATTTACAGAATCGTTATAGGTAATTTCTCTTGTATCCAAATAAAATGGCGAAAAATACAGAGGAAACGATGGTGAAGATGTAAGTGACAATCTCGGACTTTGATGATATTATGTTGGTGTAAACGGCATAACATTAATACAGGACTTATACGTCCCACAGGAATATACACCACGTAAGTCTCTGTCACATTTAATATTTTATTAACTTTACAATCATTGTATGGCTGTTTCTGTGAAGGTTAAAAAGAAAAACATATCTCGCAAGGCTACCGAATTGTGAACGATAAACTTCGTTTATCTTGGCACACTAAAGCACTAACAATACAAAACGAGGCCCCAAAAGGAAAGCGAGGAAGTTTGTGAGAGCAATCTGAAGGTAGATTTGTTTCAAAACCGAAAGCGGTAATGGTTTGATGTAAATAATTGTTTGAAAACCATACTTTTGGTTGGTTGCTGTTAAAATCATGAACAATATAGTTGTACTACTGCCATGATTCCCAATATGTCTTTGCACAAGACAGCGTTAGGTAGGACTAATTACTGCGTGCACAGAAGCTTTTAAGTAGTGATTCTACCCATGCTCCATGCGCAAATGGAACGAGAAAAGCCCGTAATACGCGATGCAATTTGAAGTACACTTCACTGTTTTACAGAGTACTGAATTAGCTTGTAAGATGCCCCTTATGTTGAAGACACATATTTCCTTGCTTTTTACGGTTTTACAATTGTAGCGAGTATGTAGACACCACGTAGCATTCAGTGAGTGTAGCGGTACTGCAAAACGCGCAGAGTAGGGGGTAAGATTTCAGTTCAAATAGTTCAAATGGCTCTGAGCACTATGGGACTTAACATCTCTGGTCATCAGTCCCCTAGAACTTAGAACTACTTAAACCTAACTAACCTAAGGACAGCACACAACACCCAGCCATCACGAGGCAGAGAAAATCCCTGGCCCCGCCGGGAATCGAACCCGAGAACCCGGGCGTGGGAAGGGAGAACGCTACCGCACGACCACGAGATGCGGGCAAGATTTCAGTTCCCACACTGGCTAAAAGACTCGGTGGACTACATGGTGCTGCCAGTGGACAATGGTGCGAGACGCTCCGCCTAGTACGGTGTTGATAAAATATCGATATATCGGCACACAATATTTTTCTCAAACAATATAGATAAAGTATGACGATATTTTCTTCACCGATATATCGGTATCGAAAGGGCAATATCGACTGCCGCTATTTTTATTGTATATTATATTTTTCCGCCATTTTCAGTAAATATTTGCGGTTGCTCTTTTGAAAATGTTATAGAACATAATTTAATTAAACTGCGTGATGGGAGTGTTACTACTTTTGTAGCTTTTATCTCGTGTAGTCTCTCCCTTTGACTGTGTGAAGCAAGTATAGATGGCCCAAAGAAGTTGTCCAATTGCACTAGGAGGTGGCGGAGCGAATGAAATAACATTTCCGATGTGAAGAAATACCATACCAGCTGCGTTAAAAAACAATTTTTACCGCAACTCGTGTGCTGTTTCTTCACATCGTCATTCTTTAAAAACAGTTGCTGAAACTGATCAACAAAAAACTGAATGACAAGATT
Source organism: Schistocerca americana (assembly GCF_021461395.2). Classification (NCBI taxonomy): domain Eukaryota; kingdom Metazoa; phylum Arthropoda; class Insecta; order Orthoptera; family Acrididae; genus Schistocerca; species Schistocerca americana. The sequence goes on along the minus strand of NC_060120.1, from coordinate 975,918,020 downwards.
GGTCTTTGCTGCAAGCGGAGGCGTGTGAGGGGATATGCTGACGTAATCGGCACTTGGCGCTACCAGCAAAAACTGCAAGGTTTAACTCAACCATGAAATTTTGATACTACGACTGTTAGTTCGCTGGCATTTTCAGAAATGAAAAAACAGGGAAGTCGACATGAAGTGCTCCGGACAAATGCGATATGTGACGAAACCGAACGACGGACCCATTTGACACCTTTCATTGTGCCACTTAACAGGCAGTTACCATTGTTAGCAAAGTGGTTATCGCCAAGCCATCGTTTTCCTCTCAATTCTTGGTCTAACGGGGATAAGCAGGCTGCTGTCTTGATGACCTGCAGAGTATCTAACAATCAAATGAAAAAATAAATCTATTAATAAATCGCAAGATACAGCTGTAAAACTGGCACTATATTATCAACGTGCAACTGATATTTTTTTGGGCGGTACCTCGGTATTTTTTCCATTAATATGTCGGTGAATAATTCCTATGTATCGACGGCAGTTATCGATATTTTTCGATATATCGATATGTCTGATTACATGTAGTTTTAAAAATGTCAACATTTACGTCAACAACGAGATACGTGGGAGTAACAGACTTATTCTGGCACAAGGCAAGTAATCTTGCATAACAAAAATTTGCTAATAGAAATTGCTTTTGCAATACAGATATTAGGACACGCCTACATGTCATAAGTAATTCTTTACAACAATATTACAGCGCCAGAAATCGATCATCTTAATTAGTAAATGAGTAACGTTTAATGTTTAGTTAAAATGTACGAACGCTGCAAAATCCGTCAAGTGTGAGTACGAGGTACAGGCAATAGTCAGCGCCGACAGGATCCCTTCTGATCTGATTTCCAGTTATTCATTATTAATTGTGTCGCTATTCAACACTTCACAGGATGTAGAACTGCTCTTTACAGAGAACCCGACGGCGCTGATACTGCTTTTGCGAGGGACATGAAGTTCCAGAGCTTAGCGGTAAAGCGGGTAGAAAGAATCCTGCACAACGACTCACTAAGATGGTCCAAGGACGGATTGTCTTTATCTGGGGAAAGCTCGGATAGAGAAGCACGGCCAGTCATATTGTGCGGCTCTTATAACGTCCTTAACGGACTCTCTGGCTAAACTGCGACATTTAAGGCGGTTTAGTACAAGTGTGGGGTTACTGGAAGCTGTACCTTCAATAGGAGCTCCCACCCTTAAATTACAGATCGCACGGTGTATTAGGAAACAATATGCAAACAGTAATTAGAAAAAGTGACCTTCGTAATAAACGCCCAGTACATCATACGACAAAGTCCAGCCTTAACTACAACCACACTCTGCTTGCTAAAAGACTCATTGTTGGACCACAGTACACTCGTCCAGCCAGCTACCGCCCGCAAACGTCGGACAGTACGCGTTGATACACCAAAAAAGCAGGGAACTCCATTCGCTGTTTGGTCATGCATCGTCCATTCAAACACAATACTATAGTTCCTCTTTGACAATCTGTCAGATCTCCACGTCGATCCATCTTACCGAACTGATTCCACACAACCAACTTGCTCAGACACACCCCTTCACTTCCGTGATTTGCACGACGTAGTGGTACTATTCTACACAACCTGCAGCACTGCTGAGCGCCCAGTGTGCTTCTTCAAGAAGGTGACTAATATTTAGTGTGGTGAGCTAATTAAAATGTCGCTGAGATGACGGTTGCACATGCTGTATGTTGTACCGGACGAAAATACACTAATCGGTACTACGGTGGGTTCTGTACTTTGCTCCGGAAGGCGACTGAGTGGATACTATAACCCCAGCCTGGCCGAGACTCGGGCTCCGAGAGAACGCTAGCACTCTGCCCAGCGCTCCGGCTTCCCCAACAACTACTATGAGATTGAGATAGGTATATGCTGAGAGCTGCATGTGCTGCAAAGTTACAGAATTGTTTGCAACACAACTTACTTCCAAGAGGCAAATATTGCAGCATACTCCTGTAATGAGGAGATTATTTATTCTCAACGTTTTATTTTTTTGCAAAAGTAATAACTTCCATTATTTCATTAAGTAAGAAATCATACATTATATGGTGCTAATCTATGAAAAGCTTTAAGTACAGACATTTAACATTTTAGCATTCTATTACGACATTTGCAACATTATAGAAATTTAGATCTCATAATATGTGTTATATATGAAACTGTGGTTTTCCATACGGTGGCAGAATTGTTCAGATTAAAATTTTATGCAGATTACAATCTACTATACCTGAACGTTGGTGGAGAGTTTCGCCAGTTTCATGGAAGAAAAGAAAACATTCACACAGATGTGTTGAACCAAACACTGAAATAACTTCAACGGTATGTCTGTGCGGTCGAGGATATTACACTACTGGCCATTAAAACTGCTACACCACGAAGATGACGTGCTACAGACGCGAAATTTAACCGACAGGAAGAAGATGCTGTAATATGAAAATGATTAGCTTTTCAGAGCATTCACACAAGGTTGGCGCCGTTGGCGACACCTACAACGTGCTGACATGAGGAAAATTTCCAACCGATTTCTCATACTCAAACAGCAGTTCACCGGCGTTGTCTGTTGAAACGTTGTTGTGATGCCTCGTGTAAGGAGGAGAAATGCGTACCATCACGTTTCCGACTTTGATAAAGATCGGATTGTAGCCTATCGCGACTGCAGTTTATCGTATCGCGACATTGCTGCACGCGTTGGTCGAGATTCAATGACTGTTATCAGAATGTGGAATCGGTGGGTTCAGGGGGGAAATATGGAACGCCGTGCTGGATCCCAACGGCCTCGTATAACTAGCAGTTGAGATGACAGGTATCTTGTCCGCATGGCTGTAAATGATCGTGCAGCCACGTCTCGATCCCTGAGTCAACAGATGAGGACGTTTGCAAGACAACAACCATCTGCACGAACAGTTCGACGACGTTGGCAGCAACATGGACTATAAGGTCGGAGACCATGGCTCGGGTTATCCTTGACGCTGAATCACAGACAGGAGCGCCTGCGATTGTGTACTCAACGACGAACCTGTGTGCACGAATGACAAAACGTCATTTTTTTGGACGAATCCAGGTTCTGTTTACAGCATCATGATAGTCGCATCCGTGTTTGGCGACATCGCGGTGAACGCACATTGGAAGCGTGTATTCGTCATCGCCATACTGGCGTATCACCTGGCGTAATGGTATGGGGTGCCATTGGCACACGTCTCGGTCACCTCTTGTTCGCACTGACAGAGCTTTGAACAGTGGACGTTACATTTCAGATGTGTTGCAACCCGTGACTCTACCCTTCATTCGATCCCTGCGACACCCTACATTTCAGCAGAATAATGCATGTTGCAGGTCCTGTACGCGCGTTTCTGGATACAGAAAATGTTCGACTGCTGCCATGGCCACCACATTCTCCAGATCTCTCACCAACAGAAAACGTCTGGTCAATGGTGGCCGAGCAACTGGCTTGTCACAATACGCCAGTCACTACTCTTGATGAACTGTGGTATCGTATTGAAGCTGCATGGGCAGCTGTACGTGTAAACGCCATCCAAGCTCTGTTTGACTGACTGCCCAGGCGTATCAAGCCCGTTATTACGGCCAGAGGTGGTTGTTCTGGGTACTGATTTCTCAGGATCGATGATCCGACATTGCGTGAAAATGAAATCACATGTCAGTTATAGTATAATATATTTGTCCAATGAATACCCGTTTATGATCTGCATTTCTTCTTGGAGTAGCAATTTTAATGGCCAGTAGTGTACTTTTAGGGTGATATTTTAAGAAAATCTTCTAAATTCCTGCAATGGAGAAACGGGTCATCCAGTTGGGTGCTAGACTCTATGTCTATCAGTTCAAGGTGGAAGTAGTGAGGTACATTAGCAGCCAAAGGTGATATGATCCGACAAACAAATCGAAATTTCATATTCAGTCGTGTGCTGTCCTGCAATCTCGTTGAGAAATCATGATGAAATGTTTCAATTACTCCAAAAATGACTGTGTAGAGTTGGAAATACCGTGAACTTGAAGCCTACTTTCCCATAGGATTCATTTTAGTTCGATAGCAACATCTGAGGTCATCAGTCCCCGAGAACTCAGAACTACTTAAACCTAACTAACCTAAGGACATCACGCACATCCATGCCCGATGCAGGATTCGAACCTGCGACCGCAGCGGTCGCGCGGTTCCAGATTGAAGCGCCTAGAACCGCTCGGCCACACTGGCCGCCGCATATCTGTTACCAAATGATCCTCCCCTCATCCTAAGAAAATTAATGAATTTAGTTAATTGGTAAGGACGACCATAAAAGATTTTGTCAACACTCTACTTACACTGAACTCAGTTTTTCCCACATGACCACCTTCAGTCATCATTCACTGTTGCTCATCAGAAGACAAGAGCATTATGTGTTCTTTGTGGTTGGCTATGTGATATCTGTTTTTCGAGCCCGGCCTATTGAACGCTTTGCATGGCCTTTAAACGATATGAAAAATACAGCATTTTCATTCGGTATTGAACGTTGGGCTTCACTACTTTTATCCTATTCTGGACTAGTGTGCAGATGCTCTAGTATTCCTAATGCGGAACGTAAATCTGACAGAAGAAACCAGCTTGGCATCTGACAAGGCGCGTGCTTTGCTATAGCTGTGGTGGGCTGCAGCCTTCATTATTCTCTTCCTCCTCGCCCCTCACCTCGGTGGGGCCATTGTGCATGCGCTCGCAGAACGCTGTTTAGCAAGGCCTGTGCAACACACGTGATATTTGTTCATTTTATTGTAATACAGCCAACAGGCTTGCCGCAATGGTAATACCGTTTCCCGCCAGATCACCGAAGTTAAGCGCCGTCAGGCTGGGCTAGCACTTGGATGGGTGTCCGATTTGCCGAGCGCTGTTGGGAAGCAGGGTGCAATCAGCCCTTTTGAGACCAACTGAGGAGCTTGAAACGTTCCCTTAGAAAAATTATACATGACTGTGCCTAAACTGACACACAATATTTTTGGCACAACGCAATCTGACTTTCAAAAATCCCTACAAAAGAATGGCCCTGACTAACATTAACCTATACGTTTCACAAATCACTTACCTCACAAAAATCTTCGTTACTCGAACTACTGCAATACAGCGAGCGCCACTACTGCCAGCTAAATAAAAGATTCAAACTACTAAAGGCACTAACTACTGATAGGCATAGTTAGCAAATGAAAGATCTTGATTGAGAACAAACAATGTATTTGCCTTAATAGTGTTCAAAAGTCATAATATATATAGCAGTTCATGATATCCAGTCTTACAAATTTCAAAATTCCGCCATTTCTCTCCCCACATCCACCACTGCTGGCGGTTCAGCTCCAACTGCGCAACGCTACGCGCTGTTAACAGCCAACTGCCCAACACTACAATGGCAAATTCCAACAATGCCACCCAGCCACAGACTGCACACAGCACAGCCAGTGATTTTCATACAGAGCACCACGTGGCGTTACCATTAAAAAAACCTAAACAGCCTACTTACATAGCCCCCATGCTCCCCACAAAAAATTTTACATATTGTTTTAGGCAGTGGCCAATACAGATTTGAAAAAATTTTTCATAATTACAATAACAAAGAAATCAAATGCACACACTTATCGATACAATGTTGGTCAAAAGCTAAAATTTTCACACAGTCCATAAAGACAGTCTTGATCGTTCATCACAGTAAAATTGCAGTGTTTTTCTCAAAGTCTGAGCAGCAAAAGAGAATGCACACGGAAGTAGTGGATTTCCATGCAGACTTGAAGAAGTAATGTTGTCCTTCCAACGGAAAGACAGTGCTGACTCTTGACATGCAGACAGGTAATGGGCCACAACAGAGCAAACCCCCAGCAGAGTCAGTCAAAGTTGAAGAATATTGGTAGGTAGGTCATCACAGAGCAGACCACTGTAGTCTTGTTAGAGATTACGGTAATGGTGGGCCACCAGAGGTGCAGACCCACTGCAGTCCTTATAGAGATAATGGTGCTGGTGGGCCATCAGAGGTGCAGACCCACTGTAGTACTTGTAGAGACGGCCAGCAGCCATCTGTTGCAACTGTGCAGGTGCACAATCACCATCGAAGAGACTTAAGGACAAATAGCAAGTCCATAAACCACCACTTGTGCACTCACAAAGTTTTTGGAATTGTCCTTAGAACCAGCAATGCTGTTAATCAGTCCCTTGCTGAATTATTAACATATGTCCAAACACTTGTCCATATACTGTGACCAACAGAAACGTGTGCAGTGAAATGTAACTTACAAGTTACTTAATTTGATGAACTGGTGTCAAATACAATTTTATAACATAAGAATACAATAACAAAGGTACAAAATACATCATTAAACGCATAATAATACAGATAACATTTGTAGTAATACAGGATTTACAAAACAATAGTTATAAACATATACATCAGTGTTATTGGAATTATGACATAAGTAAATACATAAAAGATCAGAATAACTTTTGAAACATCAACTTCACACATGAGCATTAAAAAACAAAACAGAATAAATAATGTCTAAGCATCTTTACAAAGAATATAACATATTATTAGAAAAATTCCACAACATAACTCATATCAGCTAAACACATAAAGACAGGAAAAACACAAACATACAAGAGTACACAAACACATAGCAGAATAACACAAGAGGAAAAGGCAGGGTTTGTTTTCAGTGTAACATTTGGTACTGCAGTCCAACCCAAAACTTCATTCCATAGATCGTCCCTCTTATTTCAACATTTGCTCCAGCCAAAAAAAAAAAAAAATCCTATCCAAGCATGCTTTCTGTATTCTGTTCACATCCTCTTTCAAAAATAGTTTTTCTCCACTGTACACAACTTTTTTTTTGGCCAAACCATTTTCTTATAGCTTCTCAATGCATTTCTTCCAATTTATCATAGTTAGTTTCTTATATAGTCTACCCCCTCTTAAGCTAACTTAAATCTACTGAGCTCAGATGCTAAACTAAGGGACGACGCAATGCAGCAGCACAAAACAATTAACACAAACAGCAATGGCAATAAAATGGAAATTAGCAAAGCAAGCAGCAATATATATAAGTTATATATAAGTTAGCAAAGCAAATGCAACATTATCACTAATATGAGCCTATGTGCAGCAAAAAGAAAAATAGAGCAGTAGTAAAGCTGGCTGAACAGAGTAATACAAAGTGATATTCAGTAGCACTATGCCTGGCACACAGCAGCAGCAAATGCAATAACTTATACCTAAACGTGACAAAGCTCAAGCAGAAAAAATATTACAGTAAAAATGGCCATGTTTAATACCTATGACACAACTTAATAATAGAGTGGTGCATCACCTTAACTTACACTACTAAAAAGTTACCAGTCATTGACAAAAATTATGTATGCAATTCCTGTGAAGGGAAATGTCTTTTTCTGCTCCCTCGTTTTTTTTGGAAGTAGATCATAAAATTATTATTTACTGGATCTGTAGGCATAAAATAACTATATTAGTACATCTATTAAATTTTATTTTAACCAATGCTGCAGTGCAGCTGGAAACTCTCAACTAGAAAGACAATAGCTATAAAATGTTTCTCATCGTTTCGTTAGGCATTTTAGTAAATATCATAAATTAAGATTTCCACAGTATAATCATATGTTTTCAAGTTTGAGCGTGTCATATTTGTGATGCTTTCGACAAAGAAATGTCAATAGCGAGGATAATGGCGTCTTTTTGTTTTCTCCACCTAATGGCTTTCTTTTGTCAGACGAGTATCTCTCAGCTGGGCGCCCAAAACGCATTACGTCAAGGTCACTTACCTTTCTTACTGAAATATTTACGACAGCAGTTTCCGCTACAGTGACAGTCTCATATAAAAATATTTTCACAGTTTGAGAATTTGCGTTACAAATGTGTAGAAAACAAAATCATATAAATATAACAGTGGCCAAAAGATTTTCGACAGCATTGTAAAACATTCGCGCATGTACACACATTTCATAATTCTTAAAGTACGATTCTTGGTTTCCAACATCCTTTGCCACAAATCAGAGTCCCTAACCACTACTCATTATTCCTTGCTTTATTACACATATACATATTTGTAGACACTTCTTCAATATTTCATCATAATAAATACATAGCATAATCAAATTCCTCAAATAGCATCAGTTTATTGATCATAAACATACTGCAACAGCGTAATACACATCGTCATCATAACATCATAAAACCTCAGCCAAATCTCAAAATCGTCGTAGCTTCCTCCAATAACTTCAAAAGCTAAAAAAAATTCTCTGCTCATGTCAAAAGTTTCATCTACTTCAAATGTACTTTAAAAATCATGATCCCATACGAAATACATCATTCAAAGCTCTCATAGTATCACAATGGTTCCGAAAAATATGAAGGGTTCACACAGTACAGACAAAATACAATTTCATCAGTGTGAAGTTATCCAGCTGTGTAATTGCGTAAACATCTGTCACTGACGTAGTAAAAAAAATGTTTGTCTCTCTCAGTTAAATGATCAGATAGCTGTGTAATTCTGTGTTAGAGCAATATGGTACCGATGTATAAAGTTGTGTAAGCAAATACCATATTAACTAGGGCTCCTTGTGCTTGCCACACACATGGTACACAAAGTAAGCGTGTACCCCCCTGAGGATTAATGTAATTATACCCTCAGGTGTTACAGATTACAGCAATGGAATGAAATGTATCACGGAAAACTTTCTTTGTCATTAAAAAATCTTGAAAAATAAATGGTTCAAGTACGAAATTAATCACTCAAATGCGTGTCCTGTAGCGCTAAGTGTGCGTCTTGCTCTAAGATAATTCTGTGGAAGTATTGTAGTTATCGTCCTGTGTAAGCAAAGTTCTGCTGAAGTCAATGTACTTACCTCATGATAAACAAAAGTGAAATGCTTTGCGTATAGATATCATAGTTATTACGTACCTTACTGTGATCAAGAAAGTACTATAACGTAACGTATTGTTGTGCTAGCGAAAAGGCTGTCTCATTGTAGCTGTACCACAAAAGTGACTACTAAAACATGTTTTACTTTCCAGAATAATACATAAAAACTGTGCAGATATAAAACAGATACACCACAAAAGCAACACTGTAAATTGTGTCACATATTAGTAGCGTCGTGATATAATCGTGTAGCTGTCAAATAAACTAACCACTGTGTCATCTGTTATCTCTCAGAAAGTACTTTAAATCTAGAATGTATTTTCAAGTAAACCAAAATGTTGCATTAAAATCTCATTAGCAGTACTGGTACATGTTGTAAGTATGTCAGCCTTATAGTCATTACGTAATCGTGCAACTAACAATCAAGAATGTACACACACAATAACACTGTGTCATCTGTTCACTATAACAATGCACTCGTAAATACTGTCTGAATACGTTCCCTAGGTTCTAGACTGGATAGTGAACTTCAAAACATAGTTGCATGTTAACAGTTTCTAAGTCTGACAAAGCATACTAGTAATGTAAAGTGAAAAGTTATATGGCAAAGACTAAGTTAAAAAGCAGATTATCTTTCAATAAACTGTTTTAAATGTGAAATATGGTGTAAACCTTTACTCTTTCTTCAGTACGCAGCAAATCAACTTGAACGCAAATTATTATGCGGTATATGTCGGTAAAGAATGCTAAAATTTTTCTCAAGGTTAGCATCTATGTTATTTTTCTCTGAGCCAGCCGGCGCACGTGGCTGCCTGCAGTGCGAGTCATTGTCTGTCTCTTCGTTGGCGCGCGTCGTTATTGGGATTAGGAGACCTAACTTCTACAAATTCACCTTGTTGAGAGGGCCCTGACCTGTTTGAATCCCGACAGTTCTGATGCAATTCAGGTCTGTCGTTACGATCATATCGTCAGTCGTCATGTCGGTAGATTCCATAGTTTCTTTCTTGTCGGTCACGTGGTGGAGAATTTCTCCCTGAATCGTAACTGCACGCTGAACTGTTGCGCCTCAAGTTATTCTGTCTCCCTTGATAATAATTGTTTTGGTTCCCATATTGTCTGTTTCTATAATTATCTCTGTCATATTCATTACTGCCGAAATGCGATAGTTCTCTGTAACAATTATTCTGCCAACGGTTGTCATGCGGGTGGTGTCTGTTTTGGTCACGATTTGTGTTGTGAGAATAGCCTTGTCGTCTCCAGTTATTATTTCTTTCATCACGGATTTGCGACAGATGTGACCTGTAATTGTTGTGTTCCTGTTTTCGCGTTCCGCGATTGTCAGTGTCAATTTCTAATTCTTGTAAGAGTCCCTGAAAAGCTTCAATGTCATCTTTGCAACGCCCTGCCAAAATAATGTCGTAAATGTTCAGGTAATTTGATTAAGCAAATGCGGATGAGTTCTGAGGGGCTGTATGGGTTTGACAGGTACTGATTCTTGTGCAACATGTCTTCAAAATATTTCACAAGACTGGAGAATTCAGATTGTTCGAAATGTTTCATCATTATGATGCTATGTTTTACTCGGTCTTGTGTAGCTTGAGACCAATATGCTGAGAGGAAGGCATGATAAAATTCTCCTTCACTGTGACAATCGTGAATAACCGATCGCATTCTTACAGCTGGTTCATTCTCTAAGTAGCCACACATAAATTCTAATCTGTGCTGCAATGACCAGTTCAGAGGAAAACAATGAGAGAATTGATGAAGCCATGCTCGTGGATGAATGTCGTTGCCAGAATTCTTAAATGTTTTGAATTTACGTGTAGTAATGAACAGCTCATAGTCAAAATCATCGTGTCGGCGAGTCGCATATCGGTCATTGTTACGTCGTGTCGGCGGTTCCATCTCAAAATTCGGCGCACATTGCCAATTTCTTTCATAATTTCCGAAATGCCCTGTGTTATTATTTTGTGGCTTTTCCGTATTTCTAAGTCCCTCTTCCCGTGTTGGAGCGCGAGTGTCCTCTGAAATATGTAATTCTTGTATTACTTGTGCCAACTCATCTTTTACTTCCCGGATTTCTCTTTTGTACAGTGTATTGATTTGATTTTGATTTTGTTTGAATTTTCTAATTTGTTCATACTCTTCAGACTCAGTGAAAGCTGCAGCTCTCGTGTCATTCAGATCATCATCTACCTTTGTAGATAAGTTAGTGAACTGATCTGAAAGTTCGGCTACTTTATCCGATAGTGAAATTATTTCCTCTGTGTGTTTTTCTGAACCAAGTTTCAGAGTGTCCATTTGTGTTGAAATCGTATCTGCTGTGTCCTTTAAGTTTTCCTGAGTTTTTGCAAGTTGCGTAACCGAATCGGTAGATGCAACTGAGTCAGTTTTAGCTTGCAACGTCTCATGATTTTCATGAACAATGGTTTGCAGTTCTTTTATGGCTGCTTCGTGATTGTGTAATGGATTTTCATGCCGCGAAAAAATAGGTTGAAAATGCTCACAAATTTGTGTTTTTACGTCATTACAGACTTTTTGACATTTCGATTCAATGTTATGTAACTCATTAGTTAAATCTTCACGTGTTTGTTCAAGTGTGGTGTCTAACTTCCGAAGATTTTGTTCCATTGTGTCTAACTTTTGAAGCTTTTACTGTGTTTGTCTCTGGTGTTGTTCCATTGTGTCTAACTTTTGAAGATTTTGTTCCATTGTGTCTAACTTTTGAAGCTTTTGCTGTGTTTGTCTCTGATTTTGTTCCATCGTGTTTAACTTTTGAAGATTTTGTTCCATTGTGTCTAACTTTTGTACCCTTTGTCCCATTTGTTGCATTAACTGTAATAACAATGCACTGGTGTCTGAAACATGTTCCTCAGTGCTATTCGGCAGTGCATTTGAACCGGAAATATTCGCATTTTGAAAAGCAGAAAATGTGTCTTGACTTATTTGAGAAAACGGTGAGGACGCAAAACGTGAATCTACAGTATTTGCAAGATTGTGCCCTGTCATTTCGGATTCCTGAGGCGAGCTGTTGCCGACCGATCGATCGATAATGCTTCCCTGTTCACTATTTGTTTCTCTGTCTACGCCATTATTTGCCGCCCGCTCCATTTCCCTATGCACAATTACCAAATTACTACTTCGAATGTCTGTTAATTCATTACACAGTGGTGCTGATAAGCTAGGCTCGTCGTCACTATTATTTCTCAGTTTACTTTGAAGCCTAGTGTTACGTTTTTCACACGCCATTATTGTCACAATATTTCACACGATAACACAGAAAAGCACAATTTGAAGAGCAAAATAAGAAAACACATTAACATAGCACTGAAAATAATATCTACTTAATTGCAAGCGCAGCTGCGAAATGCTTGGTGCAAATCTACATGCATGTCACAACTGTTTTACTGTACAACAATGAAAAACTACAACTACAAAGGAAATTCTCTCTATGATTACGCCCTAGCAATAAAATATAGCTACACTAATTACACAAACTACAAGAAAAAATCAGAAGATTCCAGTGAGGTATCCTCGGCTAAGGGTCGACATATGAATCGTCCCCTTAGAAATATTATACATGACTGTGTTTAAACTGACACACAATATTTTTGGCGCAACGCAATTTGACTTTCAAAAATCCCTACAGAAGAATGGCCCTGACTAACATTAACCTATACGTTTCACAAATCACTTACCTCACAAAAATCTTCGTTACTCGAACTACTGCAATACAGCGAGCGCCACTACTGCCAGCTAAATAAAAAAAAAAATGGTTCGAATGGCTCTGAGCACTATGGGACTCAACTTCTGAGGTCATTAGTCCCCTAGAACTTAGAACTAGTTAAATCTAACTAACCTAAGGACATCACACACATCCATGCCCGAGGCAGGGTTCGAACCTGCGACCGTAGCGGTCTTGCGGTTCCAGGCTGCAGCGCCTTTAACCGCACGGCCACTTCGGTCGGCAGCTAAATAAAAGATTCAAACTACTAAAGGCACTAACTACTGATAGGCATAGTTAGCAAATGAAAGATTCTGATAGAGAACAAACAATGTATTTACCTTAATAGTGTTCAAAAGTCATAATATATATAGCAGTTCATGATATCCAGTCTTACAAATTTCAAAACTCCGCCATTTCTCTCCCCACATCCACCACTGCTGGCGGCTCACCTCCAACTGTGCAACGCTACGCGCTGTTAACAGCCAACTGCCCAACACTACAATGGCAAATTCCAACAATGCCACCCAGCCACAGACTGCACACAGCACAGCCAGTGATTTTCATACAGAGCGCTACGTGGCGTTACCATTAAAAAAACCTAAACAGCCTATTTACAAGCTACTTGACTGGGAAGCAGCTGCTCTGGTCACGAAGACTGACAACATCCAGGAGATGGGTGTGCTAACCACAAGCCCCTTCATATTTGCATCCAGTGATGCCTGTGGCCTGACTATCACATGATAGCCATCGGTACCAATGGGCCTTCATTGCCCGTTCGGCCGGAGTTTACTTTTTATTGTAGCACAGCTGAGCAGAGTTACATAGTTTTGTACACTCCATTTCCACAAAAAAGTCGCAATATTTACAACTGCCTCTGAACATTAATGTATCTCCTGATAGAGCCGGCCGGTGTGGCCGGGCGGTTCTAGGCGCTTCAGTCTGGAACCGCGCGAGCGCTACGGTCGCAGGTTTGGATCCTGCTTCGGGCATGGATGTGTGTGATGTCCTTAAGTTAGTTAGGTTTAAGTAGTTCTAAGTTCTAGGGGACTGATGACCTCAGATGTTAAGTCCAATAGTGCTCAGAGCCATTTGAACCGTTTCTTGACACAGAGAAAATACAAGGGTCTCACTCCGAGCACTTCCCGGCAGAACTGTGTTTCCCGGATGGTCCCTCGATCATGGAATCTCTGCGTTTCATTGGCAAGTGCTGTACCGACTGCACACAAAGCCTCACAGCTTTACTTCCACCAGTACATCTACTACCTTCCGTATACATCCTACCTCCCATGTATTATATACTGCTGTTTTATCTGTAGGTGGGACAACAGATATGGAAAGGAAGGAATGGGAGATACCAGAGATTATGCAGACAGGAAACGAAAACGTCCTTCGTGTGCCTTTGATTGAGGATAAACACTTCCTATAGGGATTCCTGACTAATCGCACAAAGAGCAGTGCAACGAGTCATCGGAGTTGAGTTAAGCGGAAGTGAAAGAAAGTGTGTTTATAGTAGTGAAACAAGAGTCAGGGCAACCAGCCACAGAAAAGTATAACGCCACTATTGAACGTAATGGAAGCGCTATAAATGATGAGTCACAGGTAGCAGACATATTTAATAATCATTTGTTAAATCAAGCAGAAAGTATAGGGATAAACTGGCCAATAAAAAAAATCACAGCAGTATGTTGAAGAAGTAACTCTCACAAAATTCAGTCATATGAATGTGTCAAGAACTTCTCCTTCTGAAATTAAGAAAATTATATATTCTCTCAAAAATAAAAGCTGCTTTTGATGGTGGTTCCAAAAGAGTACTAAAGATAGTTCCCATATATTGAGCCCTGTCTTATCTAGAATAGGTAATGCAACGTGAGAAGAGGGATATCAGGTTAACGACAAGCTTCACTGCTGATAACATTTTCCAGACGTTTTGAGAGGGTGTTGTATTCTAGAATAGTATCTCACACCAGCAAAAATGATATCATCATCGAACCACAGTTTGGTTTTCAGAAGAGTTGCTGTACTGAGGATGCCACTCATATGTTCACTAAGCATATTTCACAGGCATTATATGTTAGCGCCAGTTGCTATTTTCTGCGACCTGTCTAAGATATTTGACTGAGTGATGCACAGCATTCAACTAGATAGAATGAAGTTTTATGGGATTTATGGTATAGCCAATCAATAGATAATATCAAATTGAGCCAAAACAATGCCGTAACTCTTACTGGGGAGAAGTCACATATGGGGTTCCCCAAGGCTCAGTCTTAGGTCCACTATTGTTCCTCATATAAGTAGAGGATCTTCCATGTAATATATGGCCAGAATAGTTCTTTTTGCAGTTGACACTAATAGTGTAGTGAAACCAAGCACAGGTACAGAATGCTTTTGGAAGTATCACTGAGTGGTTTTCTGCGAATAGTCTCACATTCAGTTTTAAAGAGACACAGCATATTCAGTTTTGCACATCTAGGGGTACATTTTGGAACTGCTATAACACTTTAGTTCATCTAAACTTGCACTTAGAATCACTGCACATCTTGGGGAGAGACAAACCAGTAAGTTGGCATACTTGCACATTTCATTCGATAATGCCATATGGAATAAGGTTCTGGGGTAACTCACCTTTAAGAAAGAAACATTTTGTGCTGTAAGAATAATATATGTCACTCACCCACGATCATGTTGTAGACATCTAATTAAGGAGTTGGGCATTCTGACTACAGCTTCACAGTATATTTATTCCCTCATGAAGTTTGTTGTAAATAATAAAGTTCAAAAGGGACAACGACGTACACAATTACAGTACCAGAAGGAAAAATGACATTCATCACTCCACATTGAAGTTGTCTTTCGCACAAAAAGGGGCCCACAATGCTGCAATAAAATTTTTTGATCTTTTACTCAGGAACATAAAATGTCTGACAGAAAGCACATTAAAATTTGACAGCAAATGAAAATAGTTTTTTTTCTTAACAACTCCTTCTATTCCTTATAAGAATTTCTGTAGTTGTAATGTGTAATATGTGGTGGATAAGAATTACTAAATCATATATTAAGAAAAGACTAATAAATTTGCATCATGTAATCATGTTCACAAATTAATTTGCAATGAGATGTAAAATGACTCGTTCTGCATCATTACAATTTATCGTGAAAATGATTTATGGAACATTAAACTAACTAACTAGGTCTGCAATAAGGAATGTCACTGCTGACTGCCACTTCCGAGACTTACTGAGTGACGATTGAAGATAAGGGTGGGTGGCATCCAAGGTAGTCGTAGCTAACGTCCTTGGAAATTCTAAGCCAGCTAGAATGGGAATGTTGAGCAGAAGTCTATTAGTGTGGGTAGGGAGGTGACAAATTGTCTCTCAGAATCCTTCTTTTCAATTTATTTCTTTTCCAAGAAGTTCGGTGAGTGACTAAATGATAAAACTGATCAGCTTGCCGAATAACTTGCTGAATAATTTTATTTCACAAACTGCATTTCTTTTACTTTACAGCTGTGTATAAACACGCAAAAAGTTATTACAATGTGGTAGCCATACATTTTCGACAGGGTGTAGACTCTGTCGGCATAAAGAAATGAAAACATTGTGATTCTATCAGAGACAGAAAAGGACTTGGAAGAGCAGTTGAAGGAAATGGATAGTGTCTTGAAAGGATGATATAAGATGGACATTAACAAAAGCGAAACCAGAGCAGTGAAAATCAGTCAGTTTAATCTGGTGATGCTGAGAAAATTGGATTTGGAAACAATACAGTAAAGGTAGTCACTAGTTTTGCTTTTTGGGTAGGAAACTGACTCCGCCGAAGTAGAGAGGATACAAAGTGAGACAGCAAAATAACTCATGATGGCCGAAGAATAGAGGATACAAATGTAGACTGGAAATGAGAAGAAAAGCTTTTCTGGAGAAGAGAGATTTGTGAACATCGCATGTGCATTTAAGTTTTAAGAAACATGTTCTGAAGGTTTTTGTCTGCATTTAGTGTCGTATGGAAGTGAAACATGGACGATAAATGGTTCAGCCAAGAAGAGAATAGAATATTTTGAAATGTGACGCTGCATGAGAATGCTGAAGATTGGATGGGTAGATCACGTAGACGGAGTTTGTGAACGGAATTGGGAAGTGAAGAAAATGGAGGCATAATTTAACTATAAGATGGGATCAATTGATAGGCCTGAGATGTCGAGGGATCACCAATTTAGTATTTGAGGGAAGCGTGAAGGAGAGGGTAAAAATTGTGGAGGGAGACCAAGAGATGAATACGGTAAGCAGGTTTAAAAGCATGTAGGTTGCAGCTGTCATGCGGCTTGCACAGCATAGAGCAGCATGGGGAGCTGCAGCAAAGTAGTCTTCGGATTGAAGAACGCTATAACAACACAAACTTAATGTGTACCATAAAATGTTGTTGTGGACTTCAGTCCAGAGACTGGTTTGATGCAGCTCTCCATGCTGCTCTATCCTGTGCAAGCTTCTTCATCTCCCAGTACCTACTGCAACCTACATCCTTCTGAATCTGTTTAGTTTATTAATCTCTTGGTCTCCCTCTACAATTTTTACCCTCCGTGCTGCCCTCCAATACTAAATTGGTGATCCCTTGATGCCTCAGAATATGTCCTACCAACCGATCCCTTCTTCTAGTAAAGTTGTGCCACAAATTTCTCTTCTCCACAATTCTGTTCAATACCTCCTTATTAGTTATGTGATCTACCCATATAATCTTCAGCATCCTCTGTAGCACCACATTTCGAAAGCTTCTATTCTCTTCTTGTCAAAACTATTTATCGTCCACGTTTCACTTCCATACATGGCTACACTCCATACAAATACTTTCAGAAACGACTTCCTGACACTTAAATCTATACTTGATGTTAACAAATTTCTCTTCTTCAGAAACGCTTTCCTTGCCATAGCCGGACTACATTATATATCCTCTCTTCTTCGACCATCCTCAGTTATTTTTCTCCCCAAATAGCAAAACTCATTTACAACTTTAAGCGTCTGATTTCCTAATCTAATTCCTTCAGCATCACCCGATTTAATTCGACTACATTTCATTATCCTCGTTTTGCTTTTGTCCATTCCGTTCAGGTGCTCTTCCAGGTCCTTTACTGTCTCTGACAGAATTACAATATCATCGGCGAACCTCAAAGTTTTCACTTCTTCTCCATGGATTTTAATACCTACTCCGAATGTTTCTTTTGTTTCCTTTACTGGTTGCTCAATACACAGATTGAATAACATCGGGGATAGGCTACAACCCCGTCTCACTCCCTTCCCAACCACTGCTTCCCTTTCATGCCCCTCAACTTTTATAACTGCCATCTGGTTTCTGTACAAGTTGTAAATAGGCTTTCGCCCCCTGTATTTTACCCCTGCCACCTTCAGAATTTGAAAGAGAGTATTCCAGTCAACATTGTCAAAAGCTTTCTGTAAGTCTACAAATGCTAGAAACGTAGGTTTGCCTTTCCTTAATCTATTTTCTACGATAAGTCATAGGTTCAGTATTGCCTCACGTGTTCCAACATTTCTACTGAATCCAAATTGATCTTCCCCGAGGTCGGCTTCTACCAGTTTTTCCATTCGTCTGTAAAGAATTCGTGTTAGTATTTTGCAGCCGTGGCTTATTAAACTGATAGTTCGGTAATTTTCACATCTGTCAACCCCTGCTTTCTTTGAGATTGGAATTATATTCTTCTGGAAGTTTGGGGGTATTTTGCCTGTCTCATACATCTTGCTCACCAGATAGTAGAGTTTTGTCAGGGCTGGCTCTCCCAAGGCTATCAGTAGTTCTAATGGAATGTTGTCTACTCCCGGTGCCTTGTTTCGACTTAGGTCTTTCAGTGCTCTGTCAAACATAATATAACAGATATAACATCCGATACCAGCTGTATTTTTAACCAGATTGTTGTCGCCAGCTTATTGTGTCTTTAGTTAAATGAAACAACAAGTTCACTGTTACCAGTCACCATTTTATTTATTTCCACGACGCGTTTCGAAGCTGATTCCAGACACCATATTTGTTTACAAATGTGGCAGTATACATGTGATGTGTTACGACAGCAAAAGGAACCTGTGATCACTGAAGGCAGTGCCACAAGTTCCTCCAAAAATCGTAACACAACACACACACAAATGTAATACTTACTAATGTAAATCCACCCGATGATGGAGGTTTAAACCTTCGAAACGCGTCGTGGAAATAAATAAAATGGTGACTGATAACAGTGAACTTGTTGTTTCATTTAATGTCAGTAACAGTCACGGTAAAGCCTAACCTAAAAATGTTCGCATTTAAAGTGTCTTTAGTTACTGTGGCTGATGGCCTTTGTTGCAGATGGGCTATGCGCAGCTGGAGCAGCGGGGCACCGGTCTGCACCTCCGGCAGTTCTCCAGAGCCTATATCTTCCAGGACGATGACGGTAGCAGATTGGTGTTCACCAGCATCGACGCCGCCATGATCGGCAACGGGCTCCGCAGAGACGTGAGTGCACGCCATCCTACTTTTCTGCCGCATTACTTTCTAAAATTGTCTGAAAAATACTGGGACCGTGTAAGAAGTAAGGCAACCTAGGCCTGTATACAGGGGAAAACGCACACTCCAGAGGAAACACACGAGGAGCGCTCAGTAAGTAATGTAATTTTTTTTTTCTGAAAGCAGGTTGGTTCTATTCAGGACTTCGATACGCCGTATTATTCCCCACTCTTTTGGCTATTTCTCAACATGATATCCGTTCAGTGCGACTGCCATACGCCACATCAATGGGAGGGCCCGTATGTTCACATGGTACCACTCTATTGGTCGACGCCGGAGCAACGTCTTGCTGCATCCATACCCCCCCCCCTCTCCCCCTTTCTGTCATCACCAACGCTTCAGGTGGAGTGCATCCATTATTGGGCCAAACAAATGGATCTCGGAAGGTGGGAGATTGGGGCTGTAGGGTGTTTGAGGAAGAACACACGTTTGAGTCCCCCAACTGACGTCTCAGCACTATTAATAGAGGCCGGCCGTGGTGGCCGAGCGGTTCTAGGCGCTCAGCCTGGAACCGCGCGACCTCCACGGTCGCGCGGTTCTAGGCGCTCATCCTGGAACCGCGCGACCTCCACGGTCGCAGGTTCGAATCCTGCCTCGGGCATGGTTGTTAGTTAGGTTTAAGTTGGTCTACGTTCTAGGGGACTGAAGACCTGAGATGGTAAGTCCCATAGTACACAGAGCCATTTGAACCATTTTGAACTATTAATAGAGACGTCCAGTTGAGCAGCTAGGTGTTTGATTGTGATCCGTCGACCACCTGGAATGAAACCTGGAATGAGAGTGTCGGCACTTTTCTATATTAGAGCAATCACAGCAGTGCGTGGCTGACCGTCACGCGGGAGACACGCCATGATAGGAGACGCCTCGCCCAACGACCCACCGTGCTTTTGTTCAGTGCGAGGTGTCCGTAGACATTCTGCAGGCGCCTATGAATATTTGCGACGGTCTGGTTTTCCGTCAAAAAAAACTCAATAATAGCCCCCTGCTTGGAAACCGCTTCCGTTACAGACGCAATTCTGAAGGTTACGTGTAGGTTACCGTCAATGGGATCTTCATGAAACTATAGGTGCTCAAGCGTGAACATTCTACGATGTCCCACAAAAAATTCCGCATTTTTGCAACCTAAACTGGCCGAGAAAAAAAGCGTTGCATTATTTATTGAACGTCCCTCGTATTCACGAGAGTTAATCACAAAATTTTAATTATCACCTCAAAAATGAAGTTACCTAACTAATTTTTGTTAGTTTGCAGACCCAATTCAGACTGAAATCCCCGCTCCACGGTATCGTAGCATCCCGCTAGAGCACCGAAAATAAAATGACTAATTGGTAAAATCGTGTGGAAATTGGTTCCTTGCAGTGGCGCAGGAGAACGGCGGAAGTGGAATGTGGCGGGGGATTTTCTAAGTGTAGACTCTTAATCAAACGCAGATCACTTTTATTAAACAATGCGAACAACGTAATTAATAAGAGCACTTTCATGAGAAGGCAGGAACTAGCGCTCAGTTTATAAAACGACCTCGATATCTAGTACAGTAAAATAATTCATACATACTATAAAAATGGAAGTACATAAATGTGTATGTATGTTCCCCAAGTCCTTCTGAATCACTGGGTCAATTACAGTCAGACTTGTTACGTACACCACAAACTGTCTCAAAAGAATCACTTTTGGGAGAAGAGCCTACCAAAGGGTGGAAAAGCAGTGTAGCCCATTACGCGCAAATACCAATATTTTATTCGCCCAGTATTTCAGAATGAGAGCATTTAGTGACTTGCAAGAAGCATTACACATCATTTCAAACTATTACGAAACTGCCGGCCGAAGTGGCCGTGCGGTTAAAGGCGCTGCAGTCTGGAACCGCAAGACCGCTACGGTCGCAGGTTCGAATCCTGCCTCGGGCATGGATGTTTGTGATGTCCTTAGGTTAGTTAGGTTTAACTAGTTATAAGTTCTAGGGGACTAATGACCTCAGCAGTTGAGTCCCATAGTGCTCAGAGCCATTTGAACCATTTATTACGAAACTTTTTCTCATTGTCAAACCTCACAAAATATCGAATATTACATTTTCACTGTTCATGTTTCACTAAACTGCCGCATGAGGATATGACTTATTACTTTATTTCTTTACTTTTCATTCTTTCTCAACACACTGGACAGACCGTATTGACATACGACGCTGAATGTACCTGGAACAATATGTCATTTTACGATAGTTCAGGAGATATGACTTCAAATACTGAGATGCATGAAAACCTGCTGCATCATGCGTGACCTTTTAATTTATTACTTCTTTGCTACTAAATCTGTTCACAATATATTTCGCAGACAGTAGCCACATATACTACTGGATGTATGGGGAGATAAACACCGAGAGGGGATGAGGAGCAGCTTGACATGGAGACGGGGAGGAGGAAATAGACAGAGGGAGGGGAAGCAACAAATGGCCAAAGAGAGGGGAAGGAGGAAATCGATGGGGGAGGGGGGGACGAGCAGATGGACAGAGGGAGAGGAGGAGATAGATAGCTAGAAGGGAAGGAGGAGGTGGACAGAGAGAGGAACAGCTGTAGATGTACAGAGAGAGAGGAGGAAGAGAGAGAGAGAGAGACTCATAGAAGATTGGAATAAATATCCAGCCAGTACTCTATAAAACCCACGCCGCCTGGGAACGACCAACTTTACAAAAGGGGCAAAAATAAATAAAAAAATACAGAATCCGAAAGCTTCAACTTAATACATTGCGAACTTCCAGCATGCTAGAGTAGCTTGGGTCAGCAGCTTATATTAATTAGCAGAACGGAAAACCAGTCCAAGCCGCACTTTTTTATACTTTTTATTCATTCGACAACTACTTTCGGGCCGAGACCCATTTTCAAATCATCGTGACAAAGTCGAAAATGGCATTTACAAAGACGTCAACAATGTGCAGTGAACATTTACAATGCACAAAGTTGACATAAAAGTTTTCTGGGTATAGTACCGCGTCATAATGTAAAACTACTGCTACTGGAGAACTTCAAATGGCAAGGAAAATACTACGAGCAGACAGACGGCGTAGCAATGGGGTCTCCCCTGTCTCCGCAGGCAGCCGACATATTCATGGAAGCCTTTGAAGCAACGGCCCTCGGTTCAGCTCCTTTACGCCCACCACGTTTCTGGTTCGGATACGTGTACGTCATGTTGGGTATATGGCCTCATGGTGAAACGGAGCTACACAAGTTCCACGAATATTTGAACAATATGCACGGGAAGATACAGTTCACGCTGGAAGTAGAAAAGAATGATGCTATCTCATTTCTAGACGTCGAAGTGTACAGGAGAACGGAGGGCACACTGGGGCACAGAGTATATCGTAAGCCTACACATACAGACAGGTATCTGCACGCCCAATCCATTCTTTGGCAATCCGAGCGCAGCGTCTAAGTGATGCTCAAAACATCACACCTGAGCTTAAAAGGTTACGCACGACGTTTCTAGCCAACGGCTGCAGCCATAAGTCGATAAACACAGCCTTGTAGACGAACACAAGCAAGAAAGATAAGCAAGAAAAGACAAACTGCAGCCATCAGTGCGCTTACCTTATATGAAAAACGTTACTGACCGAATAGGTAAACACCTTCGCCGCGTTGGGTTGCAGCCTGTTTTCTATAGTGGTCGTAGGATCCAGGACGTGCTAGGCTCCACTAAGGACTAGGTGGATTCATTACGCACTGCAGGCGTTTACAAGGTGGAATGCGAATGTGGAGAGGCATACATCGGCGAGACTGGTAGGCCAATAGCAACGCCCATTCGGGAACACGAGCGTTACATTAGTCTAGGGCAACACAACAAATCCGCAGTGGGAGAACACCAGCAAGACTGCGGAAAAGGAATAACATTCAGCGAAGCCTGTGTGTTGGCCAAGCAGCCAATTATGACGAAACGCAAAATCAGAGAGGCCATCGAAATACTCAAACACCCCAACAACATGAACAGGGAGGATGGACTCAGGCTTGCCCCATCTTGGCTGCCAGCAATCAGAGCCCAACAGACTGCACTGTCAACACGAGGCACGAGCACTACCGGCGAGTAACTGCCGCCGCGCGGCCGATGTCCAGCTGTTGGTAAGCAGCAGCAAACTTCTCATTCGACGGTGACCTCCAATCATGGTACATAACACAAGAGCCAATAGACAACGGAGGTCACGTTCTCCCTCCACCGCAATAACCTGTTAAAATACAGTTCCCTCTCCTTCTTCCTTAAGTGACCAATGAAACCAAGTACCTTTTTAAAATTATGACGTAATGTCATGCGCACAACAAAATATAAAGGGCACTGCATAGCTAGAACGCACCATTAGACCCAGAAGAAGCCCGCTGCAATCGTGGCCGAAACGTTGGTTTTTCTCCAGCAGCAGTAGTTTTTAAATTATGACGCGGTGCTATACCCAGAAAACTTTCATGTCGACTGACTCTGGCCGCGGAAGCCTACGCAATTATAAATGCACAGTTATCTGCATGCACTGTAAATCTTCACTGCACATTCTTGACATCTTCGGAAGCGTCATTTTCGAGATTGTTATTATGATTGAAAATGGGTCCCGGACCGAAGCTAGTCATCGAACGAATAAAAAGTAAAAAAAAATTGCAACTTGGACTGGGTTTTCCTTCTATTGATTAATACACAGATATAAATATTTCGCTCCATTAGATAGAAACGTAGCATGAATTATCACACTAAATATTAACACGCATATAAATACGTAGAACACACGGATACCTAATCAAGGACCTAGTTCCAGAAAATAACCATAAAATGCATCCCACAAGAGCCAAAACCTTAAGAAAACATCAAACAGACGACAGAATGACCTACAGTAATACACTGACCACACGTACATCCTGTAGCAAAGACACAAGGAAAAGCAACCTCAGTAACAAGCAAACATAGCCGTAAAATGCAGTTCAGTCTTATAAACCACTGCTCTATAACTTCGAGGCCTAAAAGCGACCTCATCGCGTTTCATCAGTGTAAACCTTTTTTTACTTAAATATGTCAGCACAGGCTCAATTCGCTGCCTTCCACTTGTCGTAATGGAGACTTTACTTGAACTAGCATTCTGTCGCTTCCACCTGCACCGTGTCCCTTGGACTTTCAGAGGAAAACATCGTCCGTTGCTCCAATCGGAACGATGCTTCGCGTTGAAAAAGCACATCCACAGCCTTGGCCATCCATGAGTGCAAATGCCATGTTGATGTGCCGTGCCTCTAGCTGCTGCTCTCGAGCTTCACCATGTTGGCCGTTTCTACTTTGGCTGGCCAGTTGATGCTGCCTCTGCTCAACCGCGACTGTCTTTCGCCGATGGTGAGAGCAGCCACGCGCTCTCCCTCTTTGCAGAAACGCGCTGACACTGGCACACTCTGGATCACATCCGCCCATACAAGCTCGGGCGTCATATCACGCATGGCCCTGACGAGGCACCGGAAACTTGGCAACCGCTGTGCATGGCAGCCCGGCGGCGGCTCCATGTTGAAGGTGCTGCTTTGGTCATATACGCCATACTCCAATCCGCTCTCCCTGGCTGCATGCCACCTCTCGCCTCACCGTGGCGTGGCACTTGGCAGTTCCCGCCACGAACATAGCTGGCGTGAGTTGCTGGGCTGGCAACAATAGATACGCCGTGAATCTCCTAAATCACGACTCACTACCTTTGAGGGCGAACAACAATCCATGCTGAAGTTGTTTATTTTCTTCCCGTCTGTCATCACAGAACTGTCCTCGTCCTATCGATTTTCGGTCATTGGTGACCATCTTCAGATCTGGTTAAAACACATCCTAATGTAATGAAGCAAAATACCGATCGTTCAATTTGTGAAATTCATGCTAGTGTGGTGAAAGCTTGTGGCAACAATGCACCATCATACGACACAATGGTTAGCTGGCGCAGGCGCATCTCTTGAGGTGAAGTAAGTGTAAACGACGGGAAAGTGACTGACTAAGGACTTGTCGAATCCGTGACACACAAAATCGCTGCTGCATAGCCTTCCAAAGGCGAAGCAAAACGCCGTTAAACCACTGGTCGTCATGTTTTGGCTCATCAGTCTTTGTTGTGCGCTGTGCCGTATGTGAGAGACTACTGTTGGAAATCTGCATAACATGTACATGGTAGTTATAAATTAGTTATGAAGAAATAGCCTTTAGTTGTGAAAAGGGCAAATAACTTACAGAAATGTTTGATACAGCATTGGATGCAGTATATCTTCAAGTTTTATTCTCACGTGACACTGTGAGGCCCCGACTTCTTCGCTAGGTGGGAATGAGTTGTTCCAACAGCCATCATGGAGTCGTATAATGGTGCAGAGCGTGTACAGTGTTAGTCACCCATTGTATGCTTTCACGGTCGGCGTCTTTTTCAATTGAAACTACTGGGCTGGGTGGCCGTGGCAGACGTGTAAAACTGCGACCTGACGTTTCGTCTCTAGTCCGTAACTTTTAACTGAAGGAGTTCACAGTATTGTTCATGGTTTCATAAATCCATGGGAGTCAGTTCAGAACTAAATGTCGTAAGCCACCAGCTTAAAGACAAGCTGTTATTAATTGGTACAGTTGTTTCACCGAAACTGGCTGTGGACACACATAGGACACCGGATTAGGGAAGACTATCAGTTGAACAAGTCCGGCATTCTTGCATTCGTAGTTCCGGTAAATCAGTGAGACGTGTCAGATTAGAATTGAGTATGCCTAGTGTTACAGTGTGGAAGGTATTAAGGAAACGCCTGTCATTCAAAACCTATAAAGTGGCACTGTTTCAAGCTTTAAAAGAAACCGGAGCTGATTTTTATGCAGAAATGTTAAAGAAAATGCAGACTGAAGAAGATTTTCTTAATAAAATTGTGTTGTGCGACGAGTTCTTTTTTCATACTTGCGGTAAAGTGAATCGACATATTGTTCAAGTATGAGATGAACAGAAACCACGCCACGTGGTCGAAGATGCAAGGTACTTTCTAAGGTTCTGCTCTGTAAGGTGTGGCCGAGTGGTTCTAGGCGCTTCAGTCCGGAACCGCGCTGCTGCTACGGTCGCAGGTCCGAGTCCTGCCTCTGGCATGGATGTGTGTGATGATCTTAGGTTAGTTAGGTTGAAGTAGTTCGAAGTCTAGGGGACTGATGACCTCAGATGTTACGTCCCATAGTGCTTAGAGCCATTTCAATTTTTTGAATTTTACAGCTTCCCCTTCGTATTGTTCGTTTTGGGTCACTGCACTGTACTATCGGTACAAGCTGTGGACAATTTTTCGCTCGCTGTGTGTTATTCGCACTACATCCAGAATTTCAAAGAATGTATTCCAGGCAACATTGCCAGAATCATGCACTAAATTTACAGATTGACCTTACTTTCTTTAACCTAATTCCTAAGAAAGGCGTAGGATCAGTATTGCCTCATGTAGTCCTTCATCTCTCTGGAACTCCGACTGATACTTTACGAGATGAGCTTCCACCTCTCTTTCCATCCCCGTGTGTACAATAAGTGACAATATTTTGCACACATGACTTACTAAATCGACGGTTCTGTAAAATTCATATCCTGCTCTAGAATTAGAATCGCTACATTCTTCTGAAAGTGTGGAACTATTTCACACTTCTCTGTAATCATTAGACGTTGATTTTCCACCTCAGCTGTGCCTTATTCCTTCTTCACCAGACCATCTTTGAAGAGATCCTGCGGCGCACTGTCCCCACGACCTTCTGAGAATGTCTTGCACGACTTGCTTGATCGTGGCGTCGGCCAGTGTATCTCAAAAATATGACACCGAATTTCAACCGGAGATAAGTTCTGTATGTTGCAAAAAATTTCCACATAAGTTGTCTCCCGCTCGGCGAGAGAAAGAATAAGTGTCGTCATTTCCAGTTGCTGCAGAAACGATACTGCGTGTCCTCAGGAAGTGCCAGCTGCCGAGTATGACAGTCACATCCTGCCTCTGCTCGCGTGCTGTCTTGAGAAATCTATTCCGGCGATGCTCCTCATAGTCGTCGTGTAATATCACTTGAAAGACACTAACTTATTTTCTGCATTAGACTGACACATGCTTCTCCAAATAAAATAACATCTCTGCTTCTTATGATTTTTAGAAATTGTTAGGAGATTCGTGTCTATATCTATAAGATAAAACTGGAAAGTCCACGGGATACTGCCCATACAGATTTTTCTATTTTATCTTTTAGTCTAGCGACTGGTTTAATGCTGCTCTGCAACTTCTCGTTTCTTTTCATCTCTACGTTGCCGTTACAACTAAATCCGCTATAATCTACATACTTGGTGTATTCTGTCTGCCTGCTTAGCTGAGTGGTAACGTGTTTACCAACTATGCAGCGGGCCCGGGTTCTATTCCCACCCTGGTTGGAGATTTCCTCCGCTCATGGACTATGCTGTCGTCCTCCTCATCGTCATCAAATCATCATCACCGACGCGCAAGTCGCCCATGTGGCCTCGCCTGAAATAAGACTTAATAACACCTACAACCCGGTATCCGAACTTCCCCGGATGGGACCTCCCGGCCATCAATGGCCTTAAAACGAACTTCTGTTCGTTGGCCTTTCATTTCTGACACTGCATAATCGGTTTTTTTGTGTATTTTAGTTTCCATCCGCAGCTCCTAGCGCCAGCTTGGTTTCTTCCTCTGTTCTTTTTAATACCTCTTTATTTCGTATCTTCGATTTGTTTGTAAATCATATTCTGTGTTAAATACGCTGTCCGTGCAATTCATCTGACTAAAAGAGCTATGTCGTCTGCGAAACTTAAACACTATCTGCTGCTGTAGTAAATCCTCTTCAGAAATTTTGTTTCAGTTTTAATATTGGTTCTTTGACGTATAAGCACAGCCTTGTCTTGTACCTTCCTTAAAACGAACTTCTCTTCGTTGGCCTTTCACTTCTGACACTGCACACACACACACACACACACACCGAGAGAGAGAGAGAGAGAGAGAGAGAGAGAGAGAGATGGGGTGGGGTGGGGTGGGTTGGGATGGGGTGGAAAGGGGGGACGATATCGTTCTGCGTTGGCTGTCGAGCAGTTTCGCACAACCGACGTCATTTACATAGGGACGGAGCATTAAAGGCGGTAGACGCTGCGTGATAGACTACACCAATTTATTTATGCCTTCTACGTGTATTTTAGACGGTGATGTAGCTGAAAACAGATGATCTTCTCATTAGATGTCTTCCGTTTGAATTATGTCTAGGTCATTACCTCAAAGGAAGAGGCTGTACGCGGGAAAAGACTTAAATATACGGTTATGTATGAAGTAACAGGTCTCGCCATGGTGGTCTGTTTTCTGGTTAACATGACAACGCTAACAAATTTACTCATTCTTAAGGGGACTGCACTAAGCTCTGTACCTAGTTTCTGCTTGTGTGTTGAGTCCTGAGCTAGTAGCGTGTTTGAATGCTGGGCTAATAAGAAATTGAGATTTACGGATTCTTTTGATAATGACGCAAAATACTTTCCATTAGTCATTACATGTGTCTTTGTCAGCAAAAGAACTAGATCATGCTTTTAACTTTATTTTCTGCACAAATCGTCAAACTCCAAGTTCAAACCAACAACCAAGCTTAGAATCGTTCTAAGTGTTTCTCCGATAGAAAACCACACGGTCATAATCCTACTTGGAAATATTTCTAAAAAGTGCCTCTACAGGTTTCTGTACTTAAATTCCACGTACTGAGATTTAGTGGTATGGAACATGTTGGTGATCAAGGAAATAGTCGAATGTTAAGACGTCTTGCATAATGCAATTCGTCGTTGCGTGCATGTGATACATAAAAAGAGAGAGGAAAGAAACTCACAGTACGTGTGCCATCCTAATATATTGAATATTCCGAAACTGAAACCATGGTTGCTCTCAATCATTTTGAGATACGTTGGAACATGAGCCGTATTTTTATCAAGGATATATGGCTTTCGAAAGGACCCTTCTAGTGATTTGGGGAAACCATGGAAGACCTAAATTATGAAGTTCAAACGGGTATTTGAATCTCACTTTACCTGAATACACGACCAGTGTCTTACCTTTGTGCTAATTCTGTCCGTGGTTTTCTTATAGCTAGGTGTGTATCTGAAAGTGATTTTAGGCAAAGTAGTCGCACGCTGCTTGCTCATAAAGTGCGCCTGCGACATCGCTGAGAGGCAACCCGCCTGCCTGCCCTGTCTTGCGAGTCACCGATGAAAGGCGTACTACCCGCAAACTCTGTAAAATTACGACCACCTATACAAGGAAATTTCCTGTTCCAAAGTTTATACTCTCTCTGAGTAAAATAAAAAATAAAAAAACATCTTATTTGTAAAACGAATTGAAAACATACATACATTGCAGAAACAACATGCTGCCTTGCACCTTGTTTATTAGCACTTACGAGGGTACGTTATGGACAGCTCTGCTCTTTCCGATTTTGTGCATCCTTAGAGGATTTGAAAGTCACTGCTACGATATTAGTTTCATGAGGCAGTAAGATGCGAACAAGGAAAATCTTTAAAAAAATAGGCTATTACGATTAGATTTCCGAAGACTTGTAAGTATAAAAAGTTCGTAACTCGTTTAAAAACACGAGTGCTCTCTTTTTTTTAAAGGACGTCGATTAACACCATAGAGAAAAATGCGATGAAGCTTCGCGCAGTGTCTCTAGTATGCCCTACATCGCACGACGTCGCGAGCGTATAAAGAGCACGTAAAGATGCCTAGAACAATAGTCTCGGGGGAAGTGTGAAGCGTGTGCTGTCATTCGATTTCTTCTTACTTAGGAATTGTGGCCGATTTCATGCAGCCGAAGTAACGTAGCTGCCACGCGTCACAGCAAAGAGCGGCTGTGTGGCAAGAACTTTGAAACAGAACTTACAGCCGTTCGTAATGGAGGCAGTCAGGTAAGGAAGTCAATGTCAACTGATGATCTTGTTCAGAGAGTGGGACAGGCTATTCGAGAAAATCATCTACGAAGGTTAATTCCAGCACAAGCGAAGACGAATGCGGTCATAAAGCATCGTCCTTCGTCATGACGGTGCCCGGCCGCACATTCAGCTGCAATAAAGACGTTCCTTCAGCGTTTTGGATGTGAAGTGTTTGACCACCCACCCTACAGGCCGAACGTGGCTGTCTCTAATTTTCATCTCTTTCCTTACATGAACCGGTGACTGTGAGGGCAGCATTTTCGCACATACAACGAACAGCGACCAGTGCAGAGAATTGGCGGAAAGCATAGGCGACTGCCTTCTATGGCGATGATGTTGGAAAGATGGTACCACGTATCGACAAATATCTAAGTCGGAGTGGCGACTATATTCAGAAATTACTGGAACGTGTAACTACATGTCCGAAATAAAATATTTTTGATTTTCGCTGTGGTCTCCATTACGGTAGCTTGAACAAAAAATAGTCTCACTAAGTGTAGCGTAGCAGCCTTATGATGTACAGTTACTGGCTCAAGCCTCGAAACTACCAGCAACAATTATTTTTTGAAAATTTAATTTGAGCACTTTACTTTCTAACATTTAGAAATGTAATTAAAAGCATCGAAATATAATTTTAAATAAAAATAACATATTTTTAACTACAGTTAATATGAGATTAAAAGAAAATTTGATGTGGACATGCGACTATTAAATGAAAAATATATTTACATCAATAATACCGTTCATTCTCTGAAAAAAGTATTATCTTTTCTGTGTGACGTTTTGTATTTTTCCACCAATTTATAAGGTTCTATGAATAATGACGTATTAATGTAAGTAATTTTTAAAGATAGAAATGTCAATTGATAAAAATATGATAAAATGTTACTTAAATAAAATTTCTATATCGTGATAAATGTGGAATGTAAATAAAAGAAAACTGTTGCGTCTGATGACATAAGAACTAGTGTCTATTACGATCGAAAGGTTTCTACGCTGTTTACTCAGATACCAAAACTTACAAATGTTTTATAATTCAGACCTCGGAAATGTTCAGGTTTTCAAAAGCGATTTTTTTCGACTTAATTTGAGAATTGTATCGTACTGCTTTAGAAAATTCGTGTTCGGGCACTGAGCATCCAACCCCACGACTGTGAAGAAGAACTAAGAATAACTTTTGTAAGTGGGCTGTTTAGGTTTTTATGTTGGTTCAAATGGTTCAAATGGCTCTGAGCACTATGGGACTTAACTGCTGTGGTCATCAGTCCCCTAGAACTTAGAACTACTTAAACCTAAGTAACCTAAGGACATCACACACATCCATGCCCGAGGCAGGATTCGAACCTGCGACCGTAGTGGTTTTATGTTGGTGACGTCACGTAGCGCTCTGTATGAAAATCACTGGCTGTGCTGTATGCAGTCTGTGGCTGGTTGGCATTGTTGGAATATTCGCTGTTGTCGTATTGGGCAGTTGGATGTGAACAGCGCGTAGCGTTGCGCAGTTCGAGGTGAGCCGTAAGCAGTGTGGATGTAGGGATATAGATGGCAGAGTTTTGAGAGCGGACGATCTGGACGTGTGTCCATCAGAAAGAGTAAATTTATAATATTGGATATCATGAACTGATATATATACGATGACTTTTGAACATTATTAAGGTAAATACATTGTTTGTTCTCTATCAAAATCTTTCATTTGCTAACTATGCCTATCAGTAGTTAGTGCCTTCAGTAGTTAGAATCTTTTATTCTGCTGGCAGTATTTGCGCACGCTGTATTGCAGTAGTTCGAGTAACGTAGATTTTTGTGAGGCAAGTGATTCATGAAAGGTATAGGTTATTGTTAGAAACGGCCATCCTTTTGTAGAGATTATAGAAAGTCAGACTGCGTTGCGCTAAAAACGTGTGTCACTTTAGTGATGATCAGAATAAGTAAAGAGAGTAATGTCTGAGTACGTTCAGTTTTGCTCAGCTGTTTGAAAAACAAAAAACGTAGAGGTTTTCCAGCACTGTCATTTATAAAATTTTTCTAAGTGGATGTTTCACTTTGAAGAAAAATTAAGAATAACTTCGAAGAGAAACTAAAAATAGCTACGAAAAAAGCTACGGAGAAGAAAACCTATGAATAACTATGGAGCTCCTTCTACTAAGGACACATTCCGATGTCTAGGTTTTTGACTACGGACTATAGAATGTGAATAAGGATGCGCGAGCAAGAACCAAAACGGCGTGGATGGGATTCAGAGACGTCACTGGTATTCTTTGTGATAGGAAGATGCCTATCCACCTAACTCAAAGATATAACGCACAGTGGCAGACCGGTTGACTATGTGGTACCACGTGTTGGCCCACACCCAGAGGTGCTGGGCACTTACTACATGTCATGGAAATGCGGATACTGAGTATATTGTTGGGCATCTCCCTGATCGGCCCTATCAACAATGCATTGACTCGACAACTAGCTGGAGTGGCTCCAGTCAATGAAAAGATGCAAGCATGGAAATTCCGGTGGTATGAATACATCATACGGGCGCCTCATACTTCAGCCATCAGTTTAGCATTTAATCTGTCGAAGGGCGGAGGCAACGTGGAAGCTGGACACTATAAATGCAGATGTAAGATGAAGAATCCTCAATCCGTATGAAACGTCAGACCGTAAGAAATGGGATGCATTGACCCAAAAAGTGCACCCCGCTCCAATGGCACGGCGCTAAGAAGAAGAAGAACTATGAAAAAAACTAAGAATAAGTATGGCCCCTCTCAGTACTATTTCCCTCTCTTTCCCTAGCGATCCGTCGTAGTGCGTCCGCTGTTTTCGTGATTTGGTAAATTTATATTATTTTGGAATTGTGATCTGATGCTTTTGGCATCGCTACAGTCAACATTTGATCCAAGGGAGGGAAATTCTATGTAGTATCCGCCTGTGACTCGTGTAAACTTTTTTCTATGCATTGTCATATTTTAACTATTGGTGTATCGTGTTTTCTGAGCCGAAGCCCACTACGTGCTAAAAAGTGCGTGAAAATGCATCTAAAAACCATGCTGAAGATGACCGGTGTACCAAACTAGCGATCGTTACTCTGTGATGAGAGTTCGATCAAGGTCTGGTTCACCTTCCTGTCTCACAAGCTTGGCCGCTGCACGTTAATCAATACGAACAAGTTTGTTGCTTTATGTGCATAACGGGCACTATCAAGGAAGCCACACGGCAGTCGGTATTTGCGATTTTTTTTATATTTGTAGTACATTAAGTTCAGAACCCAAATATGAATCACTAAAACCAATTCAATGCAGCTCTCAAATATTCTCGAGAAATTCGACATTGAAGTTTTTCGGACCAACTTTAAAACTATACAGTTAGATCGGCCTTTCAACAGGCAGTACGGTGCTGTGCAATAATTGCGGCGTGCCATGTCGGCGACCTGCGTTCGATTCCCGGCTGTGGAAAATTTTGAAACAAAGCTACCTTTCTACGTGCATTTCCGTGAAGAGAGAAATGCATCAATATGGAAAAAAATTGATGCTTTTCTGTAACTGGAACAACCTTATTAACAGCCTTTCGTAAAAGATTGGTAATTAAGTGTTCTTGTTTGCAATGAAAACTGGATCTTTGTGTGTGATACGTGATGAAATAAGTTTATGTGCATTTTTCATAAAAATATCAAGTAGGTGTATCTTAATTAGCATATATTTGAGGAATTTTATATTTGTATTGAACTGAACGAAAAAAAGAAAAAGTAATGACCGAAACGAGACTCGAACCAGCGATTACCAGTCTCGAGCAATAGCGATTTTTTTCAGACTGCATGCATTTTGTTTTTTTGCGAAAATGTTCGTAGAAGCATCATAAACTTGTATCGACAATGAATCGAACCCAGACCGACCACTTGGCAAACTATGGCTCTACCACAGAGCCACACTGCCTATTGAAAAAACGACCTTACATTAGAGTACTAAAGAAACTCGGAAAGCTTCAGAATTTCGAAGTCAGTTTTCTCAATAGTTTTTGGGAGTTGCATCTTACTGCTCTGCGTGATTGATATTTGAGTTCCAAACTTCATATTCCATTAATATGAAAAACTACAGAAAACAGTACGACGAGAACAGAAAGTATGTTAAGGTTTTTTTTATATTACCGCTACCAGTCACAAACTCTATCAACTACTGCGTTACTTATTTATTTAGCGACATGTTTCGAGGGTTAAACCTCATCTTCGGGCTAAATGGCATTACAAAAACAGCTTTACAATAAGGTCATACTGATGTTACATAGTCTTTTTGTAGATGCTGTGGTCATCCTGTGGAAGAAGAGAAAACTTAGTAACAGGCGATGTCACTTTGGAAGTTGGACTGATGTTTGCACGAAAATGTTTTATAACAGTCACTCACTTTGTTCTTCTGGCGTGGCAGACTCGTTGTGTTGTGTTGCGTTGCGGTGTTTCCATTTCTGTGGATCTATGTGGTGGTCAGATGTTTACATGTCTTGTGCACATCCTGTTACCGCATTACAGATGTAGGTTGACGAAGTACATTACAGTTATTCGGCTTTGTACTGATGTTTCATGTCCTCCTGAGGGATATCGTGCCAAATTCTGTCCATCTGGTGCGCTACATCGTCAAAATTCCAGTGCGTTTGGAGGGCCCTGTTCATAGAGCTCCAAACGGTCTCGATTGCGGAGTGATCCGGTGACCTCGCTAGCTAAGGTAGGGATTTACAATCACGAAGACAAGCAGTAGAAACCCTAGCCGCCTATTATCTTGCTGAAATGTAAACCCAGGATGGCATGCCCTGAAAGACAACAAGACGCGGCTTAGAATATCGTCTGCGTACCGCTATACTGTAAGAAAGCCACGGATGACAACCAAAAGAGTCGTCCTATATAAAGAAATGGCACCCCAGACCGCCACTCCTGGTTTGCGCGCCATGCGGCGGGTGACAGTCACGTCGGAGGCTAGCCGCAGTTCTGGGCGTATCGAGACATATATCTTCGGCCTGAAATCTCGTTGACTTGAACTGTCTTCAGCGATGAATCCCGTTTCGAAATGAGCCCCGATTATCAGCGAATGAAATCCCCATGAAATACTGGCACTGTGGTGGCGACCTTAACTGCGTCCTCCATGACAAGGACCAAATGAACTTTAACAAATACCCAGGTTTGTTGACCTTAGTATCTGATCTCCACTTTCATGCCGCATGGGATACTTTTTTGTTCCTGAGTCACCAGTCTTCTAACTGGTTTGATATGGCCCGCTACGAATATCTCTCCCGTGTGAACCTTTCCGTCTCAGAGCACTTGAAACCTGCGTCTTCAGTTATTTGCTGGATGTGTTCCAGTGCGTGTCTTCCTATGCAGTTTTTACCCTCTATAGCTCCATGTAGTACCATGCAAGTTATTCCCTTATGTCTTGACAAATGTCGCATCATCCTGTCCCTTCCTCTTGTAAATGTTTTCCACATCTTCCTTTCCAGACAGATCCTGTGAAGGACCTTATTACCTAGTTGTTGAACGAAACCTGGTAGTCAAGGAAGGCAGGATTCGGTTACTATTGTGGACGGGGCCGTAATCAGTTACTACTGGTTGGCTTTACTTCCAATCACACACAATTTACTTAAAATCAACAACAAATCGAAATAATGGGAATAATCTAAGAACTGTTTCACGGGTGAAGACCTTGAACGCCAAGAATGGCAACTATTAAAAAATTTTAACAAACATACATAAAATACAGACACAGCAAATAATGTTTTGAAAACAAGCCAATGTGGTCGCAATTAGAATTTTAAGGCAAGTAACCACAGTCACGGCTGAAGGCCTTTAACGTCAAGAGTGGCAATTATCAAAAAAATTTAACAACATATTATAAAACAGCAAAAATAATAACAAACGTTAATTCAAAAGGACAAGCAACTGATCACCAAACAGGTGAGACAAATGATGGTAACTTCGTAATACAACAATAAAATAAAAACACAATAAAAAAAACACAAGGGCCAGTCACAGACGTTGCTCCAGGGGTCGGCCTCTGAGTAGGTCAGGCCAAAAACACTTTCGTGAGCGATGAGAAAGGCAGTCAAGAATTACATTCACGCCCCAAGATGGTAACTCAGACCAGTGGCAGTCTAGCGAGTGACTAATGTTAATCTTGGTGAGGCTACTTGACGTCCAATAAACCAAATGAAAAGATGTAAAAATACGCCAAAGCCGGAACCGGCGGTCTGGATTCCGCC
Source organism: Schistocerca americana (assembly GCF_021461395.2). Lineage (NCBI taxonomy): Eukaryota > Metazoa > Arthropoda > Insecta > Orthoptera > Acrididae > Schistocerca > Schistocerca americana. The sequence continues at coordinate 975,881,677 of NC_060120.1, read as the reverse complement.
TGCAGAATACTGTGTTTAGACCGCCCGGAACAAGAAAGGAATCACTACCATCAATGTAGAAAAATCGCCAACCAACCTACAATCAAGAAAGCTGTCAAACGTACACGCCTCACCGCACAGCGGCGGCAAGGCGAGGAAACGTACACGGTCGTTACATACACTAACCCCCAGGGCAGGTAACTGGGGCGTTAGCGGCCACCAGGCAGGAAAATACCGCTGGTAGAACTTAACAATTGTAACAAGCTGAAAATAGTAAATAGTAATTGGAAGCCCAGCAAAGCTAATCAGATCCGCCTTCCCCAAGCACGCCACTCGCTGCTCTTTTCCTCGACGACACTTCGAGCAGCAACACGAACACAAGTCACTGGAGAATCGCGAGATTTCACAATGGTGGAGGTTTGTCTACTCGAATTGAAATGCACTCAAAACTTGCAGGATACGGTTTCGACGAGGTCGTGCACCCTCGTGACCACAGCCCTTCCATCTGGCAGTCGATGCGCGCCGCCAGCGGTCCCGGCGTGTTCTCGCTCTGCGCGGACCTGGCTCCTCCTGCGTCCCCAACCGAACTGCTCACTCACACAAGGAAGAACAAAGACGTCACCCCAAAGATAGGGCCACAGTTACTACATATCCTCATTACCCCACTGCTGCCACTAGCGGACAGGCAGCGCCAGTCAACACAAGAAGAAGACAAACAACCGAAACCGTGTCTACTAAACGATACAGTCTGGCCTCCAACAGGGGTTGGAAAGCTACAACAGTACCAACGCGAGCCGGAGCTCGGCTCACCAACATTCGCCTGTAGTACTCTGTTCCGGATCTTCCACCATCGCTGTTTCACTACCGTAAAATGCTAGGCTCCAAACGTTCATTCTCAGAAATTTCTTACTCAAAATAATAGTCGTAGAATTCTCTTGGCCAGGAATGCCCTTTTTTACCAGTGCTAATCTGCTTTGTGTGTCCTCCTTGCAGCGTCCATCATGGGTTACTTTGTCGCCTAGGTACCAGATTTTCGTAACTTCGTCTGCTTCGTGAGTCCCAATACTGATGTTAAGTTTCTCGCTGTTGTCACTTCTGCTGCTTCTCATTAACGTCGTCTTCCTTCGATTTACTGTCAATTCATATTCTGCACTCGTTAGACTGTACATTCCATTCAACACATCCTGTAATTCATCTTCACTTTCACTAGGGACACAACTGTCATCAGCATATCTTATCATTGATATCCTTTCGCCTTGAATTTCAATCATTTCTTTTATTATCGTCGTTGCTTCTTTGATGTACACCATTTTTGATCTAAGCACTTCGTTCTTGGTCTTCAAGTGGCATTAATCCCTCGTGGTTTTTGTACATATTGTGTATTACCCGTCTTTCGCTATAGCTTACCCATATTTTTTCTGCACTAGTAGAAAAGTGAATTTTTCGCATTATGGACTCTGCAGAACGCCAGTAAAACCTGTATTTCAGTTACTGTGTTTTTTAGTCACTGACAACCGATAATTTACTGCTGTTAACTGGAGCTTTTATAAAACGTGGGGTTAAACTTCTGCCTGCAGCGTTCACACGTGGCAGAGGTAAACAGGAAGAAATTCGAGCAAATACAGTATGGAAAAGCACATAATTCGCAGTCGTGCAAGGAATCTGTGCTGTTGTATGACACATTTTGCTGCTGGTGAAGCAAAAAACAGTTTAACGGTAAAGTGTCAGTAATTTTCATGTTGTATGAACAGCAGGCATACAAACGTTTAACACTGCGTTTTATTGGTTTTGAAAGCGAAAAAATACCTTACTGCAGTGTGTAAACTTAACGCAAACACTTTTGAATACTACTCGTTGGAAAGGTTGACATAAAAGCAATTTTACGGAGGCGCGGACATGGAGAAAAAAAGGGCGCTGAATATCACATTCAGAGGTCTCTTCAGCGAACATTGGGTTTACGGAAGTGTTTGTTGATTCATAGCGAGTAGACGACGAGGTAGCTTCTGCCAAGCGCCAAGTATTGTTTGCTTCCTGCGTCATGCAAAGCTTTCTCTGTATGTGAAGGTTGACTGAGCGCTCGTGTTTTCTAGTTAAACAAGTCCATGTTTCGGTATTGTGTCAGCTACTGACGTCATATGACTGCAGCAGGCAGCCTTTACTGAATCGATATTTCATGTACTTCAGATATGGGGGTAATCTCAGCTGTTCTCTCGAAGGCATATGATAGACATGGTTATAAGCTGAGGTAATTAATTTTCGTTTCGAAAATTAAAAATATTTCTCATCTATCGTTTTCCTGATGAAGAATCACAAAAGGCTCCAAAACAGTCATCAATGTGCTTTATGTACCTTATTTGTCAACGAGACACAGACCATCGTCGTCATTGTCGTCTTCATCGCAGCATCATCATCACCACCACCAGTGCTCCTCTCGTACCTTGTGCTCAAACCTTTTCATATGTTAACTCTCCATGCTCTGCTGTCTTCAAGCATCCTGTTCAGATACACATAATTTCCGTTTCCCTTGATTTTGTCTATCATCTTATGTATACGCCTTCCTCTCAATCTCCTTCCACAAACTAGACCTTCCACAGCGTCTGTTAGCAAGCACTTCAGTCTCAACTAATCTCTCACCCAGTTCTTCCTCGTGCACTACTTATGACGTGCAGCAGTCTTCTCCTCTCACCATCCCCTACCAACACATTTTCGTTACTCACTGTTTCCCATCAGCTTATCCTTTCCGTTCTCCTCCCCAATGGCGAGAAATGAAAGTTATATGGAGGTTAAGAAGAAGCATTTTTTATGTAGCAACTATGTCAGGGATACACGGTTCGTTCGCTATGGGCCAAGATAATTTTGACCCTAGAGACGTTCGGAGACGCTATTCAAACTGTGGTGGGATGAATATTGTTTAGAAGATGTTGCTGGAAGTTTGATCCTTTTACAATTGGCATGACACGCTCAAAACACGCAGGTGTTCCAAGGAAAATGGCTGTATCTCCAGCCAAATGAATAACTAGTTCTTCTGGAGAGCCTACCGGTGGCTAGTACACCAAACGCTTCATCTCCACTCCTTACAAAAAGAAACCCATAGGTTCTCAGCAACAGCTATAGAACGATATTCGTCACATACAATTTTTTGAACACCGCTTCTAAACATCACTAGATTAAAAACCTTCAAACCAAGAAACTATGCATCTCAAACATTTTTGTACACATAAAAATGTGTTTGCTTTTGCTTCTTCTAAATACTCTAAAATTTCGAGTAAGTAGATTTTTTAAACCGTATATACTGTTCGCGCAGATCAAGTTGACACTCGGCGCAGTGACTGATAGCGACCGTAAATGGAAAATGTCTTTACGGTGGCTCCTATCAGCCACTGCGCCAAGTGTCAACGTCGTTTTCCCGAACAATACAGTATGTCCTAAGAGAAATCGAGAATATTCAGTGGTATGACAGGAACGATCATTTGAAGTAAAACAGTATACTAAACATGGGATCTAAGATATGTACCTCAACAGCTATGAGCTCTTCTTGATCTCCAACACTATGAAATAAATCTCTTCTATTGCAAGGTCTTTGCTTTCTGTGTTTTTCACCGAGATAGTGTGGCCCAAAACAAGAAAAAAATGCCAAGCAAGCGTGGGCTCAGAAATGCATACCTTAAGAGCTGTGAGTGCTCCTACTTTTCGCTGCTGTGAAATACATCCTCTCAACTACTTATGTTTGTACAGGATGAGTCAGGAGAAAGATAGTTGCTTTTAACGATGATAGTATTGATGATTTTTAACAAAAAACTTCAAATGAATGTGTGCTTTTTCTTAATCGTGCCAAACATACAGCTGTTTGAAAATCAGGGACGTCAGTCAGTACGGATCGATGTCTTTCAAAATGTGTTACCAGAATACTTGGAGGCTATTCCTTTTAAAACACGACTGTCGGCATAACGGAGCTGGTTCAAATGGCTCTGAGCACTATGCGACTTAACTTCTGAGGTCATCAGTTGCCTAGATCTTATAACTAATTAAATCTAACTAACCTAAGGACATCACACACATCCATACCGAGGCAGGATTCAAACATGCGACCGTAGCGGTCGCTCGGTTCCAGACTGTAGCGCCTAGAACCGCACAGCCACTCCGGCCGGCATAACGGAGCTCCTGCACGTTTCACACGGCCTGTGAGACTACACCTCACTGGAAAGTATCCTGGGCGTTGTATCCGTCGCCTTGGAAACATTTCTTGACCACCGAGGTCACCCCATCTTACTCGATTAAATTACTGTTTGTGAGGTTGGCTTAAGAGCAAAGTCTATAAGCGCAAAGTAGACATAAAGGTGGAACTTCTCGCTCGTATTTTAGATGCGTGTGCACAAATAAAGGACCGTACGAACGATCTCAGATCAACTGATCAACTACGTAACAGCTGTCTACAAGAACTGCAATATGCATTGCAGTTTACGGTGGACTTTTTGAACATCTTTTGTGAGAAAATGTACACAATTAAGCAAAACATTAGATCACTATGGTTCATTCACAATCAACTGCATGTGTTCTGTTCCCCTTTGTTTTCATCAGTTTCCTCGGAAATAGTTAAGAACAGGACATATGCTCAATGAGGTTTTTTGTTCAGAATCACTAACACTATCCACTACCCCTCGAAGCACGCACTATTTCTCCTGACTCACCCTGTTTGTGACATAGCGATAGGAGTCAGAATATCAAGCGAAGATTTCCGGAGAGCTTTCGGTGATCTCTGTTACCGCAAACGGAGCCGGCCATGGTGGCCTAGCGGTTCTAGGCGCTACAGTCTGGAACCGCGCGACCGCTACGGTCGCAGGTTCGAATCCCGCCACGGGCATGGATGTGTGTGATGTCCTTAGGTTAGTTAGGTTTAAGTAGTTCTAAGTTCTATGGGCATCAGTGCCCGAGGTCTAGGGGTAGCGTCTTTGATTCGTAACCAAAACGTCTTCGGTCCCGGGTTCGATCCCCGCCACTGCCTAAATTTTGATAAATAATCAGCATTGGCGGCCGAAGACTTCCGGCATAAGAAGTCAGCCTCATTCTGCCAACGGCCTTGTCAAAGAGGGCGGAGGAGCGGATAGAGGTTCAGGGCACTCTCTTGTCCTAGGGGTGGGAAATTGCCCCTAAAGGCGGAAGAATCAGCAATGATCAACGCCATGAGGATGCAGAAGGCAATGGAAACCACTGCATTAAAGACACGTAACGTGTATCCACAGGACATGTGGCCTGTAATTGAAGAAGTGTCATGATGATCTCTCCATTGGCAAAAGATTCCGGAATAGACCCCCATTCGGATCTCCGGGAGGGGACTGCCAAGGGGGAGGTTACCATGGAAAAAGATTGAATAATCAACGAAAGGATAACGTTCTACGAGTCGGGGCGTGGAATGTCAGAAGCTTGAACGTGGTAGGCAACTAGAAAATCTGAAAAGGGAAATACAAAGGCTCAATCTAGATATAGTAGGGGTCAGTGAAGTGAAGTGGAAGGAAGACAAGGATTTCTGGTCAGATGAGTATCGGGTAATATCAACAGCAGCAGAAAATGGTATAACAGGTGTAGGATTCGTTATGAATGGGAAGGTATTGCAGAGGGTGTGTTACTGTGAACAGTTCAGTGACCGGGTTGTTCTAATCAGAATCGACAGCAGACCAACACCGACAACGATAGTTCAGGTATACATGCCGACGTCGCAAGCTGAAGATGAACAGATGGAGAAAGTGTATGAGGATATTGAAAGGGTAATGCCGTATGTAAAGGGGGACGAAAATCTAATAGTCATGGGCGACTGGAATGCAGTTGTAGGGGAAGGAGTAGAAGAGAAGGTTACGGGAGAATATGGGCTTGGGACAAGGAATGAAAGAGGAGAAAGGCTAATTGAGTTCTGTAACAAGTTTCAGCTAGTAATAGCGAATACCCTGTTCAAGAATCACAAGAGGAGGAGGTATATTTGGAAAAGGCTTGGAGATACGCGAAGATTTCAATTAGATTACATCATGGTCGGACAGAGATTGCGAAATCAGATACTGGATTGAAAGGCGTACCCAGGAGCAGATATAGACTCAGATCACAATATAGTAGTGATGAAGAGTAGGCTGAAGTTCAAGACATTAGTCAGGAAGAATCAATACGCAAAGAAGTGGGATACGGAAGTACTAAGGAATGACGAAATACGTTTGAAGTTCTCTAACGCTATAGATACAGCAATAAGGAATAGCGCAGTAGGCAGTACAGTTGAAGAGGAATGGACATCTCTAAAAAGGGCAATCACAAAAGTTGGGAAGGAAAACATAGGTACAAAGAAGGTAGATGCGAAGAAACCATGGGTAACAGAAGAAATACTTCAGTTGATTGATGAAAGGAGGAAGTACAAACATGTTCCGGGAAAATCAGGAATACAGAAATACAAGTCGCTGAGGAATGAAATAAATAGGAAGTGCAGGGAAGCTAAGACGAAATGGCTGCAGGAAAAATGTGAAGACATCGAAAAAGATATGATTGTCGGAAGGACAGATTCAGCATACAGGAAAGTCAACCTTTGGTGACATTAAAAGCAACGGTGGTAACATTAAGAGTGCAACGGGAATTCCACTGTTAAATGCAGAGGAGAGAGCAGATAGGTGGAAAGAATACATTGAAAGCCTCTATGAGGGTGAAGATTTGTCTGATGTGATAGAAGAAGAAACAGGAGTCGATTTAGAAGAGATAGGAGATCCAGTATTAGAATCGGAATTTAAAAGAACTTTGGAGGACTTACGGTCAAATAAGGCAGAAGGGAGAGATAACATTCCATCAGAATTTCTAAAATCATTGGGGGAAGTGGCCAGAAAACGACTATTCACGTTGGTGTGTAGAATATATGAGTCTGGCGACATACCATCTGACTTTCGGAAAAGCATCATCCACACAATTCCGAAGACGGCAAGAGCTGACAAGTGCGAGAATTATCGCACAATCAGCTTAACAGCTCATGCATCGAAGCTGCTTACAAGAATAATGTACAGAAGAATGGAAAAGAAAATTGAGAATGCGCTAGGTGAAGATCAGATGGGCTTTAGGAAAAGTAAAGGGACGAGAGAGGCAATTCTGACGTTACGGCTAATAATGGAAGCAAGGCTAAAGAAAAATCAGGACACTTTCATAGGATTTGTCGACCTGGAAAACGCGTTCGATAATATAAAATGGTGCAAGCTGTTCGAGATTCCGAAAAAAAGTAGGGGTAAGCTATAGGGAGAGACGGGTCATGACATTGCTATACTGAGTGAAAATGAAGAAGAATTAAATGATCTGCTGAACGTAATGAACAGTCTAATGAGTACACAGTATGGTTTGAGAGTAAATCGGAGAAAGACGAAGGTAATGAGAAGTAGTAGAAATGAGAACAGCGAGAAACTTAACATCAGGATTGATGGTCACGAAGTCAATGAAGTTAGGGAATTCTGCTACCTAGGCAGTAAAATAACCAATGACGGACGGTGCAAGGAGGACATCAAAAGCAGACTCACTATGGCAAAAAAGGCATTTCTGACAAAGAGAAGTCTACTAATATCAAATACCGGCCTTAATTTGAGGAAGAAATTTCTGAGTATGTACGTCTGGAGTACAGCATTGTATGGTAGTGAAACATGGACTGTGGGAAAACCGGAACAGTAGAGAATGGATGCATTTGAGATGTGGTGCTATAGACGAATATTGAAAATTAGGTGGACTGATAAGGTAAGGAATGAGGAGGTTCTACGCAGAATCGGAGAGGAAAGGAATATGTGGAAAACACTGATAAGGAGAAGGGACAGGATGATAGGACATCTGCTAAGACATGAGGGAATGACTTCCATGGTACTAGAGGGAGCTGTAGAGGGCAAAAACTGTAGAGGAAGACAGAGATTGGAATACGTCAAGCAAATAATTGAGGACGTAGGTTGCAAGTGCTACTCTGAGATGAAGAGGTTAGCACAGGAAAGGAATTCGTGGCGGGCCGCAAAAAGCAGTCAGTAGACTGATGACCAAAAAAAAAAAAAAAGAAAAAAAGTTCTAGGGGACTGATGACCTCAGAAGTTAAGTCCCATAGTGCTCAGAGCCATTTGAACCATTTGAACCGCAAACGGAGCCGTAACACAGATGCTGGTACGACGGAAGGAGTGTCCACATGTACACTGAAGCGCCAAAGAACTGGTATAGGCATGCGTATTCTAATACAGAGATATGTAAACAGGCAGAATACGGCGCTGCGGTTGGGAACGCCTATATAAGACAAGAAGTTTCTGGAACAGTTGTTAGATCGATTACTGCTGCTTTCATGGCAGGTTATCAAGATGTTCTCCAACGTAGCGATGAAGAGCGAATTTTCCCGTGGGACCATTTCCCTAATGTACCGTATCAAGAATCCGGTAAAGCATCAAATCACCGACATCGCTCCAGCCGGAAAAGAATCCTGCAACAACGGGACCAACGACGGCTGAAGAGAATCGTTCAGCGTGACAGAAGTGCAACCCTTCCGCAAATTTCTGCAGATTTCAGTGCTGTGCCATCAACAATTGTCAGCGTGCGAACCATTCAACGAGACATCATCGATATAGGCTTTCGGAACCGAAAGCCACTCGTGTACCCTTCATGAGTGAGCGACACAAAGCATTGCGCCTGGCTTGGGTCCGTCAACACCGACACTGGACTGTAGATGACTGAAAGCATGTTGCCTGGTCGGACGAGTCTCGTTTCAAATCGAGCGGATGGACGTGTACGGGTATGGAGACAACCTCATGAATCTATGGAACCTGCAGGGGCTGTTCAAGCTGGTAGAGGCTCTGTAATGGTGTGGGCGTGTGCACACGTCCAGAAATGCTATAGAATGGCTCCGGCAACACTCTTTAAACACTTCCTCTGGCGGCCAAACTCCCCACACGTGAACATTATTCAGGATAAAAAAAAAATGGCTCTGAGCACTATGGGACTCAACTGCTGAGGTCATTAGTCCCCTAGAACTTAGAACTAGTTAAACCTAACTAACCTAAGGACATCACACACATCCATGCCCGAGGCAGGATTCGAACCTGCGGCCGTAGCGGTCTCGCGGGTCCAGACTGCAGCGCCTAGAACAGCACGGCCACTTAGGCCGGCCTTATTCAGGATATCTGGGATGCCTTGCAACGTGCTGTTCAGGAGAGATCTCCACCCTCTCGTACTCTTACGGATTTATGGACAGCGCTGCAGGATTAATGGTGTCAGTTCCCTCCAACACTACTTCAGACATTAGTTGAGTCCATGCCACGTCATGTTGCGGCACTTCTGCGTGCTCGAGGGGCCTCTATACGATATTATTCAGGTATAACTGTTTCTTTTGCTCTTCAATGTAATTGTACGAAAATGTAAGCATGTCGCCTGAGCCCCTGCAGATGTTATCAAAGCATCTACCCCTTCCAGGACATTGCGCACTGAAGGTGAAATGGTTAATAGCAGTTACTTAAAGCGGCAATAATTATTACTATCGATCGTATGTAATGCAAAAGTATGATAAAAATAAAAGGACAGTGTCTGTATTACGATTAACGACGATGTAGTTACTGCGAATATCCGCAGCCGCACATTTGTCGAGAAAAAATTGATGACGTCTAATAAAGCTACATGAGAAGGAGAAGGGCTTCGCAAGCCCTTTGTTGTTGCGGTACGTTAAGCACCGACGAGAGGTGGAAGTTATATAGACTGTCATAAGCGTTACGAGCTACGAATAGCAAGTAAATTCCTCCGGCCTCGAGTTATATTCCTCTCGAATTTGGGATAGGAGGAGGTGGGTGGGCTTTTTCAGCGCGAAGGCAGAGGAGGCAGTCCCTGTCCCACTCCGGCTTTTATTAACTCCCCGAGGATTTGCCGGCGCTCATTTACATCGGGGCTTAAGCCGGCGAACGGCCGCCTACAGCGAATTCAGGCCGGGCAGAACAGACCAGAGGCTGGCTGCAGTATACGTAGCTACTCGCCGCTGCCTGTCTGCTCCGAAACTCCAGCGGTTTTCCCAGGAGCGCGTGGCCCTAGTTTGAGGCTTGCTGACCCGTGGCTGGTTACTGCGAGCTCCTCATTAACCTGATGGTTCGACCAGTGGCAAAGTCACACCTAGGATGTTCCAAAACGCCGCTCGTAAAAGTAAGACTTTCCGGTGCGTGTACCTCGGGTTGTATTCGTAAAAAAAAAAGGTTGGATCAGATGTTTTGGATAGCCCTTGAGCTGGGGACCGCTTGTATACGCAGCAGAAGAATTGTCTCAGTGTCATTGTCGTACTGTAAAAGGTCAAAGTATGTATATACACAGCTCCTGCTGCTCAGGAAAATTGTAACGTCCCCCTTCCCCTCTATCGACAATGTTAAAAATATATGACCGTGTAAGCATGTGCCTAAACAACTGGAATTAAAGTTTGGAAAGGCTATCGTTCCGAAGATTCAATATAAAGTCGTTAAATGAGGGAGAGGTTAACAACAAGATGCCTTCTAGAACAACTTATTCCGCCTACTCAATTATTGTAAAATTTAGTATGGTTGTTCGAAAGGTTTGTGCTGTCATTCACGTCCTGTGCCAACGAGAAAGGGTACCACGTGCATTGGAACAGAATAATAAGAGTTACTGAAATAATTATAGCTAAAAGAAATACCGTCGCCAGCCCAACTGGACAAAATTTCTGTTCGGTTGGTGAATTAATGAGCCGAACAGTCAATATCAGGAATTACTCGAACACGCGCGGCAACAGAGGGCTGCACGCACGTTAGCAAAAACAACTGAAATATTTACGTAATAAGCGAGAAATAAAATAGTTTAAACTCGAAATATCATTAACTAATAGAGCTAAAATTTTGAAGACATACAAGATAACACTTAGATTAATGGTCACTTACTGTTGTAAGTGACAATGGCGCTACCTCACAATAACGTCTATTATTTTCATATGAATTTTGGAAAATGGCAAAAAATTATTAAAAGAAACTCTATTGACTTCTGAACAGGGAAATAGAAATTGATAATTACTGTATCAAAAGGTAATTATTATACTTTAGCATGACTGCAAGTCAAAACGTGAACCAGAACTTTACTAACAACAAATTACAATAATCACAGATATTTGTACTCACTCATTAATTCTAGTTAGTGCTTTTGTTCATAGTGCCAGGAATCATTTTTATTTGATTAGTTGATTTACTATTTGCAACAGTAGCTCGCCTCAGATTAAAGTTCAAATTTAAAGTTAGTGAGACAGAGATTACTGAATGCTTAAAGTTCAAATCTTTAATCTAACTGAATCATTTAGTTTATAAGCAAAATTAACTGGCACTGCAATTTTCATGTTTCATAAACGGTACTCGGATTATTGCAACAATAGGACAGAACAGGAACCTACTTGGGGAATGATTTTAGGAGAATCGCGGGTAAACAGTTTTGATTAAACTACGGTAATTATTCCCTCGCAAAACACCACAAAGACGAGTACCGCCGTTACAAAACTAGTTGACAATAAGCTGTGATGCAGCAATCTTACTTCAGTCCATTCTCGCCGTGACGAAGTTGCTGACGACGATACTGCTGCTGGGTCCTTTCCATGATAATTAGCGAGCACGGGAGTTACTGGCAATGGTATTGGCGTGGTGGGTTCTTGATGTTGCTGCAGCCAATATTTCCACCGCCCACGCTCATCACTTGCCACGTGCCGCTAAACAATCACCCCTGCAGTACAGTGCACGCCATCCATGCGCCCGCACTTCACCAAGTCTCACACCAGAGTTCTCTCTCTGTGTAGCGCGCGCTCTGACGTAACATCCTCACGCGTCCAGAGACGCCGCTTCTCCAACGATACTTATTCGTTGACAAAAACCTAACGTTTCCCTAACGTTCCCCCAGCGATTACTCAGCGATATTTACATAATATATATAATTGATTATGCAGCAAAATAAACAAATTAATTCATACATCGTGTACATATAAATTTACACAAAGATAAAAGCAAGTACGAGGGCAGTTCAATAAGTAATGCAACACATTTTTTTTCTGAAACAGGGGTTGTTTTATTCAGCATTGAAATACACCAGGTTATTCCCCAATCTTTTAGTTACACAACACTATTTTTCAACGTAATCTCCATTCAATGCTACGGCCTTACGCCACCTTGAAAAGGGCCTGTATGCCTGCACCGTACCATTCCACTGGTCGATGTCGGAGCCAACGTCGTACTGCACCAGTAACTTCTTCATCATCCGCGTAGTGCCTCCCACGGATTGCGTTCTTCACTGGGCCAAACATATGGAAATCCGACGGTGCGAGATCGGGGCTGTAGGGTGCATGAGGAAGAACAGTCCACTGAAGTTTTGTGAGCTCCTCTCGGGTGCGAAGACTTGTGTGAGGTCTTCCGTTGTCATGAAGAAGGAGAAGTTCGTTCAGATTTTTGTGCCTACGAACACGCTGAAGTCGTTTCTTCAATTTCTGAAGAGTAGCACAGTACACTTCAGAGTTGATCGTTTGACCATGGGGAAGGACATCGAACAGAATAACCCCTTCAGCGTCCCAGAAGACTGTAACCATGACTTTACCGGCTGAGGGTATGGCTTTAAACTTTTTCTTGGTAGAGGAGTGGGTGTGGCCCCACTCCATTGATTGCCGTTTTGTTTCAGGTTCGAAGTGATGAACCCATGTTTCATCGCCTGTAACAATCTTTGACAAGAAATTGTCACCCTCAGCCACATGACGAGCAAGCAATTCCGCACAGATGGTTCTCCTTTGCTCTTTATGGTGTTCGGTTAGACTACGAGGGACCCAGCGAGAACAAACCTTTGAATATCCCAACTGGTGAACAATTGTGACAGCACTACCAACAGAGATGTCAAGTTGAGCACTGAGTTGTTTGATGGTGATCCGTCGATCATCTCGAACGAGTGTGTTCGCACGCTCCGCCATTGCAGGAGTCACAGCTGTGCACGGCCGGCCCGCACGCGGGAGATCAGACAGTCTTGCTTGACCTTGCGGCGATGATGACACACGCTTTACCCAACGACTCACCGTGCTTTTGTCCACTGCCAGATCACCGTAGACATTCTGCAAGCGCCAATGAATATCTGAGATGCCCTGGTTTTCTGCCAAAGAAACTCGATCACTGCCCGTTGTTTGCAACGCACATCCGTTACAGACGCCATTTTAACAGCTCCGTACAGCGCTGCCACCTGTCGGAAGTCAATGAAACTACACGAGACGAAGCGGGAATGTTTGAAAATATTCAACAAGAAATTTCCGGTTTTTTCAACCAAAATTGGTAGAGAAAAAAAATGTGTTGCATTACTTATTGAACTGCCCTCGTATATATACAATAATAAATGGTCAAAGAGCACATCGGCATGAAAGTGTTTACAAAATGTCCCCTAATCATCGTACCGTATCTTCGTGGTCCTTACTCGTGATGTATGTTGGCGGTAGCAGAACCGTTCGGCAGCTTTAAATGCCGGTTCTCTAAATTTTCTCAATAATGTTTCTCGAAAAGAAAAGAACGTCATCTTCCCATCCAGGGACTCCCATTTGAGTTCCCGAAGCATCTTGTTCTGACATACCGGTCACAAATCTAGCAGCCCGCCACTGAATTGCTTCGATGTCTTCCTTCAATACGACCTGGTACGGATCCAAAGCACTCGAGTAGTACTCAAGAATAGTTCACAGCAGCGTCCTATTCTCCCAGTAAACCGAAGTTGACTATTTGCCTTCGTTACCACGAACATGCTGGTTCCATCGCATATCGCTTTGCATTACGCGAAGATACACTCCTGGAAATGGAAAAAAGAACACATTGACACCGGTGTGTCAGACCCACCATACTTGCTCCGGACACTGCGAGAGGGCTGTACAAGCAATGATCACACGCACGGCACAGTGGACACACCAGGAACCGCGGTGTTGGCCGTCGAATGGCGCTAGCTGCGCAGCATTTGTGCACCGCCGCCGTCAGTGTCAGCCAGTTTGCCGTGGCATACGGAGCTCCATCGCAGTCTTTAACACTGGTAGCATGCCGCGACAGCGTGGACGTGAACCGTATGTGCAGTTGACGGACTTTGAGCGAGGGCGTATAGTGGGCATGCGGGAGGCCGGGTGGACGTACCGCCGAATTGCTCAACACGTGGGGCGTGAGGTCTCCACAGTACATCGATGTTGTCGCCAGTGGTCGGCGGAAGGTGCACGTGCCCGTCGACCTGGGACCGGACCGCAGCAACGCACGGATGCACGCCAAGACCGTAGGATCCTACGCAGTGCCGTAGGGGACCGCACCGCCACTTCCCAGCAAATTAGGGACACTGTTGCTCCTGGGGTATCGGCGAGGACCATTCGCAACCGTCTCCATGAAGCTGGGCTACGGTCCCGCACACCGTTAGGCCATCTTCCGCTCACGCCCCAACATCGTGCAGCCCGCCTCCAGTGGTGTCGCGACAGGCGTGAATGGAGGGACGAATGGAGACGTGTCGTTTTCAGCGATGAGAGTCGCTTCTGCCTTGGTGCCAATGATGGTCGTATGCGTGTTTGGCGCCGTGCAGGTGAGCGCCACAATCAGGACTGCATACGACTGAGGCACACAGGGCCAACACCCGGCATCATGGTGTGGGGAGCGATCTCCTACACTGGCCGTACACCACTGGTGATCGTCGAGGGGACACTGAATAGTGCACGGTACATCCAAACCATCATCGAACCCATCGTTCTACCATTCCTAGACCGGCAAGGGAACTTGCTGTTCCAACAGGACAATGCACGTCCGCATGTATCCCGTGCCACCCAACGTGCTCTAGAAGGTGTAAGTCAACTACCCTGGCCAGCAAGATCTCCGGATCTGTCCCCCATTGAGCATGTTTGGGACTGGATGAAGCGTCGTCTCACGCGGTCCGCACGTCCAGCACGAACGCTGGTCCAACTGAGACGCCAGGTGGAAATGGCATGGCAAGCCGTTCCACAGGACTACATCCAGCATTTCTACGATCGTCTCCATGGGAGAATAGCAGCCTGCATTGCTGTGAAAGGTGGATATACACTGTACTAGTGCCGACATTGTGCATGCTCTGTTGCCTGTGTCTATGTGCCTGTGGTTCTGTCAGTGTGATCATGTGATGTATCTGACCCCAGGAATGTGTCAATAAAGTTTCCCCTTCCTGGGACAATGAATTCACGGTGTTCTTATTTCAATTTCCAGGAGTGTATTTAAACGACTTGACTGGGTCAAGCAGGACACTAGTAATACTATAGCCGAACACGACAGGTCTATTCTTCCTACTCATCCGCATTAACTTACATTTTACCACATTTAGAGTTAGCTGCCATTCACCACACCAACTGGAAATTTTGTCTAAGGCGTCTCATATCTTCCTGCAGTCACTCAACTTCGGCACCTTACCGTACACCACGGCATCATCATCAAATAACGGCGGACTGTTGCCCAACCTATCAGCTAAATCATTTATGCATACAGAGAACAACAGCAGTCCTATAACACTTCCCTGCGACACTCCTGACTATACCATTGCCTCTGAAGAACACTCGCCGTCGAGGACAACATACTGTGTTCTTTTATTTAGGAAGTCTTCGAGCCACTCACACTTCCGTGAAATTATTCCATATGCTGGTACCTGCATTAACAGCCTGCAATGGGGCACCGGATCAAATGCTTTCTGGAAACCTGGAAATATAAAATCTGCCTGTTGCCCTTCATCCATTGTTCTCAGTATATCATGTGAGAAAAGCGCAAGCCGAGATTCGCACGAGCAATGCTTTCTAAAACCATGCTGATTCGTGCACATAAACTTCTCAGTCTCAAGGAAGTTTATTATATTCAAAATGAGAGTGTGTTCCAAGTATTCTGGAGAAAACAGAAGTTACGGATATTGATCTGTAATATTGCGGGTCCGTTTTTTACCTTTCTTGTAAACAAGAGTTCCCTGCGCTTTTTTCCAGTCGCTTGGGACTTCTTGGTGGGCGAGAAATTCACGATAAATGCAAGCTAAGGAAGGAGCCAATGTCGTAGAGTACTCTTTCCAAAATCTAACTGAAATTCAATCCGGACTTGATGATTCACTTGTTCTCAAATCTTTCACTTGTTTCTCTTCACCAAGTACGCTTAATTCTACGTCGTCCATCGGGAGTCTGTCGGACGCTCAAATGACGGTATGTCTGTACGGTTCTCCTTTGTGAACGATTTCTTGAAATTTAAAACTTCGGTTTTCTTTTTGCTATCTTCAACTGCCACACCACACTGGTCAACAACGGACTGAATGGAGCCTTATTTTACATAAGATCAGAATAATCTCGGGTTCTCTACGAGTTCTTTTGCTAAGATGTGACGGTAGTAGTTGTTGTACACTTCGCACATAGATCTTTTCACAAACGCACGAATCTCAACCAACTTTCGCTTGTCGTCATCTCTGCGTCCCCTTGTAAACCTGGAGTGCAACCGCCGAATTTCGTTATTAAACCAAGCTGGGTCTTTTCCATCCTTTATCCTCTTACTAGACATGTAACTCTCCAGACCACGATTTACAATCTGCTTAAACTTTGCCCATCTTAGTGGAAGTAAGTGATGCCAGTTCACTGTCTAAGTGAGATTTTAATAACTTATTTGCTCTATCTAGCAGAAACACTCTCCTAGCCTTCTTCACTTTCGTAATCATAATTCTATAATGACATCACTATCGCTAATCCCAGTTTCTATACTGACAATGTCGTAAAAGTGCGACCTGTTTGTAGCTACAAGGTCTAAGATACTTCCGTTGCGTGTGGGCTGCTGAGCTATGTGCTTAAGACCATTTTCAGAAAACGTGCTCAAAAGTATTTCGCATCATTGTCTGTCAGTACCCCCGCAATGAATCTATAGACATCCCAGTTTATACTCGGTAGTTTAAAGTCGCCTCCAACTAGTATTACCTGATCTGGGTATTTACGTGCTATTGAGCGTACACTTTCTTTCACTGACTATAGAACTGAGACAGCGGAATCGATTGGCCGGTAAAAACATCCAACAATTAACTTAGTTTCGCCCACACCTGTTACAAGCAACCAAATGACTTCACTGTCACCCTAAATTTCGGCCTCAATAGAGACAATATTTTTGCAACTGCAGTGATCTCTCCCCTTCTATGGCCTCTAATCTGTCTTTCCGATATACGTTCCACAACTCGCTAAATACGTCAGAGATTTCACTTCGGGTTTCAGCCAGCTATCGGTCCAGCAGTCTTCGCCACTTACGCCAGCCGCCTGTACGATCTGAGGAACGCATGCGGCAGGCGTCGTTGGTGCCGACATGAGCAACAACTTGCAGACGACTGCACGCAGTACGCTCAATAGTCACATGCAAGGCCGTCCGACCGGTGTGGCCGAGCGGTTCTAGGCGCTACAGTCCGGAACCGCACGACCGCTACGGTCGCAGGTTCAAATCCTGCCTCGGGCATGGATGTGTGTGATGTCCTTAGGTTAGTTAGGTTTAAGTAGTTCTAAGGTTCAAATGGTTCAAATGGCTCTGAGCACTATGGGACTCAACTGCTGAGGTCAGAAGTCCCCTAGAACTTAGAACTACTTAAATCTAACTAACCTAAAGACAACACACACATCCATGCCCGAGGCAGGATTCGAACCTGCGACCGTAGCGGTCGCGCGGTTCCAGACTGTAGCACCAGAACCGCTCGGCCACCTCAGAAGTTAAGTCCCATAGAGCTCAGAGCCATTTGAACCATTTTTTGCATTTTGCTCCAACACGCCATTGGCGCGAAATTGCGAACGTTTCGAAAATTTTTTTGAACAGACGTCGTGCAGTGCGTGCGAGTGCGGTCATAAATGTTTTGGACAACGACCTTCAGCGACGAACATCTCTGCAACAGACAACCTCTACGCTTTCCCATGTGGAACCAACGCCATCGGCAATTACGATTCCAGTGAGCACAGTATCATAGATCTGAGTTCGTAGATCAGTGGAAATATTCATGTTTATATGTCTTTGCCACCAAATTCGCCTGATCTGACACGATGGATCTTGTGCACAATCGGGAGCCATATCTGCGCCCACATGCCACCGTGCAGAAATGCTGCCGTATTGCGCTCCAAATGAGGACAAGTGCGGTGTTCAGCGGGTGGATATAATGTTTTGCTTTGTCAGTTTATATGACGTAGCGTGCTGCAACGGTTTGTTCTTCCTAATTTTGATCCTCGTGCGCTACTGTGCCCAGATCCTTTACTCGTTTGTTGAAACGCTAGTTGGAGACCGTTAGGAAGTATTGGGGGACATAACCTCCCGGTGTGATGAGGATGTGTTAGATGACGATAGATTTGGCTTTAGGAAGGGTAAAGGCGCAAGAGAGGCAATTCTGACGTTGCGGTTGATAATGGAAGCAACACTAAAGAAAAATCTAGACAGATTCGTAGGATTTGTCGACGTGGAAAAAGCGTTCGACAATGTAAAATGTTTGAAATTTTCATAAAAAATAGGTGTAAGCTATAGGGAGAGACTGGTAATGTACTATATATGCAAGAGTCAATAGGGAATAATAAAAGTGGATGGCTCTAAGCACTATGGGACTTAACAGCTGAGGTCATCACTCTAAGAGTGGACGACCAAGAACTAAGTGTTCGGACTAAATAGGGTGTAAGATAGGGATGTAGTCTTTCGCCCCCACTGTTCAGTCTGTGCATCCAAGAAGCAATGATGTAAATAAAAGAAAGGCTCAGGAGTGGAATTAAAATTCAAGGTGAAAGGATATCAATGATACGGTTCGCTGATGACGTTACTATCCTGAGTGAAAGTGAAGAAGAATTACATCATCTACTGAATGGAATGAACGGTCTAATGAATAAAGAATATAGATTAGGAGTAAATCGAAGAAAGACGAAAGTAATGAGAAGTAGAAGAAATGAGAACAGCGACAAACATGACATCGGGATTGATGATCGCGAAGTACATGAAGTTAAGGAATTCAGCTACGCAGGCAGTAAAATAACCAATGACGGACGGAGGAAGGAGGACTTCAAGAGCAGACTATCACTGGCATAAAGAGCATTCCTGGCAAGGAGAAGTCTACTAGTATCAAATATAGGCCTTAAATTGAGGAAGAAATTTCTAAGCACAGCATTGTGTGGTAGTGAAACGTGGACTGTGGGAAAATCAGATCAGAAGAGAATCCAAGCATTTGAGATGTGGTGGTACAGACTAATGTTGAAGATAAGATGGACTGATAAGGTAAGTAAGTTCTGCGCTGAATCAGAGAGAAAGCAATACGTGGAAAACATTGGGGTACGGCGGAGGTTCGAATCCTCCCTCAGGCATGGGTGTGTGTGTTTGTCCTTAGGATAATTTAGGTTGTGTGTACGCTTGGGGACTGATGACCTTAGCAGTTAAGTCCCAAAAGATTTCACACACATTTGAACATTTTTGAAAACATTGACAAGGAGAAGGACTGGATGATAAGGCACCTGTTAAGACATGAGGGAATGACTTCCATGGTACTATGGAGAGCTGTAGAGGGTAAAACCTGTAGAGAAAGACAGAGATTGGAATACATCCATTAAATAATTGAGCTCATAGGTTGCGAGTCGTACTCTGAGATGAAGACGTTGGCACAGGAGAGAGATTCGTGGCGGGCCGCATCATACCATTCAGAAGACTGATGACTCACAAAAGAAAGAGGATGACGCATGAGCTCTGAGTACTTAGCTTAAGACCTGGATTTTGTTCCAACGATGATTCTGAACGCTGATTGTCATTCAAACCTGATACAGCAGCAGGGCTGGCACCTTGCTAAAATAGGTTATCAGCGATAAGTGTTAATTACAAGAGTGAAGCACAGATGATACATCATTAATGTATAACGAGAAAAGCGATGGACCGACAGAAGCGTGGAAGGCTCCTTCAAAGAGAGGACCACAGCCTATGCACTGCACCAGTCTGTGCAAACCTGAGTTTATGCTTCGCCTCCAGTGACCTTGTCTCCGGTACGTCGACCTCGTTATTTTGATTTCTCCCTCCCTTTGTGACAGCGAGCGCGCATATTATGAGGCAGACAAGGCTGGTCGGAAGCTGGGTAAGCAACAGGTGGAGCGTGGTGCAGGCTTCGCGCTCATGTCACTGCACCGCGCTTCGCTCTCTCTGACTGCCGCAGCGAAGTCGAGACGCACAGGCAAAAGGCTTCCCAGTTATCGCCCTGACGCCGCTCTCAGATCGACAGCAGCGTAACCGACAACCGGGGCATCTAGTTTTCGCACTCCGCAGGGGACGAAATGGTGTGTCTCGCAGCTTGGGCGGAAAATTTCTGCAGTCTGCGTTAGGGTCGTCCCTTTCACGCTCGATACCAGCGCCGCCACCTTGACTTGCTGTTTTCCATTTTTAAATACAGCGCAGTCTACAAAGGTGAGAGAAGCAACTGTGTTGTCCGATCAATATAAGTGCGTAATGCGATCTGCTGCAGAATTGCTTAAAGCAGGAATGTTGGTCTCCATCGTCTTCTCGTTTAGTTAGATGACACAGAGCTATGTTGTGATAACATCTTGGGTTGTCGGGTGTTCTGCCGGATATCAGCGTCGTACTTGCACGATATTTCGGTCACGTAGCTCGAGACCTTCATCAGGTGCGACCTGAGACTGCTCCTCGAGTGGACCTGGTCCAGTATTTATGCCTATGGCCTTCCCCCTCCACCAACGGCTGCAGGCGTTTCCTCTGTGGTCCGCGCCCATTCCCTGTGACCTGCTGGAGCGTTGCTGCTCCGTTTTCGGACCGCTGCGGTTCTAGGTGTTCCCTCTGCGGTCCGCGCCCACCAAACCCGCTCCTGGGGGTTTCATCTACGGTCTGGGGTACCAGGCGTTCCCCCTGCAGTCCGCGCCCGCTCACCACGACCTGTTGGAGCGTTGCCGCTCCGTTTTCGTCTGCTGCGGCTCTGGATGTTCCCTCTGCGGTCCGCGCCCACCAGTCCCACTTCTGGGTGTTCCATCATCGGTCTGGTGCTCCTGGCAGTCCGTCAGGGGCTCGTTTACCATCTCCATGTCTCTGGTTCTTGACACAGGGTACCAGCTAAGCAGAGACTGGGATCCGGCTCTGGAATTGTTAAAGGAGCAACGGGGCCAGCTGCAACACTACACAAACAGAAGAACCAGTGACATGGAGATGGTAAACGAGCCCCTGACGGACTGCCAGGAGCACCAGACCGATGATGGAACACCCAGAAGTGGGACTGGTGGGCGCGGACCGCAGAGGGAACATCGAGAGCCGCAGCAGACGAAAAACGGAGCGGCAACGCTCCAACAGGTCGAGGTGAGCGGGCGCGGACCGCAGGGGGAACGCCTGGTACCCCAGACCGTAGATGAAACCCCCAGGAGCGGGTTTGGTGGGCGCGGACCGCAGAGGGAACACCTAGAACCGCAGCGGTCGGAAAACGGAGCAGCAACGCTCCAGCAGGTCACAGGGAATGGGCGCGGACCACAGAGGAAGCGCCTGCAGCCGTTGGTGGAGGGGGAAGGCCATAGGCATAAATACTGGACCAGCTCCACTCGAGGAGCAGTCTCAGTTCGCACCTGATGAAGGTCTCGAGCTACGTGACCGAAATATCGTGCAAGTACGACGCTGATATCCGGCAGAACACCCGACAACCCAAGATGTCATTAGATCGCCGGGAAAGCCTGAAGAGTTATGTTGTGATATATTGTTGTGCGTTATAAACAGGAATTTAGTGAATGTCTCTGAAATAGACACATCAAAAAAAGCTTTGCATCACCTCGGTTCCTAGAGTTCCGGAATCAGTACAGAAAATTGGAATAGAGAAAAACATATACATCATTTCCGCCATTTTTATTGCTCATGAAAACCACACATTGCATGTTGTACCACCATACAACGAGACCTTCTGAGATGGTGGTCCGGATTGCTGTACACACCACGGTACTGACCGTCTAGGCGTGGTTGAACTACAGACAACACGAGCCGTGTACCTCCTTCCTGGTGAAATGACTGGAACTGATCGGCTGTCGGACCGCCTTCGCCTAATAGGCGCTGCCCGTGCATGGTTGTGTACATCTTTGGACAGGTTTAGTGACATCTCTGAACAGTCACAGAGACTATGAGATACAATATCCACAGTCAACGTGTATCTTCAGGAGTTCTGGGAACAGGGGCGACGCAAAACGTTTTCTGGTGCGTATATAATGTAAACACAAATATGGTAGATTACATGCGAACCATACGCGCTCGCCATCCTGCTCTGCACCAAATGTCAAGCAGAACTTTGTAAAATTTTGACAAGAAGTAACACACTTGCTTGTTACAAGAAAGAAGCGTTACCAACGTTCCCATACAGGTTGAGACCGCACAATACTACAGAACAATGTTTGCCGATAACCAGGATGGCGGAACCTTACGGCAGAATACAGGAACTTTCCAAAATTCCCGTTCCCAGCACCTGATGGCTGTAAAGCAGATCTTCAGCGTGGTTTCCAAATTGTTCCTGTATGAAATTGAAACCGCCACATGCCCCCTGTCCACCAGGCAAGGCAGAATATTCATGTTCAAATGGTTCTAAGCGCTATGGGACTTAACATCTGAGGTCATCAGTCCCCTAGACTTAGAGCTACTTAAACCTAACTAACCTAAGGACATCATACACAACCATGCCCGAGCCAGGATTCGAACCTGCGACCGTAGCAGCAGCGCGGTCCCGGACTGAAGCGCCTAGAACCACTCGGCCACGGCGACTGGCTACAGTATTCAGGAACTTGGACTACAGCCCGCGACTCGGCGCTGCTCGAGTAGGAAGCAAACAGCCATTTCCAACAGCGTGTCGGCCCTATTAATGGTCAAAACTTCCGCCACGGTATTCCAGGCGAACACAACTGCCGAAGCCAGTCCCTCAGCCGCGAGTAAAATGTAGTAGACATTCAACCAACTTCCTGCTGTAGGTCATGGGCGAGCTTTCGTTCTTGTAAAGCAGTACGTCGCTGCTCCTTAGCGGGACGCCCGATCCGCGGTTGACACAGTGGGTCAAAGATATTACGCTAGAGGCGCAGGTATCAATACTCTCACGCGGATCACGAGTGTAAGTTGAACGGTGACACTTTCGTTGTCAGCTGCTCAGAAAACGAACGTGTATAGGAAGTGTTAGATGAGGTTACATACTGATATGTGTGGTAACTCGAGGTCTAGGTTAGGTTGAAAGGGGGCGCTTTGGGTGTGAGTTCGGGAGGCGGTATTAAATGGATGTGGGTTACAGTAGTCAAGCAGAGATCAAGAGGTCAGCCCAAGATATACAGGGTTATTACAAATGATTGAAGCGATTTCACAGCTCTACAATAACTTTATTATTTGAGATATTTTCACAATGCTTTGTACACACATACAAAAACTCAAAAAGTTTTTTTAGGCATTCACAAATGTTCGATATGTGCCCCTTTAGTGATTCGGCAGACATCAAGCCGATAATCAAGTTCCTCCCACACTCGGCGCAGCATGTCCCCATCAATGAGTTCGAAAGCATCGTTGATGCGAGCTCGCAGTTCTGGCACGTTTCTTGGTAGAGGAGGTTTAAACACTGAATCTTTCACATAACCCCACAGAAAGAAATCGCATGGGGTTAAGTCGGGAGAGCGTCGAGGCCATGACATGAATTGCTGATCATGATCTCCACCACGACCGATCCATCGGTTTTCCAATCTCCTGTTTAAGAAATGCCGAACATCATGATGGAAGTGCGGTGGAGCACCATCCTGTTGAAAGATGAAGTCGGCGCTGTCGGTCTCCAGTTGTGGCATGAGCCAATTTTCCAGCATGTCCAGATACACGTGTCCTGTAACGTCTTTTTCGCAGAAGAAAAAGGGGCCTTGAACTTTAAACCGTGAGACTGCACAAAACACGTTAACTTTTGGTGAATTGCGAATTTGCTGCACGAATGCATGAGGATTCTCTACCGCCCAGATTCGCACATTGTATCTGTTCACTTCACCATTAAGAAAAAATGTTACTTCATCACTGAAAACAAGTTTCGCACTGAACGCATCCTCTTCCATGAGCTGTTGCAACCGCGCCGAAAATTCAAAGCGTTTGACTTTGTCATCGGGTGTCAGGGCTTGTAGCAATTGTAAACGGTAAGGCTTATGCTTTAGCCTTTTCCGTAAGATTTTCCAAACCGTCGGCTGTGGTACGTTTAGCTCCCTGCTTGCTTTATTCGTCGACTTCCGCGGGCTACGCGTGAAACTTGCCCGCACGCGTTCAACCGTTTCTTCGCTCACTGCAGGGCGACCCGTTGATTTCCCCTTACAGAGGCATCCAGAAGCTTTAAACTGCGCATACAATCGCAGAGTGGAGTTAGCAGTTGGTGGATCTTTGTTGAACTTCGTCCTGAAGTGTCGTTGCACTGTTATGACTGACTGATGTGAGTGCATTTCAAGCACGACATACGCTTTCTCGGCTCCTGTCGCCATTTTGTCTCACTGCGCTCTCGAGCTCTCTGGCGGCAGAATCCTGAAGTGCGGCTTCAGCCGAACAAAACTTTATGAGTTTTTTCTACGTATCTGTAGTGTGTCGTGACCATATGTCAATGAATGGAGCTACAGTGAATTTATGAAATCGCTTCAATCATTTGTAATAGCCCTGTACTAGCATGGAGAGCTGCGTGAAATAGGCCTGTGGACTGAAGAGCGCAGCACTTGATAAAGTGGCGCAGAAGCTTGTGGTGTGGCTGTTTCATACTTTTGACACGCAAATAACAAGTATGCGAGTCAGTTCGACCTGTGCTAACATGTCTAGCCGCTTAGCTATCCTCTGGAGGGCGCGCACACAACTCGGGAATTACGCTTTTTCCTTTGGCGCCACAGCGTGCTTCTACTACATAGGGACTCACCCCTCTCAGCTTTGCCTACGTATTTTACACGACATTTCCTATCGACATACACTGATGAGCCGAAACATTATGACCAAATGCTTAATAACTTGTTTGTCGGTCTTCGGAACGAAATGCATCAGTGATTCTGCATATCAGGGATCCAAAATTTGTTGGTAGGTTTGTGGAGCTATATCTACGCACGGGGCCGGCCGCTGTGGCCGAGCGGTTTCCGGCGCTTCAGTCCGGAAACGCACTGCTGCTACGAGGGGTCAAACCAAAAGACAGTTTTCATTCTGCATGTGTGATAGTTTTACAGTGTGTAGGTACAGCCCTCCCGCTTGTTTTCAAACTTAGTTCAACCTATTCCCGTGAGTGGCGCCGTCACAGCAAGTCTTCAAGATGGCTGCTACACTTGACGTTCGTCAGAAGCAACGTGCTGTCATAGAATTCCTGTGCTGTGAAAGCGAGACAGTTGGAAACATCCACAAGAGCTTGAAAAAGGCGTATGGAGATGCTGCTGTCATCGCAGTAAATTTAGTCGGTGGGCAAGCAGGTTACGTGATGAAAGCGGGCACAGCAATATTGAGGGTTGTCCTTACAGCGGCAGGCCTTGTACTGCACACACTCCAGACAATGTGCAGAGTGTTAACGAATTGGTGACTGCTGACAGACGCCTCACAGTGAACGAAATGTCACACTACGTTGGGATAGGGGTAGGAAGTGTTTACAGAATACTGAAAGTGTTGGCGTTAAAAAAGGTTTGTGCCAGGTGGGTTCCCTGGATGTTGACAGTGGCTCACAAAGAAACAAGAAAAACGTTATGCTGCGAACTTTTGGAATAGTACGAGAATGGTGGAGATGAATTTCTTGGAAGAATTGTGACAGGTGATGAAACATGGCGCCATCATTTTTCACCAGAGACGAAGAGGCAATCAATGGAGTGGCATCATGCAAATTCACCCAAGAAAAATAACTTCAAAACCACACCTTCTGCTGGAAAAGTTATGGCTACGGTGTTTTCCGATTCCGAATGACTCTTGCTTGTGGACATCATGCCAAGTGGAACCACCATAAATTCTGATGCATATGTGACGACACTGAAGAAACATCAAGCTCGACTGAGTCGTGTTCGACCACATCGGCAGAAGCAGGATGTTTTGCTGTTGCACGACAATGCACGGCCACATGTCAGTCAAAAAACCATGGAAGCGATCACAAAACTCGGATGGACAACACTGAAACACCCGCCTTACAGTTCTGACCTGGCTCCATGTGACTATCATCTCTTTGGGAAACTGAAAGACTATCTTCGTGGAACGAGGTTTGAAGATGATGACTCCCTTGTGCACGCTGCCAAACAGTGGCTCCAACAGGTTGGTCCAGAACTTTACCGTGCGGGTATATAGGCGCTGGTTCCAAGATGGCGTAAGGCAGTTGAGAGGATGGAAATTACGTGGAGAAATGAAAATATTGTTCCTAAAGGATATATCTACACACTGTGAAACTTTAAAACATCTAGAATAAAAGATGGATTTAAAAAAAAATAGTGTGCACTTCTTTTGGAGTGACCCTCGTACGGTAGCAGGTTCAAATCCTGCCTCGGGCATGGATGTGTGTGATGTCCTTAGGTTAGTTAGGTTTAAGTAGTTCTGAGTTCTAGGGGACTGATGACCTCAGCAGTTAAGTCCCATAGTACTCAGAGCCATTTTTGAACCATCTACGTACGGGTCATCGCGTAAACAATGGGCCGCTGATTCGCGTGCTCGGTGATGACGCCCAATAACGACCCAGATCGGTTCCACAGGATTTAGATCAGGCGAATTTGGTAGCCGACACATCAACGTGAGTACCATAATGTATCTGAAACCACCGTAACACGGATATGGCTCCGAGAGACGCACAGCTATACTGCTGATAGATGACCGCCGTCGGGGAAGACAACAGGTATGAAGGAATGCAGGTGGTTCGTAGCTGTCAGCGTGTCTTCTATTACTACCCAGGTCTCATACCAGAGCAGTAAAATGCCAGAGCAATAAAATGCCTGCGTTTGTGGCGCGCTGCGCTTTTCGAACTGCCATTCACCTTGATGCCGGCGTTTCCTGATGTAGGAAAAATGTGACTCACCTAAAGAGGCCTACTCGTTTCCACTGATCGACGGTCGAATATCGATGGTCCTGTGCCCACTGAAGTCGAACCTGACGATGTCGTTGGGTCTGCATTTGAACACGTAGGAGGTGGTCTACTGTGGAGCTCCACGTTCAACAGCGTATGATGAACGGTCTGCTCCGAAACGCTTGCGCGTGCACCAGTATTGTATTCCTTTGGCAGAGACGTCACAGATCACCACGTATTTTACTTTACAGAGAAGGGAAGCCTCCAAACCCCACGTTCTGTGGGGAGTCGTGGACGTCCAACCATTTAGTGCCTAGTGGTAATTTCACTGCCCTTCCCTAGATGCTCACGATAGTAGCACGTGACCATTCGACCAGCTTCGCCGTTTTCGAGTTCCTCGTTCACAGGCTCAGCGTAACAATAATCTGTCCCTTGTCAAAGTTGCTTATCTCAATGGATTTCCCCATTTTCATCTCATATCTTTGCTAGGGTGATCCCCTGTTCGTGTCTGCTCCCCCTTACATACTTCTGTTACCACGTCACGTACCTGCAACGCCACAAGGGGGCATACAATGTCGCGGCGGGCAGTGATCATAATGTTTTGGCTTCTCGGCGTACATAAAGAAGTTAAACTGTTTAAAAAAGTACATCGGAGCCTACATATGCGCATGAAAACTGGAATCTATTACAAAATTAAGTTAAACATTCGGTTGCAAACTCAATTATCTCATATAGCCTATATGTGTCACTGAGTTCTTGTGTTACAAACTTACCGACCGATCATATGCATCCGTCTGTTCACACACAGATCCGTGTAGGCGACCTGTATCTTGAGTGCGGCACTGCATCTACACATCGCTCTCAAATTACATCAATATACAGTGCTGGTCATTAAAACTGTAACTCTGTGAAGGCTACATGCAAGAAATGTCCAATTGGCATGATATGTATTCATGGTAGGACATGCAAATGGTTAGGATTTCAGCGCAAATTACGCAGTAAACGCGCCGTCTACATTATGTACATAGCAGGCGTCTCATTTAGCAATTGGATTTGCATATGGATTGTTTGTGTGAGATCGTATTATGTTGGAATTCGACAGCGGTAGCCTCGTGGCTTTTGATACTGCGGTTTATTGTTCACTGATATTCCTTCTCGAGTTGCTCGAGACACCATAACTGTCACGCGAATTGGAGTCGGTGCGTTAAGTAGGGCCGTAATCAGCAACACGCATGCAGCTTCTCTTGGCCGCGTAAGCTGTAAGAGACGAGACTGCAGTGCTGCAACAACCAGTAACAATGGACAGAGGAATCTTTTCAGATGAAATCCGATTCAGTGTATACGATATCTGTGAGGCTCCGACTGTAAAGAACGTTGTGTGATTGGTGTCGTCATACGGGCACAGTATCTGGAGAGATGATAACGGCAGCCATTGGGTAAACAACACGATCACCACTGCTTCACGTAACCTGTAATATGGACGGCCGCCATTACATTTCTGACCCGTTAAAGTCAGTGGCTGTGTCCTAGATTCGAGGCTTCTGTGACGTTGTCTTTCAACAAGATAACACAAGACCACATATTGCCTGTGGTGTCATGACCTATCTCGATACAGAGGGTGTTCGACTGTTGCCCCTGCCAGCACGCTCTTCACATCTCCCACCGACTGAAAACATCTGTACATAAATTGCCCAGAGACTGCCAGCCATCACCAACGTTAGGATGGTGCAAGTGTGGCTGCCCTTCTCACGTGACCTCAGTCCAAGTAACCACAAATGGGATGGTTCCAATGAGCAGCTCTTGTTTAGGGCCAGCGCTGACCGATCGCTCTGAATTTGAGTGGCTTTGACCAATTGTTTATCCTAATGCTTTCGGTGTCTCATAGAGCCTATACCACGAAGCGTCGCTGCCATCTCGGCGAAAGATGGTGCCACAGGGTGTCCAGTTCAGTTGCTCATGGCTAGCCATTTTGTGATACTACTAATCATGCAAGTGTTACATTAAACCACATTGCCTGACAAAAAAGTGAAGCGCACAGATGGAGAGGAAAAAGCGAAATGAAAATTAACGAGTTCAGCGGGTATGTGATGTATTTCAGTGAGTACTAGGAACTTGGCTGTATGAGCGCACTTATCAGTGTGGTGTCTGAGTCCTTCTGACCTGGATGCAGCCACCGATTCGATTGGGAATGGTGTAATTAAGTTGTTCTATCATCTCCTGAGGCAAGCTGCCCCGAAGTATTGTAAATGTTCCTTGTTTACTGGACTGGAACGAAGCTGATGTCCGAGCTGAACCCCCACATGTTCCTTAGGACAAAACTGATCTGGGGGTCTTGCTTGTCGTGGGAGAACCTCTTCATGCAGACAGGTCATAGAAACAGGTGGTATGTATGGACGAGCGTTGTCCTGTTGAAAAATGTGAGGTAACACATCAGGTCGCAGGATGTTCGTGATGTATCGTGCCGTTAGTTTCCTACCAGTCGTGACTTGAAACCGTACCCAACGGCTCCCTACGACATGACACCAGGAGTAATACCACTGGAAGAGTGGGTCCTCTCCCTTGTTCTGTGCTTGGTGTCAGACATGGTAGACTAGACGCTGATGACGAATAAGCCTGCCCCTTCGCTCCCTTGCAGTCCAACATAGAGCCACTGTAAAATCCGCCATTTTCGCCGGCGATGCTCGTCTTGGGTAGAGCAGAACCTTAATCCATCGCTGAACAAAATGCGACATCATTCATCAGCAGTCCATGTTTACCGGTCATGGAACCACTCGAAACTCCTCAGTTTGTGTTATGGGTGTTTGCAGTAGAGTACGCATGGGACGATAACCCTATAGTCCAGGTGCTGCTGGTCTCCAACCAATGGTTCAAAAATGGTCCAAATGGCTCTGAGCACTATGGGACTCAACTGCTGAGGTCATCAGTCCCATAGAGCTTAGAACTACTTAAACCTAACTAACCTAAGGACATCACACACATCCATGCCCCCAACCAATGGTGTGGCGTGACAGAGAGACTTGCTGGGAGTCCATTACTTGTTCTGTGCTCGGTGTCAGACGTGGTAGAACGGAACGCTGATGACCAATTTGCCTTCCCCTGCGTTCCCTTGCAGTCACATAGAGGGCCACTGTAACATCTGAATTCTCCACAAATCTGGATACAACATGATTTGATCAGTCGACCAGATGGATACCCACAGAGGTCTTTCAACTCTGTCATGTGCTGATAATGCTGTCCCACACGAGTATGCGGCACCTCCGCATCCTTGACACTAATCATTCAACATACGACGTTGTTCACTACACACTAAACACAGACGACACTAAAGCACCCCTTGAATAATGATAATAAACAAGCGGCTGTACTTGAAACTCATGTCTTTTATTCTTTTTGACACTTGCTACCAGTTTCGACAGAACATGGTGCCGTCTTCGGGCCCCAAACGTAACCTGCTACCCACAATCGTTGCCATGTGCAATGAACAGACTCGTATGCAAGCGGGTCAAAATTAACTGGTTTCTGTACCTTCCGAGGCAATAACAAGCATTGCATGGTCATGGTCGTCGGGGCCTGAAGATGAAACCACGTGTGTTGAAACTTGCAGCATGTGTTGAAAAGAATAAACGAAGTGAGATTCAAATACAGCTGATGGTTTTGTTATCATTATTCAAGTACTACATGTTCGGCTGCAGTCTCACATTCTCTGATGGGTTACCGGAGGCGTAATGTACCCCAGTGGCCGCTCTGTCTATCACAAATAATTGCAACTCATTTACACATTCCCGGTGGTGTGTACGTTTACGAAGTTACATTGACATCGAACAATGTGTTCCGTGTGCTTCGTTTTTAAGCGGAAAAATACTTCGAAGCGATTGTTTGTGAATTCATTCAACCATAACAACGGTGATGTAATATCACGACGAAAAGAAGGATAAGAGACGAAAGGAAAATATTGAAACTGAATTGAAAAACTTGAAAATAATGTATGTCGCGACTTGTCACCGACACGTAACCGTCCATCTTTGGATATGACTGTACTGCAAAATAAATTATTATTTTAAAAACAAACATTTCAACGATCATTAACATCTCCAGTACGATTGAAGCATTGTCCTTTCCAGAAATGAAGATGCCAGAAGAACTATGTAAATTGTGTTTATAGTCAAATGAATAGCAATGCTCACTGTACTCGACGCCCTCAAAATGGTCAAATGGCTCTAAGCACTATGGAACTTAACATCTGAGGTCATCAGTCCCATAGACTTAGAAATACTTAAACCTAACTAACCTAAGGACATCATACACATCCATGCCCGAGGCAGGATTCGAACCTGCGACAGTAGCAGAAGCACATTTCAGGAATGAAGCGCCTAGAACCGCTCGGCTACCGCGGCCGGTGTCGCCGTCATGCTTGTATTAAGTGCTGATTGGTTTGGTCTCGGGTTCGTTTTCCCGGCAGTTTTGTTGTACGTTATCAGTAGTACACTGCACTATGGATACGTTTACTTCTAAAGAAATGGACGATATGTATAATGTGGATACAATTGAACTTTCGCTACTAGAATCTCTGTGATCTGTTCTGAACAGCACGTTGCAAGGCGTCCCAGATACGCTCATTTATGTCCGTGTCTGGGACTTTTTTGGCCAGGGGAAGTCTTTAAACACAGAAGGGTGTTCCTGGAGCCGCTCTGTAGCAATTCTGGACTTACGGTGTGTCGCATTGTCCTGCTGGAGTTGCCCAAGCCCGTCAGAATGCAAAATGGACATGAATGGATGCAGGTGATCAGACAGGATGCTTACGTACGTGTCAGCTGTCAGAGTCGTATCTAGACCTATCAGGGGTCACATAACACTCATGCGGCACACTCACCACATAATTACAGAGCCTTTATCAGCCTGAGCAATTCCCTCCTGACAAGCAGAGTTCATTTATTCATGGTGTTGTCTCCATACCGGTACACGTCCATCCTCTCAATACAATTTGAAACAAGATTCGTCCGACCAGGCAACATGTTTCCAATCATCAACAGTCAATGCCGCTGATGACGGGTTCAGGTGAAGCGTAAAGCTTTGTGCAGTCAGCAAGGATACACGAGTGGCCCTTCTGCTCCGAAAGCCCATATCCATGATGTTTCGTTGAATGGTTCGGACGCCGGCCGCTGTGGCCGAGCGCTTCTACGCGCTTCAGTCCGAGACCGCGCTGCTGCTACGGTCGCAGGTTCAAATCCTGTCTTGGGCGTGGCCGTCCTTAGGTTAGTTAGTTTTAAGTAGTTCTAAGTGTAGGGGGCTGATGACCTCAGATGTTGAGTCCCATAGTGCTTGGAGCCATTTGAATGGTTAGCACGCTTTGTTGATGGGCCAGCATTGAAATCTGCAGAAATTTGCGGAAGGGTTGCACTTCTATCACGTTCAACGATTCTCTTCAGTCGTCGTTGGTCCCGTTGTTGCAGGATCTTTTTCCGGCCGCAGCCATGTCGGAGATTTGATGCTCTACCGGATTCCTGATATTCACGGTACACTCGTGAAATGGTCGTACGGGAAGATCCCCACTCAATCGCTGCCTTGGAGATGTTTTGTACCATCTTTCGTCCGGCGATATAACGCAAAGTTCAAACTCACCTCAGTGATGATAACCTACTGTTGTAGCAGCGGTAACAGATCTCTAACAACTGCGCCAGCCACTTGTCTTATATAAGTGTTGCCGACCGCAGCGCCGTATTGTGCCTGTTTACATATCTCTGTATTTGAATACGCATGCATATACCAGTTTTTTTGGTGCTTCAGTGTGTTCCTTTCAGTGGTTTATTCGTTATATCTGTTTCGCGTGTTCTTACAAATCTTTCCACAAAGTTTCGTTGTTCTACGACCATTCTTTAGTCATGGCGGCTCTGTCAAGTAGCGAAAGCGTCCTCGCGGATTTACTGAAAGCACTGAAAGAGCGGAACAGCAGCACTACGCAGAGCTTTACCTGCTGCAACAGCAACGACCTAGCACTGATTTTGTCTGTAAGTAGGCGCTTACAAGGAACCGGATCCCCCGTTGTACCAGTGAAGTTTCCACTTTCGCCTTTGAGAAATTCTAGCGGCTCACTGAGCCACACGAAATTACGGCAGTCCACGTTTATTCCAGCCCACTTACTGTATTAAAACCTCGGCCTCCTCCTACAGTTTCCATCCACTCTTCCTTCCAGAACCAACTGACAATTCCTTGATACCTCAGAAGTAACTAGGGTAACAAACTGTAAATCGTATTCACATTATTACTATGTAACAGACAACGGTGGCCACAGGTCCCTTTCGACATAATAGCTAGAAAATATCCGTAGAATACCTTGCAGTTTTGTCGGTGGAGTTCACGTTCACCTTGTGTTTGTTTGTACAGAGAGTCAGAGTGAAGGGAATGTTTGATGCAAAACGTAAATCTCGTTGCCACCGACTACTTTTTAGTGTGAAACTGGTACGTGCCGTTGTTTAGCCGTCACACCATAAAGGCGTAATTTCCTGTTTTGGAGTAACAGCCCAGCAATGTTATTACGGAGAAAATAATTTCGTAAACGGCGTGTATTACCCCACAATTATTGTTTATATTTTCCATTTCATACTCCTATATGAACAAAAATGTATTTAATCGTATGTCTGCTATTAAGTAAATTTATGTACGAGTCTTTTTAATTTGATAGCGATACAAAATAATTATTACAAATTAATTTACAGTAGATATATTTTTCATATCGTTTTACGTTCATTTAGTGTTGGCGTCATTCATTCAGAGAGATTTAATTGTCTCTAAATATGTACGTCACATTTATCACTATTTCAAAAATTAATTTCGTGTTTGCATCGATGTACATATGGTTCACAGCACCGTGCTTACGGCTTAAAGTGTTCAAAGAACGCTACTGCAGGGACATGGTGTACTTTGTCAAGTTCTTGTAACTATGTGGGAAGCAGGTGCTGTGTCCTAATTCACAAGTATAGAACAACTTTGATATTTGACAGCATCGATTCGACCTTGAGACACGGGCTGCAGCTTCTGTACCCAGATTGTCATTGCTGATGTCTTTGGAAGCTTCTAGGGGCACTTGAGAATGGTCACATTGGAATTTAGACACCCACTTCACAGATATTTAAAATTATGGAGGAATAATATTTATTTGCAGTCAAAGACTCACAGAATACAACTGTTATAACAGGATAACAGTGCTGAAGTTCGGCCGGTCGGGGTGGCCGAGCGGTTCTAGGCACTGCAGTCTGGAACTGCGCGACCAGTACGGTCGCAGGTTCGAATCCTGCCTCGGGCACGGATGTGTGTGATGTCCTTAGGTTAGTTAAGTTTAAGTAGTTCTAAGTTCTAGGAGATTGATGACCTCAGAACTTAAGTCCCATAGTGCTCAGAGCCATTTGAATTTTTTTTGGTAAAGTTCGCAGACAACACTGAATTTTTGGAGGAATGTAAGGAAGACAAAAGTTTATCGCAGGGATTGGACTGCATGCTTAACATGGAATTGGGCTTTAGAACGGACAAAGCAAAGACGAACGAAAATTTGGAACAACGTAACAGTGGAAGGATGTTGAAAATTAGGCTGACTGATAAGAAGTGAGGAGGTTCCGCTAAAGTCGGTGAAGAGAGGAACGCGTGGAAGACATTGACAAAAGAAGGGACAGGGTGACAAGGTATGCGTAAAGACGTCAAGGATAAATTCCATGGTGCTTGGGGAAGCTATAGAGGGTAAAATCTGTAGGGGATGGCAGAAACTGGAACATACCCAACAGTTCAGAACAATGGGTGCAAGGGCTGCTCTGAGATAAAAGGGTTGTCACAGAAGAGGAATTCGTGATGGGCGCTTCAAGCCACTCAGAAGAATTATGTACCACACAAAAAACAAGAAAACACAAGAAGTAGCGGAAGAAGCGAAAGAATTAAGGTTGTAGCGGATGGCCGAAGAAAGGCAGGTGTCAGAAGCAGATTGGCGCAGGCGAAGAAAGCTTTCTTCAATAAAACAACTCTGCTGGTATCAATGGACATGGTAAGAAGGTCCTGAAAATGTACGTGTGGACGACAGCATCCTATTGAAGTAAAATGTGTATAATCGGAAATCCGGAGGGGAAGAAAATATCAGCATTCGAAACATGGTGCTGTCGAAGAAACCGTTGATATATATGGTGTAAATCTCCATCTGTCTTTTAATTTGCACAGTGCTGCTAGTTGCGGTCATAGACAGTTTTCAAACTTAGCCGGCATAAATGGCAGGAATGTTGTTGTTGTTGTTGTTGTTGTTGTGGTCTTCAGTCCTGAGACTGGTTTGATGCTGCTCTCCATGCTCCTCTATACTGTGCAAGCTTCTTCATCTCCCAGTACCTACTGCAACCTACATCTTTCTGAATCTGCTTAGTGTATTCATCTCTTGGTCTCCCTCTACGATTTTTACCCTCCACGCTGCCCTCCAATACTAAATAAGCTTGAAAACGATCTGTTACCGAAACTAGTAGCACTTTGCAAAATAAGATAGCTGAAGGTTTTCACCATGAATTTCAGCGATTATTTAGCAGCTGATTTTTCCCCATATATACGCATAATAACGAAGAAAGTTAAAAATTAGGTGGACAAATGAAGTACGAAATGAGAAAGGATGAAAAAAGAATGACGAGTTGTGGGAAAATGTCAATGGACGAACCTTGTTAGAAGAAGAGACAGGTAAGTGGGACATCTTCTATGGCATCCAGGTACAGTTAACTCGCTGCTAGAATGGGCACCAGAGGATTAAAAATTAGGGGGGTTACAGAGTAGAATGTCTCAAACAAGCTATGGACGTTGTGACATACAATAGTTACATTGAGATGAAACGGAACAAGAGGGGAGTAGTAGAAAGGTTGATGACCACAGTAAGTCTGAAGAGTCTCTCGGATTCTAACAGACGCAGCGCTGCTGGTAAGAAGAAAAAATCAGACCGTGTTATCAGGACCCGCCTCCTTTGGTAGGAAAGCTGTGATGGCACCAAAAAAAGGAGTCGAACCAAAATTTTCTTCCCAAACATCGACCAAAGGGCGGAATCAAGGTCTGCACAAGGTCTGCTCAAGATGGCTGATCAACTTTCTGACAGACTACCATCCACAAGCGACTATGTTGCGCCCAATAAGGAGGTGCGAAACAACGGAATTTGCTTGCAGTATATAATATGGATGTAGCCGTGGTCTAAGGGTAGCGATTTTGATTCATCACAGTCTGGCATTAGCTGCCGCAGCGGTCGCACGCTCCTCAAGTTTGCTCCGTGAACGTTCAGTGTTTACGCCAGTGTTTTCGTGTTTTGTGCTCGTTTATTGACGTTTTGCACGTGAATTAAGCGTTATCAATTGAGCATTTGGTCTTCTTTCGTGTCATCTTTCTACGAAGTGCCGTTGGGATTTCGGCGTTGTCCGAGATTTCTTCGCTGCAGAACACCATGGCAAACTCCGTGAGAGAAAACACCGTGATTTTCACCTTCGACAAGTACACCCGTCGAGTACAGCCCTCTGCACTTGAAATACACGACTGGATTACCGAGGTAATTGGCCTTCATTCTGAATCTGTTCATACCATGCAGCTGGACTCTGATGAATACTGCATTTTTGTAAAGTTTAACGATTCCGCGAGTGTAGACCGCTTTCTGGCAAAATTTGGTTATGAAACGGAATTTATACACCGTGATGGTACTAAAAGTACTGTCAAACTCCGGAATTCCGAGTCTGTAATTTGGAATGTTAGGGTTTTGAATATTCCCATAGAAGTAGACAATTCGAAAATTAAAGATGTCCTTTCAAAGTATGGGGTTGTCAGGCAAATAGTCAACGAAAGGTGGGCTTCGCATTTCAAGCTGCAGTGCTTTAACGGCATTCGCTCCGTGGAGATGGAAGTGAAAGCAAACATTCCCTCCCACATCTTTGTTGACGGGCACAAGGCGCATGTTATGTACTCAGGGCAAACCCCTACATGTCATGTATGTAACGAGTCTGGTCACCTCCGTCAGGACTGCCCTCGCCGTGTATTTGTGCTAACAAATAACCTTACGCAACGCCGGAAATTGACGCTCAACGATTTGTTGCCAGCCAGTAATACAACAGAGTCAGCGGCGGTCGTGGATCCTGTTACTACCTCTGAAAATGTTGCACTTAATGCTAATGACTTTCCGTCTTTAAAACCTGCATTAACTGCTGAAATTCCGTCCCGTGACAGCGAGATTCCCACAAAAAAGCGTCCTCTAGAGGACACTGAAAGAAATATTGATGAGGACTCTTCCTGTGAAACACCCGTTGCCAGGAGGCCGAAGCCCAGTCCTGAAGATCTGTTGGAAGTGGAAAAAGGAGATGGAATGAAGGTCGATGTGGCTCCCACTTCCGCACAAGGACTTACACCGCCACGAACAGATAGTGACGCAGCGGGTAGTGATTTTTCACGGAAATGTGACCCTGAGTCTGAGGTCACGGCTGAAACAACCGCATCAAGTGCACAACCCATACAGTGCGAACCGTACGAGGAAGTACCAGGTAAAGAACCTGCTGACTCCGAAGCGCAACGCCGCGCCGAAGGAGGAAATACACAAGCATCACCGCCTCGCCAGCAAAACAACGCAACAGACACCACGCCGGAACCAAACATTGACGACTCGCAAGCCACGGCCGTTGCCCCATTTAGCCACCGCCGGCGGCTGCGACAGACACCGGGTGTTGCTGTCACGCGTCATCAAGCGAAAGTCACACCAGAGAAGAAAGACATCAAGAAAAAGAATATCAAATATGAAGTCATCAGGTCCAACACTGACGAGGAGAAAGAGAATGGCCACAGTGACTTATAGCAATGCATTGTCAGGATTTCAGGATACTTTTCTTCTCAAGCTATTTGTTTAAAAGCAGTGCAAATTTTCTAGGCAGTTAGTACATGTAATGGGCACAAAGCTTGTAAAGATCGTGCCTTGTAGGGAAGCACGTTTGCTGCTATAATTATACCGAACCTCATCCCAAATAGCTTCTTCCGGTATGTCTGTGCTGCAAGCTTATAGCATTACTACTATTAACATTAATAAAATACAGTCACCCTTGAAATTGGCAGCACTAAAGGAATTCTTGTACCAATCCGGAACAGATATCGCGTTGCTACAAGAAGTTGCGATAACGGAATTTCGGATCCCAGGCTTTTTTGAAATTGTTAATGTTTCTGCGGAAGCCAATATCGGTACAGCCATTCTTATAAGGGAAGGCATTCCGGTGACTGAAATCGAACGACTAGAATCAGGAAGAGCCATAGGCATAAAACTTTTCGATGTGACAGTGATTAACCTTTACGCCCCATCAGGAACTTCCCACAAATTGGATCGTGCGAAGTTTTTTCAAGATGAACTGATTTATTTATTGAGGAAAAATCCGTGTTCTCTCATACTAGGTGGAGATTTTAACTGTGTTTTAAACCAGAAAGATCAACAACCCAACTTCAACTACTCGCCACAGTTAAAAAAATTAGTAAGTGATCTACACCTTAAGGATGTGTGGGAACTTCAGCACCCGACGTCAGTCGGGTTCACGTATATAACCAGCCACTCCCGCAGCAGACTAGATAGAATTTACGTGTCACCAAATTTGCAAAATTATTTATTAAACGTTGAGACTATTCCAGTGTATTTTAGCGATCACAGTACACTTTTAACTTGCTTTAATCTAAGTGTACAACCAACCCGTCGATTCAGAGGCCAATGGAACTTAAATATCTCTGTTTTAACTGACGAAGAACTGGAACAGGAAATACGGTTTGCGTGGACTATGTGCCTCCGCACAGTAGACAAGCACCCAACAGTCATAGACTGGTGGACAAGGAGGGCTAAACCAAGGCTGCGGAAAGTTGTCATGCAGTATAGTGCAGCCAGGCACAGGGAGTTGAGGAATACAATGGAGTTTTATTATAAAGTTTTAAGAGACTTATATCAACAGGCCCATGATGACGTAATTCGTCTAAATGATATCAAAAAAATAAAAGCCAAGTTATTAAGCATTAAACGGCAACAGATGGAGGGACTCAAAATTAAATCGAAAGCCACATCAGTCGTAGCAGATGAAACAGCTTCTCTGCATCACTTGGTGCGGCATGCTAAAAACAGACGTCAAACTTTAATTGATGAAGTCCAGACGCATACTGGTACGAGGCTCACATGCCAGAAACAAATACTGGACGAAGTCCACAGGTACTATGAAACCTTATATGCCCCTACCACAGTGGAAGATGCAGCTCTCGAGGACTTTCTCACTATTTTAGGTCCACAATTGTCGGGAACAGACAACGCTGACATCCTGTCACCTATTACTAAAGATGAAGCGCATGAGGCAGTGCGTAACTCACCTCTCAACAAATCTCCGGGACTTGATGGCCTCCCTGTGGAGTTTTATGCCCGCTACTGGTCTATAATTGGGGACAAGATCACTTCCATGGCAAATGAGGTCCTGAACGGAAAACCGGTCCCTGCAGAGTTTAAGGAAAGTAAAATAGTACTGATTCCTAAGAGTAAAGGCAAAACCAACTTAAACAATTTTCGGCCTCTTTCGCTACTAAATTCTGATTACAAAATAATTTCGCGTATTATCAACAAAAGACTCTCTGCCTTTTCCAACAAAATATTGAGTCATCACCAATCTTGCTCTCCGACCAGAACGATATTCGAAAGTCTATCTGCATACAGAGACGTCATTGCAATTACCTCAGTGACAAGTATAAAATGTGCTTTAATCTTTATAGATTTCAACAAAGCTTTTGACCGCGTTAGTCATAGATACCTCTTTGCGACGCTGTCAAGAATGGCTTTCCACCCCCAGATTGTGAACATGCTAAGGAATATTGCAACAGGTGTAAATGCGAAAATAGCAATCAATGGCCAAACATCTAAACCCATACAGATAAGGCGAGGGGTTCCACAGGGCAGTCCCTTATCAATGTTTTTATTTTCAGTATCTTTAGAGCCCTTCCTCCGCACTGTCCACGAAAGATTAA
Organism: Schistocerca americana; assembly: GCF_021461395.2. Classification (NCBI taxonomy): domain Eukaryota; kingdom Metazoa; phylum Arthropoda; class Insecta; order Orthoptera; family Acrididae; genus Schistocerca; species Schistocerca americana. Next base: position 975,841,726 of record NC_060120.1, on the reverse strand, counting down.
CAGGCATAACATTGAGTGGTGAGAAAACTGTCATACGAGCTTATGCTGATGACGTGGGCGTTGTAATAAGGAATAAGGAGGAGACAGTTACACTGGAAAGAGAAATCCAAAGATATTGTCTAGCGTCGGGAGCGACAGTAAATGAAAACAAAAGTCAAATATTGAATCTACGGGGCCTAGATCACCTTCGACTGGCATGGGCAAAACAAGACAACAAACATAAAACTTTGGGAATCACCTTAATGGCATGTCCGATGCGGATGGCTGCTTTTAACTGGACGGAAACTAGGAGGAAAGTTCATGGTGCTGTAATGGAGAACATCCATCGAACTATGGACCTGGTGCAAAAAGTCAGATTCATCAACTCCTGCGTTTTGTCTAAAGCGTATTTCACTGCGCAGGTATTTCCAATCCCTAAACTAGTAGCGAAAGGGATCATGTCCACTGTTACCAATTATTTATGGAGAGGAGACATATTCAGGGTTGGTGCGACTACGGTTATACTGGATGTCAGAAACGGGGGCCTCGGTTTGGTGCATATTGGCAATAAAGCGTCTGCTCTGTTCCTCAAACGGACTTTCCATATACTCAGAGAACTTCCACAATGTATAACCGCAAAGCTCTTTGAGGCTGTGACACCCCATAGCCTGCAAGCACCGATTGATGTGCGAAGGATTAATGCCAGTCTGCAGTATGTGATGAACTTTTTCCTCGAAGCAAGTTATCTTAGTGACGAAATCAGAAGCAACACACGTATCACAGCGCGCGACATCATACTTGAAAGGAAGTTAAATGAGGGTAGAAACAAAATTGAAACGAAATTCCCAAATTGTGACTGGAAAGCTGTATGGCGGAACATCAACTATGCCGGGCTATCCACAGACGCTATTTCCGCATGGTACAAAACAGTTAATAATGTCATCAGCACCAACGAGAGACTATATGGGATCGGTTTAAACCAGACACACCTTTGTGGAAAATGCAATCTGGTGGATACACTCAGCCACAGATTCACCTGTGGTGGCAATGTGCATAACTGGAATTGGATCAGGCAACAAATCGCCTTTCTCACCAGATCCTCTACGCAATATATAACGCCGTCGCTCCTCCTGAGACCGGACATGACATACTTTCCGAAATTAAAAACCAACGCCATTAGCTGGTTACTGGGAAAATATGTTAGTTATGTCATCCACACACTTGGGTCGGACAACGAGATAGAATTCCGCGTTTACATGAAGTGTGAATATGCAAAAATCAGCACGTATCGCAACCACAAGAAGCACTATGGCAACATGCTGAAGATCATTTTTGAAAGAATGGGTGTTGGTTAAATATGTGAAACCACTACAACAACTTGAACGAGAACGAACAGAAGAAAAATAAGTCACTTGGTTCCTTATTATTGTTTACTTTAACCTTGCTTCCGGAACTTTTTTTTTTTTTTGTATGTGTTTAATTGGATTGTATTTAAACTGGTTCATAGTCAAGATAACTGGTATTAAATATGCTATATTTTTTATTCAATGGACAGTTTACAAATTAAACAGTGAATTCAACTTTGTAGACAAACCCACTGATTGGGTGACAATAATTTGCACCTAGAATAATCTCAGTTATCTTGAGCAAAGTTTATACTGTAACCACTTTTACAGTTTGTTTTACCATTATTACTGTATTAGACATATTTAGCATATAAATAGTTTAAAAGTGGTTCTTTTTTTTAATGTTGCAAATGGTTTAATCATTAATTGTACTGTTGAATACTTGAAATGTATGTTTTAGTAAAATACAATAAAAAAAAATAAAAAAAAAATAATCAAAACGTCTCCGGTCCTGGGTTCGATCCCCGCCACTGCCTCAATTTTGATAAATAACCAGCATTGGCGGCCGAAGACTTCCGGCCTCATTCTGCCAACGGCCTTGTCAAAGAGGGCAGAGGAGCGGATAGAGGTTCAGGGCACTCTTTTGTCCAAGGGGTGGGAAATTGCCCCTAAAGGCGGAAGAATCAGCAATGATCAACGACATGAGGATGCAGAAAGCAATAGAAACCACTGCATTAAAGACACGTAACGTGTATCCACAGGACATGTGGCCTGTAATTGAAGAAGTGTCATGATGATCTCTCCATTGGCAAAAGATTCCGGAATAGTCCCCCATTCGGATCTCCGGGAGGGGACTGCCAAGGGGGAGGTTACCATGAGAAAAAGATTGAATAATCAACGAAAGGATAACGTTCTACGAGTCGGGGCGTGGAATGTCTGAAGCTTGAACGTGGTAGGGAAACTAGAAAATCTGAAAAGGGAAATGCAAAGGCTCAGTCAGTGAAGTGAAGTGGAAGGAAGACAAGGATTTCTGGTCAGATGAGTATCGGGTAATATCAACAGCAGCAGAAAATGGTATAACAGGTGTAGGATTCGTTATGAATAGGAAGGTAGGGCAGAGGGTGTGTTATTGTGAACAGTTCAGTGACCCGGTTGTTCTAATCAGAATCGACAGTAGACCAACACCTACAACGATAGTTCAGGTATACATGCCGACGTCGCAAGCTGAAGATGAACAGATAGAGAAAGTGTATGAGGATATTGAAAGGGTAATGCAGTATGTAAAGGGGGACGAAAATCTAATAGTCATGGGAGACTGGAATGCAGTTGTAGGGGAAGGAGTAGAAGAAAAGGTTACAGGAGAATGTGGGCTTGGGACAAGGAATGAAAGAGGAGAAAGACTAATTGAGTTCTGTAACAAGTTTCAGCTAGTAATAGCGAATACCCCGTTCAAGAATCACAAGAGGAGGAGGTATACTTGGAAAAGGCCAGGAGACACGGGAAGATTTCAATTAGATTACATCATGGTCAGATAGAGATTCCGAAATCAGATACTGGATTGTAAGGCGTACCCAGGAGCAGATGTAGACTCAGATCACAATATAGTAGTGATGAAGAGTAAGCAGAAGCTCAAGGCATTAGTCAGGAAGAATCAATACGCAAAGAAGTGGGATACGGAATTACTAAGGAATGACGAGATACCTTTGAAGTTCTCTAACGCTACAGATACAGCAATAAGGAATAGCGCAGTAGGCAGTACAGTTGAAGAGGAATGGACATCTCTAAAAAGGGCCATCACAAAAGTTGGGAAGGAAAACATAGGTACAAAGAAGGTAGCTGCGAAGAAACCATGGGTAACAGAAGAAATACTTGAGTTGATTGATGAAAGGAGGAAGTACAAACATGTTCCGGGAAAATCAGGAATACAGAATTAAAAGTCGCTGAGGAATGAAATAAATAGGAAGTGCAGGGACGAAATGGCTGCAGGAAAAATGTGAAGACATCGAAAAAGATATGATTGTCGGAAGGACAGACTCAGCATACAGGAAAGTCAAAACAACCTTTGGTGACATTAAAAGCAACGGTGGTAACATTAAGAGCGCAACGGGAATTCCACTGTTAAATGCAGAGGAGAGAGCAGATAGGTGGAAAGAATACATTGAAAGCCTCTATGAGGGTGAAGATTTGTCTGATGTGATAGAAGAAGAAACAGGAGTCGATTTAGAAGAGATAGGGGATCCAGTATTAGAATCGGAATTTAAATGAGCTTTGGAGGACTTACGGTCAAATAAGGCAGAAGGCATAGATAACATTCCATCAGAATTTCTAAAATCATTGGGGTAAGTGGCAACAAAACGACTATTCACGTTGGTGTGTAGAATATATGAGTCTGGCGATATACCATCTGACTTTCGGAAAAGCATGATCCACACGATTCCGAAGACGGCAAGAGCTGACAAGTGCGAGAATTATCGCACAATCAGCTTAACAGCTCATGCATCGAAGCTGCTTACAAGAATAATATACAGAAGAATGGAAAAGAAAACTGAGAATGCGCTAGGTGACGATCAGTTTGGCTTTAGGAAAAGTAAAGGGACGAGAGAGGCAATACTGACGTTACGGCTAATAATGGAAGCAAGGCTAAAGAAAAATCAAGACACTTTCATAGGATTTGTCGACCTGGAAAATGCGTTCGACAATATAAAATGGTGCAAGGTGTTCGAGATTCTGAAAAAAGTAGGGGTAAGCTATAGGGAGAGACGGGTCATATACAATATGTACAACAACCAAGAGGGAATAATAAGAGTGGACGATCAAGAACGAAGTGCTCGTATTAAGAAGGGTATAAGACAAGGTTGTAGCCTTTCGCCCCTACTCTTCAATCTGTACATCGAGGAAGCAATGATGGAAATAAAAGAAAGGTTCAGGAATGGAATTAAAATACAAGGTGAAAGGATATCAATGATACGATTCGCTGATGACATTGCTATCCTGAGTGAAAGTGAAGAAGATTTAAATGATCTGCTGAACGGAATGAACAGTCTAATGAGTACGCAGTATGGTTTGAGAGTAAATCGGAGAACGACGAAGGTAATGAGAAGTAGTAGAAATGAGAACAGCGAGAAACTTGTAACCTCCCCCTCACTTATCGACCTTAATGACAGTGAAAAATTAAACCGCGTGTACCTAATGGAAATTTGGGAAAAGCAATCGTCACCGAAGTTAATCTGTCGGTAAAGAGGGAGGAAAGGGTTACATCTAAATGAAAGGAAAAATGCAAATGAGACTGGTGGAAATTAATTTTGAAAAGTGGTAAAGTTAATGAAGAAAGTAAATGTGCGGCCGTTACGTTAACAATTAACTAGCGGTAATTAGATATTTGAGATTTGGGGGAAATTACGGTCGCCAGTCCTAAGGACAATTACTATAGTAACTGAAAAAGAAAGGCAATTACACATATAATTAGCACTAGAAGCGTGGCAACTGAAGGTTGACACGTGTAGTGTGAAAACTGAAAGTTTGTCAGAAGTAATAACTTTCGCTGCACTCTGACTTAATTTAGCAAAAGAATTAATAAAACCGGAAAACTGAAAGTTAATTTAGTGACTGAAATTAATAAGAAGCTTTCTTTCTTTAGCACATCGAAATTCAGTAAAATACGGTTAGTCTTGGACTACCTCAACAATCATTTCAAAAGCTACTTGAATCTACGCAATTTAGAAATAAGAGATTTAGCTTTGAACTTGAATTAAATGATTCTGAACAATTAACAATAGTAAGATTTAGTACGTACCAAGCTGAGCTGCAGTCACAGGTAAGCTAAAATACGGTAACAAAACTCGCACTCTTAATTTGTGCTTGCGTAATCTAAATATTGTAGCCAGCTATGAATACTTTAACTGAACTTTGAAATTAAAGCAGTGAAATGGAATTATGCTGGCGTTTGAATTTCAACGACACTCGGGTTCATTTCGGAAAAGGAAGGGACCCTGCTTGGTAATGCAATTGGGACAATGAGCAACAAAGGTTCATGCTAAGTTGCTGTAATTTTGCGAGGCAAATGGAACAATTTGAAAAGCTGAGGTCTGCCATACAATTCTAAAACTTTACGTGCTTCCAGTCTTCCTTGTTGGTTGATTGAAGGTTTGAAGCCGTCAATCGAGGATGTGGCGACAGTCACTCATTGTCGGCCGTCGCTGTTGCAGAAGCTGGATGTTGGCGCGCCTTCTTCTCGACACGGTCACCAGACGAAACGGGCTCTTGATGTGCTCCAGCTAATGCTTCCCGTCCGCGACACCATGTCAGAAACTATCATCGCAAGCCGAGCGCAATTACATGCTGCCAAACCCCGAAAGCGCGGCAACTCGCGGGAGCTTCACACAACACACCTGCTCCACTGCCCCACCCCAGCCAGACTCTCTCTGCTCTGCACGCGCTCCACGCGGCAGAGTTAACACTACCAAAGATCCTACACACTTTGATTCTTCACACGACCTATCGATGTAATCGTTCGATAGCAGTTTTCCCTAGGCAAGACCCAGCGTAAAAATACAAATAATCTTTACACAACAAACCAATTATACATCGACATAAGTGCATAAATATATATATACAAACAGTAAAACAATTACAATATATAAAGAGACAGAAATGTCATATTTTGAGGTAACAAAACAAGGAAATAAATTAATAGTACAATAGATGGAAATAGGAGGACATGCATTTCCGGCGTTACAAACTTAACATCAGGATTGATGGTCACGAAGTCAATGAAGTTAAGGAATTCTGCTACCTAGGTAGTAAAATAACCAATGACGGACGGAGCAAGGAGGACATCAAAAGTAGACTTGCTATGGCAAAAAAGGCATTTCTGGCCAAGAGAAGTCTACTAATATCAAATACCGTCCTTAATTTGAGGCAGAAATTTCTGAGGATGTACGTCTGGAGTACAGCATTGTATGATAGTGAAACATGGACTGCGGAAAAACCGGAACAGAAGAGAATCGAAGCATTTGAGATGTGGCGCTATAGACGAATGTTGAAAATTAGGTGGACTGATAAGGTAAGGAATGAGGAGGTTCTACGCAGAATCGGAGAGGAAAGGAATATGTGGAAAACACTGATAATAAGGGACAGGATGATAGGACATCTGCTAAGACATGAGGGAATGACTTCCATGGTACTAGAGGGAGCTGTAGAGGGCAAAAACTGTAGAGGAAGACAGAGATTGGAATACGTCAAGCAAATAATTGAGGACGTAGGTTGCAAGTGCTACTCTGAGATGAAGAGGTTAGCACAGGAAAGGAATTCGTGGCGGGCCACATCAAACCAGTCAGTAGACTGATGACCAAAAAAAAAAAAAAAAAAATATATATATATATATATATATATATATATATATATATATATATATATAGTATGGGGACGTCCTTAGTATGCGGCCGTCGCTACACTCCGTTAGTTATAAAAATAAACATGACGTAAACAAAAACAAAATGGTTCAAATGGCTCTGAGCACTATGGGACTTAACTTTTGAGGTCATCAGTCCCCTAGAACTTAGAACGACTTAAACCTAACTAACCTAAGGACGTCACACACATGCATGTCCGAGGCAGGATTCGAATCTGGGACTGTAGCGGTCGCGCGATTCCAGACTGTAGCGCCTAGAACCGATCGGCCACAACGGCCGGCTAAACAAACACAAACGCGATGACTGGTCATCCCGAACGCTGGTGTTGTTCCGCTCTTCAAAGTAGGTCCAAATTACGTATTATAAATTTTAGTACTATTTCGCTGTAAATGAAACTTTAAGACATGCTGATGTATTAACAGCCGTCAACGTTTTTCTTAATCCTACTTTCGCTGCTTAATTTATATTTCAAACATTGTGTACAGCCACAGACTCAGTAAGCGCTACTTGTGCTCTGTTTGTCTCACTGTTCATGTGTACCGCCAAAATGGATGACACTGCTTCGTAGTGAAACACGCGCGCGGATCACCGTTACTGGCTACAAAAAAGTTGTTCTTAATGTTTTTCATAACAATACAGAGAAAAATCAGCTTTGACGTTTATTGAGAGACACGATCTGACAAATATAAGAGACGTATGTGATATTGATATGCTGGCGTAATGAGAAGCGCCTTTGCTTGCCAATCGGACGGGCTAATAGGCAGTGGTTCGAAATTCGTTGCAATCAACAATTTTTTTCCGTTGTAATACCTAAATCATTTACATATGAAATTTGTGGTGTCACCGCCAGACACCACACTTGCTAGGTGGTAGCTTAAATCGGCCGCGGTCCATTTAGTACATGTCGGACCCGCGTGTCGCCACTGTGTGATCGCAGACCTAGCGCCACCACAAGGCAGGTCTCGAGATACGGACTAGCACTCGCCCCAGTTGTACGACGACTTTGCTAGCGACTACACTGACGAAGCCTTTCTCTCATTTGCCGAGAGACAGTTAGAATAGCCTTCAGCTAAGTCCATGGCTACGACCTAGCAAGGCGCCATTAGCCTTACATAGTGTGATAGTTATCGTATGACATGCCTCATCAAGAATGCTGTATTCACCTCAGAGAATAAAAGATAAGTATTCGAGGAGCTGCATACTTTTCTTATTAGAATTCACTACTTATCCTGTTCCAGAATTCACGCCCGTCTGCGTTAGATAGCGTGCATTTCGGCCCCGTCTATCTACAAGGTGTTGGCACATTCACCAACACATCAAAATTTACCACTTTTTTCAAGTAAAATGCTCGTCTTCTGGTTTCCAGTTACATATCACATGCATAATTCTGGTTTTCATTGCAAATACACATGCTTAATCATCGATATACACTCCTGGAAATTGAAATAAGAACACCGTGAATTCATTGTCCCAGGAAGGGGAAACTTTATTGACACATTCCTGGGGTCAGATACATCACATGATCACACTGACAGAACCACAGGCACATAGACACAGGCAACAGAGCATGCACAATGTCGGCACTAGTACAGTGTATATCCACCTTTCGCAGCAATGCAGGCTGCTATTCTCCCATGGAGACGATCGTAGAGATGCTGGATGTAGTCCTGTGGAACGGCTTGCCATGCCATTTCCACCTGGCGCCTCAGTTGGACCAGAGTTCGTGCTGGACGTTCAGACAGCGTGAGACGACGCTTCATCCAGCCCCAAACATGCTCAATGGGGGACAGATCCGGAGATCTTGCTGGCCAGGGTAGTTGACTTACACCTTCTAGAGCACGTTGGGTGGCATGGGATACATGATGACGTGCATTGTCCTGTTGGAACAGCAAGTTCCCTTGCCGGTCTAGGAATGGTAGAACGATGGGTTCGATGACGGTTTGGATGTACCGTGCACTATTCAGTGTCCCCTCGACGATCACCAGTGGTGTACGGCCAGTGTAGGAGATCGCTCCCCACACCATGATGCCGGGTGTTGGCCCTGTGTGCCTCGGTCGTATGCAGTCCTGATTGTGGCGCTCACTTGCACGGCGCCAAACACGCATACGACCATCATTGGCACCAAGGCAGAAGCGACTCTCATCGCTGAAGACGACACGTCTCCATTCGTCCCTCCATTCACGCCTGTCGCGACACCACTGGAGGCGGGCTGCACGATGTTGGGGCGTGAGCGGAAGACGGCCTAACGGTGTGCGGGACCGTAGCCCAGCTTCATGGAGACGGTTGCGAATGGTCCTCGCCGATACCCCAGGAGCAACAGTGTCCCTAATTTGCTGGGAAGTGGCGGTGCGGTCCCCTACGGCACTGCGTAGGATCCTACGGTCTTGGCGTGCATCCGTGCGTCGCTGCGGTCGGGTCCCAGGTCGACGGGCACGTGCACCTTCCGCCGACCACTGGCGACAACATCGATGTACTGTGGAGACCTCACGCCCCACGTGTTGAGCAATTCGGCGGTACGTCCACCCGGCCTCCCGCATGCCCACTATACGCCCTCGCTCAAAGTCCGTCAACTGCACATACGGTTCACGTCCACGCTGTCGCGGCATGCTACCAGTGTTAAAGACTGCGATGGAGCTCCGTATGCCACGGCAAACTGGCTGACACTGACGGCGGCGGTGCACAAATGCTGCGCAGCTAGCGCCATTCGACGGCCAACACCGCGGTTCCTGGTGTGTCCGCTGTGCCGTGCGTGTGATCATTGCTTGTACAGCCCTCTCGCAGTGTCCGGAGCAAGTATGGTGGGTCTGACACACCGGTGTCAATGTGTTCTTTTTTCCATTTCCAGGAGTGTATTACACAAGATTGTCAGAGATTCTGAAGTTAAGAAAATATTACACAATTAAATTTTCTGGAGAAAAGTTAAAAATCAAATAGTCTTTATTTGAATATGCCCACTATTTTATAGGACAGATGTGGTCTCACACGAGATAGTGATAAGCGTCGCAGAAACAGGAAAACAATTTTCACGCCGTCGAGCAAACTGTAAAAATGCTGCATTTTTGCAGTTTTCACCGTACCCCTGCTATCTTAACCCAATAGAGTTGATCTGGAGCCTAGTTAAGGGATTTGTCGCGAGAAATAGCAAGAAATTTAAGCTGCCACACTTACTGGAACTAATGCACTAAGCTTTGTGACACGTCACTGCCGAACGATGGCGAGATGCAGAACAGCACGTCATAAAAGAGGAGGAGAAGGAAATGTGGACTTTTTGGTGGCTTGGAATTCTGTTGTTAATGTCCTCGGTATCAGCGTAGCAATGCTGAAATGTACCGCTTTCCTGGGGGTGGGATATGGAAGAAGTTCAGAGATTACCAGACAATTGGCTGTAACACCTTCAGTGGCTTTAATATTTAACTACATGGTGGAATCCCAGCAGTGCGCTTTTACGCCGCACATTGCTCCTCCAGAAAAATTACCCTTGTTAAAGTCACGAATTTTCATCAATCTCGTTTTTAATTACAGTGCTACGATAGCTAAAAAAGAGGGCATGTTTTCCTTCAGATCACCTAAGAAGCGCATCACCTGAGTTTTAGCATTATTTCCTTCTGTTTGAAAATTAAATGACATTGAAGGCTATACTATTCTCTTCTCGTCTTTTTTTTTTACGCCTTTCCCACAACTGTTCACATCACTGCAAGTTCAGGTGGCTAGCCAGTGCTTTCCAAGTTAAATGAGCCGGTAAAGCTATTGTCCCATATTATCGCTTAGTCGATGTACGCGTAGCGCACGACATAAAACGTATCCTCATTATCGTACTTGACTGTACTGGAGACAGATTGGCTTCTGCCCCACGTCTAGCTAAATCGAATGAGGTTCCAGTAAACGCGGAAGAATACATAGTGTAATCTTTAGATGAGGTTTATTCTTATGATGAAAGGAGTATAGTACTTGGGCGGTAACAACGTATCAAGAAATATACCAGGCGTTAAAGAGATCGTGCTTCACGAGCCAAACTGGCAGATCCGCAGTAACAATGCTGACACAATGTCCAAAGAATTATCTGAAACAACAAGTTCTCCCTACACTATTGGGACAGCGGAGCCGTCGAAGTTCACTTCTGCATACTCCAGAAATGAGGCGGGACCCGGCTCACGAGGTTCGTTACTAGGCGAGGGTTTACATTGGATACCGCGTCACGCCGTAGGACCAGTTTAAAATCCCCTGAGACCGTTGAGCACTGGAGGAAAATGTGCGGGCGAGGACTGCTTTATAAACTGAATCGGACCAAGGTCCAAGATTCCTCGACAACGTCTCTGCAATGTCCACGGCGACAGCAGCTAACCTACAGAGGGAGGTGCCACACTGTGATAATGAGGAATCTCTGATGCAGAAGACTGTTAAACAGACAGTTTTCTGGGGTTGCACATGATAATTGATAATGATAGCAGTCGACAGGATATAAAGTGAACACCTTCAATACAAAGAAAAAGATATGAAACTTCCTGGCAGATTAAAACTGTGTGCCCGACCGAGACTCGAACTCGGGACCTTTGCCTTTCGCGGGAAAGTGCTCTACCATCTGAGCTACCGAAGCACGACTGACGCCCGGTACTCACAGCTTTACTTCTGCCAGTACCTCGTCTCCTACCTTCCAAACCTTAGAGAAGCTCTCCAGCGAACCTTGCAGAACTAGCACTCCTGAAAGAAAGGATATTGCGGATACATGGCTTAGCCACAGTTTGATGGATGTTACCAGAATGAGAATTTCCAGAGAGAGAAATCTCAATCTGGAAACATCCCCCAGGCTGTGGCTAAGCCATGTCTCCGCAATATCCTTTCTTTCAGGAGTGCTAGTTCTGCAAGGTTCGCTGGAGAGCTTCTGTAAAGTTTGGAAGGTAGGAGACGAGGTACTGGCAGAAGTAAAGCTGTGAGTGCCGGGCGTGAGTCGTGCTTCGGTAGCTCAGATGGTAGAGCACTTGCCCGCGAAAGGCAAAGGTCCCGAGTTCGAGTCTCGGTCGGGCACACAGTTTTAATCTGCCAGGAAGTTTCATATGAGCACACACTCCGCTGGAGAGTGAAAATCTCATTCTCAAAGAAAAAGAGTTTCTTAAAAAGAAAAAAAGTCAGCATCGTATAAAAACACAGACGTTAGAAGTCTTTCATGAAGGTACTTGTGTGGAGTGTAAGCTTTTATGGATGTAAACAGACAAGAAGAGACGAGAAGCTTTTGTAATGTGGTTCTGCAGAAGAATGCCGAATATTAAATAGGGAGATCAAATAACAGATGAGGAGATACTGATGCAAAGATTGGCAGCTGGCTTTAAAGTTGATAAATGTAAAATTTTGCACTTGACAAAACGAAAAACGCAGTAGGGTGTAGAAAAATTTCCGCTACTAGTTACAATAAAAGATTATTTATTCGTCACACGACCGATTTCGGGCTTGTGCCCATCCTCAGGTGTTTATACATTCATGTAAATGTTTAAATTGCTGGAGATCACTGTTTAAATACAAAGGATATTATTTGCTGGTGACTAAACAGATACAAGTGGAAACAATTGTAAGTGGCAAGGCAGCATTTCTGTCTGCAAGAGAGTCTTAAATCTTGCCGCAGATCTGCTCCTATACTCGATAAGGTCGTACCTTTGTCACTAAACAGCAGTGCCTGACAGTGCAAATGCCTCCATGAAGGAATCAAACTGAGCGAAATTGTCTATGGCGCTGCGGATCTCATGGAGCAACAGAGCGAGCTGAGTTTCGCAGGATCTATGTTTGTAGAAGCCATGTTCATTTTTATAGGGGAGATTTTGCTTCTCCAAGAAACTCGTAGTTCTTGAGGATCACACGTTCCGTAAGTCTACAACAGATCTACGTCAACGATATAGGTCTATAACTGCGTGCATATGTCCTACGGCCTTTGTTAAAAACGGGAATGACTTGCACTTTCTTCCAGTCACTAGGTACCCTCCGTTTCTCAAACGACCTACGGCAAATTACTGCTAGAAAGGGAGCAAGTTCTTTCGCATAATCCTTGTAGAATCTTATGGGTATCTCAGCTGGTCCTGGCACCGTTCCACTACTAAAGGATTGTAATTGTTTTTCTATTCCGTGATCGGTTATCTCAATATCTGCCATTTCAACGTTCGTACTACCATTGAAAGGAGGGGCCATGTTACAGTCTTCCACGGTGGAACAGCTTCGGAATGCCACATTCAGTATTTCGGCCTTCTCTCTGTTATCTTCCGTTTCGGTGCCAGTATGGTCACTGAGTGAGTGAACAGATGATTTTTGACCCTCTTGGTGATTTTACTTACGGGCAAAACCTTTTAGGGATTGTACTCGGATCTGTTGCCAAAGTTTTACTTTCAAAGTCATTGAACGCTTCTCTCATTGCTCTCCTTAATCTCGTGTTTGCCTCGTTCAGCTTTTGTTTGTCAGCTAGGTTTTTACCTCTCTTGAATCTTAGATGAAGTTCTCTTTATTTAAGTAGCATTTTCCTAACACGGCTACTAAACCACGATGGGTCTTTCCCACCCCTTAAGACTTTTTACAAAAAAAAAAAAAAAAAAAAAAAAAAAAACCAAACTTATGGGACTTAACTGCTAAGGTCATCAGTCCATAAGCTTACACACCACTTAACCTAAATTATCCTAAGGACAAACACACGCACATGCCCGAGGGAGGACCTAACCTCTGTCGGGACTTTACTCGGAACATATTTGACTAGAGCTATTGTACAGTTCCTTTGAATTTCTTCTTTTCGTCTTCCACATTGTCCTCCTGTGTGTCCATTATGACAACTTCATCGAACCTCATATGGCCGCCGAGCGGTGTGGCCGAGCGGTTCTAGGCGCTACAGTCTGGAACCGAGCGACCGATACGGTCGCATGTTCGAATCCTGCCTCGGGCATGGATGTGTGTGATGTCCTTAGGTTAGTTAGGTTTAAGTAGTTATGAGTTCTAGGGGACTGATGACCTCCGAAATTAAGTCCCATAGTGCTCAGAGCCATTTTGAACCTCATATAGCCATAATATTTAGCATTTCTTAAAACGGCGAACATTAAAAAATTGTTTGTAACTTCTACAAGAGAACTAGTTAAAGAGCCACCAGAAAAGCTACTATGGAGATCAGCTTCACACCTGAGTTACGTTACTGTGTTACATGAGACCATCGAAAAAATTTCGTTCGTGTTATATTTTTGCACGTTGCTTCCGGCTGAGGCCGAGGAATTTTCACAAGGCCTTCGCAGAGCCACGCTGTAGCAGCTAGATCCGTTATTGATAGCCGATTCCGACACAGAGACGTAAGCGCTAGTGGTATAATGTAATGTGCGGACCACGATGCGCCGTATCGACCACGCATTGCGCCAGACTCCCGGAAGCTGTGTGGATGCTCCAGTGCAGTTGTTAGGGCGCAGGTGGCGGAAGTGGCGGCGCCGTATGGCTTGTCGCTGATTGGCTGTTACGGTTTCACCGTACCAGTGCTGACGTCAGAGGCAAGACGCTGCTCCAGATTGCGAACATCTGCGTCGAAACCCTCGCCTCTGCCCTACACCTGTCACCAAAGCAACGCGAAGTGTTCTAGTAATAGATTACTTTCTCGAGTGTTTTCGAATTGTTTAACCCCAGTCTAAGAGTTTTTTATCCCTATGTTCAAGTCAGTGATCGTTCTGCTGTTTAAATGTTCGTCTCTAATACTTTTTCCAAAAGTTTATTTATTTTTTCTTTTAGTTGTTGTATCAGTCTTTTGAGTGATGCGAGCCGGAACGACTGCCACTCCTGTACAAAGCCCATCATCTCAGGGGAGAGCTTACACAAACTGTCCTCGATTATTTGTTATAAATAATCGAATGAATGCCTTGCCCTACAACGTTTGCCCTCTACGGCTCCCTGCAGTACCATCAAAATATTTTCTTATGTTTTAGTATATCTCCTATCATTCTACCCCTTCTTCTGGTTCCAGTTCCCATATTCCTTTCAAAAATGGTTCAAATGGCTCTGAGCACTATGCGACTTAACTTCTGAGGTCATCAGTCCCCTAGAACTTAGAACTACTTAAACCTAACTAACCTAAGGACATCACAGCCATTCCATGCCGGAGGCAGAATTCGAACCTGCGATCGTAGCAGTCGCGCGGTTCCAGATTGAAGCGCCAAGAACCGCACGGCCACCGAGCCGGCCATATTCCTTTCCTAGACGTTTCTGCATAGAACTTCCACATTTACTATTTTATGATTACACGAAGCTTTTAGTATACTTTTTGTACCATCACATTTCAAAAAAAATGGTTCAAATGGCCCTGAGCACTATGGTACTCAACTGCTGTGGTCATAAGTCCCCTAGAACTTAGAACTACTTAAACCTAAATAACCTAAGGACATCACACACATCCATGCCCGAGGCAGGATTCGAACCTGCGACCGTAGCGGTCGTGCAGTTCCAGACTGTAGCGCCTTTAACCGCTCGGCCACTCCGGCCGGCACATTTCAAATAATTCGATTCTTTTCTTTCCCAGTTTTCCGATAGTTCATGATTCACTTCCATACATTATACATACATTCTCAGAAATTTATTCGTCAAATTGAGGCCAGTTTTTGTTACTAAAAGTCTATTGTGGCGAGTAACGCTCTCATTACGAAAGCGGGTTACCTTAACTTCTAGTTTCGTCCACCATACGTTACGTTACTTTACTTTCAAAATAGCAGGATTTCTTCATTTACTATGTGATGCGCTATTTTGTTATTATGTTTGTCGCTAATCTCTTTGCTGCTACTCCACACTTACCTCTTGTTTCTGTAGTTTTTTCTTAATGCGTATTCTCTGTTAAGCAGAGTGTTTATTTCACTCAATAGATCCCAAATTTCTTCCTCACTTTCACCGAGGATGTCAATCTCCTTAGTGAAACTTAGAATAGGTATCTTTGCTTCCGGTATTTTAATACAACTTACCAATCTGAATTTTATTTCCTTTATTGTTTATTCCATGGGCAAGTTAAACTACATATAATTCATGATAAATCGAAGTAAATTGACTGATATCGAGATAAATGTTCTTATCTACAGAGTAAATACAGAGAACCTTAGCATATTAAAAATTAACAAACGTTAGATAATTATACATGTAAGTAAGCAGTCTATTTAAAATCATTAAGTTGATGGAAGGTTTCTATTCAGTCACTCGGAGACCATCTATTATCGCAATAGGAGACTACAAGAGTGTTACTGAAATCTCAAATTACACGTTTAGAAAATTATTCACGCGAAAGGATAATACAGACATAGCATTGTTTGGCCGCCACAAAGCTCCTGTATGAAGAACATAATAATGGGAGTCCCGTTCGGTTTTATTGAGAGTAATTTTGATAATGGCCTCTTATTGAGAACCTCTCGCCCAGCGGAAAGTCCAAAGTAACTGGTATTCTGTGAATGAACTTAACTCGACCAGTCACGTTCCCTGCAATAGATCTTACGTGCTCGCTCTAATTCAAGCAAACTGATTGCAATGAAATGTTAGTGAAGGACTCTGTGACGTGCAGTATTTATTCTGGAGCACTCAAAAACCGTAGTCATTATACGATACTGCATCACCTGTGTTATTAAGAAGAATGATGCAGTGTTTCTTGGGATATACATGCAAGTGCGAAGGAACAGACACTGCTGTGGCTACAACTGCTATGAAATAAATGAAATGCATTCGGAGTTGCGAACAACCATCATATGTGTAAGGGAATGATTACAATGAAAATATGTGCCGGACCGGGACTCAAACCCGGATTTCCCACAAGCGGTTGCCTTAAACGCTTTGGCTGTCCATGTACGACACATAGCCAGACCTAAACTCGAGTATCTCGCCGTTACTGCATCGTAACCTATACTGGTACACACACATATTACGTAATTTCTGTATAGGGGAGGACACTTTAATTGGAAATCGCTCCCCACTATTGGCGGATAAATACGACAATGCAGTGTCTGTCTTGCTCAGAAGAACCATGCAATATTCATTCAGACACGCATGCATGTGGATTAGTAAATACAGTGAAGACGGCATGCAGTAAACGTGAAATTGACATGAAGCGTTCTAAGGACTTGGATGTGAAAATGACGACGCAAAGGAGAAAAGATTAGCTTCATCTACACCCTGTACATACGATAGATTGCGCAGCTGATTTCTCATTCAGTAATCGGACTTTAGTGGTGGTTTTATGTGAGAAGATATTTCGTGCCAGATGGAGAAAAGTCTACTAGAAAGAATAAGGATTACAAATCAGAATACAGGAGGCCACATTAAATGCCGTGCAGGATCTCGGAGACAATGCACGACCAGCGCTCGAGAGGACCGACGTATCATTTGCCCGACCATGCAGACCCGTGTAGTCACGACATGTACAGTATATTGAGGCAGGAGCCGCGACCTTTTTTTTTTTTTTTTTTTATTTTTTTTTTTACAGTAAATAATATAGCATTTAAGAATCTCTTATGTTAATGGCTACAACTAATTTAATTTAAAAAAAAAGAAATACTACAGTTTTGAATATAAATAAAAATGAAAATTTCAGTCTTTGATATATCAAAGTTTTATAACTGCTCCTTGCCGGTAACGAACTAATAAAATGTTAATATTGATGTTATCTTACTCATTAATGCTTTTTTTGTGGCGGCGTTCGTAGCGACAAACAATTCGCTGTAGAAACGGCTTACGAAGTCACCGCCACACTTTTAATAGCGGGCCGACCGGTCCGCTGGAACAGTGAACAGAAAGATGAAAACCCAAACACTCTGATTAAATAAAAGTCGGTACTTATCTTTATTAACGAAGATACAGAAACACAGTAGTGAACTCCGTGTCTACAGAGATCTGTCTAGTTCGAGTCGGAGCGGCTAGGTCAGCGTCGGCTGACGACAAACAACAACTCTGCTGCGATGAACACACAACTGACTAGCAAGTACACAATTCGGTGGCGAGTATACAACTGAGCGGCGAATACAGAACTGTCCTAGCGCTCGCGACTCCAGCGCTTAAGAAACCAGAAGCCAGCGGTGGCGCGCGCAGACTTGCGGCGATTTCTTGTCTCGCTGGCGCTGCTTATGCGGACGGCGTCCGGACTTTGATGCTGCCAACCTTTTGGCAGCGGGCTCGGGTGGCATTACTGGCTAGGATATAACAGTTTTAATATTTGCTGGCGTGAGAATCTTCATTTGTGCGAGGCTTACCCACAGATTATTTCGATTTGGAATGTTTTTGGAACATTCTAGTATGATGTGATCGTGATCTTCGTCGTCTCCTGAATATTCTATTCATGAGGGAGACCCTGTAGCTCTAATGCTTTAGAAATGTGCAGGGAAACATGCGTGTAGCAACCTTATTCTAATAAATGATGTTATATATTTCCTTGGGAGATTTTTAGGATTGCGCCATGGTTTTCTTGATATAATATGCTGATGTGAAGCGAAAGAAAAGACCTTTTCCTGCTGCTGTACTTGCCACTAAGTTTCCTGTTGATCGTAAACTTCTTTTTTTGATACGCCTGAAAAGTCACAAACTGAAAGCTGTGTAAATAGTGGGTGCCGTTGTTTAATACTTTCTTTAGCAAGACCATCTACTACCTCATTGTACCAAATGTCTAAATGTCCCTTTACGAACGGATTTATTTTGTTTGTTGGCTTTCGTTATCACATTGTTGTACCACACAATAAATACAGCTGTTATCAGCTTTCCACTTTCACTATTCTAGATGCTCGAAAGCACTGTTACAGTCAGAAAGATGTGTTCCGGGGCTCTGAAGTGGTTTACACCGACGGCTCAATGGCTAGAATGAAATTTTCACTCTACAGCGGAGTGTGCGCTGATATGAAACTTCCTGGCAGATTATAACTGTGTGCCGGGCCGAGACTCGAACTCGGCCCGGCACACAGTATTAATCTGCCAGGAAGTTTCATGTCAGCGCACACTCCGCTGTAGAGTGAAAATTTCATTCTGGAAACATCCCCAGGCTGTGGCTAAGCCATGTCTCCGCGATATCTTTTCTTCCAGGAGTGCTAGTTCTGAAAGGTTCACAGGAGAGCTTCTGTGAAGTTTGGAAGGTCGGAGACGAGGTACTGGCGGAATTGAGGCTGTGAGGACGGGGCGTGAGTCGTGCTAGGGTTGCTCAGTTGGTAGAGCACTTGCCCGCGAAAGGCAAAGGTCCCAAGTTCGAGTCTCGGCCCGGCACACAATCTGCCAGGAAGTTTCGGCTCAGTGGTCACGTAGGATTCGCATATGTTCTTGGAGGACATATTGAGCAGCACTCCTTGCCAGTTGGCTGCAGTGTTTTCGCTGCAGAGCTTGCGGCCATATCTCGTGTTCTTGAGTACATCCGCTCTTGCCCTGGCGAATCATTTCTCCTGTTTACTGACTCACTGAGCAGCCTACAAGCTATCGACCAGTGCTATCCTCGCCACCCTCTGGTAGCGTCCATTCAGGAGTCCTTCTAAGCCCTGGAACAGTCCCGCCGTTCCGTCGTGTTTGTGTGGACCCCACGACACGTCGGAATCCCCGGAAACGAACTTGCCGACAGGCTGGACAAACAGGCGACGCGGAAACCTCTTCTGGAGGTAGGCATCTCCGAAGCTGACCTGCGTTCTGTCTTACGCCGCAGGATTTTCCGGTTCTGGGAGATGGAATGACATAACAGCACGCACAACAAACTGTGTGTCATTAAGGAGACTATGAATGTGTGGAAGTCTTCCATGCAGGCCTCTCGCAAGGGATCAGTTGTCCTCTGCCGGCTCCGCATTGGCCATACATGGCTAACGTATTGTTCCCTATTCCGTCGCGAGGACCCACCTCAGTGTCGCTCCAGAATGACAGTCGTCCACCATTTGCTGGACTTCCCACTTTTAGCCGCCCTGCGGCAGACTTTTAACTTTCCCAGCAGCCTGCCTTCGGTGTTGGGCGACAATGCATCCACAGCAGCTTTAGTTTTACGTTTTATCCGTGACAGTGGGTTTTATACTTCTATCTAGGTTTTAGCGCATGTCCTTTGTCCCTCTGTGTTTTAATGTGTTGCAGAGTGGCTGGCTTTCCCTTTTTATTCTCGTGGTTGGACAGCCACTGTAATCTGCTTTCATGTTTTACTCTGTTCTGTTACTAGCGTCTGTCTGTTGTTTTCTTGTCCTCTTTTCTTGCTTTTAGTGTTCGTTGCTTTCCCTCCGTTCTTATGGCTTTTCCTTTCTTTCCGTTTTGTGTTATATGTTTCGTCCGTTTTATTCTCACACTTGTGGCATTGTTTTATTAGGACCAAGGGACCGATGACCTCCTAGTTTGATCCCTTCTCCCGCCTCTAAACCAACCAATCTCAACAGTCAGAAAGAAACTCTGTCGGTTGGGCATGCAACCTCCGAATTTCTGGGTCTGAAGGACTGCCTATAAATGAATCATGTTTCTGGGCTACAAGACCGAATGCATGCAAATGGCCAAACCTGGCTGTTCAAACCCGAACTTCTGACTGTTCTGCTCTGCGCTCTATGCCCCAATCTTTGCAAATGTCCCAAAATGCACTTTTCCACGCCAGACCCTTCTTTTTTTGCAATTTTTTGGGCCGGTCAACTATTTTCCAACGGTGTAAGTTTGCGATGTTTTCTATCTTCCCTTCAGAGGCACTGTAAAAAGTTTTCTCCCAACCAAATTATTTACCGTTCTTCTCAGATTAAAAAGTAATACTCAGGACCTAAGTCAGATTGTCGTTTACCAGTGACAGATTGTGCTTTTCTCACCAGTGAGATTTCGCTCGTACATACCACGAGCCAGTTGGTGGCGGTTTGGTATGTTTTCTAGATATGTTGTCTGCAGCAAGAGCCAGTGCAATGGCTCTGAGCACTATGGGACTTAACAGCTGTGGTCATCAGTCCCCCAGAACTCAGAACTACTTAAACCTAACTAACCTAAGGACATCACAAACATCCATGCCCGAGGCAGGATTCGAACCTGCGACCGTAGCAGCCGCGCGGTTCCGGACTGAGCGCCTAGAACCGCTAGACCACCGCGGCCGGCGAGCCAGATCATCATTTGCACAAACAGAGTAGCGCCTGTTTGACCCCCTCCCTGGTCCCGCACTGCCCCAACCGGGCAAGTTCTTCTCGTTAACCTGAGGATAGGTAGTGCAGCCGGCAGGCTAGACTGGCGGAACGAGGTGGTGGTTCTTTTAGCACCGTGACTCCACCGTATAGTCCTTGACCCAGGAGGACTGCGATACAGCGCTGGCCTGGTGACTGCCGAGAGACCGGCACAGAGCCGCAGTCTTCTGCTCTCCATCGGCCATGAGTTAACTGTTCAACTACCACTATGGTGGCCCTTCGCTGTTCATAGCGTTCACCTGCCCCTCGAGGGCCAGTGTCCGCCTCTACATAGCAACACACAGCATGTGTTAAGACCCATCAGAGTAGAAAAGCACAGAGTTATCTCTGCCCTTTCGATCACTAACGTATCACTGCTTCTACATCTACATCTACATTTATACTCCGCAAGCCACCCAATGGTGTGTGGCGGAGGGCACTTTACGTGCCACTGTCATTACCTCCCTTTTTCTGTTCCACTCGCGTATGGTTCGCGGGAAGAACGACTGCCGGAAGGCCTCCGTGCGCGCACGAATCTCTCTAATTTTACATTCGTGATCTCCTCGGGAAGTATAAGTTGGGGGAAGCAATATATTCGATACCTCATCCAGAAACGCACCCTCTCGAAACCTGGACAGCAAGCTACACCGCGATGCAGAGCGCCTCTCTTGCAGAGTCTGCCACTTGAGTTTGCTAAACATCTCCGTAACGCTATCACGCTTACCAAATAACCCTGTGACGAAACGCGCCGCTCTTCTTTGGATATTATCTATCTCCTCCGTCAACCCGATCTGGTACGGATCCCACGCTGATGAGCAATACTCAAGTATAGGTCTAACGAGCGATTTGTAAGCCACCTCCTTTGTTGATGGACTACATTTTCTAAGGACTCTCCGAATGAATCTCAACCTGGTACCCGCCTTACCAACAATTAATTTTGTATGATCATTCCACTTCAAATCGTTGGGCACGCATACTCCCAGATATTTTACAGAAGTAACTGCTACCAGTGTTTGTTCCGCTATCATATAATCATACAATAAAGGATCCTTCTTTCTATGTATTCGCAATACCTAACATTTGTCTATGTTAAGGGTCAGTTGCCACTCCCTGCACCAAGTGCATATCCGCTGCAGATCTTCCTGCATTTCGCTACAATTTTCTAATGCTGCAACTTCTCTGTATACTACAGCATCATCCGCGAAAAGCCGCATGGAACTTCCGACACTATCTACTAGGTCATTTATATATATTGTGAAAAGCAATGGTCCCATAACACTCCCCTGTGGCACGCCAGAGGTTACTTTAACGTCTGTAGACGTCTTTCCATTGAGAACAACATGCTGTGTTCTGTTTGCTAAAAACTCTTCAATCCAGCCACACAGCTGGTCTTATATTCCGTAGGCTCTTACTTTGTTTGTCAGGCGACAGTGCGGAACTGTATCGAACGCCTTCCGGAAGTCAAGGAAATTGGCATCTACCTGGGAGCATGTATCTAATATTTTCTGGGTCTCATGAACAAATAAAGCGAGTTGGGTCTCACACGATCGCTGTTTCCGGAACCCAAGTTGATTCCTACAGAGTAGATTCTGGGTTTCCAGAAACGACATGATACGCGAGCAAAAAAACATGTTCTAAAATTCTACTACAGATCGACGTCAGAGATATAGGCCTATAGTTTTGCGCATCTGCTCGACGACCCTTCTTGAAGACTGGGACTACCTGTGCTCTTTTCCAATCATTTGGAACTTTCCGTTCCTCTAGAGACTTGCGGTACACGGCTGATAGAAGGGGGGCAAGTTCTTTCGCTTACTCTGTGTAGAATCGAATTGGTATCCTGTCAGGTCCAGTGGACTTTCCTCTGTTGAGTGATTCCAGTAGCTTTTCTATTCCTTGGACACTTATTTCGATGTCAGCCATTTTTTCGTTTGTGCGAGGATTTAGAGAAGGGACTGCAGTGCGGTCTTCCTCTGTGAAACAGCTTTGGAAAAAGTTGTTTAGTATTTCAGCTTTACGCGTGTCTGTTTCAATGCCATCATCATCCCGGAGTGTCTGGATATGCTGTTTCGAGCCACTCACTGATTTAACGTAAGACCAGAACTTCCTAGGATTTTCTGTCAAGTCGGTACATAGTATTGTACTTAAGACTGAAAGTGCAATTGCCATGTTTAATTACCAATGTCACACTAATCTATTCCTTCACCGCTTACATGGACTATATGTGGCTAACCAGAAAGGCTAGCCATCTCCCATGGCGGATAGTTGAAGCAGCAGTTCATTTTGCCTCGGTGCCCAGCCAGGTTAGAGACACTGTGTAGTAATTCGTGAACCCTGTGCACCCCGGATTACCTGTAATTTTCATAATACATTCCTCCTGATACGCTATATATTCAGCTCTTCATTATTTGTTATCATCCCTTGAGGTGCAATTTTATAGGCCATCACTGTATGTAGCTGGCCGACATCATATGCGCCCGTTTGTTGCAGGTCATCTCTAAGCTGCGGAAGGAGTTCGGTGACATGTACTCGGAGCGCAACGTGATGATCAGCGCGACGCACACGCACTCTGGGCCCGGAGGCTTCATGCAGGACTTCCTCTTCGACATCAGCAGCCTCGGCTTCGTCCGGCAGACCTACAACGCGCTGCTCTCCGGCATCGTGCAGGTCAGTCCGCAGCCTTTCACACTTGTCATTACCCTGCAGAATTAACTCACACGAGAAATGACCACTAGCCTTTGATAGCTGAACTTGCAGAGTAGCCCACTGGCCCATTTGACTGTCTAATGGTCACGTCCAGCGTTCCTCACAGTCGGTGGTGTCATGTTGCAGAGCATCAGACGGGCCCACCTGTCGATGCAGCCGGCGCGCCTCTTCCTGTCGCAGGGGGAGCTGCTGGGCGTCAGCATCAACCGCAGCCCCACCGCCTACCTCGCCAACCCCGCCTCAGAACGTAGCAGGTGCGTATATTGCTAGTACCCATACAGCCTGTGATTATTTGGCCGCGAAGTATTATCTCTTTTTTCGTAAGAGTAACACACAAACCTCTGGGCATCGACAACCTCCAGGGAAATGAAATGCTGTACTCAGAATCGTTGACACAATTGTTGTTTGGAAATATTCATACAATATACAGTATTTCTGGGTTAAACATACAACAATTGTTGTTGTTGTGATCTTCAGTCCTGAGACTGGTTTGATGCAGCTCTCCATGCTACTCTGTCCTGTGCAGGCTTCTTCATCTCCCAGTAGCTACTGCAACCTACCTCCTTCTCAATCTGCTTAGTGTATTCATCTCTTGGTTTCTCTCTACGATTTTTACTCTCCACGCCGCCCTCCATTACCCTGCAGAATTAACTCACACGAGAAATAACCACTAGCCTTTGATAGCTGAAGTTGCAGAGTAGCCCACTGGCCCATTTGACTGTCTAATGGTCACGTCCAGCGTTCCTCACAGTCGGTGGTGACACTGTTGAATTTCTCTTCTCCCTAATTCTGTTCAATACCTCCTCATTAGTTATGTCATCTACCCATCTTATCTTCAGCAATCTTCTGTAGCACCACATTTCGAAAGCTTCTATTCTCTTCTTGTCCAAACTATTTATCACACATGTTTCACTTCCATACATGGCTACGCTTCATACAAATACTTTCAGAAACGACTTCCCGACACTTAAATCTATACTCGATGTTAACAAATCTCCAGAAACGCTTTCCTTGCTATTGCCAGTCTACGTTTTATATCCTCTCTTCTTCGACCATCATCAGTTATTTTGCTCCCCAGATAGCAAAACTCCTTTACTACTTTAAGTGTCTCATATCCTAACCTAATTCCCTCAGCATTACCCGACGTAATTCGACTATATTCCAATAGCCTTGTTTTGCTTTTGTTCATTTTCATCTTGTATCCTCCTTTCAAGACACTGTCCATTCTGTTCAACTGCTCTTCCAAGTCCTTTGCTGTCTCTGGCGGAATTACAATGTCATCGGCGAACCTCAAAGTTTTTACTTTTTCTCCATGGATTTTAATACCTACTCCGAATTTTTGTTTTGTTTCCTTTACTGCTTGCTCAATACATCGGGAAGAGGCTACAACCCTCTCTCACTCCCTTCCCAACTTGACGGTATGTTTCTACAAGTACGGTATTTCAAAATGTTTGAACGGTGTTGCCGCACTGTTAACACCTTTTGCCGTCAGATCACCAAAGTTAAGCAATGGTGAGCTCGGCTAGCACTTGGATGTGTAACCATCTGCGTCTTTCGAGCGCTGTTGGCAAGCGGGGTGCACTCAGTCCTTATTTGTGAGGCCAGTTGAGAAGCTACTTGACTAAGGAGTAAACAGCTCCGGTCGCAAAAACTGACAACGGTCGGGAGAGCGGGGTGCTGACCACACGCTCCTCCATATCCGCATCCAGTGACGCCTGTCGGCTGAGGATGACACGGCGACCGGCGGTACTGATGGGTCTTCCGAGGCCGTTTCGGACGGAGAGAGAATACATCTCTGCACGCACGCCTTAGACAGACATCTAATCTGTAACCCACTTCTCTCCATGGCTGCACGAATGCGATGGCGCAGATGTGGTACATCACGAAATGGTGGTGTCTGATGCATTTGTTTCTGGATAGATTCCCGCAGAAAACAATTCAGGTGGGGAAATATTTGGGGTTCTTGGGATACAGACAATCGATGGATTTACTTCTCCCAGTCCAGCCATCTGGGAGCTCATGATCCAAGAAATCCCCCACAACGTTCGCAAAATGTGTTGGTACTCCATCTTGTTGGAATATTACGTCACGAGGAAGTTGTGGACATCATGTATCTCGACGTACATTGTTGCATTAAGTGCAGGCTTCGCGAAGAAGAATGGATCAGTCGTTCAACAGTCTACGCCATACATTCACGTTCGGAGAGTCGCGTTCGCACTCTGTCATTACGTGGCAGGGTTCATTTCCCGATATGCGGCAGCTGTGCGTGCTTACCATGTCGGAAGTGTGGAATGTAGACTCTTCAGAAAAACAGACGAAGTCAAGAAATGCCTCGTTTTCATCCATTTTTGCTAGAATTGTGTCCGCGAATGCCTTCCGTCGTGTCCTTTCCTCAGGCTTGATTTTGTGACGAAGCCGCAGTTTGTACGCCCTTAGGCACGAGCTTTTATGGGCGCCATCGTGTAGAGGCGAACGAGGTAGCTGTGACTGCCTACTTGCTTGTCGGATTGGCTGACGAGGACTCCGCTGGAAGGAAGTACGGATCAATTCAACGGTAGCCTCTGGAACTGTGTGCTTGTCGTGGCGACGCGACAACGATAGCAAATTCCATTTTCCAATTTCTTGATTGCTACGCAAGTGAGAACGTCGACAGTTGATCGTAGTCCATAATCATGGCGAAAACGACGTTGTATCAGTGTACAACCATACATGGTTGCTCGATTTATCATAGAGACGCCTGAAGATAGTGAACTGAAGCGGTGAAATCGTTAGCTAATATAGCAGGACCTTTAATTACAGTGGAAGGATTCATTCATATTCAAACAAAAACATAGAGACAGTTGGCGTCCTCCGATCTTTCTGGAGGAGGGCGGTTAGTGGGACGTCTCTTTCGATACCCTATGATAGTTAACTTACTTGGCAGTGAAAGGAGCACTGGAGGGACAAAACAGTAGGAGTTGAAAAAACTAACGCAAGGTAGAGAACGACATAGTATCGGACCAGTTAGAAGCCTTGTCAGCATAGGTATGATAAACTTCGGCGTGCTCTGTATCGTGGCTTGTGGACTATATGTGAAAATGCAAAAAATATGTGGCCAAGGACCGTCATATGCTCATGAGGTTTGGTGAATGCTTACATTGCCTACATTATACGTAATACCGCACGTAAGGTTTAGGTACGGACGCGATGTTCTCTGAGCATTTTTGTGCTCTTTGTATTCGTATTCGATGTTTCTAATTACGTCTGTACATTTCCTTTACATCTGGTGCCATTTTAAGAGATTCTGGAAATTTTCATAATTTTTATCAAATTTTGCATTCTCTTATCTATCTTGAGTATCTGAAAGAGACATAATCGGGGACCTGTAAGAGGCGTAACACATAGTAATCTTTAAACATCTTATATTTTTCCCTGAGACATTTTAAGTCTTTTTTTTATCTGCGATAATGATTGAAGCAGAAGAAATGAATTAAAATTTGTACTACGGCGGGCCTCGAACCCAGGTCTTTTTGCTTGCTAGGCAGAAATGCTAATTGTTGCACCACCAGAGCACTGTTGTCAGAGTTGCTGCACGAACTACCCAAGTTGAGTGCCCTCCCTATCACAAATTTCAATTCGGGGAAAATAAGCAGAAGATATGAATTGCAGTTTGTGTTGGGGAGAGCACTCAATTTCAGTAGTTCGTGTAGCATTGTTAACCATAATGCTATGGTGGTGTAATGGTTTGCATTTCTACCTCGCAAGCAAAAAGACCTGAGTTACAGTCCCAGTTCCAGTCCCATTTTAATCAATTTCTTCTGCTTCAATTATTATCGCAGAATCTTTAAACACTTTGTTCACTCGGGTGGCATGATTAGCCTCTGTAATATGATATGGGCCTTGGTGGGGACGAAGATTGATGTTTAAAAAGCCGTCGACGAGGAGATCATTAGGGACGGAATATGAGCTCCGATCAGGGAAAGGCGGGGAAGGAACTTGGTCTCACCTTTTCAAAGGAACCGTTTGCGCTTAACAATTATGAAAAACCGTGGAGGACGTATGAGTGGACTGCTGGACGAGGATACGAACTACCATCCTCCTGAATGCGAATACGGTACATCGCCACTCCGCCACCTCCTCGGTCACCGTTTTATGTACACGTGGTTTCACTTGGCGGTCTCACAGTTCTGGACGATTGGCAGCCACAAATATACGGCATTGGCGAAATTTTTCTTTCTGTGTGTCTTTTTTCGAGCGACTTATTGAAGAAACCATCATGGATTCCATAAACAGAGATGTTGAGAAACACAGCTCGTTCTGTTCGTGTATGAAATCAAGACTGCCGCACATGTTGGTTGGGTAGAGCTGTCATAAAGCGGTTGTATTCTCCCGTTAGGCGAGCTGGCCCACAACTGTTATAAATACGATGGTATTTTAGGTGCTGGAGCTGGGACGGAGTTGTGTCAGTCAATCCCGTACATGTTCGATCGGGGAAGGATTTGGGGTTCTTGCTGGCCATGGAAGTACCTCACCATCACTCAGACAGTTTCTAAAGACAAGTGTCATCTGTGGACCACCATTGCCCTGTTGAAAAACAGGTAACGTCACCGCGGCGTATCGCTGTGTATTCAGTTCCGGTCCTGCCAGCCACTACCAGCCGTGAACTGAAGTCGCGGTGGGCTGCTGCCCCTATCATAACGCTAGAAAAAATAACTGCGTTTCTCCAAAACTGAACAGTGGAAGAATGGTACCTCTCCCCAGGTCGCTGCCATACTCGCCGACGATGTCCACTTGGGATAGTGCGAAACCGCGATTCATAACGTGACGCCGCGCCGTTCATTAGCAGTGTATGCCTTCCGATCATGGCACCATTGCGCACTCAGTGATTTGTGTTGTGGTGCTAACGGCAACCTATGCATCGGACGATAACTAGCTAGAACTGCTGCCGTTGCTATACGATCAGTGGCGCGGGATGACGGAGAGTGTTCCAGGGTATCCACTACTTGTTCTCGGATGGCATGCGCAGATGTGAAGGGGGTACGATGCTTTTGATTCACAATACGACCATCCTCCTCTGCTGTGAGAGTCTCAGTGGACGGAAAGCGTGACGGCAAGTATGCGTGCCATCGCGTTTCCACGCAGTCCAACATCGCGCCACCGTTACATCCGAATTATGGCTGTTGTCGAGAAATCGATGCATCGACACATCGATGTTACACAATACTACCGATACATACTGATGGTAGTTTGTTCTGAAAAATATATCCGTGCCAAAATGCTAATATCGGTTGTCGATATTATATTTAATTTTTTTTCACAGTTTTCGGTAAATATTTGAAGTTGTTTTCATAATTTTAGTGGAACATAATCTTACTTTCACTGTGTGAAGGAGTCTTACTACTTTTCGAGCTTACATAACATCCAACCTTTCTCTTTTTTTCTCTTTAGGCACTGAGGGGGGGGGGCGGGTGGTTGGCTTTGTGAATGGAATAACAAAATATCCTGTGTGAGGGAATAGCACACAAGTTGCGTTAAAAAACCAATTTGTAACGCAAATTTCTGGCACATGGGCATTCTTCAAGAACTGTTGCTGAAAATAACGAACAAAAATCTAAATGACGACATTGGTCTTTCCGCTGGACGGAGACGTATGAGGGGAAAACCTTGCGTAATTGGCGCTCGGCTCTATGAACAGAAACTTAGTTTCACCAGCAATTGTTACACAACTACTGGGTCGCTGGCGTTAGCGAAAATGAAAAAGAAAACAAAAAAAACAAAAAAAAACAGGGAAGTAGACATAAAGTGCTCCGGACGAATCCGATATATGACGAAACCTATCGATGTACCCATCGGATACCTTTTATTGTGCCACTTACATGCAGTTAACAATATTAGCAAAGTGGTTATCGCCAAGCTTGAACATGCATCGTTTTTCTTGAAATTCACGCTCTAAGGAGCATGGACGGGCGTCTACCTTGTTGATGTACGGAATATCTAATAAGAAATCAATACTTAAATATACAGCTCTAAAACTAGGAGATCGTTTGCTATGTGCAGCC
Source organism: Schistocerca americana (assembly GCF_021461395.2). Classification (NCBI taxonomy): domain Eukaryota; kingdom Metazoa; phylum Arthropoda; class Insecta; order Orthoptera; family Acrididae; genus Schistocerca; species Schistocerca americana. The sequence continues at coordinate 975,812,156 of NC_060120.1, read as the reverse complement.
GATATTTTTCTGTGATGTCACATCGATATCTTTTCTGTCGAAATATCGATAACTTTCTTCGGTAGGTCGAAAGCCGGTTATGGTATTTTTTAAATTTAGATATATCGGATACCCGATATTTTTAAAATTATCAACAGTCCTAATCCTAATGGCCCACAAACCAGGATATTAGACGTATCGGCCAGCCAACGTAGGGCCCCATAATGAGGCAGGTGCTCATAACGCTCTCACACGGGTACTCCTACGTCGTGACCACTCAACACCCGACGCTGATCACGCTTCATGTCAACTGTACTAGTCCTGGTAACAACACTGAAGACGAGCAGCGCTGGTATACTTTAGTGGCCATTCCACTTATCACTGAGAACTGCAGCTCTTCAGCATTTACATATCCGCCGATTGTGTGTACCAAGCTTAACTCTGTTGGACAGTTAAATTGACTACGAACTGAAGATCTTCAATTTGCACAAAATAATATACGTTTCGGAAATAACCGATCTGGTTTCTTATTTTCGTGACCATGTCAGCTTGACTATATTAAGTGCGCCAATATTGTTCGCACCAACAAATCGGACTTAATAAAGTAAGAGCAAGCACGTCGTGCATAATTGTTACATTTCGTGGCGATCTCAGTGAGAAAATCATAATGGCGCTTAAGAAAACTTCGTCCAAACCGATTACTGCCGTTCACGTAGTAGGACTCACCCACATTTCGTTACAGAACCTGCTAATAACAAATAAAATTGCTGTAATTACTAGGAAATAATGAAGTACTGCAAAATGTGGGAAATAAAATTGATCGTTACGTTCAAACGCAATTAAATTAACATTTACGTCTTAACTGTGCAGCGCCAGGAGGAGGAAATCTGAGGGAATTAACCGGTGAAAGGTGTCAGAGACAACACGAATAGTAATCTCACGTAGATGGTCTTGTTACGCGCTCCATTCCTCCAAAGTTTAAATGATAGTAATTATACGATATTATGTTCCGAACCCTTGAGTCCTTTTCTTGTTGTAGATAACTTATTATGGATAGCATATTCTACAGGCAGACTATTTTTAGCTGCTCTCAAAAGAAATAAAATTCATTTAAATAAGAAAGTAAAGAAAAAATTGTACTGTATCTCTAAACAAGTTGCAAAGATATCCGACCATGTCTTCTGGATGCTTAATTTTTTTGTTAGTGTATTTACGTCAACCTGTATGGTACAGTTTTTTATTACGGAGTTCACAAATAAATTTGTGTTAGCTGGCGACGATCGGATCATTGAAACTGCTATCACAAACCTTTACTTGAGTAATATCTCTTGAAGAGTATTAAATGTGACTTCCTTCAAGTATTTGCTAGCTGCGGGCCGTCACTTGCACAAAATAAATCGGACTTACTCAAGTCTGAAATTATTTCAACAGGAATAATCATACCACATCTACGAAGTTTCAATATCATGCTGCTGCTTCAAATCCAAAGTGATGTCTCGGTGAGAACTGATTTATTGAGTGTCGAAGTAAGCATGTTGTTTAGAAGATTGTTCCAATAATTACATGGAGTCCCCGATCGGAGTTTGCTACTTTGCGTAGCATTGTCTTCTCACAACCTGCATCGATGTTACAAACATTTCTTCCTTAATGGAAAGCTAGTGTGGGACTGAATGTAGCGATAGTCCCAATCTTATTGCAAACAGTTTGAAAGGCAAAGAAACGCAGGCGCTGTGTTTGTTCCTCTTTGTCGATTTTCAGTGATTGTGTGCCACTAGAGGAGGAATGGTTGCGAACGATACCTCCGGCCAGTGGACAGAGTATTCGTCGTCGGCAGGTCGCTTTTTACTCTCCCTCTCGAATCGCTTCTCTCGAAAAGGGGTTGTCTTGAAGCAATTATACGCACCCCGGGGAACGCTGAAAGAGCAGTTTTCCCCCCGGCTTCCCGACCTGTCACAAACGTCCTCACGGAAAGCTGGCTTCTCACTCGGCCGTCTGTATTTGGCCGTCGTCTCTTTCAGCAAAAAAGGAGAATTTCCCTGAGCGGAAGGTCACTGACCTCCACTCTGGGCGACCTTTCCCTCCACCGTCCACTCAACTTTGTTGTAAGAAAAAAGAGACACCAAGAATTTTTACCTTGGTTACGACAGAACTCAGTTAATTAAGCTAGAAACGCTGCTAGTCCTTAATGGTTGACTGAAACGAATTTCATTATCTTTTCAGTATTTTATTTAAGTGAAAAGCGGAAATGTCAAACACTCCAAGTACCATTATTCCACAAAACATCTTTTCAGTGCTACTGTACAGCCTTTATTCTGTTAAAATCCCTAAACCTTTTCCAAGTGCCAAATAGTGGCAAAAATGTTGCTAACATTTACCACTAGATGGAGTATGGTCTTTGAACCAAGCAATGTTTTCTTCTGAAGTTCCATGCGTCAAGGTCTCCTCGTCCAGTTAACGCACAGTTTGTGTGCTAAGCCGAGGTAATGTAAGCTTTTGTTTCTATCAGTAAAATATACCTATAATGGATTGAGATAATATGGATCTCAAAAAAAGTAGAAAGAATAAGAAGGAGTGTGATCAAAACCGTTTCATATGCATCTATCTGCAAGAGGTATTGAAAATTTTTACTTTTTGGAAGATTAAACTAGAAGAGTGTCATTGTATTCAAAAGAGGAAAGGCCGTGGCTGATGTATGCCATGCGGTATCTCCTCTGAAATACCAGCCTTCTTTATCTGTTGCTAAACGGAGTGACCTGTGGACGATGCTGCATGTCATTCTTTCCTCAAAAACACAAGGAGTTCCGCTGTATACTTTGCAACATCTGGCCCTCAAGAATGGTATGGAAGAGGAAATGATAACATTCTACTAACGTGCGCGTGGAATATCAGAGCTTTGGAGGTGGTGGGGAAGCTTCAGAATCTGAAAAGGCTCAGTCTAGCTTTAATGAGGGTTACTGGAGTAAAACTGAAAGAAGACAAAAATTTCTGGTCAGACGAATATAGGGTAATATCAACAGCAGCAGAAAAGTGTAAAATGCGAGTAGGATTAATTGTGAAAAGGAACATGGGACAGAGAGTGAGTTACTGTGAACAGTTCAGTGGTAGCGTTGTTCTCATCAGAAACCACAGCAAACCAATGCTGACAACAATAGTCAGAGTATACATCCCAACATCGCAAGCAGAAGATGGATAAAGTATATGAGGATACTGAACGGGTAATTCAGTATGTAAAGGGAGGTACAATCTCTAAGTCATGATGGACTGGAATCTGGTTGTAGGGAAGGAGTAGAAGAAAGGGTTACGGGAGAATATCGGCTTCGTACTAGGAATTAGGTATATAAAACACGTCAGTATCCGAATGAAACATCGTATCAAAATTTGAAAGCAATGTATGACAACTTTCAGAGATATAAAAATTTGAATGCATGGGACAAGGAATGAGAGAGGAGAAAGGCTAATCGAGTTCTGCAATAAATTTCAACTAGTAATAGCCAATAATCTGTTCAAGAAGCACAAGAGGAAGAGGTATATTTGGGAAAGGTCGGGTGATACTGTACGATCTCGGTCAGATTACATCATGATCAGAGATTCCGAAATCAGATACTAGATTGTAAGGCGAATCCAGAAGCAGATATAGACTCAGATCACAATGTAGTAGTGATGAAGAGTAGGTTGAAGTTTAAGCCATTAGTGAGGAAGAATCAATATGTGAGGAAGAATCAATATGCAGAGAAGTGGGTTACGTAAGTACTAGGGAATGACGAGATATGCTTGAATTTCTCAAAGGCTGTAGACACAGCAATAAGGAATAGCTTAGTAGCCAGTTCAGTTGAAGAGAAATGGATATCTCTGAAAAGGGTCTTGGAAAGAAAAACATAGGTGCAAAAATGGTAACTGCGAAGAAACCATGGGTAACAGAAGAAATACTTCAGCTGACCGATGAAAGAAGGACGTAGAAAAACATGCTCAGGCAAATTCAAGAATACAGAAATACAAGTCGCTGAGGGATGAAATAAATAGGAAGTGCAGGGAAGCTAAGGCGAAATGGCTGCATGAAAAATATGAAGAAATCGAAAAAGAAATGACGGTCGGAAAGACTGACTCAGCATATATGAAAGTCAAAAGAAACTTCGGTGAAATTAAAAGCAAAGCTGGTAACATTAAAGAGCTTAACGGGACTGCTAAATTCAGCGGAGAGAGCGGATCGGTGGAAAGAGTACATTGAAGGTCTCTATCAGGGGGAAGATTTGCCTAAGGTGATAGAAGAAGAAACATGAGTCGATTTAGAAGAGAAAGAGGATCCGCTATCGGAATCAGAAGAGAGCTTTGGAGGACTTAAGATCAGCCAGCCGGCGTGGCCGAGGGGTTCTAGGCGCTTCAGTCTCGAACTGCGCGAACACTACGGTTCAGGTTCGAATCCTGCTTCGGGAATGGATGTGTGTGATGTCCTTAGGTTAGTTAGGTTTAAGTAGTTCTAAGTTCTAGGGGACTGATGACCTCAGATGTTAAGTCCCATAGTGCTCAGAGCCATTTGAACCATTTTTGAACTTAAGATCAAATAGACCAGAAGGGATAAACGACATTCCATCAGAATTTCTAAAGTCGTAGGGGCAAGTGGCAACAAAACGACTATTTAGGCTGATTGGAGAATGTATGAGTCTGGCGACGTAACATCTGACTTTCGAAGAAATATCATCAACAAAATTCCGAAGACTAAGAGTTGACAAGTGCGAGAATTATCACACAGAAAAATCCAAGTTGCTGACAAGAATAATTAACCGAAGAATGGAGAAGAAAACTGAGAAGACGTTAGATGACGATGAGTTTGGTTTTAGGAAAGGTCAAGGCGCCAGGAAGGAAATTTTGACATTGCGGTTGACAATGGAAGCAAGACTGAAGAAAAATGAAGACACGGTCATAGGATGTGACGGCCTGGAAAAAGCTTTCGACAATGTGCTCGTAAAATGGAGCTAGATGTTCGAAATTCTGATAAAAATTGGGGTAAGCTATAATGAGAGAGGGGTAATATACAATATGTACAAGAGCCAACAGAGAATAATAAGACTGGAAGACCAAGAACGAAGTGCTCGGATTAAAAAGAGTGTGAAACAGTGATGTAGTCTTTCGCCCCTACTATTCAACCTGTACATGGAAGAAACAATGATGGAAATAAAAGAAAGATTCAGGAGTGGAGTTAAAATTCAAGATGAAAAGATACCAATGATACGCTGATGACAGGTCTATCGTGAATGAAAGTGAAGAAAAATTACATGATAAACGGAATGGATAGTCTAATGTGTACAGAATGTGGATTGAGAGTAAATCGAAGAACAACTAAAGTAATGAGAAGCAACAGAAATGGGAACAGCGAGAAACCTAACATCTGGATTGATGGTAACGAAGTAGGTGAAGTTAAGGAATTCTGCTACCTAGGCAGCAAAACAACCAGTGTCGTACGGAGCAAGGACATCAGAAATATACTATCACTTATCACCGGCAAAGAGGGCATTCATGGCCAAGAGAAGTAAACTAGTACCAAATATCGGCCTCAATTTGAGGAAGAAATTTCTGAGAATGTACGTTTGGAATACAGACTGTGGGAAAACCAGAACAGAAGAGAATCGAAGAATTTGAGATGTGGTACTACAGTTTTAGACGAGTGTCGAAAATTATGTGGACTGATGAGGAACGGGGAATGTCAGCGCAGAATGGGAGAGGAAAGTAATATGTGGAAAACAAAGAGGAAGGACAGGGTGATAGGACGTGTGTTAAGACATCAGGGAATCACTTCCATGGTACTAGAGGGAGCTGTAGAGGGGAAAAACTGTAAAGGAAGACAGAGATTGGAATACATCTAGCAGATAATTGAAGACGTAGGTTACAAGTGCTACTCCGAGATGAAGAGACTGGCACAGGAGAGGAATTCGTGGTGGGTCGCATCAAACCAGTTAGAAGACTGATGACTTAACAAAAAAACAAAAAAACAAAAAAAACAAAAAAAACAAACAAAAAAACAGATGCAGCAGACTCAAAAGCTCATTCATATATTCACGATATAGGAGTTGCACTCTTTACGAGACACCCCGTTGCCTCAACGTTAAAAAAGATCCAGTGGAAAAGGACGTAAAACAAGAAGAAACACAAAACCAGAACATCTTTCGAATAGCTATAGTGATATTTGGGACCTCCCGAAACGATGAACACACAACGTGTCTCGAAATATCGGACGAACATTGTGCTTGACATGGTGAGTTGATGAAATACATCCGGTTTAAACGAAAGGGCGATAAATGAGATCAGCTTATAATAGTTCTTCGCTGACGTTGCTTCTGGACGGCTGAGTAATTAAATAAATAATTAATGAAAACGACAGCATTCCGTTACTTATTACAGCACGGTGCTGAGAATAGGCGCATTTTCTGCAACCCGCAGCACAGTTCTTGCTTAATAAACGCAAGGAAGGCAAACGCTTATTGGCAGCATTGGCTTCAGAAGCCAGACCACCTCCTCGATGGTGGTATTGAAATATTACAGACTCGCTCTGGGGTCTGTGCTGTTCCGTCTGTGAGGCAAAGACAATGTGTGTGTGTGTGTGTGTGTGTGTGTGTGTGTGTGTGTGTGTGTGTGTGTGTGTGTGTGTTGGGGGGTGGGTGGGTGAGTGGGATGGGGGGTGAGAAGGGGGAGGAGGATGGAGATGCTACACCGCCGCGAGGGGCAATTCCGCTTGAGTGCCGCCGAGGGATTGCGTGGTTGACGAAGTCGCTACGCGAGACTACCTATCTCTTCCAGATGTGTATGTCTTTTCCATTCCTGAAGATTGAATTCACTCTTAAGAACAGTTCAGGCGGTCAGCATTTTGAGAACTCTTTGACGTACCGTGCACTCGATAAGAAAATGAAGATAAGAACTCCACGATGGATAAAATAGCACAAGTTCGCTTGAATGAAGTGTAGCCGACGATATATCTAGAGACAAAAAAAATGGAGGAAATAGTTCCCACCCCTACGTGATAATCTAAGCAGCCCCCTTAGATTGTTTGCAGATGACGCTGTAATTTACCTTCTAGTAAAATCATCAGACCATCAATTCCAATTACAAAATGATCTAGAGAGAATTTCTGTATGGTGCGAAAAGTGGCAATTAGCACTAAACAAAGAAAAGTGCGAGGTCATCCACATGGGCATTAAAAGAAATCCGATAAATTTTAGGTAAGGGCTGTCAATTCGGCTAAATGCCTAGGAATTACAATTACGAACAACTTAAGTTGGAAAGATGCATTTACTTATTAAAGTAGTCCGGATATATTTAGCAACAAAAAGGTAACGTATCTGCTCGGTTTACTGTCGAACTGCTCGAACGGCTACAACTGAGTGGCAACGGGTGAGCAGTTTTACTACAGGCCTGTTTCTTCTCTTTGCTGGATCCCTAAGTTGGCTGCAACCTTCGGGAGAAGGGTGCTTCGAAACGCTATCCAGTCATCCGGATTCAAAAGTTCCCAGTTGTTCCACGGTTTCACCATCAGTATTCAATAAATAACTGCCGTGTTGCTACATGACAGTGCTGACCATCTGACTTCAGGCCAGTAGTTATATAAAGCTTCTTCAACTCTGGCCACAGTTAGTACGCCATCGCATGTCGAGTAGCCCGCTAAATCATCTTATAATGATACACCAGTTGCGCGGGAAACATAGCAATCAATATTCGCGCACTTTTATTTTCTCCAAGGAGTGTAATCATCGAGTGGCATGGCATTGAATATGGCATATCTGGGAAAAATCGTGGGCTCTCTTGTCACCTCACTGAGGCCCTTTATCTATCTAAACAGCAAAGCGACGGAACAACACGGACCAAACTTAGGACTGAAATATCTCGCTATCTCAAATGCCAAATATTGCAGTGCAGCTGGCCCACTGCTAAGAGTATATTGCAGGTCTCCGTGAGGGAAGCCACATAAGTCAGTGGGAAGCACTGACAAGTACCGCTGGATGGCTTTGGCTAACTGATATTAGAGTTCTGAACTTCATGCACAATAATTAATACAAAAAATTACAAAAATCCTGTCGCCATGTTGTCTCCTTGTTATGTCATCAATCTAGAACAGCAAATGTGTTTTAGATGTGTCATTTCAAATCTTATAGAAGTCTTAACTTTTATTTTTAGATCTGAAGACCACTGTTTGAGTCCATCGAAACTAGTAACGTTTAAAGATAACTATGATGTGTGGGGAAAGATTAATAAAAAATTAACTAATTTTGTCCAACGTAGTTTTATTATACAGGGTGTTTTTGCTAAATACGACGAAACTGCAGGAACTAGTCCGTCAAAGGAGAAGGAGCATGCCGAATTCAGAAGAACGCAAAATCCCCAAGACTGGCTAAGTTTCACGGAAGTTCGAAATTTAGTGCGGACGTCAGTGCGAGATGCTTTTGATAGTTTCCACAATGAAATATTGTATCAAAATATAGTATAAAACGCAAAGAGATTCTGGTCCTATGTAAAGTACACCAGTGGAAAAAAAAAAAAAAAAACAGTCGATACCGTCACAGCGCGACAGCGATGGAAATCTTACCGATGATGGTGCCACCAAAGCGGAGTTACTAAATAGAGTTTCCCGTAATTCCTTCACGAAAGAAGACGAAGTAAATATCCCAGAATTCGAAACCAGAACAGTTGTTAGCATGAGTGACATAAAAGTAGATATCGTAGATGCTGCGAAACAACTCAGATCACTTAAGAAAGGCAAATCTTCCGGTCCAGATGGTATACCAGTCAATTTCCTCTCAGAGTATGCAGACACAACAGCGCCTTTCTTAGCAATCGTATACAATCGCTCACTTGACGAAAGGTCTGTTCCTAAAGACTCGAACGTAGCATAGGTCACACCAAAATTCAAGAAAGGAAATAGGAGTAACCCATTGAATTACAGACCCGTATCACTGACCTCAATTTGCAGTAGGATTTTGGGGCATATACTGTACTCGAACATTATCAATTACCTCGAAGAAAATGGCTTATTGATACATAACCAACACGGATTCAGAAAATATCGTTCTTGTACAACACAGCTAGCTTTTTTATTCCCATGAAGTAATGAGTGCTGTCGACAATGAATCTCAGATCGATTCTAAATTCCTAGATTTCCAGAATCTTTTGATACCGTTCCTCACAAGCGACTATTAATGAAACTGCGTGCATGTGGAGTATCGTCTTAAGTTGCGTGAGTGGATTCGTGATATCCTCTCAGAGAGGTCACAGTTCGTAGTGATAGACGGTAAATCGTCGAGTAGAACAGAAGTGATATCTGGCGTTTTGCAAGGTAGTGTCTTAGGCCCTCTGCTATTCCTGATTTATATAAATGAACTACGTGATAATCTAAGCAGCCCCCTTAGATGGTTTGCAGATGACGCTGTAATTTACCGTCTAGTAAAATCATCAGACCATCAATTCCAATTACAAAATGATCTAGAGAGAATTTCTGTATGGTGCGAAAAGTGGCAATTAGCACTAAACAAAGAAAAGTGCGAGGTCATCCACATGGGCATTAAATTTTAGGTAAGGGCTGTCAATTCGGCTAAATGCCTAGGAATTACAATTACGAACAACTTAAGTTGGAAAGACCACATAGATAATATTGTGGAGAAGGCGAAACAAAGGCTTCGCTTTGTTGGCAGAACACTTAGAAGATGCGACAAACCCACTAAAGAGACAGCCTACATTACACTTGTCCGTTCTATGCTGGAATATTGGTGCGCGGTGTGCGTTCCTCACCAGGTAAGATTGACGGAGGACATCGAAAAAGTGCAAAGAAGGGCAGCTCGTTTCGTGTTATCGCTCAATAGGGGTGAAAGTGTCACTGATATGATATGGGAGTTGGGGTGGCAGTCGCTGAAACAAAAGCGGTTTTCTTTGCGGCGAGATCTATTTACGAAATTTGAATCACCAACTTTCTCTTCCGAATGCGTAAATATTTTGTTGACATCCACCTACGTAGGGAGAAATGATCATCATAATAAAATAAGAGATATCAGAGCTCGAACGGAAAGATTTAGGTGTTCCTTTCTTCCAAGCGTCATTCGAGAGTGGAATGTCACCCTCTGCCACGCACTTAAGTGTGAATTGCAGAGTAACCTGTAGATGTAGATGCAGAAATGGTCGTGTGTTTTGGGACCATTGCTTTTCACAATATATATAAATGACCTAGTAGATAGTGTCGGAAGTTCCATGCGGCTTTTCGCGGATGATGCTGTAGTATACAGAGAAGTTGCAGCATTAGAAAATTGTAGCGAAATCCAGGAAGATCTGAAGCGGATAGGCTCTTGCTGCAGGGAGTGGCAACTGACCCTTAACATAGGCAAATGTAATGTATTGCGAATACATAGAAAGAAGGATCCTTTACTGTATGATTATATGCTAGCGGAACAAACACTGGTAGCAGTTACTTCTGTAAAATACCTGGGAGTATGCGTGCGGAACGATTTGAAGTGGAATGATCATATAAAATTAATTGTTGGTAAGGCGGGTACCAGGTTGAGATTCATTGGGAGAGTCCTTAGAAAATGTAGTTCATCAACAAAGGAGGTGGCTTACAAAACACTCGTTCGACCTATACTTGAGTATTGCTCATCAGTGTGTGATCCGTACCAGATCGGGTTGACGGAGGAGATAGAGAAGATCCAAAGAAGAGCGGCGCGTTTCGTCACAGGGTTATTTGGTAAGCGTGATAGCGTTACGGAGATGTTTAGCAAAGTCAAGTGGCAGACTCTGCAAGAGAGGCGCTCTGCATCGCGGTGTAGCTTGCTCGCCAGGTTTCGAGAGGGTGCGTTTCTTGATGAGGTATCGAATATATTGCTTCCCCCAACTTACACCTCCCGAGGAGATCACGAATGTAAAATTAGAGAGATTAGAGCGCGCACGGAGGCTTTCAGACAGTCGTTCTTCCCACGAACCATACGCGACTGGAACAGGAAAGGGAGGTAATGACAGTATGACAGTGGCACGTAAAGTGCCCTCCGCCACACACCGTTGGGTGGCTTGCGGAGTATAAATGTAGATGTAGATGTATTAACCTAAGACCGGAAATGCGTTGGCAGGTATGTACAGCTACTTGAGGTGGAGATAAAATATCTTTGACATTCTAGGTGTCAGTGATGGAAACCACACATGATAAGAAACCAGGCAAGTAGGAATGTTCTGTCTGTAGCATTGTTATAGCTTCACACCCAAATGAGCAGTAGTGGTGTCCATAATGGTGGCGCAGTCACACGTCGGTACTTGGGGGCGTTCGCATCACTGCTGTTGACGACTCTCTTCGCTCATGGACAGCATTACTCCTGACAGTGGAAGTAAAGACAGCACATTCCCACTTGCCTCGTGTGTTTTCATGTGTGCTTTCAATCATTGAAACCTGCACTGTCAGATATCTTTTATCTCCAAATTCATGTTAGAGTACCTCCGTTGGAACACATTTCCGATTCTATGCCCATATGATCTTTTTTGCTGCTTATCCTCTCAGGGTTTATTTTCTGCAGTGTGTCCATGCTTAGCAAAATCAACCTGTAGTGGGGAGACCTGTGCCACATTTTATTCAGATTGGAGATGATCAGTTAGGAACTACTGGTCCTCTTGGTGTGGAATGGTTCCTTCAGAAGTTTGTACTGCTCGTGACACGTTGGTCAGTTAACGACGTCTGTACTCTTGGTGACACTGTAACTTGAGCGTGACAGTCGTTGTGTGTGTGTGTGAGCAGGTACTCTCACGACGTGGACAAGACGATGGTGCAGCTGCGGATCGAGACGCCTTCCGGCCGTCCTCTGGGCGCCATCAACTGGTACGCCGTGCACCCCACCTCCATGAACAACACCAACACGCTCGTCTCCAGCGACAACGTCGGCTACGCCGCCATACTCCTGGAGAAGCAGTTCAACGGCGGGGCCATGCCTGGCAAGGTGAGATAGCACGTCTGCTTAATTCAGGGTGGTGGACCACTGGAGCGCGTGGCACTACTCGCACCATCGCGATCTCTGCGACGTCCGCAATGGAATAGCGTGAGCCAGGCTGCATTCGCGGTCCGACCATGTGTTCTTAAAGAATCGTGGCGACGCTCTGTTTACCCTTCCTGTAGTCAACCCACTAATCCATCGACACTCAACAAGCTCCAGCCAACCTGACGAGTCGCTCTGCATTTCCAGGACGCCTCTGGCCAACCACCTTTAGATTCAAATGGTTCAAATGGCTCTGAGCACTATGGGACTTAACATCTGAGGTCATAAGTCGCCTAGAACGTAGAACTACTTAAACCTCACTGACCTAAGGACATCACACACATCCATGCCCGAGGCAGGATTCGAACCTGCAACCGTAGTGGTCGCGCGGTTCCAGACTGTAGCGCGTAGAACCGCTTGGCCAACCGGCCGGCATCGAGTTTGGTACCAACAGCGTTTAGTTGAAAGCTGAACGTCACTACCACTCCTGTTATGCCCAGAAACAACAGTATTTTACGTCTTTTGGCCCCATCCTTAGTAATTTTGTAATTGTGAGTTGCTGTAATAGCGCCTTAATCTGTGGAAACCCACTGACGTTGCAGTTCTAGGAGCAAGTATCAAGCTTGCTGCCTCTGCTTAGACGTACTTCTTCATGACCATCTTCTGCTGTGGCGCCTTACAACAGCTTCTAGGGTGTGGATGGAGTTATCAGATCAGTTAATTCTCTGAAGTGGGACAGCTGCCTAGAGCGTGTGCAATTTGCAGGGCTCTAGAGCTACTATTCAGCACCGGTAACCTAGAGGCTACATTTTCGCCTGCTCTCTGCACTGTATCTCTGAATTCCTGAGTGCCTTTGATGGCTCGCAACAGCCTTAAGCGTAACAATGTACAAGTCATTAAGTCGTCAATATATGACACACTACAGAATACTCAGTACAACATTAAAACAGTAGGAATATAACGAATGCCGAACGTTAACCTCAGGGCAGTGGACAGTTGATACCGATACTGCGCTGTGAGCCTGGAACAAGGTTTCTCTCTTTGAGCAACGGGAATTACGTATGGACGCGACCGAAGGTATCAGTACATGTAGAGTCCTCAAAGCTTCGTTCCTAACCTGCAGCTGGTGGCAGAGATCGTTTCGACCCGAACATTATTGCGATGCACAAATACTGCGTTAATGAATGAAACGAAAGAGTGTCTCATTAAAGGAGTAGCGTAGCACTTCTTAATATTACGCCAAGCTGCGCGAACACTGGAACGACCTCACCATAATCCTCGTAGTTTACAGCATGGAAATGGCCATCGGAAGGTAACCTCAATTCATAAGAAAACTTGACCTCATATTTTAAGGAGAAAAAGGCACAGTTGCAAGATAACACCCCAAGTAATAGATGCCGCACGAAAATTCTGGCCATAATTCTGACACTACATAGCTGCGACATTCTGAAGGTACAGCTTAACAAACATGGATGCGCACCGGTTGCTCATCACTCGCTCCGACCTGCAGTGGCGGATTAATGGCCGAGTGCGATGCACTGTACAATGGAGTGAGTAAGAGGCTTATGAAATACTGTTTTGACACTGGTAACAGGCTTCGTTCATTGTGTCGGAGTGCTTCGTTTCTAACCTGCAGCTGGTGGCAGAGATCGTTTCGCTCCGAACATTATTGTGTTGCGATTCACAAACGCTTCGTAAATGAATGAAACGAAAGAGTGTCTCATTAAAGGAGTAGCATAGCACTTCTTAATCATTAACATCGCAGCTGTCCGTTACTTAATTTGTATTCTAAAGCTGGCACTGTTAAAATGAAGCACGACTGCAGGAGATGCGCTATTCTTCAACGTGATTCGCATGTTTAAATTGTAAGTCGAAAGTCACTACCTCCATTTCATAACAATTCTTCAGCTGCTTAGGTTTATTCATTTTAGTTTTGCAGCGTATATATAACTGCACAATATCAATACGAGAATAGTATTACATAATACTGAACGAATATGGGGGTGAGGCTGACATATTACGTACCGATTTTCGTGATCAAGATATCTAAATACATTGGGCAGATGTTCCAGTGACACCGCTCCCCCTCCCCCTCCCCTTCTTTTCCTCTTCCCTCTCCTTACGCGTCCTATACGAATGAGAGGACTCTGGTTGTCAGTCTGCAGTAGTCTTCACGCTCGGGCATTAGGCGGCTGTAATTGGCTGGAGTGTGTGACAAACAATAGGTGCGTGCTAAAGTTCAAAAGCTGTACTATCAGGTCATTACTGCACGCTATCAGAATTATCGCCCAAATCTTCGCGCGCGATCGATTACTGGGGCTCATTTCTTGTAAATGTACTTGTCTTATCCCTAAAATATGAGGTTAGTACGCAGCGTCCCCAGACAGACAACATAAGCATCGAATTCAGCAAATGGAAATACGTCATCAGAAAACCGGAAACAGAGTGCCTTTGCCTTGTTTTCAACGGGGCCAACTTCATCCCAATTCTGCCGCACGGGAGAGTCGTTTGTTGGCCAACTATGTTTCCAAGTATCACCTGGCAGTGAGTCGTGGTTGGGTAGCACAGTTGGTAGAGCACTTGCCCGCGAAAGGCAAAGGTCCCGAGTTCGAGTCTCGGTCCGGCACACAGTTTTAATCTGCCAGGAAGTTTCATATCAGCGCACACTCCGCTGCAGAGTGAAAATCTCATTCTGGAAACATACCCCAGGCTGTGGCTAAGCCATGTCTCCGTAATATCCTTTCTTTCAGGATTGCTAGTCCGGCGAGGTTCGCAGGAGTGCTTCTGCAAAGTTTGGAAGGTAGGATACGAGGTACTGGAGGAAGTAAAGCTGTGAGGACGGGACGTGAGTCGTGCTTGGGTAGCTCAGTTGGTAGAGCACTTGCCCGCGAAAGGCAAAGGTCCCGAGTTCGAGTCTCGGTCCGGCACACAGTTTTAATCTGCCAGGAAATTTCAGTTCACTTACTTTTTTCGCTATCTGTCTCGTTTTCATTTGACTACCCCTTATAGGTATGATACTAACGAAAGGTACGAGTGGCGGACAATGAAACAAGCAAATAATCCTTATAAACATAGGTCGGGAAACCAATGGATTTGCCGATACCACGTATATCGATGAGTCAGAACATCATGACCATCTGTTTATTAGCGTGTTGTTCCACTTTTCAAACACAGTGCAACAGAGATTCTGCTGGCAGGGATTCTACAAGCCCTTGACAGGATTTCCGAAGTATGTGGCACGAGATGACCCGAGAACTACGGGATGGTGCCAGAATGAGATTTTCACTCTGCAGCGGAGTGTGCGCTAATCTGAAACTTCCTGGCAGATTAAAACTGTGTGCCGGACCGAGACTCGAACTCGGGACCTTTGCCTTTCGCGGGGAAGTGCTCTACCAATTAAGCTACCCAAGCACGACTCACGCCCCGTCCTCACAACTTTACTTCTGCCAGTACCTCGTCTCCTACCTTCTAAACTTTACAGAAGCTCTTCTGCGAAACTTGCAGAACTAGCACTCCTGAAAGAAAGGATATTGCGGAGACATAGCGTAGCCACAGCCTAGGAGATGTTTCCAGAATGAGATTTTCACTCAGCAGCGGAGTGTGCGCTGATATGAAACTTCCTGGCAGATTAAAACTGTGTGCCGAACCGAGACTCGAACTCGGGACCGTTGCCTTTCGCGGGCAAGTGCTCTACCAAGGTAGGAGACGAGGTACTGACAGAAGTAAAGCTGTGAGGACGGGGCGTGAGTCGTGCTTGGGTAGCTCCGTTGGTAGAGCACTTGCCCGCGAAAGGCAAAGGTCCCGAGTTCGAGTCTCGGTCCGGCACAGAGTTTTAGTCTGCCAGGAAGTTACGGGAAGGTGGTTTACGGGCACGCAGCTGGCGCCAGATATGTATTGCAATGGGTACAGATCAGGCACATTTGCTGGGCAAGACATCAGTGTGAGTTCACTATAATGCCCCTCAAACATCGTAGCACGATTCTGACTTTGCAATACGCACAGGTATCCTGCTGCAACAGGTCATAGCCGCAGGTGGAGACTTCAAGCATGAAGCGATGCAGGTGGTCCGCAATAATCTTCACATAGTTCGCTGCCTTCATGATGGTGGTAATCTATACCACCACAGATCCAATGGAAGCCCAACTCAGTGTACCGCATACCATAATTCTGCCCTCACTGGCCTGCATGTTTCTTGTAGCCATTCACCTGAATGACGGCGTGTAAGGACCCACTAACGACCTGCAGGTACAAGAAATGCGATTCATTTCACAGGCGACGAGTTACAATTTATCCACGGAAAAACCTCACTGATACTTTACTCAGTGCAGTCATAACAGACGCGGTCGTTCGATTAACACAGCAACACGTATGGATCGTGTGATGTGGAGCTCTATGTTCAACAATGGCCTTTGAACGCTGTGTTCCGAAACACTTGTGCCTACACCACCATTTTACTCTGTCGTCAGATTTGCCACAGATCGCTGCCCGTCCTGGATTTCACAGTGGGGGATCCTCCGACCTCTACGTTTTGTGGTCAGACGTGGTCGCCCAATACCATGCTGCCGGCTCGTTATTTCACGATCCTTCAACCAAT
Source organism: Schistocerca americana (assembly GCF_021461395.2). NCBI lineage: Eukaryota > Metazoa > Arthropoda > Insecta > Orthoptera > Acrididae > Schistocerca > Schistocerca americana. The sequence goes on along the minus strand of NC_060120.1, from coordinate 975,795,602 downwards.
TTCCATAGATGCTCATGGCAGTAGTGCTCAAAAAGGTGACCAGCTTTTCCATTTTAGAGATTCTCGTTTTCAGCTGCAGCGCCACATCAATGTGCCCTTTGATAAAATCGCTTACATCAGTGGATTTCCGCATTTTCGGCCCATATCTTCGCTATAATGACTGGCGATTTGTTTCTCTTCCGTTTACATTCTTTCCTTACTGCGTCACGTGCCCGCAACACCAATAGGAGGCATTCACCCTCGCTGTGGGCAGTGGTCATAATGTTTTAGCTCACCAGTGTATGCACAAGGTGCAGTCATGCCAATTTTGTTACACTGTTAATGCTTAAGGCTACAATTTGGATCATTGTGAAAGCATGCATATGTGGTACATGCAAGGTGGTGCATTGGCTCACTTTCATTTGGATGTTCGAGAATACGTAGCGCAAATCTTTGACAGGTTTAATAGTCGTGGCTCTCCAATACCTTGGCCTCCCAGGGCCTTAGACGTGAACCCGTTGGAATTTTTTTTGTGTGGGGATTGCGTCGGTGAACTCTGGGAACGCATTAAGGATGGTTTTCAATGCATTCGGAACAAGCCTGGACTTCTCGAACGTACGCTACTGGCCACTAAAATTGCTACACCACGAAGATGAAGTGCTACAGACGCGAAATTTAACCAACAGGAAGAAGATGCTGTGACATGCAAATGATTAGCTTTTCAGAGCATTCACACAAGGTTGGCGCCGGTGGCGACACCTACAACTTGCTGACGTGACGAAAGTTTCCAACCGATTTCTCATACACAAACAGCAGTTGACCGGCGTTGTCTGGTGAAACGTTGTTGTGATGCCTCGTGTAAGGAGGAGAAATGCGTACCATCACGTTTCTGACTTTGATAAAGGTCGGATTGTAGCCTATCGTGATTGCAGTTTATCGTATGGCGACATTGCTGCTCGCGTTGGTCGAGATACAATGACTGTTAGCAGAATATGCAATCGGTGAGTTCAGGATGGTAATACGGAACGCCGTGCTGGATCCCAACGGCCTCGTATCACTAGCAGTCGAGATGACAGGCATCTTACCCGCATGGTTGTAACGGATCGTGCAGTCACTTCTCGATCCCTGAGTCAACAGATGAGGACGTTTGCACGACGACAACCATCTGCACGAACAGTTCGACGACGTCTACAGCAGCACGGACTATCAGCTCGGAGGCCATGGCTGCGATTACCCTTGACGCTGCATCACACACAGGAGCGCCTGCGATGTGTACTCAACGACGAACCTGGGTGCACGAATGGCAAAACGTCATTTTTTCGGATGAATCCAGGTTCTGTTTATAGCATCACGATGGTCGCATCCGTGTTTGGCGACATCGCGGTGAACGCACATTGGAAGCGTGTATTCGTCATCGCCATACTGGCGTATCACCCGGTGTGATGGTATAGGGTGCCATTGGTTACACGTCTCGGTCATCTCTTGTTCGCATTGACGGCACTTTGATCAGTGGACGTTACATTTCAGATGTGTTACGACCCGTGGCTCTACCCTTCATTCGATCAATGCGAAACCTTACATTTCAGCAGGATAATGCACGACCGCATGTTGCAGGTCCTGTACGGGCCTTTCTGGATACAGAAAATGTTCGACTGCTGCCCTGGCCAGCACATTCTCCAGATCTCTCACCAATTGGAAACGTCTGGTCAATGGTGGCCGAGCAACTGGCTCGTCACAATACGCCAGTCACTACTCTTGATGAACTGTGGTATCGTGTTGAAGCTGCATGGGCAGCTGTACCTGTACACGCCATCCAAGCTGTGTTTGACTCAATTCCCAGGCGTATCAAGGCCGTTATTAAGGCCAGAGGTGGTTGTTCTGGGTACTGATTTCTCAGGATCTATTCACCCAAATTGCGTGAAAAGGTAATCACATGTCAGTTCTAGTAAAATATATTTGTCCAATGAATACCCGTTTATCATCTGCATTTCTTCTTGGTGTAGCAATTTTAATGGCCAGTAGTGCATAAGGGGTGTTCAAAAAGAAACGATCCAGAGTCTGGACTGCGCAAACCGATGACAGGAGGGTAATATCGTGGCGTGTGTCACGAGGTGTGGTTTCGACCAGAGCATGGAAGTTCACAGCCCGTCGCTAGAGGTCACTTGTGCACTTCACGTGACTATACAGAGCCAGCAGCAGCATGCATCGATCGTCCAACGCTGCCAGTCGCATTGCAAACAGTGATATGGAGTGTCAAAAGAACAGCAGAGAGGTGTTGTTCGTTTTCTGACAGCGGAGGGAGTAGGAGGAATGGACATTCATCGGCGAATATCAAAAGTGTACGGCATGTTCCCTGCAGGGGTCAAGGAATGGCACAAGCGCTTCGGGACAGGACAGTTGTCCTTAGCCGATCATGCACAGTCTGGAGTATCACATTGCATTACCAGTGACATCGTCCGGCTGATGGATATAGTCATTACCGAGGAAGGCCGAGTGACTGTGAATGCCATAGCCACCGTGGTCGGATCGGGCGTCTGAAGTGTTCACACCATAACGAACGAACGACTGCACATGCGCAAAGTCTGTGCCCAGTGGGTACCCCACAGTCTTCAACCACACCAGAAAGAATGTCGAATGGCCCACTACCTTGTTCATCTGCAGCACTATGCTCGGGAAAAGAGTACGTTCCTGGCACGAGTGGTGGCTGGAGAGGAGTCATGGTGTCCACTTCGAACCAAAACGACAAAGTCTCCAGTGGAAGCATCCTGGGTCACCACCACCAAAAAAATCCAAGGCCAGCTGCACGAGTGCAGGAAAGGTTATGCTGACGTTCTTCTTTGACCAAAATGGCCCCATTCTGATTCACTTCCTGTAGCGTTACTCGCAAACCTTGACCACCCTTCGCCAAACAATCAAATCAAAGCAACAAGGCAAACTCACCTGTGGGGTCATTCTGCTCCATATCAATGTAAAGCCTCATACAGTCAACACAGTCGCAGCACTCCTGCAGAAATTCAAATGGGAGGTTCTCGGCCATCTTCCATGGAGTCCGGACCTCTCTCCCTGTGGGTACGCCATTTTTGGTCAACTTAAAAAGGCTCTTAGGGGCCAACGATTCACACCGGACGACGACGTCCAGCTGTACGTGCGGAACTGGTTAACATCGCAGCCCCGGGAATTTTATGAGACAGCTACAAAATGGCTCTGAGCAATATGTGACTTAAATACTGAGGTCATCAGTCCCCTAGAACTTATAACTACTTAAACCTAACTAACCTACAGACATCACACACATCCATGCCTGAGGCAGGATTCGAACCTGCGACCGTAACAGTCACACAGTTCCAGACTGTAGCCCCTAGAACCTCTCGGCCACACCGGCCGGCTATGAGACAGCCATTCACCGCCTTGTGTCACAGTGAGGAAAGTGTCTCAATAGCCAGGGTCAATACTTCTAACATACAGGTGCTGGTGTCTGTAATTATGCCTCCGGCTCTTTTCTTTTTGAACGCCCCTTATATATGGATATCGATAAGGAAACATGCTGAAGCGTGCCTTCACGTGAACGGTGGTCATATTGAACACTTGCTCTAATGTGCTTGACCTGAAGTTCATACGAGTATCTGCAGTATAGATCCTCAGGCAATCTGTCACAATGTGTTCATGGTTCAAATTGGTTCAAATGGCTCTGGGCACAATGGGATTTAACATCTGAGGTCATCAGTCACCTGGAACATAGAACTACTTAAACCTAACTAACCTAAGGACATGACAAACATTCATGCCCGAGGCAGGATTCGAACCTGCGACCGTAGCAGTCGCGCGGTTCCAGACTGAAGCGCCTAGAACCACTCGGCCATTCCGGCCGGCACAATGTGTTCATGAACTCAGTCGTAACACGTTGTATCGGTGAAACAATTGATTTCCAGACCTATGTTTATTAGGATTGTTTCACTGTGCCGTACTCGCCCCTTTCATTTGTACCTGTAACAGCGAAACTTTCTGTAGGTAAGATCGAAAGAAGAGGAGCGGGTTTCGTCACAAGTTCGTTTGGTAAATGCGGGTGCTTCGCGGAAAACCTTACCCAACACCTGTGGCAGACGTGTGCGACAATCCTGATAGTGTACGTTTCTATAAGAGTCAGTCAGTATATTGCTTCCTTCTGCGTATATCTCACGAAAATCTCATGTAGGGAAACTTAGAGAGACTCGAGGTCACGTGAAGGCTTACCAAAAAACATTATTCGCGTGTACCATTCGTTACTGGGACAGCAAAGGGGAAGTGTGTGACGGTGGTATACAAAGTACCCTCGGCCACACACCATAAAGTGGAGTGTAGATATAATTGTTTAAAACAGTGTAGATGTAGTAGTTTAAAACAGTGCAGGGTGTTAGGGGTACAACTGCAGATATTGTGATCGTTGATACCTTGCTATGAAACCGTTTCAGTGCGTTTATTCTTATTTGCGTCTAACAGTCTTCCCGGAGAAACATCACATGAATTACGACCTCATGTCATCCCCACGTCGCAATTACACTACTAACCGGACGATGTCTGTCAGTATAGATTGACCGTTTTGCGTCAACACCTGACCTGCTGCCATGGGAAAATAAGTACAGGGCTATTACAAATGATTGAAGCGATTTCATAAATTCACTGTAGCTCCATTCATTGACATATGGTCACGACACGATACAGATACGTAGAAAAACTCATAAACTTCAGGTTTCTGCCGCCAGAGCGCTCGAGAGCGCAGTGAGACAAAATGGCGACAGGAGCCGAGAAAGCGTATGTCGTGCTTGAAATGCACTCACATCAGTCACTCATAACAGTGCAACGACACTTCAGGACGAAGTTCAACAAAGAGCCACCAACTGCTAACTCCATTCGGCGATGGTATGCGCAGTTTAAAGCTTCTGGATGCCTCTGTAAGGGGAAACAACGGGTCGGCCTGCAGTGAGCGAAGAAACGGTTGAGCGCGTGCGGGTAAGTTTCACGCGTAGCCCGTGGAAGTCGACGAATAAAGCAAGTAGGGAGCTAAACGTACCACAGCCAACGGTTTGGAAAATCTTACGGAGAAGGCTAAAGCAGAAGCCTTACCGCTTACAATTGCTACAAGCCCTGACACCCGATGACAAAGTCAAACGCTTTGAATTTTCGGCGCGGTTGCAACAGCTCATGGAAGGATGCGTTCAGTGCGAAACTTGTTTTCAGTGATGAAGCAACATTTTTTTTAATGGTGAAGTGAACAGACACAATGTGCGAATCTGGGCGGTAGAGAATCCTCACGCATTCGTGCAGCAAATTCACAATTCACCAAAAGTTAACGTGTTTTGTGCAATCTCACGGTTTAAAGTTTACGGCCCCTTTTTCTTCTGCGAAAAAAACGTTACAGGACGCGTGTATCTGGACATGCTGGAAAATTGGCTCATGCCACAACTGGAGACCGACAGCGCCGACTTCATCTTTCAACAGGATGGTGCTCGACTGCACTTCCATCATGATGTTTGGCATTTCTTAAACAGGAGATTGGAAAACCGATGGATCGGTCGTGGTGGAGATCATGATCAGCAATTCATGTCATGGCCTCTACGCTCTCCCGACTTAACCCCATGCGATTTCTTTCTGTGGGGTTATGTGAAAGATTCAGTGTTTAAATATCTTGTACCAAGAAACGTGCCAGAACTGCGAGCTCGCATCAACGATGCTTTCGAACTCATTGATGGGGACGTGCTGCGCCGAGTGTGGGAGGAACTTGATTATCGGCTTGATGTCTGCGGAATCACTAAAGGGGCACATATGTAACATTTGTGAATGCCTAAAAAAACTTTTTGAGTTTTTGTATGTGTGTGCAAAGCATTGTGAAAATATCTCAAATAATAAAGTTATTGTAGAGCTCTGAAATCGCTTCAATCATTTGTAATGACCCTGTATTAATGGCTTGCTCTTGCCGCATGTAGTTGGAGGTACAGTACTAATCAACCTAAAAACATACTACATCTAATAAAACTCCATTAATACAGGCCTTGAAGTCTCGATGGTATCGAGCGACCGCCGTATCATCCTCGGCCCATAGGTGTCACTGGATGCGGATGTGTACGGGTACCTGGTCAGCACACCGGACTCCCGGCCATTGTCAGTTTACGAGGCGGGAGCCGTTATTTTTCGGCCAAGCAGCTCCTCAGTTAACCTCGCAAGGACTGAGCGGAGCCCGCTTACCAACAGCGGTCGGTAGACCATGACGGTCACCAGTTCAAGTGTTAGCCAAATCCGACAGCGTTTAACTGGGGTGATCTGCCGTGAACAGGTGGTATCACTGCGGCAAGGAATTTGGCAATACTCCCCATGGCTATAATAACTACTCTGCTTATGAAGTAAACAGTGACGTAATGTTGTTCAGTACACTGTCCTCAGTCACCAATAAAAATATCTGCACTCATATCCCTAACACCTCATAAATTTCACGATGTAGCGAACCCGAAACAAGTGCTGAATCAACGGAGGCGCTATTCGGTTTTTCCGTGAAGGGCTGGAAGAGAAACGTACAAGGGATAATTTATTACCGCAGAGTCAATCCAGCTAACGATTACGGAGAACACTGAAATGAAGTTTCAGCATGGGGGGAGCACATCATGGTCGTGCATCGTCAGTTTGCCAATAAATTTTAAATTACACCGTTCCATTGTGAGGTGCTGAATACGAGGGTAGACACACCGGATCAAAAATTGAGGTCGTGTGCAGAAGGGGCGTAATGGAAAGACCGCAGTGGTGGCAGTGCGACGTTTCCTCCGCCAGTGAGTGTTATTTCAACTCCCGCGGCGGTAGCTGAGAAATGCTGCAAGTCGAGAGGTGGAGGAAGAACCTAATGCGTCGGAAGGCACGGTTGGCAAGTTCGTTCTCTGTCAGAGGATTCATGACCGTACATTCTGTGTGCAGCCTCAGGAACTTGTTTTCTCCGATACTACTTCACGTTTTCTGCTGTCCATCAAAATTGCAACGGCATGAAAGCGTCATGCTACAAACGTCACATAGGCGTGAAGTGTAGTACGTACTTGGATATGCAAATGATCAGCGTTCAGTGCAACCGCACAAAGTACGTAGGGATCTCATACTCAAGCTCGCAGTCCGCTTTGTGACGTGATGCGATAGCAGCGCCCCCAGCGCGTAAAGTCATAAGCACTGCGTTCGCTGACGGTTATGTTGATGAGGTAACTCACCGTCGTGCCACGCCATATAATTACGCCTCAAAACACGCGTTTTTGAGAATCTAATCATTTTGTGTTAACCGATATTCAGTAGTCGACGCTTTTTTTTTTTTACTTAGACGTTTCACAATAGCTGACTTAAATACGGGTGGCTATAATTAAAGTGTAGCTGGTGTGGGCTGTAATTATCGTATGGCAGCGAAACTTGATAGATTTTCTAATGCGTTAATGCGGAAACGATTTACGCTGGAAAAAGTTAGTTCCAATTCTGGCGACCAGGTGCAGATCTGGTGATGTGAATGCAAGAAAAACGTATAGAAATCTTCCATGTGTGATGCTTTAGGAAAGGGTCATGCGCGGAAAACATCAAAAAATGGTTCAAATGGCTCTGAGCACTATGGGACGTCTGAGGTCATCAGGCCCCTGAACTTAGAACTACTTAAACCTAACTTACCTAAGGACACCATACACATCCATGCCCGAGGCAGGATTCGAACCCGCGACCGTAGCGGTCGCGCGGTTCCAGACTGTAGCGCCCAGAACAGCTCGGCCACACCGGCCGGCGGAAAACATCAAAGAAGTGGGAAAGGCATAATGCTGATTTTTTGACGCTTACACAATTTGTTCAGTTTGAGAACCTGAGACGTCGACGAAATGCTGACGTTGACGAGAGACTGCATCCGTATAACGACATAATCAACAGTCGTTCACCGAGCGGGGTGGCGCAGTGGTTAAACACTGGACTCGCATTCGGGAGGACGACGGTTCAATCCTGCATCCGGCCATCCTGATTTAGGTTTTCCGTGATTTCCCTAAATCACTCCAGGCAAATGCCGGGATGGTTCCTCTGAAAGGGCACGGCCGACTTCCTTCCCAATCCTTCCCTAATCCGATGAGACCGATGAACACGCTGTCTGGTCTCCTTCCCCAAACCAACCAACCAACCAACCAACAGTCGATCGCATCAGTTCCGGTGGAATCTCAGCATTGCGCTCCTGTATATTGGACTTCAGATCAGGCAGAGACCGAACTTGTGCCTGGTAAACGCTTCCTTTTAGCTATCCACAGAGCCAAAAGTTATATGGATTCAGAACAAGCTATGCATCTGGAAAATATCTGAAGGGGATAACACGTTAGTAGCGTTAAGCATATCTTTCATTGGGCGAGTAACATGAGGTGTTGTCCCAACTCGTATAAATCTTTAGTTTCCACACAGTTGCACTCATGTCCCATCTCGCATAAAACACAGTTGCAATCTTACAGAACAGAAATCACTTGCTGTGTAAGGTCGTTTCGATAACGTGCAGGCCTTCTGGGTGTACTTTCTTGAACGGTCCGAGTATAAAGGCGCTTGTGAATCCACGCCACACAGTCACATACGAAGAGTGTGATAATTCTTCGTGCACAGCGCTTGGTTCAAGAGTAGCTCAAATTCGGCAGTTCTGTGTGTTCACTGCACCCTGTAGTGTGGCTCTTAGCACTATGGGACTTAACATCTATGGTCATCAGTCCCCTAGAACTAAGACCTACTCAAACCTAACTAACCTAAGGACATCACACAACACCCAGTCATCACGAGGCAGAGAAAATCCCTGACCCCGCCGGGAATCGAACCCGGGAACCCGGGCGTGGGAAGCGAGAACGCTACCGCACAACCACGAGCTGCGGACCCCTGTAGTGTAAAATGTGCCTCGTCACTCCATAGAATGTTGCTCTGCCACATGTCATCAACTTCGACCCATGCCAGAAACCGAAGAGAAAATTCAGAACATTGGTGCAGATCGCCAGGTTTCCGTTGCTGCACCATCTCGATCGGTACCCGTGCCAGTGTAATAAAGACCGCAAAACTGTCGTACTGTTTGTCGTGGAATGAACAATTCTCGTGACACTGCACGACCACTAACACTACTCGGGGCACGTACTGCACTATCAGTTACCGCAACAGTAGTCCCGTCCACAGCTCCCACCGTGATGGTACGCCTTCTTTTTCCAGGTGTCACATAATGCTGACCCGTGTTTTCAAATTTCTTTATCATCTTTTTTTAAACCATATAGTGACATGGGACCTATCCCCAGAGCTTTCGGTCGGCGATACTCTCTCAATGCAACACTGTTATTGCTACCATTCATATAAAACAGTTTCACTAACAGAGGACGGTTTTGTTTCTCGATAGCCATACTATTCCGCCACATTATGACTTACCAAATCACAGCATGGATGTTCAAATGCCTCTGAGCACTATGGGACCTAGCCGGCCGAAGTGGCCGTGCGGTTCTAGGCGCTGCAGTCTGGAACCGCGAGGCCGCTACGGTCGCAGGTTCGAATCCTGCCTCGGGCAAGGATGTGTGTTAAGTTCTAGGGGACTGATGACCTACGATGTTAAGTCCCATAGTGCTCAGAGCCATTTTGCTAGTATTACTCCTATAAACAGTAGTTCCATGCAAGCAGAATTTACGGATGACATTCCCAAGTCTCTTAGTGCTCCAATTTGTTGCTTGAAACACATGCTGAATTTAAAACAAAAAAACCGTTGTTTGGAGTGTATATTACTGAACGATGAATAGGGCTGATGTAGGAAAAACAGAAAGACAATATTTTTTTAACGGTACTAATTTACTTTCACAGTTCAGAAATGCATAATGTATATTAACAATGTATGAAAGTTGTGTATAATAAATAATGGTTTTACAAGTTGTAATATGCTTTACTCCACCACACACAGATCAGATGTCCGAGAGAGAGTCATAGTACGTCATACATTTGAATTGTCAAACAGCCGTTACAGTTCAGCTGTTGCAATATTTCCTATGGGAAGGCCGGCCGGAGTAGCCGAGCGGATCTAGGCGCTGCAGTCTGGAACCGCGAGACCGCTACGGTCACAGGTTCGAATCCTGCCTCGGACATGGATGTGTCTGATCTCCTTAGGTTAGTTAGGTTTAAGTAGTTATAAGTTCTATGGGACTAATGACCTCAGGCGTTGAGTCCCATAGTGCTCAGAGCCATTTGAACCACTACGGGACTTAACATCTGAGGTCATCAGTCGCCTAGAAATGTTCAAATGTGTGTGAAATCTTATGGAACTTAACTGCTAAGGTCATCAGTCACTAAGCTTACACACTACTTAACCTAACTTATCCTAAGGACAAACACACACACCCATGCCCGAGGGAGGACTCGAACCTCCGTCGGGACCAGCCGCACAGTCCATGACTGCAGCGCCCCAGACCGCTCGGCTAATCCCGCACGGCAGTCGCCTAGAATTTAGATTTACTTAAAGCTAACTAACCTAAGGACATCACACACATCCATGCCCGACGCAAGATTCGAACCTGCGACCGTAGCGATCGCGCGTTTCCAGACTGAAGCGCCTAGAAACGCTCGGCCACACAGGCTGGCCGGGAAGTTTTGGAATGGAGATTAAAGAATGAGCACAATTAATTTACACAGATTTATTTATATCACTGTATACCAAAGAGTGTGCCATTATTGAATGTTACAAGCATTTCTATTTCTTGAATATCACATCCGAGAGATGAACTCCCCCTGGGCGCACACATTCCAGCACAGAGATAGGAATGTTATGCACCGCTCGACCTAACGCTTCAGTAGGAATTATGCAGATTTCCTCTCGTATTATTGCTTTAAGCAGAGCAGACCGGCTTCGGCAAACAGCGCTTTCTAGGTGGCCTTCCAATAAAAACTCACGCGCTATCAAATGATCCGATTTTGGGGAGCCATCCTTGAAATGGCACGGTTACCAAACAATGGTCGCACAGCTTACATTGAAATCTGTGGCGTATGCGTCGTTGTTCCCTCACTTTGAAACGAACATTTGGCAGGAAAATAGGCCAGTTCACGTGCAACAAAACTTTCACTCATGGCAACATACCGAACAGACATTGCAGTGGTTGGGTACCCATCACCATCTAAAAAAAAGTGCGGCCCATAACAGCACTTGGTGCTGTGCAATGGACGCTATTGCAGTTCATGTAGTTTTTGCTGACACCAATAGCAAAAATTCTGTCTGCTGACAAAACCGCTGAGATGGAAGGGAGTTCCGTCAGAAATCCATAGATTGTTAGTAAATTTGTCGTTGGTGGAAGTGAGCTTCGTCCGAAATCTACAGAATGTTAGTAAAATTGTCGTCGTCGTGCGCTTTTGCTAACACGCGTTCAGCATACTGTCGACGCGATAGCAAATCATTACGTTCAAGCTGCTGAACGATCTGTAGCATGTACGGATGGAACTCTAAATTTGCATTCAGTATTCGTTGAATACTCGAACGATGCAACTGCAGATAATCTGCGTGACGTCGAACAGAACAGTGTGGGGTTCTCACGAAAGCAGCTCAGCCTCAATGTTGTCTCCCTCTCGTGCGAGCTGTTCGGGTCTCCCTTGGAGGTTCAAAAAGCAGTGCAGAGATGGTTGCTTCTGTTGGGTTGGCAGAAGAGCCAACACCGTGTTACTAGAGGAGGCCGAAATGCACGCGTTTTAGCTCACGCAGACTGGCGTGAGGAGGGAAGAACTATACTGACGGGAGGCCTCGAAAATGACAAGAAATTTGAATTCAGAAAGCGGACGTAATAAGTTTGATAACTTTAATCCATTAATGATGAACGTCGCTCTTGACGGTTCAGGATTCACAATATTATCTGTTCACAATTGATTCTAATTACTGAATATGGCACCTTGCTAGGTCGTAACAAATGTCGTAGCTGAAGGCTAAACTATCGTCTCGGCAAACGAGAGAGTATGCAGGCAGTGAACCATCGCTAGCAAAGTTGGCTGTACACCTGGGGCGAGTGCTAGGAAGTCACTCTAGAGTTGCCGTGTTGTGGCGCTTGGTCTGCAATCACTGATATTGGCGACACGCGGGTCCGACATATACTAACGGACCGCGGCCGATTTAAAGGCTACCACCTAGCAAGTGTGATGTCTGGCGGTGACACCAAGCTTCAAAATTGCAGACCCAGATGTTTATTGCATATACCGAGGGAAGACGATCATGCATTCCGATGTTGAAATGACGCCGAAGTTCTCGACGCGTGGCCTCCACATTTCCATTCTTGCAGTAGGGTTTTACCACAAAGGCATGTTGCACAACGTTCCGTTGTTCCATGTTTAGTGTTTACTAAATGGCAAGACAGTGCGAGCAGCATTCTACGAGGCGTGTTTTTTTTAAGTAAGTTCCGTTTTGAAATTGAAAAGAGAATTGCTATGATATCTCAATTTTATTTTTACATGAAAGCCTGTATCTGAATCTACGCACTGACGCCATTACAGTCCCATTATTCCTTGTTTACATCGTGTTCTCCGATAATCGTGAGTCCCGCAGAATGTGAAGTACGGGATGTTATAAGATTTCTTAGTGCTAAAGGCCTAAAAGCGATCGATATTCATCGTGAGATCTGTGCAGTTTACGGAGAAAACATTGTGAGTGATGGAATGGTAAGAAAGTGGGTGAGAGTATTTAAAGATGGCCGCACAAATTTGCATGATAAACAACGGAGTGGGCGTCCTCGGTCGTTAATGAATGTTTGGTGCAGGAAGTGGACAATAAGGTGAGAGAAAACAGACGCTTTACGAATTCTTCCTTGCGGGATGACTTTCCTAAGATTTTTCGTAGTGTTTTGTATGGCATTGTGACCGAGCACTTGAATTAACGAAAATTGTGCGCACGTTGCGTACCGAAAATGTTGACGGATGTGCACAAAACCAAATGTTTAGGCTGTGCACTGACTTTCCTTGAGCAGTACCACAACGACGGTGATGATTTCTTCAGCCACACTGATACCGACAATGAAACAATGGTGGCCTACGTCACACCAGAATCAAAGCAACAGTCCATGGAAGTTGAGCAAGGGCAACGTTTTGCTGCAAGACAATGCCCGTCCGCCTGTGGCGAATCAGACCAAAAATCTCATCACATCTTTTCGATGGGAAACTCTAGATCATCCTCCGTACAGCGCCGATCTTACGCCCAGTGACTACCATCTATTCGTGCACTTGAAGAAACACCTGGGCGGTCAGCGTCTTCAAGACGATGACAAAGTCAAAACAGTGGTGATGCAGTGGATAACAAGTCAGGCGGAAGACTTCTATGAGGAGGGTATTCAAAAACTGGTTCAACGTTATGACAAGTGCCTCAATATTGATGGAAATTACGTAGAAAAGTAGATTAAGGTACAGGCTTTCATGTAAAATAAAATTATTGACATATCTTAGCACGTCTTTTTTTAATTTCAAAACGGTTCTTGCTTAAAAAACATGCCTCGTATATGTTACACGTCGCTGCGTTGTCACAACACGTTCTCACATTTCCTATTCTTTTGAGGTACCCAGTAATACTGTCGTATTATGGACAGTATCTGTGCCCTATCGTATTAGGCCGGTGTCTGTGCCCTATATTCGAGGTCTCTTTGACATAATCTATCAACAAGAAGACAGATTGTTTTCCATGCTGCTCTGACGTACTGTTGCCCTGGCCAGCACGTTCCACAGGCCTCTCATCGAATGAAAACATCAGCTCATAGGTTGCCGATAGACTGGTTCGCTACCACTTCCAGTCACTACGCTTCATGAAAAATGCCTTATTGTCGAAGTAGCATGGAATTCCGTACCTGTGTTTCTCATCCAAGAACCGTTCGTGCACACAGGCACTTTAGAGCCATTGCGGCTGCCTGTGGTAGAAGCACGATGTGCTCAATTTCGCACCCTAATTTAAAATTTAATAATTTCCGTCTCTACTCTAAAAGTAAAACATGTAAAATTTCACTATTCGCTATTCTTCCTACTTTGTCATTTTGATGACCAGCTGCTCCGTAATTCCTCTCTTCGCTTTCCAAATGATGTTGAACTTTCAGGCGGATTATTAGAACGATGGCTGAATTTCTGTATATTACCACCAGTTTCAATCTTACGAGTAATATCTGAAGGCAAAGTTCGCACATTTTAGAAACTGCCACGGAGATGAGCTTCGCAGATGAAGCGACACATACAGTGGGACAGCTGGCAGACAAAACGCCGTGTGGAATTTTGCCACGCCTCCTTCCCCCACTTGTAACTGCTCTCCACTTACCAAGCGGATCTAGTTTCCGTGCCGGGTTAACGACCGAAGTATTACGCGATGAACAGCATGGGTGTGGCTTCCACACGCCTTTCCTCGCACTTGTTTACGTAAATGCCAAGGTAATTATGACAACAAAGACTCAAATACTGAACACGCATTACGCAAACTGGTGAAGTTCAACGCTTCCAATTCTCATTTCGCACAGCTTCCAACACTCTGTCGCTCCGTTTTTAAAATACCTCTCACAGGCCACTGAAAACTTATCTTGTCACACGTGTAAAAGTGGTAAGTAGGAGGTAGCCCGTAATATGTTAACAAGTAACAACAATAATACAATCGTTACAAGCAATTTGGCATACAGCCGCTGTAATTACCAACATAATCCACAGCAATGAGCTTTCGGAGTTAAGCCTCCAGCATCTGGCTGTCTAAGTTAATCCTAGGTGAAATGCGCTTCTGGTGTTGCTTTTTTTAAAGTAAAACGAGGACTTCACGTACGAATAATTTTATTTGTTTTCATAATTTTCCTTTAACAAAATGAACAAATTTGCAAGTTGAATAAGCTTTTATTCTTTGTAAAAGAAATGTGAAGTGCTGTATTGCAAAATATGACAAGGATTACAAGACAGCCGGCCAGGGTGGCCGAGCGGTTGTAGGCGCTACTGTCTGGAACCGCGCGACCGCTAAGGTCGCAGGTTCAAATCCTGCCTCGGGCATGGATGTGAGTGATGTCCCTAGGTTAGTTATGTTTAAGTAGTTCTAAGCTCTAGGGGACTGATGACCTCAGAAGTTAAGTCCCATAGTGCTCAGAGCCATTTTTTTGATTATAAGACAGCCAGACCTGCAGCCCGCCCGCTATCGGGTAAAACACAGGTGTTTACTAACGCGCTGGACACAGTATGTCTTATTAAATGCTCTTTTGTAACAGATGAAAACTTTATAAGCACCATTGATGACAAGAGTGATTCAGTTACTCAAAACAAATGACTTGACGTTTAATTTGAAAGCTGTATGTTGAAAGTTGCCACCTGTGCTTAAAGGATAAACAGTATAACAAACAATACGACAATGATTAGGCTTACTTCAAAGCAACCAACCTCTTAATTTCAATCGGCAACCAAGGTGCGACTTGATCCCAGCCCGTCTGTTCTGACAATTTTATTTTGACTAAAAGCCTGGTGACAGTTGGCTGTTAATAGTTTCAAGGTTAAAATCAGTGTCACTTATTAAGACCCTCTGAAAGAAAGTCTTAAAACATCGCTTGTGAACGCTTATTACAAGAGAACTCACTCGACGGAACCACAAGACACGGCTAGAATACACCAACAATGACCGTGTCTTTCAAACACGGAAACGAACAGCTTAGTACAACAGGTTGTTCAGATTATAACTAATGACTGAGAAATGCAATTACAATCAAAGAATTGAACCAGTTAACGACAAATCTAACCACAAGGTCCCTCTTTTGTTTAACGTCAACCTGTGCCTTAGTACAATTGTTCCGGCTGTATTTACGACCAAGAGCTAGTTAGTTAGAACATTAATGATCGGGTACAAACCAGAAAGGAAAGGCCATATAATAGCGGGACAAATTTTCAAACGAGAACTAGTGTCTTAGTACAATAATAATTCCTACACGTACGACCAAAGAGCCAACCGAGTAAAACAAACCACAAAATAACAAGGAGGGCAGGTAGACAATGAAACATATCACGACGAGGATTACAGAATGCTACACCCCTTTATCCGCAAGCAGCTACATGGTCCCACGGTCCGTCGCAGCGGCTACTGAGAGGTGCCGATGAAAGCCAGGTAGAAGAGGGCAGCCAGGCCACTAGCGGTCGACCGACAGGAATGCTGCCAATTGACCGACGGAATGTCTGACTGGTACTTGTAGCCGATGCTGACCCCGGTGAAGTACTCCGGTATCTTCGCCCTGCGCAGGCCCTCCTTGCGCAGCTCGTGGTTTCGGGCGCTCGAACCTCTTGAACACCTCTTGTCGCGACGGTACCGTCAATCCCCAGACGTCGTGTCTCTCTGTGGGCCAGCGAACCCCGTATATATCTCGGCATGCCAAGAGCTTCTAACGACACAGCCGACAGATACCAACTCTTCCTCACAGATATTGGCAATGGGGCCGCAAGAGGGATAGTCAACACTACACCTGAGCCAATGACGACAGACAGAACAGCTTGCTAATTCAATGGCGCCACAACTCACTTTTGATTGTGGTGTGGATTTATATAGTGCGCGTAATTCAGTACACAAAGTAGCCGCCTATGGCAGCTACAATGAGTCTAACTCCAGTGGGCAGCTTGCATGGCCGATATGGATAAGTGAACTCCATGCTGCTTCCCCTTGAGTTCATTAGTCAAAGTGGTGGTAACCCAGTATCCCGGCAATCCATGACAATTTGTTTTCAGTGCGTGGAAGGTCTGGAGAAGTGCTGTCGAAGGTAATGGTAGAGCACCCTCTGTCTCGAGATAGATCATCAAGGGCAGCATGTGATCTTAAGTTATCATGTTGGAAGATAACATCAACATCTCTAACGTTGGGCCACCGGCATTAAGACGTCACGTGCAATTCATGCTATCTAAATTAACAGCTATAAGATATACTGGTCCAAACGCGAATGGTGCGTGGAAACGATTGTCGGTGAGCCTCTGTAGTACCTGTAATTTCTGGAATTTCTTTTCGCGAAATGTATGTGGGAGGAACTAATAAAATGCCCTACTTTTCCCTGAAGGTCCCTCTAGGCATTTCATAGTAAATCTCTCCATGATACTCAGCGCATCCCTTGTAACCTCTGACACTGTAGCTTGTTGAGCATGTCTGTAACGGTCTGGCGCCGAGTAAACGATTCCGTGACGAAACGCGACGCTCTTCGTTGGATCTACTGTATCTTTCCTATCAGTCCAACCTGGTAGGGGTTCCAGACATATGAACAGTACTCAAGAATCAGTCTAATAAACGCCTTGGAAGCCACTTCTTTCGTTCATGAGTTAAATTTTCTAAGGATTCTTCCGATACAATTAAGTCTGATGTCTGTTTTTCCTACTGTTTGTTTTATGCGGTATTTCATTTAAGGTAGAGTAGTTAATCCTAAATATTTTAGGGTATGTAATGTTTCCAGCAATTTGTCATAAATAGTGTATTTGTGTACTAAAGGATTTTCGTTTCCTAGGAAAGAGCAATGAGTTATATTTATTTACCTTCAGGGTCAACTACCAGTCCTCCCCCTGCGGGTCCGGGGTAAGAATAGGCCCGAGGTATTCCTGCCTGTCGTAAGAGGCGAGTAAAAGGAGGTTCAACCGTTTCGGCCTTCCATGTGATGGTCCCCCTTGGGGTTTGACCTCCATTTTTCAAAATTCTACAGAAGTATGAGCCTTTTGGGGAAGGCCGCCTTACGTGGTGTATCACTGGTCCTCAGTGCACTAAGACCTTGGCACTCAGCATTGTACCGGCGTTGTAACCATACCCACTATTCCTCAAATTGGGCCTTAACGCCTGATGGGTTGTACAAGTTACGCCCATAGTGCGTCCCCATCTGCACCTACGATCATGATGGACTTTCCATGGCACCAGAAATCCAGCACGGTAGCCAGCCCGTTGTGGTGGGGTCGTCATGTACCCTCTAGGTTGTAGCCCCCTGACAACACAGGGATAGTACTGCCAATACCTGAGCTGCACCCTCCCCACATCGGCCAAGGAGTAGATGCCCGTCTCCTTGGGCATCAGGACTCCCGGCAACGGTCATCCTGCCAGGTGGCCCTTGCTGAGGCTGGGTGGCGCCCGTGGGGAGAGCCCCTGGTCGGAGAGGGTGGTATCGGGGCGGACGTTTCGCAGATGAAACGTCAACACGTATCAGGGTGCTCTGTGGCCGAGTCTTCCAAAAGGAAAGGTACTGTCTCTGGTTCTCCTGCCCTTTCCCCCTTGGCTACTCCCTGGGAGGAGGGACAGGCCCGCTGGCTTGGGGCGAAGTACTTCCCCCTCTATTTGGTCTGTTCTCGAACCGATGGGGGGACGTTCCCCACCTCCGAGCCCATGTTCTTTGTTCAGCACATTGAGGACATCTTCGGGGAAATCGAGGTTCTCAGTAAGATGCGTTCGGGGTCCGTTCTTATAAAGACCACCTCTGCCACACAGTCGGCGGCGCTTCAGGCGTGCGACCGCCTATGGGACATCCCAGTGTCCATTGTCCCGCATCTGGCACTAAATAGGACGCAGGGGGTTATTTTTCATCGGGACCTCCTGCTGCAATGTGATGAGGAGCTCAGGGCCAACCTGGAGCGCCGAGGCGTGCATTTCGTCCGGCGAGTCCAGCGCGGCCCCAAAGACCGTCGCATCGACACCGGGGCCTTTATCCTCGCCTTCGAGGGGGACGTTCTCCCGGAGAAGGTAAAGGTGATGTGCTACCGGTGCGACGTGCGACCTTACGTCCCGCCTCCTATGCGCTGTTTTCGGTGTTTGCGCTTAGGGCACATGTCGTCATGGTGTAAAGCTGAGCCCCTTTGTGGCGATTATGGACGTCCTCTTCGTGAGGAACATACATGCACCCCACCACCTCGTTGCGTTAATTGTCCTGGCATCCACTCACCTACATCCTCACACTGCCCCACATATCAGAAGGAGAAGAAGATACAAGAACTCAAAACTTTGGATCGTCTCTCTTATTCTGAGGCCAGGAAGAAGTATGACCGCCTCCATCGCGTGCCATTGACCACTTCGTTTGCCTCAGTTGTGTCCACTCCTTCCGTGGTATCCTCACCCCTATCCTGTCCCCCCTCCGCCTCCTGCCCCCATCCGGGGTCTCTGCTTCCACCTCCCAAATCCCTCCCTTCCAAATCCTCCTCCCCATGGCCCCCGCCCCCTCTGCCCCAGGGGCCACCCTTCCTCCTCCTCCTCCCCCCCCCCCCCCCGCCGCCTGAGAAGCGATCCTCTTCTCAGGTGTCCATCGGGGAAACGATCCGGACCCCAGCTTTTGAGGTCTGGCGTTCCAAAACGGACCCCACGCGTGAGGACCTTCTTCGGGTCCAGCCCACCATCCCTGTGTCTCCTCGGACTTCCAAGAAGGCCTCCAAGAAGAAGTCTCTATCCCCCTCTCCACCCTGGCGCGTTTCGTCTGACGCTCCATCCGTGAGTCGCTGCTCCCGGTCGTCCTCAATTTCGCCGGGATGCTTTGCTGCCAGGCGCTCAGCTGGCCTCTCGTCGGCAAATGATGCTGCCCCTCCTACACAACCAGGGACAGTGGCCGCAGCTGGCGACGACTCGATGGAACAGGATCCGCCTCCCGCCGGTTGTAGCGTTGTTCCCTTGAAACCTGGCCCTCCACGGCCGTCGAGGTGGCCAGCTCTTCCCCCGTCTCGTTCCCCCTCTTTTTGACTACCGATGGCCTTCTTACATTGGAACATAAGAGGTATTTGATCTAATCGGGAGGAATTACAACTGCTCCTCCGCCTGCACTGTCCGCTTGTTCTTGGTCTCCAGGAAACCAAGTTGTGCCTGACTGACCGTATTGCCTTTACCCACTATACCTCGGAGCTGTATGACCTCACCCCTGTGGACGGTATCCCAGCTCATGGTGGGGTCATGTTGCTCGTTCGGGACGATGTCTATTACCATCCCATCCCATTGACCACCCACTCCAAGGAATAGCTGTCCATATTACTCTTTCTGCCATAACTTTTTCAGTTTGTAACATCTACGCTCCATCGTCATCCGCTGTTAGTCGGGCTGACATGATGCACCTGATTGTTCAGCTTCCTCCGCCGTTTTTGTTGTTTGGCGACTTAAATGGCCATCATCCCCTTTGGGGCTCTCCTGCATCCTGTCAGAGAGGCTCCCTCTTGGCGGATGTCTTCAACCATCTCAATCTTGTCTGCCTCAATACTGGCGCCCCGACCTTCCTCTCGGACTCTACTCATACCTACTCCCACTTGGACCTCTCGATCTGTTCTACCACTCTTGCCTGTCGGTTCGAGTGGTATGTCCTTTCTGACACCTATTCGAGCGACCACTTCCCCTGTGTCGTTCGTCTCCTGCACCACACCCCATCCCCATGTCCTTCGAGCTGGAACATACCAAAAGCTGACTGGGGACTTTACTCCTCCCTGGCGACCTTTCCGGACCACGATTTTCTCAGTTGTGACAGTCAGGTCAAATACCTCACGGCTGTTATCATCAATGCTGCCGAACGTTCCATTCCTTGTACTACCTCTTCTTCACGTCGCGTTTCCGTCCCCTAGTGGAACGAGGCTTGTAGAGCCGCTATCCATGCTCGACGACGTGCTTTACGCACCTTTCGCCGCCATCCTACGTTGGCGAATTGTATTGGATACAAACGACTCCGAGCGCAATGCTGTAGAGTCATCAAAGACAGCAAAAAAGCTTGTTGGGCCTCTTTCACCAGCTCCTTTAACAGTTTTACTCCCTCTTCTGTCGTATGGGGTGGCCTGCGCCGGCTGTCGGGCATTAAGGCCCACTCCTCGGTACCTGGCCTGACCTCCGGTAATGAGGTCCTCGTTGATCCTATGGCTGTCTCCAACGCCTTCGGCCGGTTTTTCGCGGAGGTTTCAAGCTCCGCCCATTACCACCCTGCCTTCCTTCCCAGGAAAGAGGCAGAAGAGGCTCGGCGACCTTCCTTCCACTCGCTGAATCTGGAAACTTATAATGCCCCCTTTACGACACTCCTGGAAATTGAAATAAGAACACCGTGAATTCATTGTCCCAGGAAGGGGAAACTTTATTGACACATTCCTGGGGTCAGATACATCACATGATCACACTGACAGAACCACAGGCACATAGACACAGGCAACAGAGCATGCACAATGTCGGCACTAGTACAGTGTATATCCACCTTTCGCAGCAATGCAGGCTGCTATTCTCCCATGGAGACGATCGTAGAGATGCTGGATGTAGTCCTGTGGAACGGCTTGCCATGCCATTTCCACCTGGCGCCTCAGTTGGACCAGCGTTCGTGCTGGACGTGCAGACCGCGTGAGACGACGCTTCATCCAGTCCCAAACATGCTCAATGGGGGACAGATCCGGAGATCTTGCTGGCCAGGGTAGTTGACTTACACCTTCTAGAGCACGTTGGGTGGCACGGGATACATGCGGACGTACATTGTCCTGTTGGAACAGCAAGTTCCCTTGCCGGTCTAGGAATGGTAGAACGATGGGTTCGATGACGGTTTGGATGTACCGTGCACTATTCAGTGTCCCCTCGACGATCACCAGTGGTGTACGGCCAGTGTAGGAGATCGCTCCCCACACCATGATGCCGGGTGTTGGCCCTGTGTGCCTCGGTCGTATGCAGTCCTGATTGTGGCGCTCACCTGCACGGCGCCAAACACGCATACGACCATCATTGGCACCAAGGCAGAAGCGACTCTCATCGCTGAAGACGACACGTCTCCATTCGTCCCTCCATTCACGCCTGTCGCGACACCACTGGAGGCGGGCTGCACGATGTTGGGGCGTGAGCGGAAGACGGCCTAACAGTGTGCGGGACCGTAGCCCAGCTTCATGGAGACGGTTGCGAATGGTCCTCGCCGATACCCCAGGAGCAACAGTGTCCCTAATTTGCTGGGAAGTGGCGGTGCGGTCCCCTACGGCACTGCGTAGGATCCTACGGTCTTGGCGTGCATCCGTGCGTCGCTGCGGTCCGGTCCCAGGTCGACGGGCACGTGCACCTTCCGCCGACCACTGGCGACAACATCGATGTACTGTGGAGACCTCACGCCCCACGTGTTGAGCAATTCGGCGGTACGTCCACCCGGCCTCCCGCATGCCCACTATACGCCCTCGCTCAAAGTCCGTCAACTGCACATACGGTTCACGTCCACGCTGTCGCGGCATGCTACCAGTGTTAAAGACTGCGATGGAGCTCCGTATGCCACGGCAAACTGGCTGACACTGACGGCGGCGGTGCACAAATGCTGCGCAGCTAGCGCCATTCGACGGCCAACACCGCGGTTCCTGGTGTGTCCGCTGTGCCGTGCGTGTGATCATTGCTTGTACAGCCCTCTCGCAGTGTCCGGAGCAAGTATGGTGGGTCTGACACACCGATGTCAATGTGTTCTTTTTTCCATTTCCAGGAGTGTATGTGGGAACTCGAATGTGTGCTTGCACTGTCCCGGTCCTCTGCTCCGGGGCCAGATGCTGGGCAAAAGCTTCCTTCTTCGTACCTACAATCGCGTCTGGACCGAAGGTCAGGTCCCCATGCATTGGCGTGACGCCGTCGTTGTTCCTATACCCAAACCCGGGAAGGATAGACACCTTCCTTCTAGTTACCGCCCCATTTCTCTTACGAGCTGTGTCTGTAAGGTGATGGAGAGCATGGTTCATGCTCGGTTAGTTTGGATTCTTGAATCTCGACAGCTACTTACCAATGCCCAATGCGGCTTTCGTCGCCGCCGCTCCGCTGTTGATCAGCTTGTGACCTTGTCGACATTCATCATGAACAACTTTTTGCGAAGGCGCCAAACGGGAGCCGTGTTCTTCGATTTGGAGAAGGCTTATGATACCTGCTGGAGAGGAGGTATCCTCCGCACTCTGCACAGGTAGGGCCTACGCGGTCGCCTGCCCCTTTTTATTGATTCCTTTTTAACGGATCGAAAGTTTAGGGTACGTGTGGGTTCCGTATTGTCCGACGTCTTCCTCCAGGAGAACGGAGTGCCTCAGGGCTCTGTCTTGAGCGTAGCCCTTTTTGCCATCGCGATCTATCCAATTATGGAATGCATTCCACCTAATGTCTCAGGCTCTCTCTTTTCGATGACTTCGTGATCTACTGCAGTGCCCAGAGAACATGCCTCCTGGAGCGCTGCCTTCAGCGTTGTCTAGACAGCCTATACTCATGGAGCGTGGCAAATGGCTTCCGGTTCTCTGAAGAGAAGACGGTTTGTACCAACTTTTGGCAATATAAAGCGTTCCTTCCGCCATCCTTACATCTCGGTCCCGTTGTTCTCCCATTCGTGGAAACAACTAAGTTCCTAGGGCTCACGTTGGACAGAAAACTGTGTTGGTCTCCGCATGTCTCTTATTTGGTGGCCCGTTGTACATGTTCCCTTAATGTCCTCAGAGTTCTTAGTGGTTCATCTTGGGGAGCGGATCGCACTGTCCTGCTTCACTTGTATCGGTCCATAGTCCGATCGAAGCTGGATTATGGGAGCTTCGTCTACTCGTCTGCTCGGCCATCCCTCTTACTCCGCCTCAACTCCATCCACCATTGGGGGTTACGTCTTGCGACCGGAGCCTTCTACACTAGTCCTGTCGAGAGTCTTTATGCTGAAGCTGCCGAATTACCATTGACCTACCGGCGCGACGTACTGCTGTGTCGGTATGCCTGCTGGCTGTTGTCTATGCCCAACCACCCCTCTTACCAGTCCTTCTTCGCAGATTCTCTCGACCGTCAGTACGGGTTGTATGTGTCTGCCCTGCTGCCCCCCGGAGTCCGCTTCCGTCGCCTGCTTCGACAATTGGATTTTGCCCTCCCTACCACCTTCAGAGAGGGTGAGAGCCCGACACCACCTTGGCTCCAGGCTCCGGTTCATATTTATCTCGTCCTCAGCTCACTCCCGAAGGAGGGTACTCCGGCTGCAGTGTATTGCTCACGGTTTGTCGAACTTCGTGCTCGACTTGCCGGTCACACCTTTATTTACACCGATGGCTCCAAAACTGACGATGGTGTCGGCTGTGCCTTTGTTGTTGGGGCCGCCACCTTTAAATACCGGCTCCTCGACCAATGTTCCAGCTTTATGGCCGAGCTTTTTGCTCTCCATCAGGCCGTTCAGTATGCCCGCCGCCACCGCCATTCATCGTATGTACTCTGCTCTGACTCACTCAGTGCTGTTCAGAGCCTTGGAGCTCCCTATCCCGTCCATCACTTGGTTCAACGGATACAGCAGTCCCACCATTCTTTCGCTGATAATGGTTCTCCTGTCAGCTTTCTGTGGGTTCCCGGACATGTAGGAGTGCCTGGGAATGAGGCTGCGGATGCTGCAGCCAAGGCTGCAGTCCTCCTGCCTCGGCCAGCCTCCCATTGTGTCCCGTGATCTGACGTTCGTGGGGATGTTTGTAAGAGGCTTGTGTCGTTGTGATGGGATGCTTGGTCATCCCTCCAAGGAAACAAGCTCTGGGCAGTAAAACCGCTCCCAACTGCTTGGCCAACCTCCTCCCGACCATCTCGGCGAGAGGAGGTCCTTCTGACCAGGTTGCGGATTGGGCATTGCCGGTTTAGCCACCGCTACCTGCTCTCCGGTGACCCAGCCCCGCAGTGCCCTTGTGGTCAGGCATTAAGAGTGCGCCATGTTTTATTGTCGTGTCCCCGCTTTAGTCAATGTCGTGTTGTCCTGTCCCTGCCATCTACTTTACCGGATATTTTAGCTGATGACGCTCGAGCAGCTGCTCGTGTTCTGCGTTTTATAACTTTGACTGGCTTGTCCGAAGACATCTAACGATTTTACTTATTTTACTTATTTTATCTGCATCTTTGTCAAGCCTTTCTGGTGTCCCCCCCTCCCCTTGAGTTTTACTAGATTCCATGTGCTCTAATAACTGTGACTGGGCGCTAATGACCTCAGTAGTTGAGCGCCCTTAAACCCCACCAAAAAAAAAAAAAAAAAAGAAACTACCAGTCCTTGCTCCACCCATCAATCCGCTGTAGCTCACTTTGTAAATCGATAATGTCTTCTGGCGTTGCTAGTTTCTTGTATACAACCCTATCATCTACGAACAGTCCTGAAGATCTTATGCGCTTCCTGCTACTGCTAAAAAAATGGTTCAAATGGCTCTGAGCACTATGAGACTTAACATCTAAGGTCATCAGTCCCCTAGAACTTAGAACTACTTAAACCTAACTAACCTAAGGACATCACACACATCCATGCCCGAGGCAGGATTCGAACCTGCGACCGTATCAGCAGCGCCCTGCTACTGCATTTATATGTAATGTAAAGAGTAACAGTTCTATCACACTATCTGGGGCTTCTCCACAAATTACTTTCGTTCAGCTAGCAGCGACGTGCTGAGTTCTGTCGGCAAGGAAGTCATGAATCCAGTCACAGATGTGGTCCAGTACGCGGTAAGCTCGTGTTTTTTTGCACTAGACCGCAATGCGGCTCGCTGTCAGATGCCTTCCTGAAGTCGAGGAACACGATATCAACGTGAGCGACGTTGTCTACAACAGTGCGAATCTAATGGAGGAACATAGTGAGGCGAGTTCCTCAAAATCTCTGTTTGCGAAATCAGTGTTGATAGAGGGAATTTTCGTTCTCCAAAAACGTCATAATTCTTGATTATAAAACATGTTCCATAATTTTGGAAAAACGACATTTTGTCTATGGAGTGCATGATTGAATCTTTTGTACATTTTTTTTGTTTATTTATAGACGCGATAACATGTTTGATACAGTCATAACCGGTTCCGCCCCTACAGTGACCATCTTCAGATTCTAAAACAATACAAAACAAAGTTTATATTAAAACCTAAAACTAAGTGCAATATGTAACCACGTTTATTAGTAATCTAACTTAATTTATGCGAAATACATATAGTTCATACCTAAAGGCGGCACACACTGTATACGGGTTCTTGCGTTGTCAAACTAGCCATAAAATGTAAAACACCGGTCTTATACGGGTTGGTCCATTGATAGTGACCAGACCAAATATCTCACGAAATAAGCATCAAATCAAAAAAATTACAAAGAACGAAATCCGTCTAGCTTGAAGGGGGAAACCAGATGGCGCTATAGTTGGCCCGCTGGATGGCGCTGCCATAGGACAAAAGGATATCAACTGCGTTTTTTTAAAAATAGGAATTCCCCATTGTTATTACATATTCGCGTATTACGTAAGGAAATATGAATGTTTTAGTTGGACCACTTTTTCGCTTTCTGATAGATGGCGCTGTAATAGTCACAAACGTATAAGTACGTGGTATCACGTAACATTCCGCCAGTGCTGACGGTATTTGCTTCGTAATACATTACCCGTGTTAAAATGGACCGTTTACCAATTGCGAAAAAGGTCGACATCGTGTTGATGTATGGCTATTGTGATCAAAATGCCCAACGGGCGTATGATATGTATGCTGCTCGGTATCCTGGACATCATCCAAGTGTCCGGACCGTTCGCCGGATAGTTACGTTATGTAAGGAAACAGGAAATGTTCAGCCATATGTGAAACGTCAATCACGACCTGCAACAAATGATGATGCTCAAGTAGGTGTTTTAGCTGCTATTGCGGCTAATCCGCACATCAGTAGCAGACAAATTGCGCGAGAATTGGGAATCTCAAAAATGTTGCTGTTGAGAATGCCACATCTATTGCACCCGTACCATATTATTATGCACCAGGAATTGCATGGCGACGACTTTGAACGTCGTGTACAGTTCTGCCACTTGGCGCAAGAGAAATTACGGAACGATGACAGATTTTTCGCAATCGTTCTATTTAGCGACGAATCATCGTTCACCAACAGCGGTAACGTAAACCGGCATAATATGCACTATTGGGCAACGAAAAACCCACGATGGCTGCGACAAGTGAAACATCAGGGACCTTGGCGGATTAATGTATGCTGCGGCTTTATGGGAGGAAGGATAATTGGCCCCCATTTTATCGATGGCAATCTAAATGGTGCAATGTATACTAATTTCCTACGTAATGTTCTACCGATGTTACTACAAGATGTTTCACTGCATGACAGAATGGCGATGTGCTTCCAACATGATGGATGTCCGGCACATAGATCGCGTGCGGTTGAAGCGGTATTGAGTAGCATATTTCATGACAGGTGGATTGGTCGTCGAAGCACCAGACTATGGCCCGCAAGTTCACCAGGTCTGACGTCCCCGGATTTCTTTCTGTGGGGAAAGTTGAAGGATATTTGCTGTTGTGATCCACTGACAACGCCTGACAACATGTGTCAGCGCATTGTCAATGCATGTGCGAACATTACGGAAGGCGAACTACTCGCTGTTGAGAGGAATGTCGTTACACGTATTGCGAAATGCATTGAGGTTGACGGACATCATTTTGAGCATTTATTGCATTAATGTGGTATTTACGGGTCATCACTCTGTAACAGCGTGTAAGTTCACAAAGGTACATGTATCACATTGGAACAACCGAAATAAAATGTTGAAACGTACCTACGTTCTGTATTTTAATTTAAAAAAGCTATCTCTTACCAACTGTTCGTCTAAAATTGTGAGCCATATGTTTGTGACTATTGCAGCGCCATCTATCACAAAGCGAAAAAAGTGATCCAACCAAAACATTCGTATTTCTATACGTACTACACGAATATGTAATAAAAAATGGGGGTTCCTATTTTAAAAAACGCAGTTGATATTCGTGTGACCAATGGCAGCGCCTTCTAGCGGGCCAACCATATCGCCATCTGGTTTCCCCCTTCAAGCGAGACAAGTTTCGTTGTTTGTAGTTTTTTCGTTTGACGCTTATTTCGTGAGATATTTGGCTCGGTCACGATCAATGGACCACGTTGTATAGACATAAAAATTTTGTTAGATTTTGTTCACTCTCTTTGCGCTAGATGCGCGCATCCTTTATAAGATAGACTTATCTTTTCAAAAGCCTAAAATATACAAATTGACTATTAACATTAGGTCAGTTGTGCATAAATTTTAAGATTACTGAACAGATCGTTCAATCAGTAAAATAACATTTCAGAACAAGAAGAAAACATTGCTATAGATGAAAATAATAGTAACACTCGTAGAGTGTATTTCTGACGCCCGATGTCTCTGTACTCCGGCTATTGCCTGTTTATACCGTTGTCCATTGGTACGACAGGGACGACACGGGCAGGACGACGAGTGTAGTTCCATAATTCTAAAACAGGCCGATGTCAATCATATAAACTAAAGTGACAGAAGTCGTGGAATTGCGATATGCACTGATGTAGATGGCGCTAATAACGCGTACACAAGGTATGTAAGGGCAGTGCATTGGTGGAGCTGTCATTTGTACTCAGGTGAATCATGTGAAAAAGTTGCAGAAGGAATTATGGCCGCACGACGGGACTTAACAGACTTAGAACGCGGAGTGGTAACTGGATCTAGATGTATGGAACATTCTGTTCGGAAATCGTTAGGGAATTCAGTATTCCGAGTTGGAAAGTGTCAAGAGTGTGGCGAGAATACCAATTTTTAGCCATTACCTCTCACCACAGACGACGCGGTGGTTGACGGCCTTCACTTAATGACCGAGAGCAGCGGCGTTAGTGTAGAGTTCTTATTGCTAACAGACAAGAAACAATGGGTGAAATAACCGCAGAAATCAATGTGGGAATTACGACCGACGCGAGTGCCTTTGCTAACATCACGACATAGCCTGCAGCCCCTCTCCTGGGATCGTGACAGTATCGGTAGGACCCTAGACGGCTGTAAAACCGTCGCCTGGTCATAAGAGTCCCGATTGAGGTTGGTAAGAGCTGGTGGTATGGTTCGAGTATGGCGCAGATCCCAAGAAGCCATGGACCCAAGATGTCAACAAGGCACTGTGCAAGATGGTGTAGGCTCCGTGATGGGGTAAGTTGTGTTTACATGGAATGGAATGAGTGCACTGGTCCAACTGAATCGATCGCTGACTGAAACTTGTTATGCTACGCTACTTGGAGACCATTTGCAGCCATTCATGGACTTCGTATTCCCAAACAAGGATGGAATTTTTATGGGTGACAATGCGCCATGTCTCTGGACCAAAATTGATCACGACTGGTTTGAAGAATATTTTGGACAGTTAGAGTGAATGATCTGGTCGTCACCTATCGAACATTTCCGAAACATAATCGAAAGATTAGCTCGTGCATAAAATCCTGAACCGGTAACAATTTCGCAATTATGAACGGCTGTAGAGGCAGCTTGGCTCAGTACGTATCTTCCAACGACTTGAGTCTGTGCCACGTTGAGCTGCAGCACAGCGCCAAGCAAAAGAAGGTCCAACACGTCATTAGGTGGTAGTCCATAACTTGTGTCACCAGAGTGTAGTTCTATCCACACCATCACGTCAGGTGCTGGGCTCTTACGACGATGACGAATGAAATCTGGCAATGATCGTTCTGCTCCTAGCCATCATACATTTACACGTCCTCGTGATGGAATACACAGATCCGGGAAGACATGGTGCTACCGTTGTGCCAGTGTTGTCATCGGGCGAATCACTGTCGATGTGCCTCTCTCACACCAGTTCCCTGATTCGAGGGGTATGTCGTGGCTGTATCCTCCTATAGGGCCCAGTGAATAACACGGCTATCCTCTCTGGTGCTAGGCGTGTGGGGCTGTTGAAATCTTGGATGACGTTGAGTCGGCTCCGGATTAGTAAGAAGGTCGTGTGATCTCTACCTACGCGAGCAACAAAGTCGCGCAAAGTAAAACTCTTCCTGTACAGGCGACAGATATGACGCTGTCGAATTACCTCTCACGCTGGCAGAGGTTTCTGCGTTTTACACGACGCATAACACGATCTTCACACATATAACCAACATTCAAATACGGTTACTGTATAATGAATGAGCTATAAATGAACTGCATAATGGGCATAATCCGTATCACTTCAGTCAGGGGGTTACCTTCGTAGTCACGGATGTTATTGAATTTAGCATATGTCAGAATTCAGGAGCAAGTAAGAAACATGAATTTTTTGTTTTCTCCAAAAAAATTTCTGCCCCGAGATACAGACCTCCAAAGATGATATTGCGAGCACCATTTTGAAGATGGAATTTCGGAAAATATTTTAAAATGCCGTATCTCTGAACACTTCTAGATATTTTGTTGCTTTTTTTTTAATTTGAAAGATAATTGCTTTATGATTACAAAGAAATCTTCCATTGGGACTTATCTGTCAAAGTTCTTTCACTATAGCG
The DNA here is from genome assembly GCF_021461395.2 of Schistocerca americana. Lineage (NCBI taxonomy): Eukaryota > Metazoa > Arthropoda > Insecta > Orthoptera > Acrididae > Schistocerca > Schistocerca americana. Next base: position 975,765,453 of record NC_060120.1, on the reverse strand, counting down.
TTCTGAACTTTTTTATAATTGTCTGTTGGTTGGTACCACATAGTTCTAAATACTCTGAAAAGGAGAGCTTCCACTTTTAAGTTGGACAGGTTCTATTTTAATAATTTTTTTTTTAACTTTCGAGGGTAATGTATGTTTTCAGTGAAGTTGTTTCTTACTAATTTCTTTGTTACAATGTTTATTTTTATTGTCGTTGTTGCAGTTATTTCTTACAGCTTTGTTTGTTGCAGTTATTTCTTTCCACTTTCATTTTTGCAGATATTTATTACGCTTTGTTATAGTTTGTCAGTTTCTTTGTCGTGGTTGTTCATTGCAGGTTTCTGTATTGTAGTTGTTCAGTGCTAATTTGTTTACTGAAGAGGCTTCTAAGAAATGTGAGACCATCCAGTGAGTCCTGTGTTCACGTGAGGAATTTGCCAATTGACACAGTTGCACTGTGATTTGTGAAAAGAACTGTTTGAAATGTCTTCTGACTGGGGCCACAGGAGAGTGAAGTGTGCTGAATGTTTGCATGTCCATAAAAGAGTGATATATAAGACAGACAAAAAACAGACTTTGTTCAGGTTGGGAATAAGTGTTCTCATTCGAAGACTGTTTCAAAGTGAAAATGTTCCAGTGACGACTTTTTGTGTTCTAAGTGTTTTGACACAATAAGAACAATATTAGTATCTGAACAAGGTGAAGCCTGCCATGGTGCAGATGATACAGATTTTGCATCAATAGAGGAAGAATTAAGTAGGTGCAAGTTTTAACTATTATTCCAGAGACACTTTCAAAGAAAACAATTTTAAACCACGTTCCATCAGTATCAAAGTACATGGTAGACAAATCAAGAAATGCGAGGTCTGTAAAAGGAGTCTTTGGAAGACCAGATCTCTATTATGGTCATCCTGTAGAAGCAACTCAAGTTCAAATAGTGCAGTCATTTTATCTGGAAGATACATGGGACTGTTCTCGCCAGAGTGTCAACAAAAGAGACAATATAACTGTAACAGTTGAAGGTGAAAAAGTTGTGAAAGTGAAGAGGTACATGACTTGCAGTGTTAAGGAAACTTTTACAATTTATAAGAGTAACTATACAGCTTCACATATTGGAAGATCATAATTTTATGCCCACACCCACCTATCGATGTCTGTTTATGTGCATACTGCGCAAATTTTCTGAAGAAATTGCAACAACACATTTCAGAAGTGAAAGGGTGTGCAGAAGCTGAAAAACTATGTTTATTGCTTCACTGTAATTTTGCTGAGAACTGGTCTGTAATTCTCCCACAAGAAGTACAAATGTATCAATGGAGTAATGATCACGTTTCAATTTTTACAGGAGTGAAAAATTTTCAAAACGAGATCACAGGACATGACTCAGCACATGCTTCTCTAGCAATGTGCAAAATTCTTCAACTGAAAACAAGGGCACAGAAGATCGTCATTACTTCTCACGGTGCCCCTAGTCATTTTAAAAATCGTTACCAGCTGTTCGAACTGAGTATGTCGTTTGTGCCAACTGATGGGGTGTACAATGCTACTGGTCATGGGAAGGGGCCATGTGATGGTGTAGGAGGCCTACTGAAGCACCATGGTACAAAACATAATCTTTCAAGAGCAAATACAGCTGCAATTCAGAATGCTGAAGATTTTAAGAGAGTCGTAAAATCTTACACATACACAGCCCTCATCCATTTGTCCAAAGAGGAAATTGAAGAATTGCGTGAGCAAAAAAAGAATAGTCCAAACAAACTACTCCTGTGAAAGGAGTTCAGAAGACACATTTTTGGACTCGAAGTGATGAGCGAACTCATACTGCTCGGACTTTAAAGAGCAAGAAAGAAGAAATTTCGTTCGTTCGGCCAACACCTCAGAAACAGCAGTATAATATTTAGATTCACAACCTGAGAAGGGGGATGTTTGTATGACTGTGACTGGTGAATTGCAGAGATTATAGACACCAGTTATGTGTTAAACGAAATTGTAGTGAACTTTATGCTACCACATGGATCAGCTGCTGGATATAGGTTTCCAGCTGAAGGACAGCAACAACACCATCAGTGCTCACTTCCTTTTCACAATCTCTTGGAGACTGTAAGTGATCCAGTTCCCGTTGGTTCAACAGGAAGGCATCACTCTACGTGATAGGAAGTTACTGAATCAGTGGAACAAATTTTTAGTTCATTGAGTGGCTCATGTCAGTAAAAAAAGAGTACTTAGAAGTTGTATAAACTAAAACCTTTAAATTTTTTTAGAAAATATTGTTGTGTGGAGATGACAGCAATTGGTTTACTTATAATCAATTATTCAAAATGACAGTCACAATCGCATTATTTATTTTGCCGCCAACCGGTTTCAACCCGCGATGGGGTCATCTTCAGGGCAATTTACACCATTTGGTCGCTCCGGTTGGCGGCAATAAATAATGCGATTGTGACTGTCATTTTGAATAATTGATTGAAACCTTTAAGTCTTTGGACCTTTCTTATACATTTTGGAACGATTTAAAATGCTTAAATAATGAGTCTCTTACTTATCTATAAAAACGAAAATTATGTTAAATAAGGCTAGGTTTTAATTTTTATGAGCCTGTTATGTGATAATGTAGTAATAAAACAGGTTTTATGTATGGCAAAAATTTCAGTTGTTTATAAAACCTGTTCAACCTAAAAGTGGAAGCTATCCTTTTCAGGGAATGTAGAACGATATGGTACTAATCAAAAGGAAAAAATCAAAATTTTATGGATTGGCATTTTTGAAATTTTTTTTCCATAAATTATACAAAAAAGTTCAGAACGCTATAGTAAAAGAACATTGACAGATAAGCCCAAATGACGGATTTCTTTGTAATCATAATTATCTTTCAAATTAAAAACCCAACAAAATATCTAGAACTGTTCTAGAGATACAGCATTTTAAAATTTTCTCCAAAATTCGTATCTTCAGAATCGTGTTCGCAGTGTCATCTTTGCAGGGCTGTAACTCGGACCAGAAATTTTTTGGGGGAAAACAAAAAAATACGTGTCCCTTTCTTAGTCCTTCATTTTAACATATGCTAAATTCAATAACGTCCGAGTCTATGAAGGTAAGATTTTTTCCTAGCCTGCCTGAACTGATATGGACTATGCCAATACGAATATATCCCTATAACCAGAACGGATATAGTACTCGCAGTTGCACTGAAATGCTAATCATTTGCATATACAAGCAATTTTACCATTGTTGGATGCCATATTCACGATGTTGCAATTTCTATTGCTATCTGTGTACTATTCCTCATTTAAATGAACAATGTAGCAGATACGGCGAGTACTATTCTCACATTGATTGTTCGTGACACAGATGTTTTCTGCGTTTTGTCATTCTGGATTGTAAGAAAATGCGAAGTCTGACAAGTGGCGGCTTTGAATGAAAATACGCACCGTGAGTGCGTTGAATCAACCACAGTGGTAATATAATGTCGTCATTGTTAATGTTGCAGTCACCTGTCCCAAGACTGGTCTGCTGTTCTCCTCGCTAGTCTGTCCTGTGAAACTGTCTTCATCTTTGCTTAGGCACTGCGAACGATATTCTGCTTACCATAAGCAAGTCTTGCTCTCCCTCTAAAACTTATATTCCCCACAGTTCCCTTCATAACCAAAGTGACTGTTTCTTGCTGCCTTAGTACGTGTGCTTACTTCTTGTAGTCAAGTTGTGCCACAAAATTCTCTTTCCGACTTGATGCAGTACCTGTTCATTATATGATTTACTCAGCAAATCATCTGCATTCACCTGGAGCACCGCATTAGTAGACATTTTCGTGAAGCGATCTCTCCAGTACTTCTTAACTCTATGCTATGAATAAAAAAATAATAAATAAAAAAATAAAGAAAAATTAAAGAAAAAATAAACGGACAAGTGCGAGTGGGACTCGCGCTCTTGAGGGTTCCGTACAAATAACTTTCATTATTATTATTATAAACAATAACTATTATTATTGTTATTATTATTATTACTATTATTCGGGCCGGCCGGAGTGCCCTAGCGGTTGTAGGCGGTACAGTATGGAATCGCGCGACCGCAACGGTCGCAGGTTCGAATCCTGCCTCGGGCATGGATGTGTGTGATGTCCTTATCAGAAGTTAAGTCCCATAGTGCTCAGAGCCATTTGAACCATTTTGAACTATTATTCGTGTTGCTCTATAAGTTGGAGTGTCTTCCTATTGGACGCCACTTCGGCGATTTGCATGTCACTAACCTATCCCTGTTACCCAAACAGGTAAAAGGACCTGCAGTTTAATGTGGAAATCGAACCACGTACTGTGCGATCCCTCACATCGTTGAGAGGCAAAGGCTAGTTTAAAGCGAATACGGGAAATTCCGTAGTGCAACCAAGCTCCGAGCCCAAGACCTCTAGATTTCCAGGAACACTCCGTACCACTAGACCGCCAGGTCCGACATCTATGTAGATAGTACATCTATAGCTGTCGATTAGTGAGTTAGAGAGTGTCAAAACATGTGACGTAAGTGGCTGTGTCTTTTGATGGCACTGATTTCTTTTTAATTTTAATTATTTTTTAAATTCTTTTTTGAGCCATCAGTCTTCTGACAAGTTTGATGCGGGCCGCCACAAATTCCCCTCCCGTGCCAAGCTCTTCATCTGAGAATAGCACTTGCACCATACATCCTGAATTATTTGCTTGATGGATCCAAATCTCTTTCTTCCTCTACCGTTTTTGACCTTCCACGGTTCCCTCTGCTACCATGGAAGTTATTTCCTGATGTCTTAACAGACGTCATTCCATGCTGTCCCTTCTCCTTGTCAGTGTTTTCCATATATTCATTTCCTCGCCGATTCTACGGAGAACCTTACGTAATTTTCAGCATTATTCTGCAGTACATCTCAGATGGTTCGATTCTCTTCTGTTTCGGTTTTCTCACAGTCCGTGTCTCACTGCTATGGAGTGCTCCGAGCGTATATTATCAGAATTTCTTCCTGAAATCAAGACCTATGTACGATAGCACCAGTCTTCTCTTGGCCAGGAATGCCTTTTCTGCCAGTGCTAGTCTGCTTCTTATGTCTTCGTTTCAATGAAAACACACACACACACACACACACACACACACACACACACACACACAGGCGGACGTTTACAGCTAAATGTAGTTCCGGCATATTGGCCCGTTATTGGAGTCATATCGTCGAGTGGTTGATTGCGTCCCACGCGACTACCGCTGCCTTATTTCTGCGATTGTGCTGAGCCCCTTTCCCACTTGCGCTCTGCCTCTATGCTGCCACGATAGTTTAAAAGACACGGGGTCAGAGAGACATTTACAAGGAATTTACTGGCTTCGGACTTGGAAAATCGAATTTCACATAGTGTGTTGAAGCTTCCTGTTGCGTTCTGTTATTGATGTGATGCCACAAAAAAGGTCGAAAAATTCGTTATACACGTGAAAAAACAAAAAGATTTGTTATACGTTTATTAAATTCTTCGCTTAGTGTATGAGTTGTGTGGAATGTTCTTCAGGAACGGAATAGTGGCAAATGAACGCAACGTGATTGTACTGCGAATGCTGCGCGTGCAATTCAGTTTCGACGGTGTTATCCATTTAAATAAGATTTAGCAGACGGCATTTAAGCTTGCTGGATGCCATACGTTTTCGAAACATTACAATCCAGTATTTGACTTCGCAGAAAGCGTAGCGCTTGGAAAGACACAGATAAATGGAGATAGTCAAGTGTAAAATTTATGAGTCTATTCTTGGTATACAGCAAATTACATACAGGACACGGAATGGATATAACATAGAATAAATACAGAATGCATCAAAATTGAGACAGAAAACGTACACGGTTCAAGCATAGCATGACGTAAACAAGAACATTCTGGTAAACAACTGTACGCAGACGAACCGATTAATTGTGAATCTGCGGTTAGGACCCAGTGCTGATTTCAGGCTGAAATACTAAGTTCGTGCAAACGTACATGACGTGTAAACTTCCATTCAGGTCCACATCTAACTGGACTCAATTTTCACCCATTGTCTGTTGTTGGGAATTGTGACAAATGAATGATGGCACCGTGGCACATTTTGTAGCTGATATAAGATGAAACGTAACACATGGTAAAGATGGATGTACCTTGTGCTCCAAGATCAACTTACCTAAGTCCTCTGGTTTTTCTGTGGGGGTTCATCTAAATTCTGAAGTTTACAGCACTTCCATTGATGCGGTGGAAGAACTAAAGCAGCGAATTGTACATTCTTGTAAAGATTTACGAGGTGATCCGCGCATGTCTCAAGAAATCCTAACTGACTGCAGAAACACATTCAGCATCCAGTACTGCATCCAAATCCGAGGACGACACTTGCTACATCTCTCTGAAAAGGCGCGAGTGTTCAGTTATTTCTGACATGTAACGTACTGTAATAGGGTTACAGGCCTTAAGTGAGTCTTGAGTACAGTTAGATTGGGACTTTACATTTCATATAGATTAGTATCATCCACGACAATATTTTAACAGCGCGCAGTGGCCGCTCGGTTTTGAGGCGTCATGTCACGGACTGCGCGGCCCCTCCCGCCAGAGGTTCGAGTCCTCCCTCGGGCATGTGTGTGTGTGTTGTTCTTAGCATAAGTTAGTTTAGGTAGGGACCAATGACCTAAGCAGTTCGGTTCCTTAGAAATTCAGACACATTTGAACATTTTGACAATATTTTATATTGAATCTTTATAATCTCACAAACGGTTTGTTTGCGGAAACACATTTTCGTTTGTACATTTACTATCGACTACTTTCATCTATGTCAGTTTTCGCTTTTATGATATGCCCTGCATACAGGCAAGCTTTATGTTGAATGTTGAGAAAGCAGATAAAAGCCTTACTGAGAAGTTAGGCATCTTTGAAAGGGTGTGTGCAGTTGCATTATTGTTACACTACAGGAAGACATGCAAATCGGCTCATCAAAGATAATAGCGTATTTTCAGATTTCGTAAACTATCTGTCTGGGATCCCAAAGTCTTTCATGAATACGACGCCAATTTTGCTACGAAGAGAAATGTGTCTTGGTCATTTTAGTGAATGTGGCCTATTTTTGTGATTTATTGTCTCCTACATCATAATATAGTAACAAAAAAATCCTTATCACCCAGCTTGATTTATAATTAACATTCAGTGCTTGAAGAAATGTTTTTAGCCATAACGTTAAAATACACTGTCCAGTCACGTTACTGTGGCTACCTGTCAGAAGCCAGAATAACCACCCTCTGGAGTACGACCCCTGCGAGACGTTCAGGAAGAGTGTCACTGAGGTTCTGGAAGGTATCGACAAGGATGTGTAGCAAAAAAATGGTTCAAATGGCTCTGAGCACTATGGGACTTAACATCTGTGGTCATCAGTCCCGTAGAACTTAGAACTACTTAAACCTAACTAACCTAAGGACATCACACACAGCCATGCCCGAGGCAGGATTCGAACCTGCGACCGGAGCAGTCACGCGGTTCCAGACTGAAGCGCCTAGAACCGCACGGCCACACCGGCCGGCTGATGTGGAGCCATTCCGACTCCAGTGCTGTGGCCAGATGCACTAGGTTTCTCGGCTGAGAATCCATGGCACGAGCCAACTGATCTAGGTGGTGCCAAACATTCTCAATTGGGTTTTAACCCTGGGAGTTTGATCGCCAGAGGTGAATGGTAAACTCATCCTGCTGCTCTTCGAGCCAGGCACGTTAACTGACAAATGTATGACACCTTCCATTGTGGATATGGTCTCGAGAGATAGATGCATACGTTGTTGATCCACTGTGCCTTCCAGAACGGAGAGATCACCCGGGGAATGCCACGAAAACGTTCTCCAGATCATAACGCTCCCTCTTCCTGCCTGGACCCTTCCAGTGATTCTTACAGGGTGTTTGCTTCCACGCCACACGAGCCAACGGCCATCTGTTCAGAGGAGCATAAAACATGATTCGTCTGAAAATGCCACCTGTCGCCACTCAGTGGACGTCCGGAAGCGTTCATCGGCGATGAACAGCAGTCAGTTTAGGTGCATGAACTATGCGCCTGATACAGCGTCACATACGCAGCAACTTTCGGTGAACGGTCGTTGAGGGACTCTGTTGGTAGTTTCGTGGTTGATCTGGGCGGTCTGTTGCCCAGAAATTGCACATCTGTTCGTCCGCACATATCTTCCCAGCAATCGTTCACCCTTGACATGTATGGCACGTGTTGCACCATAGTTGCCTTGGTGCCGGTTTTGGATAGCGCCATTTTGCCATGCGCGATATACTTTACGACGGCGGTGAGCGAACAATCTGCAAACTTAGCCGTTTCGGAAATGCTTCCACCATTGGTCCAAACCCAGTGGTCATGTGGTCATGCCCATTTGGACCTCAGATCACTGTTTTCCGCAGCCCCCCCCCCCCCCCCTCCATCTCCCCGACACGCTATGGATACCCTCCACTACTAGGGCTGCCGCCTGGCGTCTGCTGTGAGTGGTTATTGCACGCTGACGTCTAGCATAGGGCTGAGGTTGGGTTATTTGGGGGAAGAGACCAAACAGCGAGGTCATCGGTCTCATTGGGTTAGGTAAGGATGGGGAAGGAAGTCGGCCGTACCCTTTCAAAGGAACCATCCCGGCGTTTGCCTGGAGCGATTTAGGGAAATCACGGAAAACCTAAATCAGGATGGCCGGACGCGGGATTGAACCGTCGTCCACCCGAACGCGAGTCCAGTGTGCTAACCACCAAGCATAGGCGGTGCCCACATTAAAGTGACTGGGCAGTGTATTAGGGCGACGAGAAATTATTATGTCATGTTTTATATTAAATTCAAACGGATAAACTGTTAAAAATTTATTATTTTTAATTAATGATCTAATCACCCTCGCCGCGCGGGGTTAGCCGAGCGATCTAAGGCGCTGCAGTCATGGACTGTGCGGCTGGTTCAGGCGGAGGTTCGAGTCCTCCCACGGGCATGCGTGTGTGTGTTTCTCCTTAGGATAATTTATGTTGAGTAGTGCGTAAGCTTAGGGACTGATGACCTTAGCAGTTAAGCCCCATAAGGTTTCACATACATTTGAACTTTTTTTTTAATCACCCTCGATGTCATAAACCATTGTCCATCTTGGGTGCAAATTTTCTGTTGATATTGGAGAAAAATATTTGGGGATAACATTTTGGACATCATGCATATTTTCAAATTTTTTGCCACTTAGAAAAAGTTATACTGATCGGAATAAATGGAAATTCTATGGCGCAATATTGGGCGAAATACTCCTATATTTTTCCAGGGTTCTTCTTGCGCAGTGCGGTCTTGCACTATAGTGTTGCGGAATAACGGTTTTTCTGTTGACAGTCGTTGGCTCTTCTCAATTAAAGATTGATTTACTCGATCCAGTTGTTCATAGTAAAGGCTCAAAATGGCTCTGAGCACTATGGGACTAAACATCTGAGGTCATCAGTCCCCTAGACTTAGAACTACTTAAACCTAACTAACCTAAGGACATCACATACATCCATGCCCGAGGCAGGATTCGAACCTGCGACCGTAGCAGCAGCGCGGTTCCGGACTGAAGGGCCTAGAACCGCTCGGTCACAGCGGTCGGCTCATAGTAAAGGTCTGCATTCATAGTTTGTCCAGGTTTCAGCACTTCAAAATAACGACCCCCTCCGAATACTCCACCAAATACACAGAAGCGCCTTTTTGGGATGTACACTTAGCTTAGGTGTAATTCGTAGCGATTCTTTCGGAGGGAGCCAGTTCCTTTTCGCGTTTTGAATTATAACAGAGGACCCATTTGTTATCTGCAGTGACCAAGCGATCAAAAACCCCTTCTGTATTGTTCGCTGAAGCAATACGTTTCATGTAGTGGAATTGTTAGCTTTGTCATTTACCGATATGCTTCAAGTGTTCTTGGATGTCGACCATGGCTGGTTAAGAGTGTTTGACAGTCGAGTCGGACTTGAGCTTAGAAAACCACCTTTGTCTATCACAAACCTCTAATGTACTTTGATAACATTGCAAATATTTTTGGTAGCAACTGTTACGTTACTGAACTTGCGAAACTCAAAATACATACGATGCCATTTCACCATAAACTGAAAAAAATTATAATTTTAATCACTTACGAGTAAACAAGTCACTGTAACCTTAAAATGTCTTTGGCACGACTTCGGAGAACACAATGAGCTGATAAATGACAAAAGAATATGGACAAAGGAAGAAAGGATATTACTTTCCGGTTCTCCCAATATATCTCATTTACTAATTCGATTAATAACGTAAGTAATATAAGACATTAGAGGGCAAATGATTAACGTTGCTCCAGAATATACTGGTCTGCAAGAACATCGTTGAAGCCTGATGAGAAGAACCCTTAATGCAAGGGCCTAGTGCTTCCGAAAAAGTTTCTGTTACCACCACTGCACATTAAGTTTTACCTAACGAAAATATTTCTGAAAGTCTTTCCCAAGGATGGACAAAATTGTAATTATCTGTGCGAAAATGTGCTCATACAACAAAAGATAAATGGAAAGTAGATTTGTTTTTCGGACTTCACATTAGAAAACTATTACAACTTTAAACAAAAAATGATTGAACTAAAGGGAGGTTGGTTCAGAGTTCTTTGGAAGCAAAATTTCTCCGTCGTGGTCGTACAGGAAAAATGATGAAGTTAGGGGTTTGGATGAACCTCAAGATGTACTGTTTGAAAACTCACTTTATTTGGCCTAATAATTTCGGTGATCTCAATGAAGAACGAGATGAGCGGTTTTATCAAGGCATCAAAATGAAGGAAAGGTGATATTAGGGCCGCTGGAATACTGATTTGATGGGTTTTTACCGCTGGTCACACCACTGGGTCGTACAAAAGGAAATTCGTCAGAGAGCTAAATTTTGTAGCTTAAGGGGAAGGGACAAAGGATATACAAACCAATGAACAGACGATTCCTATGTGGTAGGTTAGCACACTGGACTCGCATTCCGGTGGACGACTTTTCAAATCCCCGTCCGCCCATCCTGATTTATGTTTCCTGCGGTTTCCTAAATCGCTCCCGTCAAATGCCGGAATGATTCCTTTGAAAGGACGAGGCCGATTTCCCTCCCCCATCCTTTCGTAATCCTAACTTGTGCTCCGTCTGTAATGAACTCGATACTGGTGGGACGTTAAACGCTTATATTCCCTCATTCCCGTGTATAACTAGGCGTTTCATGTTTACACCTCGTCGAAGTCTTTGCTCATATTGAAAGGTTAAATTTTCGGTTATAACGAAGTTACATTACTTCTACAGGGCGACACTTCGTGGGAGTAATACATGCACGAAAATAAAATAAAATGTTAAATAAAGTTTTGTCTGAAATTAGTTTATTTCCGAGTTACGACGTATTATGTCATTTGCGGTAGGCATTACATCATGGGCCAGTACAGGCTTTTGGCGTGTCGTGATCGCTTGCGTATCGACTCACTTGCTTTGTGCTCCCCTCTACACAGCTCGGTTGATTCTGGCAATAAATGCCTTTGTTTACTTGACTTGTGGGTGTGGTCTGTTGTAGCGTAGCGGCACCATACGTCTTATGTACATACATTCATTCTGTCCGTAGACCGCAGAGTGCAGTCGTTGTGTACAGTACAGTGACGTGCTTAGACTGTGAATACGCGGATGTGCAACCCTTTTGTGGCGTAGCAGAACGCAGTGCGCTAGCAGCAAGACGATAGTATATGGAAATGTTTCCAAACAGAAGAAGGGTGAAAGGAAGATTAGTGTTTAACGTCCCGTCGACATCGAGGTCAAGATCCGTGCCAAACAGAGGAGTACTAAATGATCCGACTTTCACAGCTGGCCGGCCGGAGTGGCCGAGCGGTTAAAGGCGCTACAGCCTGGAACCGCACGACCGCTACGGTCGCAGGTTCGAATCCTGCCCCGGGCATGGCTGTGTGTGATGTCCTTAGGTTACTTAGGTTTAAGTAGTTCTAAGTTTTAGGGGACTTATGACCACAGCAGTTGAGTCCCATAGTGCTCAGAGCCATTTGAACCATTTTTCACAGCTGTGGACGGGCTTTTAAGGGAATACATCATTAGTGGTGCACCACGGTGAAGTTGGTCTCAACTGGATAGAGTGGGTGTTGAGAACTGGAACTGGCAGATGAAGATAGGGCCATAAGTACCTGCAGTATAAACGCCACTGTTGGGATTCCTCAATCAATTGTATAGCGCCTGCTTCGGAGGGAGAAATTCCACCCATTCCACCTGAAGAAGGTACAGGATCTGACAGGTGTAGACTACCCTAGACGTCAGAATTTATTCGAGCACCATGCTGCTGATCCATTATTCGGTCGTCGGGTACAGTATACGAATGAGAGTTTCTTTACCCGTATAGCTTTCGTGAGAGCTCTTAAAATGCGCGTGTGGGTGTGTGAAAAAAAAATGGTTCAAATGGCTCTGAGCACTATGGGACTCAACTGCTGAGGTCATTAGTCCCCTAGAACTTAGAACTAGTTAAACCTAACTAACCTAAGGACATCACAAACATCCATGCCCGAGGCAGGATTCGAACCTGCGACCGTAGCGGTCTTGCGGTTCCAGACTGCAGCGCCTTTAACCGCACGGCCACTTCGGCCGGCGCGTGTGAAAATCATCGCATAACTATAGTACGAGGATATCATTATCTTTTTGCTTTGACCGTTTTGTGTGATATAATGAAAAATCAGTTAATCGAACGGGATGTTATTCCACAGGTACAGACTGTCAGAATGTATCGACAGTTTTGGAACATGAACTGGGTGTTCTGCTTCATAAAGTAGCACTAAACGAACCAAATTATGGTTTATGCCCCTCCAGATTTCAGTAGGGAGGCAAGAGAGTATCTCAGTGTTGCTTGTCCCGATAGATGGACAGGCCTTGCAGGACCAGTTTCTTGGCCCACCAAATTTCCGATCTTAACCCGAGGGACTTCTAATTTTTGGAACCGTTTCAAGGAGCTCGTTTTTGGTGTTGAAAATGAGAATAAAACACAACTACAGAAGCGAATTGAAATTGATTGTGCAGACTGAGACGAACAGAGCATGCAACATTCAAAGAGCGGCAAGGGCTTTCGAGCACATCGTTTTGAACATGTTCTGGTGTAAATGTATAGTACATAGTTCTGTAGAATTTCGGATCCCTTCGTGTCGCTGATTCCTGAGAAGAATTAACATTGTATTGTTTTGTGTTGCATTTCACTTTTTCTACGTCTACATCTACATCTATACTCCGCAAGCCACTCAACGGTGTGTGGCAGAGGGCACTTTACGTGCCACTGTCATTTCCTGTTCCAGTCGTGTATGGTTCGCGGGAAGAACGACTACCTGAAAACCTCCTTGCGCGCTCGAATGTCTTTAATTTTACATTCGTGATCTCCTCGGGAGGTATAAGTAGGGGGAAGCAATATATTCTATACCTCATCCAGAAATGCACCCTCTCGGAACCTGGACAGCAGGCCGGCCGCGGTGGCCGAGCGGTCCTAGGCGCTTCAGTCCGGAGCCTCGCTGCTGCTACGGTCGCAGGTTCGAGTCCTGCCTCGGGCATGGATGTGTGTGATGTCCTTAGGTTAGTTAGGTTTAAGTAGTTCTAAGTCTAGGGGACTGATGACCTCAATTGTTAAGTCCCATAGTGCATAGCTGTACGTAGGTTGTTTAGGTTTTTGTGTTGGTAACGCCATGTAGCGCTCTATATGAAAATCACTGACTATGTTGTGTGAAGGCTGTGGTTGGTTTCATTGTTGGAGTATATGCTATTGTAGTGTTGGGCAGTTGGCTGTTAACAGCGCGTAGCGTTGCGCAGTTGGAGGTGAGCCGCCAGCAGTGGTGGATGTGGGGAGAGAGATGGCGGAGTTTTGAGAGCGGATGATCTGGACGTGTGTCCATCATAGACAGTAAATTTGTAAGACTGGATGCCATGAACTGCTATATATATAATGACTTTTGAACACTATTAAGGTAAATACGTTGTTTGTTCCCTATTAAAATCTTTCATTTGCTAACTATGCCTATCAGTAGTTAGTGCCTTCAGTAGTTAGAATCTTTTATTTAGCTGGCAGTAGTGGCGCTCGCTGTGTTGCAGTGGTTCGAGTAACGAAGATTTTTGTGAGGTAAGTGATTTGTGAAAGATATAGGTTAATGTTAGTCAGGGCCATTCTTTTGTAGGGATTATTGAAAGTCAGATTGCGTTGCGCCGAAAATATTGTGTGTCAGTTTAGTGTTGATCAGAATAGGTAAAGAGCGAAATGTCTGAGTACGTTCAGTTCCGCTCAGCTGTTTGAAGATCAAATAATGTAAGAGGTTCATCAGCACAGTAATTCATTTATTTTTCTAAGGGGACATTTCAATAGAGCCATTTGAACCATTTGAACCTAGACAGCAAGCTACACCGCGATGCATAGCGCCTCTCTTGCAGCGTCTGCCACTTGAGTTTGCTAAACATCTCCGTAACGCTATCACGCTTACCAAATAACCCTGTGACGAAACGCGCCGCTCTTCTTTGGATGCTCTATATCTTCTCTGTCAACCCGGCCTGGTATGGATCAGCATCGTTGTTTACGGGACAGTAAATCAGAAGGATTTTAGTGACAATATGCAGTAATCTTTATATAGAAAACTGACGTATATCGAAAAAAAACGCTAAAGTGCTCACAGCCAACGCGTCTCTGATGGTGTTACCGGTATCATACTGGACTGCCGGCAACAATTTACATTCCCCACTGATGTTCAGTACAAAAGGTCATGTGTGAAAGGAAAGCGGGACAGTCGCTTACCACGAAGCTGTCGCGAACGTTTCTCAGCAATCACTCAAATTAAAATGGCTCTAAGCACTATGGGACTTAACATCTGAGGTCATCAGTCGCCTAGACTTAGAACTAAAACATAACTAAACCAAGGATGACACACACATCCATGCCCGTGGCAGGATTCGAACCTGCGACCGTAGCAGCAGCGCGGTTCAGGACTGAAGCGAGCAATCACTTTCTGTTGATCCATTGTAGGCGTGGGACAGCTGCTCTTTATCAATGCAATTCGCCAACAACGGTGAAATTGAGATGTTATTTTATTTTATTACGCCTGGAGATGGAATAATGGAATGCGGAAACTGGTAGTGGAAACAAATTATAATAACATTTCAACTGCACGGCTTTTGGCCAATTTCAGTATTAACAAAAAAGATTTTCTCGGTATTGTTGCTTTTTGAGGCGCCCTTTTGCGTGTTTGCACGATGTCGTAATTATCTCCGCAGAGGTAGCCTCTCTTGTGTTCAGGAAGTTCTTCGACAACTATGTCACAAAGGCTTTTGTCCCTGGCGCCTGCGGTAATTCGAGTTTAGTCTTCCCGCTAAAACTTCCCTCTTCTCCAACTTCACTCAACCACGAATCGATCAAGAGGTTCCCGAAATACCTGTAAATCTCCTTCTAGCGCCTTTAGCAGCAAAAACAACAGAAAAAGTGCCTGAAATTCCTCGAGAGACGGCCGGCAAATAACAGCGGAATGAGGGGCCACCTACAGGAACACGCTTGCGGTCGTGAATAACTCACTTTGTACTCCTGTAGTCCAACGCTCACGGTTGTAATAATACCTGTCACGTGGGTTCTGGAAGGAAGGAGAAGCAGCAGCCGCTAATGTTAATTATTCTGTTTAGTAAGAAATACCTATTTTGTCCCTTTTCAATTAGCAGTTCTTTCACTAAGCTATTTACTTAATATTGAACGCATGACGCAAATGATCTAGTACCTTATCGAAAAAGTACACTACTGGCCATTAAAATTACTACACCAAGAAGAAATGCAGATGATAAACGGGTCTTCATTGGACAAATATACTTAAACTAGAACTGACATGCGATTACATTTTCACACAATTTGGGTGCATAGATCCTGAGAAATCAGTACCCAGGACAACCACCTCTGGCCGTAGTAACGGCCTTGATACGCCTGGGCATTGAGTCAAACAGAGCTTGGATGGCGTGTACAGGTACAGCTGCCCATGCATCTTCAGCACGATACCACAGTTCATCAAGAGTAGTGACTGGCGTATTGTGACGAGCCATTTGCTCGGCCACCATTGACCAGACGTTTTCAATTGGTGAGTGATCTGGAGAATGTGCGGGCCTTTCTGTATCCAGAAAGGCCCGTACAGGACCTGCAACATGCGCTCGAGCATTGTCCTGCTGAAATGTAAAGTTTCGCAGGGATCGAATGAAGGGTAGAGCCACGAGTCGTAACGGATCTGAAATGTAACGTCTGCTGTTCAAAGTGCCGTCAATGCTGACAAGAGGTGGCCGAGACGTGTAACCAATGGCACCCCATACCATCACTAGTGATACGAGGCCGTTGGGATCCAGCACGGCGTTCCGTATTACCCTCCTGAACCCACCGATTCCATATTCTGCTAACAGTCATTGGATCTCGACCAACGCGAGCAGCAATGTCGCGATACGATAAACCGCAATCGCGATAGGCTACAATCCGACCTTTATTAAAGTCGGAAACGTGATGGAACGCATTTCTCCTCATTACACGAGGTATCACAACAACGTTTCACGAGGCAACGCTGGTCAACTACTGTTTGTGTATGAGAAATCGGTTGGAAACTTTCCTCATGTCAGCACGTTGTAAGTGTTGCCTTCGGCGCCAACCTTGTGTGAATGCTCTGAATAGCTAATCATTTGCATATCACAGCATTTCTTCCTGTCGGTTAAATTTCGCGTCTCTAGCACGTCATATTCGTGGTGTAGCAGTTTTAATGGCCGGTAGTGTACATATACTGTATGCAAGGAACGATAATTTTCGTGCTTTTACTTATGAGTTCAGTCTGGGTCACAAATATGCATAAATACATGGAAATACAGGGGTTTGACAACAATAAGGAAACACCGCGAGAAACACTTGCTTGAACACAAATGCAGACGCCGGCCAAACCTGCAGGTTGTTGTATTTGACCACGAACGTCATCTGTGCAGTGTCCTCAATACACTCAATACATTGAAATGGTCAGTCGTGCTCACAAAAGTGTTCTGCGTAGTTGTGAGTGCATTACGGAATTTCCATGAATTACAAACATCAGGTGTGTAAGAGACGGGGAGAGTTGAAAATGTGTGCCTGACCGGGATTCGAACCCTGGATCTCCTGCCTACGAGGCAGGCGCTCTACCCCCCTTTTTTTCTCTTTTTGTTCGTTATTACTCGTTGTATTTGTTCGGGAACGGACGTCTTCTGACACCCTTTCAGGTTCATTGTTGATCCGTTTACTCAGATTTTTTCAATTTTTTTTTTTTTTTTACCGAGGGCCGCTAATGTGTCGTGATCGCACACCCCAAAAGTCACCGAGGACACAGGAACTTTCGCGGCTGCTCGGACTTATCCCCCCCCCCCCCCCCCCCCCCCCCCCCCCGCCCCCAGCAGACCCACAATCTCAACCTACTTCTCACACTACGAAAGGAGTGCACCCTGCCTATTAATCTCAGTTCTCGTGGCAAGGTCTATTCCGGCATGAGTTCGAGCGTATGTGTCCATCCACACAGAAATGATCCTTGGCTCGTGGTCGCCGTAATTATATGTGTATGGTGTCTGTTTCTTCGGACATGTCCGAAAAAACAGACACCAAACACACATGAGTGCATTACGTTGGAGCTAAGTCACTTCGAACGTGGGTAAATTGTTGGTATACTCGTATGGTGAGTGCCTTCATAACCAAGGTAGCCGAAGTGTTCGGTGTTTCACGAGGCACCATACAGTAGATTTACAGGGTGTTACAAAAAGGTACGGCCAAACTTTGAGCAAACATTCCTCACACACAAATAAAGAAAAGATGTTATGTGGACATGTGTCCGGAAACGCTTAATTTCCATGTTAGAGCTCATTTTAGTTTCGTCAGTATGTGCTGTACTTCCTCGATTCACCGCCAGTTGGCCCAATTGAACGTGGGTAATGTTGACTTCGGTGCTCGTGTTGACATGCGACTCATTGCTCTACAGTACTAGCATAACTGGTTAGTGTTCACCACGAATTTGGTTTTGCAGTCAGTGCAACGTTTACAAATGCGGAGCTGGCAGATGCCCATTTGATGTATGGATTAGCATGGGGCAATAGCCGTGGCATGGTACTTTTCTATCGAGACAGATTTCCAGGACGAAGGTGTCCCGACAGGAAGACGTTCGAAGCAATTGATCGGCGTCTTAGGGAGTACGGAACATTCCAGCCTATGACTCGTGACTGGGGAAGACCTAGAACGACGAGGGAACCTGAAGTGGACGAGGCAATTCTTCGTGCAGTTGACGATAACCTTAATGTCAGCGTCAGAGAAGTTGCTGCTGTACAAGGTAACGTTGACCACGTCACTGTATGGAGAGTGCTGCGGGAGAACCAGTTGTTTCCGTACCATGTACAGCGTGTGCAGGCACTATCAGCAGCTGATTGGCCTCCACGGGTACACTTCTGCGAATGGTTCATCCAACAATGCGTCAATCCTCATTTCAGTGCAAATGTTCTCTTTACGGATGAGGCTTCATTCCAACGTGATCAAATTGTAAATTTTCACAATCAACATGTGTGGGCTGACGAGAATCCGCACGCAATTTTACAGTCACGTCATCAACACAGATTTTCTGTGAACGTTTGGGCAGGCGTTGTTGGTGATGTCTTGATTGGGCCCCATGTTCTTCCACCTACGCTCAATGGAGCACATCATGATATGGGAGTCTCTACCTGTGCTGCTAGAACATGTGCCTTTAAAAGTACGACACAACATGTGGTTCATGCACGATGGAGCTCCTGCACATTTCAGTCGAAGTGTTCGTACGCTTCTCAACAACAGATTCGGTGACCGATGGATTGGTAGAGGCGGGCCAATTCCATGGCCTCCACGCTTTCCTGACCTCAACCCTCTTGACTTTCATTTATGGGGGCATTTGAAAGCTCTTGTCTACGCAACCCCGGTACCAAATGTAGAGACTCTTCGTGCTCGTATTGTGGACGGCTGTGATACAATACGCCGTTCTCCAGGGCTTGCATCAGAACATCAGTGGTTCCATGCGACGTAGGGTGGATGCATGTATCCTCGCTAACGGAGGACATTTTGAACATTTCCTGTAACAAAGTGTTTGAAGTCACGCTGGTACGTTCTGTTGCTGTGTGTTTCCATTCCATGATTAATGTGATTTGAAGAGAAGTAATAAAATGAGCTCTAACATGGAAAGTAAGCGTTTCCAGACTCATGTCCACATAACATATTTTCTTTCTTTGTGTGTGAGGAATGCTTCCTGAAAGTTTGGCCATACCTTTTTGTAACACTCTGTATATCACATACGGGGAAAGCGAAAAACATAATTCGCTACGTAACAACCCGGACGAAAGTGTGTGTTGAGTAACTGTGACTGATGGTCATTTAAGAGGATTGTGACGAAAAATAAAAATACGATGACATCCGCTGAAGTCACTGCAGAACCGAATGTCGCACCCGCGAGCCCTGTCAGCACTGAAACTACATGATGGGAGCTCCAAAGGCAGGGAATTATGGGGAAAGCTGGAATTCCAAATCCTCTCATTAGTGATAGGAGTGCCCGTAACAAACAAACGTAGTGCCGAAGCCATACAACCTGGACTATGGACCAATGGAAGAACTTCACTTGGTGGGATGAGTCTTGTTTCACACAGTTTCAAACCTTTGACGGAGATTACGTTTAAAGATTGAAACATGGTGGGGTTCGGTGAAGATATTGGCAGCCATATCGTGCTATTCCACGGGCACATGGTTACTCTGCAAGGTCGCACTACTGCGAAGGATTATATGACCATTCTGGCTAATCAGGCCCAGCCCATGGTACGATGTTTACTCCCGAATGGCGATGTTGTGTCCCAAGACCAAAAGGCCCTGTTCACACAGCTCGAACCTCCAGGACAGTTTTGTGAGCTCGAGGATGCAACGTCGCATCTACCCTGGCAACCAGTCACCAGACCTCAGAACTAATGAGCCTTTGTGGTCTGCTTTGGAGAGGACGACACGTCATCGCTATCCACCTCCCTCTTGCCACTATTTTTTCAGGATGAATGGTGTAAGATTTCCTTGAAAACCATCCAAGACTTATACGAGGGGCGCTTGAAAAATCCGTGCAAAAAAACAGTATTTATATGTGTTTGGGGTAAACCTTTTTTATTTTTCGGCATAGTCTCCTGTAAGTCCTATACACTTCGTCCAACGGTGTTCTAATTTGTTGATCCCTTCCGAATAACAGGAATTGTCTAAGTCTGCAAAATAGCTAGTAGTTACTGCAATCACCTCCTCGTTTCAATAAAATCTGTGTCCCGCCAGGCATTTATTCAAATTGGGGAATAAATAGTAGTCCGAGAGAGCCAAGTCTGGAGAATAGGGGGGATGTGAAACGAGTTGGAACCCTATTTCCACTAATTTTGAGACCACAACTGCTGAGGTGTGTGCTGGTGCATTGTCGTGATGGAAAAGGACTTTTTTGCGGTCCAATCGGCGGCGTTTTTCTTGCAGCTCGGGTTTCAAACGGTCCAATGACGATGAATAATATGTACCTGTAATAGTTTTACCCTTTTCCAGATAGTCGATGAGGATTATCCCTTGCGAATCCCAAAAGACAGTCGCCATAAACTTTCCGCGCGAAGGAATGGTATTTATCCCTTTCGAGACGACTGCTCTCAGAGCGAGTTTATTTATGTCCCATATTTCATTGTATGCAAACCAGACAAAAACTACCAGTACACATCACGCTAATGGCAACACCAGCATCAGGTCGGAGAGGAACAATTCACGAGGGTTTAGCAAGTATGCCATATCCCGCTGTAGCCTTTCATTAATTAATAGATCCAGATATCAAACGGTAGGATGATCGATTGCTTCGCTTCACTCGCTGTTATATACAGTCTCACACATTTTCATTGGGATTAAGATTTCGGTGATTAAGCAGGCCAGTGCGGGTGTGATACGGTGATATGAGTGTTTGTCAATGTATGCGTGCAGCCCGATGAACGCGACTGTTGTCGAGTTGGAATCCGGAAGTGTGTACAGCACTTCTTGAAAACGGTCAACACTTTCTCACTCATGGTGCCGAAATAAATGTTCTGGTTAACATGACTGAATGTGCCCAATTCGTGGTATTAAAGCCACCTGAACCCACGTCTGGCCTGAGTTACAGCAGTAATTGTACAACAGATTGGCCAGGATAGCTCAGTGACGTGGTCCATTCATTCGATGTCACCTGAACAACAAATCCATCATGGTTGTTACAACCTTTCTGAAGCAGCCCAGCTCGACCGTTGGTGACGTGATCGTGAAGTGGAAACGTGAAGGAACCACCAAAGCTAAGCCAAGGCAAGGCAGACAGCTTGTTCTAATGGATAGGGACCGTCACGCTGAACATGGCGTAGGTGTTTGGAAAAATCGCGTGAAAGTAGCGGAAGGAATCGCATGTGAGTTGTAAGTGCTACCGGTAGTCTATCTGGCAGTTCCTCATAAGCCACATATTTATGCCACTGCCGAGGGGATGACTGGAAATGAGAGATTTTGCAAGACTGAATTACGTACTCTACTGCATTGGCTCCTTACTTAGCTTGCATTTATCGCGAATCTCGTGCCCAACGTAAAGTCCCGAGCGACTGGAAAAAAGCGCAGGTGACGCCTGTATATAAGAAGGGTAGAAGGACGGATCCTCAAAATTACAGACCACTATCCTTAACATCGGTTTGTTGCAGGATTCTCGAACATATTCTCAATTCGAATATAATGAATTTCCTTGAGACAGAGAAGTTGCTGTCCATGCATCAGCACGGATTTAGAAAGCATCGCTCGTGCGAAACGCTACTCGCCCTTTTTTCACATGATATCTTGCGAACCATGGATGAAGGGTATCAGACGGATGCCATATTCCTTGACTTCCGGAAAGGATATGGGATTGGTTCCCAAATATGTGAGTGGCTCGAAGATTTCTTAAGTAATAGAACCCAGTTCGTTGTCCTCGATGGTGAGTGTTCATCGGAGGTGAGGGTATCATCTGGAGCGCCCCAGGGAAGTGTGGTAGGTCCGCTGTTGTTTTCTGTCTACGTAAATGATCTTTTGGATAGGATGAATAGCAATGTGCGGCTGTTTGCTGATGATGCTGTGGTGTACGGGAAGGCGGAGTCGATGAGTGACTGTAGGAGGATACAAGATGACTTGGACAGGACTTGTGATTGGTGTAAACAATGGCAGCTAACTCTAAATATAGATAAATGTAAATTAATGCGGATGAATAGGAAAATGAATCCCGTAATGTTTGAATACTCCATTAGTAGTGTAGCGCTTGACAGAGTCACGTCGATTAAATATTTGGGCGTAACATTGCAGAGCGATATGAAGTGGGACAAGAATGTAATGGCAGTTATGGGGAAGGCGGATAGTCGTCTTCGGTTCATTGGTAGAATTTTGGGAAGATGTGGTTCATCTGTAAAGGAGACCGCTTATAAAACACTAATACGACCTATTCTTGAGTACTGTTCGAGTGTTTGGGATCCCTATCAGGTCGGATCGACAGAGGACATAGAAGCAATTCAGAGGTGGGCTACTAGATTTGTTACTGGTAGGTTTGATCATCACGCGAGTGTTACCGAAATGCTTCAGGAATTCGGGTGGGAGTCTCTGGAGGAAAGGAGGCGTTCTTTTCGTGAGTCGCTACTGAAGAAATTTAGAGAACCAGCATTTGAGGCTGACTGCAGTACAATTTTACTGCTGCCAACTTATATTTCGAGGAAAGACCACAAAAATAAGATAAGAGAGATTAGGGTTCGTACTGAGGAATATGGCAGTCATTTTTCCCACGTTCTGTTTGGGAGTGGAACAGGGAGAGAAGATGCTAGTTGTGGTACGAGGTACCTTCCGCCACGCACCGTATGGTGGATTGCGGAGTATTTATGTAGATATAGATGTAGGTTAGCAAAATAACTCTTGATTGAAAGCGAAATTTCACTCATTCTTAATTAATCATGAATCAGGCACATCCTTGACGTTCAGTGTTGAATTTAATGTACGCAGTCGATTTACTAACCCTCTCATTGATTTAGGCTCTAACAGTAAATCTGAAGGAGGGGCGATCGACATAATATTTGTGATTAAAAGAAATAGAATATGATGATAAACTCAAGGTTTATGTATACTCGACAGTTTATTACAAAAGACAGCTGGAGTTTTAAAGCATTAAAATGGACTGGTGTTGCCTAATAATCGTGTATCTGACTATAAACTGATTTGCAGCTTGACTATGACGATCAAAGTGCGTCTTTGTTTACAATAAGAACAGATTCCCAAAGATCTGTGGAAGCACTGTGTAATATGAAACAGTGGAACGTATCTAGAATCTTAACTACAATACTCTCGCCTCTCCTAATATATCAGATCTGTAAGCAACACTTGCCAAAGGGCTTGCCGCAGTGGTAACACCGGTTCTCGTCAGATCACCGAAGTTAAGCGCTGTCGGGCTGGTTTAGCACTTGGATGGGCGACCATTCGGTGATGGGTGACCATCTGGTCTACCGAGCGCTGTATGCAGGCGGGTTGCACTCAGCCCTTGTGAGGCAAACTGAGGATCTCCTCGACTGAGAAGTGGCGGCTCCGGTCTCGTAAACTGACATACGGTGGGGAGAGCGGTGTGCTGACCACATGCCCTTCCATGTCTGCATCCAGTGACGCCTGTTGGTTGAGAATGACACAGCGGCCGGTCGGTATCGTTGGGCCTTCAAGACCTGTTCGGGCGGAGAGAAGCAACACTTACCGCAACCGTCAGTGTAATGTGGGTAGAGTGGAGACACCATGACTCCCTAGGCTGAAGTTCAGTGCTACAAACTACTCTGCCACTCAAGAACGCAGCCACAACCCTTACCACTGTCCACTGTCCGCGACTTGTCTGCACCTAGTACGCTTATTTTATAAGTCTCTGAAAAGCAGATTCCTCCTTTCATCCTGCCCCCCCACCAAAAAAAAACGCGTCCATCAGTCAGTAGTCAGTACAGCCTGCCAATGGGTAACTGTTTCTTTGAAGAAATACTGCGCTAAGAAGCAGCGAAAAGTCAACAAGCTAATTAATTGAATTTCTTCCCCTCTTTTCTAAAAAACGAGCGCAAAGTGTTGCGACCTCCTAACGTCACAGCTAACACGGCAATTGGTGCTCATGCGGCCACCAGCTAGCTTCGCATTACAGCTCCTGTGTAAATGTTAAAAAACTGTTCCCGAGGCTAGTCGCCGACTTTGCTTCAGCTTCTGAACGTTGAGTAGTTCAGCGCTGTTTTAGGGAGGCCAGGAGATGGTTATTTGCTCAAGTATTTCCTTTAACAAGCTTCTAGCTTCTACCGTCCGCTGACAGAGTGCAGTCTTGTAGAACAAAAGCTTTTCAGCCCAGCGACCTCGCAGGCCGTACTAAAAACTGGATAATGGCCTCTCCAACTGTTCAACGTCAGCGAAGTAACTTTCACCTCCCGACATGTCGAGGACACTATACCTGCTCTATTTCTCCCCATTGTTCGTCGCGCCGGGCCTCGCTACAAGTTGCCTGTCTCATATTGCCGGCCGAAGTGGCCGTGCGGTTAAAGGCGCTGCAGCCTGGAACCGCAAGACCGCTACGGTCGCAGGTTCGAATCCTGCCTCGGGCATGGATGTTTGTGATGTCCTTAGGTTAGTTAGGTTTAACTAGTTCTAAGTTCTAGGGGACTAATGACCTCAGCAGTTGAGTCCCATAGTGCTCAGAGCCATTTGAACCATTTGTCTCATATTCACAGCACTCCTCCCTTCCAAAGCTCGTCCATGAAGGAAACTGATACACTCATTACCGTGGTAGTTTAAGAATAAGAACTGAAATAGCTCTTAAAATAGCTGCGGTAACTTGACTCCCATTGAACTAATTCAACTCACCTCCATTTCCATAATTAAAGATGAGTAAATCAAAAGACGCGACCCAAAGTGTTTGCCAGCTATTATACTATACCCTACAGCAATCCGTTGAAAGGATTTGGCTTTGGCGGATGATTGGAGAACTTTGTCAGCGTCATGTGCCGTGACAACTGTAAAGTATGGAGCAGGTAGTGTTGTGGTATGGGCGTGTTTCTCTTCATTATGGTATAGTCCCATTATTGCGCTTAAGAAAACAGTAAATGGGGAAGGATACGAACACACATTGCGGAAGTGTGTATTGCGTACGGTAGACTATTTGGACGTGACGATTGTTTGTATAAGTATTGGAAATGTAACCTGTCATAGAGCATGATTTGTGGACAATAACATTTCTGAAATGAATTAGCGTCCCTAGAGTCCTGACCTAAACCCAATGGAACACCTTTGGGATGAATTAGAATGCCGACTTCGCTGTGGACTCCAGCGTCCAACATTACTAACCTCTCTGATTTTGGGTCTTGAGGAAGCATGATTCCACAGACACTTCGCAGAAAGTGTCCCCAACAGAGTTCAAGCCATCATATATGCGAAATGTGGACAAATCCAGTTAATTATTAATAGATGGCCAGATACGTTTGATCAGCAAGTGTAAACTGAACATTTGTCGCCTAACATTTCTTAGAATTTTTTCAGGAATGGTGCTCTCTCCAAACCATCATTTTATGGCCCTAAATGATAATGTACTAGAAAATTTTCGTTGTTTTCTGGCAAATAAAGGTTATTATTTGTCTTTTGTTGGTTTCGATTCTGGGACCCAAAAAGGTGAAACATTTTACCCTCTATATTCATGGTTCGTGGTTTTGGGTAATTCAGGTCAATGTTTGGAGTAAGTTGTGGGTAATAATTCACCTACAATGGGGCCATATTTGGAAAAACATCGTGGTGTTGATGGTAAGCTTAGGACTGAGAACAGCATTCCTTTACTAACATTTATATTTTTCAGAGTGCATGTAGTGCTTTTTTTACGCTGTGCTTTAATTGTAACATTTGAGACCATGAGGAGGCGCTGCTTTGCAGGGCCCGTTCATCTCGGCTTTCTCGTCGAGCAACCTGGGGGACGTGTCGCCCAACACGGCGGGCCCTCGCTGCAAGGAGACGGGCCGCAGCTGCGACCCGCTGTCCAGCACCTGCGCCAGGGCGCCCGACGGCCGCCAGGAGCACTGCTACTCGCCTGGGCCCGGCACCGACATGTTCGACAGCACCCGCATCGTCGCCAAGCGACTCGCCGGCAAGGCTTCTGTGAGTGTCCTCAGTCCTCCAAGTACCACCGTGTACATGGTTGAGTTAACGTGACAGATCCCTCGTGTCACCATCCTCTTGGGATTCACCGACTCGATATTCAAATGGAGCACAAAGAGGTGCAATGAAGGTGACATACATTTGCATGTTTGTAGAAATTAATCAGCATACGATGTTGCATGTGAAGTTCCCTTGATCTGTTTGCACGGTTCTGTTCCTAACGCCACTTTTGACAGATTGTGTCACAGGTATTAAATTAAGCTAAGAGCGAGGAATATAACATGTGGAGCCCACAAGGTTCAGTGTTGGGTCCCCTTCTATTCTTTCTCTAAATATATGATCTTTCTGACTTCAGTTGGGGTGGTACTAACCTAACTGAATACGTGTTTGACCCACTGTATCGCTGTAAAAATGAGCCCCCCCCCCCCTTACTTGGTTATCAACTGAAATAGAATGGGATTAAATTAAAGTGCCACTGATGTGAATACAAGTAATAATTAATGAACGAATGGGCTAAGAACTGTTTTCACTTAGGTGCCAGATATCATCATTTGTGATACTTTGGACATTCCTGTGTGTCTATTATAAAAACAACCTTAGTCTGGGAGAATATATTATATGGGTCCCACAATGTATCATCCTTGGTCCACTCTGTTCTTAACGTATATAAATGATTTTTCAGTGATTTTAATGGGGATAGTACTGAGCTGGCTGAACTCATATTAAGAGACATAGTGAATTACCATATACTTGGGATCCAGTGATTTGGTAATCATGTGAAGTAGAAATCTGTATAATAAAGCTGACATTGTCATGCGAATCAGTATCAGTCAATCAGAAAATTGGTTGAAATGTCTGTAATTTGTCGCAGGAATGCAAGTAAAGCCAGAATGGTGAATGTAACATATGCTCCCTTATTTTATTCAGTGCTGGGTCCACTCTTGTTCTTAACACACACAAATGGTCTTCCAGTGATGGTGATGCGACTGAGATGTCTGAACACATGTTAGGTCCACTGTATCAGTGTATAATTAGGATCCCACCCTTTGGTAGTGAAATGAAGTAAAGAATGACGAAATAGTGACATTTTTGTAAGATAGTCTCACGAATGAATTAATATCGGAATGGGGGAATACAAGAATGTGAGTGGGGATGGCGAGGATGGGGAGGTCACACAATATTTGATACCCGTTCTGCTTCTGTTCATAACTTTTATAAATGATCCTACAAGGGTTTTAGTAGTTAAATATGATGTTTCCTGCTAACACACCTACTAATCGTCTACCCAAACTGACAGATATAGCTCAAATAGTAGCTGCATTTATATAAAACTTGTACATAACAAACAGTTCGTCTTAATCCCATAACGTCTCGTATTGAACAACTCGAAATGAGCGTAAACTACCTGCTGGTGCCACACCACGAATTATGTGGCAGTGCACAAATAACCTGTCGCTTCGAGACTTATACTTCTAATACAAGAGATGTGATTTTTTGTTATTTCGGGTGTCCTATTTCGTACGATTTCTTCGCTTTTGCGTCTGTAAACCTGTCTTGAAGGTATCTGTGCAGAGTTTATCGGACATTAAGGCTGTTGTCAGCTGGTAATAAGTTTCATGTGCTTTGTGGTATCGCCGATTATTTATTTTACAGAAAAATGGATCAGAGAATTTGTTCTAAATTTGGAAATTCGCCCAGAATAAAATGCGGTAAAGCTTCAGAAATATTAAATATTGCTCATGGCGAGTCTGCTATTAGTAAACAAGGGGTTTATGAATGATTACAGATTTTTGTACATCCCTGGAGCAGCAACAGTAGACTAAAATCTTCTTGCAGAAATCGAAATAGTTCATTGCTTTTGCACCGCGATAATGCACCTGTTCACAATGCGGAGATTGTTCGTGAATTTTTGGCCGAAAAGAATGATGCCTCACCATTCATATTCGTCAGACATAGTAACATGTGTAGCTTTACGTTAATGGGTCCTCGATTTTACAAAAGTACATGGTGTTAAATACGGTGAGAGCCTTAAAGCTATCCTAAAGATCGAATTTCAACAATAACTTATGGGGTCTATTTTGAAGGGGATAACACTGACGTTGATGAATAATTAAAAACACTTAAAAAAATTCTCGTTATATTTGAATGCATTTCGTAATTTAAATTGCAGCGGCAGATCAGGACTGCACTGTTCTCAGTGTAAAGCGTAACTATCGATTTTCAGACCAAACTACGCAAGATTTGTTGGTCCTGCAACCATAATTTGTAGATTTTAGGCACTGCTGAGTGTGAACCGTCACCATTTGTGTTTGGTGTTTACAGGAGCTGTGGCGTTCTTCGAATGCCAGGGAGGTGACCGGTCCCATTGCGTTCGCTCACCAATGGGTGGACATGCCGAAGCAGACAGCCGAGTACGTCGACCCCGAGACTGGAGCTACGACCACCGTGAGTTTCCATTTTTTTGTCGTTTGTTTATCTAGTTATCCATCAGGATAGATCGTTGGTCAGTCCCATTTAGGAATGGAAATTTCACTCACTCGCGAATCTCGAGGTGAACAGCTAATTGCTCGAGAATCTCGTGTAGGAGATGCCTACTTTAAGGGACTTCGTATTACTGTTGCCTGCCAGTTCATCATATATTACGTCTCTTCTGATCCCCTTCTTATTCGGAAATTGCTCTATTGAATCCGGTATTCTCTCAGGTACCAGCCCTCCTATGTAGAGCCACGCCATCGGATATGCTGCTTGTAGATTTGCGTCTCGTGAATCAGCACCAGTCAATGTCTCATTTTGCTTAGCTGGTCGCCTCTCTCTTCTATGGATAACTTTACTCCATCATTCTTCGTTTATATGCGTTTCCATTTCTGGTCTTGTCATATCTCTTGTTGTAGGTGTTTCTTCTTCGTTTGTGGGAAATACATATTCTGTTTCCCTATGGATGGTTTTGGGTCTTTTTGTGATTTAATACTAAAATATTTACATGAAATGGATATATTGACAAAAATTTTGTCAACCACATAGTGCAGTTATATACGCCAAAAAGCGATTGTACAAATTAGTAAAAAGGAACAAACAGAGATGAGAAGCACACCATTGAAAAAATTTTAAAAACTTTTTAAATTTTTTTAAAATTATTTATCATATTTTTATCCAAGAGCAAAAGTTAATCATAATGGCAAAACGTAAAACGGTGTTGGCATCCATCTAGCGTACAGTTAATGACATTCAGGAAAATCGGACTTTTTTTTTTTGGCAGATGGAGCCACATTGCTGAATGTACATGTAATGTAAACTACGTTGAGATAACAAAATCATGGACACGAACGAAAGAAACGTATTAATGAAACAAAGCCAAATGCAAAAGTAAAGGGACTTATGACCACAGCAGTTGAGTCCCACAGTGCTCAGAGCCAGCAAAAATAAATTAATTGGGCATTTGCTGTCTTGTCGGTTGCACCAACAGACATATGGGGTAGGTTTATGTCTCATGATATACGGGCACACCATAAGAGCCCCTAGAAGTTCTCAATTCATCCTATCGAGCCAGTGTTAATTTTCCCATGTATGAAGTGTGCTAGCACCTTATTTTTGCATTTGGCCTTGTTTCATTAATACGTTTGTTTCGTTCATGTCCGTAATTTTCTTATCTCAACTTAGTTTACGTTTCATGTGCATTCAGCAATGTGGCGCCATCTGCCGAAAAAAAGTGCGATCTTCCTGAATGTCATTAACTGTAAACTAGATGGATGCCAACACCGTTTTACGTTTTGCCATTATGATTAACTTTTGCTCTTGGATAAAAATATGATAAATAATTTTAAAAATTTTTTTTTTAATTTTTAAAATTTTTTCGATGTAGTGCTCCTTACCTATGTTTGTTCCTTTTTTACTAATTCGTACAGTCGCTTTTTGGCGTATATAACTGTACTACCTGGTTGACAAAATCTTTGTCAATATATCCATTTCATGTAAATATTTTAGTATTGTATCATTATATTTTACCTCACTTTGTATGTCATAACTCTTGCTTCTTCTTCTCATTTTTATTTTAGCTGTATCTTTTCGCATAGAGGGCGGGTTTGCTTTGCAGTGCCACCTTATGGTTTCTCGTGGTCATAGTCAATTCTCGATGTATCACTTTATGTTTGACCTCTGCTTACTTTGTGTTTGACCTCTGCTTACTACTCAGGGCACATATTCGTTGGAAGGTAAATTTGTATGTTCATTTTAAATGATGAAATGCGTCCACATACATTTAATTGGTTTATGTTGCTTTGTGTACATTTATTCATTTGGCCACTGTTATTAATTATTTTCGTTCTTGTATTTGTAGCACCGATGATGGCTGTTAATCAGTTGAAATCGATTTGCAAAAGTGAATAAATAAAACATGATTTTGCGACTGGTTGCTGCATATTTGGTAGTTTTATGGTTTACGGTTGCTGCACGACTTGGGAACCACAAGGAGCCCACCATTTCTAACTTCCTTGTTCCCACGAAAAACTGACGAAAGTGGTCCAACGCACTGTGATCAAGCTTGGCCGATAGTATCAGATGGCCCTTGGGATTGCGTCTCCCAGCAGCTGTCAGTGGGCGTCTGAGCCCAACTTAACGGGAAGCCACAACAAGTAGAATGTTCCTGGCGGGATTCCACAGCGGAAGGCAGCCGCAGCTCTGCTGTTCGGCACTGTCTGGAGCACCTGAGGTTTTTTTTCCTTTATTGTAATTTTCAGCACCTCATACAAGGCGGGCTGGCAGCAACTTAATACGCCGCTCTTCAGCCTTATGGGGTACAATAATATGAGATAGGTGACACAGAAAATACAAAAAATGGCGGGCAAAGAAAGTAGTTACAAAAAAACAAAAAACAAGAAGCCGTTCACGTTGGACGATAAAAACACTAACACTTGTTGACACGGCGCACAAAACACGTAGAACTGCGACGGCACATGTGAACAGTTGAGTTGTAACTGCACGAAACACAAAACGAAGCACACACACTAGACACTGACGGCGGTGATGCGATGATCTCCGGCGCGCGAATGTTCACTATGCGTGTGCGAGTCCGGGGACCTGCCAAGAGAGGAGGAGGAGGAAGGGGAGTGGGAGAGGGAGAGGGGAGAGCAGAGATGCCACGGGCAGGGGAGAAAGGGGGGGAGAGAGGAAGGGGGAGGGGAAGCCCGGGGGGTAGAGTGGTGGAGGGAGGGGACGGGGGAAAAGGAAAGAGAAGGGGAGGGAAGGGAAGAGAAGGGAGGGAGGGAGGGGCACCTGAGGCTGCCTGTGCAGCTTTTGTTCCAGAAGGGCGGATGGCTGCTGTGCACTGAGCTATTTAATTGGGCCGTAGAGGAACGCACCGATTCTACGTAGCTCTGACGCGGAGCGCCGAAGTTGTCGCTTCGCTGAGGCCTCGGTGGGAGCCTCACTCACCGCCGGTCTGTCGGCCGGCTGCGCATTCCACAGCTTCAGGAACATCGAACCGGCACTGTGCGTCTGCTCCAGCGAGGTGGTCGTCACAGAGCTTTAATTACGGCCTCGAAAAAAAAAATAAAGCTGCTACCGAGAATAGGATGGGCGGGTATTCTGTGGTAGCCTGACATGTCCGGCTTTTTACGGTCATGTCCCGCCAAATATTCACAAGCCCGTCCTGTCCGTCTTTTGTTAGATTTTTTGCGTTGAAGCGGAGAGCGTACAACTGAGGCCTGTGCCACGTAAACGGCGTAAGAGCGAGGAATAAGTGTGACGAAGCCATATATATTATAATAATGTATGTACTTGAGTATGTATGTTCCACATCTCCTTCTAAACCACTGTACCGATTCCAACCAAACCGTCTGGAGAGAATCGCTGTGGGGATAGGAGCAACCTGCCTATCAATAGGGTTTGGGAGGAAAAGAAATGTAGCCCATACCGCGCGAATACCCAGACTTCATTGCTCCAGTTTCCAATAACTAGAGCACTTAGCCATTTCAGGAAACTTTACGCCTAATTTCCAATATTTACGAAATTTTCCTAATAGACA
This sequence comes from Schistocerca americana, assembly GCF_021461395.2. NCBI lineage: Eukaryota > Metazoa > Arthropoda > Insecta > Orthoptera > Acrididae > Schistocerca > Schistocerca americana. The sequence goes on along the minus strand of NC_060120.1, from coordinate 975,733,271 downwards.
TACACCCACAAAATAATGAAAGGATAACAAATTCGCATACTACGTTTTCGCTGTTCAAGATGTAAATATGCCACGTGATGCATACAGCTTTAATTCATTATTTATTACTAAGAGCATTCACAAGACATTGTGCAGACAGTATCCACATATACCACTGGATGTACCTACAAAGTTATATCATTGTACGACACACAGTACGGATTATATTACGTCATAAACATTGACCTGCGTGAAAATGAAACTGCGGGGCGAAATTCACAAGAGATGGATATGAGGTACGTGTGGAAATACGTGTGAAAAATGTGAAATATATGTGACATGTGTGTACGTGGTTAAAGCCTCTGGTAAAAAGCTGCTTCTAAAACCCTGGAACGAATTGAATCAATGTCGTGGATGTATTACTTACTATGTGGAAAAAAATACTTTGAGGGTAAGAATCAGAAATCTCCTGAAACTTCCTGGCAGATTAAAACTGTGTGCCCGACCGAGACTCGAACTCGGGACCTTTGCCTTTCGCGAGCAAGTGCTCTACCAACTGAGCTACCGAAGCACGACACACGCCCGGTACTCACAGCTTCACTTCTGCCAGTACCTCGTCTCCTACCTTCCAAACTTTACAAAAGCTCTCCTGCGACCTTGCAGAGCTACCACTCCTGAAAGAAAGGATATTGCGGAGACATGGCTTAGCCACAGCCTGGGGGATGTTTCCAGAATGAGATTTTCACTCTGCAGCGGAGTGTGCGCTGATATGAAACTTCCTGGCAGATTAAAACTGTGTGCCCGACCGAGACTCGAACTCGGGACCTTTGCCTTTCGCGGGCAAGTGCTCTACCAACTGAGCTACCGAAGCACGACTCACGCCCAGTACTCACAGCTTCTGTAAAGTTTGGAAGGTAAGAGACGAGGTACTGGCAGAAGTAAAGCTGTGAGTACCGGGCATGAGTCGTGCTTCGGTAGCTCAGTTGGTAGAGCACTTGCCCGCGAAAGGCAAAGGTCCCGAGTTCGAGTCTCGGGCGGGCACACAGTTTTAATCTGCCAGGAAGTTTCATATCAGCGCACACTCCGCTGCAGAGTGAAAATCTCATTTCAGAAATCTCCTGTTGGGGTGGGGTCATAACGTGGAGAGGGAAGGGGGAGAGAGGACATGGAAAGAGAGGGAGAGGGGAAGAGGAGAAAGGGAAGAGGAGGAGATGGACAAAGAGAGTGAGATGGAGAGAGAAATGAAAGACCAGAAGATGGACAGAGACAGGAAGGAGGTAGAGATGGGTAGAGAGAGAAGGAGGTGGTGGTGAACAGAGAGAGGGGAGGTGGAAGCGGAGAGAGAAATGGAAGTTGAGAAGATTTGCAGATGGAGAGGAGGGCGGAAGAGATGGAGAGGCAAGAGAAGCACATGTACAGAGAGAGGGGCAGGAGGAAATTGACGGAGAGAGGGGAAAGGGGGAAAGGGGGAAAGGAGGAGACTGAAGAAAACATGAGGAAGAAGGAGATGGGCTAAGAGGAGATCGAAATAAATTCGTACCTGGGCAGTGCCAGGTACACAGCTAGTAAGGATACGTAACATAAGGATATACACATATCGTAAGGATATAGAGTAACAGCTGCTGTTCATACGTCTATGTGCTACGTCTGTGTTCGGAGACCGAACGAGCCTAAGACACGGTGTCACAACCGCACTAAGCGCAGAGCGAGCTTGGCAAAGCGGAATCTGCGATCAGATAATGAAAACCCGCTCTGCCCCGCTAAGCTAGCTCGTTGCACTCTCCACTGCTTGGAGACGCATGTGCGAACGAGGACTAGTCGGCCCTGCACTTTCGCTATTCTGTTATTATTTATTTACGAGCAGAATTGAAATTATCAAAATTATGAATATCTTTTTTGTGTTTTCCGCCTTATAGGAATAGATAATTTGTTTTTCAATGATTTTTTGAAGCTTTCAGCTGCCGGTTTCTTTATTTCCTGTGCGCTTGTACAGTTTCGTCCTTAGTCCATTTTCAAGTATTTTATGGATGATTTTTTGGTAACAGATTATGTCATATACGTCGTTGCTCCTATGACATCATGTTATGCTTATAAATTAGTTCGAGGTGTTCACGCTATTTTAGAAGCACGCTACATTCGAACAGTCGGTGCAAAGCTCTTGATAAGAGCAGCTGCGCACCCTATCGGATTGAAAATTATAGATAATTTGTTGTTTTATTTAATGAACAACTCTTAATTTATTCTGACTTAGGATTATATTAGAAAGAAGACAGAGCATTTAAGAAAATTTAGGACAATTCTGAACAATGGTCAAGAAAAAAGTTACAAGTACCAGTGTGTGAAGCGTTTTTGTTTCTATTTTGTTCGAGACGTTCATTCCCTACTCATAAAAGTTGAGAGGGTCCTTTGTTCTTTTCACATGAATACACTATCTGTTCAAAGGTATCTGGACACCTATAAGTGGACATATATATCTGTTGTGTCCACCATTCACCTGTATGACAGACTCTGCTAGGGACACTTTCAGTGAGGTGTTCAACGTCTGTTGATGAATAGCAGCCCATTCTTCCACAAGAGCCGAAACCATAGAGTAGTGATGTTGAAGTTGAGGTCGGGAGCGAAATCGACGTTTCTAAATTCCCACCGGCGTTTCATTGGGTTTAGGTCGGAACTCTTGACAGGCCAGTGCATTTCGGGGGGGAGAGGGGGGGGGGTTATTGTCCACAAACAACTGCATCAAAGATACTGCGTGACATGATAATGTTGATGTCAACGATCATCACCTCCAAACAGTTCCTCGGCTGTTCCCAACAAACACTATGCTGTAAACTGTGTTCATATAGTTCGACATTTAGGTAACGTTGTCCAGCCATTCGCCGAACCCAAACCCTTCCAACAGATTTACTTAGAGAGACTTATTGCTCTAATTCACTCGTTTCCACTCATCCGCTGTTCGATCGTGTCGCCCTTTACACCACTTTCAATTGTCACTTAAGAAGTGGGTAACTTAACAAGTGCTGCTCGGCCATTGTATCCAGTTATTTTTAACTCTCAATATGCTCCGTCGCTTTGCTACCTGGATTGTTGGTAACGCTCTGGAACTCACGAGTGAGTCCTTCCGCTGATCTCGTGCGACATTTTACATCCACACTCTCTAATGATCGACAGCCCCTGTCTCTCAGTACATGAGATCTGCCTGGTTATGGTTCAGCTGTGATAGTTCCTTCACATTTTGACTTCACAGTCACATCACCAACTGCCAACTTTGGCAGTTTTAGAAGCGCTGAACGTTCCGTGATGGATCTGTTCTTAGCTGACGTCCAGTGACTAGTCCACGTTCGCCGCGCGGGATTAGCCGAGCGGTCTGAGGCGCTGCAGTCATGGACTGTGTGGCTGGTCCCGACGGAGGTTCGAGTCCTCCCTCGGGCATGGGTGTGTGTGTTTGTCCGTAGGATAATTTGGGTTAAGTAGTATGTAAGCTTAGCGACTGATGACCTTGGCAGTTAAGTCCCATAAGATTTCACACACATTTGAACATTTTAGTCCACGTTCGGAGTCATTAAGCTCTCATCACTAACCCATTCTGCTGTTGGTGCTTCTGTACTGACAACACAGTACTCCCCGCCACCTTTTATAATGGTTGCTGGTCAATTTCACGCTACATAGTGGCGGGCAAATACTTTTGTATATATGAAGATGGTCCGAAAGAACAGACACCATCGGTGACCATGCATCTCGTTAGAATGAAAGTACAATGAAATCAATAAGCCAACGGGGACAGTTGAAAATGTGTGCCCCGACCGCGACTCGAACCTGGGATCTCCAGTTCACATGGCAGACTCTCTATCCATCTGAGCCACCGAGGACACAGAGGATAGTGCGACTGCAGGGACGTATCTCTGGCACACCTCCCGTGAGACCCACATTCCCAACTTATTGTACCGCACTATATTCATAGTGCCCCTGCCCATTATACTCATTACTCGCAGCTTTTTGCCGATTCCCGTAAGAGTTCGGGCACTGTTTGCCCATCCACATGGAAGAAGATGGGGGCACACATTTTCGACTGTCCCCGTTGACTTATATCAACGCCTGTATTGCAGCTAGGGGTATTCATTTCATTGTACTTTCATTCTAACGAGTTGCATGTTCACCGATGGTATCTGTTCTTTCAGACAGATACCATATTCATATATATATAGTTAAGGCTCGCCGACCATTTGACCATCTTCTTCTGTGCGGATACACAAACAGTGCCCGAACTCCTACGGGAATCGGCAAAAAGCCGCGTGTAATGAGTATAGTGGGCAGGGGCACTGTGAATATAGTGCGGGACGATAAGCTGGGAATGTGGATCTCACGGGAGGCGTGCCAGAGATACGTCCCTGCAGTCGCACTGTCCTCTGCGTCCTCGGTGGCTCAGATGGATAGAGCGTCTGCCATGTAAACAGTAGACCTCGAGTTCGAGCCCAGTGGGGGCACACATTTTCAACTGTCCCCGTTGACTTATATCAACGCCTGTATGCAGCTAGGGGTATTCATTTCATTGTACTTTCAAATACTTTTGGTCAAGTACTTAATCTCGGTAGGATGGTAATAGGCAGAAAGCAGTTCGCAATTGGGAATATTTGGGAGACGAGTACCAGTTCCGACGCTGGACTGATGATCAACGTAAACTTCCCGAAAACTTTGATAGAAACTGGAGGCAGAGGTGAGAAGGGGGGATGAATTTATGTTCAGTTCATTTCTAGGACAATATTGTTCATTGTTGAGGAAGAAATTAAAGTTGCGTGTGTGTAGAATAGGAGATATGCGCGTCGGCTTAATCACCGATCTCCAAAGTTCCCTCTGCGGGGCGCGTAGTTTTTAATTAAAAACCACACCTGTAGTGGCGCTAGGAGGGAAGGAGCCAGTGGAATGCATCGCATGTGGTCCCACATTTGGCGCTACCCGTATGATCCGCGCTCCAGCGTCTGTTCCGTGCACATTCCTCGCAGATAACTGCTGGCGGAATGCAGAAGGGGGATCTGGAGTACAGCTGGAGGAATGCATCACGGGAGTGCTGGTGGCGGACGGCATTCCTGAGCGCCTGCTCCGCATGCCGTCTTAACGCTGCGTCGACGCGATGCTCCTCATTTGCTCAGCTTCGCGCATGCGCCTCACGATTTCCGCAGGTAGCATAACGCCCGTCGAAGGGCTTACCTTTCCGTCCTTACCAGGAATCTTGCCAAGCGTGAACTGTCTGATTCGTCTAGTAGGATGTACTGTCGTGTCCTGACATAGATGGGAGAGGGAGAAAAGGGGTTGCTGGTCAGTCTGCGCTCCCGAGCGGTACAGAGCAGAAGGCAGGACAATTCGCAGTGAAGGCATTTAATCGTTTTCTTCTACATCTACATCTACATTTATACTCCGCAAGCCACCCAACGGTGTGTGGCGGAGGACACTTTACGTGCCACTGTCATTACCTCCCTTTTCTGTTCCAGTCACGTATGGTTCGCGGGAAGAACGACTGTCTGAGAGCCTCCGTGCGCGCTCGAATCTCTCTAATTTTACATTCGTGATCTCCTCGGCAGGTATAAGTAGGTGGAAGCAATATATTCGATACCTCATCCAGAAACGCACCCTCTCGAAACCTGGCGAGCGAGCTACGCCGCGATGCAGAGCGCCTCTCTTGCAGAGGCTGCCACTTGAGTTTGCTAAACATCTCCGTAACGCTATCACGGTTATCAAATAACCCTGTGACGAAACGCGCCGCTCTTCTTTGGATCTATCTGAGCCAACGCTGGATCTATCTGAGCCAACGCTGGTACAGGCTAGTTCTAGGGTTAGAAGAAACATGAATAACACTGTTACAACAGAAGCCAGTGCAGAAGTCCCAGGACTGGATGCTAACCACAGTGGCAAACACTAGCAGCATCGTAAGGCAACAACTTAGTTGCAAAACAAAACATAGTGAATGTGACACTGTTCACTGAGGCATTCCAAGTGAGAGAGCAGACTTACGAGGAGCTGGAACGAGGCTGGATTCGACGGACGCGAATTCGGTGCCCAGATCGTCTGACTGAGAACTCCGCCAAGATGCGGAATCTAGGGGTTTTAAAGAGTCGCTCCGGGGTACTGTTTTTCCCACTTAAGCCACCCAGCCAATCCCGCAGGTCTCTTGCAGGCGCCTGCTAATGACAGTTTCGTTACGTCCTTTCTACTGCTCCTAAGGCGGGGATGTTAATGCAGTTGCGCTAACATTATTCAGCTGAAAGCTAAACGTAGCTGCTCTGCCAAATAAGGCTTGCAACATTATTGTTATACGTCATTTAGCCCCGACCCTGGGGCTCCCCGGAGTAGGGACTGCTACGTCAGCAGTTCTTTGGCGCTTTCGCTCTCTTTCTAACCCTTCTGAGCCTACTGACGTTGCTGTTCTCAGGGCTGGTATCAAGCAGGCTTTATCGCTAACACGTGTATCTTCGTTACAGAGTTGTACGGTGGCAACCTACCACAGCGCCTAGACGACATATGAAGTTACATGTTAATTCCTTGAAGAGTAACTAGCGCCCTGGGACCACGTCTGTGGGCGCCTACATTTTCGCAGGGCTCTCCCCTTACGGTTTACTTCATGTAACAATGTCTCTACTAGTTTCGTCTGCCCTCAGCATCGTCTCTGCTTCCGCGCGTTATAGCGCCTGTCCTCCTTTCTCACAGCTTCAAGGTAACACTACAGTAGCAAGGAATAATCAGTGTATTACAGTACTTGTTGAACTCGGACGGGAATATATCTTTTTGAAAGTCCAACCTTAGCTTGCTGTTGGCGAGATGCCTCTAAACGTACCACTCAACGCTACCAAAACACAGCCAAGTACCTTTTAAGCGCACTAATTCATTATAAATTCGCATAATTACCCGTTACTTAAACTTGCTTTCTTTTTTCAAATTGATCGATCAGCGTGGCACATTGTAATTTCGAGGGTCTGAGAATGTCACACGAACACAGTTCCTTAAAGACACTCACGTCTGTTTTCATTCATAGATCAGCCATTCGATTCACCACCTGCAATTTAATTACAATACTCAAGTCGAAGGCATGCTAAATAACGTTCCACGAGTCCCGTATAACCCGTAGTATTTACTTGACGTTCCATATATAATCTCCAAGAAAGAAAGGAAGAAAAAAGCAGTACACGAAAAAAGAAATTTTCTGAATGGGACAGAAATCGGTAGCTGTGATGTATATATACAGACAAACAGATGATTACAACTTCAGAAAGTTGGATGGCTGATTTTTTTTTAAAAAAAAAAGGCTCACAAATTGATCAAATGACAGACACGCTGGTGCATATCTGGCCTTTATGCAAGCAGTTATTGACAGACTTATTAGATGTTCTTCTGAGGAATATTGTGCCTAATTCTGTTCAATAATAGAATAAATTGTCCGTTGCAGGCTGTGTTGTGCTTTATTAAAATCGTGCTATTAGCTAATTTAGGTCGTGAATTACATATGGTGACCGTCACATAAAAGAATGTGTTGAGCACGATGTGTAATAAATGACATGGGAAATGTTTGATAATGGCTCACGGCCGAAATTAGCTATCACCATGATTTAAATAAAACGCAATACAGCCTACCGTGTGTAGTGTATTCTTTTATTGAACACTTAGAGGCTGTGGATCCACACGGAAGCAAAATCTTCAAATTCTGTCCAGTTGACGCGTTAGATCGTCAGAATCCCGATCTGGTTGGAGGCCTCTGTCCATAATGCTCCAAACGTTTCTCAACTGGGGAGAGATTCGGCGATGTAGCTGACCAAGGTAGAGTTTGGCAAGCAGCAGAAACTCTCACCCTTTCGGGCGGGCATTATCTCGCTGGAATGTAAATCCAGGATGGCTTGCCATGAGGTCAACAAAACGCGGCGTAGAATGTCGTCGACGTACCGCTGTGCTGTAAGGGTGCCGAGGATAACAACCAAGGGAAATGACACCCGAACCATCACCCCTGGATATCAGGCCGCCTCCAGACACGTCTTCGATCTCATTGACTTGAGTAGAATTGTCTTTAGTGATGAGTGCCGGTTAGAACTGATCCACAACGACCAGCGAAAACGTGAGACGTGTAATCGAAATGGCAGACGAAGACTTGTGGCATAAGACAACCCTCATTCCGCCAAAGGCTTTGTCATAGAGGGCGGAGGAGCGTACAGAGGTTCAGGGCGCTCTGTTGCCCTTTGAGCTGTAGTTGTGTCCGGCTCTTCGAAAAGCGCGCCAGGCGGAGTGCTTTCGCTTCACGTCTAGTGTTTGCGGTGGCGCTTTCGGTTTGGCGCGCTGTTTGGATGGCTACCGCCTTATGGCGGGAGGTGGAGCAAGCGTACGGTCGCGTGACGATCGAGGATTACGTACTGGGCGGTGACCGAGAGAGGTGGTAGCGCGAACGGGGCCCTGTTGTTGGGGGTCGTCAACAGCTCGCCACGTGCTTAGCCCGACCTCTTGGCTGTCAGGGGCTGTCTGCCTTACCAGCATGTACGTGGCTTACGAAGATTAGAAGCCTTGGTGCAGGAGATCAGCTTGTGGGACCGTATGTCTTCTTATCGCCCGATGAAACCATTGGCAGCGGTTGGCTCTGACGAGCATAAGGAAGTTCAACGTGTTCCCAGCGCTGTGGTGGAGTGTGTGAAGTTGAGTACTGTTTTCATGTAACAGAGTTAGTTATATAAAAGGGGTTTTTCAAGTTCTATTGAAATGTATGAGTTTCTTCACCAGTGGTTTTGTTGGGGGTCTTCCCACCACAGTTTTCGTTTGCCTGTCCGCGGGAATGTGGGAATTGCTTCTTGGTCGGGCCGTTTCATTCACACCTCGATTGGGTGAATCAGAGTCGGTGTCACGTGTCTCTGTGGTTCGGAGTCTGTACAGGCACCACCCTTGCTACATCTTCTTGTTTTGGCTAACTCGGGGAGATGGTGGGTTCTAATGCAAGTTTTGGGGCTGATCTGCTGTGACCCTGTAGACCACCAATAACTATTCCGACTATTGTGATCTGGCCCCTTTAGACGTGTCACTCCCTCACTGAGCTAAGGAAAACTTTTTTTGGGAACTGCCTTTAATGTGAAGGTTTGTGTGCTGGCTTATTCACATTTATCTTGTAACAACTGACGGGTGTAATATAAGTTATTTAATTCGCAAGAGACAACTATTTTAACTTTAGTACAAACTAGCTACTTAAAGGTTTTCTAAGGAATTTTTCTCTTAGATATATGATAAGTTTAAAATCTTATTATTGGGAAGTTGTTAACGTCATACCTTGCAGTCTCCTTTTCATAAAGAAAATTTGTCAGCTATTGCAAATTGTTTTTCAAATAGTTTTTTTTAAAAAAAAAGCCAGACTTAAAAATTTATTATTGAGAAAGTCTTTTAAAATGAGAAGGTATCTTTAGCAGTGTGTGTTATTTCACCAGCACCTCCTGGCCACGATAACGTTTTGGAATAACATGTGTACTTGAGTTGTTGTTTGTGAACCGCTCTAATTGATGGTTCACCCTTGGGACAAGAAACAGCTTCTAAAAGGATGAGGATGCAGAAGGCAATGGAAACCACCGCACTGAAGACAAATAATGTGTACCCACGGGACATGTGGCCTGTAACTGAAACGTTTTATGATGGTATCTCCACTGGAGCAAGATTCTAGTCTAGCCTCCCATTCGGATCTTCGGATGGGGACTGCCAATTGGGAGGTGACCGTGAGTAAAATACTGAATGGCCAACGAAAGGATAATGTTGTACGAGTCGAGCCGTGGAATGGCAGAAATTTGAACGTGGTAGGGAACCTAGAAACGCTAAGGATCAATCTGTATACAGTGAGGATAAGTGAAGTGAAATGGAAAGACGGCAAGGATTTCTGGTCAGATGTGTATAGTGTAATATCAATAGCAGCAGAAAATGGTATAATGGGAATAGGATCCTTCGTGAATAGGAATGCAGGACAGAGACATTTACTGTGAATAGTTCAGCGACAGGATTGTTCCCATCAGAAGCAACGGCATTCCAACACCAACAACAATAGCTTTGCTGTAAATTTCAGATGCTAGCAATGAATAATCTGTTCAAATGTCACATGAGGAAGAGGTATACTTTGAAAATTCCGAGATACAGGAAGGTCTCAGATTACATCATAGTTAGGCGGAGATATCGAAATCAGATATTCGATTGTAACGCATACCGAGCAGCAGATATAGACTCAGCTCGCAATTTAATGCTGATGAAGAGCAGGCTGAAGTTTAAGAGACTAGTCAGGAACAATCAGTGCGCTAAGAAGTGTGGTACAGAAGTAGTAACGAATGAAGAGATATGCTTGAAGTACTCTAAGGCGATAGATACTGCGATAATGAATAGCTCAGTAGGACTTTCAGTTGAAGAGGAATGCCATCCCTAAAATGGGCAATCAAGGAAGTTGAAAAAAGAAAAGCAGAGGTACAAGGAAGGCAATTGCGAAGAAACGATGAATAATAGAATAAATACTTTAGTTCTGCGACGAAAGAAGGAATTGCAAAAATGCTCGGTGATCTTTAGGAATACATAAATACAAGTCAGTTAGGAATGAAGTAAACAGGAAGTGTAGGGAAGCCAAGGCAAAGAGGCTGTATGAAAAATGTGAAGAAATCGGAAAAAGAAATGGCCATCGGAAAGACTGACTGAACATATAGAAATGTCAAAACAAGCTTCGGCGAAATTTAAAGCAAGGGTGGTAACCTTAAAAATGCAATGGGAATTCCACTGTTAAATGCAGGGGAAAGAGCAGATCCGTGGTAAGAGTGTATTGAGAGCCTCTGTGAGGAGGAGGAATTGTCTGATGACGTGACAGAAGAAGAAACAGGAGTCGACAGGGAAGAGAGAGAAGAGAATTTAAAAGCGCTTGGGAAGAAGGCAGAAAACATGATAAAATTTTATCAGAATCCCTAAAATGATTGGGTGAAGCGAGAAAAACAAGACTGTTGATGTTCGTGTGTGGAGTGTACGTAACTAGCGCTACACAACCGACCTTCCGCAAGAACATCACCCACACATTACCCTATTTTGATTGAAAGAGCCAATAAGTGCGAGAATTATTGCACAATCAGCGTAACAGTTCATGATTCCAAGCTGCTTACAAGAATAATATACAGAAAAAGGAAAAGAGAACTGAGGATCTTTTATATGACGATCAATTTGACATAGGAAAAGTAAGACACCAGAGAGGCAGTTCTGACGTTGAGGTTAATAATGGAAGTAATACTGAAGAAAAGTTAAGTCCTCGTTCTTAGGATTTTTCGACATGGAAAAAGCCTTTGGCCATGTCCAAAGACGCAAGATGTTAGAAATTCGGAGAAAACGGAAGCAATAGACAATATTGACAATATGAATATAAGAACAAGAATTAAGTGCCCTGATTAAAAAGCTTATAAGGTAGGGATGTGGTCTTTCGCCCCTACCGTTCAATCCATAAATCGAAGAAAAAATGACAGAGATAGAAGGAACTTTCAAGAGTGGCATTAAAATTCAAGGTGAGATGCTGTGAATAATAAGATTCGTTGATGACATTACTATCCCGAGTGAAAGTGAACAAGAATTACGTGATTTGTGATTAGAATGAACAGTCTGAGGACTACAGAATATAGATTGAGAGTAAATCGAAGAAAGAGAAGTTGCGGAAATGAGAACAGCAGGAAACATAACATCAGAATTGATTATCACGGAGTAGACGAAGTTAGGGAATTCTGCAACCTAGACACCAAAATAACTCATGATGGACGGAGCAAGGAGAACATAAAAAGGGCGTTTCTGACCAAGAAATCTACTAGTATCAAACATAATCCTTAATTTGAGGAAGACATTTCTGATGATGTACGTCTGGGGCATAGCATTATGTGGTTGTGAGCCAAGAAAGGTGCTGAGAATGTAAACGTATCTGCCGCCTGATATTGAAACTGAAGGGTAGCGTTAATGACGTAAGACTAGAAAGTTGTGCAACGCTATCGGTCCTGCTCTGTCCCTGTTTACCGGATGGAGTTAACTGCCATGAAGAGCACCGCAGCAAGTCGGTCGAAACATCCGTAATTCAGTATTTTAAACATAGCTGCACAACAGCAACGGTTCCACGTAATAAAATTATAAACAGCCGACCAGTTGCAATGGATAAAGAATTCTTTACCTAGGTTTCAACAAATTTAAATTTGTCTTCTTCAGAAGGTGGCAATTTTACATTAGTATGGACTGATGTATCATCGCCGTTTTTACAAATTGCCACCTTCTGAAGAAGACAAATTTAAATTTGTTGAAACCTAGGTAAAGAACTCTTTATCCATTGCAACTGGTCGGCTGCTTATAATTTTATTCGTAATTCAGTTGCTTTAGTGTTTTACATTGACGCTGCCTAAAGTCAAAACTATTTTATTCGAAATGACACCGGCCGTGAAAGCTTACGAACTTATATAATGGGGTAGTCTATACTGTTTCACACATCTGTCGACACTTTGCGCTATAGCTGCAGCGTTGCCCCCTTTCTCGTCACCTATCGTGCAGCATCTGTCTCGTGGTTCTGTGACTCATAGCGATGGGACAACCTGTATATGTTTGTCTGTTTGGTTATTGAATGAGCCTCATATGTTAGCAGGTCCATCCTCCAGTTCATTTGGTAAGCTACTTAGTATATAACGGGTTGAAGTGTGTACAGTTGTGTACAGACATTGGTTTGGTTTGAAATGAAGACAGAGTTTTACTATCGCCTTTATTCTTCGTTTTGAAATCAGTGGCTCATAATGACGTACGAGGAAGTCTAACCGTTCATGACACAGTTTTTGTAACTCAAAAAATGTTCAAATGTCTGTGAAATCTTATAGGACTTAACTGCTAAGGTCATCAGTCCCTAAGCGTACACACTACTTAACCTAAATTATCCTAAGGACAAACACACACACCCATACCCTCGGGAGGACTCGAACCTCCGCCGGGACCAGCCGCACAGTCCATGACTGCAGCGCCCCAGACCGCTCGGCTAATCCCGCGCGGCAGTTTTTGTAACTCTTAGCTGAAAACACAGTAAAAGAATTTCGTTACACGTAGCCACTGCGTTCCTGTTAGACAGCGTGGACTGTCTGTTAAACTAGCATTGCTCTACAAGTTGACAGGGAGGGCGTAGCACAATGAGAGAGGTGTTCCTGATTGTTGGCTGTTTGCAGGTGCGGGGCTGCCTGCCGGCCATGGGTTACAGCTTCGGCGCGGGCACCACGGACGGCCCCGGCGCCTTCGCCTTCCAGCAGGGCACCCGCTCCAGCAACTCGCTCTGGGACACGGTGCGCGACTTCCTGGCGACGCCCACGCAGGACGACGTGGCCTGCCACGCCCCCAAACCCATCCTCCTCATGACCGGCAGGGTGAGTACACAGCAGTGTTCTGTCGAGTGCTGGCCACAAACTCACGGATCAAGGCGCACTGCACAGACTTTGCTGTCACTTCACAAGCATACAGTAAAAGGGAAAAACTGGGCACTGATCTTCCGTTTGTATTCTAGGATCTATTCTTCCCATTTTAGACGTTATTTAGTAAACTACCTAAGAGACCCAGTGTTGGCCTGATACTTATTCATAGTTGTAACCAAGTCTTCGTGGGTGGAATTGATTTTTACTTCTAAAACTTGTTTGTTTACAACGTTTGAATTAGTATGATTGGCGACATCAGCGAACATCTTGCTTCTTTCACTGACACAGAGGAGAGCCACATAGACCTGCCCGTGCAGAAAGCAACTGACAATAAGGTCCAAGCCCGCAACGTGCAGCGTGCGGCCTTGTGCTCTGTTTATCGTCATGACTAACATAAGCTCTCTGGGCATTGTACGAGTTTAAAGCGAAATGGTAAACTGTTAGGAGTAAGTGGGATTCGGTGTATGAAAACTAGTTCGCCTGCACTACTTCCCAGCAGAATTCCCGCTTATATGATATTACGTTGCAGAGAAATAACTTTAAGCCTCTGTGAGTGACGTTTTCGGAAGGCATTTCCAAAGAGCGAGTTAAAGCATGATGTTCTCGAGCTGTAGCAAATCTCGCCGTCATTCGAATCTAGAACCTGCATATTCTGCTTTAGCCATTCAGGAGCATTCAGAAGAAATCGACTGTCTTCTAGACATTTTTATTCATAAAAAAACGAAATAAAAATATAATAATCAGGCACCCAAACCGCAAAGCAAACTTTATAAATTCATTGCCCCTAGCAAGGACCATAACTGTTATTTGTCAAAGCAAAGCAGTATTGTTAAGTTTTTAATACAAAATGCAAAATCAGTAAATTCATATATCCTAGCCAAGTACATTTAATGTTGGCATGCATTCATAAACATAAGATTATGATGCTTAATTCCGTCACTGTTGTAAACTTCTGGAATTAGATCTGAGTTAAAAAAAAAAAAGCTTTTCTAAGACAGAACGAAAATTCTAGTAAAACCTTCGAAAGAAGTGAAGCAGTCCCATTGTATTTTTAATACACAAAAATCGATGTAACTCCTTTTATCATAGCAAAATAAATTCGCTCAACTCCTCCGTTCCAAACTTCACAGAAGATCTCCTACGTAACTTGAGGGAATAGCACTCCTGGAAGAAAGGATATTGCGGGGATGTGGCTCAGCCGCAGTCTGCGGGATTGTTTCCAGGATGGATTTTCACTGCATTGTAATGCGCGCTTATGTGAAATGCCCTGGCAGATTAAAACCGTGAGCCAAATTAAAGTTCAGACCTGTCATCTTTGTCCCACAAGTCATCCAGGAGGACGTCCGTGAGGTTTGCAACGTAGAAGATGATGTACTGGCATAAGTCGTATTCGGGTAGCTCGGCTGGTAGAGCACTCGCCCGGAAAGGCCCAGTCCAACATAAAGCTTTAATCTCCCAGGTAGCTCATAACAGCTCACACTCAGCTACAGAGAGAAAAATCGCTCATGATGCACACTGTGCAACAGAAAGAAAAACAGAAGACGTGTTGAACATCAGTTTGTATTCGGGAAAAGTAAACATAATAGCAAAAATAACAGATATTCCGAAATTACGATTACAATGGTTAGCAATTTTACTGCTATGGTTCAATTGCTGTATGTGTCTTTTCTGGTAGGAAATTAACAGTAGAAGTGCAAAAGATATCATGTAGACAGAAAAATACCTCGGACACAATCTAATGGTTGTACTTCAAGTACTCTAAATGTTACTATTTTTTTATTTTAGAATATTTGTCTGCAAACTTTGTTGTCTCTTCAGAACAGTGGTAATAATGGACAGAAGGATGGTTAAAAGAGAAGTGAACAGCAGCGAGCTACTAAATTCACACTGGATTGTATATCGTCAGTGCACCAGACGCCAGCGGTGGCGGCGTATTTATTGCCGTGTAGAATTTGATAACTAGTGATGTTATAACACAATCCGAATGTGAAATAATCTGGTTTAAAGCAAGCAACATGTGGATAAAACAATGTAATCGAATGCTTTTATAAAGCACCTGTTGCAAGACCACGTCAGAGAATAAGCACCCTCCGCCATGAACTGTAAGGTGGCTTCTGAAACATCGATGGATATGTAGAAACAAGTTTTTTAATTTTTACTTTTCAACTTTAAAATAATTTGTCTTTACGCTGGTGTAAAATATTACAAAACTGGTTCGTTGGATGATAGCTGAGAACAGCAAATAGTTAATTTCAAAATGTCATTCGATTCTGCAAAGTAGAGTTTGACGACATGTATCTTTACAAAAGCAATATGAAAGTAGCGAAAAAAACAGTTATTGACTGAATATTATATAGAATTCGTACTATATTGGATGGTTGAAAAAAGCGTCATATATTCCTATAAGAGGCAGTATTGGTCAAAACTAGTATAGTGATATGTGCGGAAACTAATACTTGTTGAGATATGCCTGACTGAAGATCCACAATTCACGGCCTGCATTTTATTTAAAGATTACGCCAGAGATGGCATAGTAAATTGTCACAATATACGCACATATGGAAGATGGAAATCCTCGAGAGTCGAGATGGTGCGGCTCAGGATCGCTTCAGTATTGGTGTATGGGCACGAATTTTCGGTGACAGACCCTTATGTATCACCGATTTCTACGCGATGAATTATCAGCGCTGCTGGAGAACGTTGCCCTTCTAGAAACAACGGCTGTGGTTCACGCACGACAAGACACCACCCTATTTTCTACAGATCACCGACAATACGTCGCCGCAATGTTTAATTGGGAGTGGATTGGTAGAGGGGGCACGGTAGCATGAACTTCCCGTTCATCGGACGTAAATTCTTGTATTTTTGGCATTGGGGACATTGAAAGGCACTGTTTGATGCTAATCCTTCGACAGTGTGCAAATGATATAAGAGAGCGTGATGGCAATCGAAATGGAGCTAGGGGTATTTGAAAGAGAGCATGATTCATTGCGAAGAAGGGCTGAAGGATGTGTTAGGATGCTTGGTAATCACTTTCAGCACAGCTGTAGTGTCTCCTTTTACGTAACTGACAGGCGGGAATGGGAGGACAGATTGGCCTATATCTCAACAAGTATTGGTTTCCAGACATATCGTTATGGGAACGGTTCTTCTAGTTGTGACCAATGCTGCCTTCTGTAGCAGTACGTGATAGTTAAAATTCGTAGT
This sequence comes from Schistocerca americana, assembly GCF_021461395.2. NCBI lineage: Eukaryota > Metazoa > Arthropoda > Insecta > Orthoptera > Acrididae > Schistocerca > Schistocerca americana. The sequence goes on along the minus strand of NC_060120.1, from coordinate 975,716,652 downwards.
CCACTTATAGCAAGGTGTTTGTTTCTTCTCCTTCATGCTTCTTTTTCTGGTTACTCTGGGTATCTTCTTTTTTTTTTTATTTTTGCAGATGACCACAAAATTGGTTTCACATTTATCTATACGCTTAAATCAAAGTTTTAAAGAGTTACAATGCACCAAAACGCTGCTTCAGCACCCACTACGTCTAGGGTTAACTTAGAAGATATGTAACCATCAATGAAAGGAGAGTCTGCATCCAACACACGAATAAATGCGAGAAGAGCGGAAAGGGACCACATAATTTTCAGAACAAGCAAAAACGTTCGATGATGTCTAAAAATGTGTTTTCGCTTTTGTGCATATTGTAGTAATTTAATTCATTCTGTACATGCTCGTATCGATCTGAAAGTTGTTGCAATCCAACAGGAGTCAATAACATCGTTGAAAACAATCGATGCCAGTATTCTGAAACAGGGACTTCTTGTCGTTTTGGGGACATAACACCGGCCTGTCAAGAGGCCCTTATTCTAAATCTCGCAGCTGTGTCAGATAGTATCTCCTAAATTTTATAGGCATTTTAATGAACTCAGAATAGCTTTCTATAAAAGAAGACCGTTTTGTAAATACAGTAATGTCAGACAAGTGGTCCGTTTTTATATGAGAGCTATAAATGCCTACATATGTTACTAATTTGCTGCTGGTAGACGTAGAACGACAGCTGACAGCTGACATTAATGTAGCAACGAAAACGTACATCTAAAAGACGTGTTAACACTGCTGTGCCAGCTACAAATCAAAAACGTGAAGCTACTGCGAACACATATGACTGTCTAAAAGTCTTAAATGATAGTAATGCCAACAAAGTACCTCAACTAACTAAATACATCCACTATGAGTTCATCATTAGCAAAATGGGCATTGATGGAAATGAATTTGGGGACCGCATCTTTGTCAATGAAAATGGGAAAATGGAGCCGTTGGTTTCCCTGGTACAATAATTCCAGCAGGGGTGACAAATCAACGAAACTATTGTCATTTTTAAAAACATGAGGACGTATTGCAAAGAAAAGGAAAAAGACACTGCGTGTCCTGAAGTAGAACCAGAACGTAAAGTGAGTGACATTGAGGATCCTGAGGAAGAAGAGGAGGAAAAGCTGTTAGGAAACGGTCTTCAACCCCTTCAAATACATGTGTTTTAGAAGTAGAAAATCAGATTCTTTGGTCACTGTAAAATATGGGGCATCAGAAATCATTTTTGGTTTTTTTATCGATTGAAAATTTTGGGTGGTTTTGGGCCCATTAATGGCAATAAAATAAAAAAATTGATCTCAAAGGTGCTATAACACTGAGTATAAACACAATATTTTGCTTAAAAAAGAGCTGTGCCTGGTACGGTAATTTTGCTCAATTTATGGACAATTTATCTGGTTTTAAATTTTTGTATATTATGATGTGATTATACGTCTGAAGGGGTTAACCACTTAATGTGTAATCTCATATTTAAAAATACATACCATTTGAAAATGGACATTGTGAGGATTATATATATGCAGAATTTGCTTCTTAAATATGTTAAATGAAACAATGGTAATAAAGTGAAACTTCAAAATGCAGTATCTCAAAACACCCATTTTCCATCGGCAGTATTCAGCTTGTCAAAACTCACTCAAATTTAGAAACAGGAATCTATTTTTTTAAAATTTTTGAGAATTTAATGCTGAACATAGAACTTACAATAGCTGAAAATACAAAATTTACAGCCCCCCTTTTCGCTTTCCGTCTCACAAGTACAGATCTTTTGAAAATAATTTTACATTATTGCACCTTTTGCACATGGCTGCAGTGAGTGACTGATTAGTACTTTGTGTTTTACCGTGCAGACATTTGTTTTCTAGTTCCGGATGGTCATGGTCTCTACTGGTTGATTTCATAGCGCCAGTAACAATTTATTGCAAGTATTGGTCATATTTGTAAGGGTTTATGGGTTCCACAAGGCTGTTGACATAAACACGTCAACTCTGAGGTCGAGGAGGGAAGAAGCAACTTCATGAATTTGGGTCAGTAGAAGCCATGTAAAGAATATCATTCATACTACTTGCCTCGTACCTTCCAACTCTTCAGTACTGGTCTTAATACGAACTTCTTTGGAAGCTCAGTCCCGTCTGATAAGTTCGTGCCCTTAATGCTGTCACTCAACCCAAAACCCATTCTGTTGTGTTCCGTACATTCAAGTTTTTCTACTTGAACTTTTTTACCATGTGTCTGTTTTTACAAATTAGCTCTGTGGTGTGCTAATCGCCCATGCACTTTGTATCAAGCGTTCATTCTATCGGATTGCCATTGGGGATAGCGTGATACACCACTTCAAATCACTTGTTTCCAGTCATCAAAAGTGCAGCGCCGACCGCAAGAAATGTGTGGCTCATGAGGAGCTGCCCGCTACGAACATTCGTTACGCTAGCTGGAATGCTGGTAGCATTTTGAAACAGACGAGAAATTCCTTTCCCCAACTTCATTAGATTTTTTACAACCTCTTTCCGCAATACGCGACGGTCCCTCTGCATCATTACATGAAGTTTGCCTGGTTTTGGTTTAGCTACGATTGTTCCTTCATGTTTCTACTTCACAGTCACATCGCCGACAGTCGATTGTGGTAGTTTTAGAAGGGTTGAAATGTCCTTGATAGATTTGTTACTCAAGTGACATCCAATCACTAGTCCACGTTCGAAGTTATTGAGCTCTCGTGACCTATCCTTCTGCTGCTAGTGATAACACAATACTCTCCTCCTGCTTTCATATTGTCAGGTCCGCTCTCGTGGCATGTAGCGGTCAACTCCGCAGTGCACAAGGATGTCCGAATACTTTTAATATGTATAGTGTTGCAGAAGACCGTTGTGCATGGAAAATTCTAGGAAAGGCAGTGGATGCCAAATACACTCCTGGAAATGGAAAAAAGAACACATTGACACCGGTGTGTCAGACGCACCATACTTGGTCCGGACACTGCGAGAGGGCTGTACAAACAATGATCACACGCATGGCACAGCGGACACACCAGGAACCGCGGTGTTGGCCGTCGAATGGCGCTAGCTGCGCAGCATTTGTGCATCGCCGCCGTCAGTGTCAGCCAGTTTGCCGTGGCATACGGAGCTCCATCGCAGTCTTTAACACTGGTAGCATGCCGCGACATCGTGGACGTGAACCGTATGTGCAGCTGACGGACTTTGAGCGAGGGCGTATAGTGGGCATGCGGGAGGCCGGGTGGACGTACCGCCAAATTGCTCAACACGTGGGGCGTGAGGTCTCCACAGTACATCGATGTTGTCGCCAGTGGTCGGCGGAAGGTGCACGTGCCCGTCGACCTGGGACCGGACAGCAGCGACGCACGGATGCACGCCAAGACCGTAGGATCCTACGCAGTGCCGTAGGGGACCGCACCGCCACTTCCCAGCAAATTAGGGACACTGTTGCCCCTGGGGTATCGGCGAGGACCATTCGCAACCGTCTCCATGAAGCTGGGCTACGGTCCCGCACACCGTTAGGCCGTCTTCCGCTCACGCCCCAACATAGTGCAGCCCGCCTCCAGTGGTGTCGCGACAGGCGTGAATGGAGGGACGAATGGAGACGTGTCGTCTTCAGCGATGAGAGTCGCTTCTGCCTTGGTGCCAATGATGGTCGTATGCGTGTTTGGCGCCGTGCAGGTGAGCGCCACAATCAGGACTGCATACGACCGAGGCACACAGGGCCAACACCCGGCATCATGGTGTGGGGAGCGATCTCCTACACTGGCCGTACACCACTGGTGATCGTCGAGGGGACACTGAATAGTGCACGGTACATCCAAACCGTCATCGAACCCATCGTTCTACCATTCCTAGCCCGGCAAGGGAACTTGCTGTTCCAACAGGACAATGCACGTCCGCATGTATCCCGTGCCACCCAACGTGTGCTCTAGAAGGTGTAAGTCAACTACCCTGGCCAGCAAGATCTCCGGATCTGTCCCCCATTGAGCATGTTTGGGACTGGATGAAGCGTCGTCTCACGCGGTCTGCACGTCCAGCACGAACGCTGGTCCAACTGAGGCGCCAGGTGGAAATGGCATGGCAAGCCGTTCCACAGGACTACATCCAGCATCTCTACGATCGTCTCCATGGGAGAATAGCAGCCTGCATTGCTGCGAAAGGTGGATATACACTGTACTAGTGCCGACATTGTGCATGCTCTGTTGCCTGTGTCTATGTGCCTGTGGTTCTGTCAGTGTGATCATGTGATGTATCTGACCCCAGGAATGTGTCAATAAAGTTTCCCCTTCCTGGGACAATGAATTCACGGTGTTCTTATTTCAATTTCCAGGAGTGTAGCTGCGTCTGATGATTATCATAATGATCACGACGCTGATATTGAACCCTCAAAGATAATCCTTTATTGAACGATAGCCGTATGCCCTCGGTTTTGTGGAATATCTTCAGTGTATTTTAGCAGTGAGCACTCCTGCTGGTCTCGAAATTTCGTGGCCAATTACATCGTTGGGGAATGCACGCCGCACCGATTTTTCTCCATCTCTTGCGAATTTTCCACTTTGCCACCGTTTCACATAATTGTTCTGCACATCACTCTGCACGTGTGTCGCTTCCTCTGCGTGTGGAACCTCGACCATATTCTGTCCTGTTCACACCTCTGCATGCGGTGTCCTACTCTACGGGTTCTGTCACTACGAAGAGTTATCTCATTTGAAGATGTTGGTGTGTATCCCGCACACATGTGCTGTCTTACTATATTTTCCTGTGTAGGTGCAAGGAGTAGACGATAGCACCTGGATCACGATCGAGCTTCCCTATGGCGGTCAGCGGAGCGAGAAGGTAAGGCGTCGTGTGCGTTGCACGTATGGGTCTTTGACGTGTAGTGCTTACCAGGTACGGAAGCTGTGCTGGTGTGACGCATTTTAAGTACATGTAGAGATAAACGTGACGAGTACAGGAATATCCATCGGCACAATGATTATACTAAATTGTTTTTCGTAGTCATTTGCATTGCCCAGTCTCGTAGGTATGAAGATGTAGCATCTGCATACCGAAGACTGGTTTTAGTGTCTAGTGTGCAGTTCTGTTCATCTCTTTGCAAGTACTGTAGCCTATCTTAACTTGAAATTGTTTACTGTAATCTTCCCTTGACTGCTACTGTAGAATTTTTGCTTTCCTCACTTTACTCCCTAGCCAGGTTATGAAATTCTTGCCCCCTGAAGTTGCGTCCTTTTAACATTTCCTTTCTGTCAAGTTTTGCCACCAAGAGTTGTCAGTAGCACCACACATCAAAAGCTTTCATTCTCTCCTTTTACGTATTGTTCATTTTCGTATAAAACTGTATTTCAGATAAATATCTTCAGAAAAGATATTCTAACAAACTTACTTCCGTTTTTGACATACTTCTGTTTTTCATAAAATAGTTGCTTGCGATTACCAGTTTCCATCTTACATCCTGTTTATTTATGGCATCGTCAGGTTTTTTTCTTATCCAGACAGCAAAACTTGACTACTGTTTTTAGTGCCTCATTTCTTAATCTAATGTAACCCCCTCAGCATCACTTGATTTAATTCTGCTTCACCCCATTACCTCTATTTAACGTTTTTTGACTGTCATCTTTCAACTTCTCGTCGAGATCCTAATTTCCGTGCCACTAATCTTCCAAGTTCTTAGTCGTCTCTGACAGAATTACAGTGGCATCCACAAACATCGAACCTTTTATTTCTTATCGCTGGTCTCTAACTTTTCTTTTTCAATACCTGCTCTATCTCATTCTCAACTGCTTCTTCCCTTTCATGTACTTCGATTGTCACAGCTGCAGGCTAATTTCTTTACAAGTTGTAGATAATCTTCCGGTCCTCGTGTTCTAACTATGCTGCTCCCTTCAGCATGTCAAAAGATTTTTATACATGCAGTTCTCAGAATTAAAAATGGCTAAAATACTATTTTGAGCTTACAGGCTACTCCTTTAATAGTCAGTGTATAACGACTGTTTCTGATCTTTTCTCCTGTCATTAATGTAAATACCGATATTTATTTTTCAATGTGACTCTTTTAATTAATTCTTTAAACAAGGCTTGTCAAGTTGATACAATTCTGCAGTAATAAAACTACTTTAGTGTCTGTTTGTGGTTGTGGAAATTCAACGGCGAAGTTATCTGCGCCCAATCACTCTGATACGTAATATCATGAAACTGTTGCAGCATGACATATGTTAATTACTACGTACCACGTGTTATTGAAAGGCTTAATGAGGTAGTGTATCGTGTTACCTGGAACGTCAGTTCAGTAAATGTTAGAAGGTGCGCGTCGTTGCTTACAAACTCACACTCTTGACGAGCTATGTTCCGCTTATTAGCAAACTTCGGTAGAAAGCACCGACGTGTTTGATCGTATCTCAGGCGAAATACGAAGACATTTACTCGTTTGATACGAGGACGAAGTGAGAAAAACAAAATCAAATCTCTTTAAAATTCAGAATTTAAATTGCCCGACTCATAAATAATACGCAGAAATGATTCATGAGCAAAATTGCCAGGCAACGTTTTTATCCACAAACAACGGAACGCAGGTCGTCTTATACTCGACAATGATTGATGATTCACTTTCCTTTCGGAAAACGAAATTTCCGCTCAGAAATCTTCTGCCAAGCAGGAGCAGTGTAAGAGATGGAGACAAATCTTGAATGTCGACGCCTTGTCGAAAGGCGCAGCATAGTAAATTTCAACGACTGCTGTGATTAATGAAAAGGAAAGGAAAAACCATAGTAATATCAGTTCACTGCTTAACTTAAACGACTGACAGAAGAAAACTTTGCGATGCCATGCAAAGATAGAAATTTATGCCGTTAAAGTGATTATAAATTATATAAGATAGTTGGTGGTTACAAGCCTCTTTTTTGAGACCTTCGTCAATTAATGCGTTTTAAATGATGATTACGACGTAACAAATGAAAGCCACTACGTCTGTTTTGTTAGATACTATTTGAAATTTTTATATGTTAAGTAACGATCTGTTGAGCCCATTGCTGGATACTAAACAGTGGCCGAGAAGACGCAATTTTATGTAAATAATAAAACCGATGAGCAGTTGATTCAACAATCTCCTGCACTCAGTGAAATAATATCGTTCAGAAGGGGAAAAAACGTAAAAATTGGTGCTAGAACTCTTCCACTGAATAAGAGAAATTTTCGTAGAGAATCTGTCAACCTTTAAGGTCAAAATGAACAGTTTGCTAAGTATCGTAAACCCTATGCTTTGAGATAAAGGATCGGTTGTTTTGAAATTCACATTTAGTTTATATTGACCGGAAAAAGCGATGACCACCAGGCTGAGTGCACGCATTTTAACAACTACGTTTCACTTAGTGCTCTACAAACATTACAATAGACGTACCCAATAAAGAATATGTTATAATCAATTCAACACAATCGACTTCTTCTTCAGCAACAAAGGAAGCACGTATCGTTCTTCTGGGTAGCAGGGGAGTGGGAATTTGGCGAAATGAGCAAGCAGACCAAGGAGCCAAAAAGGCGTGCAAGGAACAAGAGTATACCGCTGTAGGGTCGATGAGCCATGCAGAAACAGTTAAAATACGATAACACACTGAACAAGGTTTACTCGATGCGCAGGTAGATGGTGCACGCGACATTCTTCCCTTAGGTTGTTGACTGTACCGACGGAAGGGCTCAGAATGAAAATAAATTTGGCAAATAATGAATACAGCAGACCCCTAACCTCGAGATAAAAAAAATGGCTCTGAGCACTATCGGACTTAATATCTGAGGTCATCAGTCCACTAGAACTTAGAACTACTTAAACCTAACTAACCGAAGGACATCACACAAATCCATGCCCAAGGCAGGATTCGAACCTGCGACCGTAGTAGCCTCTAGGTAACGTAAGTAAAGAAGGAGCCCGTTTGCTAACAATGATATATATGTTAATGTTCGTGTAGCATCGTGACACGGCAGATATAAAGTCTCCCTGATATACGTGTCTTTACCGGAGCGTGGTGGCGCATTCGGGAGGATAACGGTTCAAACTCGCTTTCGGCCATCCAGATTTATGAACTACTTTTGGATGGTTTCTTTGAAAGGACCCGACCGATTTCCTTCCGCATCCTTGACACAATCCGAGCTTGTGCCCGTCTCTAATTGCATGACGGGACATTAAACCCAGGTTTCATCTTCTCCGTATATTCAACAGATGAAGAATCTTTGCGTCCACGTGTACGGGCCGAAGGGTACTTTTATGCAGCAGCTTCGCTGCTAGCAACTTGCTGGTCTCGTAGACATCGGATTGCCCACGGGGAACCTATAGCATGTTGCTGCTGACATTCTCAGTTAATTACTTGCAGTGTGTGAATCAAAAACACTATACTCTGTATCATCTGACAATAGTAAAGGTGGTTCGTCAATACCGAAAATAGGGTTACCGATGAGGTGGGAAATGACAAGATAGGGATGCGCCCACGCCACCACACACACACACACACACACACACACACACACACACACACACACACCTCCGCAGAGGTTGCTCGTTCCCTAGAAATGCTCTGCACGCACAAGTACCAAGTTTGATGTACATTCTGGTACCACATATCACTTCGACTGGCTCGCTTAATGACTCTAAAGCCCCACGTAAAACATCTGGTGTTATACGGAAAAGCCGGTGAAACACAGAGACTATCGTTCCTGGAATTTGGAAGCTCTACGAAATTTAACCGTCAATGAGTGGCTTCAGCTGTACAGGGTGTACGTGTTGTCGCGGGCTTTCTTCCTCACCTAATTGAGACCGTTAACAAAACAAGAGGCGTTGGTACACAGTATTAGCTTGACGTTTCCTGGGGTGCCAATTTGTTTGTGCAGTGTGCTTACAGAATAAGGGGTTAATCCTGCCCCGTTAAAAACTAGCAAGGCTAACAAGACGGTTCATTGCTCACTATTATGCGACAAGACGGATCAGATGAAACTATAATACATTTTTGCTTTTTTAATGTATCCTTCCCTCGGGGCATATAATAAACTGGCAAAAATAATTAAATCGAGCAAAAAGTATGCAATGCATGAACAAAGGCTTGCCTCCGAAAAAGATACGTCACGAAAGCCATGGGGCGATGCGGTCACTGTTACAACACACATATACAGGTAATCTATTGTCTTGTTATACTATATCAACTTCATTGTATTTTGTAGGCAGCCTTTTGGGTTTTGAAACCGGTTTCGAAAAATAACTCTAGTCGCTTACTGATTTCCCTTGTAAACAAAAAATTAGTAGCATTTGTAGTCGTAAGACGGTAGAATACAACCTTAATAAGTGACCACGAGTGTGAGGCTTCCTTTGTTATTCGCGCTTGCTTCGAACGAACAAAGTGATGTGTGAAGAACTTACAAGTTAGCGGAGAGTAGGTCAGAGTGACAGACGAGTTGTATAGAGGTATTAGATTCTTTTCCAAGTTTCGCGAGATTCTAAATAAGCTACGATGTGGCCAGGAACGAAATCTAGCTAGCTACTATGCACTTGCACGAAATGCAACGCTTCACACTATGAAGTTGCGCGAAATCAAACGCGGCAGATTGTCTTCTGAGTACACGTGTCACTAAACCTAACGGTACTGGGGTTACAAAACTCACGCTACGACGTAATCATTGCCTGCCATATTATGCGTCGTTGTAGCACTATTCCGGAAGCTGCTTGTCATCGTTAAATGTAAAGTGTGCGTTCATTAGTGTAGTCTTTCCAGTTTCAAACTTTGTGGAGAATTTCTAGCCACAACGACCAGTCTTTTTTTGTTTATTTTTTTGTATATGCCTGCCTGTTACGTACTTGGATGAAAATTTTTAAAATTACGATTCTGGGGCGTATGTGTACGTTTCATAACTGCTGTAAGAAAATCAATCGGTAGCAAGGGGATCCATGCCTACTTTGGCTGTAGACAAAATATCACTGCGCGGGATTAGCCGAGCGGTCTAAGGCGTTGCAGCCATGGACTGTGCGGCTGGTCCCGGCGGAGGTTCGAGTCCTCCCTCGGGCATGGTTGTGTGTGTTTGTCCTTAGGATAATTTAGGTTAAGTAGTGTGTAAGCTTAGGGACACACATTTGAACTTTTTTTTTTTTTTTTTTTTGATAAAATATCGATACACCGATACACAGGAAGACAGAAATTGGAATACATCCAGCAAATAATTGAGGACGTGGGTTGCAAATGCTACTCTGAGATGAAGACGTTGGCGCAGGAGAGGAATTCATGGCGGGCCGCACCAAACCATTCAGAAGACTCATGACTCAAAAAAAAAAAAAAAAAAAAAAAAAAATGAAGGGCAAAAAAGTGTTCGCTGTTCTTCTCAGACATTTGCGATCATCTGGCGTCCCTTCAACATTTGGTGAATCCTGTTTTCATATCCAGTAGCTTCCCACACCATGATTCCAGTAATTGGAGAGATGAGGATCTCTACAGTTGCTGCTTCCTATGACGTTTCACCTGGTCGTCTATGGACACATGGCCATCGGTCTGAACACCAAAAACTGAAGCGAGGATCACGTCTGGAAGCCACAAAATACTATTCAGTGTCCCACTTGACTGTTAACTTTGCAGTTCTGTGTTGTTCGTACTGTGGCACCAGTGATAAATATCAACATGAAATCTGAGCCCAGATTGCACTAACGTGTTCCCAACGGCTCGTGATGGTACACTACCAGTAAACTCTGTCCGGATTTCTGTAGTTGTCATCTGTCCATTCGTCGTTGCCACTCGAGCAGTCCTACGATATTTTCCTGGTGTACTCCTGTGCCTGCTCTCCTCGCCACGTTGTTGTCCTAACTCATCACCATTCGTTCTGCAGTGATTGCACTACCGTCAAATGTTTCTGTGACCTGTTGGATGATGCTACAGTGTCCCTCACACAAATGCGACAAACCGCACGTGTACATCCCCTGGGCACAAGGTGTGCTGATCCCTACCTGCAAAGTTTAAGTAACGTTTCACACACCCAACTGCCAACAAGTTCAAAAATGGTTCAAATGGCTCTGAGCACTATGGGACTTAACAGCTGTGGTCATCAGTCCCCTAGAACTTAGAACTACTTAAAACTAACTAACCTAAGGACATCACACACATCCATGCCCGAGGCAGGATTCGAACCTGCGACCGTAGCAGTCGCGCGGTTCCGGACTGCGCGCCTAGAACCGCGAGACCACCGCGGCCGGCCTGCCAACAAGTACTCCAACCATTCTTCAGCTGTAGGAATAGCTAAAAGTAAGCTCAAACGCGGATGTGTTTTTAATCGGTACGCATACGACAGCATACGCTATCCCAATGTTTCATCTCGTGGTCGTGCGGTAGCGTTCTCGCTTCCCACGCCCGGGTTCCCGGGTTCGATTCCCGGCGGGGTCAGGGATTTTCTCTGCCTCGTGATGGCTGGGTGTTGTGTGCTGTCCTTAGGTTAGTTAGGTTTAAGTAGTTCTAAGTTCTAGGGGACTTATGACCACAGCAGTTGAGTCCCATAGTGCTCAGAGCCATTTTGAACCCAATGTTTCAAAACTTCGCACATATAAAGGGATTTTTCCGGGACCCAGAGCCCGAGTTCTGCTTGTGATACAAAGGAAGCGGCAAGTGTTTTGGACAGCTATTGGGTTAGTGACCGTTTGTATATGCTGTAAAAGGATGTCTTACTATAACCATCCTACATCACATGGACAACGTTCGAGTATTACACACTACCTCATGCTTAGGTAAATGGAGAAAATCAGTTGCTTCTTTTTGCATTTTATGTAGTCAATCGTGCACCTTAGGGGCTTGTGAAGGCACCATTTAGTTCCTGGGTAGTTACTGAGAAAAACTGAAAAGCGTGGTTTTTGGGTGCCAAAATCATGCCGTGGATTGCAAGCTGACTATGCAGAGAAAATGGTTGAACTGTTTGTAATATTGTATTCCTAAGATCCCGATATCGAACAGTCTTGATATCTTTACGCCTTTCCGAACAAGAGAGGTTCGAATTTACACTAGTTGTACGGATAAAATACGCACGTAAAATGCGGCTGAGGCGAAAAGAATGTTTATGAAGCAGCGTAAGACGGTAAGATGTGCTGCAAAGTGTCTCCGTAGCGATCTTGTAGTACTGAAGCCCATGCAAAATTTTTGTGCACGTAAAATCCGGTGTGAGATGTAAAATTACTCATAAAGTTCTTTTCATATGAGCTATGCGCCCTGCTGTGTCTAGGAAAACGTGGGAACCAGCTGAAAAATGGTCCTATCGGAGCACCAAAAAGGCGAATATATCCTTGTTTACAAGACTCTCACTGAAATGTGGAGTTACAGGTGCTTTCTTCTACTTTCCTCAGCACCTTTAAAAATTTTTCCAAGAATTTTGACATCGAACATATTGCCGCTTTTTCTCACTCAGAGGGAAGGAAACACTAGGAACACGAAAGAGATGGAGAAGTAATAAATAGTGGAAGATAGTAGACATTGGTTGTGATAGAGAAAGGGCAATAGAGGTAACGCCAGTGTGAGAGAAAGAGAGGGACACTGTGGCAGTGAATCTTAATTGTCAGTGAAAGAAAGTGGCAGCGGGAGAGGAATGAAGAGAAAGAGGGAGTGTAAGTGGGTGTGAGGGGGGGGGGGGGGGGGGTGGCAACGAGGAAGAAAGAGATAGTGACAGCGAGCGACGTATAACGATGGAGCGAGTAGCAGTTAGGGGAGCTTGTAGAAGTTGGAGGTGAGCTACATGTTGAAAGGAGCGCGAATGTGTTCGCATGCCAAAATTTTTGGGAAAATTTTAAAAGTGGTAATCAAGGTATAATGAGACAGGTGGGACCCCACCTCTCAGACAGAGTCTTATAAACAGGCACATATTCGCCTCTTCGGTGCTACGATGAGAGCACTTTTCCGCCGATCTAAGTATTCAATAGACGTCAAAATAAAGGATAGCTACTTCAGTAGTTTTCGATCAAGGTGTTTATGGTTCTCATTTCCTTCAGTGTAGATGGCTACGAACTTCGAGTCTGTTTCTACGCTTGCGCGTGAAGCCATAAAGCCCGTTTCCTCCCCTACAGAGCGTCTTCGGGACCATGTCGAGAGATCCATCTGCAACAAGAATAGAATGTAGAGACGCACGTTCCACTCATGTGAAGTGTTTCTTCGTACCTGTTCGAATCGCATCCTATATCTAACCTTGTATCAGCTCAACAGACCGAAAAGTGTGTCGAAAAGTTTAACGCAATCGATAAAGAGGGAAAAGGACCGATGGAGGAAAGTCACTGTAGATGACGTAATGTATGGTCCGCATTATGGGTTTTGTAATTTTTTTATTTGTCTATGAGAGTATAGTGTTATCCAAGAGAGGATACACCGCATTGCCGATAAGAAAAGAAAACATGTAATCATAAAATCGGCAGGAAGGTATTGCTTTTCCTAGTGTTTTCTGTCTGCGCAAAATGTGTCTTACTCATCGGCATTTACTTTTTCATGCAACGATTAGCTAAAGACCAAACAGTCGTCATTGAAAAGCAACGGGATTGCTGACCCTAAATCTTATTATTGTTAGTCGCTAACGCTGAAAGTTAAAATAATCAAATTCGGACTTCGTGAAGAACATAGCCTGCAAATTCGACTCACAAAGGTTGAAATGGGAAGACGCTATCACGCATAGGGCGCATGATCGTCGCGTCACCGAACTGACTGCTTCCAACTAATTTACAGGCCAAGAATTATACAAAACCAAATTAATTAGTACGGAAAAACTATATTTTGTACTATGCTACTAAAATAAACAGAAAAAATTCAAAATGACAGTATTATTTAACATAAAATACAAGTTAAAGGAATGGTACAACCTTATCTCATCGATACTCGAAGAAGAAGAAGAAGAAGAAGGCAGGTGTATCAGTTCCATTAGTTAAAAAAAATTTCGAATATGTGTTTCACAGATAACTGAGATACAAAAGTAAAGTTGGTGTTCTGAGACTTAATTATCTCAAATATCGACATACTGAGTTCAGTCAGGGAGACTGCTTGAAGCAAAATGTTTTACTACTGTCTCTAGACTTCCTTTTAGTATGTAGTTTTTGGGATATAAGCTGTGGAGAGAGCTAGATCCCCCACAGGCTCAGACGATCTCTCCGGCAACAGCAGACGAAACTTTGGGCAGAAGAAAGTGCTCAGACCACAGCTAAAACTCCAAAAATCAGAAATAGCCAAAGAAATAAACTCCCATTCTCAACGACTGTATTGTAGGACTCAAGATTTCCCACTTCGTGCTTCGATTAAATACGTAATTCGAACGGAAAAGTTTACATTAAACATAAAGTGCTTCAGTCGCGTTTGCACTTTTAACTCTTATAGCCGGAAATGTCTGGTAAAGCTACAAAACAGATTAGGAGAAGGGAGAAAATTGACATTTATCTGTGTATACATACGTAACCAGACGCTTTTTTGAATTTTAGATACGATTAGTTGTGCCATTAACTAGTTTTCGAGTCACTGCAGACTCATCATCAGAGGGAGGCGCATTATGTCGTGGACCAAGTGTAGCTAGACGCTGTGGTGATGGGGAGTGCACTGCACCGTGGTTTCCATAGTAATTCCTTTCCCATAACGTACATTATCAGGTGTATTCACTAATATACTCACTGTTTAGCTGCACTTGGTTTCACAGTTAGTCACAGAATGTAAAGACTGGATGTCAAATACTGCATTGATACAATACAAATCGACATCCAATGTTTAGATTCAGTGAATAACTGTGAAACCAAGTGCAGCTAAACACTGTATATATTTGTGCATACACCTGATAATGTACATTATGAGAATGGAATTACTGTAGAAACCACGATGTTGTATACTCCCCATCCCCACAGCGTTTAGCAACACTTGGCCCACGACATAATGCTCCCGTAACACTTCTATCTGATGATGAGTCTGCAGTGGCTTGAAAATATGGTAATCATACAGTAAATCGTATATGAAATCCAAAAAAGCGGGTGGTAGCATATGCACCCAGATAAATCGCCAATTTTATACACAGTTGCAGTTCGACATGCATATTGTACGTACTGAAAAAAGGGGGAGAGAATGTCCACAAATTCTCAATTCCTTGCCCTGATCCACAAAATAAGACTCAATACAAAACTCAGTGTGTACAGAAGAATTGAAGGGCCAGTTAATACTTATGGAGCAACGTTTGACCATATGCCGGCCGGAGTGGCCAAGCGGTTCTAGGCGCTACAGTCTGGAACCGCGCGATCGCTACGGTCGCAAGTTCGAATCCTGCCTCGGGCATGGATGTATGTGATGTCCTTAGGTTAGTTAGGTTTAAGTAGTTCTAAGTTCTAGGGGACTAATGACCTCAGAAGTTAAGTCCCATAGTGCTCGGAGCCATTTGAATTTTTATTTTTTGATTGACCATATTCAGTATAAGGGAAACACTGATACGTTATCGAAAAGGAGATGTCTGTGACTAATACAAGCTTTCCTTTTTATAGTAGTTACATACACATGGTCACCTCACACATCGAACAACCAATCATAGGCCATTCGGAGATATTTTTCTTTCCAACTTCTCTGGTTACTCTTTTTAGAGATGTCCATTCCTTTTCAACTGAACTCCCTACTGTATTATTCATTATTACAGTATCTATAGTCTCAGAGAACCTCAGACGCACCTTGTCATTTCTCAGTACGAGTACTTCTGCATTTCACTTCTTTGCGCATTCAGTCTTCTGGACGAGTCTGTTGAGCTTCAGTCTACTTTTCATCATTACTAAATTGTGATCTAAGTCTGTATCTCCTCCTGGGTACGCCTTACAACTCAGCACTCATTCGGAATCTCTGTCAGACAATGATGTAATCCAGATGGATTTTCCCACATCCGTAAGCCTTTTCCGAAGTATAACTCTCCCACTTATTAGTTTTGAACAGTGCATTGAAATTGTGGCTGCCTAAGTTACCGCTAGACGTCGGGTCTGAACTAGCTCGTATACGACACGCCAACATCAGCAACATCGGTAGCCATTACCGATACTTTGTGTACTCCGCTTAACCGTGTATTGTGTGTTGATCGTTGTTATCAGTTATAATTTTGGAATGAGTGCCGCGACACTAGAAGGTATCAGCGATCCTTGTGGTCATGACGCACTTTTGCTTTGGCACATGCACACAAGGATGCAGGTTGCTGCCAACCGAGCGAAAGGTTGCTGGAGCTATTTCCACCCACACCGCTACTCGCACTTCCGGCGGTTAGGTTCTCGTTTGTTTACGCTCGTGGCCGACTGCCACGTTAAAGCGTCAGCACTACGCCCTTTACTACTGTTTGTAAATAATAATGAGGCAACTAACAGTTAAACAGAACAACTATGTAAATAGGCGCTTGCGGATAACGGGGCGGAGTTCTGACTGACTGCCAGGTCGGCAAGGTTCGCAGGAGAGCTTCTGTAAAGTTTGGAAGGTAGGAGACGAGATACTGGCAGAAGTAAAGTTGTGAGATCGGGCGTGAGTCGTGCTTCGTTAGCTCAGATCGTAGAGCACTTGCCCGCGAAAGGCAAAGGTCCCGAGTTCGAGTCTCGGTCGGGCACACAGTTTTAATCTGCCAGGAAGTTTCTAACCTAAGGAAATCACACGCATCCATGCCCGAGGCAGGATTCGAACCTGCGACCGTAGCGGTCACACGGTTCCAAACTGAAGCGCTTAGAACCGCACGGCCACACCGGCCGGCTGAGGCATCAAGGGATCACCAATTTAGTATTGGAGGGCAGTGTGGAGGGTAAAAATCGTAGATGGAGACTAAGAGATGAATACACTAAACAGATTCAGAAGGATGTAGGTTGCAGTAGGTACTGGGAGATAAAGAAGCTTGCACAGGATAGAGTAGCATGGAGGGCTGCATGAAACCCGTCTCTGGGTTCGAACTTTAAATAAAAGCACAGTCGAATATCTTGGAGTCCCTGGGACCAATATCTTGCCGGTACCAATGTATATAACAGACGAAAATCGTCAGTATCATATTTTCCGTGGGTGCATAAACTGTCTGTATACGTAATTAAATTTGTACAGAACACTCAGTGGGCGAGTGCTACTCACACCTTGGCAATTTTTTTTAAACAATACAGTTTTGTTTACATAAAATATATTGCAACCTGTGGAACAAATCTTCTTGCGATATGTGGATGTAAGTAGAGGAAGATTTGGAGTCATAGACGTGTAATGTGTGATTTTCATGGAATGCTTTTGTCGACACCTGGTAGGTAAAACATCTACTCAATGAAAGCTGGAATTAATAACAAAGAGAAGATTTAAGATAATATTGGAAATCCCCAGAGTCTTGTAGGTTTCATAAATTCTGAGTGCTAATTCGGAAAAGAAGGGAATATATAAATTTCCTTGTTCACGTATTCAGCGGAAACAGGTTAAGCAGGTAAATTTACTTTGGCTTTTTATGTGTCCGATTTGTAAGGGAGATACCGATGAGATTCCCCTTGTGTTCACACAGATGCCTTTCTGTACCTCCCGGCTAAGAGATTACCTTCTTTTTGAGCAAAAGAGAGCAATATGAACTGGCTGATTGGAAAAGTTTGTGATACATTTTAATGAACCCGTTGCTGGTACCGCAGTGCAATTAAAAGATAAGCGCTCAAAATTCTTGT
The DNA here is from genome assembly GCF_021461395.2 of Schistocerca americana. Classification (NCBI taxonomy): domain Eukaryota; kingdom Metazoa; phylum Arthropoda; class Insecta; order Orthoptera; family Acrididae; genus Schistocerca; species Schistocerca americana. The sequence continues at coordinate 975,699,009 of NC_060120.1, read as the reverse complement.
TCAAAGGCTCAGGTTAATCGACGTCTCCTTAAACAGTATCTTCTATATTGTCTCCAGATTTGTTCAGCACACCATAATACTGAAAACACTAATTTGGAAGCAATTAGCTGCAACTCATCAGTTCTTACGAGCGGCGTGCTTCTTTACAGGGCTAGACGTCTTTGAACGCATGAAAACTAGATGATTTTCCTGAGTTGTTCAAGTAAAATAAAAGTAATGCTAAATTTTATAATATAGTTTTATTCCTTACACTTTTGTCTTCATGAAATCATGGACTGTGCGGCTGGTCCCGGCGGAGGTTCGAGTCCTCCCTTGGGCATGGGTGTGTGTGTGTTTGTCCTTAGGATAATTTAGGTTAAGTAGTGTGTAAGCTTAGGGACTGATGACCTTAGCAGTTAAGTCCCATAAGATTTCCCACACATCTTTTTCTTCAAGAAATGATTTTTTTGTGCACATCGGACGCTCCCTGTGACCACTGCACCAGGTGGAAGGACCCCTTGCATCCGGAACATTGGTCATCGGCGGTTAATTTCCGAGGCTCTCTTAGTAGACCTGTAACAAAATATTTTTTTTTGGAGTCATTTTAGATGTATTTTGTATCATCATACACAGGATAATTGAAAAATATTAGGTTGTAACAAAATGGTGACGTGTTGAAAGTAATGACATCTTCTCCACCTACAAAATCGAGGCGAAAGCGTGGCGGAAAGTAGACCTTTGAAGATATAGTAAAACGGCTACGTACGCTGATAGGGAATTCGGATTAGAATTCCAGAATCGATCAGAATCATGTGTGCCATTCTCAGGTCATGTTTCCCGCAAATATGAAAAATACGGTTTCAAGAAAAACACTTTTTGATGTTTTGGGTTACATTTTTTGTAGTTGAACGTATCTCTTGCCAGCGATCCCTGCACCATACAGCAATCCTGCCAGAGTCAAAAGGATGTCTTCCTTCTTCTTCGTTGCCATGATTATTCTATGGACCACTTTGGCAGCTTCCGTCATCCGCTGCTCTGCTCGCACGCGCAGTACGCTTTTCGTCCTCTTTTGTGCAGAGGCTGTGACGGACTGGTCCGATATCAAGTTAGATTAATTTCATAATTTCCGTAATGCCTGTTAGGCGATCGTCAAAATTACATTTCGATTATATTTTCCAGCTTGTGAATGGTTTCCGGAGACCTTTTTTGTAAATCGCCTTGTAACTCGATAATGGTGCTTTTGGCAACCGTGGGATGAACGCTACAATAAAGTACGCATCACAGGAACCATTTTAAGTAAACAAATTGCTTTTCCTAAATTTTCAAGTCTACCCCCTCAAGTTGGTAGCTCTTCAGTATATGTGAATTGTATCGAATGTGTGCAGTTAACTTGCATATGCCCCAGTTTCCAGAACAATATGCGTTCTTCATTTTTGGTGCTAATTTTTCTGATGGAACAGAGACAACTACATCCTATACTGCGAAACCACCCTACGTCGTATGGTGGATGGTACGTAGTGTACCATATTCGCGTGCTCCTCTTTCATATTTCGTTATATAGTTTTAGTGTCACAGGCATTACGCGAGATGTGTGTTGGAGGAAGTGTGTTCGTTCACTCGCCAAGCAGCGTGGGCAAACGGAATTTTGCGAATGAGTTTCTGCGCGATGCGCAATGTTTTTCGTGTAACGCCTCGCATAGTAGTGTATTTGCCACTTCTGTGGTACTGTTACGCTGATTATACAAACCCCACAACGAGCTGTGTAGCTCGTCTTTGAATCTATTCCATTAAATGTACTTAGTAAGGATCTAAGAACGACGAACTGTACTGAAAGAGGGTGGTTGTAAATGACCCATTTCGTTCGTGAATTGCAGTTCCTTGGAACTGTTCCACTAAATACGTATCTACTGTACCTAGATATCTGATTGGAGCTTTTCGTGCGTTCACGCTCGTTGCGTTACATTATACAGGGTGTATCAAAAAGAGTCGTCCCATTTGGCACGTCTACATTTCTGAAACTAATAAACGTGTACAATTAATTTCCTTTTTTGATGAACGGGAAACTAAAAAAAATCTTTTCATACGTTTTCATGTGTGTTCAATACGCCCCCCTTGAGATGCGCAGCAACTGTCAATGCGATATTCAGATTGTTCCCACATTGCAGCGAGCATGTCTTGAGTTACAGCTGCCACGGCTGTTTGTATGCGATGTATCAGTTCATTAATTGTTGTTGGTAACGGAGGCACATAACCAGAGTCATTTATAAACTTCCACAAGAAAGAGTCACATACAGTCATTCCGGATGACCTTGGAGGCCAGAAATGTATTGCTGGATCATTTGGTCCAGTGCGACCGATCCGTCGTTGAGTAATCCTTTGATTTAAAAGTTCCCCCATTTCCAGATGACAGTGTGGCGGTGCCCCATCCTGTTGGTAAATGAAATCATTCGGATCAGTCTCCAACTGTGGGGAAAAAAAGTTCTCAAGCATATCGAGCATATGTCCTTCCCGTAACAATGTTGTCGGCAAACAAAAATGGGCCATACACCTTTTCCTGTGAAACTGCAGAAAACATTAAATTTTCGAGAGTCCCTCTCATGTTGTACAACATCATGTGGTTGTTCCGTACTCCATATTCTCACATTGTGACAGTTCCTCTTCCCATTTAAATGGAATGTTGCCTGGTCACAAAACTCTAAGTGTGGAAGAAAACTGTCATTCTCCATCTTGCCAAGAACGAAATTGTAGAACTTCACTCGTTGTTGTTTGTCACCTTCAAGAAGAGCTTGCAGTAGCTGAATTTCTATGGTTTCATGTGTAAACGTCGAAGCTACACACGCCCGACGGACATCGGGGGTATGTTGAGCTGTCGGGCTGCACGGCAAATGGATTTCTGCACTCACCGTGCAACTACGGCGGATACCTTCGACGTCTGTGTCAGATACTTGGGGACGGCCGGCGATTTGCCTTTACACAAACAACCAGTTTCTCGGAATTATTCATGCCATTGTGTAATTCTCTGTGCTGTATGAGGATCCACACCATCCGTAATACGAAAGTCACGCTGAACAGTTACTACTGACCCGCAGTGCGTAAAATGTAGAACATTAAACGCTTTCTGTTGTCCCGACACCAGTTTTACTAGAACCGAAGTTGGCGCCCACTGCTCCTGCATAGCGCGAACCATGTAAAACTCTTTCCAACAGTACGTTGTTCGTGCACATATCTCAAATAACATAATAGTTATGATTTTTGTTACACCCCGTACAGTATTTATCTATATTGACGGTCAGATAGTGATGGTCTCTCTCTGCATTTCGTTAACAAGTTCCTAGGAGTGATACCACTATCGGGTTCGATTGAACTAGCTACATTATAGGCAGGGTTTAGGTTTACCATTACATAAAGGAGATATATTGTTACTATTAAGTAAAAGATTTATGTGATTATTTTTATTTTACCACAATCCCTTTTTTAAATAATCGCTACAACATTCAAACAGCACATTCATCGAGTCTCGCCCTTCAAATTTTTGAGCCACAATAGCCACATATCCTGTCATTTTTTGCATTGACGACACTCTATTTTCTGATTTATTTGTTTATTTATTTATTCCTAGATCGTCTTACGATAATATTTGTCATCGTAGTACTATGAAATGAAATAACTCAAAATGTAAATGCAGACAGTATATATGAGTCTGCTTTTATTAGGACAGGACAGGTGGTGAGCCTTCGCCTTGATGAAGGAACCCCCTCGGCATTTGCCTGAAATGATTTAGGAAAACTACAGAAAAAATCAATCAGGATGGCTGGACAGAGAAAACTCCATCCTTTCGAATATGAGGTCATGTTTTTACGAAAGCACAGTCTCATTCGTTTGGTCGCTATTGTACAATGCTCTTAGTTTTGCAGACAATTTGCTCCAGGTAGCTTAAGCATAAAATATGGTTTTACACTACATCGCTGTACATTCCAACTGCAGTCTGTTCGGGAAACTGACCCTCAAATTCGAATACGTGCAACTATGCCGCATGTATGTCTCCTGTCCATTTAAAAAACCGTAATCTTCTCTCCCTGATGAGTTATGTGTTGAACTCAGGAGAATGACAAGACATTACTATCGTGCACTGTGGATCTTGGCACATGATTTTCTTGTAACAGCATTATATTGTGACCACGTATTGCAATGTGACAGCGTGTTGTAGTTACCTCATTTCATTATTAACTGATACCATGAAGCTTCTAGGTAAGCTTTAATTGTGTGGCATGCATTACTTACGAATAATGTTTCAGTGCCTTTTTAAACAGAAGCGTTTTAGAAATCTTTATCTTTTCTTTGGTCAGTTTGTTATATAATCTTATTCCTTGATAGAAAATGCTGTTTTGAAGTTCGTGTTTCTTTTCCGTAAGTGTAATACCAAAATAGTTATTGTTCCATGGTTATGCATAGAACTGTTAGTGAAATGCTTAGTACTGTTTTCCTTGATATCCACGACGTTTGGTTGATGTACTTACTTGATGCTGTAAGGACACTCATCTTTTTAAGCAGTTTTTTACAATGAAGCCAACAGCTACTTCTAGTTCGTATTCTTCCAGTTCTTTTCCGCAGAAAAGGATCCTCCGGGCAAGGATCCAGTATATGTATGCATAGTATATCACCACAAGACAATGTCTGTTACAAACTGTCGACAGAATTCTAAGAGCACAACATGTCGATGACACTATTTTTCCCATTATATATTCGTGTTCAGTCCAGTTCCCTGTTCTTGACTGTAGTCTGTCTTGGGAACAAAATAAAACACCACAAATTCCAGAAGACAATTTCTGCGTGCTTCTTCCGCGAATAGAACTCAGTCTTTCTGCTTCTTTCCTTCGTTGTTTGTCAGATTCTCTATTATGGTATGAATATTCTCTCATTCTCGCCTCTTATGAAATATCCTTGCTCTGTTCTTCACTTTGACCTTATTCGTTGATCTCGAAATATAGTAAACAGCCGTTCTTTGTCTTCTTGTGTTTCGTTCATCCGTGCCCCCTTACCGGTTAATAATTTAGCTTCAGTTATGTAAACAGTTTCATACGTTTTGTACTAACAAGAAGCTGGGGCAGAAGGGCAGGACATCCGTTAAGACGTAAGGAAATGACCCCCTTAGTACTAGAGGTAGCTATAGAGGATAAAAGCTATGAGGGCAGTCAAAGACTAGAATAAATCTAAGAAATAATTGATAAAGTAGGGTGCAAGTGTGCTTCGAGATGAAAAGGTCAGCGCAAGAGGTGAATTCGTGGCAGGCCGGATCAAACCAGTCAGAAGACTGCTGTCTCAAATATATTAATAAATTCAGAATTTTAGAGGAAAACTAGTTTTTTATTCGTTGGTAAAACAAAAACTACGCCTGAGTGCCGAACTTTGTCTCATACATCCTCAAGGATGGAAACTAGTAGAACGCAGCATCTGGAGATGTCGGATCTGAAACCTACCAAACTCAGTTTCTGTATGACAGGCATACACATTCCAATTCCATGCTCTGCCCACAATTATGTAATGTACTATTGTAATTTGAAGGAAAAAAAAACATTTCAGAAACATATCAAGGTTTTGTCTGCAGATAATACAGGCCACAGGATGTAGAACCTAGTCATAAGCCATGTTTCCGTTAGTTGGCAACTATTTGGTCACTGCAGGATTCTTTTGAAGATGTCGAGTTAGGCTACCTGTCCGAAACTAAAAGCAAGCGAACTTAAAACTTTTCCTACTCGAAGCTGATGCTCCTCCTTTACCACACGCAAATATGACGTACGAAGTTTAACCACTTTAATGAAGATCAGGTGATCTCTCACATATGGGATCATTTCTCCTCTCTTTTATTTGAATACGGATTTCCAGTTCCCATACGGAGCAAAATGACACAGTGTTAAGCATCCAGATTTATATTTACTGCAGGTTTCCTAAGACGCCTGAGCAAATGCCGGAACGGTACCTTTTAGTGGCCGATTTTCCGATTTTCTTCCTCAGTCTGAGTTTCTGCTCTGTACCGACCTTTTCGACGGCGAGACATTAAAACTTGCTCTTCCCTCCTAACAGCTTTCTCCTTGTTCTCCTCTAGACTTTTTTTTTTACCTAAGCGCTGATTCACCCCGTATACAGTGCTGTATTCTGTTTCACGGCATAGTTCACCTCTTTGCTAGTCGGTGATGCGAAATTAACGTATTGTTGCGTCTCTTCGACTTCTTATTCTTCTTTTATTCTTCCTTTTCTTCAGTAATTAACCCGCATATTGGTATTCTGTAGCCATCCTCCAACCTTTCTTCAACGAGTTGCTATTGCTGCAATATTTCTTCTTTAGGGGTTGCTCAATCTATAATCTAGGTCGGCCTCTGCTATTCTTACCCTCTATTGTCCTTTCCAAAATTGTTTTTATCAGTCCTTCATGTCTTATATTATGCCAGATCCATATATTCTCCTTTAAAAAAGTGTTCCAGTGTACAGTTTTTATTCCCAACCGTGCCAGTATTTCCTTGTTGATAACTCTGTCCATCGTGTCCTCGATGTATTACACTGATTTCAAATTATTTCTATAAAATCAAAATTTTGGTCTTCTGTAAAGAACGCAAATATCGATGGGAAATTCGACAAATACAGGGCCGGCAGTCAGTAGTTACTTACAGAAGCCATGGTCGATACTGCGTTGAATGTGACGTTCTGCGAGGAAGTCTGCTTTACTTACCGGTTTCCTAACAGTTCAATTATTCATATAATGTGAGATAAGGTGAAGATATACATTTAGTAGTAGTAGTAATAGTTGTTGTTGTTGTTGTTGTTGTTGCGGTAAGCATCCATCCGCAGTGATCTATATTGCGCAAGCTTCTTCATTTCTGAATAACTATTGTTGACTACATCCACTTGAACCTGCTTATTGTATTAGTGCCTGCGTCTCCTTCTTCAGTTTTGCCCTACACACTCCCAGCCCTTCGACCCCCCCCCCCCCCCCCTTACCAAATTGACGCTTTCTTGATGCCTCATGACGTGTTCTATCAACGGACAGCTTCAAATTGTTCCATAAATTTTTTTCCCCACTTCAGTAGCCAATAATTGCGAAGCGCTAAATTGCACCACTCCGTCATGAATGTAATGTGGACATAAAGAACCTGATATGAGCGGTATTCTGCTAGCAGAAATTATAAAATTTCCATGTGAAGTCTCTAAAGAAGCAATTCAAGCGGCAAAACTGTTTTAAACTCCTTTCGTTCCATAGACATCTGTAGTAACACAAAAGCGGCTCCACACAACATAGGCGCTCAGAGGTCATACGCGTATGTGTTACCATCGGACGTATGAGAGGTTGCAGGAAAGTAATGGAAAGCCCAGAAAGCGACTTGCAGATCTCGCATTGTTCCCAGTTTGTCTTGCTTTGCCAGTTGTCGAAAGCCACACGCAATTTCTAGCCAGCCACTTTCATTCAATGTAAAAAGTCATCGTGAACAGATACACTAACAGCTACTTGATTAATTTGTTTTACTTGACAACAAGTTCGTTCTTGAAGATCGTCTTGAGGTAAAGAAGCATCACCACAGTGCACACACAACATAAGATTTCAAACATGTTTATAAAGTCTGTGTCAACTGTCCTTCCAAATCCCATGAGTTGACCTGATAAACTTGTGATAGTATTTTTGTCCTACAGATGGTGTGAAAAATCAACGCGAGATTCCGAAATAAAACTGTTTCACCAAAAACTGTCGATGTGTGTATAAGTGACATGTATCATGCAGTATTTATCGGCCGCGTAGCAACACTTAGCGTATTTCTTCTGACACCGCTTCATCACGAAGTGGTTACGCTCAAGTCAGTTAAAGCACCTATGTTCTTTAATAGATTAAAATTGTGTGCCCGACCGAGACTCGAACTCGGGACCTTTTCCTCTCGCGGGCAAGTACTCTACCAACTGAGCTACCCATGCACGACTCACGCCCCGTCCTCACAGCTTTACTTCTGCCAGTACCTCGTACTGGGTAGCTCAGTTGGTACTGCCCTCTGTAGTAAAAAAACTGAGTTAATTGATCAGCAAAGAACTTAAACGGAGGTCTTACGACGTCCGCCCCGAGCGGATGCAACGAACAGAAGCGAACAAAATGAAATTAAAAAAAAAAGTTGGTAGAGCACTTGCCCGTGAAAGGCAAAGGTCCCGAGTTCGAGTCTCGGTCCCGCACACAATTTTAATCTGCCAGGAAGTTTCATATCAGCGCACACTCCGCTGCAGAGTGAAAATCTCATTCAGGATGTTCGTTTATAGCCGAGTTTTTAATGGTGCTGTAACCGATCAATTACTAAGCGAGTTTTCACGTGTTTCTCAGTTTGACAATGTGCTGCATTCTTTGTCGTTCTCGTCTATCAAAGACTGTTTGATGCGTTTGTGAGAATGTTCGAATAACGGTTGATTTGAGAAGAGAATTTGTCAAAACTTTTTTTCTTCTCAAAGTTTTACGAAGATGGACCTTGGCAGTAGATGTCTAGGCATGCAATTTGACCGAAACGGAAGTGTATTACAGTTTATACCTTTCTGTTCTGAGTTTATACAGTTACGTACGTTCAGATCTCAACAACACTTGGACGAAAATAAAAGATATTGCGCTGCTATAAAAATCTTAATTTCTCGTCCATGCGTAATCTAGACACATGTTGAGAATGCAGAACACACTATCATTGATCAGCTGCAGTACATTTACTATATCTTTATTGCCAAAACGACGGTAAACTAATTCTATTAAGTCGTAAAAACTTGACTGTTCATTGGAGAAAATCAGTGCAGTCGTTAAGTTCTATGCGTAATCTTTCCTTCAGGTTTTTTTCCTGGATATATTTGTCTTTTCATCTAAATTATTTCGTAGACCAGTATATTCCTCTCTTTGTCTTCATACGCAGTGCTACGATCAATGGAATAAATCTCTCATCTACTCTGGGATACATTCCCAGTTGTGATAATATACTAGAGGACGGCATACGAAAGCTGCTTGAAAAGTAGGTAAAGTTTGAAAAATACATGTAGTACACCACGCTCTTGCCTGAGAAATATGGGAAAAGCAAACAGAATTCTGAAAAAACAATCATGATCGTTTACACCAGCCTTCGCTAATGGGGGTCTAGCAAGACGATATTGAAGACCCTGATTTTCTTGATCAGTGACCTAGATAGCTAGTGTAATTTATTCTTGCCGTAACAGATGATTTATGACACCGAAGGATGTTCGTAGTGTGGTAGAGGTCGCTACGTAATTTAAAAACATGTTCCTAGACGTTGTCAAGCTTATAAATTATCTGAAAGATATGAGCGTTGTGAACTCTTCATATTAATTACAGCATGTTTCTGAGAAGCTTCATGCTAACGTCGAGAATCCAAGTGTGATTGTCACACACCTCCCAGTCTCCTGCCCTTAGCTGCTTACTGGTTCTTCACAAGAAAGGTCGTTCAGAATCAGTGATAAACGATTTAGATAGAGAAGGAACGAGCGAGAATAAAAGTTTGCGATAATGCACACGTAAGTTAAGCTGTCCTCAGCTCTTCCCTTCCTCCGTCCTTAGAACTGATTTACTCAATCAGTTCTAGAAGAACCTAAAATGTAACAGGAACTCTGAACTTCCCTTCCTGTCAGAGGAACTACGTAGCATTTTTCTCTCGAACTCGCATCCCTCCGCACAGACTACGGAAGACGCACCAGGACGCTAAACTCGCCTTCAAACCGCTCTCGTGAAAATGTTTTCACCCAGGTATCCGCACCACGTTGAACAACGGTAGCTGGTTCCTGGAGTTACCTGATTCGAGGTTTTCCAAACAACCTTAACCAAATCTTTGTATGGTATATCACCTCTCAGTTCTTGCACCCATTCCTGTTGGTTATAGCATTCAGTCTGTGAGTACCATGACGCTGAAAGATCTAAACTCAAATGTGTCTTGCGATTTGATTCTTACTACAGTTCTAATGCCTTAACCTTTGTCCATTCTTGTGTCATCGGTACTAATGTTAAAGAGCCACTGTCTCCATTATTTTAACTACCAAATTTATATAATTATGTAATGAGGAGAACACATTCTCAGCAGAGTCTCTCGTTTTATTATAATATTTACGTTTTAATATTTATGTATATGTCGGTAAATATATTCTCCATAAATCACTTCTGTTTTTATACATTTGCGGTGATTATCATATGCCAAAACCACAGATGCATGAGATATTTCTTTCTTAATGAAATCGCCCCTTTATTGAACATTTCAAGTGATGTGCTTGCCTTATGTAGTAATGCATCTTACATGGGAGTATTATATGGAAACCTACAACTAGATAGGACGAACTCTACAATCTTAAATTTAAATTTATCTACCTTGTATGGATTTTTTTGAGGTTAAGGACTGTGTTACAATATATATATATATATATTCTGTTTGTCACTTTTTACAAATATTTGTTAGCACAACATGTCTTATCAGCTTGCTGTCATTATTTACTGCTTTACAGTTACATATTCATTAATTTATAATGATTATCAATTACTTTTGAGCTGTTGTGAGATCTATTTCCTGGGTGAGTGAGTGAGGGAGATTATGTACAGAAATTTATCCGTGCACAAAATATTAATTTCCTTCAGTTAATACGTTAAGTGAGTAGTATGTTTAAATCATCTGACTGATGTCTTTTCTATTTTGCTGAATGTGTACTTGTCTGCCACACACAAAGTAAAAGAATAAACACAACACCATGATATAATACTTTAACATTGAGTTTTTTACATCCCACAGATTCTTAACTGCTAAGATAAAATTTCGGCTGCTAAGGTAATAAAACCAATAAAATTTCTATATTTGTTATATAAGACAGTGTAAACTAAAAAATACTGTAATAGGTTTATTTGTTTGGTATTTCTAGATACTTCTGTTCTGATAATTTTTTACAGATAACTAAATCTCTTTCTATTAATAAAACAACTTTCCACATTGGAAAAGGTTTTGAAGAAATTTACTTTCTCTTGTGCAGCTTAACATTTAGGAACGTGTTACCATGTACTGTGCTCTGAAAGAAAATTCCTAGTTCGTCATACACTACTGGCCACTAAAACTGCTACACCAAGAAGAAATTCAGATGATAAACGGGTATTCATTGGACAAATATATTATACTAGAACTGACATGTGGTTACATTTTCACGCAATTTGTGTGCATAGATCCTGAGAAATCAGTACCCAGAATAACCACCTCTGGCCGTAATAACGGCCTTGATAAGCCTGGGCATTCAGTCAAACAGAGCTTGGATGGCGTGTACAGGTACAGCTGCCCATGCAGCTTCAACACGATACGACAGTTCATCAAGAGTAGTGACTGGCGTATTGTGACGATCCAGTTGCTCGGCCACCACTGACCAGACGTTTTCAGTTGGTGAGAGATCTGGAGAATGTGCTGGCCAGGGCAGCAGTCGAACATTTTCTGTATCCACAAAGGCCCGTACAGGACCTGCAACATGCGGTCGTGCATTATCCTGATGAAATGTAGGGATTATGAAATGTAACGTCCACTGTTCAAAGTGCCGTCAGTGCGAACAAGAGGTGACCGAAACGTGTAACCAATGGCACCCCATACCATCACGCTGGGTGATAAGCCAGTATGGCGATGACGAATACACGCTTCCAATGTACATTCACCGCGATGTCGCCAAACACGGATGCGACCATCATGATGCTGTAAACATAACCTCGATTCATCCGAAAAAATGACGTTTTGCTATTCATGCTACCAGGTTCGTCGTTGAGTGCACCATCGCAGGCGCTCCTGTCTGTGATGCAGCGTCAAGGGTGACCGCAGCCATGGTCTCCGAGCTGTTAGTCCATGATGCTTAAAACGTCGTCGAACTGTTCGTGCAGATGGTTGTTGTCTTGCAAACGTCCCCAACTGTTGACTCAGGGATCGAGACGTGGCTGCACGATCCGTTACAGCCATGCCGATAAGATGCCTGTCATCTCGACTGCTGGTGATACGAGGCCGTTGGGATCCAGCACGCCGTTCCGTATTACCCTCCTGAACCCACCGATTCCATATTCTGCTAACAGTCATTGGATCTCGACCAACGCGAGCAGCAATTTCGCGATACGATAAACCGCGATAGGCTACAATCCGACCTTTATCAAAGTCGGAAACGTGATGGTACGCATTTCTCCTCCTTGCACGAGGCATCACAACAACGTTTCACCAGGCAACGCCGGTCAACTGCTGTTTGTGCATGAGAAATCGGTTGGCAACTTACCTCATGTCAGCACGTTGTAGGTGTCGCCACCGGCGCCAATCTTGTGTGAATGCTCTGAAAAGCTAATCATTTGTGTATCACAGCATCCTCTTCCTGTCACTTAAATTTCGCGTCTGTAGCACGTCATTTTCGTGGTTTGCAATTTTAATGGCCAGTATTGTGTAAGTCCATTATGTGCGCCTCATTAATATTACATAATACATGAAGATCATAGCTGACATCCTAGGGTACTTAATGTATGTGGATATTATTGATTTAGTGATTTAGTTTAATTACATATATGAGCATAAGCATTTATGTGTTCATAGTATTTTATTTGGCCATTATTCAAGAGACAGATATCGAATAACGACTTTGGTCGTTTAGTGTGCCTGATAGAACAGAAACAAGAGCAAACTGTTGTTTCGTTCAGGTAAGTCATCGGTCTTCCTTTGCAAAACAGGTATCAGACAAAAACTAAACATTTTTATGTCACAAGGAGAACTTCACTATGCATGAATAGTAAGTATTTACTTTTAAGTCCGTTGTCTTATTTAACTGAACTATATAGTCAAATGTACCTGCCGTCAATATAATGTAACTTATTAATAACGAATTATAGCATAAGTCAACAGGTGACTTGTTGTAGCTGTGTTTTGGGAAACATTTCATCCTTGGTCTATGTCAAGTTATGTGAAAAACAATTCAAATTAATTTTTTTTAAATGGGTCAGTTATCAAATTACATAAAGGTATAGAAGCAGGGTGGAAGTTTGAACATAAGGATGTCATAACAATATTAGTGACAGATACACTGTTACATACACATGCAGTAGGGGCCGAAATGTTGTTTCAGCATTTCATAGTATGAATCAATGCATAACACAGCTGAATTGCATGAAAATGTAATGATCTTAAACAACGTAAGAGGTATGTGCATCGTGCATATTACTGAGAAAGATTTTACAGCAAACTTTCATTGCCATACATCTTTTTCTACAGGCGAAGGCAAATACAATATATAACAGGTACTGTGACAGCTTTTACAGGATAATAACGCTTTTAAAATTTTATAATTACCATCATTGGCATGCCTTTTCATTTCCAATATATGAAACAGCTACTACATTGCTTTAACGGTTATGCAAGAATCCATGGCAGTCATGGATAAACCATGATTTGTGACTGAAACCAGATATTTATTTTAATATCTTTCGGTTACATAGATAGACTACTGTTTCAGAAATCGCTCATCTGTAATTTGACGTATTACTTTTCGTTCTTTGCAGATATATTTAACTTTATCACCATGTATACACCTTGTTAAGGCTGCATCATCATTCAGTCAATAGAGAACACTTATCATACACATAGTTAGCCTATAGATGGTTATTCGAAAAGCTGGACCACATTTAGTTAGGTTATTACATGGGGAATTATCAATACACCTTTGGACAGAAGAGGGTCTAAGGTTTCGACTACCACCTCTAAAGCTCGCACCAACAGATAGGCTTTTCGTATCAGTGTAAGTTGGCTACCATACAAAATAACGGTCTTTGCTTGATTTCGAAAGAAGTGATGCAGAAGGCATGTCGTCTCCGTTTCGGCATTGAACCATCAATAGGTAATTGAATTAAGCTATTTTAACAAAATGAATGTCCACAAGGAATGAGCATGAACTGACCACGTACACCAGATGAGAACTTAGATGTGTGCCATGCATCAAGAGAGGGATACGTTGAACATTTATAGCTTGTGCTTGTGAACTTCAGTGTTTGGTGTTTCCATCTGCGTACAAATAATTGAATGCCAAATTTTAATTTCTTGTAATAAAAATTAATTACGTGGTACATTGTTTTGAATAACCTGTATTAAAGAGAATACAGTGACCGAGAAGGTGCTGTATCTGCTGCATCGGAAAGTAAGCCTGCAGGCCTGTCCTGAACCAATATTGAGTGTTCCGTGCAATGTGGCAGATGACGTTCCCGTTCGAGTGGCAGCCCCAAGTGGTGTCGACGCACCTGGGACGCGTGGGAAACCTCGTGCTGATGTGCGTTCCGGGCGAGTTCACCACCATGTCGGGACGGCGCATGCGCGACGCCATGCGGCAGGTGTTCGGGCAGGACACGACGCCGGTGCTCGCCGGACTGTGCAACACGTACAGCGACTACGTCGCCACCCCGGAGGAGTACAAGGTGAGCCCACACAACCTGCTGCACTCGTCACCTCAGCTCGGCTCTGTGCGAGGGCAGAAACTACAGAGAAAAGTAGACTATCAGCTACAATGCTGCCCGGGAATCAGTTTCACCCACCCATTTAACTGCTACATCACGAATTATTTATTTTGATTTCAGGATTGGTAATTGGTGAAACATAATTGTATTTAAGAAACATTGGTATTTGGTACCTCTTTCACTAATTACCTAGTTTTGCGACCGGGTTCTGGCTAATAGTACACTGTCTAGCGTTACTGACAAAGATATTGTTGTGCATAGTTAAGGCTCACCGGCCACTTAACTATAGTTAAGGCTCACCGGCCACTTAACCATCTTCTTCTTCTGTGCGAATGCACAAACAGTGCCCGAACTCTTACGGGAATCGGCAACGCGCCGCGAGTAATGAGTATAATGGGCGGGGGCACTACGAATGTAGTGCGGCACAATACACTGAGAATGTGGGTTTCGCGGAAGGCGTGCCAGAGATAAATCCCTGCAGTAGCGATATCCTCTGTGTCCTCGGTGGCTCAGATGGATAGAGCGTCTGCCATGTAAGCAGCAGATCCCGGGTTCGAGTCCCGGTCGGGGCACACATTTTCATCTGTCCCCGTTGACCTATGTCAACGCCTGTAAGCAGCTAAGGGTGTTCATTTCACTGTAATTTCATTCTAACGAGCCGCATGGTCATCGATGGTATCTGTTCTTTCGGACATGTCCGAAAGAACAGATACCATCTTAGTATATGAAAAAAATTGATTACTAATACAAAATATACAAAATAATACATTCATACGAGCAAAGTGAAGAGCACGATCATCGTTTTCTTTGATACCAAGGGAATTGTGCACGAAGAATTTGTCCCACCCAGCCAAACAGTGAATTCCGCGTACTACTGTGATGTTTTGCGACGGCTCCGTGAAAACGTGCGGCGGCGACTACGGCCCGAACTTTGACGTCAAGGAAAATGGCTGCTGCAATCGTGACAACGCGCCCTGTCACACGTCCTTGTTCACCAGGACCTTTTTCGCAAAAAAACAACATGGCATTTGTACCCCACCCGCCGTACTCGCCAGATTTGGCATCTTGCGACTTCGTGCTATTCCCAAAACTGAAAAATGGTTCAAATGGCTCTGAGCACTATGGGACTTAACATCTATGGTCATCAGTCCCCTAGAACTTAGAACTACTTAAACCTAACTAACCTAAGGACAGCACACAACACCCAGCCATCACGAGGCAGAGAAAATCCCTGACCCCGCCGGGAATCGAACCCGGGAACCCGGGCGTGGGAAGCGAGAACGCTACCGCACGACCGCGAGATGCGGGCCCCAAAACTGAAACCCAAGTTGAAAGGCCGTCGGTTCGACACTCTAGAGAGGAATCAAGAAGCATCGCTGGCGGTGATAAACACCCTCAAACAACAGAACTTCCAGAAAACGTTTGACCTCTGGCAGAAGCGCTGGGATCGGGGTGTACGTGCGGATGGGAACTACTTCGAGGGAGATGGTGACCATTAGCCCAAAGGTAGGGTTTTAAACAGATGGCAGCACCAGTCCCGAAAATGTTGGATAGCTCCTCGTAATCACATAAAACTACTAAATAAATAACTGGGGCACAATTAAACTAGAGCTGGGGAGGTAATCCAGCAGGTTTAGGAATAAAAAGAAGTGGAGGTGATCTGATAACGGTTCATTCAGCAGCTGTTCAAGATGGTTTTTGTGGAGCCTCTTGATTTTCAGTATTTCAAACAGATGCAAGTGTTCATTTTTTTCCGCCCGCTGCTCGAGAAATAGCTTGAAGATAGTTCGATGAACCCTCTGCCAGATACATAACTATCATTTGCAGAAAAATCACGAAAATCTAGATGAAGCATTAGTTTCTGCCCTTTGTACCCAGAGTGCAGTCGGTATAACAGGTGGAAACTATCTGTGCTTGAAATGTTTGAGATTACGAAGTTCTGCAGCAACTACTGATTGAGTATGTAATTACCCGTTAAACTTTTGTTACGTTGTGCCCAATTATAAATCAGTGTCCCTATTATTTATTTATTTCACTATTCTAAGGTTACGAAAGTATTACTTCATGTATTTAGTATTACTGTAGCTATTAATTCATCTGACTTAACAGTCACAGAGTTATTCTCACGTATCACATTCTTACCTCAGCAATCCTCATCCCAAAGTGTGCTGAGGGTGTCCCAATACCACAGTTTTGATTTTCAGATACCAAGTCATTTGTGTCTGTCCTCCATTAAGATGAAGTCACGAATACTGAAGAGAATATCATAGTAAACTCCACCACGCCATTCATAAAACTGATGAATTCTCTCTCTCTCTCTCTTTCTCTCCCTCTCTCTTGCTTTTACCTAGCAGACAGTAAATGAGAAGACTGATTATAACTTGAATGCACTGAAACCTGCCACTCTTTCTTGAACTAACCACAGGTGTTCATATAGGAATAATATGACCACTGTTCATGCCCTGGTATACACTCCCAAACAGAAAACATGATTTATGGATAACACGATCTGACTTTTGTCTAGTGACAAGGAGACGACAAACCTTTTGCAAAGCACAATAACGGGGTGCTGCATGAGCATCGAACTTACTTAACCTGCTGAAAACCACTTACCAAAACATGAAGTTCTAAGGAAACACGCCTTTACTTCGGGGTCCCTTAAGAAAATTGCAGCGTATATTCAGTATATACGTTGTCCCCTGGGACTAAGTTTTGAATTCCAACATGGATTCAGTTACACAAGGGCAGGAAATGAATTTCCGTAGATATATTGACCTAAAAATCATGCAGTTGACGAAGAAGTTAAATCTGCAATTCAGCCCTGGTGGAAAATTTGGAAATTTGGGGTAAGATCTTATGGGACCAAACTGCGGAGGTCATCGGTCCCTAAGCTTACGCACTACTTAATCTAACTTAAACTAACTTACGCTAAGGACAACACACACACCCACGCCCGAGGGAGGACTCGAACCTCCGACGGGGACAGCCGCGTGGGCCGTGACAACACGCCTCGGGCCGTGACAACACGGCTTAGACCGCGCGGCTATCCCGCGCGCCTTCAGCCCTGGTGGCTATGAATACTCCTGTGCAGTATCGTAGAAACACCCTTCACTACATACATCATCATATAAAGTTGAAGGAACTTCTTATAAGTCACTTAAGGTTACGAACACGATGGTGAACAAAGACGTACATTTCGCACGCAGTATTTCCGCATTAATAGTTTTGCGAAACAGTGACGACTTTTTCAGAACCATGTAATACTATGAAGCTCATTTGTATGAAAACAATTGCAATGCTCGCGACTATACGTATGCTTCTCTCCATTTATATCAAAGTGAGGTGGTCACAAGCTCCCATCTCGAATACAAGACAAACGTCTGTATTACTTGTTCTTACGAGAATGCTCTTCAAGCGGAAGACGAAGCAATAAATTAGAGCACTTGCTCGCGAAAGGCAAAGGTTCGAGTGTCGGTCCGGCATACAGTTTTAATGTGCCAGGAAGCTCCATATGAGCGCACACTCCGCTGCAGAGTGAAAATCTCATTCTGGAAGCAATAAATGCCGAATCCTGAGTAGTGCAAATAGCATGCTGGAACGAACCGGACTTACAATCGCCATGTGTTCCCACTGGCCGACTGCAGTCACTGTCTTAAGCGTGACGGTAAGAGATCCCTACATTTCCGTCTTTTACAAAGACACATCGCGTGAACGGACAGGTCGACGAGTGAATCTAATTTATGCTGCCACCAAGTTACCGACACAGAGCACGTTGCATATTTATGATACATGGAACAGCGCTCGTAATGAAACAGCCGTCTTTCAATATCGTGTTAGAGAAATTAGTCTGTATACTATGCTGTTAACGACACATAAAATTACACAGATGAGACTTTTCGTGGTCAATGAGATAACCTAAAATATATGTTTCATCTTTGCAATCGAAATTTTCTGCTCTGCTGTGCGCTTGGAGTCGTTGGATGCATGCGTAACAAACCGGTAGAGGGTTGTCGATGGACTCCAAATTAGTTTTGACGCGGAACAGCTGCAGAGAGAAAATCCGTTTCCGGTTGGAATGCACCTAGCCGCTAGCGGGCCTCCAGCGGCGTGGAACAAGTAACTGTGTTTGACATGTGCAGTGGCCCATTGTGATCGCTCTGCAGAACCGTGCCGCTTGGTGTCACGTGCTCTAACAATTCAGATGCAAACCCGGACGCCACACCTTATCTGTGCGGCGTAGCCATTACTTTCCACTGGAGCTTGTGGTTCGCTTCATGACCTCTGAAAACAGACCTATACTTTGCTGTAAAACCGTAAGCTGAATCGTCACACGATGTTGAAACTTAATGCCATATTTACTAGATCAAAGCGAGCGTCACATTTTAGACAGATGCCTGTCTCTGACGCGCGAAAAATACCCACCGCGCTCTCTTTTCCAGACCGCACATTTTGCGGTATGAATATAAGCTGCTTCTTTACACGACGGTGAAAATGAGTGCCATTTTACGAGTAACTAGATCAAAGCGAGGTTTACACTTGCGACAATCCCTTACTGACTCGTGAAAAGGATCCAGCGCCATTTAGTATTGTTCTCGTGCATTTTTTGAAGAACAGCAATATCCACTAAAAAAATCAAATTGGATTTTCGTTCAGTTCGTATTTTTGACATTACGTAGAGTGGTGGTGGGACTACAAGTATCTATTTCCACAGATACGTTAATTCAAAAGTTCTAGTGTCTGATGACGATCAGTAATAATGGAAACTGCAAGTGATACGCGACTGTCATAACATTTTATGGGGGTACAATATGATATTCCTTAAATATCTGCGATTTTAATGTTATCAATTTAGCGATTGCTATGCTTTATCAGCAATAATTATTCACATTTAAACGTTTTAATAGAACGAAATGCACTTTAAGTGAAAGTGTGAAGAGTCAATGCTTTCATCACCTGATTGTTGGCATTTAGTTTGTGGCGTTCATGAAATTGAAATGAACTAAAAGAACACACTGGTCTGTGCGTGCCTCGTCTTACATAGCCTCATACGTCGCTATAAATATAAAAACAACGAGCAGTAAACGTTGTAAATAAATTATACGCCACATTCATGGGCAAACACTTTTTTCAGTCAATTGAAATAAAAATTTAGGAACGTATGACCTGTTCAATGTTTACAGAACTGCTGATGTTCCTGCTTTATATAAAAGCGAAACACTTTAGGTGGAACACACTCTTAAACAACAACAACACGCTTAAGACAGAGAGAGAGAGAGAGAGAGAATAGTAACTACGTCCGATATGTGTGAATAAGAGACAGGGTAGCGGTGATTCTTACGAGCTCCAAGCTGTATGTTCGATGGTCTGGTGCCAGATTATTATGGGTACATTTGGACAGGAGCTCGCCGTCCAGTTCTTCCGGAGGAGTGCCCTATCAATTATTTTAAGTTAAAATCTAAGTCCACTGCAGGAAAAGAAATACCAGAGCTTTTCCTTGACATCACTGCCCACGTTTCAAGAATTAATGACAAATAACGTCCTTGATGTTGGAATAAGCCGTCTGTGTGCAAAGAACATCCCAACATGACTAGAGCAAATGTTACGCAGTTCCGCCCATAGCACGTGGCAACGATGCAAGTAGTTGAAATGTTGAGCAGAAGAATAACATAATTGATATCTCTGAGCATTGAGGATATTAAATTGTGCCTTAACCCTTTCGTTACTGATTTATTTTTAAAAATTGGTACCGTTAAGACTACTAGCGTGGCGGTGATGACGCAGCAACAGCCCCTGAGCGGAGAAAATCTCCGAAACGCACGGCAATCGAACCCGGGACCGTTTGGATGTCATTTACCAACCGGGGCTACCTAGGCAGTCATTATTTCCCAGTAAAGTAATTCACTATTTTGAGCATTAGGACGGCTATTTTCCTAATATGTCTAGTGATACCATCTAGTGATGCTCTTTCGGAAGTAGGAAAAATTGCTACAGATGATGAAGTGGACATGAGAAGACTGTGAGAGATCAAATGGGGCCGCGCGGACTGGCCGTGCAGTTTGAGGCGCCACGTCAAGGATTGCGCGGCCCCTCCCGCCGGAGGTTCGAGTCCTCCCTCGGGCATGTGTGTGTGTGTTGTCCGTAGCGTAACTTAGTTAAAGTAGTGCTTAAGTCTAGGGTCCGATGACCTCAGCGCTTTGGTCCCTTAGGAATTCACTCACATTTGAACATTTGATCAAATGGGGAGGCGCGGCGCGTTCATAGCTGGTGTGTCTGTTTCACGGGAGTCATATCGAAATCACCATCGTGTCCGTTCTAAGACTGTAGTAACTGACTGTATGTCCGTATACATCGTAGACTATATCCGAAACGTTACTGCATTCCTCAGGAATTCTGTTGGTTTTTACGAAATTTATATTTAGTATAATGGGCAGCAAACTTTGTAGAATGTGGAAAATATTGGTATGTGGTATGTCAAAGCCATCTACAAATTTTAAGCTAAATATTGGTGTACAATATTTCATTACACAGGAATAAATGCGTTTTGGTACTGATTTGTCATACTTTTTTTCATAATTGCCGTAGTGACATAAGCACTCTACAAACAAAAAAATTCACTTTGAAAATTCGAGGTTCATATGGAAACATGGACCAAGTTAGTTTGTGGGACATTATCTGGCAACTAAAAAATTTTTATAGTGAAAATCGGTTATAACAGTAGACAATTTTCGACTTTTTATTTTTCAAATATATGTATTATAAATTTTAGGCACGATAGGGTCAACTAACGTGAATTTTAGGTTTAACATTGTAATTATCACAGAACATAACCTTATGTCCTCTACAGAAATCTTTATTATTAAAACATTGTATCGAAATCCGTTGCCAGTTGTAGGTTGCCTATTTAAAAGCTTTGAGGAGCAACAAAAATTCGATTTTGAGTATTTCGCGTGATTATTGACCGAATTGAGAAATTTAAAATTCTGTCATAATCTACTCATTAAGGGGTGTAATCTTATGTTAAAAGTTTAACACAATAGCACAGATATTACGGTTATGAACTTTCAGTGTCAAGACGCAAATTTCATCAGGCATGACGCCTTAATTTATTACTTTCTTAGTACATTATTCGCAGCAGAGTTTCAAGACGGTATCCAAGTATACAACTTAATGTACCTGCAAAATTGTGTCATCGTACGACACATAGTCCAACAGACATGACATCATAAGAGTAAGATGCATGAAAACGAAACTATTGCTTAAAATAGCGCGAATTAAAATTTTAACATCAGGCATGAGGTTTTAATGCGTTACTTCATTGCTACGGGCTCTATTAGCAACACACTGAAAGTACCTGCACTGAAAGTACCTGCAAAAATATATCATGTTCAACACACAATTCAGAAGATATGACGTCATAAACCCTGAGGTGCGTGAGAAACTGACTTTTGCTTAAAATGAAGCGCAGATTATCCGGAACATATTCATCTATTGATTCATAATGAGAACACTTAGCGACTTCCAACAAACCTTAAACATAATTTTAAACCTTTCTTAAATTTTTCTCGCTTACTTGCTGAAAGTCAATATTTAACAGTAATTCATTTGTAAAATGTTTAGACGTTAGAAGCTTTTTTGAGGCATGTGATTCTCTAAGGGTCAGGTGTTTTACTGGTATATTAATAATCCAAAACCTAAATGAGCACAATAAAAATTTGCGAAAGGTGTTTGAAAAAAATTTTCCCTGTGCAATGATTAGCTCAATTTGTTGTTACTTTCTGTGAATCACTAGGTTAAAGCACTAAACTACCACACACTGTGATTCTGCAGGTTGCTCTCTATCTCGTTCTAGAGCTTGGTGACTAGAAGGTCATGTTTTGGTGTTACAGGTGCAGAGGTATGAAGGAGCCTCAACCATCTTCGGTCCACACACGCTAACCCTGTACCTGCAGCAGTACCGGAAACTGGCTCAATCCATCCTGAGTGTAAGTTTTACAGTGCGCAAGCTGTTTCAAAGACTGATTTGGTGAGCACTGATCAGTGCGATGTTGTGAATTTGTTCAACTTTTGAAACAAATTTTGAATTAAGTCTTCATAATATCGAGTTATGGAAAGTGAGACGCCTGTTAAACGGGTAAATTAAGAAAAGGCAATCTGGAAGTCTTAGTTCACGCTGGAGTTTTTATTTATTTATTTTTTTTTTTTCAGTCTTGTGATAGGTTCAGTAGGGCCTGTCACAAATTCTCGTGCTGTGGCAGCCTCTTCATCTCAGAGTAGCGTTCGCACCCAACGTACTCGGTAACTTCTTTTTGTCTTCCGCTACAGTTTTTACCGTCTACAGCTCCCTCTAGTACCATGGATGCTATTCGTTGATGTATCCGATGTCCTATTACCCTATCCCTTCTTCTTGTTAATGTATTTCACATGTTTCTGTTCTCGTCGATTCTACGGAGAAGTCGGCCGGAGTGGCCGTGCGATTCTAGGCGTTGCAGTCTGGAACTGAGCGACCGCTACGGTCGCAGGTTCGAATCTTGCCACGGACATGGATGTGTGTGATGTCCTTAGGTTGCTTAGGTTTAATTAGTTCTAAGTTGTAGGCGACTGATGACCTCAGAAGTTAAATCGCGTAGTGCTCAGAGCCATTCTACGGAGAAGCTCTTCACCTCTTACCCTATCAGTCCACGTAATTTTCCACGTTCTTTTATAGCACCATACTTCAACCGCTTCGATTCTCTTCTTTTCCGGATTTCCCACAGTCCATAAACACTTCCATACAGTGCTGCGCTTCAATTGAATAATCTCAGAAATTTTTCCCCTCATATTAAGACCCATGTTTGGTGTTTGCACACTTTTGGACATTTGCCTCTAAAACCGAGAGACTCCATTTTCCGTACAGATATATTCATGGTGTATGCCGAGCAGGTATGTTGAAGATAGCAAACAGGTTTCTTAAGGCAAATTACTACTTTAAATTTAGTTTTTTTATGAACTATAATAGCAAATACTAGTAAGGAAGTTGTAAGTTAACTTCATTATTAGTATCTGCTGTTATAGTTCTTCCAAACCGCCGAGCCTCCGGAATGGTTTATTAGTAATGGGGCTTACATCCATAGATCGAATTCGTAACTAGTGACAGTATGACAATGTACTCTGAAAAATACTACCGTGGTTTAACTTTCAATGAAGACAATATTCTTTCAGCGAGGGAAAGATTTACGATAAAACAGTTCAAAAACTAAGTTGTTTGTGCGGATAAGGTCATACTAGAGATATCAATTTTTTAATTCTGTCAGATAAACTAGCGTCGTCTGAATCAGTCGTACGAGCAAAAATTATGTACTAAAACGTAATGCGCTCGCTTAACAGTTGTATCGGTGTGTTGCGAACGCGCGTCTCGGCGGAAGTCTTGTAAATTAAATCCAACAAATTTATATTCTTCTGGGCCCGCAGCATTGCATATGGCTTTTAAAAACATTTTTTAATTATAATTCCAAGTATGCTGCTCTCTGATTGCATTTATTTTTACAGCAGGCCTAGTTCGGGTGAATTGCCACCATTATGTTATTTCTAAATAAATGGTACACAAATCGGTGCATTATTACTAATTTTATAAGCAATTATTAAATAGAATTCATTCTTATACATTTTTACAAACGTCTTGTAGATTTGACATCTACCCAGTATCTGTGGTTCTGTGATTGTCTCTTTATATATTTGGTGGTACTGGAGTAATAATGGTTGGCTATCACCTTATCTAACTTGCTACTTTATGTAGTTGTCAGATTATTCTTTGTATCAGTATTTTCGTGACAGCTTACTTGACAGATAATCCAGCGACGTTGTATGGTTACAGGCAGTTCTCTTTATCATTGCTGTTAGATTTATAATTGATCAATGCTACTACTGTCGTTTTTCTTTTACTGTATGTTACAGGTGTGTGTATATATTATTCTTTTTTACAATTATGCATATTTTTAACTAAGAAGGAATCAAACTTAGCAGCATACTTTGAATTATAATTATACAAATCTAACAAAAAGGAACGTGGCTATAATAATGGGCGATGCTCCACATTCTCGACATTTTCGAAGCCACTGGCAATATTAAATCTCGACAAAAGTCAACTTTTATAGGAACTCTTTCGGTTCTAATACATGTTTGTCCTATACAGGGTGAAAAGTATTTAAACCGACAAACTCTGGAAGGTTGTAGGGGACATAAAAAGAAATATTTTTTCCTAATGTCATTTTTTCCTATGAGGATTATTTAAACCGGTGGAGGCCATATTACTCTCTTCAGTCGTTAGAGGCCATATTACGATCTTCAGTTGTTAGAGGGCGTGTTACACTCTTCAGTTGTAGGCAACTGGTGTCCACCAGTGTGCACTGTCTCTGTCTACTAATGGAGCGATACACCTGGAGTGAGTACACTGGTATGGTTGGTGCATGCTACGTAGCGCACCACAACGGACGAGCTGCACAGCGAATTTATCAACAAAAATATCCTAATCGCTGTATCCCGCGTCATAAGACCTTTGCTGTTGTGTACCAACGTCTGCGTGAGACCGGGTCATTTAGCAGATTACCTGGACAGGGACGCTATCGCACGGTACGAACGCTGCAATTTGAGGAAGCTGTCGTGCAGCATGTGGAGCGGGATCCTTCAATCAGCTCTCGTGAAATTGCACGTAACATGGAGACGAATCAGATGAATGTAAGAACAGTCCTTCGAGAGAAATTTTTACGTCCATTTCACTTAGAGCGTGTCCACAACCTGGAACCAGTTGATTACCCACTCAGAGCACAGTTTTTGCAGTGGTACCTGGAACAGTGTGAAATGCATTCTACATTTCCAGCCTCTGTGTTGTTCACCGATGAAGCAACGTTCGGGCGTGACGGAGTCTTCAACATGCACAATTAGCATGTTTCGAGTGAGGATAACTCATATGCCACAGTTACTAGCGGTCATCAAGTGCGGTTCTTCGTTAATGTGTGGGTCGGTGTAGTTGGGGACTGTTTAATTGGGCCGTATCTGCTACCTAGGCTATTAAATGGCAGGCACCATTACAATTTTCTCGCCAGAGCATTGCCAGAATTGCTGGAAGACGTCCCGCTCCCTACAAGACAACGCATGTGGTTCCAAGATGACGGGGCGCCGGCACATTTCAGTCGTCGTGTGCGTCGATTCCTGGACCGACGGTTCCCAGAAACGTGGATTATAGAGGTGGTCCTGTACCATGGCCTGCTCGAGCCCTAGATATGTCCCCTCTGGACTTTTTTGTGTGGGGAGAGAGGCGCAACCTTGTTTACGCAAATCCTGTTGCATCAGAAGAGGATCTGGTTACCCAGATAGTAGCAGCAGCAGGAACAAATCCCGTATCAGACAGAACATAATCTGACGGTGTAACCTTTGTTTACGTGTCAATGGAGGCATTTTTGAAAATGTACTGTAATTGAAATTTGGTTGTGTTAATGTGTTGTCTCTTGGTCATAAAAATGGAAAAGTGTTTGTTGGTTTAATTAATTTGCCGCCGGAGAAATCTTCCTCTACCACTTTAAATACTCCTCATAGGATAAAATGACACTAGGGTAAAATATTTGTTTTGATGTCCCCTACAACCTCCCAGAGTTTGTCGGTTTAAAAACCGCCTTGAACGAAAATCCACTCCACAGATATCTCTTCTGTGACCACGAGCCACGCTCTCCAAAACCCACATTCTTGTCCCGCCCTGCGAGATCGTCCACTTCCCAGTGTCAGCGCGATGACCAAAGAGAACTACTGGCGGGACGAAAGGGTGCAACGCCTCGAATGAGCGTGAATGTGCCGTCAGCACCTGCCCATACCACTTGACAGCTTGCTACACCCTCATGGTGATCTTGTTGCAGAGGAGCACCATGACACCCGGGCCGACGCCGCCAGACCTGTCCAAGGGGCTGATCCAGCTGACCCCTGGCGTGGTGTACGACATGCCCTCCTGGCAGTCTCGCTTCGGCTACGTGATGCAGCAGCCACCTGCCACTGCCAGGCCCGGAGACACCGTCACCGCAACTTTCGTGAGTACCCACAACATCAGTGTGGTCAGCTAAGACGTTTCTAGAAACATCCGCCAGGCTGTGGCCACGCCATGTCTCCGCAGTATCATTTCTTCCAGGAGTGCTAGTTCTGCAACGTTCGCAGGAGAGCTTCTGTGAAGTTTGGAAGGTAGGAGACGAGGTACTGGCGGAATTAAAGCTGTGAGGACGGGGCGTGAGTCGTGCTTGAGTAGCTCAGTTGATAGAGCACTTGCCCGCGAAAGGCAAAGGTCCCGTGTTCGAGTCTCGGCCTGGCACACAGTTTTAATCTGCCAGGAAGGTTTATATCAACGGACACTCCACTGTGCAGTGAAAATTTCATTCTAAAAAATACAATGTTAAAAAAATCAAAAGAAGAGGTGTACTTGGAAAAGGCATGTAGATACTGGACTTCAGCTGACAGAGACTCCGAACTCAAATATTGGATATCAAGGCGCACTGAGGCGCAGATCACAATTTATTAGTGATAAAGAGAAGGCTCGTGCTTAAGAGAAACGTGCTGAAGATTTGATGTGGAAAGAAGTGGTATATTTACTAAGGAATAATGAGATGTGTTTGAATTTCTTTAACGCTGTAGATTTTGATGTACCATAGTAAGCAGTTACGTTGAATGGAATAGTGATCGTTAAAAAGGGCAACAACAGACTTGGGTGGACGAAAATAGGAGCGAGGAATGTAACTGTGAAGAAATCTTCGGTAGAACAATATATACTCGAGCTGAGCGAAGAAAGGAAGAAAGAAGTACCAAAATGTGCGTAAAAACACGCTTAAAGTAATGTGAGTCCCTGATGAGATAGATCGGGTGCAGAGAAGCCAAGGCAAAATGTCTGCAGGAAACATGTCAAAAAATCGAAAAGATGGACTGATTCAGCGTATAGAAAAGTCAAAGTAACGTGTGATGACATTAAAAGCAGGTGCGTCAACAACAAGAACGCAATGGGAATTCCACTGTGAAACACAGGGGAAAAAGTGGGTACGTGGGAAGAATAGACTGAAAGTCTCAACGACAGTGAGATCTTGCCTGGTGAGGTAGTAGCTTTGAAAGACTTGTGATCCCATAAAGCAGAGTGGATTGATAACATTCCATCGGAATCGCGACCAAACGTCTATTCAATGTGGTTTGTAGAATCTATGTGACTGGAGACTTCATTAGAAAACAGAAATGTATACACACAATCATGTAGATAGCACGGACAGATAATTACGAAAACTGCTGCTTAACAGCAAATGCATCCAACTTGCTGAAAAGAATTATTCACAGAAGAATAGGAAAGATAATTGGTAATGTGTTAGGTAACGATAAATTTGGCATCCAAAAAGGTTAAGGCATCAGTGAGACATCCCTGAGACTGCGATTGATAGTGGAAGCTAGACTCGAGAAAAATCAAGACACTTTAATAGGACTCTTTGACCAAGACAAACCGATCGACAGTGTAAGTAGTGCAAGACATTCGAAATTCTGAAAAAAGTAGTAGTAAACTATAAGGAAAGGTAGGTAGTACACACTATGTCAAGAACCACGTGAGAAAAATAAGAATGGAAGACTAAGAACGAAGTATTCGCATTAAAATGGGTGTAAGACAGAGCATACAATCTTTCGCTCTTCAATCCGTGCATCGACAAAGCAATTAAGCAAATAAAAGAAAGTTTCAAGGGTGAGGTCAAGATTCAGTATGAAAGGATATCAATGATAAGATCCGCTGATGACATTGCTCTCCTCAGTGAAAGTGAAGACGAATTACAGGATGTATTGAATGGAATGAACAGTCTGGTGAGTACAGAGTATGGATTAATTATAAATGAAACTAAGACGAAATTAATGAGAAATAGCAGAAATGAGATTAGCGATAAATTTGTATATCAAAGTCTGTGACCACGAACTAGACGGAGTTAAGGATTTCTACTGCCTTGGAAGCAAAATAACATATGACAGGCAAAACAGGAAAGACATACAAAGCAAACAAGCACAAGCAATGACGGCAACCATGGTGAGAGGAATACTAGTATCTGGCATAGATCATAATTTGAGAAAGAAGTTTCTAAGAATTAAGTTTGCAGCCCTGTATTGTATGGTAGTGAAACATGGACTGTGGAAAAATACGGAACAGAAGAGAATCGAAGCATCTGAGTTGTGGTGCTACAGACGAATGCTGAAAATTAGGTGGACTGATAAAGAACAAGGACGTACTCTGCAGAATTGGTGAAGAAAGGAACATGGGGTAAACAATGAGATCAAGAAGGGACAGGACACCAGGACATGTGTTAAGACATAGGGGAATGACTTCCATTATGGAGGGTAAAAACTATAGCGAAGACAGAGACTGGACTTTACTCAGCAAATAATTGAGAATACAAGGTGCAAGTAATATTCCTAAATGAACTGCTTGGCACAAGAGAGGAATTCACGGCTGCTACGTCAAACCAGTCAGAAACCTGATGACTCAAAAAGGAAAAAAAGTGCTGGAGGAAGGCAATGGCAAACCATCGCACTAGGAACCAGAACAAGACAGTATGTGACTTTCCCTTTTATGCTGATACTCAAATAACACCCGAAATTTTTCCTTAGGCGAACACCACACTAAGCTTAAGGAAGAATATCAACAAAGCGGAGGTGTTTTAAACCGTACGTGGATGGGTCTTCGAAGTTGTCAAAACAGAAAGAGAGTGTATTCAGAAAGGCAACACAGACAATAATCAACTAGCTCCTAGACTCAACCAAGAAAGACCACTGTCGGAATTCAAACTGAGGAAGTAGTGACAAGTATGTTTTTTAACGAGGGACAGACGTCATGATTCCAAGGAGAACTACTCAACCAAGAAAGACCACTGTCGGAATTCAAACTGAGGAAGTAGTGACAAGTATGCTTTTTAACGAGGGAGAGAGAGCAGGATTCCAAGGAGAATTTAGGCAGAAACTTTATTGCGCTAGCTGTTTACTGCGTATGTGTTTCTGCGTACGCCGTCATTTGCTTTCCTCCTGCTCCCCACGTACTAAACGCGTCGTATACAGATATCTCTCGTTTCTGTCGTGCCTTGATCATCTATTGAAGTATCGACGACTGCTGAGCACGCTAGCCTGCTGCATTCTCGTAAGTTAATTTAACTTTCGATGTGCAGGGAGAAGCTACTGTTTCATTTTACTGAGCAGTTGAAGACGGAGAACGACTAGCGCTACTGGTGCAGTTACGAGGTTAAACATGCTGCAGCAGATGTAAATGACCGCGTATAAAGATTTTCGCAAGGATCTCTATCAGATATTGTACCCATAAGCCTTCTTCGCCACCCCATACTCTTCGCATTACGCGAAGAAGGCCATTTTCATCATTTTCCTACTTCTGCTTCAACGACCGTAGGACAGAACATCGTTGATATGTGCAAACAAATCTTGGCCAACGTTTCGGTCCTAAACATTGGAATTCCGTGAGACTGTGTCTTATGATAACACTCGAGCAAACTTTCGGAATGGCACTGTTTTCATTTGTTAGCTATACGTGTTTCTGATACAGTTTGAATCTAGGGAAGCATCCAGTAGGAGAGTGGGGAACGAAATGAAACTTTCACGATCTTATTTAAATCATTACAATGTAGTCAAATTTCCAAAGAATTTGGTAGTATAAGCCCTCTTATCACCAACGCATAGCACCTGTTTGGATGCATGTGCTAATTTGGCCGGGGAGGGTGTCGTAAAGCCATTGTATCCACTCTTGAGGCAAGTTGGTGCACAGTTGTTTTAATTGGTTCTTTATATCTTGGCTACTGTCACTTGGACAGAGCTGACGTCCGAGATGATCCGACACTAGTTCCATCAGGGGCAGATGTGGGGTCTGGCTGGCCACAGGAGTACGTCAGCACCACGTAGACAGTTTATAGAGACATCTGACATGTGTAGACGAGCATTGTTCTGTTAGAAAATAGCATTACGAAACCCAATTTTGTTTTTTGTCCCAGACATGTTTCACTGCAGTTGCAGCATCGTCAGTGGATTTTTTTTATTGTTATGGCTGTTAAACATAAGGAATGTTCTTTACTGTTTAAATACACACAATATTAGTTCTAAATCGTAATTACAGGTTTTTGAGGAGCACATAAAATTGTGTATTCATACCTTCTTACCACATGGTGTGGTTTTCCTGCTGTATTGCGTTTTTATAGTGTCTGTTTATCTTTACAGTTTGTCCATTGCAGAGAGCTGTGTATTCATTTATTACTTGCTTTCCTTCAACTATGGCTTTTTGTACTGGCTAATTTTCTTCAATTATTAGTTTTTGTGGGGGGCTGTTGACGCATTTGAGAATTTTCAAATCAGTGTTGATGTCTCCGGGATATGTCTATTGTCCATAAGGCATTCAGCAAATGTGGAGTGACAGCTGTTACATAATACTAAAATTAAATAAATATATAATTATAATAATATTGATAAATCCTCAAACCTGCTCTCTCTCTCTCTCTCTCTCTCTCTCTCTCTCTCTCTCTCACACACACACACACACACACACACACACTTTCTCTCTCTCTCTCTCTCTCTCTCTCTCTCTCTCTCTCTCTCTGTCTCTTCCCCTCCCTCCCTCCCTCCCTCCCTCCCTCCCTCTCTCTCTTTCTTTACACGCACACACACACACTGTGAAATTCAAAACAACCGCCAATGACATCTTCAACTGTTCCACTGTCTGCCATCTTGTTTTCATACGTTCTACTGTTCCACTGTCCGTCATGTTGTTATCACAACTGATAGACGATGGCAGTGACAACTCAAAAACACTGAACTTGACAGTGAAGAAGATGGCGAAAAAAGAAACCGTAAGTGAAACATAATGCCAATAGATACACACACACACACACACACACACACACACACACACACACACACACACACCCTTTCACATAAATTATTAATTCAGGCATAGCCACAACAGTTTAGAAATCGTAATTTTTGCGTAAATGTTTTGCCTACATTAAGTTGTATATAGTTGCAGTTGACAAACTGTAAAGAGAAACAGACACTATAAAAACGTAGTACAGCAGGAAAACCACACCATGTGGTAAGAAGGCATGAATACACAATTTTATGTGCTCCTCAAAAACCTATAATCACGATTTAGAAACTAATATTTGTATGCATTTAAACGGTAAAGAACTTTCCTTATGTTTAACAGCCATAACAATAAAAAAATCACTGATGACGCTGCAACTGCAGTGAAACATGTCTGGGACAAAAAACAAAACTGTGTTTCGCTAAAGGCGGACCTGACTCAAAAACGTACGTTATTGTTAAAGTAAACACAGACGAAAGAGCTTCAACATCAAGACCCGGCCGCGGTGGCCGTGCGGTTCTGGCGCTGCAGTCGGGAACCGCGGAACCGCTACGGTCGCAGGTTCGAATCCTGCCTCGGGTATGGGTGTGTGTGACGTCCTTAGTTAGGTTTAAGTAGTTGTAAGTTCTAGGGGACTTATGATCTAAGATGTTGAGTCCCATAGTGCTCAGGGCCATTAGAACCATTTTTTTTTCAACATCAAGATGATTATTACGAAACTGTCCTATGAGGCTAACAGCTTTCAACATTTTTTTAAAATGTTAAGGATAATAAGTTGTCGTCTCTTTATCTAAGAACAGATGATGAATGCAGCTAGCCGCTAACTTTGTGTAATGTCTTGTCTGTATAGACGTGTATCTGTTGCCTTTAAGATCCCTTCACCTTCACACATAAATCTCTACAGTAAAGTAAGAGCCTCCCATTCCATGGCTGATCCGTGATAAGACAGGCGAAAAGTTAGACTAATGGAGGATTATTAGTATTATCTCTATTCTCATTCGCTCTCTCTCTTTCTCTCCTTTATCTATGTACAGTTTTTAATATAATATTTCATTACTTGAAATCAGCCAAATAGAATCTTTGGTGGAGTCCTTCGTCTTGGTAATCAGCGGCTGGCTTGCTGTAAGAGATCTTTACATTTATTATTACTGTTAAACACTGCATTCAGTCGGAAGAATCAATCGTGTGGACAATTTGTTCCTTTTACGAAAGGTTGCAAATTCCAGATGTGTACGAAGCCTTTTTGGACGATTTAACACAGACTCAGTGATTGCAGGCTCTCTTCGACACAGCTGAAACTTCCCCACTAATTACAGGGCCAACGTGATCATCAAATGATTCAGAAAAAACTCATTCGTTCATTCACTCCAGAGCAAAAAAGGCACAAACCTTATTTATGAAGGAAATCGTGTATTAAATCCATCTCCATTAGATGCCCAGATCTCCGGTGATTCCACGTCTTAATTATTTCCCGTTTACAGTCTCTTTCTCTTCAAACAAACCGCTAGCGGCGCAAATGTTAATTGGCTCGCTTTAGCGAGAAGAAAAGCAAAATATGTATCTCTCAGAAACACGTCAATCCCTCAACAGATACTCCCGAAGCTGTCCTAGTTACCACTCTAACAACCATGGAGAATGCATATATGCATCTCTGTTATTTCAAAGAATAAACGCACTAGAAAATATTTTGGCGTCGTCGAGCTGTCGCCGCATATGTTACGAGAAAATCAGATCAGATACTTTTCCAAAGTGAATGAATGTGGATGGTTTGATTGACAATGATTAATTGGTGCGTGGTAGAGGGTATTTTCTGTGGGGGCATTACAAGCTGACTGCGCAGGGTGTCCATGACCAACTGCTGTGCTATCAGAGATCTCTCTGTCACAACCAACCGTGACCCAATGTCTGCCCACATTATTATGCCAGTCTGTGCTCTCCAAAACATTGGAAAAGTGGGATCTCTCTCTCAGGTTGCCGCCGTACTATCGATGGCATAACCGGGATTGATCACTGTACACAGTGAGACAGTAGCAGTCCATGCTTCCCGGTCACGGCACCACTCCAGAACCCGCTGTTTGTGTTGTGGTGTTAGTGGGAGCCTACGCATGGGACGGTAATTCCCTAGTCTGGCAGCTGCTACCCCTCGACCAATGTCGCAGGGAGTCCATTACTTGGGCTCTAATTCCAGGCTCAGATGCGAAGGAGTTGTGCTTATTGCACAGTACGGTGATCCTTTCTCGTGGTGGTCAGATGTGATCGACCAAAACCTTGGCGACCAATATAACTACTTTCACGTTCCCGTGGAGCTCGTTTGGGTGGTGCACGATTGAATCATCTGGCCAAATGGAGAACCACAATGAGGCCCGTTTCAAACTTTGCAAGATGTTGATAACGATTCTCATGTCAGTACGTGGCATTTCCGTGTCCTTCATAGTGATCAAACATCATCTGACTCCGTTCACGGCCCCTTGTATACCCTACCAGGTTGGTAACAACACTATACACACGTGTAAGGTGGCTATAATTTTTACAAGCACCCATCCACATACTTTGCCATGATCTACAAACACAATTAGGTATCAGGTTGTACATCGTATATATGCATATATAAAGGAGACTGAAATTCTCAGCCGGCCAAAGTGGCCGTGCGGTTAAAGGCGCTGCAGTCTGGAACCGCAAGACCGCTACGGTCGCAGGTTCGAATCCTGCCTCGGGCATGGATGTTTGTGGTGTCCTTAGGTTAGTTAGGTTTAATTAGTTCTAAGTTCTAGGGGACTAATGACCTCAGCAGTTGAGTCCCATAGTGCTCAGAGCCATTTGAACCATTTTTTTGAAATTCTCATGTACGCTTAGTAAATAATTGTTAACGCTTATTGCATGAAAGGTGACGGAGTGTCTTTATTATCATAATAGTAGAGGCTGGAGCGACAGTGGAAATGAAACGGCAGGCGGAACTCAGGTCCTGCTTATACACAGGAAGTAGGAGACGGACGTTGGGAACCTGAACGCTGGGGCACAACAGAGTCACGACTGGCCAGTATTGTAGCCGGACCTTCGGTTATACTTCCGAAACTACGAAAACCTTGGACGCAACTGAGAGGAACGAGGAAGCGTCATCTCGGAAACAACGCAGGCTGGGTTATTTCCAAGGATTTTGACTCAGAAGCGAACCATTGTACTAGATTTTTCCTCGCAAACTTCCGCGCTGGACGACAAAAGACTAAATTATGGTTGTTCGGCGTTCGGAAGAATCTGTAGAGAGGGAGAATATTCCGTGGTTTCGGGAATATGATTTGTTTTTCGAATTACGAGGGTGGATAGCCGAGCCTTGCTGGGAGGCCAGCAGTGGAGAGACGCGGTCTTCGGTTGTGAGCGCCCGTGTGTGACGGTCGCTCGATATCAGCTTTGTTGGCACAGACGGACTTGCTGTCTTTGCTCTCAGTAGAGTTTATAGTTAGAACAGTTAGGCACTGTACTGTTGCGAACCTATACGATTTTGGACTTCACCTTCGGGTTGGAAGTCGTCGTTGAGTACGCACTCCGTCTTCAGGTCACAAGTGGCCCATCGGGACCGTCCGACCGCCGTGTCATCCTCAGGTGAGGATGCTGATAGGAGGGGCATGTGGTCAGCACACCGCTCTCCCGGTCGTTATGATGGTTTACTTTGACCGGAGCCGCTGCTATTCGGTCGAGTCGCTCCTCAGTTGGCATCACGAGGCTGAGTGCACCCCGAAAAATGGCAACAGCACATGGCGGCCCCGGATGGTCACCCATCCAAGTGCCGACCACACCCGACAGCGCTTAACTTCGGTGATCTGACGGGATCCCATGTATCCACTGCGGCAAGGCCGTTGCCACAGCGTTCAGTAATTGAGAGCACTGTCTCTGTCTATTGTTACGTTGAGACGTTATCGGAACTCCGTCCTTGTGGCTGCGAGTTCGCGTTTCTCGTCTGTAAAACACAGAGAGAAGAAGACAGTATTGGAGTATATTAGTCAGAGGACCGCCTTCTGCCGTTCTAGTGTTTGAAAGAGTTTATTTGTGGCTGCAGTTCTTCCATCGTCGCAGACAAGTACGAAAATCATCACTTCGATGCACCGGACGCAGTACATACGGTGATATCGCAAATTGCTTCAGCTTATTAGGGCTATAAAAGCTAAACAGCTGTGATCACGTTAGTTTATTTCCACTGAGGTTCCACACCACCGTAGATCATCTTTGAAAGTAGTGTCTTCTATTGTTTTGTACGTGGATGATGTCAGTCATTTCGCGTTATTGATATTAGATCGCGCGGTCATAATAAGCGGCACAGTTGGGCAATTGAATAGTAATTTTACTTAGGAAATATAAACTTTGTAATATAAAGGTTGTTTTAATCTGCAATAAGCAGGAACAACGCTTATCATTTAGTAGGAATAGTTGCCTTCATCATTCATTTATGTTTAGATTGTAATCTATAGAATTAACAGATCCTAAGTTCTGCTTCAGGGGGTAGTCAGACAGGGCCAAAT
This sequence comes from Schistocerca americana, assembly GCF_021461395.2. Classification (NCBI taxonomy): domain Eukaryota; kingdom Metazoa; phylum Arthropoda; class Insecta; order Orthoptera; family Acrididae; genus Schistocerca; species Schistocerca americana. The sequence goes on along the minus strand of NC_060120.1, from coordinate 975,663,146 downwards.
CGTCATTTTAGCGTTTATTATTTTCCGTTGCTCACATTCATTTTACAACCGACTGGAGTAGCATCTTGGACACGAACAGTAATGCAACCTGTTGGCCGTTCTGCCCGTCACAGAGGATTGCAACTTTAATCATTTACATATTGGTTGGAGGTGTGTACATGAACGGATTCACACTATCTGACCATGTCTTCTGCGTGCTTCACTTTCTTCAGCATCCAATATGTTTAAAGAAATTGTGTTAGTTGATATGCAGTCTACAACCTTAACTGATGGAATCCGCTGTCTCCTCGACATAACTTTGCTTTTTCTTACTTAATAAATATTATACAATAAATAACTGGAGTAGCAGTTGTTCATGAACAGCATGGAGGGCGAATACAGCAACAGGAAGATCAAATACAACTGTCTGGATTGTAATGAACTTGAGAGGGTCAGAGCTCAGAAAATAAGTTACGTTTACAAATATTTTGCGACGCTTGCTGGTTTTTTTCTTGTGACGACAGATCGTTTTCATTCCACAGGTGGCAGGGAACCCGCGCAACAACTTGCAGCATGGGGGCTCGTACCTGGCTGTGGAGAAGAAAGACCCCTACACCGGCAACTGGTCCGTCATCGCCACAGACGCCGACTGGGAGACCAAGTGAGTCAGTCTGTCCACTCTGCTGAATGCACCATACACAGAAAACGCTCACTGCGTGGGAGTTGTAAAACATACTCGTTCTCAACTAACCGTGTATAATTTATCTATTTCTTGTGCACTTAATTCGAATCTGACGAATATTAGGCACGTTCTAAGCACTAGTTGAGATCGAGAAATACAACTAAATTCTCAGTTAAGTAGTTTATCTTTCTGCTCATGATACTTCATTGCAATAAGTTGTTGAACTCCATCCTCAGGTAACTCGAGCTCTTTCCTAAATTCATATCTACATCTACATTTATACTCCGCAAACCACCCAACGGTGTGTGGCGGAAGGCACTTTACGTGCCACTGTCATTACCTCCCTTTCCTGTTCCAGTCGCGTATGGTTCGCGGGAAGAACGACTGCCGGAAAGCCTCCTTGCGCGCTCGAATCTCTCTAATTCCACATTCGTGATCTCCTCGGGAGGTATAAGTAGATGGAAGCAATACATTCGATACCTCATCCTGAAACGCACCCTCTCGAAACCTGGACAGCAAGCTACACCGCGATGCAGAGCGCCTCTCTTGCAGAGTCTGCCGCTTGAGTTTGCTAAACATCTCCGTAACGCTATCACGCTTACCATATAAATCTGTGACGAAACGCGCCGCTCTTCTTTGGATCTTCTCTATCTCCTCTGTCAACCCGACCTGGTACGGATCCCACACTGATGAGCAATACTCAAGTGAAGGTCGACCGAGTGTTTTGTATGCAACCTCCTTTGTTGATGGACTACATTTCTGAGGACTCTCCCAATAAATCTCAACCTGGCAGCCGCCTTACTAACAGTTAACTTTATATGTTCATTCCACTTCAAATCGTTCCGTACGCATACTCCCAGATATTTTACGGGGGGTAACTGCTACCAGTGTTTGTTCCGCTAACATATAACCATACAATAAAGGATCCTTCTTTCTATGTATTCGCAATACATTACATTTGTCTATGTTAAGAGTCAGTTGCCACTCCCTGCACCAAGTGCTTATCCGCTGCAGATCTTCCTGCATTTCGCTGCAATTTTCTAATGCTGCAACTTCTCTGTTTACTACAGCATCATCCGCGAAAAGCCGCATGGAACTTCCGACACTATCTACTAGGTCATTTATATATATTGTGAAAAGCAATGGTCCCATAACACTCCCCTGTGGCACGCCAGAGGTTACTTTAACGTCTGTAGACGTCTCTCCATTGAGAACAACATGCTGTGTTCTGTTTGCTGAGTAAATATTACATATTCAGGTAAACACAATGTCTAATTACATTGTCAACACACAGATTTATTTCTGTCCTTCGAAATAAATTACTTCCAGTGACAACTTCATCTTCCGACCGGCTCCTGCCCAGTATACTACTCTACTCTGACTGAGCAAAAGGCATAGTGTGAAAGCCACAGATATTTTGTGATACAAGTTTAAAAGTTGCCTAAAGTTTACACTTCGACAAAAATAAAGGTATAAAAATAAAAGAAAAAAACATTGCCCAAATGTAAATAAATGATGGGCTCTGAGGGTTACGTACAAACTTAATTATGTACAAAGACAGTTCATCCTTCGCAGGACTCTAGCCTCTCCACGATTTTTGCCTGTTGTCGACTGCTATACTGGCAAGATATTGGCCCCGATAATTCCAAGACTTCTTAATTAATTTTAAATTTGAAGGCTGATAATAAATGACACTAGAAATATTTTTTCGTGTGATATAATTACAGATTAACATATTTCCGTTTTTTTTCTTTTACGTGCACTATGAAACCTTGCTTCCTCCAAATTTTATGATTCTAGGTTTCAGGTTTTAATGAGTGATTTTGCGAGTGTCAAAATACGTGACATAAATAACCTATCTTTTGACTGCATTGATTTAGGAGGTTAACTTTTTTACACCAGCAAAGAACCATAGACCTTAGTGTGTGACATAGATTTCAACTTGTTACGTCCACCCGACCGGCCGGGGTGGCCGAGCGGTTCTAGGCGCTGCAATCTGGAACCGGACGACCGCTACGGTCGCAGGTTCGAATCCTGCCTCGGGCATGGATGTGTGTGATGTCCTTAGGTTAGTCAGGTTTAAGTAGTTCTAAGTTCTAGGGGACTGATGACCTTAGAAGTTAAGTCCCATAGTGCTCAGAGCCATTTGAACCATTTTGAACGTCCGCCCGTCTCTTAGAAAAAGGTGTCTTGACGGACGGACAGACAGACGGGGAACGAAATTATTCTTTAGGTTCTGTTTTCACCCAGTGAAGCACGGAACCATAAAAGAGACTGGGATAAGAGAGAACGAAACATCCGTAGTTCCAATCAAAACATCTGTAGTTCCAATAAAAGAGGCTTCTAGAAAATATAAATGAACAAACTGAAAGCAACGGGTGCATACGCAAATAAATGAATATGTCGATACCGTATCGCGAAAACAAATGAAATGTCTGATACCCAGACTAACGAAACCACATATCCCTGGAAACTTCACAGCGCGCCGGTCGATGAACTTATTTTTGTGGGTTGGCCTGATTCACCAAGTTCGTCCCGTGCTGAAAGTTGTATACGCCACCTACTTTTGGAACGACCTCAGACAGTTGTCTCAGGCCAGAGAGCAGGCGGTATCTCGTTTAGATTGTACTTGTTAGCAATAGCATGATGCCAATATAATCATTCTCTAGTGACTACCTGAGAGCTAAATGTCTATACCGTTCAGAACTCTATGGACAATGCGATGTAAAGAAGCAGTCAAAAGATACGAAATCGCGCACAGCATTCGTCATACTGGATCGATTTTAAGAAACATGGACGCCAGATTAATAGCTTCACATTACTGGGTTACTACTAAGCACAGACTTCGATCTGAGAGCGGACCAAATAATGACGGAAGTATTAAGAAACTTTAGAAATAAAATTAACAATTTCAGTATCGAAACTGGAGTCGATGTGGCGTACATAGTAAATAAATTGTTGCCGTGGAAGCAAAACAAAGCAAGATGTACGAAAAAAGAAGATAGGACACAGGCACAAACAAAGAATGCGTTTCTCGCCCAAAGAAGCCTGCATGTATCACAAACGGGCCTTAGACTTCAAAAAGAAGTTTCTACGAAAATATGTGTGTTGCTGATTATGAATTGTGGCAAAGCATCATTGAAGATGCTGGACATTATGAGTGATTCCTCTCAGAATCCATGCTGAAAGGTATGTGTTGAAAAAACTACCTTGAAATATAGTTAGGAGTCGTGACATGTGTTGAGAAATAGCTTCCACGGTGCTACACTCCTGGAAATGGAAAAAAGAACACATTGACACCGGTGTGTCAGACCTACCATACTTGCTCCGGACACTGCGAGAGGGCTGTACAAGCAATGATCACACGCACGGCACAGCGGACACACCAGGAACCGCGGTGTTGGCCGTCGAATGGCGCTAGCTGCGCAGCATTTGTGCACCGCCGCCGTCAGTGTCAGCCAGTTTGCCGTGGCATACGGAGCTCCATCGCAGTCTTTAACACTGGTAGCATGCCGCGACAGCGTGGACGTGAACCGTATGTGCAGTTGACGGACTTTGAGCGAGGGCGTATAGTGGGCATGCGGGAGGCCGGGTGGACGTACCGCCGAATTGCTCAACACGTGGGGCGTGAGGTCTCCACAGTACATCGATGTTGTCGCCAGTGGTCGGCGGAAGGTGCACGTGCCCGTCGACCTGGGACCGGACCGCAGCGACGCACGGATGCACGCCAAGACCGTAGGATCCTACGCAGTGCCGTAGGGGACCGCACCGCCACTTCCCAGCAAATTAGGGACACTGTTGCTCCTGGGGTATCGGCGAGGACCATTCGCAACCGTCTCCATGAAGCTGGGCTACGGTCCCGCACACCGTTAGGCCGTCTTCCGCTCACGCCCCAACATCGTGCAGCCCGCCTCCAGTGGTGTCGCGACAGGCGTGAATGGAGGGACGAATGGAGACGTGTCGTCTTCAGCGATGAGAGTCGCTTCTGCCTTGGTGCCAATGATGGTCGTATGCGTGTTTGGCGCCGTGCAGGTGAGCGCCACAATCAGGACTGCATACGACCGAGGCACACAGGGCCAACACCCGGCATCATGGTGTGGGGAGCGATCTCCTACACTAGCCGTACACCACTGGTGATCGTCGAGGGGACACTGAATAGTGCACGGTACATCCAAACCGTCATCGAACCCATCGTTCTACCATTCCTAGTCCGGCAAGGGAACTTGCTGTTCCAACAGGACAATGCACGTCCGCATGTATCCCGTGCCACCCAAGGTGCTCTAGAAGGTGTAAGTCAACTACCCTGGCCAGCAAGATCTCCGGATCTGTCCCCCATTGAGCATGTTTGGGACTGGATGAAGCGTCATCTCACGCGGTCTGCACGTCCAGCACGAACGCTGGTCCAACTGAGACGCCAGGTGGAAATGGCATGGCAAGCCGTTCCACAGGACTACATCCAGCATCTCTACGATCGTCTCCATGGGAGAATAGCAGCCTGCATTGCTGCGAAAGGTGGATATACACTGTACTAGTGCCGATATTGTGCATGCTCTGTTGCCTGTGTCTATGTGCCTGTGGTTCTGTCAGTGTGATCATGTGATGTATCTGACCCCAGGAATGTGTCAATAAAGTTTCCCCTTCCTGGGACAATGAATTCACTGTGTTCTTATTTCAATTTCCAGGAGTGTAGAAGGAACCATAGGATTTAAAATCTATAGGCTACTCGTAGATTGGAAGATACCCGAAAAATAATTGAGGACGTAGGGTATGAGTGCTACTCTCAGACGAAGAGGTGAGCACAGGTGGAGGTCTTGGCGCATCAGGTCAGTCACAATACTAGTGGAATGGTGGCCGACCAAAAGTTAGTAATTCCGATCATCCATTGTAATTATCGTTTACTTCAACGTAATTATGTTAATGAGTACGTTCCATGTGGTCCTAGTTACAGTATTACGGGAAAGGTTTCGTCTGAAACTGATTGTAACAGTGACAGAAGCTTGAGATCCATAAGAGTAAATATCCATAAGAGTAAATATCCGCATGCAGGTCGAAGGCTTGTTCCTTGACTTCGGGAGGGCGTTTGCTACGGTTCCTCACTGTTGTCTTGTGAAAAAAAGATGATCTTACTGTTACGAGATATCAGAGCAGCTCTGTGATCTGACTGACGGAATCCTCACGAATAGTATCGAACACGTTATTAGCGGTGCAAAATCCACAGATGTAGAACTATTATAGAAGTATCCCGACGCAGTGTTATAAGGACTTTACTGATAGCGAGGAACATGAATGGTTTTTAAAAGACGTCGTTTTACCTTAAATCCCATTAGGACTTTTTTTTATTGAAGAACATAAGAACACCTACGGCCGTAAGCGGAATAATGACGTCCTTAAACAACACTTACAGGCTGCGGACAAGAATGGAAAATTCGTAAATAGTGGACTGCGCCGGAAGTTCCGTGATAGTTTGCATGGCTCTCGCTGTTATGTCTAAGAAACTCGGATCGCCAGAAAACAATAGAGGTATACAGGCATGTGTGCTGACAGTGCACAAAAGTATAATGTGTTACGTATAAATTAGCGCGAGCACCCACTGTTATTATTCTGTTAAATGGCTTGTCATCAACACACTCAACCGTACAATATCACTGATTGACTGTCTGAAGTAACCTAAAACGGAACGACTACACAAAACTGATTGTAGGAGGTTATTCGTGAGTACTTACGGAGCTTCAGAACGCGACTGCTCGAAAACTACAAGACATAACGAAAAATGACACACATCAGGGAATGCAAGTTTCGGAACGCAATACGCAGCGTAGCGTAGTCACACAACGCACAGCTCTAGGACGCACGTGTGTGAGAACACGTATCTATATCTACATCTACATCCATACTCCGCAAGCCACCTGACGGTGTGTGGCGGAGGGTACCTTGAGTACCTCTATCGGTTCTCCCTTCTATTCCAGTCTCGTATTGTTCGTGGAAAGAAGGATTGTCGGTATGCCTCTGTGTGGGCTCTAATCTCTCTGATTTTATCCTCATGGTCTCTTCGCGAGATATACGTAGGAGGAAGCAATATACTGCTTGACTCTTCGGTGAAGGAATGTTCTCGAAACTTTGACAAAAGCCCGTACCGAGGTACTGAGCGTCTCTCCTGCAGAGTCTTCCACTGGAGTTTATCTATCATCTCCGTAACGCTTTCGCGATTACTAAATGATCCTGTAACGAAGCGCGCTGCTCTCCGTTGGATCTTCTCTATATCTTCTATCAACCCTATCTGGTACGGATCCCACACTGCTGAGCAGTATTCAAGCAGTGGGCGAACAAGCGTACTGTAACCTACTTCCTTTGTTTTCGGATTGCATTTCCTTAGGATTCTTCCAATGAATCTCAGTCTGGCATCTGCTTTACCGGCGATCAACATTATATGATCATTCCATTTTAAATCACTCCTAATGCGTACTCCCAGATAATTTATGGTATTAACTGATTCCAGTTGCTGACCTGCTATTTTGTAGCTAAATGATAAAGGATCTATCTTTCTGTGTATTCGCAGCACATTACACTTGTCTACATTGAGATTCAATTGCCATTCCCTGCACCATGCGTCAACTCGCTGCAGATCCTCCTGCATTTCAGTACAATTTTCCATTGTTACAACCTCTCGATACACCACAGCATCATCCGCAAAAAGCCTCAGTGAACTTCCGATGTCATCCACAAGGTCATTTATGTATATTGTGAATAGCAACGGTCCTATGACACTCCCCTGCGGCACACCTGAAATCACTCTTACTTCGGAAGACTTCTCTCCATTGAGAATGACATGCTGCGTCCTGTTATCTAGGAACTCCTCAATCCAATCACACAATTGGTCTGATAGTCCATATGCTCTTACTTTGTTCATTAAACGACTGTGGGGAACTGTATCGAACGCCTTGCGGAAGTCAAGAAACACGGCATCTACCTGTGAACCCGTGTCTATGGCCCTCTGAGTCTCGTGGACGAATAGCGCGAGCTGGGTTTCACACGACCGTCTTTTTCGAAACCCATGCTGATTCCTACAGAGTAGATTTCTTGTCTCCAGAAAAGTCATTATACTCGAACACAATAGGTGTTCCAAAATTCTACAACTGATCGACGTTAGAGATATAGGTCTATAGTTCTGCACATCTGCTCGACGTCCCTTCTTGAAAACGGGGATGACCTGTGCCCTTTTCCAATCCTTTGGAACGCTACGCTCTTCTAGAGACCTACGGTACACCGCTGCAAGAAGGGGGGCAAGTTCCTTCGCGTACTCTGTGTAAAATTGAACTGGTATCCCATCAGGTCCAGAGGCCTTTCCTCTTTTGAGCGATTTTAATTGTTTCTCTATCCCTCTGTCGTCTATTTCGATATCTACCATTTTGTCATCTGTGCGACAATCTAGAGAAGGAACTACAGTGCAATTTTCCTCTGTGAAACAACTTTGGAAAAAGACATTTAGTATTTCGGCCTTTAGTCTGTCATCCTCTGTTTCAGTACCATTTTGGTCACAGAGTGTCTGGACATTTTGTTTTGACACACCTACCGCTTTGACATAAGACCAAAATTTCTTAGGATTTTCTGCCAAGTCAGTACATAGAACTTTACTTTCGAATTCATTGAACGCCTCTCGCATAGCCCTCCTCACACTACATTTCGCTTCGCGTAATTTTTGTTTGTCTGCAAGGCTTTGGCTATGTTTATGTTTGCTGTGAAGTTCCCTTTGCTTCCGCAGCAGTTTTCTAACTCGGTTGTTGTACCACGGTGGCTCTTTTCCATCTTTTACGATCTTGTTTGGCACATACTCATCTAACGCATTATGTACGACGGTTTTGAACTTTGTCCACTGATCCTCAACACTATCTGTACTTGAGACAAAACTTTTGTGTTGAGCCAACAGGTACTCTGAAATCTGCTTTTTGTCACTTTTTCTAAACAGAAAAATCTTCCTACCCTTTTTAATATTCCTATTTACGGCTGAAATCATCGATGCCGTAACCGCTTTATGATCGCTGATTCCCTGTTCTGCGTTAACTTTTTCAAATAGTTCGGGTCTGTTTGTCACCAGAAGGTCTGATATGTTATCGCCATGAGTCGGTTCTCTGTTTAACTGCTCAAGGTAGTTTTCAGATAAAGCACTCAAAAAAATTTCACTGGATTCTTTGTCCCTGCCACCCGTTATGAACGTCTGAGTCTCCCAGTCTATATCCGGCAAATTAAAATCCCCACCCAGAACTATAACATGGTGGGGAAATCTACTCGAAATATTTTCCAAATTATCCTTCAGGTGCTCAGCCACAACAGCTGCTGAGCCAGGAGGCCTATAGAGACATCCAATTAACATGTCTGAGCCTGCTTTAACCGTGACCTTCAGCCAAATCCGCTCCTTATTGTCGGATCGAATCACTTCGCGCCCTGCAGATGAACAGATTTCTAAAGCACCTGCTCTCCTTGTGCCTTCCCGGGCTGGTAACAGCGGGTTCAGTGACTGTCCCTCACGTATTGGCGTTTGCCGTATCACAAACGTTGAACATATTGAACACCTGTAATGGAGTTCACAACTTATAGAGTTGCTCTCTCCACTTATATGTGTCTTTTTTCACCTACCTTGTAAGTTTCGAGCAGAGATCTTCCGAAACATCGGAGGTACTTACGAATAACCCTGTAGAATAAGTAAATAACGAACAGAATTCAAAGTAAACGTAATTCACTGACGAAGGTGGTATGTTATAACAAACCCTTCTGCAACAGCTTCTTGAGTACTGCATGTCATTCTGGGCAAGGCGCCGGTTAGGATTAATAGAAGAGATGAGAAATAGTGTGAATACTTTGTGTTCAACTAGTTAGCTCGATACTATTATGCAGATGGTCATCAAAATCTAGTGACAGAAGTTCAAAAGAGGCGTTGTGTATCACGATATGGTTTATTGCTAAAATTCCGAGAGCGTAAGTGCAAAGAAGAGCCAAGCAACGTATTACTCACTCACTCAGATTACTCGCGAAATGACCATGATGGGAAAACTGAAAGAAATTACCGATCATGAGCAGACACACGAGCTATTCGAAATTCAAATAAGAAAGGGGAGCCATAGAAGTAATCTTCGCCACGTACCGGAAGGCGGTGTCTTGAGGAGTATAGGTGTAGATAAGAATCCTGTTGACATTCGACAATTTACGCAACTATTCACTTACTTTCCCGAATGAAATATTTTGAAAACAGTCTCTAAACTGTAGCTAAGCTTTTTCTCCACAGTAGCCTTTCTTACAGGAGTGTTAATCTCACTAGTTTGCAGCAAAACTTCTCTTATATGAGATAACTACTGGTGGATGTAACATCTGAGGACGGGTCGTGTATAGTGCCGGGACAGCTCAGTCAGTAGAGAATTTTCTCTCGGAAGACAAAAGTTCTGGGTTTTAGTGCAGCTGCGGGACAATGTTTTAGACTTGCAGCGACTTTTATCAGTTTAGTCCCGGTACACAAGCAAAAACGTCGTCGAAATTCTCACCAGCAACTCTCACTTGGAAAAGTTTGCAAAAGACTGGAAAGAATGCAGGAACGCCTTAAATCAGGTAGAAGTTTCATTGATTCAGCTCAGACATGTTTATCGCCTGAAAACAGCTCTCTGGAGAATAGCTTAATAGTGTGCCCAGCTGAGGTTTTTGCGAAAAGTCTGTCGGCCATCCTACACGACAAAGTTGTGTAATTAGTAGAAAGGCTTCTATGCCATTGCAAAATGGGAATGCATGCTAGATAGGGCATTGGCAGGCAGCCATTTAAACCAAAGAAAGACTACAAAAATCTGACTCAGCTAAGGTCCGACTCGATGGTGTATTTAATACAGTGTGTAACGATGAGATATGTAGTACCTAGCTTAGTGCCAGCTGATTCGCTCGCATGGAGTTTATGGTCTGCATAGTTTTTTATTTTTTTAAATTTTTTTAGCCGGTTTTTTATGTTTTTTGACCAATTTCAATGCCTTCTAAAGTTTTCACTTTAACTGAGGGCATAGAAACATGTTCTCTCCTGGTGTACTTCTGATCAAAAAGCAATTCTGGTAGGTGGAACACAAGGTTTTTGTTTACCATGCCTTTTGCGTTCTTTTGGTGATATTTCCATAGAAACTTTCATCTAACACGTATTTCTTTATATCTAACTGAGAAGCGAAATACCAATTTTTATAGATTTACCTTAAAAATTTCTTAAAGTAACAAAATATCTCCTTAAAAATTTTCATTCCCTATGTCACACCCTTAGGAGTTGAATTTCCAAAAGCCCTGAAACAGGTGTTCTTTGTTATTTCCGACTGAGGAACCAAATACCAATTTCCGTAGGTCTAGCTTCAAATCTGCCTTAATAGGGACACATTTTCAAAAAACCTTTCATCCCCTGCCTCACTTGCATAGGAGTGGAATTTCAAACAGTCTCTTCTTAAACGATGCCTACAGTATAAGACGAACGGCCTCTCCAAATTTAAAATTTATATCGTCAACAGTTTGGACTGTAAAATAATGAGTCAGTCAGTCAGGACATTGTTTTATACGGCATAGATAAAGCCGAGTGAAGTTTGTAATTTTGGCACTGTTAATTCAGTGAGTGACTTACGAAATTACACAAGATAAGCAAACGTAAAGCAACTATATCGCCTCAGGTGTTAACAGTTTTACAAAGTATGGGAACTTCTGACTGCAGCGGTTAACGTGCGCAAGGCGAGTAAAGCATTCCCCTGTCCCCCCAACCCCTCCTCATCACTTCCTGTCACTGATTCTGAACCACTCCTTTTTTTTTTTTTAAATAAAATTTTAGTACAGTTTATTTAGATGGGTAATATATTCATTATATACTACCGAATTGGGATTAGTAACTGTGAAATTTTACGAAGCACTCAAATTGTAACGAATGTGAATATCAGTTTAGCATTCAAGTAAGCACTATGAAACACAATATATATAACTGAAAATGATACAAGGCAAAATATTTATTAATTAGTAACAGATACTTCGTCAATGGCTCGCCATGACTGTAACGTACTCGTTATGAGAGCTGTACGTCACTTCTGTCTTACTTGGACGCTTTTCAGAGACACAGCTTCATTTTAAACGACTACATGCACATTTTTTGGTGTTACATTTGATTCAGTTCATCACCTAGGCGTAAATAAATAATTGTTAGTTCCAAGCGAAAACCATATCTGACGATATAACTGTTAGCTAATTAACAGTAGACGTAACGCACAGAAAGGCGTCAGTGTGATCCTAGACAATGGACTTGTAGATCCTAAATGCGTTGCAATAAGACACAACAGTAAAATATAGGAACCAAAAGTGACGTATGGCTGCCAAACTACACTCCTGGAAATTGAAATAAGAACACCGTGAATTCATTGTCCCAGGAAGGGGAAACTTTATTGACACATTCCTGGGGGCAGATACATCACATGATCACACTGACAGAACCACAGGCACATAGACACAGGCAACAGAGCATGCACAATGTCGGCACTAGTACAGTGTATATCCACCTTTCGCAGCAATGCAGGCTGCTATTTTCCCATGGAGACGATCGTAGAGATGCTGGATGTAGTCCTGTGGAACGGCTTGCCATGCCATTTCCACCTGGCGGCTCAGTTGGACCAGCGTTCATGCTGGACGTGCAGACCGCGTGAGACGACGCTTCATCCAGTCCCAAACATGCTCAATGGGGGACAGATCCGGAGATCTTGCTGGCCAGGGTAGTTGACTTACACCTTCTAGAGCACGTTGGGTGGCACGGGATACATGCGGACGTGTATTGTCCTGTTGGAACAGCAAGTTCCCTTGCCGGTCTAGGAATGGTAGAACGATGGGTTCGATGACGGTTTGGATGTACCGTGCACTATTCAGTGTCCCCTCGACGATCACCAGTGGTGTACGGCCAGTGTAGGAGATCGCTCCCCACACCACGATGCCGGGTGTTGGCCCTGTGTGCCTCGGTCGTATGCAGTCCTGATTGTGGCGCTCACCTGCACGGCGCCAAACACGCATACGACCATCATTGGCACCAAGGCAGAAGCGACTCTCATCGCTGAAGACGACACGTCTCCATTCGTCCCTCCATTCACGCCTGTCGCGACACCACTGGAGGCGGGCTGCACGATGTTGGGGCGTGAGCGGAAGACGGCCTAACGGTGTGCGGGACCGTAGCCCAGCTTCATGGAGACGGTTGCGAATGGTCCTCGCCGATACCCCAGGAGCAACAGTGTCCCTAATTTGCTGGGAAGTGGCGGTGCGGTCCCCTACGGCACTGCGTAGGATCCTACGGTCTTGGCGTGCATCCGTGCGTCGGTGCGGTCCGGTCCCAGGTCGACGGGCACGTGCACCTTTCGCCGACCACTGGCGACAACATCGATGTACTGTGGAGACCTCACGCCCCACGTGTTGAGCAATTCGGCGGTACGTCCACCCGGCCTCCCGCATGCCCACTATACGCCCTCGCTCAAAGTCCGTCAACTGCACATACGGTTCACGTCCACGCTGTCGCGGCATGCTACCAGTGTTAAAGACTGCGATGGAGCTCCGTACGCCACGGCAAACTGGCTGACACTGACGGCGGCGGTGCACAAATGCTGCGCAGCTAGCGCCATTCGACGGCCAACACCGCGGTTCCTGGTGTGTCCGCTGTGCCGTGCGTGTGATCATTGCTTGTACAGCCCTCTCGCAGTGTCCGGAGCAAGTATGGTGGGTCTGACACACCGGTGTCAATGTGTTCTTTTTTCCATTTCCAGGAGTGTATATGCCAACAAATTTAATCGAAAGATTTTTGTCTGCGCTGTTACGTTTACTGAGTGAGGCGACGTAGTATTTAAGCGGTTATTTTACACAGTGTTGCTTGTCTGTTATCGCTGACAACTTTTAGCGAATGTCGTTGCTCTTGATGGTTAAGTGATAGCCGTCGGCCAAAGGCGTGTCATTGGTGAGAAATAATGCTTGAAATTTGTTATTCTTGGCACACTCTTGACACTGTGGGTCTCGGAACATTGCATTCCGTAACTATTTCCGAAATAGAATGCCCCATGCGTCTAGCTTCAACTACCATTCCATGTTCAAAGTCTGATAATTGCCGTCGTGCGGCCATAATGAGGTCGGATATCTTTTCACATGAATCACTTGAGCAGAAACGACAGTTCCGCAATGCACTGCCCACTTACACCTTGCCTATGCGATACTATCGCCACCTGTGTGTGTGTACATCGTTATACCGTGACTTTTGTCACCTTAGCGTATACAGTCATTAAGTAGGACTTTCTTTCAGCTGGTGAAAACTGAGACGTTAGTAAGTAGAATATGTTTTACAGATGATTCTATTAGACTATTCGAGCTAGCGAAGTAGTTTGCAGGTTCCTATTGTGTGGTTACACTAAAGAATTTTTTTTCAACATATTGTCATTCTGTTAAGACGAAACAAAAAGAATGAAATATGAATAGAAAATCTTTTACTCAACACCACACGACAGTATCTCGTATTACAGTCTCCTTTCTGATCAGACACGCCTTCGTCTCGAAAGTACTGAGACGTATGCTAAACAGAGAAAAATAACTGTTCGCTGTCGGTTGGTTAATTCTGTAGCTGCAGTGCAAATATATCATCTGTGACTTCTGGGAAATTAGATTCTGCAACAAGCCGACGACAGCTGATAGCCGTTCGTCTCGTTTCAATAGTGTAACAGATTGAGTCCTTCAGGACATGGGATTGAAGCTGATGTTATTGGCAACTTCTGAGAAGTAATTTAAGTTACTCAGAGAAAGTAGAAAATCCGGTCTAGCAGCTGGTGTCGATATAAGCTATCTCTAACTTTTTGCAGACCATTCGCCACCCAAGCAATTACGTTTGGAAAAAAAAAGAAGCAAGGGCTTATTTTCATGCGCTTGTCTTCTTACGCTGTAGCTCTTTTGATTACTTACTAGTGCAAAACGGAAAAGTTTCCCTGTTACAAACAGATCAATCTTATTATATCTACTTCTCAGATAAGCGAACTGGAAAATAATGCGCGTACTTCTATGAGTCTGAGCGGAAAAGTTTTCAGCGGCTAACTATCGAGGAGGTGGGCAAACAGGATTTCGATTTTATGTACAAAATATAAAAACCTCATGTCGTAATTAGAAGGCCCACGCATTCTACGAATCTGTGTATAAAGCGATGCTCAAATCAGAAACCGAAAGAACGGTAAAAAAATTTTAAAAAAATCCACCGAAAGTTGCTGTGATCGGAAATGGAAGTACCTTGTGTTATAATTAAAGTGGACCTATTGACGGATGTCCAGAGCGGGCTGCAGTTATAGTATGGCAGTGAAACTCGGTATAAGTTAATGAGGACCTGATTTACGATGGAAAAACGTGGTTCGAACTGAGGCCACCAGGTGCAAATCTGGCGCAGTACAGGTGCTTGCATGACGGTATGACATCCATGCTGTCATCTGACAAGCCATATCGTAAGTGGCCAGTATGGCTATCAGGAAGAGAGATCGTGCACTGTTAGTGGAGCTGTTTTACGTGAATCGCAGCAATTATAGTGTTAAATTGAGGGAGTATCGCCGAAACGTTTGAGGAGAGGCTCGACGTCATTCAATGGTTGAAAGAAGATAATAATGAAATTAGAAATCACAGGTGAGCTTGGCGTAGCACCTGGGAGAGGAAGGCATCCTATACTGGTGGAAGTTACTGCTGCTGTAACTGACTGTGCAGCACTTACCGCTGGTAATGCTAGTGCTACTGCAGTGTCAGGAGAATTTTCCATCCCATGATCAGCAGAACGCGACGTTTTGCTGTCTTTTTCACACTGGTACCCGTACAGGATCCAGACAGTGCAGCAGCTGAAACTTAACGATCCGCACCAACATTCTGAAGTTGCTCTTCGGTTTCTGCCACGGATCAAACTTGTCGACATGTGGCCGGGCAATATTCTGTGGAGTGACGAGGCACATTTTACACTATAGGGTACAGTGAATACACCGAACTGCCGAATATGGAGTACTGTTAAACTGCGTGTAGTGGACGAAGAATCAACTGTGACTGTGTTGTGGTTTAACAAGCACCTTCTTTCTCCATCCGTTTACCCAGAGGACCTGCGACGTGTACCGTGACGTCAGTACGTGATTTCTGCTTTGGAAGAGTTCACCTGTGTGGAAAGCACTTCATGCAAGGTGGGGCAACACATCACGTCGCTCGCCCATTGAAATATCTGG
Source organism: Schistocerca americana (assembly GCF_021461395.2). Classification (NCBI taxonomy): domain Eukaryota; kingdom Metazoa; phylum Arthropoda; class Insecta; order Orthoptera; family Acrididae; genus Schistocerca; species Schistocerca americana. The sequence goes on along the minus strand of NC_060120.1, from coordinate 975,647,243 downwards.
TTAACGCAACCTTCTACGAACGTGTTATCTCCAGAGCTTTTCCCGATGTATCGCCTGAGAGATCACGTGATCTGAAACCATGTGACTTTTGACCCTGGCAATATCTAAAAGAAAGTGTTTACCAGGGAGACGTTCGGTCTGTAACCGATCTGAAGGCTAGAATGCAGGAAGACGTTGCTCAGATTCTACCTGAACTGCTGCAAGCGACTAATGGTCATGTCGTATAAAGGATACTGAATCTCGTCGCCGTCTCCGGTGCTCATGCGGAACAAGTTGTGTTAGCAGTGGTTAATAATAGAATCAAAATTATGCCTTTCTCACATGTTAGACCTTTTCTGCCCGTGTCCTGTTTCTAATACATGACATATGGAAACATTTATTTACGTCTTTCTTGCATTCACAGCGCCGCATTTGCACCTGTGGACAAAATTGGAGCACATTATTCCAGCATAAATCGAATCCACAGTAACGCCTTAGAGTATCTGCCATGTTTCACTGCCATAAGATCAGCCCACACTGGACTTATGACAGCAGCTGTACTTTAGTTATAATGAAACGGAAGGAAGTTTGAGCTTTGCCTCGTCGACTATGACATCATTAGAGCCAAGGACAGTGCAGTGCAAGGACCTTTTCAAATGTGCCTTCGTGGTATTTACCTTACTGAATTTAGGAAGAGCACCGCGGACTTAGGACTGAGTGATAATGTGTCAAGAGCCTTACTACCACTATTCTTGTCCATTTGAAAATATGAGAAAAAAGAGGTTCACCAGATAAGACTTCCAATATTTAAATAACGGAGAGAACAAAAATAAATGCGAAACGTTTCTTTCTGTCGTACGGCGCAGCTTCCCTAGAGTCGCTCGAAATTACAGTCACGGTCGCTGCCGGAATCCACAAAGTCTTGGCGATTGCGGGGCGTGAGACAAATTGCGCGACGTACTGCTCCACAGCTTTAATTGGAATCGCTTATTGCAGGACTCAGATTAATTCTCTGCGACGTGCTGTACATGTGAAATCTATATAAGGTTCGACATCCTAGTAGCAGCTATGACTCGCGACACGTGCTTCAACTCCTCCCTACTCCAGTCTTAAGAAACCGTGCAGCTATACAACTTTGTTTTTGAGTCATCAGTCTTGCGACTGGTTTGATGCAGCCCGCCACGAATTACTGTCCTGTGCCAACCTCATCATCTCAGAGTAGCACTTGCAACCTACGCCCTCAATTATCTGCTGGATGTATTCCAATCTCTGTCTTCCTCTTAAGCTCCCTCCGGTTCATGGAAGTCAGTCCCCGAGGTCTTAACACGTGTCCTACCCTCCAGTTCCTTCTCCTGTAAGTGTTTTCCACATATTCCTTTCCTCTCCGATTCTGCGCAGAATCCCCTCGTTCCTTGCCTTATCAGTACACCTAATTTTCAACATTAATTTCAACACCACATCTCAAATGCTTCGATTGTCTTCTGTTCCGGTTTTCTCACAGTCCATGTTTCACTACCTTACAATACTGTGCTCCAAACGTATATTCTCAGAAATTTCTTCCTCAAATTAAGGCCTATGTTTGATACTAGTAGACTTCTCCTGACCAGGAATGCCTGTCTCCTTTTTATGTCCTCCTTACTCCGTCCGTCATTGGTTATTTTGCTGCCTAAGTAGCAGAATTCCTTAACCTCATCTACTTCGTGACCATCTATCCAGATGTTTCTCACTGTTCTCATTTCTGCTACCTCTCATTACTTTTCTCTTTCTTCGATTTACTCTCAGTCCCTATTCTTTACTCATTAGGCGGATCACTCCATTCAGTAGAACATGTAATTCTTCTTCACTTTCACACAGGATAACAATGTCATCAGCGAATCGTATCACTGATGCCCTTTCGCCTTGAATTTTAATTCCACTCCTGAACCTTTCTTTTATTTCTATCGCTGCTTCTTCGATGTACAGATTGAACGTAAGGGCGAAAGACTACATTCGTATCTTACACACTTTTTAATCCGAGCATTTCGTTGTTGGTCGTCACTCTTATTATTCCCTCTTGATTCTCATACATATTGTAAGTTATCTGTCTCTCCCTATAGCTTACTCCCATTTTTCTCAGAATTTTTAACATCTTGTACCATTTTACATTGTCGAAAAATCCTATAAAAATGTCTTGATTTTTCTTTCGTCTTGCTCCCATCATTAACCGAAACGTCAGAATTGCCTTTCCCGTGCCTTTACTTTTCCTAAAGCCAAACTGATCTCTATCTAGCGCATCCTCAATTTTCTTTTCCATTCTTCTGTATATTATTGTTGTAAGCTACTTGGATGCATGAGCTGTTAAGCTGACTGTGCCATAATTCTCGCAATTGTCAGCTTCTGCAGTCTTCGGAATTGGGTGGGTGATATTTTTCCGAAGTCATATGGTCTGTCGATAGACTCATACATTCTGCACACCAATGTGAATAATCGTTTTGTTGCCATTTCTCCCAGTGATTTAAGAAATTCTGATGGAATGTTATCTATCCCTTATGCCTTTTTTGATCCTCCAAAGCTCTTTTAAATTATGATTCTAATACTGCATCCCCTATCTCTTCAAAACCGACTCCTGTTTCCTCTTCTATCACATCATGCAAATCTCCCGCCCTCATAGAGGCTTTAAATGTATTATTTCCACGCATCCGCTCTCTCCTCTGCATTTAGCAGTGGAATTCCAGTTGCACTCTTAATGTCACAACCCTTGCTTTTAATTTCACCGAAGGTTGTTTTGACATTCCTTTATGCTGAGTCAAACCTTCCGACTATCATTTCTTTCCGAGTTCTTCACATTTTTCATGCAGGCATTTCGTCTTAGCTTCCCTGCACTTCCTAGCCAACTACACAGCCCAAATGAATTAAAGAATCTATTTTTCGAAACTCCGTAATTGTCAGCCATTGCAGCGCTTAAATTTGGAATTTGCCTAAGGGGTGCGTACAAACTTCTTCTGTAACGGAGCAGAAGGGTGACGCCCTGCGACGGCACCCTCGGACTCAACGACAGGCGCTGCAAAAAGAGCCACAGCTTAGAAGTTTATTTGACGTGTAAGGTGGATTAATACCGTCACATTGGCACCAAATTTCGCCACAATTCAGACCAGTGCCACCGTGGGCGCCTTACACGTTGGGAAGGTTGTCAAAGCTCCACTTACCCAAATTTCACCCCTTCTTCTGAGCCTCTCCGATGGAGGTTAGATCCGCAACGTAGAGCGTTGAAATCTCACATTTTTCTTGGGAGTGCCAGAGGAAAACATTCCAAACACACTGCCGCTCTGAATCGGCACGAAAACCTCTCACGGAATTATTTAGCAGTCAAGGCTAGCGGCCAAACACCCAGTGGCCGCATGCAAGTAATATCGTTGGCCTTTGTCCATTCGCTGTAATGGCCCTTGTGTAGGGTGCTGCTATGCGACGAGGACTTTTACAACTTTCCGTGCGAAAAAAGAGAAACCCTCACCGGAATTATCACCCCTCAGTTGCACCTCGTCGTGTCATCAACTCAAGACTGAAGAAAGTCTTCTTCACCCAGACACCTACCCTTTCGTAGACAACTGCCAGAAAGATGATATGTTTCAAATGAATCAGTGACATTGAACCATACTTCTCTTCAGACAGTACGAGGGAAAGACGTTCTAGATGAAGAAAAAATGTATAGAAAAAATATTCAGACGCTTCCAGGCATCTTGGCAAAACGTCGTTTACGTCATGTTGGAGACGTCAGCGACTGATAAAATTCATGTTAAAATGGTGCTATTAACCGGCAAAACTGCAGTGCATCTAAAACTTGAATTATATGGGGAATCGCTAGCCAACTTCACATCGTAAGAGGAGGCAGTAATTGACTCACAAGTACAATGAGAAAACTAAACTGATTATCTTATGGCCTAAAGATTCTTTTTCTGACACTGGCAATCATTCCTCATATGATCTAAAGTTCAGTATTAAATAAGCCACTTTGTAAACGAGTTTCAGCCATATCAGAAGAATCTGAACTGAGGAACAGATAAGAGTATGAAGAGCAAGGGAGATAAAGTGCTAAGGAGAAATGAGAAAAAGCGCCAGCAGAAATAATAAACTGTTTTTGGTGGTACAATACTTTTCAGCCGGTGGCCACTGGCACCTGAAATCAATAACTGAGTTTAACACGAAAGTTTCCTTTCCCCATATGTGTGTGTGTGTGTGTGTGTGTGTGTGTGTGTGTGTGTGTGTGTGTGTGTGTCTGCGATGTTAACAAATGTGATACACACACTATAATAAATCGAATATGTAAATAGCTATAATTACTTTTTGGAGATAGATCTGAAAAACAATTAAATATAATGCCAGACAAAGGAAGAGAAGCAACCAGAAGGGGAAGTGGAAACGAAATGAAACCTCATCGGTTGACAAGGTCATCATCATCACGTTGGACAGATTCCAGCCTATGGCCAGGTCTGTTTGGATCATAGGCATCTCCATCGTCTTCTGTCTTGCCACCATCTCACCGTCTTTATCTTGGTCTAGTCTCCTCCTCTCAGCCATCTGTCTCTCGGTCTTTCTCTTGGTCTCTATCCTTCTAGTTTCATCTCGTGTATCCTCCTGGTTATCCTCTTCTTCTCCATTCTCTTAACGTGTCCATACCATCTCAGGCTTGGTTTCTCTGTCTCCTCCTGTAACGGTTCCACCTTCAGTAACTCTCTGATCCTCTCACTTCTTAACCTTTCTATCTTTGCCACTCCAATATAGTACAAACGGAGAGCCAGAATGACACCTCTCTCAAAGTCTGTCAGATGCCGATAACGCTGTCTGAGATGTGTACACGTCATCTCCGTGTCCTTCAAGCGATCTCTTAACAACTGATCCTGTTGACGCCCCTTGTTTACTCTACAAGGCCTGGTAAGAACAATAAAACAAACAATACTAATGCATTCTCGTGGCCTTCTTGCCTGTCAAAGCCACTTGCAGATCTAATCATTTACATACGTTCTGATGATGTTTATATGTAGAATGTTATATTGTCACGCTACCATATTTACTGAGAACCTCACTGTCTTTGTCAGGTAGTGAACAAACAAGTTAAGCAGAGTGTGGTGAGGTGTTGCGTGAATGAAGTTCTGGAGTACAAATTGGAATTAGGATGGACAGCGAGTATAACGATAACAACACTAACAGTTATGATAAGAATGAAAATAATGTTAATGACACTGATGACTAAAGTGAGGCAAGGATGGTGAGCATAAGGAGAATTAAGAGACTGACGACATTAAGTACGAGATGAGTAAGACATGAATGGTGTGGAAGGTAAGAAGCGTGAGGATCAAGATGTTGAGAATGATGATTGTGTACGTGTGTGAGATGATGATATTAGACTGATGTGCCAAAGAAATTGGCATAGGGATGCGTATTCAAATACAGCGATATGCAAACAAGCAGAATACGGCACTGCGGTCGGCAACGCCTATATAAAACAACAAGTGTCTGGCCCAGTTGTTAGATCGGTTACTGCTGTTGCAATGGCAGGTTATCAAGATTTAAGTGAGTTTGAACGTGGTGTTATAGTCGGCGCACGAACGATGGGACACAGCATCTCGGAGATAGCGATGAAGTGAGGATTTTCCCATACGACCATTTCACGAGTGTACCGTGAATATCAGGAATCCAGCAAAACTTCAAATCTCCGACATAGATACGGCCGAAAAAGATCCTGCAAGAACGGGACAAACGATGACTCAAGAGAATCGTTCAACGTGACAGAAGTGCAACCCTTCCTCAGATAGCTGCAGATTTCAATGCTGGGCCGTCAACAAGTGTCATCGTGCGAACCATTCAACGGAACATCATCCACATGGGCTTTCGGAGCCGAAGGACCACTCGTGCGCCCTTGATAACTGCACGACACAAAGCGTTACACCTCACCTGGGCCTGTGTACACCGACATTGAATTGTTGATGACTGTAAACGTGTTGCCTGGTCCGGCGAGTCTCAAACTGTACCGACCGGATGGACGCGTACGGGTATGGAGACAACATTTTGAATCCATGGACGCTGCATGACAAGAGGGGACTGTTCAAGCTGGAGGAGGCTCTGTAATGGTGTGGGGCGTGTGTACTTGGAGTGATATGGGGTCTAGGATACGTCTGGATACAACTCTGACAGGTGACACGTACGTAAGCACCCTGTCTGATCACCAGAATCCATTAATATCCATTGTGCATTCCGACAGACTTGGGCAATTACAGCGGGACAATGCGACACCCTACAAGTCCAGAATTGCTACAGAGGAATACTCTTTGAGTTTAAACACTCCCGCTGGCTACCAAACTCCCCAAACATTATTGACCATCCTTTCTTCCAGGAGTGCTAGTTCAGCAAGGTTCGCAGAAGAGCTTCTGTGAAGTTTGGACGGTGGGAGATGAGGTACAGGCAGACTTTAAGTTGTGAGGACGGATCGTGAGTCGTGCTTGAGTAGCTCAGTCGGTAGAGCACTTGCTCGCGAAAGGCGAAGGTCCCGAGTTCGAGTCTCGGTCCGGCACACAGTTTTAATCTGCCAGGAAGTTTCATATTAGCGCACACTCCGCTGCAGAGTGTTAATCTCATTCTGATTATTGACCATATTTAGGATGTCTTGCAACGTACTCTTCAGAATAGATTTGCTCCCCCTCGTGTATGGAAAGCCCTGCAGGATTCATGGGATCATTTCCCTCCAGCACTACGTCAGACATTAATCGAGTCCATGCCACGTCGTACTGAGGCACTTCTGCGTGCTCTCGGGAGCCCTACACGGTATTACGCAGGTGTACCAGTTTCTTTGGCTCTTAAGTGTAGATCTGGTAGGTGGGGCATTGTGTTAGGATTTTAAGAATGGTAGGCTGTAAGATGGAATGTGTGTGGCTCAAATAAGCGCCACACTTTTAATGTCCAGGTTAATTTAATGTTAACACCTTATCACATGTGCTTGGTGACAGGTTCCTGTGGCGGCGGACGTCGACTCCGCTGGGGATGAGCGAGGCGACGGTGGTGTGGTCGGTGCCCGAGGACGCGGAGCCGGGCGTGTACCGGCTGCGACACTCGGGCCACTCCAAGTACATCCTGGGCGGCGTCTTCCCCTACTCGGGCAGCACGCAGCCCATCACGGTGAGCCCCCACCTGCCGCGGTCGCAGGCGCAGCCGCCCAACGTCCGGCTGGCCTGCGTGGCCGCCGGCTCTTGCCAGCACGTCCACTCCTCGCTCTGAGCACAGGTTGTAACTTCCGCCGAAGACAGGTAACAGAGGAGCGACACGCCCTCTGCGTCGTGTCGTGCCGTCTCGTCCAGTCTGCTCCGTGTCGTCCGCTTCCGACCTCAGCTTGCGTCTGTCATCGGTGTCTCTGTGTCCTGATCTCTCGTGTATAACGTTATTCCACAATGAATCTGCCAGGAAGTTACAGTGCCTTTTTTTATTTATTTATTTTGTTAAGGTGGTGACTGCCACATAGAGATGAAACCAGCAAGCTCGCGGTCATCAGGGTAATGAGGACCCAAGCAGTGAAGAAAATGAAATGAGCGTATGGCATCGCTGGCTGGGAGGCCCCTATCCAGGGAAGTTGGGCCCCGCCAAGTGAAAGTCTTACTTCCTTCGACGGCACATTGGTCGACTCACGCGCCGGTAATGACGATGATGAAGACAACACAACACCCACTCCCCGAGCGGAGAAAATCTCCAAAGCGGCCGTGAATCGAACGCGGACCCGCTTGCATGGGAGGCAAGCACGTTACCACCCAGCTAAGCAGGCTGACACCCAAGCAGTATGTGACAGTTATGACACTTGTTCGGAGATGGAATGTATAGACATTTCTGAGGAGCCAAAAACACTTCAGCTAGTATTTCACATTCACATCCGTTGGCTTCACTAATCCACGCCAAGAACAGCCGCATTCAAACCCCGACTCTTGACAAGAACTGTGATTTGCTGTGACATAAGTTCTACAATCTTCTGGATGTAGGAAATGCAGTAAAACTGTCTCTTTTACCAGACAGCTGAAATGCCTGCGAGGGGTGAGGTAGTGATGGAGAAATAGTCCTTCCCCTCGCGCTCTTCCATGCCACGACTTCCTATGCTCTTGTGTTACTTGTCCGGAAAAATATAGCCTTGGTCGTAGACTTAACTGACAGCTTGGTTGTGCTCCGTCGTTCGCCATGTATAGTCTCTCATTTTGTTAATTTTTTATTTTTTACTAGTTGAGGACCCAGCGTTGCTGTTAGTCCATTTCCTCCTTCCTCTCTGTCTCCGCGTCTCCATTCTGTTTGTCCATCTCCTTCTCACTCTCTCGGTGCATCTCACACTCCTACCTTTCTCGGTCCATTTCCTCTTCCTCGTCACTATGTGCACCACCTCCTCCTTCACCTGGGTCCAACTCCTTAGGATACAGTCTGCGATATTTGTTGCGAACAGTGGTAGTAGTAAAGACGTAACAAGTTAAAACACAAAGATGGGGAATTTTTTCAAGCATATCAGTGTTTATGACCTCGTATCTCTTGAATTATGTATCGTACAATGATGTATTTTTATAGAAATATGTTGGGAATAGACTTAACAGAAAAAGTAAATAGAAGCGTCATTCATGATGCGACAGTATTTCATGCACCACATTGTACAAGACGTCATTGCTCCTGAGCTATGATGCGTAGCTGCTTGTTACCCCCACAGCGATTGTTGCCTGACAATAAGGCACATGTGCATCAAGTGTGGTTGAAATAGGCCCAATGGTTTAGAAGTGGATGTGGACCATACACATATACGGCCATTTCTATGATGTGTTTGGATATATAGCGCCAGTGGCGAATGATAAAATTATAGCGAAATGTGTATGCAGGCATCACATGACCATTGTGTGCAAGAATTCCATACCTTGGCGATCTTTGAAATCAGTACATCATATGAGTATCGTGGCTTAAGAGAAAGAAAAAAAAAAGCAGATTCCAGTAGTGGCAAACACTGTACCAGTATTAATTAACTATTTATACAGCAGATGCGGATACGATCGCCTCACAAATGAATAATATATCCAATATTATTCCGGAAGTATCTTTATTCGAATGGTTGAAACGATGTAATACATACATCAATTGAACCTCGTCAAGTCTCTTACAGTTAAAGTGATCACGTAATTGCATTGATGCAAGAGTCTTGAGAAGCGACATTGTACTACCGTATTCTATTCCGGAGCATATCATCATGGACACTTAACCCGCTGCTGCATTTCTGTCGCGCGTGTTCTTCTGGGCACTTAGTTACACTACTGGCCATTAAAATTGCTACACCACGAAGATGACGTGCTACAGAAGCGAAATTTAACCGACAGGAAGAAGATGCTGTGATATGCAAATTATTAGCTTTCCAGAGCATTCATACAAGGTTCGCGCCAAGTGGAAACACCTGCAACGTGCTGACATGAGGAAAGTTTCCAACCGATTTCTCATGCACAAACAGCAGTTGAGCGGCGTCGCATGGTGAAACGTTGTTGTGATGCCTCGTGTAAGGAGGAGAAATGCCTACCGACAGGTTTCCGACTTTGATAAAGGTCGGATTGTACCCTATCGCTATTGCGGTTTATCGTATCGCGACATTGCTGCTCGCATTGGTCGAGATCCAATGACTGTTAGCAGAATATGGAATCGGTGGGTTTAGGAGGGTAATACGGAACGCCGTGCTGGATCCCAACGGCCTCATATCACTGGCAGTCGGGATGACAGGCATCTTATCCGCATGGCTGTAACGGATCGTGCAGCCACGTCTTGATCCCTGAGTCAACAGATGGGGACGTTTGCAAGACAACAACCATCTGCACGAACAGTTCGACGACGTTTGCAGCAGCATGAACTGTCAGCTTGGAGACCATGGCTGCGGTTACCCTTGACTCTGCATCACAGACAGGAGCGCCTGCGATGGTGTATTCAACGACAAACCTGGGTGCACGAATGGCAAAACGTCATTTTTTCAGATGAATCCAAGTTCTGTTTACAGCATCATGATGGTCGCATCCGTGTTTGGCGATATCGCGGTGAACGCACATTGGAAGCGTGTATTCGTCATCGCCATACTGGCGTATCATCCGGCGTGATGGTATGGTGTGCCATTGGTTACACGTCTCGGTCACCTCTTGTTCGCATTGACGGCACTTTGAACATTGGACGTTACACTCCAGATGTGTTACGACCCGTGGCTGTACCCTTCATTCGATCCCTGCGAAACCTTACATCTCAGCAGCGTAATGGACGACCGCATTTTGCAGGTCCTGTACAGGCCTTTCTGGATACATAAAATGTTCGACTGCTGCCCTGGCCAGCACATTCTCCAGATCTCTCACCAATTGAAAACGTCTGTTCAATGGTGGCCGAGCAACTGGCTCGTCACAATACGTCAGTCACTACTCTTGATGGACTGTGGTATCGTGTTGAAGCTGCATGGGCAGCTGTACCTGTACACGCAATCCAAGCTGTGTTTGACTCAGTGTCCAGGCGTATCAAGGCCGTTATTACGCCCAGAGGTGGTTGTTCTGGGTACTGATTTCTCAGGATCTATGCACCCAAATTGCATGAAAATGTAATCACATGTCAGTTCTAGTATAATACACTCCTGGAAATGGAAAAAAGAACACATTGACACCGGTGTGTCAGACCCACCATACTTGCTCCGGACACTGCGAGAGGGCTGTACAAGCAATGATCACACGCACGGCACAGCGGACACACCAGGAACCGCGGTGTTGGCCGTCGAATGGCGCTAGCTGCGCAGCATTTGTGCACCGCCGCCGTCAGTGTCAGCCAGTTTGCCGTGGCGTACGGAGCTCCATCGCAGTCTTTAACACTGGTAGCATGCCGCGACAGCGTGGACGTGAACCGTATGTGCAGTTGACGGACTTTGAGCGAGGGCGTATAGTGGGCATGCGGGAGGCCGGGTGGACGTACCGCCGAATTGCTCAACACGTGGGGCGTGAGGTCTCCACAGTACATCGATGTTGTCGCCAGTGGTCGGCGGAAGGTGCACATGCCCGTCGACCTGGGACCGGACCGCAGGGACGCACGGATGCACGCCAAGGCCGTAGGATCCTACGCAGTGCCGTAGGGGACCGCACCGCCACTTCCCAGCAAATTAGGGACACTGTTGCTCCTGGGGTATCGGCGAGGACCATTCGCAACCGTCTCCATGAAGCTGGGCTACGGTCCCGCTCACCGTTAGGCCGTCTTCCGCTCACGCCCCAACATCGTGCAGCCCGCCTCCAGTGGTGTCGCGATAGGCGTGAATGGAGGGACGAATGGAGACGTGTCGTCTTCAGCGATGAGAGTCGCTTCTGCCTTGGTGCCAATGATGGTCGTATGCGTGTTTGGCGCCGTGCAGGTGAGCGCCACAATCAGTACTGCATACGACCGAGGCACACAGGGCCAACACCCGGCATCATGGTGTGGGGAGCGATCTCCTACACTGGCCGTACGCCACTGGTGATCGTCGAGGGGACATTGAATAGTGCACGGTACATCCAAACCGTCATCGAACCCATCGTTCTACCATTCCTAGACCGGCAAGGGAACTTGCTGTTCCAACAGGACAATGCACGTCCGCATGTATCCCGTGCCACCCAACGTGCTCTAGAAGGTGTAAGTCAACTACCCTGGCCAGCAAGATCTCCGGATCTGTCCCCCATTGAGCATGTTTGGGACTGGATGAAGCGTCGTCTCACGCGGTCTGCACGTCGAGCACGAACGCTGGTCCAACTGAGGCGCCAGGTGGAAATGGCATGGCAAGCCGTTCCACAGGACTACATCCAGCATCTCTACGATCGTCTCCATGGGAGAATAGCAGCCTGCATTGCTGCGAAAGGTGGATATACACTGTACTGGTGCCGACATTGTGCATGCTCTGTTGCCTGTGTCTATGTGCCTGTGGTTCTGTCAGTGTGATCATGTGATGTATCTGACCCCAGGAATGTGTCAATAAAGTTTCCCCTTCCTGGGACAATGAATTCACGGTGTTCTTATTTCAATTTCCAGGAGTGTATATGTGTCCAATGAATACCCGTTTATCATCTGCATTTCCTCTTGGTGTAGCAATTTTAATGGCCAGTAGTGTATTTCTCACATTAGTTCATTAACCTTGCGACACATAAGTTTATCAGAAGGCTCCAGATCCGTGAAATCTTTTGAGCCAGTCAAAATTTCTCTCCAATTTCCAATGATCCTCATACCAACCAGCCACTGTTTTAGCCCGCTGTATGGTTTCATCTTGGAGGGCAGGGGTGACAATGTTACGGTATTGGTCCTCAGCAATACCAGCAGCAGGTTCTGGTGTAGCAGCGCCTCCATGTAACCGTTTCAACGTACCTGTTACCTAGGCCTGATTTCTAAGCACCATTGAAGTGTGACCGGGTAAGGCGACTTCAATCCTTCGCGATCCACTTTTGGTGGCTTTTAACCCACTGTAGGTTGTCCAGAGGTAGTATTAGCATCACAAGCTACTGTACAGAGTATGAAAGAGGGTACCGCTTATTCACACTAGCTACCCCGGTCTTAGTACATCTGCCTTCGAGCCCTACAATCTGTCCTCTGCTATTATTATGTCTCCTGTGGGAAATATGCAATAGATATCAGAACCATCGCACATTGAACCTCTAATGCTGGTACACTATGTTCTTGAGTAGGGGTTCTCGAGAACAATCACATCAAAGAGTTCAGTTACCGCTCATTCAGTACGTCTGTTACTTTTTCGTATGGGCGACAGCAAACTCTTAAATTCGAATCATGGGACCTAGAATTTCTCAACACTCTCCTTCAGGACGCCTCGACAGAGCCCCACGAATCACCGCACCAGACGCCTAGAATTTAGGAATCGAGGAATGACATAGTTTCGATGTACTGATTACTTCCACTACGGTAGAACGAATAACTTTCTTCTATAACGAAACATCTTCTGCCATCACAGGTCATGAAATCATACTTTCCTGTATCCCTCATATTAGCCAATGTGAAAATTTTGTAAAGTTAAGGAAGGAAAATGGTAAAGGAGAATAACACTAAAGGTTGAAAACAATCGGCAACAAGTTTACTTGTGGCGGAGATGTGTCAGCTGTATACTACCTTACATGTTTGTAAACCATTGTTACGGTTTTCCGGTATTCCATTGTTCTGTGTTCCAGTATTATTGTGCAGTCAAATGTGAGGTGGTTGTTTCTCGTTGTTTAACTATAGATAAATTACTTATAGATCTTGACACATGAACACTAAATTACGGACAATAAGAGAGGGGACAGTAATATTACTCTGACATAATAACGGGGGTATATTGTCGGCTGGCCTTTCCTGTATCTCTTTCTGAGTTGATGGTTCACATTTTTGTTACAATTTATGGGAATTTTACTATTTGTAATTTCAAATGTCGTCATTTCACCCGTTCATTGGACAGTTTGTCATGAGAAACAGAAATGTGTACTGCCACGGCGCTGCAGCATATTGTACGAACACCAACGTAGACGAGTCACAACATATTGGTACGAACTACGTGCTACGTAGCGAGTCTGAGGATGATTTTCGTCCTATGTTGCAGGTGGGTCCAGACGCACCATCCTCCCGTTTCTCACGCCGCCATCGGAAAGGACTCATCAAGTGACGCCTGTTTGACACACATACAGCCAGTGCATCGCACCACATCATCATCAACAACTGGCCTCGTTGCCTGTATCCATGAAATTTGTATTCGAGGTGCTGCTTTCTGGAAGGTCCCAGCCAGTGAGTTGAAAGGGGTTGCGAAAGAACCGTACGGATCGTTCACATGACATAAATATTAGCTTCTCCATGACATTTGATTGCAGCAGTGTTACACAGCAGGCTGATTTTATTGTTCCTAACATGCCTTCCTGCTTATAATATGTAACTTCGTCCAGAGTCAATTCAATTTTGAAACTATAGTACAGTTAATTGTAAATGGAAACAGATCAAGCAGCATTAATTACTAAAAGCGATTGTTTTTTTTTTTTTTTTTTTTTTTTTTGCGAACTGTCAGTCTTTCTATTTGTATAGAAAGTGGGAATGTTGCAATACCAGCATTAATTTGAATACTCATCAAAACTTATATGAACTATTTATTGCTATTTCTTATTCGATTGCAAACAGGTGTATAGTAACTTGCGAAATGAAGCGTCTGTAAATAATAAAACAAAATCAAACTGTGCTATAATGACGTTGTGGCGGTCAATTTCGAGGACGTCGCAGATTGTGTGGTTCCAAGTATGTATTTTATCACAGATTGTAAAAGAGAAAAAATATGTCGAGAAGTACTCACGAAAGGCACTGTGTGCAATGTATCGTGTTTATTCGTGTCAGTACAAATGTTGTTCCTATGTGAAAGAGTTAAACTGTTTTATCCGCACTGATTTATATGGAAGCATTAGACAAAACTATGTACATTGTTTGAATGAATAAAAAATGTGTTCATTGCAATTTTGTTTTTCACTGTTACCGTATACCCCGGTATTAAATACGTACTTGAATGCATTCAGAGTAGTCTGATGGACAAAACTTATAATTGTTGATTTATTAAGCGTTCCAACACCACACTGGATATACAATTATCTAGTGGTCAAATCAGTGATTTCTTGAGTCAGTGTAGCTTTTGAGACTATCTCTGAAGGAATCAATCCTTTAACAAATGAACGTGTATCAGTGTGGCAATTCACACTGAATTTTTAGCTCCCCTCCGTCTGTGTTAATCGCTCATCCACGATCCCTTCTCCAACAGACTTCTCAACAGTAATATCCCGATGTTAAGATTTGAAATTTAATTACGAGAAAGAAGAACAATTGCAAACAAACAATGTGTCAGAAATGTGAGAAGAGATTATTGTAATGGAATTGGCAGTATCTTGCGTACCGTGCAAAAATTCAGCGGTCACATTCCCGCCACTATTTCTGTACCCAGTCCAGCACTAACAGTCTGAGTGCGAGATCCGAGAACCAATGGTAAATCACAGTTTACTGTTGGAATCAGTGTCCTTATACAGAACGGTGTGCCATTGGAAGGAATTTAAAACTGAAAAAAAAATTTTAACTCAAGTAGTCTCCAGTATATGAATTTTCGAAAGAGAGGTGGACATACTAACCACTTGTCCACTTGCGTCGTCAATAAAAACAATAAAAACCATTTAAACACTAAAGCAGCTTTTGACATACAATGGCTAGTTATAGGTATTGAACAGGTTTTGCGACAAAGCAAATACCTAGGTAATATTACCAATAAAACACGTTTTATATCTACACTTTTTTAAAATATACATTGCAGTTTTTATTGTTCTACTGTAAATATTAGCAGATGCTATGACAAAGGGCTGGTACTTAGGTGCATCTAGAGAAGGGGGCCGGGTGTTAATTCATGAATACCTTCCACCCCTTCCCAAAGAACATTTTGCTAAAGACTTATATATTTTTTCTTGTATAAATTTTCAAATTGTTATCTTTCGGGGAATAAAGTGGCACGAAAACTGAGAGCCTCGATAGTGGCAAGGAACTCTCGAAAATTACAAACTGTATTTAAGTTACTTTTCAGCTTCTTGCTTGAGTCCTGAGCCACACGGACAATTTTGCGAACTCATTGCTTACAGAAAACATTCCAGAAAGGAAAAGGCGTCCATTCGCAGACTTCTATGGGACATAGTGGAGTACTATTGAAAAAAATGGAACAGAGAAATTGACTTTGATGACAGTAAGTGGAAATAAGCAGAATTCATATGTATTTACACATTTGCATTGTCGTAGTTTGCAGACCTGACGTAAGAGTCGCAGTTCCAACTGAAATACTGAATACTGAGGAACACACACTTCTCATTCAAGTAGCTGCTCAGTTGGCCTGCTGGCGCTGAGTTCAAATAGCTCTAGTTGTCCCATTAAGGATACATCTCTGACATCACCAGGAAATTAATCCAGATACATGCATTGCTGAAACGCTACTACTGAGCTTTAGTTCCACCTCTATAGCACCAACTAAAGATCCCAATGATATGATTGTACTTTATCTAATACTTTTGCTTGAGGAATTTGCTCCATAAATTAAGAAAAAGTACTCTGCTCTTTTCCATTAAATCTTTTAAAAATTAAATTCTTCTTGAAAGAAGAATAAAAATCTTCAAGGAAAATATGAAAACAAATAATGTCAGGCAATACATTTCTCGAAATAAAAATTTCATTGAAGAACAATAAATCCTGAACTTGCAACCTAAGATACTTCACAGAATTGAATTACTTAAGCCGTGTGCATATCACTTCTTGCGTAGGTTGTTGCAGAACATATAACTGAAGATGGAATTGTCTGGTGTATTTTTCTTCTACTTTTTACTGTAAGATATTGTGCTGGGTGATTTTATGAACTGAAATATCATGATGATCCGGTATCTGAACTGAGATATTGTAATGAATGAAATATGCTATCATCTATCGTAGAACTGCCTTTCAAATCAGAGCCCGTAACCTGCGACCAAGTATGCAGAAAGCTGCCACCGTATTCCTCGAGCAGAAGCTGAAAGAGTTATAGCTGACATGACGGAAGTTTGCACCCTGGCGGCAGACCGAGTCTGGTTGACGTACGACTGGCTCCTCTGACTACTGCTTTCAGCGACTGGAACACTGTTTTCACTGCTGTGTACAGGGGCCAGAACATCGCACAGGTACCTGGAGCACACCACGTCGATCCTCGAGCTGCGCCCATTTCGGGGTCTAAATGATCGAAACTAACGTTCTGTTACAACAGGATAGTCTTCGGTGACAGTAAATAGTGCCTGCTCCAGCAAAGCATGATCTACTGTAACTTCCTCCACCGCCAGCTCTGAGAACTACTCCATGTCAGTAGGAAATCTCGCCTATATCCTACAAAACGTTGCCTCCGTTAGCTGCAGGTCAACGAGTACCTCGTTCTGATGCTTCTGGAAGCTGAACTGGTGCATTCCAGCTGTGGTGCCATCTGCTCCCTGATTTCAACCAACCCTAGGACACCATCCCGGAGGTCCGTGGTTTGCAAACTGTGACCAGCTGCCACTCACACCTGATTATTACCAAGACATTGGGTGTCCTAGACGTATTCACTCTACTACACCTGCTTCGAGTTCTATGGCCCGCCACTACACTCAGGTGCCTCTGGCACTGAGGCCACCACAGACTGTTAGCTGCTCGTATATTTGCTCGAAACGGTTCTGGTCAGCTTAAAATGGAGTTTCGCTTCTGCTGTATACCTGACAGTTCTACGCTGTGCTGATATTATTTCTTGTTCTGCGACATGTCTGCCGGGTGCCTCGTGCCACCGGTCACCTCTAGCTGCAGTGTGTTGAGCTAGAGAGTGCCGGCGTCCAGCATATGCCACTGGATGCAGACTGCAGCAATATGTCACCTTCGACTGCGGTATTGATCACGATGAATAAAAATATTGTTATTATTGTCACACCACTTCTATGACTCTAATACAGTCAGCGACCTGGTTACATGTACCTCCTGCTCTGTCAGCCATCGTGTAAGGCCAATGCAATGTGCTGTAAGGTCAATCTTACTGTAACTTGTGTTAGAGGTCAAACATTGCACCATCAGCAAAATAGGGCGTGTAAAAACTGCCTTTACGGTTTGTGATTACGTTGAGTGTGATGTTTCGTGAACTGAAGACTGCCCTGGTATGCGTCCGGTTAGGTGCACACGTTGTAATTTATTAGGTCATAATATATCCTGTACCGAGTCAGATGCAGTAACATGCTTCACATGGCGTAGGTATGGCCACTGTGCTAGACAGTGAGACGAATGTACACGGCTCATGATTAGCCGAAAAGATGGATTTCTATTACAGTAGTGTTACATTTAAATGTCCTCCTCGCAGTCTCATTTTTGTTTCTCCTGTTGTTTGTCGGGTAGTGACTTCATAATGAGACAAAAACACAGGCACTTACCAATCAGAAAGCGGCTCAGTCTTTTTTAGGTAAGGTACCTCAGTTGAGAGAGGGTAACGTAGACCTACTTAAGCGGTTAGATACTCTGAAAGAGGACAGAGCTTCGTCCAGGTTAGCTGTTCCCATTCCAAATTCAGCCAACGCTAGACTGGTTAAGAGAGGAAAGAGTGTGTTAGCATCCGCAAAGAGCTTTTTCACAGCTACGAAGATGGTATTTTGGACAGATAAATAGTTGTTACGAATTAGCGAGTTACTATTTCTGGTAGACGACCTACGGAATGCTCCGCCATTCGAACTAACAGAGGCCTGATGAAGCGATATAGGAGACAGAATAACTGTAGATATTATCACAAGCAGTTGAGTATCACAGAAGCAGAATGAGTCTGCAGATGAGTTTGTGTACAGGATACGGAAAATTAAGTGCACACTTACGAATCAGCAGATAGTGGTGAAACAAATATGACCTTTCTGCAGGAAGTGGAACAAAGGGTTTTAGATGCATTTATCTGGCGACTGTCACTCGATGTGTGAAGAAAGGTACAAGCAGAATTTTCGAAAGACTTGGCTAATTCCACAAGTGGCGTTATGGCTTTAGAGGAAATAGATACAGTAACATTAAGTTGCAATAAGAGAAGTGTATTTTCTACTTACGTGAAATGCTACTGTTGTGGACGTTCGGGTTACGTATGAAGGCAGTCTAGTCAACCACACTGTAGGAAATTTGGGAGGTGGTACCCAGAGACCGAAATTTATTGAAGTGAAGTGAAGGGCATGGTGAGAAAAGGCGGAATGTAAACAATTAGCCATTAAATGGGAATAGTAGCTAGAAGTCATCTGAGATGTGTTCCCAGTGACCTTTAATGCCCCAAAACTTATGTCGCTTGATTGGTATGGTAGATGGTAGAGATAAATGATTTTTGTTAGACACAAGTGTTCATATATGTGTACAAGTCTGGAACTCATGGGAAAGAGGCGGTTAAACACTTCACGTTATAGATTATATGGAGTTGAGAGTAATGATACACAGTCCATACATGCATTGATGATAAGTTTTCAGGTAGGAACAAAGCAGTTCTGGGAAAATATGGAAGTTTCCCCCATATAGTAATCCCAAGACTAGATATCCTGTATAAGCATCGTCCTAAAACCTACACTAGACAATGCATTGATACAGTTAGGGGGAACATTGTCCCATTTGGGAAAAACTATTGTCATTGACACAGGTTTTTCTCTCACGGAGGATAAACCGATTAAACTACATACAAGATCATCACTAGCAGGATGAAGCACTGTAAGGTGGGGCGAACTACTGTGGTTGAAGTTGGAAATGGAACTACCCATAAATATATTGTGGGGTGAATCCACTGGACAAATGATGAGCTACATAAAGGACAGTGTTTTGTGTGCAGGAGCTAGACAGTGCGCCCATTGGTGTTGATAATTTTGGAATCAAAGAAGTAATTTTAAACAGGGTTTTATTGGTAACAGATTTTGATGTTGTAGATGAAGATGATCTAGACAAGATGGATTTAAACAGTATCCATGAGCAAGCCACTAGTACAACTACAGTATGAGAGAGGGTGAAGAATTTACAAGAACATAGAGAATAGCAATAGAGTAGTTACTGTTAGAATTTGAGGATCTATCTAATTCTCACTTGCCGTTATCAGCGACTATGATGCTGCTGCATAGGATCACAACTGGGAATCAGTAACCTCTTTACTATAAGCCATTCAGAGTAGGAATTTCCAAATAACTTCCGGGAATTCAGCCAGGTAACACTTTCAGCGACCGTCGATATATCGGCGGGAGAACACCCCGCCATTTTCAAGGCTAACTGCAACGGACAGGCGGCGTACATGCAAATTTAATACCTCGGTTCTCGGACAGAAGCAGGAAAGATAACACACACACACACACACACACACTGAACACTAGTGCCACCAAAGATGACCAAAGTCAGAGCTATCGATAGTGAGACTATGAATTCGCAGGTGAGGTAGCATTGACTCTGTCCCTCTGTTTTTTGACAAATGCTATAACATTTTATGGCAACAAAATTAATTATTCTGCAGCTGTTGTTGTGTTAGAAGAACTCTGGTATTATAAGCCTAATTTGGACGATTTAATTCGTCAATTCAGGGACGCATACAGAGAATATCCATCGAGCAAAGATTGGGAAGCGTCGGGACGTTAAAGGTAAAGTGGGCTGTAGTACCACCATGTCAGCCACATAACCCTTCGAATCATCAATGGCACTCTTCCAGCAGGGGAGACAAAATCACCCACAAGGAACGCCGATAACTCCGGCTTGTTAGGTGACGTGGAAGGAAGATTGGTCCCAAAATACGGTCGTCACTTATCTCAGCCCACATGTTCCAGCTGCCCCGATGCTGAAGATTTGCTGCCACCATACCATGGGAGTTTTGCATACTATCCCACAGATGACTGTTTATAAGTTGAAGTACCACTCCGCATAAAGATGGCCTCATCGGTGAATTGCGTGAAAACCCGGAATTGGGGTTGCCTGGTGAAGTCAGTGACAAAAGTGCTCCCGATACGGAAAATCTGTGGCCAGTAAGTCGCACATACGCTGTTAGTAATAAGGGCAGTAACAATTGTCATGGAGAATGTTCCCCACGGTCGTCTGGCTTACCCTGTACTGGCGGGCCAACTGCCTGGTACTGACAAGGCGGTCGCCGGTTCCACCGAGTTAATCACGTTTTCTTCCAGATCTGGTATCCGAACATTTCAGGTACCTCCCGCATGATTTCCTGCTTCCTGAAACGACCCTGTCTCAGACAAATAGCGGAACACTGTTGCAAACTTTAATGCCATGGTTGTTGTCGGCAGGGATGTGTCGGGTTGGGGTTGTTTGGGGGAAGAGACCAAACAGCAAGGTCATCGGTCTCATCAGATTGGGGAACGACGGGGAAGGAAAGCAGCTGTGCCGTATCAAAGGAACCATCCCGGCAGTTGCCTGGAGCGATTCAGGGATAGGTCTTCTGATGCAACCTCGTTGCCTTCCGTCCGTTGCCATTTGCCTTTCGTAAGTAAATACTACGTCGACAAGCTCTCGATTAGAATACGGAACCATTGTGTACAACACTGTATCACATTAACTACGAGGAGAGTCAGCAAGAGAACAAAATCGGACGTAACATTACCAATTTCTATGGCAGGACAGGGCGCTAGGGCATGACGTATGAGAAACAGTAGCACCCTCTAGTAGGAAACCATGCATACTGTAACTCTGGCTGCATGGTACAGTGTGTATTAGATCGCAGTCTCTGTAACAAAGTATGATTGAATAAATGGTCGTTGGCATGGAAACCATGAATATCCGGGCATAAGTTCATCAGGCTTTTTTGTTCCGTATTCTCTCATCGATAAATCCCTAGAGTTTGTACACGGTGGAAAAAAATCACCGTATCTATTACTAAAACCCTATCCAGTTACTTTGCCACTGAAGCGGTTATCAATGTAACGTAGTCCTATTGTCTCTCACACGTTAAACGACGTAACACTAGTTCTATGCCGGCCGCTGTGACCGAGCGGTTCTAGGTTCTCCAATCCGGAACCGCGCTGCTGCTACGTTCGCAGGTTTGAATCCCGCTTCGGGCATAGATGTGTGTGATGTCCTTAAGTTAGTTAGGTTTAAGTAGTTCTAAGTTGTAGGGGATTGATGACCTCAGATGTTGAGTCCCATAGTGCTCAGAGCCATTTGAACCACAACCTGATACCAGATGCACCACAGGGGCAACATAAATTCGGTTTTCAGTATTAGGCGTGAGTATTGACCGAATTAAAAAATTCAAAATAATTTAATAATGTAGCCATTAAGAGGTGCGATCTTACGGTACAAGTTTAGCACAATAAGGCAAGTATTACAGTTAGTAATTGTGTTTCTGTCCTGAGACGGCTTATCTGTTGACGGGCAAATACACGGACTTCATTCATACAGTGTTTGAGAATGAGAGTACCTAGTAACTTACAACAAAATTTACACATAATTTGAAACCATTAGGAAACTTCTTCTCTCAGACACCCTCCAGAATATGACGAAAGGAAAAAAAGTTTCTCTCTTACTACATTTTCGCTGTTCATCCAGTCAAACTTCTGCATCAGGCATCACCCAGTTTAAGCATGCTATCAAACTTCTCCTAAACTTTCCCTCGATTACAGACTTAAAGGCAAATATTTAACATGTTAACTCATTTATATAGGAATCAGACTCTTGCAGCATTTTTATACATGAGAGTTTGATTCTTTAAAGAACTGGAGTTTTACTGTTTTTGTTCTGATCCATACAATCATGACGGTGTGCGATTGTTTCCCTTTTGTAGACAGGACCTTAGGTTAGGTTCTGGGGAGAGATGAATGTTGAACTTCCTCTCCCTCATCAGGACTGTATTAGTCACAATGTCGCACGAAGCGTGTTTTACGGTTGCTAGGTTGTTGTTGTGGTCTTCAGTCCTGAGACTGGTTTGATGCAGCTCTCCATGCTACTCTATCCTGTGCAAGCTTCTTCATCTCCCAGTACCTACTGCAACCTACATCCTTCTGAATCTGCTTAGTGTATTGATCTCGTGGTCTCCCTCTACGATTTTTACCCTCCACGCTGCCCTCCAATGCTAAATTTGTGATCCCTTGATGCCTCAAAACATGTCCTACCAACCGATCCCTTCTTCTAGTCAAGTTGTGCCACAAACTTCTCTTCTCCCCAATCCTATTCAATACCTCCTCATTAGTTACGTGATCTACCCACCTTATCTTCAGCATTCTTCTGTAGCACCATATTTCGAAAGCTTCTATTCTCTTCTTGTCCAAACTGGTTATCGTCCATGTTTCACTTCCATACATGGCTACACTCCATACAAATACTTTCAGAAACAACTTCCTGACACTTAAATCTGTACTCGGTGTTAACAAATCTCTCTTCTTCAGAAACGATTTCCTTGCCATTGCCAGTCTACATTTTATATCCTCTCTACTTCGACCATCATCAGTTATTTTACTCCCTAAATAGCAAAACTCCTTTACTACTTTAAGTGTCTCATTTCCTAATCTAATCCCCTCAGCATCACCCGATTTAATTTGACTACATTCCATTATCCTCTTTTTGCTTTTGTTGATGTTCATCTTATATCCTCCTTTCAAGACACTGTCCATTCCGTTCAACTGCTCTTCCAAGTCCTTTGCTGTCTCTGACAGAATTACAATGTCATCGGCGAACCTCAAAGTTTTTATTTCTTCTCCATGGATTTTAATACCTACTCCGAATTTTTCTTTTGTTTCCTTCACTGCTTGCTCAATATACAGATTGAATAACATCGGGGAGAGGCTACAACCCTGTCTCACTCCTTTCCCAACCACTGCTTCCCTTTCATGCCCCTCGTCTCTTATAACTGCCATCTGGTTTCTGTACAAATTGTAAATAGCCTTTCACTCCCTGTATTTTACCCCTGCCACCTTCAGATTTTAAAAGAGAGTATTCCAGTTAACGTTATCAAAAGCATTCTCTAAGTCTACAAATGCTAGAAACGTAGGTTTGCCTTTTCTTAATCTTTCTTCTAAGATAAGTCGTAAGGTTAGTATTGCCTCACGTGTTCCAACATTTCTACGGAATCCAAACTGATCTTCCCCGAGGTCGGCTTCTACCAGTTTTTCCATTCGTCTGTAAAGAACTTGCGTTAGTATTTTGTAGCTGTGACTTATTAAACTGATAGTTCGGTAATTTTCACATCTGTCAACACCTGCTTTCTTTGGGATTGGAATTATTATATTCTTCTTTAAGTCTGTGGGTATTTCGCCTGTCTCATACATCTTGCTCACCAGAGCTAGGAGCAAACAGAAATGTGCATTATTGCAAATACGGTTGCGGATTGTGTCCAGAAATGTCTCCTTCTGTGGATAATTCAGTGAGATAACAGAAACTTTACATTACAGGTAAGCTAATCTGTGCCTAAGCACGTCGTTTGATAGTCAGTTTGCACTTAAGCAGTAGTGGGATGTCTACTATAAATCAGAATCCTGTAGCACGTAAACTGGTATAGTCGTGTGATTCCAGTTTACAGTGGTAATGGAAGGAAGACGGCTGTCTGCCGCTTCTAGACGTCTAGACGTCGTGGGCCAGCTGGAGCGTTCCATTTACCGTAAGCGTACACATGCGTACCTGCGTTTGCAGACGTCTAGTTTCTATCCCCCTTCACAGAGAATGCTTGCTCCACGTTGTGTCTGTCAGGAGACAGCCTTGCAAAGGGCCCAGAACACCCATAATCTGCGTTCAAAGATAATTGATATCCTACACATCTAATTAACACAGGTTTAACGAGGAATAAAATCATAAGATAATGAAGAGAAAGATCTGTGCAAGTCTAGGGTGTTCCTTACATAAAGAAATATAAAAATGTTCAGGTTTGGCGTAATATTAAAGGTAAATTGTTTTAAAATAATCTTCCGGCTACGTACAAAAACGCGTGGCGTTTACGGGTGGGTATAGGACGATCTGGGTTTGGGTAGGCTGCAGTCTACAACATGCCATGCCAATGTGGCAATGCCTACATTGGTCAGATCAAAAGCACGATACAGAAAAGATACATGCAACGTGATCGCTGCACTCACCTTTCAGGTTCCAGTATGTCAGCAGTTGTATGTGGAAATATGTTTGGCGGAAAATCTTGTTAGTAGTTACAGCAGCTTCGAACCAAATGAGGCATGGAAGAGGTTGAACGTGAAAATGCGCCTGCGCGCCGCAGAGGGGCAGAGTTCAACAGAGGACGTTGAACTCCACATTGGACGATCATGTCGCGATAAGTTATGGCGTTCGCGATACGCGCCAATGTTTGCGTATAATGCTAGCGACATACACGATCTCTAGGTAAAACTCACATGAAGAATGATAGGGAACCGAAATATAGCGGGAAGATGTTGAAATAATCCCGCTGTAATCGCGAAACCTTATGGAAGAGTATACTCATACTACCAGTCAGCATGTCTCGAATAATTCTCGTATGTCTTTCTCAAGAAGATTGATGCCGGTTAAAGTGCAGAACAGAATGTCTTACTTAATCCAGCTCCCACATGACAGCTGTTTGCGTTTTTAAGTTACGTTTCCGTAAAGTTGTTAAAGCAGGAGGTACGGCATCCCGCTCAGGCAGAAGTCTTCCTGTCACTGAACTTCGAATCGGAAATTTCGCTAATGTATGCTGAAATTTTGCTTGACATACGTATTTTACGAAGACCATTTTTCGTCTCCTGGCCAAATGTCCGAAACTACGCGTTCATAATACACTCCTAATACACAGGCACCGCCTGTAGGGAACAGAGTGAGCATTAGTAATTGTGATAAAGCAAACCTTTTATAATGAGCTGATTTATAGCCACTTGACAATCTGGCGTGAGAATCAACGTGAAATGAACACGTTTTGCAACGAAGAGATATTTAAGACGTGAAGATGACAGAAAAGGCTTCAACATTAAGAGTGCCAGAGGAATTACACAGTGAAGCGCAGTGTAAAGATAGAAATAATACATTGATGGTCTCTACGACGGGAAGGAGCTTTCTTGATTACGTCAGAGGCGAAGAAAAGTGAGTCGATGCGGAAAGTGCAGGGGCTCTAGTGCTAATGTCTGAATTTAAAGGAGCTGTGAAAGACTAAGTGAAATAAGGCGGAAGGCACTGACAGCACTGCCTCAGAATTCCTAAAAACATTAGAAGAAGTGGCAACCAAACGATTATTCACATTGGTTTGCAGACTCTGTGAGACTAAAGATACATTATTAGACTTTAGGAAAGGTATGATCCACACAACCCTAAAGATAGCAAAGGTTGATATGTGCAAAAACTATCGTACAGTCAGCTTAACACCTCATGCATCCAAGCTACTAACAAGAATAAAGAATAACGCACAAAAGAATGGAAAATATAATTAAAGATGTATTAAATGACGATTTATTTGGCTTTAGGGAAGGCAAAAGCACCAGTGAGGCAACTGCGACGTGGCATTTTGTAACAGAAAAAAGATTTAAGAAAAATCGACAAGTTCATACTGTATGTCAACCTAAACAAAGCGTTCGGCATGCAAAATGGGGCAAAGTGTTTGAAATTCTCAGGAAAATTGGTGTAATATTACAGAGAAAGACGGGTAACGTGCAATATATCGAGATCCAAGAGGGAACAAAAATAATGGAGTAGCAAAAAGGAAATGCTCGTATTAAAAGGGGTATAATGGTTGAAATAAAAGAAAGTTTGAGGAGAGGGATTAAAATTAATGGTGAAAGAATATGAATGATATGGTTCACTGAAAACAATTTTATTCTCAGTAAAAGTGTGGAAAAATTACAGGACATGTTGAATGGAATGAAGAGTCTTACGTGTAATGAAAGTAACAATAAATGAAAGACATTAATTGTTCGTTGACGACAATAGTCGGTTAAAGTCTGATGATGCCTTAGTAAGCTGAAAACCGATTAACCTGAATAAACTAATCCTCTAGAATGTAAACGATATAAGACTTATCATTTATTATGCTGTTGTTCTACCTATAATCGACGGAAGATCAGTTAAAATGAGATTAACGATATATTCAAGGTTAGAATTAGTGACCACGATGTAGAAATGGAGGAATTCTGCAACCTTGTAAGCAAACTAACACATGACGAAAGAAGCATGCAGGATATAAAAAGCAGACTAGCACAGGTAAGGAGGGAATTCTTGGCGAAAAAAGAAAACTGCTATTAACAAACTTAGGCCTTAATATGGGGAAGAAATTGCTGAGGATGTACGTATGGACCACTGTATTGTTTCGAAATTATCATGGACTGCGAGAAGCCGAAAAAGAGGAAGCGTTTGAGATGTGGTGCTACAGAATAATGTTGAAAATTAGGTTGACTTATCGTGTAAGAAACGTAAAAGTTTTCTGTAGAAGCGGCGAAGAGAGGGACAAGAGGAGGGGACAGGGCGATAGGACATGTGTTAAGATAACAGATAAGGACTTCTATGGTACCTGAGGGAGCTGTGGAGGGGAAGAACTCTGGGGGAGACGAACAAGTAACTGAGGACAATGGGCGCAAGTGCTGCTCTGATTGAGGGCATTGCCGCAGGAAAGGAAATCTTGCAGAATATCAGTCATACAGATGATTCAAAACAGATAAAATGAATCACAAAACTCAACGTACCGAATAGTAACTAGAAAACGGCATCAGTCGCACATAAGATGGTATTACAAATCTATTTTAATAGCCAGTCTCAGTTCCTAAGCACATATGTATGGGTTATCAGTGTCTTCGTAAATGTTGTATGTTGCCACGAAAAACCGGCAATCTTATCTCTTTCTTCTCTCTCCCTCTCTCTCTCTCTCTCTCTCTCTCTCTGTCTCTCTCTCTCTCTCTCTCTCTCTCTCTCTCTCTCTCTCTCTCTCTCTCTCTCTCTCTCTCTCTCTCCTCTACCAGTGCTTATCAAGGTATATTGGACCACGCTGGTGCCTATATCCGTTACCACAGATTAACATTTCTACATTAAATGATAATTAAATCGAAACCCTTAGCTGCCGACAGGTGTCGTTGATATACATCAACGGGGACAGCTGAAAATGTGTGCCCCTACCATGACTCGAATCCGTGATCTCCCACTTGCATGGCAGACGATCTATCCATCTGAGCCACGGAGGGCACAGAGGATAGTGCACTTGCACGCCTCCCGTGAGACACACATTCCCAACTGTCCACAACCTACATTCGTAGTGTTGTAATGTATTATATGTTAACCGGGGACCTAGAAACGACGGAGAGGTTCCGTCCCCGCCGCAGCCGCAGTAGTCCACAACCCCACGACGACTACCGCAGTCCACTTCACCCCTCCGCCGCCCCACACCGAACCCAGGGTTACTGTGCGGTTCGGCCCCAGGTGGACCCCCCAGGGAACGTCTCACACCAGACGAGTGTAGCCCCTATGTTCGCATGGTAGAGTAATGGTGGTGTACGCGTACGTTGAGAAATTGTCGCCGACATGGTGTAACTGAGGTGGAATAAGGGGAACCAGCCCGCATTCGCCGAGGCAGATGGAAAACCGCCTAAAAACCGTCCACAGACTGGCCGGTTCACCGGACTTCGACACAAATCTGCCGGGCGGATTGGTGCCAGGGACCAGGGGCTCCTTCACGCCGGGAAAGCCGTGCATTAGACCGCTTCTTAGTGTTAGACATAGATATTTGCCCGTTCACTCATTACTCTCACCAGATTAAGCTGACGAGACCCGTAAGCGTTCGGGCAAAGCGTGCGCATTCGCACATAAGAAGGTCAATGGCCGGGTAACTATATGAAGTTCCCGAAAGAACAGATACCATCTCCATATACCTACATTATTTCAACTCATACTGAAGAGAACTGTTCTGGGCTTGGTAGTCAAAAATTAATCTCTAGCTAGACAACAAACAAATCATAAAAAAATCACTCATCTCAGTTTTGCACCAACTTGGGTTGCACACAAAGAAAAAGTCACAACAGCTTGTCTGAGATAACTGTCTCTGTTCGAACACTTCAGTAGCCTCAACAAGGATAGTACCTGTTTTTCGTAGCAAACAAGTTCATTGACTCTAAAATGGCAAAGGTGCATACCTAGAAGTGCCAGTTGCCTCTAAACACAAACACAGTAACAGCCATAGAATACCAGAGCCATGGTGCCAGAGCTTCGTGGGGCCAAGTCGCAGGTTAGCGTAGACGCGCACAGCAGGCGGCTCGAGGTAGCTCCATTGTCGGCGTTCCCAGGTTGGTGGACAGGCTTCAACTACCAGGCACTTGCCATACGACCTTGTAAGTACAGTGTTGGAGGAAGAATCTATCGCTATTTGCAGCAGTGTGACACGGCGGAAGCAACTAGCACCAAACTAGTTGCGCCTCCTATGCTTGAAGAGGCTACTGCCTGTTGGCTAGGCGTGGTTCCCTGGTCGCAGCGGTGGCTGCTTCAGTTGCACATGACAACACGTCGTGGTTGTTGCTGCCGTCCGGAGGTCGTGTTGTTTTGGCTCTCGCTTCCGTGGGTCTTGTGACCATGGCTTCGACAGCTCTAAGGCGGTCTTCATCAGAATAAACATTACGTAGGATTACCTAGAAAATATAATGATATGGCTCAAAAATACATTTACTTAATACGAGGGTCACTCCAAAAGGAATACACACAATTTTTTTAAAAATACAGTTTTCATTCTGCATGTCTGAAAGTTACAGTGTGTATATACATCCTTCCCGCTTGTTTTCAAACTTAGTTCAACCTGTTTCCGTGAGTGGCGCCGTCTTCAAGATGGCTGCTTCGCTTGACGTTCGTCAGAAGCAACGTGCTGTCATAGAATTCGTGTGCTGTGAAAACGAGACTGTGGGTGACATCCACAAGAGGTTGACAAAGGTGTACGGAGATGCTGCTGTCGATATCAGTACAGTTAATTGGTGGGCAAGCACGTTACGTGGTGAAAGCGGGCACGGCAATATTGAGGATTGTCTTCGCAGCGGCAGGCCTCGTACTGCACACACTCCAGACAATGTGCAGAGAGTTAACGAATTGGTGACTGCTGACAGAGACATCACAGTGAACGAATTGTCATGCTACGTTGGGATAGGGGAGGAAGTGTTTGCAGAATACTGAAAGTGCTGGCGTTAAAAAAGGTTTGTGCCAGGTGGGTTCCCAGGATGTTGACAGTGGCTCACAAAGAAACAAGGAAAACCATAGGCAGCGCACTTTTGGAACACTACGAGAATGGTGGAGATGAATTTTTTGCAAGAATTGTGACAGGTGATGAAACATAGCTCCATCATTTTTCACCAGAGACGAAGAGGCAATCAATGGAGTGGCATCATGCAAATTCACCCAAGAAAAAAAAAAATTCGAAACCACACCTTCTGCTGGAAAAGTTATGGCTACGGTGTTTTTCGATTCCGAAGGACTCTTGCTTGTGGTCATCATGCCAAGTGGAACCACCATAAATTCTGATCTGACGACACTGAAGAAACTTCAAGCTCGTCTGGGTCGTGTTCAACCACATCGGCAAAAGCAGGATGTTTTGCTCTTGCACGACAATGCACGGCCACATGTCAGTCAAAAAACCATGGAAGCGATCACAAAACTTGGATGGACAACACTGAAACACCCGCCTTACAGTCCTGACCAGGCTCCATGTGACAATCATCTCTTTGGGAAACCGAAAGACTCTCTTCGTGGAACAAGGTTTGAAGATGATGATGACCTTGTGCACGCTACCAAACAGTGGCTCCAACAGATTGGTCCAGGGTTTTACTGTGCGGGTATACAGGCGCTGGTTCCAAGATGGCGCAAGGCAGTTGAGAGGTATGGAAATTATGTGGAATAATGAAAATATTGTTCCTAAAGGGTGTATCTACACACTGTAAAACTTTCAAACATGTAGAATAAAAGATGGATTTTAAAAAAATAGTTTTCTTTTCTTTTGGAGTGACCTTCGTACGATTACTTCCATAAAATGTACAAACAGTGTACTTAATGTAATCACATCATAGGTGAAAAAATCTGAGCAAAAATGCTCTTGTCAAACTGAAATTATCACAGGAATAAAAATTAAACTCTAAAAATATAACATGTTTGTGAATTGGAATAAAATGTTCCATCGAAAAACAATGGCAGTCACGAGGTCGCTTAGGACCAAGCAGGTGTATCAAACCACCCCTACCGTCACACTATACAGCTAACAGGCCAGGGCAGCCACGAGTTGGACACGAAAACAGATTTGCACCATCTAGCAAGAAGCGATCGAATTACAGACAAGAGCAAATGAGGCACTGCATAGACAATTTAACACTACAGGCAACAGCAGGAATCAATGCATCAAAGTTACAACATACCGTTACGGTCTTATTTTATAAATAAAATGTAGTTTAAAATGTACATAGAAAATATAAACCTGGCAAGAAAAACGACATTTAAGAGTCTACATTGAGGAGAGTATCGCCATTCAGATCACTTTTATTTAGCGACTCTATACATTGAAAAACGTTTTTACTGCTTAATTGCAACTGTTTGTTCAGAATGAGACCGTCCTTCAGAGATAGGAGTTTAAAAATCTCTAGCTCTTCTAAGATGTTAAGCCTAAAGCCTTTTTTCTCCGAGTACAAGATCTGGACGTCTTTTACATCCTTAGGATTATGTTCAGTGATTAACAAATGGTCAGCGAAAGTTGAATTGTGAACGTGGGTGCCTTTTTTGCCGAGAAGGTGTTCCTTGTATCTCGTCGAAATAGCTCGGCCTGTTTGACCTATATAGTAGGCGGGACAATTGTCGGAAATAATTTTATAGACACCAGAATTCTGCAGGGGAGAAAGCGTAGGTTTCAAGTTATGTATGATGTTACTTTTTAAAGAATTGTTAGTAGAGAAGGTTACTCTGCAGTTATATTTATTTTGAAGTTAACGCTGCGTATTTTAAGAAATTGGTACCAGAACTTGTACTCTCTCATTTGTTTGTCTACTAAACATACTATCTGCTATAGGAGGATCATAGCCATTATTGGCAGTCACAGTTTTAATCAGACTGATTTCAGAATTGAGTTTTTCAGAAGAAAGGGGTGTGGAGGTGGCTCTCTGAATAGCTGAATGAAAAAAGGCCATCTTATGAGAATGCGGGTGTACTGACGTGAATGGAATAATTTGATCAGAACTGGTTTCTTGGGGAAGATATTGAAGCTAACTTTGCCTTCTACTATCGTAAGAGTGAGACCTAGAAAATTCAATTGCCGAAACTCATTTTTGCCCACAGATGAAAGAAATATTTTCATGAAGCTCGTTGAACATATTAAAAAGTTTATCAGTACTGTCATTAGGCCCTTTGTATATCATCAAAATGTCATCGACGCATCTAGCGTATGAGAGAATGCCTACAGCTGACGCTGAAAAATCATAGAAAAATTTTACTTCGAAGGAATTAATGAACACATCTGCAAGAATTCCTGCTAATGGGTTCCCCATTGCAAGGCCGTCTAATTGCTGATATAGTTTTCCATTAAATTCAAAATAATTGTATTTTACAGTGCAAAGTAAATTCATGAAGTCGGTAATTTGCTCGTCAGATAAACCTTTTTGAAAGAACGTAAATAGTTTTCTATGTCTAAGGCATCAAGTACCAGCAAATTTGTGTAAAGATTTTTAATGTCAAAGGAAATTAATTTCGTATGTCTATCACAGTGAACGTCTCTAATTTTGGTAACTAAATCTTGAATAATAATTTCTATGGAAAACGAACGATTTTTTCAATATATCTTGCAAGAATTTGGCTATGTCGTGATAAGTACTGTTCATACTATTGCAAACTGGGCGAATCGGATGGTCTTTTTTATGGACTTTAAACCGAGCTCTTAACTTAGATGTCTGCGGATTCATGTTGATTAGCTGTTTTTTCTGGAAAGGTTTAAGGAGAGCTTTGGCATCGTTAATAGCAATTCTGACTTCTTTCTGCAAAGTTGGCGTGGGGTCTTCATGAAGCTCGGAAATTCGTTTTCGTGAAAGAACTGTAGAGTTTTTGCAACATATTCTTGTTTGCTAGCAATGACAACGGTATTACCTTTATCAGCCTTCGTTACCAAAGCGTCTTTTTCTACAAGCTTGGTATTTATAATTGTTATTAGTTTTTGTCAGAATTAACAGTATTACAAACATCATATGCTGCTCTAGTCTGACGGGAGCTGTACATCTTTACACTGTGTAGACCTGATTTTAAATCAACAAGAAAATTTTCAAGTAAATATCGGCTGTAAACCTGAGGCATGACATTATACTTCAAGCCATTCTCTAGTAGCAACATCTCATATTTCTGAAATTAATGTCAGTCTTATTTAAAACTCTGTCATAGACTATACAATCACTTTTTTAAAACTAGGTGCATTGTATGATTTTACAGGCAGAAGGCATTGCAGTTTGCTTAGTTTCTTTTCATGTCTAATGAAAATGTTCGGTCGTTCGTTAATGTGAAACCAAAAACCATCAAATTGAACATTATAATGAACCTTAAAAATTTCTGGTAATTCTAAATACAAATTATATGCTTTTATATTTAAAACATCTTTCTTAGCATAAAGGGAACTTATTTTCCAGACATAGTTTTTTTCACTAAACGTTTGAAGGTATTTGGTTCTTTCTTGCACTGCTTAAAGTTCAGATAACAATTCACGTATTTTGGCACAAGTCCCTCGCTCCACATTGTATATTGAAATTAAATGCCGTACCAGTATTCAAAATCTTCATTTTCAAGTCTTTGTATTTCGTCACAGCCTTGTAGACCTCGGCAGGTAGGAATCTTGAAATTTTAAACATTGTTATTGGCTGAAGTCCAGCAACCATGCGTTAACTTAATTACAGAATGTACGTATAGCCACCTTGGTTGCAAAAAATGTTATCAAACTGACCATGGTTTAGACAGCTCTAAGGCGCTCTTAATACATAGGATTACATGAAATCACACTATCACAATTCAACTTTCGATGACCATTTGTTAACCACAGGACATAATTCTAAACATGTAAAAGACGTCCAGATCTTGCACTCGGAGAAAAAAGGCTTTAGGCTTAACACCTTAGAAGACGTAGATATTTTTAAACACCTATATCTGGAGGACGGTCTCATTGTGAACTAACAGTTGCAATTACGCAATAAAAACTTTTTTCAAGTTATAGAGACGCTAATTAAAAAAGATCTGAATGGCGATTCTTTCCTCAATATAGACTCTTAAATATCGTTTTCCTTTCCAGTTTTACATTTTCTATGTACATTTTAAACTACATTTTATTTATAAAATAAGACCGTAACGGTATGTTGTAACTTTGATCCATTGATTCCTGCTGTTGCCTGTAGTGTTAAATTGTCTATGCAGAGCCTCATTTGCTCTTGTCTGTAGTTCGATCGCTTCTTGCTAGATGGTACGAATTTGTTTTCGTGTCCAACTCGTGGCTGCCTTGGCCTGTTACCTGTCTAGTGTGACGGTAGAGGCGGTTTGATGCAGTTACTTGGCCCCAAGCGACGTCGTGACTGCCATAGTATTTCGATTGAACATTTTATTCTAATTGGCTAACATGTTATATTTTTACAGTTTAATTTTCATTCCGGTGATAATTTCAGTTTGACAAGAGCATTTTTGTTTAGATGTTTTTCACCTATGATGAATACATAACCCTATGTAATATTTATTCTGATGAAGACCACCTTAGAGCTGTCAAAACCATGGTCAACTTGAGAACAATTTTATGCAACCGAGGCAGCAATATGTACATTCAGTAATTAAGTTAACGCACGGTTATTGAACTTCAGCTTGAGTCATCAGTCTTCTGACTGGTTTGATTGGGCCCACTCTTTTTCCTCTCCTGTGCCAATATCTTGATCTCAGAGTATCTCTTGCAATCCACGCCCTCAGTTATTTACTCTATGTATTCCAATCTCTGTCTCCCTCTACAGTTTTTGCCTTCTACAGCTCCCTCTAGTACCATGGAAGTTATTTCTTGATGTCCTATCGTCCTGTCCCTTCTTCTTGTCAGTGTTTTCCGCATATTTTTTCCTCTCTGATTCTGCACAGAACCCACTAATTCCTTATCTTATCAATCTACCTACTTCTCAACATTCGAGCACTACATCTCAAACGGTTTGATTGATTCTCTTCTGTTCTCGTTTTCTGAAAGTCCAAGTTTCACTGCCGTACAATGCTACGATCCAGACGTAAATTCTCAGAAATTTCTTCCTCAAATTAAGGCCTATGCTTGATACTAGTTGACTTCTCTTGGCTAGGAATGCCCTTTTGGCCAGTGCTAGTTTGCCTTTGATATCCTCCTTCCTCCGTCCGTCATTGGTTATTTTGCTGCCTAGGTAACAGAGTTCCTTAACTTCATCTACTTGGTTAACATCAATCCTGATGTTAAGTTTCTCGCTGTCCTCAATTCTGCTGCTTCTCAATACTTTCTTCTTTCTTCGACTTACTCTCAGTCCATATACTGTACTCACCTGTTCAATCCATTCAGCAAATCATGTAATTCTTCTCTCTCACTCAGGGCAGCAATGGCATCAGTGAATCGTACCATTGATTTCGTTCCACCCTGAATTTTAATTTCATTCCTGAACCTCTCTTTTATTTCCGTCTTTGCTTGTTCGATGTACAGACTAAACAGTAGGGACTAAAGCCTGCGTCACTTGTAATCCGAGCAGTTTGTTCTTGGCCTCCACTGTTATTATTCCATCTTGTACACACTGTATATTATCCGTCCCTCCCTATAGATTACCTCTGTTTTTCTCAGAATTTCGAACATCTTCCACCAATTACATTCTCGAACGCTTTTTCCAGGTCGACAAATCCTATGAACATATCTTGCTTTTTCTTTAGTCTTGCTTCCATTATCAACCGAAACGTCAGAATGGCTTCTCTGGTGCCTTTATCTTTGCTGAAGCCAAAATGATCGTCACCTAACACATCTTCAGTTTTCTTTTCCCTTCTTCCGTATATTATTCTTGTCAGCATCTTGGATGCATGAGCTTTTAAGCTGACTGGGCGATAATTCTCGCACTTGTCAGCTCTTGTAGTCTTCGGAATTGTGTGGATGATGCTTTTCCGAAAGTCAGACGGTACGTCACCAGACACAAACATTCTACACACCAAGGTCAATAGTCGTTTTGTTGCCACTTCCCCCAATGATTTTAGAAATTCTGATGGAATTTTAACTATCCCTTCTGCCTTATTTGATCTTAAGTCCTCTAGAGCTCTTCTAAATTCTGATTCTAATACACGATCACCCATATCTCCTAAATCGACACCTGTTTCTTCTTCTATCACATCAGACAAACCTTCCCCCTCATAGGGGGCTTCACCGTACTCTTTCCACCTATCCGCTCTCTCTTCTGCGTTTAACAGGGGATTTCCAATTGTACTGTTATCACCCATGCTTTTAAATTCCACGAAGGCTGTTTTGATTTTCCTATATGCTGAGTCAGTTGTCCCAACAATCATTTCTTTTTAAATTTCTTCACTTTTTCATGAAGCCATTTCGTCTTAGCTTTCCTGCACTTCCTGTTTATTTCATTTTCCAGTGACTTGTATTTCCGTATTCCTGAATTTTCATGAACATTTTTTACTTCCTTCTTTCATCGATCGACTGAAGTATTTCTTCTGCTACTCATTGTTTCTTCGCAATTACCTTTTTTGTATGTATGTTTTCCGTTCAGACTTCTGTGATTGCCACTGTTAGAGATCAATTCTCTTCAACTGTACTGGCTACTGAACTATTCTTTATTGTTGTTATCTACAGCCTTAGAGATCTTCAAGCGTATCTCGTCATTCCTTAGTAGGCTACTTCTGTTTCCCACTTCTTTGCGTATGGATTCTTCGTATCTCCTAAACTTCAGCCTATTCTTCATCACTACTAAATTGTGATCTGAATCTATATCTGCTCCTTCGGACGTCTTACAATCCATATCTGATTTCGGAATCTCTGTCTGACGATAATGTAATCTAAATGAAATCTTCCCTTATCGCCTGGCCTTTTTGAAGTGTACCTCCTCCGCTTGTGATTCCTGAACAGTATTCGCTATTATTAGCTGATAATTATGACAAAACTCAGTTGGTCTTTCTCCTCTTTTATTCCTTGTCCCAAGCCCATATTCACTTGTACACTTTTCTTCTACTCCTTCCCCTACAGCTGCATTCCAGTCCCCGATGTCTATTAGATTTTCATCTCCCTTTAGGTGCTGTATTAACCTTTCAATATCTTTACATGCTTTCTCTGTCTCGTCATCTTCAGCTTGCGACGTCGACATGTATACCTGAACTCTCGTTGTCGGTGTTGGTTTTCTGTCGATCATGATTAGAACAACCCTATCACTGAACTGCTCTCATTCTCTGTCCTACCTTCCTATTCACAATGAATTCACTGAAAGTGACGCCTACCACATCTAAACTGAGCAATAGCATTTCCATTCCCAGACTTTATAGCTTTCCAACCACGTTCAACCTTACGACATTCCACTCTCCGAGTCGTAGAACGTTATCCTTAGGTTGATTAATCAGTCTTTTTCTCATGGTTACCTCCCTCTTGGCAGTCCCCTCCTGGAGATCCGAATGTGAGACTATTCCGGAACCTTTTTCCAATGCAGGATCATCATAACACTTTTTCAATTACAAGCCACATGTCCTGGGGATACACGTTACGCGTCTTTAATACAGTGGTTCTCATTGCCCTCTGCATCCTCATGCCGTTGATCATTGCTGACTCTTCCGCCTTTCAGGGGCCGATTCGCACCGCAAGGACAAGAGAGTGCTTTGAGCCTCTGTCCGCTCCTCCGCCCTCTTTGGCAAGGCCGTTGGCAGAATGAGGGTGACTTCTTACGCCAGAAAACTTCGGCCGCCAGTGTTGGTTATTAAAGAAATGTTAAGGGGAATCGAGTTTCGAATCCGGGACCGAAGACGTTTTGATTACTAATCGAAGACGCTATCTCTGGACCACGGGTGAACTATCTTGTTGATGCCAATAGCCATGAAGGGGTGTACGTAGTGTACGTAGTCTGAAAGCACTGTACGATACTCCTCGGCCGTAATAGTGCCCTGCACAGGCTCCACTGGACTCATGGACGCCCACGTTAATGTTTCCCAGATCGTAATGGAGCCGTCGCCGGCTTGTCTGCGGCCCACAGTACTGGTGTCAAGGAACTGTTCCTCTGGAAGACGGAGGATTCACAGCTTCCCATCATCATGATGAAGAGAGTATCGAGATTTACCAGGCTACGCAACGCTCTGCCAATGCTCCAACGTCCATTGGCGATGGTCACATGCCCATGTCAGTCGTAGGTGCGGATGTCATGGTGTTAACATTGGTACACGCAAGGGTCATCTGGTGTGGAGGCCCATAGTGAGTAGTGTTCGGTTCACTGTGTGTTCAGTCACGCCTCTATCTGCCTGGAATTGAGTGATGTTAGCTGCGTCACAGCTCGCTGCCTGTGCTGCTTTACCAGTCTACCCAGCCTCAGACGCCCGATATCTGTAATGAGGGCTAGCTACGCAACTCCACGACGTCTGGACCAGGTTTCGCCTTGGTATCGCCACGTGTTGAAGACATACACCACAGCGCTTCTCGAACACCCAAGTAGAAGTTCTCGTAATGCTCGCGCCGAGCCTCCGACCACCACAATCTGCCCTCGATCAAACTCAGATAGATAGCGCACCTTTCGCATTCTACACACGGACAGCACGCTCACTGATACATGCACCGTGTGTGTGTGTGTCTGACTAGTAGTTGTTCCTCGCCAGGTGACGCTGCTATCTCTTGGCTGGGTCTATATCGATAGTAGGTCGGTGATCATAATGTTCTGGCTGATCATTGTAGATGTACATTGCTTTGGTTCAATGTGGACACCACGTCGCTCAGGACAGTACGAAGGAGTAGTGAGATAGGCCCCTGCAACGTGTGGAAGCAAAGAGGAGACACATAAAGGGTAAACATAAAAGACGATTTAAAAATTAGGCGAGAGAGATGCGCGAGTTCGCCTACCTCTTGTATCGTTAAAAGCATGCTGTCGCCGCAGTGTCATTTGCACACTTGTATTTGGTGCAGTATCGTCATAAAGAAAGGAACAGTATCAATCAAGTGTCCAACACGCCTATGTGGCAATACTGCACTTCGTTCACACAGGGCTGTTCATTCGTATTCAACACTGGAGTTCTTGCTGCTGTTTTCCCTCTTGGTACTTTAGCATCTCAAGGATCAGCAATCAGGCACTGAAGAAGATATACTGTTCGACGGAAGGCTTCCTATTTTTTCCGCTTTCAGCCGACTCAGGGCTCAAGCGAGATACCATTGTGGAGGAAGCAAGCAAAAATTTCGGTGGGAATGTGTAATTTACTTGCCTTTGTAATTTAGACGCTTAGGTAATGTACTTACCTCTTCGGCCAATACTTCTTTTGCTCCAAGTTTTACTAGGTACGGTCAACAGGGTCAAAAAGAAAAAAAATAGAAAATAAAAAGAAGTCTTCTATGATTTGGTATTTCGTTCTTATTGCTCCCTCTTGTATCTCGTACCTATTGTATGTTAACAGTGTTTCCCTGCAGCTTACATATATTTTCCTGATAATTTTGAACATCTTGCTCCATTTCAAATTTCCAAACGTGTTTGGAGATAAATAAATCCCATGAAAGCGTCTTGACTTTTTAAAAGTGATACTTCAGTAATTAAGTGCGTGAAAACTACCCCCCTGTCGTCCTTACCTTTCCAAAATCAAATAAATCGTCATTTAATAGATCCTCATTTATATTTTTCTATCTTTTTCGCCGGCCGGAGTGGCCGAGCGGTTCTAGGCGCTACAGTGTGGAACCGCGCGACCGCTACGGTCGCAGGTTCGAATCCTGCCTCGGGCATGGATGTGTGTGTTGTCTTTAGGTTAGTTAGGTTTAAGTAGTTCTAAGTTCTAGGGGACTGATGACCTCCGAAGTTAAGTCCCATAGTGCTCAGAGCCATTTGAACCTATCTTTTTCATTTTACTGTTAGCAGTAATTTGGATGCATGAGATGTTGATTGTGCGTTAATTTTCGCACTTACTGCCTTTGTTATCTTTAGAATATGTGAATCACGTATTTCCGAAAATACGGTACCTAGTATATACACTGAAGAGCCAAAGAAACTGGTACACATGCCTAATATCGTGTTGGGCCCCGAGAGCGCGTAGAAGTGCCACAATACGACGTGCCATGGAGGGTACTGACACCATGAATCCTGCATGGCTGTCCATAAATCAGGAAGAGTACTAGGGGGCGGAGATCTCTTCTGAACAGCACGTTGCAGGGCATCCCAGATATGCTCAATGATGTTCATGTGTTGGGAGCTTGGTTTAGTGTTTAAACTCAGGAGAGTGTTCCTGGAGCCGCTCTTTAGAAATTTTGGCCTTGTAGAGTGTCGCAATGTCCTGCTGGAAGTGCCCAAGTCTGTAGGAATGCACAATCAATGGAGATGAATTGATGCAGGTGATCGGACAAGTTGCTTAGGGTAGGTGTCACCTGTCAGAGTCCTATCTAGACGTGTCAGAGGTCCCATGTCACTCCAACTGCACACGCCCCAGACCATTAGAGAGTCTCCACCAGCTTGAGCAGACCCCTGCTGACATGCTGGGTCCATGGTCCCGTACACGTCCATTCACCCGATAGAATTTGAAACGAGACTCGTCCGACCAGGCAACATGTTTCCAGTTAACAACAGTCCAATTTCGGTGTAACACCACATTCAAAAGCACTTAAGTCTTGATAACGTCCCGTTGTAGCAGCAGTAACGGGCCTAAAAACTGCACCAGGCACTAGTCATACATAGGCGTTGCCGACCACAGCGCCGTATTATGCCTGTTTACATATGTCTGTATTTTAATATGCATGCCTATACCTGTTTCTTCGGCGCTTCACTGTAGAAACCAACTTGAGTAATTGTTTTATTGTCACTTCTCCCAGTGAGTTGTGAAATTCCGAAAGAATGCTATCGGTGCCCTCCGCCTCACCTGATGTAGTCTTCCAAAGCTCTTCTAAACTCAGACACTAATATTGGAGCCCCTTCACATTCAGCGTCGACTTCTTCAGGTATGACGTAATCAGAAGAGATCCATCCCTTCGTAGAGGCCTAAAATTTAACTTTTCTAGCTAACCGCGGCGATTAACAGCGTAATTCCTCTGTCGCACTTCATGCTGAACCCGTTGCTTTTAGTTTCTCAGAACGTAAGGATTTTTTATTTTTCTGTGTTCTTAATCGGTCCTTCCGATGACATTTCTTTTTCGATTTCCTTACATGTTACGCGCAATCATTTCACTCTAGTTTCCCCGCAATTTCTTTTTATTACATTTGTAAGTGCATTTCAGAGTTTTATACCTTTTACTCGGAATTTTTGTACTTGCTTATGCGAGTTATTAGTCGTTGTGACTATACAGTAATTCTCTGTTTATGTAAATTAAACCCTCTTACTAACAAACGTATGGTCTGCCACTGGACAGATGATGCGTTACACAACCTGTTACACATTAGTTCAACAACGAAACTTAGAATAAAATTATAGAAAAACACAATTTCTGAACAGGGCTACTTTCTCAACTCTCAATTATAGTACTTTTTCTTTTATGTCTAATTAAGTCTGTTAATAACTTACGAGGAGAAAATAAAATTTCTAGGTACTATAAAGACTAAAACCAATGTACAGTGGCTGCCATAAAAAGAAGATATACATTTTATCTTACTTTAATTTTTTTTAATTTTATAGAATTATTAAATTTGTTAGCAACAATGATAAATATGATCTGTAGTATGCAGCTTTTTTCACAAGTATGGTACATTTTAATAATATTTTCATTACTGCTTCATTTCAGTTTGAAGGAGGATGATTTGAAAGAGTATGAGGGACAGCCTCATCTTGGTACAGCCTTGGCACAGCTTCCCTCTTTTGTTCTGCCTTTTGTTTTCCCACTAAGATATGGTATCTTCTTACGATTGTACCTCGGCTCATATATCCCGCCAACAATTTTGCAGTAGACATTGCGTTTGTCGATGGTGCTGAGTGTAGCCATCAGGCGATGAGTGTAAGTTACCATTTCGGAGGATGAGTTTTGTAATCCACGTCTATCTTACGTTGCGTGCAGAGCGTAGGTAGTAATAAAAAAAACTGCAAATAATGTGCGACCTGTGTTGGTCTTTCTTTACGTTAATAGTCGACACTTGGCAGTTTGTCTAACCAGGATACGATTCTACGTGGATGCCTGTTTTCTGCTTCCACCAGGAAATGTTGAGGACGAGTTCCTCTAGCAAGATTGAAAAATTCTGACTTATTAGCACTTAATATTGCCCACTATAGGCCACTTTTCATTTTCAGCTATAATTTGACAAGTGTTGGGTACACCCTTTGCCTCCCAGTATCACGCTAACATCTGCATACGCCTGTAGTGAGAGTTTCGTGTTTCTGACTTAGCCTTTGAAGTAGGGAATGTCTTCTTCATAGTACGGTCTGCATTTCTTTTGGATTTTTGGATCAGGTTCTTTTGGAGCAATACACAGTCAAAATCCCATCTAATATGATTGCAGTGCCAAAATTATGCAGTATTATTTCTTCTATAAAAGTGTTTCACATTCTTCTTTCCTATTGGTTCGTCTAAATGTTTATCAGGAGCACTATCATAGAACAAAGTGAGCCCTTCTGTTCAAATGCCTCTGAGCACTATGGGACTTAACATCTGAGGTCATCAGTCCCCTAGACTTAGAACCACTTAAACCTAACTAACCGAAGGACATCACACACATCCATTCCCGACGCAGGACTCCAACCTGCCAGCGTAGCAGCAGCGCGGTTCCGTACTGAAGCGCCTAGAACCTCTCGGCCACAGCGAAAACTCTTTCAGTCCATCGGAATGATACTTATTTCATTTAGACAGATTACAGTGTTAGTCGAATCATTCCTACTGCTGTGTACACCTGGTGTCTAATTTACGAGATCTGCCTCATCGTATACATTCATCGAATGCAGAAGCTTATGACCAAAACCGAATTCCTTGCATTTTGTGCTTCATTGTAACAATCCTTGCTCTTTATTCTGATTTGCGCATTCTGTTCTCTCAGACATTGGTGTACACCTTTCCTGTGCTGGAATGTTACACACTCTTCCAAAGGTCAGATCGTTTGGTGTATATACAGGAGTATCAGAATGTACACAAAAATCTCGTACAGGACCCACAGTCCGTGTCCATTTCGGCTCTACTTACATTATGTTACAGCGTCTCTGTTGCGATGAAATATTTTTAGTGCTCCATTCATTTGAGGGTGGCAACCAGTAGACTATACTTTCTCAATGCACCACAGGTTGCACATTGTTTTCATGGAATCACTTATGAAATTCTTCCCAAAAAAATGGTTCAAATGGCTCTGAGCACTATGGGACTTAAATTCTGTGGTCATCAGTCCCCTAGAACTTAGAACTACTTAAACCTAACTAACGTAAGGACATCACACACATCCATGCCCGAGGCAGGATTCGAACCTGCGACCGTAGCAGTCGCGCGGTTCCGGACTGCGCGCCTAGAACCGCTAGACCACCGCGGCCGGCAAGTTCTTCGCATGTCACCCAGTAGTACTGATAGAGTTCCATACTTAAGTAAAAGTTTTTCAACCAGTACTCGAACTAACGTGTCGGCAGCTTGCATTTCGATCAGTTCAGCTAATATAAACTTGGTTAGCGCTTCCTGAAACTCAAGAGTATACTAGTTTCCTCGGAACATCTGGTTCAAAGGACCGAAAAAATCAGTATCACACGTCTAGAACATATGTTAGGGAATCATAGTGAGCACCAGAGGCATCTTATTTGGTTTCTAGTGAGTTTATTTTTTGCACTTCCATAATGCTCCACAATTAGTACTTTTTATGCATTCGTACGTTTCCCCTGTACCTTGGTGGCCTCCCACTGGGGAATCGCGATACTTTTTTACTATCACCTTTTTCTTCCTGATTTAATTGTTTCATTGGTCCCGAGTCAGCCGGCCAGTGTTTCATTTCTTGTGTATGTGTGTGTGTGTGTCTGTGTATGTGTGTGTGTGAGTGTGTGTGTCCTCAGCGGCTGCACCTTTTGCCGGCTCAAGAGTATCAGCTGACTTTCTGTCGTCGCCTGCCTGAGGGCCGCTGACCCGCACAGCTCCTGACCCGCTCTACCGTCTCCTTCTGGCCTTACGTTGGCCACTCTGACGTTTTTCACTCGCGAGGTTGGGTCGGCCACTAATTGCCCTTTTGTGGCGTTATACATTGTTTGGACGTCATACTCCACCTTCAGTCTAAATTTCATTAACATTGACAATAGTTCTGATATGTTACCTACCCCGGTTAAGGGTCAGTGCACTTCAGACAATTTTTGCTAAAGACGTAAGTTAAAGTATTTCACCGTCCAACATATATCTTCGTCTCAATAGTACTGCGCCCAAATTCTGCTTTGTTTAGTGTCTTTCAGGCGTACGCGATGGATACGTCGCCTCTGATCCTTGTTTCTCATAATAAAAGCCCTTTTCTTGCTCAACACCCTAGCTGTACGGTATTTTCTCCTTTACTAATGCATGTAGCGGCTTGTTGGTTTCCCTGAAGAGCGTTAAGTATCACCTACAGTATCCGACA
Organism: Schistocerca americana; assembly: GCF_021461395.2. Taxonomy (NCBI): domain Eukaryota; kingdom Metazoa; phylum Arthropoda; class Insecta; order Orthoptera; family Acrididae; genus Schistocerca; species Schistocerca americana. The sequence continues at coordinate 975,603,156 of NC_060120.1, read as the reverse complement.
ATACTTAGGAAAGTCTTCAGTTGTTTCTTGGTTTTAGGTTGCGGATATTATTTTGTCACTTAGACTTACTTTGCGTCTGTCCTCAAACGCATGGCTGACAGAATGCGGACAAAATAGCCCACGTCTTTTAGCAAAAATGGACATTTGTCGATGTGTAGTTTTACTTTGGTTAACGGCACGTTGTGTTCCCCCAATATCACTACGCCATTCACGTACGTGATACTTTGTGACGCTGAAGGCCTGTCAAAACAGCTGATTAGTTCCTGAAACGTAGTTTAGAGTGTTTTAAAGCCCATGGCCACACATTTGTATTCATAGGGCCCGTCTCCTCTCGATCCTTTTCGTCTAATAAGACATCGTAGTAGCCTTTTTGGCAAAGCGAGGGTCGAGAAATATTTTGCCTTTCTCACCATCACGTATTTCTCCTATCCTCAGCTAAGGATAAACTGAATTTAACTAGATTTTATTCAGTCGTCTGTAGTCAGCGACTACACGTCATTTTCCCATTTCAGTGCCACCCATTTCTTCGAAGTCATTATCGATAGAAAGTTCCATCCACTTTTCATTTGTAGTGTTATACCATACTCCAAAATTTTTTGAATTTCCTGCTGCAACACTTACCTCTGTGTGTGCTGCATTCTATAGGGCCGCGAACTATCTCCCTATCTTCTGCTTCTGGAAGTAATTTTATTTCGTGTCTGATAGTAGTTCTATAAGGTAACTTGTTTTCCTGCAAATGGAAAACAACGCTCTTTAAAAGCTGCTTTTCCTTCTGCGTTTAAACGACTAACACGTCAATAACACACCAATATTCAAGAAAGGAAATAGGAGTAACCCATTGAATTACAGACCCATATCACTGACCTCAATCTGCAGTACGATTTTGGAGCATATACTGTACTCGAACGTTATCACCTTGAAGAAAATGACTTATTGATACATAACCAACACGGAAACATAAAATGTCGTTCTTGTGCAACACAGTTAGCTCTGTATTCCCATGATGTAATGAGTGCTGTCGACAAGGGATCTCAGATCGATTCCATATTCCCAGATTTCCAGAAGGCTTTTGATAGCGTTCCACACAAGCGACTATTAATCAAACTGCATAAATATGGGGTATCGTCTCAGTTGTGTGACTAGATTCGTGATTTCCTCTCAGAGAGGTCACAGTTCGTAGTGATAGACGATAAATCATCGAGTAGAACAGAAGTGATATCTGGCGTTCCGCAAGGTACTGTCATAGACCCTCTGCTGTTCCTGATTTGCATAAATATCTAGGTGATAATCTGAGCAGGCCCCTTAGATTGCTTGCAGATGACGCTGTGATTTACCGCCTAGTAAAATCATCAGACGATAAATTCCAATTACAAAATGATCTAGAGAGTGTTTCTGTATGGTGCTAAAAGTGGTAATTGGCACTAAACACAGAAAAATGCGAGGTCATCCACATGGGTACTAAAAGAAACCCGATACATTTTGGGTATACGATAAATAGCACAAATCTAAGGGCTGTCAATTCGACTAAATACCTAACAATTACAATTACGAGCAACTTCAATTGGAAAGACCACATAGATAACATTGTGGGGAAGGCAAAACAAAGACTGCGCTTTGTTGGCAGAACACTTAGAAGATGCAACAGACCCACTAAGGAGACAGCCTACATTACACTTGTCCGTCCTCTGCTAGAATATTGTTGCGCGGTGTGGGATCCTTACCAGGTAGGATTGACGGAGGACATCGAAAAGTGCAAAGAAGGGCAGCTCGTTTCGTGTTATCGCGCAATAGGGGTGAGAGTGTCACTGATACGATACGCGAGGTGAAGTGGCAGTCACTGAAACAAAGGCGGTTTTCCTTGCAGCGAGATCTATTTACGAAAGTTCAATCACCAACTTTCTCTTCAGAATGCGAAAATATATTTTTGGCACCCACCTACGTAGGGAGAAATGGTCATCATAATAAAATAAGAGAAATCAGAGCTCGAACGGAAAGATTTAGGTGTTCCTTTTTCCCACGCGCCATTCGAGAATGGAATGGTAGAGAAGTAGTACGAAAATGGTTCGGTGAACCCTCTGCCAGGCACTTAAGTGTGAATTGCAGAGTAACCATGTAGATGAAGAACACGGATGTTTTCTTACAGTGTAGTTATTCGCATATTTAGCTGTGGCTTGTTCTTTCTGATGTGGCACCCTCTGAACGATTCCTGCTTCGGTACCGCTTCTGCTATTAGCAGTGGGAATTTTAGTTATACATTCTCAGTTGTAGCGCGCAGTAAACTCGCTATTCACTCTCCTGACTTCGCCTTTGCCAGTGTTTCTGGTAGACACACGCCCTTGGCAGTTCCCTGTTTAAGAATGATAGCCCCCTCATCTATCGTTTTTTAACTTCTCTCCGGCATTTCGCTTCCCGTCTCTACTAGGCTTGAGACTTGTGTCTGCCTTTTGCTTCACGCCCAAGCCTGTTCCAAAAGAGCTGTATCTGTACAGTGCGGAGTTTGCACTTCGGCTTCTTTTTCATTTTTATCTCACCCCACGCAGATCGACAGACTTTCGGTGCCGTAATTAATTTTCTTTGAATAGGTCTCTCGCACCAACTTATCAAGCGGAAAACCTTCCCCTACAAATTGTAACAAGATTAAAATATGATGGCACATATGCCAGCACATTTTAATCTTGTCACTATTTTCGATTTTTATTGTCAGTTGTGGTCTTCAGTGGTAGTAACTTATGTCAAAGTATGAATTACATTTGTTACATCTGTGATAATTCTGCGATAATTTTTCTGCCATTGATGTTGGTTTAGAACCAGCAGAATAAATAACATTATCACAGACAGCTCCATGTTCGGCAATTTTTAAGATTTGTTCGTGCTGTTGGCCATCGCCTGAGCAAGATGTTCAGTTTTCGCACTAGGATTAGTTGCGGCTCGCTATCAACAAAATTTCTAATGCGTTTCTCTGTGCCTTCCTGGTACTCCTTCTATAAAAATCCATTTTCGTTTTCGCAGTCAACATTTCAGCGGGCAAGGCGTAACGCGGCTGCTATCTGAAGCCCTGCTTAGTTCTCGTGCATTTTCAATCTGTGGGTTTCTCTGCCACTGCTACGGAACACGGTGAGATCGGTATCGGCCGTCGTCACAGGCACACTTCTGTTATCACCTTCCTTTCGCACTATATCTCGCCGTATCTTCTGTACTACTTCATCGGAGCGACTGTCTCGTGCTACGTGATCTGACCTACTTCAAGTGAAACAGTTCAGCGGGTTCTTTTCATCTCACAGTGCCGCACGACTGCTCCGATTATTTATCCTTTCTCTTCCTGGGGCTATTGCTCTTTTCGCCGTCCGCTTCTGCTAATGTTGACTCATCTCCACTGAAACGTAACAGACGATATTACAAAGTATATTGAACAGGTCGATACCACAATTCTCAGTTCATTAAGAGCAAGTTATCGCCCAAATTCCAACTGACAAGGTAGTTGTAATGTCAGAACAAGTAATCTCTACCTTGTGAATGGTGTTACGTGGCAATGATCGTGAAATACCAAGCTATCAAACCTACGAAAGTCAGTCAATTGGTAGGAACATCTGAAATTACCATATTCTATTTTAATTAACATATAATAAAATCGTGTTGTACGCGGGTAAGTCAATTATTATCCGCAAAGTAGTTATAAGAGTTTATTGTAATCAAATAGTACACTTACAAAAACATCATTTTTCGACACAGACTCCTCGCATTTCAACGCACTTGGTCCATCGTTGTAAGAGCTTCCTGATGCCCTCATGAAAGAAGGTTCTTGGTTGAGCTGCGAGCCAGGAATGCACAGCTTCTTTCACTGCTTCGTCCGAGGCAAGTCGACGGCCCCTTAATGCCTGTTTGAGTGGACCAAGCAAGTGATAGTCAGAAGGGGCAAGATCGGGACTATATGGAGGATGATCCAGTACTTCAAATTTGAGTTTCTGGAGCGTTTCAGCAGTGTGGGCAGCAGTATGTGGACGGGCATTGTCGTGCAACAACGCAACACATTTTGATAGCAATCCTCGGCGTTTACTTCGAATTGCAGGCTTTAGCCAGGCAGTAAACATCTCACTGTAACGTACACTGTTTATTGTTGTGCCGCTTTCCCCATAATGTTCTAGTACTGGACCTTGTGAGTCCCAAAAAGTCGTAAGCATCAGTTCTCCTGCGGACAGTTGGGTCTTGAACTTTTTCTTGCACGGCGAATTTATATGTTTCCGTTTACTCTCCGGTTCGTAGTGATGGATCCATGTTCGTCACCAGTAATGATCCTGTCTAAGAAGTTGTCCACTTCGTTATCATAGCGATCCAAATGTTTTTTGCAGATGTCCACGCACGTTTGTTTATGCAACTGTGTGAGTTGTTTTGGGACCCATCTTACACAAACTTTATGAAACCCAAGTCTGTTGTGGATGATTTCGTAGGCAGAACCGTGACTAATTTGCAGACGATGTGCCACTTCGTCAATAGTTAATCGTCTGTCGTAGAATCATTTCACGTGAACGCTCAGTAGTTTCTTCATTTGTGGCGGTAAACGGTCGTCCGGCTCCTTCATCGTGCGTAACACTATTTCGGAATTTTTCAATCCATTAGTAGACACTCCGTTGTGGCAAAACACTGTTCTCGTAATGTACTGAAAGTCGTCGATGAATTTCGGCCCCTGATACGCCTTCCGATCACTGAAAGTTGCTCTTCTCTGGTGCAAATAGACAGCGGAGCAGCCATAATTAACGGAACGGCAGCGATACTGAAACTAACCTAACAGTTTGGAAATGGCAAAGATGTAACAACAAATAAACAGAGCATGTGTCATCAATGTAAAACGACAGTACTACAAAAAAAATACAACTAAATTGCGGATAATAATTGATTTACCCTCGTACCACATTGCTTATTTTCGTTACGTCGGCCAAAATACTTGTTGCAATGTTTGTAATAAGATGAGAACTGCTATTATCCATCTTTGCAACTGATAATTCTAACAAAATTTTTAAAATAATTGTGGGTCTTGTCGAAATAATGAAACGCAATATATACATGAAATAACCGTGGAAAAATACTTCCTGTTAAAAGACGCAATAACTGTTCATACTGGCCAGAAGCTCTAATCATATGTACATCGAAAACATGGTAGGAAACCTGTTCTTTGTTTTATTATTGTGTAATTAATGAAATTGTTAAGATCACTGTATGGTCTAAATATCGGATAGAAATTCAAGTGATACGATTGTTTTCTGGCAGATTTGTAAGTATGAAACGAGTATTAGTGATCGAACGCTTCTGCACGTTTTCAAATTAACTCAATGAGTTATTTTTCATTTGTAATCGCTAAAACTTGTAATATCAATGATGAAGTAATTGTCTTTGTATGTATATAAGAGAGCGTGTTGTAGAGTTCATGGTTCACTTTTAATCTGACATTCGTGACAGACCTCCCGTGTCGCTCTGAGTAAAAAATGTAGTGAAACGTATATCGGTGTACCTCGTACTAAGTAAAGTACCTGAGTTACACCACCCATCTAAATTGTCTGTATTTTGTCGAGTCTTAATTGCAACAAGCTTCCATCATTTTAACCGCAAAAAAGATATATTGAGTTGAAGAAGTACCGTAGCATCTTTCTGCTACACTATTTATTGAGTTGAAGAAGTAACGTAGCACCTTTTTTTTATCTTTATTGTTATTTTCAAACCTGCTTACAGGCAGGCCAGCAGCAGCATACTACGCCGCTCTGTGGCCTCAGAGAAACACAAAAGATACTAATGAAGTCATTGAGAGAAAAAACATGGTGGACACAGAAACGGAGACAAACACTTTTTAAAACACATGGAGCCGTTCACGGGCGTAGAGACCAAGATAAAATTTGTTCAGACACTTGGACACAGACAGAGACGAAAAACTGACACACGTGAACGTAGGTGCACAAAACGAATAACACTGAACCACTTAAGCACAAAACGACGGCACACACAGAACACGAGGCGTTGATCTCCGGCGCGCGAATGTTCACTAACCGTGTATGAGTCCGGGGACCTGCCAAGGGAGGAGGATGGGGGGTGGGAGAGGGAGAGGGGAGAGCAGATGCCATGGGCAGGGGAGTAAGGGGAAGGGAGGAAGGGGGAGGGGAAGCCGGTGGGAAGAGGGGTGGAGGGAGGGGACGGGGTAAAAGGAAAGAGAAGGGAGGGTGGGTGCCTAAAGGAAAGGACACAGGAAGTGGGGGTTGGAGGATCAAAGTTGATAGGAGGGGTAGATGGAGGGGAGGAGGACATCATCAGGAAGGGGGAGCTGGCGGAAGCCACCATGGGAGAGGGTAAGGAGGGCGGAGAGATGGATACCGGGTGGGACGTGGGAATACAGGTGCGGCAGTGGGTGGGGGTGGGAGAGGATGGGTGAGACAAGCGGATGAGGAGGATCGAGTTTGCGGGAGGTGTACAGGATCCATATCCTTTCAAGGAAAAGGAAGAGGTGGGGGAAGGAGATGAGATCATACAGGATCCGCGTGGGGGAGTGGAGACGGATGCGATAGGCGAGGCGGAGAGCATGGCGTTCAAGGATTTGTAGGGATTTATAAAAGGTAGGGGGGCGGAGATCCAGGCCAGACGGGCGTAACAAAGGATAGGGCGGATGAGGGATTTATAGGTGTGGAGGATGGTGGAGGGGTCCAGACCCCACGTACGGCCGGAAAGGAGCTGGTGGAGACGGAGTCGGGAGCATGCCTTGGCTTGGATTGTCCAGAGATGGGGAATCCAGGAGAGGCGACGGTCAAGGGTGACGCCAAGGTACTTAAGGGTGGGAGTGAGGGCGATAGGACGGCCATAGATGATGAGATAGAAATCAAGGAGTCGGAAGGAAGGGGTGGTTTTGCCTACAATGATTGCCTGGGTTTTGGAGAACTTGACCTTGAGCAACCACTGGTTGCACCAAGCAGTGAACCAGTCAAGGTGGGATTGGAGAAGGTGTTGGGAGCGCTGCAGAGTTGGGGCAAGGGCAAGGAAGGCGGTGTCATAGTCAAACTGGAGAAAGTGGATGGGGGTGACGGCGGCGGCATGTCCGCCGTATACAAAAGGTACAGAAGGGGGGAGAGGACGGAGCCTTGGGGCACACCGGCAGAGGGGAAAAATGTGTAGGAGTCGGTGTTATAGATGGTGATGTAGGAAGGACGGTGGGAGAGAAAGGAGCCGATCAGACGAACGTAGTTAATGGGAAGGGCGAAGGTTTGGAGCTTGAAGAGGAGACCGGAATGCCATATGCGGTCATAAGCTCGTTCGAGGTCCAGGGAGAGGAAGATTGCGGAGCAATGGGAATTAAGTTGGTCGGAAAGGACTGAGGTGAAGGAGAAGATCGTCGGAAGAGAAGGACGGGCGAAAGCCACACTGGGTAACGGGAAGGGGGCGGTGCTGGCGGAGATGCTGGTGGATGTGGCGGGTGAGGATAGATTCCAGGACCTTGCTGAAGACCAAGGTAAGGCTGATGGGACAGCAGGATATGGGAGGTTTTCCACAGGTGGGGGTAGTAACCGGTGGACAGGATTACATTGTAGAGCCTGGCCAGGGTGGAGAGGAAAGAGACAGAAGCTTCACGAAGGTGACGGTAGGTGACACGATCGTGACCAGGAGCGGTGTTGCGTTTTGTGCGGAGTGTAGCAATGAGATCGTGTGTAGTGATAGGGGCATTGAGTTCTGTGTGTGCAATGTTGTCCAAGTACTGGAAACGGCGGTTTGCCAGGTTTAAGGAACAGCAGGATATGGGAGGTTTTCCACAGGTGGGGGTAGTAACCGGTGGACAGGATTACATTGTAGAGCCTGGCCAGGGTGGAGAGGAAAGAGACAGAAGCTTCACGAAGGTGACGGTAGGTGACACGATCGTGACCAGGAGCGGTGTTGCGTTTAGTGCGGAGTGTAGCAATGAGATCGTGTGTAGTGATAGGGGCATTGAGTTTTGTGTGTGCAATGTTGTCCAAGTACTGGAAACCAGGCGCGAGGGGAGGGAGAGGGGTCTCAGTTCAATCGAGGACATCCGGGAAGAGGGAGTAATTGAACTGGGGATCATCGGGGATGGAAAATACATCGGCGAGTTAGGAGGCAAAGTGATTGGCCTTACTAAGGGCGTCAGGGAAGGGGTGATCATCATGGAGAAGAGGATAGTAGGGGGAGGATTTAGTTCCGGTAAGGCGATGGAAGGCTGACCAGAACTTGGACGAGTTGACAGGTAGAGTAGCATTTAAACGGGTGCATGTCTGTCGCCAGTCCCGGCGTTTCATAGCCACGAGCAAATTACGAATGTGTCGCTGGAGTTTCCGGTGGCGTCGTAGTGTGTCCGGGTCACGTGTGCGGAGGAAGGCACGGTAGAGACGGCAGGATTCACAGACGAGGAGGACGGCCTTTGGGGGCAAGGTAGGACGGTGGGGGTGGACGGCGACAGTTGGGACGTGGGCCTCCACGGCCACAGACAAGGTCTGCTGGAGAAAGGAGGTGGCGTGGGTTGCATCGTCAGGGTGGTGGTAGGTGAAAGGGTGGCTATCGACCTTGGTGGAAAGGGTATCCCGGTAGGCATTCCAGTTGACATGGGAATAGTCATGGACGTACTTAGGGGGAGGATCATTACGAGGGTCGGGGCATGGGCGACGACCGTCTGAAATGGTGCAGAGGACAGGGAGATGGTCGCTACCAATAGGCTCCAGGACATCCACCGTTATGCGGCCAAGGAGGTTGGGGGAGGAAAGGATAACATCAGCAGTGGAGTTGGATTCAGGACGAGTGTGCTGGGGGATGGGGATGAGGTCGCCTTGAAGGGAGGAGAGGAACCGATGCCACCGCCGTAACTGGGTGGCGGAACGACTATGGATGTTGAGGTCGGTGGCGATCACGTAGGAGGGGAAGGTACGGTCAATGTGGGAGAGGAAGTCGAAGGGAATATGGGCGTTAGGGCGGACATAGATGGTGGCGCAGGTAACGGTAAGGCCGGGGAAGAAGAGACTAAGGATCAGGTGTTTGGTGGGGTTGGGAATGAGAGGTTGGAGCCGAACGGGGATCTGGCGGTGGTGACCAATGGCAACTCCGCCATGCGCAATCGGGAGGGGATTATCGGAGCGGTGGAGGAGGTAGGGCGAAGTGTGGATGGTGTGGTGGGGTTGGAGGAAGGTTTCATTGAGGAGGAAGGCATCCACGCAGTGGGTGGCAAGGGTGTGCAGGAAGAGGTTCTTGTTGGTGGGAATGGAGCAGATGTTGTTGAAAAGGATATGGTGCTGTCGTGCCATGACAGGGATTTAAGCAAGGGTGTGAAGACAGGAGAAGGTGAAATGGGCCTGGTTGTTGGAGTAGGTGGCATACATTTTTAGTTGGAAAACGGAACAGGCGGCGAGGGATATCTGTTAGAGGGTGTGTGGGCGCTGAAAAAGATGAACATTCTGAAGGACGATGGTGAGGAATCTGATGATGTCCTCAGTGGTAGGGGGTGGGCGAAGGGAATTGCCGAGAGGGGTGGGGGCGTCCAGAGGGCGGACAGGAACGGTGAGTTCAGGAGTGGTAGGAGGGGGTTGGGCCTTACATTTCTGGGAGTATGTAGGATGAGGGAGGTTACAGCTATTACAGGAGGGGGGGGGCTGGAGATTGGGGCACTGCCGTAAAAAGTGGGCTTGCCTACAGTGCGGGCAGGTGGGGGCCTCGCGGCACTCACATGTCGGGTGTGCATTATACCACAAGCACCTTTGGCAGCGGAGGGATTGAGGAGGGGAACGGGAGGGGTCAACTTTATAACGTTGGTTAAAAAGGGCACCCTCCTTCAGAAGACGGTCTATGGAGGGGGCGTGCTCAGAAAAGACCTGCATAAGGCGGGTGGGGCCTGCAGAGTTGTGGATGCGGCGAACCGCATGCACCTCCAGATGGGGACGTGCCTGAACCTCCACCAACATCTCCTCCTCCGTGATCGTCGGACTGAGCTGAGTGATCACGGCGGTGAGAGTCGGCGGGTGATGCAGAGGTTGGGGTTGGCGGGAGGGAGGCAGGGAAGGGGCAGGAGTGAGGGAGGCATGAGGGCCAAAGCGGGTGACAGGGATACGGGAAAGGAGATCTGTGTGGAGGGCAGGGCTGGAGGAGAAGATGAGCACCGAATCACGGCAAGGAGGGAGGTGGGGGCACCAGGAAAATGCTGGTGAAGGAAGAGGATGAGGTTCCAGGCCTCAAGAAGGGAGGGATCAGGATAGGAGAGGAGGTAGCGGTTGGAGGATGGGGTGGTGGAGGAGGAGGAGGGGGCAGGGACAGGCGCGGAGATATCCATGGCATCATGGGCTGGGGAAGGGGGACGAGGCGGAGCCTTTTTGGGAGTAGAAGAGGCAGGGGTGCCACTGGGGCGCTTGACGGCGGCGGAGGAGGTTTGGGGGATGGGAGCGACTGGAATGTGGCGGGGAGTGGCCGGTCCCAGTGCTGGAGTCGGCGCCGGAGACAGTGAGGGCGATGGCGAAGGCGACGGTGAAGATGATGATGATGAAGGTGAAGTGGAGAGTTGAGCATGGGCTGTAGCCTGCCGGGCGACCATCCTAGTGGGGGCCGCAGAAACGGAAGGAGCAAAGGGAGGGAGTGGAGGGAAGGGAGCAGAGGAGGCGCGGGAGGGAGGAACCGGGGATGGGGCGACAAATAGTGAGGGAGATGGGAGAGTGAGGAGTGGGGGGATGGACTGAGGGGGGAGTGATGCGGCACACAACGTGATAGTGGTGGCGGCGGCGGAGGGGGACGTGTAAATGATGGCAGTGGTGGTGGCAGTAGTGGCGGTGGTGGGGGTCGACATTACGAGAAGGGGAAAAGCACAGGACAGGACAAAGAAGGCGACGAGAAACACGGAGTAGAAGGGACCGAGAAACTATGAAGGAGACTGGGGCCGAAGCCCCACTCTGCTGTTGCTGGCGGGGGAGGCGACGCTATTGCTGCTGCTGCTGCTGCTGCTGGACGCTGGCTGGGACCGCAGCTGGACGCTGGCTGCTGGGAGGAACCGCTACTGGCTGCTGGATGGGACCGCTGCTGGATGCTGGCTGCTGGCAGGAACCGCTGCTGGACGCTGGCTGCTGGCAGGAACCGCTGCTGGCCGCTGGACGCTGGCTGCAGGCTGCTGGCTGCTGGCTGCTGGCAGGAACCGCTGCTGGCTGCTGGCTGGGACTGCTGCTGGCTGCTGGCCGGGACCGCTGCTGGACGCTGGCTGCAGGCTGCTGGCAGAAACCGCTTCTGGCTGCTGGCAGGAACCGCTGATGGACGCTGGCAGGAACCGCTGCTGGCTGCCGGCTGCTGGCTGCTGGCTGCTGGCTGCTGGCTAGGACCGATGCTGGCTAGACTGCTGCACGTTGACAAGCTGGTGGGCACCTGTAACACCTATCGCTTCGATTGGTACCGTAATAGCACAATCGAAGGGCGGTATTCAAACGAATTACCGCCGGAGATGTAACGTAGCACCTTGCTGCTGCACTATTTATACTGCCATCCAAAACCCTTTTTAATGAGCACAGCTCTACTTAACTTCTAAATCCCAAAGCTGCCTCCTGATAGAGATTCTCGCGCTGTACCTTGGACGGCGTCTCTCAAATGATGCTGCACTGCATCTAGCATTGAGGCTCACTATGTTATGCTATGACCGCGTTCCTGCTGATCCCCTGTTTTTCCGGCAACGTCCCCTAGCACAAGTAATGCTGACGGACATATTAGCGCGTTGTGTGTCAGCGGTTCCCTCTCGCTGTGCGTGCTCTAAATGCTATGACACATAAGTCGCTGTTTCCTTCCAGGTATTCCTGACAATAGACGATTTCATTTCCTGCCGTGGTACCGGAGTACAGCCTATGTCTGCTTAGCCTCGATTTATTGTGTTCCTGCTCTTCTTATAATCTTTCGATGCCGATAAGTAACATGTCGTGCTGCTAACCTGCAAACAGATTCGATTGCTCTGGCCTCTGTCCTTGTACACAGGCGTAACATTGCCCACACATGTGATTGCACGTTATTTCACTGCTTTCCCTACATTGGTGAGTCTAACTTCTGGAAAGAAGTGCGGACCAAACGTAGACATCACAAGACATACTCGTGGAAACGTAAGTAGGTCCCAACATTTATTGTATCCGTCGGACATGGCTCTGTTCAGTACGTACATTATCCTAAGAACAATACACGAGCGAAGAAACCTTACGCAGATTACCGAATAAATCCGGGGTGTTTCGGCAAGAGCGTGCAAAAATGTAACAGGACATAGAGAATGCTCCACTGAACAATTTGAGATAGGGAACCTGGGTGCGGTCGGAGATGCAAGCTTGAGATAGGAAAGTAAACTTGTCTACCGTTTTGTCTAGCATACTGTTTTCCAGCTTATTTACAACTAACATGCGTACAAGTTTACACTTACTGTGCTCTTTATTTGCATTTACATTCTTTATTTCCTGCAAGGAAACAAGGACGACGAGCCTTATTACCAGGAAGTCGCGATGCAGGTTTTGGTTACTTAACTTGTCCATAATGTGGCTGTGTTGTATCATATTTACATTTTCCCATGACAGAACGTGCTGTAAATCAACCACAGGCCCATTCATTACTCAGTGCTACTCAGAGGAGTACAGTAAAATTCGATGGAGCCGTACTGGTTCAGTATATTCTGGTTACTGGATTGGACAGGAAGGTCCTATTCCATGGGCTGCGAGGTCACTTGACATGAATCCTCTTGATTATTTCCTATGCGGATATCTAAAGTCACTAGTGTATGAGACTCCAGTGTATACGGAGATGGAATTAGTTGCCAGAATTTTAGCTGCCTGTGATGTGATTCTAAACACACCAGGGATATTTGTGGGGTGGGTGAGAAGCTTGTTTGCTGGTATCATGCTTGCATTCAGGTTGATGGCCGTTAAGCCAGCACATTTTCTAAGATAAAGTACAAATGGTAATTATGTCAATGATGGTATTTGCGGTTAACTAATGTAAATAAAAAAGTACACATTAACGTGATCTTATTCCTGTTATCTCCTTAAGCCGGCATCTCCGACCTCTCGTTGCCTACCTCAGACTGTTCAGTGGAGCATCCCTTACGTCCTGTTGAATTTTTGCACCCTCTTTCGGAAACATCCCGTATAGCAAAGGTAACCTTAAAGCACGCTCAACTACCGGACCACGAAAAGCGTGGGAAGCCATCACTAGGAGAAACACCTCTTCGTCTCCGAGCCCAACATTGGGCCTATTTCCCAAAACATTTCGATCCAACACCTTCTTTAAAAAAAGAAAAAAAAAGAGGATGTGCAAAATTTGCATGAAACGAAACGACGAAGGGAAACAACGTAGAAAAGCACGGAGTGTAACATGGCGTTACATCTGCTCAACACAACGCTTTCGGAATTACCATGCTATGCAGAACTGCTTAGTTTTGGAGTTGTAGGTATTTTACCGTTAGAAATTCATTCAAGGTCAGTATTTTTTCATGTAATTACATTGTTTGGTGAGAATATCTGCTTTTAGGCGTCGTGTTATTACATTCCTTGAGAAGGAGTCACACGTGAAGACACACAAGGAGATTAAAATTTCTATTCAAAAATGTTCAAATGAGTGTGAAATCTTATGGGACTTAACTAATAAGGTCATCAGTCCCTAAACTTACACACTACTTAACCTGAATTATCCTAAGGACAAACACACACACACACACACACACACACACACACACATGCCCGAGGGAGGACTCAAACCTCCGCCGGGACCAGCCGCAAAATTTTATTAAAGTGTTGTTTAGGTGTAAAAATTTATATTTACATTTTGAAGTATTGTTTGAAATATTGTAGACTACTTTGGGGCGACAAAAGTCGTGGGATACCGCCTAATATCCTTGCGAATCTTCTTTTGGCCAGCAACAACTCAACGTAACATGGACTCAACGAGTCGTTGGAAACTCCTTGCAGAAATATTGAGCCATGCTGGCTTTATAACCGTCCATAATAGCAAAAATGTTGCTGGTGCAGTATTTCAAGCACGAACTGACGTCCCGATAGTGTTCCATAAATGTTCGATGCGATTCATTTCGACCTGTCTCGGTGGGTAAACCATTCGCTCTCACTGCCCAGAATGTTCTTCAAACTAATCGTGAACAGTTATGGCCCAGCAACATGGCGCATTGTCATCTATAAAAATTCCATCTGTCTCTGAGAACATGAAGTCCGTAAATAGCTGTAAATAGTCTCCAAATAGCCGAACATAACCACTTCTAGTCAATGATCGATTCAGTTGGACCAAGGGCCCAGGCCATTCCGCAGAAACACAGTCCATTATGCAGCCACCACCAACTTGCACAGTGACTCGCCGACAACCTGGGACCATGGCTTCGTGGGCTCTGCGCCGCACTCGAACCCTGCCATCAGCTCTTATCAACTGCAATCGAGACCCATCTGATCGGGCCACGGTTCTCCAGTCATCTGAGGCCCAGTTGATATGCTCAAGAGCCCAGATGAGGAGCTGCAGTTAGCAAAGGCTCTCGCGTCGATTGTCCACTGCCATAGCGCATTAACGCCAAATTTCGCCGCGCTGTCTTAACGGATATGTTCGCCGCACGTGTCACCTTGATTTCTGCGGTTGTACCATGCAGTGTTACTTGTTTGTTAGTACTGACAACTCTACTAAAGCGCCGTTCCTCTCCGTCGTTTAGTGAAAAGTGGTGTTAACTTCTACAAGAGCAATGAAACAAATAAGCGCGTAGCTAGATGACATTTAGCCGCATATTGCGACTGACTACTGACCCGTTTCGCACGCGTCGTGTCGAATCGCTTGTGTACGTATTTCGTCGAACTACGAAGTACGCCAATGTTTAACGTGGCACTTATTGTGCCCCCGGAAGGCATCAAAGATTGCGAGTTGCTTGTAATGTCCACCTATGGAAATGTACAGCTCACGCTTCCTGTCTTAAGTTTAAAAAGCAGCCCAAAACCTCGAATTTACATAACATTTACGGTAACAACGTCTTGCAATTACGCGATGTCTGTGTCAAGCTCAGGTAGGCGCTGTCGGAGTTCCGGAAACATTGATGGTGCTGTTGTATGGCACGTAATTAACGGCTGTATGTATCATCTCAACATATCATTAAAGATGTTGTCTGACCATTGCTGACTCCACTGACTAGTCGGGCGTCGCGTCCACGGCAGCATCTGTTGCATGTACAGTATTTTATGACTTAGTTATTCAGCCCTATTAAGACTTTTCTTGTCCCTACAATACGTTTCCCTGATTTTGATGTCCGTCCTCGTTAGCCGAGTGGAATGCCACACCAAGGGGCCCGGGTCGGATTCCAAGCTGGGGAAGGAGATTTTCTCCGCTCAGTGACTGGGTGTTGTCTTGTCCTCATCATCATTTCATCCCCATCTCCGACGCGCAAGTCACCCAATGTGGCGTCGAATGCAATAAGTACTTGCCCTCGCCGGCCGAACATCCCCGAATGGGGACTCCCGGCCCACAATGCCGTACGCTCGTTTCCAATTCCTGATTTTGATCTCTTTGCATTATCATGCTTTCTGCAGCTCATCCAGCGTCCTCTTTGTTAGATACGTAGCCTCACCCAAGTTAAGAGCAGTCACATTACTTTCGCAAAATATAGAAAACCGCGTTTTATTTACGAAAGTAATACAGTCACGGATTAAATTGAAGACACAATTCTTTCCTCACAAGCTGTATTTACTTTATTTCCCTGAAACTCTGCGGTTGTGCTTCGATGCGTATTTTAGTACCGAATGGAGTCTGGTCCTAAAGGAGGGTATGAAGCTCTGAGAGGAGTTCGTTGTTGTGCTGGTAGATGTCATCCCTTTGTTTGGGACTGGAAAAATTGGGAACGTTGGTCAAACTGTGTACCGTCCACAAATCTCTGAACTACTGGCGGAAAATAAGATGTTGTCGGTCGTAGGTAAGGGCTTAAATGCTCTAGTTCTCCCTCTCTTCCTTCCTCCTTAGAAATTTCGTCTCGTTGTTCGCGCCCAATCTGTCCCCTCACGGGAACTATGCTCAAAAGTGATTCGTATCACGGCCCACCGTAGGCCTTCCCTCATATAAGTACCGGTCTCTTGTCCTGACATCATTCACATGCTTGCTAAACCCATTGATCTTGCCGAGATGTGGTGGATTGTGTGCCTCAACGACACAGATTCAAACACGTTCAACGTTAGTGGAGGGATAGCTGTGGAGAGGCCACACAGATTTGTGATTCCTGAAGAGAGACAGCAGTCCTTTTTAGGAGCGGCCTGATTGAAGGGACAACAACTTGGATGATTGACTGATGTGGCCTTGTACAATTCGCCAACATACCTGTCATATGTTGGTGCAGCAAACGTCCGAAAGACGTTATTTTTTGTGGGCAATCGAATGTGGGTAAGCTATTATAAAGAGCATAGTGAATGGATTATTGTATCCAAGGCAGACAGCACACGAACACTAACCACAGCAGTACAAGATCAAATGCCATGTAGTTCGACATATGATGAAGAGATTGAATACATGTGTGATGAGATAAAAGAATTTACTCAGATGAGTCAGGCACAAAAAATTGGTAGGTTACCGATCCGGTACTGCTAAAGGAAGAGAAGGAAAAATGGAAATGTAACGTGGTCTGTGAGAAAGGAAAAAAATTGAAATCCGTGTGCAATTTATTTATTTCAGAACTTTGGTTTAAGAATCAGACTTCAAGAAGAATATAATACTTCCAATTCCTACAACATCAGGTGCTGACAGGTGCAAATGTTACCGAAATGTCAGTTGAAAACGTGATGATGGCAAAATACTGGCACGGAATATTTACAGAAAAAATGGAAAAATTGGTAGAAACCAAGTTCGATGAAGATCAGTTGGGATTTTGGAGAAATGTAGGAAAACGCAAAGTAATATAGACCCTACAACTCATCTTGGAAGATAGGGTAAACATTTGTGGATTTAGAAGAAGCTTTTGACAATGTTAACTGGACGACACATTTTGAAATTGCGAAGGCAGGAGAGGTAAAACGCAAGAAGCAAAACGTTATCTACTACTTATGCAGAAACAAGCCAGAAATGATAAGAGTTGAAGAATATGGAAGCAGTAGTTACGACAGTATTAAGTCTGGGTTGTAGCCGATCCCCAATCCTACACAGTCTGCACATAGAGCAAGCTATGAAGGAGATCAGATAGACTGACATGTGGGCGATGGAATACCTCGATTCAATGCTCAGGATCTCATTGATGTCAAAGCTGAGCCACTCGCTAACATGTAACGTTAGACTCCTCCATCAACGTTGAGTATATAGACCACGACAATGTTACTTATATGTTTCTTTGTATTCCTTTTTAAGTTGTTTCTTCCTCTTATTCCACACGAAAAATGATGTCTTTAGAGTGAGGGAATGACTGACGATTCGTAGGAACCTTTCAAATGCTGTTACAATCGCAGAGGAGATCTCAAAGGCAGCGGAAATTGGAAGAGCAGTGACGAACATGGTAAATGGAAATGAGCGTTTGGCGTCATTGGCCGGGAGGCCCCTTACGGGGCAAAGGAGATGGTGACCCCTCGTCAAAGAACGTCAAAAAAGTGTGTGCTTCTGAATAATTACGGTCGGTGGACATGAGAAGGATACAGTAAGTCTAATGATAGTGAGATAAGGTTGTAGCTTATCCCTAACACTGAGTACACAGAAAAATGTATCAAGGAGAAATATGGAAAGGGGATTCATTCAGGAAGAAGAATTAAAAACTTTAAAGCTCCCTCATGACATTTTTGTTCTGTTTGAGTATGCAAAGGACACGGAAGGACAGTTGAACCAATGGATGGTGTCTTGCATAGACGTTGCAATATGAACATCAACGAAAGTAAAGGAAGTTGAAACGATGGTAAACGATAAAAGAATGACAGACGTTTTATCAAATAAGACAGGAGGAGTTGCTCAGTCTCTTTACTATCGTGACACTATCCTCACTGAATCTGCAAAATATTGACGGAGGATATCGGAAAAATTCAAAGAAGACTCGATATGTATTATCACCAAACAGGTGTTGAGTGTCACGGATATGATACGTGAGCTGAAAAGGAACTCTTCAAAACAAAAGCGTTGATCGTTGCGGCGGGCGAGATCTTTTACGAAATTACAATCACCAACTTTCTCCTCTGAAATCGTCCGCCCCGATAGCTGAGTGGTACGGGTATGGCGCAGCCGACATCCCTGGAAATTAAACCTTGGTCATTTCGCTTCTCCGGATTGTCAACGCGCCATCTAAGACACGTGGAGTTTGTGCGTCCGCCGCCTCCCGACGTATCCTACATCGGTTAGTTGGTGGTTAAACTGTGCCAAGCCGGCCCTACGGAGAACCTTTATTACGTATGGTCATGATGCTGCTGCTTGGAGGCGGCAGATCCTCGATTGTTATTTCACCGTCCTTCGCGAATGCGCCTCCTTGCCACGCACACCGGAACGACAGATGACAGTACAGCGTGCGAAGGCACAAATCGTAGCCCATATGCGCCGACACCTCGAAGGGACGATCGTCCGAGCGCGAACACAAGACAGACTCGCAACGGAATGACCCACCACGTACCACGTCATTCGAGAACGTACACTGCGAAGACGGGCGCTGATACATGCCATCACCGCTGAGGAAGGCCGTCATCACACTACACAACGCGATATTGCTGCAGCTTTCTTCGACCATTACGCACGACTTTATTCTGCTCAATGTTCCGACCCGACCATGGTGACAGGAGTCTCACAATTGGTTTACGGCATTGTCCCACAGGATTTACAAACTGAATTATTGAACGACATTACGGAAGACGAAGTTATCAAACCATAGGTAAAGGAGCGGGCTCCCTTCGAGTTTTATAGAACTTTCCAGTATTTAGTGTCTCCCAAGTTGACAGACATCTGTCGGGAGCTTATGTCCCCCGCGGTGCCGCTCCCCGCGACCTTCGTAGAAGGAATAATTGTACCGGTTCACAAGCCTAAAGGTGGGGCTCGAATCCAAGATCACCGCCCGCTAACACTCGTCAACTGCGACATGAAGATATTCACCAGACTGTTAGCCAACCGTCTACGACCGACCCTACCTTACGTCATCTCGCCAGATCAGACTTCCCTAAGGGGTATCAATAACATCCACACAGCATTGTGTCGATACCGTGACTTAATAGCCCTAGCCAAGGCACGCCGCATCCCGGGAACGCTGGCATCACTAGATTTTAGCCACGCTTTTGATCGAGTGGATCACGCGTACCTAACGTCCGTTCTCCAGCACATGCAGTACCCACAGCAATTCACAGACGTCGTGATGCGCCTCCTCCGAGGGGCGACTTCCAAAGTGCTCGTTAACGGTCCTCTCTCGCAGTCCGTCCCGATTTTCCGCTCCGTGCGCCAAGGCTGCCCCTTGTCGACGTTACTATATGCTCTGGCACTGGAACGGCTCCTCTGTGGCCGCCGTCAACGCCTCACCGGTCTTACCCAACGTGACGTCACATTTCGCTGTACAGCATATGCAGACGACCTGGTTCTCGTGTTCCGCAATCGCGACGATGTCAACAGAGCACTAGAATGGATTACCACCTACGGTGTGGCTTCCGGCAGCTGTCTCAACGTCACCAAATCGGTCGCCATGGCCCTAGGAGACGGGTTGACCCCAACGTGTGTCGAGCCCTTACAGCTTCGTGGCACTAGCAAATGTCTCGGAATAGAGTTTCACGACGACATACGGCGCACTGCGGCTCTTAACTACCGCCGCTTATTGCAACAAATTCGGGTCCAGATCTTCAACCTTCGTCTGTGGACCTCGACATTCTTCAAAGGACACACTCTGTCAATATTTACCTCGCATCGCGCCCTCCACACATAGCGCGTGTCCTTCCAATACCGTTACAGATGGCTCGACGTCTATTAGTAGAGAGACATTCGGAGCCTACGTCAGTACAGGCATGCTCTTCAAAGTCAGTTATGAGTCGCTGACCCTTCCCCCGGAAAGGGGAGGTTTTAGTCTAGTCCATGTCCACGACAGAGCTGTGGCCCTATATGTCAACTCACACATCAGGCTGTGGCGCCACCACCTGGAATGTTTGACAGGTTTGCTGCTGGAGTCCTTAGCTCCACCCTCCCTATGTCCCCACAGACGACGCAAGACATACCCCCACCCTTCTACTACTTCGGGAACTTTTAAATAGAACACAGCTATATCCGTATCGCAATACCACCGACGAAACAGGCGTCGGAGGGGATATATATCATATCCTACAGCAGGGCGCCCGCCAAACATCGTGGAGACCAAAAGCCCTCAGGTTAATTGAAAGGTGGTGTGGCGGACGATACACGCGGTTACACTGGATACAGACGTCCGATCCACATGGTACATCACATTCAATGGTAAACAGATCACGCGATCACGCCTCCACAAGATAAATATGGAGGAATCGCCTCTATGTGTAAACTGCGCGGTGCCAGACATGGACAAACACCGTCTCACATGTGGAGCGGCAGAAGACGTATGGCGCTTGGTCCGACCAATTTTGTCGTATTTTCTACGAGTGACTCCGGAAAACATTACACCTCGGTTTCTATTATTTCCAGATCAACAGTATTTCCCGCGCCCCAAGATCACCACAGTCACGTGGATCCGTGGCCATACGGTACACTACTTACTTCACGATGGACCTAAGGATGTATTCGACTTTTGGAACTACCTACAAGAACGTCATTGCAAGATCGTACGGAACCCAAAATACGGACAGTATTTTTCTAATTACTTAGGGAGTGCCGTATGCGACCCTCCACGCAGCTGGATCATCAACAGGTAGGAGAGCTGACAAGACTAAGTTCTATTGTCAGTGGAATAACATATGACATACGTGAAGACGTACCTGGATGATGAAGCGTAAGGAGCGTAGCGACACACCTTTCTGCCTCATGTATGCACCACTTTTTTTTTCGTTTTCCTCATGTACTTACCTCGGTGTAGGAACGTGCCGAGATATTGTTTTGTTTATTCAGTGCACGATGCGGTGCTAGGTACATTTATTTTTGTTGTGGTATAAATTAAAACAAAATTAAGAGTATATTAAAAATTTTTTATAAAAAATTAAAAAAGTGGTCAGCGTGTCGGATTGCCATCCTACGGGCCCGGGTTCGATTCCCGGGTGGGTCGGGGAATTTTCTCCGCTCAGGGACTGGGTGTTGTGTTGTCCTCATCATCATTTCATCCCCATCCAGAGCGCAGGTCGCCCAATGTGGAGTCGAATGTAATAAGACCTGCACCATGGCGGCCAGATCTGCCCCGCTAGGGACCTCCCGGCAAATGACGCCAAACGCTCCTTTCCACTTTTCCTGTGAATGCGATAATATTTTTGACACCCACCTACATAGGGAGTAATGATCATCGCAGTAAAATAGGAGAATACAGAGCTGGTACAGAAAGCTGTAAGTGTTCGTTTTTACGGTGTGCTTTTCGAGAGTGGAACCGTAGAAAAATAGCTTAATGGTGGATCGATCAACCATAGGCAAGGTACTTAACTATGAACTGGTATAGCAGTCATGTAGATGTATATGTAGTGTGCCCTAGTAATCTGAATGACCACAAAACATCAATACGACTCTGTTCTTATGCATAAATCGGTAACGGCATACACGGATAAGCCAACTGCACTGACATACCGTCTACATAGACAATGTCAGTATGAACACACATCCATACCCTCAAGTCAGACAATAAATCATTAATGTAGAATAATAAGAAGACTGTCATATGTAGGTTATGCCAGTGTATTTATTTTATTTTTTTTATTATTAATTTGGCCAGCTATGGACCGCATACAACTTGAGACTTATGGTGTTTCCTTTTCTTCCGTTCTTCCCAGTACTTCATTTTCTCGCCAACTGCTCGTCTCTGCTCATCTGTCCACACTCTCTTGGGTCGAGGTTTTGGCGCATCTTCTTCATAGTTTGCGTTTTCTATAAGTAGCCTGAAGTTATTCCTGTCACGTATTATTTCTTCTGTAACACCTATTTTGTTGGCGTCTTTCTTTACTGCTTCTGTCCAGCCTACAGTTTTTTTCAGCTTACTAACGTAATTAAAAATTTTCTTTGTAATCCGTGTTTCTTCCATTCTTTTTAAATGTCCATAAAATTTTAGCCGTCTCTTCCTCGTTGTATCTGTGATCTTTTCTGTATTTTTGTATAGGTCCTCATTTCTCCTTTTAATCCACCAATTTTCCTTGTTTTTATCAGGACCTAGAATTTTTCTTAATATTTTTCTCTCTCTTTTTTCTAGTTCTCTTAATTCGCCTTTCTTATTCGATGTTAGGCACTCTGATCCATATGTTGCTTGTGTCCTAATAACTGAATTATAATGTTTAATCTTTGCTTGTATGGATATTGATTTCTTATTGCAGTAGTTTTGTGTTAATTTATATGCAAATTCCAACTTTTTTATTCTTTTTTTATTTGTTGTGTTATCCAGTCCATTGGCTTGGATCCACTCCCCCAGGTATTTGAATCTATCAACTCTTTTAATACAGGAGATTATCAAGCAGGATTTAGAAAAGGTAGATCATGTTCAAAACAAATTCTTAATTTAAAAACAATTTTGAGAGTGAGAGCAATACAAAATAAAAATACAGTAGTTACTTTCGTAGACTTCAAGAAGGCCTACGACTCAGTTGACAGACAAACACTATTCCAGATACTTTATGAATCAAGGATAGATGAAAACACCAGAAGAATTGTTGAACAAACGCTCACAGATACAACATCAAGAATTAAGTTTCAAGGCGAAATTTCTGAACCATTCAAAATCAAAACAGGAATTCGACAAGGTGACGGACTATCCCCAATTCTCTTTAACTTGGTTTTAGATAAAATAGTAAATACATGGGAAAACACATTAAAAAACAGAGGCACAAAGGGTATAAGCATGGGCCAAGGAAAGAACAAATTTGAAATAAAATGTTTAGCCTTTGCGGATGATATGGCATTGATAACTGAATACCGAACAGACGCAACAGTTATGCTTGATATGTTACACGAGATTGCTGAAAAGACTGGGCTAAAAATATCCTACGAAAAAACCGAGTATATAGAACACAAACATAATACAGAAAAGTTTATGCCAGATTATATTAATAAAAAGTGTCTGAATTTAAAGCACTAATGTCTCGTAAGAATTTCTGTTGTGTATAAATTTGTTATAATCTCCTATATACTGCAGCCAATTTAAGTTAATGTGATGTCAAAGCTAAATCACAATGCATTAGCGTAGTCCTCAAACATAAATCAGTGACAGGAAATGTCGAAACTATCTAAAATATTTCTCACAATTAACGTGAATTTATGTTGATGTACGTACACGGAATTTGCATGGTACTAGGCTGCAAGTGAAATTACATTAGCTGTGAAATTCTACTAAGGTTGGAATCGTCACCGTTTACTTGAGTCTATATTTCATATTTTTGCATTGCAAGTTTAACTTTATTTTTATTATTTCATTTACTCCTAAATATGAATCATTTGACGTTCAGTTACTTAACTTCTCTAAACTGATATAATGTTGATCACGATATTCAGAGTTGTCGTAAGTATGCTTCTGTTATTATTTCCCGTATGCTTTCGGAGATGTATTTCTAAGTAGCTCATACCTTTGGTTGAACAGAGCTGACTTACAATATGTGGTTGGACCACTCTGCAGTCATTGAACTGAGGTGCCTGTGAAAATGGTGAAACCCGCTGAAAATTAGTCTCACTAAAAATACAGCTTTAGAAAACAGATAGAACACAATAAATATTGTGATCAGTGTAGGAAAAATTTTTGGATGGGATTCAGATCCTAAGTCTTTCGAAACACAGTATACAAGTTTAACAACAAGTTGCATTTTTATGACAGCGTGCTCATTTAATTAAGACTTTCGTTTTCCACAAATCATGTACTACGCCCACACAAACAGCCGAAAAGTTCTAAATTGTCCGTCACATACAAAAGTCAAAACAATAATCACTGATTCAGGGAAACAATTCACTCATTTGCTACAGTCCACGTTCGCTTTTCTCTTCACTGACGAATAAAGTAATTTGTAGCCGTTACACTCTTATCTCATTCCTTCCACCCACAAGTATTCAGTAAGAGTCTAGTTAATAACCTTTTTCAACCTGATGTAGTTACATAAAAGTGCCATAAAAAGAATATATTTTCAAATAAAATATCACATATCTGAGTACATTCATTTATGATTCCAATTTGGTGGTGGTGGTGGTGGTTAGTGTTTAACGTCCCGTCGACAACGAGGTCATTAGAGACGGAGCGCAAGCTCGGGTTAGGGAAGGATTGGGAAGGAAATCGGCCGTGCCCTTTCAAAGGAACCATCCCGGCATTTGCCTGAAACGATTTAGGGAAATCACGGAAAACCTAAATCAGGATGGCCGGAGACGGGATTGAACCGTCGTCCTCCCGAATGCGAGTCCAGTGTGCTAACCACTGCGCCACCTCGCTCGGTGATTCCAATTTGTATAACTTTAAACAGGAAGACAATTAACAAAGCAGATATTGCTGTCCAATTAACATATAAAGATCACGTAAGGCGAAAATTTCGGTAACAAACTGGGATAAAAGTAACGGACCAGTTTTACTACTTCGGCAGTGAAGTAACCGTTAATGGCCAAAGCAGAGAGGATATAAAATGCAGACAGGAAAAAAGTAGTCCCTAAAAAATATTTTTTAACATGAAATTGAATTCAAGAGTTATCAGTTCTTTCTAAAAGTACTCGTATTCGTTTGTGGTGTAGCCTTTTATGGAAGTGAAAACTGGATAACAAAAATTCAGACACTAAGAGGATTCAAGTTCTTGTAATTTGGTGCTACAGAAGAACACTGCAGATAGATGGCAAGACTGAGGATGTAAGTGTACCTCCTCCTCTTACACTTACACCTCATGTGATAACTGTAACAGATTTCCTCTCTATATTTCCGTTTGGTGGTCTACCTTGGGCTCGGACAACGACTGCGTCCGTTTGATCATGTATAGTTTTAAGTGATGCTATTTATTAATGATGAGTGCAACGTCACACATACAAAAATACATACAGACAATTACTGTGCGCCGTAATTAACTTTGAAACTATTAAAATAAAGAGAAACTACATTTACCTCCGAAACAGGCTGTGGGCCTCACACTAGTGGTGAGTTTGTCCTCTTTGTTAGCTGTGTTTCCTAAAAGGCATTGTTGACGCCAGCGTTACTCCTCACTTTATTTGTTCTAACATACTAATGCCATTTTTAGTAGAGTACCTTGCATTCATATTGCGTACAACGGTCTTCCTCTTATACTCTATAAAGTATGGAGAATATAAGGGAGTGTGAGCAACAGTTACCTGGTCATGAAATGAGTCGGTTTACAGAATGCTGGTTAGAGCTTTTATAGACCGAAAATAAATAAAACATGAAAAAATTGTGAGAAGATATATGAATAAATAGCTCAGTGCAAGGAAATGTTCTCAATAGCTGCGGAGAACTCCTCTATAGACCACAAGCAGTGAGGCATAAGAAAACTTTTCAGCTTGAATTTGAGTAGTTGGAGTTTATTTCTCCATTTTTTTCAGTTCTGTTGGAAGTCGACTGAAAATTAAACCTGCTGAATGCTACACAGCTCACTACACAATGCTTAAGGAAGTGTTAGCCAAGAGTATATCATTTCAGTGTACACTTTCTGCACAATGCTTAAGGATTATCACCCAAATGTACATCGTTTTTCTGCCTGGTGTTCACTGAATGAAGTTGCAGTTTATTTTTAACGAGTCAGTATTTTCAACAACAGATCCTGCAACGTAATACATGTATGGGGCTGGCAGAGCTAGGACCCGAGACACTGAACAACGGCTTACATGATTTTTGCGAACAGGCCCCTGATGATAAGCTTGGTCATCCTTTCCTGGGCTAAGAATGTTCTTGGCGAGTGCACTGAGCTGCCCAAACATATAACAACATGCGAAATGAAAGGGTAAAAGAAAGCAAACCAGCGATCGCGTATCAGTTTCAGAGACAATGGAGATAAGTTTATAGTGAAGATGGCAGAATTAGGTTCGTGCACAGAATCTCGAACATGATACTTCCAAGAAAGGCTTAGTCCTGAGAACTGAAAGTGATCTACTTCTCTGACTGACCAACTTGGAACAATGAAACTTCATCTTTTTGGTAGTTTCTCGTCAGAGGTTTTATGCATTGCATTTTGTTGCACTTAAGCGTTAATCTTCTCTCCAAAAGTCATATGTCGATGTTACTCACTACACTCTTTGTAACGTTATTTATATTATGTTCCACGTTTTTCATACAGCACTTGTATCACCTGAAAAGAGAAAAAATGTTACTCATTTGTCATGTTCAGAGAAAGATGGCTGATATGTATATCGTTGAACTGGACGAAAATAAGGACGAGTGGATACTACAACACATGCAATATTAGAGCACTTTGTGAAGATGTAGACAAGATGAATTACTTAGGTTTGGTGCTATACACTTCCACAGGAATACAATGAATATTTGTAACTGCGACTGAAGATTAACAAAGTACTTGATGTGAAAGACAAACAAAACAAGAAAGATATTCTGATAAGTGTAAGAAAAGTGAGAACAACTATAAAGTAGGATAGGAAGATGCAGATCAGGTCAGTGCTTTCAAATACCTGGAAAGCATAATTATGGGAGACATGAGATACAAAAAGGACGTGAAAACGTGTATAGAAAATGCGAATGAGGCGTTTAATAAGATAAGAAGGCTTCTATGTGGGTGCATGCAGGGACCTGAGGAAGATACTGGCGAAGTGCTTTATATGGAGTGCGGCATTGTACGGAGCTGAGACCCGGTAACTGAGGAAAGAGGAAGAAAGAAGCACTGGATTTGAGATGTGAATTTGGAGGAGGATGGAAGGCGTAAAATGGGTAGACAAAGTGATAATGAGAAGGTGTTGAAAAGAGTGGGGGGAAGAGAGTGATATCTTTTAGGTAAATGGGAAAAGGAATCACAGTTGGTTTGGGTACTGGATGAGAAGAAATTGTTTACTTATGGATACTACGGAAAGAACCGTGAATGGAAGAAGAAGAAGAAGAAGAGGACGCAGAGGAAACCATATGACGGATACTAAAAGGATGGGAGTCAATTGTGGGAAAACGAAGAGGTATCAAATGGCAGAACTCCATGAAGAGCTACATGTGAAGACTTCCGCTATGCCAGAACGCTGATGATAATGAACACTCGAGCCATAATACACATCAAAGTTTATGTAGAGTTCTGGATAATTGAATGTTCGCACTGCTGGCTTAATAGAAAAACGATGCTGTCATTTTCATTCATGATCGCAGACAGGGCTGAGTGGTAGTGATCTCATCCATAACTTAGAGAGCAGAAACAGTGGTGTATCGAAACTCCAGGACATGTCTATGCCGCCGTTGCCCTTTCATACAGGCTTCTGGCAGCAACTATCCTCCCGATTGCATTGCGAGGTACCAATCCTGGAACACAGTAATCTATTTCGCATGCTTTTTTCATTCGATTTCAGGTCGATTAGCTAGAGAGAGATAACGGTTTGGATTCCTTGGGCATTTTCTTTAAGGTATATTGAATGTCACTGGGCACACTGCACCTTTTTCATGTTCATTTAACATGGTGTTGGGGTGGCTTGTTCTGTGGTTTATTTCTGTGTGCATGGGAAAGCTCTGCGTTTTGGATCGGAGACAGACTGGGTAGAGAATTCTAAGAAAACAGTGGTCCCTTGCGGCCAGGACAGCCTGGGCCCTTCGTGGAAGTCGGGACTCCAGGGGCGAGCCATGGCGTTGCGGCTATTGTGTATTTACTACTTGGGCCCTGCCCAAACGGCCGAACTGTGGCTGGGACGCCTCTCTAGCAGCAGGGCAGCGCTGTTCCTTTATGCTTAAGTGAGAGCTTACTCACTTTCTGAAAACAAAACACAGCTTGGAGAAAATAATGGCGTAGCCTTCTGAGCTGCTTTTCCGATTCAGTGAACGTCTGACGCGAGGCTAGTACTGGGCACGAAGACCTGCCATCGATAAATCAATCAGTCACGTCAAGAAGACGGAGATACGACAGCCGTTCCTTACAAGTGGGAAGGCGGTTTGTCAAGTTATTGGCGTTGTATCACGTAAAATTGTCTTGGTAGGAACTTGCGTGCTTGAAAGATCCACGCTATTGGACCAAAGTATATGCATTTTTGGCTGTTGGTGGGCATGCCGTGTTTGGCGGGAAATGATAACAGAGCACTGGAATCAGTAAAAATTAGTCGAGTCTGTGATTAGGCACATGGTAGATTTTGTGTGTATCAGTTGCGTATATTGGAGACGGAGATTACCGCATATCGTTGGAGACGAATAAGGTCCCGTGTTGCGCCAAAAGCGACGCACATTCGGCTTTTCCACGGCAGAGCCATCTGCACGACATCGGCGTTCACCACGGCTATGAATGAATAATTATAGTGAACGTAAGCAGCTCCACCAGTATCATAGAGCATTTTTTGGTCTGCACTGGCAAACATCTTGTAACACCATAACTCTAATGCTCTACTGATTTATTTTGCTTTCGTTTCATTTAATGTTACCTCGTTGAGCTTCTGTAAATGTTGTTTGATTGAATCGATAACACAAAATTGTATACTCCTTTCTTTGTAAAAACTTTGATGTCATAATTTGATTCTATGCAATGTAGTGTATATGTCATTTAAATTCTTTGTCCAAGTTGGAAGGAGACAAAAACTTACTGTATATTTTTTTAAATTTGTTTAAACCATTTTTTTAGATATGTCAATATGTGCAAAGGTTCTGTTTTATTTAAAATGTTTGTTCTCTGTTATATAAACTACTGAGTTTCACTTAGGATTCTTAGTTCTTTAGTATATAAAAGGTGTTGTGGTTCCCCTCGGGAACGGAACTTTGTAGCGCGCGCAAATTGTGGTTGGCCTTGGTAGAAAAGGTGGAACCAAGAGTCAGTCGGGGACGAGCTATCAAACTGTGCACTGCCCATGTAAAAGTTGTATATTGTGCTGGTTCCGAGAGAGGCTTTTCCTGCCGCTTTCCAGTGCCTCGGATAGATGGATAAATAGATTGGACTATTCTGGAATTGGTATCTATCATCGCCACCAAGAAATGACAGAGTCCAGCAATTCTACCTGCAATTCCACCTACCAACATGCAATCGCCACCACATCTCGCAATCACTATAATGGAGCACTATAGTAATGTACAGTGAAGGATCAGCTCATTGGATGTTATAGTGTGCACAAATATAAGGTAACTTATAACTGAATTCATGTACCTACCTTGATTTTTTTTCCTATCACAACACCTCTCAGATTCCTCTCCATTTGAACTATGATTACCGAGTGTCCTAGTTTGTAAAAAAAATAATGATAGCCTCAAAGCCAAATAGTTAATTAAATAGTGTTGTTTGATCTTTGGTAAGAAGGGAGTATTCAGATTTACTGTGGATTTAGTGAAATTGTGGAAGGTAGTAAATGTAGTTTTGTGAAAGGCTCCCAGTGATGGAAACAGTCCAATTTAAAATTTTGTGGAGTTTCAAAGTCGCTTATTTAATCATTTACTTGAAAGTAGAAGACTGTGGTAATAAAGACAATTTGTTGTTTCTTTTAAAGATTAAAAGTTCTTCAAACTGAGGCTTATAAAGTTTTGATTAGTTAATGATCATAGTGCTGCCTGTAGTAAATTTTAAAAGGTGAGTCAGTTTCTTGCAAATTTTCATCATTGTGTCTCACTGTAGTGAAAGTGGAAAATTGCAATAGTGTAAAGTTATATACTTTTGTGTAATAAAAGTGCATGTTAATGTTGTAACAGGATCCACAGTTTGCCTATTGTGCTCTTACTGCATAACGATTAACAGCAAGACCACTATATAGGAAAACAATAATTTCATTATTAAAAAGACAGTGAGAAGTAACCTGTTAGTGAATTCCAATTAACTTTCATTCTAAACAAAATAGTATTTAGCTAAGAGAGACTTAACCTGTGATCAGTTCATAATTTTGCAGTGAACTACATTTACGATTTTATGTCAGCTAGGAAAATGTGTGAAAAGTAATAGTCTGTAATGTTATCTGTTATCTTTATGCAAATAATCTGTTCTGTCAGCTTCCAGTCTTAACCGTGAACACATGCAGGTGTCAGAGTTCAGTACCTATTTTCTTAAAGAAGAATGTTAATCATTCTCTTGCCTAATTAGTCTGGCGACCGTTTTCTTTATTCTTTAAACAGTGTAGATAGGCAAAAATATTGTTTGTTACCGTTCAAAATTTTACGCAATTCCGACTTTCACTTCCGATAAGCCACCTCCGTTAGGTACAACACGGTCAACATAACAAAATTCCTCTGTGGGGGTAACACTGCTCTGTTGCGATATACCATAATTGCTTTAATAAGGTAGTTTTATTTCACGACCTGCCTCTAACTTTAAGGTTATGGTACAGCAGTAGCGGACTGTAGTTCTATAATATGTACGGCCGCCTGTCTCAGGTTCACTATTATTGTTATTAACCCTCCAGTAGAAAGCCGGAGTGCAGTATACCCAACGGACCGCACTTTCGTGTACAACAACGAGATGGAGACACGGGCAATGCTCAGGTTTGGAGCAGCATTTACCCAAGTCCCCTCCACGCGTTTTCCTCATTCGTGCGCTAGAACTTGACGGGTAAACATCTTTGTTCTCTCCGCTGGGGGTCTACTGCACTCCATTTTTCCGTGCTTGTTGCCTGGATTCTCGACACTGCTGCGCCAGTGTCATCAGAATCTATTATTACAACAATCTTATACTTTCCGACGTAAATGACAATTGTTGCTTTATAAGTGGGCTACCGGTCTTCGTCTGTTGTATTACCATTATCTGGTTATAGTATATTACAATTATGCTTATTACATTATACTTTAGCTGTCGTCATATGGGTGGGAAAGCGATAGGCTGAAGGAGCAGGGAGAAAGAGAAAGCCGAGAATATGATCACCAACTGCACGATCCGCTACCTATTGATGATGGGCCACGTGGAATCTGATGGTCAAATTGCAGAGAGTAAACATAACACTCAATCAAATGAGGATACCAGCGACGATGGAATCAGAGGCCATATGAAATGAACTACTTGTACCTCGGAAAGGATGGCGTCACCAAGTGGATGCATCATCCTCCAGGTCCACAGAAGGTTAGGACTAGATCATGGATCATCATCAAAAAAGCTCCTGGACCGACGAGAAACGCAAGGAATGCAAAGACACCCGAGGAAGTATAAAATAAATAAATAAAATAAAATATTAATTATTGTATATGTATGAGAGTGATTGGTTGTAATTAATATTTGCTTATCTAGAACGTGGACGTTTAATTATTTGGTATCAGACGCTTGACAAAGGCTTTTTCGTAAATGCAATGTTATTGGTAGTTGACCGTGAAATGTAACTCGAATAATCGAACTTCGTATTTAAATCGTTTCCAAAGACTGCTGCGGTAGGTGCGGACTCAAAATCTCAATATTAGAATAATTTGCCAGCCATGTCAATACGTCGTACAGAGGTGACTGTCTACTAAACATAAAAAAATTTACGCAGTTAGTTAAATCAGATATATTCAACGAATAAGCCTACAGTTAAATAATTCAACTTACTTTCGTAAATATAGAATCTTTACAGAGTCGAGTGCGTAGTGAGATTGCAACTCGCAGTGTTCTTATATAACGTCAAATATGGCGGTGTGCCAGTTAATAAAATATACGTGCTTCCCGCTCCAGCTATTGTACAAGACCTACTTCTTCTTAATGAAACATGAGAGTGTCGTAATTGTATTTTGTTTTATCAGCGGCATTGCGCTGCAGTTCTGTGCCATAGGCTTTATTTATTTGTCAGAGATTAAGTATTTAATTAAGATTTCACGTTTCCGAGTAAACTCACGCACGGCATGCAAATGTGCCTTTATAGAAGGCATTAGTCATGGCGTGCAGAGGATAAACTTTGTCCAATCCGTGAAGTCTTCGACCAGTTCAACAAGAACTGCCAGGACAGTTACATCCTCGGCAGCAACGTTACGTTCGACGAGAAGCTGAAGAGTTTCCGTGGGCGATGTTCTTTCATTCGGTACATCCCGACAAAGACGGCCAAGTAAAGCGTCAAGATCTTCGCCATATGTGGCTCCGGTGTTTTCTACACTTCCTGCATGAAGGTGTACGTCGGAAAGCAATCTCAAGGCGGCTTCCACAAGAGCAACTCACCATATGATGTGACTGAAGGCCTCAGAGCCAAGATATCTGGATCAGGAGGGAACCTAACGACGGACAACTGGTACACCAGCATTCCACTGGCCACCACACTCTTACGCATGCACAAGATGACCGTGATTGGAATCGTTATGAAAAACAAAATGAAATCTCTGAGGATTCACTGAGACCACTAGCCGCCCAGTCTGCAGCAGCATGTTCGGACTCAGGAACCAGATTACATTGGCGTCCTATGTTCCAAATAAGAAGAAGGCTGTGATTATTCTCTCCACATTTCACCCCGATGAAATATAGACGAATTGAATGGAGACAAGGAGAAGCCTGAGGTGATTACTACTACAATCAGACCAAAGGCGGTATCGACACTGTCGATCAGTTGTGCAGGACTTTCGACGTGAGCCGAACTTGCAAAAGGTGGCCACTGAAGCTTTTCTTCTACCTACCCAACGTCGTTGCAATCAACGTGCAAGTAATCCTCCTCTGCAACTCGCCTCGGGCAACCCTTACACATCGACAACTACTCAAAACCCTCGTCCTTCTGCGAGGTCAGCTTTACAAGCGCCAGGAGACATCCAGGCAGCTTCCTAAACCGACGCATCAGCGCCTCAAGGAGATCATCCCTAGTTCCAGCAGCCAAGCCGTGACACCGCCTCCCGCAAAAAAGGGGAAGAAGAATTCAAAGTGTGGGCCGTACGGCTGTAAGAAGGACAGAAAGGCGAACTACATGTGCAAAACCTGCGGTCAGTACATTTGTCTTGCCGAACACGCGACCTTCTTTTGTTTCGACTGCATCCCTGTTGCTGAAACACTTGCCAGCTGACTTCAAGGCCGTTGTAAAGGACGGATACAGGAAAGATATAGAATCTGGACGTTTATTGTGTGTTGGATTTATTATGTTAGCACTAACGTGTTCCTTGTCAAATGCTATAAAGGTAAATAATTTGTACAATCTAAAATGTTATGAAGATACGTAATTTGTTCATTGTAAATTGTTCTACAACTATAATATAGTGTGAAAAAGAAACGAAATATAAAACAACGAAGTAGTAGAAGTCATACACGGAAAATAAATAAGGCAGGATAGCTGTAGCCATTGGCGTGTAATCCACCCCATCTTTGTGTTGGTGGTGTAAGATCCGCCTTTCTAAGGGAGGGTTCAGTGTTTGAGCTTCTTTATTACCCAGCAGGTTTACAGTCAGTGCTTCCGTTTGGGGTTAACATATCTAGAGATTCATGTTAGATCAAAGTCCATTAGAAAGGCATGCATTTATGATTCAGTCAGTAACTCTGCAAATCGACAGAAATCCACTATTTAGAATTTTTATGTGTAGAGTTTGTAGGCCATTCCACAATCTTTCATAATCTGTTCGACGTGGATGTGTTTAGTGAATAAAGTAATCTGTTAATTGAAAAATGACACCTTCCAGTCACTTTAAAACATTCTCCAGTCTAGGATCTACACCTTTGGGATTAAAATTCCATTATTAATCATAGTTATGCATAATAAAGTTTGTGGGTTAAATCTTCGGACGACACCACATATATCAATAAAAGCAACGGACCCACAACAGCTCCCGATGACCCTCGCACTTTTCGTGGCCCCAGTCATATTCCCTGTTTTTCTACACTGTAGAACAATATTCTGCTTTCTATTATCAAGATTTGAAGGGAAAAAGTGTTGAGATTTTTCCCTAATCCCATAATATTCAAACTTATGCACAAATGCTCTGTGGATGAAATAACAAAATGCTTTAGTTAATCAAAGAAAATACCTAATGTCTACAACTTATCGTCGAGCCCTGGTAATCTTTTATATACAAAAGAATAAACTGCGTTTCATGTTAACATAACTTTCCTCAAACAGATCTGCTTGCCTGACAGCAAAATATTGTGCACTCAGACGTGCCGAAACTCTCCTATACATTGCTTTCTCAAAAACTTGCGATATATCGGTCAGATGCTAAGCCTGCAGCCCACATACCACATACAATAGCCACCCGACAATGACGCTGGCAAACACCAGCGTAATTTGCGTTCACACCCCTTAGGCATGCCACTGGGCATTAATTTAGCCGCGATTGTGTGGTCGAATGGCTGTCAAAGTGATCATGGACCAAATCACACATTGCAAGCTGGAGCGAAAGCCAACGTTTGTAAATATAAAGGTAGAAAGGGCAAATGGCCACGTCCACAGAACACGGGCGTCAACGCTTAGCGAATGGCACGCAATTTCCCAAGTGAGGGAATGCCTTTTAGGAATCACTTTCTTGTCGACTGTGTGCGGTCTTTTTAGCGTAAAAACTGTGGCTGAAACGAAATGGCCAACCACGATGTTTATATGGCCAGAAGAAAAATATGAGCTCGCCAATCGGATGTATGACTCCGTTCAGGAAAATATTTCTGCAGAACGCTAAGTGAGAGATTGTCCTGGTGTGAGAGACTCCTCTTGACGACAGAAAAAGAGACACTTCCCTCGACAGCAGAGACTTAACTTCGAGACGCCAAAGCAGGGACATCGACGATGAGCTTGATCAGGCTTAGCGTCTGAACATCACTGCAACTAATGAGGCTTACTCATGTGTTTCCCATTTAAATCCAAATGTTATATACCAGCCATGTGCCGCATGAGACTGTAGCTCGCGTGACTCGGCTCCTCAAAGCGCATCTTACTACCATCCTGTTGAGTGAGTTCAAAGTCAGTTATGCTTTCAGTGATCGATAGCTAGATGTAGAAGGTATCTTTGCAAAAGTAAATGGATAGTGAAAGTTGTCAATATGAAAAATAGCTTTCAAATTGATAAAATCTGTAAGAGGTATTGCATAGCTGACTGATCATCATAATCGTACTTTAAATTTTATCATAACTGATTCAATTTCATGTCTACATTCCCTGCAGATGCATGTGATGTAGTATCACATAAAGCTTCTTCAAACACGTCTCACTGCGTTGTCAAGGTAGGATTGACCGTAACGGCGGAACAAATGTACAAAGAGATGACTAGTGGAACCAGTTTGAGCAGCAAACCGGCCGAAGTCATCTCCTGTATCATAAGCCGAACCCCTCTCAAGTCTATTCGTAACTTCTCCGACTATAACTGCCTCATCCTTTTTAGTAAAATCCTTACTCAAACCCCTTGTCTTTTGTGATCTTGGTTTAAGAATACTGGCGTCTTGGTGCTCATTGCTTAAAGTCTGTTACAACTGCAGGCCTGAACCGAACTGGAGAATTAAGAAATTTGACATAACTTGACTGAAGAAAAGACCGGTTGATAGCACACATCATAACGCACGAAAAAATGTAAATTTCGTATCGGAGGGAGGTGTGAGGAGTAAGAATTGTAGAGGGGGATCAAGACTTGACTGTAGTAAGCACGTTCAAGTGGATGTAGGGTGCAGTATGTGAGGTTCCTATTATTTCAGGCACAGTTAATTTGACTTACTTCGCAGAATACTTGAAAGATGCGTCCAAGCTGAATGAGTTGCTCTCGTGAATGGTGATACAGTCCGCTACAGCGATGCCTCTGGAGGCAATTCGCACGGTCGACAAAGAGACAGTGGAGCTGGTCACGCCACATGTCGATATCGGTACGCTTGTGGGGGGGTGGGGGGGGGGGGGATGAACCAAACGATGTGTGACAGCATATCTATTCGTAGATGCTGGTGATCGCCTGGCATTTAGCCGCAAAGCAACTACTTTCTCTGTATTAAATGTTAATTACCTGTATCCACACTGAACACGAGAAACGCTAGGAGCAGTCTAGGAGTATAAAAGTTTGTCTACTATTATTGTACATCTACATATATATTTCGCAAGACAAGCTACCGTACATTGCGTCGGGAGGGGTTCGCTGCACCACTACTATTCATTTCGATTCTTGTTCCATTCGCACTTAGAGCGAGAGAAAAAGTGCTGCCTACATGTCTCCGTTAGGTGCCTAAATTTCAGCCTCTGTATCACTCCGGTGTCTTCCTTTAACCTGCGCTGATGCGGATTTTCCTGATTCTAGAGCGATTTGTGTGTTGTGGCAATATAATCGTTCTGCAGTCGGCTTCAAATGCTGGATCTCTACATTTTCTCTTCAGTGTTCCTCGCAAAGAACGTCGCCTTCTATCCAGGGACTCCGATTTAAGTTTCCGAAGCATCTACGTAATACTTGCGTGTTTTTCGGACCTATCGGTAACAAATCTACCAGCCTCTGTATTACTCCGATGTCTTCCTTTAACCTGGCATGGTGTGGATTCCAAACACTCTAATAGTACTCAAGAACTGGTTGCAGTAGCGTCCTATAGTCAATCTCCTTTAAAAGTGAACCACACTTCCTCAAAATTCTCGCAACAAATTGTTGTTCTGCTCTTCAGTCCTCAGACTGGTTTGATGCAGCTCTCCTCGCTACTCTATCCTGTGCAAGCTTCTTCATCTCCCAGTATCTACTGCAACCTACATCCTTCTGAATCGGCTTAGTCTATTCATCTCTTGGTCTCCCTCTACGATTTTTACCCTCCACGCTACCCTCCAATGCTAAATTTGTGATCCTTTGATGTCTCAGAACATGTCCTACCAACCGATCCCTTCTTCTAGTCAAGTTGTGCCAAAAATTTCTCTTCTCCCCAATCCTATTCAATACTTCCTCATTAGTTATGTGATCTATCCATCTAATCTTCAGCATTCTTCTGTAGCACCACATTTCGAAAGCTTCTATTCTCTTCTTGTCCAACCTATTTATCGTCCATGTTTCACTTCCATATATGACTACACTCCATACAAATACTTTCAGAAACGACTTCCTGACACTTAAACCTATACTCGATGTCAACAAATTTCTCTTCTTCAGAAACACTTTCCTTCCCATTTCCAGTCTCCATTTTATATCCTCTCTACTTGGACCATCATCTGTTATTTTCCTACCCAAATAGCAAAACTCCTTTACTACTTTAAGTGTCTCATTTCCTAATCTAATTCCCTCAGCATCACCCGAATTAATTCAACTACATTCCATTATTCCTGTTTTGCTTTTGTTGATGATCATCTTATACCCTCCTTTCAAGACACTGTCCATTCCGTTCAACTGCTCTTCCAATTCCTTTGCTGTCTCCGACAGAATTACAATGTCATCGGCGAACCTCAAAGTTATTATTTCTTCTCCATGGATTTCAATACTTACTCCGAATTGTTCTTTTCTTTCCTTTACTGCTTGCTCAATATACAGATTGAATAACATCGGGTATACGCTACAACGCTCTCTCACTCCCTTCCCAACCACTGCCTCCCTTTCATGCCCCTCGACTCTTATAACTGCAACCTGGTTTCTGTACAAATCGTAAATAGTCTTTCGCTCCCTGTATTTTACCCCTGCCACCTTCAGAATTTGAAAGAGAGTATTCAAGCCAACATTGTCAAAAGCATTCTCTAAGTCTACAAATGGTAGAAACGTAGGTCTGCCTTTCCTTAACCTATCTTCTAAAATATGTCGTTGGGTCAGTATTGCCTCACGTGTTCCAATATTTCTATGGAATCCAAACTGATCTTCCCCGAGGTCGGCTTCTACCAGTTTTTCCATTCATGTGTAAAGAATTCGCGTTAGTATTTTGCAGCCATGACTTATTAAACTGACAGTTCGGTAGTTTTCACATCTGTCAACACCTGCTTTCCTTGGGATTGGAATTATTGTATTCTTCTTGACGTCTGAGGCCTTGTTTCGACTTAGGTCTTTCAGTGCTCTGTCAAACTCTTCACGCAGTATCATATCTCCCATTTCATCTTCATCTACATCCGCTTCCATCTCCATAATATTGTCCTCAAGTACATCGCCCTTGTATAGACCCTCTATATACTCCTTCCACCTTTCTGCTTTCCCTTCTTTGCCTAGAACTGGGTTTCCATCTGAGCTCTTGATGTTCAACAAATTAAAGTCGATTATTTGCCATCCCTAGCACAGTTCTCACATGCTCTTCCATTTCAGATCGTTTTGCATCGTTACACCTAGATATGTAAATGACCTGAGTGCGTCGAGCAGGACAGCAATAACACTGCACCCGAACATTTCGCATTTGTTTTCCCTGTGCATTCGCATTAATTTACATTTTTCCACATTTAGGGCTAGCTGCCATTCATCACGCCAACTAGAAATTTCGTCTAAGTTACCTCGTATCCTCCCACAGTCACTCAACTTTGACACCTTCCTGTACACCACAGCATCATCAGGAAAGAACCGTAAACTGCTGCCCACTCCGTCCGCCTGGTCAGTGATGTGTATAGAAAATAATAGCACTCTATCACACTTCCCTGAGGCAGTCCTGACGAGATCCTTGTCTCTGACGACACTCGCCGTCGAGAACAACGCACTGGGTTCTATTACTCAAGGAGTCTTCGAGCCACTTGCGACGGTACCTACTGGTTACTGCTGGTGTAACTACTCTTCCTAAACAGCATCCCATGCGAACAAACCAATTGTGTCTTTACCTACGGTCACTCGTACTTTAGGTACCTGGGCTTCAGCTATGTGTGGCCCTGTTCAAAAAGAAGAGCTCGATGTACTCATAGGGTCAAGCTGCGCACGTCTACTTTCTCGCCCCACACCTAATTCACTGAAAATAATAACCTGCAGCTGTGATCCGGCGGTCAAATAATCTATGCATTGGCTAGAATGGAGAGTTAATGAAATGCACAGAAACACAATATAAAAATTAATAACTTAATAGCATGGGTTCTCTTTCTAATGTCTGTAATTGATGTGGACGTCAGAGAATTATGTTGAATAATGCTTATTTACCAAAGACAATCTCAAATAATGGGTAGTTGTCACTTAAAATAAAGACCAAAAATATCTTAATGAAATGGAGTAACGTTGTGTTGGAGTGTTAAGAGAATGGTAGCAAATTCCCAAAACTAAATAGTGATCAATGGTATTCGAAAACTAAGTCCACTTCGTTAACACAAGAAACGAAGTATTTACTCGTTCAAAACATTTCAAAGTTCAATATCTTGATTTACAAATTAACACACACAAACTGACGAGTAGAAACTTGTACTATGTCTATCGTCAGTTCCGTAATACAAGCGGAGAAAGTTACAGTCCTACTCTGGAGCACATTGGTATCTCCAGAAAAATCAAGCATGGTAGCAGCCACTCCATCAAAAACCATACAGTATCTGCCTTTTCCCGAACGAACATACAAGTGTCCAGTTCTCTTCCTTGAGCTGTTCACTCGAAAAAGTCCCAATTTCCTTTAGACGTCCGCAGTGTTCCACTACTACCTGTTTATTCGTTGGCGAAAGGCTGTCCCTTCCTAAAATACATCGTTATTAAGTTCTACAGACACGATTTTACTCAACTTGGCCACTTCCGGACTAAACAAGTATGTTGTTGTTGTTGTTGCGGTCTTCAGTC
This sequence comes from Schistocerca americana, assembly GCF_021461395.2. Classification (NCBI taxonomy): domain Eukaryota; kingdom Metazoa; phylum Arthropoda; class Insecta; order Orthoptera; family Acrididae; genus Schistocerca; species Schistocerca americana. The sequence continues at coordinate 975,563,501 of NC_060120.1, read as the reverse complement.
CTGAGACAGGTTTGGTGCAGCTCTCCATGCTACTCTATCCTGTGCAAGCTTCTTCGTCTCCCAGTACCTACTGCTGCCTACATCCTTCTGAATCTGCTTAGTGTATTCATCCCTTGGTCTCCCTCTGCGATTTTTACCCTCCACGCTGCCCTCCAATACTAAATTTGTGATCCTTTGATGTCTCAGAACATGTCCTACCAACCGATCCCTTCTTCTAGTCAAGTTGTGCCACAAGCTCCTCTTCTCCCCAATTCTATTCAATACCTCCTCGTTAGTTATGTGATCTATCCATCTAATCTTCTGCATTCTTCTGTAGCACCACATTTCGAAAGCTTCTGTTCTCTTTTGGTCTTAACTATTTATCGTCCACGTTTCACTTCCATACATGGCTACACTCCATACAAATACATTCAGAAACGACTTCCTGACACTTAAATCTATACTCGATATTAACAAATTTTTCATCTTCAGGGCCGGCCGCGGTGGTCTAGCGGTTCTGGGCGCGCAGTCCGGAACCGCGCGGCTGCTACGGTCGCAGGTTCGAATCCTGCCTCGGGCATGGATGTGTGTGATGTCCTTAGGTTAGTTAGGTTTAAGTAGTTCTAAGTTCCAGGGGACTGATGACCACAGATTTTAAGTCCCATAGTGCTCAGAGCCATTTGAACCATTTTGAACCATTCATTTTCAGGAACACTTTCCTTGCCATCGCCAGTCTACATTTTATATCCTCTCTACTTCGACCATCGTCAGTTATTTTGCTCCCCAAATAGGAAAACTCCTTTACTACTTTAAGTGTCTCATTTCCTAATCTAATTCCCTCAGCATCACCCGACTTCATTCGACTACATTCCATTAGCCTCGTTTTGCTTTTGTTGATGTTCATCTCATACCCTCCTTTCAAGACACTGTCCATTCCGTTCAGCTGCTCTTCCAAGTCCTTTGCTGTCTCAGACAGAATTACAATGTCATCGGCGAACCTCAAAGTTTTTATTTCTTCTCCATGGATTTTAATACCTACTCTGAACTTTTCTTTTGTTTCCTTTATTGCTTGCTCAATATACAGATTGTATAACATCGGGGATAGGCTACAACCCCGTCTCACTCCCTTCCCAACCACTGCTTCCCATTCATGCCCCTCGACTCTTATAACTGCCATCTGCTTTCTGTACAATTTGTAAATAGCCTTTCGCTCCCTGTATTTTACCCCTGCCACCTTCAAAATTTGAAAGAGAGTATTCCAGTCAACATTGTCAAAAGCTTTCTCTAAGTCTACAAATGCTAGAAACATAGGTTTGCCTTTCCTTAATCTTTCTTCTAACATACGTCGTAGGGTCAGTATTGTCTCACGTGTTCCAACAATTCTACGGAATCCAAACTGATCTTCCCCGAGGTCGGCTTCTATCACTTTTTCCATTCGTCTGTAAAGAATTCGCGTTAGTATTTTGCAGCTGCGACTTATTAAACTGATAGTTCGGTAAATTTCACATCTGTCAACACCGGCTTTCTTTGGGATTGGAATTGTTATATTCATCTTGAAGTCTGAGGGTATTTCACCTGTCTCATACATCTTGCTCACCAGATGGTAGAGTTTTGTCAGGACTGGCTCTCCGAAGCCTGTCAGTAGTTCTAATGGAATGTTGTCTACTCCAGGGGCCGTGTTTCGGCTCAGGTCTTTCAGTGCTCTGTCAAACTCTTTACGTAGTATCATATCTCCCATTTCATCTTCATCTACACCCTCTTCCATTTCCATAATATTGTCCTCAAGTACATCGCCCTTGTATAGACCCTCTATATACTCCTTCCACCTTTCTGCTTTCCCTTCTTTGCTTAGAACTGGGTTTCCATCTGAGCTCTTGATATTCATACAAGTGGTTCTTCTTTCTCCAAAGGTCTCTTTAATTTTCCTGTAGGCAGTATCTATTTTACCCCTAGTGAGAGAAGCCTCTACATCCTTACATTTGTCCTCTAGCCATCCCTGCTTAGCCATTTTGGACTTTCTGTCGATCTCATTATTGAGACGTTTGTATTCCTTTCTGCCTGCTTTATTTACTGCATTTTTATATTTTCTCCTTTCATCAATTAAATTCAATATTTCTTCTGTTACCTAAGGGTTTCTACTAGCCCTCGTCTTTTTACCTATTTGATCCTCTGCTGCCTTCACTATTTCATCTCTCAAAGCTACCCATTCTTCTTCTACTGTATTTCTTTCCCCCATTCCTGTCAATTGTTCCCATATGCTCTCCCTGAAACTGTGTACAACCTCTGGTTCTTTCAGTTCATCCAGGTCCCATCTCCTTAAATTCCCATCTTTTTGCAGTTTCTTCAGTTTTAATCTACAGTTCATAACCAATAGATTGTGGTCAGAGTCCACATCTGCCCCTGGAAATGTCTTACAGTTTAAAACCTGGTTCCTAAATCTCTGTCTTACCATTATATAGTCTATCCGGTACCTTTTAGTATCTCCAGGGTTCTTCCATGTATACAACAACTATATTACAACAATATCTGAATATAGAAATATTGTAAACATTCGGTCACACTCAGGCCATTCACAGTAAATATTAATAAAGGTTTGCCCATACATAACTAAGTCAGTATCCTTGTGCAAGTGTTCTCATGATAAATGGCAACAGACTGTCGTTAAATATTGCTTAAACAATTATTAGCCTGCTTTTCAGAAGCGTCTTTTGGCACTCTTTTACAATGATGATGTCAGCCAAAAAATGCGATTGAACAACTTCTTAAATCACCATGATTTTGTATTATCAGTTGCAGTTAATGTCTAAATAAAGTTACTTGCAAAACAGTAAACTGTTCATCAAATAATTGTAGAAGTATGCCAAATGTGAGGTATTCGTGCTGTATTCATTTACTGTGTAATTGTGAAGGATACGATGTTCTGACAAACATTTGCATAATGAAAACATATACGAAAACTTATGAGTCAAGAAATAATAGCTGTAGTGCAATGCTGCGCTCTCAGAAATCATATGGTGAAATTGCATTAAGCATTTAAAAGTTGGTAATTTAGTGGTCCACTGCGAAAATGTTTATTCACTGTGAAACATTAATTTCTGTAGTTTTAAAGGTATTGAAATACTGTTTTGTGATTGGTCATGCCTCATTTTTCTGAGGTAGCTGATATATTCAGATTTGCTTTAATACTTGACCGTGAATTACTGTAGATTCTTGAAAAGAAGGTATCTTTCAGGTAGTCTGACACTCCGTCATTTCTTGGAACATTGTCTGTCCTCTTAAGCATCAGAACTCCCCGCACTGGGGTTTACCCATTTCCCGCCATGCATTCGTTGTCTCTGCACCTGAGGTTACCTGAAGGTGCCGCGCAACATCCTCGTCCCGCCGACTCGCACGCAGCCAAGCACGCAAATTCCCCACCTCTCAGTACCAGACCTATCTGGACGAATAACTTGCCCAGATACTCGCCATGTTACACTCTCACATATATGTGTACATAAATCAAACTATCATGACTTCGTTAACAGACCGCATTGAGGTATCGTGTCAAATGCCGTTCAAAAATCTAGAAATATGGACTCTGCTTGGTGCCCTTCATCCACTGTTCACAGAACAGGACAAGCTGAGTTTCGCACGAGCGACGATTTTTAAATCCGCTCTCGGTCTGAATGAAATTTCTTATATTCCAACTCAGAATATGTTCAAGAATTCTGCAGCAAACCAATGTTGAGGGTATTGGTTTGTAGTTTTGTCGGACCGTTCTTTTACCCTCCTTATATACAGGAGTCACCTGCGCATTTTTCCGGTCATTTGAGATTTTGCGGTGTGCAAGCTAAGTAAGTTACGAATGCCGTAGAGTACTCTTTGTAAGAAGGAATTGGGATTCCATTCAGGCCTGGCGACTTATTTCTTGTCAACTCTCTCGGTCGTTTCTCTATGCCAGTGATGCCTATTACTATGTCTTCCGTATGATGGTCAAACGACGGTATATTTGTACGATTTCCGTGCATGAACGATTTCTTAAATGCGAAAGAAGACTTCGGATTTCCTTGTGCTATCTTATACTGCCACACCAGGCTGGTCAACGAATGACTCGATTTAAGCTTTAGACCCGCTTAGCGGTTTTACATAGCACCAGAATTTTCTCGGGTTTTCGGCCAGATCTTTTGCTAAGGTATGACGATAGTTGTTTTAAACTAACCGTAATAAGAAGCAAGTGATGGTGGTTACGTAACCAACAAAATGCAAATCCTTCCGCTGTCATGCGAAGTTTGCTAATAAATCTTGTTAGTCGCCAGAAGTCACTCGGCGTTAGCATGTACTCCATGTTTAGCTTTGCCCTGGTTTCCATTATTCCACGAAATTAAATGTATCAAAGTAAGTAATTGTGCTTTAGTTTACGGTTCTTATCAGCAATTGTTCCGTAATGGCATATTGGAATATTATTTAAAGCAAATTTCCCACCAAAACATTCAATCGTAGCCACATAATTAGATTTTTTTCGTCAGTCTTCTGACTGGTTTAATGTGATCCGCGACGAATTCCTCTCCTGTGCCAACCCAGGGAGGACTCGAACCTCCGACGGGAGGAGCGGCTCGATCCATGGCAAGGCACTCCAGACCGCACGACTACATCGTGTGGCTACGTCATATGACGTGAGGTGCATTGAAAGTACTTAAATGATTCGCATTACTGTAGCAGTGTTTCCTACGTATTTTATGTGGTTAAGGAAATCAAACTGAATTTTATTTCAGTACTACTGAAGATACGAAATAATACATCGAAGAGCCAAAGAAACTGATGCACATGCCTAATATCGTGTTGGGCCCCCGCGAGCCCGTAGAAGTGCAGCAACACGACGTGGCATGGACTCGACTAATGTCTGGAGTAGTGCTGAAGGGAACTGACGCCATGAATCCTGCAGGGCTGTCCGTAGATCCATAAGAGTACTAGGGCGTGAAGATCTCTTCTGAAAAGCACAATGCAAGGCATCCAGATATGCTCAATAATGTTCATTTCTGGGGAGTTTGGTGACCAGCGGAAGTGTATAAATTCAGAGGAGTGTTCCTGGAGCCACTCTGCACCAATTCTGGACGTGTGGGGTGTCGCATTGTTCTGCTAACTGACGAAGTCCGTCGAAATCTACGATGGACGTGAATGGATGCAGGTGATCAGACGGGATGCTTACGTACGTGCCACCTGTCAGAGTTGTATCTAGACATATCATGAGTCCCATATCATTCCAACTGCCCACGCCCCACACCATCACAGAGCCCCAACCAGCTTGAACAGTGCCCTGATGATATGCAGGGTCCATGGATTCATGAGGTTTTCTTCTACCCGTACACGAGACGCGTCCGACCAGACAAAGTGTTTACAGTCATCAACAGTCCAATGTCGGTAATGACAGGCCCAGGCCTCGCCTAAAGCTTTGCGTAGTGCAGTCATCAAGAGTGCACGAGTGGGCCTTCTCCGAGAGTCCAGATCGATGAAGTAGGCTGTTTATGTTTTCTTATTGGCAACGTTACGTAGCGCTCTGTATGAAAATCACTGGCTGTGCTGTGTGCACTCTGTGGCTAGTTTGCATTGTTGTCTGCCATTGTAGTGTTGGGCAGCTGGATGTGAACAGCGCGTAGCGTTGCGCAGTTGGAGGTGAGCCGCCAGCAGTGGTGGATGTGGGGAGAGAAATGGCGGAGTTTGGAAATTTGTTAGACTGGATGTCATGAACTGCTATATACATTATGACTTTTGAACACTATTAAGGCAAATACATTGTTTGTTCTCTATTAAAATCTTTCATTTGCTAACTATGCCTATCAGTAGTTAGTGCCTTCCGTAGTTTGAATCTTTTATTTAGCTGGCAGCAGTGGTGCTCGCTGTATTGCAGTAGTCCGAGTAACGAAGATTTTTGTGAGGTAAGCGATTTGTGAAACGTCTAGGTTAATATTAGTCAGAGCCATTCTTTTGTAGGGATTATTGAAAGTCAGATTACGTTGCGATAAAAATATTGTGTGTCAGGATAAGCACAGTCTTGTATAATTGTTCAAAGGGGACGTTTCAAAACGTTCGCACACCGATGCTTGTTGATAGCCCAGCACTGAAATCTGCGGAATTTAAAGCCATGGGGACGCCTGTACGCGCCCGTTATCGGCAGGAAAGATGCCACTCTGCTACAGAAGGTTGAATATTCCAATTGGCGGCAACAGTTGGAAGCATGAGCTGTTGAGCATCGAAGCAGTTACTTCATATGGCTAAATGCTCAGGAGTTACCAGCAAGAGTTGCACTTATTATTTTGCTAGCGGACGAACCTCTTCATTTTTGGAGAGTACAATTCTAGCCGGCGGTAGTGGTCGAGCGGTTCTAGGCACTTCAGTACGGAACCGCACGATTGCTACTGTCGCAGGTTCGAATTCTGCCTGGGGCATGGATGTGTGTGATGTCCTTAGGTTAGTTAGGTTTAAGTAGTTCTACGTTCTAGGGGACTGACGACCTCAGATGTTAAGTCCCATAGTGCTCAGAGCCATTTGAAAAATTGAGTACAATTCCATCTTGGCCTGTGGTTAGGAAGTGGTTAATCTTGGTTGTTTCTTGAATTTATGCTGACTCTCTGTAGCCTCAACGCACTTTTAGAACAGGCTTGTCAGTGCCATTTTTCTGTTTAATTGGCAATTCTGCTGTACCTTATTCGTGGTGGTTCGCGGTCGTGTGCCTTGAATGAAATGTGTGTGGTAAGTTAAACGGTCGTTTTGGGTGCCTTTGTACCTCTGACTGTTCAGTGTTAGACAGCGAGTGACTGTTGACTTGTTTTCCCCTCCTTTACTGGTTTTGCACGTGATGCTGCTGCACATTGCGTCAGCATCTTATTTAAAGTTGTTTACGGACGTATGCACTGAGTAAATTGTCTGGAAAGTCAGCAATAACTTCTTTATTTTTGTTAGTGTTCGGAGTTGAACAGCGAGCGGCTGTGTACCGGTGTTTCTCTTGTTTACTAATTGGCCTTTGTATATTTGCTGGTCTACTGTTGGCAGAATGCTTATGTCTGTGTGAGGTTAGCGTCTTCCGTGTAGACGGCGCGACATCCGCACTTTACTGACTGTGTAATTTTAAGGAACTGCATTGAGTAAGGATGGCCACAACGGAGTAAGTATCCTGTTGCGTACTAGTTAACTACACGAGCCTAAGGGATTTTCTATTTAGTATTCGATCTTGTCATATTATGTTGTAGGTTGTGACTTACCGTTGTGTAACTTGTTTTGTTTACGTTTCAGTTTCTTCAATTGTAAGTAAAATGATATTACTTACGTTGGAGGCTGGCTGTGGCTTCAACACTTCTTACTCAGAAGGTGAAGCATTAGGCACTTAATGACTTTGTAAACTGCAAGCGTCCACCCTGGAAAGAACTCGCCCGCGGCAAAGGAAGGTATATTTTGTTCCCTGTTCAAGTTGCTGAGTGATTTAACTTTGTGTTAATCTCGTGATTACCGTGTTTTGGAAGGCGGCTTGCTGTATAGAGATTAGTATGTTATTGTACCTGGATATTGGTATGCTACTGGAGTGCTTATCTCAAACTAACACCCATTTTCGGTGGTTTAACCGACGCCGTGTTAAGCGTGAGGCTGCTTATTTGTGCGTGTTTGTTTTGGAACATGTTAGAGTTCCGTTATTAGACTTGTAACCTCCCCACTGTATAATAATATTAAATAGTATTCATATTTAACGTAACTACCAACAGATAAATTCCGTAATCTTGCAATAATACAATGTGACTAATCTCTCAATAATAAACGTGACTCACTTACAATCTTTGAATAATTGTCTGTCAATTTAACCTGGTAAATTTTGGACGTCAGCAGTGCTGCGTCATGGGCCTGAAAGATAATTCTGAATACATAGAAAATTCTTACCTCAGTAAGGTCGCCGGATAACGCGTATATATCTGCTCCTATAAGAAATTTTTCTGGCACAGCCGAGTGCAATGCTGGCCGATAGATTTGTCATGTATAAAAAGAACAACCGATTTTTCTTTGTAATAATCGGGATGACCAAGGATTGGAGAAATTAGTAAATTCTTTAAATTGAAATGAATGATTGTCAAAAACTACTTTTTATGAGAAAGATTGTTATTAAGAGATTTTTTCAAACATTTACTTGGGACTTGATATAACAATACTACATATGCGCGAGGCTGCTTTTATCTTATATTATACCGCTCAGGCACCGCCATCGCTCCCACGACCGGCCCAGCCAACACGATACACCAGACTGCTCGCTAGCAACTACTTACTGCTACTACTACACAATTCCTACTGCAGTCAACACTGCTCTTTGGTCTCAGATTCTCTTATACCTTACATATCGCAGGCAGCGCGTGAGCAATACATCGAAATTACATCTGCTCGAGTGCGCTAGCAACAAATTCCTTAATCATGGACCTCTTACATAACCCTTCACTGGGGGGGGGGGGGGGGGGGGCAAAAATTTGGCAGCGATGGTGAGTCAATTGGACTTGCCATGAGCAACAAATTTTTCTATAATCTATTTAGTTACTAAGTCTACAGTCACAGTGTATATACATTACTGATTGACAAAGTGTATACGCAATGAGTACAAAAGATATTAACAAATTACATAAAGTGCACACACATTGTAAAAGTCTTTAGCATTATTGGGGCAACTAATCATATTAACAGATGAAATGAAGTGCACACGCACTGTATAAGTCTTTAGCATTTTTTACAAGAACTACATAAATAAAGTGCACACGCACTGTAAAAGTCTTTAGCATTTTTACATGAATTAGACATATGAAGGAGTGAGATTAAGTGCACACGCACTGAGTACAAAATATATTAACAAATGACATAAAGTGCACACGCACTGTAAAAGTCTTTAGCATTTTTAGGACAACTGACCTTATCAACAAATGAAATGAAGTGCACACCTACTGTATAAGTCTTTAGTATTTTTTTTACAAGAACTAAATAAATAAACTGCACACGCACTGTATATGTCTTTATCATTTTACAAGAATTTAAACAGCCGGCCGAAGTGGCCGTGCGGTTAAAGGCGCTGCAGTCTGGAACCGCAAGACCGCTACGGTCGCAGGTTCGAGTCCTGCCTCGGGCATGGATGTTTGTGATGTCCTTAGGTTAGTTAGGTTTAACTAGTTCTAAGTTCTAGGGGACTAATGACCTCAGCAGTTGAGTCCCATAGTGCTCAGAGCCAAGAATTTAAACGCACTGTATAAGTCTTTACCATTTTACAAAAACTGGGAAAGGAATGGGAAGGATTGCATAATGGTTGGAGCACAGTAGGTTGCACGTTGCTGCACTGAAAGTCCACATCTTTCTACAGAAGCACAGCACCAAATGAGACAATCTGAAGTTCTCTTGCCTGAAGTATTTATCAGTGCAGCCAAGACACTGAAATGTTGTATTAATATTCAATGTTATCATTTTGGTAGCACATTAGGTACACCAAACAGCAGGACCATAATAACAGCTCCATCGTGCAAGGTGGTGGACAGCTTGGTATGTCAACACCACATTCTTGTAGAATCCATACTCTTACATCAACGTAGAATAAGTGCAAAAACCAAATATAGTGCTCCATGATCATGAGGATGGACGGGACAAACGGATATTGCAGTAATTTCTGGTAATTAGGTCATAAGGTGAAGGACATTAAGTCTTATGCTAGTCATCATTGAGAATTACATTAGTGTATCAACCGATTTGAATAATTATTGGCACTCATTGGTTAGTTACCAAATATTTCTGTACTATGTGTGGAGTATTACAGAACATTATTCATAAGTCATCTAATTACAGTAAATGTTGGCACTCATTGCCCAGTTACAAACCATTTTTATGCATTATTCAGAAGTCATCATTCAAAGCAAGAGTTAATTAATGGCATAGAATTTATGCATAAGTCATCATATTAAAGTAAACAGTGGCATTCATTGGTCAGTTACTAAACATGTAGCAAGTATTGAGTATTACAAAACACTATTCATAACTCATCTGATTGCAGTAATTATTGGCATTCTTCAGCCAGTTACAAAGTATTCATATAGTTTTACAAAACATCATTCAGTATTATTCACAAGTCACCATTCAAAACAGGAGTTATTGAGTGTAGCATCAAGTTGCTAGTGACTATATATGATATCATGTAAGTGACATAAGACACACTTAAAATGTAAGACAGTGTAACTATTAGTCAAGGTCTGTAGTCCAATAATACATAGATATGATGGATTCAATACATCAGAGATATTTGCATTATATTTAGGACTACAAATATATCTTAAACTGGTAGCATTATTTAGTTATATACTGGTAATAGGACAGGTAATATTTTTTTTTGTGCTGGCAATGCATTGCGTTGTGATCGATAATTAATTGCTGGGGTATGAAAATATATGCTTTTGCCTTATTGCTGGAAATAAGGATTAATAACATCATTTGTCATGAGTCAGTTGTAGCAAGGTTATGAAACAAAGGCAGTATATGTGATCACATTCATGAATGATACACACAAATGGGTAAAAAACAATGCAAGTATTAGAACAGGTTTCATAACAAAGTGTTCATAGCATATTAATAGGATGAAAAGCTTCATGTGGAAAAAATACAAAATGGATTACTGAGCTGAAAGAAGAAATGCATGTTATGTTGAAAAGTAGTGAACTTCGAATTATCCGGTAATGAAACGTGTACTTAATATGTATGTACTCTAGCTGTCTTTCCCAAAACATTCAGTCATTATACTATGCGACATAAGACATACTGTCAAAAGGAACTGCAACAAATTCTTAAATAACTACACAGTATCTCTTAACTAATAGTAAATACACTCCTGGAAATGGAAAAAAGAACACATTGACACCGGTGTGTCAGACCCACCATACTTGCTCCGGACACTGCGAGAGGGCTGTACAAGCAATGATCACACGCACGGCGCAGCGGACACACCAGGAACCGCGGTGTTGGCCGTCGAATGGCGCTAGCTGCGCAGCATTTGTGCACCGCCGCCGTCAGTGTCAGCCAGTTTGCCGTGGCATACGGAGCTCCATCGCAGTCTTTAACACTGGTAGCATGCCGCGACAGCGTGGACGTGAACCGTATGTGCAGTTGACGGACTTTGAGCGAGGGCGTATAGTGGGCATGCGGGAGGCCGGGTGGACGTACCGCAGAATTGCTCAACACGTGGGGCGTGAGGTCTCCACAGTACATCGATGTTGTCGCCAGTGGTCGGCGGAAGGTGCACGTGCCCGTCGACCTGGGACCGGACCGCAGCGACGCACGGATGCACGCCAAGACCGTAGGATCCTACGCAGTGCCGTAGGGGACCGCACCGCCACTTCCCAGCAAATTAGGGACACTGTTGCTCCTGGGGTATCGGCGAGGACCATTCGCAACCGTCTCCATGAAGCTGGGCTACGGTCCCGCACACCGTTAGGCCGTCTTCCGCTCACGCCCCAACATCGTGCAGCCCGCCTCCAGTGGTGTCGCGACAGGCGTGAATGGAGGGACGAATGGAGACGTGTCGTCTTCAGCGATGAGAGTCGCTTCTGCCTTGGTGCCAATGATGGTCGTATGCGTGTTTGGCGCCGTGCAGGTGAGCGCCACAATCAGGACTGCATACGACCGAGGCACACAGGGCCAACACCCGGCATCATGGTGTGGGGAGCGATCTCCTACACTGGCCGTACACCACTGGTGATCGTCGAGGGGACACTGAATAGTGCACGGTACATCCAAACCGTCATCGAACCCATCGTTCTACCATTCCTAGACCGGCAAGGGAACTTGCTGTTCCAACAGGACAATGCACGTCCGCATGTATCCCGCACCACCCAACGTGCTCTAGAAGGTGTAAGTCAACTACCCTGGGCAGCAAGATCTCCGGATCTGTCCCCCATTGAGCATATTTGGGACTGGATGAAGCGTCGTCTCACGCGGTCTGCACGTCCAGCACGAACGCTGGTCCAACTGAGGCGCCAGGTGGAAATGGCATGGCAAGCCGTTCCACAGGACTACATCCAGCATCTCTGCGATCGTCTCCATGGGAGAATAGCAGCCTGCATTGCTGCGAAAGGTGGGTATACACTGTACTAGTGCCGACATTGTGCATGCTCTGTTGCCTGTGTCTATGTGCCTGTGGTTCTGTCAGTGTGATCATGTGATGTATCTGACCCCAGGAATGTGTCAATGAATTCACGGTGTTCTTATTTCAATTTCCAGGAGTGTACTTTAAATTTTATCATAACTGATTCAATTTCATGTCTACATTTCCTGCAGATGCATGTGATGTAGTATCACATAAAGCTTCTTCAAACACGTCTCACTGCGTTGTCAAGGTGGGATTGATCGTAACGGCGGAACAAATGTACAAAGAGATGACTAGTGGAACCAGTTTGAGCAGCAAACCGGCCGAAGTCATCTCCTGTATCATAAGCCGAACCCCTCTCAAGTCTATTCGTAACTTCTCCGACTATAACTGCCTCATCCTTTTTAGTAAAATCCTTACTCAAACCCCTTGTCTTTTGTGATCTTGGTTTAAGAATACTGGCGTCTTGGTGCTCATTGCTTAAAGTCTGTTACAACTGCAGGCCTGAACCGAATTGGAGAATTAAGAAATTTGACATAACTTGACTGAAGAAAAGACCGGTTGATAGCACACATCATAACGCACGAAAAAATTGTAAATTTCGTATCGGAGGGAGGTGTGAGGAGTAAGAATTGTAGAGGGGGATCAAGACTTGACTGTAGTAAGCACGTTCAAGTGGATGTAGGGTGCAGTATGTGAGGTTCCTATTGTTTCAGGCACAGTTAATTTGACTTACTTCGCAGAATACTTGAAAGATGCGTCTAAGCTGAATGAGTTGCTCTCGTGAATGGTGATACAGTCCGCTACAGCGATGCCTCTGGAGGCAATTCGAACGGTCGACAAAGAGACAGTGGAGCTGGTCACGCCACATGTCGATATCGGTACGCTTGTGGGGGGGGGGGGGGGGGGGGGGGATGAACCGAACGATGTGTGACAGCATATCTATTCGTAGATGCTGGTGATCGCCTGGCATTTAGCCGCAAAGCAACTACTTTCTCTGTATTAAATGTTAATTACCTGTATCCACACTGAACACGAGAAACGCTAGGAGCAGTCTAGGAGTCTAAAAGTTTGTCTACTATTATTGTACATCTACATACATATTTCGCAAGACAAGCTACCGTACATTGCGTCGGGAGGGGTTCGCTGCACCACTACTATTCATTTCGTTTCCTGTTCCATTCGCACTTAGAGCGAGAGAAAAAGTGCTGCCTACATGTCTCCGTTAGGTGCCTAAATTTCAGCCTCTGTATCACTCCGGTGTCTTCCTTTAACCTGCGCTGATGCGGATTTTCCTGATTCTTGAGCGATTTGTGTGTTGTGGCAATATAATCGTTCTGCAGTCGGCTTCAAATGCTGGATCTCTACATTTTCTCTTCAGTGTTCCTCGCAAAGAACAACGCCTTCTATCCAGGGACTCTGATTTAAGTTTCCGAAGCATCTACGTAATACTTGCGTGTTTTTCGGACCTATCGGTAACAAATCTACCAGCCTCTGTATTACTCCGATGTCTTCCTTTAACCTGGCATGGTGTGGATTCCAAACACTCTAATAGTACTCAAGAACTGGTTGCAGTAGCGTCCTATAGTCAATCTCCTTTAAAAGTGAACCACACTTCCTCAAAATTCTCGCAACAAATTGTTGTTCTGCTCTTCAGTCCTCAGACTGGTCTGATGCAGCTCTCCTCGCTACTCTATCCTGTGCAAGCTTCTTCATCTCCCAGTATCTACTGCAACCTACATCCTTCTGAATCGGCTTAGTGTATTCATCTCTTGGTCTCCCTCTACGATTTTTACCCTCCACGCTACCCTCCAATGCTAAATTTGTGATCCTTTGATGTCTCAGAACATGTCCTACCAACCGATCCCTTCTTCTAGTCAAGTTGTGCCAAAAATTTCTCTTCTCCCCAATCCTATTCAATATTTCCTCAATAGTTATGTGATCTATCCATCTAATCTTCAGCATTCTTCTGTAGCACCACATTTCGAAAGCTTCTATTCTCTTCTTGTCCAACCTATTTATCGTCCATGTTTCACTTCCGTATATGGCTACACTCCATACAAATACTTTCAGAAACGACTTCCTGGCACTTAAACCTATACTCGATGTCAACAAATTTCTCTTCTTCAGAAACACTTTCCTTCCCATTTCCAGTCTCCATTTTATATCCTCTCTACTTGGACCATCATCTGTTATTTTCCTACCCAAATAGCAAAACTCCTTTACTACTTTAAGTGTCTCATTTCCTAATCTAATTCCCTCAGCATCACCCGAATTAATTCAACTACATTCCATTATTCCTGTTTTGCTTTTGTTGATGATCATCTTATACCCTCCTTTCAAGACACTGTCCATTCCGTTCAACTGCTCTTCCAAGTCCTTTGCTGTCTCAGACAGAATTACAATGTCATCGGCGAACCTCAAAGTTATTATTTCTTCTCCATGGATTTTAATACCTACTCTGAACTTTTCTTTTGTTTCCTTTATTGCTTGCTCAATATACAGATTGTATAACATCGGGGATAGGCTACAACCCCGTCTCACTCCCTTCCCAACCACTGCTTCCCATTCATGCCCCTCGACTCTTATAACTGCTATCTGGTTTCTGTACAAATTGTAAATAGCCTTTCGCTCCCTGTATTTTACCCCTGCCACCTTCAGAATTTGAAAGAGAGTATTCCAGTCAACATTGTCAAAAGCTTTCTCTAAGTCTACAAATGCTAGAAACATAGGTTTGCCTTTCCTTAATCTTTCTTCTAACATACGTCGTAGGGTCAGTATTGCCTCACGTGTTCCAACATTTCTACGGAATCCAAACTGATCTTCCCCGAGGTCGGCTTCTATCAGTTTTTCCATTCGTCTGTAAAGAATTCGCGTTAGTATTTTGCAGCTGCGACTTATTAAACTGATAGTTCGGTAAATTTCACATCTGTCAACACCGGCTTTCTTTGGGATTGGAATTGTTATATTCATCTTGAAGTCTGAGGGTATTTCACCTGTCTCATACATCTTGCTCACCAGATGGTAGAGTTTTGTCAGGACTGGCTCTCCGAAGCCTGTCAGTAGTTCTGATGGAATGTTGTCTACTCCAGGGGCCGTGTTTCGGCTCAGGTCTTTCAGTGCTCAGTCAAACTCTTTACGTAGTATCATATCTCCCATTTCATTTTCATCTACACCCTCTTCCATTTCCATAATATTGTCCTCAAGTACATCGCCCTTGTATAGACCCTCTATATACTCCTTCCACCTTTCTGCTTTCCCTGCTTTGCTTAGAACTGGGTTTCCATCTGAGCTCTTGATATTCATACAAGTGGTTCTTCTTTCTCCAAAGGTCTCTTTAATTTTCCTGTAGGCAGTATCTATTTTACCCCTAGTGAGAGAAGCCTCTACATCCTTACATTTGTCCTCTAGCCATCCCTGCTTAGCCATTTTGGACTTCCTGTCGATCTCATTATTGAGACGTTTGTATTCCTTTCTGCCTGCTTTATTTACTCCTTTCATCAATTAAATTCAATACTTCTTCTGTTACCCAAGGGTTTCTACTAGCCCTCGTCTTTTTACCTATTTGATCCTCTGCTGCCTTCACTATTTCATCTCTCAAAGCTACCCATTCTTCTTCTACTGTATTTCTTTCCCCCATTCCTGTCAATTGTTCCCATATGCTCTCCCTGAAACTGTGTACAACCTCTGGTTCTTTCAGTTCATCCAAGTCCCATCTCCTTAAATTCCCATCTTTTTGCAGTTTCTTCAGTTTTAATCTACAGTTCATAACCAATAGATTGTGGTCAGAGTCCACATCTGCCCCTGGAAATGTCTTACAGTTTAAAACCTGGTTCCTAAATCTCTGTCTTACCATTATATAGTCTATCTGGTACCTTTTAGTATCTCCAGGGTTCTTCCATGTATACAACAACTATATTACAATAATATCTGAATATAGAAATATTGTAAACATTCGGTCACACTCAGGCCATTCACAGTAAATATTAATAAAGGTTTGCCCATACATAACTAAGTCAGTATCCTTGTGCAAGTGTTCTCATGATAAATGGCAACAGACTGTCGTTAAATATTGCTTAAACAATTATTAGCCTGCTTTTCGGAAGCGTCTTTTGGCACTCTTTTACAATGATGATGTCAGCCAAAAAATGCGATTGAACAACTTCTTAAATCACCATGATTTTGTATTATCAGTTGCAGTTAATGTCTAAATAAAGTTACTTGCAAAACAGTAAACTGTTCATCAAATAATTGTAGAAGTATGCCAAATGTGAGGTATTCATGCTGTATTCATTTACTGTGTAATTGTGAAGGATACGATGTTCTGACAAACATTTGCGTAATGAAAACATATACGAAAACTTATGAGTCAAGAAATAATAGCTGTAGTGCAATGCTGTGCTCTCAGAAATCATATGATGAAATTGCATTAAGCATTTAAAAGTTGGTAATTTAGTGGTTCACTGCGAAAATGTTTATTCACTGTGAAATATTAATTTCTGTAGTTTTAAAGGTATTGAAATACTGTTTTGTGATTGGTCATGCCTCATTTTTCTGAGGTAGCTGATACATTCAGATTTGCTTTAATACTTGACCGTGAATTACTGTAGATTCTTGAAAAGAAGGTATCTTTCAGGTAGTCTGACACTCCGTCATTTCTTGGAACATTGTCTGTCCTCTTAAGCATCAGAACTCCCCGCACTGGGGTTTACCCATTTCCCGCCATGCATTCGTTGTCTCTGCACCTGAGGTTACCTGAAGGTGCCGCGCAACATCCTCGTCCCGCCGACTCGCACGCAGCCAAGCACGCAAATTCCCCACCTCTCAGTACCAGACCTATCTGGACGAATAACTTGCCCAGATACTCGCCATGTTACACTCTCACATATATGTGTACATAAATCAAACTATCATGACTTCGTTAACAGACCGCATTGAGGTATCGTGTCAAATGCCGTTCAAAAATCTAGAAATATGGACTCTGCTTGGTGCCCTTCATCCACTGTTCACAGAACAGGACAAGCTGAGTTTCGCACGAGCGACGATTTTTAAATCCGCTCTCGGTCTGAATGAAATTTCTTATATTCCAACTCAGAATATGTTCAAGAATTCTGCAGCAAACCAATGTTGAGGGTATTGGTTTGTAGTTTTGTGGGACCGTTCTTTTACCCTCCTTATATACAGGAGTCACCTGCGCATTTTTCCGGTCATTTGAGATTTTGCGGTGTGCAAGCTAAGTAAGTTACGAATGCCGTAGAGTACTCTTTGTAAGAAGGAATTGAGATTCCATTCAGGCCTGGCGACTTATTTCTTGTCAACTCTCTCGGTCGTTTCTCTATGCCAGTGATGCCTATTACTATGTCTTCCGTATGATGGTCAAACGACGGTATATTTGTACGATTTCCGTGCATGAACGATTTCTTAAATGCGAAAGAAGACTTCGGATTTCCTTGTGCTATCTTATACTGCCACACCAGGCTGGTCAACGAATGACTCGATTTAAGCTTTAGACCCGGTTTTACATAGCACCAGAATTTTCTCGGGTTTTCGGCCAGATGTTTTGCTAAGGTATGACGATAGTTGTTTTAAACTAACCGTAATAAGAAGCAAGTGATGGTGGTTACGTAACCAACAAAATGCAAATCCTTCCGCTGTCATGCGAAGTTTGCTAATAAATCTTGTTAGTCGCCAGAAGTCACTCGGCGTTAGCATGTACTCCATGTTTAGCTTTGCCCTGGTTTCCATTATTCCACGAAATTAAATGTATCAAAGTAAGTAATTGTGCTTTAGTTTACGGTTCTTATCAGCAATTGTTCCGTAATGGCATATTGGAATATTATTTAAAGCAAATTTCCCACCAAAACATTCAATCGTAGCCACATAATTAGATTTTTTTCGTCAGTCTTCTGACTGGTTTAATGTGATCCGCGACGAATTCCTCTCCTGTGCCAACCCAGGGAGGACTCGAACCTCCGACGGGAGGAGCGGCGCGAACCATGGCAAGGCACTCCAGACCGCACGACTACATCGCGTAGCTACGTCATATGACGTGAGGTGCATTGAAACTACCTAAATGATTCGCATTACTGTAGCAGTGTTTCCTAAGTATTTTATGTGGTTAAGGAAATCAAACTGAATTTTATTTCAGTACTACTGAAGATACGAAATAATACATCGTAGAGCCAAAGAAACTGATGCACATGCCTAATATCGTGTAGGGCCCCCGCGAGCCCGTAGAAGTGCAGCAACACGACGTGGCATGGACTCGACTAATGTCTGAAGTAGTGCTGAAGGGACCTGACACCATGAATTCTGCGGGGCTGTCCATAAATCCATAAGAGAACGAGGGCGTGAAGATCTCTTCTGAAAAGCACAATGCAAGGCATCCAGATATGTTCAATAGTGTTCATTTCTGGGGAGTTTGGTGACCAGCGGAAGTGTATAAATTCAGAGGAGTGTTCCTGGAGCCACTCTGCACCAATTCTGGACGTGTGGGGGTGTCGCATTGTTCTGCTGGAACTGACGAAGTCCGTCGGAATCCACGATGGACGTGAATGGATGCAGGTGATCAGACGGGATGCTTACGTACGTGCCACCTGTCAGAGTTGTATCTAGACATATCATGAGTCTCATATCATTCCAACTGCCCACGCCCCACACCATCACAGAGCCCCAACCAGCTTGAACAGTGCCCTGATGATATGCAGGGTCCATGGATTCATGAGGTTTTCCTCTACCCGTACACGAGACGCATCCGACCAGACAAAGTGTTTACAGTCATCAACAGTCCAATGTCGGTACTGACAGGCCCAGGCCTCGCCTAAAGCTTTGCGTAGTGCAGTCATCAAGAGTGCACGAGTGGGCCTTCTCCGAGAGTCCAGATCGATGAAGTAGGCTGTTTATGTTTTCTTATTGGCAACGTTACGTAGCGCTCTGTATGAAAATCACTGGCTGTGCTCTGTGTGGCTAGTTTGCATTGTTGTCTGCCATTGTAGTGTTGGGCAGCTGGATGTGAACAGCGCGTAGCGTTGCGCAGTTGGAGGTGAGCCGCCAGCAGTGGTGGATGTGGGGAGAGAAATGGCGGAGTTTGGAAATTTGTTAGACTGGATGTCATGAACTGCTATATACATTATGACTTTTGAACACTATTAAGGTAAATACATTGTTTGTTCTCTATTAAAATCTTTCATTTGCTAACTATGCCTGTCAGTAGTTAGTGCCTTCCGTAGTTTGAATCTTTTATTTAGCTGGCAGTAGTGGTGCTCGCTGTATTGCAGTAGTTCGAGTAACGAAGATTTTTGTGAGGTAAGCGATTTGTGAAACGTATAGGTTAATATTAGTCAGAGCCATTCTTTTGTAGGGATTATTGAAAGTCAGATTGCGTTGCGATAAAAATTTGTGTGTCAAGATAAGCACAGTCTTGTATAATTGTTCAAAGGGGACGTTTCAAAACGTTCGCACACTGATACTTGTTGATAGCCCAGCACTGAAATCTGCGGAATTTAAAGCCATGGGGACGCCTGTACGCGCCCGTTATCGGCAGGAAAGATGCCACTCTGCTACAGAAGGTTGAATATTCCAATTGGCGGCAACAGTTGGAAGCATGAGCTGTTGAGCATCGAAGCAGTTACTCCATATGGCTAAATGCTCAGGAGTTACCAGCAAGAATTGCACTTATTATTTTGCTAGCGGACGAACCTCTTCATTTTTGGAGAGTACAATTCTAGCCGGCCGTAGTGGTCGAGCGGTTCTAGGCACTTCAGTACGGAACCGCATGATTGCTACTGTCGCAGGTTCGAATTCTGCCTGGGGCATGGATGTGTGTGATGTCCTTAGGTTAGTTAGGTTTAAGTAGTTCTACGTTCTAGGGGACTGACGACCTCAGATGTTAAGTCCCATAGTGCTCAGAGCCATTTGAACAATTTTTTGAGTACAATTCCATCTTGGCCTGTGGTTAGGAAGTGGTTAATCTTGGTTGTTTCTTGAATTTATGCTGACTCTCTGTAGCCTCAACGCACTTTTAGAACAGGCTTGTCAGTGCCATATTTCTGTTTAATTGGCAATTCTGCTGTACCTTATTCGTGGTGGTTCGCGGTCGTATGCCTTGAATGAAATGTGTGTGGTAAGTTATGCGGTCGTTTTGGGTACCTTTGTACCTCTGACTGTTCAGTGTTAGACAGCGAGTGACTGTTGACTTGTTTTCCCCCTCCTTTATTGGTTTTGCACGTGATGCTGCTGCACATTGCGTCAGCATCTTATTGAAAGTTGTTTACGGTCGTACGCACTGAGTAAATTGTCTGGAAAGTCAGCAATAACTTCTTTATTTTTGTTAGTGTTCGGAGTTGAACAGCGAGCGGCTGTGTACCGGTGTTTCTCTTGTTTACTAATTGGCCTTTGTATATTTGCTGGTCTACTGTTGGCAGAATGCTTATGTCTGTGTGAGGTTAGCGTCTTCCGTGTAGACGGCGCGACATCCGCACTTTACTGACTGTGTAATTTTAAGGAACTGTGTTGAGTAAGGATGGCCACAACGGAGTAAGTATCCTGTTGCGTACTAGTTAACTACACGAGCCTAAGGGATTTTCTATTTAGTATTCGATCTTGTCATATTATGTTGTAGGTTGTGACTTACCGTTGTGTAACTTGTTTTGTTTACGTTTCAGTTTCTTCAATTGTAAGTAAAATGATATTACTTACGTTGGAGGCTGGCTGTGGCTTCAACACTTCTTACTCAGAAGGTGAAGCATTAGGCACTTAATGACTTTGTAAACTGCAAGCGTCCACCCTGGAAAGAACTCGCCCGCGGCAAAGGAAGGTATATTTGTTCCCTGTTCAAGTTGCTGAGTGATTTAACTTTGTGTTAATCTCGTGATTACCGTGTTTCGGAAGGCGGCTTGCTGTATAGAGATTAGTATGTTATTGTACTTGGATATTGGTATGCTACTGGAGTGCTTATCTCAAACTAACACCCATTTTCGGTGGTTTAACCGACGCCGTGTTAAGCGTGAGGCTGCTTATTTGTGCGTGTTTGTTTTGGAACATGTTAGAGTTCCGTTATTAGACTTGTAACCTCCCCACTGTATAATAATATTAAATAGTATTCATATTTAACGTAACTACCAACAGATAAATTCCGTAATCTTGCAATAATACAATGTGACTAATCTCTCAATAATAAACGTGACTCACTTACAATCTTTGAATAATTGTCTGTCAATTTAACCTGGTAAATTTTGGACGTCAGCAGTGCTGCGTCATGGACCTGAAAGATAATTCTGAATACATAGAAAATTCTTACCTCAGTAAGGTCGCCGGATAACGCGTATATATCTGCTCCTATAAGAAATTTTTCTGGCACAGCCGAGTGCAATGCTGGCCGATAGATTTGTCATGTGTAAAAAGAACAACTGATTTTTCTTTGTAATAATCGGGATGACCAAGGATTGGAGAAATTAGTAAATTCTTTAAATTGAAATGAATGATTGTCAAAAATTACTTTTTATGAGAAAGATTATTATTAAGAGATTTTTTCAAACATTTGCTTGGGACTTGATATAACAATACTACATATGCGCGAGGCTGCTTTTATCTTATATTATACCGCTCAGGCACCGCCATCGCTCCCACGACCGGCCCAGCCAACACGATACACCAGACTGCTCGCTAGCAACTACTTACTGCTACTACTACACAGTTCCTACTGCAGTCAACACTGCTCTTTGGTCTCAGATTCTCTTATACCTTACATATCGCAGGCAGCGCGTGAGCAATACATCGAAATTACATCTGCTCGAGTGCGCTAGCAACAAATTCCTTAATCATGGACCTCTTACATAACCCTCACTGGGGGGGGGGGGGGGGGGGGGGCAAAAATTTGGCAGCGATGGTGAGTCAATTGGACTTGCCATGAGCAACAAATTTTTCTATAATCTATTTAGTTACTAAGTCTACAGTCACAGAGTATATACATTACTGATTGACAAAGTGTATACGCAATGAGTACAAAAGATATTAACAAATTACATAAAGTGCACACACATTATAAAAGTCTTTAGCATTATTGGGGCAACTAATCATATTAACAGATTAAATGAAGTGCACACGCACTGTATAAGTCTTTAGCATTTTTTACAAGAACTACATAAATAAAGTGCACACGCACTGTAAAAGTCTTTAGCATTTTTACATGAATTAGACATATGAAGGAGTGAGATAAAGTGCACACGCACTGAGTACAAAATATATTAACAAATGACATAAAGTGCACACGCACTGTAAAAGTCTTTAGCATTTCTAGGACAACTGACCTTATTAACAAATGAAATGAAGTGCACACGCACTGTATAAGTCTTTAGTATTTTTTTTACAAGAACTAAATAAATAAAGTGCACACGCACTGTATATGTCTTTATCATTTTACAAGAATTTAAACGCACTGTATAAGTCTTTACGATTTTACAAAAACTGGGAAAGGAATGGGAAGGATTGCATAATGGTTGGAGCACAGTAGGTTGCACGTTGCTGCACTGAAAGTCCACATCTTTCTACAGAAGCACAGCACCAAATGAAACAATCTGAAGTTCTCTTGCCTGAAGTATTTATCAGTGCAGCCAAGACACTGAAATGTTGTATTAATATTCAATGTTATCATTTTGGTAGCACATTAGGTACACCAAACAGTAGGACCATAATAACAGCTCCATCGTGCAAGGTGGTGGACAGCTTGGTATGTCAACACCACATTCTTGTAGAATCCATACTCTTACATCAACGTAGAATAAGTGCAAAAACCAAATATAGTGCTCCATGATCATGAGGATGGACAGGACAAACGGATATTGCAGTAATTTCTGGTAATTAGGTCATAAGGTGAAGGACATTAAGTCTTATGCTAGTCATCATTGAGAATTACATTAGTGTATCAACCAATTTGAATAATTATTGGCACTCATTGGTTAGTTACCAAACATTTCTGTACTATGTATGGAGTATTACAGAACATTATTCATAAGTCATCTAATTACAGTAAATGTTGGCACTCATTGCCCAGTTACAAACCATTTTTATGCATTATTCAGAAGTCATCATTCAAAGCAAGAGTTAATTAATGGCATAGAATTTATGCATAAGTCATCATATTAAAGTAAACAGTGGCATTCATTGGTCAGTTACTAAACATGTAGCAAGTATTGAGTATTACAAAACACTATTCATAACTCATCTGATTGCAGTAATTATTGGCATTCTTCAGCCAGTTACAAAGTATTCATATAGTTTTACAAAACATCATTCAGTATTATTCACAAGTCACCATTCAAAACAGGAGTTATTGAGTGTAGCATCAAGTTGCTAGTGACTATATATGATATCATGTAAGTGACATAAGACACACTTAAAATGTAAGACAGTGTAACTATTAGTCAAGGTCTGTAGTCCAATAATACATAGATATGATGGATTCAATACATCAGAGATATTTGCATTATATTTAGGACTACAAATATATCTTAAACTGGTAGCATTATTTAGTTATATGCTGCTAATAGGACAGGTAATAATTTTTTTTTGTGCTGGCAATGCATTGCATTGTGATCGATAATTAATTGCTGGGGTATGAAAATATATGCTTTTGCCTTATTGCTGGAAATAAGGATTAATAACATCATTTGTCATGAGTCAGCTGTAGCAAGGTTATGAAACAAAGGCAGTATATGTGATCACATTCATGAATGATACACACAAATGGGTAAAAAACAATGCAAGTATTAGAACAGGTTTCATAACAAAGTGTTCATAGCATATTAATAGGATGAAAAGCTTCATGTGGAAAAAATACAAAATGGATTACTGAGCTGAAAGAAGAAATGCATGTTATGTTGAAAAGTAGTGAACTTCGAATTAACCGGTAATGAAACGTGTACTTAATATGTATGTACTCTAGCTGTCTTTCCCAAAACATTCAGTCATTATACTATGCGACATAAGACATACTGTCAAAAGGAACTGCAACAAATTCTTAAATAACTACATAGTATCTCTTAACTAATAGTAAATACATAAACTTCATCATTATTCTCATCTGCAAGGAAAAACTTCATTATTCATATTATAATAACTTCATCATTATCATCATCTGCAAAGAAAAACTTCATTATTCATATTACCATATTCTTCATACAACTATTCATTATCATTTATTATCATCTGCAAAAAATAGACACTTCATTATGCAAATTCGTATTACCATTTACTTCACACAACTATTCATTATCATTCCTTACTTGATGTAGTATAGAGTTTCTAACTTCTCGCATATTTCATCACTAAAACTAACATGTGTAGATCTGTCTGACAGCCTGCAATAATCGCCTCGTATTCTGAAAGAAAAATAATTAGTTAAGACTGCTATTATACAGTGGGTATAGTATATTCTGGTTAATGCTTGTTAATTCCGATCCATTTACTCTTCATGACAAGTTAGTGCATTTTCTTTCGTTCATTCTGATGGTAAAATTTCCATTTCATAGTAAACCACTGTGGTTGTTTAATTTATCTCTTTTACACGGTATTGCTTTCTGAAAATGATGAATAAGGATTAATATCTTGCATTTAAATCATATACTCATTAAATAAAAACTTGTTTCTAGTGATATAATTAAGCACACAGCATAGCATGACAGAAAACGTATTAGGCCAAAAACATAGACAGTTTTCAAGTGCAAAAAATGTACACACAGTATCATAATGTAGTAGCAAAAAATGTAAAATAGTCACGATGTTGAGATATCATAAGGCAAAATGTCAAAGTCAACTGGTGTTTGTTATATCTTAAAGATTACATAGTGCATACAGACAAAAATTTTACTTTCGATTGGAAAACAATCATTCATACACCAAAAAATGGAAAATGTGCACGGTCTGATGTCTAACGACAAGAAAAGCGACCTGGTAACCTTACCTTGCCGAGCACTTGCCAAGAAAAAAAATACGATCATTATCAGTAAGTAGTCACATAAATATAATTGCATAAATGGTCATATATGTATCAGAAAATGGCATTACACTGCGATAAATCATAAAGTATGTTCATTCAATAAAGGGTTTAATATTGGAGACATGGTGATTGCCTTTGCTTTTTCTGGTTCTCAAAGTTTCGACATGTACTACACTGGGGTGAGGAATGCTGCGAATTCTATATGGACCAGTGTATAGAAGCTCAAATTTACTGCATCTACTCTTTCCTCTGTTGGATAAATAGTGTGTGCGTACTAATATCTTCTGTCCAATGTGAAAGTCACGGCCTGTACAAACCTGTTTTTGCTGTCTTCTCCGGCGCTCTGCGGCACGTTTGATGTTGTTGAGCGCAATGTTAATAATTTCATGGTGGCGTAGTCGACGAGATGTAGGAAAGGATACTAATTCTTTAATTTTGTTAGGTGGTTAAACGTTTTTCAATATAACAGTCGGAGATAGCATAGTAAATTCATTTGGTATGGAGTTAATTACATCCTGGATGAGAGTATGTGTGTATCCCAATCAATATTTTTATGGCAGTATATTCTACATAGTTTACCGATTTCTTTCATCAGTCGTTCACAGGGGTTCGAAGAAGCGTGATACTTGGATATATAGATCGGAGAAATGTTTCTAGCTCGTAGCATACGTGTCCATATCGCAGATAGAAATTGTGGTCCATTGTCAGAAATTACTTTCAATACATGTCCTACATGGAATAAAAAATTTTTTACAAATGCATTCGAAATAGTTTTAGCAGTAGCTTTGTGTAACGGAGTGAAGGTAACAAATTTCGAAGTGAGTTCAGCAGCGACAAAGATATAGCAAAAACCTCTATTAGTTCTGGGAATCGGACCAAAAATGTCTACAGCGGCCATGTGTCCCAATTTAGCGGGTACAATGGGATGTAACGGAGGAATATGTGAAGTCGTGTCTGATTTAACTTTCTGGCAGATTTTACATGACGCTAAAACTCGTCGAATACGTTTCTCCATGTTCGCAAAATAACAGTTCTGTCTCAGTACAAGAAAACATTTTCTGGCTCCATAATGGGCGTAACTTAAATGAGTATACCAAATTAATTTGTTAACAAGCTCGTCAGGAATACATAATAACCAGTTGTTGCCGCCAGGGTGAGAGCGGCGAAACAGAATGTTATTGCGTACAGTGTAATGGTTTCTGATGGTAACATTATTCCTATCTTACCAAAGGTGTTTAATTTCTTTCCACGCGTTGTCTTTGCTCTGCTCTTGTGCTTTGTCTCGTAATGATGACGAAATAAGATTTTCGAATGCAACTTGTTGAATATACATGACGCTAAAATTTGCTTGGCAGAAGTTGGTTGCGATGTCTTGTTGATTGTTGCTGAGAGAACGGGATAGTGCGTCTGCTACAACATTTTATGTACCGGGATGTGAACAATTGTAAAATTAAATTCCTGTAAATAAAGTTTCCATCTCCTTAACCTGTCGTGTGTAAATTTTGCGGAAAGTAAAAACTGTATAGCTCTATGATCTGTGTAAACGGTAGTGTGTCTTCCATAAAGAAAATGCCTAAATCTCGTAAATGCCCATACAATACATAATGTTTCAAGTTCTGTGACAGAATAATTGCGTTCAGCAGGTGACAGAATGCGACTTGCAAAGGCGATGTTTTTAATTACTGTAGTACCGTCTTCTTCAATTTCGTGAAAAATGTGTACGCCTAAAGCGGTGTTAGAACTGTCGGTGGCAATGGAAAAATTTCTGGTAGGATCTGGGTGTGATAAAAGTGGTGCGTTCAACAGTGCATGTTTCAAATTAACAATCTCAGAATGTGCTTGGCTATCCCAGGACCAAATAGCGTTTTTACCCGTCAATTGGCATAATCTAGGGGTGTCTAAAGCAGAGTAATGAATAAATTTACGGAAAAAGTTAATTAATCCCAAAAAGCTGCGTAGTTGTTTCTTCGTCGTTGGAACAGTAATGCCACGTAAAGCTTCAAGTTTTTCCTGGTCAGGCGCAATACCTTCTGCTGAAATTACATGTCCAAGAAATTTTATGGAAGTTTTGCCAAAGTGCGATTTGTTAAGATTAACTGTGAGTCCTTGTGCACGAAAAGTTTGCAACAGTTGTTCCAGAATCAAACTGTGTTCAGACCAGTTAGCTTCTGCAATAAAGATGTCGTCTACATATGTTGTGAGTCTGTCTTTAAGTTCTGTCGGAAGTATACTATTCAAACCGCGAATAAACGCTGCTGAAGAAATTGTTAAACCGAACGGTAATTTACAAAATTGATAACAGTCACCAAAACAGAGAAATGCTGTGTACTTTCTGCAGTTCGGATGGAGCTGAATTTGCCAAAATCCCGATTTCAAATCTAATGTAGTATAAATAGCAGTACCATGAAATTTCTGTAAAAGTTCTTCTAGTGTCTGTGGGCGATCTGTTTCATTAATAATAATGTCGTTGATGTGACGCGAATCAAGTACGAGGCGAAGTGAACCATCCTTTTTCTTAACAATATGGAGCGGGTTTATGTACGCACTAACTGCCGGTTCAATAGTTCCTTGGCCAAGAATAGCTTGCAATTCTTTCTTAACTTGTTCTCTGTGGATATATGGAATGGGATAATGTTTAGCTTCAAATGTGTCGTGCTGTTTAACTTGAAATTCATACATGAAAACGGACATAGTACCAGGGACGTTGTCAAAAACTGGAGCTTGCTGTAAAAGAATTTGGCTAGCTCTGTACGTTCGTCGTCTGTATTTGCACTGCTCTGTTTCACTTTATCAGAAATCACTTGCGTAACGTCATAGTCGGCTTCGTCTGGCGTATTGTAGTGAACATACGTATCTGTGAACAATGTGGAATGACAGTCTATGTTATGTGATGGAGAAATGACCTCTGTCCGATTAATTGCTTGTTCTTTTGCAGATAAAGAGTGCTGAAATTCTAATGCCAGTTGTATATTCTCATCCTTTAACATTAAATAGGAATTTTGAAAGTCAATAATTGCGTCATGTTGTACCAAAAATTCGTACCTAGAATAACGTCTGTTGTCAATAAGGGAACAATCCAAAAATTTGAGTGGAACGTATGACCTGCAATACAAAACGATAAGTGTGTCTGTAATTATACATCTACTCCTTTACCAGATACTGCTCCTTTTACTTTAGTTTTGCCTAAAGGTAACGTAGGATAGGTGTTCTCTTTGTTACATTCGTTGAAAGTTTCTTCATTTATGACTGACATAGTTGATCCAGAATCGATTACTGCTGAAAATGTGGATGATCCAATCTTTTCTTCAATGACAGGGTGGGAAATGGTT
Source organism: Schistocerca americana (assembly GCF_021461395.2). Taxonomy (NCBI): domain Eukaryota; kingdom Metazoa; phylum Arthropoda; class Insecta; order Orthoptera; family Acrididae; genus Schistocerca; species Schistocerca americana. The sequence goes on along the minus strand of NC_060120.1, from coordinate 975,535,084 downwards.
TTTTGTATAACTGGTTTTTCATGCAAAAGAGTGTCTCGGATGTCGTCCAAAGTCATAACATTTTCGTGAACAAGATTCTCTGTGTGAAAAGTATTGCTGACGCTGCTGAAAGATTCAGTCTGTACTGTATATAGTCAAATTCTTTCTGACGTGCCGTTATTTGCGGGAGGATGCTGTGGTATCTAGACTATTTGTACTGTTCTGTGATTTCTTCCTGACGTATTAGGTTCGGGATGATACCGACTGTCTGGTTCATTCATGATAATCTGTTGTTGCGGATGATTCTGCTGCTGTTAAGACCTACTGTTATTAAATGTACGCTGAAAATTGTGCTCACTACTTTTACGTCTGTCATGATAGTCATTGCTATACGGCGCGTTGCGATAGGAGTTGAAATGACGTGTTTCTATACGTACTGATTTCCTTGTTGCGGTGCGTTACTATTTGGTGGAGCCGACGCTATATGTGTAGGCGACGAAACATTAAAGCTTGGCTGACCTTGCAGACTATATTGTTGGTTAGGTATGCTAACCAGCTGGTTTCGTTGCTCTTGTGGTGAAAAGCCTTTATTGTTACCAAAATGTGTCTGTGATTGCTGAAAATTTTGTTCATACCGATGTTTACAGTTTTTTCTGTTATTAAAATTACTCTGGTAGTTCCTGTCATTTCGGGAGTCTAATGAAAAGTGTCACTTTCGGTAAAACTTCTCATATCAGGTTTTCCTTACTTATTCTTAATCCTAGATGGATCGATAGTTGAAGAGCTGTTCTGATGGATATAAAGGACAGTAGAAGAGAAGGCAGCAGTGCGGAAAACTAAAGATGAAATAGCACTACTACGGCTCCGGGCCCTGTGCACGCTACGGCACATATTCATCTAAGTGTAATGAATCCCCTGAGGTCACTTACGCGCTGCAAATAAATTATGGTTTCTGTGTTACAGGCAACGCCGGTGAAAATTCAAAAACAAATTGTTGTATCCAGTCCAATTCTAGTTTCTGCATTACAGCCCAAGCTGGTGAAAGTACAAAAACAAATTGTCGTATCCAGTCCAAAGGATGTATTTGTGTTCTGTCATTTTTAAATACCTTAAATTTTCTAATGGATAGAAAGTGCTTGTAATCAAAATTATCGTCTCTATATGTCTGAACAGGTTCAGGATTTAATGATAATCCGTTTGTCTGTGACTGTTTCACGTATTCTCTGCAGATTACCCTAATTATACTGGCTGTGTGAGTGTGAGAAATGTTCGGAATGTGGCGTATGCTATGACGTGTTAGTGACTGAAACATTTTTCATTTCTGTCACTTTAAAACGTTCGTCAATTTGGCTGTTCTGTTGTTCAAATTTCGTGTCTACTTTCGTATCCAGAGTGCGTGAAAGTTCTGGTGACATTAATTTAATCTCGTCGCGTAACTGTGTTGCGTTTTCAGAACATTGTTTAGCGACTGCACTACTTTCATCCCTAAGTAATTTGGTTGTGGCTGCATGTGTATTACTTAATTCTTGTGCCACAGATATAATTTCTTCACTACTGTTCCTAGCACAAGCCTTAATTTCCTCACGTAATTGTTCTTTAGTATCATGACGTCGCACGGTAACGGCTGTAATCTGTTCACTAAGTTGTTTGTTCTGTTCGTTAAGGTTGTCGTGTTTTTCATTCGACTGTTTGAAACTTTCATTCAAGTGTTTGGAATTGTTGTCTAGTTTTTCATTCAACTGTTTGGAATTGTTGTCTAGTTTTTCATTAAGTTGTTTGAAATGGTTGTCGAATTTTTCATTAAGTTGTTTGAAATGGTTATCTAGCATTTCATTCGACTGTTTGGAGTTGTTGTCTAGTTTTTCATTAAGTTGTAGCAATAATGCCTTAACTTGATCCATGCCAAAAGTAGCGACTCTATCTTCTATGATGTGTGATGGTGTATCTGCATGTGACACGTTTTGAATAACCATTTGGTCATTGTCTGATTCACGAAAAGGTTCGCTAATCGGATGTGCACTGTTGGTCACTACATCGGAATCAAATAAATCTGACGTGTTTTGTGTATATTGGTCACCTTCGTTAGAAACAATTATCTGTTCGCTACGTAAATTTTGCAAATCAGGCGTGTCAAACTGGACAGCGTTCATTGTAACGGAACGTGCCGCGTCATCATTTGTTACATTTACTGTGGACATAATTGAATTTGAATCATTAGGATCAAAATCATTACTAGTGATCGGCACGCACTGATTATCTGTAATTAGAGGATTATCACTATTACACCGACTGTCGCTAATATGATCGGTCAAATTATTCGAGTCAGCTTTTTCACTCATTGCACATCGCGATGTACTGTTAGCAGTTTTTCGCGGCATTTTCACAAATCAAAGTTAAGCACAAAAATGAAACAAAGACCAAGCAAAAATGGAACAAATACAATTACAACAAAGAGCAATAAATTGCCGATGATCTGTGAAAGAAAGAGTGACGAGTTAGCAAATGCTTTGCGCCAGATGCAAACTACATTTAATATTATTTAATAAGAGCAGATATATAACAGACTACCTCTCAGAAATTCGCAAAGAAAATACGATTCTGGCCGGTTGTCCACAAGTGCAACCTCCCCACTGTATAATAATATTAAATAGTATTCACATTTAACGTAACTACCAAGAGATAAATTCCGTAATCTTGCAATAATACAATGTGACTAATCTCTCAATAATAAATGTGACTCACTTACAACCTTTGAATAATTGACTGTCAATTTAACCTGGTAAATTTTGGACGTCAGCAGTGCTGCGTCATGGGCCTGAAAGATAATTCTGAATACATAGAAAATTCTTACCTCAATAAGGTCGCCGGATAACGCGTATATATCTGCTCCTATAAGAAATTTTTCTGTCACGGCCGAGTGCAATGCTGGCCGATAGATTTGTCATGTATAAAAAGAACAACTGATTTTTCTTTGTAATAATCTAGATGAGCAAGGATTGGAGAAATTAGTAAATTCTTAAATTGAAATGAATGATTGTCAAAAATTACTTTTTATGAGGAAGAGTATTATTAAGAGATTTTTTCAAACATTTACATGGACTTGATTTAACAATACTACATATGCGCGAGGCTGCTTTTACCTTATATTATACCGCTCAGGCACCATCATCGCTCCCACGACCGGCCCAGCCAACTCCATACACCAGACTGCTCGTTAGCAACAACTTACTGCTACACAGTTCCTACTGTATATAACACTGCTCTTTGGTCTCAGATTCTCTTATAGCTTACATATCGCAGGTAGCGCGTGAGCATTCCTACATCTGCTCGAGTGCGCTAGCAACAAATTCCTTAATCATGGACCTCTTACAGACTGCTCTTAGAGTGCCTCGAAATTATTTTGTGTATATGCATTGATATATAGTTCTTGCTTTGCGTTTTGTTGTCTTACTACTAGGTGTTAGTCTTGGCGCCTACATTATTCTTTGAGAATTTCCTTGTTTCTGAAGGACCGGCTTGTGTGGCCCTTCGAAAGAATCCTTCTGGGTGTAATCAATATCAGTTTCTTACAAGCACCTGATGAATGGAAAATCGACCATGAATTTTGTAAGCTCGAGGACTGTATTGGTTGACAATTACTTTAAAGGTTGTGTTACTGGGATTCTTGTTATGCACTGCAGCGCCAGCGTGAGTTGTTACTTAATCTTACTGATTACTAGTCAAGTTGCTAACAAACTAGGGTAATTGTTATTGTATTATTCGGCTTTGTGTTAGCCGCCTTTGAGCCCCGCAAGGGGGCCATTCTTTTTTATTGTACTTTATATGGTAATTACCGTTGTCTGGATTGTGTTATTTGTTCATTCATGGGGTAAGAAAGTTGTGATCTAAATGTTTTGGACCTCTGGAAATAATTTAAAAAAAATTGTTATCCTTAGACTGTGTTTCTTTCGTGAGCAGCACCTTGCTGCTCCAAACCTAGCTCCCAATCGCCACAACTTCCGCTAATGTTAACGCACAGCACACTACGAGCTGTAAACGTCTCCCGACTTGCGTGTCAGTATGGTGGCAATGTTTGTACAGTGAAGCATCTCTGCACATGGCAGTCTATTCCTGCTGTTAAGCACACGGTCAAGTCACGTTAAGATTACCGCCGCCAGTGTTCGATGTCAAGGTTCGATAACCAGTCACAGACAGCAGGTGGCAGCGCTAGTAGTGGAGGGTATATAAAGCGCTTCGGGGTGACAAGCAAAACCGTGCAGTCGTTGTCGTAATGCGGAAATGGTGCGATTTATCTGACGTGCAAAGAGACATGATCATTGGTTTTCGGGCCAGGGGTGGAAGTATTTCAGAAGCAGCACACTTTGTATACTGTTCTCGTGCTGCCGTCATTAAAGTATACTCCACCTCGCAAAATCGCGCTATCCAAAATCAGCGCCGAGGCAACTGTGGTCCATTGCGGGCCATAGATAAAAGGGGTGAACGATAGCTGTGGAGTTCCAGCACTTAACCTTCCCAGGTGATGAGGCCTACCAACTCTAACCCCACCTTCCTTCTGCCTCCTCCTCATGGGTCCCTCTCCTCCACCTCCCTCCTCGTGAGTGGCTTTCCCCCTCACACACCCCTCCCACTCCTATGCTGCCCTTCAGTTTCTCTGCACTCACTACTGACTTGTCGTCTCTCTTCATCTCCCGCCCTGCCCATCTCTGGCCTCTTGGTGTGCCTCCTGCCCACACTTTTTCCTCTTCCTCCGGGACACTCACCACACCTCCCTCCCCTCTTTTTCCCTCCCTTTCCAGCCTCCACTCATTGGGCGGGTCCCTATCAGCGATCTTTTAGTCTTCATGATTGCTCTGTCGTTTTCACGGTGTTTTTCTAAGTGTCTTGGTCTATGTGAGTTTTATCCTGTGGCCGACCTTGCACTTTGATTTGTCAGCTTTTATTTTAACTTGATGTCGACTTTTTAACTGTCCCCCATTGCATGTCCCGATCTCAGTGTATAATTTAACTCCCATCATCTCCATTTACTGTTGTTTAGGTCTCCCTTTTTATGTAATCACCTCTCTGTATTTTTCTAAAGCCAATTGGCTGAAGAGCGGTGGACTGTGCCGCTGCCAGCCCTCCCGTGCCCATATGTGGTAGGGGAATGAAATTACGTACGACAAAGAAAAAAGATTGGAAGCTGGTACGTTGTCATCCAGCTGTGGAGTTGGGTAAGGAGGGAATAGATGTACAATTGCTAATCAGTTGACCATCCAGATGAAACAGGGAGCTACCAACACTGTCTCCTCAACGACTGTTCAGCGTACATTGCTGCGCATTGGCCTCCGCAGCTGGCGCCTAGTTCTTGCACCTATGTTGACTGCTGTTCCTCGGCGATGAACGCTGGAATTTGCACGCCAATTACTGCAAATGGATGTCCAGTGAGTAGTGACAGGCAGCGTTTTCATGTTACATCACACAGATGGCCGTTGGCGTGTACAGTGTGAAACGTCTGAAAGCAAACACACTGCAACGATCGAGGGATCGTTATGGTCTGTGGAATAATTTTTTCGTGGCAGTCGCTTGCTGATCTTGTCATTCTAGAAGGCACATTGGATCAATACGAGCTTGCATCTATCCTTGCGGACCATGTCCACTCCTAAGCCAATTTGCTCTTTCCTCTGTACGATGGCATCTAGCAGCAGGACAATGCAATGTGTCATACAGCTCGTTGCGTATGTGCATGCTTCGAACAGAACTAGGATGAGTTTACCATACTCCCGTGGCCACTAAACTCCCCGCATCTAAACCCAATCGAAAATCTGTGGGAACGCGTCGATCGGGCTGTTTACGGCGTGCATCGTCAAACGAGAAACATAGCACAGCAGGCCACGGTATGGCTCCACATCCTTGTCAGTATCTTTCAGACCCTCATCTACTTTCTGCATGTCTCGCAGCGATCCGCGCTGCAAAAAGTGTTTATTCAGGCTTTTGACAGGTGATCTCATTAAGTTGACTGGATAGTGTATTACCGAAGAACTGGAGATGTTGCACACATGACAGATATTGGCACCGACAGGTCAGTACAGACAGCATTTGCACGCACGAATTGTTGCTTATGAAAGAATCGCCAACTGAAAATTTTGTCTGTGTTATCTACATCTACATCTACATGGATACTCTGCAAATCACATTTAAGTGCCTGGCAGAGGGTTCATCGAACCATCTTCACAATTCTCTATTATTCCAACCTCGTACAGCGCGCGGAAAGAATGAACACTTATATCATTCCTTACGAGCTCTGATTTCCCTTATTTTATCGTGGTGATCGTTCCGCCCTGTGTAGGTCGGTGTCAATAAAATATTTTCGCATTCGGAGGAGAAAGTTGGTGATTAGAATTTCGTGAGAAGATTCCGTCGCAACGAAAAACGCCTTTCTTTTAATGATTTCCAGCTCAAATCCTGTATCATTTCTGTGACACTCTCTCCCATATTTCGCGATACTAAAAAACGTGCTACCTTTCTTTGAACTTTTTCGATGTACTCCGTCAGTCCTACCTGGTAAGGATCCCACACCACGCAGCAGTATTCTAAATGAGGACGGGCAAGCGTAGTGTAGGCAGTCTCCTTAGTAGGTCTGTTACATTTTCTAAGTGTCCTGCCAATAAAACGCAGGCTTTGATTAGGCTTCCCCACAACATTTTCTGTGTCTTCTTTCCAATTTAAGTTGTTCGTAATTGTAATACTTAGGTATTTAGTTGAATTTACGGCTTTTAGATTAGACTGATTTATCGTGTAACCGAAGTTTAACGAGTTCCTTTTAGCACTCATGTGGATGACCTCACACTTTTCGTTATTTAGGGTCAGCTGCCACTTTTCGCACCATTCAGATATTTCTTCTAAATCGTTTTGCAGTTTGTTTTGATCTTCTGATGACTTTATTAGTCGATAAAGAACAGCATCATCTGCAAACAACCGAAGACGGCTGCTCAGATTGTCTCCCAAATCGTTTATTTAGATGTGGAACAGTAAAGGGCCTATAACACTACCTTGGGGAACGCCTGAAATCACTTCTGTTGTACTCGATGACGTTCCGTCAATTACTACGAACTGTGACCTCTCCGACAGGAAATCGCAAATCCAATCACATAACTGAGACGATATTCAATAAGCACGCAGTTTTACTACGAGCCGCTTGTGTGGTACAGTGTCAAAAGCCTTCCGGATCCAGGAATACGGAATCGATCTGAAATACCTTATCAATAGCACTCAGCACTTCATGTGAATAAAGAGCTAGTTGTGTTTCACAGGAACGATGTTTTCTAAACCCATGTTGACTGTGTGTCAATAGACCGTTTCATTCGAAGTAATTCATAATGTTCGAACACAATATATGTTCTAAAATCCTGCTGCATATCGACGTTAACGATATGGGCATGTAATTTAGTGGATTACTCCTATTGGTGTGACCTTTGCAACTTTACAGTCTTTGGGTATGGATCTTTCGTCGAGCGAACGGTTGTATATGTTTGTTAAGTATGGAGCTAATGCATCAGCATACTTCGAAAGGAACCTAATTGGTATACAGTCTGGACCAGAAGACTTGCTTTTATTAAGTGATTTGAGTTGCTTCACTACTCCGAGGATATTTACTTCTACCTTACTCATATTGGCAGCTGTTCTCGATTCGAATTCTGGAATATTTACTTCGTCTTCTTTTGTGAAGGCATTTCGGAAGGCTGTGTTTAGTAAAGCTGCTTTGGCAGTACTGTCTTCGATAGTATCTCCATTGTTATCGCGTAGAGAAGGCATTGATTGTTTCTTGCCGCTAACATACTTCACATACGACGAGACTCTCTTTGGATTTTCTGCCAGGTTTCGAGACAAAGTTTCGTTGTGCAAGCTGTTATAGGCATCTCACATTGAACTCCGCGCTGTTTCGAGCTTCTGGAAAGGGTCGCCAATCTTGATGATTTTGCGTCTGCCTAAATTTGGCATGTTTGTTTCGTTGTTTCTGCAACAGTGTTCTAACCTGTTTTGTGTATCAAGGAGGATCAGCTCCGTCGTTTGTTAGTTTATTTGGTATAAACCTCTCAATTACTGCTGACACTTTTTCTTTGAATTCAAGCCACATCTGGTCTACACCTATATTATTAATTTGGAATGAGTGAAGATTGTCTCTCAGCAAGGCGTCAAGTGAATTTTTGATTGCTTTTTTGAATGGGTATATTTTTCGCTTATTTTTCTAGGATTCGGGCATTACAATATTCAATCTCGCTACGACAACCCTGTGTTCACTAATCCCTATATCGGTTTTGATGCTCGTTATTAACTCATGATTATTTAGTGTGTTTGGAATGTGCGAAGCCAGCTGGCGCTTGAAATGACGCAGAATGTGTTCAGACAAATGCTGTGCAAGTATGAACATGTAGATGGTACACAGATCACGCTGCAGACAGAAAGATCAGCCTTTCACCCAATGGTGTGGCATTCTCTCGAGTTGCTGTTATCTATTGGTTTCTGAAACTGATCTCATTCCTGGCATATAAACGACATTAGCTCTGTAAATATGGTGGCAGATTGAACTAACAACTGCAAACCAGCGATGTTCATTCCGCCAATCAGTTCTGAGCGGCTGTGTTAATCAGATGGGTACTGCCGCAGTGTGTCAGCGATGTTGTTTCACAAATCGCAGTGGAGCAACGAACTGAACTTATCTGTGCCAGCTGTCCAATACATTCTCCGGAATGTTTTGAAGACGAAAGTGTCGTCAAAGTTTCTCCCATACACCTTGGTTCTCGCCGGCCGGAGTGGCCGTGCGGTTCTAGGCGCTAGAGTCTGGAGCCGAGCGACCGCTACGGTCGCAGGTTCGAATCCTGCCTCGGGCATGGATGTGTGTGATGTCCTTAGGTTAGTTAGGTTTAATTAGTTCTAAGTTCTAGGCGACTGATGACCTCAGAAGTTAAGTCGCATAGTGCTCATAGCCATTTGAACCAGCTTGGTTCTCGAACAAAAACAACGCGTGGACGCGTGCTGCAGCTTGTCTGAAACTGAAAATGTGAGCAGTTATTTCCAGAATAAATCAGCACTAGTAAAGGGGAGTCGTGTTATCAATACGAACCAACTATAAAACAACACATTGCAGAAATTCACTTGAAGGTCAGTGCCTTGGCGATGTAGTTGACATTCAAGCCAATGTTGAACAAAATTCCAAAGAAGGACTTTTCTGTCATTTTCAGATGATTGTATGAAGAAGTGGGGGAGGGGGGCAGGGATACTATGTACCATACATGCAACATTAAAATTACGACCTTAACGTTTCCCTCTTTTTCGTTAACCCATTTTCGAAATCTTTTGGTCTGACGCCACATCCATAAGTAATTATTCACAGGGTTCACGTAGTTGTAGACGTTAATTTGGAACTGAACACACAGATTTATATAAGTAATTGCTGAGTTTTGGAAACTTAAGACCAGAGATTATAGTGACTGTGATAAAAAAAATAATAAAAAACACGGGTTACGTGAGACTAGTTTCCAGATTTAAGGATATCGAACCTAATGAGGATTCTGAAAGGTTGTAAAGAAAATTAACAACCTCTGAAGCACGTACAGAAGAAAATATTCGAAGCTTAGACGTTTGAAGCACTCAAGATCTGGAAGTGATGAGGTGTATACTGCGACGTTGTAGTGGTGTTTCATGCTTCCTACGAACTCAAGAATTTCCGTAGCCATCGATATTAAACATGAATGAGCAATCACAGAATACGGTAAGGGACTTAGTCCGTGTACATGTGAGACACTCATTCAATCAAAAGTGCTGTAGTTAAGTACGCTCACACTGTAAATACAACTCTACAAAAGAAGGCCAATTTTATAATTACTGTTGTTTTATGCCAAACAAATAAAGATATACGAAATGTGAAAGACATTCCATTTTCAAACTCTGTCCATAAGAGAATTTAAATTACTGAGTCTTATTTATAGCTCAGAAATAAAAAACAAATATTTTTCGAAGAACTTAGGCTCTGAAGAATAATATTGTATCCTATTCGTAAGTGTGCAACAGGAATTTCCTCGCTGCAGAAGCTTCCACGTGCGTGCCAGTAATGTGAGCAAATTCACATTTTCGTGACAAGAATTTGTGGAATACACAGATGCCATTACAACATTAACTTTGTTTTCTGCTTTCAATACAACTGAAGTACGGAAAATTCTGAATCTAGCGGATAAAATTCCAAAGGCATTTTCCACGGCTCTTCGAGCCCTTGGCAAGAAGTAGATGTGAATAGCGAGTGCGCTCTGTCAAATTCCTCTCGCAGTGTAAATGCTTCGTAGCCGATGAAAACAAACAGTAGCTCCTCACTAGTTTCAAGTTTCGGAATGTAGGACATATCACTCTGCAGCCTTCTGTAGAACTATGGTACTCAAGGACATCATCGACAGATACGTGACTGTTCACTCAAAAATTAACCATAATAGATTTTTGGTTGACGTTAAAGATACCTAATGAAACTAATCTGTGGTTATTTTTTGCTAAAATAAAATGAACCACTATTTGCCGTAGGAGTTATCCATATGGAAGTATCCATCCATGGCTTCCAGTGCATTTGAGAATTTCCATTTGTTTTCACACTCGTTTCCAGTTTCCCTCAGTTGTCTTCAGATTTTGGAAACAAAGGTAAGAGCGAAATGACAGCAGGTGTATAAGCGAAATACAATAGAATATTAAAACTTTAGATGAAAATTTCAGTAAGTAGATTAAAAAATGTGATGTGTCAGTCTCCACTCAAAAGGCGATAAAACTGGGTTAGTTTTGTCGAACAGAATAGATTCATTAGAAACTAAAACTAAATATAACTAGTATTGGGCAGAAGCTCAGTGATTTTACGACCGGAGGTACTGATATCTTCGCTGAAAGGGTAGAAAAGAAATTAGGTTCAAAATTAAGAAAGCTTACTGCAGTAAATAACAGTAGTGGAAATGGTAACAAAGAATATCGCTATGTAAGAATAGTTACTTTCCACAAATTTACTTCGAAAATAGAAGAAAATAGAAATGTTAATAAAGGCCACTATCTGAAAGTAGGTAAACTACACATGGTTTTCCATAAGAGAAAAGTATATCGGGAATCATAGAATGAAACATGTGAATATTTTGAAGACTTCATTTCAAGTGGTTGTTTTGCCAGAAAGAGCAACGAAAGTTAACGGTTTGCAGGGCGCAAGGTGGAAATCAAAGAATAATGGGAACGAAGAGAATCGTAACCTAAGCGTTGTACCCATAAATGAAAACAAAAGTTAAGGCAATGGTCTTCCCAGAAAAGAATAGCTGGGAAGCGAGGGGGCTCGGTTTTCGTGGCACTAAACAAAATAATGATTGTGACAGACAAAACACTGACGAGAATTTACGTTTTCATGGTTGAGGACAGAATGACGATTCTGACAGGGAGTTCAGTATTTGATAATAAAAAACCATACAATAATAATGTCAAAGAAAATATGAATAATAGGGTCGAGGGTCGAGAAGAAAGAGAATCATCAGTATATTGTGAAGACTGAAGTTGGTAGTATTGCAACATTAGCGATCATTCGGTAGCAAGCAAGTTATGTGCCATTATAAATGGCGTCTCTTATGGGCAAATAATAGACAGAGAGAAAGTACCAGTGAAGTGAGGAGGGATTTAAGACTGCAGATGGTATTGGAATATTAGCGAAAATGAGGTATAAAAAAAAGGAGTGAGAATTATTGACATAATGGTACCAGATGAATGTATCAGTTTCAATATAGGAAAGTATCTGTTGGTACACCCTGCTGACGTCCTAACTTTGGAGAAGCACAGTATGACCGTTGAGCTAAGTGGCGCGGAAAACACAACGTAAGTTGCAAATATTGATGGTTTCTTGCTACGTGGCGATTATAGGTGAATGTTTTCAATACGAATTTAATAAAGGTAAAATTAAAGCAGGAAAGGAAAATAATAGAACTTTGTGGAAAAAAAATTAGTAAACTATGAATTGAGAATTAAAGTAAAGGAAATTAATTTGATAGTAGAATGGTAAAAGGAACAGTAAAGGATCTGATTTTCATGTACCTGAGTGTACTTTCAAACAGTACGTATATGATGAAGAATGACCTATAGGCATATCATGTTATAGACAGAATAAAAGTAATTTACGAATCTGTAAAAGGGGGTTACAGAATATGTTTTCTAGAAAGCAGAACGTATTTTCAAACTGCACAAGATTAAGGGAAATGTAAAGAACTCATTCAATATTAAGGGTAGAATAGAGTTTTATGAAGGGATTTTAGAAGCACAGTATATTATGAGCAGGGTACATAGCCGAAACTTAGTAGAAGTGGCACATTCCGAATCTAAAGTTATAAGAGGTATATACAATGTAGTTGGTGTTAAGAGATACCATGGTGTTAAGGGGAAGCCATGCGACTCTGACAAGTTTGAATACGAGCTACCGACGAGAACATCTCTCCAGCAAACAAACGTACGAAGTGTGTTTATATTCATTAAGTAGCAGGGGTTGAACAAACTGCGCGAGGACCTTGTTAGACGTGTTGTGACGTCAGCGAGACAATTTAAATAGCCAGTGCAGACGGTGTAGGGCTAATTACCTCTGAAAGGCACTGCTGCCTCAGCTGGGTGAGTGAATGAACTGACGCCGAGACGTAACAAAGGATGCGTCTCAGTTGGTCTGTTAGTAAAGAGATCAGGTGAAGGGTATTAACCCCACGGAAGGGGTATAAACAAAATTCGTAAACACAGTTTTTTCGTGTAGGAGATTAATTATTATTCTTAAATGATGAAGTAAAGATTAATATAATGAAATAAATGTTCAACAGACTTGGAAATGGAAAATCAGTTTAAGGAAGTAGCGAAAATAATAGTGTTTAACCTAATGAATTAGTTGTTTCTTGTGGGCTAATCAACTGAAAAAATATACTTAAACATAAAGAATTCACTAATTAATAAACCTAGCAGATTTTTTGACTTTTCCACTTGGCAGATTAAGAAAATGATTTAAAATATCCATTGTAAGGGATTTGTTCTTATTTTATTTCTATAATATATTTTCTTTTTGCATGTATACTAAATGTAATGATGGCTGGAAACATGGGAAAATTTTGAGCACACATAACCAAATTATATGCTCTAAGGACTGAATTAGATGAACCATCAGAAACAAGAGACGCAATTGGTATACACGCAAATGATGGCTATCATCAGGGAAATACAGTGGAAATACGTCGCCTAGAAAGCACTCGTGGTCTAGGGGTAGCGTCTTTGATTCATTATCAAAAAACGTCTTCGGTCCCCGGTTCGATCCCCACCACTGCCAAAATTTTGATAAATAATCAGCATTGGCGGCCGAAGACTTCCGGCATAAGAAGTCAGCCTCATTCTGCCAACGGCCTTGTCAAAGAGGGCGGAGGAGCGGATAGAGGTTCAGGGCAATCTCTTTTCCTAGGGGTGGGAAATTGCCCCTAAAGGCGGAAGAATCAGCAATGATCAACGGCATGAGGATGTAGAAGGCAATGGAAACCACTGCATTAAAGACACGTAACGTGTATCCACAGGACATGTGGCCTGTAATTGAAGACGTGTCATGATGATCTCTCCATTGGCAAAAGATTCCAGAATAGTCCCCCATTCGGATCTCCGGGAGGGGACTGCCAAGGGGGAGGTTACCATGAGAAAAAGATTGAATAATCAACGAAAGGATAACGTTCTACGAGTCGGGGCGTGGAATGTCAGAAGCGTGGTAGGGAAACTAGAAAATCTGAAAAGGGAAATGCAAAGGCTCAATCTAGATATAGTAGGGGTCAGTGAAGTTAAGTGAAAGGAAGACAAGGATTTCTGGTCAGATGAGTATCAGGTAATATCAACAACAGCAGAAAATGGTATAACAGGTGTAGGATTCGTTATGAATAGGAATGTAGGCCAGAGGGTGCGTTACTGCGAACAGTTCAGTGACCGGGTTGTACTAATCAGAATCGACAGCAGACCAACACCGACAACGATAGTTCAGGTATACATGCCGACGTCGCAAGCTGAAGATGAACAGATAGAGAAAGTGTATGAGGATATTGAAAGGGTAATGCAGTATGTAAAGGGGAACGAAAATCTAATAGTCACGGGCGACTGGAATGCAGTTGTAGGGGAAGGAGTAGAAGAAAAGGTTACAGGAGAATATGGGCTTGGGACGAGGAATGAAAGAGGAGAAAGACTAATTGAGTTCTGTAACAAGTTTCGGCTAGTAATAGCGAATAGCTTGTCCAAGAATCACAAGAGGAGGAGGTATACTTGCAAAAGGCAGGGAGATACGGGAAGATTTCAGTTTGATTACATCATGGTCAGACAGAGATTCCTAAATCAGATACTGGATTGTAAGGCGTACCCAGGAGCAGATATAGACTCAGATCACAATATAGCAGTGATGAAGAGTAGGCTGAAGTTCAAGACATTAGTCAGGAAGAATCAATACGCAAAGAAGTGGGATACGGAAGTACTAAGGAATGACGAGATACGTTTGAAGTTCTCTAACGCTACAGATACAGCAATAGGGAATAGCGCAGTAGGCAGTACAGTTGAAGAGGAATGGACATCTCTAAAAAGGGCCATCACAGAAGTTGGGAAGGAAAACATACCTACAAAGAAGGTAGCTGCGAAGAAACCATGGGTAACAGAAGAAATACTTCAGTTGATTGATGAAAGGAGGAAGTACAAACATGATCCGGGAAAATCAGGAATACAGAAATACAAGTCGCTGAGGAATGAAATAAACAGGAAGTGCAGGGAAGCTAAGACGAAATGGCTGCAGGAAAATTGTGAAGACATCGAAAAAGATATGATTGTCGGAAGGACAGACTCAGCATACAGGAAAGTAAAAACAACCTTTGGCGACATTAAAAGCAACGGTGGTAACATAGGTAGAAAGAATACATTGAAAACCTCTATGAGGGTGAAGATCTGTCTGATGTGATAGAAGAAGAAACAGGAGTCGATTTAGAAGAGATGATCCAGTATTAGAACCGGAATTTAAAAGAGCTTTAGAGGACTTACGGTCAAATAAGGCAGAAAGGATAGATAACAATCCATCAGAATTTCTAAAATCATTGGGGGAAGTGGTAACAAAACGACTATTCACGTTGGTGTATAGAATATATGAGTCTGGTGACATACCATCTGACTTTCGGAAAAGCATCATCCACACAATTCCGAAGACGGCAAGAGCTGACAAGTGCGAGAATTATCGCACAATCAGCTTAACAGCTCATGCATGGAAGCTGCTTACAAGAATAATATACAGAAGAATGGAAAAAAAATCGAGAATGCGCTAGGTGACGATCAGTTTGGCTTTAAGAAAAGTAAAGGGACGAGAGAGGCAATTCTGACGTTACGGCTAATAATGGAAGCAAGGCTAAAGAAAAATCAAGACACTTTCATAGGATTTGTCGACCTGGAAAAAGCGTTCGACAATATAAAATGGTGCAAGCTGTTCGAGATTCTGAAAAAAGTAGGGCTAATAACCAAGAGGGAATAATAAGAGTGGACGATCAAGAACGAAGTGCTCGTATTAAGAAGGGTGTAAGACAAGGCTGTAGCCTTTCGCCCTTACTCTTCAATCTGTACATCGAGGAAGCAATGATGGAAATAAAAGAAAGGTTCAGGAGTGGAATTAAAATACATGGTGAAAGGATATCAATGATACGATTCGCTGATGACATTGCTATCCTGAGTGAAAGTGAAGAAGAATTAAATGATCCGCTGAACGGAATGAACAGTCTAATCAGCACACAGTATGGTTTGAGAGTAAATCGGAGAAAGACGAAGGTAATGAGAAGTAGTAGAAATGAGAACAGCGAGAAACTTAGCGTTGATGGTCACGAAGTCAATGAAGTTACGGAATTCTGCTACCTAGGAAGTAAAATAACCAATGACGGACGGAGCAAGGTGGACATCAAAAGCAGACTCGCTATGGCAAAAAAGGCATTTCTGGCCAAGAGAAGTCTACTAATATCAAATACCAGCCTTAATTTGAGGAAGAAATTTCTGAGGGTGTACGTCTGGAGTACAGCATTGTATGGTAGTGAAACATGAACCGTGGGAAAACCGGAACAGAAGAGAATCGAAGCATTGGAGATGTTGAAAATTAGGTGGACTGATAAGGTAAGGAATGAGGAGGTTCTGCGCAGAATCGGAAAGGAATATGTGGAAAACACTGATAAGGAGAAGGGACAGGATGATAGGACATCTGCTAAGACATGAGGGAATGACTTGCATGGTACTAGAGGGAGCTGTAGAGGGCAAAAACTGTAGAGGAAGACAGAGATTGGAATACGTCAAGCAAATAATTGAGGACGTAGGTTGCAAGTGCTACTCTGAGATGAAGAGGTTAGCACAGGAAAGGAATTCGTGGCGGGCCGCATCAAACCAGTCAGTAGACTGATGACCAAAAAAAGGAAAGGACCATAACTTCGACCGGTGACTAACAGCGTTTCATGCAAAATATAATTATGTCAGTGTCACGACCTTCAGTCTGAAAACTGTGTTATGGTGAGCAGTAATGATCCATAGTAAGGTAAACAGGAATAACTTTTGCGTGTGTATTATATATGCATTAAACCGGGGACCTAGAAACGAGGGAAAGGCTTCGTCCCTCCGTAGCCCTCAGTGGTTCACAGCACCACAACAGGCCACAGCAATCCACCCAGCGAACCCAGAATTATTGTACGGTTCGGTCCCCCCTCCCCCCCCCCCCCTCCCAGGGTTAATGTCTCATACCAGACGAGTATAACCCCAAATCTTTGCATGGTAGAGTAATTATAGTTCACGTGTACGTGGAAACGGTGTTAGTTCAGCAATCGCCAACACATTGTAACTGAGGCGGAATAAGGGGAACCAGCCCGCCAGGCGGATTCGTGCCGGGGACCGATAGGCCTCCCCACTCGGAAAGCAGCGCGTAAGACCGTGCGGCTAACCGGGCGGTCCTGTATTGTGTATAATGCGTTTGTATATTCTGTCTATATTGCGACTGTATAATGTAAATTACGAATAAAAGCTCCGATGGATTTCTTTGGGACGGCCTACTAGCTGCTGGAAAATGTGAGCGAAATGTTTTTATTATTTTTCTAAAAGCGTATGAAGTCAAACAATATTTTGCTGACGTTCTGAGCAGGCGGATAATCGATATTCTCTAACTTAAGTGTGCTATTTTTGTTGTTGTGTTTGATGTATTATGTTTGATATGATACTGTCGTTCAGCGACTTTTTATGAAACAGTGGTGATATTTAGTTTTACGAGGGCATGGGAGGTAAAATTCCAAGGGTCTGTTAATACTATTATTCTGAAATCTAAGAAGGCTGTTTATTACCTGCAAATGCAACAGTACCTCATGAACAATTACATTTCGTGTTTAAAACATCTCATTATGAAACACTGAAACTAATATGATGAAATAAAGAGAAATACATAAAACTTATGTAAAAGATGAAAGACCTTTTCCTAGTGTTTACAATTACGATTCTGTTAAAAAAAAGTCACTCGCTTGAAAAGAAAATGCTGACAGGGATGTGTAAGGTACCCCTACTGTTCAAGCAACATCTTATTTAATCATTTTCCAGTTTTACAATTCTGTATCGCGTCTGCAGATATTATGCAGCATTCAGTGAGTAAAGCGGTGCTCCAGAACGCACACAGTCGGGAGTAAGATTTCAGTTCCCCTGGCAGAAGGAGCCAGTGAACCATACGGTGTTGCCACTGGACGGTGGTGGGAGGCGTTGTGGTTAGACGTGAGAACGCCCGTTGTCAGCTGGGAGATGGGCAGGGAAAGCACAGTTGTCCTGGCGCGAAGCAAGTAATCTTGCTCCAAAAATATTTGCTTATAAAAGTCGCTTTTTCAGTACAGATATTATTAGAAGCCTACAGGCCATAAGTAGTTTCTTACAACAATGTTACAACAATAGAAATCGATCACCATAATACATAAATGAATAATGTTTAAGCTAAAGGAAATGTATGAACGGCTGCGTACTATCACCAGTTTAGGTCAGAGGTACTTCGAGAACTTCACGGCAAAACAGGTAGAAAGGCTCATACACCGCGACTCTAAGACAGTCCAACGGCGGATTGTCTTGACTTCCGCAAAATTCGGATAGAAAAGCACAGCCAGTCATACTGTATGGCTCTTACATTATCCTCTATGAACTCGTTGGCTAAACTGAGACATTTCTGGAGGCTTAGTACAGGTGGTGGGGTTCCCGCGATCCCACAGCGTTTCGAGCCCCCTTTTAATTGTTGGCGAATTATCGATTTGACCAATTCTGGGTCTTTCAAAACAGAACGAGAAACAAAAGCGCATCGTGCTGAGAAAAATTGCGACGTCTATTGCACTGCTGCGACTGCTTATGGCTGTTGACTTCGTTTAGGGGTTAAATTCAAGCCGCCGTTCCACCCCCGATTTTTGGCTTCTCCTTTCCCCCCTTCAGCCCCACCTTACACTCGTCATGTAAAAGACGTCTTAATCGGCTCAAGTTTGTCGCTTGTGTAATATTTTCTTCACAGAATTTGCCCTGAAACGACTGCGTGAGTAAATATTAACCCCCGAAAAACAAAGAAATAACATCAATAAATTCTTCATGCAACGAACAACATAAAATCTGTTCTATAAAGCTTTAGGATTGCAGCAAGAATACGTCGACGTCTTGTCACGATATTTCGGCTGATAACCATTCAACCATCTTCAGGTGAGTGTTTTACACTGGAGATTGTTGGTGCACGTCGCTAAGTTGGTGCGGAGGAGCATCGCATGGGTTACTGCCGTAGGAGCACCATTTGTGGATTTGAGAGCCTGCAGAGATAAAACTGAAGTGTCAACATAGTAAAATTGTCACTAGACGCATCACAAGGCGTAAACTGTTGTCTTTAAAAAGGTATTAAAGAAATCACTGGGTCCAACGCCAAATCCAATTGAAAGCTGCCATCACTGTAAACACCAACTTTCGGTAAACGTATTTCGACAGATTCTTTACTATTTGAATTAATGGGGGATCTTGATGGGGCCAAGATTTCCGTGGTGGAATAATCCATAGAATGTCATGTGGACATGTGACTCTTCGCAATCCAGTATCAAGTACATTTATTTTGTTTTAAAAGCAAGCAGTACTGACTCTTCGGTGGTGAATGAAAAGTTCTCACTCGATGTTGCGGGTTCCAGGACATCCCAAGCCTTCTGTAGAGTTCCAGCAAGAAGGGCTTCTTTTTGGTAGGTGTTATTCTGGGAAGATGAAAAACATACATCGATATGCGACATGGAATGTGAAGAATATTCAGATAATCTAAAGAAATTTAAACATTTCACCGGATACTGGAGACAAACGTTCCTCACAGAAGACGACGATTAGTGAATGTCACTCATACTCTTTGCGCTTGTGTTGGATCTGTTGACGTGTCAAGTGACACAAAAAGTCTCAAAGTCTCTTCAGATCTACATCTGCCTCGATCACGAACAAAATTAAGCAACACACAGCAAGTTCTTATAATATCTTCAGCAAATTCAGGAGATAATTTCAAAGGCTGATCAAAAATTCTGTAGTTCCTAGAAAGAATGCCAAAAGTACATAAAACATATCTTCTAACACTACACAGATTGCATCAGTAAACTCTTCGAAAGAGAATTGTCTCCGTATTAACAGAGTAAGAGAGATGACACACCGAAACCTTAATCACCAACGGATACAAGTGCAATGTAATCAGGGACTTCATAGAACCGCCTGCTTTGTGCTAACTTAATTTTATTATTAGATAAATCGTTATGAAGCAATGAATTCTTGAATACATCTCAGTGTGGTGAATTGCAGTATACTCCATCATGTCTGTGGTGGAACCACACTTAGCCAACAACAATATCCTTAAGAAGTTGCCGTAGTAAAGCTACCCAATGGCAGCTTGCTCGATGACACATATAACAGTGTTCAATAAGTAATGTAACACAAATGTGAAATGTGCTGTGGGACACAGTGGAATACTCCCCTTCTATCCCTGTAGTTTCGAGAAGTTTCGATAGGAGGCGGCGCTGTACGTAGCCTTCAAAATGGCGTCTGTAAAGGAGGTGCGTTACAAGCAGAGCTCTTTCACTGAGTTCCTTTTCGTGGAACCAGAGATCGTAGATATTCACAGGCGCTTGCAGAATGTCGACAGAGACCTGGCAGTGAACGAAAGCATGGTGAGCTGTTGGGCGAAGCGTCTATCATCATCGTAACATGGTCGTACAAACCTGTCCTATCTCCCGTGTGCTGGCCGGCTGCACACAGCTGTCAATTCTACAACGTTGGAACGTACGGACAGTCTCATTCGACATCGCCACAAGAATGCAGACGAACTTCTCCATGGTAACGCGAGGCATCACACAAGTTTGTGCACCCGAGAGGAGCTCACGAAACTACATTGGGCTATTCTTCCCCACCCGTCCTATAGCCTGGATCTCGCACCATCGGTGGTGTTAAGCTACTATGGGACCAAACTGCTGCTGTCAACAGATGGTTCAAATGGCTCTAAGCACTATGGGACTTAATAGCTGAGGTCATTAGTCCCCTAGATTTAGAACTACTTAAACCTAACTAACCTAAGGGCATCACACACACATACATGCTCGAGGCAGGATTCGAACCTGCGACGTAGCAGCAGCGCGGTTCCGAATTGAAGTGCCTAGAACCGCTCGGCCACACGGCCGGCTAGGGTCATCAATCACTAGGCTTACACATTACTTGAACTAACTTACGATAAGGACAACACACACACCCATGCCCGAGAGAGGACTCGAACCTCCGGCAGGAGGAGCCACGCGGACCATGGCAATACGCCTCAGACCGCTCGGATACCCTGAGCGGCTCGCACTTCGGACTTCGTCTGTTTGGCCCAGTGAAGAATGCACTCCGTGGGGAGCACTGCTGGACGATGGGGAGATTATAGACGCAGTAGCTGTTGGCTCCAGTAGAGGTGTACCATCCGAGCATGTAGGCTTACCAAGTACGGTGTCGCAAGGCCGTCACATTGAATGGATAGTTGTTTGCAGCCAAAAGAGTGGGGAATAACATCGTGTATTATAATCCGGGAAAACCAATAGGCTGTCAGAAAAAAAGTCCTTCGTTTACGTTTACCATTTGTAACCGCCAAGCCGGCCGAGGTGGCCGAGCGGTTCTAGGCGCTACAGTCTGGAACCGCACGACCGCTACGGTGGCAGGTTCGAATCCTGCCTCGGGCATGGAAGTGTGTGATGTCCTTAGGTTAGTTAGGTTTACGTAATTCTAAGTTCTAGGGGACTGATGACCTTGGAAGTTAAGTCCCATAGTGCTCAGAACCATTTGTAACCGCCACACAATTGGGGAAATTGGCTGCCTCTCTAGTAACCTTTAACTACTATTCCTCCGAAAAGCGATGGGGGCCCGGATTTACTTTTGAAGTACCTCTTTTTGATTAGCTTATTCTGTGTAGGAAGTAAAAGAAAGGCGCCCTCATCAGACTCAATGACGAAACCGAAGACAAAGGAGCAGCTTCTCTTTCCAGTAATGCTACGCCGTGCACAGCCTTGTGAATACTCGGTGCACCGCAGAGAAGCACTTCACGGCACGCCAATAGCGAAATAATTCACACGGATTATTACGAAGTCATAACAGTACAGCTTCATTTCCGTTTTTCAGTTTCTTTTATTTTATTTTCATTTGCAGACGTTTCGTTGTGTATACCAGTTTGCATTTAGATCCAATAAATAGTTCACATATATTTCGATGGATATTGAAATTAACGCTGGTATTGCAGTTGGCGTAGGAAAAGAAAGACGAACATAATGTACTTTAGTAATGAGATAGTATTGACATTTTGAAAATCATAATTTACAGCCTGTCAAACGAATAGAAGCATATCTTGATTTCGTGAGGTACGTAGAGTGAGTGCAGCCTTCGTAAAGTTGCTTTAGTAGTTTGCATATGGTTTCAAAATTGAAGAGGCTGTGAACGAAGTTATCTGTTACTGGAGCGCTACCAAGGTGAAAAACACGTTACAAACAATAAAATCATCGTGCTGTGGAAGAGTGTTGTAATTAGATGTCATCGAGGAACTACCAATGTCACGTGAACGAGCCACATGGTACTTCTCAGCCTGTCTGATTTTAGTTGTTGGTCTTTGCTTTGTAGGAACCAGCACCTGGAGGACAATTTCATGCTTACGACGCTACGAGGCCACATGTTAATGCCATTGCGATAAGATGCAGTGACTATATATGCCTCAAAGCAATGAGAGGATGGCGCATCTGGACCCACCTGCAACATATGCAGGAGGAAAACCATTATCAGATTTGCTGCATGGTCGTACAAATATGTTGTGACTCATTTATGTCGGTGTTCGTAGAATATGCTACAGCGCTGTGGCAATATCCATTCCCTTTTCTCACAGCAAAATGTAAGGTGAACTGGTGAAACGAGGCACCTTGTGAACCATAAACTCAGAAACATGTCCACGAGTGGACAGGTCTGGCAGGTTATCCCCATCAGCATGTCAGACCCACCTGCAACATATGCAGGAGGAAAACCACTATGAGATTTGCTGCATGGTCGTACAAATATGTTGTGACTCATTTATGTCGGTGTTCGCAGAATATGCTGCAGCGCTGTGGCAATATCCATTGCCTCTTCTCACAGCAAAATGTAAGGTGAACTGGTGAAATCGAGGCACCTTGTGAACCATAAACTCAGAAACACGTCCACGAGTGGACAGGTTTGGCAGGTTATCCCCATCAGCATGTCAGACCCACCTGCAACATATGCAGGAGGAAAACCACTATGAGATTTGCTGCATGGTCGTACAAATATGTTGTGACTCATTTATGTCGGTGTTCGCAGAATATGCTGCAGCGCTGTGGCAATATCCATTGCCTCTTCTCACAGCAAAATGTAAGGTGAACTGGTGAAATCGAGGCACCTTGTGAACCACAAACTCAGAAACATGTCCACGAGAGGACAGATTTGGCAGGTTATCCCCATCAGCATGTCAGAATAATACTATAATATAACCTACAGTTCCCAATCTCATTGTGCATGATAACATAAAATTAATCCCAGTGAATCTTTTACATTATCCAATTGAGAACAAGAACCTCACATTTCACTATACAATAATACTGCACCATACAACAGTGGAATACCAACTATCGATAACAACGGTTTACAGACATTTAAGAATTAAGTTCACAGCAAGTCTGCAACTCATAAACCTATTTTATTTTATTTTTAGATTTCTGACTGTATGTAATTTCTTCTTGGGAAATCTAATAGCTACAAGAAACTAATACTTCAAGAAATCTGGTGACAGAGACGTGTCGCTGTAGAAGATCGAAGTTATTCTATGTTAGCAGCCCCATAAGGCAAACAAATCAGTAACAGCTAGCACTGTACGTGCTTGAGCATTGTCCTGCAAAACGATGGTCAGGTCCTGCAGAAAGTGTCATCGCTTCTGTCTCTAAGCTGGTCGTAGGTTGTGTTCCGAAAATGACAGCATAGAGACAGAAGTGATGAAACTTTCTGCAGAAACTGGCCATTTATTTGCAGGACAATGCTCAAGCACGTACAGTGCAAGCTGTTATTTGTTTGACTGATGGGGCTGCTAAGTGCTACACCACCTACTGCACTCCCCTGACTTAAGCCCTAATGAGTTCAACTCGATTTCTAAACTGAAGGAAACACTTCACGGCATTCGCTTCAGAACTGCTACAAATTCGTCGGGCAACAGACGACGCCACTCGAACTGTCAACACAACTGGCACTGCTAAGTGTATCCTACGACTTCCACATCGCTGGCAACGGGTTATGCACAATGCTGGTAACTACTTTGAAGGTCAGTAAAACTTTGAAACACGTATATATTTTGTGCGAGCGGTAAATAAATAGTTGTCAATATTAAAATTCCAACGGCCGCATTTCCCTTTCAGACTTGAAAATAACACAAGACAGAGTAGTACAGTTAGGCACATTAAAGCATTTGATTTCCGTCCACTGCATGCTCCAATGCAGCGGGATGGGCATTGAGTCGGCCGCTGTGGCCGAGTGGTTCTAGGCGCTTCAGTCCGGAACCGTGCTGCTGCTACTGTCGCAGGTTCGAATCCTGCCTCGAGCATGGATGTGTGTGATGTCCTTAGGTTAGTTAGGTTTAAGTAGTTCTAAGTCTAGGGGACTGATGACCTCCTATGTTAAGTCCCATAGTGCTTAGAGCTATCTGAACCATTTGGTGGGCATTGACTAATTTTAGTAAGAACTGCCTTGTTACATGCTATGTGCAGCAGCTTGTGGTGTTTAAAATACCTCTGGACCGCCTACAATGAACGAAGACACCAACAGTAGATCTCGCTGGACTGAAGTCTTACCTGGTCACCGTTTCATGTTACAAGCTTCGTGGGAATCAGTGTGACAGGTATTTTGAATTAAACTGTTACACAAAGCCAAGACACAACCACAGAATGCTGCAGGGTATTGCCAAGGACGAGAGAGGACGGTAACAGGATGATACCAGCCTTCCAAGATGACATTCGAGAGGAGAACTGAATTGCTCAAATAATTCACAGGTCTGAAGCCTAATGAAATACTGCTGTATAGATCATCCATTAATGCTCGTATACTTTATACAGCTACTATATTGACTTTTTTCATTCACACTGCTTTACAATTTTACCATAAAAACAGGTATTGATTCTAAGCTTAGCGAACAACGAAAGATAGAAAAGCTGACAACGAAGCCTAGGAGTAAGGAAATATTTTACACACAGTCAATAATATAAGAGCGCAGGCAGTTGTCGCTCAGGTGAAAACGAATGGATGGACTATTTCCCCATCCCTAACTCACTCATTGCAGGCGCTGTCAGGTGCCTACCACGCTACTTGCTTAAGGAAAGAGAGACTGTTTGTTTCCTAGATCCAGTATGTGGTAGAGTCTGTGTTACAGCGAATGACAACCCTTGTCAAGAGTGGTAAGTATATCAATGCTAATCGAAACTTCCCATTCGCCTGCCCAAATACTATTGTTAATTGACTGTCCGATGTCTTACAGCATGTTAGTATTATTCTAATTTTTAAGCAGTTGAAGTGCTCAGCATGTTTAACACCAATCTTGTAATCGTATACTATTGGATCCTTTCCATCTTCATGGGATTTACCTGGAATTTATCCATATTTATAGAGAATCATAGACCTTGTGAATAACACTAAAGTACAATGTAAATCTTTTTCCTGTTCTCTCGTTTTCCTTGTTTTCTGTTTCAGTTTCTTGGCAGATTGGAAGATTTATTTTGGGATGAGTTTTGTAACTTTGTTTTTTTTGTGCTACTTTGTTTTTGTTTACGTCTTCCAGTTGCTATTTTCATTTCTTTCTGATTCTGTATGTTCACGCATTTGTTAACAGGTTATCTAGAATTATTTACCATGAGGAGAGTAGTGGGAAGCAGTAATTTTGTATGAAGTTATAAATCGATGTGCTCGTAAGATAATTTACTTACAGCTGCAAATTTGGAGGGTGGGGTGGGGTGGTGAGGGAGGGTGGGGGAGGTTAGAATGACGAGAAATTATTAAGTATGGTTCGGTTAAAGTTGACAGAGAATGCTAGGGAACATGTAATGTGCCGTGAGATGTTACGAAATGCTCAAGCTTCCTGGGACCTGGTGTGAGCATAACTCAAAGTCGAGGAGAGTCATGCAAACTTTTGTTGGCCGAATTAGAAACTCAAATACAAAGTGACAGATAACGATAATACCAAGAAGGCCATTAGTCAAGAGGCAGAGCAGAGGGCGATGAAATTTTCTGTAAATTGGGGGTGGAATTTCCAAAGATTTTAAATGAAGCTGTGGAGGCTGCAAGAACTTTAACAGAGATAGATAGAGCAATCATAAGTAAGGAACAAAGGTAATTTTAATACCGAGATAATGTGCTATGGATGTGGTTAGTCTGACCACGGTCGGCGAAATCGCACGAAATCTTGGTGTGGGAGATGTAAGCGAACTGGACACTCAGAACAGGAATACCAGGGCAAGTTCAACAGACACAGGGAAGCTGGGCATAGGTTAGAGCTTGCACACTGCTGTTAAATCAGAATGGGAATGACGTGCACTGTACAACGTCTCCAGTAAATCTGGGCACAGGACACCCATGTGTAGAATCAGTGACAGACAGTGTTTGATCAGATATGTAGGAGTAATTTCCACTGAATGTGGAACAGTAGGTATCTGCAGCAATTCAGGATATACTTGGAGAAAGGAATTTGGACCTGCATCATTGTAAACTAAATAGCATAGGTAGGATTAATATTCATTTGCCCAAATTGGCATTGATATACTATGGTGGGAAATTGAAAGAGTTCTGTGCTTAGGTGGAGGTACTTCCTCTAGTTGGCAACAGCTGTAAGTTCGTACATGGAATAAACAGTCTGTGTAAACACCACTCCAAAGTCGATCTGCAATGGCACATAGTACAGCAGGGTGGGACATAGTTCCCTTTAGATCTTACTCCAGGAAAAACCGAAGTGATGCAATGCATGCACCAGACATCTGGGAAGCAACCTAAATGATGAGCATGTTTTTCTCAGTATAGACTTGTTGGATAAAATACAAGGACACTAGACTTGGTAGACGTTGAAGCAGATTTGCCATTTACTACTTTGTGTATATTTCAACCCTTTTCAGAAAATGATGAGAAGGACAACGTACAGTGTCTTTTTATGCCATAGTCTGTGACATGTGTAAGAGGCTGACGGTGGAGAAGTAGCGCCTCTAAGTATGGATAATTTTGGTTCAATGGAAATGGAGTCATCATGAATTGCAGTGACAGACAACCAACAAAGGCTATAGGAAGAAGACTTGGGGAAGGATTTCAACACATAAGGCTCTAAGCTGGGAAATGTTTCTGATGTAGTCACATCACAGACAAAATTGTCACATTTTCAAAGATGTTTGAGGGAGTACATGCAAAAGTTGTTAATAGAACATGTGCCACTGTTTATCCCTTCCGGACCATTACCAGCTACATTCTCAATGCAGCACAGGATACCCACTGGGGCTGAACTGCCAGTATACAGGAAACCGTCATGAGTTCCACATCACATTCATATGGTGATGGAGGAATATACCAGGTGGTTATAATTAAAGAACAACTACTCACAGAGGTTCATTTGGACTGTAATTATCGTATGGCAGCGAAACTTGATATATATTCTAATGTGTTAAGGTATAACCAATTTAGGCAGTAAAAATGTTAGTTCCAATTCTGGCCACCAGGCGCAAACCTGGCGCTGTAAATGCAAGAAAAAATATTAGAAATGTTTCTATATATAATGAATTAGGGACAGGACGTGTGCAGAGAAGGTCAAACAAGAGATCAAGGCATAACTTCGATTTTATTATTAACTGACACACAATTTGTTCAATATGAGCATTGGAGACATCGATGATTTGCTGGATTCATAAAACCCTGTGATCAATAGTTGCTCGCAGCAATTCCAATGAAATCTGAGCAACATGTTCGTGTATACTGGCCTTCAAATCAGTTAGAGACCAAACGTGTCTCTGGTAAACTCATACTTTAGATATCCTCAGGGCCAAAAGTCACATAAATTCATATCAGGTGATCTTTCAGGTCATGTATATTGAAAACCTCTGGAGACTAAATGTTTGTGGAAGGTTGCGCTAAGCAGATCTTTCACTGGGCGAGTGGCAGGTGGTGTTGCCCCATCTTGCATGGAAACAGTTGTTTCCACACGGTTGCGCTCTTCCAAAGCAGGAATCACAAGGTGTACAAGGAGGTCTTGATAATGTGTAGACATCACGGTACACCTTCAAAGAAGAATGGACTGAGAATAAAGATGCTCGTAGATACACACCATACAGTCACACACAGTGAGTCTAATGTCTCTTCATATCTCAATATCATAGGATTCTTAAATGTCATGTGAGAGCACATGGTACATTTACTGGATGTCATCAGTCGATTACAAGTGGAATGACTGACCCTTAGTTTGGAAAGATTGATTTCATCTTGAAGGAGATACTGGACAGGATGGTGTGGGAACGGTCCCCTGACACTTGTAAGTCATGCAGGAACTTCCTTCTATTACAGAAAAAAGGGTGCAGGTGTTTTAGAGTTTGGTTAATTATTAAAGGAATTTTGTGCCAAAATTTGCAGAAGTGCCAAGACCATATATACAAGGACTCCGGATTGAGAATAACCTTTTGTGTGATTGAAGGATATATTTGTCATTGGTCCATTCCTGCTTTATTAATTCTTGATAATTACAGCTTATCGTCTGTGAAGGTTAAATAGGATGTACTACTCACATTTATATGGACAATAATAAATGTGTTTATTAATCTACTTATTTCTTTCTGGTATCAATCACTGCTACCCCAGATTATCGAATGCGCTTTACATTATATTTTGGTGTCAGCAACCACGTCTTTAGATTGGTACTAGGTCAGAAAGTAGACACAGTAGAGCATTCAAAAGCATGTCCCTCTAAGCAACTATATATGGCGGAAAATAAATACACAACCACTAAAAAAGAGATTCTTATCCTGATTTATGTTATCAGTATTTCTGTTGTTAGTTACAGGGCACGCACCTCAAAGCTATAGTGAATTACAAACCTTTAAAGTGTTGATTAGCCTTATAGAGCCAACAGACGACTTGACACGATGGGCTTTAAGGCATTGTCGATCTGATTTTCATGTGATACAGCACCCTGTGAAAACTTACTGTAACAATGATGGATGGATTCATAAGGTACATGTAGCGGAATATGTTTGCATTTCTGCAGACAAATGACAAGGGCACAGGCTGCTGTTCAAGAAAGTCAGCAGTCCACGAAACATGCCCAGTTCAGTACTGATGATGAAGTATTTTACGCACTGACAGATTGTGGACGACATATGGTCGTAATGGCAGGTTTACTCGACTAGATGTCACATCGTAGCACGGTGTGGAGATGATGAACTACAGAACGAAATCTGCGAGCAGGTCGTGGAACAATATTTGAAAAGCTTCGTACGCTGTTCTCAAAGACCTACGACAGTCGTTAGTGAACTTCATTCTAGAGATTACCAGAGGCCAGCAAACCATTATCAAATAATTGATATGGATAACCTTGAATTCTCTGCACGGACAGCAGTGGGGAATCGTTGGTTTTGACAGTAACTGATCACTTCACCTGTTATTTATCTGTGACTGCTGTGTGTCCGCATCGCGTGGTCGTGCGGTAGCGTTCTCGCTTCCCACGCCCGGGTTCCCGGGTTCGATTCCCGGCCGGGTCAGGGATTTTCTCTGCCTCGTGATGACTGGGTGTTGTGTGCTGTCCTTAGGTTAGTTAGGTTTAAGCAGTTCTAAGTTCTAGGGGACTGATGACCATAGGTGTTAAGTCCCATCGTGCTCAGAGCCATTTTTGTGACTGCTGTGCCAGATCAGCAAGGGAAAATAGTAGCTGAGGCAATAGGTTAACCACTGGACTTTGTAGTTTAAGACACTGGACACCACGTTAACAGATGAGGATAGTAATTTTATACCCGAGGTGACCAAACAATTACGTCTACTTTTACGGGTTCAGAGGTTTCTGCCGAGTTCACTACATCCACGAGCGAATGGGGGGACAGAGTGAGTGCACAGAACAATAGCGAAAATGTTAAATTCTTATGTGAGTAGCCACCAGGGTGACTGCGATGCTTTACTACAACCTGAAACTGCACCGTAATATTGGATTATTGCTATCAGAAATTGTTTATGGAAATAAAATGCCTTCCGCTTTTGAACTGTGTGAGGATGTGTCAGATGTATGTAATTTTGGTAAAAGGATGGGGTGCATATAGCACCAGGTTCAGAAAGCAGATACAAAAACCTTCGAGTGGCAAGAAGGCGCACAAAGAGAGAAAGCTAAGCTGCCACAGTACCATTCTGGGCAATGGGCAATGTTGACAAATCCTTATGTTTAAGAGCAAAAGACAAGGAATTTCACTACACAATACTAGTGGCTATATGAGATGATCAAAATGACGTCCCCAGTCAATGTAAAATTACAGTTCCCGACTCATGTTACTGAAGTGCCTGTGAGGCGAGTTTATCCATTTAAGGGTGTCTCTGAAGTCCTGCCTCAGTTACTGGCAGCTTCCTCAAGAGGATTGGAGAAGTGGCATGGTAAGAGGTAAGGCCTGGAAAATGTATGAATTTCTCTTTCGGTTACTCTGAAACCTCCCCTTAGCAAAATTTATCAATTACTGTACTGGTTAAGGCCTTACGTTATTTGATTTTCAAACAGCTGAGCAAAACTGAACTTACTCAGACATTTCTCTCATTACTTATTCTGATCATCACTAAACTAACACACAATATTTTTTTAGTGCAACCCAGTCTGACTTTCAATAATCCCTACAAAAGAATGGCCCTCACTAACAATAACCTATACCTTTCATGAATCACTTACCTCACAAAAATCTTCGTTACTCGAACAACTGCAACCCAGCGAGCGCCAATACTGCCTGCTAAGCAAAGGATTCTAACTACTGAAGGCACTAACTACTAATAGGAATAGTTAGCAAATGATAGATTTTGATAAAGAACAAACAATGTATAAAGAATGCATTTACCTTAATAGTGTTCAAAAGTCCAGTCTTTCAAAGTAAGTAGGCTGTTTAGGTTTTTATGTTGGTAACGACACTTAGCACTCTATATGAAAATCACTGACTGTGCCGTATAAAGTCTGTGGCTGGTTTGACAGGGTTCGTTTTCAGTGTAACATTTGGTGCTGCAGTCCAACCCAAATCTTCATTCCATAGATCATACCTCTGATTTCAACATTTGTCCTCTCAAAAAAAAAAAAAAAAAAAAAAAAACATCCAGAGCTGTTGTCCCTAAAGCCCACTGTTTTGTTCATATCCTCTTTCAAAATAATTATTTCTCATTGTAAATTACTCATTTTCGCCCAGATCTTTTTCATATAACTTCTCAACGCATCCTTTTCCTATTCTTCAAACTCATTCTCTTATATAGCCTACCCTCCCTTAAGTTAACTTAAATCTACTGAGCTCAGATATATATACTAAGGGACGATGCAATGCAGCAGCAAAAAAAAAAAAAAAAAAAAAAAAAAAAAAAAAAAAAAAAAAAAAAAAAAAAAAAAACAGCAATGACAAAAAAATGCAAATTAGCAAAGCATAAATTATCAAAGGAAATGCAATATTACAACTAATATAAGGCAATGTGCAGCAAACAAGAAAAATAAATCAATAGTAAAACTGGCTTAACGGAGTAATACAAAGTGAAATTCACTAGCAGTATGCCTGGCCGACACTAGCAGCCAATGCAATAACTTATATCTAAACATGATAAACTCACAAGCAGAATAAATAGTACACTAAAGACAACAATGCAGATAAGGGAAATGTCTATTCACATCTTGATGTCTATGTCATTAAAGTGGTGTACCACAACAACTTATTCTACAAAAAAAATTACTAAGTGCTTGAAAAGAAAATTATACGTGCAGTTACTGTTATTAGTCCCTTCTTATTGTTCTTTCCTTTCCAGATGCTCCTTTTTGAAGAATGTGGATCATAAAATTATTATTTAATAGATCTGTTGACAGAAAGTGTTTATATTTGCAAATACATTTCATTTTATTTTATAAAACCAGTGCTGCAACACAGCTGGAAACGAGATATCAACAGAAATAAGCAGCTATGTACAAAGCAAAGCATAAAAACATCATTCAATAGCCATGTGACATTTCGTAAGTCAGTAGAAATTCTCTCAACTCTCGTAGAAAGACACTTGTCATAATGAGGTGTAGCACAAAGTACGAGCTCTCCAGTACAATCATATGTTTCCAAGTAATAGCGTGTTATATTTGCAATGCTTTCTACAAAGGAATGTCAATAGCCGCGTTAATGGCCTCCTTTTTTCCACCTAATGGCTTTTTCTCCAGGCAACTGGCGCAGCTGAGTGCCCACAATGCATTATGTCAAGGTCACTTAGCTTTCTTACCAAAATATTTATGACAGCAGTTTCTGCTACAGTGACAGTCTCATAAAAAAAAAAAATTTGACAGATCGAAAAATTACTGTAGAAATGCGTAGAAATGGAATCCCATGAATAGCAGTGTTGTGATACATTCACGCATGGACACACAAGTCATAACTCTTAAAGTACGATTCTTGGTTTCCAACAACCTTTTTCACAAACCAGAGTCCCTAACTTCTATTCATTATTCATATACATATAAGCACGTATTCACATTCCTCATATACGGTAGCATCAGTTTATTGATCATAAACATACCTGAACAGCATAATATACATCATCATTGTAATAATAACATCATGAAACCTCAGCCAAATCTCTAAAACATCATAGATTTCTGCAATAATTTCAAAACTAAAAAAATTCTCTGCTCCTTTCAATAGTGTCATCTACCTCAAATGTACTTTAAAAATCATGATCCCATACTAAATACATCATTCAAAGCTCTCATAGTACCACAATGGTTCCGAAAAAATATGAAGAGTTCACAAAGTACAGACAAAACACAATTTCATAAATGTGAAGTTATCCAACTGTGTAATTGCATAAACATCTGTCATTGACGTAGTAAAAAAAATGTTTGTTTCTCAGTTAAATAATCAGATAGCTGTGTAATTCTGTGTTAGAGAAATATGGTACCGATGTGTAAAGTTGTATAAGCAAATACCATATTAGCTAGGGCTTCTAGCACTTGCCACACTTAGTACACAAGGCAGGCGTGTACCACCCTGAGGATAAATGAAATTATACCCTCAGATGTTGCAGATTGCAGCAATGGAATGAAATGTAGCACAGAAAACTTTCTTTGTATCTTTGTAATTAAAAAATCTTTTAAAATAAATGTTTTAAGTACAAAAATTTATCACGCAAGTGCGTGTCCTGTAGTGCTAAACTGTGCGTCTTGCTGTAAGATAATTTTGTCGAAGTGTCGTAGTTATCGTCCTCCGTAAGCAAAGTTCTGCAGAAGACAATGTACTTACCTCATCATAAACAAAAGTGAAATGCTTTGCGTATAGATATCGTAGTTATTACGTACATTACCGTGATCAAGAAAGTACTATACTGTAACGTATTGTTGTGCTACGAAAAAGGCTGTCTCATTGTAGCTATACCACAAGAGTTATTACTAAACATGTTTTACTTTCCAGAAGAATCAAGAAAAACTGTGCAGATATAAAACAGATACAGCGCAAAATCAATAATGTAAATTGTGTCAATCATTAGTAGCGTCGTGATATAATCATGTAGCTGTCAAATAAAATAACCATTGTGTCATCTGGTATCTCTCAGAAAGTACTTTAAATCCAGAACGTATTTTCAAGTAAACGAAAATGTTGCATTAAAATCTCATTAGCAGTACCGGCATATGTTCTAAGTATGTGAGCCTTATAGTCGTTACGTAATGGTGCAACTAACAAGCAAGAATGTACAAACAACACCACTGTGTCGTGAATAATTAACTTCGAACGTTGATGCATGTTAACAGTTTCTAAGTGTGACAAAGAGTACTAGTAACATGAAGTGAAAAATTTTAAGGCAAAGACAAAGTTAAAAAGCAGTTTACTTTTCAATAAACGGTTTTACATGTGAAATGTGGTGTAAACCTTTACTCTTCCTAGTACGCAGAGTTTCAACTTCAACGGAATTATCATGTGGTATATGGAACATCGATAAAGAATTATCAAATTTTTCTCTAGGTTAGCGTCTATGTTATGTTTCTCTGAGCCAGCCGGCGCATATGGCTGCCTGTGGTGCGAGTCATTGTCTGTCTCTTTGTTGGCGCACGTCGTTATTGGGATTTGGAGATCTAACTTCAACAAATTCATCTTGTCGAGAGGGCCCTGCCCTGTTTGAATCGCGCCAGTTCTGATGAAATTCACGTCTGTCCTTATGATTATATCGTCTGTCATCATGTCGGTAGATTCCATAGTCTGTCTCCCTTGATAATAATTGTTTTGGTTCCCATATTGTCTGTTTCTATGGTTATCCCTGTCATAATCATTACTACGGAAATGCGATCTTTCTCTGTAGCTATTATTCTGCCAATGGTTGTCATACGGGTGGTGTCTGTTTGATCACGATATGCATTGTAAGATAAGCCTTGTCGTATCCAGTTGTTATTTCTGTCATCGCGGAATTGTGACGGATGAGACCTGTAATTGTTGTGTTCCTGTTTTCGCGTCCGGCGATTGTCAGTGTCAATATCCAATTCTTGTAATAGTCCCTGAAAGCTTCAATCTCGTATTTGCAACGTCCTGCCAAAATAATATGTCGTAAATGTTCAGGCAATTTGATTACGCAAATGCGGATGAGTTCTGAGGGGCTGTATGGGATTGACAGATACTGATTCTTATGCAACATGTCTTCAAAATATTTCACTAGACTGGAAAATTCAGATTGTTCGAAATGTTTCATCATTATGATACTATGTTTTACTCGGTACTGTGCAGCTTGAGACCAGTATGCTGAGAGGAAGGCATCATAAAATTCTCCTTCACAGTGACAATCGTGAATGGCCGATCGCATTCTTACAGCTGGTTCATTCTCTAAATAGCCACAAATAAATTCTAATCTGTGCTCTAAATGACCAGCAGGGAGGAAAGCAATGAGAGAATCGATGAAGCCACGCTTGTGGATGAATGTCGTTACCAGAATTCTTAAATGTTTTGAATTTACGTGTAGTAATGAACAGCTTATAGTCAAAGTCATCGTGTTGGCGAGTCGCATATCAGTCATTGCTACGTCGTGTCGGCGGTTCCATCTCAAAATTCGGTGCACCTTGCCAATTTCTTTCATAATTTCCGAAATCCCCTGTGTTATTATTTTGTGGCTTTTCCGTATTTCTACGTCCCTCTTTCGTGTTGGAACGCGAGTGTCCTCTGAAATATGTAATTCTTGTATTACTTGTGCCAACTGATTTTGTACTTCCCGGATTTCTCTTTTGTGTTGCGTATTTATTTGATATTGATTTTGTTTAAATTTCTTAATTTGTTCACACTCTTCTGTGTCAGGGAAGGCTTGTGTCATTCAGATCATCATCTACCTTTGTAGATAGGTTAGTGAACTGATTCGAAAGTTCCGCTACTTTCTCCGATAATGAACTGATTTCCTCAATGTGTTGTTCTGAACGAAGTTTCAGAGTGCACATTTGTGTTGAAAACGTGTCTAATGTGTCCTTTAAGTTTTCCTGAGTTTTTGCAAGTTACGTAACCGAATTGGTAGATGCAACTGAGTCAGTTTTAGCTTGCAAGGTGTCGTGATTTTTATGAACAATAGTTTGCAGTTCCTTTATGGCTGATTCGTGATTCTATAATGCATTTTGATGACGCGAAAAAATAGGTTGGAAATGCTCACAATTTTTTTTTCACGTCATTACATACTTTTTTAAATTTCGATTCGATTTTAAGTAACTCAGCAGTTAAACCTTCACGTGTTTGTTCTAGCGTTTGTTCCATTGAGTCTAACTTTTGAAGCTGTTGTCCCATTTGTTGCATTAATTGTAATAACAATGCACTAGTGTCTGAAACACGTTCTTCTGTACTTTTCGGCAGTGCATTTGCACCAGCAACATTCGCATTTTTAAAAGCAGAAAATGTGCCTTGACTTGATTGAGAAACGGGTAAAGACGCAAAACCTGAATCTACGGTATTTGCAAAATTGTGTCCTGTCATTTCGGATCCCTGTCGCGAGCTGTTGCCGACCGACCGGTCGACAATACTACCCTCTTCACTAGCTGTTTCACTGTATACACGATTATTTATTGCCTGATTCATTCCCCTATGCACAATTTCCAAATTACTATGTTGAACATTAGTTAATTCATTACACGGTGGTGCTAACACACTACTCTCGTCTTCACTGTCATTTCTCAGTTAACTTTGGAGCCTAGTATAACGTTTTTCACACGCTATTATTGTCACAATATTTCACACGATAACACAGAAAAGCACAATTTGAACAGCAAAATAAGAAAACACATTAACATAGCACTGAAAGTAACATCTAGTTAATTGCAAGCGCAGATACGAAATACTTGGTGCAAATCTACATGCATGCCACAACTGTTTTACTGTAGAACAATGAAAAACTACAACTACAAAGGAAATTCTCTATACAATTACGTGATAGTAATAAACAATAACTACACTAATTACACAAAGTACAAGAAAAAATTCGAAGATTCCAGTGAGGTATCCTCGGCTAAGGGTCTACTTATGAAACCTCCCCTTAGAAAAATTTATGAATTACTGTGCTAGTAAACCCCTTACGTTATTTGATTTTCAAACAGCTGGGCAACACTGAACGTACTCAGACATTTCTCTCTTTACTTATTCTGATCATCACTAAACTGACACACAATATTTTTTTAGCGCAACGCAATCTGACTTCCAATAATCCCTACAAAAGAATGGCCCAGACTAACAATAACCTATATCTTTCATGAGTCACTTACCTCACAAAAATATTCGTTACTGGAACTGCTGCAATACAGCGAGCGCCAATACTGCCAGCTAAATAAAGGATTCTAACTACTGAAGGCACTAACTACTGACAGGCATAGTTAGCAAATGAAAGATTTTGATAGAGAACAAACAGTGTATTTACCTTAATAGTGTTCAAAAGTTATTATATACACACACACACACACACACACACACACACACACACACACACACATATATATATATATATATATATATATATATATATATATACTCCTGGAAATGGAAAAAAGAACACATTGACACCGGTGTGTCAGACCCGCCATACTTGCTCCGGACACTGCGAGAGGGCTGTACAAGCAATGATCACACGCACGGCACAGCGGACACACCAGGAACCGCGGTATTGGCAGTCGAATGGCGCTAGCTGCGCAGCATTTGTGCACCGCCGCCGTCAGTGTCAGCCAGTTTGCCGTGGCATACGGAGCTCCATCGCAGCCTTTAACACTGGTAGCATGCCGCGACAGCGTGGACGTGAACCGTATGTGCAGTTGACGGACTTTGAGCGAGGGCGTATAGTGGGCATGCGGGAGGCCGGGTGGACGTACCGCCGAATTGCTCAACACGTGGGGCGTGAGGTCTCCACAGTACATCGATGTTGTCGCCAGTGGTCGGCGGAAGGTGCACGTCCCCGTCGACCTGGGACCGGACCGCAGCGACGCACGGATGCACGCCAAGACCGTAGGATCCTACGCAGTGCCGTAGGGGACCGCACCGCCACTTCCCAGCAAATTAGGGACACTGTTGTTCCTGGGGTATCGGCGAGGACCATTCGCAACCGTCTCCATGAAGCTGGGCTACGGTCCCGCACACCGTTAGGCCGTCTTCCGCTCACGCCCCAACATCGTGCAGCCCGCCTCCAGTGGTGTCGCGACAGGCGTGAATGGAGGGACGAATGGAGACGTGTCGTCTTCAGCGATGAGAGTCGCTTCTGCCTTGGTGCCAATGATGATCGTATGCGTGTTTGGCGCCGTGCAGGTGAGCGCCACAATCAGGACTGCATACGACCGAGGCACACGGCCAACACCCGGCATCATGTTGTGGGGAGCGATCTCCTACACTGGCCGTACACCACTGGTGATCGTCGAGGGGACACTGAATAGTGCACGGTACATCCAAACCGTCATCGAACCCATCGTTCTACCATTCATAGACCGGCAAGGGAACTTGCTGTTCCAACAGGACAATGCACGTCCGCATGTATCCCGTGCCACCCAACGTGCTCTAGAAGGTGTAAGTCAACTACCCTGTCCAGCAAGATCTCCGGATCTGTCCCCCATTGAGCATGTTTGGGACTGGATGAAGCGTCGTCTCACGTGGTCTGCACGTCCAGCGCGAACGCTGGTCCAACTGAGGCGCCAGGTGGAAATGGCATGGCAAGCCG
This sequence comes from Schistocerca americana, assembly GCF_021461395.2. NCBI lineage: Eukaryota > Metazoa > Arthropoda > Insecta > Orthoptera > Acrididae > Schistocerca > Schistocerca americana. The sequence continues at coordinate 975,497,134 of NC_060120.1, read as the reverse complement.
TTCCACAGGACTACATCCAGAATCTCTACGATCGTCTCCATGGGAGAATAACAGCCTGCATTGCTGCGAAAGGTGGATATACACTGTACTAGTGCTGACATTGTGTATGCTCTGTTGCCTGTATCTATGTGCCTGTGGTTCTGTCAGTGTGATCATGTGATGTATCTGACCCCAGGAATGTGTCAATAACGTTTCCCCTTCCTGGGACAATGAATTCACGGTGTTCTTATTTCAATTTCCAGGAGTGTATATATATATATATATATATATATATATATATATATATATATATATATATATATATCAGTTTATGACATCCAGTCTAACAAATTTCGTTTTTCTGACGGACACACGTCCAGATCGTCCACCATCTCTCTTCCCACATCCACCACTGCTGGTGGCTCACCTCCAACTGCGCAACGCTACGCGCTGTTCACATCCAACTGCCCAACACTACAATAGCAAATATTCCAACAACGCAAACCAGCGACAGACTTCACACACCACAGCCAGTGATTTTCATATTGAGCTCTACGTGGCGTTACCAGCATAGGAACCTAAACAGCCTACTTACAACTCGTATCCCACTGTATACCCCAAGTTCAGGGGTTGGCTTAGTGAGACAACTGAGGATTTCCTCTTCCTCTTGAGTACAGTCCAGATGTGACCCAGGTTCAATCCTCGGAAGGCAGCAATGGTAACACCTCTTAATGTCGCCAAGTACTGGATGAGAAGAAGTGTGAGAGCAATAGGCATTGTCACAGTGACAGTCTTGAACCTTTTTGGCAGATATGGGATGGCAGGGGCCTCTAAGGTACTTTCTTTGGGTAGCTGCTTCACCCAGAAATCAGATATGAAATTGTCTGATTGTCGATCGGTGTTAATGATGAACTTCAACGTGTGCACAGTAAAAAGTTAAATACAGCTATTTGATGACACATATGAGTGGGTGCAACTCGTGATTGAAGATAGTTTCTCACTTTGGCTGCTCTCAGTGGCAGCCCCCTAAGGAACATCACAATGGTTAGAGCTACAAGAACAAGATGTAATAATCAGTTGTAATTGTTGTGACATACCTGGTCCCTGTTTTTGGCTACCTGGCACTATTACTGGAAACACGTCCTTAAATACTTCCTATCCACTGCATTACCTAAATGACGTTCGTTCCTGGATTATTTCTATTCTGTATTTACACTGGGCTCAACATTCTTGCCTCCTGGACCAAATACTAGCCTCCAATAAAGAAGGGATTTCGATGGAACAACTATTTCGGTACATACCCCGGTAACATAACGAACATCAGGGCGTTCGAACTTCCACGACAGTTACACTCTTAATTTTATTGATAACTGACGCCGTCTGTATCCCTGAAGCGCTGGTTCTAGATCCCACCCCTACCAATCCATACTACCTGCACGACTATGCCAATAGTCTGGCTCATGTGAGGAAGCAGTGTAACTGCTGGAAAGGTGTGCGTGAATACCTGTAAATAGTGTGAAGCAAAAACTCAATAGAATTTGTCTAAGGTAGATTGTGTACGATTGAACTAGTTTTAGGTTTAGTAGTAGCAAAGTTATTGGAAGTCCTAATCCTAAAAGGAGAAGAGTGCAACGACACAAGCCAAGCAAGGGCTCATTGCTTTAATAACAGTACTTGCTGGTCATACTGCCTTCCTAGCAGCTGCAGCACAACTGTCCAGACAATGATCAATGAAGTTACTGTGGCCTGTGTGGTGTTGTGGCAAGTGGTGTTTGTAACTTCCAAGGTGGCCAGTCAACAACAATCTCACCCTATGGCAAATAAACTGGCCACAAGGCCAGGCTGGGCATCGAATTAACAAGTCATTGAATCAGCTAGTCATCAAGCTGGGGTCCATTGTCGGGTTGGTTTTTCTCTTGAGGGCGCCATCACAAATTTCATCCAGGAAGGGCCGTATGTCACAGCACCAATGGGCCAAATGTTAAGCTGAGGCTCTCCCAGCCACCAAACCAATGGGTGTCCACCAATCCGAGATGCCACTTGGCCCAAATCGAGACAGGGGATCTCACCCTGGAAGTTCTACATTTCCTTCACTCAATATGGCTTGGCAATTCCCCCGTCTCTCTACTAACGGTATTTCCAGCTCAGACGGACATGCCAGAACCTGATACAGTGCAAATGCCATCATTCTAGATTGCATATACCTCAGGGTTACTCTGTTCGTGAGTGTAAGTCACACTAGGCATAGAGTGTGCAGACTACTACACTTCTATGGATTGATTACCATAGTCCATGGTTTGAAGCACAATACACTGCACCACCTGACATGGACACGAGTTTACCGTAATAATATGCTAGGAAATAGAGGTTTCAGCTATTCTGAGCATCCCACTTACCTCTGCTAGTAAAGACATGAAAGTAGGTAGTGGTTTCTGGTACAATCATATGTATTTTGGATTATCCATGTCTTTCAGTTACCACTGCAGTCTAGTGTCCTCATTAACACGGATGATCGAGAGCCTGCTACATACATCATCATGTGACCACCATCAGCTTGTCCACACAAAGAAAACTAACACCACTGTATGCCAGATATCAAGAAGAAGGGACACTGAAGACAGACGCAGGCTGGGGGTACAGTGGTATGCAAAGTAGAAAGCGGTTGACACAGAGGAAACTGGATGCCACCAGATGGCACAGAGGATGGCTCGCTCCTCTGTTACCTTGTGGTGGTGGGAGTTGACACTTGTGTTCAGAACAAGGAGTGGACTTGCTGGCAGGAGCCGTCAGCCACACAAACCAGCCTAATGATGGGTGGCCTCGCCTGCGCCCGTGGCAGCTGGGGGCTCACTGTAAAGGGCTCCGAGCTGCCTGAGTACGGGAAGACGCCGCCGAGGATATACTTGTAGTGGCCCAAATGCCGCAGCCGGTACACGCCGGGCTCCACGTCCTCGGGCACCGACCACATCACCGTCGCTTCGCTCATCCCCAGTGGAGTGGAAGTCCGCCGCCAGAGGAACCTGCCGGAAACCATATGTTATTATCATTAAAGTAATGTGAATAGAAAGGAAAAAGCTTAGTGCATACTTAAGCCACACCCACTCCAACACATCACTCTGCCTCACCTTGCTTGAAATTTTAATACAATACCCAGCAGCCTGGACTTTCATATACACTACATCACCATAATCATCCTCATCCTCACCATTCCCATCATTATTATCGTCATCCATACCGCCCTCATCCTCGTGATTCTTATTTTTTCCATATTCACGTCTTCCTCATATTATCCTCAGCATCGTCATCCTCATAATTCTGCTGATCCTCAAGGTCCTCAGCCTCACTGTAATCATAAATGTACTTCACGTTGTTTTCGTCCTCAGCATCACAAATGCTATCGTTGCCGTCATCCTTTCTGATCTTAGTATCCCAGGAATTCATTCATGTAACATCTCGACTCAGTCCCCATTAAAGTCTCTTTCGGTTAACTATTTTTGATAGATATGCTGAAAAATAAGTTATAGACATATTTGACTTACTACGTGCTGCGTGTTACATTTATCACACACACACACACACACACACACACACACACACACAGGAAAAGAAACCATACATGTCAAACTTAATTAATGATTTCAGGTGCAATTGGTCCTCCACCGAAAAATGTTCAGTCACTACAAAGAGATGAATTATTTACGTTTTCCGTTAGGACTTTTTCTTCTTTCTTCTTAGCTCTTAATCACACTTTCTTTCTGTTGTCTCTCAGCGAAAATTTCTGAAATGGCTGCAGGTGTCGGGCACAATAACATAAAATTTAATACTGAAACCGCTGATCTAGAGCATCACTGGCCATCTTTAAATCACAAAAGGAATGCCCGTTAATGCACTTTTCTCTGTGAAATTGTGTGTAAACTACTGCTTCCTCTTATGATGTGGAGTTGGCCAATGAGAGGTGAAATCGCTAATTCAAGTTTTACATGTTATCCATTTTAAGATTGATTTTACCAATCCCTGACGGCTCCTTCACGACTGAAACTTCTTTGTTTCCAAAACGGCTGAGACGGTTTGATTTTCTTGCTCTGTATTTATTATCCGGCTAGGATATCTTCAATATCTGAAGAGAGGTACTTTTCAGTGTCACTGGTCCATTTGATTTTGTTCTTTTCATTGTCAAAATACTGAATAATTTATTTCGTGGACCGGTTTTCTCTGATCTTTTTTTCAATAAGTGCAGTAATAAGAAACTGGACACATTAGGAAAATGGGAGCTTCAAATGACAATCCAGTCACCAAGCTCAAGGTGCATCCTGGTTTTCCTAGATTACATAAGGTAAATACTAAAAAGGTACCTTTCAAAAAGGACACAGCGATTTTATTCCGTCCTTGCACTATATTAGCTTATGTTCCTGTCTCTACATTAGTCCTTGTCGGCGTAGTCGATGGGAAAAATCTTCCTATCTCTTTCCGGTTCCAGCGGTTTTCCAAGAAAATTTGTCTTTCTTTTTTTTTCCTTCGTCATTCCTCAGTTTTGCTCTTGTTTGAGAGTCCATTTTCACTGAATTGCATGGAGTATCTGGGTCTTATAATTTCAATACTTGCTTTGTATATCTTGCATATTAGCACTTTCTGAAACTTAAAATCGAAACCCTATTTTCCCACGCACTAGATATTTCGCTGCTAAAAAAAGTTTCTGCTCACACGCATCTATTTAACTCGCAGATTAATTTTTATGCAGTTCCTCTCAGCCTAATTTTCTATCTACATCTCTGGCTTGGAATATGCACGTTTACCACCAAGCTTCAAACATTCAGCTTTCATAAAATTTGTTGCGTGGAAATTCGCCACGTGTAATGTTTCCTCTGAGTGCATCACAAAGGATGCCAGAAAACTCTGGACTGCTGTTAAGTCTTTCTTTCCCTTCACGTCACTGCTGACCTGCTTTAGAGAAGGATGTGCGGTTTTTTGACAGTTTTTCTGCTGAGGTTGGGACGCTGTTGCAAGTACATGCAGAATTATGTGAGTACAAAAGAAAATTTGCACCTGTAGTTTAGTTTCCATGCCTTTAGTAGGTGTTGATATGTAAATCGAGTGTCGGACAGCGATTGGAAAGTGGTACATGACGCAAACAGAACAAATGAAGGGACGAATGAAATCCCTTGCTGCTCTAAGCCCGGGTAGGCAATATCAGTTAATAAAGTTAACGCTGGATTCAGCGACGTGGGTCCGTCGACTGTTAGGGAAAGTGGAGGAGCTGCGAGCGGCTGTTAATACCTTGTTGTTGGTGATGGTATGAAAACAAGACGTATTTTCACCAAAGCTACTGACAAGTTGGTGAGCCGGCCGGTGTGGCCGTGCGGTTCTAGGCGCTTCAGTCTGGAACCGCGTGACCGCTACGGTCGCAGGTTCGAATCCTGCCTCGGGCATGGATGTGTGTGATGTCCTTAGGTTAGTTAGGTTTAATTAGTTCTACGTTCTAGGCGACTGATGACCTCAGAAGCTAAGTCGCATAGTGCTCAGAGCCATTTGAACCATTTGAACCAAGTTGGTGAGTGGAGGCCTTTCTAAAATCCATGAAGGTAGCATCTTTCTGGAAGAGCTTATGATTTTCACTAACGCTGACACGTATCACCTAGCGGGGTCGGAAAATATTGTTATGATTTTTATGTTATTCGGACGACATGAAAATGATCACAAGTTTGTGCGACCCTTGGGACAGCGCGACGAAGGTAATGAAAAAACGTAAATTGACCAAAGCTTGAAGGTAAGACGCCAGCTGTCTCGCGAAAGACTACTTACTTGAATCAGGTATCTAGTAAAATACTACATCCCTCACGTATCACTCCGGTAAGGCCCTCTAAGTCAAGGTTAGCGACTACAGAGGTATTAAAGAAGTATTTGTTCCCGCGCTCTACACACCAACGGAACGAGTGTTAGAGATATTTAACCAGTCTTTCTTCCCGCACTCCGTACACTAACATAACGGTTGTTTGTGTGGTCTATGATTACGGACCACTTTTCTTTCATGAACTGTCACAATCTCTTTATATGCGCAAATGCAGGAAATGGCTGCAGTTTTGTAAAACCGAAATCGTAGAGCAAATATACGTGTATTGCTACGCAATTTCTTTATCAAGCAAATATATACAATGATTCCGATTTTTAATAGAGAAAATATTTAATTTTGTGCTAGTAAACAATAAATAAACCAGAAGTGTAAAGTGACGTCGCACTAAAATAAAGTTTCGCCGTTTTAGAAAGCTAACAGCTCAGATGTCGAACTGTCTGCAAAAAGCGACAACTTACAGTGATATCAGCTACACGAACGGATATTTTACTTTCACTGTGTAACTTAGTTTCAGGAAGCTGCAACAAACACAGGCTTCAACCCCATCTCCTAAGGAACTCAAACAATATATAGCTCGTCAGTTTTATTACTGTCTCTGTTTATTGTTATATCCAAGAAATTTATTTGCTTTTGTGTTTCTTTTTCTGTGGTGAACTGAATATTTTTATATTTATTGTTTATGTCTGCTTGAATTTTGTCTATTTTCTCTGTTGGTTCATCTACCATACAGATATGTAATCCACATATCTGCACCAGTTAACAAATTTGTATCCTTCCTTTGTGATGACTGTAACGAAGATCGTGTTTTCTATGTTGTTGAAGAATATGTTTGCCAATGTTCCTGTTGCTGCGCATCCCATTGGAAACTCATCTCTTTGTAAGTAAAATCTCTTTTAAAATTGGAAGTAATTTTGGGTTGTGGTTGCTTTGAGAGCTTTGGTTACTTCATTAATATTGTCTGCAAGTAGTTTTTTGTGTGTCAGTAAGTTTCCTTCAACTAGTTTTATTATGTATGCAACAGGTATCGAGGTGTCCATGTTCTCTATGCCGAAAGAGATGAGTGATGCTGTTTGTGGAATGTGTAAGTCTTTTATTTGTGTTATGAGTTCATTTGTGTTTTTTACTGTTCTACTGTTCTTCATTTCAAAACGTTGCATTATGATTTTTTCATGTGTTTTGCCACACGGTATAATGGTCCTATCATGAAATTAATCACAGGCCTTAACGGAATAAGAGGTTTGGGACCTTTGGGTTGAGTGCTGAGTGTTGGTGGTTTTGGGTTCCACTGTGTGATGTGTTGGTTTTGTTTAACTGTGATTATGTGTTTGATGTGATTTAGGTTGTTTTTTATGTATCTCTGGAAACGTGCTGTTGCATCATATTTCAGTTTTGAGATGTTGTTAGAGGAGATAAAATCTTTAGTTTTTTCTATATATTTTTCTCTATTGATCAGTATTGTGTTGTTCTCTTTATCAGATTTTGTGACTATAATATTGTTAGACTGTAATTTTTCTTTTAATTTCTTACAGCTCTTGTGATTATAACATTGTTAGACTGTGGTTTTTCTTTTAATTTCTTAATGAAGTTGTTTTCTGTTTGAACTTTCCTGTTTTACTCATTCTTTGACTTGGTGAATGTGTTGTTTATTTCTTTATTCATAAGTTCTCCTGTTAGCCCAATATTTACAGCGCTATTTTCTTATTTATCTTCCTCTGTGATGGCGCTTTTCGTTTTTGCAATCAGATTTTCTATGTAGCGGTTATCTATTTTTGTACTGATGTTGTGTTTGAGCTCTTTCTGTAATATCTGTGTCTCTTTCTCTGTTAATTCTGTATCTGTATCTTTATTAGTTTTGGGTGACATTTGTG